>NC_143135.1:98052500-100552500 GCF_059928025.1 Delphinapterus leucas
TGCTGTATAGCACAGGGAACTCCATTTTGCTCTATAGTAGAAACTAACAGAACATTGTAAAACAGCTATACCACAATTTTAAAAAAAATTAATGAGATAATGCTCTGTTTTAATGGTCCTTCTGAGTCAATACCAAAGAGTCATCCTCTAGACATTTTATGACAGTCAGGAAAATGGATGCTTTTAATCCATGAGACCGGCTCTTAGTCTAAGCAAATTTGTGGAGATGAAATGGATTCTACAGGTAAAACATTACAACTGTATTTTAAAGCAGAAGGACACACAGGACCAGAGCTTGTAAATGGCTTGTCCACTACTTAGTGATCAGGTTATGATAAGAATCTAGTTTTCCAGTCCATTACTTCATTCATAGTACTTGCTGATTTCCACCTTACAAAAATGGTTCATAACACTGCACAGATTAAAAAAAAAAATCAGTGTGATATTTATTCTCTCAAAAGGCAGGAGGTGGAAGTGTGAGAGGCAGGTAGTGGCATAAACAAGGGTTTGATAATCTGGGTTTATGCTACTTCCTAGCTATATAACCCCAGGTAAATTTGAAAACCTCTTCAAACCTAAGCTTCCCTTTCTGTGAAGTGGGGATAATGAGTGTACCTATTTCAGGGTTATGAGATTTAAGTCAGATAGTGCACTGCAACGTGCCGAGCACAGTCATTATCTTGTATGCCCGTATGAGATGATGACTCAGTGTGTCCTGACTTATGCATTTGTTGACCTGTATACAGTGAGCATGCTTCATCAGTCTCTTCTTCACTGTCATGCCCACAATGGCCCCACACTTGCTCAGCACTTGTTGGCGGTCCTCTATTAACAAATTAATGATAATTGGACAACTGATAGGAAAGGTGAGTGATGACTTCAGGTATTTACTGATGAAATAATAAACACTTAGAACTTTAGAATTGCAGTGGTCTTTCCAAGTTATGTAGCTCAGTTCTGTATGAGATGGAAACGTCTTCTGCAGAATACTCCAGAGTTAAAAACAAATTAAAAAAATCCATCTAGATGTCTTAGTTCCCTTCCTCAATTCAGTCCAACCTTGTTAACGTCACAGCTAGCATTTACTGAGCACCTACTGTGTCCCAGGCACCGTATTATATTATGCTCCATATGTGTGTTCTCAGTGAATGCTCATCATAATCTTATAAAGTTCTGCCATTTTTGCCCCATTTTTAAAGATGTATAGACTGAGGTTCAGGGAGGTTAAACAATTTGCCTTTGGACACACAAGAGCACTATGACTTGAAGTATATTTGACTTCAAATTCTAAGCTCTCAACCACATCCCACACAAAGAATAAAGCCGAAATCATCCCCTCTGGATAATTCATCTGCCTCAATATGCCCGTTTCCGATCAATCAGTTAGATGAGATGCACTAAGGTTACTTTAAGGAGATTTCTCATGTAATGCCTTCCTTCTACCTGTGACAGATAGACATAACTTTGACTCATACTGTAACATCAAGCTAAAAAAATACCCCAGGGCTTCCCTGGTGGCGCAGTGCTTGAGAGTCTGCCTGCCGATGCAGGGGACACGGGTTCGTGCCCTGGTCCAGGAAGATCCCACATGCTGCGGAGTGGCAGGGCCCGTGAGCCATGGCCGCTGAGCCTGTGCATCCGGAGCCTGTGCTCTGCAACGGGAGAGGCCACAACAGTGAGAGGCCACGTACTGCAATAAAAAAAAAAAAAAAAAAAACCCCAGACAAACAGTAACATAACTTTGCTTTTTTTTTTTTTAACTGTATATTTACATTCATCATGCTTTTTTCCCTTGACTCTAAGGATGATGATGCCAAAGCATTGGGCAGAAATCCAAAGAGAAAATCTTGTCAATTACTTTGATTTTTCTAATTCTCCAAATATTTGACCTCAGGTAGCCCAAACATCCAGATAATTTACCAAAGCTGCATCTAAACACATGGTAACCAAACTGTTACTGAGCCATTTCGGCCAAATTGTTCAGCCCTGGCCCCAGAATGACTACAGAGTTTTGACCCTCGCTAATTCCACCACTGTATGGTTGTAGCAAGAGGGCCCATCTGCCTGATTCAGTTCATTTCACCTTGCCTTATTTCCCTCCTTTGGGTTATTACATTCTGCTGCTATGTCTGTAGGCACAATCTGAGTTTTAATATTTCCATCCAGGGGTTTGGGTGAGGCAATCATGGGGAGAAATACTTCTCATCCCAGGGTTCCACTGACCCTACCCCTTGGAATGCTGCTTCCTCCCTGTGGGGTAATGAGACATTCTCTCTCCCAAACCCTGGCCTGATATTGAAAACCTTTCCCTCACATTCCACTTCAGCCCCATTTTTTCATGCTATGAAAACTGTTTAATCCTCTTCTTCATAGCGCTCTTTGCTTCCTTGCCTTTATCTGCCACAGTAACATGTCAAGATAAATCTTAACACAATCTGTTTTCTTTTCTTTGTGATTTTCTATCCTTGACATCAGGGTGAAGATATTTTTCTTTTAAAACAACTCCTGGCAATTCTCTGCCCTTTTGTTCTGCTTGGATCTGAGCACCCTGTCATTTCTTTGTGGTCCTCAGTTTTATTTTTGCTCTGGCATCACTGGAAATCATGGCATCTCACTCAGTAATGTTAGCTATGAGCTCTTATGAGCCAGTTTATCCTTCTCCCAGACAACTGCAGAAGAAACTCAAATTCCTCTGATGTTGCTGCATTTGGGCAGATCCTTGTAGCAGTGGAGGTTACTGATTGGATTTCAGCAACGTTCCCTCCCGATGTTTTCACCAACAAAGCTTTTCTTGCATTTTACTTCACTTGGATAGGGTCTCCTGGCTCTTTGCACCCTAGTTTAACATCCCTCAGTAACTGCTCAACTGCTCTTGAATACTTACGACCACCTCAGCCCTTCCTCAGAAGACCTTTTGGGTCCTGCATCCTGGGTTCCTTGGTTCCCCTTGGCCTGGCTCTTCTTCCTTCCCACGGGTTCACAGCATGGAGCCCTGGAACAGCTGAAGGAGCATTATTTGGGTTGGAAGGAGGAGACCCTTCATGCTCTGTAGTAAATGTGTGACATTGGGCAAGTTATAGCACTTCCTTGGGCCTTTGTTTTTTCCTTCTAAACACATGGACTAGATCAGATTATCTTTAAGGGGCCCTTCCTGCCGGCTCCCCATTTCATACATTGTGAAATGTTGGGGTCTTTTGAAAGTCCTGGAATATACTGCTCTGTGGAAAGTTAGTTGAATCAGTTGGCTAACTAGTAGTCCATAATGGTAACACTTACAATTACCTCGATTTCTGATGAAGTAGACTGATGATTTTTTATGACACTCTGGTTAATACCACCTTAAGACACTAAGTGATTTAACCAGTTTTGTTTACTACCGTCTCCAGCCATTTCATATTATTTGGCCCATCCCTGACTAACGAAAAAGAGTTTCATTAAAAAATTCATTCATTCACTCACTCACTTATTCCTTACTTTGTTCACCAAAGGACAGTGCTAGACATTTTCCATATCCTCAAAGAATTTATACTCAAGCTAACTTAATTTCATGGGTTAAACTCTGTCTAGAAGCAGGGTCAAAAATAACAATTCTTGTGGTATTTTGAAAAGCAGAAATTAAAAAAAAGCACTCATGAAAGATGTGATCCAATTCATTGGGATCAATATTAGGGGTTTACTTGGAAAGATTGGCCTCAATAGAATCTCAATTAATATGCTTTGAGTATGTTACTTTTTTTTATTGATTTGATGAGGACTGGCTGAATAGGTGTGTAATTCTGACACTACAGAATATAAGCTATTTACCTTTCAGGTAGATTTTTCTTAGACCTCTTCAAAAATAGGGGAATTCAGTAGAAAATATATGTGAAAATGTCCATTGACAGTAAAGCGTCACTATTATTATCATCTAAGCTGCCAGGATTTGGTAGTGGGGGAATAAAACTGTCAGATATGCCTGCAGAGTGTTAATCAATTACTCAACTATGGGGACAGAAGTCTGACCCATGTGTGCATCACCTGGTTCAAAAGATATACTCCTCTCCTTGGATAAAGGACAGCTACTTAGTGTGGTGGCCTATATTGTAGAATTTGAGAGCCAGAGTGATTTTTATGGGTCAACAGCACATTTTCAGCACATAACTTTGACTTTGAAGGAAATGATCCAAACATGAGAGAGAAATGAAATAAGATCATCGGAAAGACATCAGGTGAAAATACTCCTTGCCTAAGTAGAGAGTAAGAAAATAACCACATGATAATTATAATCTTGCAAAAATAAAGCACAATTAAGCCCCCACTGTCTCTCTTTCCATCCCCTACCTCCCCCCATCCTATGCATATCTTGCCATAATCCCGGGCTAGGATTTCTCCACTCAGCCAGGCACACCCAGAGCTAATTTTGCTGACTCCTGCTTCTGAGCCTGTGTCCCCATCTTTTCTCAAGAGCTGGAACGTTCTCCTTATTTCTAGTCATGTCTCTGCAACTCACGCTTTCCTAAAAGAACTCTGCAGGACATCCCTCCAGACTATTGCTTTATTTGGATTTTGGAGCATCCTTCACAGATATTTGTCTCCTCTTGCCCCTAGACTTTAAGTTCTTGGAGAGGGAGAATCATCCCACCTCTTTATCTTTGCTTACCACATCTCGTCCTTTCTGTCCTGTCTTTTGAGCAGTTGCTGGGCAATATTTTTGACAGAGAAACAGTCTTCTGAGTAGAGCAGTTAAGTTTCAGCAAGATACAATCCCAGGCTGTTCAGTGCCTTACAATGCCTGCCTATAGAAAGGAAAAGACATTTTGGGGTGACATTTGATCCCCTCATCTACTAGAAACACAAAGGAGTCTAAACGTCAACAAGGTTTTAGGTTACTTACAGGCAAGTTTTCTACTTCAGTGATTTCAGAAATCGGGTGGATTGTTCTTTGTCTCAGAAAGAATTCATTTTTAAGATGCTGATGGCCTCAGCTCTGGCTGGTGGCCAGCTTCAGGAAGTGTGGTTCACAAGCCGTCAAGGACTGTGCATACTCCACATTCCTTGGGTAATGCAATTCTGGACCCAAATCGATTCCAGAAGTCTGATCTTCCAAGAGGGGCCAATGCTCTGAGCTTGTTGAACAGTCCCTCCAGGCCACCCCCTGCCCAGCACCCAATCAGCCTGGAAGGGTTAAAGCAGCCAATCAAGGAGCTAAGCGAGCAGTTTGGTGAGACCAAAGTTGCAGGGATCTGAACAAGTTGATGAGCTTGGCAGCTTGTGTTTGAAGAATTTGTTTCATGTTTTGGATAAAGTCTGGGAATTTATCCTTCAAAATTCCTTAGATTTAGTAACATGTCAATGCACTGTGTTAATGCAAGGAGTTTTTCTTTTTTCTTTTCTTTCTTTTTTTTTTTTTAAGGTTAAAAGCCGCCTTCCTTTTTAAGTATGAGTAATCCATCCAAATCCTGCCTAAGGGAACAAAAGGGGTGCCGGTAATTTTCTCTTTCACAAAATGCAGAGACTTCCTCTCTGTCCTCTCCAAGTACTATTCTATGAACTGAAGGGAAATTACACTCCTCACCATTGAAAAAGAGATTATGCAAAACGAGAAGGTAAAGCCAATCACCATAATACAAATACAAATACCAGCTTAATTCTTGCATTGCAAAGCCCTGTGCCTTTTCTTTCCAGATGCGGGTGTATAAACACATCTACCTTTTTTTTTTTTTTTTAAGTTCTATTATCTGGTATTTTTAAGAGCTCACACAAAATAGAATCCTCAGTAGGACATCATACGCTCCAGCTCGGTACTCCAGATCTTACAAAACTCTCTTCTTTCTCTTAAACAGAGAGCATCTCCAGACAGTCTCCTCACTAGGGGCACCAAAACTCAAGGGTTGCTATTTCAGGTAGAAATTAACCAAATAGAAAATGATGAGAGGCAGAGGTGGAGTAGACTATCCCAAACAAAAGTAATAGTTGGATAACATTGAATTTGGGGAATTATAAGCAGCTCAAAATGATTTGATATCTAATAGTTACCACTCACAAAATAGTATGTGCCAAGCTCTGGGCAAAGTGCATTGTGTACATTATCTTTTACCTTACAGACTTTGTGAAGACACCTCTAGTTATAAATATGGTCACTGAAATTGAGAGTGGGTAAATCATTTGTTCAAAGGCCAGACATTTAGTAAGGGATAGATATGGCATTCATACCCAGGTATATCTGGTTTCAACACTACTGGGGGTGAGGATTCTACCTGTGGAGTTCTGCAGAAGTCAGATGCCAGACAAGGGAATGTGGAATTTATCCTGTAGGCAATATATGATGGGAAGAGAATAAAGTTCTTTGGGAGGAAGGCATGATTAGATTAGTGTTTTAGAAAGATAACTTTGTTGGCCATGTGTAGGATAAATTGGAAGGGGGTGATTCCATATTTTTATTTAGTACTCATATTATTCTACTTTATATTAAAGTCGGCAGTTTTTGCAATTACTTTTCTGGTGGATAGGGACTATGTTTAATTCTTTATCCTTCTCACAACATATGGTAATGAATGAATGAATGAAAGAATGAATGCAATTTTAACTTAGAAAATTTCTGTGTATAGCAAGGAGACCAAATAGCCACTTACCAGACTCCATTTGCTGACCCCTAAAACTGTCATCAATATAAATGAACAACTGGCACTAACTTTGGGAAGAAGCCTTATGAAGTATGAAAATACAGCTAATATTAGGAGAAAGAGTACTGAAATGAAAAATAAAACCTTAGTCTTTAGGAGACTTGAATTTGAATCCTAGGTCTACCATTTGTTATGTGTGCTTAAGCAAGTCTCTTCATCTTTCTGAGCTAGAATTTTCTCATCTCTGTAATGAGAGTAATCTTTGAGGAAAGCACTACTGATTCAGACAAAGCATAAGGGGGGATTCCGGATACGTGTAATGCTTGATTTCGTGATCTAGACAATGGTTATATGAGTTCATTCACTCTGTGAAAAGTCATCAATTCCACATTTATGTGTATATTTTTCTGTATGAGTTTTATATTTCAATAAGAAAGTTTATTACAAAAAATAAAATCAGGAAAGTTGGATCTAACCTTATTTATTGTTTTTCCAGTTTGGGTACTCAGTGGTCGTAACTATTGATTCTTGACAGAAATAAAAGTATAGATATTGTCATGCCAAAACACAAATATCATGAGAAACTAGTCCATGAACTCTCTGGAGAAGCTGTTTAAAGAATGAAAAAGAAATAAACTGGAATAGAGGGACTGCTGGTTAAACATGGCAGAATGACCAAAAGTGTTCAGTACCACTTCTCAAACCTCACTAAAAGGGCAGTAAACAAATGTAAAATGCACAAACCTACTATGACAAAGGAAACAAGGAAGTAAATGTCATAAAAGTCAATAATATTTTAAAACTTATTTTTATTATTTTTAGTTTGAACTAGTTTAAGATTCATGAGAAGTTGCAAAAATAGTAGAAAAAAATTTCACCCAGCTTTCTGCAATGAGAACAT
Source organism: Delphinapterus leucas (assembly GCF_059928025.1). Lineage (NCBI taxonomy): Eukaryota > Metazoa > Chordata > Mammalia > Artiodactyla > Monodontidae > Delphinapterus > Delphinapterus leucas. The sequence continues at coordinate 98,060,004 of NC_143135.1, forward strand.
CTTATATAACATAGTATATTGTGAAACTCGAGAAATTGACATTGGTATAATACTATTACTCAAGTACAGATCTTATTTGAATTTCACCATTTTACATTCTCTCTCTCTCTCTCTCTTTTTCTCTCTCCTCTCTCTCTCTCCCTTTCTTTCTCTTTTTGTTTTGTTTAGTTTTCTGTTTTTTGGTGTCTAGTTCTATGAAATTTTATATGTCTAGATTTTATGAATACTTACCACACTCAGAATACAGAACTATTCCATCACTATGAAGAAATTTTTTATGTTACAATTAGTCACACCTCTTCCCCACTTCCTGACAACCACTGATCTATTCCCTTGCACTATAATTTTGTCATGTTGAGAATATTATATAAATGAAATTATATAGTGTATAAATTTTTGACATTGGCTTTTTTTCCCAATCAGCATAATACCTCTGAGTTCCATCCAAGTTGTTGCATGTATCTATAGTTTGTTCCTTTTATGCCGAGCAGTATTCCATGATATGAATGTACCAATTTCTTTATCCATTCACCTGTTCAAGTAAATTTGTGTGTTTTCCAGTTTGGGGCAATTATAAATAAAGTTGTACAATAAACATTTGTGTACAGGTATTTGTGTAAACATAATTTTTCATTTCTCCAGGATAAATACCCAGGAGTATGACTGCTGGGTCATGTGGTCATTGTATGTTTAACCTTGTAAGAAACTGCCACATTTTCTAGTAGCTTTACCAGAAATGTATGAAAGATGTGGTTGTTCTACTAGCCCTTGGTGTTATCAGTGTTTTTTTTTTACTTTAGCCATTCTAATAGATGTATAGTGATATCTTATTGGAGCTTTAATTTGCATTTTTCTAATGGCTAATGATGTTGAACATCTTTTCATGTGTATATTTGTCATCCATGGATCTTCACTGGTGAAGTGCTTGTTCAAATGTTTTGCCCATTTTCTAACTGGATTGTTTGTTTTCTTACTGCTGAGTTTAGAGTTCTTTATATATCCTGGATACCTTTGTTGGATGTATGATTTACAAATATTTTCTCCTTGTCTGTGACTTGTTTTTCATACATTTAACAGGGTCTTACAAAGAGCAAACACTTTAAATTTTGATGAAGTACAATTTATTGACTTTTTTCTTTTATGGGTCATGGCTTTGGTGTTATGTCTAAGGGCTCTTTGCCTAACCCTTAGCCATAAAGATTTTCTTCAACGTTTTCCTCTAAAAGTTTTATAGTTTTATGTGTTGCATGTAGATAAATGATCTGTTTTGAGTTAATTTTTGTATAAGGTGTGAATTTTAGGTTAAGGTTCTTTGCTTTGCCTGTGAATGTTTAGTTATTCCAACATTTGTTGAAAATGTATCCTTCCTTCATTGAAATGCTTTTGCATTTTGTCAAAAATTAGTTGGCCATATATGTGTGGCTCTATTTTGGATTCTTTACTTTGCTCCATTAATCCAGGTGATTGTGCCTTTGCCAGTACCACTCTGTTTTGATTATTTTATCTATATAATAAGTCAAAATCCAGTCATGTTCTTCCTCTACCTTTACTCTTCTTTTTAATATTGCTTTTGTTATTGTAGTTTCTTTATCTTTTTATATAAATTTAAGCATCAGCTTGTCTCCATCTTCAAAGAATCCTTCTGGGATTTTTGATAGAAATTGCTTTAAACCCATAGATCAATTTTGGGAAAACTGATATGCTTATTATGTTGAGTCTTCTCATCCCTGAACATAGTATACCTTTTCATTTATTTAGATCTTTTTTGACTTCTTTCATTTAGCATTTTGTAGTTTTCAACATAGAGATTCTGTATGTGTTTTATTGGATTTATAACTTTGTATTTCACTTGGTGGTGACTGTAATTGGTATGATGTTTAAAATTTTATTTTCCAATTTTTCATTGCCAACATATTGAAATATGATTGAGTTTGTGTGTTGACCTTGACCCTGTGACCTTATGAGACTCCTTATTAGTTCCATGAGGTTGTTTTCGGGTTTTTTTGGTAGATTATTGGAGTTTTCCACGTAGAAAATCATGTTATCTGAAAATAGGGAAAATTTTTATTTCTTCCTTTCTGATCTGTGTGCCTTTCATTTCCCTTTCCTGCCTTTTGTACTCACTAAAACATCCAGTACTATATTTAATAGAAGTGATGAGAGCAGACATCCTTGCCTTATAGTTGATATTATAATTGGTGAAAGCATTCAGTCTTTTACCATTAAGTATGATGTTAACTCCAGGTTAACATCAGATCTTTATCAGGTTGAGAAAATTTTATTCTATTCCTACTTTTCTGAGAGTTTTTTAATAAAAAAAAAACTGAATGGTATTGAAATTTGTCAAATGCTTTTTTCTGCATCAACTGATATGATCATGTGATTTTTCTCCTTTATAGACTGTTAATATGTTGGATTACATTGGCTGATTATCAAATATTGAACCAATCTTGTATTTCTGGAATGAAGCCCTCTTGGTCATGGTGTAGTACTATATTATTATATATTTCTATATTTCAGTTGCTAATATTTTGATGAGGAGTTTTTGCATCTCTGTTTAGAGGGATATTGTCTGTAGTTTTCCTTTTTATAAATTATGAATTCAATTTCTTTAATGTTATAGATAACACAGGTTATTTTCTTTTGGGTGAGTTTGGTAGTGTGTGATTTTTGAGATAACAGATAAGTTTATCTAAATTGTCAAATTTATGTGTGTGGAGTTATTGTAATATTTTAGAATCCCTTTAGTGTCTGTGAGGACATTACCAATATTGGTAATGTATGTTTTTTAATTTGTCAGTCTTGCTGGTGGTTTATAGTTTACTGATTTTTAAGAAAAATTCAATTTTAGATTTGACTGATTTTCTCTATTGTTTAAAATTTTACCGATTTCTGCCCTTTATTATTCCCTTCCTTCCTCTTGCTTTGGGTTTATTATTATTTTTAAATTATTTTTGAGGTGAATTTTCAGAATATTAATTTGATACATTTTTCTTTTGCAATATAATCATTTAGTGCTACAAATTTTCATTAAGGACTGCTTTAGCTGCTTCCCATGTATTTTAATGTCATATTTTCATTTGGATTTAGTTCAATATACTTTAAAATTTTAAATTTGTTTTGAGATTTTCTGTTTGAGGCATGAAATATTTAGAAATATGTTGTTTAATTTCCAAGTGTTTGGATTTTCCTGTTAGATTTCTTCTACTGATTTCTAGTTTGATTCTATGATAGTAATAGAGCATAGTTTGCATTATTTCAGTTCTTTAAAATTTGTTAATGTTTGTTTTATGACTCAAGATATGATCTATAGTAATAGTTAATTTCATGTATCAACTTGGCTGGATCATGGGATGCCCAGATATTTGGTTAAATATTATTTCTGCGTGTGTCTGTGAGAATGTTTATGGATGAAACTAGCATTTGAATTGATGGATTCAGTAAATTGATTTGCCCCCCATGATGGTGAGCATCATCCAATCCATTAAGGGCCTGAATAGAACAAGTAGGTGGAAGAAGAAAGAATTCAATCCTTCCCACCTAATTGCTTGAGTTGAAACATTGTCCTTCTCCTGCCCTTGCTGGTCCTGATTCTCAAGCCTTTAGACTTAGACTGAATTAGGCCACCAGTTTTCCTGGGTCCCCTACTTACAGACAGCAGATTGAGGAACTTCTTAGCCTATATAATTGCATAATTGTGTGAGTCAATTTCTTATAACACACCTGTAGTGTGTACACACACAAACACAGTTGATTCTTGAACAGCATAGCAGTTAGGGGTGCCAACCCTCTGCACAGTTGAAAATTCATGTATAACTTTATAGTCACCCCTCTATATCTGTGGTTCCACATCTGCTGATTCAACTAACTTGGGATTGTGCAGTACTGTAGTATTTACTATAGTAAAAAATCTGCATATAAAGAACCCATGCAGTTCAAACCCATGTTGTTCAAGTGTCAACTGTATACTATAATACTATACATAGAATACACGTTATATATAGGTATATATATGGTATGTTTTTAACTAATACATCTATATTTTTCTAACTGAAGTATAGTTGAGCTGCAATATTATATTAGTTCAGGTGTAAAACAATGATTCAAAATTTTTATAGCTTATACTCCATTTAAAGTTATTATAAAATATTGGCTATTTTTCCTGTGCTGTGCAATATATTCTTGTAGCTTATTTATTTTCTACATAGTAATTTGTAACTCTTAACCCCTAACCTTATTTTGCCCCTCCTCCTTTCCCTCTCCTCAAGGGCAACCACTAGTTTGTTCTCTATACCTGTGAGTCTGTTTGTTTTGTTATATTCATTCATTTGTTTTAGCTTTAGATTCCACACATAAGTGATAACATACAGTATTTGTCTTTCTCTGTCTGACTTACTCCACTTAGCGTAATACTCTGCAGATCCATTCATCTTGTTGCAAATGGCAAAATTTCCTTCTTTTTCATGGCTGAGTGATATTCCATCATATACACACACACACACACACACACACACACACACACACACACACACACCCCATATCTTCTTTATCCATTCATCTGTCAGTGGACACTTAGGTTGCTTCCATATCTTGGCTATTGTAAATAATGCTGCTATGAACATGGGGGTGTATGTATCTTTTTGAATTAATACATCTGTATACTTGAATGTTCCATGAACAGCTGAAAATAATGTGTATTCTGTTCTTGTTGGGGGAGTGTTTGTAAACCTTTCATCTCAGTTGAAAGTATTGTTCAGTTCTTCTATAGTCATGCTTTGTCTAGTGGTTCAGTTCCTGAGAGAGAGGTTCTGAACTCTCCAACTCTATATTTGAATTTTTCTATTTCTCTGTTCTGTTTTTGCTTCAGGCATTTTGCAGCTCTATTTTTTGGTGCATATACATTTAAGGTTGTGTCCTCTTAGTGAATTAACCTTATTAGCATTATATGATGTTTTTATTTGTCTCTGGTAATTTTCTTTGCTCCAAAGCTTATTTTGTCTGATACTAATATAGCCTCTTCAGCTTTCTTTTGATTTATGTTTGTGTGTTTTTCCCTATTATTTATCTTTAATCTACTGCTATAATTATATTTGAAGTGAGCTTCTTACGGATAACATAGGATTGAATCATGATTCCCCCAACCACTTTTCTTGGTATCTTTAGAAGATTCACTTTTAATAAATTTTCTGACATATTACAATTTAAACCTGCCATTTAGCTTTTTGATTTATGTTTATTCCTTCTGTTTTACATTCCTGTTTACCTTCTCCTATCTTCATGTGGGATAACTGTTAAAAAATTCTATTTTAATTTATCCACAGGTTTTCATTTTTTTCATTGCTGTTGTTCTTCTAGTATATCTCTTTCTATAGTTATTTTAATGGTTGCTCCAGGGATTATAATATACATACATAGATTTTTTGCAGCCTATGAGTATCAACATTTTACCACTTCAAATAGAATTGTAAATATGTAATCACCCTTATGTTCACTTCCCCGCTTGCCTTTATGATACAGTTTTTTAATTTTAAAAAATTTTTATACAATTTTTAGAAGTTACTTTCCATTTACAGTAATTACATGATATAGTTGTCTTTTCAAAAATTAATTAATTTTTGGCTGCGTTGGGTCTTCATTGCTGTGCACAGGCTTTCTCTAGTTGCAGCAAGCAGGGGCTGTTCTTCATTGTGGTGTGTGGGCTTCTCACTGCGGTGGCTTCTCTTGTTGCGGAGCACTGGCTCTAGGTGTGCAGGCTTCAGTAGTTGTGGCACACAGGCTCAGTAGTCATGGCTCACGGGCTCTAGAGTGCCAGCTCAGTAGTTGTGGTGCACAGGCTTGGTTGCTCTGTGGCATGTGGGTTTTTCCCAGACCAGGGATCGAACCCACGTCCCCTGCATTGGCAGGTGGATTCTTAACCACTGTGCCGCCAGGGGAGTCCCATGATATAGTTGTCTTAATGATACATTGAAAACTATATAAGACAATGTTGTAATTTTAATTATCAAATACAATAAAAAAAACTCAAGAGGAGAAGAAGAGTACCTTATATTTATACATGTATTTGCTCTTGGTATTGCTTTTTGTTTCATTCCTAATGCTAACAGATTCCTTCTATTATTGTTTCCTTTTTGTCTGAAGAGTTTCCTTAGCCATTCTTTTAAAGTAGATCTGCTGACAACAAATTCTTTGCTTTTCTTCTTCTGAGAATGCCATTATGTCACCTTTCTTACTGAAGGATATTTTCCCTGAATATATAATTCTGAGGTGACAGTTCTTTTCTCTCAGGACTTGAAAAATGTTGTGCCACTTCCTTATGGCCTCCATGGATGAGAAAACTGTCATCATTCAAATTATTTTTCTTGTATAGGTAATGCACAATTTCTCTCTGCTTTCAAGATTATTTTCCTTGCTTTTAGTTTTCAAATGTTTGATTATGATGTGTCTTGACATGGAGTTTTAGAGTTTATTTTGCTTGTGATTCACTGTCTCTTGGGCCTACAGGTTTATGTCTCACCAAAGTTGATAAGTTTTGGGCCATATTTCTTCAAGTATTTTTTCAACCCTGCTCTCCTTCTCCTCTCCTTCTGTGACCTGAATGAAAGAGGGGTTAATTATTTGTTATTGTTCACAGATGTCTCCTCCTCTCCCCCAGAAAAAAATCCAAGTACTCAGACAATTTACAAGTGAGTTCAAGGAAGAGATAATCCTTGTTTTATATAGCACACAAGGACAGATATTTTTCCTAGTCATATTTGGTGGGAAATGGAACCTTGATTCCAAAATCAGGTAAAGGCAGCACCATAAAAGAAAATTATAGGTCCATTTTATTTATGAACACAGATGCAAAGATTTAAGCTTAAGCCTACTGAAATAAACAATGTATTAAAATTAATTCATAAATATGATAAGATTTTTACCTTAAATGAAGAGAACAAATATCATGTGATTATCTCAGTAGATTCAGAAAAAAACATGATGTTTAAAATCTACTTATAATTTAAAACTATCAAATAACAGGAGTTAAAGGGAACATCCTTAATATGATAAAGGATATAACAAATACATCAAACATCATGTTCAACAGGAAAACTTCACATGCATAGGTATAAAACAAGGATACCCATGATCATCGTTACTGCTCAACACAGTACTGGAGGCTCTGGCCAATATAATAGGAAAAGAAAAAGAAGTAAAAGCTATAAAGTTAGGAGAAGAAAAGATAAAACTATTGTTATTCACAGATGATAAGACTATCTACAAAGAAAATATTCCAAAATCAGGCATTAGTATTATTAAGAGAGTTCTGTAAAAATGATAATGATCTTCTATATAAGTATTAAACAATCACTAAAAAATAGAAAATAAAATAGCATTTAAAATCATCATTAAAACCTATGAGGTACTGAGGAATTAATGGAATGCTAAAGCTTCATATGAAACATTTGAAAACTCGAAAGGATATAGAAGAAGAATTATACTATGTTTGTAGATGTAATGAGTTAATACTGTACTAGGAGTGAGGTACTGACTTTAAAAGATATGAGAGAGTTTTTTGAAGTGATGGACATGTATTATGTCTTGATTGTGTGTGGTTACATAGGTGATTTATTTGTCAAAAACTGTTGAACTGTGCACATTAAAGGTGCATTTGCTATATGTAAATTATACCTCAATAAAGTTAATTTAAAAGAAATTAATTATAATACAGAAAATGATGAGTCTGAATACATGAATATAAATTATTATTGTTCCACCAAGGACACCATAAACAAAATTAACAGAAGAATGCCTTCGATCAGATGGGTAACAGATGGGTAAGAGATATTTTGATGTCAAAAATTGATGAGGTTAATGTCTAGAAAGGTCAAACAGTCAAAGAACTTTGCTAATCAACATTACAAATGAGAAACCCAATTAAGAAAAAATGGGAAAGGTAATAAGTTGAACATTCACAGAGGGGAAAATTCAAATAACCAACAAATATGTAAGGAAATGCTCAACTTCACTAGTAATTAGAAAAAATCAAAACAAAAATACAGTAACAAACATTTAATATCAAGCAGATTGGTAAATATTAGGAAGTTATGCAATACCAAATATTTGACTAGAATGAGGGGAATGAAAATTTTCATGTTGCCCACAGTAATAAAAACTGGTATAGTCATTCTAGAGGTGAATCTGGCAGTATTTTAATTAGTAAATATTTTGAGTGCTAAAAATGGGCCAGAAATGATTTTAGATGCTGGGGAAGTCAACAGTGAGTGAAAAAACATAAATATATTTACCTTCATTAAGCTTATCATCTAGTGAAGAGAGAAGATAACACAATCAAACCTAAAATTAGCATATGTCAGATAATGATAAACAGTATGGAGAAAAGAAGGACAGGGTAAAGTGTTAGGAGATGGCTACAGGAAAAGGAAACAGCTACAATTTAAAATTTATTTGCTAGGGAAGATTTCATTGAGAAGGAGACCTTTGAGCAATAGACCTGTGAGGGATAAATCCTGGAGAAGAGAGTCCTAGGCAGAGTTAACAGCAAGAACAAAGACCTGAATTGAGACCATGCTTAAGGTGTTTGAGAAACAGTAAGGTTAGGTGGCTTGATCTGAGGAAGTAAGGGGAGAATAAGAGGAAATGAGGTAAGAGAGATAAATGGGGGCTGATAACAAGGGCACTGTATGTATTTGAAGACTTTGGATTACACTCTGAGTGAGATGGGAAGTCATTTGTAGGTTTTGTGGAAGGAATTCTTATGGAAATTAGGTATGTATATAGCCTAAGATTCAGCATTTCCACTACTGGCTAAATTCCACAGAAAAACCAGTATACAGAGGCATAAGACATGCACAAGAATTTTTAATTTTTAATTTAATTTATTTTATTTTTTTGGTGAAAGTGAGGAATAGGAGGCAATTGAGGCATCCTTCACTAGAGAATAAATAAGTAAAACTCAACAGTCAGTGCAATGAAGAAGAGATACATATACGTATCATATGTATGTATACATATGAAACAAAAAAGAAACAGAATGAGATTTATTGCACAATACAGTATAAATAACTTGAAAATACCAACATACCAAAGGCAATGCTATTTTTCAAAGGCATGCAAATATCCAAGGACGTGGACTACTTAGAGTGGGTGTCTTTGAGAAGATAATGAGAATGAGATGAGAATTGGGGATATAAAATAAAAATAAATGTTTAGAACATGAAAAAGGCTTATGGAGAGGCTAAAACAATCATCTTCAATATTATATTCCCTCAGTCAGAACCAGCAGCTGATTTTTCCTTTAAAAAATCAAAAACTTTATTATTATAGGGAATTTTGAATAACAGCAAATCACTATGTAGCCATCATCCAGCCTCCAAACTCATCAACTCATGGCCAATCTATGCCCATTTGCACCGTCATTCACTTTCCTCCACTTGTTTTTATCTTTTTTTAGCATTTTAAATCAACTTTTTTGAGCTATAATTTACCTACTAATAAAATGCATTCATTTTATGTGTACATTTTGATGAAGTTTGAGTATAATCACCACCACAATTGATTTATAGAACATTCTATCACTCAAAAAACTCCCGGAGCCCCATTCAAATCAGTCTCCCATCAGCACCCCTAGGCAATCACTGATCTGCCTCCTGTCACTACAGATTATATTTGGCTTTTCTAGACTTATACCAATGAGCAGCATGCAGTTTCCTTTGTGCTCATGTTTTCTTTTAAATTCTTTAACATATTTATAATAGCTGTTGTAAAGAGTTTTCTGCTAATTTTGACATATATATCATTTCTAGATCTGTTTCTACTGCCTGATTTTATTGCTGGATAGAAGTCACATTTTCCTTTTCCATACATCTAGTAATTCTTGATTGGATGTGAGACATTAGATGCTGTTTGTTGAATGTCTGAATTTTGTTACCTTTATTTAATAGTGTTGGGTTTTATTCTGGCAAGCAGTTAATTGACTTCTGGATCAGCTTGGTTCCTTGAGGCTTGTTTTGAAGCCTTGTTAGGGCGATTTTGGAGCTTTTACTCTAGAGTGATTTTAGTCCCACCATTAAGGCATGACATTTCTGTGTCACTATGAAATTCTCTAAGTTTTTAATGAGGTCTCTTACTTGTCTGGATGGAATTTGAATGTTTCCCAGTCCTATGTGAGTTCTGGTAGCTGTTCAGTGTATAGTTCTCTGGTAATTGATTGTTCCTTAGTAGTTGTTCTTTACCAAGCTTGTGTAGTCTTATCCTACACATCCATAGTTTAGTCTTCATACAAAACTCAAGGAGATCCCTTTCCAGACTTCTGGAGTTCTTTCTCAGCATAGCTCCCTTCTCTCCAGTATTCCAATGTGCATATTCCAGCCACCTCATCCTCCCCAGACTTGAAGCTCTGTTTCCTCAACTCAACAAGAATACTTTGTTCTACTAAGGAACCTGCCTCCTGGCTTTATGTACTGGTATATGTCTTCGGACAAAAAGCAAAAGCAATTATTGGGCTTACCTTATTTTTATCTTTTCTTTTAGGGTCACAGTCTGTATTTGTTTCCTATATTTTGACCAATTTTCTAGTTATTAAAGTGAGAGATCTAGTCTGATACTATTTACTTCATCATCGCCCAAAGAAGAAATCTCAGAAATCTTGGTTAGCAAGCTTTTTAAAAGAAAACTGAGTCTCTCGCAGGGGCCACTGGTAGATATTCTTCTGTTTTCAATTCTTTTTATCTGTATAGAACTATCAGTAATTTCAGATTGTGCCCAAGTTTAAACTTCTCTTACAGTATTTTGAAGCAAATCTCAGGCATATATTATTTGTAAATATTTTACAAATGTAAAATGTACCCTTAAAGGCTAGGGACTATTTAAAAAATTACAGCTCCATGATCATAGCTAAAAAATTCAACAATAATTCCTCATCAAATATCCATTGTTCAAATACCCAGCTGATTAAAATTTTTTAGTTAAAAATTTTTAAATTAAATTTTAAAAAATCAGGATTCAAACAAGATTCACAAATTGAAATTGTTTTGTCTTTTACGTATTTTTAAATCTCCATGTTAAAGCTCCAGTTCTTTTGTATTTCTCTTGAAATATATTGTTTTTGTCCTGCAGCATTTCCTACAGCTTATATTTTGCTGATTGCATCAGCAAAATAGTTTAATGTGTATTTTAACATGTTCCTTTATTAAGTGCTTCCTATTGGTAGTTGGAGAGAGAAGTGACAGTTTACTATTGTAATTCATGTTGTTCCTCTTTGTTTTTTAAGTTCTATTTTTTTATCATCTTCTGAAAAGTTTTATCTTTTTCCAATTAACTAATTGGACATTTCTTGCTTTACTCTATGGTTCCTTATAGTTTTCCTCTTGCTGTTATGTATAGCCTACACTTTTAACTTCCTCTAGTTAGCTTGCCACTGGATTTGAAATTATTGGGCAAACCACACTGTCCAGATTTATTAGCATGATGCAGAGGAAAGGCATATGATACACTGAATACTCTGTTTATAGCATGGAAATGCTTGCCGAAAGATCTCCAAACAGACGTGAAGGCCAAATAAATGCAGTACACATGTTGCAATTGTTTCTATGTGTGTATGCTCATTTGACCTTTGTGTGGGATATGTCATTCTTTTAAGGTATGTTAGTCTCCCGTTAGTTGCTTAATACAGAATTAACAGGTTCAGTTTAAGAGTACAAGAGGCCTTTCTGAAGTTTCATCTGTAGTTTCAAGCCTACCCAGTGCACTGGAAGAGCCCTGGATTTTAATCAGAAACCCTGGAGTTTCATTCCAAGGCTTGGTAAGCCACAAGTACCTGAACCTTTGTTTCCATATCTTTAAAACAGGGATAACAGTACGTGTTTTAAGCAACTCATGGGGTTGTTGTAAAATAGGAACGGGTTAGCATTTGTGAAATTGCTCTATAACAGTGCTGTCCAATAGAAATATAATGTGAGCCAAAGAAGTAATTTAAATTTTTCTAAGCCACATTAAATAAAAGTAAGAAGAGTCCAGTGAACTTAACTTTAATGACATATTTTACTCAACCCAACATAACCAAAATATTATCATTTCAACAAGTGACCAATTTGAAAAAATTATTAAGGAGATGTTTTACATCCTTTGTTTAATGCTGAGTTGTTGAATGCAGTGTATGTTACACTTACAGCACATCTCAATTTTTGATGTTAAATTTTAATCAAAAATACTTGATATGTATTTGGATTACATAATACTTACAGTTGAATAAGTAGATGTACATCCCCCAATTTTCCTAAACTTAAAAAGGGTTTTGGTAACCGAATCAAATATTTGTTTTAAAATTAGTAAAATTACATAAAATTAAAAATGCCTTAGTCACATCAGCCACATTTCAAGGGCTTAACAGTCATATACAGCTAGTGGCTACCATATTGGATAGCACCACTATATCAACCATTGAGCTCTATACACCTGACAGCTTTTACAGAAGCTCTTAAATCTCAGTTGAATGTTACACTGTTTGTTTCACTTTGGGCCTCTACATTAGAGAAATGAATTTCCTTTGCTTTGACCTACAAAAGAATTTCGCAAGGAAAACCTCCCAGCTTTCCTGACAACTGGACAACAGATTGCTTCCATTTCAGTAATCAGAATTTATTTTGTCTAAGAGTCACTACACTTTCTGGGAAATAAAATACATCTCTAAGAGCGGGGGAAAGATGACCAAAATAGACTGTTTTAAAGAGCTGAAAAATCGATTCCTTGTAGTAATGCCATCTGGAATACATGAAACCATTAGCACAGGGAGCCCACAGCGATGTCAGGATCTATTCTGAGCCATGGAGAATCGAGCTCCCATGTGACTTCAGTGCATTGCCAAGAACAGACTGATTCCGGGTAAAGCCAAACCCATCATCTCAGGGTGAGGAGCATCACATGGGGTCACCTCAGGTGTCTGGGATCTCCTGGCAGAAGTTAGTCAGGGCACTGGGGCAATGATGAAGGGCAATCTATCCCAAGATCCTTTTTGCATGAATTCATCACAGAATTTGGTACCAAGGTATTTCTCTCTTCCTTCTTATTTGAGTAACAAACTAGGAACTCTTCACAGTTTTTCTTTGCCTCCATGGAGAAACTTTGCTCTGAAAGAACCTACTGCATTCCGTCAGATTGCACTGTTTTAACGAACACTTATCTAGCCCTTACCATGTCCCAGACATTGTTCTAAGCAGTTTACCTATACTAATTAATTTAATTCTTGCAACAAATTTATGAAATAGTGTTATAATGTCCACTTTATAGATGAGGAAACTGAGGCAGAGAAAGCTTAAATAACCTGCACAAAGTCACACTGCAAGTAAGTGATGGGGAAGGAATATGAACCCAGAAAATCTAGGTTTCTGACCAATCAGTAAACCCCATGGTCTTTGCTACTACTGGGTGTGGATCAGAGGCTAGACTTCCAAGCTCAGCCTGGAGTGCCAAACCTTGCACCTAGTCACCAGGAATTCAGATGCCACCTTCCCTAATTAGTGAAATCAGAGGGGAGCTTGGAAACCCATCTGCCTCTGCAGCTGTGTCCTGCTTCTCTAGAATGCCTCATCTGCGCGGCCTCTAACAAAATTCTATTCATCTTTCAAGGCTCAGCTCGAAACACACCTTCTTCACTAGGTTTCTTAAATTCTCTAGAGTCAATTGACTCCCTTTCTCATCTCTCCCAACCTTTTCCAGCTTAATCTCTATTGCAGTTTCCCAAAAGTTGCCTTGAATTACAGAGCCGTCTCTCTCTTCTCCTTGGCTATGAGCCCCTAGAGGATGGGAAGTATATCTTATTCATTTCTGTATCCCCCACAGCACATAGCATGAAGCCTTTTGCCTTCTAGCACTCAGTAAATATTCATTACTAATTCATTACTACTTATATATTTCTAATTTGAATAGAAATATATTGGAAAATGTACTGCAGTGGGTTTCAAGAAACTTGAATTCTAAACTTGCTCCTGTCACCAAGTAACTATATACATTTGGGCAATTTATTTTGCCCCTTTGAGCCTTAGTTGTCTTGTCTATAATTGGATGAGATAATCTCTAAGGCCTCATGACATTTATGGAATAGGCTATTATTTGCTCTGAATTTATGGACACAAAAGGTTTTAAACAAGTCCCTGAAGGGTGTTTCATATATTCTGAGATCACTCCTGGGCTACTGGGGTGAGGTGCTTCTAAACAGGAACACACGAGAGGGGTCAGCAGAAGCAGCCCCTTGAGATAGGCCAAGGCTGGCTGGTTGGTTGTGCTTTAAAATTCGAGCCTGGTTAAAAGTGTAGATCTTTAAGGAAAGGGCCCTACATAAAGTGGTAGGTACAGCAGAAGACAGCTTCAGGAAACAAACGAGATGGTTCTGCCCTCAGTGCACTTAATATGTGGTAGGAATCACTGGCTAGCTAGGCTTCCCTGGAGAACACCTTAGAAATAGCATGCAGATAACAGGTATACATAGGCAGGTGATAAGCCAGTCGAAAAGCAACAGATAACAAGTGTTGGTGAGAATGCGGAGAAATTGGAACCCGTTTATGCTGTTGGTAGGAATGTAAAATGATGTGGCTACTATGGAGAACAGTATGGTGGTTTCTCAGAAAATTAAAAATAGGACTACCATATGATCCAGCCATCCCACTTTTCATTACATACATCCCAAATTGAAATCAGGATCTTGAAGAAACATCTACACTCCAATTTTCATTGCAGCACTATTCACAATAGCCAAGGTATGGAAACACCCCAGATGAATGGATCAAGAAATTACGGTACATACACACAGTAAAATATCATTCAGCCTTTAACAAAAAGGAAATCCTGCCATTTTCGACAACAGGGATGAACATGGAGGACACTATGCTAAGTGAAATAAGCCAGTTACAGAAGGACAAACACTGCATGTTATCATTTATGTGAGATATCTAAAACAGTCAAACTCACAGAAGCAGAGAACAGAATGGTGGTAACCAGGGGCGAAGGGATGGGGGAAATGGGGAATTATTATTCAATTGGTATAAAGTTTTAGTTACACAAGATGAATGTGCTCTGAGGCTGTGCTGTATAACATAGTGCCTATAGTTACAAATACTCTATTGTGCACTTAAAATTTTAAGAAAGGAGACTTCAGATTAAGTGCTCTTACCACAAAAAACGAAGGGTCACAAACTTTTGGAGATGATGGGTATGGTGATGGTTTCCTAGGCATTTTGGGGGATGTGATCCAAATTCATCAAACTGTAGATCGACCTTCAAGATGGCAGAAAAGTAAGACATGGAGATCACCTTCCTCCCCACAAATACATCAGAAATACATCTACATGTGGAACAACTCCTACAGAACACCTACTGAACGCTGGCAGAAGACCTCAGACTTCCCAAAAGGCAAGAAACTCCGCACGTACCTGGGTAGGGCAAAAGAAAAAGGAAAAGACAGAGACAAAAGAACAGGGACAGGACCTGCATCACTGGGAGGGAGCTGTGAAGGAGGAAAAGTTTCCACACACTAGGAAGCCCCTTTAATAGCGGAGACGGGGGGAGGTGAGGGGTAAGCTTTGGAGCCATGGAGGAGAGTGCAGCAACAGGGGTGCGGAGGGCAAAGCGGAGAGATTCCTGCACAGAGGATCAGGGCCGACCAGCACTCACCAGCCCGAGAGGCTTGTCTGCTCACCCGCCGGGGCAGGTGAGGGCTGGGAGCTGAGGCTCCAGCTTTGGAGGTCAGATCCCAGGGAGAGGACTGGGGTTGGTTGCGTGAACACAGCCTGAAGGGGGCTAGTGCACCACAGCTAGCCAGGAGGGAGTCCAGGAAAAAGTCTGGACCTGCCTAAGAGGCAAGAGACCATTGTTTCGGGATGTGCGAAGAGAGGGGATTCAGAGCACGCCCTAAACAAGCTCCAGAGACTGGCGCAAGCTGTGGCTATCAGCGCGGACAGCAGGGACGGGCATGAAACAGTAAGGCTGCTTCTGAAGCCACCAAGAAGCCTGTGTGCAAGCACAGGTCACCATGCACACCTCCCCTCCCAGGAGCCTGTGCAGCTTGCCACTGCCAGGGTCCTGTGATCCAGGGACAGCTTCCCCAGGAGAACACACGGTGCACCTCAGGCTGTTGCAACATCACACTGGCCTCTGCTGCCGCAGGCTCGCCCCCCATTCTGTACCCCTCCCTTCCCCCGGCCTGAGTGAGCCAGAGCCCCCTAATCAGCTCCTACTGTAACTGTGTCCTATCTGAGCAAAGAACAAAGGCCCTCAGGTGACCTACATGCAGAGGTGGGGACAAATCAAAAGCTGAACCCCAGGAGCTGTGCAAACAAAGAAGAGAAAGGGAAATCTCTCCCAGCAGCCTCAAGAGCAGCAGATGAAATCTCCACGATCAACTTGATGTACCCTGCATCTGTGGAATACCTGAATAGAAAATGAATCATCTCAAAATTGAGGTGGTGGACATTGGGAGCAATGATATATATATATATATTTTTTTCCTTTTTCTCTTTTCGTGAGTGTGTATGTGTATTCTCCCTTGTGTGACTTTCACTGTATAGCTTTGCTTTTACCATATGTTCTAGGGTTCTTTCTGTTTTTTAGTTATTTTGTTTGTTTCTTTGTGTTTTTAGTATAGTTTTTAGCACTTGTTATAATTGGTGGATTTGTTTTTTGGTTTGCTTGCTCTTTTTTAAAAATTATTTTCAACTTTTTTATTTTTAATAATTATTTTTTATTTTTCATTTTCGTAACTTTATTTTATTGGATTTGATGTTTTTCTTTCTTTCTTTTTTTCTCGCTTTTCTTCTGAGCTGTGTGGCTGACAGGGTCTTGGTGCTCCTGCCGGCTGTCAGGCCTGTACCTCTGACGTGGGAGAGCTGAGTTCAGGACACTGGTCCACCGGAGACCTCCCAGCTCCACGTAATATCAAATGGCAAAAGCTCTCCCAGAGATCTCCATCTCAAAGCTAAAACCCAGTTCCACTCAATGACCAGCAAGCTACAGTGCTGGATACCATATGCCAAACAACTAGCAAGACAGGAACACAACCCCACCCATTAGCAGAGAGGCTGCCTAAAATCATAATAAGGCCACAGACACCCCAAAACACACCACCAGATGTGGACCTGTCCACCAGAAAGACAAGATCCAGCCTCATCCACCAGAACACAGGCACTAGTCCCCTCCACCAGGAAGCCTATACAACACACTGAACCAACCTTAGCCACTGGGGGCAGACACCAATAACAACAGGAACTATGACCCTGCAGCCTGCGAAAAGGAGACCGCCAAACACAGTAAGTTAAGCCAAATGAGAAGACAGAGAAACACACAGCAGATGAAGGAGCAAGGTAAAAACCCACCAGACCAAACAAATGAAGAGGAAATAGGCAGTCTACCTGAAAAAGAATTCAGAGTAAAGTTAGTAAAGACGATCCAAAATCTTGGAAATAGAATGGAGAAAATACAAGAAATGTTTAACAAGGACCTAGAAGAACTAAACAGCAAACAAACAATGATGAACAACACAATAAATGAAATTAAAAATTCTCCAGAAGGAATCAATAGAATAACTGAGGCAGAACGGATAAGTGAGCTGGAAGATAAAATAGTGGAAATAACTACTGCAGAGCAGAATAAAGAAAAAAGAATGAAAAGAATTGAGGACAGTCTCAGAGACCTCTGGGACAACATTAAACGCACCAACATTTGAATTATCAGGGTCCCAGAAGAAGAAGAGAAAAAGAAAGGGACTGAGAAAATATTTGAAGAGATTATAGTTGAAAACTTCCCTAATATGGGAAAGGAAATAGTTAATTAAGTCCAGGAAACACAGAGAGTCCCATACAGGATAAATCCAAGGAGAAACATGCCAAAACACATATTAATCAAACCATCAAAAATTAAATACAAAGAAAAAAAAAGAAGCATGGGAAAAACAACAAATAACATAAAAGGGAATCTCCATAAGGTTAACAGTTTATCTGTAGGCAGAAACTCTGCAAACCAGAAGGGAGTACGACATATTTAAAGTGATGAAGGAGAAAAACCTACAACCAAGATTACTCTACCCAGCAAGAATCTCATTCAGATTCGATGGAGAAATTAAAACCTTTACAGACAAGCAAAAGCTAAGAGAATTCAGCACCACCAAATCAGCTTTACAACAAATGCTAAATGAACTTATCTAGGCAGAAAAGACAAGAGAAGGAAAAGACCTACAATAACAAACACAAAACAATTAAGAAAATTGGAATAGGAACATACATATTGATAATTACCTTAAATGTTAATGGATTAAATGCTCCAACCAAAAGACATAGACTGGCTGAATGGATACAAAAACAAGACCCGTACATATGCTGTCTACAAGAGACCCACTTCAGACCTAGGGACACATACAGACTGAAAATGAGGGGATGGAAAAAGATATTCCATGCAAATGGAAATCAAAAGAAAGCTGGAGTAGCAATTCTCATATCACACAAAACAGACTTTAAAATAAAGACTATTACACGAGACAAAGAAGGATACTACATAATGATCAAGGGATCAATCCAAGAAGAAGATATAACAATTGTAAATATATATGCAGCCAACATAGGAGCACCTCAATACATAAGGCAAATACTAACAGCCATAAAGGGAAATTGACAGTAACACAATCACAGTAGAGGACTTTTTTTTTTTTTTGTGGTACGCGGCCTCTCACTGTTGTGGCCTCTCCCATTGTGGAGCACAGGCTCCAGATGCGCAGACTCAGTGGCCATGGCTCACAGGCCCAGCCACTCCGCGGCATGTGGGATCTTCCCGGACCAGGGCATAAACCCGTGTCCCCTGCATCGGCAGGAGGACTCTCAATCACTGCGCCACCAGGGAAGCCCATAGTTGAGGACTTTAGCACCCCATTTTCACCGATGGACAGATCATCGAAAATGAAAATAAATAAGGAAACACAAGCTTTAAATGATACATTAAACAACATGGACTTAATTGATATTTATAGGACATTCCATCCAATAACAACAGAATACACTTTCTTCTCGAATGCTCATGGAACATTCTCCAGAAGAGATCATATTTTGGGTCACAAATCAAGCCTTGGTAAATTTAAGAAAATTGAAATTGTATTGATTATCTTTTCCGACCACAACGCTATGAGGCTAGATATCAATTACAGCAAAAAGTCTGTAAAAAATACAAACACATGGAGGCTAAACAATACACTACTTAATAACCAAGAGATCACTGAAGAAATCAAAGAGGAACTCAAAAAATACCTAGAAACAAATGACAATGAACACATGACAACCCAAAACCTATGGAATGCAGCAAAAGCAGTTAAAGAGGGAAGTTTATAGCAATACAATCCTACCTTAAGAAACAAGAAACATCTCACATAAACAACCTAACCTTGCACCTAAAGCAATTAGAGACAGGAGAACAAAAAACCCCCGAAGTTAGCAGAAGGAAAGAAATCATAAAGATCAGATCAGAAATAAATGAAAAAGAAATGAAGGAAACAATAGCAAAGATCAATAAAACTAAAAGCTGGTTCTTTGAGAAGATAAACAAAATTGATAAACCATTAGCCAGACTCATCAAGAATAAAAGGGAGAAGACTCAAATCAATAGAATTAGAAATGAAAAAGGAGAAGTAACAACTGACATGGCAGAAATACAAAGGATCATGAGGGATTACTACAAGCAACTATATGCCAATAAAATGGACAACCTGGAAGAAATGGACAAATTCTTTGAAATGCACAGCCTTCCTAGACTGAACCAGGAAGAAATAGAAAATATAAACAGACTAATCACAAGCACTGAAATTGAGACTGGGATTACAAATTTTCCAACAAACAAAAGCTCAGGACCAGATGGCTTCACAGGCGAATTCTATCAAACATTTAGAGAAGAGCTAAGACACATCCTTCTCAAACTTCAAAAATATAGCAGAGGGAGGAACACTCATTCTACGAGGCCACCGTCACCCTAATACCAAAACCAGACAAAGATGTCACAAAGAAAACCACAGGCCAGTATCACTGATGAACATAGATGCAAAAATCCTCAACAAAATACTATCAAACAGAATCCAACAGCACATTAAAAGGATCATACGCCATGATCAAGTGGGGTTTATCCCAGGAATGCAAGGACTCTTCAATATACACAAATCAATCATTGTGATACACCATATTAACAAATTGAAGGAGAAAAACCATATGGTCATCTCCATAAATGCAGAAAAAGCTTTCAACAAAATTCAACACCCATTTATGATAAAAATCCTCCAGAGAGTAGGCATAGAGGGAACTTACCTTGACATAATAAAGTCCATATATGACAAACCCACAGCCAACATCGTTCTCAAGGGTGAAAAACTGAAACCATTTCCACTAAGATCAGGAACAAGACAGGGTTGCCCACTCTCACCACTATTATTAAACATAGTTTTAGAAGTTTTACCCACAGCAATCAGAGACGAAAAAGAAATAAAAGAATCCATATCGGAAAAGAAGTAAAGCTGAGAATGTTTGCAAATGACATGATACTATACATAGAGAATCCTATAAACACTACCAGAAAACTACTAGAGCTAATCAATGAATTTGGTAAATTAGCAGGATACAAAATTAATGCACAGAAATCTCTTGCATTCCTATAAACTAATGATGGAAAATCTGAAAGAGAAATTAAGGAAACATTTACCACTGCAACAAAAAGAATAAAATACCTAGGAATAAACTTACCTAAGGAGACAAAAGACCTATAGGCAGAAAACTATAAGACACTGATGAAAGAAATTAAACGTGATACAAACAGATGGAGAGATATAGCATGTTCTTGGATTGGAAGAATCATTATTGATTGTAAAAATGACTATACTACCCAAAGCAATCTAGATTCAATGCAATCCCTATCAAACTACCAATGGCATTTTTCTCAGAACTGGAACAGAAAATTTCACAATTTGTATGGAAACACAAAAGATCCTGAATAGCCAAAGCAATCTTGAGAAAGAAAAATGGAGCTGGAGGAATCAGGCTCCCTGACTTCAGACTATACTACAAAGCTACAGTAATCAAGACAATATGGTACTGGCACAAAAAGAGAAATATAGAGCAATGGAACACGATAGAAAGTCCAGAGATAAACCCATGCACATATGGTCACCTTATTTTTGATAAAGTAGGCAAGAATATACAGTGGAGAAAAGACAGCCTCTTCAATAAGTGGTGCTGGGAAAACTGGACAGCTACATGTAAAAGAATGAAATTAAAACACTCCTTAACACCAGACACAAAAATAAACTCAAAATTGATTAAAGACCTAAATGTAAGGCCAGACACTATAAAACCCTTAGAGGAAAACATACACAGAACACTCTTTGACATAAATCACAGCAAGATCCTTTTTGACCCACCTCCTAGAGAAATGGAAATAAAAACAAAAATAAACAAATGGGACCTAATAAAACTTAAAGGCTTTTGCACAGCAAAGGAAACCATAAACAAGAAGAAAAGACAACCATCAGAATGGGAGAAAATATTTGCAAATGAAGCAACTGACAAGGGATTAATCTCCAAAATATACAAGCAGCTCATGCAGCTCAATATCAGAAAAACAAATAACCCAATCCAAAAATGGGCAGAAGACCTAAATAGACATTTCTCCAAAGCAGATCTACAGATTGCCAACAAACACATGAAAGATTGCTCAACATCACTAATCATTAGAGAAATGTAAATCAAAACTACAGTGAGGTATACCTCACACCAGTCAGAATGGCCATCATCAAAAAATCTACAAACGATAAATGCTGGAGAGGGTGTGGAGAAAAGAGAACCCTCTTGCTCTGTTGGTGGGAATGTAAATGGATACAGCCACTATGGAGAACAGTATGGAGGTTCCTTAAAAAACTACAAATAGAACTACCATACGACCCAGCAATCCCACTACTGGGCATATACCCTGAGAAAACCATAATTCAAAAAGAGTCATGTACCACAATGTTCACTGCAGCTCTGTTTACAATAGCCAGGACATGGAAGCACCTATGTGTCCATCGACAGATGAATGGATAAAGAAGATGTGGCACATATATACAATGGAATCTTACTCAACCATAAAAAGGAACAAAATTGAGTTATTTGTAGTGAGGTGGTTGGACCTAGAGTCTGTCATAAAGAGTGAAGAGTGTCAGAAGGAGAAAAACAAATATTGTATGCTAACACATATATATGGAATCCAAAAAAAAAAAAAAAAGCTTATGAAGAATCTACGGGCAGGACAGGAATAAAGACTCTCATAGAGAATGGACTTGAGGACACGGGGAGAGGGAAGGGTAAGCTGGGACGAAGTGAGAGAGTGGCATGGACACATATACACTACCAAATGTAAAATAGATAGCTAGTGGGAAGCAGCCGCATAGCACAGGGAGACCAGCTTGGTGCTTTGTGATCACCTAGGGGGTGGGATAGGGAGGGTGGGAGGGAGACGCAAAAGGGAGGATATATGTATATATATAGCTGTTTCACTATGTTATAAAGCGGAAACTAACACACCATTGTAAATCAATTATACTCCAATAAAGATGTTTAAAAAATTCATCAAATTGTATACATTAAATATATGCAGTCTTTTGGTCTATCAGTTATACCTCAATCAAATAGTAAAATTAAAAATTTATTTATAACATTTGCAACCTAAAAATAAAAAATGGTTTTCAAACCATTAAAAAAAAGACTGGGTCTGGCTTTTACTTAGAGTTACAATTCAACTTTAAAAACAAATGAAGAGGGCTAGAAGGCAGGAAATAGTGGGATTAGGAGATTAAATATTTGCCTGGGCCAAAGAGTTTCCAAGTTTCTAAATGTCAAATATAAATTTCTAAGTTATGAGATATTGAATTTTTAAAGTTTATGGATTCTGGGACTTCCCTCCCTTAACCAGTGGTCAAGACTTCGCTGTCCAATGCAGTGGGTGTGGGTTCAATTCCTGGTCAGGGAGCTAAGATCCCACACGCCTCATGGCTAAAGAAACCAAAACATAAAACAGAAGAAATATTGTAACAAATTCAATAAAGACTTTAAAAATGGTCCACATCAAAAAATCTTTTAAAAAAATAAAAGTTTATGTATTTTACACTTACTTCTTAGTGATTTATCCTAATTACCAGAGCCATAGAACAGAGATTGATCTCTCATCTCTCCCCCTGGATAAAGCAATGCAGAGAAGTTCTGTTTTTGTTGTCATTCCCCCACTGGCACATGGGGTCTAAACTCCAGTCCTCACTCAGCCACTTGGAAGGTAGAACTTGGGTGAATCACTTTACCTTGCTGGATCTTAGTAACAGCTTCTGTAAAATGAAGGGATTTATTGTAAATGATCTCTAATAGCCCTTTCAGCTGGACAAAAGGTCTGTGACAGATATCTTCCTCTGCTAGATTATAAACCCCTGGAAGGCAGGGGCTGTGGTTTACCCGTCTCTGTAGAGCCAGTGCCAGCAAAGTTCCTGGCGTGTACTGGGGGCTCAATAAATGCTGGTTGAACTGAACTGAATTGAATATAATAGATGAGGAAGCAGGAAATGAGAACCAGAAAGTTAAAAAAAAAAAAAGAAAGAAAGCAAGCTTTTCCTTCTCCCTGTGGACAAAAGCTGGGAACCGATGATTTTGGTAACAGGTAAAGACCCCGACTATAGAAGAGTGGAAGGTACATCTCATCACCTGGGCAGTAGAAGCCCCTGGGGTGTACAAATGTTTGGGGGAAGGTTATTGATTATAAAGTAAGAGAGCGCTGATAAATTACAAAGGATAAATCTAATCAAAATAGATGCATAAAGTTAAGACTTACTATACAATAATACATTAAAAATTAGTGGAAGGGCTTCCCTGGTGGTGCAGTGGTTGAGAGTCCGCCTGCTGATGCAGGGGACACGGGTTCATGTCCCGGTCCGGGAAGATCCCACGTGCCGCGGAGTGGCTGGGCCCGTGAGCCATGGCCGCTGAGCCTGCGCCTCCGGAGCCTGTGCTCTGCAACGGGAGAGGCCACAACAGTGAGAGGCC
Organism: Delphinapterus leucas; assembly: GCF_059928025.1. Taxonomy (NCBI): domain Eukaryota; kingdom Metazoa; phylum Chordata; class Mammalia; order Artiodactyla; family Monodontidae; genus Delphinapterus; species Delphinapterus leucas. The sequence continues at coordinate 98,084,075 of NC_143135.1, forward strand.
CGTGTACCGCAAAAATTAGTGGAAAAGCTCCCAAATTGTTGCTTAGATTTTCAAAGTGTAAATAATTATTTTTGAGTAGGTAACACAAGCACAGAGGATCACATTTTAAAGATCTTAAAAGGTTTTATTAGAAGTACTGATTTTGTCTTTTTATAGGCCATGAGTTATTTGAATAGAAAGTTTACTTTCTTTTTAAAGCAACCACTGAATGGAATCATTAGTGTGTCTGATACTGTACCACCTGGAACTGAAGGTCAGACCCTTCCATACAGCTGCGGAGCTGGATGGCAGGTGAAATGCTGGCGTCTAGATGCTGAACCAGCAAGTAAGGCAAGGGTGACAGTGTTATCCCATCGTACATAACGCGCACCTAAGGTCTAGAAAGAAGACAATTTAGACAAGGTCACTTAGAAAGACACTGCCGGAACCCAGTTGGGAAAGGCAGCTAGCCTCACTCTGCTCCTTCATCGGGTGCTTTATCTACCTTCTCATCTTCCTGCCCAGGGCAGTTTCTTGGAAAGGGAAGTGCACTGCCGTCCTGGGGTCAGGACAGGCTCAGAGCCTTCCTGCAGAGGCAAGAATGTTCCTCTAGCCGAGGCTTGTGACAGTTTCAAGGGAGAGTCAGGTTCGCTTCAGAGACAGCACATTGGGATCTTTGTTTCCAAACGGGTCACATTTCCTCTTGTTTATTGAATTCTCTCAATCACAAACTTGATCTCTGGGTCCCAGGAAGGGGGGGCCTCGCTAGCTAGAGAACATGCACAGTGAACTTTATTTACTCTTGGTAAAAGCATCAGAAAGGAAGGTAACTTTTTACCCATTCTCTCCTCAAAGCCATCAAAAGAATTAGGAAATCTTTTCCAGATCAAACACTGAGGTTCTTCCCAAAGGTTGTCACCATGAATTAATGTGCAGCTCTTTCACCCTCCTTTCCCACTGTGCAGAAGCTAGGGGGGTGGGTTTTCTCCTCTCTGCAAGGGCGTCACGTCCATCATGGGGTTCTGCTCCCTTCTTTCCTGTGCTCCTCATTTTCACCACTCTCCACGCCCCAGGATCTGTCCACCTGGAGGGTTGGAGGAACCAAAAGTGAAACATAGGTGTAGGGACCATCCTGCTCTGTCCAAGTAAGAGACTGTAAAGACAGTTTGATGCCGGCAAGTTTTGAGGTTGTAATTCTCGAGAAAGGCACCAGTCCCCCAGGTGGCCAAGTTTACTTCCTAAACTTCTCTCTCCCTCTGTGGCAGAACTGCCTCCATGCACTGAGTACATTGTCTTTGTTGTTAGTGCTCCCGACTTGCTGCAATTAACACGTTTCTTTAACTCCTTTAAGATGAACTTGTTAGAGCTCTTCTCCAATGCCATGTGGTTCTAACTTCCTCTGATTAATTAAGAGGCTTGGAAATCTGTGTGTTTCAAAAACTGTGCTGTGGGTGATCGTAGCACTGAGCAAGTTCACTTCTTTAATATTTAATGCTGAGCTATTTTCTACTCTAGAGGTAGATTGGGGGGAAGGGCTGTGTGTAGCCACCAACGTGTATTTTCATCTCTACTCCTTTTTGCCTTGTGTTGCTAACCTACTTGGCTCCCCCTACCTTCAGCCAGATAAAGAAGTGAAAAGAAGCCAAGGTATGGGGGGACCGCTGTTCTTCAGGCAGGTACCAAAAGGAGGCGTTACTAAATTATCCAGGAGACTTGGATCCTTGACTCGCTTTGGAGAGGAAAGCTTTGAGGCTATGCGCCATGGTGATTTATTAGAGGTGGCAGAAATATCTGCTCTCCAATGCACTGTTGAACTCTCTGTGCCCCTGTTTTGCAGAGCTAATGGTAAAGGCCAGTATATCCTGGCAAACCTAGCCTCGGCTTAGGTGTTTCTCCAGTTCCCTAACTACCCATTTTCTGTCTGGCCTCCAGACAGCTAATCTAATCTACCTTATTTTGCTTCTTATAATTTCATTATTGGATGTAACCTTGTCCCAAAGTCTGGGCCTGTCGCGTCCACGAAGCTTATCCAATACCCTTTATAGTTCGTTCATTGATTCATTTACCCAATAAATATTTATTTACCATCTCTGTGCTGGATGTTGGGTATCCCAGCATATAAAAGACAAATAGATCCCCTTTGTACCTTTGAAATGTATTGTCTAACCTCAGAGATGTACATTGAACAAGAAATGGCAAATGTGATGAATGTGATACTGATACGCAGGGGTCTGTGGGGACACATCAGAAGAAATTTAACCCAGAATGCAGATGAGTCAGGAATGGCCCCTCTGACAAAGTGCCACTTAACTTGAAGGAAAAGAATGAGCACAGAAGAGTCCAGGTAGAGAGGAGTCGTGTGTGAAAGTTCTGCGGTAGAAAGGTGTATGGTGTGTTGTAGGTAACAGAAGGCCAGTGTGGCTGGATCAGAATAACAGCCAGTGTTAATCTGGCCAATAGCTGGCCATGTTCAAAGCAGTTGACATGTTTCAATTTTTTTTAACCTTGACAGCAAGTCTATTATGAGGTAAATGAGAACACAGGAGAATTAGGTAACTCGTCCAGGGTCACATGGCTAGGGAGTTCCATCACTGCAATATGAACCAAGACAGTCTGGCTCCAACCCCTGCCCTCTGAACACAGCATCGAGCTTCAGAGATAGCAAAGGGAGGGCAGGCGAGGACCACATTGCACAACTCAGGAAGAGTAGAGGGAAGATCACATGAGTCCATTTAGACCACACTCAAAGTTAAATACAGCACCCTGGTCCGCTACATACTATCTTCCAGTTCTTTTTTTTGTATGGAAAATTGGGGGAACCCACTGAGAGTGTAGCTCTAGGTTAAGCACTGGAGGAATACAAGAAGTGGCCAAATTAGTCCTCCAAGGGCTAATCAGGTCCCCATAACTTTGAGGGAAACAAGGGGTTCATGTGGGCTGGAGAGCTGAAGGATTCAGGGAGCAAGGTGTACTTGAAGTGGCCTGTAAGAATCATTAGGGTCTAGACTGAGAAAAGGAATGGAATGGTTGTCCATGCCTTTTCATTCTTTTAATTTTCCAGCATATACTTATTATGTTGCTCCTCCATGCCTGGTTTTCTGCCAGGCATTGAGGTTACAGCAGTGAACTGGACAAATGACACAGAAACCAGCATGAGCAAGGAGACAAGTGTGAGAAAGTCTGTGATCGTGGGTGACAAAGAGGAGGCTAGTTGGCACCCAGGGGCCGTGTGGAGAGCTAATGGAGGCTGGGCTTCGGAGGAGGGAAATGAGAACAGGGAGATAAAGCAATTGATTGTTCAAGGTTGTATCAGTGTCGAGTGAGATTTTTTTTTTTTTCCTGACAGATAATGAGAAGCCATTGCTAGTTTTGTGTAGGAAAGAAAAACAATTCATTTCTAGGATGCTTTGCGTGGCAGCTGTGTACAGACCACACTGGACAGCAGGGAGACCCAAGCGTCAGTACAATGTTAGGTCAGGCAGGAGAAGCAAGGAACAGAAGAGTAGATCTAAATGTCATTTACTCTTTTTTTAAAAATTTTTTGAGTGATTTCACTGAAGTATAGTTGATTTACAATATTTTATTAGTTCAGGTGTACAACATAATGATTCAATAACTTTGTAGATTATACTCCATTTAAAGTTATAAAATATTGGCTGTATTCCGCTCTGTAAAATATATCCTTGTAGCTTATTTATCCTACACAGAGTAGTTTGGACCTGTTAATTTCCTACCTGTATCTTGCCCCTCCCCCTTCCCTAATCCATCCTTTATTTAAAATGGTCTTTTTAAAAAAAATTTTATTTTATATCGGAGTATAGGTGATTAACAATGTTGTGTTAGTTTCAGGTGTACAGCAAAGTGATTCAGTTATACATATATCTGTTCTTTTTCAAATTCTTTTGTCATTTAGGGTTATTACAAAATATTGGGGAGAGTTCCCTGTGCTATACAGTAGGTCCTTGTTGATTATCTATTTCATATATAGTAGTGTGTATATGTTAATCTCAAGCTCCTAATTTATCCCTCCCCCTACCTTTCCCCTTTGGTAACCGTAAGTTTGTTTTAGAAGTCTGTGAGTCTTTCTGTTTTGTAAATAAGTTCAGTTGTATCATTTTTTAAAATTCCACATATAAGTGATATCACATGATATTTGTCTTTCCCTGTCTGACTTCCCTTAGCATGATAATCTCTAGGTCCATCCATGTTGCTGCAAATGGCATTATTTCATTTTTTATGGCTGAGTAATATTCCATTGTATATACTGGGTTGGCCAAATTTTTTGGCCAGCCTAATATGTACCACATCTTCTTTATCCATTCCTCTGTCAATGGACATTTAGGTTGCTTCCATGTCTGGGCTATTGTAAACAGTGCTGCAATGAACATTGGGATGCATGTATATTTTCGAAGTGTGGTTTCCTCTGGATATATGCCCAGGAGTGGGATTGCAGGATCATATGGTAGCTCTATTTTTAATTTTTTAAGAAACTTACATACTGTTCTCAGAGTGGCTGTACCAGTTTACATTCCCACCAACAGTGCAGGAGGGTTCTCTTTTCTCTACACCCTCTCCAGCATTTATTGTTTGTAGACTTTTTGATGATGGCCATTCTGACTGGTGTGAGGTGACATCTCATTGTAGTTTTGATTTGCCTTTCTGTAATAATTAGTGATGTGGAGCAGCTTTTCATGTGCTTCTTGGCCATCTGTATGTCTCCTTTGGAGAAATGTCTATTTAGATCTTCTGCCCATTTTTTGATTGGGTTGCTTGTTAAATGCCATTTACTCTTATTTCTCACTTGCCTTGCATATACTTTAAACTTGCTGTGGATTAGTTTGTACAAACTAATCAAGGTTAAACCAGTTTCTCTTGGTCTCTAAAAGTAGACAGGATTTCTGGCTGATAACTCAGATCAGTTTTATTAACCCAAAACTACCTTTCAACTTGGCACCTCTTCAGCCAGAAACAAACATATTATTCACCCTGGATTGTCCTGAAAGGGGCAAGAAAAATGAATGTAATTTAAGGAGACGGTCCTTAATTAAAAGAGCCTCTTGGTAAATTTCAATGGCTGCCTTGTTTTGGCTAGGCATTTTTTTTCCAGTTTAATATTCTTTTCCAAATCTTCTTGTTTGTTGGAGAGTTTATCACAGCTGGCCTCTACCTGGTGAATTTTTATTTAATCTGCGGCGGATGCTATGTCAGGTTGACTGGATTTCAGGATGGGCATGTGCGTTGTACCCTAGCGCCAAAGCGTGTGGGAGGACGATGGCTCCGAAGCAGTGAGTGAAGCCCTTTGGGTGGTGAGTTCTCTGGGTGACGTGCATTGCCCAGCATTTCAGTGCAGAGGGGCAAATGGGGTAGATCTCTTTTTATTTGCATGCACAGTTTAACGCCTACCTCCTCCAAGTAGCCCAGCTGAGTGGGCTTTTCTCCACCCACATGTATATTTTCACTAATAACCTAATGTCACACATTTTGTTGGTTGCCATTATTTTGTGTGTGGGTTGAGGTGCTGTAGCAATGAGGAACGGCTGCCTGTAGTCAAAGAGATCAAGCAAGAATGACTGTATGGTTTTGGCGAACACCCTGCATCGCCACTTAGCACTTGCGGAGCTCAGGGAGTGCGTGTGCACGGCCGCGCGCACGTAATCTGTTTTGCCCTCAACATTTTTTCCCCCATAGCATTGCAGAACTCTGGAACTGGAAGGAACTTTATAGATGGTAAAGTTTATCCCTGTTATTTACAGAGAAGGAAATTGAGACCGAGACAGGAAAGGGGCACGGCTGCCAAAGACCACAGAGCTAGTGAGGAAGTGGAGGGATTAGAATACAGATTTCCAGACCCTGGCCTCTCTGTATGCCTCACCACTTTAAATTCTCATACTTTATTCATAAAGAAATATGGGCTTGCAAGATTGACGACTTATACTGTTAAAAAACCATCGACTTACGAGTCATTTGCACAGACATGCCTTGAACTGGACTCCCAGACCAGAATGATTCAACAGTTCTATGGTAGGGGTACTTGGGTGCTGTTTAGATGCACTTGGAAATGCAGAGGTAGAATGAAAATAGTTAAAAAAAATTCCCTGAACTCCATGCTCTGTAGGTCCCGACCCCTTCAAGCCCTGACCCCATCATCGGATTGCTGTCTAAATTTTTCTTAAACATGTCAAGGAACTGCAGAGAGCATGGCTCAGAGTGTGCTGAGATAGCCCACTGACTCGATATTCCAACACAACACTTCCAGTCACCAGAGTTAATTACTTCAAATGTGCAGCTTAAGTGTAGCCCATGAATCAAATCAGAAACTGGTTCTGGGAAATCAGGCTTTGATAAAGAGAGCTATAGGAAGCAAGAGTTACAGTGAAGGGGAGGCATCCCAGTGGGGTTCTAATCTGCATTGCCACAGCCAGGGTTAGCTGAAAGGGAAGTGGGTATCTGGACCTGTCATCGCTGACCCTCTCATTGCAGAAGCCCCGTACAGCCTCCAATCAGGAGCTGCCCCGAACTGCCCACTCCAGCATCTTGTCCTCACCTGTCTTCCCTTGGCAGCACTCTGTATGCTGGAATTTTCTTCCCTATCTACCCTCAGTATCCCTTCTTCCAGCTAAGCTGGCCTGTTTTGCATTCTAGTGCTGTCTTATCTTCTCCTTTGTGATTATCAGGGGTCTCACCCGTTGGTCTGTTAGAGGACATTACTGTTAATATGGAGAATTTATCATTTGTGGGATATGCACCTGTATGAGTCAGCTAGCGCTGCTATAACAAAATACCACAGACTGGGAGGTTTCAACAACAGAAATTAGTTCTGGAGGCTGGAAGTCCAAGATCAAGGTGCTGGCAGGGTGGATTTCTCCTGGGGGCTCTCTCCTTAGCTTACAGAAGGTCACCTTCTTGCAGTGTCTTCACATGGCTAAATTTTCTCTGCGCACAGGCATCCCTGGTGTCTGTCTCTTCTTATAAGGACACCAGTCATATTGCATTAGGGCCCTACTCTTATGACCTCATTTAACCTTAGTTGTCTCCCTAAAGCCCTCATCTCCCAGTACAGTCATATTGGGGATTAGGGCTTTGACGTGTGAATTTTGAAGGGATACAAGTGAGTGAGTCCATAACAGGACTGCAGGTGGTTCCTCTCTAATAAAGATGTTTGCAGCCTTCACTCAGAGCAGTAACTCTGCAGTAGCAATCATGTATGGCACCTCCATGGGCAAATGAGGAGACCTCTACTCCTCTATACACAGCCCCTAGGCTGTCCACAAAGAAGCTAGATCTGAACGACTAAGGATATGCGTTCCCAATCTCCAGGTGATGGATAAATAAAAATCTCCTGCCCAGGTGGCACTTTCAGTGGCTGCAGAGAAATACCAAAGGGATGCACCTATATTCCTTCACAGCCAGCCGGTTTCATTTTGCTTGATGACTTGAAGTTCCTTTTAATTATTTAGTTTTGGAATGTAGAAAGATGTATATGCGTTATCTATATTATATATAAATAACTGTGTGATGTATGAGTGGAAATACGTTTTTTCACTATGAGCTTTGAGAAGGTTATAGAAAGTGCACAGATTAGAGCAGATGCTGGAGACCAAGGTCACCACAGTCAGGGGCTTCCTCGTGCACCGTGAGGCCACCTACTATGACAGTGAGTCAGGCATCCGCATTAAGCACTGATAACATTGATAACAGCTAACAGTGAAAGAGCAGTGATTTTAATCAATCTTCACTGTAACTCTGTGAGGAGAGTGTTCTACTATCCCCTTTTTATAGAGTGGGAACTGAGGCATAGTTTGCTCAAGGTCCCAAAACTACTAAGTGGGGAAGGGCTATCTGTCTGCTCTCAAAATCCACATCCATTGGTGGTCACTCTGAAAAACAAAACACAAATACCTAGAAATGACAAGCAGAGGGCTAATAGGTGTCGTTGAATCAGTGCTGTGGCATTTGAAGGATTGAAGTGACCAACTGGAGGATAAGTTGACGGAGAAACCTCCTCCGTCGAAGAGATGTTACCCGAGCCAAGCCTTCAAGCATAGGTAGAATTCAGAGGGGGACAGAGGTGGGGAAAAGAGTGTCTGCAGAACTGGAGGTGAAAACAGCAAACAGAGTGTAGGAAAGAGCAAGAAAATTGGCAGGCCCTCATTTGAAGGTTTGTAAGTAAGAATGAAAAGAGGATGTGTTCGTATTTGTCAAGACTGGCTCTGGACTCCACCTTAAAGGGGAAGCAAAGCTCGCGTTGCATCTCAGAGGGTGGGTAGGACTTGAACTGGTAAATTTTCATGGACAGCAGTTCACCTGCATCTGAGAGTGAGCTCCTGAGTCAGTTGGTAGGAATTTGTATACTGAAACTGTTTTAATAGCAAGTAGTTCTGCTTACTGAAAAATAGTAACTAAATGTCAGGAAAGTAAAAGAAAAAAAAAACTCGACATTTTTGTAGCTTTGGTCTCTCTTGGGTGCAGATGGACTTGTATGGAAGTGTTCTTCTTTACTTGGGACCACAGTCCAAGTGAAAGTGTGAGTCACAGTTCTACATCTTCTTTGAGCCAGAAAAATCTTTCTACACAATCAGTCATCGTATGTTCTCACCAAAAATAAATGCTTCACATTGTCAGTTCAGACTTTGAGACTCCCATTACACAGGCTCAATTACCTTGAAGTCATTTAACGCCCATCCACGAAATGAAGATGTATATGAAGATGACATCAGAATTAATTATTTTCCAACATATGTGTCCTCTTTCTTCATGAGTTTACATGATGGATCACTTTGGTTACGTTACTGGCTGTATGTGTATGTTTCCAACCAAAGGCAGCTTCTTATGTGCTTCTGGATCTTTCATCTACATCCAAATGGCCACATTGCCTTTTCCCTCTGCTCTAGATTTCTCTTCTCTTAGGAGATAAAGTATTAAGAGAGAATGGAGGACTCTGGTGAGAACTTTTGTTACACGGTAATTTTGCATTTAAGAAATCGTTTCACAGAGGTGGTATCAGAAGTAATAGGAGTAAGCTGCTGTTGGGACTGAGAGCAGTACCATCATGATATTGGATGTGGGGAGAGTGGACAGCCGGGGGAGGGAAAGCTGGCTGGGAAATTCTCAGAATTCTAATCCCTAGGGTAAATCTTTAAGGGTTGAGTGCGTAGAGATGGGCAAGCTTTGTGACTTTACTAAGATGGAATCATGTTAAACCAGCATGTCCTCAACCTGTCATCCTATAAAATGGACAAAACCCAATTTATTATATCATCGAAAGACATTTTTCTGAGCACCTCTTCCTGTGCCAGGGAAGGGAAATATCAAGGAAAATAAGTGATGGTCCCAGGCTAGGAGATCATGGTTTACTTCTGGATGCTAGGTCCAACTTATGTAAAATTAACATATAATACATGACAATTTATAGGAAGTCCTAAACAATCCCACAGAGCCCAATAGTTTTCAAATAATGTTGTACATCAGAGTCAGCTGTGGGCTTGTGAAAGGATAGATTCTCAGGCTCTATTCCTAGAAATTTTGAGTTTGGGCCTTTGAAGCTGGGTTTCTTAACAAGCTCCAAGTTCACTAAAGACTGTTGGTGAAGAGAAGAAGGAGGGGGTGGGGATGATCACTTTGGGCTGGAGCATAAGGGAAGTCCCCAGCACTGATCACAGAGGTGGAAGATAAAAGTTCACGGAGCTGAGGTTATATCCATGGGTAGACAGTCTGGGTGGAGTGAGGGATTTTAATAGGAAGTGGTGTCCATTGGGTAAATGCCAGGATGGCCTGTGGATTAGTTCCACCCTGTGAGAGTAGGAAGAGGAGAATGGTTTAGTTCCTTCAGACCAGGACCCTGATGGAGAAAGTGATGGTCTGGAGAGGAGAGAGGAAAGTAGGTCTTGGATCTTCCAGTGGGCATTCAGCTGGTAAGGCCCCTCGGGAGAAAGGAGGGGGGCAGTGGGTGCCTATGTTCTTTCCCCTCCCTGTCCGCTCAGTAAAGCTGATTTCTAGCACAACACAGGGTGTACTTTAAACAAAACACTAAGATTAGCCAATCCACTTACCTCCCCCAAAGGAGCTCACTCACCCAGAGGAAGCCTGACAAATGATCACGTAAAATATTATGCTTTTAAGAAGGTCCCTTATATCTCAGAGAGTCAATAGAGTCCATTATGTCAGTTCCCATCCACTGGCTTCTTTCTCAGCTATTTATATTTCCATTTAGTTGAAGTGTAGGCAAAGCTCACCAAGGCCTAGAAAATTAGAGTTATCAGAGCCTCGTTAGTTATCTTCTCTACAACCATCTATCTTTTTCATTCCACTCACTCTGGGCCTGGCGGTTTGTCCACTGCCTTTTGAGACTTTCCAGTGTGAGATCCTGCTTTTTCCAATGTCTCCACACTCCTGATCTTTGGACGGTACCTTTTCCTCCACTGGTCTTCCTTCCTGTATTTGTTCTTTTTGGGGAGAGGTGGGGACATTGAAGAGTTGGAGAAGGGAAAAGAGCTGACTGTTCTGGTTTTCCTGCACTCTCTTGTCTTACTTCTCTGTTTACATCTATTCCTTGCACACCCTTGCCGGTCTAATCTTCCTTAAACAGCACTCACAGAATCATAGCAGAGATGGGATAGGTATATACTGACACAGAGATAAACTGACAGTGCCTTGGAAGATAAAGTCAGGGAGTAAGAAGAGATTCTGGTGAGAAAGGAAGGAAAGGGAGGGGGTGCTGCAAAAGGGATGGGAAAGGCCAGTATAATCATAATTATTATTACAACAACAATTAGCTAATATGTGCCAGGCAGTGTGAGCCATAGAATCACTTAATCTTCACAATGCTCCTTGGACTGTGGTTTATTTCTTCTAAAACAGGGATAATAAGACTCAAAGAGTTTCACCATACTTCTCAAGGTCATACTGCTAAGGATGAGTCACAGCTGGAATTCAAACTTTGTCTTTCTCTGCTACATTGTGGAGAAATAATCAGGAAATGTTTTACATCTAAACTCAATATATTTTTCAGAGAACGTTTCCAAGATATAAATATTTTAAAATGTAGATAATTTGATAATATACTTGCACATGCACAAATCCACAAATTGAGTCGAAGTATTCAGTTCAATAATATTCTTTCACTTTATCTCATAATCTCAGAAGGACCACAGGATAATTCAAGTTCAATGGCAGGAATCTCTCTACAATATACCTTATTCCACCTCTGCTTAAGTATTTTCAGAGAAAGGGGAACTCACCACCAAAAAGACAGTCTGTTCCACTGTTGGATGGCTCAGATGTTTATAAAATTATTCCTCTGTTACAGTGCTATGAGGATGAGCTCAGAGCTGTCCAACTATTTTTGTCTTCTGAAGTTACACAAAATATATCACACTGTTCTTCTGCAGTATAGCTCTCTGTGTATGTGTGTAGAATTTCCGCACAGACACATGCACATGCACACACGGAGCCTCAAAGTCTCCTCTTTTCCAGCTAAGAACCTCTAGCTCTCGCAGTTGTGACTCACTCGACAATTTCCATCTTGCTTATTGTCCTTTTGACCAACCTGAGTCATAAAATTGAGTATAGGACTCAAGGTATGGTCAGACTACACAACCTAGAGAGGACTTTTCCTTCCTATTATTGGGTACCATGCTTTTGTTGGAACAGCCTAGCTTACATTAGCATTTTGAAAGCCAGTGACACTGTTGATTCCTATCATCCTTGTAGTCAACCAAGACCTACAGGCCTTCAATCTAAGCTAAGGACTTAAGAGGTATCTCTGTTAAATTTAATCTTGTTAGTTTGGCCCTTGTTCACTTCTGGCAAGATCTTTCTAGATGGTGATTCTTGCATCAATGGCTCTCCTTCCCAGCTTTGTGTAACCTACAACTTGGTAAGAATATTTTCAGTTTTTTTCATAATATGTTGTTGAGTACAACCAATAAGTTAAAAACAGTTTTATGATGTGATCTTGTTTTACTGAAATACCTATTATTTATACAAAGATGATCTGGATGAAGATATACTGAAATGTTAACAGTCCTTATCTCTGCATGATTATGTGACTTATGATTTTTAATTTTTGGTTATTGATTTTTCTGATTTAATAAATTGATTTTATTATTTATTAAAAAAGGACTTATTTTTAAAAGGAGCCCTTCTAACTGGAAAGACTGGTTATTCCACACCTTTTCATTTTTGAATGTTTATTATTACCAAACCAGATTGCCAGGTATGTCTTGAGTCTTCAGTTTGACTCAAAGCTTCTTGAGGACAGGGCGATTGTACTTTCATTATCCGTCAAGGATCTGACACAATGCTGGATTGATTGGCTTGCCTTTAAACTAACTTGTTTTCCCTCTAGTGCTGAAGTCATGGCCTTTGTTTGACTTTATCTCTTGTTCATATCAATGTCTTAAAACATCATGTTCCCATTATTTTATCTATGACCTACACTTAAGCAAAATTAGGCTGATTCATTTACTGGTGAATAATTATTCAGTGTGTTAACAAATCCATTTAGCCAACTAAAAGCCCATTATTTTGATTTACCATGGCTGGCTGATAATTGCACAATGTAAACATAAATAATGGAATAATTTTGGTGAGAGACGACTATTGGTGAACCCTCCAAGTAATGATTTGTTGAGACCAGCACTGTGTTAAGAATTCCTACAAAGGGAGATGAAGACAGGACTCTTGCTTTCAAGGTGTTTACAGCATACTTAGTGAGGTAAGGCTTTCAAGAACAAAAGGATGTCTGAAACTCACAGAAAAGTTATTCATATAAAGTTTTCCTACATATTTGTTTTAGAAAAATATAGAAACTACAAATTTTCTATAAGGTAGAAATCATGTACCATGGCCACGTAATCTTCCCCCTCCCCAGGCTTCCTTGCCCACCACCACAGTATTGTCCACTCTATGTCTAGAGGCAGACTCGGTGGACCATGGCTCTTCCATCTCCCACCATTGCCCAGGGCACCCTGATTTCCCATTTATCTGGGGTCTCTGGGAACGAAGGGCTGAGCAGATCCTTTGTCCTTCAGTAACCACACACAGATTACATGGAAAATCTGGCTGGGAAAAGCCCTATGTGCTCACAAAGGGCAAAGACCATGAGGAAGTACTACAAAATTATACAATTTCTATGTCATTAACTTGTAACCATTTGTACTATCCAATGCTTTACTCTTTATCCATCCTTGGGTAAGGATGTGGGGTTTTTTTTGCTATTTTCTTCTTCATTCCTATTGATTGTTCTCATTCCTGAAAAGCCTAAACTGGCCTAGAAAATGAATGACTCTTTCCCTCTCTCTCCATTCTTCCTTCCCTTTCTCCCTTCCTCTTAGATTACTTTATCATTCTATGTAATCCTCCAAACAAAGAAAAGGAAGAATTATTACCTTCTCTTTAAAAGTGAAAAATCTGAAACTTAGAAGAAATTTTCCCAAGGTTGCACAGCTAGTGAGAGGCAGAGTTCAAAGAGAAATCTTTCCACTCCAAAGCCAGCAACAATCCCTTGACAAAGTAATAGGTGCCCACAGGGTAGCTACTGGCCTCCATCTCTGTCTCTCTAGGACCTACTATAGGTCTTGGCACTTGGCACAGGATGACCACTGATAAATTTTCTTTGAATTGGATTTGAGTTTGGATTTTGGAACCTCGAGTTGGGCAGATCCTCAGCAGTCATCCAGCACCTTGTTCCTGTAAGGCAGGGACCTGCCTGACAACCTGGAAGGAGTAGATCCCAGAGATGCTCCTCTTTAGTCCTCCTTGCATCACCCCCACACAGCTCTTATGGACAGAGTCCTATGCTGTACAAAACACAGAGCATGCTAGCTTGTCTTTTAACTAAAATTTTTTCCTTTAAATAAAATTAATATATCTTCATTGTAGAAAATGTAAAAAACTCAGTAAAAAGAAAATTAAAAACCATACAGATATTTTTAAACAAAAATGCAAACTTTTATAATCAATTCCTTCATTCAGCAATGTATTATAAATATTTTGCAATGTTAATGATTATAGATGAACATCACCTTCAGTGACCCCATAGCTTTGCCTATGCTGGATGGATGGCCGGATAAATTATCATTCAACAGCTAGTTCCTTTCAGATTAACATTTAGATCACAACTCTTTCAAAACTTTCAAATAAATGGTTTCTAGATGATATCATTCATCCAGAGATTTGCTAGCAGGAGTGCAGGAGTCATTCATTTCTTAAGTTTGCTTCACTTAAGTCTAGACCATACTATACATCCACAATGGATCAAAGAGGAAGACATTATTTTTGTATATGTATGGAAATATCACATTTAATTTGGTACATTGTAGCACAAGATGTATCAAATAGTTCAGAGAGTACAATGAGTTCAGATGTAAAACATTACTCAGAATTAATTTGACATATATATAAATTCAGTGCCAATGGAAATAGCGTATTATATATGGAAATATATTTTTACCCAAGAAAAATAATAGTCAAATAGTGTTCCAATTTTATGATCAACAAGGTAGTGCTTGGTTAACGGTAATGGGAAATAATGTATTTGTTAATTTAATGTTTTATATTTCCTTCTTTCTACTTCTTTTGGGGAAGAAATGAGAAAATTGTTTTCTACCCATGAATAACCACCTACTTTAATTTTTGCATATCAGACAGGATACAACAAGAAAAACAAACAGAAGGCATTTAACACAGAGAACTAGTTATAAAAGACCTGAAGAAACAAAACCAGGAAAAGGGGGAAGAAGAAGTAACCCAGAAATTATTTACTACAGGAAGGAAATATGGCTAAAGAAGAAAAGGAAGGGATTGGTGTTTCCAGAGCACATAATGCATTGACTGCTGTACTAGTTAGTGAGGTTACCATGTATAATGCTGTTACCATGGTAGATGGTAGCACTTGCTGATACTGGAGCCATGGGGTGGACCACCCTGTAGATGTTGACCCCATAGAGAACCAAATGGTCACTACCAGAACCACCAAAGAAGGATTGTTGACACCAAAGCTGGAATCCTTAAAGCAATGAAGCCACTTCCATCCACAGTTACTGCCAGAAGCCAAAGAAGAAAAAGGAGGAATAATAACTTCTCTCCACTGCTAATTTCTGATCTTCCTCCAGTGTCTCCTAACATGCAGAATCCATTAGGAATGCAGTTGGCACAGAAGTCTAAGCAGAGTATGGAAGGATGTGTATGGGAATGACAGACAATAGATAAATAACTGACACTACTATCTTCCTACCACTTGGTGACATGGAGGAAGCTTCACGGCAAGGCAAGAGCTCTGATTCTGAGTCAATTAGAGCCCTGGCAGTCTCACCTGGAACTCAGGTAGGAGTGTCAAGGGGAGAGATAGAAACCATTAAAAAGGGTTTTTTTCTTCCATACCCAGCCTCAGTTTCACGGGGGAAGCAGATACCCTGCCTCTTGTTCCTGCAGAGTTGGGGTCTAGGTCCTCCCTGTCACCCTGACAGTGTAAGGCCTGAGAATGCTGGCAAAAGGCATAGCAGTGGGGAACTGGAGGATCTAACTCCAGCCAACATGCCAAGATCACTTCCATCTGTCCTGTTTCCTCCCCAACTCCACGTTCCTGAGACAGCAAGTCCAAAAGCAAGTCTCAGTAAATATAAGAAAACTGCAGTCATATCAAGCATCTTTTCCAACCATAACACCATGAAACTAGAAATCAACTACATGAAAAAACTGCAAATAACACAAACACATGGAGGCTAAACAATATGCTACTAAACAACCAATGGATCACTGAAGAAATCAAAAAGCAAATAAAAAATACCTGGAGAAAAAATGAAAACACAACAATCTAAAACCAATGGAACGCAGCAAAAGAAGTCCTAAGAGGGAAGTTTACAGTGATACAAGCTTTTCTCAGGAAACAAGAAAAACCTCAAATAAACAACCTAACCTTACACCTAAAGCAAAGAAGAACAAACAAAACCCAAAGTTAGTAGAAGGAAAGAAATCATAAAGATCAGAGCAGAAATAAATGAAACAGAGCCTAAAAAAAAATAGAAAAGATCAATGAAACTAAAAGCTTGTTCTTTGAAAAGGTAAACAAAATTGATAACCTTTAGCCAGACTCATTAAGAAAAAGAGAGGGCTCAAGTCAATAAAATGAGAAACAAAAAAGAAGTTACAAGTGACACCACAGAAATACAAAGGATCATAAGAGACTACTATGAGCAACTACATACCAATAAAGTGGACAACCTAGAAAAAATGGACAATCTCCCCAGACTGAACCATGAAGAAATAGAAAATCTGAACAGACCAATTACCAGTACTGAAATTGAATCAGTTATTTAAAAACTCCCAACAAACAAAAGCCCAGGACCAGATGGCTTCACAGGTGAATTCTACCAAACATTTAGAGAAGAGTTAACATCTATCCTTCTTAAACACATTCCAAAAAATTTGCAGAAGAAGGAACACCTCTGAACTCATTCTGTGAGGCCACCATCACCCTGATGCCAAAACCAAAGATATCATAAAAATAATTATAGGCCAGTATCACTGATGAACATAGGTGGAAAAATACCCAACAAAATACTAGCAAACAGAATCCAACAATATTGATACATTAAAAGGCTCATACACCATGATCCAGTGGGATTTATCCCACGGATGCAAGGATTCTTCAATATACGCAAATCAATCAATGTGATACACCACAGTAACAAACTGAAGAATAAAAACCATATGATCATCTCAATAGACGCAGAAAAAGCTTTTGGTAAAATTCAATATCCACTTATGATAAAAACTGTCCAGAAAGTGGGCATAGAGGGAACATACCTTAACACAATAAAGGCCATATATGACAAACCCACTGCTAACATCATAGTCAATGGTGAGAAGCTGAAAGCCTTCCCCTCTAAGTTCAAGAACAGGATAAGGATGCCCACTCTCGCAACTTCTATTCAACACGGTTTTGGGAGTCCTAGCCACAGCGTTCAGAGATGAAAAAGAAATAAAAAGAATCCAAGTTGTAAAGGAGGAAGTAAAACTGTCACTGTTTGCAGGTGACATGATACTATACATAGAAAACCCTAAAGACGCTACCAGGAAACTACTAGAGCTCATCAATGAATTCAGTAAAGTTGCAGGATACAAAATTAATATGCAGAAATCTGTTGCATTTCTATACACTAAAAAACTATTAGAAAGAGAAACTAAGAAAATAATCCCATTGACCATCATATCAAAAAGAATAAAATACCTAGGAATAAATCTACCTAAGGAGGCAAAAGACCTGTACTCTGAAAACTACAAGATGCTGATGAAAGAAACTGAAGTTGACACAAACAGATGGAAAGATATACCGTGTTCTTGGATTGAAAAAAATCAATATTGTTAAAATGACCATTCTACCCAAGTCAACCTACAGATTCAGTGCAATCCCTATTAAAATACCAATGGTGTTTTTTCCCAGAACTAGGACAAATAATTTAAAAATTTATACAGAAACACACAAAAAACCCAAATAGCCAAAATAATCTTGAGAAAGAACAGAGGTGGAAGAATCATGCTCCCTGACTTCAGGCTATACTACAAAGCTACAGTAATCAAAACAGTATGGTACTGGCACAAAAACAGACACATAGGTTAATGGAACAGGATAGAAAGCCCAGAAATAAACCCATGCACTTATGGCCAATTAATCTATGACAAAGGAGGCAAGAATATACAACAGAGAAAAGACAATCTCTTCTATAAGTGGTGCTGGTAAAACTGGACAGCTACATGTTAAAAGAATAAAATTAGAACATTCTCTAACAACCATATACTAAAATAAACTCAAGATGGGTTAAGGGCCTGAATGTAAGACCAGATACTATAAAACTCCTAGAGGAAAACATACGTAGAGCGCTCTGACAAATTGCAGCAATATTGTTTTGGATCTGTCTCCTAGAGTAATGGAAATAATAAAAGCAAAAATAAACAAATGGGACTTAATTAAATTTAAAGGATTTTGTACAGCAAAGGAAACCATAAACAAAATGAAAAGACAATTTATGGAATGGAAGAAAATATTTGTGAATGATGCAACCAATAGGGCTTAATTTCCAAAATACATAAACAGCTCATATAGCTCAATATCAAAGAAAGAAGCAGCCCAATCAAAAAATGGGCAGAAGACCTAAATAGACATTTCTCCAAAGAAGATGGCCAACAGGCACATGAAAAGATGCTCAACATCAGTAATTATTACAGAACTGCAAACCAAAACTACAATGCGTTATCACCTCACCCCAGTCAGAATGGCCATTATCAAAAAGTCTACAAATAATAAATCCTGGAGAGGGTGTGGAGAAAAGGCAACCCTCCTACACTGTTGCTGGGAATGTAAATTGGTGCAGTCACTACGGAGAATAGTATGGCGGTTCCTTAAAAAACTTGAGGATATGGGGAGGGGGAAGGGTAAGCTGTGACAGTGGCATGGACATATATACACTAGCTAGTGGGAAGCAGCCGCATAGCACAAGGAGATTATCTCGGTGGTTTGTGACCACCTAGAGGGGTGGGATAGGGAGGGTGGGAGGGAGGGAGATGCAAGAGGGAAGAGATATGGGGAGATATGTATATGTATAACTGATTCACTTTGTTATAAAGCAGAAACTAACAACCATTGTAAAGCAATTATACTCCAATAAAGTTGTTAAAAAAACAACAACCCCCCCCCCAAAAAAATCCCTAAAAATAGACTTACCATATGATCCAGCAATCCCACTCCTGGGCATATATCTGGAAAAGATGAAATTTCTATTTCAAAAAGCTGCATGCACCCTGATGTTCATAGCAGCACTATTTACAATGGCCAAGACATGGAAGCAAACTAAATGTCCATTGACAGATGAATGGATAAAGAATATGTGGTATGTCTGTATAGAATGGAATATTCCTCAGCCATAACAAAGAATGAAATAATGCCATTTGCAGCAACATGGATGGACCTAGAGATTATCATATGAAGTCAGACGAGAAAGATAAATATGATATCACTTATATGTGGAATCTAAAAAAAGATACAAATGAACTTATTTACAAAACAGAAACAGACTTATGGTTACCAAAGTGGAAAGGGAGGGGATAAATTAGTTTGGGATTAGCAGACACAAACTACTTTATATACAACGATAAACAACAAGGTCCTACTGTATAGCACAGAGACTGTATTTAATGTCTTGTAATAACCTATAATGGAAAAGAATCTGAAAAAGATATCTATCTATTGGAATCACTTTGCTCTACACCTGAAAGAAATGCAACACTATAAAAAAAAAAAGGGGGGGGGGAGTCCAGGCCTGAGTTTGGGCAAGGCTCTTAGAGGAGGCTATGGACCCAAGACTTCCTACCCCAACTTCTGAATCTGCCTCTTCCCCCCATCCATACCCCAACCCCAGGTTTGGGATGGTCTTAAGAGCCTTCACTTAACTTCTTTGAGTGCCCCAAGGCAACCACACACAACTTCCACTATGCAGCCAACGGGGTGGAGGGGTGGGGGGAGTGGTCACTGACATTGGCCCAAGCTGAGGTGTTTGTCAACTGAGCACTGGGGAATGGCATAGAGAAGCAGAAGAGAACTATAGCTGCTTACCTAGCTCTTAAAAACTCATACATGACCTTTGAATGAATGACTGCAGAAGCTGCAGTCCATTCATTTTTTTCATTTGATGCATATTGAAGGCCAACTATGTACCGTTCCCTATTCTAGGTCCTGGGGATAGAGTGGTGAGTAATCACTGCAGAAAAAGCTGTAACACAAGCAAGAATCACTCCTCCCACAAACTTTTGTGAGATCCCTCCTCTCAGTATCTCCTTCATACTCTTGAACATCCTATGATGTAAAGACAATTCCATTTTACGGACCTAGATAGAATCACTGACTTCTCAAGCTTACATGGGGGAGTTAAGCATTCTATTGGAATAAGAACACTGAGCGGCAGGCTCCTTAATGGATATTGCCTCCTTCCTCCTCCTCCTCTCCTACTCCACATCCCCAGGTGAGTGGAGTTGTGTGCCAGAGTGTGGTCACAAGGTAGAGCCAATAATGTTGCAGCTATTGACCTGATAGCCTCGAATGAGATATCCCTGTCTGTGTAGCTTATATCCTCAGAAGTCTATGTAGAAAAGACACGTCTGGCCATCACAAGCACTTTCAAGCTGTGTCTTGCACTCTGGGGCCACCATCTGGGGTAGCTGAGGTGAGGTCTGCAGAGAGTTCTACCTAGCACAGACTCTCCAGCTCTGAGAGCGAGTGTAGCATGACGGCAGGGACAGGTACCCTCTTCAGCAACAACAAAATGTTGCCCTTGTTATTGGCCAAGGGCCAGTACAGGGTTCCTATGATCACTGTGATCCCCTTCCACTGGGTCCTGTGGTAACTGTCATTTAGTGGCTTCATGGTCTGTCCCAGAAAGCTCAAGCTGAAGCGTTTCCCAGGATGCAGTCAATCATCATCTGTGCCAGACTTAGAGGCCAGAGGAAGATCCTTACTTGAAAGAAAGCTCCCTCACTCTAATTCTGGCATGGGCCCAGGATCTTACGGACTTCCACCCTGTAATAATGGTAGACTTGTCAAGGGCGGGGTCCTGGGAAAATGCTGGGGCTTGAACATGTGGAGCTCAACATTTAGGACTTTCATATGATTGCCCACTGAGGAGATGTCGAAGAAAAGGTTGTTCTGGTTGACATACCCTTTCTCCTTAAAACATCAAAGCATATTGTCTGCGAGGGTGTTGGGGTTATTGGCTACCCTGTTGGGATGGACCCTCTGGAAGAGATCCATCATGAAGTTGGGTGGGCATCAGGTGAGTCCTGCATGACACAGTTCCTTCACTGTATACAGGTATTACATATCCAGCTCCTCCTTCAGCCAGGCCTGATCCCCGCCAGCAAGTGCCACCAGGTGCCACTATGCTACAGACCAGCAGGGCCAGGTCAGTCCAGAATCCAGGGTAAGCATCAATGTGAACAACCCCCCTGGCACTGGCCTCATGCCCTCTGGGAGCCCATGCCTTTTTTTTTTTTCACAGAGATCAGAGCTGAATGAATAAATGGATGAGTAAAGGAATGCATTAATTGTGTCCTTGCCCAAAAAATATGCCCTTGCTATGACAACTTCACTAAAGACTTTTCTATTATGAAAACATTCTCAGCCATGCTTTTCTACTTCCTGTGATCATAATGGGATTGAATCACAAAATCCTATAGGAATTCAGAAAAGGAAAAAGGCATTCGGTTGAGACTTTGAAAATAGATGGGACCTGAAGGAAATGTTGATTTCAGATGGCAGAGAAATTAAGGGAAGTTGTTCTAGGTAAAAAGAACAAGAAGAACAAAGGCATGGGGGTAAGAGAGGAACTTCACATGTTAGCGTGAAGTCTAGGAAACCAGTTTGACTAAGGCACTTAGTGTTGTTGGAAACCATGAGAGAAAATGTTGATAGGAGATGTTCTTGATGGATGGAGGATCGTCAATTTTGGATTCAGGATATATCATTTACTTTTGTTATCTTTAGTGCCTCACCCAGAACCTGACACAGAATAGGCATTTAGTAACTGTTTACTGAGTGAGTAAATGAATGAGTGGGTGAATGAACACATGGATAAATGAATAGATCTGATGGGAAAGAAAGTGTTCAAGTTGAAAAAAAATGAGTCTGTTAGGATGGTGATGCTATGGACATAAATGGGAAGTTTAGGCACGGTAAGTTAGAGATAATGGTAGAATCTTCAAGTGGAAATTTCCCAAAGGAAGCAATTTGGAATTAAGAAGAGTATGGAGATTTGTGAATCATTATTACAATGGTACTTGAAACCACAAGTCTGGATATGCTCTTGAGGGCAGTTAGTGTAAAAGCTGAAAAGCAGAAGACAAGGACTAAGCAGTGGGGTTTACACCTTAGGCAGTGGTAGAAAAAGAAGATAGAAGAGAAACCATGGAGTTTGGAGAACTAGGAAAGTAGTGTTAAAGGATCTCAGATAGAGAAGCTTTTTTTTTTTTTTTTTTTTTAACGAAGGGTGGAGGGTAACTGTAAGACTATGTGGCAAAGCTCAGAGACTGAGTAGGTTGAAAGGATGGGGTCTAGTTCCTTAGACAATGAGGACAGTACAGATGGAACATAGAATCAGTGTTGGGATATGGCTGGTGCGTATTCTGCTGGCAAATCACCGGGATACAGAGTTGGCTGCTGGAGCCAAGGAGATTGCTCCGCGTATGAGAAGGCATCTGCAAAGCTCAAGTTTGAAGTGCTACAGATAATCGTTTGGAGCCATGGATGGGAGTTTTATTCTCAGTTAGAGAAGCTGACCAGGAGCAAAGGAATGAAGAAATGCAGAAGTAACTCGCATTTGGGGTACAGATTATGAAGTAGGTCTAAGAATCTCATGCTTTAGCAGGTCTTTCAGGCTGAATCTCTCTCAACTCTAAGCAGCCAAGCCAATTAAAAGAGAACTCAAGATACCATCTAAAAAGTAAATCACTAAAAATAAATAAATAGCAAGATGGTGGAATGGAAGGACATGGAGCTCACCTCCTCCAACAAATACATCAAAAACACATCTACATGTGGAACAATTCTCACAGAATACCCACTGAATGCTGACAGAAGATCTCATACAATCGAAGCTGCAAGAAGGATCACCAGGTAACCAGGCAGGTTGAAAGAAAAAAAAAAAAAAGGAATCGGGATGGGACCTGTGTCCCTGGGAGGGAGCTGTGAAAGAGGAAAGGTTCCCTCACCCTGGGAACCCCCTTCACTGGCTGGGAGACCAGCTGGGACAGAGGGAGCTTCAGAGGCTCAGAGGAGAATGCAGTAGCTGGCTCACAGCAGGCAGAACAGAGAGAGACCAGCAGAGACAGTCCTGGCCACCTCGCTGCACTTCCCAGCCAGAGACGTGTGTCTGATGGTATGGAAGGTGGAGGCGGCTGGGTGCTGAAACTCAGGCTTCACAGACAGACCTGGGAGAGGACTGGGATTGGCTGTGTGGAGACAACCTGAAAGAACTGGAGCGTGGCCTGGGCTACAACTGGGCATGTACACAGCATGGAGCCCAGGTCTGCCATAGAAGTCCCATTGTTAATGCACATGTGAAGGGAGGGGTGGGGCCCCACCACAGCAGCCTTACTCTCAGCATGCTTACAGTGGGCGTGGCTTCACCTCTATGAGTTCTGGGAGCACGCAAGTGCCAGCGGGTGCCCACATGTGGAGGAGGGGCTGAAATCTGAGCCCTGTCCCAGTGGCTGTGTGAGTTGGGCAGATTTATGTAAGTTCAGATCTGCAGGACATCCAAGCAGATTACAGGTGCTTCTGTGGCTGTGGCTGGTCCAGTGTTAGCAGCGGTGGGCTTTATGGGTGCATGGAGGTGGGGTCGGGCTCTGGGCTGATTCTGTAGCTCCCACGGAAAGTCCAGATGCGCAGCTACAGCAGGTCCTGGTGCCTAACTTTGGCGGCCTAACAGTGCCGGTGGCTTTGTGAACATAGAGCCTGAGGGACATCCTGGCCGATTGCCTGCATTCCCTTGACTGAGGCGGGGCCAAGGGCAGTGCCAACAACAGTGTACTTTGTGAGCACACACAACGGGTTACAGGTTATGCCACAGAGTACACTTCCCAGTGAACAGCTCCTGTGGAGGTATACTCAGTGGCTCTTCTCCCAGCAGGAGTACTCCAGTCCCACCCACCTCACAACACAGCTCAGAACCAGATCTGGCGGCTTCTACTCCAACAACTGGGGAGCAGACCCTGCCTCCACAGAGGTGTGACAACTGCAGAGCAAAGAGCAGGCCCTGCTCGACATCCAGTGCAGGCTCTGGTCAGCACAACACCAATCACACCCACTGTCAAGGGGATAACAGCCAGCACACACTGAGGAGATATGTGGCAGGTATCTATACTAAAAACAGCCCTGGCACCAAAAATATTAGACGCACGCAGGCCACACAGGGATGCTCCCACACAAAAACAGCCCTTCAAGACCACAGTAGATGACTGTTTCCCTTAAATTTATAGAGTCAGAGAAATATAAGGAAAATGAAGCAGAGGAGCCACTCCCTATTAAAAGAACAAGAAAAATTCCCTGAAAGAACAAACAATGAAACAGACCTCTCCAGTCTACCAGATCCCAAGTTCAAAAAGAAAGTAATAAAAATACTGAAGGAATTAAGAAAGGCTATCAATAGAAATGCAGATCACTGTAATGAGGAACTAGAAACTATAAAGAGGAGCCAATCAAAATTAGAAAATGAATTTGTTGAGGTGAGAGCTGAACAATAACTAGCAAACTAAATAATGCAGAAGAAAGAATAAACGATCTGGAAGATAGAACACTGGAAATCACCCAATCAGAACAGCAGACAGAAAGCCAAATTAAAAAAAGAAAAAATGAAAGCAATATAAGCGACCTATGGGATAAAGCAAGCCAAACTACATATAATAGGGATCTCAGAAGGAAAAGAAAGAGAAAAGGGGATCAAAAATGTGTTTGAAGAAATTATGGCTGAAAACTTCCCAAACCTAAAGAAGGAAAACAAATATCCAGGTACAGGAAGCTCCAAGCAAGATGAAACCAAACAGACCTACACCTAAGACATATTATAATTAAAATGGCAAAATTTAAAGACAGGATTCTAAAGGCAGCAGGAAAAAAAGAGTTAGTTACAAGGGAACCCCTATAAGGCTATCAGCTGATTTCTTTACAGAAACACCGCAGGCCAGAAGAAAGTGGCAAGATATATTGAAATTCCTGGAAGGGAAAAACCTGCAACCTAGGATACTCTACCCAGCAAGACTATCACTTAGAATAGAAGGAGAGATAAAAAATTTCTCAGAACAGCAAAAACTAAAAGAATATACCAATACTAAACCTATCCTAAAAGAAATATTGAAAGGTCTTCTCTAAATAGAAAAGAAGCAAGAATCTATAGGAAAGAGAAAAATCACAATTGGAAGTTATATCACTTAAATAAGCCAGTACATAGATTTAAAAATAATTATGAAAGTGACAATAAGTACAATGAACAGCAAAAGGATAAACATGAAGATATAAAAGAGGACATCAAAAATCATAAAATGTGGGGGAGGGGAGTAAGAAAATGTAGATTTTTTTTAGAATGTGTTTGAGCCTATATTACTACCAGTCTAAAACAAGTAGATATAGTAATGGGTTAACATACTTGAAAATCAGAGAAACCACAAATCAAAAACATACAATAGATTCACAAAAACACAAAAAGAAGAGAATTCAAGCATAATACAATAGAAAACCATCAAACCACAAAAGGAAAAAGAATGACAAAAATGAAAGGAACAGAGAAGAAATATAATATCAACTGGAAAACAGTATTTAAAATGGCAATAAATACATATCAATAATTACCTTAAATTACAATGGACTAAATGCTCTAATCAAAAGACATAGAGTGGATAACTGGATAATAAAACAAGAGCTTACAATATGCTGCCTACAAGGGACCCACTTTAGGGTGGAGGACACACATAGATATTGAAAGTGAGAGGATGGAAAAAGATATTTCATGCAAATGGAAATGACAAGAAAGCAAGGATAGCAATACTCATATCAGACAAAATAGACTTTAAAACAAAAACCATAAAGAAATAGGACATTATATAGTGATAAAAGGATCAATACAGGAAGAGGATATCACACACGTTAATATACATGCACCCAAATACATAATACAAGTACTAACAGACATAAAAGGAAGAACAGGAATAAATAGTAGGAGACTTTAACACCCCACTGACGTCAATGGACAGATATTCTAGACATAATCAATAAGGCAACAGACATCCTAAATGACACAATAGAACAGTTAGACTTAACTGATATTTTTGGGACACGACACCTGAAAAATACAGAATACACATTCTTTTCAGGTGCACATGGAACATTCTCTAGGATAGACCACATACTGGGTCACAAAACAAGCCTCAATAAATTTAAGAGGGTAGAAATTACTTCAAGCACCTTTTCTGACCACAGCAGCATGAAACTAGAAACGAACAACAGAAACAGAAACGAGAAAAAAATGATTACCTGGTGACTAAATGACATGCTACTAAAATAAAAACCAATGGGTCAACAATGAAATCAAAGAGGAAATTTAAAAATACCTTGAGACAAATGACAAGGAAAACACAACCATACAAAATCTATGGGGTGCAGCAAATGCAGTCCCAAGAGGGAAGTTCACAGCAATACAGGCCTTCCTCAGAAAACAAGAAAAAACTCAAATAGATAACCTAACTTACTACCTAAAAGAATTAGAAAAAGAAGAACAAACAAAAGAAAACAAACAAAAACTTTATTATTTCCAGCAGAAGGAAATAATAAATTTCAGAGAGGAAATAAATTAAAAAAGAGATTAAAAAATAATATAAAAAAATCAATAAAACCAAGAGCTGGTTTTGAAAGGGTAAACAAAATTGACAAACCTCTGGCCAGGGTCACCAAGAAGAAAAGAGAGAGGAACAAAATAAAACAAGAAATGAAAGAGGAGAAATAACAACCAACACCACAGAAATACAAAAAATCCATAAGAGAATACTATGAACAATTATATGGCAACAAACTGGACAACCTAGAACAAATGGACAAGTTTCTAGGAACATACAGCCCACCAAAAGTGAATCAAGAAGAAGTAGATAATTTTAACAGACCAATCACTAGAAGTGAAATAGAATTTGTGATTTTAAAAACACTCCCTACAAACAAAAGTCCAGGACCAGATGGCTTCACTGGGGAATTCTACCAAACATACCAAGAACTTGTACCAATCCTTCTCAAACTCTTCCAAAAGACCAAAGAGAAGGGAACACTCCCAAAGTCATTATAGAAAGCCACCATCACCCTGATACCAAAACCAGACAAAGACATTACCAAAAAAGAAAGTTACAGGCCAATATCTTTGATGAGTATAGATGCAAAAATTCTCAACAAAATACTAGCGAGTTGAATCCAACAACACATAAAAAAGATTATACACCATGATCAATTTGGATTCATCCAAGGATCACAAGGATGCTTCGACACATGCAAATCAATCAATGTGATACACCACATCAATAAAAGAAAAGATAAAAGCCCCAGGACCATCTCGATATATGCAGAAAAAGCATTTGATAAAATTCAATATCCATTTATGATTTTAAAAAAACCCTTACCAAGGCGTGTATAGAGGGAACATATCTCAACATAATAAAATCCATTTATGGCAAAATCACAGTCAACATGGTACTGGATGGTGAAAAGCTGAAAGCCTTCCTGCTAAAATCTGGAACAAGACAAGGATGCCCACTCTCACCACTTCTATTTAACACAGTATTGGAAGTCCTAGCCACAACAATCAGACAAGAAAAAGAAATATAAGGTATCCAGATTGGAAGGAAGAGGCAAAACTGTCATTACATACAGATGACATGATACTATATGTATAAAAACCCCAAACACTTCACACAAAAACTACTAGAACTGATAAATGAATTCAGCAAGGTAGCAGGATTCAAAATTAACGTGCAGAAATCTGTTGTATTTCTTTACACTAACGATGAAATATCAGAAAGGGAAAGTTAAAAAATAGCATAAAGAAAAATACCTAGGAATACACCTGACCAAGGATGGGGAAAGACTCATACAATGAGAATTATAAAACACTGATAAAGGAAATTGAAGACAAGGCAAAGAAATGGAAAGCTATCCCATGCTCTTGGATTGGAGGAATATCGTTAAAATGGCCATACTACCCAAAGCAATCTACATATTTAATGTGATCCATATGAAATTACCCATGACATTTTTCATAGAACTAGAACAAATAATCCTAAAATTTATATGGAACCATAAAAGATCCAAAATTGCCAAAGCAATCCTGAGGAAAAAGAATAAAGCTTGTGGCAAAATTCTCCCAGATTTCAAACAATACTACAAAACTATAGTAATCAAAACAGCATGGTACTGGCACAAAAGCAGACATATGGATCAATGGAACAGAATAGAGTGCCCAGAAATAAACCCACACACCTTCAGTCAACTAATATTCAACAAAGGAGGCAAGAATATACAATGGAGAAAAGACAGTCTCTTCAGCAAGTGGTGTTGGGAAAGCTGGACAGCTGGACAGCTGCATGTAAATCAGTGAAGTCAGTACACTCCCTCACACCATACACAAAAATAAACTCAAAATGGATTAAAGATTTAAATATAAGATATAACACTCCTAGAAGAGAACATAGGCAAACCATTCTCTGACGTAAATCATAGCAATGTTTTCTTAGGTCTCCCAAGGCGACAGAAATAAAGGCAAAAATAAACAAATGGGACCTAGTCAAACTTATAAGTTTTAGCATAGCAAAGAAAACCATAAACAACATGAAAAGACAACCAACAGAGTGGGAAAAATATTTGCAAATGATGTGACTGACAAGAGCTTAGTTTCCAAAATATACAAACAGGGCTTCCCTGGTGGCACAGTGGTTGAGAGTCCGCCTGCCGATGCAGGGGACATGGGTTCGCGCCCCGGTCTGGGAATATCCCACATGCCGTGGAGCGGCTAGGCCCGTGAGCCGTGGACGCTGAGCCTGTGCGTCCGGAGCCTGTGCTCTGCAACGGGAGAGGCCGCAACAGTGAGAGGCCCACGTACCGCAAAAAAGAAAAAACAAAATAAAACAAAATATGCAAACAGCTCATACTACTCAATATCAAAAAAACAAGCGTCCCAATCAGAAAATGGGCAGAAGACCTTAACAGATATTTCTCCAAAGAAGACGTACAGATGGCCAACAGGCACATGAAAAGATGCTCAACACCACTGATTATTAGAGAAATGCAAATCAAAACTGCAATGAAGTATCACCCACTCAGAATGGCCATTACTAAATAGTTTACAAATAATAAATGCTGGAGAGGGTGTGGAGAAAAAGGAAACCTCC
The DNA here is from genome assembly GCF_059928025.1 of Delphinapterus leucas. Taxonomy (NCBI): domain Eukaryota; kingdom Metazoa; phylum Chordata; class Mammalia; order Artiodactyla; family Monodontidae; genus Delphinapterus; species Delphinapterus leucas. The sequence continues at coordinate 98,113,016 of NC_143135.1, forward strand.
TACAATGTTGGTGGGAATGTAAATTGGTACAGCCACTGTGAAGAACAGTATGAAGGTTCCTTGAAAAAACTAAAAATAGAGTTGCCATATGATCCAGCAATCCCACTCCTGGGCATAAATCTGGAAAAGATGAACACGAGTTCAAAAAGACACATGCACTCCAGTGTTCATAGCAACACTATGTACAATAGCCAGGACATGGCAGCCACCTAAGTGTCCATCAACAGAGGAATGGATAAAGAAGATGTGGCACATATATACAATGGAGTATTACTCAGCCATAAAAAAGAATGAAATACCACCATTTGCAGCAACATGGATGGACCTACAGATTATCAATACTAAGTGATGTAAATCAGGCAGAGGATAAGATATCACTTATATATGGAATCTAAAAAATGATAGAAATGAACTTATTTAGAGAACAGAAAGACTGATAGACATAGAAAACTTATGGCTACCAAAGGGGAAAGGTGGGGCAGAAAAATTAGGAGTTTGGGATTAGCAGATACAAACTACTATATATAAAATAGATGAACAACAATGTCTTACTGTATAGCACAGGGAACTATATTCAATATCTTGTAATGAACCATAAAGGAAAAGAATAAATAAATAAATAGGAAGTCAAAACCTCTATTTGATGGATCAATGACTATGAAAAACCTCATAGGACTTCTGAAACCTTTTGGCCATTTATTGTTTTTGTCCCGTGATGGTGGTCATCTGGAGGAAGAGCAGGAAAGAAGGGAGCCAAGGTTACTATCCCTGTTCCACTTCCAGCTTTAGAGGAGAAAGAACCTGAGGATGGAGGTATGTTGCTTAAGAGGGAAGAAAGAGACAGCTGAGAGTCCTTGATGCCTGCAGGAAGGAAGGGAGGGAGGCAGGGAGAAAGGAGAGGCACCAGTTCAGGACCAAAAAAGCTGCCCATAGACTTAGCCATCTGCTCTTGTACATGAGACCAGCGGTTAACCTCAGGGTTTCAGAGTTCTACAGACCCAGAATCGAGTTCTGCCTTTTCTACTCCCCAGCTGTGTCTCTTTGGACAAATTACTTAATCCTCAGTTTCCCACTTATGCAATAGCATAGGAACAATAAGAACAAGGATAAAAATAATGGAGTCTACCTCCTAGAGTTCTTGTGAGAATTAAATGAAATACCGTGCCTGGTATAGGACTTGACATTCAATAAATGGTAGTTTTTAGAAGAGTAGGTTCTTCACAGGGATACAGTAACTCTTTGGACCCCAATGGTCCTATTGGATAAATGGTTAACTCTAGTATCCATTTACCCAAGTCCTAGCCCTCCAGGCTGCTAAACAGACCCTGGACACTAGAATATTCTTCATGCCAGGTCATGAGAAGGGTATGTCAGTATTTTTTCCAGGATGGCTGGGTACCATTTAAAGCCAAATAAGACTCACTCAAAGGAGAGAAATCTGCTAATGAGCCCATCAAGATAAAGAGGTAAGAGTGTCAGCTTCTGACCATCTGTCTTGTTCTGGCAGCTCGTGCTCTCCAGACCCCAACCCCTGTGCCTCATCTGAGACTTGCCAATGCCATTGATTTATATTAATCTGATAGAGCATTCATTACCCCAAGTACCAACCTGTCACTGCTTGCTTAGCTTGCATGAAATCAGAGCTACTCAAAAATCAATGTGTGAAATCTTTGTATCAACATATAAGAAATAGAAAGGTTTATGCTGGCAGATGCAGGTTTTTGGACAGATTAAAACTGACAAATTGGCATGATCCCCGATGAAGGCAATGATGAGGTGCCCTGGAATGTCAAAGGTTTTGAAAATGGCGTGCTGAGGAAAGAAATGCAGTGCTGTCAGGGAAACAACAGGAAAAGAGAGGGCTGTGTATAATAAAGGGCTCTTGGGTTTGCACATATACTGATGACTTTTTCTGAAGAACTGACTTGTTTTCAGCAGGGCTGGCTTGGTGTTACTGTCCCCTAGGAGCTAATAAGCAAAACAAAGGGTTAATGACTTGAGCAAGGTCACTGTGTGCAGTGCCAGTGCCAGAACAGAATGGAAGAGCCTAGATGTCCATTTCCTCCAATCACTGAACCCTCTGACCTTCAGAGGGAGAGACTCTCACCTCTTGCCCTCTATACATCTTTTCCCTCCAAGAAACGACTGAGGGAACTCTTCCCATTCAAACAATCACAAGCCCCCAACAGAATTCTAAAGCAGACTGATCAGGGCAGACATCTGCTTATTTTGCACAACTACTGCTGTGTTCTGCACTTCAACTTACAAGACACTCGTGCATTGGGTAAAATGTCTTAGCTTTGACTGAAAGAATATCTTTAATAAAGATAATGGCCAACTTAATAAAGAAGAAAAAGCCACTTCCATTTATGACATACACTGCATTGTATGTACGCACATACAAAGCACCACAGCACTCCATAACTGTGACAAAATTTTCTTTTAATTTCGATTCCCCATGTCTCACAGCATACTTGTGGACCATCTGCTTTCAACACCGTTGTATTGTATATGCTTCAGGAATGCAAATTCTTTTTTTAAAAGAATAGTAGCCAAGAAGTGTAAATAAATATGCTGCTGCTGAAGAAAAAGGAATCCACTCCAAACAACTCAAAAACCATTAATAGCACATGTGTGCAAAAACCAGAGAAATCACCTTTGGCAAATATGTAGGATGCTGTAGTAAAAAGGGACTGAGCTCTGCAGTCAGACTTGAGTTTGAATCTTGCTCCTACCACTCATCGGTGTGAGATGATTTTTTTTCCATAAATTTTATAACTTTTTCTGATCCTGTAAAATCAGAGTAAGATTCTATAGGAGTTTTGTGAGTATTAGGTGAGAAAAGGCATGTGAAAGGTCTAACATTTTGCCTAAAATATAGTAGACTTCTAATGCAGGTATATTTTCCATTGGATCATTCATCATTATGGATGATTATCTGAATCTCCATCTCCACCCATTAGAGTAGATACTTTAGAAGTGCTATTATTAGTACTTTGTTATCTAGATGCACGTATTTCCCGGCTCTAAAATCTTCATTCCTCAGAGCAATGGAGACACAATCAAGTAAATAAAATTGACCTTTGTTACCATTTGGCCAGGATTCATCGGTATGCCTGTTGGTTGATACACCAGTGACTCTTTTTTCCATTGGCCCTTTTTGTCCTGGCTATCTATTGCTGCATACCAAGTCACCCCAACACTTAGTAACTTAAAACAGCAGCAATCATTTATTTTGCCCTCAAATTTGCAATTGGGCAAAGCTCAGTCTGAAAAGCTTGTCTTTGCTCCATGTGGCATCATCTGGGCAGCTCAACTGGGGGCTGAAAGATCTACAGTAAGTCCCCTACGTACTAACCTTCAAGTTGCAAACTTTCAAAGATGCAAACGTGCATTTGCGCGTCCAATCACATAAGTTAATTCATGCGTCTGGCATACATTGTCACGTGCGTGCATCCTCCACAAGTGCTTGCACTTTTGTGTACTTTATTGTACAGTACTGTATAGAGTACAATAGTACAGCATCTTTTCTTCAAGCCCCAGATGTCTGGAAGTAAGTGTAAAGGCAGCAGTGATGGGACTTCCCTGGTGGTGCAGTGGTTAGGAGTCTGCCTGCCAATACAGGGGACACGGGTTCAAGCCCTGGTCCAGGAAGATCCCAAATGCTGCAGAGCAACTAAGCCCGTGTGCCACAACTACTGAAGCCCACGCACCTAGAGCCTGTGCTCCAAAACAAGAGAAGCCACCACAATCAGAAGCCCACACACTGCAACGAAGAGTAGCCCCTGCTCACCGCCACTAGAGGAAGTCCATGTGCAGTAATGAAGACCCACTGCAGCCAAAAACTTAAAAATATATATTAATTAATTTTTAAAAAAAAGCAGCAGTGATGTAGCTGGTAGTGCTAAGAAGCGCCAAGCAATAACGATGGAAGCACAAGTGAAAATAATTGAGAGAGTGGAGCAAGGCAAAGAGATGGTAGACGTCGCTCATCCTTATAACGTGTATTGTTCAACCACTGGCATGATTCTAAAGAACAAGGACAAGGTCATGGAATGTGTGAAGTTTGCTGTGCCGATAATGTCGACAATAATATCAAAGAAGCATTGAAAAGTGATGGAAGAGATGGAGAAACTTCTCAGTGTGTGGATGCAGGATCAGCATCAGCATCGAGTCCTGCTCAGCTTAATGCTGATTCAAGAGAAAACTAAAAGCCTTTACAGCGACCTGAAGAAGAAACACAGTGAAGACTCAGAGGGCGCATCTTTTAATGCCAGCCACGGCTGGTTTCATCGGTTCAAGGCTGGAGCCAACCTTCACAATGTAAAAGTAAGTGACGAGGCAGCAAGTGCAGATATGGTAGCTGCCTGGGGATTCCTGAAACGCTTCGAGAAATTATTAATGAAGGCGCATATTTACCCAAGCAGGTTTTTAATGTGGATGAGACAGGACTGAACTGGAAGAGGATGTCAGACCGAAGGTACATCAGTAAGGAGGAAAAGTTGATGCCAGGCTATAAAGCAGCAAAGGATAGGCTAACTCTGTTGTTTGGTGGCAATGCTTCTGGCGATACGAAGCTGAAGCCTCTCTTAGTTTATTATTCAGAGAACCCAACCGCCCTTAAAAACATAGCCAAGGGCTCTCTTCCTGTTGTGTGGAAGAGTAACCCCAAAGCCTGGGTTACACAGGTCATTTTCCAGGACTGTTTTTTCCACCATTTTATCCCAGAGGTAGAGGAATATTGCTTAGAGAAGGACGTCCCATTCAACATTCTTTTGCTCCTTGACAATGCTCCGGGCCACCCCCCGTTCATGGACGACTTTCATCCCAACATCAAAGTAGTGCATCTGCCACCAAATAACTACACTGCTCGTCCAACCTGGTCACACTTTTGTCAGGCAGTAAAGGCATGTGATGAATCAGGAACAACCTGTGACAATTTTGGAAGGACTATTAACATCTACAAGTCCATAAAAAACATTGACTTTGCTTGGCGTGAGGTTACAGCCATCACCATGAATGGGGTTTGGAAGAACTTTTGCCCACAGTTTGTTCATGATTTCTGTAGATTTGAGAAGGTGGATAATGAGTCCAAAGAGGTCTTTAGCAACTTAGTGACCCTCAGCGAGAAGCTGGAGCTAGATCTGCAAGAGGATGACTTCATTGAACTCCTTGCTGTGCAACACGACGAGCTTACTAATGAAGACCTGATGGAATTGGAGGCCCAGAGAAAGGGCGAAGAGAGACAAGAGGAAGAAGAAGTAACTGAAGAACTGAAGAGATTCACAAGGCAGGAAAGGGCAAGGGGATTTTCTTTATTTGAGGCGGCACTGTTAGTTTGTGAGGCACAGGACCTGAATGTAGAACATTACATGAAGGTTGCAGCAGCCGTTCAGAATGAAATCCAGTGCTCCTGTGTCATCTACGATGAGAAAAAAAGAGCCACTACCCAGACATCGCTGGATCATTTTTTTCAAGAGAGTAGATAGAATTGAATCCAGCAAGGAACCAGAAGGTGTGCCATCAACGTCAGGCGTGAGTGAAATTGCAGCTTGCACTCCGTCTCCTACTGCTGACGATCCTTCAGCTCTACCATCTCCCACCTCCCCTCCCTCCTCCAGTCAGTGTCTCTTCTTGCCTGTTCACTTGATGCCAGCCCCTGGATGCCAGCTGCTGTACTGTACACTGTACTTTTCAAGGTACTGGACTGTAAGATTAAAAGTGTTTATTTTTTGTGTTTTTTTAATATATTATTTGTGTGAAACATATTATAAACCTCTTACAGTACAGTACCATATAGCTGACTGTGTTAGTTGGGTACCTAGGCTGACTGTTGGGCTTACGAACAAAGTGGACTTACGAATACACACTCAGAACGGAACTCATTCGTAAGTAGGGGACTTACCATACTTCCAGGATGACTCACTAACTATGCCTCAGGCAGTAGTAAGTTGGTGCCTGATGTTGGCTGGGAGCTCAGCTGGGGCCAATGGCTAGGGGCCTCAGTTTCTCTCCACATGGACCTCTCTCTGTTGCCTGGTCTTTCTTGCAGTACAATGGATGGCTTCCAAGGACAAGCATCCAGAGAGAGGGAGAACCAGACAGAAGCCATATCACTTTTTAGGACCTAGCCTTGGAAGTCAACAGAGTATCACTTTTGTCATAATCTATTAGTTGAGGCAGTTATGAAGCCCCGGCCAGGCTCCTGCGGAGGGGTCGTAGACTCTACCTCTTGAAGGGGAATGACAAGTTCCTGGAAGAACATGTAGGATGGGAAATATCGTTATGGCCATTTTGGGAAAATATAATCCATCACATTTTTTCAGGTCTTTTGGTTACCATCTTGGTTCAAACCTTTATTACTAACATTTCCTAACACCATATACAAAAATAAACTCAAAATTGATTAAAGACCTAAATGTAAGACCATATACCATAAAAACTCCTGGAGGAAAACATAGGCAGAACACTCTTTGACATAAATTGCAGCAATATATTTTTTTGGATCCATCTCCTAAAGTAAAGGAAATAAAAGCAAAAATAAACAAATGGGACCTAATTAAACTTAAAAGCTTCTGCACAGCAAAGGAAACCATCGACAAAATGAAAAGACAACTTACTGAATAGGATAAAATATTTACTAACGATATAACCAATAAGGGATTACCATCCAACATATATAAACAGCTCATAAAACTAAACATCAAAAAGCAAACAACCCAATTAAAAATGGGCAGAAGAAATGAATAGACATTTTTCCAAAGAAGAAATACAGATGGCCAACAGGCACGTGAAAAGATGTTCAACATCACTAATCATCAGGAAAATGCAAATCAAAACCACAATGAGATGTCACCTCACACCTGTCAGAACGGCCATCATCAAAAAGAACACAAATAACAAATGTTGGCAAGGATGTGAGAAAAAGGGAACCCTTGTACGTTGTTGGTGGGAATGTAAATTTGTGCAGCCACTGTGGAAAACAGTATGGAGGTTCTCAAAATATTAAAACTAGAACTACCATATGATCCAGCAATTCCACTCCTGGGTAATATATCTGAAAACAACAAAACACTAATTTGAAAAGATACATGCACCCCAATGTTCATAGCAGCATTATTTATAATTGCCAAGGTATGGAAGCAACCTAAGTGTCCATCAACAGATGAATGGATAAAGAAGATGTGATGTATATACACAATGAACTACTTACTACTCAGCCATAAAGAAAATGTTGCCATTTGCAGCAACATGGATGGACTTGGAGGGCATTTTGCTTAGTGAAATAAGTCAGACAGTGAAAGACAAATACTGTATGGGATCACTTACATGTGGAATCTAAAAATACAACAGACTAGTGAATACAACAAAAAAAGAAGCAGACTCACAGATATAGAGAACAAACTAGTGGTTACCGGTGGGGAAGGGAGAGGAGAGGCAATGTGGGGATCGCGGAGTGGGAAGTACAAGCTATTGGGTGTAAGTTAGGCTCAAGGATGTATCATACAACACAGGAAATACAGGCAATATTTTGTAATAACTATAAATGGAAAGTAACCTTTAAAATTGTATAAAAAAATAAAATAACCTGTATTACTAACTGGCCAGAACTAGGACTTTTCTCCTCCTATTTACTTTTCATTTGGTCTCTCTTACTCTTTTTCTATATTGAATTACACTCTTAAAAGTAGGAAGGAGGGCTTCCCTGGTGGCGCAGTGGTTGAGAGTCCGCCTGCCGATGCAGGGGACACGGGTTCGTGCCCCGGTCCTGGAAGATCCCACATACCACGGAGCGGCTGTGCCCGTGAGCCATGGCCGCTGAGCCTGTGCGTCCAGAGCCTGTGCTCCGCAACGGGAGAGGCCACAGCGGTGAGAGGCCCGCGTACCGCAAAAAAAAGACAAAAACAATTTTTAAAAAAAGTAGGAAAGAAAATTCTGATTATTCTGCACCCTCACTCCATTCTAAAACCTTCTTTGCCCATTGCCTGTTAGTCATTTAACATGATACTCAGTGATTCCCCACACTTCTTGATCTGGATACAACTTTGCAGCCCGAGCTAATGTCTCAGTGAAATTAAACAATATCCCATTTTCTTGAGGCGAACCTGTGAGGTGGAAAGACCATGGACTCATAGACTTTAGAGTCAGTCAGATCCGGGTTCAAATCCCAGCAATGCCACTAGGCTGAATCCTTTGTAAAATGAGCTTAGTAATTCTTATCTTGCAGAATTGCTATGGTGATTAGGTAAAAAATGGCAGTCAAGTGACTGGCACAGGGTAGATTTTAAATGGATGTGATTGCTTCCTCCCTCTCCACTTTCTTCTCAACTGTCTTATTTCAGCATCTGTTTGTGAGAAGTGTCCTTCCAATGCGGGTTATGTACTTGGCTCCCAGACCGCGTTGCCAGCCATCTAAACAGGAGCCACATGCAGGGAGGCCCAGCCTGTGAAACTACCTGACTTTGTTTCACTAGCCACAGAAACCCACGTTGTGAGTTGGTGGCACCAACAACCAGGATGGACTTTCCACAATCTTTCAGTCTGGGCGCTTAAATGCCTTGTCACACACGGAGAGAAATGCATCCTGATTTATATGCCTTTGGAAATAGTTGTGGCAGTGTGGTTTGTATTCCACAAATCCACACTGAACTGGGCAGATGTCAAAAGCAGTGTCACCACAATCCCTAAAAGCATCCAGTAATTTCTCTCTCAGGCTCCTCACTCTTTGGGGCCTGTTGATACTCTTCCAATCAATTAGGGCAGTTTTTGGTTACTTCTAACATTTTGCTTAATCAGTTCGCTTATTAATTCTATGAAATGCATACCTTCCAAATTAGATTTCCATTTAGCAGACGATTTACTTAACCAATCAATAGGAAAGTTCCAAGAACTGCAATCTCACTATTTCCAATAATTTGTAGAGTCTTGGAGAGGTCACCTCTCTCATCTATATCAGAAGCAGCAGGTCTATGGCAAGCAAGACAAGTCATTAGACTTAACCTTTTAAGAAGTTATCCACACTAAGAATAGCTCAACATTACAGCACGCTCAAGTTTTAATGGAGTTATACTGAAGCTATTCTTCATTCTGGGATAGACTTTGCTTTAATGCCGGTATCTCTCTATGTCTCCTGTAAGCCATCCATCCACAGCTTCTCCAGTGACATTCTGCTATTTTACTGTTCCACAGTGTGTTTAAAAATGGGAAAGTCCGTGGAGATGGACAGTTTGGGCATCCACATTCAAAGACTGACGTATCTATGCCTATGGGAAGCTGAGGGCAAAGAAATAATGCCCTGTCTCATCTTGTTCACCAAGCCCTAATCCTGCTTTCCAATTCCGACTACACTTTTATTCCCTCTATGAAACCTTTCCTAATTTAACTCCATTCGGTTTCATTGCTCTATTTCATTGCTCCATAATATGAATAGTTACTATTTAACTTTTATTTAGCTCTTCCTATCTGTCAGACCCTGTGCTAAGCACTTTATATTGATTATCTCATTGACTCCTCAAAATAACCCTGTGAAAATGGTATGATTATTCTCATTTCATACATGATGGAACTGAAGCTCAGAGGTGAGTAAACCTGTCCCGTGTCACATTGCATGTATTAGAGCTGGAGCTGGAAATCAGGTCTATCTGCCTCTACAGCCCCCCCCCCATGATCACCCGGCGATGCGGGTCCCTTTCCCGCTACCTACCCCACCACCAATCCACAGTTCTTGTGACTGAAGGAAGACTTTCCATGTGTTCACAGTTTCGATGAGTCTTTATGCCCATTTCCTTTATGCCCATTGCCTCTCTGTTCCTTAGACTAAGAATTGAAAGATAAGAAATATATGGTCAATGATCCAGGGCTTTATTTTCTCCCCAGGAGGCACCTCTGGTGTAGTAGAAAGAGCATTGAACTTGGTGCCTTCATGATTTGAGGTCCAACTCTTGGTTTCCCCTCTTGTAATCTGTGCAAATGTTGCTGAAGCCATTTCCTTATCTTTAAAATGATAGTTATTATACCTAGAGTGGAACGTGCATGTGCGCAAATGTTAGGTAAAGCACCATCAAGGTGCAGAGCATTCTCTTATGTCATCTCTCAAAGCCCCTGCAGAGACTTTTGGTTTCAGAGGGTGATAAGCCATTTGTGATCATTTTAGAGTCCTGGGAGAACAGTGCCCCAAGTATGCAAAATAACTCCTCAGAGGAGCATGGGGTTCATGCCTGGGTTCCCGCTGGGTGGTAGAGAGCCAATCAACATATACCTAGAGCCATTCCCTCCCCCCGAACAATGGGAACGTGAGATGGTGGGACTGGCAAGGGGCCAGGCAGCTGTTCTCTGAATCCTCGGAGGACAGCAGTGGCCTCCTGTTGCAGGGAGAAGGATTTAAGTTAAACCTGAGGAAGTATTTCCTGAGTATAGGGTATAGGCACTGTGAGGCTCTGGAATGCAAGGTTAAGGAAGGTTGGAATGTCCTTGGGAAATGCTGAAAGCAAAGAATAAAACCCCAATCTATTTGAATGTCCTGTTGCCTGGAGGCATAAGAATGGATTCGTTCCCTTCAGACCCAGGAGTTAATATTGAGAAGAGATCTGCTTCTTGTCTCGTCTCACCTTGCCTAATAGAAAACTTCTACCATTGATGGTCCTATGGGGGTGGGGCGGGGCTGACTCTCTGTCCACGGACTTCTTTGGAAAGCACATGCTCCCAGGAACAAGATCCTGACACCTAAGAAAGCTTCCGGAGCCCAAACATACCATGGAACATGCCACACGACCGTCCCAAGCTTGTTTTTATAGGTAGCACTTAACTGTGGGTTTTACTTGGCAGCTGCAACCGTAAGGCTTCCACCGATCAATCAGCAACCAACAAATACACGGCACTGGATTTGTAAGAAAGCACAAAAACCTTTCCGCTGATTTTCTCATTCTTGCCAACGGAGAATACACTTAAAGTCAATGGGAAATGCTCCAAACAAAAGAGAAATAAAGCTTTTGAAAGGTGCAACATGTGTGAGCTCTGGGCCCAGAAAATCATGAACTTTCGGAATCTTAGGAGTTGCCAACACACAACGGTGAGGAGTGTCGCATTTCTCCATATTAAAGAAATAGGCATATTAAATAGGCATACTAAAGAAATACGCAGCCCCGCAAAATAACTTGAGAGGCTGCCTCATTTGTTTTTCAGTGTTTTAACCTTAGTGTCTCTGACACACAGTTGGTCCAGGTGGGTGATGAGAGTTATGTGTAGTGCTACAATTTACAATAAGATTTTCAGTTTCCAAGCCTTGATATTCCATCCCCACTACCCCGCCCCAGGCCAGACTAATTGTTGTTTTAGTCCATGGACCAGTATCATTTGCTTGGTCCTCAAAAACACTAAGTTAGGGATTTTTAACTAGGCATCTACAGATGGGTTTGGGGAGTCTTTGAACCTATTAAAATTATGTTCAAAATATCATGTCTCTATGCCTTTTTCTGGAGGAGATGATCTAAAACTTTCTCCATAGTCTCTTGGGGGTCTGTGATGGTAAAATATAAAGAACCATCACAATTAAGGCAGACGCTTCAATCACTCCTCTGCCAACAGAGCTTCCCTGCCACGTGCCACTAGGTCTCCTGTCAATGACTTGCCGAGGGAAGCCCTTCCTCTCCATGGTAGCATCCAAGCAGGAGCAGTAGCGTTGCACATCAGGCAAGCAGAGGGGATTTGTCATGAGAAATGATCTGGATGACTGCTAGGGTCTCTTTCAATTCCAAGGTTCTAGGACTCAGTGAACTATGACCCAGAAGTGAGAATTTGGGGCCACATAACAGGCATTTTATTCCTGCTTTTCTTTTAAGGAAAATTGTCACCCTCACTGCCTGATTGCTCTTCAGGGGACTGAATCTGACAAGAAGAGTAGGAGATGGAGTGTATTGGCTACAGGGAGAGGCTGGAGGGTCTCTGAGCCAAGGAATACAGAAAGTGGGTGGATAGAGGTGCCCAAGGGGCCAAGCAGATGGTCTTAGAAAATGTAGGTGCTGCTGGTGTGAGCTCTCTGTGCAGGAATATGCCTGTGGTCTAACTGTGTTTGGAAAGGGTCTGTGTGAGTTTTTTGGTATCTCCAGGACCACTCTGAAAGAATTGATAGTCCTGTTGTCTTTCCTCTTCTTTTCATCAAATGGAACTAAGAATTGATTTGGCTATAGTCCTCCACCTGCCACTTCTGGTCCCACTCGGCTTTGGTAGGAACAGATGTTCCAGAGCAAGACAAACACCAATAAAGCATCATGGTGTGGTTACTCCATCTGCATCCAAACCTTCCTCACCTTCTGGGCTCTGACCATGGAAGGGGCAGGGCACCCAAGCAATGACTGAATCAGTAGCCACAGCCCAGCACCACAGGCAGAGGAAATCAATGGAAAGTTACAACAAACCCCTGATGCTCAGTGGAAGGAACAACAAAAGCCTAGCATGAGAGAGACAGAAGGAAGAGTAACTTAATTATTAATAAATTAATTTGTTCAAAAAAATGTTAATGTTCTTACCATGTAAATAGCTCTGCAGCACTGCATGAGACTCTGTCCTCAAGGAACTTGTAAGCCCCTTACATAGACCATAATACTTTGAAAGCTGAAGTGCAAAGAGCCCAATTAACTAACTGGGTCCAGCCAACAACAGAGAAGGGAAAGATTTGTCTATGGCCAAGAAAGTCTTTATGGAGGTGGTAAGGATAAGTGACTTTAGAGGATGGATAAGATTTGGAGAAGGTAGGTAGGAGGGGAAATTCCAGGTTGGGAGGGAAAAAATAAGCATAGATGTAGAGTATGAAAATATCAGGTATTATTGATCAACAGTGAGTTAACATGAAGCTACTGTGAAAGACCCGGAATGTCAGGCAAAACGGTTTAGGTTTTATCTCATAGGCAAGAGCCTCTAAAACTTTTTCTTGTAAGCAACACTTTACAATGATTTCTTTTTCTTCCTCCCTTTCTTTTTCCCCTCTCCTTCCCTTCCTTCTCTATCTCCCTTTCTTCTTTTTGTTTTCTAAACTGAATTTTTTAATTTTACAATGATGGTTATGTACATTTCATTTATGGTTGAACCATGCAGTATACTGCGATTATAACATTTCCCCCCCTACCCCGGAAATAATAATTGTACTATTTTAAAACTTATTTTCAATGTGCTTGAAAATTTACCCCCGGGCTTCACTTAAAGGCTAAGTCTTTTCTCAGAACTTCTGTTAAAACATACCAGGAACTCTCCGTTTCATGTTTTTCTGGAGACAAACTTTTGGAGCCCTCTGGGTCTCTGCTCCAATCTGGACCTGATGCTTCCTAGATCCTGCTAACCAGTGTCTCTCTGACACTTCCCCTTAATCCTTTCGTATATTCCTTCCACTCCTCTCCTGCATTGGATAGCTTGTTTCTGGGATCTTGCATTTCCCCATTTCTTGTTTATTTCCTCATTTTGGTGGAGCACACGCTCTAGTATCTGAAGAATGAGAGCCAAGAAACTCCTTTTTGGAGAAGTGGCTTGTCTGAAAACATCTTTACTCTGCTTTGACTCTATTAACGCTAAGTGTAGAATTCTATCTTGGAAATCATTTTCCCTCGGAATTTTCAGGATATTTTTCTGATGCCTTCTAGCTTCCAGTAGTGCTGTGAGAAGTCCTATGCTGCTTGGATCTGCCTTTCTTTGTAGTTTCCTGGCTTTCTCTCTCTAGAAGTTTGCAGGATGTTTTTTTTGGACTGTGATTGTCAGTTCTGCGGGATACTTACAGCCCTTTCTATCTGGAAAATCATGTCTTTCAGTTCTGAAAATTTCTCTTGAACTACCCCTTTGATAACTTTCTCTCCTCTCTTTCCTCTATTCTTCCTTTCTGGAACTCTTCTTATTCGGATGCCAGAGAACCATGAATTCTCTAATTTTCTTATGTGCTCTATTTTCTATCTTTTTGTTCCACCTTCTGGGATATATCCTCAGCCTTATTTTCCAGTTCTTATATTGAATCTGTTATTTCTGCTCTTTTCTTTAATCTTTCTGAAGGTCTTGATTATAATTGTCTTTCTCCCCCTCTTCCTCTTCCTCCTCCTTTTATTGCTCTTGGCATTGTCTGGATTTCCTCTGAGTTTCTTTGTCTCACTAATTTGTTTTTAGTTGGAGGTTTTCCTCAAGTATATGGTGATCCTTGGCTTTCTCTTCCTAATGAGGAGATGAACATCAAAAAACCTCTTGGAAGCTATTTTTACTTAGGAGATGCTTATCCATTGTTAATCTTCATTATAGGTTAGCACATGTGGGAAACCGCAGTGGTCAAAATCTCTAGGTCTTTTTTTCATGGGCTGGTAACTTGTTTATTTTCTATTCTTTTAGAGAGAAATCCTCCAATTTCTTAACTGGTTTGAGGAAGGGGTACCTGGGCCAAAACTTATCTGTTAATATTCATGAGCCTAATAGGAAAAGGTGCCCAGATATCTCACTGTTCCATGTGTAGATCTTTATTTTATTCCCTCTCTTTTCATTAATACCTCACATCATCAGCTTGCCTGCTATACCGTGTCCAGAGTCCCCCCAGTTCATCTTCTCCAAGGGAATAAACGTTTAGTCTTCTGCCACAGTGGAGAAGGGACATCTGCTACTTTTTATAAAGACTTTTCACACATTTTAATTTTTCAACCCCACCTTTTCCCTCAATTTCAGAGGCATTTGGTGTTTCCAAATCCTGAGTCCTAATCAAGTTCTTCGGTGCAAAGCAGCTTCAACTTTGCAAATAATCTGAGTCAGTTACTGCTCTCTGTTGGCTTTCCATCCAAAATTTTGAGATTCTATCACTTTTTTCAGTCCAGTCTTTTAAGGATGTGTGTCCTTTCTAGCCTTCTGTGGAACTACCGGAGGGAGAAGTAAACATGATTTTTAATCCATTACCATGACCCAGACCCATCTACACAGGGGGCTAAGGGTCATCCATTCAATCAGCCATTTATATTTAGAGAGAGAACGCTGAATGCCAGGCACTGTGCCAAGCCCTGGGTTTATAAATGTGGCAGGTTATATTTTCTAAAGATGGCCACATGAATGGATATATCTCATCCTACCTGCTCTTCCTACAGTGTGATTTGATCTTCCTCCATGGGGTTGAAAGATGGATTATATTCCCTCTCCACTGAATATTGGTGGTCTAGGACTGTGGCAAAATTGGCACTGTGGGATGGGCCTAAGTGGTAAAATGCAGTAACAGTTTCTGCCTGGTTTGCAGTCTCTAGGAACACTTCTTCTGGGAGCCCTGAGTGGCCATGTAAGATGTGTGACTGCTCCAAAGCTGCTATGAAGGAAAGACCATGAGGAAAGACCACAGAGAGATGGAGACTTGCCCAAAGGGCCCCAGCTGTTTGAGTTTTCGCAGCCTCGGCATCAGCCACGTGTGTGACGGAACCTTGGAGATCATCCCAGTCCCAGCCCTGACTACTACTGATATCCTTACTCCGATAGGGGCTGTGGAGAGACCCAGTGACAGCTACATAGCTGAGCCCAATGAAACCTCAGAACTGGAGAGAGAACAATAAAAATAAATTGCTGTTTTAAGCCACTAAATTTTGAGGTGGCTTCTTAATGCAGCCGTCGAGGAAGGTAAATAAATGCTTACAACACAATGTGATAAATCTCCTAATAGCTGGGCTGATGCTGAGCTGTTGAAGCACAAGGGAGGAAGTGCTTGAGTCTGCTGGCACAGCATGGGAGGGGAGCTGGGGAGAGCAAGGAAGTGTTTACAGGAGAGGTGAAGTATGAGAAGGTGAGTGTCAACTATGCACTGGAACTAGAGACAAAGAGGCAGACATAGGCAGGAGAAAACGAGAAAGAATGGATAGCATTTGAGATTGCCTGACTATGGGGCAGGGAACAAAGGAAGAGAGAGGCTGTAAATGGCTATGAGGTCTTACTCTCTTCCTCTTATTCGTTTAAAGGTATTCTAGTACCACTAGCCACTGCCTACACAGCCTCTTTTGCCTCATTGAAATTAACTTTACCTGAATTGGATCAAAATGTACAGTGTTCAGTAACAGTCTTTATTGGTAGAAACAAGGCAAAGCCTGGAATCTAGAGGTGCCATAGTGATATCCGCTAATAACTAGCACATGACATCCTCTCTCTATGCAAGATTAAATGATTTGCGGCACTTATCACAAAGCTTGGCTTGACTGCGTCTGTGATTCATGCTCTGAGCACTGTGCTTGCACCTGCCAGGGGCTGGGGCCGTGCTCCTTCCCTGGCACACACACCTGTACACATACTGAGATAAAAGGGGCTCACTCCCCAGTCCCCTGGCTTATTTACTTCCAGACACTAGCCCATTACTAAGAGACATGTGTGTGTGTGTGTGTGTGTGTGTGTGTGTGTGTGTGCGCAGGGGGAAGCCGGGTGGTTGTGTAGAAGATGGGAGCATTTTCCTGGAAAAGGACCTCTTGGAATTCTTTTCTGATCGAGTGTGCGGAAGACAACTTAATTAAGAGACAGTGCTTAATGACAAGGAAGGAAAACGTTCCTTATCTGGTAGATTCCTTTGCTAATGGAATCTTCCAGCTTACCTTGGCTAAGTCCATTGACTATACTAGAAAGATTTATTACCATAAAAGCTCTAACATTAAGTTGCTGGGCAGCAGCCCCCATGATTCAGGCATGGACTATAGCCATCCCATCATTTTGAATGCTACTCTAATATGGGAACGCACCTGCAAGTATGCATCCAGGGCTTTCCCAGAAAATGGAGGTGTTCTGCATGGTCACACTTCCTTGCCATACACACCTCCTCCACCCCGTGCAGGAGCCATATCTATTCCTGACGCACAGCATCCTCTATCACGTCTTCCATGCTTGTCCTGAATTTCTCTTTCTTCTCTTCCTCATCTAACAAATGCATCCTCGCCCTCAGAAGCAGACTTCAAGGGCACTTTCTCTGTAAAAGAGGTGGGATTGATCGTTCCTACTTGATGCTGCCTCAGTGCATTGGCACTGAGGTCAGACAGACATGGATTCAAATCAGGACTCTGGAGATGACTAATTCTGTGATTTGGGACAAGGCCGGCATATTAGTTTTCTAGGCTTGCTGTAACAAAGGACCATAAACTGGGATGGCCTAAAACAACTGAAATTTATTGTCTTACAGGTCCAGAGGCTTGAAGTCCAAAATTGAGGTGTCAGTATGGTCGTGCTCCCTCTGAAGGAAATGGGAGGAGACTCCCTCCTTGCCTCTCCTAACTCTTGGTGTTTGTAATCCTTGGCATTTCTTGACTTGTAGGTACCACTCCAATCTCTGCCTCCGTCACCACAAGGCCATTTTCTCCCCTCTGTGTCTCCACATGGTTTCCCTTCTGTGCATGTCTGCCTGTGTTCTAATTTACCCCCACCCCCCCAACCCTTTTTTTTAAATGCTGTCTGATTCCCCTTTCGTGAGGTGTTTTTTTTATTTTTATTTTTTTAATATTTATTTATTTGGCTGCGTTGGGTCTTAGTTGCGGCACACGGGATCTTCAGTGCAGAGCGCGGGCTTCTCTCTAGTTGTGGCGTGAAGGCTCCAGAGTGCTCGGGCTCGGTAGTTGCAGTGCTCGGGCTTAGTTGCCCCGCGGCATCAGGGATCTTAGTTCCCCTACCAGGGATCTAATCTGCGGGCCCTGTACTGAAAGGCAGATTCTTAACCACTGGACCACCAGGGAAGTCCCTGAATTACCCCTTCCTATAAGGACACCAGTTGTATTGGATTAGGGCCCATCCTAACGACCTCATCTGAACTTGGTTACATCTCTAAAGGCCCGAATTCCAAATAAGGTCACGTTCACAGGTCCTGTGGGTTAGGACTTCAACATATCTTTTGGGGGGACACGATTCATCCCATAAGAACAGTGAACCTTGCTAAGCTATAGTTTTCTTATCTGGAACGTGAAGGATTATAATAGTATCAAAGCCAAAGAGATATTGTGGGGGTATAAGACATGAGGCTTCACAAATTGCCCTCAGCCAAACATGGTCCTTATTAAGGAAAGCATCCACGTGGTAAGGAGCAGGCCAGCTTTGCATTCTCCACCCCGTCCTCCAAAGTGCACCTTCGCCTTGAGATTTTACACTAAACCCACTGTGACCGCTGTATGTACAGAAATCCTTCTGAGGCCTGGGTGATGGGGGCAGTGATAATTAGTAAAAGATCACCAAAGGGTAAGTGTCTTCCAAGAAGAGAAGTTGAAACATGGTCTGACCTTTTCTTTCAGCTCAAACCATGGCTGATCCAAGTTTGATCTTATGAATGGAGCTGGCAGTTCTCTTCATACTAAACACAGGTACCATTTAAAGGAGAAGACACTGACTTATTTCCTCCTCGCGTGATTCATGCGAGAGACTATTTTGGAGACTTCCCAGGAAGCACCTTGACTCTCATCCTGGAGATTCCCAGGATTTCAGCGCCTAAAGCCCTGAACAGAGGGCTGGCTGGGCAAAGACTTCCCTGTGTACCTAGTGCATTGGCCCAGATTCAGTGACGTGGCCCAGATCTTGGGAAGAAGTGCTCAGGGTAAAAAGCAGCCACGTGACCAGCATCCTTGTGCCTGGCCTTCCCAGCCCTAAGGAAACCTCCTAGAGCTCCGACAATTCCTTCACATCAGTGCTCAGACACAAGCCATCAGCAAAAATTTATTTCATCTAGGGAGTCCTTCTGGTCCAGGCTCAGCTGCCTTTGCTACACGATCATTCCGTGGCCTTCGAAATCAGTAATAGTCAAAGCAATAAAGACTAATTTTATGCTCTAGAACCTGACAGTGAAAAATATTTTAGGTGATGGTCTGTGACTGGTTGATTTAGGAAATCAACAAACCTGACAGCTGAACATAACGCAACACTGCAGGAGTGATGCGATGATCATATGTTCTGTTTTGCACCACGCAAGGCAACTGAAATGCAATTCAGCAGATCAAATGTAGCTCTTGTTGGCTTTTGCTCTTTTTCTTTAAAAAATAAACATTTCAAAGTACTTCCCATGTATCCCCTTATACAGGTCAAAATTTTAAAATAATATAGTTGATTTTTGCACAGTTAAGAGTATGGGCTTTTGATTCCAAATGCCTGAGTGTAGATACACACTCAGTTGTTTGCTAACTACATGGCTTTGGGCAGGTCACTCATTTTATGGATGCCTCAGTTGTAAAATGGAGATAATAATAATTACCTCATAGGGTTGGTGTAAAGATGAGTTCAAGAAAGATATTCAGCAGAGCACCTGGCCCAGAATAAATGCTCTAGTGTTAACTCTTTCATTCCTCCCTCCCTCCCTCTCTTTCTTCTCTGTACATTTATAAAATATATACAATGCAGGGAGTATAAAGATGAATCAGGGGCTTCGCTGGTGGTGCAGTGGTTAAGACTCTGCCTGCCACATGGAAGCAACCTAAGTGTCCATCGACAGATAAATGGATAAAGAAAATGTGGCACATATATACAATGGAATATTACTCAGCCATAAAAAGAAATGAAATTGAGTTATTTGTAGTGAGATGGATGGACCTAGAGTCTGTCATACAGAGTGAAGTAAGTCAGAAAGAGAAAAACAAATACCATATGCTAACACATATATATGGAATCTAAATTTTAAAAAATGGTTCTGAAGAACCTAGAAGCAGGACAGGAATAAAGATACAGATGTAGAGAATGAACTTGAGGACACAGGGAGGGGGAAGGGTAAGCTGGCACGAAGTGAGAGAGTGGCATTGACATATATACACTACCAAATGTAAAACAGATAGCTAGTGGGAAGCAGCCACATAGCACAGGGGAATCTTTGTGACCACCTAGAGGGGTGGGATAGATGAGGGTGGGATGGAGAGGCAAGAGGGAGGGGATATGGGGACGTATGTATCCATATAGCTGATTCACTTTGTTATACAGCAGCAACTAACACAACAATGTAAAGCAATTATACTCCAATAAAGATGTTAAAAAAAAAAGAAAAAAGATTCCACCTGCCAATGCCAGGGACACAGGTTCGAGCCCTGGTCCGGGAAGATCCCACATGCCATGGAGCAACTAAGCCCGTGTGCCACAACTACCGAGCCTGTGTGCCACAACTACTGAAGCCCACGTGCCTAGAGCCCGTGCTCCACAACAAGAGAAGCCACTGCAATGAGAAGCCGGCACCACAACAAAGAGTAGCCCCTGCTCGCCACAACTAGAGAAAGCTTGCGCGCAGCAACAAACACCCAACGCAGCCAAAAATAAATAAATAATTTTTAAAAAGATGAATCAGACACAGTTTCTGCCATTGAGGTGTTAATGGTATAATATGGGAAGACAAGCTTTTGAATGATAACCATATACATATAGATCCTGAGACAGAAGTACGTACAATCCACTGTGGGGATACAAAGGAGAGCTTTGTGGCAAACTAGGTAGAGGTCACACAGCTTGTCATCCTGATATGAGGTGTGGGACAGAGTTCCCTATAGGGCAATTACTTACTCTATGGGTACGGAAACCAGGCTGGGATGGCAACCGATAACTCCCCCATCAACTACTTCCCAGATCCTTCCTCTCTTCATAGCCAGGCTTCCAGAAATGGTCTAAATTCCATCTTCCTACCACCAGATTTCCCCTCACTCTCAAACCTACTGTAGTCCCGTTTCTACTTCCACTCCTCCACCATAAGTTCTCTTCTGGAGCCCAACTTCTATGCTTCCTTTTAAATTCTCAGTCTGTTTTTGATTGACTTTCTGATTTCTTTTTGTTGAACCTCTCCTGTGTGACAACTGGGACCCTATTCTTTTCTGTTTTTCCTCCTCTCTTTCTGACTCCTCTTGCTTTCCACCTGCCCCGTAAGTATAGCATTTCTCCGTGGTTCCTCTTTTGGATTTTTTTTTTTCTTGGCCAATACACACCGCCAGACTGATCTCAACTCTGACCTTGACTATCACATCCGTGTGGTACCTTCAGCTCAGTTCTCTCTCCTTGACTGTAGAGCCACACCTCCTGAATGTTTTCACTTGCAAAGGCTATAGAACCTCAGACCCAACATGTGTTCTTGATTTTAATTCATGACACTACCCTCCTTGGTCAACCGGGCTAGAGAACTGGGGTCTCTAGGTTTCCCATTCAAGTCCTCTCAACTCTATGGAAAAAACGTCTCTCAAATTTGTCATCCCCTTTCCACTCCCCACTGGCAGTGTTTTCACTATGACCTTCATCATCTTTACCTCACCTCCCTACAACAGACTCCTGACTGACCGTAATATCTGCAGTTTTTCCTTTGTCTGGGCTACTGACCTCATACTGTCAGTTATCTTAGATGCACATATGATCAATGCGCACCCTTGCTTAAAACTCTTTTGTGTTGTTTATTAGTTCAGGAAAATGTCCATATTCCTTACTTCAAAGTTCTTTAAGAATCTGACTCCTACCTGCCTTTCTAGCCTAGTTCCTCCAAGACTCTGAAGTATAACAGCCTGTTATGGGATAATTTTGTCCCCCCAAAATTCATGTTGAAATCCTAACCCCCAGAATGTGACAGTATTTGGAGATAAGGTCTTTAAGAGAGGTAATTAAGTTAAGAATAAGGGCCTTAACCGAATAGACTGGTGTCCTTATAAAAGAGGAGATTAGGTACCCTAACAATAAATTATCCAAAAGAGAAACTAAGGAAGCAATTCCATTTACAATAGCATCATAAATAATAAAATACTTAATACAATACTTAAGAATAAATTTAACCAAGGAGGTGAAAGAGTTGTACACTGAAAATTATAAGGCAATGATGAAAGAAAATGAAAAAGATACAAACAAATGGAAAGACATCCTGTGTTCATGGACTGAAATAATTAATATTGTTAAAATGTCCATACTACCCAAAGTGATCTACAGATTCAATGTAATCCCTATCAAAAATCCCATCACATTTTTCACAGAAATAGAAAAAATAACCCTAAGATTCTTATGGAACCACAAAAGACTTGAATAGCCAAAGTAATAACTGAGAAAGCTGAACAAAGCTGGAGGCATCACACTTCCTGATTTCAATCTATATTACAAAATTATAGTAATCAAAGCAGTAAGGTACTGGCATAAGAACAGACACACAGACCAGTGAAACAGAACAGAGTCCAGAAATAAGCCCACGCATGTATGGTCAACTTATATTTAATGAGGGCATCAAGATTATACAATGGGGGAAGAAAAGTCTCTTCAATAAATGGTTTTGGGACACATGCAAAATAATGAAACTGGACCCTATTTTATACTATAAAACAAGCTCAAAATGGATTAAGGACTTAAATGTAAGACCTGAAACCTCACAGAACAAAACATGGTGAAAAACCTCCTTAACATTTGTCTTGGCAATGATTTTTGGGCTATGATACCAAAAGCACAAGCAACAACAGCAAAATAAATGAGTGGGACTACAAAGCTTCTGTTACAGCAAACAGTCAACAAAATGAAAAGGCAATCTATGAAATGGGAAAGAATGTTTTCAAACTATATATCTGATAAGGGGTAAATATCCAAAATATATAAGGAACTCATACAATTCACTAGCAAACTAAATTAAAATAAAGTAACATGATTAAAAGTTGGGCAAAGGACCTGAATAGACATTTTTCCAAAGAAGACATCCAGTGACCAACAGGTATAAGAAAAGTTGCTCAACATCACTAATCACTAGGGAAATTCAAATCAAAACCACAGTGAGATATCACTTCATACCTACTAGGATAGCTATTAACGAAAAAGACAAGAGATAACAAATGCTTGCAAGGTGTGGAGAAAAGGGGACCCCTGTATACTGTTGGTAGGAATGTAAGTTGTTACAACCACCATGGAAAACAGTATGGAGGCTTCTCAAAAAAATAGAAAATAGAACTACTATATGGTCCATCAATCCCACTTCTGGGTATATATCCAGAGAAAATGAAATCAGTATTTCAAACAGATATCTGCATTTCTACATTCACTGCAGCATTATTCACAATAGCCAAGATACAGAAACAACTTGTCAATGGATGCATCAGTAAAGAATATGTGGTATATACATACAGTTGAATATTATTCAGCCATAAATAGGAAGAAATCATGCCATTTGCAACAACGTGAATGAACCTGGAGGACATTACACTAAGTGAAGTAAGCCAGACACAGAAAAGCAAATACTGTATAATTTCACTTACATGTGGAATCTAAAAAAGTCAAACCCATAGAATCAGAGGGTAGAACAGTGGTTTCCAGGGGCTCAGGGGTGGGGAAAATGTTAGTCAAAGGGTACAAATTTCCAACATGGTGACTATAGTTAATAATACTCTATTATACACTGAAAATTGCTAAGAGGGTAGATCTTAAGTGTCCTCACTACACCCACACACACACACAAAGGTAACCTTGTGAGGTTATGGATGTGTTAATTAACTTGATTGTGGTAATAATTTCACAATGTATATTAAATCATCATGTTGTACACCATAAAAAATAAAACAAATAAATAAATGGGCCATATCTCCCAAGATGGAAAAAAAAAATTGGCTTCACTGCTTATGAAAAAAAAAGAGAGAGGAAATTACAACACACATGCACACAGAGAGAAGAAAGACCTTGTGAAGACACAGAGAAAAGACAACCATCTACAAGCCAAACAGAAAAGTCTCATAAGAAATCAACTCTATTAACACCTTGATCTTGGATTTCTAACTTCCAGAATTGTGAGAAAATATACTTCTATTGTTTAAGCCACCAAGTCCCTGTGGTACTTTGTTATAGCAGCCCTAGGAAACTAACACACAGTCTACAGAATATACTATTCAGTCTAGACTACTCTGATTTTGGATAACACCGTACTTTTACTTACGCAGTTTCTTCTGCTTAGTGTCCTTTTCTAGACAATATTTATCTTTGAAAATATTTTATCTCTTTCTCAAAGTACTTCTCAAAAGCCTATGCCCATCAAAGCTAGAAGTAATTTCTCCCTACTCTACGTACTTTGGTCTTACTTCTAATAAAGCAACCATCACATTATAGTTCTATTGTTCCTGTAAAATTGTGCCAGTCCTAGAAAACAAGATCAGAGAAGCAATGATAGTCAAGTTATGTATGATGGTTGCTTGGAGTGATATAAGGACAGTGTTGGTGGAAATGTGAGGAAGGAGATAGAATGGATGAACTTAGTAGTTTATTAATTTTAGGAGGTCAAGGTAAAGTCCAGATGAATGATGAAGTCTAGATATCTAACTTGGACAACTGGATGGATAGTGATTCCAATAGTTGTAGATAGGGAGTTCTAGAGAAGTGGTCTTGGGAGACAGTAAGTTAGTTTAGTGTTGCACATGAGTATCTATAGGAATCCAGAAGGATCCATTCTGTAGGCAGAATTCTGTTCTGTTTCTGTAGGCAGATGGATGTGCAAGTCTGCACTTCTGGAGAGAAATGTATTGAAAAGCTGGCCTTGTAATATTTTTAAACTCTTCTTTTGACTAGCTATAGATCCTTAGGCACAGTTTTCATCAAAAAATTAGCTTCAATTATGTGCATAAAAGGACTCTGTCTTAGACTTCTGCAATTCTCATAAAAATAGTGCAGTTTTGTAAATAAATGTTTGATGATTGGTTAGGCAAATGTATGTGTGTTTTATTTTTTAAATACCTCATTTCTTTTTCTTGTCATATTGCACTAGCTAGGACTTCCAGTATAATGAATAGGAGGGGTATATATGTGTGGTTTTAAAGGAAATATTCTAGCATAATCAGATTCAATTGGCTAGTGAGGTTGCCTTAAAACTAGGATAACACTGTAGTAGTTGTACTCTGATACCCATTCTTTCCTTCTTTCATTGTAATAGGATTTTAGCTGAGTATATGCTCTCCCAGAACAATGACTACCTTTACCAATTCCCTTATGCACAGGTGACTGGACATTGTGATGTAAATCAAAATGTGAGGCAGCTTCTAGAGATTTTTCACAGAGGTGACTAGTCCATACCCCTCCCTCAATTCTTCTCTGCCCTTTCTCCTTCTGCATCCTAGAGTAAGGATGCTGCCATCTTGGACCATAGTATATGAGGGCAAGCATATAACAATGAACTGAAAGGAGCCTGGGAGTGTTGTTGGAACAGAATTACCATATTATTCCTGGACTGCCAGCCTGGGGTGATTTCTTTATGAGACAGAAATAAAATACTTTGTATAAGCCACTATCAATTTTTTTCCATTTTCTGTCAATATCATTCTAACCGATAGAGTAGACAACAAAGTGCTAGCACCCACCCATTTCTTGCCACTTCCCATTTCCTTCCGGGTTTCTATAAAATTGTCTTTTCATACTCTCTCCCAAAGAGAAGTCTTAAAACACTAAATGACCAGCTAATTGTCCTTGTGTTCTTAAAGTTTGGTGCTATAGGAAAATTGTGCATAGGGTGCCATGGAAGCTCTGAGATGAAGACATGTAAATAGGGAGAGTCTGGGCAAAGGCCATTCTGGGTGATAGAAATAGCAGGTAGAAAGCCATAGAGGCAGTGAATTATAAGGAATTTGGTTGGCATGGCTGAAGTGTAATATGTGAACCTGAGACTGAAGCTGAAAAGGTAGACAGAAGCCTGATACCAAAAGGTCTCTTCTGCTGTGGTCACAATCTTGACTCTTTCAGGCTCTCTTAGAATGTTCTTTCCAAAGAATAAGAAGAGGAGAGTATCTTAGCCATCACTTACCTATATAAGCACAGAATTTAAAGCAGCCTCATACCTATTGGTATATTTTGGGGAAACTGAGGACCAAGGCAATTCTAAGGAGGTGGGGCTGGGAAAAGAGATAAAAATATCAGAGCGAGCCCTACAAATAATCAAGTAGCTCCAGGAAGACTGCCTTCTAAAATTTGTTCTCTTGTCCAGTGATCACAAGACCTAAAATTCTACCATCAATGACATATTTATTAATTCTTATTGAAGGTGTTTCTGAGTTAAGATGAGAAGCAAGGGACATTAAGAAGAGGTAAAATCATTGACTCCCAAGTTTTGCCGTTCTCTGATGCTGGGGAAGGATCCTGTGACCATGGAGCCCAATCATAAACTGAGGAACATTTAGGTTGCTTCCACGTCCATTGACAGAGGAATGGATAAAGAAGGTGTGGTACATATATACAATGGAATATTACTCAGCCATAAAAAAGAACGAAACAATGCCATTTGCAGCAACATGGATGGAGCTAGAGATTGTCATACTGAGTGAAGTAAGTCAGAGAGAGAAAGACAAACATCATATGATATTGCTTATATGTGGAATCTAAAAAAAATGGTACAAATGAACTTATTTACAAAACAGAAATAGAGTCACAGATGTAGAAAACAAACTTACAGTTACCAAGGGGAAAAGCAGGGGGTGGGGAAGGGATAGATTGGGAAAGTGGGATTCACAAATTCACACTCCTATATATAAAATAGATAACTAATAAGGACCTACTGTATAGCACAGGGAACTCTTCTCAATGCTCTGTAATGACCTAAATGGGAAAAGAATCTAAAAAAGAGTGGATGTATGTATATGTATAAATGATACACTATGCTGTACAGCAGAAACTAACACAACATTGTAAATCAACAATACTCTAATAAAAAATTTAAAAAAAAAAGAAATTGAGGGACAGAAGTGATAAAAGGTAAAGGAGACCTGGGGGAAACGCCCTACCTGGAATAACCAGCTGCCGACCATGGCAGCAGGCTTAGATCAGTTAATGAGAAGTCAGAGGGCAACTGCTGCTGACCACGTCTCCCTCTCAACTGTTTGTGCAGATAATCTGGCCAGGAATTGAGGGAACTACCCCAACAGACTTAAGGAGAGCTGACGGATTAAGGGGAGAACAGCACGCAACTGATACTAGAGCAAGGAGAGCAAAATGTGTTGGCTGCCTAATGAGAATCTTCCCTGCCACCACTGCTCTTCCATTTATGTTCCCCAGAGCAGGCTCAGCCTCACTTGCCAAAAGTGGCAGGGGGTGAAAAGCCTGTTGGCCTCATGCCCACCTGGGTACCTGCTGGGAGAATTTTGCACATGCTGCTAAGTGCCCAGTGGCACTCAGGGCTTCCATTTACATTCTTAATTACCCTGAAATTCAGCCACATGGTCCTTCTGCCTGTCTGGACCAGTGCTTGATGGCAGCTGGTGTTAGAAACTTACTGTGCTCCAAGAGCTCTCAGGATCCATCCTTACTCTGTCAGGGAGGGTTCTCCCAAGTCAGTAAGAGGAATGTGCATGTATGTGTGCACGGGTGTGGGCACACATGTGTGCCTGGGTTTATGTATGTACTTCTTGGTTCCAGACAATGACTTGCATGTATAAATATATGTGGGGGAAGTAGGTGGGTTAAATGCTCAGAGGGTTTCTCTTAACTATTGATGATTTTGGGAGTGTTTTAAGCTTTCCTCAGGAACCAGAAACGTTCTGTGAGGAAGCACAGAAATATTTTGATAAATAATACTGATTGCGTTTATCTTTCCTGAAAAAGAAGAGGTAAAGTTTTCAGAACATTGTTTCTGGATTTTAGGGCAGAGTAGATGGAAATGAGGTTGAAAGTGTTTGGGGAAATTTTTGACTTTGCCTGCACAAAAATTCCCCACATCCCCTTTCTTCTGATTTTGTTTTGGGAGGAAGGTTTTGAAATGGGTATTTGCGTGGTGTGTAATTCTATACACACACGCTCACATGCCCATGTATATACACCCATGCATTAACATGCTTACTCTGTACATACAATGTTCAAGATGTCTTGCTGGAAACTATGAGGGATGAAAAAATAGATTTCCATCCATCCGCAAAGCTCTCAAACTCTGTTAATGAGGAAAAATATATTAGAAAGCAGTAAGTGTTAGAAGCCAAGCATCTGGTAGGGTCATTATGTGGGGGAAAAGGTCAGAGATGGAGAGAGTCACTCCCACGGCAGTGGTCAGGGAAGACTGGCAAGGAGCTGGAGCATGAACCTAGTCTTGAAGCGTGAAGAGACTGTTCTCAGATGAGCGTGTTGCTGAAAACTGGGGAAATAATGGAAAAGGGCAAACCAATATGGGGGCAGTTACAAAGTTCCCAGCAATCTCACAATGGACTATGGCCATTGTCCCCAGAGCGAAGAGTGACACATCTACTAATTTAGTAGGTGACTACTCTCCTCGAGCCCAGCTCTCCTTTCTGAGTTCACAGGGAGGTCTCATGCCAACTTTTTCTGTTGGCAACACTAAGACTGAAGAGCCAATCAAAAGAGAGGGACAAATAGATAATAGTTCCTGTCCACTCAAAATACTTGCTTGATTAATCGATCAAGTCTTCCTTTTATTAACTTAACTCATTTAACAAAACTTTCATTAACCATCTATAAATTGTCAGGCACTGTGCTAGGCATTGCCCCCAAAATGCTTAGTAAAGAAGCAGTCATAGAAAACCAGCAGGACACAAACTGGGATAGTAATGTATATAGGATGTTCTGGGAAGTCTTGAGGGGACATTCAAGAAACCTGGAAATTAAGGATGGCTTTATGGAGAAGGAGAAACTTTAGCTGAGGTTTTTTCTTTTTTTTTTTTTTTTTCCTGAGTTTTGAAGGAAAAGTTGGAGTTAACTCGATGAAAGGGAAAGTGTGTCAAATGTGGTAAAATTATACTGTATTTGTAAATATGATGCCAATGTAATAGCCATTGCTGCCTACAGTTAGAATCTCTATAGGACACTACTTCAACCTTGTTTCCTGGACAGACTACTTCAATGCTATGAATCTGATAGTTTATTTCACAGAACCAAAGAGCACTGAGACAAAGGTTATCTTAGAACTGTTAATTTTTAAAATATGATGGGATCAAGAATAGTTCTTTTAAGTAATCCACTATTGTTTACATCTTTAGACAGTAGAACACAGGGTTTAATGATATCATTAGTAATATATTTGGTTATAAAATAGAGGGCAGAAGTCAAGAATTATCCTTGAAAATATTCTTTTCTTTTTT
Organism: Delphinapterus leucas; assembly: GCF_059928025.1. NCBI lineage: Eukaryota > Metazoa > Chordata > Mammalia > Artiodactyla > Monodontidae > Delphinapterus > Delphinapterus leucas. The sequence goes on from NC_143135.1 coordinate 98,141,983, forward strand.
TTTTAACATCTATATTGGAGTAAAACTGCTTTACAATGGTGTGTTAGTTTCTGCTTTATAACAAAGTGAATCAGTTATACATATATGTATATCCCCATATCTCCTCCCTCTTGCATCTCCCTCCCACCCTCCCTATCCACCCCTCTAGGTGGTCACAAAGCACTGAGCTGACCTCCCTGTGCTATGCGGCTGCTTCCCACTAGCTATCTATTTTATATTTGGTAGCGTATGTATGTCAATGCCACTCTCTCATTTCAAACCAGCTTACCCTTCCCCCTCCCTGTGTCCTCAAGTCCATTCTCTACATCTGCGTCTATATTCCTTTCCTGCCCCAGGTTCTTCAGAACATTTTTTTTCTTAGATTCCATATATATGTGTTAGCATACTATATTTGTTTTTCTCTTTCTGACTTACTTCACTCTGTATGACAGACTCTAGGTCCACCCAACTCACTACAAATAACTCAATTTTGTTTCTTTTTATGGCTGAGTAAAATTCCATTGTATATATGTGCCACATCTTCTTTATCCATTCATCTGTCGATGGACATGTAGGTTGCTTCCATGTCCTGGCTATTGTAAACAGAGCTGCAATGAACATTGTGGTACATGATTCTTTTTGAATTATGGGTTTCTCAGGGTTTATGCCCAGTAGTGGGACTGTTGGGTCATATGGTAGTTCTATTTTTAGTTTTTTGAGGAACCTCCATACTGTTCTACATAGTGGCTGTATCAATCTACATTCCCACCAACAGTGCAAGAGGGTTCCCTTTTCTCCACACCCTCTCCAGCATTTACTGTTTGTAGATTTTCTGATGATGGCCATTCTGACCGGTGTGAGGTGATACCTCATTGTAGTTTTGATTTGCATTTCCCCAACGATTAGGGATGTTGAGTATCCTTTCATGTGTTTGTTGGCAATCTGTATATCTTCTTTGGAGAAATGTCTATTTAGGTCTTCTGCCCATTTTTGGATTGGGTTATTTGTTTTTCTGATATTGAGCTGCATGAGCTGCTTGTATATTTTGGAGATTAATCCCTTGTCAGTTGCTTCGTTTGCAAATATTTTCTCCCATTCTGAGGGTTGTCTTTTCTTCTTGTTTATGGTTTCCTTTGCTGTGCAAAAGCCTTTAAGTTTCATTAGGCCACATTGGTTTATTTTTGTTTTTATTTCCATTTCTCTAGGAGATGGGTCAAAAAGGATCTTGCTCTGATTTATGTCACAGAGTGTTCTGCCTATGTTTTCCTCTAAGAGTTTGATAGTTTCTGGCCTTACATTTAGGTCTTTAATCAATTTTGAGTTTATTTAGGGAGTGTTCTAATTTCATTCTTTTACATGTATCTGTCCAGTTTTCCCAGCACCACTTATTGAAGAGGCTGTTTTTTCTCCATTGTATGTTCTTGCCTCCTTTATCAAAGGTAAGGTGACCATATGTGCATGGGTTTACCTCTGGGCTTTCTAACCAGCTCCACTGATCTATATTTCTGTTTTAGTGCCAGTACCATACTGTCTTGATTACTGTAGCTTTGTAGTATAGTCTGAAGTCAGGAAGCCTGATTCCTCCAGCTCCATTTTTCTTTCTCAAGATTGCTTTGGCTATTCGGGGTCTTTTGTGTTTCCATACAAATTGTGAATTTTTTTGTTCTAGTTCTGTGGAAAATGCCACTGGTAGTTTGATAGGGATTGCGCTGAATCTGTAGATTGCTTTGGGTAGTAGAGTCATTTTCACAATGTTGATTTTTCCAATCCAAGAACATGTTATATCTCTCCATCTGTTTGTATCATCTTTAATTTCTTTCATCAGTGTCTTATAGTTTTCTGCATACAGGTCTTTTGTCTCCTTAGGTAGGTTTATTCCTAGGTATTTTATTCTTTTTGTTGCAATGGTAAATGGGAATGTTTCCTTAATTTCCCTTTCAGATTTTTCATCATTAGTGTATAGGAATGCAAGAGATTTCTGTGTATTAATTTTGTATCCTGCTACTTTACCAAATTCATTGATTATCTCCAGTAGTTTTCTGATAGCATCTTTAGGATTCTCTATGTATAGTATCATGTCATCTGCAAACAGCGACACCTTCACTTCTTCTTTTCTGATTTGGATTCTTTTTATTTCTTTATCTTCTCTAATTGCTGTGGCTAAAAATTCCAAAACTGTGTTGAATGATAGTGTTGAGAGTAGGCAACCTTGTCTTGTTCCTGATCTTAGTGGAAATGGTTTCAGTTTTTCACCACTGAGAATGATGCTGGCTGTGGGTTTTTCATATATGGCCTTTATCATGTTGAGGTAAGTTCCAGCTATGCTTATTTTCTGGAGGGTTTTTATCAAAACTGGGTGTTGAATTTTGTTGAAAGCTTTTTCTGCATCTATGGAGATGATCATTTGTTTTTTATCCTTCAATTTGTTAATATGGTGTATCACATTGATTGACTTGGGTATGTTGAAGAATCCTTGCATTCCTGGGATAAACCCCACTTGATCGTGGTGTATGATCCCTTTAATGTGCTGCTGGATTCTGTTTGCTAGTATTTTGTTCAGGATATTTGCATCTATGTTCGTCAGTGATATTGGCCTGTAGTTTTCCTTTTTTGTGACATCTTTGTCTGGTTTTGGTATTAGGGTGATGGTGCCCTCATAGAATGAGCTTGGGAGTGCTCCTCCCTCTGCTATATTTTGGAAGAGTTTGAGAAGAATAGGTGTTAGCTCTTCTCTACATGCTTGATAGAATTCACCCATGAAGCCATCTGGTCCTGGGCTTTGTTTGTTGGAAGATTTTTAGTTTCAATTTCAGTGCCTCTGATTGGTCTGTTTATATTTTCTCTTTCATCCTGGTTCAATCTCAGAATGTTTTGCTTTTCTAAGAATGTGTCCATTTCTTCCAGGTTGTCCATTTTATTGGCATATAGTTGCTTGTAGTAATCTCTCATGATCCTTTGTATTTCTGTAGTGTCTGCCATTACTTCTCCTTTTTCATGTCTAATTCTATTGATTTGAGTCTTCTCCCTTTTTTTCTTTGATGGGTCTGGCTAATGGTTTATCAATTTTGTTTTTCTTCTCAAAGAACCAGCTTTTAGTTTTATTGATCTTTGCAATCATTTCCTTCATTTCTTTTTCATTTATTTCTGATCGGATCTTTATGATTTCTTTCCTTCTACTAACTTTGGTGTTTTTGGTTCTTCTTTCTCTAACTGCTTTAGGTGTAAGATTAGGTTGTTTATTTGAGATGTTTCTTGTGTCTTGAAGTAGGATTGTATTGTTAAAAACTTCCCTCTTAGAGCTGCTTTTGCTGCATCTCAAAGGTTTTGGATCATCGTGTTTTCATTGTCATTTGTTTCCAGGTATTTTTTAATTTCCTCTTTGATTTCTTCAGTGATCTCTTGGTTATTTAGTAGTGTATTGTGTAGCCTCCAAGTGTTTGTACTTTTTACAGATTTTTTCCTGTAATTGATATCTAGCCTCATAGTGTTGTTGTCAGAAAAGATACTTGATACGATTTCAATTTTCTTAAATTTTCCAAGGCTTGATTTGTGACTCAAAATACGTTCTATCATGGAGAATGTTCCATGAGCACTTGAGAATAAAGTGTATTCTGTTGTTTTTGGATGGAATGTCCTTTAAGTATCAATAAAGTCCATGTTGTTTAATGTATCATTTAAAGCTTGTGTTTCCTTAATTATTTTCATTTTGGAAGATCTGTCCATTGGCGAAAGTGGGGTGTTATAGTCCCCTACTATGATTGTGTTACTGTCGATTTCCCCTTTTATGGCTGTTAGCATTTGCCTTCTGTACTGAGGTGCTCCTATATTGGGTGCATAGACATTTACAATTGTTATATCTTCTTCTTGGATTGATCCCTTGATCATTATGTAGTGTCCTTCTTTGTCTCTTGTAACAGTCTTTATTTTAAAGTCTATTTTGTGTGACATGAGAATTGCTACTCCAGCTTTCTTTTGATTTCCATTTGCATGGAATATCTTTTTCCATCCCCTCACTTTCATTCTGTATGTGTCCCTAGGTCTGAAGTGGATCTCTGATAGACAGCATATGTACGGGTCTTGTTTTTGTATCCATTCAGCCAGTCTGTGTCTTTTGGTTGGAGTGTTTAATTCACTTACATTTAAGGCAGTTATTGAAATGTTCCTATTACCGTTTTCTTAATTGTTTGGGGTTTGTTATTGAAAATCTTTTTCTTCTCTTGTGTTTCCTGCCTAGAGAAGTTCCTTTAGCATTTGTTGCAGAGGTGATTTGGTGGTGCTGAATCCTCTTAGCTTTTGCTTGTCTGTAAAGGTTTTGATTTCTCCATCGAATCTGAATGAGATCCTTCCTGGGTAGAGTAATCTTGGTTGTAGGTTTTTCCCTTTCATCACGTTAAATATGTCCTGCCACTGCCTTCTGGCTTGCAGAGTTTCTGCTGGAAGATCAGCTGTTCAACGTATGGGGATTTCCTTGTATGTTATTTGTTGCTTTTCCCTTGCTGCTTTTAATATTTTTCCTTTGTATTTAATTTTTGATAGTTTGATTAATGTGTGCCTGGGCGGCGTGTTTCTCCTTGGATTTATCCTGTATGGGACTCTCTGAACCTCCTGGACTTGATTGACTATTTCCTTACCCATGTTAGGGAATTTTTCAACTATAATCTCTTCAAATATTTTCTCAGTCCCTTTCTTTTTCTCTTCTTCTTCTGGGACCCATAAAATTTGAATGTTGGCGTGTTTAATGTTGTCCCAGAGGTCTCTGAGACTGTACTCAATTCTTTTCATTCTTTTTTCTTTATTCTGCTCTACGGTAGTTATTTCCACTGTTTTATCTTCCAGGTCACTTATCCGTTCTTCTGCCTCAGTTATTCTGCTATTGGTTCCTTCTAGAGAATTTTTAATTTCATTTATTGTGTTGTTCATCACTGTTTGTTTGCTCTTTAGTTCTTCTAGGTCCTTGTTAAACGTTTCTTGTATTTTCTCCATTCTATTTCCAGGATTTTGGATCACCTTTACTATCATTACTCTGAATTCTTTTTCAGGTAGACTGCCTCTTTCCTCTTCATTTGTTTGGTCTGGTGGGTTTTTACCTTGCTCCTTCATCTGCTGTGTGTTTCTCTGTCTTCTCACTTTGCTTAACTTATGTGTTTGGGGTCTCTGTTTCACAGGCTGCAGGTTCGTAGTTCCCATTATTTTTGGTGTCTGCCCCCAGTGGGTAAGCTTGGTTCAGTGGGTTGTGTAGGCTTCCTGGTGGGGGGGGACTGGTGCCTGTGTTCTTGTGGATGAGGCTGTAACTTGTCATTCTGGTGGGCAGGACCATGTCCAGTGTTGTGTTTTGGGGTGTCTGTGAACTTATTCTGATTTTAGGCAGTCTCTGCTAATGGGTAGGGTTGTGTTCCTGTCTTGCTAGTTGTTTAGCATAGGGTGTCCAGCATGGGAGCTTGCTGGTCATTGAGTGGAGTTGGGTCTTAGCATTGAGATGGAGATCTCTGGGAGAGGTTTCGCTGTTTGATACTACGTGGAGCCGGGAGGTCTCTGGTGGACCAATGTCCTGAGCTTGGCTCTCCCACCTCAGAGGCTCAGGCCTGACACCTCACCAGGGCACTAAGACCTGTTCTTTAGGAATTCTGGGGCATTTTTTCTTTGTTTTCTTTCTTTCAGGTATTTTTTTTTCTTACTTAGTTGTGATGAAATTTCCAGGAATGAAGCAATAGGCAGGTGAATGGTCTCCAATTCAAAGCAAGGCGTTTCTCAAGCTCTTGCTACTTCTTGTTTTCCTGGTTTCTCTGGAGGGAGAACCAGGAGGTAGTGCTGGGCTCCATCCCTACTCCTTCCCCATGCGGACTGGTGCACACACGTCCTCTGGTTGCCTCTGCTTTTGGAGGGGTAGCCCAGTTATGAAGGGATCTTTATAGTCCTTTCTGGTGTCCAAGGTCTTCTGCTAGTTTTTAGCCAGTGTTCTGTGAGAACTGTTGCATCTATAGATGTATTCCTTATGCATCTGTGGAGAGAGATGAACTCCACGTCCACCTACTCCTCTGCCATCTTGAATATCTCTCTGAAAATATTCTTGAAAAATATTTTTAAAGTTCAGGTCATATTAACAAAGACCAAAGAGTGCTGTATGTGTATTTAGGGGGAAGGTGATTCACAAAAGCATGGTAAATCATCCTTGGATGAGTATATCAAAAAAGAAATAAAAATTACAACTGCAGTCTATTTATAAAATGATGACAATGAAAACTGTTTACCAAAACTTAAAGGGTATGGCCAAATTTCTAATTAGAAGTAAATTCATTGCCTAACATGACTTAGTTATGAAAAATATATAATCATTTTTGTCAACTAGCTAGAAAACTGAAGGAAAGCAGGAGGAATAAAATAGTAAAGAAAACAATGGAAATAAATAAATTAGAGAAAGAAAAAATATGAGTAAATTTTAATCAGAAAATAAAGAAAAAAATTCATCACATTTAGAATGAATGAAAAGATATGTAATGCTGTATATGTACTATGTATTATTAAAATAATTTTAATGAAAATGTTGTAAGTGAAACTTCATGCTACTTTGAAAAGCACAATACAGTGGTAAATGTCTAGGGAACTTACAAATTATCAAAGTTGATTCAAGCAAAAATGGAAATATTTTACAGATGAAATAATATGGCAAATATTTCAAAGGATTATTAAGCAATTATTCTATTAGATAAAAGTTTTAGGGACAGATATTTCCACTAAATTCTTTTAAATGCTAAAAATAATATGAACTGTATAAAGTATAAGAGCAGAGAAAAATATTGAACATATGTAATACATTTAATAAAGTAAATAATAAACTAAATAATGAAATAATAACCTAAATAAATTTAATAAATGAATATGTCTAATTCATTTAATATAAAAGTGATACCAAAAATCTTACCTATAATGTATATAATAATACTATGGAATTCTATTTTGAATTTATGAATGTGGATATAAAAAACTCAAAATAAAACACTAATAAATAAGCAGTAAACTAAATAGACCAATAAATGAAGTTAAACAGTATGGTTTAAAAAAACCATATTGACATAGAAGAGTGAATTCCTGAATAAAAGAATCCAAGTTTATTAAAAAGAAAAACTATCTCTCCAAAAGTCAAAACGTGGAAGGCCACATGATCATATCAATCACATCTGATAAAATTTAGTATCCAGAATTGAAAAAGAAAATCATAGTGAAGTAGGACAAACAGTGTTCTTTCTTAATATGAAAAATATATCTTGCTAATTACAAATATCAAGCTCATTAAAATTGGCAGGAGTTGAGAGGGAAGATGCTTTCATATGAAACAAATAAAATTATTCAAAAGGAAGAAACTTAATACTCATAATTTTCAAAATACTTTAGAATTAGAATAACAGCATTGGATCAAGTGGTAGGTAACAAAGCACATATATGATATTCAATTACTTTTCTACTATAAATATTTAGAAAATATAAAGAATAAAAGCATCCACTCAAAGCATAGCAAGAATATAAATAACTACAATAAAATATGTGAAAAGCTTTTATTAAAAAACAGAAAAATAGAAACCAATAAGAACATATTAAAAACAAAGTGGCCAAGCACATAAATAGGCTATCCTCCAAAAAAGACAACGTATGCTTAGTGAATATAAGAAGTATTCCATTTCATTAGAAGTCAAAGAAAAGAAAAAATAATGAAATACTATTTTCCACCTATCAAATTAATAAACTTTTTAAAAATAATATTTTTTAAAAGAATGTTGAGAAATTGCTCTTGTCAATTGCTGTCAAAATGAAAATGGCTACAGATGTTCTAGAGAGTGACTTGACAATAGTTATCAGGAACCACAGAGAAGTTTCTACCATTGGTCCTGGTAACTCCACTCATAAAAATATATCCTTGGAAAATTATGAGAAATGTCTGAAAAGATTATGTATAAGTCTCTTCATCATGAGTTTATTGTAGCAAATTATTAGAAGCAATCAAAATGTCTAATAATAAGGAGTCTGGAATACGATGTAACATTTTAAGACCATTACAAATCATGTTTGCATAAAGTAGTTAATGACATGGGAGAATGCACGTGATATAAGTTATCTATGTATATCTAGAGAGAGAAAGAAAAAACTAGGAGGAAGCACACCAAAATATTAACAGCTCTAAACCTCTTTGTAATAGGATTACAAATTATTTTAAAATTATTTTTACATTTTTCTTCATCTTCTAAAATTTCGAGAACCTCAGACCAAAAGCTTGAAGAACTTTCCTGGTTATATTTTCTTTTGGCCAGGACCAAACATGACTGTCTGTCATGGCATCTGTGTTATGGCTAACATATTTGTACTGCCTTTTTCTCTCAGTCTGATATTTTATTTTTATTTTATAACTTTACATTGATGGTTTCTCCCCTTCCGTACCCTAGGGTCTGTTTCAATCCTTTGTGGAATGAAACGAGGGACTAGACAAATAGGCAAATGGGAAGAAATGTGAATTGTATGTCCTAAGTGATTTTCATACTCAATTCTATTCAGTTTGAGTCCAGAACATGGCCTTGGAGCCCTCCACTCTGAGGTCAGACTTGTTCTTCTGTGTCTGATTAAACATTTCAAGAGAGAATGCTCATGGGCCATTGACGATGAAGCTCAGAGCTCCTGGGAGCTGCAGTCCTTCTTATCCTTATGTCAGTGCTGGGTAAAAAGCAGTGACATTTGAGAGAGAAGGCATGGGCAAATCCTACTACACCTTCATTCTCCACTTGCTATGCCTAGAAGTGTGGTTGGAATCTTGATCATGCTCAGTGTTGAATGGACCAAGTAAGAGGACCCTTCTTGTTACTGAAACCCTTTTAACTTTGGACCAGATTGAGGCAGATCATTTCTCCATAAAGTTCAGTTCTTTTTTTTTTTTTTAAATCTTTTTAATGTTACAGATTAAAACTAAATTTTAGCTATGAAAGTTTGAAGGGAAGATCCACAAACCACCTTAAATTTTCCCTTTTCTTATGAGAGAGAGAGAGAAAAGATTATTCTATGAAATACTTGACATAATGCTACTCTGATAAGTCTGAAGAAATGTGAGTCACTACACAACCATTCTCTCAACTCAGGACAAAAAACTTCATGGAATTACTGTGCTTTTAATCCAAAGAGTTGGGTGTTTGGCATTCCACAGTGCTTTGCAGTATCCTGCCAACCAGGGGAGCCTCTCATGAAAACAGCGTATTGTTGAATTGTGGGTCTTAGCTCTCTTGGGTTGATAAATGGCCGTCGATTTTTTAAGACCCTTCTTGAGTCAAGAAAGGATTATTGGATTAAGGTGTGTCCGGAAATATTTTAAACATTTAATGTAATTTACATCTCAGTACTGGGGATTACTAATTAGAAGCTGTGCATTGTGGAATTTTTTTTTTCCTTAATAGGAAGAGATGTAATGCCAAATCACTTACACATGAAGGTTAAGTTTGTTTGGAAGACAGAATTTAACAGTGTAGCAATTCTTGGAGTTAATGCTGAAGGATATTATGACCTGCTTTTGGACGTGTGCTTGCGTGGGAGTATGTGTCTACGTACATGTGAGATTCGTCTGTTGCAGGAGCAAGAGTTGAGCAAGCAGGAACCAAACAATAGCTCTTTTCGTTAACAGGTGGGGTCACGTTCTATCTGAGATGACTGGCTAGAGAGCCATGGAATGAATGCTAAATGTTGCTTTGTTTCCTACTTGAGTTTCAGCACTGTATCTGCCCTCCTCCCTTCCTTCCTCCATGTTTCCCTCTACCCTTCCCTCTCTTCATAATATACCGTTGTTTACATACTTCTATGCGGCAATAAAAAGCTCCAAAGCAATGTTAAAGCCAGGTGTAACTAGTTGGTTTAATTTAATAGATTTTGTATTTATTTGTTTTTACATTGACTTGGCCTCCTGACTTTTCTCCATCCTACTTGGAAAAAGGAGATTTTTCATTGTATGGTCCTATGTTTTCCATTTTATTTCTCAAAGGGAAAAAAAAAAAAAGAGGACTGTGGGAGCAAAAAAATAGCAGCACAATATGGGTTCATGAAGATTTAGTCCAAAATTCTCTCTCTCTTTTTTTTCTCAGACAAGGAACTTGAATCTCAAAGCAAATGAAGACGCTGACGTCTTTTTAAAACACTCATTTGGGAGAAAAACATCCTAAAACTGTTAGGAACCTTGAAATATGACTGTTCTTTCCCATTATATTCAGTAGAACACATTGTATTATTGGCCTTTACGCTTGCTACTGCAACAAACAAACCCCAAATGATATAAAGGCTCAAATATGGAAGGAGTTTACTTTTCTCTCAGATAAAGCATAAAATAGGTGTTCCGGACTGATGCACAGCTTTTCCCCAAATGGTGACTCAAGGAGGACCCAGGTTTCTTCCACCTACTACTCCACCATCAACACTCTGGCTTCCAAAACTGTCATCATCAATCTGTGTCAAGTTAACGGTATGTGAAAGATTGTTTTTAGGGTCAGGACTTCAAGCCCATCTTCACTTCACTTGTGTTCACTTAGGCTCAAATTCCACTGGCTAGAGCTCAGTCACACGGCCACATCCAACAGAAAAGTAAGGAAAGGGTATGGCCTAGCTATGTGGCAAGGAAAAAGAGTATACAGGCTTAGTGAACAGCTAGCTATGCTCTGCTCTCAACGGAAAATTCTACTTGCTTTGAGCACTTTCAGTGACATTTTGCTTCACGAGCAAATGTATTGGACCATGGTAGGCAGATAAGATTTGGCTATACACAAAAGTGTGAATCAGAGCACAGCCTCTGTACAACACAAGGGTGTCTCAAAAAGTAGAAATATTTCTAAAAAAAAAAAGAAAGTAGAAATATTTCTTTGTGTCCATTTCAAATGGAAAATGGAGGATGGGGTCTAATGATAGATTGATGGGCATCTGGAGACACCTGTTTGGGGACCAAGACTAGAGTATAGGAGGGTGTAATAAGTAGGCAGAGGAGCATCATTCTGATCAGAAGTTATGACCAGTGGGAGCACTAGAAACTTGCACTGTTGTTCCAACTATGATACTGGCTAAGATCTAGGCATGGTGACAACCATTATCATCAGAGTATAGTAATGACAGCAGACCCGGTGTGAAAAATCAAGACTGAGCAAAGCTGCATTTGTCTGTTCCAAAAGCTATATTATTTCCTTCTATCATTTGGCTCCACACAGGCAAACTGATTTATAAGTTTTAGTCTCTGAGCCTCCATTAATTCCACTAAGGGCATTTCACACTTGTACAATAAATGTCTGAATTAAGACATTTCTTTTCTTCTGAAATTGAATTGCATGTTAACTGGTTATTGGCTGTTGCTTCTGGTCCACACAGTTACAGATAAGAGCACTGATCTGGCAAGAAAACAAATTGGCTCTTAAAAGAGGACAGTTTGGATTTGACAGCTACAGATGAGAGGTATCTCTCTAACGGATACTGTGTATCACCATCAGAGGTGTGAGAGACCTGCAAACCCTTTCTCGCAACTGCCCACTTCTACCCTTTGATCTGCCTTCCCCTTTCAGCACACATTAGCTGAACCCATTGAGAGGGAATAATGCCCCAAGTTATCTGGATGGTTGGTGAGTCTTGAGATAGGCAGAAGTTACTAGGAGAAATCTTCTTGGTTCAATCAGGTAGCATTACAAGTGATGTTGGTTCCAACTACAAATGCCTGACAGTCGACAGGTGTAAACAACCTCAGCCACACATGCCAAAGTACTTCCCCCAGGGATGCTAGACCATCAGGGGTATTACCCAGAGATTTCACTCTATTGGAAAGAGCCCATATTCTGGCCACCCTGGCTAGAGGACAGCTAATGTGATGTATGGTTAGGGTAGTTTGCCCAGAAATTGGTTTGCTGGCGTTTAGGGACTTGATCTGAGCTCAAACCTTTTGGGAAGAATGACTCAGGTCTGGCTCTATCTAGTGACCTCAATACAGACATAGAACGTCCTGCTTCCTTGTCAGGAATATCAGCAGCTTGACCTCTGCCCTTCTCCTCTATCCTAGTCAAGGGAGGAGGCCCCCGGTGAACAGCTCAGCACTGCCAATCTGATATCTCAGCTGCCCCCAATAGAAGCCATCTTGGGGTAGATTCCTTTGACTTTTAAGAGTCATCTATACTATTCCTCCGGTGTAAGATGATCTCATTGTAAAACTCTCTCTGTCCCCAGGGGAGTGATAAGCAGCATTCTCTTTAAGAGTTTCAGGTCAAAGTCCAGATTCCCAGGTTTATTCCAGCTCTGGATACATCTAAAAGAGGCTATTACTTTCCAGGGGTCAAGCTTTCAGATCTTACCCCATCGAGAAGATAATAAAAAAGCACTTGTAGTTGGATTTTATTCATCAACTACATAATCACTGAAATTATAGATGAAATAGGCCATTATGTCATCCCGGCTCTCTTGCTGGCCAGTGTGTGTGTATTTTCTCTTTTATGACATCCCATAAAAGCATCCTACACAGGGTTAGATCATAACAGTCTCTCAGCCATTTGTGGCAAGTGCAAAATATTCCAAATGAACTGAGTTTCTGCCTGATTTCCACCTGGAAGATTCTGGAGATGGCTGAGTCTGAGCGGCCGTGCCTTTTTCCTCATCTCCCCCATCTGTGTGATGGCAGCATGGCCAGCTCTGTCTGGACAGTGGTATAGGACCCGTGTCATTATGGGCTCTGACAGAAGAAGCTCGGGTGGTTCCCTGGTCATATTTGTCAAGCAGGAATATGTGGATCCTCCATGGGAGGCTAGAGGCATATTCTTGGAGAGTCAAAAGTTTTTCATGAGAAGTTTTCTATGTCATATTTTCATTTCGATGATATTAAAAACACATATGCACATACTCTGGGGCATCTGGAAGACCTCGTAACTGACAACCGCCACGTGATTCCAACGCTCCAATTGCATTTGCGTTAGGGCCAAGTAGTATGTTTCACGAATGAGAAGAGGGGTGAGGTAGAATTCACTTGCACTCTAGTGAAAACCAGAGGACTTCAACGTGTACTGAAGAAATGGTGATTTCTTAGAATTGTCATAAAGAGAAATACTGAAGGGTTGGAGTCATTGCATAGCAGGTGACAGCAGAGGAAGACCAAACTCAAAAGCAAGTACATATGCCATAGCGCTTGGAATCACACTCACATTCTGAGCAAAAATTAATTTCTACCAAGCTTTCGTATGTCATACTAAATTAATGGTAATAATTCCAGTATTAATTTTTTAGTTTTGTTATTTGCAAATTAATTTTGACTGTATTGCTTAAGGGCTAATATGCATAAGGAGTTTATGCCTAGTTTAATGGTTATATATATTTAAGAAACATTAAAATACAATGAAGTCAACATGGGGCTACATGACAGTTGTTTTTCTCTAAAAAGACATTTATACACTGATCAAGTTGAAGAAATACTGCTTTGGAGGATTACCTTGTGTCTTTCCCAGGTTTGACTACACTCGTTCTATCTATATCTCCAAGGGTTATCCACCGAAAGCACCATTTCCTAATTTCAGTGAATTTCAAAGTCGAAGGATGGGACTAGACTGGATCATATTTAAGGAGGAGGAAATGATTTTCTTCCACTTTTTCTTGCAGGATGTTCTGGCCACATCACTGGAACAAGACCTTCTATGGAGGTCTCTGAGCAATTGCTTACAATATTGAGAAGTGAGAGAAATGGATGAGTTGTATATGCCCTTCCTACCTTCCTAGATACTTCCTTCTGTCCTCTGATAAGAGGAAGGTGCATATAGCCTTTTGATAACAACCTGTCTCATAAAAAGTGGTCAATAAGCCGAATGAAAGGATGAACCCAGGTCAACAACAAGAAGCCACTGAGACATGAAATAGACATTAGAAATTGGTTAGTTGATCAAAGAATATTCCAGTAGGATGGAAGATATCTTCCAAAGCAGTCTTTGGAAAGTTCCCTGATGCACCATCTATTAAGTGGGGTTCCCAGGAGCCTGGTGTAGATTAAGCTCCTTCTTTCATGTTATAAATTAAAACAGAAGAAATCTAGTCCACTAGTCCTCCAGGCAAATGCTTGATTGTTCTTTGTAGGAATCCCCTGACATATTAGATTAGGTGGGTTTGGAGGGAGTGAATCAGCTGGAGATTTATCTAGGCATGTAGAGTAATGAGCAGAAAGGTGCCCAAGGGAGCTGCTGGGAAAGAATTTTGCCAAGAACACAGAGAATAGGAGAGGGTGGAGGAAGATGGGGCAGGCAAAAGGCTGTGAAAGGTTACGTTAACTCATCCCTATTGTGTGCCCGCTTTCTTTTTATATCTTTCTCAATGATAAGATGAAAAGAATTGATTGAGCCTGAGATGCCAGCCACAGGCACTCACATCCTGGCTTCTCTTTGCTATCAAAAGTGGCGTGGCGTGAAGGATGACTTCTTTTGAAGAAATGCCTTCTCTTCCACTGACCACTCAGCTCTGGTGGGAAAGGATATCTACCCAGGGAGTCACAGCCCGTGAGTGGGAGCTGGTAGCCTGTGACTGCACCTGAGTTCATGGCGGGGCAGATGGAGTTTATCTCCAGCCTAGAAACTGTCTTTGGACAGCTCACTTTTTCTTTTTATGCCTCAGTTTTCTCACCTGTAAAATAAAGGCAGGGATGCTCCTTACTTTGGGGACTGTTATTGGGGTATGCCTCTCCCTTAATTACTTTGAACTTTATGGAAGGGACAGTTCTCATGCAGTTCTTTCTTTATTATCCAGGTTAACAACTGTCTCCACCCTGTGTTCCTTGGCGGGTCCCCTTCTCATCATCTACCTTTGGGAATATTGCTAAACAGGTTTTTCCTCTGCTATTTCTCTTATACTCTCAGAAATTTCCTCATTTCAAAGAAAACTGAACTTGATGTCTGAAGAAGTGGGGAGTTAAAATTTCTCTTTTCTTCCACTTACTTTGGGTGTAGTATGTATGACTTGGTCTCATTGAGCTGCTTTTTCCTCATCTATAAATTGGGACAATCTCAAGAACCTTACAGGATTGTTGAGAGTAAGAGGTGTGAATGCAGTTTGTGAACTGTAAAGGGCTGCTCAAATGCCAGGGAGTTAATTGAGCAAAATTATTATTCAGAGTCATCAAACCAGGAAGTCTTTGTTTTTAGGGGCTTTATGACATTATCTTGGCCGGTGCCTAGATTCTGTGCTTCCTGACTCTCCCTGACTCTGACACAAAGTTTTCAGGTGGGACGCTGGAGTGCACTGAGATGCCCAATAACCTGAATCACTTACCCTTTCTGATGGAGTCCCAATCACTTACACAGTGTCAATGCCCCTGCACATTTAAGGCTGAAAATGGAGGCAAGAATGAGACTCTCTGGGCAGGGTTCATAAGTTTACTCCTTTGCTCCAATAGCATCTTAAACCCACTTTTATTATAATATTTATTACCGTGACTTATAATTATTTGTTTACCTGTTTGTATCTCCCACTGGACAATGAACTCTAAGGGAATATGGATTATTCGCTTGTAATGTCCAGAACACAGTACATGTCCAGTACAGAGTAAATGTCCAATACTAAATGAAGCATTACTGCTGGAATTTTCTCTCTTCCTTCCTTCCTCATCACCCATGAGCACCGCCCCCAGCACTGGCAATCTGGCCATGCCTTGTATTCTGACTGAACTCCAACCCCAGTTGTTCCCAGAAATCTGATTATCCTCTAAACTTTAATCACAACCTTTCACCTGACACTGTTCAAGACCCCACGTGGAGTACACAGCCCCAGGGTTGAGTTCCATTAGCCTGTATGATCTGCTATTTGCATGTTTTTAAGGAAACTGATGGAAGTGTTACATATGTGCAAAAAGGAGAGAAAAGGAAAAATAGAGGGGGAAAAAAGAAAAAAAAACAGGCTCAGAGAACAGGGGAGAGCTGTAGAGGGAATGTTTTGGCATTTGCCTGGCTATAAGAAGGCTACGTGAAATCTATGAAAATAAAACCTCTATGGGTAAAATTTAGCTTGGCTTAGAGACTCATGTTTCCCAAAGTACACTGCACAGAAACGAGTTCTATTGATGTTATTATGTATTAACTTTAAAAAGTGTTCCATGTTCAAATAAATTTGTGAAGCAGTGTTATATAAAGTTAAATAGGTTTCTTTACCCTAGAACACCTAATAGCCTTTTATATGACAATGTAGCTTAGACATCTTCAAGGAGAAATAGTCACACTGCTTTGAACAAGTTTTTGATCATCCTTAATCGGAGAATTCCATAGGATCAAATGTTCCCTGGAATACATTTTGGGGAACGCTGCCACAGAGATACATATTTGAATTTTAAGATACTTGATAATTGATCCCAAGGTAACATGGAGGAATATGGGCCTAATGGTAACGCAATGGGGTAGATTCTTGCCTGGTTAAACCACTCTCTTTAAAGGGTTTGATTAATAGAAGGCTGGCAAGCTGGGCGCATTGTTTCTAGTTGTCTGCTTCCAGACTGTTCATGTGCCTACCCTGGCCAGCCCGTTCATAACCACAGAATTTTATACTTTGCTTCAAAGGAACTATTGATAAAAACAGAAGCTTATATGACAAACAACAGTCTGTAACATCCAAGGATTCTGGTTGTTTTCAAAGTCAGTATGAGTTAATGTACAAGATGGTTACCGAAACACACACCTAACCAAATGCTAAATCGATAGTTATTTAGTGTCACCAGTTCAGGGGAGACAGCAATCCAATTGCCTTGTGCCCTTTTGGACCCCACATTTTAGTGGATACAATAATAAACAAAAGTGTCTTTATGGGAAAATAACAAAGACAGTGATCGGTTTGGTGGCCATATGGTGGAATAAAAAGTCAAAGAAATTGAGAATGTTGACCCTCAAGAAGAAGCAGCTTGGCGGAAGGATATGATGTCTATTTTAAAATGTTTGAAGAGTTGCACAAGCAAAGGGGAGTGTTATGGGCTGAATTGTGTCCTCCCTCCCAAATTCATATGTTGAAGATCTAACTCCCATAACCTCAGAATGGGACTGTCTTTGCACATAAGATCTTTCAAGAAGTAGTTAAGATGAGGTCATTAGGTGGGCCCTAACTCAACATTACTGGTGTCCTTATAAGAAGAGGAGATTAGGACACAGACCCACATGCAGAGAAGAAAGACCAGGTGAAGACACAGGGAGAAAGAAGATGGTATCTACAAGCCAAGGGAAGAGTCCTCAGGAGAAACAACCCTGCTGACACCTTGATTTCAGACTTCTAGTTCCCAGAATTGTGAGAAAATATATTTCTGTTGTTTAAGCCTCCCAATCAGTGATGCTTTGTTATGACAGCCCTGGCAAACTAACACAGGGAGTGTACCAAATTCATTAGATGGTAGACTTCTTAAGGAGGAAGCTTTGTTCTACATGTCTTTGTATGGAATCTTGTCACGTAAGAGGGAGCCAGGAACATGCTCAAAAAATGCATGCTGAATGAAGGAACAGTTATTCTCTGGGTTAGCAGAGGAAGAGCTAAGACCAATGCATGGAGCAACCAGGGTGAAGGCCTGTGGCTCAACCATGGAGTGGGTGGTTTGCAAGGTAGTGAGTTCCCCAGTCCTTGGAAGTGTTCATTCGGAGACTTCCTAACTACCTGTTAGGTCTGTCACAGAAGAGACACCTGAACTGGTAAGAGGGCTCCTAGAAGACCCTGGAAGCCTTTTCCATGGATCTCTGGCTCTCTGGAAGTAGAAAGGAACTTCCTGACACTCAGACGATTAACCAGGCACGATTGCCTTCCAGTAGCACCCAAAGATGGCCAAAGCCTACAATGGGCATCTTCCAGAGGCTGTGAGAGTCCTGGATAAAGGGGGAACTTCTGAACAACTTATTGGTGTGTGACTTTTGATGTGTCCTTGTCCACAGTATGTGAGCAAATGTATTCTAATCAGGTTCAGTGTTTTAAAACAAAGGCAAAATAAACGGACAAGTACGAGTGCTGGGTGGCAGGATCTTGATGTGGCAGCAGGAAAACGTATATGGAATGAAACCTTCCAGCCTGTGAACTTGGGCATGAATGGCCTGAACATTGCCAGAGGACACCCAGAAGGCAGTGGGCATTTGTACAAGCTTTTCCTCTTTATCATTCCTATAATCACTGGATGCTCCTGATCTATTCTTCTGTGGATCTAGCCTCAGATGTCGATAAAATAGATGCTTGCCTACAAGATGAGACTTGAGAAGAAGTGGAAATGGTCTCTTTTGTCTCTAAACATCTCCTTTACCAATCTGCCAGGAGCTTCATTGGAGACGATCTTTTCCAAAAGGTATTATCTCTATTAGCATGAAATCCCTCATATTTGCACAGTACTTTTCTGTTTACTAAGCTCTTTCACATTCTTTATCTGTGATCCTTCATCCATCTGTGGCTTTTTTCATCTCCATGAATGCATCATGCTTTCTGTGGCACAGAACCTTCCTTCCCATGTTCTTTTCCCTCTTGGCTAATGTACCCTTCCAAGTACCCGTACATCTCTTTCATAGTCGTCACCACACCTGAGGATGATCTGTTCTTCCCGTAGGCTTTAAGTTCCATGAGGGTGGGAACGAAGTCTGCTTTGCCATCTGCTCCATCTTGAAGCCTGGTGTAATCTCTGGCACAAAATGAACACTAACTAAAGTTTCTTTGAATAAATGAATGAGTATGAACGGCCTTTACTTTTATAATAACATCACATAACCCTGTGATGTTATTATCATTCTTATATTACTTATAAGTTTGGGAAAAACTAAGTGGTTGACCCAAAATTTCACAGATTACTCAAGATGAAGTCTCCTTGACTCCAAATTAATAACTCCTTCCCCTTGTATCACAGCTATCTCTATTGGTAACAGGAGTCTATGTTCTTCAGGACATTAATAGACTTCATGTTGACCTGGATGAAATGGAGCTGAAAGAATGGGGGTATTTCTAGATGATAAAAAGAAAAAATTATCATTTGGCCTGTGCACACTGCTAAATTTACTGTTTAGGTGATACTATGATGCAGGATAGGATGGCTTCCTGAGGATTCTTAACCCACACCTACTTACAGTCAAGACTGATGCAAAGTTTGTTTATCCACAGGGGTGAATGGTGTGGGCACTGCCATCCTGGATCTGCAGTATGTGTAGACACTGTCTGACATATAATTAAGCCGACTAGAAATGAGACCCTTAGAACTGTACATGCAGGTGTGGGGATTCAGGAACAAGGAAGAGTGAGGGGAAGAGGAGCGAGAAGGTGGCAGCAGTCACGGGCAAAGAAGTATGACAGTCTGCCTGGGCCATGTGGCTGACACCCCGCCTGACGCTTGTTTTGACTTTTCTCTTACTGCACAACCGGTGCATGCAGATGACTTTACATCTCATAGCAAAATGTGCGACATCAACGTGCTAAGCAAATGCAAACAAAAATATGCTTTCCTCACTCCAAACAAATCTCTCACACATCGCAATGATGCGGTGGCATGGCGAGAGACGGGAGACCCAGGCCCTCAGGAACCAGATCTGCTCATTGTTTAAACCACTCTCTGGGATCCACAGAAATGCACTGGGAGACCAATGTCAGCCATATTGGATGACTTGCTATTATTTGTACATGGCCTGCACTTTGATTTCACTCGTCCATGCATGCATGAAAGCATGGTCTGTCCAACTCACTCAACATTTATTATGCACCTGCTGTGATCCAGGCAGAGCCAGGCACTAGAGGAGCGGCTGTGAAGGACACAGGGGTGAGCCCTCTGTATAGCCTGTCTTTTAGGAGCTCATAGTTTCTCTGCTTTTGCTCACGCATGGCCCTCAGCCTGGGATGGAGCTCATTCTGCTTTCTCCTTATGGAAATCCCTCCCATTCCTGAAGGGCCAGTTTGGGAGCACCTCCTTTCACTTCTTCACCATGCCTTCCCACAGTGAGAATGAATCACTTTTTCCAGTGCTCCAAAAGCACTCTGCTTCTACTCTGTCTGAAATTCCACAGTTGGTATTTGATCCAAGTGCCGGCTGTCACCTTATTTCTCCTGCCTTTATTTTCCCCCCACCTCCCCAAAGCTTGTAGGACCAGATCTTCCCTAGTTCTGGGAAAATTCTAACAGGAGGAAGAAGTCTATTAGTGGCCTAAACTTCACAAAAGGGAGCTTTATAATTAAGTTTGTAATTTTTGCATTGAAAATCTCTTTGGGCTCAAACATAGCTGCAGGGCTCCAATGTGCTTTTCTCAAAACTCCTTAATGAACTAGAATAATGACAAGGAATCATGCTTCATTCTCCCCCAGGGCAGTACAGCATGGTAGCTAGGAGTGTGGAATTCGAAGCCCAGATTTGGTGGGCTTCAAATCCTGACTCTGCCATTTGTTAAGTGTGTTACCTTGGGAAGTTATTTAATATATTTGTGCCTAGGTTTCCTCATCTTTAAAATGGAGATAATAACAGAACATATTTTATAGGGCTGGTGTGAGGATTAAATGTGTTAATACCTGCAATTACATGTGGAACACTGCATGGCACTTAACACACCTGTTCAAGAGATGTTAGGTATTAGTTATTACTCTCCAAATAAAATAATTCCTACCTTTACTGTCGTATTGCATTACTGATGTTTCTTTCTAATCATATGTAATGCTTTGAGGCTCAATTTTACAAAGAGCCACTGCTGAGAATAGATGCTTCAAATCCTTCTAGTATTTTTGAAGAGTGAGTCATTCAGAGTTAGATCCTGCAACTTGAGTTTCAGTATTTTTACCATGATTAGGTGTCTTCCCTGGGAGAAGTTACTCAGGCCTTCCTAATCTTCTATTTCCTCAACGTAAAAAGGAGAGGTAATCATACACCCCTCACAGAGTTGCTGTGACGACTGAATGAATGTTGAGGTTGAATTAAGTAAATAACATATGGAAGTGTCTAGCATCCTGTGTGACAGTCTTAATAAATGTTTGTTTCATTCTTTTATTAAAAAAACTAAATGATACCCCTGGGAGGAGCCCTGAGTATTTGATGGTGCCAAATGAGCACTGTGGCTTTCCATGTGCAGGTGTGATCTAACACACACACACACACACAGGTGTGGGTACAGATCTCAAGGCGTTTAACCCTCACAATAGCCCTATGCGGTAGGCAGGTGTGATCTAACACACACACACACACACACACACACACACACACACAGTGTGGGTACAGATCTCAAGGCGTTTAACCCTCACGATACCCCTATGCGGTAGTACTATCAGGACCCCTCACGATAGCCCTATGCGGTAGTACTATCAGGACCCCTCACGATAGCCCTATGCGGTAGTACTATCAGGACCCCTCACGATAGCCCTATGCGGTAGTACTATCAGGACCCC
Source organism: Delphinapterus leucas (assembly GCF_059928025.1). Classification (NCBI taxonomy): domain Eukaryota; kingdom Metazoa; phylum Chordata; class Mammalia; order Artiodactyla; family Monodontidae; genus Delphinapterus; species Delphinapterus leucas. The sequence goes on from NC_143135.1 coordinate 98,163,325, forward strand.
TCTTCTAGGATGGGGAAGCAGATGAGGACTGCTTTCCCGGCTAGGGCTGCTGCTTTGCACGTGTTTCTTAGTCTTTCCACACATCTATTCTGGTAGCCGTTTCATTTTCCTTGAGGACTGAGCCTTCTCCCCAAAACCCAGCCATTGGCAGGCCTCTGCTGTTGCCTCACTCACCACAGCATTCTTTTCCCTGGGGTAGACTTGGTGTGTTGAGCTTTTGTGTGGAACGGGCTGATCTCATGACCTCATCCTTTGCCCTGCCCTCCCCTTCCAAATGCCCACTGGGTTGTGCCTCTGGTGCTAAGCATTTCTTGAGCCAAGCCCTTAGACCATAGTGTCTTGGGCAGTCTGGCTACCTTCCACAGAGTCTGCCTCTGCTACCAAACTGGTTTTCCTCCTGTGTTTCCTGACCTAAAGGAATATTCGGGCCTGGTCCCTCCTAGCCTTTGAGGTGCATGTTGCTTGCTGGGCTCCCAAGGTGTTGCAGGCCATGTGGGGTGACTGACAAAGTGTCTGCGTTATCTCTTCTGGGGGCTGGCTGGGGCTCTATTTTGTGCACTAGTGAAGCAGAAGTGACCCAAATCATCTGAAGGTCCTTAATTCCGTGAATAAAGCTATATTCAGAAGGAGATTATCATGTAAAGGAGAGGAGCGTCATGTTTGGGGAACGAGTGACCATGGCAATTGTGAGTGCAGGAAATCATTGAGTTTTGCATCTGGGTCCTTCAGGAGGCTGGCTTTGTCATACGATCGCCCTGCCGGTGGGCAATATGAGAGGCACATGCTGTGACGCCACCTGAGGGCTAATGAACGTGGATCGTCAAGCGACACGAGAATCCCTAGTCAAGGACACTGGCTCTCGCTAGAGAACCGCTGTGGGGACCGTCCAGGAGAGATGCAAACGACCGGTTTGAAGCTTTTCCTGTATTTAGTGACCACACTCTTACTGCCTTTGGAGAATGAAATCCACACGTCTTTTGTACAGTGGTTGATTTGAGTGATAATCCACATGGTGAAGAGACGGGGTAACTTTTTTTTTTTTTTAACATCTTTATTGGAGTCTAATTGCTCTACAATGGTGTGTTCGTTTCTGCTGTATAACAAAGTGAATCAGCTGTACATATACATATATCTCCATAAGAGAGGGTAACTTTCTAAAGGGCGTAAGAGATGAGCAAGGGTAAGCAACTTGGACAAAATGGCGGCAGGTACACAGGGGCTAGTGGTGCGCGTCTTCAGCAGCTAGCTAAGCAGTCTTTTGCCAAGACCCTCACCTTTGGCCGTACAGAGGCCCTCTCACTGGCTGAGAGCAAAGAGCAGCACCCCGACCATTCGTCCTGCGGTCTCTCGCCTGACCAAGGGGGGCCAATTAGGTCCAGTTGTGATGGAAGTGGGAGGGGAGTTTTTCTCTATGCCTTTGACCCTTGGAGTGACTCCATCTGTGTCAGAGCCCAGAGGGCTGGAGAGTGGCAGCTACGCTCTACCTCATCTGGCCACAGCCAGCCCCGTGTGCGGTGACTATTCTATTCCTTTGCCTGATACCCTAAGGTCCTGCAGATCTACGGGGCTGACAATGCCCTCACGCCTCCCCCAAATATAGAACTTTACTCCATTTATCACATCAGAAGGTGGATGTTTGGTGGTCGGGGGAAGAAAGATAAAACATAAACACTAGCTATTGGTCCAATGTCTGTTTTGCTTTAAAAGTTAGTATTTCTATTGGTAAAGGGTGGCAAATACCAGCCTCACCACCCACCTCCAAGGCCTGCCTTTTTCTCACTGTGGGATGCAATGAAGTCATTCATAAGAGGCATTGCAGACAAATACTGAAATCTCATTTATCAGGGTTCTTCCAGGGCTCCCAGCTAGTCTAAAATCTAACAAGCTTGCTAAATGTTAGGGCCCTGAAAGTACCCTAAAACATATTCATCAACTTCCAGAGATTAAAATCAGTGCGCTTTAGAAAGAAAAAAAAAAAAAAAAAAAGAACCAGAAAATACCAGCTGCCTTTGCAAACAGCGCATTGGAAAAGGAACATAATTGCGTCCTTTCCCTCTCTATCCAGGAACTTCGACCGCTACTGTGCTACATCAGGTATGTAATGAAAGACAAATGACAAGAAATCTAAACAGAAGAGGCGAGCTGAAGTAACTGTAGTTTTTTATGTTTGGGAGAGGCTGAGAGAGAAAAGGAGCATTGTATCTCGGATTAACAGAACTGCAGGATTTCATTAATGACGGCCCAGCTTTTGAGCAAAAGGAAGATAGGGCAGTAAAAGAGAACATGACTACAATGTGCTCTGCTAATTGGAAATGTATATTATTTTCAGGCGATGTGTGTGTGGGGAGGGGGACTGGGGAGGATGAGAAGAGACCCGTATTGAGAGGCTGGCAGGGAAGAACTGGATGTAGGGCGCCCCAGGTTGGGCTGTACCAGTGGGGCAGTTAAGGGGCCCTTTCTTGCAGATATGAACGCCAGTGCCCAGAGCCCTCCCTCCCCCATTCCCTTTTAATTCAGTGGCTACGTAGGGGCTTCTTTGATGGCAGCTTTGAAGTTGGTGGCTTTGAGATTACTCTTCCTCTGTGACCTTGACCACCAGCCATGAGGTTAAGGGGGGAAGGGGAGGGGAGGAGGAAGGCGCTAGGGTTGGAAAACGGAAAGGAAGGAGAGGGGAGGGGAGGCAAGGCCGCCCTAAGACATTTCTGCAGCATTCCACGATGTTTCTGATCACTCTGCAAAGTTGAAATATGATTGCAGCCTTTGCACTGGGAAGGAAAGAAACCATTTAAATGAAAAAGTAGCTGCCTTAGCAGGTCAAGCACATAGCTACATTAATGTCGTGCAGAACAATAAATCAACTTCGATCTCCAATTGAAAAAATGCTAATTTAGCTCAGCGATTCACTGATTGTACTTTCCTCTGATAGAAATCTTTTCTTTTATTTAATGCGAAGCCTTGATTTGACAGCCTCCTCTAATGGTGCTTGCAGACTCTCAGCATTTCAGTGGAATTCTGATCATGGTTTTAATATTCCGTGCAGCTCTGCCCCCTCTGATTTCACGCTCACACATTAACGAGAGCTGACACTGGAGATTAGACTCAGACAGCTGGAATGCCAGGTCTTTGTTGCAGCGTGGACAGGAGCCAACGTCGTTCAACCACAGCCAAGAGGGACCTGGGAAAGTCTTCTTAAGAAGGAGGGGAAGGCGGGGTGGGGGGCTTGCGGGAGGGTGGGAGAGGGGGATGGAGGCCCGAAAGAGAGGCAAGGTAGTTTCTGAAGGGCCTAGGAAAAGACATATTTGCAGAAAGCCCTTTTGTCTCTGAAATGCACATTTGAATCCATTTTGATTTATTTCGAGGAAGTGGATCATTACAGGGAAATCCCAAATTCGTTGCAGTGTTTTTCTGTAAACTCTGAAAACACAAGTGTGATGCACGGGATAGAAATGGCCCCCTGCTTCAGCTGCTCACCAGCTTGTCTAAGAAACAATGGTGATTACGAGCCGGAGGAAGAGTGCTTACATAAGGAAATGTGTTCCCCCTTTGCCTTAAAAAAAAAAAAAAAAATCACTTAGTTCCAGGTGAATAGATGGGGAAATAAAACTAGATTTATGAGCCCAGGCTGCCTGCTCAACTAGTGACTACCCAGGCAAGAAAGGAAGTCTCGTAGCCTAACTGCCTTGATCCTAATAAATGGTTTCCTGATACCAGAAATCAAATAAAGATCCCTAGTTTCATCTAAACCATGAAGCAGCTTGTGCTCAGATAGTGTCCACGTTGCAGAGGAAAAGGCAGGGTGCTGCCTGAAACGGTGGCACAACTTTCTCCAAAAGCAAATGACAGATGATCAAAGTTGCAAAGATGGCACATTAATACTATGTCAAAAAAAAAAACTGTTTCTGCTCCCGGGGGAACCCAATTGAGTAGAAATAACAAATGTCTTTCTTGCTAACTGTATCATTAATAATAATCATACTTTGCATTTTTATGGGATACCAGGATTCTAGAGTCCTTTATAAATGTGCATAGGGGAAGGCTGAAGAAGAGAGGTGAATGTACCCATTCCCAATGTTTGGATGAGGGGACTGAGGACCAGGGCCCTACAGGGGCTTACTGGGAATGAAATAGCAAACAATTCACAAAGCCGCATGCTGCAGCCGGCAGGAAGTCATCCAGGCACTTTCTCTGACACCCACTGCTCTTTGCTATGAGCATGGCTTTAGTTTGGGGATGAGATGAGCTGGACCATCTTGTATCACTTTGGCCTATTGTTCTTTTTGCCCTTCTGCCTGGTCTTGGTTGGATCACCGCCACTGACATAGGTTTATTCATTCAACTAGTATTTACTGAGCCCTGAACTAGGCAACATTTTGATTAAAAAGAAGTATGAGTTAGGATGAAGATATATTTTACATGCATCCCTAATATTTTAATGAAAGTGCAGAGGCCATGTCACAGTGGTTAAGAGCAGAGCTTATAACACAGCATGTATCAGAGTAATTAAGAACAAGTCAGACAAATTTGTACATGAATCTCAGGTTTTCTCTACTGGCTTCGTGACCTTTAGGAAGGTCACTTCTCTCTAAACCTAAGTTTTCTTGTCTATAAAATGGGGATTAAAGTGAAAGAACCCTTAGCTCCAGTGCCTGACCCATAGTAAGCACTCAATAAATGCTGGCTATCGCTGTTGCTGTCGTTAGTTTCATATAGTCGTTGGGAGGATTCAATGAGAACACACACGTACACACACACACACACTCTCTCACACACACACACATGCATTGCTCAGTCATAATAAATGCTCAATAAATTCTGCTTATTTTTATGCCACACATTAGAATAGACAATCCTTACTGCCTTCAAAGTACTCTCCTTGATGGATGTATGCTTATTTCCAAGATAATGACAAATTGCTCAAAGCATTTTTGGAACTCTTCTTTAGAATCGTGTGTGGACACTCTCGGTGCTCTCTCTTAAATATCTTCAAATGTGGCACATCTTCATCTTCAGAGGGTGGATTTGTTGTGGGAAGCTACTAAAAAAGTTGCCCTGAAGCTGTGTCCCATGAATATCGTGGGCAATCAAGCTGGGAGAACATTGTTTTGGAAATAATGTGCCTATAAAGGAACTAGATTGGTTTTCTTGTATGGCATATAAACTGAATCTGACCACAATTCCAAAAGAGGCCAAGAAGCGTCTTGAGCAAATGCAGCCATTTAAAAATATACATGTAGCCTCCCAAGGAGAGGACTCAGAAGGGATCGCAGATCGTGATACATTTGTGGGGAAGAGAGTAAAACATTATCTCATGGTCACATTTTATAACAGCCTTCCCTGAAATAGCTGATGGTGACTGGCAGAAGAGAAGGACGTGCCCATGAGTTCTTCAGACGATGCAAAATCTGAGGTCCATGTCTCTCGACTTGTGGCCCTTTTAGCTTATGTACAGCTTTAGTCCAGGGTCAATTTCCTCATTTATTCAGAATTGATTAAGCACCTACTGGGCTTCTGGCTAGGTACTAAGGGTTAAAGTTTACTAAATCAAGATCCCTACCTCAAGGGTCTCACAGTCTAATAGGGAAAGTGAACAAATAGTTGCAACGCAGAGAGGTGAGCGCTGTCATAGAGGGACACGTCAGGCGTGGGTAGACCGTGGAGGGCCTTGTATATACATCATGCTCAGTGTGTGGATGTATCTTAGAGGTGACTGGGAGCCACTGATGGTTAAAGCTAGGAAGTAACATGCTCCCATTTCCCTTTCCCTTTTGTTCTATCTATCCTTATCCCGATTCCTGGCCTCCATGTCTTAAGAACTGACCCAATCTTAGACTACCTGTCTTAGCCCTGAGCACAGCTGAAACACCATTGTGCTTCTTCTTGATCTTTCTCCCTTATTAAGGGGTTCTTTGGCAGAGAGAGAGGGGAAATCTTTCCTGAGTCCTGCTTCCAGGAAGATTTAGGATGTGTGATTTATTATAATTTCAGTTGTAAAAGGCTTGGGTTTGGCTTAAAGAGTTGTTGTGTTTTTTTATTTTTCAACTTACAATGTCTGAGTCTGTTCCAAGGGCTGTAAACCATGGCAGCTTCCAGTGGCCCCAGGTAGCATCCCCCATAGTCACATTACTTACAATTGGTAATAAATGGCTTTGACCAAAGGGGAGAGTAGATTAGCTGAACAGAATGCTTAAGTGCCAAAAGATGGGGCAGACTGCTTCTGGTGGTTAGATATCATTGATCATATCAGTAGCAATACTGCATATATAGGATATGCTGGAAGTCAAGGAGCCTGGGGTGGTTTTATTTCTACCTCATTGCTTTGCCTCCGTAACACAGAGGCAGGAGTACCACTTGTGCCAACACACTGTCATTGAAAAAGATCCATTTGTTCAGTGTGTGCAATTATCCTGACTCCGTGTGTTCACTCTGGGTCCGAGCACCTAGAAGTATCTAAATGAGATGTAGGAGGCTGCAACTGTCTCCGGGGATCTGAATTGTCTAGTGGCTTCGGCGTGTTTGAACCATTCTGAATGGTCATGATAATAGCATCTCTTAGAAGACTGACTCTCAACCTCAGTATTGTACCACACACGAGTTTCAGGTGGGTTATAAGCATAGCACTTGTGGATAATTTGCTCGTTTGTAGAAAATTTAATTGGAAAATATCTAAGGAGGTTATCTCTAGAATGCCGCCTCATCACGTCCCTTCTAGTATGCTTTCTGAAATGGAAGAGAAAAGTGTGGTTATAGGGAATTAGAGAATCTCTGAATAGCCCCCAAAGAGAGTGCCATATATGCTAATATATGTCGATGTCATGTGTGTCCCAATGGAAAAAAGGTTGAGAACTACTATGCTGGAAAATGACATTTGGTGTAAACACAGGCACATCATGTATGCAATTCAAATGGAGTTTACTCATGTGAGATGAGAAGAGACTACATAATGATGATGTCTTTCAGTAACTGGGTTTCAAGGTGTATTTTCTGAGACCATTATCTGCTGTAGGATCCAGAAGAACAGGGTACATGCCAAGTAGTCTATTTGTCCCATTATTGTGTAATCCTTAGTTATCCTAATTAGGCCTGCAGATTTTCCCAGTGCTTCTGCTTGTCTCTGAGCAGTTCCTGGGATTATGAGGGACTATAGTAGAGGTTATGGAGGTCATGAGTATAGGGAATCAAAATTTGTTGAACATCTACTATGTGTTGGTAGTATATATATTAAATACATATATAATGTAATCCTCACAGTCCTACAAGGCTTTATACCCATTTCACAAATAAGGTTTCTGAGACACTAAGAAACCTACATAACGGGCCTCTAAAGTCAAATCCTAGAACTAACAGGAATGATTTGAATCCAGATCTTTCTGAAACTCCAAATCCTTGCTTCTTTTCTGAGCGTGTGCCTCTCACAGGGTTGCTGGGCATGGGAGGGCGCACACATTCTCAGTGGTTCCCTTGTAGGACATGAGGGTAGGATTGGGCCCAGTATAAAGTTCAAAGGCTTGGGATCAATTTCAATAATTAGGGCCAAGTAGGGCTCATCCATGACAGCATCTAATGGAATATATAGGTCGAACCATGTGAGAGTGCCAATACTTGACCATTTTTTGTCTATAAAAAAGGAAACTTTATATGATTCAACCTAATAAAAGTAGTATCAGCAGTGCTAAGCACGCTTAATATGTTTGCCTCACACATAGGATTGAAATAAAAATCTGGCTATTAAAATGGAGACAGAAAAGGGCCATTCACTTTGGCTCCCAAAGTTATATATCTGTAGCTCCAAGTCAACTGAATGGGGTAGCCCAGCTTGAGACTTGTGACATCTGCAGAAGCAAGCTTCCTACAGTGAGAAAGAGGGGAGAGGTGACCACTACCCTTCTCATGTCATCACAGGCTCTAGGATATGAGGTGTAGTCCCTCACATCCTTTCTAGGATGCTTTCTGAAGTGGGAGACAAAAGTGTGGTTAGAAAAGTGTGCAACTAAAATCACCTGCCTGGCTCTCCAGCCCTGTATCCCTGTATACTTCAAGGAAGGCTAGTGACCCACTGTTATGGACTGAATTATGTCCCTCAAAAAGATATGTCCCCAATACTGCAGAATGTGACCTTATTTGGAAATAGGGCTGCTGCAGATCTAATTAGTTAGGGTGAAGTCAGACTGGAGTAGAGTGGGCCCTTTATCCAATATGGCTGGTGTCCTTCAAAAGAGAAGAGACACCCAGGGAGAAGATGTGACAACACTGAGGTATCCGCAAGCCAAGGATTGCAGACAAACACCAGGAACCAGGAGAGGCAAGGAAGGAGTGTCCCCTACAAATTTCAGAGGAAGTGTGGTCCTGCTGATACCTTGAATTTGGACATCTAACCTCTAGAGCTGTGAGATCATAAATCTCTGTCGTTAAGTCCTCCAGTTTCTGGTACTCTGTTGTGGCAGCCCTAGCAAACTGTGACACTCACCTGTTAGACTGTCTATGTATCTCCTTCTCCTGCTGTCAGTCAAGATGATTAAGAAAATAAAATTATTATATAAAAAGATATATCCTAGATTTCAGAAAACAGGGCTCACTAGAGTTATTTCTAGGCTGTTCTAAAGGGTTTCTTTTTTTTCCTGAACCTTAAGTTTGAGGGCTACATATGCAGACTGGTGTCTTAGCAGGAGGTTTTCATTCAATTTATGAGAGTCAACCTACATGTTAAATTTACTCTGAGCCTAAGTCATGGCCTAATGAATTCTGAACAAATGTGCTGCTTTCCCACTGAATGACAAGGTAAGGAAAGCCAATGAGGTCTTCTCTGGCAACTGTGATTGGCCTTCACACCATCAGCAATTAATTTATGTTAAATTGAAAATGTTATGCTATTTTATGCTGTTATCATCATTGGCAACTAATCCAGGATTCACTCATCAGGTCAGTCAATCATTAGCTGGACCCAGACCCAAGATGGTCACAAATAGACTCACCCAGTATTTATTGAGTATCTGCCATATATAGACACTGGTCCAGAGACTTTGACTGAATGATTTCATTGACTCTGCACCACAATTCCAACACATAGTTATCTCCATTAAAACATGACAAAAATAAGACTCAAAGAGGTGAAATGACCTGCCCAGAGTCACAACACTAGTACGAGCGAAACGGTGAGCTTTGGACACAAAGATCAGACATGGGCATGGCAGAGGGAACAGCTCCCAAGAAGTACCTCACTGGGATGGTTTGAGAAAATCAAGGAGCATGGAGAATACTGGGGACCAGGAAGTGGTACTCAAAACCACTGGGCATGAGGGAGGAGGTCTAGAGTAGACCTCTCCTCCGGACCGCCATAGCTGTGGTCATCAGAGGTCTGAACTTGGAGGCAGAAGGTCTGCTGTTCAGCTCTACCATTTACGGGCCTTCTGTCCATAAGCTAGAAACTGAATTTCTGGCCTCCCTGGCCTCATTGTTTTAAACTGCAAGATGGGAACAACTGTACCTTTGTCCTTGGGGTGTTCTGAGGTTTGCCCACGATAATACACATACAAATATATAGCAGTTGTTAGGTAATCAGTAAAATTTAGCTTTCTGTCCCCTTCCCCAATTACATCCTGGGCTGGCCCAGAGCTAAAGTCAGGTCTTTCTGAGAAACCCTATGATGCAATGTGCTATTACAAGCTTGATTTTTCAAAGACGGCCATTTTGTTTTTTTTAAATGATAAATAAAATATTCTCAAAGAAAATCATTCATTTAGTCATCAGATATTGTTTCTACAGATACCAAAATTCTACATATACCAAGCATGGCTGGATCAGACACAAGGAATTCGAAGATACTGCCTGCCCTGAGAAACAGTCTTTATCCCTTCACTGAAGCACTATAAGGATTTATATTTTTTAATAGTCTTTCCTGATATATACCTCTATGCATACATAATCATAGGGAAGGTATGTTTTTGTTTCAATTGTTTCTTAACATTATTTTCTGAACACTTTACCTATGTGGGGAAAGTCATGCTTCAGCCTCAGGGCCTTTGCACCTCCCCTGTATATCCTCATGGCTTGCTGCTTAACTTTCCTCAGGTCTCTAATCAAATGTCACTTTATCAGACACCTTATCAGAGAGGCTGCCCTGACCACTTATCTAAAATACTCTCTTACTACCCCTTGTCTTTCTCTTCCCTTACCGTTGCAAATTGACCCTTAGATTGTTCATTACCTAATATTATCTCCTAGGTGTGTTTACTTATTTATGTATCATCTCCCGTATCCAGACCCTTGCCCTGGCCGCTAGAATGTAGTCAGCATGAGGGGCAGGGCTGCATTTTGTTCTGACATAACCCTAAGACCTACAACAGTGACAGGCCTATTGTAAGTACTCAAGAGAAGTTCCATGTTCAACATTTCTACTGACTATATAATAAATCACATATTTTCCCTTGTGTTTCCAGAGCCACAAAATATTTGCTAATGAGCCTCCCCCAGCTTTATTCACTTTACACTTCCCTCACTATGCAGTAAACATATGGGCAAATTTTATGTTTATATATTTTGGTAAGGATTGCTCTGTCTTCCCTCCCCACCCTCGAGCCCCTGCCCTGCTCCCAGAGTGTGTGCCCCTGTATCCCTGAGAGCAGACATGTCCCATAGCATCTCCTGGAGGATGGCCTCTGTTTCTCTCCATCTAGATCTCCAGGTCCAGAATGCATACACGAAGGATCTAAAGCCAATTTTTCTGACTGGCTTGTATCTGCAGTGCTCCCAAATTCCTCACTAATAGCTATAAATGTGCAAAGGAAGGAAGAGTGAAACATTTGATGTGCAATGAATCAAAATTGACCTGGCCTACATTTTGGCATCCTTTCTGACACCCACCTGAGACCTCCCACCTTGCTATCATTATCTCTCATTAGAAATGACTCAGGAAGCACAAGGTAAGCAGTTCTAGGATGCTGATTGGATTTGTGGGGCTGTGTTGATAACAAGCCACATTTCTCTCTCTCCCTCTCCCTCTCTCTCTGACTGGCTGTGTAGCAGGACCTTTGGGGAGAAATGTTTAGTGGTTAGCAAGAAAGTAATTAGGTCCAGAATTGCACATCAGCAACATTTCTCTATTTTCAAATGGCCGGCACTGAGGATTTTACAATTTATACCTCGGTGCTAAATTAGATCAGGTGTCTTAGCTTCTTAGTTTCAGAGTTTGTTATTGTTTACTTTTGTTTTTTTTTTTTTATATATATAATTCAAGGTTTTTCATACTACCAGGACACTACTGGAGGCAGTCACTGTTCTTAGTTCCATTCCTCTCCTTTCAGGAATTTTCTATGTATAAATAAGCATGTATGTACACTATTCTTTTTTCCCCTCTGCAAATGGATGCATACACACTATTCCACACATCACTTTTTGCTCTGCAATTTGTCTTACGGATCTTTCTTCAATATACACAAAGAGATGACCCCACTTTAAAACCACTACCTAGTATTCACTTCCATGAATGTATCATATTTTATTTTACCAAGCCCCTATCAAGGAATATTTAATTTGTTCCCATTTTTTTGCAATTACAAACAATGTAATAAATCATTTCACACATGTGCAAGTATATCACCAGGAAAAATTTATAGAGGTGGAATTTCTAGGTCAAAGGATGTGGACTGTTTACATTTTGATAGATCATTACAGACGCCCCTCTGTAGACAATCTGACAACAAACCCTCCCATACAATTTGGGCAAACACACAAGACTGACTCCTTCCTCGCATTCTCACCAGCCTTTTCATCTTTGACAGTCTAATTGGCAAACGTATTATTTCATGGTTTCTACTTGCATTTCTCATGTGTTTAAACCCTATTTATATTTCTGTGGATTGTCAGTTCATGACTTTAGTCTAATACTGTTCTGGGTTATTGGTCATAGGACTTTTAACAAGGAAGTCTGTATGTATTAAAGAGATAAGCCCTTTGGAATATGGGAATGTTTTCCCCTGGTTTGTCAATCTTTAAATTTTATTTATATTTCATTTACCATGCCAAAAAGTGGAGTTAGATGTAACACTTCTCCATTCTGAGACTTTAAAACATTTTTTATTCTATATTGGAGCATAGTTGATTAACAATGTTGTGTTAGTTTCAGGTGTACAGCAAAGTGATTCAGTAATTTGTCAAGCAGCAAGAGATAACTAATACATGTATCTTCCTGAACTGTCTTACTGTCATAGTTTTTTCAATTGATCCTTTTATATTACTTAAGGATTGCAATATTGTCTTCAGGTAATGATAATGGTGTGATTTTTTTAAAAATCACTTTATTGTTTCCCCATCAAGCCTGATGCCAGATTTATGAATTCATGAATTTAAAAATTTTTAAATTCATGAATTTTATTATGCTAAGGAAATCTATTCATTTATTCCCATTTTATTAAGTGTTTTAAAAATCAATAATGATGTTGAACTTTGTCAATTTCCTTTACAATACTTAAGAGTATCATATGATTTTTATGCTGAATTGTATTTAACAGGGTTGCATTTTTGCATTAATATTCATAAGCGAGAGTGATCTTATTTTGCTATCTATTGCTTGTGAAATAGTGGCTAAGTCTGAAGTTACTGTGACCTCCTTGAGAAGCTTTTCTCACTTTTTCTATGTCCTGCAGCAGTATAAATCAGCATAGGCAAACTTTTTCCATAAAGGGCCCGATAAGTATATTATGCTTTGTGGGCTGGATGGTCTCAGTTCCCAAATATTCAACTTACCAGTGTAGTGGGAAAGCATATACAAATGTGTGTGACTGTATTCCAATAAAACTTTATTTATGAAATGAAGAGGTGGGTTGGATTTGGCCCACGGACCATAGTTTGCCAAACCTTGGTATAAATCAGTCTTCTCGAACTTTAACGTGCATGCAATCTCCAAGGAACCTTGTTAAAACCACATTTTCCTTCAGCAGGTTTGCAGTGGAACCTGAGAGTGCAGGTCTCACTGGCTCCCAGGGGATGCCCATATGCTGGTCCTCAATCACCGAATCACAAGGCTTTAAATAACGCTGAAACCGTCTGTTTTTAAAACAGTTTGGTCGAATTCACTTGTGAAAATATCTAGGCCTAAGTTCTTTCAAATTTGTCTGCATCTTATTAATACTGGTAGTTTTAAACTTTTGGCCTCTTCAGGGGTTCGTTCTTGCAATTTATGGTTTCCCAGAAAAGTATCCATTTCAACTAGTTCATATTTGTCCGCAAAGAGCTGAGCAAAGTCGTTTTGAAAGATTATTTTCTTCTCTATTTGTGGTTATTTCTTTTTTCTTATTTCTTCTTTCATATACCTGTGCTTTGATTAGCTAATGTTTTATCTATTTTATTTTACATTTTTAAAGGTCTATTTTTGAAAAATTACAATATAGTTGGTTTACAATATTATATTAGTTTCGGGTGTACAACATAGTGATTCAATGTTTTTTTTATAGGTTATACTCCATTTAAAGTTATTAAAAAATATTAGCTATATCCCCTGTGCTGTACAATATATCCCTGTATCTTATTTATTTTATACATAGTAGTGTATACCTCTAAATCCCCTACCCCTATCTTGCCCCTTCCCCTATTATTTCCAAAAGATACATGCACCCCAATGTTCATACCAACATTATGTACAATAGCCAAGATATGGAAGCAACCTAAGTGTCCATGAACAGACAAGTGGATAAAGAAGATGTGAAATATTACTCAGCCATCAATAAGAATGAAATTTTGCCATTTGCAACAACATGGATGGACCTGGAGGGTAATATGTTTAGTGAAATGCCAGACAGAGAAAGACAAATACTGTATGCTAAAGGTCTTGAGTATATTTATTTATTCTACCCTGTCTGGTTTTCCTTTTTAATTTCTGCTTTTATTTTTGTTTTCTTCTGGATTACTTTTCTTCCCTGACTTCTTGAGTTTCATACTTAATTCAATCTTTAAAAATCTTTCTTTTATTAATGTAAACAATATTAAACCATGTCTATTTCACTGAGCTTTGCTCTAACTGTATCACATAGAGTTTGGTATTATTATTTTCTACATAGGTATCAATTCTTACCTTGATTTCCTCCTTGACTCAAGAATTATTTAAAGTTTCTAAATTTCCTAGATGGTAGGTTTCTTTTTTCCTAGTTTTAATTTTATTACATTTTTGATCAAAGAATGTTATCTGTAATATCCTCTCTTGATCTATCATTAACTCAGAGAGGCCTAATAAGTCCCTTTCTACTGATAAGTTTCTAGTAATTTCTGTGGACTTTGCTTCCTGAATTTTGAAGCTGGATTATTTAGTGCACAGAGAGACAGGAGAATTCTTCATAGTGGATTGTAGCTCTTGATGTGTCCTCTTCAATGTGTTTAGAGCTTTTCAGGTAACGGTTAGTGTATGGCCATTTCCCTTATCCTAGTCTTTCTTAGCTTTCCTTAGCTGTATCTATTTTTGATGAGGCTTACCTATAGGCCTCGGGGAATTCTGGCTTCTGAAGGAAGTGAATCAAGATCCCTAGCTCTGACAGATGTTTGCCAACTTGATCTGACTCCTGGTGTGGCAAGGCAGTCAAAGTATTTCTTAATATCCACTCCCTACTCCCCAACCTCAGTCATCCCCATTGGCCCAGACTATACAACTGTCCTTCTGCCTCAATTTCCCTTCCAACCTCAGCTCAAAGTCTGACCATGCCTCACACCACATCTGCTTGGCTAGAGCCCCTGGGTCTTAACAGCTTGCTGCATTGGCCTGGCCTGTTGGACTGACCTCCTGCAATAACATTGCCAACAAAACTTTGAGAAGTACCTCAATTTCTTCTCGAGCTTGTGCTGCCTGTTAAGATGGACCACTCCCTCTCCTCAGTGTGATACCTGCATGACACACACCTGAGCTGTCCATTCCCTCTGACTACAACAGACCCACCACTTGCTCTTTCTGGGGCTAGCTGTGGCAGCCAGGCCACCTCACCAGGTCCTGGAGCTTCTCTTCACCTTTCTTATCCACATTGTTTGAGCTTCTCACTTCATGACTGCAGCTGTCTCCAGAGGAAAATCTAAGTGATAGGGATGTCTAAGTGATTATCCCTTTCCTAGATGTTGACTAAAAACTCTTGTATCTGGCAAGTATGTTCTGGGGATATTGTTTCTTATACTTTCCTACAAAATTCACCTGTCACAGTAAAATCTTCTCATATGACCTGTAGGAGACTGTTGCCATTAGCCTTAGTAAAGTAGGTCTTTTTGACTCTTCAATTAATTATAATCTCTACTTCTATCTTAATCATAACCTTATTTATCTCTCCTCAAAGAGCAAAAGAGACTAGCAAAGTATTAATTTCCCTCCCCAAAATAACAAAATTGCAGCAATGATAATAGTAATGGCTAACACTCTCTGAACACTTTATTGTGTAGTTTCTACGTAGATACAGAGATCTCAGTTAATTCTCACTGCAATCCTATCATGTAAATGATATAATTGTTATTATTATTACCATCACCCTCACCATCGCTTTATAGATTAGGAAGCTCAAATAAATTGAGTAAGAAATTTAAGGTTATGTAAGTTCAAAGTGGTGCTACAGAAAGGATACCAGGTCTGTGTAACTCCAAAGACTACACCTTTATCCATTATACTATGTTGTTTACCAGTCAATTTTCCCCAAAGCCAAGTAGATTATATATGTTTTATTGATTAATAAGTTTATGCTCTATGATGGATTCCATATCATAATCAGCAAAATTTACTGGTTTTTTCCCAGGTTATATTCCAAGAATCAAAGTAACAATTTATCAGTCATAGGGCACAGCAGATGTTTTAAATAACCATTTTATACACTTATTCTTGAATTTTTTTAAAGCCCTTCAATTAATATAATTGTATTAATTCATGTTCAGAAGATCTTATAGACTCAACATTATTTCATCTATTACCTTTGAACCACCTCTCTTAAACAACAGTGAGTTAGAATAAGTTATGCTAGCTGCTATAATAAATAACCTTCCAAACTCCGAAGGTTTAAAAAATAAAAATCTAGTTTTGCTCATGTGGATTCAAATCAGATGTGCTTGTCAGGCAAACTTCCAATCTCTCATTTAGGGACCTGGGCTCCTTTCTCTTATGGCTCCACCCTCTACTAAGTCCTTGAATCATCTCCAATCAGCATTTCCATTCAGTAGAGAAAAAAGGGTGTGGAAGAAGTTTTTTACGGGGCAGGCCTAGAAAGGGAGGATATCTCTTCTGTACATTTCATTGGCCAGAACTCAGACTCACAGCCCCAAGTACCTATAAAGGGGGTTAAGAAATGTAGCCTGTAGCTCTGTGCCCAGAGGGAAAAGGAAATCTGTTCTATGCACACAGCAGGCTCATCCAGACAGTCTGAGATCTCACTAACTTATTTGGAATGGATAAAATAGAATCCATTCAGATTTTATTGTCTACTTTCCATCCAAGATCTTTGCATGACCACCAATTCAATTTCTTAATTGAATTCTTCTTTTAAATGTGTGAGCTGGTTTTAAAGATGTGTTTATACCTTCTTTGATTCTCTTTTGCTTAAGAGGTCGACCTTCCTTCCCCTCCCCCTCAGTGTAGGCTGCTCTTAGTGACTCACTTCTGGTGAGTCAAACAGAGTAGAAATCATGAGATGTCACTTCTAATATTAGGTAATAAAAAGATTGTGGATTCTGTCTTGGGTGCACTTCCAAACACCCCCAACCCTCCCTTTGAGTCACTTGTTCTGAGAGGAGTCAGCTGCCCTGTCCTGAGCAGCAAGGGTGTGAGGACACTCGGGCAGCCTATAGAGAACGGTGAGGGCTGCCAGCAAGCATGTGAGTGATGTGAGAAGTGGATCCTTCCCCACTTGAGCTTAGAGTTAACTGTGACCCCAGCCAATACCAGGACTTCAACTCACAAGAGACTCACAGCTAAGTTGCTCCTGGATTTCTGAACCACATCAACTGTGAGATAATGTCTACTGTTTTAAGCTTCTGAGTTTGGAATAACTTGTGACATGCAATAGATGACTAACATAATGCAGTTTTAAAACTTGTATTTTAGCTCCTTCTATGCTGTCACGTGGGTTTACAGACATTCTTCCACAGAGAGTATAATGATACTTAAACTTTACTGTTATTTATGTGAAAATCTCTCAGAGCTGATGCTCACTATTGGCTCCGGGATTATATAATCTGTCCTGGTATCCACGTGTTAGCGCAGCTGCCGGATGTATGCGGAGAATGTTTCTCTGCCTGCTGTGTGCATAGCCTGCTCTCTCTCTCAGAAAGGTGTGCCACGCTGGAGAAGAGTGGTGTTGATTTTCACCTTTGAGCATGTTATTCTCTGGGATTTCATCACACACTTAGGGAACTCCAGTCTCTTCTACTTCGGTTTTACCGTGTCTCCCATGACCCCATAGAGCCCAATTCATTCATCCTCCTGATTAAGGAGAATCACACATATGAGAGAATCCATTCTGATTCTCGCCTTTGGGTATGTGGGAAACTGCCATTTTTCTATCACATTCTGTTAGCGAGCAGTTTGTTTCAGTTCTCACATTTAGGCTTCATATCAGCCATGAGAGGCCCATATTCATTGCATCTGTTTTATAGATGCAGCAAGGTAGAGAGCTATGATGTGGGGCAGGCAGAAGGTGACTGCAAGTCTATGACTCCAAATCTCATGCTTTATCATGGAAACTTCTAGGGCTTGATAGGCATATGCCTCCCTTTGCTTACAGGGATACAAGTTATTATATACTCTATACCAGAAAAGAATTTTCCAATCAAAACTCAAATGGTTACATCTGTATGTAGAGCTTAAACTTCTGTAAACCCACTGATGGAATCCAGGCAGGGGCTGAACAACTTGAACTTGGTCTTTTCCTTTTTAAAATATAAATTACCCTCTAAATTTTTACTTATGAGTCTCTTAGGGTTTTTGCCTTAAAAGAGATCTCAAAGATGATAGAATGTATCTCCTTTAGTTTACAGATACATTTATTACTTGGCCTCGCTTCTGGAATTAAAAAGTCATCTCTTTCTTCCTCAGCCCAAGTAGACCTGAGCTACTCTGAAAAGGCAGCTGGGGGCCAGACATGGGCTGTAGGGAGAGCCAAATGGGGCTGTCTGTAGAAGTGCATGCTGCATTTCACTTCTTAAAGTCCTTCTGGTCTCAAAATGACAGTGTCCAAATACCACTCTTGGTTATAGGATACCATAGCTCATACTCAATGCATATTCTCCATTTCCACTGGCATTAGAAGGGCACGTGACTACCCAGTCAACAGGAGAGAATTCCATGATGAGGTGTGCAAGAGCCATATGAAGACAGCTCAGTACGGCTCACTGGCTCCTCATTCCGTGAATGAACTTGAGCTTGGGCACACACCCCATGCTTGGAGACAGGGCATTAATGCATCAGCTCTCAATACTCATTTGCATGCAGAATACACTTAGAATGATTTTTAGCTGAGAATAAAAAGAACCAATACATATTTAATGATGCTCAATAGCACTAAATATATTAGTACTGATCTCTGAAGAAAACACCTATTGACTCAGATTTCCGGTCCCTTGACTTGTACTGTCTACCAGCTCCAGCAGGTTTCCTTGCCCTATGTAATGGCTAGCTCCAAAATCTGCAGCTCAGAATAAGACCCCGAAGTACCTCTTCTTAAATGAGCATTCTGTTGAAGTCAGAAAATGGTGGAAAAGCCCAAAGCAGAAATAGGGACTCAGACGGCCTTCTGCCTTGAATGGAGCTATCAGGCCTGGGAAGCAACAATTTCCAGCCTCTGTACTAGACGCTGGGCCATGCCTGCAGGGGGTTTGCTGTGTGCAGGGCATTGTGTTGGAATTCCATGAGCGGCATTCTCAAGAAGGACTGGAAGGAGGAACTGTGGGGTGACTGCCCTAGTTGACCACAGGGAATTAGGTGGATGACTCAATAATTTTTCTTTTCTGGGTATGGTGGGATGAACTGGACACAATTCCTAGCGCCTCAGGAACTCTGCCCTGGCACCCAAGCTAGGTGGGCTGACGCATAGACCCATTAGCCAGAGTGGTAATGTTGTGAATACACTCTGACGTCTTTAGAAATTGTTTTCGAATTTTAATATTCTTATGACATGTTCCCATTCCCTTTGCTTGTTTCTAATTTGCTCTGATTCTGAGTTTCTGCCAGACTCAGATGCCTTCTCTGACAAAATCTGACTTCTGTGGCAGCCACAGTGACATGCTGCTCAGACCTGCCTTTAAGAGAACCACTGTGAGGACAGCATCTGCCTGACAACCTCCAGATGCTGCACCTTTGGATCCTTTGCAGTGTTGGTGC
Organism: Delphinapterus leucas; assembly: GCF_059928025.1. NCBI lineage: Eukaryota > Metazoa > Chordata > Mammalia > Artiodactyla > Monodontidae > Delphinapterus > Delphinapterus leucas. The sequence continues at coordinate 98,182,646 of NC_143135.1, forward strand.
CAAGGCCACAGTCTCTACGGGGTGCTCCCAGCCAGTGACTGATCACGGGAGGTGACAGAGAAGGGCTGTTCCTGCCCAGTGCAGCTCTCCACTAGTGAACCTGTGGTCAGGTCTCCCATCAGCTTGCTTGAGACGTTCTCTGTGCTCTGCTACCACCTGAGAGCCTCACTACCCCACCCTCCTTTCTTCTCTTTCTCCTTTCACAGGTGTCACACCAGCAATGCCATCTGAACCCTTTCCCTGCTTACTCGTGCTGCCTTATCATGTACGGGTGCTTCTTCCAAAAAATCTCTTGCAGGTTTAATTCTGTTTGGCATCTGCTTCTCGGAGGGCCTATGCTGGTACAGCTCCCTTTTCTGACCCCTGCCCTCAGCATCCTTGCTTGCTTTCTCAGGCATTTGAGCCTCACCTCTGTCTAACCCACCTTGGTCTCACCATCCCTGTGGCTAATGCTTTCAGCTTGTCTTCTCCATTCCAGCTCCAGGCCTTCAGAACTCCATACCGACTGGCAAGACAGTCCAACCCCCGTTGGTAAAAGAAACAAATACCGAAGGAATCAGGAATAACAGAAATACTAGTAGCCTCTCCTAATGCCAGTATCACCAGTGTGCAAGAGTGGACGCACAGTCATTTGCCAATACCCTCATGGAATATATGTTATGTTTCAGAGTATATGTTTCAGAATATAGAATGTTTTAAATTTTAGAAAAGAGGTGATATTGAATATTATGTAATATACCCGGGGGTCTGTGGCAGCAAAAGCAGTAATATTTCTGCACCAAAATGCATAAATATTCCCACTAAGGTGGATAAACCAAGTAAAAAACAATTTTTAAAAGATAAAAAAATACAAGATTAACTTAAGGCCTATTTAGGTTGAGTTTTGCAGTGAAATAAGTTATTTTTGAAAATTTTGCTTTTCAGAGCTTTCATATCTCTGAATAGAAAGATGGTAGACCGTGGACGTCATGTAGTTAAAAAAAAAGAAAAACTCCCACTTATTAAGCACCTGCTTTGTGTCAAGCATTGTACTGAGCCAGAGTACTCTACAGGCATGATTTTATTCAACCTTCACCTCAGTACTGTGAATAGTCATTTTAGCTCCATTTTACAGGTGATGAAACAGAATCTCAAGTAACTTGTCCAAGGCCACACAAATAGCAAGCACCTAAGCTGAGATCTGAACCCTAAGGAATCGAACTCCAAAATTATTGGTCTTAACCCCTTTGCCACATTGCCTGCCCCTGGAAGTGTCATTTAGCCCTGACTACCCAATAAGACATGATGTAATAAGCCTAGCCTAGAAGTCAGGAGGCCTGGGAATTAGCACAGATTTCATTGTCTGTAGTTTGTCCTCGTTGAGACTCCATTTCCTTATATAAAATTGGGGTCAGCAATACCTAACTCGCAGGGTGGTTTTAATAAGGATCAAAGGATAAACTAGGTGTGGAAACATTCTGTGATCACACTGCAAAGTGCCAAAGAAGATGATACTGTGATGGTGGTGATGACGATATAACACATTATTATTGCTTGTGCTTCAGAAAACTCTTAGGGCTATAAATAATTGTTCCCTTGACAAAGAACTGGGTGGATACTTCATCTTCATTGAGCAGCCCTGCACTTGAGTACCAAGGAAAAGTTGGGACCTTGAGATGATCTACGAAAATGGGCCTGTTTGTAATAGCTGCACTATACCATTTGAATGTAGGAAGGAATAGCTATCTGTTCTGCACTGTAATTTCTTCTCTAAAGATTCCATTTCTATGTTTAAATAATTATGCACACATACACACACACACACACACACACACACACACAGCAGGAAAGAGACTTCCAACTTGAGTGGCTCTGGTGCTTACAAGTGAAGTAATTCCCTCTGGAACAAAACTGTTGACAGCTCTTTATCATTGTGACTTTCCTTCAACACGTCTGTTCTTTTCTTTATTTCTCATTAACACTGCCACACTGTCCATTTCATTAGTCTCTTTGTCTGGGCCAAGGATGGGTGGCTGCTGAATAAGGCAGGAAAACAAGAAATGGTTCCAAGGTGGGTATGGTGGGTGGCACAGAATACAAGACAGAGTCCTTGCTGGAGAATGCGGAGCTTTGTGTAGAAAGAGAGGCTGCGTGATTTCATGAATTCATGAATCTTTATCTTTCAAACTGGAAAGATAAACAAGAGGCAGAGAATAATTGATACAGAGGTGGTCATAGATTGAAGTCTGTGTGGGAGATTCTAAGTCACGTGAGAAGGCACAGACAGAGTCTAACTCTAAGACACAGCAGGTGGTGGGTGGGGACTTAACCACAAAGAGGAGAGGAAGAGAAAATACAGGTGTAGCGATGGGAAACAGCATCCCTGGATCTTGGATATCAAGGAAGGGTCATGTAGCCCTATATATTGACTTGCTGATGTGAAGCATGGAAGTTAGTGTGACCTAGTTGAAATTCAGCGCTGCCTCTTAAACACGTGACACTGAGTGAGCTACACAACTATCAAAATTTCAGTGTATTCAACTCAAAAATGAGGATAATTCCTATACTGTAGGGTTATCGTGAGATGTTTAAAATATTTAAAGATGTGCCTAGAACATGGCACAGACTTCATACATGTTGATGATGATAATGAAGTGTCACCATAATCTTTGTTTTCTGGGGAAAGAGACAGTCTGCCTTCAGCTCTAGTTTCAGGTCCTCTGAAAGTGGATCCTGGAGAGAGTCAGTGGCTTCTGGAAATCCCTTGCATTGTGTTACACTAAATCCAGAACTGATAAGATTATTTTATTTTACATCTGAAGACAATTTGGTTGGTTCAGTTATTGGAAATAAGGAAAACAAAAAAACCCCAACAATGCATGAAGAATCCTCTCAAAACCACACAAGAAATGGATGCAGTTGTCCTTTTACTACTTTCCTCTACCCCACAAACCTTAATCCAAGAGAATGACAAGGAGTGAAACACATTTGAATCTCATCTATTAGTCTTTCTTTGGGCCACATATGAGTGACCACGCGTCAGATCAACACTTTTCCCACCCATCCTTCCCCACAGAATGCTCTGTGTAAGAGAATGACAAGAGTCTTCCTTCTGGGGAAGTGCTTTGATGAGAGCAGTTACTCTACCATCCCATTCAACTACTCTATTGGGCAAAGGAGCTAAAGAGAAAAGAAGACACTTAGCAGCAGAAAGGACAAGAGCCTGGGTGTGTCCAGCAAGTATTTAGTGTGAGCCACAGTGAGCTAGGCACCTTGGCATGAATGCCTCTGGTTGCCAAGCATGACAGCAAAAACTCCTCAAACCTGCTGGTACCAGCTGATACGGACCACTTGTTCTATCACTTACTTGCTTGTGATCTTGGAGATGCTCCTTTACTTCCAACTGAGTTTTAGTTTCCTTACCTATAAAATGGGATATTTCCATGTCCTGGCTATTGTAAATAGAGCTGCAATGAACATTGTGGTACATGATTCTCTCTTTTTTTTTTTTGTGATACGCGGGCCTCTCACTGTTGTGGCCTCTCCCATTGAGGAGCACAGGCCCCGGACGCGCAGGCTCAGCGGCCATGGCTCACGGGCCCAGCCGCTCCACGGCATGTGGGATCTTCCCGGACCGGGGCACGAACCCGCGTCCCGTGCATTGGCAGGCGGACTCTCAACCAGTGCGCCACCAGGGAAGCCCCATGACTCTTTTTGAATTATGGTTTTCTCAGGGTATATGCCCAGTAGTGGGATTGTTGGATCATATGGTAGCTCTATTTGTAGTTTTTTAAGGAACCTCCATACTGTTCTCTATAGTGGCTGTATCAATTTACATTCCCACCAACAGTGCAAGAGGGTTCCCTTTTCTCCACACCCTCTCCAGCATTTATTGTTTGTAGAGTTTTGATGATGGCCATTCTGATTGGTGTGAGGTGATACCTCATTGTAGTTTTGATTTGCATTTCTCTAATGATTAGTGATGTTGAGCATTCTTTCATGTGCTTGTTGGCAATCTGTATATCTTCTTTGGAGAAATGTCTATATAGGTCTTCTGCCCATTTTTGCTTTTTTGATATTGAGCTGCATGAGCTGCTTGTAAATTTTGGAATTAATCCTTTGTCAGTTGATTGATTTTCAAATATTTTCTCCCATTCTGAGGGTTGTCTTTTCGTCTTGTTTATGTTTTCCTTTGCTGTGCTAAAGCTTTTAAGATTCATTAGGTCCCATTTGTTTATTTTTGTTTTTATTTCCATTTCTCTAAGTGTCCATCGACAGATGAATGGATAAAGATGTGGCACATATATACAATGGAATATTACTCAGCCATAAAAAGAAACAAAATTGAGTTATTTGTAGTGAGTTGGGTGGACCTAGAGTCTGTCATACAGAGTGAAGTAAATCAGAAAGAGAAAAACAAATACCATATGCTAACACATATATATGGAATCTAAAAAAAAAAAAAAAAGGTTCTGAAGAACATAGGGGCAGGAAAGATATAAAGATGCAGATGTAGAGAATGGACTTGAGGACACAGGGAGGGGGAAAGGTAAGCTGGGACGAAGTGAGAGAGTGGCATGGACATATATACACTACCAAATGTAAAATTGATAGCTAGTGGGAAGCAGCCACATAGCACAGGGAGATCAGCTTGGTGCTTTGTGACCACCTAGAGGGGTGGGATAGGGAGGGTGGGAGGGAGACACAAGAAGGAGGAGATATGGGGATATATGTATATGTACAGTTGATTCACTTTGTTATAAAGCAGAAACTAACACACCATTGTAAAGCAATTATGCTCCAATAAAGATGTTAAAATAAATAAATAAAATGGGATATTGACAAATATTTCATCCATTTATTTTTGATGGAGATTAAAGGCGACGTTATCAATAAAGCAACCAGCATAGCAACTGGCATAAGATATATAATGTACGTGAGCTGCTGAAGTGCTAACATATATGTGGCGGTGATGGGAGCAGCAGTAATGGTGGCAGTGGTGGAAGTAATAACACTGATGGCAAGAGTAGTATGAACTGTAGAGAGAGATTTGGAGACCACCTAAATGTCTTTGCTCTTTCTAGCAGAATGGTTGACTCAGACATCTGTACTTAGGAAACTAGAGTACTGCTTTACAGATGACATTTCTGCAACAATTTCCTTTTATTTCCCTTTAGCATTTAGTAAAGTTCTATTTGAAAACTGGAAACTACTGCAGCTGTTTCAAGAGTTTGGAGGAGGAGAAGCAAGAAGGGGAGGCTGTTCTCTCCTCAGTCAGAGGCTAAAGCCAGAGCAATAAATACTAAAATTGGTAGCAGGAGCCCAAGGAGAAGACATAACTGCACCTTCCCAGCTGGCAATCCCCCAACTCAGGCTCTTCAGTGACTCCATGAGGACTTCAGGATAAAACTCATGCTCCTATGCATGGTGAGTACAAGCATCTTCACCAACTGGCCTTGCCTACCTCTTAAATTCCAACTCGCAGTGTCTTCCACCCTCTGCTTCTACAGGACACGGTGCTCTTTCAGACCTTGGTGCCTATTCATGCAGCATCTTGGGCCTGTGTACATGATGAGCACCAACTCATCTTTGAAGATGTGTCTCGTGCCACCTATTTTTGAAGACTTCCTGAACTTATCTCCCTTCAATGATACTGACCATCTCCTACTTGGTGTCCCAAATTTCCAATGTTTCTATTAGCATCTGGAAAGTTTTATGCAATTTTTGTCTCTTCCTATGAAATTCCTTGAAGTCAGAGACTATGTCTTATTTATGTTTGTGTCCCTGACAAATAAAAGGGACATAATTAATGCTTTTTGGATGAACGATGAAAGGGAGGGAGGGATGGATAGATGGATGAATAAATAAATGAATAAAGGGGTGAGTGAATGGGTAGTGAGTGAAGACACAAGTGAAAAGATCCTCCTGAAATACCCTACAGGGGACTGGCAGAGTTCTGTCAATACCTCCCACCCCCCAACTCCAGCTCTTCACTGCTCAGAACTTGGAAGTTCCTGAATTTTATTTCCATGTGTCTTATTCTTTATTGGGAAGTCAGGATAAGGTACACGTATAAGAAATTGGTGATGTGTGGTTCATATATACAATGGAATATTACTCAGCCATAAAAAGAGAAAGAAATAGTGCCATTTGCAGCAACATGGATGGACCTAGAGACTGTCATACTGAGTGAAGTAAGTCAGACCGAGAAAGACAAATATCATATAATAATGTGGAATCTAAAAATAGGGTACAAATGAACTTATCTATAAAACAGAAATTGAGTCACAGAGGTAGAAAACAAACTTATGGTTACCAGGGGATAAGCGGGGGACGGATTGATTCAGAGAGTGGGATTGACATATACGCACTACTACATGTAAAGTAGATAGCTAATGAGGACCTACTTTATAGCACAGGGAACTCTACTCAGTACTCTGTAATGGCCTGCATGGGAAAAGAATCTAAAAAAGAGTGGATATATGTATATGTATAACTGATTCACTTTGCTGTACACCTGAAACTAACACAACCTTGTAAATCAACCATACTCCAATAAAAATTTAAGAAAAAGAAATACACAGAAATTGGTGATGATTTGGGTTTTGATCATGCTGATCTGAGATGCTAAGACATCCATGTGGAAATGTCTAGAAGGTAAATAAGAATATGGGGTGAATGCTCAGATGAGAAGCCAAACAGGAAGTATAGATTTGAGAGTCATGTGAAGCAGTGATGGTTAAAGCCAGGGGTAAGGATGAGACTGCTGAGGGGATAAAGGGGGTGTGGTGGAGGAAGATCAGGGCTACTTGGGTAACATGGGGGAAACAGCAAATTGGAAAAAGGAGTCAACAAAAGAGTAGGAGGAGCCTTTGTCCTGAAGCCAGAGAGGAGATACTCAAGAAGACAATGGTTAACAATGGCCAATTCCAAGAGAAAGTAGGTAGCTAGAGGGCTGGGAAGAGGCCACTGGATTTGCCAATTTACTTGAATAATTATAATTCACCAATTAGTGGCAGAACTCAGATATAGTCTTTAGAAACAAGAAGCTTCCTTGCACAGTCCCAAATTCAGATCAATTCTCATGGAAGGGAAAGAGTTACAAAACTATTAAAAGTATTGTTCAGAAATATCAAACCAGCAGTTTTGTTCATCAATTCAGATTTAAAATTTAATTTCATGGTACAATGAACCCATACACAGTTATGTCTATTAAGGTCACCCACTCTCAGCTCATCAGCTTACTCTGGGCATTGATGATGGTAAAACTCTTTAGGAGATAAGAATCACTGTTTCATACTTCCCAGTGCTCACAGTTTTAATGTGAGTCAAGATTTTCTGACTCTGAAATACTCAATGAAGTTTATCCCCCTAGTTCTCCCCTGACTGCTCCTCAATCCATGGTTTTAACAAAACAAACACATTCTGCAAGAGATTCTCAGAGGTTTAAGGCAAGGAGAGCTGGGGAAGGAAGTTTTCGATGGAGTCTTTTCATTGTTTCAAGGAGAGACACACGCGTTTTACTTGAATTATTTGCTTAGCTTCTCATCACCTGTTTCTTCTTTCTGCTGCTCAAAATATTAAGGCCAGAATTCAACCAGCTTTTACCGTGCTTCTTATTATTGCAATAATGGGTGCTTAATTCATGAAATACCTTTTGTCTTCCACACAATGTGAATCTAGAATTTTCCTTTAAGGCAACATGGTAATTAGGCAGTTGGGATTTAAATTGGCCTGAAAATATATTCACATCCAAGGTCAACTGAATATGGACACACATGCACAAACACACGTATTACATCTTTCTCTCTCTTTATATACGTATAGCCACATATATAATATATATATTTTTTATGTGTATACATATACATGTGAGATATACCTATATATACATATGATGTATACCTATATATACATGTGATATAGATAAAAGTATATCTAGATATAGATATACCTCACATGCATATGGATATAGATATAATTAAAAAAAATTTTTTTTGATGTAGACCCTTTTTAAAGTCTTTATTGAATTTGTTACAATATTGCTTCTGTTTTATGTTTTGGTTTTTTGGTTGCGAGGCATTTGGGATCTTAGCTCCCTGACCAGGGATCGAACCCGCACACCCTGCATCAGAAGGCAAAGTGTTAACCACTGGACTGCCAGGGCAGTCCCAGATATAGATATAATTTAATGTGAAGAGTCCTGAAAAAATCTGCCTGCTCTTCCCCTTACTTTCCCCCAGAAACTATGCCTTCAATTGTTGAAAATTCAGCACTTTCTGAAACATAAAGTGGGTTAGCAGCAAGGTCTAGAGAAGTAGGGGAGAGAAAAACAAAAAACCACCTCAGAAATATTATAAAAGCATAATTAATGTGGAATATTGCAGTATTCTAATGTGGAATGTAGAAAGCTGTGGAGAACTGATTGTCCACCCTCTCCAGGCTACACTGTCTGAGTTCTCTGGATAATTGGCTGGCTCTCTTCTTCTCTTTCTACTTTTTCACTTCAGCAGATGTATTCTTTTTTTGTAATAATTTGAAAAAATACTAAATTCTGATTTTTTTATTATGGTGAAATGTTGAATCCCACTTCCCCACCCCAGAATATATTTAACCCTATATTCAACCAGTGAACAGTGACTGAGGCCTCTTATTCTGGCAATGCCATGGAAACAAAGCAAATAAAACCTGTTCCCTGCCCTCAAATAGGACAAAATCTATTGGAGGAGATTATTCTGCATATAAATAATTATAACACCATGAGATAAACGTTAATGGAAGTATGTGCATGGCCATGTGAGAGCACTAGAGATGAAGCATGAAATTGCACGGAGATCACAGGGCAAGACACTTTTCAGCAGAATCTGGAAGGGAGAGTAGGAAGGCACCTGGTGGACCAGGGAGAAAATGGCATCCCAGTTAGTGAGAACAGCATATGTACAGCAGCAGAAACACGTCTTGTTTGGGAAATTACAAGCGGCTTGAAGTTGAGGGAGAGAGATTAGATATGGGAACATATGTATATGTATAACTGATTCACTTTGTTATAAAGCAGAAACTAACACACCATTGTAAAGCAATTATACTCCAATAAAGATGTTAAAAAATAAAATAAAATAACAAGGTAGGATAAAGGACAAAGGGCTAGTTATGCCATGCTAAAAATGTTTAAAGTTTCTTAAATAGTAAAGAAGGGAAATTCCAAAATTACTTTTCTTACTAGCTAGAAATAAGATATAAAGTATTGACGTTGACCTGGTTGCAAAGAAAAGGATTGTGTCAATGAAAAGAGTAGATGCCTGGAGACACATTGGACTCTTGGCTTTGAATCCTTCACCTTCTTGAAAGAAATATGTCTTGTTCCAATGGCTGGACACTGTGGTTTAGTTTGCCAGATTACCATGTAGTGATGATAATAGAGGCCACATTTGCAGGACTTTTCACTCTGGCCAAGAGAGAGAAGTAGTCTGACCTGGGGACCTCGCCACACCCCAAAAGGATGAACATATTTTCTTCCTTTGAGGTGTCGACCACAGGAAAGGCAGCTTCCTAATTTGGGAAGGAAAATATGATTTCAAGAGCTTAAAACATCAAGTGATTCTTTCAAACTGTATTTTGATGAGGTAAGGGTGGATGAATGAGAATCATATGGATTCCATTTTCCTGAAGATCCATCTACAGATTTAAAATTAAGGAACAAGGAGCTTGAGGCAAAACATGCTTTAGAGTTAATCTAAACATAAATGTTTGAGAAACTGTTTGAAATTTTCATAGATCTGCACAGAAATTCAGTTATGCATCTCTCCATTATGTGCTCTGTGAATTTCGCTCAGAATCCAGCCCTTTTGCACAGTGTCATTTGCAGAGAAATGGCCTAAACAGACTTGGAGAAACCTAGTTACTATGTTGGGTACACAGTGACCTCAGACCCATCAAAAACTGTTGGGTCCTGAGCAAGCTTTCAGAGACCATCCCCAAAGCCTCCTTCTATCTCTCGCCCCAACCCATGAACATACTCATGTAATCAGATTTCACTAGGTTATGCTGTAGTAACAAGCAGTCCTCAAATCTTAGTGGCTTCCAGTAACAAAGAGTTCATTTCTCATTCTTGTCTCACTCACATTGGCTGTTTCAAGGTTGAGGTTCTCCTCCATGTGCTGTCTTCATTTAGGGAATGGCAGAAAAAGCAGTCTCTATCTGCGACACTCAATTCTTGAGGCAGAGAGAAGCAAGCAATGGCAAAACCATGAGCGGTTCTTTAAACTTTTGCCTAGATGTGAAATAGATCACTTCCACTCACAGTTCATTGGTCAAAGCACATCATACATCCAAGCTTGACCTCAGTGAGGTAAGAATACACTTCCTACAGGGAAAGCATCAGGGAGGTGTCCCCTAGGAAATCACAAGAAAGAGGGACAGCAAAGAATTTGAAAAAATAATAGAATCTACAATGTCCGTTCACCTTTAGCATGATTAAAATTTTGAAATTTTGCTTACTTGCTTATGTCTCCCTCTCTCAGATTTACAATCTGCATAAGAGCAAAGATCATATCTTATACTCATCACATGGTAGGTGTTGATACTTAATGGTGCTCAGTAGATATTTGCTAGATAAAAAAAATCAAGTTTCTGCTTTCCCTTCTGAAAATTGGGCACATTGATATCTGTTCCATAAGAATGCTAAGAAGATCAAATTAGATAATGAATCTTCTTTCCTTACGGGCACAAGATTGCAGAAGCATTTTAGGACAAATAATGTGGCAGCTCTCCAGACTGGTGAGAAAGAGTTTGCACTCCAGAAGGGGTATTCTTGCGTACAGTTCTCAGACTTCGTACCAGTTTCCAGCTTTCTCCCCACAATCCGCAGCATCAGTGGGTCCCATTGTTAGCAGGAATTGGCCTGTTCCTGTACTTTGTCTCCAGGTGAACTTGTTTCAGGATATCTAGTCACATAGACACAGGCTGCCTTATCAAGCCTCTGGGATAAGGATAGTCTTCACTTGCAGTTTTTAGATACCCTGGTACCAGACAATAACTCATCTGTGCTACTTAAAAATACCTCTATGAGAACCTCCTCCAGGTCAGATGGACAGAAGTGGCCTGAGAGCCCAGTGAGAACAACTGATCTGTTGCTGGAGACTTAAGAGATTTTAAAGAAATGTTTTCAGATGGAGATCCCAGAGGAACCCATATTGTGTTCTCAAATTTCTCAGGGAAACAACCAAGGTTCACATATATATTGTAGACTCACTTTGAAAACAGGGAGCCAACAGGATCCACAGTACAATAATAATAATGCTACTTTTTCCATAATCTGGAGCTTGAAAACAATGTTCACTATTAATCATAGATCAGTTAATTCAACACAAGTAATAAGTTGGATGCTTCAATGTGTTTGTTACACTTCTGGGCACTATCATTACAATTATGTCTTTTCATCTTGTTTTTTTCTTGCTGGATACAGAGTTCATATACCTGATTCTCTAGTTCCCAAGTACAGACTCCAGAGTTTATCCTTTACTCATTAGGCTCTTTTGGGGGTCCTTATTATATTGGAAGCTCTTTGGGAACCTGAACATTTACCAGTTCCAATCACTCTTTGGTTCCAATCACTCCTAGGCAACCTCTGTCTCAGGAGCTCAGAATGCCTTTCTCAGAATGCCACTTAATGACCCACGTCTTATCCCCACATTATGGACAAGAATAGTGAAATCTACTCAGGGACTGTGGATGTACCCAGCTTTTCCCCGGCGTCTTCTCCAACGTCACCAATATCCAGAACAACTTGGAGAGGAATAAGTATTCTGATGTCTTAATAGCAGAGGCCATGACACTTGGCTTTCTTGCTCTTTGTTTCAGCAACAGTAGACAGTAATATCCAATGGCTGCCTGCCTGGGCAGATTACACAACAGGAAGAGAGCTAAGGTGCGGGGAAGAGAGGATGTGCATAAACACCTCTTCTCCCATGCCTTGAATGCTTCAAGTCAGAGGGATGCTTTTTGAGATTGCTTGATATTGTCCCTCTTCTCCCTTAAATGTTGATTTCTTCCAGGTCCCCTTTTTAGCACCTTTTTCCTTCTATCCATGATCTCTGAGTAGTCTTAGAATTCAATTTGCCTTTGTATTCTGACAACCCCAAAAGCTCAGCCCACGTGTCTCTCCTCTCCCAGGCTTCTATTTCCAATGCATAATGGACATCTTCATCTGGGTGTCTTGTTGTTATTTCAAATATAATATATCCAAAATGACATTGTTTATTGTTCTCTTCAAACCTGCTGTTCTATGTGTCCCTTCCTATGTGTCCCTTTGTATGGAACTGAGTTCTACCTATTCACTTACCCTGGGCTAGCTTTCTCATAGCAACGATTCTGCTCTATGGCAGTCCTCATTCTTCTCACCTGTCCCTTCTGCTAGATTATGAGCTCTTTGAAAGTAAGGTTTTATTATTCATCTCCATAAACCTCAATAATGGAGCCTAAAAAGTGACAGGCTGTAAGTGTTTGCACAAAAATGACTGGATAAGGTGAGTATTACCATAACCCATCATGCAATCAAGCATGGCCTGGTCAGTTTCAGTAGATTGAAGAAGTCCCAGAAGAGTGCGGGTGTGGGCCTAGACTAGTTCAGTGGAGGGAGCAGGGGTCAAGAAAAGGCTTAGTCCAGCATCCAGGAGCCAGGACACAAAATCTGAAAAGTGTGAACCAGTAGACCTGATTTTAAGTACGTAGTGACCCAGGCCTACAGACAGCATCAGAATAACTACAGACAAGTAGCAGGAGCTGGACAGGGCCTCGGGAGCCATAGAAAGGACAGGCAAAAGTCAAGGACAAGGGATTGCTTTATTCCTTAAGCTGGGAGGTAAGCACATGGTTCTTGACTCAGGGATCCTGATGGAAGCTTAATGGGGACACTCCTCCTGTGAATGAGGTAAATGTTCAATGTGCAGCTTGCTCACATCTGGGACCCAAAGTCTGGCTGGGCTGTCCACAAGGTCAGCTTGTAGCTGAGGGCCAGAATGCGTGGCTGGGTCTGTGCAAATTCCTCCCATGCTGGTCAGGCTTAGCCCAGAGCCCAAGAAGGGACCGAAGCAATAGGTGGGAGTTAAGGACTCCAGTTATGAGGAAGAGAGATGTTGCTGCAAATTAGACAGGCCTAAAAGGTTCTAAAAGTCCAGTTTGGTCCTATTTAAAGCATTAGTTAAGTACTAAATGTAGTTAAGTATTAAAATTGGTCTCCTAGAAACTGAGTGAAGGGCATATGGGAACCCAGTATTATCTTTGCAACTTTTCTGTAAATCTAAAATTATTCCAAAATGAAGTGTTTTCTGACAAACCATTTATTAAAAATATTTTATGACCTAACAGGGTTTAGAATATTGAATGAAAATTAAGCATTTGGGAGTCTTCCAGTGAAAAAACATCAGACAGGTTTACTTTATTCCTCACTAGGATCAGATGCTCTCCAGCTGGCTAGGTTTGCTATGGAGTATAGAAAGGCATTTACTGGGGAGACAACTTTTGTAGTCACAAAGGCTGGGCTGAGGTCCTTTCCTTGAAGCCTATTCAGGAAATGGGGGTGCTTCTTATTATATTTCTTACAATCTGACCCTACTACCAGGGTGGGGTTGAGAGATGGGATGAGAGCTCTGGAGAGGAGGAAGGGGAAGGGGGAGAGGGGGACCAAGGTACTGCTGTGCTACAGAATCATCATCAACGCCTTCCCCCTTCTTTGCTGCCACTTCTACAACTCAACAACCTCTGCTTGTCCTTAGATGACCCAGGGAGTCTTGTTTCTTGGAGCTGCCAGTTAACAAGTGAGGTTGCCAACAGAAGCCAGTTGCTCTCTTCTGATGCTGAAACTTAACAACCTGTCATCCTTTGTTGTCTGCAGAACAGAGAACACAGCCAAGCCGGCAGGGAGAGTCTGTTGTATGAGTCCAGATCTCATTGGAAGGGTGCAATTTATTCACACATATCAAGGAAGGGCAATAAATCCTTATCACTGCCACCTTTTCTCAGTCTCCAAGGGGTCAGGAAAAATTATGATGGGTATGGGATGGGAGGAACCTAACATGGTGACAGTTTTTCCCTAGATCTAACCATAGTATTGGGTTGGCCAACTGAATGCAAAGAATGGACACAACGGTCATCATATAAGTGTATTTACTGGCCTGCACATTTAACAGCATCCTTCATGTGCCTCCCTGATCTGAGAGTCAAAGCTCCCAAAGATATTGGCAAGTAGGAGTGGGGGAATTCATTGATTGAGAGGATTTCAAACAACCTGAGAGAAAGAGAGAGAGCAAAGAGTTCAATAACTAGAGATGGAAGCATGAAAGAAGAGAACCAACCAAACTGAGAGCAAATTAAAAATTCCTCTTGAGAGTTATTTTATCAGTGCAGAAAAATCAAAACTATTTGGAAGCGGGGCCGGCCTGTAGTTGGAAGGGGAGACTACAGAGTTGCCAGGAATTGTAGGGTGAGTTTGTTTAGGGAGCTTCCCCAGTTACTTCCTTCTTATCGCCGCCTTTCTGTGGGCTTACCTTTGACTGCGCAATGACCAGAAATTCCAGGCTGGGAGGCTGCTCAGGTAGAATCAGCTGAAGAGAGGGTTTGGAGACCCGTCAGGGCCAAATGATACATCAGAGCGTTCGGGGCAACCCGAGGGCATCTGCTGACTCAAGAGGAAGGTCTTATTTCCAGATAACAGGCATTAAGTGGGCCTATGTTACCAAGTCATTGAAGAAAGACCAATGAGAAGAAGATTCTCTGAAGAGAGAGAACAGTGTATTAGGACAGAACTGAGGCCTCAGAGAAAATACTTAATTGCCAGAGCAAGTGTGGATGAGTGGGAAGCGCCCTAGCTCGGGAAGAATGACCTGGGATTAAGTCTGAACATTCCTGTGTACATCCTGTGATCCTGGGTGAGCTCTCTGAGCCAGTTTCCTCATATATAAAAAGGAAACCTGACCTACTCTCTTATTTATGAGAGTCAATTGCAACAACACATAAAAGTCTTTTATGCAAATGAAAATTGTGATTGTAACTGTAGACCAGATAAGGCACCTCTGACCTGGACCAGGACCAATTTTATCTGTTTCACCCCATACTCATGTGTGAAAAAAAAGTGCATGTTTTATTTTATTTTTATGACTTATATGCAAAGATCTTATTTGACCTTTTTAATTTGCCCACATTACAGATAGGCAGTATTTCTGATGACTAGTTAGGCTGTTAGGATATTGTACTTACAGTGAAATCCCTATTGATAGTTCTCCATTGATTTCTTTTCCCACATCCATCGCAATTGCTTTAAAGTACCTACAAATTGACTAAAACTCCCTGCTCAACAGTTCTCCTTTCCCACAATTCATTTCTTCCAGTATCTTGAAATAATCAGTGAGGAATCATCTATATACCTACATATCTTTGTGTGTTTACATGTATGCACACAGCACCTGTCTCCATGGAAAACGAAGCCTTCTGGAAATATTGCACAATTAATTCTCTTGGCCGCACTTCAAACTTCACTTCCAGAGAAGGAATAGATATTTCCCCCACTTTGTGGATGAAAAACAGAGTCCCAGTCACTCATGGAATGAATATTATAACTGATGAGAATCTACTTCTCTGGAAACCCAGGCTTCTTATATCCTATTCCATAGTCTTTGTTATTTCCATAGGAAGGAATTCACCATGGCTCCCTTTAATCTTTATTCCACTCTTTATGGAAAACAGTAATTTCTGGGCTAAAGGACAGTTTACATTGGGGTCAGGAGGATGGAAGAAGACAAGAGAAGGGCCTTAAGGGCCTTAATCTACTACAGGTCTACCCAGAAAGCCTCTGCTAACACTTTCCCAGCTCGTCTGTGTGACTGGTAAATGATGAGGTGCAGGCTGGGTCTGGAATCCCCCTTCACGCGAGCCTACAATACCTGTGCCACGCTGGATGCTGTAGAAGGCATGGAGCTGGCTATTCTATCACATACCTTCGAGGCACAGCATATGAATCTTAAGGTGCTAGGGCAGAAGAATAGATTTTAAGAGCTCAGGGGAAGAGAAGCATGTCTGCAACCTGCTTTCAGCCCATGAGTCAGAGGTAGATGATTGGATGTCATTGCAAGAGAGTTCCTCAGCCTGGGGACATAATTAACAGAACTGTGGCCACCTGCTGTCAGGTGCCAGCACTGGGGGTAATTAGCAAACCGGGTACCTGAGGATCACAAGGTCTAAGATGGGAAAGAAGCAGAAAAAAGAGCATTTAAAGCAGCAGAATGAAATCCCAGAAAAGACCTTGTGAATTCAGAATAGCAGTCTGAAAAAAAAAAAAAATCAATTGGCTCCTTTATGAGCTGCTGATGCAACAACAACCCTGGTCTGGTGAAATATCACTGGACCTATATACCCGGGGTTGGAGGCTGACCTGACCATGTCCAAAGCCAGCGTCACTGTGCTGCAGGGTTCATCCTTAGCATCCCACAAACAAAGAAAAGGGTAGCAATCGATACGGGACATGACGAAAGCCCAGGAGAGCCAAAAGGAGTTGGCAGGTCACGGCAGAAAGAGGCAAGAGAAACAAAAAAGCCCCGGAGATGTCAGCCTCAGATTTCTCAAACAGCACAAAGGATGTTGGATTTCAATGCACACTGCTTGGCTCTGTTCAGGGTATAAAAGGGAACAAGGTGGTCAGTGTTAAAGGAAAGAGGGAGAAATGGCTGACGACAGCCTTGGAGCTGAATTAAAAAACACCAAATTAAAGGCATGTGTATTGAACTGAGGCGCTGCGTGCGGGTGCCCTCCCAAAGACTCTGCAATTACCAGACTTGGTACCGAGGCTCCCAGGCAGCAGGTCACCCACTCAGGGGTGTCAGGGAGCCCAGGAATGGCCCAGATCACCCCCTGCCCGTAACATTTCCCTCACTTGAAGGTTAAGTCCTTTAGCTTATTACTTTGATTTCGCTAATGTCCAAACTGTCCTGGGGAGACAGAACCATAGATGAATTTCAGTCTTTTTCTACAGAGTGTATTCGATAGTAGATGTCACAGGTAGAGATTTATATCCCATCTCTCATCTTTAACCTTTTAAAGACACTGGCCAGTTCCCTAATGTTGCTCACTTGCTCTTCACAGCAGGTAATAAGAATGATGCTCCCTGGAGTTGTACAAAACGGTGGCCCACAGGCCCCAAGCTAGTTTCTCCTTAAGATTGCTATCTACCTCAGTTTCAAGCATTTTTTGCTGCTAGTGCTTTGGGTTTGCTATGCCTGCTGCCTGCCTGGTTCCTGATCTTCCCAGCCTTGGACTATAGGCAGGCTCTGTGAGTCTCCTGTTTCTGCATCCCTAGGTTTCTCTTAATTCCCAGTTCCTACGACCCCCTTTGTCTTTCCTACTCCTGCCTTGTCCTTATGTAATGTCTTTTACTTTGTCCTACCTCCTGTAGTCTTGGCTTGCAACTGCTTTTTTGGGAGCATCAACTGCTCCTGGTCTTGTGTGACGCTGGATACCTGAGGAAGGTGGCAAGGAGAGTCAGGAAGGAAGAAAAGGAAGGTGGAGCACCAAAGCATACACTATTCTCAGCATGATCTGTTGATGGTGAAAACCATTAGAAAGCACTCTTAGAGCAGCTACCAATGAGATGGCTTGTTGGGTCATTTTTAATGCATTGCACACTCAGATTCTTTTTCCCAGGGTTTCAAAACCAAAGCAATTGCAGCTATTCTGAAATAGCTCTCCCAAAGAAGAAATAAATGTATGTATTGGGAGGAAATAGGGATTTCCATTGATTATTCTAATACTTGGCTCTCTGAATAACTGAGATGCTTACTTTAGTGGACCTGGGTTCTAGTCCTAGTTTCGTTATTAACAAAAGTATACAGACTTATCCAACTCAAATCTGTTTTCTCACATCTACATAAAAGAAAATTTTCTTTGATAATTTATTAGAAATAAATGTTTAAGAGATAAATTCACCAGAAATAAGTAGTAAAAGGGCCTGCAGGAACCAGTGTAAGGACCAATGGCTGAGAGTTGGATTATACAAATGCTAAGGTTCTGCCACTCAGCAGTGGCATCTAGATCAAGGCCCTTAATTTCAATTTCCTGCCAAATTAATTCTAATATCTCTGCCAGATCTAAAATTCTAAAATCCTATGAATCTAAGAGAATAGAGCTTAAAAGAGTCTTAGAAAAATGAAAATATTGAAGGAGTTTTGCTTTAGCTAATTGCTCAGATTAATTTAGTTTTAATCCTTTGTAATAATATAGGCCTTTATTGCTAAAGAAATATATTTTGGAAATGGATATTTCTTGGGTAAGTGATGGAAATCCAGAATTCCTTCTACACTGAGAACATTATGAGATAACTCCTAATTTTATTACATAGAGAATTTACTTTATAAGTTTGTTTAGGAAGTTTGATATATTGTTTTAAATGTCATTTTTAAAAATTAAAATTTGGACCTCTTACATTAACATAGCTACATAACTGAGTATCTTTTCCCTTTTTTTCCCTAGAATTCATATAAAACCACCAAGAAAATCTCTGAAACTCCATTTTAAATGAAACTATATTGAAATATAATATACAGATAGGAAAAATTGTGTAAGGACTGCTGCCAACAGGTGTTAATATTGGGACGAAGCCATGAAAAAAAGCATAGAAAGAGTAGCCCAAGAGTGGCAAATCTCAGAAAAAAGGGTAGTGAAAATATACTTCTCAAAGGGGAGAGACCAGCTCCATTTTTTACCCAAATAGGGTCAGAAACTGGGGTGGGCTGTCTTGGTGGTTGAAGCCAATTCAACTAAAATACAAACAAACTAAACAGAAAAGTCAGGGCTATATAAAGAATAAAACAATCAATCATATCTGTAGGAACCAATCTGTTTCTGTACCAGAAATAAGGCTCCCCTATCATCTTTCCCTCTACAGGAAACTCCTTCAAAGAGCAGGTCTAGGAAAATCCAACCCATGCAATAATAAATAATAATAAAGAAACTGGAAGACCATTGAGAGAATGATGCTATAATAAAAATCTATGGGGAAAATACCAAGGCTTACCCACAAAAAACATAAACCTATTATAAAAAACACAAACCTATGTGAATGGAGAGATATGCCATGTTTGTGGACTGGAAAACTCAAATTTCTTGGTCTCTTCAAATTGATCTATTAATTGAACACAATCCTAATAAAAATCCCAGCAGTATTTTTTGCAGAAATCAACAAGTTGATTCTAAAATTAATATGGAAATGCAAAGAATCAAGAATAAACAAGCCAATCTCAAGAAAAAAGAAAAGGCTAGAGGATTGTACTATTTAATTTAAGACTTAATAGTCAGCTATAATAATCAAGATAGTGTAGCACGGGCATAATAATGAGCACAGAAACTGATGGAACAGAATAGAGTCCAGAAAGAAACTCACATATATATAGTCTATTATTTTTGACAGTGGTGCTAAGGAAATTCAATGGGGAGATGAAGTCTTTTCAACAAATTTTTCTGTTACAACAGGATAAACATATGTAAAAAATAAAAATAAACATGATACTGGAACTCTACCTTACGCTACACACAAAAATAAATTTAAGATGGATCATATATTTAAAAAACAAAAAACTTTGCCAACAGACAAAGAACGCTCATCAGCCAATGCTGCAACTGAGCAGATGAAGCATGTGGCCAAGAATTCAAAGAGACAAAACAACTTAAAGGAACTATTGTCTTTAAAAGGGAGACCCGGAGGCAGAGATAAAAGAATCCAGAGAAGAGACAACAGGAGGAGATGAAATATGAGCTAACAGAACTTAAGAATAAAGGGAAAATTTTCATCACATAAATAGAATCAAAATTATAAGAAGCACAATGAAGAATAAACACTACAGAAATATAGAATAGTTCATAAAAATGAAACATGATTTAAAGCAAACTAATTAAGCACCATAAAATAAACTTAACATAAGCAGAAGAATGGAATTTTAAAAGATAAAAATAGATATTAAGGGGTTAGAAAACAGAAAACAAATTAATACATTAAAAAAATTAGCACTTTCATTAAAAAATTATAATACAATTTAACCTAATCAGTGAAAACAGGGAGAAAGTATAAATAGAAAACAAAGCAAAAACCAAAAAAAAAAAAAAAAATCACATAAGCAGAAAAAATTAAAATACTCTTAAGAAAGGGCTTTGTTCAATTTTATGCAAGTACATTTTGGGAAACTATGATTTGCCAATCCTGACCCTAGAAGAAATAAAAAGTCTAAGTGAATAAATTTCCCCTGAAAAGACCCACCCATAAAAAAAGTACCAGATCTAGCATGTTTTATAGAAGAGTGTTGTCAAAACTTTAAAAAGCATGTAATTCCAATGCTATTTAAATTATTCCAAAGAATGGGAAAAGAAGGAAATCTTGCAAATTAACTTATGAAGCTAAATACTAACTTTCAAGTTATTTCTCAAGCAAATCTGGACAAATACTGCATTGAAAAATTACAAACCAATATCCTTTACAAATATTTTTTCAAATATTCTAAGTAAAATATTTGTAAGAAGCTGGTGGAAAATTTTTTAAATAATGTCAATGACTGAGGGGGGGTTACTGAAGGAATGTGAAATTTGTTTAATATTATGAAATTCCTTGACTTATTTTCTCATCTTAATAGGTTTAAGGACAGTCAAATCAAATAATCTTACTCATAGATGTTAAACAAGACTGACAAAATACAATAGTCAGAACCAGAACTGAGGACCAACCCCTTACCCCACCATGAACTAGCAGTAACACAATGGTAGTTTACCCTGGAGATGGGGCAAAAACACGGAAAGAGACCTCCTCTATGGCATAGACATGAGGATAGCTGAAAGCTAAGGGTGGAATTGGAACACTGAGAAAAACGCATGCACAGGTCCCACAAGCCAACGGAAGCCCACAACCAGGGGAATGTGAAGCCTGTCATGTGCTGAGGATTATGCTAGCAATAGCGAAATACAAACCCAGTCCAATTACTGACAACCTTGAGATAAAACACCTTTATAGACACATATGAATGCCTTGACAGTAGAGACACGGCCATTTCTGGTCATAAATGCTATTTACCTCTATATTTCCTGTTCTTCTACACATAATGCCAGGCATTCAATAAAAATTATGAGACAAACAACAACAAGGAAAATATGACCCATGGTCAAGAGATAGAGCAGTACATGTCAAAAATCTGGTTTGGATGTTGAGACCAATGACACCTGTCACATATTGGGAGGGTTTAAAAAAGCTTATTACTCACATATTGAAACTTTATAAGGAGGGCAAGGAGGGCTCTTAAGCTGACCTGAATTGGTCTAGGAAAGTGGGAAAAAGAGACCTGCTTAGGTTTTATGGTGTTTAGGGGATGGGACTGGGGTGGGAATTTCTATATAGAGACCAAGGCTTGCATAATTTGAAATTCCCACTGGTGCCAAAGAAGAGAGCACCTGGGCTTTCTCATCAACACACCCAGGGTGAGGGAGAAAGAGAAAGGGAAGTGGTGGGGCTTGAAAGCTGTCGGTAGTCAGACACTGAAGATGGAGCCAGACTCTAATACGCAATAACATGAAGTATGGGAAGGAGAAAGTTGAAGTAAACCACTCTAGGAGTCTTAAATTATACCTGAAGTGGTAGAATATTACTTGAAGGTGGACTATTGTACTTTAAATATGTGTACTGTAAATCCTAGAACAGCATTTCTGAACCTAGATACTACTGACTTTGGGAGACAGATAATTCTTTGCTGTGAAGGACCACCCTGCATATTGTAGGATATTTAACTGTATTCTGGACCTCTGCCCACTAGATGCCATAAGAACCCTCACAGTTGTGACAATTAAAAATGTGTCCAGACAAATGTCCCCTAGAAGGCAAAATTTCCCACTGTTGAGAACCACTTCTCTAAAGCAATAACTAATTTTCTTTAAGTAAATGAGCTATAATTAATAAGCCAACAATGGAAATAAAAATGTATCAAACTCAATTAATTAAAAAAGGCAGGAAAAGAGGAAAATGGAACAAAAATGTGCAATAGAAATTTGGCAAGGTATTAGATTTAAACTGAATCATAGCAGTGAGTAAATATCAATGTTCTAATCACTTCAATTAAGAGGCAGAGATGGTCACATTGGCTAAAAACACAAGACTCGACTATGTGCTATCTATAAGAAGCTCATTTAACATATAAAAACATAGGTTTAAAAGTAAAAGGATGAAAGATATATCTCATGCAATTACTAATTTAAACAGTTTTTAAAAAGCTAGAATGGCTTTATTAATACAAGACAAGAGACAAAGTAGACTTCAGGATAAGGACTATTATTACAGATAAAGACAAATATTACATGATATTAAAGATTATACTATTTGATAATATAAGAACACTGCAAAATACATAAAACAAAATGGATAGTACTCAGAGGAAAAACAGACAAATCCACAGGTATAGTTGGAGAAATCAATACTCCTCTCTCAGTAAGGATACAGAAGAAAATCAGTACGGAAGTACAAGACCCGAACAACTAACTTGACCTAAGTGATATTTATAGATTTTACATATATATAAATATATATATATTTATATATATATATAAATATATATATTATATATATAAATAATATATAAATATTATGATATTTATATATTTATTTATATATAAATCTGTTGTTTACCCAAACAACAGAATATTCATTCATTTTAAAGAATACATCAAATATTCACCAAAATAGATCAGATTCTAGACTATAAACATATATCAAAAATTAGAAAATAACTGAAATAGATTGTCTTCATAGGTTAGGACAATCAATATTGCTAAGAAATTAATTCTCACAAAATATGTTTTACAGAGATTTTCAAATTGATTCTAAATTTTGTATGGTAACATAACTGACTTAGAATAGCCATGACAACTTTAAAATAGCATAACTTTACAAAAGCATAAAGTGGGAAGGCTTACATTACTTGAACTCAAAATTGAATCGACAAGAATCAAAACAATGTTTTGCTATAAAGATAGCCTAAAAATAGATAAATGGAACAAAGAGGGAGTCCTGAAATGCCTAAATTGGTCAACTGATTTTAGACAAAGGTGCAAGACAAGGCAGTAGAAAAATAACAGTATTTCTGACAAAAGGTTCTGGAAAAATCATATATCCCTATGCAGGCAGGCAAGCAAGCAAGTAAGCAAAGAAACAAACCTTCAATTCATACCTTGTATAAACAAAAATTAACTCAAATGATCACAGACTTAAATAAAAATCTAAAATTACATATAAAAAACTGTAAGAGCCCAATACTATAAAAATTCTAAAAGAAAAAAAATTAGAACACTGGATTAGGCAAAGATTTGTGATATATGACACCAAATGCATCATCCATACTGTAAAAAATTGATAAAGTGGACTTCATTAAAATTAAGAACTTCTGCTCTTCAAAAGACATTGTTAAAACAATAAAAAGACACACATTAGGAAATACCTGCAAATCACATTTCTGATTAAGGACTTGTTCCCAGAATATAGAAAGAACCTGCAAAGTTCAATAATAATAAAATAAACAAGCAATAGAAAAAAGGGACAAGATATTTGAAAGGACATTTCACCAAAGAAGATAAGCAGATGGAAAATAAATATCTGAAAAGACATTTAGCATACCACTTATTAGGAAAACACAAATTAAAACCTCAAAGAGATATCAGTACACACCTATTAGAATATCTAAAACAAAAACATGATCATACAGAATACATAATACAAAAGCACTGCAACTGTCAAACACTGCTGATGGGAACAGAAAATGGTACAACCATTAAAAAAAAAACAGTTTGATGAGTTACATCAAGAAAAATAATGGAGTACCTCAAAAATGTTATTTTCCATAAAAACAATGAATAAAACTGGCAAAAGTGGTCAGACTCACATTTTTGGAACTCTGGGAATTACCCAGAGGCTTGGAGCAATCCAGGGAACATCTAATCAAAAAACAGCTGAATCTTGGTAAGAACAGTAAGTTTTATGACATTTTTAACTTGCCCTATTCCCGTGTCCTATTCATCAACTCTGTAGTAACTTTGAAAAATAATAGCCTGCATTCCCAGTGCAGCCTGGCAGCCACTGTAAGGAGCAGAATAAAGCCAAAGCTCTTGCAGAACCTCATGCACAAAGCATTACTATTATTTGACCTATATGGTGATTCCCTAGAAGAAAGGGAAAAGGTCACCTCTATTTTATTTAACATGGAACTTGTCCAATATGAAAAGCTTTCTCTCTAGGGAGCCCTTGTCAAAAAGTCACCGATAGGTGTTTTAACTTTGTAGCTGCATGAAGTGGGGGACAAAGACTGGGGCAAACAACAGATAAATCAAAAGTCTTAAAAGGAAAAGCTGGGGTAAGAGAGTTTGCTTGGCAGGAAGTGAAGGCTAAGGCAGAGTTGTCAAGTGTTGCAGGTGTTCCTCAACACACACACAGTCTTTTGGCAAAGACTAGGAGATTTATGGGTTCCTGGCTGTGGTAGGCTGAATAATGGCTATCAAAGATGTCCAAGTCCTAATCTCTATAACCTTCGAATGTTAGCATACCTGGCAAAAGAGAATTACTGATGTTGTTAAGCTAAGGATACTGAGATGGGGAGGTTACCTGGATGGGCCTTAATTTTGCAATCAAAAGTGCCCTTATACGAGGGAGATCAAGGGAGATTTGACACAGAAGGAAAAGGCATGTGAAGACTAAGGCAATAGGCTACACTCCTGGCTTTGAGGATAGGGTAAAGGTCCATGAGCCAAGGAATGCAACTCTAGAATTTGGAAATTAAAGAGAAACAGATTCTTCCCTTGACCTTCTGGAGAGATTGCAATCCTGTTAACACCTTGATTTCAGCCCACTGAAAATTATTTCAATTATAACATCCAGAACCATAACAGATAAAATGTGTATTGCTTTAAGCCACCTAGTTTGTGGTAACTTTTTATACAACCATACAAAACTAACAGACAGCTTTAACAGACATCTTTATCTGACTGTTATGTGACCTCTAAGCTAGCCATGTAGAGACTTCAATTGCCACACATAAAAAATAATAGTTTATAAAATTAGTTCAGAACAGTATGTAAACAAACAACAAGCAGAAACAATAACAAGCCCTGGAGAAAGGAAAATCTGAATTCCAGAGTTGCCATACTCTATTATTTAAAATGTACAGTTTTCAGTAAAAATTTATGAGACATGGAAAGAAAGAATTAAGTATGGCTCATACCCAGGGAAAAAAGCAGTCTATAGATACTGCTGAGGAGGTCCAGATGTTGGAATTAGCAGACACAGATTTTAAAAGATCCATTTTTAAAATGTTCAAAGAACTAAAAAAAAAAATCATGTCTAAAGAATGAAAGGAAAATATGAGAATTATGTTTTATCAAATAGAGAATATCAGTGAAGAGATAGACGTTATTTAAAGAACCAAACAGAAATTCTGGAGTTGAAAAATACAATAGCTGGGGGATGGAGTCAAGATGGCAGTGCAGGAAGATGCAGAGTTCGTGTCTCCCCACAACTAGGGTGCTTGCCAGATGCTGGTGGGGGACCTCGATGCCCAAGGAGACAGGAGAAACTCCCAAGCAAACCAGTAGGACATGGGGGGACTGAAAGGCAGAGAAGAACTGGAGCACAGACAGGACCGGGGCCCCTGAACGGTGGCTGAGGGGGGGAGGGGTTCCCATGCCTGGAGGGACCCTTGGGGGCTTGGATCAGGGGGGAGTATGCCCAGCGTTTCCCTTGCCCAATTGGCCAGGGAAGTCTGCCTGGCTCTTGGGCTGGGTCCTATGCCCTCAGAGGCCCCCTCCTGGCCACACTGGTCCTGGGGGCATAGGAGAGAGGCCAGGCGAGAACAGGAGAGGCAGGTGGGAGGGGCCCTCCAGGACCTCAGGAGCAGGAGAAAGAACAGAGGGCGTTTGCCCCACCCACTCAGGCTTGGGAAGCCTGCTGGGCTCCCAGGTGGGGTGCCCCCCACCTGAGACCAGAGGTGGGAGGCAAGCCTGGGCCCCGTTGAGCCTAAGCCCCACCCCACATACCACCCAGGGCTTTTTCCAGCCCTGTTGGTCCTAAGAATAGGCCCCACTCACTGCCCAAACCCCGTTCCTGCTTAGGCCCCACCCTCCACAGCCAAGGTCTTTTCCACCTTTTTCTTTATTTTCTCCTCCTCTTTTTTTTATTATTGCAGTTCTGTTTTACCTTCTGGTTGTTTCATCTATATTTTTATTCTTATATTCTTTCTAAGACATCTGTTAGTTTCCTAGCCTAATTTTATTTTTTACTTCGTTACTGGTTTGTTTTTTTTTTTTGCTGTTGTTGTTTTTTGCCACCCAGTGCAGCTTGCAGGATCTTGGTTCATGAGCCGGGGGTCAGGTCAAAGCTCCCGCAGTGGGAGCTCCGAGTCTGCACCACTGGACTAACAGGGAACCTCAGACCCCAGGGAGTATTCATCAGAGTGAGGTCTCCTGGAGGTCCTCATCTCAGCACCAAGACCCAGCTATACCCAACACCTACAAACTCCAGGGTTGGAAACCTCAGACCAAACAACCAGTAAGGCAGGAACACAATCCCAATCATAAAAAAAAAAGAGAGACAGCAAAAAAATATGTCACAGATGAAGGAGCAAGGTAAAAACCTACAAGACCAAAAAAGAATTCAGAGTAATGATAGTAAAGATGAGCCAGAATCTTGGAAATAGAATGGAGACATGCACTGAGAAAATACAAGAAATGTTTAACAAAGATCTAGAAGAACAAAAGAACAAACAGTAATGAACAACACAATAAATGAAATGAAAAATACACTAGAAGGAATCAATAACAGAATAACTGAGGCAGAAGAACAAATAACTGAGCTGGAAGACAAAATGGTGGAAATAACTGCTGAGGAGCAGAATAAAGAAAAAGGAATGAAAAGAATCGAAGACAATCTCAAAGACCTCTGGGACAACACTAAATGCACCAACATTCGAATTATAGGGGTCCCAGAAGAAGAAGAGAAAGAGAAAGGGTCTGAGAAAATATTTGAAGAGATTACAGTGGAAAACTTCCCTAACAATGGGTAAGGAAAGAGTCCCTCAAGTCCAGGAAGGACAGAGAATCCCATACAGGATAAACCCTAGGAGAAACACACCAAGACACATATTAATCAAACTAACAAAAATTAAATTCAAAGAAAAAACATTAAAAGCAGCAAGGGAAAAACATACAAGGGAATCCCCATAAGGTCATCAGCTGATTTTTCAGCAGAAACTCTGCAAGCCAAAAGGGAGTGGCATGATATATTTAAAGTGATGAAAGGGAAGAAACTACAACCAAGATTAGTCTACCCAGGAAGGATCTCATTCAGATTCAACAGAGAAATCAAAAGCTCTACAGACAAGCTAAAGCTAATAGAATTCAGCACCACAAAGCCAGCTTTACAACAAATGCTAAAGGAACCTCTCTAGGCAGGAAACACAAGAGAAGAAAAAGACCCACAAAAACAAACCCAAAACAATTAAGAAAATGGTAATATGGACATACATATCAATAATCACCTTGAAAGTAAAAGGTTAAATGATCCAACCAAAAGACACAGACTGGCTGAATGGATACAAAAGCAAGACCCATGTCTATGCTGCCTACAAGAGACCCACTTCAGACCCAGGGACTCATACAGACTGAAAGTGAAGGGATGGAAAAAGATATTCCATGCAAATAGAAATCAAAAGAAAGCTGGAGTAGCAATACTCATATCAGATGAAATAGATTTTAAAATAAAGACCATTACAAGAGATAAGGAAGGACACTACATAATGATGAAGGGATCAATCCAAGAAGAATATATAACAATTATAAATGTTTATGCACCCAACATAGGAGCATCTCAATACATAAGGCAAATGCTAACAACCATGAAAGGGGAAATTGACAGGAACACAATAATAGTAGGGGACTTTAACACCCCACTTACACCAATGGACAGATATCCAAACAGAAAATAAATAAGGAAACAGAAGCCTTAAACGACACAATAAATCACATAGATTTACTTGATATTTATAGAACATTCCACCTGAAAGTGGCAGAAGACACTTTCTTCTCAAGTGCACATGGAACATTCCCCAGGACAGATCACGTCTAGGGTCTCAAGTCAAGCCTCGGAAAATTTATGAAAATTGAAATCACATCAAGCGTCTTTTCTGACCACAATGCTACGAGACTGGAAATCAGTTACAGGAAAATAAACTATAAAAAACACAAATACATGGAGGCTAAACAGTGCACTACTAAATAACCGAGAGATCACTGAAGAAATCAAAGAAGAAATTTTTAAAATACATGGAAATTAATGACAATGAAAATATGACAACCCAAAACCTATGGTATGCAGCAAAAGTAGTTCTAAGAGGGAAGTTTATAGCAATTCAATCTCACCTCAAGAAACAAGAAAAATCTCAAATAAACAATCTAACCCTACACCAAAAACAACTAGAGAAAGAAGAAGAAAGAAAACCCAAGGCAGTAGAAGGAAAGAAATCATAAAGATCAGAGCAGAAATAAATTAAATAGAAATGAAGAAAACAATATCAAAGAACAATAAAACTAAACGCTGGTTCGTTGAGAAGATCAACAAAATTGATAAACCCTTAGCCAGACTCATCACGAAAAAAAGGGAGAGGAAGCAAATCAGTAAAATTAAATATGAAAAAGAAGATATCACAACTGACACCACAGAAATACAGAGGATTATAAGAGACTACTACAAACAACTATATGCCAATAAAATGGACAACCACGAAGAGATGGACAAATTCTCAGAAAGGTACAATTTCCCAAGACTGAACCAGGAAGAATCAGAAAATACAAACAGACCTATCACAAGTAATGAAATTGAAACTGTAGTTTAAAATCTTCCAACAAATAAAGATCCAGGATCAGACGGCTTCACAGGTGAATTCTATGATCATCTCAATAGATGCAGGAAAACCTTTTGAGGAAATTCAACACCCACTTATGATAAAACTCTCCAGAAAATGGGCAAAGAGGAAACCTACCTCAACATAATAAAGGCCATATACGACAAAACCACAGCAAACATCATTCTCAATGGTGAAAAACTGAAAGCATTTCCACTAAGATCAAGAACAAGACAAGGATATCCACTCTTGCCACTTTTATTCAACATAGTTTTGGAAGTCCTAGCCATTGCTATCAGAGAAGAAAAAGAAATAAAATGAATACAAATTGGAAAAGAAGACGTATAACTGTCACTGTTTGCAGATGACATGATACTATACATAGAAAATTCTAAAGATGCCACCAGAAAACTACTAGAGTTAATCAATGAATTTGGTAAGGTTTCATGATACGAAATTAATGCACAGAAATCTCTGGTTTCCTATACACTAACAACGAAAGACCAGAAAGAGAAATTAAAGAAACAATCCCATTTACCATCACAACAAAAAGAATAAAATACCTAGGAATAAACCTACCTAAGGAGTTGAAAGACTGGTACTCAGAAAACTATAAAACACTGATGAAAGAAATCAAAGATGACATAAACAGATGGAGAAATATACCATATTCTTGTATTGGAAGAATCAATATTGTGAAAATGACTATACTATCCAAAGCAATGTACAGGTTCAATGCAATCCCTATCAAACTACCAATGGCTTTCTTCACAGAATAAGAACAAAAATTTTACAATTCGTATGGAAACACAAAAGACCCCAAATAGCCAAAACAATCTTGAGAAAGAAAAACGGAGCTGGAGGAATCAGGTTCCCAGACTTCAAACTATACTACAAAGCTACAGTAATCAAGACAGTATTATACTGGTGCAAAAACAGAAATAGAAATCAATGGTACAGGATAGAAAGCCCAGAGATAAACCCACACACATATGGTCACCTAATTTACGACAAAGGAGGCAAGAAAATACAGTGGAGAAACGACAGCCTCTTCAATAAGTGGTGCTGGGAAAACTGGACAACTATGTGTAAAGGAATGAAATTAGAACACTACCTAACACCATACACATAAATAAACTCAAAATGGATTAAAGATCTAAATGTAAGACCAGGCACTATAAAACTCTTAGAGGAAAACATAGGAAACACACTCTTTGACATAAGCCACAATAAGATCTTTTTGACCCACCTCCTACAGTAATGAAAATAAAAACAAAAATAAACAAATGGGACCTACTGAAACTTAAAACTTTTTCCACAGCAAAGGAAACCATAAACAAGATGAAAAGACAACCCTCAGAATGGGAGAAAATATTTGCAAATGAAACAACAGACAAAGGATTAATCTCCAAAATATACAAACAGCTCATGGAGCTCAGTATCAGAAAAACAAACAACCCAATCCAAAAATGGGTGGAAGACCTAAATAGACATTTCACCAAAGACACACAGATGGTCAAGAGGCACATGAAAAGATGCTCAACATCACTAATTATTAGAGAAATGCAAATCAAAACTACAATGACATATCACCTTGCATGGGTCAGAATGGCTTTATCAAAAAATCTACAAACAATAAATTCTGGAAATGGTGTAGTGAAAAGGGAACCCTCCTGCATTGTTGGTGGTATAAACTGATACAACCACTATGGAGAACAGTATGGAGATTCCTTAGAAACCTAAAATTAGAACTATCATATGACCCAATAATCCCACTACTGGGCATATACCCTGAGAAAACCATAATTCAAAAAGAGACGTGTACCACAGTGTTCACTGCAGCACTATTTACAATAGCCAGGACATGGAAGCAACCTAAATGTCCATCGACAGATGAATGGATAAAGAAGATGTGGCACATATATACAATGGAATATTACTCAGCCATAAAGAGAAACAAAATTGAGTTATTTGTAGTGAGCTGGATGGGCCTAGAGTCTGTTATACAGAGTGAAGTAAGTCAGAAAGAGAAAAACAAATAGTGTATACTAACGCATATATATGGAATCTAAAAAAAGGTACTGATGAACCTAGTGGCAGAGCAGGAATAAAGAGGTAGACATACAGAATGGACTTGAGGACACGGGGTGGGAAGGGGAAGCTGGGGTGAAGTGAGAGTAGCATGGACATATATACACTACCGAATGTAAGATAGCTAGTGGGAAGCAGCAGCATAGCACAGGGAGATCAGCTTGGTGCTTTGAGATGACCTAGCGGTGGGATAGGGAGGGTGGGAGGGAGGGAGGCTCAAGGGGCGGGGCGGGATATGGAAATATATGTATGCATATGACTGATTCACTCTGTTGTACAACAGAAACTAACACAGTATTGTGAAGCAATTATACTCCAATAAATATCTATTAAAAAAAAAAGAAAAATACAATAGCTGAAAATAAAATTCAATAGAAGCACTCAACAGATTTGCACCAGTAGAACAATCAGTGAACTTGAAGGTAAATCAATAGAAATCCAATTTGAGGAAATGGGGTGGGGGAAGAATAAAAAAAAATACAGAGTCTTATAGTCATCTAGGACATCATCAACAATAACGTGAATAATGGGAGTTGCAGAAGAAGGAAGAAAGAGGAAAGGAACAGAGGATATTTAAAGAAATATGGTTGAAAACTTCCCAAATTGGATGAAAGCTATTAATCTACACATCCAAGAACTTCTACAAACTTCTAGTAGGATGAAATCAAAAAGAACCATACCTAGACATATCATTATCATATTGTTGAAAGAAGAAAGGAAGGAAGGAAGGAAGGAAGAAAAAGACATATCTTAAAAGCAGCAAGAGAGAAGTGATTCACTGCTTACAAGGGAGTCTCAATAAGATTAACAGTTGATTTCTCAACAGAAATCATGGTGGCCAGAAGGCAGTGGAATAACACATTCAAGGTGCTGAAAGAAAAACAAACAGAAAAACCTGACAACAAGGAATCTATAGCCAGAAAAATTATTCCTCATAAAAGGGAGAAATTAAGAGATTCCCAGATAATCAAAAACTGAGAGAATTTGTTGCTAGATTTTCCATACAAGAAATATTAATTGAAATCTTTCAGGCTGAAATGAAAGAATACTAGACATAATGCAAATTCGCATGAGGAAAAAAAAGACAATATAAATGTATTATTGTTTGTAACTCCACTTTTCTCCTATCTGATTGAAAAGACAACTGCACAGACCAATAATTATAAATCTGTGTTTATAGGCATACAATGTAAAGATGTGTAAGTTGTAAAAATAACAGCATAAAGAGGAGAGAGGAATGGAGCCATACAGGAGCCAAGTTTTTGTAAATTGTATTAGGTCTGCTTAGGTTGCCATAACAGACTGTACTAGGTGGCTAAACAACAGAAATTTATTTTCTCACAGTTCTAAAGGCTAGAAGTCCAAGATCAAGGTGGCATCAGAATTGGTTTCTGGTGAAGCTTCTCTTCCTGTCTTGTAGACAGCTACCATCTCACTGTGTCCTCACATGTCATTTACTCTGTATACACAGGGAAAAAGCCCTTTGGTGTCTCTTCTTCTTTTTATAAGGATACCAGTCCTATCAAGTTAGGAACCAATTCTTATGAACTTATTTAACCTTAATTACCTCCTTAAAGGCCCTTTATCCAAATACAGTTGCATTGGAGGTTAGGCCTTCAAAATATGAATTTTGGGGAGATACAATTCCTTCAGTTCATTAACATATACTATCGAAATTAAGTTACTGTAAATCTGAACTAGACTGTTTAAATGAGAATGTTAATCCCTATGGCAACCCCTAAGAAAATAACTTAAAATAGAAGAGACAAATGAATTAAAATAATAGTCTACAAAAATTATTTTTAACATAAAAGATGGCATTATGGAGGAATGAAGAACAATAAAATTTATTAGACATAGAGAAAACAAACAATAGAATGCAGACATAAGTCCTGCCTTATCAATAATTTGATTTAATATAACTAGATTAAATTCTTCAATTAAAAAGCATAGATTGGCAGAATGTATTTAAAAATGATCAAACTAAGCCTGGAATTTGCTGAGCTTATGGTCCAGAGGCAATTCTCCTTTCCCAAGCATGTTCTGCTTTCCATCCAGAATGAATTTTTGATCTCACCAGTCCTTCAGTTACGCACTGAAAACTCTATAATCCTCTAATTTCCCTTTTAACCACGACTGGAAAAAAGGTTAGAACTACATCTAGCATCCACTCAAAGAAATTCTCTTACCCTAGGTCACTGTTACAATTAGTTCTCATTCAGTTCTATTACCTCTTATCTATCCTGCCATGTATGTATGTCTGTCTGCACATATATAACATATATTAAAAGACACAATAAAACTGCATTCTTTATCGCCTGGGCCCATCCTAAAAAAAAAGATCAAACTATATGCTATCCACAAAAGACACACTTTAGGTTCAGAAATACAAATTAGTTGAAAGTAAAAGGTTGGGAGTTACTTTCTAGCTGTACCTAAAAATGAACAAATAAGCCAAGTTTCCTCCCAGCACCTAAATAATTTCTAAATATATTACTTACAAAGATTAATTTATTGTTACAGTTATTACTAGTTTCTGTATCTTAAAACTGTTCAGTGTTACTTATTCCATCCTTATATTACACATCCACTGACAATCCAGGATTTTCAGAAGAGAGTGGAATAGAATCTTTAAAGTTTTTTTTTAATAAATTTATTTATTTAATTTATTTTTGGCTGTGTTGGGTCTTCATTGTTGCATGTGGGCTTTCTCTAGTGGTGGTGTGCAGGGGCTACTCTTCATTGTGCTGCACAGGCTTCTTATTGTGGTGGCTTCTCTTGTTGAGGAGCACGGACTCTAGGCACACAGGCTTCAGTAGTTATGGCATGCACGTGGGCTCTAGAGCACAGGTTCAGTAGTTGTGGCACACAGGCTTAATTGCTCTGCAGCATGTGGGATCTTCCCGGACCAGGGCTCGAACCATGTCCCCTGCATTGGCAGGTGGATTCTTAACCACCCAGAATCTTTAAAGTTTAGATATACACACGTACATCACATCCACTCTCCCCCCTCCACCTCCCCACATAAATGAAGTACAGGACAAATGGGAGAAGAACTAAAATATGTTTTTCAAAAAAAATATTTCAGAGATTCAAGATGGCGGAGGAGTAGGAGGATGTGGAGTTCATCTCTCTCCACGAATGCATCGGGAATACATCTACAGATGCAACAATTCTCACAGAACACTGGCTGAAAACTAGGAGAAGACCTTGGACACCAGAAAGGGCTATAAAGATCCCTGCATAACTGGGTAGGATGGAAAAAAGAAGGGAGAAGGAGAAGGAGAGAAAGCGGGACAGGACCTGCACCCCGGGGCAGAGGAGCTGAAGCAGATGAGAGATTCCTGAAACTCTTTCCAACAGTCATACAAGTTGCAGATTAAATCCCCATGATCAGCTAGGTAGACCCTGCACCTATGGAATATTTGAGTAGGCAATGAGTGTTCCCACAAATGAGAATGGCCTAGTTCTGGCAGCTGTGGACTCTGGGGGCAGCACATGCAGGAATTGGGCCAGATCAGAGACTGAGGGGTCCCCACAGGGCCCACAGCAGGTCCAGAGACCAGCCCAGAGACAGAGGAGAGCCTCTTGGGGTGGCAGATGTGGGCTGTGGATCGAGGCATGTTCAAGGACACTTATAGCAGAAACCCCAGGGAAACACAATTATTACTATTTTGTTTTGATTCATTCTGTTGTTGGTTCTGGCTTTTGTTTTTTGGGTCTTTCTTTTTTTATTTTTTTGTGTTGTTTTAGTAATTTTTTATTTAGTCTTTTGGGATCTCCATGTTTTATAACATATTTTTAATTTTTTTAATATATTTCTATTTTTACTTTGCTTTTCTGTTGTACTGTGTTCTTTCCCTTTTTTCTTCTTCTTTTGCTCTAATATATTTAAAATTTTTTTTGTATTTCCATTTCTACTTTGCTTTCTTGTTGTCCTGTGTTTTTCTTCCTTTTTATTTTATTTTTTTTTCTTTAATCATTTTTATCAGTTTGTTCTGTTTTCTTGCTTTATTCTTCAGTTGGCACACTGCTTTGGTCTTGTTTTTAGGTTATGTGTTTTTGTTAGTTTTAATCCTAATTGTCTGATATCATTTTTGAGTTCTATTTGTCTCGTTGTTCTCATGCTTTCTGTTTTATCTGGTTCTGTTTTGTTTCTTTTACATGTGTGTGTTTCCTTGTTCCTGTTTTTGTTTGTTTGATTTTTCTTTTTACCATTTCTCTGGTTTTTGTTTGTCTTTGTTTTGTCTTTTTAATTTTCTTTAATATAGTTTCTATTTTATTTTTTTATATTTCTATTTCTACATTGCTTTTCTGTTGTTCTGTCTTCTTTTCCCTTACTCTTTTTCTTTTTTTTTTTAATCATTTCTGTCAGTTTGTTTTCTTTCTTTGCTTCATTCTTCAGTTGGCAATCTGCTTTGGTTTTGTTTTTGTGTTTTGTCAGTTTTCTTTTTGTTTCATTTCATTCTTGGGTTCTTCTGTTTGTCTGGTTGTTCTCTTACTTTTTGACTTATTTGGTTCTGTTTTTGTTTCTTGTGTGTGTGTTTCCTTGTTTCTATTTTTGTTTGTTTGATTTTACTTTTTACCATTTGTCTGGGGTTTTGTTAGTTAGTTTGTTTTTTTTTAATCCCCTTTATTGCCAGAATGAGCGACTGGCGACGTCTTGGTTCCTCTACCGGAAGTTGGGCCTGAGGCTCTGGGGCGGGAGTACCAAGTCCATGATGCTGGGCCACTAGAGAATTCCCAGATCCAGGGAAGATTAATCGCTGAGAGCTCTCACGGAGGCCTCTATCAGAATGCAAGACCTGGCTCCACTCAACTGCCAGCAGCTCCCAGCACTGGACTCCTCACACCAAACAACAAGCAAGACAGGAACACAAACCCTCCCATCAACACGCAGACAACCTAAAGTCATACTAAACTCAAAGAAACCCCCAAACACACCACCTGACATGGCCCTGCTCATCAGAGGGAAAAGACTCAGCACCACCGACAAGAATGCAGGCACCAGCCCCTCCCTGATTCAGGAAGCGTACACAAGCCACTGTACCAACCTCGCCATTGGGGGCAGAGAACAGAAACCATAGGAACTACAGTCCAGCAGCCTGGGGAAAAGAGACCTCAAATACTGTAAATTATACAAAATGAGAAGACAGAGAAATACCTTGCAGGCAGTGGAGCGAGATAAAAACCCAAAGACCAAATAATGAAGAGGAAATAGGCAAACCACCAGAAAAAGAATTCAGAGTAATGATAGTAAAGATGATCCAAAATTTCAAAAATAGAATAAACACAAGAAATGTTCAACAAGGACCTAGAAGAACTAAAGAGCAAACAAACAGTAAAGAATAACAGAATAACTGAAATTAAAAATACTCTAGAAGGAATCAGTAGCAGAATAACTGAGGCAGAAGAACGGATTAGTGAACTGGAAGATAAAATGGTGGAAATAACTGCCGAGGAGCAGAATAAAGAAAAAAGAACAGAAAGGATGGAGGACAGTCTCAGAGACTTCTGGGACAACATTAAGTGTACCAACATTTGAATTATAGGGGTCGCAGAAGAAGAAGAGAAAAAGGAAGGGTCTGAGAGAATATTTGAAGACATTATCATCGAAAACTTCCCCAACACGGGAAAGGAAATAGCCACCCCAAGTCCAGGAAGCGCAGAGAGTACCATACAGGATAAACACAAAGAGAAACATGCTGAGACACGTACTAATCGCACTAACAAAAATTAAACACAAAGAAAAAATATTAAAAGTAGCAAGGGAAAAGAATCAAATAACATACAAGGGGATCCCCATAAGGTTAACAGCTGATCTTTCAGCAGAAACTCTACAGGCCAGAGGGAGTGGCAAGATATATTTAAAGTGATGAAAGGGGAAAGCATACAACCAAGATTACTCT
This sequence comes from Delphinapterus leucas, assembly GCF_059928025.1. NCBI lineage: Eukaryota > Metazoa > Chordata > Mammalia > Artiodactyla > Monodontidae > Delphinapterus > Delphinapterus leucas. The sequence continues at coordinate 98,219,574 of NC_143135.1, forward strand.
ACCCAGAAAGGATCTCATTCAGATACAACAGAGAAATCAAAAGTTTTACAGACAAGCAGAAGTTAAGAGAATTCAGCAACACCAAACCAGCTTTACAACAAATGCTAAAGGAACTTCTCTTGGCGGAAAACACAAGAGGAGGAAAAGACCTCCAAAAACAAACCCAAACCAATTAAGAAAATGGTAAACATTTTCTTATAGGAACATATATATTGATAATAACCTTGAATGTAACTGCATTAAATGATCCAACCAAAAGACACAGACTGGCTGAATGGATATAAAAACAAGACCCATATCTATGCTGTCTACAAGAGACCCTCTTTAGACCTAGGGACAGATACAGACTGAAAGTGAGGGGATGGAAAAAGATATTCCATGCAAATAGAAATCAAAAGAAAGCTAGAGTCGCAATACTCATATCAGACAAAATAGACTTTAAAATAAAGACTATTACAAGAGACAAGGAAGGACACTACATAATGATCAGGGGATCAATCCAAGAAGATATAACAATTGTAAATATTTATGCACCCAACATAGGAACACCTCAATACATAAGGCAAATGCTAACAACCATAAAAGGAGAAATCAAGAGTAACACAATAATAGTAGGTGACTTTAACACCCCACTTAAACCAATGGACAGATCATCTGAACAGAAAATATATAAGGAAACACAAGCTTTAAATGACACATTAGACCAGATGGACCTAACTGACATTTCTAGGACAATCCATCCAAAAACAACAGAATACACTCTTCTCAAGGTCACCCGGAACATTCTCCAGGATAGATCACATCTTGGGTCACAAATCAAGCTTCAGTAAATTTAAGAAAATTGAAATCATATCAATCATCTTTTCCAACTACAATGCTATGAGACTAGATATCAACAACAGGGAGAAAACTGTAAAAAATACAAACACACGAGGCTAACCAATACACTACTAAACAACCAAGAGATCACTGAAGAAATCAAATAATGCCTAAAAACAAATAAAAATGAAAACATGACGACCCAATCTTATGGGATGCAGCAAAAGCAGTCCCAAGAGGGAAGTTTATAGCAATACAATCATACCTCAAGAAACAAGAAAAATCTCAAATAAACAACCTAATCTTACACCTAAAGCAATTAGAGAAAGAGGAACAACAACAACAACAAAAGACTCCCAAAGTTAGCAGAAGGAAAGAAATCATAAAGACCAGAGCAGAAATAAATGAAAGAGAAATAAAGAAAACAAGAGCAAAGATCAATAAAACTAAAAGCTGGTTCTCATAATTCAAAAAGAGCCATGTACCAAAATGTTCATTGCAGTTCTATTTACAATAGCCAGAACATGGAAGCAGCCTAAGTGTCCATCGACAGGTGAATGGATAAAGAAGACATGGCACATATATACAATGGAATATTACTCAGCCATAAAAAGAAATGAAATTGAGTTATTTGTAGTGAGGCGGATGGGCCTAGAATCTGTCATACAGAGTGAAGTAAGTCACAAAGAGAAAATCAAATACCATATGCTAACACATATATATGGAATCTAGGGGGAAAAATGGTCATAAAGAACCTAAGGACAAGACGGGAACAAAGACACAGACCTACTAGAGAATGGACTTGAGAATATGGGGAGGGGGAAGGGTAAGCTGTGACAAAGTGAGAGAGTGGCATGGACATATATACACTACCAAACGTAAAATAGATAGCTAGTGGGAAGCAGCCGCATAGCACAGGGAGATCAGCTCGGTGCTTTGTGACCACCTAGAGGGGTGGGATAGGGAGGATGGGAGGGAGGGAGACACAAGAGGGAAGAGACATGGGAACATATGTATATGTATAACAGATTCACTTTGCTATAAAGCAGAAACTAAAACACCATTGTAAAGCAATTATACTCCAATAAAGATGTTAAAAAAAAAAAGAAAAAGAAAGAAAACCTAGTTCTTTGAGAAAATAAAGATAATTGATAAACTATTAGCCAGACTCATCAGGAAATAAAGGGAGAAGACTCAAATCAATAGAATTAGAAATGAAAAAGGAGAAATTACAACTGACAATGCAGAAATACAAAGGATCATGAGAGACTACTACAAGCAACTTTATGCCAATAAAATGGACAACCTGGAAGAAATGGACAAATTCTTAGAAAAGTACAACCTTCCAAGACCGAACCAGGAAGAAACAGAAAATATGAACAGACCAATCACAAGCACTGAAACTGAAACTGGGATTAAAAATCTTCCAACAAACAAAAGCCCAGGACCAGATGGCTTCACAGGCGAATTCTATCAAACATTAGAGAAGAGCTAACACCTATCCTTCTCAAACTCTTCCAAAATACAGCAGAGGGAGGAACACTCCCAAACTCATTCTATGAGGCTGCCATCACCCTGATCCCAAAACCAGAGATGTCACGAAAAAAGAAAATTACAGGCCAATATCACTGATGAACATAGATACAAAAATCCTCAACAAAATACTAGCAAACAGAATCCAACAGCACATTAAAAGGATCATACACCATGATCAAGTGGGGTTTATCCCAGGAATGCAAGGATTTGTCAATATATGCAAATCAATCAATGTGATAAACCATATTAACAAATTGATGGATTAAAACCATATGATAATTTCAATAGATGCAAAAAAAGCTTCTGACACAATTCAACACCCATTTATGATGAAAACTCTCCAGAAAGTGGGCATAGAGGGAACCTACCTCAACATAATAAAAGCCATATATGACAAACCCACATCCAACATCATTCTGAATGGTGAAAAACTGAAAGCATTTCTTCTAAGATCAGGAACAAGACAAGGTTGCCCACTCTCACCACTCTTATTCAACATAGTTTTGGAAGTTTTAGCCACAGCAATCAGAGAAGAAAAGGAAATAAAAGGAATCCAAATCGGAAAAGAAGAAGTAAAGCTGTCACTGTTTGCAGATGACATGATACTATACATAGAGAATCCTAAAGATGCTACCAGAAAACTACTAGAGCTAATCAATGCATTTGGTAAAGTAGTAGGATACAAAATTAATGCACAGAACTCTCTTGCATTCCTATACACTAACAACATAAGATCAGAAAGGGATATTAAGGGAACACTCCCATTTACCTTTACAGCAAAAAGTATAAAATACCTAGGAATAAGCTTACCTAAGGAGGCAAAAGAACTGTACTCAGAAAACTATAAAACACTGATGAAAGAAATGAAAGATGACACAAACAGATGGAGAGGTATATCATATTCTTGGATTGGAAGAATCAACATTGTGAAATTGATTATAATACCCAAAGCAATCTACAGATTCAATGCAATCCCTATCAAATTACCAATGGCATTTTCCACAGATTTAGATCAAAAAATTTTACAATTTGTATGGAAACACAAGAAACCCCAAATAGCCAAAGCAATCTTGAGAAAGAAAAACAGTGCTGGAGGAATCAGGCTCCCTGACTTCAGACTACAGTACAAAGCAGTAATCAAGGCACCATCTCCAAAGAAGATATACAGATTGCCAACAAACACATGAAAGGATGCTCAACATCACTAATCATTAGAGAAATGCAAATCAAAACTACAATGAGGTATCACCTCACACTGGTCAGAATGGCCATCATCAAAAAATCTACAAACAATAAATGCTGGAGAGGGTGTGGAGAAAAGGGAACCCTCTTGCACTGTTGGTGGGAATGTAAATTGATATAGCCACTATGGAGAACAGTATGGAAGTTCCTTAGAAAACTAAAAATAGAACTACCATATGACCCAGCAATCCCACTACTGGGCATATACCCTGAGAAAACCATAATTCAGAAAGAGTCATGTACCACAATGTTCACTGCAGCACTATTTACAATAGCCAGAACATGGAAGCAACCTAAGTGTCCATTGACAGATGAATGGATAAAGAAGTCACGGCACATATATACAATGGAATATTACTCAGCCATAAAAAGAAACAAAACTGAGTTATTTGTAGTGAGGTGGGTGGACCTAGAATCTGTCATACAGAGTGAAGAGGTCAGAAAGAAAAACAAACAGCGTATGCTAACACATATATATGGAATTTAAAACAAAAAATGGTTCTGATGAACCTAAGGGCAGTACAGAAATAAAGATGCAGACGTAGAGAATGGACTTGAGGACACAGGGACTGGTAAGCTGGGATGAAGTGAGAGAGTGGCGTGGACATATATACACTACCAGGTGTAAAACAGATAGCTGGGAATCAGCTGCATAGCACAGGGAGGTCAGCTCGGTGCCTTTGTGATGACCTAGAGGGTGGGACAGGGAGGGTGGGAGGGAGCCTCAAGAGGAAGGGTATATGGGAATATATGTATACATATAGCTGATTCACTTTGTTGTACAACAGAAACTAACACAATATTGTAAAGCAATTATACTCCGATAAAGATATTAAAAATAATAATAAAAAATAAAAGATTGGAAAATACATATTGCATGCACATAGTAACCAAAACAGAGCTTGACTGAGTACGCTAATATCAGAAAAAAGTAGACTTTAAGACAAAAACTTTGACTAGAGACAAAGAAGGATATTTATAATGATAAAAATGTCCATCCATCAAGAAGATATAACAATTATAAACATATATACACCTAACTATAGTGCAAAGACTAGCATAATTTAGGGAGAAAAAGACAATTTAATGATCATAATTGGCAACTTCAATACCCCAATTTAATTGATGATTAGGACAACTAGACAGAGTATTAGCAAAAACGAGATGACCTGAACAGGACTATAAACTGACTAGACCTAACAGATACGTACAGAACACTCCACTTAAAATTAGCAGAACATATAGTCTTCTCTAAGCATATGAAACATTCTCCAGGATAGCCAGATGTTAGAACACAAAACAAGTCTCAAAAAATTAAAAAGGAGTGACATCATTCTCTGACCACAATAGAAAGAAATCAGAAATCAGCAACAGATATAAACTTGTAAATTCAAGAATATGTGACAATTAAATTACATACACCTAAATAACCAATGTGTCCAAAAATATATCATAAATGAAGTTAGAAAATACTTTGAGATGAATAGAAGCAAAAGCACAACCATACCAAAACTTACGGGCTGCAGCTAAAGCTGTTCTTAAAGGAAAATTTGCAGCTGTAAAAATCTACATCATAAAAGAAGAATGATCTCAAACCAATAACCTAAACCTCCACTTTAGAAAAACTAGAAAAAGAAAAGCAAATTTTGCCATGTTTTGAGAGACAAGCCCCACATGTCAAGGATCAGAGAGTGGCCTTTAGGAACTGAGAGTGGTTCTGATCTATAGCTAACAAGAAAATGGATATCTCAGTCATACAACTACAAGGAAATTCACATTTCTAACAACTAATGAGTTTGGAAAAGGATTTTAAATGTGCCTCAGATGACTTTGTAGCCCCTGTAAACACTTTGCTTGCAGCTTTCTGAGACCCTGAGCAGAGAACCCAGCTAGCCTATGCCAAAAATCCTGATTCATAGAAACTGTGAAGTAATAAATGAGTGTGTTTTTAAGTCATAAAGAAAAAAAATCAAATTAAATCCAAAGAAAGCAGAAAGAAGAAAAATAATAAAATTAGAGCAGAAATTAATGAAATGGAATATAGAAACACAATAGAAAAAATTTAATGAAACCCCAAAGTATGGTCGTTGAAAAGATCAAGAAAATTAGATAGACTAACCAAGGAAAAAAGTGAGAAAACTGAAATTACTTAAATTGGTACAGACACCACTATTAATCTTTTAGAAATAAAAAGGATTAAAAGAGAATAATATGAATAATCAACATAGATAAAAACCTAAGCAGCCTATATGAAATGGAAAAAATCTTAGAAATACACAAACTACCAATACTGACTTAAGAAGAAATAGAAATCTAATCTATAGACCTATAACAAGTGAAGAGAATGAATCAGTAATAAAACAATTTCCCCCAAAGAAAAGCCCAGGCCTAGATGTCTTTACTGGTGAATTCTACCAAACATTTAAAGAAAATTTAGCATTAATATTTCTTAAATTCCTCCAAAAATAGAAGAAAACACTTTCCAACTCATCCTGAGTCCAATATTATTCAGATACCAAAAGCAGAAAAAGACATTGCCAGAAAAAAAAATATATATATATATAGACCGATATCCTTTGTAAATATAGAGACACAAATTGCTCAATAACACACTAGCAAACTGAGCCCAATAGTCTATAAAAAGGATTACACACCATGACCAAATGGAACTTATCCCTCGTATGCAGGTTGGTTCAACCTATGAAAGTCAATCAACATTATATCAGTAGAATAAACATGATAATTTCAATACATGTAGAAAAGATATTTGAAAAAACCTGAACAATCTTTTCATAATAAAAACCTTAAACAAACTAGAAATACAAGGGAATTTCCTCGAACTGATAGAGAGCATCTATGAAAAACATGCAGCTAACATAATATTTAATGGTGAAAAACTGAAAACTTTCATCCCTAAGATCAGGAACAAGACAAGAATCTCTACTCTTAGCACCTCTATTCAACACTTCCTGAAGCTTCTAACCAAATAAATTAGGCAAGAAAATAATATAAGGCATTCAGATTGCAAAGGAATAAGTAAACTATTTTTATTTGCGGATGACATGATCTTGTATACAGAAAGCCCTAGGATCTATTAGATCTAATAAATTCAGTGAGGTTACAGGATACATGATCAATATACAAAAATTAGTTGTATTTTTATACATTTGTAGTGAACAATCTGAAAATTAAGAAAACAATTTTAAAATAACATAAAAATAAAATACTTAGGAATAAATTTAGCAAAAGAAGTTTGATAATTGTACACTAAAATCCACAAAACTTTGTTGAAAGAAACTAAAGAACACCTAAATAAATAGATACCTCATGTTTCAAGGATTGGAATACATAATATTGTTTACACAGTAATACTCTCCAAATTGATCTACAGATCGGAGGCAATCTCTATCAAAATTCCAATGTCGTTTTAAATAAAAATTTACATGAAAATGCGAAGGAACCAGAATATCCAAAACAATTTGAAAAAGAAAAATAACACTCCCTGATTTCAAAACTTACTAAAGCACAGCTACACCAATCAAGACACTGTAGCACTGGCATAAAAATAGATATGTAGATCAATAAACTACAAATGAGAAATAAATCCACATATCCATCGTCAGCTGATTTTCGACCAGGGTGTTAAATAATTGAATGGGAGAACAAATGGTGCTGGAACAACTGGATACCCACATGAAAAAGACTGAAACTGAACCCCTACCTCACACCACTTACAAAAATTAATCCAAATACATCAGACCTACACGTAGAGTTAAAACCATAAAACTCTTAGAAGAACACATAGATGTAAATTTCCATGACTTTGGATTAGGTAATGGTTTATTAAACATGTCACCTAAAGCACAAACACCTAATGAGGAAACAGATAAGTTAGACTTCATAAAAATTAAAAATGTTTTGTGAATCAAAGGATACTATCCACAAATTGAAAAGACAACACAGAGAATAGGCAAAAATATTTTCAAATTGCATATCTGAAAAGGGTTAATATCCAGAATATATTAAGAACACTTACAATTCAAGAATAAAGAGATGAACAGCCCCATTTAAAAATGGGCAAAGGCTTTGAGTAGATATTTCTCCAAAGAAGATAGACAAATGGCCAGTAAGCACATGAGAAGATGCTCAGTATAATTAATCATTAGTAAATGCAAATCAAAATCACAATGAGAGGGCTTCCCTGGTGGCGCAGTGGTTAAGAATCCACCTGCCAATGCAGGGTACATGGGTCAGAGCCCTGGTCCGGGAAGATCCCACATGCCGCGGAGCAACTAAGCCTGTGCACCACAACTACTGAGCCTGTGCTCTAGAGCCTGCGAGCCACAACTGCTGAAGCCCGCGCACCTAGAGCCCATGCTCCACAACAAGAGAAGCCACCGCAATGAGAAGCCTGTGCACTGCAACGAAGAGTAGCCCCCGCGCACCACAACTAGAGAAGTCCGTGCACAGCAACAAAGACCCAAAACAGCCAAAAATAAATAAAATAAAAGAAAATAAATTTTAAAAAATCACAATGAGATACCACTTCATGCCCATAATTTTTTAAAAAAAGGAAAATAAACGTGGCAAGGACACGGAGAAATTGGAATCCTGTACATTGCTGGTGGGAATATAAAATGGTGCAGCTGCTGTGGAAAACTTTTGGACAGTTTCTCAAAAAGTTAAACATAAAGTAACCATATGATACAGCAATTCCACTCATAGGTATATATGCGTGACAACTGAAAATATGTTCACACAAGAATTTGAACATAAATTTTAAAATGTGGAAACAAGCCAAAAGATCTACCAACAGATGAATGGATAAACAAATTATGGTTCATCTGTACTCGAAATGCTACTCAGCAACAAAGAGGAATGAACTATTAATCCATGGAACAACACAGACTTATCTCAAAATAATTATGCCAGTGAAAGAAGCCACCTTAAAAAAAAAAAGAGTACATACTCTATGATTCCATTTATATAAAGTTCTAGAAAACGCAATCTAATCTCTAGAGACAGAGATCATGTCATTGGTTGCCTGGGGGTGAGGGCCAGAGTTGGGAGGTGTGGAAGAGAAGAATTATAATGCGTCAAGAGGAAACTTTTAGTGGTAATAGATATATTCATTATCTTGATTTTGGTTATGGTTATATACATCTGTCAAAAATTACCAAGTTATATACTTTTAATACATGTGTTTACTGTTTTTTTATTATGCTTCATTAAGCTGTTAAAATAATTAGAAGACAAAAGTCTCAATTAAAAGATGGGCAAAATATTTGAACAGATACTTCACCAAAGAATACAGATAGCAAATAAGCACACAAAAAGATGTTCAACATCATTAATCATTAAGGAAATGCAAATTAAAGTCACAATGAGATACTGCTAGACACCTACAAAATGACTCCCCCAACCCTACCCCTCCGCCCAAAAAAAATAGATAAAAGAAAGCGTTGGCAGGAATACACAGCAACTGTAATTTTCATACATTGTTGCTGTGTATGCAAAATGATATAACCACTTGGGAACACAGTTTGGGAATTTCTAATAGTTAAACATACATTTACCATACAACTCATATTTTTCACTTTACACAAAGATCTTTAGATTGATAACAAGCTGAAATCTGGAAACATTCCAAAGTTTGTCAACTGGTGCATGGATAAACAAACTGTGGTACATCCATACAATAGACTCCTCAACAATAAAAAAGAACTATTCATAGATACAATAATATGAATGTATTTCAAAAGAATTATGCTAAAGAAGATACAAAAAAGTTTTATATGGTATAATTCCATTTATTCTGGATAAAGCAAAACCATGGGTAAAAATATCAGATCAGAGTTGCCAGGGGCGAGGATGTTGGGGAAATGGACAATAAAGTGTCACAAGGGAACTTTTTGTGGTGTTGAAAATATTCCATATCTTTAATGTGTTTGTAATTAGTAAACTGTATACACTTGTCAAAATTCTCTGAGCTCTACACCTAAAAATCTAAATTTTACTGTATGAAAATTATACTTCAATAAATCTGATTTTTAAAAAGTTCATCATTTATTCTTGATTTTAAAAAACCTCAATAAATAGTGGTAGATACCTTCTTTTTTTTTTTTTTTTTTTTGTGGTACGTGGGCCTCTCACTATTGTGGCCTCTCCTGTTGTGGAGCACAGGCTCCGGACGCACAGGCTCAGCGGCCATGGCTCACGGGCCCAGCCGCTCCGCGGCATGTGGGATCCTCCCGGACCAGGGCACGAACCCGTGTCCCCTGCATCGGCAGGCGGACTCTCAACCACTGCGCCACCAGGGAAGCCCAGAGAATTTTTGAAATGGAAAAACAAGGAAGAGAAATGATCTATTTGATTTCATACATATTATAAATCCATGACACTAATGCACGAAGAGACTGACATAGTCATGGAAAAAAAATAAAGTTCAGAAACAGAGTGAGAGAGAGATATTATATAACAAAAGTGGCAACTCAAACCAGAGGGGAAAACATAGGGTATTCAATAAAATTTCCTGGAACAATTGGATTTACATATCACATTTCAAACAAGGATAAATTCCAAATGGATCAAGATTTAAACATAAAGCATGAAACCATAAAAATACTGAAAGAAAACATGGAAGGATTCCATCCTAGGCCTGGGTAGGGAAAAGCCAATCTAAATATAAATCAAAATCCAAAAATTTTTTAAATTATTATATTTGACTACATAATACTAAAAGAAAATTTCAGTGTGAAGACATACCATTAAACAAAGAAAAATATAAATGTTAAAACGAGTTAAAATATTTGCAACAAATACCAAAAAAAGGAGCTTATCTCCCAAGTGTATAAAGAGCCCCTACATTTTGATAAAAGCCAATAAGAAAACGGGCAAAGAATATAAAAGGAAATATAAATTACTTTTAAATACATGAAACTACTTATGAGTATAAGTGAAATGCAGTTTTAAAACTACACTGAGATACTATTTTTCACTTATCAGATTGTCAAAAATCCAAAAAGTGTGATGCAATCTCTTGGTGAGGCGGTAGGAAAAGAGTCACTTTCATATATTGCTGGTGGGAACGTAAATTGTTACAACCCCAGGGGAGGGCAATCTAGTAATATCTATTAAAATCACAAATGCATATACCCTTTGACCCAGCTATTCCACTTCTGGGAATGTATCCTAGAGTTATACTAGGACACATGCAAAATGATATACACGAATATCTATTGCAGCATTGTTAGTAATAGCAAAAGATTGGAAGCAACCCAAGTCTTCCATCAATAGGAGAATGATTTTTCATTTAGCTTGCTTTTACAACTTCAAAGTGGAAAAAAAAAGTGAGGCCCTGTTCCTAAGGCTGGAGATGAGCTGGGCTTAGTCATCTACTCCATTCCCCATTGCCCTGGACTGCCCTCCAGTCCTACTTGTCTTTCCAAGGTAGCAGAGCCCTCCCAAGTGGGAGATGGCCTCAAGCCAGCTTGAGAACATCAGCGTCATGAGTGGGATGGTCAGAAGAGGGAGCAATGCAAAAGAACTCCACCCTCTACCAGTTATTATACAAGAACTCTTCTTTACTGGGTAAGTTGAGGGGAGAATAGAGAGTAGGGTGTGAACTTGCCCTAGATCTAGGATGTTCCATCAATGCTTACTGTTTAAAATCTTGATTATCTTTTAATTAGGGCAAGATATGACTAATACTGCTTAAGATTTACACTTGTCTATTTCAGTAAAGTGGTACATTTTTTCCTAAAAATTATACAACTGGGAGGAAACGTATGATGGTATTTTTCCCCAGGTACTAATGTTTATGAATAGTCCATGAAACCATAATCAGGGCAAAAATACTTGCCTACTGACAGCTTACTAACCTCAGACAAAATACCTAGTAGATATAAATAGTGTTCTGAGTGAGGCTGTGCAAACTAAGACTACAAAAATGATGGAAAATGCTAAAGTTAGGTGTTTTTCTTCATCTACATTTACTTCCATTTCTTTTTAAGAACTACAGAATTTGGGTAAAAATTGTTGCTGTTTGTCTGTTTGTTGTTTGTCTGCTGGGTTTGATTTTTAATTTGGATAACCAAATTCTTTAAAAGCCGTTCAAAGGAAAGGAGGGGAATCGCCTTGGACCATAGATGCAAGAATTTTGCTGGATGGTCCTAGTCTGAATAGAAACCACTTTGTGCAAAAAGGCTCATTTTAAGTGGGTCAATCTGTATTCGTTGCACCACTTGAAACATTGAAGACACACTTTTGTGTATCTAGTGTTTGGGGACTTTTTGGGAACACACTATATTTATACTCTATTAAACTAGGTCAGCTCCTTTGTTGGGACAATCCCAGAGGGAGCTATACATTTCACCTAAAGATAGCAAGAGCAGTTCTGGTATTTTACTCATTTGTCTATCCCAACTCATCCTACTAAAGTCTAATCTAGTAATGTCCTATGTTCCAGTGAATAAACAGTGACTGATTTATTTAAAAATATTTCTTTAGTGTCTAGTGTGAGTTGTTCATTGTGCTCAGTGTTGTGGGAAATACGAATTCCATTTGTCAAGGAGACCTCTCTTTAAAAGGGTAGTAAGGCACATATTCCATAACTATAAAAAGGACAGAAGGATGAGTTAGGTAAGGCTGTTGAGTCAGAGGTGCAGACAAGTTACTCAAGAGAAAGTGTCCTACAGGAAGGTAGAAACTAAGACATACTGGAGAGAGCTCAGTGTGTGTGTGTGTGTGTGTGTGTGTGTGTGTGTATGTATTAACTTTTGGTGGTAGCAGAGGAAACTCTAGAAAGAAAGAAAAACACAGGATCTTGACTCACACATAGATTTTCCTGATTAAAACAAATAACAAACAAGATGTGACTTCTGACATTTTCAGCATACTTTAACTCAAAAGATGATTTTTTATAATATTCATATAAATAAAATATGTGTTAATCACCAGAACACCATCAAAACTATAGTGATGAACTAAACTTTGCATGTAATAGGTTGCAGATTTAGGGAATTAGAGTTCACTGTTTCTTGTGGCATCTAGTTCCACATACTCAGGGAATAATATTGAACTCCGGTTTTGTATTTTAATTAGGGCACTAACAGATGAACAGATTAAAGCAGATGAAGTGTCTAAAAATCAGGTTATGTAAAGAATGCCAATCCAAACGAGTTGTTCACCTTTGAAAAGAGAAAGCTTAACCCAGTGAGGACTATCTTTAAATAACTGTGGTGGATCAGTGTTATTTATTGTCATCCCAGAGACCAGAAATTAGGGAAGTCAGAAAGTTCCAAGGAAGCAATGAGCGACTTACAGTGTAGAATGGTTTACTAGCAACTACAGCTGTCCAAGCACAGGCTACGGTGCTTTGTGTATTTGTGAGCAACCTAAGGAGCAGTTGAATGACATGTGGTCAGAGATGCTACAGATGAGATGCTTCTCAAACTCAAAGGTGCATTTGGATCACCTGGAGTCTTGTAAAATGCTGCCAGTCACCAAATATACTATGAGCAGCAAGGATATAGAGAATTTTCCTTCACTGTCTACAAAGTTCTGAATTAGAGAAATTTTAAATCCCTTCCATTTTGACATTTATTTGCATCTCAATGCAAAGTATTTGCTAGGTGCTACGGGGCTAAATGAAAGTCAGGGTCCCTGAAGTATTATGGCAAATTTCAGAAACAGGAGAATGCATAGCACATTTGGAATACAATAACTTGATCACAAGGAATATTTCTGGTAGGAGAAGTGTTGTATAAACGGCTTAGAGGCAGGCCAAGTTTCTGTAGTGAATATTAAGTTAAGAAAGTGTCCATCAACAGATGAATGGATAAAGAAGATGTGGCACATATATACAATGGAATATTACTCAGCCATAAAGAGAAACGAAATTGAGCTATTTGTAGTGAGGTGGATGGACCTAGAGTCTGTCATACAGAGTGAAGTAAGTCAGAAAGAGAAAAAGAAATACCGTATGCTAACACATATATATGGAATCTAAGAAAAAAAAAAAAAGGTCATGAAGAACCTAGGGGTAAGATGGGAATATAGACACAGACCTACTAGAGAATAGACTTGAGGATATGGGGAGGGAAAAGGGTAAGCTGTGACATAGTGAGAGAGTGGCATGGACATATATACACTACCAAACGTAAGGTAGATAGCTAGTGGGAAGCAGCCGCATAGCACAGGGAGATCAGCTAGGTGCTTTGTGACCACCTAGAGGGGTGGGATAGGGAGGGTGGGAGGGAGGGAGACGCAAGAGGGAAGAGATATAGGAACATAAGTATATGTATAACTGATTCACTTTGTTATACAGCAGAAACTAACACACCATTGTAAAGCAATTATACTCCAATAAAGATGTTCAAAAAAAAATTCACTGCAACAACTCCCTGTATCCTGGAGGTAACGGTATCTTGGTCCAGATTTGCATTCACCTGTAAGTAACATACCCTCAGGATAGTGGGTTAAATATATGTTTATTTGTCCATGTAAATAAAAACAGTACAGAATTAGACAGTCCAGGGTTGGTATGACAGCTCCATGAAGTCATCAGAGTCTCAGTCTCCTTCTATCTTTCTGTTTAGCCACCTTCAGAGCTAACTTCCACCCTGGAAGATTATCGTAGGATTCAGGACACTTGCTGGAGTTCCAGCAATATGGTCACATTCCAGCATCAGAAAGGAGGATCAAGAAATTGCTCCTTTTGAAGGAAACAACTCAAAAGATCCATAACCTGCTGTTTACATCTCATGGGGCAGAACTTGGTCACATGATGGAATGTAACTGCAAGGGATCCTGGGAAAGGTGGGTTTCTGAGCTGAGCACATTGTCTAGGGTTTTGTATCTAAGAAATAATGAATGGATTGGTGGACACTGGGAGTCATCTAACAGTCCCTACCACAAATCGTGAGTCAAGAAATAGTTTTGAGTTGAAAGATGACACCTGCAAAGGATTATTTTTGAAAGATCAATATGGAAGCAATACAAAGAATGAAATTGAAGGCTGAGAGAGTTTATAGTCAAGATGGCTGGTTTCTAGATATAAAGGAATCCTGGGGATGTTGGACTAAACCAGAGTAATAACAGATGAAGTGGAAAGAGAAGGGATTATAGGATGGTCATTACAAAGCTATGATTGATGGAACTTTATGATTGATCTGGGTAGAAAGGGAGAGGGAGGAGCCTACACTACCTGTGAGGTTTAGAAGCTTGGTGACTTGGAAAATGATGCAATCCACAGCAGAAACAGGAATGACAAAAAGAAAGTCAACATGTTGAGGAGGAAAATGAGTTTTGTTTCAGATACACTGGGTTTGCCGTGATGATCTCATCCAAGGAGAGATGTGGAAATGTCTAGACCTTTCATGGTTAAGACTGTAGGACTCTAGCTCAGGAGACAATTGAGTGCTGAAGGGATGGCTTTGAAGGTTTTTCATATACTCCACACTTCCCCTTGGATGTCTATTAGTCGTCTCACACTTTATGTGTCCAAAGCAGAATTCTCAACCTTCGCTCCACTCGCGGTGTTGAGAGCACAGAGGATGTTGGTATGTTTTAATATTCATTGCAACAAAAATACTAATGCACAGGCAAATATGCTGAAAATGAGTTAGGATAAAACTCTAAAGCCAAATATAAATATTTGATATTATCTACTCTTTGAGAATAGGCCCCTCTGAATTTTGAATTATTTCCTATAATCCAGTCTTTGGATGCCTTCAAATTTAATTTATCCATCTGCTTAAAGGGAATGATAACCCATAAAAACAAAGTATACCAATATAACCAGCTTTCACAGCACTTTCCTTATGGACACACTCGATTTTCCAAATGTCAACTCTATATGCATCTGTAAATTGAAGTGTAGACAATGTTTCCTGCCTTTTCTCTGGCTAAGAATCTGATTTTCCTTGACAATATATTCCTAATGCCAGAGGTCAAGGCTTATATTAACCCATTCTGAACCTGCCTTCAAGTGGTTAATGAAAGATCCCTAGAGCAACAGCCTTGACCTTAACCTGAGCTGCATTTTCTTTAATTGGATTGGATTCTCCCCTTCCTTCCTTTGTTCCTTTGGGCTCCAACCAGAGAAAGAAAACAATTGAGCTCCTGGGATATATTAATTACAACATGTTTTGGCCAGCCATGTCTTGATTTTCCATTCCGTTCATGTCACCTTTTTATTGTCCTACACCACAGAACATCACATGGATCAACTCTCTGGGAGTCTCCTATTTGCTTTTAGCCAGTAGAGGACAACCTACCCCATGTAGATGGGAGAGCTCCTAGGATGTCAGGTCATGAGACAGAGGATTCCCTTTCCACATTCCTAAAGCTGCCAGGTGTGCACGACATCCCACAGACAACTGGATAAATGCCAGACCATTCTCCATAGGGGTTCTGGTCTTTGGGGGAGAGAGTGAAACTTGTTACCAAACCAGAAAGCTGGAACTGTTTTGAAAAATCTAAAAATATAAGGCAGCTTGCTTATTAATAACGATGCTTGCTTATAATGTCATACTGATACACAGAGCTTTGTGAGGAACAATGTGCTCTCGCTGTATACTCACCATCCTTTAAGATAGGCGTGGTGAGCACTACACTAATGTAGAGATGAGAACAGGATGCTGAGCGAGCTCAGTGACTTGCTCAAGGCTACACAGCTGACACTTTAGCAGAACTGAGACAGGTCGGTCCTCCATTCTTCACTTCCCCCTTCTTTTCCCTCCAGTAAAATCGTCTACCAGTGTTTACTTACCTACCAGGCGGTGGACTAGACTGCTCTAAGCCATGGTTGTCAAATATGTGGGGTTCACAGAATGGAAATGCATGTCTGAATCTATTCTACTCCTTTCCCCCACTCACACAAACAGCATTCCCTCCTCACCCCCAAAACACCTTCAGTCTAGGCTAAGACTTCAAACACTCTCCACTCCCCAGACGGTATAGGCCATCTACACATGGCTGCCAGATTGCTCACATTACTCCTTGCACTGCTTCTTCCTCCCCCCGCTCATCTATATGCACCAAAGCCTATTGTGCTCTATCTCTGTGCTGTGAAGTTGTTGCTCCTTCCTCATAACTCTCCTAACATGGTGTTTAATCATGTACTCATATTAATGAGGTAACAGACCTAGGGAGCTAGCACAGAGTCTAGGACATTGTGTGTATTCGACACATGTTATCGATGATGATGACGATGGTTCTTCTGTTAGTATTTTAACTCACATGTAAAGGATATTTTCTTTGTATTTAGCACAATATCCATCACATGGTAAGAAATCATTAGATATCTTTATTTAATGATACATGATCTATACAGGTATTATACAGACAGTAATAAAGGCAACTTTTATATTCGTTTATAATGGAGCATGGAGAGATGGATATAAATAACTGCAGCAGTAAGCACTTTCAAGTCATGTAGCTAAATCACAAGCACATAGTATTTATGAGCTTGAAATGACATCGGACAGCATCTAGTCCAGTGTTCCTCAGAGTATGGGCTCCCAACCAGCAGCAGTGCCTGGGAACTTGTTAGAAAGGCCAATCTCCAGCCTCACTCAAGATTTCTCAGAACATTAACTCTGGGTGTGGGAGCAGAGATCTGTGTTTTTAGGAGCCCTCTGGGTGATTGTGAAAGACAGTAACGTTTAAGAACCACTGATCTAGTCCAATCGTCTACCTTCGACAAGAGAATAAAGGCACAATGAGTTCAGTGACAGAGCTGGAGGTCACACAGCTAGTTAATGGCAGAAGTGAAGCTAGAACAGTGATCTCCTGACTTCTTGACCTTAATATCCGCCCCCATAACTAGTCTATTCTTTTTTTATGAAGGTTCTTTATCCAGCTAATAATAGAATAGTTATACTCAAAGTTCTGCTGTAGCTATCAGTGCTTGCTGGAACGCCAGGGAGCCTTGGCACCAGGAACCCCGAGTATGTCTCCCAGCTCACCTGCTGCTCTCAGAATAGCTATCCGTGGCAGCCCGTCAACAGAAAACCTGCTGCAAGGAATGCAGTCAGCTGACAACCTCCAGCGGCAGTGCCTTTGGGGGTCCGCCTCAGTGTTAGAGCCAAGAACATGGGTTCCCAGCTGATGACTAAGCGCGGCATGGGTGCTAGGGCCTGGCCATTTCTGCCCACTGCGAGATTCCTCTCCTGTCGATCTCTGGAGCTGCCTCGGGGCAGCTGAGATCCTCAGAGATGCTGCGCAGTCTGAGGCTGGCTCTTCCCACCCTCTGTCCTTTCACAGGTGTCAGACCTCCAGTGTGGTCTGGAGGCTTCCTGTGCCTGTGCCTGCTCCCTCTTCCCTTTATGTTTCATGGAAACGACCCCCCTAAATCTCATCTACTTCTACCTCCACCATGGCATATAACTCTGCGATGACCCGAACTGACACGCTACCGTCTCTGAGCCTCAGTTTCCAGGTGAAGAAAATGTGGCTGTACGAGTTCATTCCTAACACACAATTGGGAAATGATACATAGTTGCCAGGTTGTCGGTAGTAGCTAGAGTATCAACCTTTCAAGGTTATTAGGCTTAAGTGAAGACATTGACATAAAAGTGTGTGGCAGAGACATCTTTTGCTTATGGGATATCCAGGGGATCACCCATATTTTCACCCCAGGTGGGCGATGTGACAGATTCTGGCCAAGGTGCTATGAGCAGAAATGATGCATTTTCAATTTAGGCCAAAACACAGACGAATAAATGTCCTCTAAGGCTGGCACAGCAAACTCCAAAGGCCATGTGTTAAGATGACGGCGTTTTCATCAGCCTGTGATTTGTGAGCTAATGTAGAACCCAGCGCCCAGCTAACCCACATTGGATACATCACGGGACAAGAAATAAAGCGTTAGTGTGTTAAGAACTGAGATTTGGGGATTAATTTGTTACTGCTACTTAAACTATCCTATACTGACTAAAACAATATGTTTTGCAAAATGTACGGCACTGTGAAAACAAAAGACATTTTCACTTCAACTGCTTACTTTCTAGCATTATTCTTGCTTGTACTTGGGAGAAAATGTAAAACTGAAGATAGAATTCAAGACAGAAGAAAAGGAAAACTCGATTTAGGAATAAAATTCTCAAACTGAAGGTAGGAAAAAATCAGTCATTAGGGGGAAATCGAATTTGAAAATTCTTACTGGAAAAATATCTCAGAGTTATACTTGAGAAAAAATCCAGAGTTGATTATAAATTAGACATAGAGCCGTTCACGAGCTTTATAATCTCATGACGTGGCAGAAGGTGGTTTTTTCCACTTTAGTTTGCTAGAGTGAGATAATCAGTGTTATTCAAATTCCTTATTTTTTTTAATTGCACCAAAACTAGAACAGGATGTTTCTAAAGTGGGGCCAGTTTCTGTGTAAGTTGACGTGTGTACACTGGAGGTGGCTATAGAGAAGAGCAGCTGTTTTTGCCCTTTTCAATAGTTGGTATGTTGATTAGGTGGTGATTCTTCTCTTCCAGTCCTTGGAACACAACCAACCTGCAGAAGGGTCTGGCAATGACGAATAATGAAAAGGTCAAAACAGAAAGGCCAGATTTCACAGCCTGGAAAACATTTGAAGTTTCACCTCCTCATTGCTATTGGACAAAGGGCAAGGAATAGAAGTGGTTCATGTTCTGTCTTTCCAGGGACAAGATTTCAACCAGAAATATCTTGGAGGGAGCCAATATCTTGGATTTGGAAGCAGAGAAGTGAATGTTCCTACGCCTCTTTAGAGATAGGATAAAACATGGAACTTCCAAATGACATAACCTAGAAAAATCGGTTTATATAGGTACTACCTTTTAACTACTCTTGGGCACTCATAACTTAACACTGGAGAAAGCAGTACTAGATCACTCACTTTGTGGTCTGCCATAAATTGAGGAATGAACTGCAGTTATTCTTATGGCAAAAGTGGAGAAGGAACGAATTCAAGGGCTCTGAGAGCCGACTGTACTAAATAAATATTGGAATGAAACCAAGATGTGGTAACAACTTTTACACAGTGAAATGGCAGTAGAATGGGGCAGTTGTAAATCTGTTGCTTTTAAGCTAAAAATCTGTACTCAATCTAGTTTCATTTTTAAGAAGTTCCGTATAAAATGTGTAGCATCTTATCTGGGTACAGATTCCACAGAATCTAGTATCTTCAGAAACAACTGCTCTCACCATCCCTCTTCCTCATCTGTCCTCCCCACCCTGCCTGCCTTTATCTTTTCCTTCCTTCCGGCAGGATTTATTAGTCTGCACAGCTGTTTACTAATGTGTTTCTATCTTGAAGCCACTGGATGTGGTCGAACTATAAAATGGGGAAAAGATGACAGGAAGTTTTGCTTTGTTAGATACAAAACAAAAATTAAGCTAAACAGAAACAAAACCTGATGATTAGTTGTCACTTTATGTTTTCATTTGTTTCACTTGGTACTATTGACTTTAGAAGTTAGAAGACATATGCCTAACTCCCAGCTCTTCCACTGATTTCCTAGGCAACTGGACTTCAGATTCCGTGCAAAATTTATTTGCACTTTCCATGTATGCGCCAGGTATTAATCCAAGTATTTTCACATATGCCATCTTATTTCATGATTTAAAAAGTTCAAAGAGGTTAGAGTAACTATAGATCCTGGCTTGCCTAGGACAGGGCCCACTTGCCAGCATCCCATTCGGTTAGCACTCCTTTTAATCTTCAGAGTATCATATTTGGGAAATGAACAACATGGTCATCCTACATAGGGTGGGTGTTATTAGAACATTCTATTTAGAGGCCTCTCTGGGTCTTAGTTCCCTTATTGATAAAAATGGGATGCTTGAGTAGAAAACATTAAAAGTCCCTTCTGGCTCTAATGTCTATGATTCCTTGCACATTTATAGATATCTTTGCATCAAAGCTTTCTATCTGCTTGAAAAGTCTATTAGGGTAAAGACTCTGCCTCAGCAACCTGTCAACACTGAAAAGGGCAAAGGGATCCTCCACTTTGGTACAAGAAATAAGAATTTCTAGGGCAGAATAAATGGTGGAAAAAATGCCTACTGAATTTACATGCATTAATGATGCAGCACTGCCTATGAAGTCACCAACAGTTTATAGAAGATACACGGAAGAGCGTATACCAAAGACCACAGGGCGATATATACCTAAAATAGCTGGTTAATATCTGTTGAGTAATAATATGGTAAAATCTAACACATTTCAATTCAGAATCGTTGCAACAATTAAGAATTATGAACAGTTTCCACTGTCGGTTACTCGTGTTATGTCTTTTTGTCCTTTCATATGTCTGCTAACGCTAAACCTCTAGAACGTAATTTTCACTTTGCCCACAGGCAACTTCCTGGGAAGCATGTTTTAGTGAAAGAGCTTGGGCTTTGGAGTAAAATATCTGAGTTTTAATCCTGGCCCTGCCAGTTATTCAAACGCAGGCTGCTTGACCTTTCTTTGAGACTCAGTTTCCTTATTCACAAAACAGGAACAACAATCCAAATTTAGAGAATCATTCTGAAAATTCAGTGAGGTAGTGCTGACACATTGAAGGCCCTAAGAAAATATTTGTACTCCTAAACTGCCCCCAAAGAGGTGTCTACGTGAAATGCATCAAATAAGTATTGCAGCCTAAATCTTGTCATTATGAGCCTAGATCTCTCATGGTTCGATGGCCGCGCAAATGCCAGTAAGTGGGACTTCACTTGATGATGGCTTTATGATTAGCAGCAAGTGGTAGCTTGGTTTTCAGCTTTGTTGTACATGGCAGTTCTTAAGGGAAGATTCTCTGCCTTCTCCAAGGCTGTCTATAAGTTTGTTGATGTTCCAAGGCTGAACATAATGTTCTATTTACAGAGGGTGTTTAATAAAAGCAATCTGTCATCAGTGTCTCAAGTCCAAAATAGCTCCCCAACTGTAATCTACATGACTTTCAAGTTAAGAGAAAGCTAGGATCAGACCTCACCTGTGGTACTGGATTTTGTTCTAGATACCATACTTTAAAAGCATCACATGTGCAGTCTTAGGATTAATGGGTCTGGAAGGATTAGAGAGTAAAATCACAAACAGCTGTAGCCAGGAAGAATGTTTAAAAGTGTTTTGGGAAAAATGTTACTCTGATGGGGGCACTTTTTTTTGGGCCTGGAAATGACCAATTGTGAACTAAAATGAACAGAATATTCTTTCCTTCTGGAAACACAATACAGATAGAACATAGAGGCATCTGAGCAAGAGACCGAGAGACACAGAGACAGTAAAATGCAGAAGCACTTAGGGAGAACAAATCATTTCCAGAATCAAAAGTAATTGGTAGCTGACACTTCACAGGGCACATCAGAAGTATTTCTCTACACCCACTGTAGGTCTTGCTATTTCAAGTAAATGTTAAGCAACTGCTTCAGAGGGATTGATGGCATTTTGCATATTTTTTATAATCAGTGTACACCCAATGCAGAATTGCCTAAGACAAAAGTAACAATATGAGGAATCAGAGTAATGGTGGCTCCAATGTCTTGGTGGGAGATTAGCTTTTACCTTCCCAGAATCTCCATCACTTTCTAGAGCTACCCTAAATAAACATAATAATCTTTGATAGGGACAATGGGTAATTTCTTAATCTTAGGTGAAGTGTGACCAAAAGTATCTTTAGAGAACCTTATTACATTAACTATTCTGTCATATACAATGTAGGTAAAAATATAATAAACTATGCAGAGTTTCAAGACAAATCCTCTAGTTTCTCTTTCTAACCTTATTGCCCTCCACCACCACCCTCGACCCAATCTCCACTAAGGACATTCTGAAACCACCATGGAATCTCCTAGATAATTCTCCAAGCCTCCAAGAGCTCTCCCACGGTACTGACTGGGTTCCAGACTGACTGGGTTTGATCATCACAACAAATGCCATCTAAAAATGTTCATTATCAAATTTATAGCAAATTCTGTGAGATTTTATTCTACTGTATGTATTAATGGATCCCATTTAACCCCTATCTTTTTAAATCTTATTATTTTTTTACTTTTCTAAAGCTCCATTTAAATTTAAAAATGTTAGAGATAGCCATATACTCTTAATCATTCCAGTCTGGATTCTGATGCCAAAGTGGAGAAGTTTCCTAATATCCCTTCCAAAATGCTGTGGGTGTATAACTCAAATGCATAATGAGTCACCAACTAGATGATAAGGCAAGTCAAAACTATATTCTATAATTAATGATAGAAGGAACTAGGGATATTTAGCCCAGAGAAGTAAATGCTCCTGGTAGCTATTTTAAATATCTGAAGGATTATGGAGTAGAAGAAAGATTTGGATTGTTCTAAGTGACACTAAAAAGTGAAACTAGAGTAAAAAGTAAAAACTACATTGAAATATATCTGCTCATGTAAGGTCTATGTAATAGTATTAGCAAAGATAGAACTGGAAGACAGAACTGAAAGGCAATGAGTTTAAGGACAGAGTAGGAATTTGGCAGAAAAGGTGTATGGAAGTTTCAAACATCAGATTGATGCGTGGACCATAAATCCATTCCAACCTGAGAGGCAATAACTCTAAAGGAATAAAATGAAGATGAGGATCAAGGTATATAGCAAGTTCATTTGAGTTACAGAACACGGGAAAGTATAATGTTTAAAGAGGAAATCTAGAATTGGAGAAAGGTTTTCTGCTAGAGAAGACCCAAATCACACAGAGATGAGAAGACCGATGCTCCTCATGAATAACACCTAATGCACTGGGATTGGGCAGTCAGGCTCTAACACTGTGTATAAAGCAAAAGCAACTGAACACTAAGAAAGAGACATACAGTGGTCTGAATAATATAAAATCTGAGCACATTAATATTTCTGTCAATGCGACCAAGAATGTTATGGCATATATGTTGCTAGGAATGACAGAAGCTATTACTGCAGTGAGATTAGAATCTTTTTGAAATATCAACAGAAGCATTATAGTTGGTAACATTCCCATCTAAAACAGATGACATTGATATACAATCGACATACTAGGGGGAACAGCATACAAAATTACGGACGAGATTATTTTGTTCTATACTGATTTTACCCTTAGGAGTTTTAGCTTAGCTGTCAAATCAATTAGTTTTCCTCAATCCCAAGTATAATATCAAATTTCTCTGTTTTTTGTTTTTCTGGGTTTTTTTTTGGAGTGAAGTGGGTTATGTCTGGGTGCCCTTTTATGTATTATGACCACCAGGGTGTAAATCGATTGGCCAAGTAAATGGGTAAATAAGCTGTAAGTAATGCCCAGGATTGGAGTGGAGGTGCTCCTTCTGCCTCATCTTCCCAGCATTGGTCAGGGCTATCTTGCTTCTCAGCTGGGTCAGTGCAGTGTGAGTTCTGTGTTCCAGGTTTTACAAACCCCTTAAGAAGCAAAACATAGTAGGAGGATATTTTAAAATTGAAGTCTGTTATCTTCACCATCCTCTAATGATTCAAGCATCATCAAGAACTTGCTATAACGCTGCCTTTAGGTAGAGCTGATACCCAAGAAAGAGTTAAATTCCTCACTTTGGAGCTTTCACGTAAATTTGGGTAGATCTAAAGTAGGAAAAAGTTTTGAAAGCCATGATTTTTATTGCAAGAACCATGATTTTTATTGCAAGAAGAATTGTTTAACTTCCTTGGCTTTAAATGTGGAAGAGGCAAGGCCTAGAAGATTCAAAACACAGTATAGCAAGAACAGATGGGTAATATAAGCAGAGAGTGATGGGAACTCTAAAGAACTCAAAGGGAAATAGTAGAAATTAAAAACACTGTAGTAGAAATGAAGAATGCCTTTATAGTCTCATCAGCATGGCCAAGGAAAGAATCAGTGAACTTCAAGATATGTCAGTACTTCAAACTTCAAAAAGTAAAATGGAAAGAGAAAAAAATTGAAAAGAATATCCAAGAATTGTGGGACAATTATAAAATGTGCCATAAGTGTAATGAGAATACCAGAGGGAGAAGGAAAGAAAGAAGGAAGGAAGGAAGGAAGGGAGGGAGGGTGGAAGGAAGGGAGGGAGGGAGAAAGAAAGAAAAAATATTTGAAGTAACACTGGCCAACAATTTTTCAAAATAAACAACACAGGTCCAGGAAGCTCAGACAACACCAACCATGATAAATACAATAATGACAAAAATAATAATACAAAAATCTACACCTAGGCATATCATATTCAAAATGCACAAAAAAATCAAAGACAAAGAAAATATTGAAAGAATCAGAGGGGAGGGGCAGAGTCAAGATGGTAGACTAGGAGGACATGGAGTTCACGTCTCCGCACAACTAGGGCATCTACCGGGCACTGGTGGGGGACCACGGACACCTAAGGGGATGGGAGGAACCCCCAAGTGACCAGATTGTGGTTCTGTTTTACTTTGTTGTTGTTGACTCATTTATATTTTTATTTTTTCTAATAAATTTTTTATTTTTCTAATTTTATTTTATTCTTTATGCTCTGCTATTATTCTGCTCCTTTTGGCTTGTTCCCCACCCCCCCTTGTTTTTTTTTCTGTTGTGGTTGTATTTTACCTTGTTGCAGTTGCAGTTATTTCACTTATATTTTAATTTTTCCTAATACATTTTCTATTTTTCTAATTTTATTTTATTTTTTATTCATTGTTATTGTACTGCTACTTGTTTTTTCTTTTCTTTTGCTGCACCATGTGGCTTGCAGGATCTTGGTGGCCCAGGCCAGGGGTCAGGCCTGAGCTCCTGTGGTGGGAGCAATGAGTCCAAACTGCTGGACTAACACAGAACCACAGACCCCAGGGAATATTAATCGGAGTGAGGTCTCCTGGAGGTCCTCATCTCAGCACCAAGACCCAGCTCTACCTAACTGCCTGCACACTCCAGTGCTGGACGCCTCAGGCCAAACAACCTCTAAGATAGGAATACAGCCCCACTCATCAAAAAAAAAAGATACGACAGAAAAAATGTTACAGATGAATGAGCAAGGTAAAAACCTACAATACCAAATAAATGAAGAAGAAATAGGCAATCTACCTGAAAAAGATTTCAGAGTAATGACAGTAAAGATGATCCAAAAGCTCAGAAATAAAATGGAGGCACAGATCGAGAAAATACAAGCAATGTTTAACAAAGACCTAGAAGAACAAAAGAACAAACAGTAATGAACAACACAATAACTGAAATGAAAAGTACACTACAAGAAATCAATAGTAGAATAACTGACGCAGAAGAGCAGATAAGTGAGCTGGAAGATAGAATGGTGGAAATAACTGCTGAGGAGCAGAATAAAGAAAAAAGAATGAAAAGAATTGAGGACAGTCTCAGAGACTCTGGGACAACATTAAATGCACCAACATTCAAATTATAGGGGTCCCAGAAGAAGAAGAGAAAGAGAAAGGGTCTGAGAAAATACTTGAAGAGATTATAGCCAAAAACTTCCCCAACATGGGAAAGGAAATAGCCACCCAAGTCCAGGAAGTGCAGAGAGTCCCACACAGGATAAACCCTAGGAGAAACACAGCAAGACACATATTAACCAAACCAACAAAAATTAAATTCAAAGAAAAAATATTAAAAGCAGCAAGGGAAAAGCAACAAATAACATACAAGGGAATCCCCATAAGGTTATCAGCAGATTTTTCAGCAGAAACTCTGCAGGCCAGAAGGGAGTGGCAGGATATATTTAAAGTGATGAAAGGGGAAAACCTACAACCAAGATTACTCTACCCAGCAAGGATCTCATTCAGATACGACAGAGAAATGAAAATCTTTACAGACAAGCTAAAGCCAAGAGAATTCAGCACCACCAAACTAGCTTTACAACAAATGCTAAAGGAACTTCTCTAGGCGGGAAGCACAAGAGAAGAAAAAGACACACAAAAACAAACCCAAATCAATTAAGAAAATGCTAACAGAAACATACATATCAATAATCACCTTGAATGTAAATGGATTAAATGCTCTAACCAAAAGACACAGACTGGCTGAATTGATACAAAAACAAGACCCATATCTATGCTGTCTACAAGATACCCACTTCAGACCAAGGGACACATACAGACTGAAAGTGAGGAGATGAAAAAAGATATTCCATGCAAATGGAAATCAAAAGAAAGCTGGAGTAGCATACTTATATCAACCAGACTTTAAAATAAAGACTATTACAAGAGACAAGGAAGGACACTACATAATGATCAAGGGATCAATCCAAGAAGAAAACATAACAATTACAAATACTTATGCACTCAACATAGGAGCACCTCAAAACATAAGGCAAATACTAACAGCCATAAACGGGGAAATTGACAGTAACACAATAATAGTGGGGGACTTTAACACCCCACTTACATCAATGGACAGATATCCAAACAGAAAATAAATAAGGAAACACAAGCCTTAAATGACACAATAAACCACATAGATTTACTTGATATTTATAGAATATTCCACCTGAAAGCAGCAGAATGCACTTTCTTCTGAAGTGCACATGGAACATTCCCCAGGACAGATCACATCCTGGGTCACAAATCAAGCCTTGGAATATTTAAGAAAACTGAAATTGTATCAAGCATCTTTTCCAACCACAATGCTATGAGAAGAGAAATCAATTACAGGAAAAAAAATCTGTAAAAGACACAAACACATAGAGGCTAACAGTGCACTGCTAAATAACTAACAGATCACTGAAGAAATCAAAGAAGAAATTTAAAAATACCTAGAAACAAATGACAACAAAAACATGACAATCCAAAACGTATGGGATGCAACAAAAGCAGTTCTAGGAGAGAATTTTATAGCAATTCAAGCTTACCTCAAGAAACAAGAAAAATCTCAAATAAACAATCTAACCTTACACCTAAAGCAACTAGGAAAAGAACAGAGGAAACACAAAGTTAGTAGAAGGAAAGAAATCATAAAGGTCAGAGCAGAAATAAATGAAATAGAAATGAAGAAAACAATAACAAAGATCAATAAAACTAAAAGTTGGTTCTTTGAGACGATAAACAAAATTGATAAACCTTTAGCTAGACTCATCAAGAAAAAAAGGGAGAGGACTCTAATCAATAAAATTAGAAATGAAAAAGGAGAAATTAAACTGACAACGCAGAAATACAAAGGATCATAAGAGACTACTACAGCAACTATATGCCAATAAAATGGACGACCTGGCAGAAACAGACAAATTCTTGGAAAGGTAACCTTCCCAGACTGAACCAGGAAGAATCAGAAAATATAAACAGACCAATCACAAGTAATGAAATTGCAACTGTAATTAAAATTCTTCGAACAAACAAAAGTCCAGGACCAGATGGCTTCACAGACGAATTCTATGAAACATTTAGAGAAGAGCTAACACCTATCCTTCTCAAACTCTCCAAAAAATTGCCAAGGGAGGAACACTCCCAAATTCATTCTATGAGGCCACCATCGCCCTGATACCAAAATCAAACAAAGATATCACAATATCACTGATGAACATAGATGCAAAAATCATCAACAAAATACTAGCAGAGAGAATCCAACAACACATTAAAAAGATCATACACCATGATCACGTGGGATTTATCCCAGGGATGCAAGGATTCTTCAATATATGCAAATCAATCAACGTGATTCACCATATTAACAAATTAAAGAATAAAACCATATGATCATCTCAATAGATGGAGAAAAAGCTTTTGAAAAAATTCAACACACATTTATGATAAAAACTCTCCAGGTAGTGGGCATAGAGGGAACCTACCTCAACGTAATAAAGGCTATATACAACAAACCCACAGCCAACATCAGTCTCAGTAGTGAAAAACTGAAAGCATTTCCTCTAAGATCAGCAACAAGACAAGGATGTCCATTCTTGCCACTATTATTCAACATAGTATTGGAAGTCCTAGCCACAGCAATCAGAGAAGAAAAAGAAATAAAAGGAATACAAATTGGAAAACAAGAAATAAAACTATCACTGTTTGCAGATGACATGATACAATACATAGAAAATCCTAAAGATGCCATCAGAAAACTACTAGAACTAGTCAGTGAATTTGGTAAGGTTGCAGGATAAAAAATTAATGCACAGAAATCTCTTGCATTCCTATACACTAACAAGAGACCAGAAAGGGAAATTAAGGAAATAATCCCATTTACCATTGTGACAAAAAGAATAAAATATCTAGGAATAAACCTACCTAAGGAGGCAAAAGACCTGTACTCAGAAAACTATAAAACACTGATGAAAGAAGTAAAAAATGACACAAACAGATGGAGAGATATACCATGCTCCTGGATTGGAAGAAACAACGTTGTGAAAATGCCTATACTACCCAAAGCAATCTACACTTTCAATGCAATCCCTATCAAATTACCAATGGCTTTTTTCACTGAGTTAGAACGAAAAAGTTTACAATTTGTATGGAAACACAAAAGACCCTGAATAGTCAAAGCAATCTTGAGAAAGAAAAACAGGGCTCAAGGAATCAGGCTCCCTGACTTCAGACTATACTGCAAAGCTACAGTAAGCAAGACAGTATGGTACTGGCACAAAAACAGAAACATAGAACAATGGTACAGGATAGAAAACCCAGAGATAAATCCAGGCACCTATGGTCACCTAATTTATGACAAAGGAGGAAAGAATATATAATGGAGAAAAGACAGCCTCTTCAATAAATGGTGCTGTGAAAGCTGGACAGCTACATGTAAAAGAATGAAATTAGAACATTACCTAACACCATACACAAAAATAAACTCCAAATGGATTAAAGATCTAAAGGTAAGACCACACATTATAAAACTCTGAGAGGAAAACATAGGAAAAACACCCTTTGACATAAATCACAGCAAGATTGTTTTTTTTAAAAAATAAATTTATTTATTTATTTATGGCTGCATTGGGTCTTTGTTGCTGCATGCAGCCTTTCTATAGTTGCAGCGAGTGGGGGCTACTCTTCTTCTCATTGCACGGGCTTCTCCTGTTGTGGAGCACGGTCTCCAGGCATGCGGGCTTCAGTAGTTGTGGTGCGCAGGCTCAGTAGTTGTGGCTCGTAGGCTCCAGAGCACAAGCTCAGTAGTTGAGGTGCACAGGCTTAGCTGCTCCTCGGCATGTGGGATCTTCCCGGACCAGGGCTCAAACCTGTGTCCCCTGCAGTGGCAGGCAGATTCTTAACCACTGCACCACCAGGGAAGTCCCCACGACAAGATCTTTTATGACCCACCTCTTAGAGTAACGAAAATAAAAACAAAAAGAAGCAAATGGGACCTAATTAAACTTAAAGTTTCCACACAGCAAAGGAAACCATAAACAAGACCAAAAGACAACCCACAGAATGGGAGAAAATATTTGCAAATGGAGCAATGGACAAAGGATTAATCTCCAAAATATACAGACAGCTCATGCAGCTCAATACGGAAGAAGAAAAAAACTGAATCCAAAAATGGGTGGAAGACCTAAATAGACATCTCACCAAAGAAGACATACAGATGGCCAAGAGGCACATGAAAAGATGCTGAACACCACTAATTACTAGAGAAATGCAAATCAAAACTACAATGAGGTATCACCTCACACCAGTCAGAATGGCCATCATCAAAGAAATCTACAAATAATAAATGCTAGAGAGGGTGTGGAGAAAAGGGAACCCTCTTGTATTGTTGGTGGCAATGTAAATTGACACAGCCACTATGGAGAACAGGATGGAGGTTCCTCAAAAAACTAAAAATAGAACTACCATATAACCCAGCAATCTTACTACTGGGCATATACCCTGAGAAAACCATACTTCAAAAAGACACATGTACCCCAATGTTCATCGCAGCACTATTTACAATTGCCAGGACATGGAAACAACAATAAATGTCCATTGACAGATGAATGGTTAAAGAAGGTGTGGTACATATATACAGTGGAATATTAGCCATAAAAAGAAATGAAATTGGGTCATTTATAGAGATGTGGCTGGACCCAGAGTCTGTCAAACAGAGTGAAGTAAGTCACAAAAAGAAAAATATTGTATATTAACACATATATGTGGAATCTAGAAAAATGGTACAGATGAACCTATTTGCAGGCAGGAATAGAAACACAGACATAGAGAACAGACGTATGGACATGGGGTGGGGGGAAGGGGAGGGTGGCATGAATTGGGAGGTTAGTTTTGACATAATTACACTACCATGTGTAAAACAGATAGCTAGTGGGAACTTGCTGTATAGCACAGGGAGCTCAGCTTGGTGCTCTGTGATGATCTAGATGGGTGGGATTGGGGGGGGTTGGGGGAGGGAGGGAAAATAATAAAAAGAATCAGAGAGGAAAAAACTTCACCTCACTTATAGAGGAAAAGTGGATAAGAAGTACATGAGACTTCTCTTCACAAATCAAACAAGCAAGAAGCAAGTAAAGTGAGATATTTAAAGTGTTAAAAGAAAAAAGCCCACCAACAAGAATTCTGCGTCTAGTAAAATTATCCAGAAGTAAAGGAGAAATAAAGACTTTCTCAGACAAACCAAAATTTAGGAAATTTGTTGCCAGTAGATCTGCCTTGTAAGATATGTTAAAAGAAATTCTTCAGAGAGAGGAAAAAGGATAGAG
Source organism: Delphinapterus leucas (assembly GCF_059928025.1). Classification (NCBI taxonomy): domain Eukaryota; kingdom Metazoa; phylum Chordata; class Mammalia; order Artiodactyla; family Monodontidae; genus Delphinapterus; species Delphinapterus leucas. The sequence goes on from NC_143135.1 coordinate 98,250,716, forward strand.
GTCAGAAACTTGGACCTATGTAAAGAAGAGAAAAATATTAGGGAAAGAGTAAATGAAGGTAAAATAAAATCTTTTATTTTTCTTATTCTTAATTGATCTAACAGATAACAGGTTGTTCAAAATAATGATAGTGTCAATGTGTTTGGAGCTTATAGTGTACCTATAAGTGAAATAAATGACAGCAATACTATAAGGGACAGGAGGAAAAAATTAAGAATACTCTGTTATAAGGTACTTGCACTACCCATGAAGGAGTACAGTATTATCTGAAAGTGGATTTGCATTAGTTATAAACGCACATTGTAAACTTGAAGGCAACCACTAACAAACAAACAAAACCCTACAGTTATATATACCATAAGCTAGAGAGTAAGGAAGACTATGTGAAGACACTAGGATTCATTAGTTGAGAAGAGTCTGATCAAAGAAGGAAGAAAGGGTGGATTAACAGGCATGCTCTTCAGTCCCTGAGAAGTAGCCCATGTCTCAGCTGTGGTCGGAAATAACAGGAATAATAGAATCCCTGACAGAAATACCAGACATGCAGACAAGCTGTTCTGATTCCAAAACAGAAGGCATCATTTTCTAATTTGCCCTATGCAGTCTGGGTGACCGCACACTTCGTAGAGAAATTCCAGGTCCATCATGGCATTTGAGTGATAGAGCAGTGACCACTGAAGCAAATCAACAGGTGGGTCTGAGAATAGCTCTGAGTCCCTCCAAACAAGACATGGCATGAGAAAAGCGGCTGGGAATTCAAAACCACCCAAGAGGAGCCTCACTGTTGGGACCAGGGGGACACAGGTGCACAGAATTTTTAACTGGAGGCCATGGAGAGACGGGTGTCGGTCGTCATAAGTAGCAAGTGCTTCTGCTAAATTTTAGTCTCAGTTTGCTCACAACTCCAGGGTATGGCCTCACTCTACTTCATGAGCTCTCTCTGTGTCTCCTTTCAGAATTCAGCTCTTACTGTTAAAAGCTTAATCTTCTCCACAACTCCCAAGACTAACTGCAGAGTTGAGAGGATCTTATTAGCTTATTCCTGAGTAGAGAGAGATTTCACAGGCCACTTGCTGACCTATGCATTGCTTACCCTCAAGTCAGTTAATCGGACTTGGGGAACCTGGACACAAGACCACTGGGTTGAGAATATGGCTGTCCAGGATGCTCCTTCAGGAAGAGCTGTGGTCTCCCTGAGAAAAGGCTGTGGGCATGGCAGGCACAATAGTTGACCCTGACTCGCCCAATGATAGACAGATAGGTGGATTTTAGATAGATATCAAATCAAACCTAGCCTGTAATCAGTAATCTATAGTAAAAGGAAATCATAGGTACAAAAATAATAATGTAGTAAGGTTTAGAAGTTATGGTGGTAGTACTTTTCTTTATCCTTTTTATGTCGTTCCTTACACAATTCACATCAATATTAACGATAATAGAGACTAATATTTGCTAAATGCCTACTATGTGTTTGGCATGTTGTTAGATGCTTTATATAAAATAATTAGTTTAATTCCCACAACAACCCTAAGAGGTGGGCACTGATATCTCATACCACTAATGAGGAAACTAAATCTGAGAAGCTTAGTAATTCATACATATAACTTTTCTGCTTATAGGAAGCAGCAACATTTGCACATATCTTTCCTCACAAAATGCCCTTGGTTGCACTTGGGAACAAATTCATTTTCAAGAGCAAAGATAAAAGGGTAATTTAGAGACAAGAAGAAAGAAACTAAAATAAGAAGAAAAAAAGCCTATCAGAAGCTTATTTTAGATATAGTACTATTATAAGAACAATTAAACTTTGATTGGCTTGGGGGAAAAAAAACCTAAGGGATCGTAGGAAGCTTTAACTGAAATTTACAGCTCTATGAGATGTGATTTTTAAAATCTTGATCTGTAAGAAGAAGTTCATTGGGGAACAGAAAAGTTGGAGTTTTTGCTTGGTTTTGTAACTTACTGCAGAACCTTGACTAAGTTCCCTAACCTTTCTGGCATCAGAGGCACCGCCACTAATAGGCCTTCAGCAAATGCTTTTATGAACATAGAATGATAAATAGGAAGGGATTTGATCTTTTAGATGAGCAAGTGTGAGTCCTTAGCTTGAAGACCAGAGACAAAGCATTATGCATGTCATGTGACAAGGATGCAAAAGTAAGAGTCCTCGTGAGTCCTTAAGGAACCCACTGATTAAGGTCATGAACGCAGAAGTCCAATGCATGGCCTGCTATACTGGAAATCTTTGGTAAATGAACAGGAGAGCAGAACCGGTTCCCCTCGTCCCACCCCGGCCCATTGGTAAAGGCACAAGGACTGCAAATAGGATTCATCTTGTGTGCCAATTCCCATCAATTCCCAGCAGCCTGGTGTCATGTGTAGAGAGATCGGTGACTTTGTCCAGGCCAAGCAGGAAAGAACACTGCAGGTTATCAAGGCTGTAGGAGAAATAGGGCTTGGGTATGTGGGTAGAAGAACCTTTCAAAACTCCAAGATGGCTTTGAAGGCACACAGAACTGGGTTGGGAGTCTTGCTTCATCACTTAACCATGCGACCTAGGACAGCCCAAGCCTCAGCTTCTTTAATGTATATAACAAAGTATCAAATGCCTACATTATGTGCTATGGTAGGCACGTCATTGTCTAAAGCACCAAGCACAGTGTCTGACAAATAGTAGTTGATCAACGTATGTTAGCTGCCTTGACTGACATCCAACTTCTTCAACAGATTCCACGGTAGCCAGGACTTTCTTGGTCTAGTGATCATTGTAAACGAGGGTTCAGCAATCATGTGTCTGTGAGGACTCTAGACTCCTCTCATCCCTGAAGACATCCCCTAATACTTAAATTTTTGCCATTTCATGCGCAACTTCACCGCTTAGATTTATGTATTTTCTTATCATCGTCTTCTGCTCTCCTTCCCATACTTTTCCTCTGCTTTTTGGATTTCTATATCACGGGACGGTACTAACATTTACCTAGAGACTCAACACATAAAACCTGGGGATCAAGGATGCCTCCCAAGCCTACCATTTTGATAAAAGGAATCTGAGTATGAAATGATAAAGGAAAGGCTGTCACAAGGTTGCCCTACTAGAAATGTGCTCTGTTCTCTCAAGAACCTGTATCCAGTCCCCCTGCAGCTGAGTCACTCACAAGCTTCCAGATCACCATGGAAGTCTCGAGTAGCTATTTTGAAGGCCTTCAAATACTCACTTGACAGTTCAGCTCCATTGTATGACTGAATTAATGGAAACAGCCAAATGTTTCTTTTCCTTTCCTTTACATGTGGGTTCCCCTAGACCTCCTGGCCTCTCCCTGCCCTGTGCTGCATGCATGAACAGAAACAGCCTCTCAGAGCAGATCTGCAAAGGAATTTTCTGGCTGAGGCAACCTGAGGTCAGGAAACCACGCAGCTGTCAGCTCACAGTTCCAGTCTGGGGGGAAGAGAAGCCTGAGGCTTGGGTATGAGGCTCCCACTCGGTCAACCTCCTCACCAACATTTCAGCTGAACAATAACCATGATTGATATAAGAAAGAACAAAGCGACTTCCCAAATATTTCTTTCTTTCTTTTTTCCTTTTTTTTTTTTTTCTTGCCCAGTATGCCATGCTTCCTGTTTCTCTAGTAATGAAAATGTGTTCATCTGTCAAACGGAAAGCTGCCCCACTGTCTTAGGTGCAGAGAACTTCAATCACAGCAGCTGCTATGACCAGACCCAGAGCCAAGCTCCTCATTTGTTTTGGCTAACGCTGCAGAATCAGTTTAGGCATCCCCCTAGAACAAAATGGTGCACGGGAACAGAGCCAAGCTAGGGAAGAGAAGCAGCAAAGTTGCAACAGATTATTTGTCTGCTAAAACAGAAGGAGAAAGATATCAAAACCTGGATCCATTTGAGTCCAGCCTCCCTAACATATTCTTTATTTGCAACACAGATGATTTTCTCTAATATCATTCAACAGGTGTTAAACTGTAGCTTTTCTAAAGATTAATCATTGCAGTCTTGGCAATGGAGAATTAGGACGGAACAAGGCAGCTCCTGGAATTCTTAGTGTATTTCTGCTGGGTACAATATATATATGGCGCTTGTTAATGGTAATGATAATGAGGAAGTTATCGTCGCCCTCCGTGTTCCCAAAGCATGCTGCGCATACCTGTATCTCAGGTATAAACTACACGGATAGGAAATTATGTTTACTTTTGTATCTTTTACTTAGACTGTGAGTGCCTTAAAATACATTTTTTACTTTAGTTTTCAAAAATTAACACATAGTGGGCACCCAAGAAATACGGGTTAAATGGTTTATTTGTTTAACTAAATTGCATAAGTGTATAACACGTCCGTCTTTCAATTTCATTAGCGAGGTCTGAATAAGTATGTTCATTTTTGGCAAATGTACCAGAACTGTTTACCTGAAAAGCTCCATCTATATTTCTATTTTCACCTATTTGAGACAAAGACCAAGACTACCCAGACATAAATTATTTGATGGGGTCATGAAGCCAAACCCACTTTGTGGCTCAGTTGGCCCGGCTAGTGGAGAAAAGAGTAGAGCTTGGAAACATGATATGGCTTCACTTTTTTTCCCCAGATTTATCAGAAAATGGCTAACCTTGAACGTCCACTTGAATACTGTAGATCTGATTAGAGAAGGGGAATATGGAGTCAAACTCTAAGCAGGCCACAAATGGAATTAAATGAAAATCTCAGAATATTTAAATGCCTCAACAACTTTGACGGTGTTATCTCGAGTCTGGACAACTTTTACAGGATTATTCTCCTACTGGTCAGCCTGTGCTGTGTAGTCTTGTGTCCCAGGAAATACCTCAGTTAGGTACTTCTCTAGGACAAGATAAGCCAGCACCCAGCAGTAGTAGACTGTGGATGGTGTGGTGGTCTGCTGCCTGAATTTCCAAGTCTTAGGTTAAGGTGTGATGAAGAGTCAATGAATGGGTCATCCCTAAAGCCTGAAGTGTTTCTAGTATGTGCCGAGACACTGGCTGGAAAACTGAGGGAGGGAGAATCCTTCCCTATAAGTCAGTAGTTAGAACTACCTTGTATGCCTCTCTTCCAAAACCACAGGGCTGGCTGGGTTGAAGGCATCACAAGAGAAGCATCCTCTGTAGAGTCAAAGATAAGAGTACCAGTGTCCCTGTTCTGTTGCTGGAGATAGCCAGCTCTGGTCAGACCCTCCTTGGAGGAGGAGGAGAGAATTGAACCTCCTTTGCCTTGCCCAGTATATCTCGTGCTTGTTTCCCCGAGCCCCACACTCCTTTCACATTATTTCAACAGTAAAATAGTCAATTTATTTTGTTTGGCACATTGTGTTCCACACACAAACTGATCTGATAACATTTGGTTGAGATTATTCAATTGAGCAAAATATTGGAGGAGGGTTGTTTATTTCTGTGGTGCCATATAGTTTGATCAAAATGGTTTTCATTTCATATTACTTCTTTCTCTTTTTCTACAACACTGCAGCATCTAGCCATAAATGAAAATAGTTAAACATCCAGGTAATTTAACTCCATCCTATCAAATATTAGATTTAGGAACATTGGGATAATAAAATAAAGGTTTCTTACCTCCAGATGGATATTTGGCATCGTGTAGTCATAGCCTATGTAGGGTAACACTTTAAGAATTAACATTATTGGAGCAGAAATAGAAGAATGATATGACTCTTCAGCATAAATGTGACATTTATGTCAAATAAGCATTGGATTGAAATCAACCAATTCAATTTCCAAGGGCCTATTGCACTTAGCAGAAAATTCTGCATAATGCATGCAAACCTGTGACATTACCCCGGAAGCCAAACTCTTTGAATTACTACTGAAGATTTCAATCCAACCCAACCAAATGCATTGTATATGCGTGTGTATATGTGTGAAAAAAATCTGAAGCCTCTGAGACAAAGGTCTTAAACAACACAGCAGGTGTCAACTTTGCATCAAGACAATGCTGGAAACTCTAAGTCAGAATAGTACATACTTAAACCAACTTGTTCCAGTGAAATACACTAGAGTATCAAATGCTTATTGGAAGAGAGATCACATATGTCTTTTCTCTGGAAGTCTGTCCTGTTTATTTTCCCTCCTTTAAGTATGCCCTGGTGTCCCAAAGTATTTCCTTAAGACTGAAGCTTAGCTATCTGTGGTATGGGGATGGGACTGGGAAGAACTTGACCCAGTTTCTTCAGGGATTAGTTCTTGAACTCCTGAGAACCATATTTAAAGTGGCTTACAAACGGGTGAGAATTCTTGCCTGACACTTGAGATTGAAAACCTGTGATGGGAATCAGTTTGGACTCTAAAGCTACAACTCAAGAGTATTAACACTAGGTGCCTCCTCTTAATCACCAGGCAAGAACTGTATGTGAATTCAGTGCTGCAGTGGTTGGCCACGTGAATAAAATTTAAGATGCTGGAAAACATATATTAGCCTTGAATACCATGTCTAGAGTAGAGTCTTGCTACGTTGACCACACAGAACCCTGCAACCATACTCAACTATAAAAGCATTGTAATGACCATTGGCCCTCTCCCCATGTAGGAGCTCCATGACCCTTGGAGTGTGACGTATTATAATGATCAACAGGTTTTATTATCAGTAAACTTTGGTTGAGACTTGACTCTACCTCTACTCAAATCTCAAGAAAGTGACCTTGAAGGATGTCAACGACTCTGAAGCTTTATGTACTAAGATAGTGGTTCTCAAACTTTTCTGTATCAGGACCCCTTTACAGTCTTAAAATTATTGAGAGCCCCAAAGAATTTTCCTTTATGTGGGTTATATATTTTGATATTCACCATATTAGAAATTAAAATTAAGCATTAAAATTGATTCATTTTAAAATAACAGCAATAAACCCATCATAGGCTACCATAAAACATAATTTTGGAAAAATAACTATTTTACAAAAAAATAGAGAGAGAATAACATTGTTTTACAGTTTTGCAAATCTCTATTATTTAATAGAAGACAGCTAGCGTCTCAAATGTGCAACTGCATTCAACCTATGGTGATATCACACTTCATGTCGTCTTGGGTAAACTCCACTGTACATTCAAGGAGTGAAAAAGACACACAACAGTTTGGACCGCTTGGGCTGCCTGCAAAAGGGACCACCAGGGGTCCCCAAACCACTCTTTGAGAACTACCATCCTTACAAGCAAAATGGAGGATAACAACAACAGCAGTAATAATTACAGCTAATAGTACTTAAATCCTTACTCCATGCCTGGCCCTAACTGAAGTGTTTTTCATATAGTATCTCATTTAATCCTTGTAGCAACCCCCTGAGGTAGATATGATATGGCCTTGTTTTCATTTTCCAGATGAAACAATTGAAGTAGAAAGAAGTAAAGTACCTCTCCCAAGATCTTATAGCTCATAAATGGTGGAGTTAGGATAGGAACCCAGGTACAGTCCTGTTATAAGATCAACATTAGTTGTAGTAGTAGCAGCAGTATTTAACATTTATGAAGTATTGACTATGTAAAATGCTAGATACCATACATTATCTCTTTTTGCCCTCAAAACAGATCTCTGATATACTTAGTATTATTATCATTTCACAGATAAGGAGATGGTCTTGACTAAGATCATATTTAGTATATGGGAAAATTATATAAGCTCTCTAACGATAAAGGTTTGCTATTTAAGTAGGAAATTATGCTAACATTAGGTGAGGTGGTCTGATGCTTCATTTAACTAGCATCATCGCAGAATGAGATACAGTTATTTCTGCAGAAGTAAATTTTCCAGAATAGCTCATCTGTACTACTTTGCAGGCCTAGACGTTTGAAGTATCGATATAGCTATACGGGAACAAAGGAATCATTTTGAACATTAACTTTGATTCTGTTCCTTCCTTTGAAGATGCATTGGAGGCTACTGAGGTGGGGGTAGGCCCCTATTTCCTTATTAAATAATCCAAGGGTGCTTTATGTGTTGTATGTGGGTTTTCTTTTTAGAGTTTGTAGATTTTTACTTTCAAATTTTTTTCTATCTTCTCTTTGTCAAACCAACAGTATTTTTTTTTCTCAAAAGAATCCTTGGACCTGTTTCTAGACACCTCTCTTTTGGTGACCTTATACCTTACTGTTCATATTCTGTCCTCTTAAGAAACTAGGCAACCAAGTTTGCTTGTATGCTGTATAAAATAAGAGCAAAACGTATCTGAGTTTCTGGACCCCTCACATCTGTTTGGATGGTTCCAAATGCTTCCTCCGCTCACTTGCATCTGATTGGCCCTGCCCAGATAAATGAGGGTGTGGCATAGGCATTGTTCCTCTGAGTGAGATGTTCCTAAGAGATCACGACTTTTGATAGTTTGGAAGTTTTAATGCCATTTGTTATGAAGACAATTTGCTTATGGGCTTTCTTTTCACGTTGTTTTACATTTGGGATCTCTGCTCTTAACTCCACTTTTTTTAAAATCCTTTAGAGGAAACCAAATATGCCTTGTTCCAATTCCAGTAAGGTTGCTTTGAATGTTTCAAACTTGTAGTCATGGTTGAGACGACCTAATTTAAAACACATTTGGAAGTTCAACTGAGCCTAACCTAGGTGGTTTCAATGTTTTCTCTTATGAGTTCACTTCTTTTGTTGTTGTTTTTGTCTAAATTCATGCCCCAGTGTAGTTTATGTCCTTTGGTAGTTGAGATACTGAGCCGAGGAAAAGTAGCAAAGCCATCAAAATCATATTAGAAAGAGAGAAAAGAAAAAAAAAGGAAAGAAAAGAAGAAGAAGAGATAATGTTTGAGAAGGAAAAGAAACATGTATCATTGTTGTACTGGACTAAAATCAGTTCAATAAACAATGATAAGTGCTAAGGACTAGTCTAAGGGATAGACATGTAAATCCTTCCAATCACACTCAAAATAAAGTTCAAGTTCTGGGACCTGTCTCCTGCCTACCCCTCTAGGCTCTTCTCCCACTCCTCCTGGCCTTGTAATATATGTGCTAGTCCTCCAACGACCATACTGCAGTCCCCCTCCAAGTCTGCAGGTGTGGTTCCTCCATTTTGAATGTCCTGATGACCTCTGCCGTTTTTGTTAGGCAAAACTCTTAATCATCCTTCAAAACTCAGCACAAGTGTGACCACTTCTGAGAAAGTTATCTCTCCTCTCCAACTAGATGTCACCACTTCCATCTTTGTACCCCTACTTTACCTTCTGGGCTATTCTTCTCACAAAAAGACATTCATATGTTTGCATGTTTATTTCTCTGCTAATTTGCAAGCTCTTAAATACAAGTGTCTGCATCCTTACTGCTATCATGATGCTGGACACATAATGGATGAAAAAACATATAGATTAAGTTTAAATTTGAGTTATAAGAGAGTTCCTGCTCTCTGGGAACTCACAAACTAGTGGTGATACAGATTCATGCATTTGAAACTCTAGCTTGAGATGAGTTTCAATGAATGCATTGGCTCTTAGATCGTCTATGGAAAGTTTATACAACTTGGGTCTTGATTTGAGTGGCATATCTGCTAATATCAAAACTCAAGCCAACTCAGAAATAAACCCTTACATATATGGTCAAAGATTTTTGATAAGGGTGCCAAGACCATTCAGTGGGGAAAGGACAGTCTTTTCAACAAATGATGTTGGGAAAACTGGATATCCATGTGCAGAAGAATGAAGTCAAACACTTACCTTATACCATGTACAAAAATTAATCCAAGATGGAATAAAGACCTAAATGTAAAAGCTAAAACTATAAAACTCTCAAAGTAAACATAGGAGAAACTCTTCCCGACATTGGATTTGGCAACAATATCTTGGATGTGACACCAAAAACACAGGCAACAGCAAAAAAAAAAAAAAAAAAACAGCAATTACATCAAAATCAAAACATTTTGTGCATCAAGGGACACTATCAACAGAGGGAAAAGGCAACCCATGGAATAGGAAAAAATATTTGCAAATCATACATCTGATAAAGGGTTAATATCTAGAATATAGAAAGAACACCTACAACTCAACAACCACCTAAAACAAACAATCCAAATCAAAAATGGGCAATGACCTGAACAGACATTTCTCTGAAGAAGACACCAATTAGCCAATAAGCACATGAGAAGATGCTTAACATCACTAGGAAAACACAAATCAAAACCACGAGATACCACTTCACATCCATCAGAATGGTTACTACTAAACAAACAAACACAAAAAACACAAGAGAAAATAGCAAGTATTGGCAAGGATGTGGGGAAATTGGAACCATTATGCACAGCTGGTGGGAACGCAAAATGGTCCAGGCACTATGAAACACAGTATGGTTGTTCCTCCAAAAATTAAAAACAGTTATCATGTGACCCAACAATTCCACTTTGCGATATATATCCAAAAGAAGTGAAATCAGAGACTTGAACAGATATTTGTATACCCATGTTCATAGCAGCATTATTCACAACAGCCACAAGGTAGAAAAAAAACTAGTGCCCATCAACAGGGGAATGGATAAACAAAATTACATAAATCAAATATTATTCAGCCTTAAAAAGGAAGGAAATTCTGACATAGGCTACAACATGGATGAACGTTAAAGCCATCATTCTAAGTGAAATAAGCCAGACGCAAAAGGAAAAGTACTGTATGGTTCCACTTACCTGAGATACCTGGAGAAGTCTGATTCATAGAGGTAGTTGTTGGTCTTTGGAGGGAGGGAAAATGGGGAGTTACTGTTCAGTGGCAGCAGAGTTTCAGCTGGGGAAGACGAAAGAGTTCTGGAGATGCATGGTGGTGATGGCAGCACAACAATGTGAATATACTTAGTGTCACAGAACTGTTCCCTTACACATGTTTAAAATGGTAAATGTTATGTTATATATATTTTACCACAATTTTAGAAAATTAAAAAAAAAAAGAAAACAAGCAGGCACATCCCTGCCGTTATCACCCTCTTGTTTACTGGTTATCTTATAGGCTGGATGCATGAACGCACTGGAGAATCTGATAAACATCTGACTTCAGTTTAATTATGTTAAGCAAGGCAGAAGGAAAGGAATCCACTTGGTGCTACCACGCTGGAGATCTGCTGAGAAATCTCAACGTGGAACCCAGGTGAACTGGCTCCCAGCCCTGTGCAAAAGCCCAAGAGGCACGATCATTCCCCAGTGAAGAGCAGGTAGACACTTGGAACGCGTCTAAGCAGGCGGCTTTTCCGCTCACGGCCTGGCCCTTGGGAGAAGACACCTGTGATGTGACTTGGCTACAGCCTCTCCTCCCCTGACTGCTGAGCACCTGCGCTTACTAAGCGCATTAGAAGTTATCATTCCAGGGCTTCCCTGGTGGCGCAGTGGTTGAGAATCCGCCTGCCGATGCAGGGGACACGGGTTAGTGCCCCGGTCCGGGAGGATCCCACATGCCGCGAAGCGGCTGGGCCCGTGAGCCATGGCCGCTGAGCCTGCGCGTCCGGAGCCTGTGCTCCGCAACGGGAGAGGCCGCAGCAGTGAGAGGCCCGCGTACCGCAAAAACAAAAACAAAAAACCCCAAAAGTTATCATTCCACAGCCAAAAATGGATAAACTCATCTGGTTGTAATTCAGAACTGAAAAGAAAGCCTCACCTTCACCCTCAGCAGCGAGCGTCCTTCCACCTTCCTCCTCCACCCAAGAAATTCAACAAACTACCGGGTTGGAGATTTCTTTTCTCCCCACCCCCATCTCCTAATGAAGTGCAGGTGCGGGAGTAGTCCATCGAGGGTCTGAGAAGGGGGGTGAAGGGCAACAACATTCCTGAGAAATTCAAGCCCTTAAATCCACTTGTCTTTATTCGCCACAGGGTTTTTGGTTATATTAGGGGGTCAGCAATCTTTTCCTGTAAAGGATCAGAGAGTAAATATTTTAGGGTTAGGGGGCTGTAGGGTCTCTCTCGCAACTATTCAGTTTTGCCCTTACAGTACAAAAGTGGCAGAGATGATACGTAAATGGACATATTTGTGTTCCGATAAAACTTTATTGGTAGAAATTAAAATTTGAATTTTGTATACTTTTCACGTGTCTCAAAATATTATTTAAAAAACCTTTTTCAACCATTTGAAAACATAAAAACCATTCTTAGCTTGTGGGCCTCGCAAAGAGGCAATGAGCTATATTTGCCCTACGGTATGTTGTCTGCTCACCCCTAGTTTAAATACTTTTCATCTTCCTACTTGAAAAAGTTAATGTAGCTCACTTGTTCTTGAAGGGAAGGGAACTAATAGTTATGGGTAATTTACTCAACAAAGTTCAGCAAACATGGTGGTTAAAAGCATAGGCTCTGAGAACAGAACGCTTGGGTTTAAATCCAAGCTTCTGCCACTCACAAGCTGTGTGACCTTGAGGGATTTATTTAAACTATCTAAGCCTGTGTCTCCTCACCTGCAAATTGAAGCTGATGAAAACAGAACCCAGCTAGCAAGGTTGTTATGTGGCTTAAATGAATGGATACATGTTGAACACTTGGATCAGTACCTGGTGCCTTATAAATACCAGCTGTTGTCTGCTCTGCGATGCCAAGCCTGGTATTAGGTCCTTTATTTCATGAGCTCATTTAATCCTGACAAACGTATATGATGAGCATTTGATAAACCAACAAATTCCATATAGTTAAGGCAACTTGCTCGAGGTTAAAGCAAAAGGATGGTTTTAACCCAGGTGATCTGCTATGGTCCAGGTTCTTCCCTTTCCCTCAAACCGTGCTCCCATCAAAGATACTTCTGCAGTTTTTGATACTGTGGACCCTATATTTATGACAAATCTCCTTTCTCTCTTGGTTCCATGATTCTTCTTCCGTTAGTTCTCCTCTGACTTTCTCTGCTGTTCTCAAGGGTTCCTCTTCCCCTCCTTAGCTCTGAAATGTTGGCCTTACCCATTGTTCAGGTCAAAGACATTCACAACATTCCTCTAGCGTCTCATTCATGGTCGTGGCTTCAGTTATGAACAATCACCTTTTGTAAACGAGTCCCACAGCTAATCATGACCTATCTTCCCAGCCCCAATTCTATGTGTGCTGGACTCAGATATTTCCAGAGGGCAACATGACCGATGGATTGCAAACTTGTGCTGATCTGGCTTCACCTTAAAGCACTGCCACTCATCACTGTGGGATCCTGGGGGAATCATACCACCTCTCTGAGCCTTGGTTCAGACATCAGAAAAACGGAGATAATAAAAAGAACCACCAAACAGAGTTGTTGTAAAGGTAAAATACGATGGGTATGATGAAATTGAGGGCTATTCATTCATTCTTTTATTCATTCATTCAACAAACATCTATTGAACACCTCCTATGTCCTACTAAGTGCATTCCAAGTGGTGGATGATATTACTAAAGCCCCAAATCTCCTCACTTCAGCATCTCTCCTTGGAAACGTGCTCTTCTCTATATTTGACCTTTGCCCACCTTCTGGTCTTCTAGATTTAAGCCCATAGTTCTTAGTAATGCTACTTGCTGTCATCCCCTACATTCCAAACATCAAATCTTGCTTCTCTTTTCCTTTCTTTCTTTCCCTCTTCCACTGTTACCATTCCCAGAACTAAGCCCAGATCATCTCAAACCTGGATTCTTCTTTCATGCCGATCCTCAAATTTTGACTTTATTTCAACTTGGAAATAGGGAAGGAAAAGGATCAGAGCTTAATTTGTACTCCGTGTGAATTAAAGTGGGAAGAGGCCAGCAAGGAGACATGCGAGTTTTAAAAATTTAAATATAAATTGATGAAGTCTTGAAGTAAGGTGCTGACATTAGGTATGGAAAGGAGAAAGAGGAGGCTGTGAGAGGGATTTTGGAGGCGTCTGGGTGGGAGTGAAGTAGGTGTGGGCTTTCAAGATGTCACCCCAATTTAGAGTCTTGGTAACGAGGAGACTAATGAGACTTTTTCACAATTTCTGCAGCACCTATAGTTTTCATCTCTGCTGCTCATATGTGTCTTTTCACCTACAGTCTGGTGTAGGTTATTTCTTTTTCAAGTATTACTGTCTTTCTCTTCAATTTGGTTATGAGCTCCATAAAGCATGGTCGATGTCCCTTCATCCTTTTCTTTTTATTTCAAAATTTGCTTAGCCTGAGTATGGGCAGTGCTAATAAGTGTTTAAAAATATGAATCGCTAATTGGCCCATTCTTGTGAGTATTCGGATGGCGTTCTGGGGTAGGTGGCAATTTTCTTCCCCAGAGAATTAGAGTTAGGTCAACTATATCTACTCCTTAAAGGAGCATGTATATTCTCAGTCAAACATTTAGATTATTTTACAACATTTATTTTTATTAGTGAACTATAACCCTCATGAAAGCTCCCACAAGAACTTGGTTATCTAGTGATATCGAGCCTCAGAGAGAGGAATTAACAGTGACTTTCTAAAGCCTGAGACCTCAGCAAACCTTCTCAATGGAAAGGGCTGCTCATTTTTCTGTCTCCCTTGTACTCACATGTATACTCCGTCAGCCTGGTGCTTTCCCCTCTTAACTGGAAAGTAAACAAGCTCTGCACAAAAGAGAGGCTCATTCCTTGACCCACTTCCTGTAAGACAAGGTCAGTTCATGCTGTATTTAGGTTATGTAATAGGTCCAGGCAAACACTCCTATGATTCCTTGAAGCTCAGCTTCAAACAATGTGACATAGGTACAAGGTCCTGGAAACCCACAGCTGCAGGCAGAGCAGACTGGTCTGTGGCAGGAGAACACATGGGCATGTCTTTCTGAGCAGCCTTTGAGCAGATGGCCAGTCTAAGCATCGGGTGCAAATCACTCCAGTCACATCTGAAAACCAAACAAGATTTTTTAGAACTGTGAAGTCTGGAGAGTGTTATGGATTCTGTGATATCAGAGAAATTGCTTCACATCCTTCCTTCTGAGTAGGAAAAATAGAATAAAATAAAACAAGGCAATAGGCAGGATCAAGAAGATGAAGGCTAAGAAATCAGCATGATATCGGTGGGAGGCAGGGGTCCCAGAAAAGAGAAGGTAGAAGTCTAGATGAAATGAAAAAAGTAAAAAGTTCTCTGTTAAACTAGGAGTACAGGAGTGTACCCAGGGGTAGAACTAGGCAAAATCACAGGGCAGATAACAGACGGGGGAGAGAAATGATTTTAGGCTTCCTGGCATCTCCCAAGCTATCTTGGGCTGGGCACCTAGTCAACACGAAGAACTGACTGACTTTCCAGAATGGTGTAATAGAGGAATCAGGGGCTCTCTTAGCAGACACAGGTCTAGGTTTAAATCCTGCCCCTACACTGTACCTGCGTGTGACCTTGGAGAGGCACGTCACCTCACTGAGCCTAGGATTCCTCATCTGTAAAATGGGTAGGATAATGCCTATTCCCAGGATTATCGTGAAGATTAAATGAATTAATAGATGAAAGGCTCACCTCAGCACAGTCCAGCTTGGCAAACAGAGGACATTCAATCAATAGATCCTCTTTTTCTCTCAGCCCTCTTTTCCCAGGGAGATAGGGCATAAAGGGCCAAATTCTTGTATCGCTGCCTTTAGGTAGAGAGGAGACAGCATTGTCAAGAACTGTGAAGGGTCTGAAATGCTACGCTCCTATTAAGCTTATAAGTTAACCTGACACGGTTTCACGGATGCTGAACGAGTCCGTGAGATTCCTAGATCAGAGATGAAGGACTTGATCCCTCATAGCACAGCAAGCAACATGAGTATCAACATATTTGCATTGTTTCACTGGACCCAAATTGCACAGGGCAATGGGAAGAGAGCCAGGTGATGGCTGATCACACTGTGGGGTGCAGTAGAGAGAGGAGCCTGAGCTTAGAGAACCCCAATTTTGTATAATGGGTAGTCAGCATACCTGTCCTGTGCTCCAGGCTAGCTCTTTCTTTCGATGCTATTTGCTGTAGAAACAGCCTTGAAAAGATGGAAGGAAAGCAGTCACTGCTCCTGCTTGCCAGACGTAAAAAATGTGAGACAGACACATGGAAAACCGTCTCCCAAAAGGCATAACAGAAATAATCCATTTCCTTCCTGTCCTTTTCCCAGGCTCATTAGCAGAGGCAGGCTTTCTGTACAACATCACTTTGCTCTGTGAACACAGGCATCTCCCACATCACACATCCCCTGCATCCCACTCGTCTTCACTTCTCCCCATCATGTGGAGCACGCCCCGCCCCCGCCCCCGCCCCGGAGCTTTCGGTGCCCATCGTGAGCTGCTCAGAGCAGTGGCAGAGCCTACTGCTGTGTAGGCTGCTGGTGACCAGGACAGGACTCTTCCCTGGGAATCTAGTTTAAGCTTCCATGAAGAACGTGAGAAGAGAGGAGTTGAAGCGAGGAAAGTCAAGGGAGAGAACGAGATATCTCTCCTCTTCTCCCCATACTTGGGCAACATTTGATCCCAGCTTGGAGGCGAAAACTGAGCCAAACTGGTGTCACTGAAATGGAACAGGAAGTTTCAAGAGTCTCAGATATCCCCCCTCAGGTGCAAGGGCCCAGGGCCAGCTGGATGTCTGTCTGCAAAGAGCAAGAGGCCACCTACATGGAGTTATTTGAGGGACAACATGAACTCCACCTGTTTCCAAATATCCTGCACCATTATGGTCTTTCCTCCAGGAAAGACGTGGTCCAAAAAGGACCCTGTTCCAGTATAAATATGCTTTCTGAGAGGAACAATCTCGACTATTTATAAATGCTCTCAGAGTGGGCCGTGCACTGAACACACACATTTTGAGTACCAGCTGCATGCCTGACATTATGTGAGGCGCTGGCCTTCAAGCGTGATCAACTGTAGTCCTTGCCGTCAGGAGCCTCAGGCTAGTGAGGGTCAGAAAGGGAACAGGCAATTTAGATGCAAAGTTACATGCTTCAAGATAGTGAATTACTGGGTGACATAGCAGCATAGGGAAGGGACACTTCATCTTATTTCAGAAGATCAAGAGGTGTTCTTGTGTTTTGGGGGGTTTTTTATTTTTGGTATGCGGGCCTCTCACTGTTGTGGCCTCTCCCGTTGCGGAGCACAGGCTCCGGACGCGCAGGCTCAGCGGCCATGGCTCACGGGCCCAGCCGCTCCGCGGCATGTGGGATGTTCCCGGACGGGGGCACGAACCCGCGTCCCCTGCATCGGCAGGCGAACTCTCAACCACTGCATCACCAGGGAAGCCCAAGAGGTGTTTTTTGATGGGAGTTAATTTTAATCTGAGGCCCTATGAGTTAAGTTTTTTTTCATCTCTGTTTTAGAGGTGAAGTAACTGAGGCTAAAAGAATCAAAATGGTTTACCTGATGTTACTTGCTGTGTGAGTGACAACGTGAAGACTCACACATATTTTGACAACAGTTTTAGTGGGTTTTCCCATAAATATATATTTTATAACATAGTGGTTTGTTGAAGCAGGTAGGAGACAGGATCTATGAAAGCTGAATCTTAACGGTGGTGGGAGGGGGAGAGGGATCAGGTGAAGACAAGCATGTGGGGTGGGTGTAGGGAGAAAGGCCCAGAGAATGTGACATTGCTTGGGAAAGGCCAGCCCAGTGGTTGGGTGCTGGGGTAGTGGGGGATTCTGGAGGAGATGTAGATGATGCCTGAAAACAGTGGAGATTGTGATGGAGGCTCTTCGGGTGAAAAAAAAAAATAGAATAAGAAAAAGTTTTTAAGAAGTTGTGATAGAAAATTTGATATGAGCAGCAAAATCTAACTTTCTCTAATTCACAATTTTATCCAAATCACTGCTACAAGTATTAGCCATTGCCACTACTCCAGGAAGCAGGAGGCCAGCACTTTCTGAATACCCAGAGAAAAGAGGGAGAATTCAATCAGAGCAGCCAACTCCATGCTGGACTCTTCACAGGAGCTGAACCAAGGATTTCCCTTAGCCCTTCTCCAACATCCCCCTTCACCATCCTCTGTCAAGGCTTGCTCTGTTCCAGAGGGAATTCAAGGAACATTACTTCTTCACTATACCTTGACCCCATAGGACCCCGAAGTTTCCTGCAACTGGCCTTGGCATTTGGAATAAGCATAGTGACCTGTGAATGTTAGCAGCAGATCCAGATCTGAAACAATAACCAAAAAAAAAAGTGGAAACTGTTTTGAGTTGGACCAGGGCTTATATCATATACTATGGCTCAGAACTTCCTCCCACTCTTAAAGGCAAGCCAAACTCATTTGAGTTTCAAATATCACCATTTAGCAGTTATGGGCCTGGGCCTCCTTCTTTTCTGACTGAACTCTCAGCCAAACTGGGCAACATTTGGATCCAATTTGAGATCGAAAAATTGGGTGAGCTCCTTGCCAAATTCCTGTGAATCTGTGTCAAACTCAGTGATTTAGGCTAAGATTTGGGGTGTGGCTGAGTCCCCAGAGGAATTCTGTGGTTGCATAATCCACAGGAAATGAAGCAAAGGGTGTTTTCAAAACTACCTCCAAGGAAGTGGGCTGCAGAATCTCAGTCTTACGGGGCCCTAGATTGTAGAGCTTTCACCACAGAGTTTAAGTGTTCCCATAGCACTTAATGGTCTTCTAGGACTTGCTTAGCCATCTGTTCATTTTTCTTCCCCATCACCCCCATCCTATAGGTTATTACCCATTTTGAACCAGAAGAAGCGAGTACATAGGAATGCTAAATTTCTTACTCCAGGCCAAGAAGAAAATGGTGGAACTGAGCTAAACACCTGACTTGATGGATTCTATGGTATATAATCCACCAAAAGCTTGCTCTCTGACCCCTTCAAAGTTTGTGAGTTTTTCTTTCATTATTGGGCAGGTGACTACAGCAACAACAAAGAAGCCACAATAAATATAGGGCAATGGGAATGTCATACATCAGTTCTTTGGAAAACTGACTCCAGATTGGAGATGTGCACGTGAGGAGTTCTTTAGGAGTGCTCTCAGGAACGGTACCCTTGAGAGAGTAGGGGAAGCGAGACCAGGCAAAGGGGGAAGCTGAAAGTGCTGCATTCACAAGAGTGGGCCTAACTGATCCCACAGGGAATTCTGGAGCACAGATAGCTCTGAACAATTGTGTGGAATTGTGGCGATGGTTCTTGGCAATCATTAGATATGAGCCACATTTGGGGAGGGGACATGACCTTGGGCAAGGAAGCTTCCTTTGACAGAGAGCAATTTCCAGGGAAGGCTCAGCTGTGGGAAGTTAGCAGGCAACACTCTTGGCAGCTGGAGCACCTTGGTGGGTCCTAAAAGGCACCCACAGCATCCACTATGGGAGGAAAGGTAGAACTATACGTTGAGGACCCAGAGTTCTGGGGCCAATTTCATTGAGGTCATGTCCACAGTGATGAAAAATTGTTTCTAGACCAAGGAATGGGGCCCATAGACATGTAAGACCCCAAAGGCTAAAGAGGCAGAGACCCAGAAGATGGTAATGGTACCTAGAGGTAAACCACTCTATGGGTCCTGCATTTTTTTTTTTTTTTTTTTTTTTTTTTTTTTTTTTGCGGTACGTGGGCCTCTCACTGTTGCGGCCTCTCCCGTTGCGGAGCACAGGCTCCGGACGCGCAGGCTCAGCAGCCATGGCTCACGGGCCCAGCCGCCCCGTGCCACGCGGGATCCTCCCGTACCGGGGCACGAACCCGCGTCCCCTGCATCGGCAGGCGGACCCTCAACCACCGCGCCACCAGGGAAGCCCGAGGTCATTTGTTCTAACTACCAGTTTAACTTCTCTGAGAAGGATAACCTGGTTTTTCAAAAATGTGGGCTGGAAAATTGTCCACACTAATTTACAAGACCAAATTATATTCCACTCAGCACTTAATTATTCATATGGGCATTTTCCACTTCTAGGTTATCAGTGGAATTCTTTCCCCTCGATTTCAGGCTCCTTCTCTCTGCCACCCAGCATGTGGCTGGGCCACATCCCCCTTCAGCTATTTAGTGTGGGCTTAGGGAATGCAAACTCATTTTAACTTTTTCCTGAGCACAACATCCCTGGGAAGGAAAATCTGAATCCCCAAAAGCCATACAAAGCATTCCAAAGTAAAATATAAGAAACATTTTGATTGTTTTTCTGTTTCGGATTATCTGTGCCACTATTCATTTCCTTTTTTTGTGGATAATCAAGAACTGGCTGTATTATGGTTAACAGGACTTTCAAATTGCTGAGAAAACTCTGCAGGGCATTGAAAAGTTTTAAGGGTAAATTCATAATCCCCAATGTTTACAGTTAATAGCACATACTGCCTTGGACAAGGGGAGTAGCATAGGTAGGTATTTCCAATAGTTCCAACTTCAGAGATCTTTTTTTAAGGGCATTTCAGCCTCAGCTGTTTCAAATCATATTAGGCCAGTGCTGATTAAAATCAGATAAGGCCCCCGAGACAGAGAGAAAAGGAAAAAGAAACTCCATGTTGAACTGCACAGATTTTTTTTCGATCAACTTATACAAATGTATAAAAAGAAAGAAAGAAAAAATGAAAGATTATTATTTTTTTAGCCAAGGAATTTCTTAGCAGCATTAAGCCAAATGTAGGCTCCATACCCTTTAATCATTTTAACTCCAGCCATCTGAACGTCCTGGATGTGTGCTCCAAGCTCTGAGAAGCACACAGCAAAAATAAGCTAAATGGAACATTCTTGTTGCCTCATGATCTTTAGAGTCCATGTTATTAAGGCACTTATCCAAATATTGCACATGGGTTATCTTTAATTCCAGCTTCAAGGGACCTAAGGCCACCTAGTCAGTAATGGAGAGCTCTGAGATCCAGAGGCAGCTTGTGGTGGACATGGGGATGTGAGCTGGAATTCCGAGCCCTTGGGCCCTTTCCTTGGTTGTATGCACCCAAGTCAGCTCCAGCAAGACCTTAAAAACTCTCAGGAAAGCAGACTCATTGCTTTTTCCTTTGAAAGACTGAATTCAAGGCAATAGAAACAAATTCATTTCATTTGTCTAGTTCTCTGCTGTGCTAAGCACAAGGAATTAAGACATGGGATACAAAGATGAATGCAATGTAATTCCTGCCTTCACACAGCCCACAGTCAGAAAAGGGTGTTCAAGAGTGTAAACCTTAACCATTAACATTACTGTACCTCTAGCCCAAGCACAGCCATGCCTCCCTCACCTTTCATGAATTCCTTTCTTCAGAGGAAATTGACACCCCTCAGGAGAAGTCTTGACTCCTCCAGCCCCCACTGACCTTTGTTTCCTTTGCAGTTATTACTGTTATTTTAAACAACAAAAATGACATGATAATAGTGCAAGTTACTCTGCCCTCCTTAACAATAATAATAACAGCTAAACCTCTTCAGCATTTATGATATGCTAGGCATTTGTGCTTCACATTTTACATATATAATCTCACCCAGTGAATCTTCACAACAGCTCTCTGAATTATGTAATTTTATTAACATGTCGTATTTTATAGATGAGGAAGCTGCAACTTGGAAACTTTAATGTGCCCAGGGTCACCCAGCTAGTAGGATTGAAACTCATGTTTTTTAATGCAGAAGCCCAAGTTCTTAACCTCTATGTTATCCAGTCTTTCCAAGAGTGTCATTCTCCCATAACAATATCATAGTTTTCCACAGTGCTTTATAAATGCATATGGAGTTTATTCCTTGTTATCTGGTCATCTAATTACAATGGTCTTGTGTTGTTATTTTAATGCTTTGTTTGGTTTTTCTGTTCTCACCTAGGGAACAGAGATGTGCAGCACTTACGAGTCAAAGGAAAGAAAGGAAAAGGAAGAAGGGAGGGAGGAAAAAGACACTTTTCTGATGGAGAAATGATAGGTCAGAGAGATTAAGCCAGCTGGTCTTGAGTTGTAAGAAGCCAGTTACAGTACCAGGAGCAGAATGCCGCTCTTGGATTCCTGACTGTACCGTCTTTTCACTGGGTTATTGATTTGGGGGATAAAGGTACAGTAGCCTTTATTTGAATCTAAGCATGGGGTGAAGAGAGATCAGAAACCATATCATATCGGGTAAGAAAATTAGCTTTAGGGCAGCCACTAATTCTCTGCAGAAAAAAAAAACATGATAAATTAAAGTCACATGACTTGGGCAGGGCCTATTGTTGTTCACGGGGACAGTCACATACCAAGCATTACACAAATAGGTGGAGGGGGTGAGAGATTGGGATCTCTGAGAAATGCATGAGAAGAATGTGAGAAGTGCATGAGGAAGAAGCATTAAATATCTAGGGTAACAGCAATGGCAGTGCTACTGTGAGTTGGAATGAAATAGAAAAGGCTGATAAAGGAGTCAGGGAGGAAGAATTCGCTCTGAATGCCAAGAGGAAGAAAGCTAATGGTTGTTGCTATTAGTCTAGGACCTTCTGGAAGAATATTCTTTGTCCTGTCCCAATACTTAACCCCTAGAACTACTAGACTCTGAAATTCTTTTATAAACACATCTATAATGATCAAAAGAATATTGTGATATCAAATTTAACAACAACAACAAAAATCACCCATGCATGATGGGAAGGAAAAAGTAGATGTTGTACTAGCAGTAGGTTTGGGAAACGTTAAGAAGAATGGGCAGAAACGAACGTAACTATACAAGGAAGAATGAAATAGTCATGGAGAGAACTTGATTGTGCCTGGAGTATCTACCCTTTTGACTTCCCTCACCAAACCTCAATCAAATAGCTCTTCTAATCCTATCTCCCACCACAGTTTACATAGCCTAATGATTGTCTTCTTGGACATGAAACTGATATAACTAGCCTTTACTGAACTTTTCACCCTGAAAATTTCCTTAAGAATATTAATAAGGTAAACATGACCAATGGAAAAATTCCCTAAGCTTGCTCTATTCTCTATACATTCTTCTCATTAGATCCATGTAGCTGTTGTCTGTTTTAGATTATAAAACCGTTGAGTGGAACAACTATGTAATATATTCTTTTAGAACAACTCCCAGCAAAGATACCTAAGCCTTTAGACTGGTTCTTAATTAGGCTGAAGCGGAAAGTGACTAAGACAATCACCACGAGGGTAGACGCTGGGATCACGTGAGCCATGGGGAGGATGGCTAGCTTCTAGCTGCCTCACAGACTATAAGGCAGCATGGTGCAGAGATAAAAGCCTGAGCTTTGGGGCTTCCCTGGTGGCGCAGTGGTTGAGAGTCCACCTGCCGATGCAGGGCACACGGGTTTGTGCCCCGGTCCGGGAAGATCCCACATGCCGCGGAGCGGCTGGGCCCGTGAGCCACGGCCGCTGAGCCTGTGCGTCCGGAGCCTGTGCTCCGCAACGGGAGAGGCCACAGCAGTGAGAGGCCTGCGTACCGCAAAAAACATAAAAAAGCCTGAGCTTTGGATAAGAGCCGAGTTGAATTCTAACCTTGCTCCTCTTCATCCTGTGACCACAGTGTAGGGTTTATTCCATGGGTTTACGACAAGACTGAGGTCCACTCCTAGCAGACAGGACCTATATCCATGCCTAAATATTTAAACTATGGGTAGGTTTTTAACTTCGCCTTGGAAAGTCTCAGAAGTATTCTCCACGCTTATTAAGAAGACAACAAAACGAAACAAACGAACGAACAAAAACTTTAAAAAAGCGAATGGCAACCAACTTAAAGAAAAACAAACAAACCAAAATCAACCCAGACACAAATCTAGGAGGGAAAGTATCCAAAAGAACATTTCTCTTTCCCCGCCTGACTTCAAGAGGGGGGTGACAAGTGCTCACTGAAATGCATCACTTCAAGGAAGATTCAGAAAACTGGCGCCCGTTACAAAATGTACGTTTTCCTAACAAAAGTATTCCAGGCAGCCTCCCTGCACATGGCACGGTGCATTTTCTGAAAATCAATCAAGTCCTCTCACTCAGTGGAAGCCCAATCGCATTGTCTGCCCCTTCCTCCTGAAGCCGATTTCTGCCAGGTAGAAAATGAAGTTTCCTTTACTCTTCTTTCAGACACAATGCTACAGCATCATAGAATTGTTGCTCTGTGTGGGAAACCGACTTCCTGTCTCAATAAATGAGCGCACACAGGCTTCTCTGGACACATAATGGAGCCTTTTTTATTTTATACAAAAATCATTCCACACTTAACACATCAATGAAGCCACTTAAGCTCTACTGCATCTGAATTAAAGAGGAATTGTGTGATCAAAGGGTGTGAAAAGAACCACACAGGGTGTTCTTCAGATCCTCTACTTTTGTTACATTTGATACATAACAAACCCAATAAATATGCTTATCCCGGGAGCAAGTTTCATTATCTCATATCCTTAAGCCTGGTGAAAGTATTCCTGTATTACCCTTCATGCTACAGCGTCTAATTCTATACTGACAATTTTGGGAGAGAAATGAAAAATATTGGCACGTTTCAAGGGGCTGGGGGTGAAGCTGGGGGGATAAGTAATTTTCTCTTGTGGTTTTGTGTGTTCCTGTTTAACGGAATACAAATGTATATGTATATACATGTATATAAATGTATATGTGGTAAAATATACACACAAATATATAATATGTTATTACACACACACACACACACACACACACACACAAAATAACATGGGAACTTGTTTTCTTACCAAATAATGAAATATAAAGCAAAAAAGACATGATTAAAATTCTTTAATTCCCAGAATTGAATAGGTGAATAGGACATTCTATAATCCTTTTATAGCTTTTTGTGCTGTTAACATAGCTTCTGCGAAGGTTACTAGGTACTTAACATTCACTGTATTCTTTTTTTCTTCATATCGTGCATTCTAGAGAGATTGGAAAATTCCTAAAGAGAGTTCCGGCATCCTCATAAGGAATGTATCACAGCTACACATATCCTGAAATGTATTTTGTGAATAAGAATTTAAGTACTATAAAAAATGTGTCTTCTATGCCGTTGCATAAAAACATGAAATGCAAAATATGCAGTCAATGAATTAAAGTTGATTGAATACATTATTATTTAAATTTATGTAATCAAATCAATATTGGATTGAGATATATTCCTTTAGCTATCATCTATATAGCTGGAGTGAATTGTTGAACAAGGATCCCATACTATTCAGATAAAAATTCTCTTATTGAAGAAAAGGAGTTTAAATCAGAATTCATTCATTCAAATAGCATCTGTGGAGTGCCAGTTATGAGTCTGCCATTATTCTAGGCACAAGAAAGTCAATGATTAAAGAGACGTGCCTCCTACTCTGCTGGTAGTCCAATAAGAAAGAGAGATGTGTGGACAAGTAATGACAATGCAAAGTGTAATAGCAATTCTCTTGAAGTGCCCTATAGAAGCATAGTGAAGAAAACAACTATTTAGTATAGGGAAGTCAGCAAAGGCATCCCTAAAGGAGTTAATACTTGAGCATGGTCTTAAAAGATGGATGGGAGAATAGAAAGTTTATCAGTCAGAGAAATTAGAAGAAAAACATGTCAGGGGCAAGGCCTATGGACAAAGACATGCTGAAATCCTGAAAAAGCATAAGCACTTTTAATGGTGCATCATTTGTGTAGTTGGATTATAGAATCCACTTAGTGAAAAGAAGCAACAGATGAGGCCGGGATGATAGGGTGGGACCAAGTAACAGAGTGACCTGGCTGCCCTATCAGGGCCCTTAGATTGTGCTCTTGAAAGCAGTGAGGAACCAGTAGGGTCTTAACAGACCGAGTGATCTGAATTAGATTTATATTTTGCCCCAGTGAGATGTCCATATGAACCAACCTCTGGATAATTACTCAGATCTGGCAATCTATGTATCTCTAAACAAGCTGCATTCAGTCAGTTGCATTTTTCTTTCCTTGCTTTCAGTTGTCTGGCCTTGCACGTGCCAGCCATGCAGACGAGGGACCGAAAGGTTTAGTTCAAATTCAGACGTTTTCAGTGTTGTGTAGAAAATCACAAACACTGAAAGAAAAAATATTCCATGATGGTGAAAGTCCCTGTACCGTGCTTCTCAAATAAATCTTTGTGGAGGGTATCACTCATAGCAGTTCAACTCTGTTTAAACACAGTTATTAAGATCAGATGACCATCTGTCTTCTGCCACAGTTTATGTCATGCAAACATTTTCCATGGAACCTAGGCACTGTCCTCTGTTGCATAGACAAATAAAGCTCAATAAACAACCATAAAAATAACAACATATTGATTCAGTCGTACATTCTCTTTTTGATTAATTTTGGGTGGGTATATACCCAAGGTCCAGACATAACCTTTTGCTACCCAATCTTCCTTTCTTTGTGGAAAAATAAACCAGTAAGGCTTTCTGTCCCTTCGCTAATCCTGCCCTGGATTTCCTGTCATCTTCCACTTATACTCACATAAAAAAATTGATGTTTCATTTTGCTTTTGAATGATGTACAGAGAGTCCCTTTCTTCCTTATTTTCATTTGGGGTTTATGTGTTCATGAATTGTATGGCCTGCCCTTGAGGTAAGATTTAAATGTGGTCTGAGGCAGGATCTTTCACTCAACAGTCTGTAAGAAGTTGAATATAATGAAAATGGAATTTTCCAGTAAACAAATACCTACAAACATGCCACTTGGATGTGATAAGCAAAGAAAAATCACGTGTTGACCATGGAGGGAGGGAGAGAGACAGCTCATGGAAGGAAATGTATCTACTGTTCACTTTAAAGATAATATGACTCTATCATGGATTTTTCAAGGTCTGACCATGAAGAGTTCCATCCACTCATTCTAATTAACACACTTAAGGAATAGAGAGACAGAAAGATTTTTAGAGGAAGAAAACAACCAAGAAAGTAAAGGGATATGAGGAACAGTAAAAGGATCTGAGAAGCTTTCATCTAGAGAAAAGCATCCAGGAGATCTCAAGAACCAGGTCCTAAAACTCCCAGAACAATGTTGGATAAAAGGATTCAATGTATTGTGTATACCTCGAAAGGGAACCCTAGGTGGAAGTAACACAGATAAATATTGATTAAATATAAGGAGCAATCATCTAAAATGAAGAGTCATCTGTACAATGGGCCAGTTGAGGAAAAGGGTTTTGTAAGTCCAGAAGCATTCAAACACAGGTTGGAGCACCATGAGGCATGAATGGGATGATTCCAGAATTAGATGGGCCCTTAGGTTTCTAGAGTCCCACCCAGCAATTCTAATTGACCTGAATCTACTGATT
Source organism: Delphinapterus leucas (assembly GCF_059928025.1). Classification (NCBI taxonomy): domain Eukaryota; kingdom Metazoa; phylum Chordata; class Mammalia; order Artiodactyla; family Monodontidae; genus Delphinapterus; species Delphinapterus leucas. The sequence goes on from NC_143135.1 coordinate 98,277,718, forward strand.
TTCCCTTGGCTCAGCCCAAGATTCTGAACTGCAGGGCCTCCTCTCCTCATCATGAGTCTGACCTCTGCTTCTCCTGGCTTGGTCAGCCCTATGAAACAGACCTCAGTTCTGGATATCACATTTATTTGGAGGCATCAGCCTTATCCTAGATCCTGATATCTGGATTTTTTGTTTGCTTGTTTTGCTTTGATTTGTTTCAGGCATAGCTAGTAATCTGACACCAACTTCTGAATGATGCTCTCATTTGACGATTTGATTGTAGCATTTTTGATCTTGCACTCTATCACACGGAGAAACAAAAAGAAGGACCTCAGCCAGCCCTTCCTTGTATAGAGGCATTTTAAGGCACTGAAAGTTGAGTATGGGGTTTTTACATAGGTAATAATGCAATTCATGATTTGAACTGATGCGTTCTTACCACTTTTCAAAACGATCACCATTTTAGTTGAGTGTTTTTCTTTTCAAAGGCCTTTGTCCAGTTTTACAACATTTTAGCCTCATGCCATAAACCTGAAGCCAATTAAGGGTGTACAGCAAATTGGGAAAAGCTTAGAAGTTCTGATTTTGATCACTAATCTCTTGGGAAATTTAGTCAATTAGTCAGTGACCTATTCCATCTACAGCACAATAACTCTCCTAATACCAACCACCAACCCTCCCTGCCCCCCCACCCACAGGATTATTAAATTTTACTGGGAGAAAGCTGTGGGACCAATTTACAAGCCCTTTTGACTTGACAGGCTTGGAATTTCCCTGTAAGTACCCAAATTTTAGGACGTGAGTTACCTCGCAAAAAACAAACATCCTTGTCAAGAAAAGGAAGCTTGAACAGGCATCAAGCACACTCTTGCACCTCAGCATTTTGATGAATGAATGGTAAATGAATCACAAGCATATGAATTACATTACTTTCTACGCACTTACATGTTTCAACATGAAGGGGTAACAAGTTGAAAGCTTTGTTCTTGATTCTTGAAAACCAAACTTATCCGAACGTGTCGTTTGAGCCCACTTGAAGGTTAACCATTCCCTTATTTCTAATGCTGATTATTACCTTTTGTGGCTTTTCATTACTGTAATATTTTCAAATTTCCAGAAAATTCACTTTGGTGCTGATGCAGTGGATCAAATGACCTCTGAACATCCTTTCACAGGTTCATTCTTTTTTAATTTAAGTAGGTCATAGTGATTCCATACAAGTCTGCTAGGCCATATCCTTAGTATATTGTGGACGGGGGTGGAGGGGAGATTGTTATCTATTACTGATAGAAAAAGAAACCGAGTTAGAAGTTCTTGAATTTTACAGAGCTAGAAACAGTACTAATTCCCTTAAGAAGCTTTTACTGAAAGCCTAGTAGGTGCCAGGCACTTAAGATACAAAGCGACAGTCCCTGCTCTAAAGGAGTCCTCTGTCTGGTGAGGAAGACAGACCAGGAAGCAGGTCATATTAATACAGTATGAGATACCATGACAGGAATATGTGCAGGGTACCCTGAGAACACAGAGGAGGGGAATCTAACCCCCAAGAGGGGTGGAGGAGGACTGGCAAGTCTTCCCAGAGGCATTGAGGCTCAGGCCAAAGACTCAAGCATAAGAAGAATTTAGGTCAGGAAGTAAAGGGGAGTGGAGGGTAAGGATGTGCAAAGTCAGACAGCTATGAGATACTGGGTGTTTGGAGAGAGTTCAGTATGGATGTTATGTAGGGTTTCAGTTTCCAGTTGGGGAGTGGGGAAAGCCAAGCTGGCAAAGTAGACTGGGGCCAGATCACAAAGGGCCTTGTCTGCCAGGTTAGGAAGCGCAGATCAGGTACTGGCTTTAGCACACATTTGTCTTCTACTGTTATCACTCTAGTTGAGCTGGTATATTGTTACCATCTAGGTTAACCAGGTGTTCTCATACGGTTGCATTTTTCTTTCACCTATGTGTTTCCTTTAAAAATCATGCAATTTATCCTATAGCAAATAGGGGTAGGAGAGGGAGTGAGTGGGGATTTCCTACTTAGTACTGAGCCCCGACAGAAGCATTGTCCTGTTGGAATCTCTGTTGCTTGTTCAACTTGGCCCAGTCCTTTCCCATTCCCGGGCATTGGTTTCCCATCTGGCAAAGTGAGATCATTGTGATCTGTTTCAGATGTGCTTTATGTCATTTGGAGAAAAGTTGTTATTTGACTACAAATCCTCTCGTGTTCCTCATTAGACCGTATGAATAATTCACGACCAACATCATCCGGGGCTGGATTATATTTGGAATTTTTATGTGGACCGATTCTCAAGCCAGACTGCTGTGATTCATCACAACTTTTGATGACATGTTTAAGAGGTAAAGAAAAGGAAACACAAGGAGTTCTTTTAGAGATGAAGAAAGAATGAAGGAATAAAAGAGTATTAGAAAGCTATGGATATCGACAAAAAACACAGTGGGTGATTGTATATGTGTATAAGGAGCATCAATAAAAATGTTTGATTGCAGATACAGAGGAAGATATCTTGGTGGGGGGTTCTGATGCCATGGTTCAAAATCTCTGCTCACCTTTTCCTATTCTGGAGGCAATCTTAATAATGGTCATGTGTATTGAATACTTTCTATAAACTAAGTGCACTAGGCATTTGTGACACCATCCTTGCAACCTCCCAAAAGGTAGGTTCTTATTGTCTCCATTTTACAGAGATAATTTTAAGGTTTGAGAGGTTTGGCAATGTTGTCAAGGACTCACAGTTAGTGAGTGGCAGCTAGAATTCAAAATAAGGTCTTCCTCTCGTGTACTGTTGGTGGGAATGTAAATTGGTGCAGCCACTGTGGAAAACAGTAGGGAGGTTCCTCAAAAAACTAAAAACAGAACTGTTATATGACCCAGCGATTCCACTCCTAGGTATATATCTGAACAAAACAAAAACACTGATTTGAAAAAGTATATATATGCATCCCCAATGTTCACAGCAGCATTATTTACAATTGCCAAGGTACGCAAAGCAACCCAAATGTCCATCAACAGATGAATGGATAAAGAAGATGTGGTATATATACACAATAGAATATTACTCAGCCATAAAAAAGAATGAAATGTTGCCATTTGCAGCAACACGGGTGGACTTGGCAGGCATTATGCTTAGTGACATAAGTCAGACAGAGAAAGACAAATACTGTATGACATCACTTATATGTGGAATCTAAAAATATACAACAAACTAGCGAATGAAACAAAAAAGAAGCAGACACACAGGCATAGAGAACAAACTAGCAGTTAACAGTGGGGAGAGGGAAGGGTGGAAGGGCAAGATAAGGGTGGGGAAAAAAGGGTTATTATGGGATTATATGAAATCATGTTTGTGAAATTTTTGAAAATTTTCAAGTACTATAGAATTTAAAGAATCTTTTGTTCAGGTTCTTCCCTGGTGGCACAGTGGTTAAGAATCTGCCTGCCAATGCAGGGGACACAGGTTTGATCCCTGGTCTGGGAAGATCCCACATGTCACGGAACAACTAAGCCCCTGTGCCACAACTACTGAGCCTGCGCTCTAGAGCCCATGAGCCACAACTACTGAGCCCGCACACCTAGAGCCCGTGCTCTGCAACAAGAGAAGCCACCGCAATGAGAAGCCCGCGCACCGCAACGAAGAGTAGCCCTCCACTCAGCGCAACTAGAGAAAGCCCACACGCAGCAACAAAGACCCAATGCAGCCATAAATAAGTAAATAAATAAATATAAATTTATAAAAAAAGAATCTTTCATTTAATAAAAATAAATTAATAAAATCAGAAGAAAAAAATCATACTGGACTACTATTGTTACTTAACAAAATAATGAATGAGTTAAAGAACTATTTCCCTCTGAAACCACCCTCCAAAAAAATACCCCAAAAACACATAATAAGTCTTCCTGGGTGCAGAGCTCTTTACTACTCTGCTTTGCTGCCTTCACTAAATGGCTAAGTCTATGGGCAGCTTTTTGGTCCTGTTGTTGATTAAAAATTATGAGTATGCCTAGATCATATTCATCACAGGTTGAGGATTAAAGTGAAAGAACCCTAAAACAACCACTTTGCCTTGTTCATAGCTTCCAAGGGAATGGAAGATGCTCCATAATTAATATATCATTATAGTATGTAATATTTATTTTAAAATATATTAATACTTTAAAATTAGAGTATATTAATCAAAATACATTGATTTTTTTAAATGCTAAAATATAGGACAAAGAAAAGGAAATACGAATTAAGCACATGAAGTGTATCTCTTTTTATGTTTTTGGATAACTTTGGTGTGAATCTCTTGTTCACAATGCTTATACTCAGGTGGTTTTTAAACAACATCTGATTAATAATTCTCTGTTAATATACTTGTTGGCCTGCTTCTTCCTTTGATTTTATAGGAGTCAACTTTATTTTTCTCCATTATTCTTCATTTTTTAAGATTTTTTCTTTTTTCTTTTTTGGTTGTGTTGGGTCTTCGTTGCTGCACACGGGCCTTCTCTAGTTGCAGCAAGCAGGGGCTATTCTTCACTGCGGTGTACAGGCTTCTCATTGAGTTGGCTTCTCTTATTGCAGAGCACGGGCTCTAGGCATGCGGGCTTCAGTAGTTGTGCCATGAGAGCTAGGTAGTTGTGACTCATGGGCTCTAGAGCGCAGGCTCAGTAGTTGTGACACAGGGGCTTAGTTGCTCCGTGGCATGTGGGATCTTCCTGGACCAGGGATCGAACCCATGTCCCCTGCACTGGCAGGTGGATTCTTAACCACTGAGCGACAAGGGGAGTCTCTAACCATTTTTAAATTGAAGTATAGTTAATTTACAATGTTGTGTTAGTTTCAGGTGTACAGCAAAGTGATTCAGTTATACATATGTATTCTTTTACAGATTCTCCATCATTCTTAAGAAAGTATCCTCTAAAGAAAGTATCCCTTCAATTATTTTTATTTTTAAATTTCTAGGTAGACTTTACCTACAGAGAGAGTCTCTGTGGAGCCCTCTGGGTCCCTGAGAAACTTTCTTCCTTACACTAAACTGAAATAATTCCACTCTTATCTATCCTTTTAAGACTAAAGATGTGCGGTGGTACCATTCTGCCTTCATCAATTTTAAATACAGTCTTATGCTGGAGTTGGATGAATAACTTAACAAGTTGTCTTTTAAGCATCAAAGCTTTAAAAAAATATGAAATTAGCATGTGTTACATAGAAAGTTAATTATTTAATAATTCCAAGCAAACATATTTCTTCAAAATGTTATGATATCAAAACAATTGGTCAGTTTCATGAAAAAAAATCAGCTGAACGAGATTGCCTAAATGGAACTGACTACGAAAAATTTTTACTTTCCAATTAATTGTATTTTCTTCATGTTGATATGACATAGCCTGGATATTTGGGCTTCAAGGGCAAACTAATATTTAACAGAATTTTTAAATGCATACATTTACATTTGTGTGTATATATGTACCCATTATTAATGATATATACACATCCCCAGATATCAATGAATTACTGCAGAAAAAAATATAGTATATATTACATCGATAGTTGTTATATTTAATGGACCTAGAGCTGTAATATTTGAAATACCTAGATGCAATTTCCCATAAAGTATTAAAAACCAAATATACATCTGTATTTTTTTTCTGTAATATGGCATCTGTTAAAGTGTCATCCAGGGCACATACGAAAGCAGCCTAACCAGGTCTGAATTCTTGCTAATCTCAGGTGAAGAAGGACATTTGCTATTGATAAAGCGAGTTAATCTCCAGAGTACAACTTGGGCTTTATGTATTTTTAGATGAGAATCACAGAAATTGATTGGCATTCCCTTCTCATACAAGCTTCAAGTGCCAGTTGCAATGAGCTCTAGGACTATGATTCAAGGTATTATACTTTCAGTCTCCATGAAGAGACTCCAAAGCTGATAAAAATGAATTAACTTCTTTCTTTAATTTTGAAAATGCCTTACCAACATTAACTAATTAACAGATTCATCTGATGAGAAATATACACCATCCTGTAGTCTATCACCCAGAGGGATCTTCAATTGTATGTGATGTGATACATCGCTATACAATGGAAAATTAACTTAGCTCTTAACAATAATTCTGGAAGCTATGTAGAAACTGAGATGGAGTCCATGCAGCATTAAGAAAAAAGATTCCTGGTAGCAAACTCCTTCATCCATTACTTAGGCCAAAGACATTATGGCTTCAAAAAATAACCGAACCATAGTGTTTCCTCATAGCTGAGACTGCTTTTAAAGGTTAGCAGATATAAAATGCAGTGACGACTACCAGTGCAACTCTGCTTTAAGAAAAGAGAAAGTTCTCTTTGGCCAGGTGATTTTTTTCCTTGAGATAAGTGACAGCTTTCATGTTTCTGGAATGGGAGATTGGGAAGATGGGTTCTCAAATTCTTCATTTGTCCAATATGTAGATAATGAAAATGGTCATTTATATTTACACCTCGACACAGACATAGGTTTTCTCTAAAAGATATTCTGTCATGTGCCTAGAAGAGTTCATCATGGTTTTTCTAGCACCTAACATAGTATTTGGTATCCAAAATGTGTTTGTTAAATGACTAACTAGATTAATGACACCCAATTAATATTCATATTTACATTATCAAGGAAGTCTGTGTATTTGCAACCTCAGTTTTGATCATGGTTACTAGGGTATTACTAGGTGCTAAATATTTACAAGGCCTAAGAACTATTCACACTAGGAGAACCCTCCAGACAAATTGCCAAATATGTCTGCATTATAGAAATCAGGTTTAAAAAGTACCAGATAATGTATGGTTCAATATAATGGATATATTTCTGGTTCCAGTTGCTTACAAGTTAATGAATATGGATTTTTATTATCTGAACCATAGGAATCCATGTGAATCAAATAAATCCATTTTTGTTCCATTGACCTGGGCACCCCACCTGGTGTCTCACAGATACTGTGAATGATGTTCCCTCTGAATCAACCATATGAATGCAAAGAACAAATCCACTTTACATTTCAGTTCGTGTAAAGACTGTTAGGTCTATTAGGGTATAAATGACTCTAACTAATTCTCCCACCAGTAGAATTATTCTCTACCTTAGATGAATAACATTCCAAAAAGAGATATAGTTTAGTATTAAAGAAAATAGAAAAACATGCTTCCATTCTGGTTCTCAAAGGTATAATTCCCATAGGCCTCAATAAGGTCCAAGCTAACCAAAATTTATATGAAAAAGAAAATTGATAAGATTGTATGCATAAAGCCAAAGGATTGTTGCCCCTCATGATTGCTGAAATCCCATTATACACATGCACACATAAAGACACACACTTATACTTACACAAACACACACACATAAAACAAATTTACTAAAGTGTAATTACTAAAGTAGTATTTCTTGTTATGAAGAAAAACTTTCATTTTTTTTCCTCAAAGAACTTGACTACCAAAATGATTTAGCATTAAAATACTTGCTTACTAGTGAAAACTGAGTAATTGGTATAGAATTATAACACTAGAGAAAATATATGAAATAACCATTTTCAATTGCTGAACAACAGGCAACACAGAACCATGATTACTGTGTGGAAAAAGCTAAATTAGGTGAGCTCCATGACTTCCCTGGCTTTCTGCTTACAGGCATTTTCTGAACTGTAGTGCAGGGAAAGGGAAGTCAGAAAACAATGGTCTTGCTTGGCTAAAGAGAAAGGGAACAGGGTTTAGAGTTCCTGTGTTGGAAATTGTGGGTCAGGATACCAGCTAAAAGGGAACTGCACAGAGAAGGAGCTTCAGAAATCTATATTGGAAGCCCTTGAGTGTTTGAACACGAAGCTTCCCATGTGCAAAATAAGAAACCATGAGGTCAGGTGCAGAACAACTACTGAACAGAGACAACAACTAGGGAAAGAAAAACTACTGAGGAACTGTGAGTAGAACAATTACTAGAACTTGCACAATGTTGGGGGACATTCAAGTTCTAGCCCCAGAGTGTAGAGACCTCCCAGAGAAGTCACAATGCTTAGAAGAGAGCCCAGAAAGGCCAGGCCTTAGGAGAAGGGCAAATTTATCTCTAGAGTAAAGGTTACCCTAGACCTGCCCTAACAAAGTTTAAAAACAAGACCCAAAAGAATCAAGCTGCCTTGATTTAATTTCCGTCCAGAGCAAAATTCAATACTCAAGAAAGACAATAAAAACCAAACAATCAACAATATACAATCTATAATGTTTAGCATCAACTCAGAAATGCCTACATATAGAGAAGCTGGAAAGTGTGACCCATAACCAGGAGAAGAATAAGCCAATAAAAACGGACACAGAAATGACAGAGATAATGGAATTAACAGACATGAACTTTAAAACAAGTATTATAAATATGTTCAAAGATTTAAATGAAAATATGGATAAAGTGGGGTAACAAGTAAAGAAGCACAATAAAGAATGGAAATTTTATGAAAGAACATAAAAAGACCAAAGAGGAAACCTAGAATTAAAAAAAAATAAAATCTGAAGTAAAAATTTCACTGGATGATCTTAATTCAGCAAAGGGAAATATCAGTGAATTTGAATACAGGAAAATAGAAATTAGCTAAGCTGAAACACAGACAGGAAGAGGTTGAAAAAATTGATAGAGTCTCAGTGTAGAAGTCAAATGCATGACAGCAATAGAAAAAAAACAACAGTGGGGAAAATTTAAGTCCCTATGTTTTACACGAGGTGGGCTGATATTAATTCAAGGCAGACTATAAGTTAAGGATTCATATGATAAGTCCCAGAACAATCATTAAAAAATAAATAAAATGAGGTACAAATAATAAGCCAACAGAAGATATAAAATGGAATAATAATCACTCAATCCAAAATTAGTTTGAAAAGAGGAAAAAAGGAACAAACTATAGATGGGACAAATAGAAAACAAATAGCAAGATACCAATCTTAACTCGAACCATTTAAATAAATACATTAAATATAAATGGACTAAATATTTCATTTAAAAGGTGAAACTGTCATACTGTGTTAAAAAGCATGACTCAATATGTGTTATTTACAACAAACTCACATATAATATAAAGACACAGATAGCTTAAAAGTAAAAATGTGGAAAAAATACAAACCATGAAAACACTAATCATAAGAATGATGAACTGCGTATATTAATACTAGACAAAGCTGACTTCAGGAAAAGTAGTTTTACCAGAAATAAAGACAATGGTGATGTAAGTGTCAAATTATAAAGAAAACACAGTAATCATAAAAGGGTATGCATCTAATAACAATATCAGAATTCATGAGGAAAAACAGGATGGAAAAGGAGGAAGCAACAGACAAATTGACAATTATAGCTGGAGATTTCAACACTCTTATCTCAACAATTGATAGAAAAACTAGACAGAAAATCAATAAGCATACAGAAGATTTGAACCGTTCTAATGACCAACACAACCTGATTTATATGTATAAAACGCTCCTCCCAACAGTTGGAAACTTCACATTCTTTTCAAGTGATCACAAAACATTGCCAAGATAAACCCTTTGCTGAGCCATAAGACAAGTCTAAACAAATTTAAAATAATATAAATCATTTAGAGTAGGTTCTTAGGATTAAATTAGAAATCAGTAACAAAAAGGCATTTGGAAAATCCTCCAGTATTTAGAAGTCAATCAAAATGCTTATTAAACCACAGGTCTAAGACAAAATTAAGAGAAAATTTGAAAACATTTTTAACTAAATGAAAGTAAAAACACAACACGTCAAATTTGTAGGATGAAGTCAAAGCACTGCTTAGAAAGAACATTCCAGTTTTAAATGCTTATGTTAGATGATAAAAATGGTTTAAAAGTTGTAACCTAAGATTCCACCTAAAGAAGTTAGAAAAATCCAAAACAATAAGCCCAAAGCAAGAATACACTAGGAAATAATAAGGATAAGAGCAGAAGTCAATTAACTAGAAAACTGGTAAATAATGAAGAAAAAAATAATAAAATCACAAATTGGATTTTTAAAAAGATTAATAAAATTGATAAGCTCCTGCCTATACTAATCAAGAAGAAAGAGAAAATACAAATTATCAATATTACAAACAAAGGAAGAGATATTAATACAGATCATTCAAACTTAAAAACTTGATAAGTGAATATTATGAACAACTTTATGAGAATAAATTTGAAAATTTACATTAAAAGGACAAATCCCTTGAAAATACAAATTACTAAAGCTAACATAAGAAGAAATAAAAAAATCAGACTAGCTCAATATCCATTAAGAAATTGATTCATAATATAAATATCTTCCAGAAAGAAAACTCCAGACTTGGATGACGTCACTGGTGAATTCTATTAAACAATTAAGAAAGAAATAATACAAATTGTACACAAACTCTTACAAGAATGTACAAGGAGGGAACAGTTCTCAATTCCTTTTATAAGACCAGTATTACCCTGAAACCAAAACCACTTAATACATTACAAGAAAAGAAAATTACAGATCAATACCTCTCATTAGCATAGATACAAAATTCCTTAAGAAAATGCTAACAACCCCCATCCAGCAATACATAAAAAGGCAAATACATCATGAACTAACGGGGTTATCCCAGAAATGCAAAGGTGCTTTATCTTTCAAAATAAAATTGATGTAATTCAACATATTGATGGGATAAATAAAAGTTATTTATCTTATTAGTTGAAGAAAAAGCATTTAATTAAATTCAATGCCTAATAATGTAATGGTAATGATAATAATAATAGGAGGAGGAGGAGTAACTACCAGAAAATTAGAAATGGAAAGAAATTTCTTCAACCTCATAAAGGTCATTTACTTTAAAAATACAGGAAGCATCATATTTACTTAATTGTAAAATACTGAATGCTTTCCCCTTAGATAGGAAACAAACAAGGATGTCTATCCTCCTCACTCTTGTTCATTATTGTACTAGATGTTCTAGTCAGTGCAATAATACAGTATAAAGAAATAAAAGGCATTTAGACTGAAAAGAAAAAGCAAACCTATCTTGAATTGTAGATGAGATGATATATGTAGAAAAATCCTAAGGAATCTACCCCCCCCAAAAAAAACCCCAAAACAACAAAAAAACCTACTAGAGCTAATAAATGAATTTAGTATTATCGTTAAATTTAATTTCTATACACAAATATCAATTGTATTTCTACACATTTGCAAAAAAAAGTGAACTATAAACATACCACTTACAGTATCATCAAAAACATGAAATGTTTGGGAATAATATAACAAACATTTCAAGAGTTATGCATTAGAAATTTCAAAATATTGTTGAGATAGATTAAAGAAGACTAGGTAGGGCTTCCCTGGTGGCGCAGTGGTTGAGAGTCCACCTGCCGATGCAGGGGACACGGGTTCGTGCCCCAGTCTGGGAAGATCCCACATGCCGCGGAGTGGCTGGGCCCGTGAGCCATGGCTGCTGAGCCTGCGTGTCCGGAGCCCGTGCTCCGCAACGGGAGAGGCCGCAACAGTGAGAGGCCCGCGTACCGCAAAAAAAAAAAAAAAGAAGACTAGGTAAATGAAGAGATATACCATGTTCATGGATTAAAAGGCTCAATGTTGCTAAGGTGTCTGTTCTTAAGTTGACCTATAGATCACACAATCTCAATTTTTAGAATCCAGCAGCCTTTTAAAAAATAGAAATTGATATGTTGATTCTAAAATGTATTTGGAAATGCAAGGACTTAGAATAGCCATAATAATTTTGAAGAGTATAACACAGCTGTAGGACTCATAGTACTTGATTTTAATACCTATTATGAAGCTATAGAAATTAAGACAGTGTGATATTGGTATAAATATTAACAAATAGATTAATGGAACAGAACTAATTTTAGAAAATAGACTCAAACTTATATGATCTATTAATATTTGAACAAGTGTGCTAAAGTAATTTAGTGAGAAAGAAAATTATTTTTAACAAATAGTTCTAGAATGCTGGCTATCTATATGGGGAAAGAAACCTCTACTTCATACCATACAAAAAAATTAATTTGAGATTGATTATAGACCTAAACCTAAAAGCCTAGGTTTTTTACAACTCTACAACTCTAATATTCTAGAAGAAAACATTGAAGAATGAATCCATTAATGATTTGGGGATAAATAAATACTTCTTAGATACAAACCAGAAAGTACTAAATATAAAAAAGAAAATTGTTAAGTTGATCATCAATTAAAATATCTATCTGTATCTACCTTTCTATCTATCTACCTATTTGTCATACATATCATATACATGTCATATATATGACAAAAGACTTGTTTCCAGAATATATAAATAACTTCAACTCAATAACAATAATACAACCAATAAATTGAGTGTAAGGCATTACACAAAGAAGACTATATGACTGGTCAGTTAGCACTTGAAAAAGTGCTCCATATCATTAGGGAAATTTGCATCAGGGAAATGCAGATTTGTCACAATGAGAACCACTATGCACCTGGTAGAATGATTAAAAGACCAACCATATCAAATGTGAGGATGTGGAGCAACTAAAACCTTTATACATTGTTGATAGAAGTGTAAAATGGTACGGCTACTTTTGAAATTAGTTTGAACACTTTCCACAAAATTAAACATAGACGTACCCTAGGACCCAGCAATTTCACTTCTGGATATTCACCCAAGAGAAAGGAAAACATATGTACACAAACAGATATGTACAAAATGTTCATAGCAGCTTTATACCTGATAGCCCAAAGCTGGTAACAACCATAATGAGTGCCACTGGAAAATGGATAAACAAATTATTGTGTATCCATCTAAGGTGTGTCTACTCAGCCATAAAAGAAATGAACTACTGATGAATGCAACAACATTAATGCACCTCAGAGACATTTGAGTGAAAGAAGCCAGGCCCCAAATAGTACAGATTGCATGATTCCACCTATACCAAGTCCTAGAAGGGGCAAAACTAATCTATGGTGATAGAAATGAGAACACTGACTGTCTCTGGGAGTGGGAGTTGGCATTTGATTGGGCAGAAGTACGAGGGATCTTTTGGCAGTGATGGATATGTTCTACACAGTTAGTTCTACTATAACACTTGTTTCGAAATGTGAATTTGTTCCCGTGCAATTGATACATTAGGGGAAAATTTGAGTGTGACGTGGACTTTTCATTTGCTTATGTGTGATGCTGTCTGCAAGAAACACTAGGTGAATGCAAAAAACTGCACCCAGCTAACCTGAGCTGCTTAGGAAAACAAATCTCACACAAAGGAACACACCTCAAACATCTACGAGCTGCCTCAGTTTATCTCGTGTATTCTGAGTCACAACCATCCACGTCTGGTGTTACATATTTCTGTCTCATTTCAGGTAGCCCTCTTTCCTTCACTTCATAATAACTCACAAATTGCAACCCTTCTGATGTCCACTTCCATAAGCAGATTTTAGGTCTTTTTCAAAGTAAAGTGCCATATTTATTATATGACCTTCTTATAATAACTTCTTTATGAACTCCTTAATCACCAAACATATGTAAAACTGCACTAATATTTTTATTAGGCTCTCATTTATTTTATTTTTAACATCTTTATTGGAGTATAACTGCTTTACAATGGTGTGTTAGTTTCTGCTGTACAACAAAGTGAATCAGCTATACATATACATACATCCCCATATCTCCTCCCTCTTGTGTCTCCCTCCCACCCTCCCTATCCCACCCCTCCAGGTGCTGATCTCCCTGTGCTATGCGGCTGCTTCCCACTAGCTATCTATTTTACATTTGGTAGTATATATAAGTCCATGCCACGCTCTCACTTCATCCCAGCTTACCCTTCCCTCTCCCCATGTCCTCAAGTCCATTCTCTATATCTGCTTCTTTATTCCTGTCCTGTCCCTAGGTTCTTCAGAACCTTTTTTTTTTTAGATTCCATATACATGTGTTAGCATACGGTATTTATTTTTCTATTTATTTTTACATGTCACTGACAAAGTGTTTGAATGTTTTACCCTAGTCCCATTTTTTGCATAAGACTTATGATGTGATGTTCCTTGCATGATTTTGCATGGCAATGATTTTTAGGAATGCATAATTTAGCATTGTAGCAGAACTGACTGTATCTTGTTGGGGTATGGCTCATACAAGTGAATTCAATGGTCAAATCTTATCAAACTGTACATCTAAAATCTGTTCATTTCCTGTTAGGTAAATGATACTTCAGTAAAAGAATAATAACATTAAATTAGAATTAACACACTTATGTTTGTTTAAAGTCTACATATTAGGAGCATGTTGGTCTTAGGCTTCTTGTGCATTCCATTTTACCTCTCGGTAAATAGCAAACTACCCACAGTTCCCTGAATGTGACATGTACTCTTGTGGCTTTCTGAACTCAAAATTACTTACATCTGTAATGTTCCCCTCCCCCATCTTTGCCAGGTTAAATTCTACTAATTGTTTAAACTTTAGTTAAAATACCACTTCCTGCAGGAAGTCTTCCTGGCTACTATTCCCTCCTCGGTCTGATTAAATGTCTCTCATGTGTGTTCTCAAAGCCTTGTGTGCCTAGCTTTATCATAGTTTTTGCCACATTTTGTAGGAATTATCTATCCTTGCTTCGAGATCATAGTTTTCAGGGTAAGAGCTGTGTGTTTTAACCCTGAATCTCCATTCCTCATTCAGTGCTTGGCATGTATTAGACGCACAAAATACTATTATCTGAAAATCATCTGAATAAATGAATGAATGTACCATTTCTTGAACTAGTTTATTAGTCTCTTATTCCTAATGAACAAACTAACACAAGATTAGTGGCTTAAAATAACACACCTTTATTATCTTACATTTCTAAAGGTCAGAAGTCTAAAATGGGTCTCAAGGCGCTAAAATCAAGGTGTTGGCATGGCTGCGCTCCTTCTAGAAACTCTAGTGGACAGTCCATTTCCTAACCTTTTCTACCTTATATATGCTTCCTGTGTTTCTTGGCTCATGACATCTTTCCATCTTCAAAACCAGCAATCATATCACTTCAGCCTCTGCTTTCTATCATTTCCTTCTCTGACTGATTGTCCTACCTCCCCCTTTCACGTATAAGGACACTTGTGATTATACTGGATCCACTTGGATAATCTCCCCATCTCAAGATCCTTAATTTAATCATATCTGCAAAGTCCCTTTTGCCATGTTAGGTGACATATTCATTGGTTCCATGTATTAGGATATGGACCTCTTAGTACCTCTGGGGGCACTGCTATGCTTACCACCACCAGCAAAGTACTTACTTTCCTTTGTGCCTTTGCAATGGCTGTTCCATCCACCTGGAATACTCTTATTCCATGTATTCACATATTTAACTCCTTCTTGTACCTACTGTCTTTGCTCAAAAGTTGTGTCAATGAGACCCCCTTTTTGCATCCTAGTTAGAATTGCAGCCTGTGCCTCTGTTTCTGTTGTCATTTCTGATTACGCTTATTCTATTCTTTCCCTATAGCTTATTTATTATGCTTATTGGGGGTAGGGGTTTGGGTTATTTTACCCAATAAAATATAAGCACAATGAAGCCCAATTAGTTTCGTCTGTTTTGTGTGCTCATATATCCCAAGCACCTAGAGCATCAGCTGGAACAGAGTAGGGACTCAATAAATACTCACCAAATGAGCTGATTGGATGGATGACTGACTGAATATGTAAGACCCCCTCCTTCTGCTGCAGAGCACTGCAGAAACACGCAGAGACAAGCTTCAGAGCTGCACACATACATAGAGAAGCTATTCACAGAGAAGCTACACACAGAGAAGCAAAAATAAAATGGCAAACATTTCACAAAGGCCATTAGAAGAAAGTATATTATTAGAAATAAAATAATTGTGACCTTATAGCTACAAAATCTGAGCATGGAGAAATTGCAGACCCAGGGACCGAAACTTACCTGAAATGTTCTGACAAGGGAGCCATTTCAGCACAGACTGTCAGGGGGCAAGGACAGCAAGGGACAGTGGGGAAGAGGATGACTGGCAACAATGGACTAGGTTCCACACTGGATCAGGCGTGATGGAACTTCTTGCTTTGTTTGTTTCATCAATACTTAGTGAGAGGGCGGTGGAATTTAATGATCATATTCACAGATTGAATTATCCATAACTTATTGGATATAAATAATACCTAAACTAACTGTGTATTAACTACATATGGTTTTCATACCAAGGTGTATGTTCTACCATTTTCAAGTAATCCTTTCACTGTATTCATAAAGTTTTAGGTTAAAGAAAATTTTGAGAAATCCAGGACAAGATGGTGGAGTAGAAGGACCTTGAGTTCACCTCCTTTCATGAGCACACACACACAAAATTACAACTAACTGCTGAACAATCAATGATAAAAAAAAAACTGGAACCTACCAAGAAAACTTTGAAATATTCCTACAATAGCTACGTAAAACGTTTTACTATTTACTAACAAAGGCAGGTAATGCTCATGCTCAGAGTAGTTATTTGAAGCAGTATTTCTTACAGAATAGGGCCTTGAAAAAGCATACTCTTTTCTGTGAATGCTGCATATTACAAGTGTGTGTGTGTGTGTGTGTGTGTGTGTGAATGTAGACTGGTACCCACATATGGAGCAGCGCATATAGGTCTCATTGGTTATGACTATAGTATCCTGAAGAAAATGGAGTAGAACTCTCTGGTCCAGAGCAACCTGAAAATGTAGTTGATATTATAAAAACTTTAAAACATAGACATGAGCATTAAGTTGTTATAAGCTTAAAAAACGAGCTGACCTACAGTCACTAGATATATTGATAGCCGTCCTTATTCTGGTCCAGCCTTGGCCCAAAGAAGGCAGAACCTTTCTCTTGATTTCCTCATTGCAAAACTGAGGCAAGTAGGCCCTTTCAAAATGTTTTCATTATATGATAAGGGATGGCAAAAGGAAAATAAACACAGGGTAGAGGGATATAAACAATATGGCTTTAAAATTAGAGGGTTCTGATCCTACCAGGGCTTATTTCTCTCTTTCCTGAAAGCTGTCTCAAAATAATTACATTCTATAGGCTCCAGGGCAGGCACAATTTTGCAAGCACCAAGGCTGGGTCCCTCACATCTTAGCTCCCAACCCACTTCTTTGCACCTTCCTTTTTGACCTCCTTACCTCAGTGTTATTATCTAATCTAAAGCCTAATATCAGTGTCTGTTCTAAGAGAGATGCTTTTGACTTAGTTGAATGACACCTTTCAGATGAGACCTTATTTTATATCCACAGGGATGGGGACAGATCCTATAAAATAACAAAGGAGCACTCATCTGGTAGTTAAGTAACCTAAATTCTCGCCCTGGTTTTCTTACCAACTTAACTTCCGAAATCTCAGCTACAGAAATGAAGTGATTGACTTTGTCTGTCTTTCAGGACAATGCAATTTCTCTACTCCTGCTATCATCGTTAACACACACGATTGAGATCCTTCTATATGTACAGTGAATCTATCCTCATTTTTCAAAAGCAGATTAAGAAGCTCAGAAAGGTCCGGTGAATTGCTAACACCACGCTCTAGCCTGGATTCACCTCCAGATCTCACCCACAGAACGAATGTCTTTGCCAATACCACACCATGGTCCTTAAGGAAAATGGCTATGGCATCACAGATAGACAAGAAAAGATCCCATGTGATGGACACTTGGGTGCCAGCACCTCCACCTGTTCCCATGGTCTCCTCAGAAAGTGCCATATTTGACACACTTAGCCTAAGCGTAGCCTTGGTTGATTAGTTCAGGGGTAGGCATGACCCAAATTAAGAAAGTGGAATCCTTCCAGAGGATTCGGAAATATGAAAGGGAATCAGTCTGTCTGAGGTGACTGAAACCATAAAATGGAAAATTCAGGTGATGTTAGCGGCACTGTTTCTGGCCAAGTGAAGAAAGCCAGGTGTCAATGCGAGACAATGATGCAGAGGAGGAGGACGGAGAATTCTGGCAAAATTTGGACCCTGAGTTTTGGTTGTTCCAAAACAACCAGGGTTCAGTTGCACACTCGACCTCCTGCCAGCTTGGTGGTTCTATTCTCCCTTGTATCCTGTGTGCTAACATATGTCCCCTTACTGCCTTAATTATTGAGTCTGTTTTGTTTTGTTTTGCATTAACTTGTATCAGTTTCCTAGAGCTACTGTAACAAATCAGCACAAGCTGAATGACTTAGAACAACAGAAACGTATTCTCTCATGGTTGTGGAAGCTGAAGTCCAGAACGTGGGCTGGCTCCTTCTGGAGGCTCTGACAGAGAATTCATTTCTTGTCTGTCTCCTAGCTTCTACTGGCTGCTGGCAATCCTGGGCATTCCTTACCTTGTAGACTCATCTTTTTAACCTCTGCCTCTGTCTACTCACGACCTTTCCCTCTGGGTGTCTCTTTGTGTTATCTCTCCTTCTTTTCTCTTACAAGGAAGCCCGTCATCAGACTTACAGCCCACATGTATCCAGGATGATCTCCTGTTGAGACCCTTAGCTTAGTTATTTCTGCAAAACATTTTACGCAAATTCACAGGTGGACATATCTTTGGCAGAGGCTGCTATGACACTCCAGAAAAAGAGAATCCCAAATTGTAGTGGTGACTAGTTTCAAGATTTAGTGATATCCGTCTCAATAAATTCTTTTATATCTCTAATTACACTTTCTCGACAGCCACCACTGCCCATATTTTTTTTGTAAGGTCATTTTGACATTTAACAAATATAACACTGTAATCCGAAAAATAATATGGTATTGCAAAACATGTAAATACACCCATGAATATTTTAGATTTACCTTTCCTTGTGTTACAAAGACAAGGAAGAAGATCAGGTGATCTCAGTTTGCTTAGTTCAAATGACGCTGGTGACAGATCACTGTAGATAAGATTAAAAAAAAAAATGTCCTATTCCACTTAGGACTTCCACAGATACCTGAAAATTCATCTGTGCTTTTGTAATTGCTCCAGGACTAGTACCATGGCACCTACAAGAAGAATGGTTTACTGGAGCGTTCTCTTGTCTAGACACTACATAGGTGGAGTTTTTTGTTTTTGTTGTTGTCGTTTTTTTGTTTTTTTTTTTTTATAAGTAACAAAGAAGAGGAAGCGTGTCGTTGCTTGGTGTTTTAACCAATATAAATTGCCTTCTTTTCCAGGGAAATGTTCCCTATTATGTGAAGTCAATTTCCACGTAACCAGCCATTTGTTAGGGTAACAAATTTACCCCATCCTGGAATCTCAAATAAAAAATCCATTGTAATGCCATTATATAGCCAGTTTTACGTTTACTAGCAGCTGTCTTTAAATCTTCACTACTGCAGAGTAAAACTATTATACTGGTATTTTTTTTTAAATCCCCATAACAACAACAAAAATACAAAGTCCCTGGTTTATGAGAAGTGTTTTATTGGGAAAATACTAAGGGATGGATTCAATAAAAAACAAAACCAGGCCTTCCGCTCAGTATAATCTTATGGGTACCCTCCATCTTCCAGATCCATGACTGAGGTATTGTTCTGCTTTACAAAGGAGAGTCACAAGGTTTAAACTGTGCCTGTTTGGGGCGTTCTGATCCCTTCACAAGGCAGTTTCCCATGGCATACCCCCTTAGAAATAAAGTTTGGATTTCAGTGGGAACCAACCTTGAACCTGTCGTGCAGGTCTTTATGTCAGATAATAACATGGAATCTTCTAAAATATATACAATGATACCTCGCTGTCAGCCCCCTTACCTTGCTATATCGTACCCAGTGTCTTATGTATTACAGCCTATGACTTAGTGCTGTTTTAACGAAGTAAATCCAGAAACAGGCATGCCAAGCTCCTGCCATGTAAAATCTCTCAGTTTGGTGCTAAAAAAGAAGATATAACTTTCAGAGAGTGGTAAAAATGCTATAAACATGTGATGGCAGATTTGTTTGGGGGAGAGTTAATTACTTCCTTGTTAATTCCTGATAGAACTTAGAAGGCCCTTTAACAGCTCACTTTTGGCTCTTGATTTATCTCTTTTGTATGCAGAGTTGTAGATTATTAAGCTTTTTTTAAAAAGTACACACTTTTTCTTGTAGGTTACAATTTTATCTGATTTTATAATTTTCCATCTTTAAACTGACCCGATCCTTTTTAATGATGTCCATGCCCTTAATCAAGAGTGTATAAACAATCCATATTACAAATTTCATAAAGACATATGTAAACATTTAACAGGCTTTGGAAGACATTTGCAGTTTAGAATATCTGGATGAATTTTTTTTTTTTTCTTGGAGATTATCCTGTACTAGTAACAGGCAGAGAAAATATTTCCCATGCCTGTGAGTATTTAGGAGTTCCTTTGTGTGCCTAGATCTTTTTTTTTTTCCCCCATAAAGGGGAAGTGGTGTGCATTGGGGGTGGGCAAAAGAAAAATGACAAGAAGCAAAAGCTCTGCTGCTATAGGATCAAATTCCAAGCAGAATTCCTTCATACACGTCCATTTCTGTGAAAGTGCAGTGTGGCGCTCCTTTTCACTGTATCTGCTCGCTTAATTGTTTCTGCCTGTTCATTTCATTCTTCAGTGAAAACATTAGCCTAGGGGACATTTGAAAATCAAAAGGTAGGCTTGAAGTTTAACAGGAAATGAAGAGTGGTGTTACTGCAATATTAAAGTAAAAGTTAGAACCAAGAGGAAAAAGCCACAATTCTAAACTCAATATGTCTTTTCTCCTTTCTGCTGTTTCCTTTTGCTCTCCCAAATGTCAAGATTAAAGAAAAACATTCCATGGTTTCTACATTTTTACACAGCCAGGATATATAAAGGATCCCGGCAAGTAGGCATTAATGGAATTTATCTGCAATGTGATGAGAATCAAGAGATTTGAATTATTATGGAGCAATATTTAAAATCCAGGACAGATTTCCTGACAGCTGTAATTATTTCATTCTTTTAGAATTATCCCTCTCCGCCCCCAAACCTCCTCTTGCCAAAATTATCCAGATAATGAAGTGGTGGGAAGGTTAGAATCTGAACTATCACAAAAACCAAAACTGACCAGATAATTAACCAACTCCCTGTTTCACTTACAGGTAGAAGTGTGATTTCAGTGTCTCCATGGGTGCTGGTGAAGTTTGACCTATAGTAGGGATGTTGTCTTCAGACAGACTAGAACTTGAACTTCAGAAGTTCATTATTCCTCACCCTAGTTGCCCCTTTATTCTCAAGGTGGGATGGCTTATTTGAAACAAACATCAGTTATGCCAAATCCTGGTATTTCACCAACTTGAGATGAAGTGTCATTATTGTCCAGTTTCTCTCTCATCACTGAGACAAAAGAGCAAGAAAATATTCAGAAACCAAGCTCACTAGATCTCAACTTAAAATACTGCCTGTTTCTCCACCTTAACAAGAGTGTCAAACAATTCAAGAAGAGCAAAGAAATTAGCAAAGTTGTTGAAGATGGCCCACCGGCTACAGATATTTTAAGAGTTAAATAATGAGGTGGAAAATATCAGACTTAAAAAAATAATAAATAAGGCTAAGTATTTACATATACGAAATTTATTAGACCATTTATTTTTGGAAATAATTTAGGCAATTCCAATGGCCATGATGCAGAATAGTTAAATAACAAGTAATTACATCTTCCTGCCTTTGAAGAACAGTGGATTGGGGATGGGTCCAAATTTGTAAAGAGCAATCATGACCTATTCGATTATCTAATGGAAAGATCGTCGTACTTTTGCGTTATTTTGCTAACACTGTATTTCATAGGCATTGCAACTTGGAGAAGTCATTTAATCAAAAGTTATATTCAATTATTGATCGATTATGTATCCCACTAATTAGTTTTAGGAATAGCAGGACAAGAGAACTGTTGATTATAAAACAATTTCAGGAAGAAGAAGTGGTTCGTTTAGCTACTTTTACAATGATCATCCTCTGTGGAAAATATAATCTTTGGGCTGTTTCTGTTACTGCAGCGGAAGCAGTGTTTGTGGTGGTGGGGCATGGAGGTGCAACGCTAGGTGTAGGTTTGAAATGGGAAAGCAAGGCAAATGAACAAATTGCAAGTTACATACTTTGGGGGGAGGGGATGTATTTTTACAGGTATCAATGATTGTCTTTACAAGTCATAAATAATGCTAAATAAAACACGTAACTAAATGGGCATTAAAGACCTTTTACAGACATAGAAGAAAAGAAAACCTTTTTTTCCTCCTATGCTGCAGACTGCAGGCATTTTCCTCTCCCTCTGTCAAGTGCAATTCTTTCGTGATGAATGACAAGGCAGGATAATAGGCTGTGGTCGCCATGGCAACCAGACAGCAGCACTGTGTGCCTAGCATTTTTTTCATCTGAAAATGAAACCAGAAGCAAAGAAAAGCTGAAAATGTAACCAACAGATTAACTGATACAAAAAAAAAAAGAAAAGAAAGAAAGAAAGAAAAAAGGAACAAAAAGGCAAGTTAGATTACAAGCAATTAAAATTACAGTACTAGTCTCTCTGTCTCTTTTATACACACACTCACACACACACAGACACACACACACCGACGAGATATTTTAAAATTCTATTTGATAAACATGTAACCATCAAGCTTTATCTTTATTTTTCCAAATGCCTCACTTGTTTTTGAAACCTTGGAATAACTGCGTTTTTACAAAGCGGCTTTAATTTCACTAGACACGGCAACTGATGAAGCTTTCTGTGCTGTGTTTGTACTGGAATTTCTAAATTCCTTTCCTCTCTAGTGCCCATCCCTGAACTATCCAGAGACCCAGAGCTTATGCGCAACAGTTTTAACTGGGGACTGAATTGGTGGGGGGAGTAAGGGCAGAAAGGTGACCAGAGCTGAGAAATAAGGGGACAATTCTGTCTTCACACTTGGGGATTCCATATACTTCATCCACCGTATTTACTAAGTAATCACAGTTGCTCTTCTGTTGAGCTAAAAGAAAGCTGCAGTTCTTTTGCAATCTTCTCATTCCTAAACAGCAGAAGGTTCCTGAATCCCTATTCGGAACACTGTCTTATTTTGCCCATGTAATTTCCTTTCATTTACTGATCTCAAAAATCCTTTGGGGCAGCTTTTTTTTTTTAGTTGTTCTCTGTCCCTACGAATGCACATATAAAAGAAAACAGACATAAGGGAGAACTTTCTGAGAGCAATCGCCCCTCTTCATTGGGTATTTGTGGAGCCAAAGAACACTGAGCAATGAGAGACCAGCCCACAGGATGAGAGCAGACAAACGGGCCTTGGACTCCACGGACTCAAGTTTGAATCTTAGCTCCACCCTTTGGTGATATGAAAATAAGTACCAATACCTATAAGGAATGAGCCAGAAAGTTTTTAACTTCTCTGAGCTTCAGGATTTTTCATCTCTAAAATGGGCAAATGTACCTACTTCGTGGGACGTTCGAGAAGATTAATGACATCATCTGTTGAGAGTTTCTGGTATATAACGGAGTAAAAGCTTCCTCCTTCCTGTAATCAACACAGTTTTCTAGTCTGTGTATTGTGTGTGTGTGTGTGTGTGTTAGAGAGAGAGAGACAGAGAATACATAACCACCTGTTTCAGGAGGATGTAGACCAAATAAGTTAATTTACGTGAGATGCTTTGAAAGTATGACACATTTACGGAAAAGGAAGGTGGGGTCACCCAGGGATGTTGAGAAACTTCTTTTCCAGGAGAATCCTAAAGAAGGTGTCTGACTCTGACCCGCCCTGAAGCAGGTGAGGGATGGATGGACTGACCAGCTAAACTGCAAGGGCTCCTATCTCAGGAACCCGGCCCCTACTGTGGATGAGAAGATTGAAATGTAGGAGGCTCACAGGGCGAGGCCACAGAATTCAGCAGGAACATCAGGGTGTCCAGGTGCTGACACGGATCCAATATGCCAGCTCGGAGCCCTCCCGATCCTTCTCGAACATGCCCGGTGGTTTCACCGGCCACCCACAGTAAGGCCTAATAAATCCTTCCTTTGTCCCCATTTCCCCCAACACACACAAATGCAAAGTAAACAGTTGGATCAAAGCTTTTAATGTGCTTTGTACTGTTTTATTTAAAAAGATCAGGTCTGATATTTGAGAGGAAGAGTCCATCTGGCTAGGCTGATCTCAAGAAGCCTCAGACAAATTGTAAACAAGACCAGGGCACAAAGTTCTCTCACGGCGTGCAGACTGCGGCTCTGCCATCGCCAAAGCACTGGCTGGAGCTGGCCGGCTTTCCCTGACCACTCATGCAAACGGAACTTAGTGTTTTGAAACTGACCCTCTTTATGAGCTTTGCCTAGAATTTTCTAGCATTTACACTGCCCACTGCTATGGCCAGCTCTGTCTAAGCTTCTACTGTCCTGAGACCGTACTTGTTCATGTTTTAAAATTTTCTAACAGTCAACATCATAGTGCTTTACATACCATTCGGACCCTCAGTTGTTCAAATAAACTCCTTAGTAATTTTAAAAGATGAGGAATAAAGATTTGAGGGAAGGGAAAAATTGTTTTACTAAATGGGATGTGTGTGTGTGTGTGTGTGTGTGTGTGTGTACACATATATTTTAATTTAAGGCTTGCACATTGTACCATTACGGAATACAAAGAAAGGACACATTGGTTACATTTTCTCCATCACAGCATTTATCATGCTTGCTGTTGTTATTTATACAGTCATCTGTTTTCCTTGCTGGATTGTGAGCTCTTACACACCTATGTTTATACTGGAGATCTACCACTCATCTGGCCACGGCATCTTTACATGTCTAAACCTGATTTCTTATCTGTAAGATGAGATGACAATTCTTCAAGTAGTTGTTGAGACTAATAAATAAGACGTGTGTGAAAAGGCACAGTTTCTGGCATTACAGAGTAGCATGCGATATACCTTTTTAATTCAATACCTTTTGTTGCATTTTTAAGTGAACCGCTTGCCATTCCAAAAGGTCTTTCCTGATAATCTTTGGAAGGTCATCAATGCTTGCAGAGGAAACCGTAGGTTCCTAAAAGGATTATTCCCCAGAAAGAAGTTGTGTGGACCTATTCCACAGACCATGTCTATTCCAAGTATAGAAGAACGAATGCCATCTAGAATTCACTAGAAGAGGGAGGGTTGCATTTGGTTGGAAAGACCAGGTTGGAAAGTGAAGACAGACTCCTGGGGTTGGCAGCAGATGAGGGACCAAACATAAACACACAGCAGTAGAACAATTCATCTCAGGAGGACCACCTGTGTATGAGCATCTGGAGACCAACTCCCAGACCACAGAACTGGTCTGTGGCACAGGACAAGTAAGATGCACACAGCATTAGCTGAGATCAAAGAGCGAACTGACATTCAGGCAATATTCGCTGAGCACCTACTGTCTATGGGACAATGAGTAGGTGCTTTCATGTATATACGTCGCTTAACTTAGGAGACAGCAGCATAGCAGTGAAATATGGGCTCGGAAGTCAGACTGTCCAGGTTTCCGTCCAGACTATTCTCCTTAGTAGCCTCAGGACCAGGCACGTTACTTAAGTTTGATAATGATAATTTTCTTATCATGGTTACTTAAATGTTCTTACCATGGTTTTCTCACCTGTAAAAGGAACAATAGCACCTACTTCACAAAATTTTTTGTGGTCATTCAATGATTCAATACATACAAAAGTGCTTAGCAGCAAGCCTGCGCATAGAAACTACTTAATACATTTTAACCATTGTGCTTTGATTTGTACTCACTCATTCTTTTTATTAGTTAAGAGAGACTGTGAACTTACGACAGAAAAGAGGTCTAGACCTGGGATCAGAAATCCTAGAGTTAGAAGTCAGTTCTGCCACTTACAAGTCTCCGTACCATCATCCAAAAATGAAAGTAAGAAGATTACTTGAGATCTCACTCAAAAGATGTGTCGTGAGACACATTTATTAAGAGACCAAGATGAAGTGTGTCCACTGAGACCACACAAGTGATAGGCAGAGTTTCAGACTGTAGGCAACCGATATCAGGAGTATTCAGGCCAGGGCGGCAGTGGTGAGAGTCCAGGCCCTCGGGGACTAAGACACAGGGACAGGAACACGAGCATCAGGGATGAGAGTTGCCAGGATCAGCAACGACAGCCAACTTAACCCCGAGACACAGTGATGCCAAATTAATCTTCCAAACACACCATTTGCATGAGATCATCATGCTCACTGGCCTCCAATCACTCAGCACTGGCCTAAGAATAAAAAATCTCAACTCCTATGATGAACATCCAAGTTCTTCCAGGACCTTCCTTCAGTCTCCACTGTCAAGGTCACTGACACATTGGCTGTTTCCTCTCCCTGCACAGGGCATTCAAAGGATAGAGACACAAACTTTTGGTCTCACCCTTCTCTCCATCTAGAACACAGTCCCTTCCATCTCTACTTGTCCAAGTTATTGAGAACCTTCCAGCCTCTGCAAAGGCAACTTGCTCCGTGAAGCCTCCCTCAGTGCTCCAAGCCGTACGTGTTCTCTAGCTCGCTTGCGCACCTAGCAGTCTCTGCTTTGTATTGAGTCATTTTGTATCTGCCTTTTCTCCCCTTTGCTTGAAAAGGGGCTTAAACATAGTATTGATAGTTAAGCAATATATATTTGTCATTGTTTGTTTGACAGCTGTATTAAATGAATGGATACCTGAATGAATGAGTGAAGGAAAATGTAGGTAAATCTAGAAATCCCTTACCTCTAGCCAGGTTTTGTTTTATAATAAAAACAAGGCTGATCATAGACCTTGATATGTGTAATAATAATAATAACTATGAATTAACATGTATCAATTCCCATTATGAGCTAGGCATTGAACAAAGAGGGAGGGATGCAGTGGTGAGTGAAACATACACATGTCTCCCCTCTGGAGCACACAGTCCTAAGGAAGGGTCATACATTTATCAAATCATTGCCTAAATACATAATTACAAACCATGAATGATGATAGCACTTGGTCATGGGCGGAGTACTGACTTGACAGTAGCGGATTGAATAGAATGGCCATTTAAGGCATTTCTACTCTGCAGTCAGATGTTTCTAGGACTGTATGAGGATGACAAGTGGTCCAGCATCTGTGCTAATAATTTTGAGTGTGTGTTGAAAACAAAGTAGGCAGACAGTAAGAAGAATGGTCCAGAGAACATGATAAAGGAGGAGAGAGATAAGGCTGAGAGGGGGAAACATAGCTCAATGAATAAATAATAAACCTGAATAAACAGAGAAATAAACACAAGGCAAAAAGCAGGAAATGATAAGTATACCATCACTCTCCATCCTGGATGTCTCAAATAAATCCTATAAACATTTAGCCTAAAAACATCTCGTGTGCAGTTAAACTTTTTCCATTTAAAATACAAGGAAAGAATTTTGACTAAGGGCAATCCTAACTTGGCCCTTTATGAGAGCTTGCATGCTTCTGCCTGGGTCCTGGACCGATGTAACTTGGCCCTTTATGAGAACATGCATACTTCTGCCTGGGTCCTGGACCGATGTAATGTTATCACCCTTTTGGACGCACGCAAAGCAAAGAAGAGTAGGGGTTACATGGGTTTAAATGTGAGAGGTTGGAGTCCGTCTCTCTGTGCCTCTGGCTGGTTATCTATTTGTCAACATGCTCCCAGTTGAACTTACGAAAAGAAATGGGATGGCTAAAGGTTACATTTGGAAAAGTGGGAGAAGGCAGATAGATGACTTCTAAGGTCCATGCCAGTGGTCAAAATTCTCAAGAACTGAAAGAGCAGAGGGAGAAGATACATCAAGCAATCTGAGACACTGCATTCACTATTCAATATCCACAGTGAACTTTTTAGGATACAGAATGGAGACGTCATGGATGTGCCAAAAAGGTAGCATATTTTCCATACCCCGCCCCGCCCCGTGTGGACCAAATGAGCTTTTCTAGTTCTGCTGACACAACAATGATGGAGATGCTTAATGGGAGAGAGACACCCTGTTCCTGGGGCATCACCATTTAAACTTCAGTGGCTTTGGATCTGAAGGCAGGTGGAAAAAATTGACTGTTCAGAGTCCTGCAAGCAAAGAGTGTGGAAAAGAGAAGCTGTGGGTACAAAAGATAAGCTTTGCCTGTTTCACGGTTTTGCCCAGGCAAGTGGTATTGAGAAACATGATTTATCCTGGGTTCCCCTCTTCACCCTGCAAGTCTGCCATGGCGTCAGAAAAGGCTGTAATGGGAGAATTCTTCTCTGAGATGTTAAGTTCTTTCAGTGTTCAAGGCTCCTTTACTAATACCCATGGGAGGAACCCACCTTATTAAATAATACCTTAAAGAAGCATTAATCTATCAGTTATTTTCTATTAGGCACAGAAAGCTGAGCCTGGGACCATAAAGGGAGGAGACAGGTGACAGAGGCAGGAACTGGGCACAGGCACTGGAGAAAGTTCCATCCAGCTTCACGACGCGTTCAGCCAGGGTCTTGATTGTACAAGTGCCTCTACTGGCTCCCAAAACACAACGCCTGGCCTAA
The DNA here is from genome assembly GCF_059928025.1 of Delphinapterus leucas. NCBI lineage: Eukaryota > Metazoa > Chordata > Mammalia > Artiodactyla > Monodontidae > Delphinapterus > Delphinapterus leucas. The sequence continues at coordinate 98,306,108 of NC_143135.1, forward strand.
CACAAAGTCACTGTTTTCATAGAGAGGACACCTGCAGTAGTCACACAGTCAAAATAAAAACGTGAACATACTTAGTGTGTTTGCTCTTCAGTGTTCATGGAATTCACACAGGCACATATTTTGCCAGATGCAAGAAAAAAGTGATTATAAGCTACATACAAAATAAAAAGCATGCAAAACTTTCTCTCCGCAAGCATGATGACCTCACCCCAAGCTTTTGTGAATGGGCATTACTGACGGGCAGTCAGACCATAAGCAAATTGGCCAATCAAAGCTCAGCAATGCCTGGATCCCAAACTGGTCACCGACACAAGAAATGCCAGTTTTCAGAGCCCGATAACAAAACTTTTAAAGTTCTTGATAACAGAACTTTATAAACAACAACAAAAGATCAGTTCATAAGGTGAATTACTCATGGTTATTGGCTAATAAGGGACTATAATCATTGCAGAAAATCTTGGAGAACGCAAGATGACGAGTACGCTGAGAATGGAAACATGCTATGCTTAAAAAGGCACAAATGAGTGACTTTGGAAAAAAGTGATTTTTTTTTTTGGTATAACTCTCTTTTAGGGTTCAAAAGCCACTTCTAAAATTTTTCTCAGCACTACTTCTCAGAGGGTTATCATTTCCTTTCCAGGGTCCCTTGGTCGAGCGTGTAACGCTCTTGACACCTACAGACTGCAGAACCTCCTTCCTCTTAAAGGTCTGAGGAAGGCCTCGGTTACCCACCTTGAGGGTCTCCAAATCAGCATTTCATCTCAATGTGTTGTGCTGGGGTTGTGCCTTTTAAAAGATACTAAAAAATTAAAACCAAGAAGATAATCTCGCTCCATACAGCGCTCTACAATCAGCTGGTTTGGACTTCATACTCATGAGGTTACAAGTTCAATCCCTAAATAAACCAGTTTTAGTTTCCACTCCACAAACACTTGTCCATCTTCACTAGCGCTGTGATTTCAGTCCAGCCTAGGTCCAGCTAGCAAAGGTCATTGTTTAAAGGTGATGAGACCATTGTTTAAAGAAAGTGTAGGTGGATCCATGTGCATCTTTGTGCATCTTTCAGCTAAAGTTGGGTCAGTCAAACCCTCTTGATATATAAAGGAAAGAACATATTATTACCTAAGTAAATGGACTATCGTAGGGATAGAGACATAATTTGAAGAATGAACATGTTTACCAATTGCTAGTGATTCCCCTGAAAATGTTTTTAATGTACTTAATTATCCACAGGAGCAGGCGGAATGGAATCACAGCATTCTAGATAATCCAAGTCATTTCTACTTGACTTTAGCACACAGCGTTCACCACTCCTGCACACGCCCACCTTCCTCTTTATGTTTCGCTTAACCTAAAACCTGCATTTACTTAGAGAAGGTCATTGGAAGGCATTGAACCTGAACCTTTATGCAAATTCTCATCACTGAGTTTTCTCTAGGTATTTTCACCAGTCTCTTCATCTTTTTATCCCCATGCATAAATCAGGCAGAAACTCACACCATTAATTTTCCTGGGATTGAATGCAGTTTAGAGCCAGAGAAGGGCAATCATTTCCTCACATGTCTTTTTCCCCTTATGAGGTGAGCACTTTGAGGACGAAGATCATGTATTATTCATCATTGTATTCCCAGGATGTAGTAGGTCCTCAATTAATGTTTATTGAATGAATTAAGTACAAAGTATGTAACAACCCATTAAAATATTTTGCCAGTCGATTCTATAATTTTTTTAACTGTTGGTTTAGCATAGACATTACATTGCTCTGGGCAAGCAGGTAAGTGGCTATTTACAAGGCAGATTTATATATAATTGGATATAATGTATTCTAATGATCTGAATTGATCTGGTTAGTCTAATTTGGATGAAAGACACTCAGTCCATTGGTGTTATTTATTTCCTTGGTGGTAGTAAATGAGATTCCTTCTAATACCTGGCTGATGGCAATTTGTATGTCGGTTGAACAGTTGGAGTCTTTTGCTTTTGCAACAATGGTTTAGGGACAAACAATAGGACCCTTAAAAACCCATCTAATCCAGCTTTATTGTTTCATAAGCTGTCAGACTTCATTTTCTTTGTCATAAGGAGAGGACAGAACAGGATATAAGAAAAGCAGAGAGAGGATCATGGGACATAGGAGCTAAAAAAAAACTTTGAGATAATATATATAAATAATAACATTGATATGTTGAGAAACTGCTTTCCCTCTAATCTCTCTTTCTCCCTTGGGTTTTTGGAAACATGTAGTACATAAAGCCAGGTAAATGACAAATGTAGAAATTTCTAATTATCATGTAAAACAGTAAGATTGTAAAAAATCAAACAATGTCGAAACCAATTTGTAGAACCAGGTAGAAGGCTAGTTTTCTATGGTAGGACAAACTGGGGAACAAACTGCACCAAAATTAATATATTTAGTGAACTGAAAACCAAAGGCGGGATCACAGGTAAAAGCCATTATTTGTGATCATAGAAATAAAGTTCCAAGTAAAAGAGTTTTAAATTTTCACATTTTTGGAGTGGAATTCTTTAAATTAGGCTTATTATATTGAATCTGAGCAGCCAATGACAGCTTCTACTCAAAATTAAGTAACTTTCTAATTTTTTTGACAGTACATTAATAGATCAGAGCAGTTCACCTTATATCAATGAGATGAACTGGACTCTGGGTTTTAGAAATTAAATAAATCCTTCAAGAATTCAAACAGAGCTGCGAACTAGGAGTCTGGAATGCTGAGTTCAAGTCTTTTCCTGCATATCTTTGTGGTAATTGCCCAGTATCTCTTCCTACAACAATCTCTCTTACCAAAATGAGATATTATAACATGGATATTAGGCAGACAAACAAGATAATAGATAAGAAAGTACTGCTCTAACCCTTTGGGAGATATGCATCATAGAAATATAAGGGGTTGTTATTTTTATTATGTCAAAATTAGCTACAGTCATGTATTCAGTTCTAGCCCTCCAGCAAAATATGGATTTGGAAATAGTTTAAAGAAGAGCCATCCTGACGATTAAAAGTTCTGGAATTGCATGTTACTAAGGAAGATGAAAGGAAGTAGTATATTTATTCCATTGAAGAAATGATTGAAGGAGAATGAAACAGGTTTGGAATTAGAGTGGTCGTTCTCAAAGTGTGGTCCCAGGACCAATAGTAGCAGTATCACCTGGGAACTTGATAGAAGTGCAAATCCTAGGTCTCTACCCCCAGACCTGTTGAATCAGAAACTCTGGGGATGGGACACAGCAGTCTATGGTTTAACAGTTCTCCAAGACGATTCTGTTGCATGTTGCAGTTTAAGAACCATTCAGAGAATAGGTGTGGTGGTCACAAGGAGAATAATGAAAATGGGTAGTGTTAGAAAAAAAAAAAGGATGAGTGTGTCCTTAAATGTTGAGTCTTAACCCCTGTCCAAGAAATCAGAGAGCTATAGAAGAAAGTGAGGAAGTAACTTGGGGAAAAAGCACAGAAACGATCCAGGGAGGGCACCTTTCTTTTCTTTTTTCTCTTTTTTTTCTTTTCTTTTCTCTTCCTTTCAAGGAGAGTTCAGAACCCTGATAACTACATGTGGTTTTATCCTCAGATAAAATTTTAACATTGGTTTATTCAAAGATGAAGTCTTGAGAGGACAGTAGCAGCATGAGAAAGCCATGTGCGGACACCAAACTCAAGCAATGGCTCTTAAGTAGTTCATATTTAGTGAAAAGAAAATCAGTAAAATAAAAGGAGAGAGAGACAGAGAGAAGGAATACCAACAAAAAAGCAAGGAAAGAAAGAGGGAGAGGAGAAAGGGAGGGAGGAAGGGAGGGAGGAAATACAGAAAGGAGTAAGAAGGAAGGAAGGAAGGAAAGAAAGGAAAGAGCAAGAGAAAATGAGGTACAGAGAAATAATTGCCAAGTCTCAGCACAGGAGGAAAAAGAGAAAGAATAAAAAGAGGACTTTCAACGCTTCTGGATAACATTACCATCAGATAGTACAGTACACTGGAGCCTTGCTATAAATTCTGTCCTCTGGGGCCAGATTGTGAAGCTGTTTTATCATGAATTTCAATTCATTTTAACAATTTGAATTGAGTTGAAATACCTTATTATGAGTATCTTCTGGCACGTTGGTAACTAAACCCCTTGAATAGATGCCAGACCATACTCACCTTATATAACTCCCTCTCCTCTACAAAGAATTATTACTACAGTGAAGAACCAAAGGTTTTGTTTGTTTTCTTTAATCATATTTACTTTTACTTTATTATGTAGCATAGATAAGTGCAAAGATGTATGGACATATTCATATTCTTATATACTGTGGGCAAAAGTTTTCCAACTCCCTTTACCCTAGATCTCCTCTTTCAAGGAGCGTTGTTTACCAACCCAAAGAGAACAGGAAAGAGGAAAATCCAGTTATTTAAAACATCAACATATGCAGTAGTGATCTCAATTCTTCACAAATGAAATGTTCCTTCTTTTGATTACCTAAAGCAAACTATTGATCCCAAATGAACTTTCCCTTCCCATCTATCATTCATCTAGATGGCTGGTCCCCAGCATGAGTCATTAATAAGAAAAAATCTAATATAAGTATGAGACTAAACTGAACCAAATGACAACAACAAAAATTCCAGATTAACTTCACCTCTTTCTTTGACAGTTATTAGATGGATAGTTTCAGTGAATGACATTCGGGATTCTAACTTCAACAAGTCACTTGACAAGGCTTTATGATCTCTTTTGGGAAAGTTTGAGTCAAATATGTGAATAAGATGATTCTGAAATATTTAATATATCAGATATCTTAATTAGGATCAAAAAAGATATTGGGAGACAGGATAATGGGCTGAATCTAAAGATGAAGGAAATGGTGTTTGACAGTAGCACGTACAAAATAGACTTAAGTATTTTAATAGATAGCAAGACGATATGGGTCAACACTGCTAATTGGTTGCCAAGAAGATTAATATGAGGTTTTATACATAGAAATCCAGTACTTAGGAAGCATTTTTTAAAGTGATCATCACCTTCTGCTCTCCATTTGTCAGTCCACATCTAGAAAATTGCATTCAATTCTGAGTAGCACATTAAAAAAGGCAGATAGACAAATTGAAGTGTGGAGACTAACAAGAATAATCAAGGTATTTGAAATAATGCCGTAGGAGGAGTGCTTGGAGGTGCTAGGTGTGTGTAGCCTAGGGAAAAGCAGGCTCTGAAAGGAACATGGTTTCTTCTTTTAAATACCTGTAGGACTGATAAGTAGAAGAGATGAGACACTGTATGATCCAAGGGTAAAAGCAGGAACGATGGAAGTGCCTCTTATGATTGGATATGAGAGAAAAGTTTTTAAACTATCTGAGTTGTCCAAAGATGGACTTGATGATTAGTGAAGTGGTCCATTATAGGCTAGCAGGGAAAATTCAGACAAAAGATAAACTAGATGGCCTTTATCTAGGCCACCAAAGCACTGGTCCGTAGGAATTACACCTGTGGTCTGACAGGACTGTATATATTTGCATACTTTTAAAAGCTGATGTATGAGGGTTTGGCTTCCAGCCAGATCTGGGCGCCGAGATCCTCCCCTTAGGGACACTGACAGGTCTTGGCACATCTTCAACTACTGCGAACTATTAAAAGTATAATAGGCTGCTTGGACAAGCACAAGGATTTGAGAGACGATAGAACTGGGGCAGGGTTGAACAACAAGGTTCATCTCCTACACAAGGCCACTCCTCCAAGACTGGGAGAGGTGGTTGTTTCATCTGTATAGAAATGAACACAGAATGCCAAGAAAAACGAAGAAACAGAGGAATATGTTCCAAATGAAAGAACAAGATAAAACCTCAGGAAAAATTAATAAAATGGAGATAAGTAATTTACCTGATAAAGAATTATAAGTAATGGTCATAAAAATGCTTATCAAACTGGGGAGAAAAGTGGATGAACACAGTGAGAACTTCAAGAGAGACATGGAAAATAGAAAAGAGTACCAAACAGAGGTCACAGAGCTGAAAGAGGCAATAACTAAACTGAAAAATATACTAGAGGAGTGCAAAACCAGACTAGACATATCACAATAAAGGATCAATCAACTAGAAGACAAGGCAGCAGAACTCACCCAATCATAACAGCAAAAAGAAAACAAAAAGTTAAAAAGTGAAGATAGCTTAAGGGGTTTATGGGACAACATAAAATGAAGTAATATTTGCATTACTGGAATCCCAGAAGGAGAAGAGAGAGAGAAAGGGAGAGAAATCTTGTTGAAGAAATAATGGCTGAAAAGTTCCCTAAACTGGAGAAGTAAACAGACATCCAGATTCAGGAAGCACAGAGAGTTCCAAATAAGATGAACCTAAAGATAATCACACCAAGACACATTACAATTGAAATGTCCAAAGTTAAAGAAAAGGAGAAAATATTAAAAGCAGTAAGAGGCTTCCTGAAACATTTTATCGTTATTTCCATATCTTTGTGAAGTAACAACACATTGACTACCACGTTCCTCATTTTACAGAAGAACTAACTCAACTCCAGAAATTTTAAAGGAAATAATTATCAGTGGTGTTAGATCTAGAACATAGAACGTTTGATTCACAAAAATTAAACTTTCAACCATGTCTTTGGACCTTCACCATCTGATATTCCTCCTAAAATTCTCCCTGATGTTGATTGAGATTATTAGTTGATTAATTCAAGTTCATTGAGTGCCATCAAAACTATAAAGAATTATTCTGTAATCATGGCAGGACTTTATAAGAGCAAGTGTTTGATCATATTCTAAGTGAATGGGGAAGTTGTAAAGGGTCCTTCTCTAGAGGTCTTCAAGATATTGTGATCATTCTACTATGGGCTAGGTCATACTTTTCCATTAAATCTACCAGTTATCATACTATGGGCAGAGTAAGAGAAAACTCTAGGAATCAAGAAACGCTGATGACCTCACTTGTGCACTACAATGCCAGTGCATTTTGGTTTTCTCCATCCCACTACTATAAGCTATGACATCACTTTCCTTAGCACAGTACTTGACCCTACGTAGTGATAGTGGTATGCTACCCACAAACTCCATGGTAAACATTTACACTGCTCTAAGCAAGAGCAAAAACCAAATGATTCTTTTTAGTCCTTCAGTCTATTTACAAGTTTAACACTAATCAGACATACCTGATGTCAAGAAATAACCCTGGTCTTTGGGGAGAAGTCTAAAGTGAGAATTTTCTTATGGGCTAACAAATAATTTGGTAATTAGGTATAAAGGATATAAGCAGAGCTAAGTTTAAGCCTCATGTTCTGTTTGATTTTTACTAGTAGAGACTAATCTGAATAGTCTTGTCCTTGAAAAATCTTCCTCTCCAGGCACATACCTACCACTTAGGGACCCCCAACATGCTGAGACTCACTCCATCATTACATCTCTGTCACACTGTGAAAATTCAGTGGGCTCTGTCAAACCAGGACAACAAATCTCTCAAATGTTACAACAGTAGGTGGTCAATCTATGCAGGAGGTAAGTTATGCAAATAGGTTAATAATAATCACACACACACACACACACACACACACACACAGTCTTTTTCAGGACTGATTTGCCTGGAATCTTGGCATCATGGAATGTCAAATGACTTTAAAATGTGACCATCTAAGCCTCCTGAATGGAGAGACAATAAACTGGCAAAGAAATAGGCATAAGAGGACAATTTAACATTCCACATTTTACTAGCTATATAGTGTCATCGTTGGGGTTAGCAGATGTCAGCATTCCTAGATCAATTAAATACAGCACCCCCTCCCCACCGCTTCCTTTATGAAAACTGAGTATACTAACAGAATGTTGATAATAGCAAAGATTTTGCTAAATAGCTATTTTTTAAGAGTACCCCTGTTTAAAATGTAGAAACCTAAAAATATATACAAACCAAATGTGATGCATTGCAGGATTTGCCTGAATGATTTCCTCTGCATCTGGTAACTGCATGCTATTAGCTACACTTGGTACAACTCGATACAGCTTGACATATTCTGGGATTTATTAAAATGTAAATGATAAAGCAGAAAAGAATGTTCAGACAATTGGATTTTACTCCATTGACTGAATGTTCCAATACTGTATCTATTTTTGTCAAAGCAATGGTGGCTCCTGCTGTGGAATGCTGAATGGAATATTCCATTGCAGGGCATGGGGAGAACTTGCATAAAGGAAATTGAAACCTAATCACTGAATTTTTAATTCCCCTCTCCAAAAGCAACAGATTGCCAATACCTTCTAAAAGAAATTATGATAATTTTGGCACATAATTATTGGAAGGTTACCATTCACAACTATGTATTCAGCATCTATTATTGGATCTGAAACTTCATTCATGAAAACAATGATGCATTTGCTTGTTCTTGCTCTTGGCCTTGGCCTGTTTTACTTATGAACATTATGCGATGAGCATGAATACGTGATACGTGATATGTGATACGGCTGGAAGTGAATATGCACGATCCAAGAGAGATATTTTCCTGATGGGGACTGTTATTATTTATTCCAGAAAAGAGAAGGCTGGGAGGTAGGTGTCTTTAAGGACTTGAAGGGATTGGGTTTAGAGAGAATGGAGACCAGCTGTTCTTTCTCTCCACAGGGAACAAGAGAAAATGGGATTAAACTACAGCGTGAGGGATTTGGGATCAAAATAAAACAGAATTTCCCAACTGTGTAGGCTCTCAAACACTGAAACATGTCTCGAAGGAAGTATATGGACATTAGTTTTATTTTGATGCCTTCAAAAATGGAAAGGCACATTTTCACTACATGATCTTATATGGACAAAGAAGAATGGACTAGATAATGTACGGCTCCTGAATTCTCTTGATCTATGAGAAGAATCTAAAAATGGGGGTGGGGGGTAGCTAAAAGAAGTAACTTTTTCTTTAATAGTAGTTATTTTTCAAAGTCAACTTTTTTCATGGGGACAGACTGGCAACTTTTACCTGTATGTAAAATGTTAAAGTGAATGGAATGTCACGTAATAGGGTGGGTGGGGACAGAGAATGTGGGAGCACAATGCACTCTTATTTCTCCTCCCACTACCATTTCTGCTCTTGAGTAGTTCAAGTTTAAAAGCAAAATGTCCTTCCTAGTTATGTGTGGAGTTTAACATACGTATATTGATTTTTGAATTTGTAAGAATGTGGTGAGGGCTCCTGGGAAACTGAACTCTACCTCATTATACACACACACACACACACACATTACATATATAAGTATTCACATATATATGTATATAATGTATATTTTTCAAAAAAGAAGTTGCACTCGAACAAAATGAATCTATAGTGCTCACATTTGATTAGCAGAAAATTTTGAGTACATGGGATTAAAATTGGTCCAAATTCAATTATTGCTTTAAAATATTATGGCTGTGGTGGATGCTGGTTGTCTCTTGAAGATAATTGTATCTTCCATTTCCTGGAGGCAGCTTAGAGTAGCAAAAAGGTCATGTTAGAGTCAGAAAGCTGGGGTCAAGTCTTATCTGAGTCATGAACTGGCCCTTTGACCTGGACAGCTCATTGACTCTTCAGTAGGAGTTTATATTCTGAGGAATAAAGAGTAAAATGAGGATGTGAGACAGATGATTTAAAGGTTCTCTTTTTGTCCCCAATACGCGATCCATCATCAATACCAAAAGCTCATGAGTTTTGCACTCACTCGAAGATTATGTTCCCATAGGTTAAGTTTCCAACTTAGGCTGCATCTTACAACCACCCAGGGAGCTTTATAAAAAATCCCAATTCCCAGGCTACACCCCCCACCAATTAAATCGAAGTCTTTTGAGGAAAGACCCAGGTTATCACTATGTTTTTAAGCCCACGTGGTGGTAGCAATGTGCTGTCAAGGTTGAGAACTCCTGCTTTGGCCACAATGCAGGGAGAGGACCTGAAATAATGACATTAACGTTGTCTCACTATGAACTCAAGAACTGTGTGCGTCTTGATTCCCTCCTGTATCTTCAGGACCTAAAGAAGTGTCTACCAAAAATATAGTAGGTGCTCAGGAAATCATTAACATTTTCAGTGAACTTTGGCCAACCCCTAAAAAAATAGGGTTTATCAAATCTGGTATCTACTTTGATCATTTTCACTTTGCTCTTATTTACTGAATAAGATCTCAATTCTCTACTTTTGTTTGCCAATGAAAACAAGGAAGGCAAGTAAAATAATGGGCAACCCAGTTGCAGTGACAATTCAATTATCCTTGGGATGGATGTAAGGAAATCATCTATCTCCATATCCTCTAGAGAAGAGGCTCCTGGGGATCTAAAGGCATATCTCCTACATGACCCCACACATCTACGTGAGAATAAATAAAACAAGATATCTGAGTATCCAGATGTCATTCATTCATTCAGCTGATGTTTAGGAAGTACTCACATTGTGCCAAACACTGTGGTAAGCTATCGTAGACCTTCTCAATGAGGACTTTATGCTAGAATTAAACCTTAATTCTTAATTAAACCTGGGTATCTTTACATGTAATTAAGTAATTTCCTTCCTATGCATACAATTTTAGTTATATATCATCGTTGGGAAAATTGAAAAAACAGTCACTGAAATAATTGTTTTGCTCTGTGGTTCAGATGACAAACTCGAGATAAGAAAGGCTGCAATTTTAGGGGATAAAATGACAAACAAAACACAGTACTTGTCTTTTAGAACAGTACTATCTAACAGAACTTTCTCAAGGATGGAATTGTTCCATATCTGTGCCACTAGACACAGGTAGCTACTGAGCACTTGAGATGTAGCCAGTGCACCTGAGAAACTGAATTTAAAATTTTACTCAATATTAATTTAAGTTGTAGTAGTCATATATGGTGAGTGGTTACGTTACAGTACAACGCAGCTCTAGAATCTCATATTCAAATGGAGGAGACTGTCACATAAATTCTCATCATCTGGGTGATAAGCACTAATACGAAGTAAGCACAGAGTGCTATGAAAGCACCCAGGTGAAGGAGCTAGTCTTAGGGGTAGTGGATGGTTGGGGTGAAGACTTCCAAGAGGAAATGCCCTCTAGGATGAGACATGAAGGACAACAGATGGAGTCTGGAAGGGGTGGTAGAGTACCAAGCAGGAGTAGGTGTGTGAGAAAACTCAGAAGATAAGAAATGGCAAAGATGTACGGTGAGAACCTGCAAAAGCAGGGATACTTGATGAGTCCGGAGAGGAATGTTGGGGCCAGGAAACAGGATAGGAAGGGTTTTAGATGTAATGCTATTTAAAGGGCAATGGGAAGCCAGTGGAAAGTTTGAAACTGTGGAATGATATGATCGTATTTGTGCTTTAGACAGATTTCCCTGGGTGCCACTTAGCAGTGTGGAAGGGAGAAACTGGAGGCACGAGGCAGGAGTCCAGGTGATACGAGCGTTGTCTTAAATAGTTGGAGGATGGGGAGAAGTAGACACATTTAAAGACAGAAAGAAGGAAAAACCAAAAAGATTTACCTGATTGGCCATGACAGGTGGAAAGAGGAAAGACAAGGATCACACCTTGGTTTCTGACTTGAGTAAATGATAGTGCTGTTTATTAAAGGCAACATGGGATCATTTAGAAATTTTTTGCCTCTAAATTGAAATTTTCCCACCATATCAGATCATTTGCTCCTCACAGATCCTGAAACTAGCTTTGATACACACTAGTGAAAACACCCAAATTATGAGAGCATACTCTTCCAAGAAATCAACACGAGTTCACAGTTGATGCATCACTGCTTTTATTGGGGGTTCAGGGGACATATGACAAAGTCTCATAAAATGTCAACAAAGTCACATTTTGTGCTTGGCTACACTTTAAAAAAAATCCTGTTTATTTATGAGTTCACTTAATGAGAACTGTGTGAGATATGGCCAATGACCATCATTTTGAAAACAGGACGACCTGAGCCACCAGGAGGTCTAAGCGTGACAATGCCAGATATCTAAGCGCAAGTTTACAGCAGTCAAATATTCAGGTCCTTCCAGACATCTAGATGCTCGCCCTTAAGTAGACACAGATTAACTGACTCCTTCAAGACAAAATTACGTTTTGAACTTCTGTGTTCTCCAGCTGATCACTTTTTTTTTGCAGTACGTGGGCCTCTCACTTTTGTGGCCTCTCCCGTTGCGGAGCAGAGGCTCCGGACGCGCAGGCTCAGTGGCCATGGCTCACGGGCCCAGCCGCTCCGCGGCATGCGGGATCTTCCCGGACCGGGGCACGAACCCGTGTCCCCTGCATCGGCAGGCAGACTGTCAACCACTGCGCCACCAGGGAAGCCCCTGACCACTTTATTAATCATTACTAAATGCCAACTGAAGGCAAAGGGGCTGGTAAAGGAGAGTGAGGTTTCCTCAGTTCTAGTTTTTTATGGCTGAAGTATTCTTGAGTTAGTAACAATTAAAATAGCAAATAACCATTGATATTTTCAAAAAACATAAGGACTATTGAAACAGTCGTGTTTAAATATTCATGCAGAAGCTCTTACAAATATATACTGTCCATAAAACTGGTTAAGAAAATGCTCACTAGAAGATCTGGTTTGTTTAGGTGAACTAAGAATGCCAAATAACTTAAGAATATCATTGAAGCCGTTGCACACGTAACTTGGGCCATTGTGTGTTCTTTGTGGATGGACCATTGACAGTTTCTGGAACTAAAGATGTCAGTTTGTAGCTAGCTAATTTTCACATTGAGGTGAGAAGCCAAAGAGGTGCAAAATTGAAGCAATCTACTAGGTACAATGCTCCCTGATCACCCAGATAGAATGTTTTCACTGATCAAATTCAAGCTCACACTTCATTTAGACAGGGTGGAGAAGTTCAAGAGCCTCTGAGGGCGGCATGGTTTCCGGACCGAGGTCTGCTACACTTCAACGTGTGATCTTCCGTAAGTCACTCTAACTTTATGGATTTATCACATCTGTAGAAAAGGACCTTTAAGCTCTGCCCACCTCCTATTTTTATTCTCAAGTAGTTGAGATTTCATGCTGACCGAAGTGAACAGTTTCATCAGAGTCTGGCCCCCTCCCAAAAAAAGGTCTAAAATGCGGATAGACTCTATTGCCCCAATTTTTTTCTATTTCTTTCATGAAAATACCTTCCATCATGTGAGTTTAACCAGAAAACTGAAAAATTTGAGAAGCTAATCAAAGGAAATAGCTATTTATTTACCACAGAAAAATATCGAGGAATATAGAAGCGGTAATATTACAACGTTGGTAGCAACATTGTGACTTAGCGCGTTAGATCATGAGCTCTGCAATCGCAATTCTGATTGTGAACTCTGTATGCGGCAGTTGGGCAAGTTACTTAACCTCATTAAAAGTCAGTTTTCTTTGTGTAAAATGGGAATAAAAACCAACATCTATTTGGCAAGGTTGTCGTGAGGCTTAAGAGAGTTAACATAGAAAATGCTTAACATGTAGTGAGAACTCGATCAAAATCCATTGTTACTAGGCTAAGAGAAAAATCACAAATCTTCCTATCCGTTGCTTTAATGGAAGAAATATGATTATAATTCTAGGCTACCCCTAGGGAGGAAGGGGGGAAGTGTGTGTGTGCAAAGTCTTCACCGTATATATAGCTATACATTGGCACTGAAAGTCTGGGATGCAGTGCAGAAGACATGTATATTTGTAATTCCCTAAAACCACCACGTAGATGCTTTCCTCTCTGACTTTTCTCACAATATTGCATCCACCTAAAGCCCTCTATTTTCTCCCTCCTTTCCACTTATCTAAATCTTTAACAGCCTTTAAGATTCATCTTGTATTTTCCTCCTTTGGGAACTTTCTTCCCTAAACAGACCAGTTTGCCCAGCTTAAGAGCTCCTTGTTTATATCTTTGGCTTTGTTTTGGTTTTGCTCTTATCAGTTGACCTGATTTGTCACTTATCTTTTCAAAAGTTTATGTGCCCCTGCCTCACTAGATTTAAACTCTTTAGAGGCACTGACCACATCTCACAGAACCTAGCTTGCCTGATAAAAAGAATGGTTGGTTGGTTGGTTGGCGTCAGCGGGATCTTGTATTTCTATGCCACAGTCTGAGTTCTCACCATTATTTTATCCTTTGGATTGCCTCCCACTATTTCGTTATTTCAAAAGAACTTTATATTCCTTAAGTCACTCTGAAGGTCAAACTCGGTGTGTGGCTAACATTCAATTTACTTCTGGCATGAACAACTTTCTATTTTAAAAATTGGTGCATTAATAAGCATATTCATTCATACTAGAAAAAAAGTTTTTTAAAAATGAATGTCACACAGAATTTAAATACAAACAGGAATACACATGATGAAGGGAAAAGTCCTTGGCTCCTTCGAAATCTAGACGTCATTCTTAAGTGTTTCTGTTTCTTGAAAAGCTTGCCTTGTTCGAACATTGTTCTGAGATTCTATTGGCTGAAGCTGCAGCATGTGGGTGTGTCACTTGGCAGGAGAGGTGTCTTCAGGTGATCGCTTTCTTTGTTTCAACTTCACAGTCGGCTTGAGCATCCATCAGGACAGCAGTCTCTGTGGTCTGTGTCCTTTCACTGGGGAGACATTCCTGAGGAGGGGGGACTATAGGACCAGCTGAAAGGACATCAACACGACTAAAAAAATAACAGAACACATCACAGAAGGTTATCACATTGACTCTTTAATACAAATAGAGGAATGTTATGATACTTTGAGAGCCATGCTATTTCTAACTATGAGTGAAATGCTGCATCACCAGAAAAACGGAGCTTGCTCATTGTTCATCTTGTTCAGGAATCAGTCAAGCAACAGGATTGCTTGAGAGTGTGTGAGAGCACCACGATCCTCGCTCTGGGAGAGTGCACTCCGTAAGAATAACTTCAGGTTTATCCAACAGGCAACTTACTGAAATAGGACACGGAGGAAAACAACAAAAGAACACAGGACATTAAGGACACATTCAACTAAATCTAAAGACTACATGCAAAATAAAATAAGTAAGGGCACATCAGTGCTTAGCAATGTAGGAGTGAAAGGAGTCACTAGAATGGTTAGGAGTCGATGTCAATTCCTTGTATGTGTCTTTGTATTTCTAGTGCCTGGCTCAGAGGATGACACATGGTGACCCCCGAAAGAAAGAATGAAAGGAACCACAAAAGGGAGGGAGGGAAAGAGGAACAGAGGGAGGGAGAGAGGGAGGAAGGAAGGAGGGAGGGAGAAAGGGAAGAAGGAAGGGGAGGGAACAAGGGAGAGAGGGAGGAAGGAAAGGAGAAAAAGAAAGAGGGAGAGAAGGAAGGAAGGGAGAAAGGGAGGGGAGAGACAGAGAAAGGATGAAGGAGGAGGGAGGAAGAGAAAGCGAGAAAGAAAAGAAAGGTTTCTGAAATGTAGAAGAGGTGGAGAGGCAGAGCATGCAGAGAGGAAAAGCTTGGGTGAGAGCGTATTCAAAGACCTGGAAGCCTGGAAGAGCGGGCTCCCTTAATTCAAGAAGAGGTTATGCGTGGTTTGAGAAAATGGGCGGGGCAATTTTCAGGAGGTTTTGAACACCTTAAGGTTTAATTTGGGAAGGGTGTAACAACTGTAGGCTTTTGAAGCGGATATTAACGTGATATAAATGCATCAAGTAGAAAGGGGAAACTGAAACTCAAAGATGTCAACCCAATGGAAAAAAAACCAGAGGGTACTGCAGGCAATTAATGAAGGCAGAAGGACTAAAGAATATGGTCTTAAAACAGAAAGGCAGGTGCTCCTCTGGGTTTCTTCCATGTTAATGTTGAAGGAAATGGGCTTAGATCTCAGATCAAGAAATTCCTTCTCCCACTGTGTAGCTTTTCTCACTCTTCGCCTGTTCCTCTTTTCTGTCCCTGCCCTTCCTGAAACTTCAGTCTTCACTGTTTTAGCATCAAGGCAAAATATGTTAGTAAGTACAGCGCCTGGAGGTGGGATCAAATATAACTTTAAAGGGCAGCTGTTGGTGCAAATAGACTGCGGATTCAAGGGTCCTGAAATTGTTCTTATACCTCTGTAAGAATCGCTTCAAAAATTCCCTGCTGGAGAAGAGTTTAGAGACCAACTAATCCAGCCCACTTATTTTACAGACAACGATATTTGGGAAGAGCTGTATTAATGTTTCTTTCATTCTACAAAAGTTGTTATGAATGCAGTATACTTTGCAGGTGGACCTGAAATTAACTAAAGCCTTTACTGTCAGCTTCTTCATTACGCTAGCACAATGAAGATGCATAATGAGTTAGGTACATCAAAAGGGATTTACTACCACACACCCCTCTTTCTGCACTAAACGCTTTGGACACATTGAAAATGTTGGTTCTCTTTCTAGATGGCAGGTATAATATATATATATGTTTCCGAAAACCGGTAAAATACCCTACTGTTAAATATTGTTAATAGGTATTTTTCTGTTCTGATAAAGCATGCAAAACTGATCCTGGATGAGTACCTAAATATACATCTTACAGATTTTAGAATTTATTATTTTGTGAACATAGAATGGGAGGGTGGGGTGCTAAGCTTTTGATACATGTGTAAGAGACTCATTTGTGCATCAACTAAAATGCCATTGCAACAAGGAAGGACGTGTCACAAAATTCTTGTGTGACTCCTTTGGGTAGCTAATAATGCAAAGCTCTTGCATACATCAGCAGATGAAAAGTAAATCAACGTATTGTTTTGGTGTTGCATAGATATAGCCCATGCATAATGTCTCTGGACCCCGTCAGCAAAATGAATTTTGAGGAATAAATAGTATAAACATGCAAAGCACCATACTCCAGGTGTCTATTATGAGTCAAAAGTTTAACAAATCAGCTTTCTTTGGGGCCTGTGACTACTTAATTGGAATGAGTTATATCTTGTATCATCTTAACATGAGCCTCCCTTGGAATCCTCTTTGTCTCCTGAACGTATAAGCATAAATTGGGACCCTGGCATTGCCTTGCTTGAGGTCCCTCTGTGATCTGATGGGGATGATTCTCCAAATTAATATCAGAAGCATCTCCACCCACTGAGCACACAGCAAGTGCCAAGTGCCAGGCTGACCAATCCCCTCACTGTTGCTCTGCCTGGATCGTGCCT
This sequence comes from Delphinapterus leucas, assembly GCF_059928025.1. Taxonomy (NCBI): domain Eukaryota; kingdom Metazoa; phylum Chordata; class Mammalia; order Artiodactyla; family Monodontidae; genus Delphinapterus; species Delphinapterus leucas. Next base: position 98,323,157 of record NC_143135.1, read on the forward strand.
TAATGGCTAGATCTTCAGGGTCAGCTCCTTGGTGTGGTGGACTCTCCAGTCCAGGAGACACCATATTGAGACACCAAAAGGGAAAGTGATATGAGTGCATAAATGACCTGAGGCAGAGTTTCACTTATTCATCATGTGCCACGAAAAGTGGAGGAAAAACAGAAAAGAAGTTGTTTGTTATTGTTACGATTTTGATTACTTTGATTAAATTAAGATTGTTATCTCTGCCTAAGGCCATTTCCCTGGCATTTTATCTCATTATTCTAATAAAGGAAATAGATATCTTATGAATACGATTTACTGTTCTAACATTCTCCATTACTTCAAGTTGCCAAAGTCGAGATGAAGACTAAATCAGTAAAGGGCAGCAAATATTTTACGCATAATGCAAGTCTCCACAATGATGACCCTTTTAGTAATCCTTAGTTTCCAACATCTAGGTCAGACACATGCATGCTTGCATGAGAACACAGAGTTCTTTGCTTCTTATATTAATTAACAAGGAGTTAAAAAAAATAAAAGCTGACTTTAAAAACATTCTACTCAGGAGCCATTTCAAATGAGGAGAAATGCCCAAGGGGGGGAAAAAAAATCTCAAGTAGGCAACGTGTAAAGCAACACACAACTATATGCACATTAGTATAATTACACATTGCAAATTATATCGGATGTATCTAATATCTAATTTTTTGAAAGCTGATTCCACTTGAGATTTCAATAACAGCATCAACATTTTGCAGGTGGCTCCTTCTGTAGAGTATCCAAAGGGAATTATTCCTCTAATGTGCTTACAGCCCTCATGTAAAAGCTGAAGCTCTTCCTTAAAGGACCAATGAACAATGAACATTGGGAATATTACCTTGATGGATAAAGCAAGAGGGGAGGGGTCCACCAAAGATAATGTTCAGCATATGGTTATTTATTCTGTCCCTTCTGTGCAGAGGATCCTTATTTGCTTCAAGCAATAAGAAAAATACTTAAACAAGAGCCTCATTAGAAAATGTGGGGAAGGCTCCATACATATTCTGAGGCAATGACATGAAAAGCTAAGGGATTGATGATTTTTTAGATCAACTGCTAAAAGAGAAGTGTGCAAGAGAATGGCAGATTATACCTTGGACTGAAAACAGAGACTGCCCTACATTCAATTCTGCTCTGTTAAAACATATGACTAATTTGTCCTAAAGACGACACCAGGTCAAAGCTCCGTTTTGAAGAATAGGCTTTTGTCCTCATCTTTCTGTATCAATCAATCAATCATCAAATAACCAAATACATATTTGTGATCTTGGAGAATGGAGCATATTATTCAAGTTGATTGGATCCATTTTCTTGATTCCTCCTTAAAGAACTTTCTGCTAATTAACCAGGGTTACTATTGAATTATTTAATTATCTGCACTTTTGTGCAATGAAATATGTTGTCATATCACATACTTTATCACGCTGTTGCTGTTCATATTTAATGATGCCTCTATAGTTAGCAGTTTCCTTTGTTCTGCTCAGTAAGTGGTTTTAGAAAAGGGGGTGGGCGGGGAAGGAGGAGCCTTGGGGTTTGTAAAATACAATCATACATTCCTGGTGCACATGCAAAACTTTGTGCATTTACATGAATTTCTTTTTCAAAATCAAGTTGCAATTCCATTTGGAATAAGCTAAGAGGCACATGTCGGTGACTTCAAATGCAGTCAGAGCGATATTCCTATACCTTGAACACCTCTCCAGTGTATTTCCACTGCAGTGCAGTGGTAAAACAACGACTTAATTTTTTTTTTTTTAATCAGCAAGGAATGTCTTTAACAAGGAAGAAGTAAATTATGATAATTACTCTGAATGGTCGGATCCTTGAGCATTACTAATTAGCATTTATTGCCTGGATTATAGAACAATACATGTGAAACCGAACTGCGATTGCTCTTTTACATCCAAGAACTGGAAAAGGCAGTGGAGCAAGAGGCGGTATCATCAGTGGTTGAGTCAGTGGTTTTACATCTCCTTGAGAGTGTGCAGAATTCCTCGTTTTTTGTTTTTTTTTTTGAAATATACAAATGTGGTCCTTGATATTTATGGCCCATTCATTTTGTGTGTGAGGAACATATTTACATATGATATCATAGTCATGGGAGACTAATGAGAGGAGAAACATTTTGGCTATGATGTCATTTTGGGACAATTTTATCCATTGTGAGAGTTTAACAGTAAAGAGCGTAAAACTCGCCGTTTCATAAAAGTATGAATTTTTCTGTAGAAATTTTGACTTAAAAAGGAAACAAAGAACTCAGTTCTTAGTGACAAAAATTTTACATTCACCTCCCACTTTCTCTTAGGAGGCCTACAGTTGAAAATAATTGAGAAAAGGCAAATTGGTCTCTGGTTTAAGATCCTTTTTTTCATTAGGAATTTGTAAACAATAGGATTCTGAAATTAGAAATAAGTGAGGTATTAATCAACAGACCAACATCACTCCTGTAAATAAACGCCACTCACATAATTTGGCAACTGGAATTCCTAAATAACTCGGTAGGCAGGAGAGAAAGAGGGAGAATTAACCATTCATCACCCTCGCTGCAGACTCACCATTCTCCTCCACACCCCCCACTACAGCGAATGAAGAGAGAAAATCATAAAATAAAGCCGGTACTAAATACAGTCGCTAGTCTTCCGAATGCCTTTATGGATCCCCTACCCTGATCCTTTTTAGTTTGAAAGAATAAGTTTGGCTAAATCTGTGAGGAGATTAAACAGACTGGTGATAAAAATTAATTCTGCTGAATGAGCAAATGCATTTGGATTGCAGAGATGCCAATAAGATAATACTTTTCTTTTCCTTTGACATACCAAGCGGATTAGTTTAGAATGTTAAATTTGATTTTATTAGAATATATTAGCAGTGTTTTAATTAATACCAATCAAACATTTTCTTTCCCTGGGGCTTGATGTGCTCCTAACGCTTTCTAAATCATCTGTGCCTTATACATCCAAAAAAAAAAAAAAAAAGAAAAGAAAAAGAAAAAAGGGAAAACCAACCACCAAATTACTAAAGCCTTTTGTTACATTCTTCATAATTTTACTGTATTCAACAGAAGACTATAAGCTGTTTACCTAAAGGTGTCTTGCCCATAAAATTAGTTCCCAGGTGCTGGGTTTAAAATGAGTCCTGTTCACTTGTACAGTTGATTTTTTTTTTTTTTTAAGGTTGAATTAGAGACTTGAAAAATAAACATCTTCTGTGTTTTTCTTTTGGGGAAAAATGTTGCAAAAGGAGTTTTGGCTGGTTCATCTTACTCTCGGCTTTATTCTCTCTAGAGCTTCCTAGAGCTGTTAAATTTCCAACTGCATGGGTTTTAAGCTGGCACTCCTTTGGAAACAGAGGCAAAAAAGGAATGAAAAAAAAAGGTGGGGCGGGGGGGAATCTAGTTAAAACTACCGTGAACCAGTGTGCCCTGTGAACTGAATTGTGACTGTGTGCTGCAAGGAAGTGCTGCATTGCATTTCACTCCTGACCCCTCTCCTTTTCTCTCAAGCTTCCTGTCCTTCTGTGTCCGAAAGCTCCAGTTCACTTCTTTCTCTTTTCTTCCCGCAATGCACCCCCCCCCCAATTTCCCTGCCTTATTTTTTTTTTTTTTATCCGCCAAGCTGGATTTGCACTTTTAAAGATCAGTATCAATAATGCCCTGCTTGTTTCGGTGGCACTCTCCCTTTAAAAGACAGCCCCCTCTAATTGATGCGTCTGGGCTAGTCTAGACTGGTAGTGATTGAACCAACCACCAATTATGTTATTCATTTCACTGAACTTCACTGATGGGCTTGGTGAGGAAGAAGGGGTGTTGAGAAATCTGCCCTTATACTGAAGCACTTCCCTGCTGAAATATAAAATCTCGTGTGTCGTTACGCACTCCTAAATGCCTGTATGATCAATCCTATGATAGCAAGCTTAGGACATGAGCAATCCAGGTGAAAACATGTAAAAAAAAACCGAAAGAGTGCCTTGCAATATAAACTGTATCACTTGTATTAAATTACTATGCTGTTATCATTTAAAAATCACAGAAGAATTACATCCAGCATGCTTTCATTGATCCCTGCATACAGTTTCATAGAATAAGATGCAGCTATATTTTGACCTCAAAAAGCACCAAATGTTTGGCAAATACTTGATATGAATCAAGTGGTAATTATATATCCATAAGTTAAATATATGCCTTTCCATAATTTCCAAATGCCTATGCATGCACATCAGCTAAGATGGGGGAAAATCATTAATCCATTGTATAGAAACCAAAAGATAACTTGAAAATCAAATAGCTCTTTTCTCTGACGCATATTCAGGCTATCAAAGGCTTGAAAGTAATATTTAAACATTACAACTACTAGGACGTTTCGACAAAAAGCACAATGCAATTGTTGCACAATTCATTTTCTCAATTCAGTTTTCTGATACAAAATGGTTTCTTGACTACGATTTGGAGTCAATGACTAAAATGGCAATAAACACTTAAAAAAAGAAAAGCAGGAAAAGAACAGTTTCCTTAACCTTCGGCAACGTATAAAACAAGGTTGTAACCGACATAAAGTCTTTAAAAGAAGAAAGCATTTGAAGTCAGGGTTGACTTAGGTGTTTTCCAAAAATAGAAGATAAATGTTGGCTCAAGAATACTAAAATGGTTTAGATGAAATTGTATACTGGAATTTTTCACAACAAAGAAAAGGTAAGTTACTGTTTCTCTTCTCTAACTATGAGATAGATCTAAATCACCGAGATTCTTGTGGTATCAAAAGTTACATTTTTAGAAAACTGCAAACTAGGTAATACTAACAATTACCTTAAGAGAAGATTATTTTAACCGTACAGTTTGGTGTTATAAATAACTTCATTGGATTATATAAATCCTGATCAATCTTTTCCAATTTTTAAATAAAAAATAGGTATTGATAACTTCTAAGTGATACAATAATTGTGTGCGTGCGCTGTTTCCTTTTATATGTTTAAATATATATATATTTCCTTTTACATGTTTAGAAAATACATTTCCAATCCTTATTACTTTTAAACTCATTGTGTATAACATTTTAAAATAGATGTCAGGCAAGGAAGCTATAACCTCTCCTTTTATTTTATTTTTTAAAGTCTTGCCAAGTAATACAAATTTAATCTTTGTTAACACCATAAATTCCATCCTTCTTGTAAGTCTAGCAAGAGTGGAATTTTTAGCCTACTGATATTTTAGCTCACACTACTGGCTCATCCCTATTTGTGTCTGTGTGTTCACTGTCCAGCCATATATGATACACGTATGTGGGCATTGAATATATACTCTACCCACATGCCCATTTTAATTGGGCACAATTTTAAGATTAACTGTTGAGTTGAAAAGTTGGAGGCATGGGGCATGCTGGGACTTCAGCTGATATGTTCTGAGGTCAACCACCAGGTACTGAGCTGTTCTTGTTACGCTCGGATAGTACTGCGTGTTGCTCTCAAGGAATAGACCAGGGTAGGTGAGTTCCACAAGCCTCAGGCATCAATAATAAACATGCGTACACATCGCAGCCAACACGCTATTATCACACAATATATACCTACTTTAACAGAAATCCAGGAGCTGCCACTTTTCTGGTCACCTGATCCCACCTAACAATGAAAACCTCAGAGGTGCACTCAAGCACTTCAGACAAACTTTCTTTTCTTTTGTTTTTGCTTCAGAGAAAAAAAAGTTCCACCAAATTTCCAGGATGCAAAGGCACGGCTCGCAGCTCCCAAGAGCCTAACCCGTGGATTGAAACGGTAAACATCACAAGTTAGGGTCTCAGGGATTGAGAGGAGCGCGCTAAATTGTTCTTTCTTGAGACAAAACAAAGCAAAACAGGAATGACAAGCGATTTCTGTTCGAGGTTCACGACTAAAAGACAACAAACAGGTGGCAGGATATTCCCTCGCTCTCTAAGCTGCCTTCCTTCACAAAATTTGGATTCCACGTAAGTATAGTAGATACATACAAACGTACGCAGCGTCTGTGGGCGCATATACATACCTGAACATACAATCGCCAGTCTATCAGAGAAAACTCTTTGAAGCTTTGGGCAAAAGAGTTTACTAAAATGGAAAACAATATGAATAGACTCAGAAATGCCCACGTTTTTCAAGCCACGGTCTACAATCAAGATTAAACGTCAAAGCTTTAATTTACAACTAGCACCAATGACGGTACAGAAAATCCGAGGCATCTCTTCCCCCCTGGGCGAGCATGCCGCATGCAAAACCATCCAAATCAGGTTTCGAGAAGGAGAAGACCAAGCAGTAGGATTTGGAGGCTTGGAAAGTATACATACGAAGAGCGTTTGAAACTCACCCATTGGAAGCGGAGTCGGGCTGCAGCCTCCAGTAGCACCGTCCGGGCCAGGGGGGGAAATGTGAGCTGCAGGGCGCTTGCCTGGGCGAGGTGTTTCAATAGAGGACTGAGAGCTGGGCAGGGAGGGGGAGGCGGGGGCAGGAAGCGATACACCAAATCTAGAGACTGTAACTCTGTAGTTTATGCTTTGACGAGAGAGGGGGGCAAAAAGGGCGATTCGGTGGGAGTGGAGGGAGGGAATGGGGCTGATCAAATTTTGAGAATATTCGGTTAAAAATTCAAAAAAAAAATGTTTTTCGAAGAATGAGAACCCTCCCCAGGGCTGCTTTTCAAAATTTCCTCCTTCTGTCCTTAGCGTGCACTTTGCCAGTCCTGCGAAGGGCCTCCTGTGCATCAACTGCCTGGCTGAAGCCAAGGCCAAAGCACCCCGAGCCAGCACCAGGCTGTCACTTGGTCGAGGCGAGTGGGAAGGGGTGGGCGCGAGCCGGGGAGGCGCATCTCCCCCGCCCCACTCCCGCCGCGGATCCTTTGAAGCCGTTTGCCAATATTTCGGAGGAATCCGAAGCACAATTCCCCTCCATCTTCGCAGACAGCTACGGGCTCTGTACCTGATAGATCGTCGCTTCCCCGCGTCTGCCTGGAAGCTGGGCTTTCCTCTGCGGAGATGGCTCCTAGTGCCGCCTCCAAAAATGAAACGAAAGGGAGGGGAAGTGGGTGGGAAGATGACTCTTTAAAAATTTTTTCTTCCCCTTTTTTTCTTTCCTTCTGTTTCCTTTCCTTTCCTCCTTCTTTTTCTTCTTTTATTCCAGCCTGAGCAAGGTGGATGGATGGCTAGTCAAAGAGAATGACAAAGCAGCCCCTGCAAAGGAAGGCACTGGAGGGGGCCTCGGGCACTTAGGAAAAATGCTAAATATTTTGTATATATTTCCATATGCAACTAAAAACCATTAAAGTTCCAGGATCTACGCCCCTCTGCCCCCTCCCCCCACCTTGCAAAATAGAATCATAGGAACAAGACAGCTATATTATGTCTCTTTTCCCTCTGTACAGGGTTATTCAACATCCCACCCCCCCTCCGCCCCATCTTCAAGACAACTTTTTTTTCTCACCTCTGTAGGTTCTTCGCGGGCACAATCCTCTGTTCAGTTCAGGGTCTCTCCTTTTTCTCTCCCTTCCCTTTTCCTTTTCCTCTCAGAAAAGCTAGTCCGTCATCCTCCTACCTAGCTTCTCTCTCTCTCTCTCTCTCTCTCTCTCTCTCTCAACCTCTCTCCCTTTTTCTTTTACTGTTAAAAACATAATAATAATGGCCCTTTCGACATAGCAGCATGAAGTGGCTGCCTTTGAGAAAGCACATTTAATCTTTACTGGCTCCCCTAGGCTTCAGTGAAGAAGGAGAAGGCAAGAAAAAAAGGGAGAGAGAGGAAAAAAAGATTGTAAGGGAGGCTGCTGACGGACAGCAAGCATCAGGCACAAATCAGCGACAAGTTGAATTTTCCTAGACCACACTGCCCCCTTTCTTCTCGGTTCTCTCCCTGGGCTCCTGGAAAGCCCGAGTGTCTGGTTACAGGAGGCAATGGGTCTCCTTTTGCCAACCATGGTGCAGATTCCTCGCATGCCTGCTTAAATCTCTGGCAGAGTAAGGAATCAATATCCCCCTCTAATCACCTTTAGCTCTTCTAGGGCTTCTGAGAACCCACTTCGCGCTCCTCACGGCTCCCCCGCCCTGCCAGGCTCCTCCATACAAAGCTTGCCGTCGTCCTGTCATTTCTCACTTCCTTCCATATCTTGGAGGCAAGCCTCTCTTCTAATATCCTCTCGCCCGCTCCTTCTCTCTGCTGTCGTGTGTCTCATCCCTGACTCCCAGCACCGGATGCACTAAGGCTTCTGCCTGACTACTAATGAGACCAAAAATACACCAGCAGGTCAGGGGGAAGGCCAGACACTGTGTTATACAAATACAAAAAAAAAATCCTCAGCCCTGCTAGACCCAGAGATCAGGTATCACATTTTCTAAAAGGGAAGAAAAAAGGGGGTGGGTGGGGTGGAGTGAAAACGAGAGACCACAGTGCAGATCTCTGCCTAATTGTTCCACATCCCCTGGGCATTTAAAACACACATGCATGCGTGAGTGCAGGTGATGTACTTGGGGAAGCTGGGTGGGTTTTCTTTATGGACAGAAAGTCCACAATGCCCAAAGACTTCTTTGAAATCGGCATTTAGAGGGATAAAAGAGCAGTGATTCAAATCTATATTTAAAGTACGCAGACACTCTATTAAGGCATGTGATGACTACAATGCTAAAACCCTCTTTCTTTTCAATGGCTGGGTTTTACGCATTGACTCTGTTTGCCATGTGTACTAATTTACCACTTACATTCCCTTGGGTTTGGAAATGAACTTATCAGTGACTGTAGCTCATCCTAACCCTTCACTTCTACTGCAGACATTTTTCCTCATCCCTGAAGCATTTCTCCTCGAACGTCCATCAGTTCTGTGCACACTTCGTTGATCAGCCTAAAGCCCCTTGATCATGATAAGTAATCCTTCAGATGACAAAAAAAAAAAAAAAAAAGTGGCACAAGAAAGAAAATGAAATACATCCTGAATTGACCAAGGGAGCATATCCTACCATTTCTGTGGGTACACATCTTAGAAGCTCGGCTACAGGAGGATTTTGTAAAGCAGGTAGCTCTCGAAAATTAGGGTCTCTACCTATCTGTACACACAGTGGGTATACTGCCATCTTCACCCAATTTTCGTGGCTCGAATCATGCAGACAACAGGCAGTGCTGTGTTAAATATAATGCTGGGCTCTGTAAAGAGCAAGGAAGGGAGGGAGGTAGCTGAGCATGCAGGTTTCTTCCAAGTCGATGTTTTTAAAAGGTAGTTTCTTTGTGCTCAACTCAGATATTGTGCTTTGTCTCTGACTGTGAGACCTGCAGAAGCACGGCTGGATGCCAAGGAAAAGGAGAAGAAAAAGCACAAACGAGAAGGAGACGCAGAGAGAAGAACAAGGGAGAGGGAGGAGAGGAGGAGAGAGGAAAGGAGAACAAATTGAGGCAAAAAGAGAAAGACCTACAATCATGGTGTTGGGTTTCCTTTAATACCTTTTTTTTTTTCTCTTTCTCATTATTGGGAAGGAGAAAGAGATGGTTGGCAGGGGTTGGAGACTGGGTTAGAATCTTTTTCAGATTTGGCTAAAAGGGTGTTTGCACTAGACTGATGGAGAAAAAGAAACATGCTAGAATAATCATAAAGGGTGGAGCTGTCAAAAAAAAAATCTTTGGCTCACTGGGTGCCTCCCTGTAATGCCAAAATGAATCGTTCCTAAGGAGAATCATCAATTGTCTTAGTGTCCTTGTATATGAAGTCCAGATTATGGGAATCATGGTTGTACTCATCTTCAAGAAGGAAAAATAGACGGAGAATGACATTTCCTGAGATTCTCTGAAACCTCTAGATATTTGCAACAATGGTTCAGCATGATTTTCACACACTGAGCTAATTTGTCCCTGTCTGTATTCACTCAGGTTATCAAGATATACAAATATGTAACTTATAAAAGTTTTGCTATGAACACATCATTTTCTCTATACAACTCAGCCATGTCTTTGGAGGATACTTATTTCAAGTAGTTAACACCTGACCCCAATTTCTGTGGGTAATTAGTGAGCTAGATAACCACACAAAGTGGGTAATTATTTAGTACCCAAGGGTATGCTAGAAGTGGGTAGTGGTTTTGTTAACAAAAGCACATTTCTAATTATTGTATCTATGATGGGTGTTTCAAAAATACCAGTTACTATATCAAGTGAACCATGATAAATAAGTGAACTATTTTGCTGTTCTTAGCACATATGTGTGTGTGTGTGTGTGTGTGTGTGTGTGTGTGCGTGTATGTGTATACTGTTACGGTTAATAATATTTACTGCTCCTGTATAGGGTGTTGTGAAGATTAATTAGACAACATCTGTAAGACTCTCAGAGATGCAATGTGCTAAGGAACTTCTAAATACAGTATTATTATTGCTCTTACTATGTTGATGAATAATCCCAGGATGGGAGAAGCTGAGGGAGTAGATTTCAACTGGATTGAAAATATGCTGAGATCACAAACGTGATGAGTTTGATTACGGGGAGTGGTCTCCGACCTGACCGAGTGAAACACAGGCGGTAAGAGAAAAGAAAGGTAGATGTCATTTCATTTGTTTTATATTTTGGTTTTTTGGCCGGAGGCATGTGGGACCTGAGCCCCCTGACCAGGGCTCGAACCCACACCCCCCTGCATTGGAAGGCGAAGATCTTCACCACTGGACCACCAGGGAAGTCCCTGCCATTTCATTTGGATCGGAGGAGCCAGGCTGGGAGGGGAGGGGCAGAAGGCAGGAGTCAGGGATGGGCCGGGAAGGAAGCTGAATCAGCCGGACCACACCCTCGCTCCAAAGTCTGTCTAGCCGTCCCTTTTGATGAGCAGCAAATAGGCACAAAAATCCCCAAAGAAGACGTCCATGCCAGTCCTGGGACAAATTCATCACAATTACAATCAATCAGCCGGTTATGTAGTATTGATTCTGGAGAAGAACAGCAGCGTGGATTATTTTCACAAATGCAGATATAGTTCCAAATATTAGAATGCTGAGAACAGGCACACACAGACCGACTTTAGGCATCTCTAACCCCAGCTACAAACAGCAATGAAGAAGCACTTTCTAATGCAACTGCCTTTATGAATCGTCCGCAGGATAGGATGTTATTAATTTCTGCAGAGAAAGGAAGAAAAATAAATGAAGAGGAAAGGAAAGGAAAAAAGAAAAACCCATTGCTTTCAGGGACCCTAAATCTGGAGAGCAATCAAGCCTTGAAAACAAACAACAAGAACTTACTGCTTCTTTCTCTGTAAACGTCCATCTCCTTGAGCCCGGTGTCTGGCTGAGGCAGGACAGACAAGAGGCCTCTGGGATCCAAATTTTCAAGTAGGCTCACCACATTTTTTCTTTCAAAGCAAGGTTGTCTTGGGGATTAACCCTAGGAGTCTGGGAGATGTGAGGCACGTTGGGAGGGTGATGGGAAATATGCAAGGATATTGTATTCAGCCCAGTTTACGGTCTCTAGGGAATAGGAAAGGGAAAGGGCCCCATTAGTCGGCCAACAGGTACCACTGCTGAAATCTCTGCTTGGAGGATGGCCTCCAGGACACGTGTTTGTGCTGTGATTGGAAGCCAGTGGTGTGATGAGCTCATTTGAAGAGTTTGGGAGCAGAGGGAAAATTTCTCCAGAAGCCACCCAAGCCAGGCTTCTGACCTGAAGCCCAGTATTTGTCACCCCCTCCCTGAGCTCAGAACTACAAAGGCCGACTGGCATTCTCCAACCCGCCCAGCTCCTTTCAAACCCACAGACTGTGCCAGACTGGCCCCACCTCCCACTGCAGCAAATTCTGTAGCCCTGCTCCATGCTGCCCTGTAGGGAGCCAGATTTCCACTTTAATTGTCCTACCTGGCCTTCTCCTCTGCCACTGCCCCTGGCTCTTGGTTCCTGGCATGGTTTCAAAGGCCCAATCAACTGCCTCCCCTCCCCCATCATCATTTTAAACACTTCTACTTCTCCCCTCCCCAAATTTCTAGGTCTAAAATCTTTTTATGTCTTAGAGTTTCTTTCATCTCTGGCCACCACCATTTCCTTTCTTTGGCCTCTCTCACTCTCTTGTTGGACTTTTTTTTTTTTTTTTTGTCGTATTAAAATTCAGTCCTATCTCATGTCTTGGACTGAAAACTCAAACCACAAGTCGGCTGCTGGCATCTCCCCCAACCCAGTCTTTCCCCAACCACATTAACATAGCCAGCAAGCCAACGCATCTCAGGGCACTTCCCAAAAGGTCACCTAAAACGAGCTGAAGCCAGTAGAGAATAGGGTGTGTGTGTGTGTGTGTGTGTGTGTGTGTGTGTGTGTGTGTTAACTGATCTAACTACATGAATGTAGCGGAAAGGGTCTGATGGACATGGGTGGAGGGAAGAACAGAGGAAGGGAGTCTGGTATATTTGTGATATTGAGGATAAAAGCAACAGAAGCTAATTATTACGAGAACATAAGGTAAAAATTATAGTTTTATGTATGTATGCATGTGTGTGCACACACACACAAATTGCTTCCACACATCACAATATCCTAAGACCATGTGATTTACCTGCAAGGGTATTTACCATACTGTGAACAGCGGCAGGAAGGTGATACCTGGTCCTGTAGCTAAAAGCTGAACATGAAAGCCTTCTGGGATGGCTCTGAGGAGGAAGACAAACCTCTACAAGTCACCTGCCCCCTCCACCCTTGCGTGGGCTGGGAGGCTAAAAGAGGTAGCACCTCTCCCTTGCTTCCACCATGATTTTAAGCTTAGTATTGCTCTCTGACCCTCAAAATACTTGTGCTCTTAACCTTACTACTTAGAAACTTTTGCTTTACCATTGCAATTCTGTGCTCTGTGACCCCTCTAAGCTGTTATTGGGGTTCTTCGATGGGCCAGACACTCACGGATAACTAGTATCTCATTTAATCCTCAAAACAGCCTTGAAAGCCATCACCAGTGTTTTACAGATGCAAAGGGTAAGGTTCGGAATTGCCCCTAGGATTTGAACCCAGGTCTAACTCCATAAGCATGATCTTTTCCTTTGCATCAGTACACTCTTTTATTGCCTGTCTCAGAGTAGGTGACACTTTCTGCAGGTAACCCTCTCAAACTAGCCTAGTTTCTCCTTCTATGTAGTTTGCATAGCACCCTACGCTTTATCTTAGCATTTATTCATTCTTTTTCATTTAGTTCATTTTATTCAATAAATATTTATTGACTTGACTATATGTCAGGCCCTGTGCTGGGCAGTGTGCTTTCCTTAGCTAGAGGAGAGAAGAAGATGCTGTGGTATTGGCACTGCCTAAATACTATGCTATCTCCACCTCCAAACTCGAAGGTGAATGAAGACAGGGGCTGTGACATGGTCACGTTTGTATTCCCAGTATACAGCACCTGGCACACAGCAGGAGCTCGCCAGTTTTTGAGTAAACTTCCACACTCACGTAAATGTGATTTTGATTGTAACTTTTGGAGAGGGGGGATTCATGTCTGAATAACCCTGGGAATAATGCTTAGTAAAATGCTACAGAAAAGTAGCGTTTAATAAATGGCGAATTGCAGCCTTATTGTCCATGACGATACTCTGGCAGAGGTCCCACCTATACTCATGTTTGTGTTTCCGAAAGAGCAAATTGGTCTGTTTCATCTATTCTAAAAGTTCCAGAGGTGTGCTGTTGGAAGCCAGATGTACTTTGTCTGAAATCTCACTGCTCTGGGGATTAGGAGGTAGCATCAACGGATAAAGCATCCAGGATGACATGGTCGTAAAGGACTCTTCTGAGCTACGTGCAGAGAGACATCTCTTACACTTCAGAGGGTGTGGGTAAGTCTAGATCTGAGACTGGCAACCCAGTTCAGATGCCCTCATTTCAGAAAAAGAGGTTGAGAAGCTCGAAGTGGTTCATGACCATTGGACCTAAAGGCTCCAGGGTTTTTCATAATGTGTCTTCTGACAAAAAGATTCGACAATTCCTTCTTTTGCCTAAGGAAAGAATATTTAAGTATGTATAAGTGGTATCCCAGGCAGGCTAGCTTCTCTGCTGGTCTTCATCTGTGAGGAATCCCTGTCTCTGAATAGAGGGCAAGGGAAATAGGATGGCGTTCAATCTGTCCTTCGACAGGCATCCATGCATGTTCAGGGTTTAGGCACCACTGATTCAGTTACAATCTTCACTAGGCTGGGCTAATTTCCATTATATTAACCCAGAACACAGTTTCTAAAGATGCATCCTTGGGGGCTGGAGGCACCTCTCACGGGAGAGCTGGATGGAGTTTGTCTACTCCAGCCCATAAACTCTAAATGTGCTTTAGATGTGAACTATCTAACTTCTGTTGGCAAGAGTCCCTCGTCAATTGACAAAAACACTCCTTACTGTTCCTCCTAGGAAGGTGAGGAAGAGGAAGCTTAGTTATGCACAGTTTGGTTAGCAATGCCCTTTTCCTAAAGCAATGACACTTTGAACTGGTAGGGAGCAGTATCTGGTACAGGCAATCTGTAGTTCACGTGGTCTCAAAAGGAGTCATCTGGCAGATTTTATACCTTAAACCCACACCAGCTCCAAGGGTCTCAGACTGAGTAATGTCAAGCTAAATAGTTGGATTTGGGCTCAGTGAAAAAAAAATTTTTTTTTTGCTTTCCTTTAGCCTTTTAGGATATTAGGGAAAATCAATGGTGAGATAATCCTTCAGTATATATATTTACCAACATTGTTTGATATAAATATATAAAATAATTCTCTTGTCTCCTTATGCCTCATCAGGTGAGTTTCAGAGGACTTTTCCAGGTTTCTAGCTTAACTCCACAGAAGGGAGTTTATCTGATGGACCCCCGTGGTTTGTGAAGTTCTCTGAAAGGTAAGCTACTGTCCATTGCCTTGTGGCCCGACTCTCCCAATTTGTAGGAAGTACGTTTCAATAGTCCTTGGGGTCTAGAAAAATAAAAGAGAAAATCTTTCATTCCTGTTAATAGTGGGTAAACTGAGAAAGAGAGAGAGGGAGAGGATCAAGACCCTTCTAAAAGGTGAGATCCCTATTACCTGTGCACCAAGAGAATTGAACCCAACATTATAAAGATCATTATTCTTGGCTTATGTGTGTCATCTAAGAGCCAAGTTCTATTTTGGTCTAGGCTTCCTGCTATTCAGTCATTAGGTTTAGGCTGGCAAGAAAAGAGGCATATTTCCACCCGCTGAGACTTTGGAAGATTGAGATTGCTAGGCTGAGAGTCTAGAGATGATATGCAACCAAGGATACAGGCTAGGGACTTGGTCTTGAGTTTGCATATTTTTTGAAACTGCTACAAAGCCTGGAGGTTGTGAGGGAAAGGAGAGAGGTGGGGGAAGGGTAAAGCTTTGGAAGCCAAGAGTTCTTATCTCACATTCGGTCCTAGGGATGCCATGGTTCTTAGAGGCATCTTTGCTGACCAAAGTCATACTCTTTAGAAGATTGGGCCCCTTTTATTGTGTTCTGGATCTCTGAGCACTTTCTAGTATACTATTTCGTACTATACAGTACTTTCTCCCTATGAAGGAGAGAGGTATCCATCCAGGGCAATGACCCATCATCAGGAAGAGATTGAACTACGATTCAGATTTCAAGGTTTCCAGTCAAGTTCCTAATACTGGCCCTCACCTTTCCATTAATAGTCATAAAGTTAAGACACACTCCTTCTTCACGTTCAGACTTTTCGGATCTTTTAAAGCTGTTTAAGTTCTAAAGATTTAGGACAAGGAGAGGGGAAAGCAAATATCCTCATGTCATTATTCCCCTTTCATAGTTGGGAACCAAGGCCATTCGTGGCTCAGTACATTTCCCCAAGAAGGTGCTCAGAGCACCAAGAATAGAATCTAGGCCTCTCAACCCAGCTGTTGAGAATGAACCACCGCAAGTTCAGTCAGAGTGAGTTTGTGTAAATCCAAGGTATCATTAAGAATTATCATGCCCTGTGCACCTTGGTTTCCCCCATTATTAACTAACGACAGCGCAGTCGGGAAGGGCTTCCAAAAGATACGATTATGTCTACTTGAGCATCTGTAAAATAGATGAGTTTCAAAAGCACTGAGCGTGCAGAATTAGTAAAACTAAAAGAATACAGAAACACTTTGAAACACGTTTTGGGGACTGAGGGGCAGCGGCAGTATCAGAATTCCTGCTGAGATGAAAACAGAGAGCGATGAATAAGGAGTGCTCTGGGAAGAAGCCGAGGAATAATTTAGGGGTGGAAACTGCTACCTCAGAGATTTTAAACTTGGCACGTCCAACACTTCTCAAGGAGTCTCTCCATGCTACAACGAGCAATGACATGAGGACCACAGAGAACTAAGTCAGAGGGAGCCGGCTCGCCTTCTGCGGTCTGATGCTTCGCCCTCCAGGAATGTTGGATGGTGCGTTCCAACGCAGGCTGGCCCAGAGCAAACCAACTACAATTTGAGGCCAACCTGCATTCCCAAACTAGGGGAGTTTGAGTAAATTCTTTCGGCCTTCCTAGGTCTTTAAAGATTCACTGTGATATTTTGACTATCTACCACAAGACTTCTGGACTGTTCCGTTTATGGGCCTTGGGGTCTATATGCCCGGCTCTGCAAGGGATATACCTGCACATGTGCTGATTTTGTTTCTACTATGCTTAGAACTCTGCCTGCCATGTAATAGGTGCTTTACAAATTACCGCTCATTCTGTACGTTTCTGGGAATTTAATGTAGTCTAGGGCCATAACGTCATGTAACACAGACCTATCAACTGGTGATACAGAGACAAGCAACCTCTAGTTGATGATTTTCCTCTCCTGCCATGAGCTTAGTGACTCAAAATCCATATCTTAAAATGTATGGAAAAGAGAAAAACGTTCTAAGGTAAGGAAGGAGAAAAAGAATTTCAAAAATTAAACAAAAAATCCGGCTGGTGTTTAGATGCTATTTAAAATGTTAATAATGCTTTGGGTGTTTCTCA
The DNA here is from genome assembly GCF_059928025.1 of Delphinapterus leucas. Taxonomy (NCBI): domain Eukaryota; kingdom Metazoa; phylum Chordata; class Mammalia; order Artiodactyla; family Monodontidae; genus Delphinapterus; species Delphinapterus leucas. The sequence continues at coordinate 98,340,074 of NC_143135.1, forward strand.
GAAACATCTAGGTATCTAGTTGTCAATGTCTTTTTAAAAGCAAAGTAAACAGAGAAAACAGATCAGAAAACTAAAGTAGGGGAAGACATACTTGGTGAACAGTATCTTCCCTCCAACCATATACCATCACTCTCTCTCTCTCTCTCTCTATATATATATATATATATATATACACACACACATATATATATATATATATATATATATAAAATCTCGGAGCCCTGATGACTATTTTTGACTGTGCAGTAAGAAATGATTGAAGGATCAGGAAATAGGAAACAGCTCTGTTCAGACAATTCACAGAGAACAAGCAAGGTAAGACCTGAGTGGACCTGAAGGTGGGGGAAAAATCCCACATATTCCTCCTCTTCTACTGAAAACAAGGGAGAGATTAGTCTGGAAAATACCACTGCAGAGAATGAACTTTTCTGTGCTGATGAGAAAGGAGAATTAACACCCCATCTGCTGTCTTCCTTGACTCCTTTGGATGACTTCAGTCTCTCTTTCCCCAGTGGCCCCCAGCACTGTGAGAAGGTCCTACTCAGGACCTGTTGCACTGTGATTGTGGTGCACGCTGTGTGTATCTATCCCACTGTACCATGACTGTCACAAGGCAAACTCTCAGTAAGTGGTGAATATAAAATGAGGAAAGTCAACTAGAAGATAAAATTTAAGAACTATAGGATAAAGTGCACATGCAACCACGTCCATAATAAACACGGAAAGGCGGGAGTTCAATTGGATCCAGTTTCTGGGCTGGGTCTTATGGGACAAGAAGGGGCAAAGAAGAGGCTCCGGCAACCATGAATCCTCCATCCTCCGTGAGGATATTAAAGCCCTGCTGGCCAAGATGTGCACACAGAGTTGGAATCTGGCCCTGGGGAAAATCAAAGACTTACACACCCTTGTCTGGTCTGCTTTCTTGAACTTCAGGTTCTATTTCTGGTTATAGTGGTCCTGAGACAGTTGAACCAATGGAAAGAATATAGAATTGAAAGTTAAAGACACATGAGTTCTCTGCTTACCTTTGTCACAGTCACCTCGGACAAGACATTTCACCTCTCAGATCATTAGCTCCCACAACTATAAAATGAGAGGATTGGATTAGATGAATTCTGAAGTTCCCTCCAGGGAAATTCTAGAATTGCCTAGTCCCTCTATCTGTCTAGATTCTATTACCTTACAAGAATATTGTCTTAATGGTTATGATATACATGGGATTTGGATTTAGAAAAGAAAGGGAATATCTTAGCTGATGTTAAAAACAATTTAAAGTCTGAATATACGAAACAAGAGAAGAAAAATGTTAAGAGTCTCAGTATGGGGGGATTCACCATACTAGACTGGGTCGAGAGAAGGGGATGCCCATTGACTTGTCTCCAAAATCTCCTGATCATTGAGTGGAACAAAGAAATTTTGACAAGATTCTTGGGCAATAAGAAAGCATGTTGTTGGAAAGGGGCAAGAATCAGTGTCCATTCCATTTCATAGTCAAAGAAACTGAAGTTCAGAAAGGATGGATAACTCACTCAAGATCACACTGTGAAGGTGAAGTCACACCTGACTCCCAGGTAACCTGTCTCCACCCAATTACGTTGTCCATGAAGAAACCACCACTGCTTCCAATAAAACATGAGAACATGGCGCCCCAGCCCAGCAGAACTGTCTCCTGGCCACCTTGACTTTCATGCTAAAATCACACCTGCTAAAAATTTCTGTAATGTGGTCACTGCAGAAAGTGACCACACAAGTGATACAGATACTCTTCAGAAGATTTCTTGTGGTCACAGACACTTCCACTGGCCTGGGGTTAGGAAATCTGGTTTACATTCCTTTTTCTCTCATTTTAGGATCTTGTTACCAATTGCCTTCCTTAGGAGTCAAAAGACTTATAAGAGAAACTTATAAAGTGTAAAATGACCCAAATCAATGTATATAAAACATTATGAGAAGAATTTTTTGTCTGGTATTACTAGTTATCTAAAGAAACTACCCTTATCTACTTTTTAAATGTGTGTGTGTATATATACATATACACACAAACACATATATATTTTAAATGTGTGCATATATACTTACACACACATTTTAAATATATATTAAAATATATATGATAGTATTAACACACACAATACACCATTCTTATAGAATTATGTATCTGTGTATGTATATGTGTGTATATGTGTATGTACATGTGTATATATACATATATACATACATATGCATATATACATATTTATGCGTGTGTGTGTGTATATATATATATATATTTTTTTCAGTCTAGCTTGGAAATCTGTTTCAAAATCAACTCCTGCTCTCCTTGGACTTGATATATAGCCAAGCAAGCCATTCTCAATTAACACACCTCCCTCCTGGAAAAGTCACAGAGTAACTTTATTGATTTCCCTTTACCCTTCTCCACATTTCTCTGCTGAAATGTTGTCTTAATTCTTAAATGTAAAAGGAAAAGGAAAGGAAAATTAAAATAAAGAGATTTGTTTCTTTAGGACCATCTTTATCTTCTTATCTTCTAAAAAAAATTTTTTTTAAAGAACAGGCTACTTGTGTGCGGTATCTGTGTAGTAAAGACAAGTCAGGATGATATATTTCCCAAGGTTTTTAGGCAACAGATTTCTTTACACTGAAACCTGTGTTTTACACACAATGCTGGACTCAGTTCTACATAAACCTCTTCTTCTCCTCATTCTCTTATGACTTGGCCAGCCATCTTTGAAAACTGCCAAGACTTTCTGGCAAACAGTCCCTCCAGCGTTTCAAAGAGCATGCCCAATACAGCAGAATATAGGGGATGTTTACCTCTCCTCATAATGTTCTACCGCAGAAGATCCCAACAAGATTAAGTTTTGTAAATGTAGAAAATTCTTTACTTATAAAGATTTTAGGATCGTTGATGCAATTTAGAAGTTTCCCTGATGCAGTTTTAGAAATGTAAAGAGGAGTTCCTCCAGGCAGAGTCTTTTGGCCTCGATCTTTCAAGATTACTGGGAAAGGATAATCCAGAGCCTGCCTCTTATTCTCCTTTCAGCTTCTGAGCTGGCCTGTGCCCTGGATTCTGACTGTGGGACAGGGGTGGGGTAAAGGTAGTAGAAAGAAACAGAGAAGGGGGACACTGGGGGCTTCAATTAAAAGCTCTAAAAACACCTTTTCCATTTTCTTCTTTTTTTCCCCTCAGAGTTAGCTCTACTTACTCTAATGGCTGAGTTCATAAGAGACTCGCCAAATTTTTATTTCTTTCCATTCTTTTTCAGCATCCACAGCTTCTCCATGGAGGTGAAGGAAAGAGCTGACTTATTTACAACACAATCACAGTCTGATTCTTCACTTTAAGTGAATAAAGATACCTAGTGAAATAAGTGGATTGTGACACAAATGAACCTATCTAGGAAACAGAGGCAGACTCACAGGCACAGCGAACAGACTTGTTGGTTGCCAAGGGGGAGGGGGTTGGGGAAGAGATGGACAGGGAGTTTGGGGTTAGCAGATGCAAACTGTTACACACAGGATGGATAAACAACAAGGTCCTTACTGTATAGCACAGGGAACTATATTCAGTATGCTGAGATAAACCACAATGGAAAAGAACATAAAAAAGAATATAAATATATGTATAACTGAATCACTTTGCTGTATAGCAGAAATTAACACAGCATTGTAAATCAACGATACTTCAATAATTTTTTTTTTAATTGAAAGTTTATGAGAACAAACCGTCACTCAGAAACATAAGTACAGAAAGAAGATGAAAGCCTGGGACTAAAAAAAGTTAAAATGATGGCAACGCTGAGTGAACAATTTAGTAGAGCGATTATTAACAATATGACAAATATCTACTTCCAATGTACAAACGAAATACACTCAAAACCACAAAAGGACAGTGATGCTGCCCTGAGTTTTAATCACATGACCTTTTTTTTTTTTTGAGCAAAATGCTTTTATTTTCCATGAATTTGCAAGCTTAAGTTTTAATTAAATGCCATTTTACTTTTGACTAACCAGTTTATCTTCTTTTCATTTTCTCGTTGCTCTGCACAGTTTGAATTAAAGACAGTAATTTGGAAGTGTTATGGGTAAAAGTGGGTAGAAAAGCATGCTGAGAATTGGGTTATCTTGCTGAAATCAAGTTCACCTCTGTGTCGTGCAGGATGAAGGATGGGGAAATGTGTCCTAACACCTTGCTGTATCTGTCCCAACTCATTCCTTTCATAGGGCCTCAGCAGGGGAATTACATAGCAATGCAACTTGCATCCTGGTTTAATAGGAAAGTCTCTGGAGGACATTTCTAAGAACAGCCCCCCTCATGGCAAAGGAGCCGAGATTGAACATTGTAAGAGGAAACGCTGTTTCCTTAGGCGATATATTATAGGTTCTTTGTTGAAACTGGCAACAGTACTCCAGCTGCAGGCAAGAGGGTCCCTTCTGTCTCTGGATAAAGAGAACTGCAGAAGTTGGTCCTGTCCAGACAGTGAAGAGTGCATGTTCAGTTTCTAGGATCTAATAAATAGGAAGGTCTTTCTTGGGCTTCGGCAGCACCCAGATAGAACACAACAAAACCACCGCAATTTGAAGCTACCATGTAAGAAAGTTCAGAACTTCACATCCATCCATCCATCCATCCATCTATCCATCCATTTCTTTCATTTCTTCAGCAAGATTTTAGAAAACACTCTCCTATGGACTGTGCTTTGTCTAAGCATAGTGTCAGGTGGGACGGAAAAAGTGGTTACGTTCTGCCCTTCTTTTCTTCCCAGCTCCTACTCTGCCTATATTTCCCTTGATTTCAACTGCCTACTCAAAAATCTCAACTGAAAACAGCTTCCGAGGGGTCACGTTTTTATGCCATTTTCTTCTTTCTTACCTCCATGTGGAATTATCATCTGATTCAGGTTTTCATGAAAAACATTATTAATTCTAAGTCTCAACAACATACTCCCCTCAACAAATTTGAAGCTCAGACCACAAAGAAGCCATTATCTACTCCTTAAAGCAAGAAAGATACCCATGTTGATCTCTGACATTTAAAAGGCAGGGATGCTTTTTAGATTCTTTTTTCTCCTAATGTGAACAGCTCCGAGAGATTTGCTACACTTTTTAGTCAGAAAAAACCTAGAGCTGTGGGTGCCTAAGGGAGTTATTCCAACCAAGACTAGAATTTCAAGAGAGAGGATTGATCCAGCTCCCTTGTCTGGTGCTTATAATACACGAAAGCATCACCCTCACCATGGCAGACCACAGGGAATGATCAGTGTGAATTGCTAAGTTGTCACCTCAGTGATGCGCTGCAAACAGTTTCCCTAGAGAAGTAGCAAGTTCCTGACCACAGTATCGTATGCCAATAAATAAACAAATGCTATTATTGTTATTTTTTATTCTTTTCACATTGGGAAGACCTCAGAAACATCCTGTTTCAATCGACAGGCTGAAATCACAGAAAAACTCCTTCCCGTCCCAGTTCTTTGGCTAAGATGTATTGGTAAAATGGTGCATTATTCATTTTTCTACTTGGGAAGAGCTGCGTTATCATAGGCAATCCAGATCTAGGTGACTTACAGAGTACTGTTGTGTTGAGAGAGAAAATAGACTGAAGATAGAAACATCTCAGTTGGCAGCAGCAGAGACGCTATACGATTGGATCTGGTGTTTGACCTATCTTCTACCAAGGCATAAGGAGAAGGACTGCATTGCACAAAATAGCCCACAGATCTTTCTAAACAGAACCAATATGAAACATCCATAAAGGTAAGATCAGCTGTCAGGAAAGATCCTCTTCTTTCACATCAAGTCGTGGAAATTGTTTGAGTTATCATGGTCTTGGCCTCTTAATTTCCCTTATGCTAATGGGTAGGGACTCAGGAACCAAGGATGCCTCCAATTAGCCAGAATGGTGGTAACTGATATCATCAAAAGAACGACAGGGTTGTAGACAAAAGGCTGATGAAGAGTAGTGGGAAGACCACAGGGAGTTATGCAGCATACTTTGAGATAAGTCTCTTTTGGATCTTCTATGCTTCTTCTGTCTATTTCATGCTATAGGTGGAACATGTACCCAGGGAATATTTTGTAGTTTTTCTAAACTTACAATGATTCCAATGCTCATTTAGGGGGACCACAGAATATTCTACTCTAGCAAAGTTTAAAGGGAACTTGGGAAAATCCATCAAGTGTCTTGCAGAAAACCAAATGGGCAAAAGTACAATTGAAACCAAGAACACGCATGATGGGATCATTCAGACTTGGGTCTGAAACCCAGATCTGCCACTTAATAATTTTGTGGGCTTGGGCAAAGTACTTAACTTTTCTGAACTTCAGATTCCTGATGTGTAAAATGAGGATGATAATATCTTCTATCCCTAATTATTTTAAGGTTAAATGAGATAAGGAATATAAACTGTTGATCACAATGTCTGGCACATAGTAAGCGCTCAAAAACGTTAGTTCCTTTATTTCTCTTCCTTTATTAATGAGAGCTTTCCAAGTTTCCATTTAACCTCTCTTCTCTGAGTTCACAGAATACTGATTTTTCTATACTGTGCAGCATCTATTCAATTTAATAGTTTAAAAAATTATTCTAAATATAAGACATAGAAGGAATATGAACATTGAATAATACTTGCCATTTTTGCAAAAGATGCTCATTGTCTACTGGGGAAATTAGACACATGCTTGTGTAACTATAAATTAGACAACAACAGATGGAATAATTTGATAACTGAAATTGGGATGGAGGGTCATCTATTATGTGCCAAGCACCATAAAAGGTGGCAAAGACTCAAAGATATATAGGATGCAATCATCGCACTTCAGGGCTCTTAATTTAGTATAGGAAGAGATATATGAACAGACAACCTCAAAGGAAGGTGGAGAGGACAAATGATACTAGAAAAGGTAGTGGCACAAAGGATGAGAAATCACTTCTATTGGAGGTATCAGGGAAGGTTTCACAGAAGAGAAAATATCTAGGTTAGAAAAATAAAAGTAAGTAGGTTAGAACGTAAATAAAATTGAAAAATTCACTGAAAAATACAACTTACCAAAACTGACACACGTGAAACAGAAAATCTCAATAGCCTTATATCTAGTACAGCAATTAAATTCACTATGTAAACCTCTCCATAGAGAAAATGCCAGACCCAAATGGTATCACTGGTGATTTCTATCAAATATTCAAGTAAGAAATAAAATTAATCTTAGAAAATTCTTCCAGAAAATAGAGAAAAAGAGAACACTTCCAAACTGAATTTTTACCAAAATTGGATAAATAAATTACAAGGCAATTACAGACCAAAATCCTTCATGAACATAGATTGAACATAGATGTAAAAATCCTTAATAAAATTTTAATAAAACAAATCTAACAACATAAGAATACATCAGTACCATTAGAATTTATTCCAGGAATGTAATATTGATTTTATTGATACACTTAAAATTCAATCAATGTAGTTCACCATAGTAATAGGATAAATGGAGAAAAGCATATTATTATTTCAATAGGTGCAGAAAAATCATCTGACAAAATTCAACACCCATTCATGACAAAAAAAAAAAAAAGAAAAATCTTTCAGCATATTAGGAATATAAATAAATTTTCTCAATCCGATGAGGGGCATTCTATGAAAAACCTATTGTCAGCATCATCCTTGATAGTTAATTATAAAATTATTTTCCCCTAAGATTGGGAACAAGGTAAAGATGCCTGTGCTTACCACTTCTAGTCAGCATTTCACTGGACACCCTAGCAATTTATAACAAAGCAAGAAAAATAAAAGGCATGGATAGAAAAAGAAGTAAAATTGCCTCTATTTTAAGGGGCGTGCTTGTTGATGTAAAAAATCCTAAAGGCATCTACATAGCAATGACCAGAACTAATAGCTGCATTTAGTAAAATCACAAGATACAAGATTAACACATACAAGTCAATTATATTTTTATACACTAGCAACAAATCATTGGAAAAGAAATTTTAAAAATCCATTTATAAGAGCATCATAAAACATAAACTACTTAGGAATAAATTTTCAAAAATATGTGCGTAGTGAGTTGGATTGTGGCTCCTAAAAGATATGCCCACCTGGAATTTCAGAATGTAGTCTTTTCGGGGGAAAAAGCGTCTTTGCAGTTGTAAGTAAGGTAAAAATATTGAGATGAGATCATCCTGGATTAGGGTGGTCCCTAAATCCAACAACAGTATCCTTATAAGAGATAGAAAAGGAGAAGACACTGAGACATAGAAGGAGAACACCAGGAGAAACAGAGGCAAGAAACTGGCCAAGGAATGCCAAGGATGTCTGGCAGACACCAGAAGCTAGGTATGGAATGGTTTCTCCCTCAGAGTGTCCAGAAAGAACCAACCTGCCAATACCTTGATTTTGGACTTTTGGCCTCCTGAACAGTGAAAATAAATTTGTTATTTTCAGCCAAGCAGTTAGTGATAATTTATAACAGTAGCTCTGGGAAACTAACACAATGTGTAAGAGCTTACAGTGAAAATGGCAAAATACTGCTGGGAGAAGTTAAAGACCTAAAGAAGTGCAGAGACATACCAGGTTCATAGACTGGAAGATTCCAATATCATTAACATGTCAATTCTATGCAAACCTAGCTAGAGATTCAAAGTAATCTCAGCAAGTCACCCCCCCTTTTTTTCCTGCAAAAATTGACAAGTTTATCCTAAAATTAATATCAAAACACAAAGTTTCCAGAATTTTCAAAGTAATTTTTACAGAACAGAGGTTTTATACTACTTTATTTCAAGATTTACTATAGAGGTATAATAATAAAGACAGTGTGGTACTGGAGGACAGAATAGACCTACAAACCAATGGAACAGAATAGAATCCAGACTAGATCTACACTTTATATGGTCAACTGGTTTTCTGACAGAAGTGCCAAGGCAACTCAACGGAGGGGTTGGAGTCATTTCAACAAATGACGCTAGAACAAGTTAACTGCCTAGAAAAGAAAGAACATTGACCCTTATTTCATAACACATACAAAAATTATCTCACAGTAAACAATAGACTTGAATATAAAAGCTAAAACTATTCACCTTTTAGAAGAAAATACAGGAGAAACTCTCTGAAACTTTGGGGGTAGGCAAAGATAAGAAAGAGAACACTTTCAAACTGAATTTTTACTAAAATTGGATAAATAAATGACAAGGCAATTACAGACCAATACCTTTCATGAACATAGACTGAACACAGATGTAAAAATCCTTAATAAAATTTTAATAAATCAAATCTAACACCATAAAAAAAACCACATCATTACCAATTAGAATTTATTCCAGGAATAAAAGAACTGTAAGAGAAAAAATTCAATAAATTGGACTTGATCAAAACGTAAATCTTTTGCTCTTTAAAAGACACGATTAACAAAATGAAAATACACACAATAAATGGAGAGAGAGTATTTGCCATGCATATAATATGACAGATTGGTATCTAGCTTGTATATATAAGGACCTCTTATAACCGAATGATAATGATAACCTAATAAAAGAGATAAAAATTTAAACAAACTCTTCACAAAAGAAGATATACAAGTAAGGACACGAAAAGATGTTCAAAGTCCTTAGTCATCAGGGAAATGCAAGTTAAAATCACAAGGAGATACCGAACCACTACATGCTCGTTAGAACAGCTACCGAAGGTCGGCTACGAGGATGTACTGTACAACACAGGGAATACAGCCACTATTTTGTAATAACTGTAAATGGAGTGTAACCTTTAAAATTGTATAAAAATAAAAATTAAAGACTGACAATAACAAGTTGTGACAAGAATACTGAGAAACCGGAACTCACACATGCTCTTAGTGGGAATGTAAAATGGTAAGCCACGGAAGACAACTGGCACTTAAATATATATCTACCATACGACCCAGCAATTCTACTGGGAAATAAAAACACACGTCCACACCAAAACTTACACACAAATGTTCAGAGCGGCCCCAAACTGGAAATAACCCAAATGTCTATCAACTGGAGAATGAATAAACCAATTGTGATCTATCCATACTACCATAAACTACTACTCAGTAGTAAAAAGGAACAAACTACTTAAACATGCAACCTGGATGAGTCTCAAAATCTTTATCCTGAATGAAAGAAACCAACACAAAAGAGTACATACTGTATGATTCTATTTATATAAAACTGCAGAAAATACAAACTAACCTATAGAGACCCAAAGCAGATCAGTGCTTGCCTAGGGCCAGGGCCAGAAGGAGAGATGGATTGCCAAGGGGCACAAGGAAACTTTTGGAGATAATGAAGATGTTCTATAACTTGATTGTCATGGCTCTTTTATGGATGTAAGCCTATAGAGACTCATCAATTATATATTTTAAATGGATGCACTCTGTTGCACATAAACTAAGTAAATTTGCTAAACATAAAGATGGGGACTGTCAAGAGAAGCACATGAACAAAGGCACAGAACTGTGAATGCCTGTATATCTTAATATCTGAGAATAGCTTTCAAATTCCCTCCAAGTAACAACCCTGTCTTGTATTATGTATACAGTCCTCTCAGTGTCCCGAAAAAAGCAGGGCAATGGTGTTTCTGAATTGCATGGAATCTGTTCACTATACCCACAGGTAGCTGTCTAAAGAGTGCTAGATCTACTACTATTGGAGGACTGAGCACAAATCCCAACCCTTTCTTTATCCTGCTGAGACCTGCAGGAAGTCATTTTACCTCTCAAAGCCTAATCTTCAGACTGAAGCTGAGGGACTTCCCTGGTGGTCCAGTGGTAAAGAATCTGCCTTCCAATGCAGGGGACACGGGTTCGATCCCTGGTCGGGGAACTAAGATTGTACATGCTGCGGGGCAACTAAGCCCGCGTGCCTCAACTACTGAGCTCACGCGCCTCAGCTAGAGCCCTCATGCCACGAACTACAGAGCCCACGTGCTCTGGAGCCTGCACGCCACAACTAGAGAAAACCCGCATACCACAGCTAGATAGAAGCCTGCGCACCACAACAAACAGCCCACGTGCCGCAACGAAAGATCCCACATGCTTCAATGAAGATCCCGTGTGCTGCAACTAAGACCCGATGCAGCCAAAAATAAAGTAATAATTAATAAATCTTTAAAAAAAAACAAAAATGAAGCTGATAACATCCCCATAATACAGTTGTCCTAAGGGTTAAAATAATGCATATAAAAGTACCTAGTAATATTTAAGTAGATGCTACATGTCCATGACAAATAGTAGTGCTTTTAAACTTATTTGCTGATTGACATGTCAGTTGTCATCTAGCTATTCATATACTCAAATCTCTTATTATCTGCCTAAGTGTTATCCGTATCAAATGATTTTCTTAATCAGAGACACACTTTTCAATCACTTCGGTCAATGAGGTGCTCTAGAAATGAGACTTGATTTTAATATTAGGTTGGGCAGAATACAATTACCAAGGTAAATTTGTCCCCACAAAAATCATATAAAGCATTCCAAAGTTGGAGTGACCTGGGGATTATCCATTGTTTCTAGATTACCTACGTCACTGCTCTCTATTGGTGCAGTCAGTGGAGAGTAGACTAAACAAAGAATAAACCAACCAAAAAACAAATGGTCAGTATATGTGGTTCCAGTGTGAAGATTTCAAGGAGAAAGGGGAATAATGGGTACAGCAAGGGCACTGACTACAGAGAGTCAAGGCAGGAGGACACTGCTTAATGCAGCTGCTAAGAAGATGAAATGCACGTTTAGGAAAATTTCTAGGAGATCGTTTTTAAGAAGTTACCAGGGCTTCCCTGGTGGCGCAGTGATTGAGAGTCCGCCTCCCGATGCAGGGGTCACGGGTTCGTGCCACGGTCCGGGAAGATCCCACATGCCGCGGAGCGGCTAGGCCCGTGAGCCATGGCCGCTGAGCCTGCCCGTCCGGAGCCTGTGCTCCGCAACGGGAGAGGCCACAACAGTGAGAGGCCCGCGTACCGCAAACAAAACAAAACAAAAAAGTTACCAGACACATTTAGTAAATGGAACACAGGCATCCCTTCTCCCAGAAATAAAATGGATAATATAATCAAACTTCCAAAGACTACTTCATAAGAATGTCTGACTGAAATAGCAAATTATAGATGAGAGCAGTTATATTTGTTGAGAAATTCTGTGATTGAAAACCTCGACGAGCTTTGTCATTTCTGCATACTCCTCTGTCCAAGGGTGAAGAATTCTTCATTACATATAGGGAGATGTGGGTTGGTTTTTAACACATTTTCCTTAGTAAACAAACTTCTTTCAGTTTAGGGGTCAGCAAACTACAGCTCTGGAGTCAAATCCCGTCGACTCCCTGTTTTATTGGAATCTAGTCATGCCCATTTGTTTTCTCTTGTCTATGGCTTCTTTGTTACTACGAGAGAGTTGAGTGGTTGTAACAAAGATCATATGACCTGCAAAGTCCACACTGTAATATTTCCTCTCTGGACCTTTATAGATAAAGTCTGATGGTCCCCTCTTCTAGATAATACAAAGTTAGATGCAGACACAGGGATACCTGCACTGATGCCATATCAGGAATAGGGGAGGTTTGCTTACAAGAAAAAGAATGACACCTTGGACTTAAAAGAAAAATATCCATGTTCAATAATAGGAATCAACAACAAAAAAGAACAAAGAGAGAGTCAAATATATTTAGCTCTTGGGTCTTCAAACCACCCCGTATTATACAATCCCATTAGAGCCAAAATCTTTAGGGAGACTGATTAAAGGGAAGCTTGTGAAAACGAGAGAGGAGGTACCCTATCAAATCAAGCAAAAATGTCTTGCCCAATTTCCCTTTCTCCAGAATATGATAAACTGAATCACTGCTCAGTTAGCATTTTTGTTTGTGCATTTTACATTATTTTCTCTCTTGCTCTTGTATGCAGCGTCTATGTGCCCAGAGAGGGCACCCCCCGCCCCCGTGACTTCTGCGCGTCCTTAGCATAAGCACAGTCAGTTGCTTAATGAATAGCTGGTGATGACGATGATCAAGAGCTTAATAACAGGGTCGTTTCTGAAGGCTGATTAACGGGGCTTCGAGTTAATATCTTTGCACTCTCTCTTTAGCGCTCATTTGTGTGTGTGCATGTGGGTGTAAAGAGACTAAAAATTGAACATTCGTTGAAAGAAACAAGTAGAATGTTCCATTAGGAGTAGGTAGATAGCTTTGTCAAAATATCTGCTGATGGTTAAAGAATGAGATATCCAAGATTTTATTCCTATGACTCATTCTATGATTTGGACATCATTTATCCTAGCTAACCTCCATTTCCAAGATTTTCACAACCACATTTACCATTGGCAACATCTTAAATGGACCTGCAAGCTTAAGAGATCCTTGGTTCAACCGGAAACAATATTTACTACTTTTACAGTAGTCCACCAATGCACCAGGAAACCAAAAGGGGCTGACAGCCACGGTGATGCTACCATGCTGTCATGCCACGAAGGGGGCCATTTAAGTTTTGACTTGAGAATAACAATTCCTCAGAAACCCTCTCTCTTTGCTAATGGGGATGATGACTCTTCAGTCTTAGGTTCTTACCGAAGTGTTAAACTAAAACAAGAAAAACCAACCTCACCCTAAACAGGATTCCCTTTACCAGCTCCTTTGTCTCTGCCAACTGGGCCGTCATTCTTCGAGATATAAAATGTGGGAATGGTCTTTTATTTGTCCCTCCCGCTCCCTCCCCAAACCCATTTTTAGTTACAAAGTCCTATTGCTCTTCTGTGGAACATATGTCTTTGATCTTCTCCTCCCTCTTCACTTTTCACTACTGTGTGTGTAACTTCTTCACCTCTTCACCTCCTGGGTACGTCCGGCAGCTTCCTTGCTAGCCTCCCGTCCTCAAGTTTCTCCCTCCTCTGGTCTACCTGGAGTTCCATTAACAGAACACTCTGCTTTAAATTCTGTTTTTCTTTTGTCATTCCCTAGCCCCAAATCTTCATTGGCAACTGATACCGGTTCATATTTACAAGACCGTGCATGTGTGAAAACTCCACAAGCAGTAAAACATTATAGAATTCTTGTCTTTAGCAATTACGGTTCTTCCTGGCTTTTAGGATACGACACCAAGTAACCCACCTTTCGTGAAGTATAACCTGATTTGAAACTGCTGGCCAACATGCCACCTTGGGCTCTGGTTAGGTCAGACTCATCATTGTCAAAGAGCATGCCCTGCTCTCCCCCATACCCGTACCCTGCAGAGAGAGACAGGGAGGCTGAATGACAGTCCAACTGAGAGCTTTTTATATTGTGAAATGACCAGACATATATGGTTTGCCGAAGAGCTCTGTTCTTGATCCTGTCTTGTTTATTTCATTAAAGCCTTGGATAAAAATAGATTCGATTCTTATGAAATCTGTAGATATTGAAAGTGGGGGAAAATAAAAGCTGTGCCAGATGACAAGATCAAAGTTCAAAGAGAACTCCAACAGGAAGTCCAAATAAAGAGCACAAAATATGACAGGAATAAATAAGTTTTGAATGCTAGGCTCAAAACTCCAACTGAATTGTGTGGGAGAGATTTTATATAATAATTATTCTAAAATATTTCCAGGGGAGGAGATCAGAATAAGTGTGAGGGCATTCAAGGGGGCATGGATTATTTATAAGGAAAATACAAACCAAGCCAACAGTTTTGCCTCCAAAATAACCAAAGCACACACAGGCTGTATTAATAGAATTACGTTGTCTAGAATAAGGGAGAGACTAGTTACATGGTGTTCTCTACTGGTTGGAAAGCCGCAGAATATTTTCAATTCTGGTTGCCATATCAATTGACAAACAAATACATGAAGACTTGTAAAAGATCTGTATATAGATTTACTCATGTTTAATGTGAAAGGAGGACATTGAGAAAGGATTTAATATCTACTTTCAAGGACTGTCTCCCAAAAAGAGAGAGTAGAAACATTCCCTCATAGCAAAGGAGGGAAGAGCTAGACTCATGGTGAAAGGTTGGAGGAGGTAAATTTTAGGTCAACAGAAAAAGGAACAAAAAAACTTTTTCTATCAGTAAAAGATATAAATCTGTGGGATAAGATGCTTTGAGAAATAAACTTCTTGTGACTTAGAAGAGTTTAAATATAGATTGAGTGACATCATCACACGAACTTTTCTGGCATTCTTAGAGCGCAGAGATTTAGGCTAGATAACATGAAGGTTATGTTCTTTTCATCTCCAAGATGTGGTATCACTCTGCCACACCTGTAATACCCTCTCCTCTCCCATCTCCACACAACAGCGATCATATCTGCTCTCCATTTATAGACATCTACGTCCTTCTCACTAGAATGGGAGCTTTTTTTGTTTTTTAACATCTTTATTGGAGTATAATTGCTTTACAATGTTGTATTAGTTGCTGCTGTATAACAAAGTGAATCAGTATATGTATACATGTATTGCCATATCCCCTCCTTCTTGCACCTCCCTCCCACCCTCCTATTCCACCCCTCTAGGTGGACACAAAGCACCGAGCTGATCTCCCTGTGCTATGTGGCTGCTTCCCACTAGCTAGTTATTTTACATTCGATGGTGTATATATGTCCATGCCACTTTCTCACTTCATCCCAGCTTACCCTTCGCCCTCCCCGTGTCCTCAAGTGCATTCTCTATGTCTGCGTCTTTATTCCTGTCCTGCCCCTAGTTTCTTCAGAACCATTTTTTTTAAAGGTTCCGTATATATGTGTTAGCATATAGTATTTGTTTTTCTCTTTATATGTGCCACATTTTCTTTACCCATTCATCTGTCGATGGACACTTAGTTTGCTTCCACGTCCTGGTTATTGTAAACAGAGCTGCAATGAACGTTGCGGTACATGACTCTTTTTGAATTATGGTTTTCTACATGCCCAGTAGTGGGACTGCTGGGTCATATGGTAATTCTATTTTTAGTTTTTTAAGGAACCTCCATATTGTTCTCCATAGTGGCTGTATCAATTTACATTCCCACCAACAGTGCAAGAGGGTTCCCTTTTCTCCACACCCTCTCCAGCATTTATTGTTTGTAGATTCTTTGATGATGGCCATTCTGGCTGGTGTGAGGTGATACCGCATTTGGTTTTGATTTGCATTTCTCTAATGATTAGTGATGTTGAGCATCCTTTGATGTGTTTGTTTGGCAATCTGTACATCTTCTTTGGAGAAATGTCTACTTAGGTCTTCTGCCCATTTTTGGATTGGGTTGTTTGTTTTTTGATATTGAGCTGCATAAGCTGCTTGTATATTTTGGAGATTAGTCCTTTCTCAGTTGCTTCATTTGCAAATACTTTCTCCCATTCTGAGGGTTGTCTTTTCGTCTTGTTTATGTTTTCCTTTGCTGTGCTAAAGCTTTTAAGTTTCATTAGGTACCATTTGTTTATTTTTGCTTTTACTTCCATTTCTCTAGGAGGTGGGTCAGAAAGGATCTTGCTGTGATTTATGTCACTGAGTGTTCTGCCTATGTTTTCCTTTAAGTGTTTTATAGTGTATGGCCTTTAATCCATTTTGAGTTTATTTTTGTGTATGGTGTTAGGGAGTGTCCTAATTTCATTCTTTTACATGTAGCTGTCCAGTTTTCCCAGCACTTATTGAAGAGGCTTCCTTTTCTCCATTGTATGTTCTTGCCTCCTTTATCAAAGATAAGGTGGCCATATGTGCATGGGTTTATCTCTGGGGTTTCTATTCTGTTCCATTGATCTATATTTCTGTTTTTGTGCCAGCACCGTACTGTCTTGATTACTGAAGCTTTGTAGTATAGTCTGAAGTCAGGGAGCCTGATTCCTCCAGCTCTGTTTTTCTTTCTCAAGATTGCTTTGGCTATTCGGGGTCTTTTGTGTTTCCACACAAATTGTGAAATTTTTTGTTCTAGTTCTGTGAAAAATGCCATTGGTAGTTTGATAGGGAGTGCACTGTATCTTTAGATTGCTTTGGGGAGTGCAGTCATATTCATGATGTTGATTTTTCCAATTCAAGAAAATGGTATACCTCTCCATCTGTGGGTATCATCTTTAATTTCTTTTATCAGTGTCTTATAGTTTTCTGCATACAGGTTTTCTGTCTCCTTAGGTAGGTTTATTCCTAGATATTTTATTCTTTTTGTTGCAATGGTAACTGGGAGTGTTTCCTTAATTTCTCTTTCAGATTATTCATCATTAGTGTATAGGAAAGCAAGAGATTTCTGTGCATTAGTTTTGTATCCTGCTACTTTACCAAATTCATTGATTAGCTCTAGTAGTTTTCTGGTAGCGTCTTTAGGATTCTCTACATATAGTATCATGCCATCTGCAAACAGTGACAGTTTTCCTTCTTTTCCAATTTGGATTCCTTTTATTTCTTTTTCTTCTCTGATTGCTGTGGCTAAAAATTCCAAAACTATATTGAATAATAGTGGTGAGAGTGGACAACCTTGTCTTGTTCCTGATCTTAGAGGAAATGGTTTCAGTTTTTCACCACTGAGAACGATGTTGGCTGTGAGTTTGTCATATATGGCCTTTATTATGTTGAGGTAGTTCCCTCTATGCTACTTTCTGGAGGGTTTTTATCATAAACAGCTGTTGAATTTTGTCCAAAGCCTTTTCTGCATCTATTAAAATGATCACATGGTTTTTCTCCTTCAATTTGTTAATATGGTTTATCACATTGATTTTTTGCATACATTGAAGAATCCTTGCATTCCTGGGATAAACCCCACTTGATCATGGTGTATGATCCTTTTACACATGGTGTATGTGCTGTTGGATTCTGTTTGATGGTATTTTGTTGAGGATTTTTACATCTATGTTCATCACTGATATTGGCCTGTAGTTTTCTTTCTATGTGACATCTTTGTCTGGTTTTGGTATCAGGGTAATGGTGGCCTTGTAGAATGAGTTTGGGAGTGTTCCTCCGTCTGCTATATTTTGGAAGAGTTTGAGAAGTATAGGCGTTAGCTCTTCTCTACATGCTTGATAGAATTCACCTGTGAAGCCATCTGGTCCTGGGCTTTTGTTTGCTGGAAGATTTTTAATCACATTCTAAATTTCAGTGCTTGTGATTGGTCTGTTTACATTTTCTATTTCTTCCTGGTTCAGTGTCAGAAGGTTGTGTTTTCCTAAGAATGTGTCCATTTCTTCCAGGTTGTCGATTTTATTGGCATATAGTTGCTTGTAGTAATCTCTCATGATCCTTTGTATTTCTGCAGTGTCAGTCGTTACTTCTCCTTTTTCATTGCTAATTCTGTTGATTTGAGTCTTCTCCCTTTTTTTCTTGATGAGTCTGGCTAATGGTTTATCAATTTTGTTTATCTTCTCAAAGAACCAGCTTTTGGTTTTATTGATTTTTGCTATTGTTTCCTTCATTTCTTTTTCATTTATTTCTGATCTGATCTTTATGATTTCTTTCCTTCTGCTAACTTTGGGGGTTTTTGTTCTTCTTTCTCTAATTGCTTTAGGTTTAAGGTTAGGTTGTTTCTTGTTTCTTGAGGTAGGAATGTATTGCTATGAACTTCTCTCTTAGAACTGCTTTTGATGCATCCCATAGGTCTTGGGTCATCATGTTTTCATTGTCATTTGTTTCTAGGTATTTTTTGATTTCCTCTTTGATTTCTTCAGTGATCTCTTGGTTATTTAGTAGTGTGTTGTTTAGCTTCCACGTGTCTGTATTTTTTACAGATTTTTTGCTGTAATTGATACCTAGTCTCATAGCGTTGTGGTCGGAAAAGATACTTGATACGATTTCAGTTTTCTTTAATTTTCCAAGGCTTGCTTTGTGACCCAAGATATGATCTATCCTGGAGAATGTTCCATGAGCACTTGAGAAGAAAGGGTATTCTGTTGTTCTTGGATGGAATGTCCTATAAATATAAATTAAGTCCATCTTGCTTAATGTATCATTTAAAGTGTTTCCTTATTTATTTTCATTTTTTTTAACACCTTTCTTGGAGTACAATTGCTTTACAATTGTGTGTTAGTTTCTGCTTTATAACAAAGTGAATCAGCTATACATATACATACATCCCCATATCTCTTCCCTCTTGCATCTCCCTCCCACCCTCCCTATCCCACCCCTCTAGGTGGTCACAAAGCACTGAGCTGATCTCCCTGTGCTATGTGGCTTCTTCCCACGAGCTATCTATTTCACATTTGGTAGTGTATATATGTGCCTGCCACTCTCTCACTTCATCCCAGCTTACCCTTCCCCCTTTGCATGTCAAGTCCATTCTTTATGTGTGCATCTTTATTCCTGTCCTGCCCCTAGGTTCTTCAGGGGTTTTTTTAGATTCCGTATATATGTGTTAGCATACAGTATTTGTTTTTCTCTTTCTGACTTACTTCACTCTGTATGACAGACTCTAGGTCCATCCACCTCACTACAAATAACTCAATTTCATTTCTTTTTACAGCTGAGTAATATTCCATTGTATGTTTGTGCCACATCTTCTTTATCCATTCATCTGTCGATGGACACTTAGGTTGCTTCCATGTCCTGGCTATTGTAAACATAACTGCAATGAACACTGTGGTACATGACTCTTTTTGAATTATGGTTCTCTCAGGGTATATGCCCAGTAGTGGGACTGGATGATCTGTCCATCAGTGAAAGTGGGGTGTTAAAGTCCCCTATTACTGTGTTACTGTCGCTTTCCCCTTTTATGGCTGTTAGCATTTGCCTTCTGTATTGAGGTGCTCCTATGTTGGGTGCATAAATATTTACAATTGTTATATCTTCTTCTTGGATTGATCCCTTGATCATTATGTAGTGTCCTTCTTTGTCTCTTGTAATAGTCTTTATTTTAAAGTCTATTTTGTCTGTTACGAGAATTGCTACTCCAGCTTTCTTTTGATTTCCATTGGCATGGAATATCTTTTTCCATTCCCTCATGTTCAGTCTGTATGTGCCCCTAGGTCTGAAGTGGGTCTCTTGTAGACAGCATATATATGGGTCTTGTTTTTATATCCATTCAGCCAGTCTATGTCTTTTGGTTGGAGCATTTAATCCATTTACATTTAAGGTAGTTATCAATATGTATGTTCCTATTACCATTTTCTTAATTGTTTTGGCTTTGTCATTGTAGGTCTTTTCCTTCTTTTGTGTTTCCTGCCTAGAGAAATGCCTTTAGCATTTGTTGTAAAGCTGGTTTGGTGGTGTTTAATTCTCTTAGCTTTTGCTTGTCTGTAAAGCTTTTAATTTCTCTGTCGAATCTCTGTTGAATATGAGATCCTTGCTGGGTAGAGTAATCTTGGTTGTAGGTTTTTCCCTTTCATCACGTTAAATATGTCCTGACACTCCCTTCTGGCTTGCAGAGTTTCTGTTGAAAGATCAGCTATTAACATTATGGGGATTCCCTTACATGTTATTCATTGCATTTCCCTTGCTGCTTTTAATAATTTTTCTTTGTATTTAATTTTTGATAGTTTGATTAATATGTGTCTTGGCATGGTTCTCCTTGGATTTATCCTGTATGGGACTCTCTGCGCTTCCCGGACTTGATTAACTATTTCCTTTCCCATAAGGAAAACTTAGGGAAGTTTTCACCTATAATCTCTTCAAATATTTTCTCAGTCCCTTTCTTTTTCTCTTCTTCTTCTGGGACCCACATAATTCGAATGTTGGTGCATTCAATGTTGTCCCAGAGGTCTCTGAGACTGTCCTCAATCCTTTTCATTCTTTTTTCTTTATTCTGCTCTATGGTAGTTATTTCCACTATTTTATCTTCCAGGTCACTTATCCATCCTTCTGCCTCAGTTATTCTGCTACTGATTCCTTCTAGAGAATTTTTAATTTCATTTATTGTGTTGTTCATCACTGTTTGTTGCTCTTTAGTTCTTCTAGGTCCTTGTTAGACGTTTTTTGTATTTTCTCCATTCTATTTCCAAGATTTTGATTCATCTTTACTATCATTACTCTGAATTCTTTTTCAGGTAGACTGCCTATTTCCTCTTCATTTATTTGGTCTGGTGGGTTTTTACCTTGCTCCTTCATCTGCTGCGTGTTTCTCTGTCTTCTCATTTGGCTTAACTTACTGTGTTTGGGGTCTCCTTTTCGCAGGCTGCAGGTTCCTAGTTTCCATTGTTTTTGGTGTCTGCCCCCAGTGGGTAAGGTTGGTCCAGTGGGTTTTGTAGGCTTCCTCATGGAGGGGACTGGTGCCTGTGTTCTGGTGGATGAGGCTGGATCTTGTCTTTCTGTTGGGCTGGACCGCATCTGGTGGTATATTTTGGGGTGTCTGTGACCTTATTATGATTTTAGGCGGCCTCTCTGCTAATGGGTGGGGCTGTGTTCCTGTCTTGCTAGTTGTTTAGCATAGGGTGTCCAGCACTGTAGCTTGCTGGTCATTGAGTGGAGCTGGGTCTTAGCACTGAGATGGAGGTCTCTGGGAGAGCTTTCACCATCTGATAGTACGTGGGGCGGAAGGTCTCTGGTGAACCAATGTCCTGAACTCGGCTCTCCCACCTCAGAGGCTCAGGCCTGACACCCGGCTGGAGCACGAAGACCCTGTCAGCCACACGGCTGGAACCTAGCGGTGGACGCAGTAGCTCAGCATTCCCTCAGACAGCCTGTAGTAGGGATTCCTGTGGTGACATCTTGCTCTGGAGGATGCTCTAGACTGGGAGCTTCTTGAAGGTAAGGATTCTGTTTTTTTATCTATACATTCCTGGATCATAGCACAGTTCCCAAGGAGCTGAAGTACTCAATATACTTCACTGAATTATAACGTTCTACCTAGAAAAAGCCTACCCACTCTTCGGAGTACAATAGGAGTTCCCGCTTTCCACAGGAAGCCTTCCCTAATCAATCCTATAGCTTTTATATTTTGTGTCACACAACTTGCCACAATGTAGTTCTCTTTATCTTTCCTTGTATAATGTTGTTTAGTGTGTGCTATTTCTATCTTCCCAACTAGACTGTTAGTCCTCACTGAAGAAAAGAATACCATTTAAAAATTATGCCACCTACTTATCACTGTGCTCAGAATGGAATTGATTAGTGCTAATGTGCTTGCTGATTGAAAAGTAATCTCCTAGAAAATTTTAACGTTAAAAAAATCTTCCTCCACTTATTAATCACAAAGAGAAAAATAGTAACTTTATAGTGGGAAAACACGGCAGACACTACCTTAACCAAGTGATCAAAATTAACATCACCAGTAAGATAGCATATAGACATCATTGACCCTGATATGATGGCATCTTTGGTGGCATCTTTGCCAAAAATGGATAACCTCAATCTAATCGTGAAAAAAATCACATAAATCCAAACTAAGGGACAGTCTACAAAATACCTGAGCAGTAGTACTCTTTAATAATGGTGGGGCCATAGAAGACAAAGAAAGACTGAAAAAGTGTCCCAGACTGAAAGAGACCAAGGAACAACACACTAAATGCAATGTGGGATACCAAATTGGTCCCTGGACCAGAAAAATGACATTAAAGGGAAATGGGGAGAAATTCTAATAAGGTCTGTAATTAGTTATTAGTAGCACTATAACAATGCTAATTACTTAGTTATGATAACTGTACTGTGGTTGTAAAAATGTTAACATTAGGGGAATCTAGATGGACACCGTACTATTTTGCAACTTGTCCATAGGTCTAAAATTACTTCAAAATACCATTTAAATAAATCATATTTTGGTTTCATCAACAAATTAACAAGAGAGTAGTGTCTAGGGCTTCCCTGGTGGCGCAGTGGTTGAGAGTCCGCCTGCTGATGCAGGGGACGCGGGTTCGTGCCTCGATCCGGGAAGATCCCACATGCCGCCGAGCGGCTGGGCCCGTGGGCCATGGCCACTGAGCCTGCGCGTCCGGAGCCTGTGCTCCGCAACGGGAGAGGCCACAGCAGTGAGAGGCCCGCGTACCGCAAAAAAAAAAAAAGAGAGTAGTGTCTAGGCAAAGTTCATACACTTCTCAGAGGGAATGGCCATGAGGGATAAAGAACTTGAGTGGGGATCCAAACAACGAACACAGCTACCTTTAACAAAAACAAGCCACAGTTGATTTCCATTATCGTGGCAGTTATCTTCTGTAGAGCTGCCGTGAACACTGAATTAGTGAATACTGAAGAATTCCTCCTAGGGGAAATACCAGGTTAGTTTCCTGCAAACCTCTGGTCATGTTTTCATCAACTAATCAGTACATAATTTTGTTTTATGTGTGTTTCTGTTTAGAGACACCTTATTTAATATATATTGTTGATTCGTTAACATTGAACTCATGGCCGTCGGCACCATAACTCATATGTGTGAATGAAGCGTATCTAACACACGTATTTTCTCCGTAAGGCGCATGACAGCTTTCTGTGTTTAGGAACACTTGACAGCACTGCAGCATTGCCCCTGGGGGCCATTTTAAACAGTGACATCATCTTTGACAAAATGTGCAAAAATGCAAAAAACATGGCACTAAATAAATCCCAAAAAGGACACAGTAAGAGAGCTTCAACAAGAAGGCAGAGTCGCCTTGTTCAACTCCAGCTAGGAGGTTGTGTGTACCAGCAAAACAAATTTTCACTGCCTTGCACATGTCTCCAACTGACCACAAAAGCACCACCAGTATTAATTTGGGTTTACAAATAAATAACTTTTAGTGAGTGGGTGAATTTGCAAATATGAGATTCATAAATAATGAGGACTGATCATACCTTTAAACATGTCCAATGACTGTGAAGTTATGTTCTTGCCTTTAGTGAATAAGTATAATATTTGCATTTGAAAAGATGAATTCTCAGAAAATTAGAAAGTAACTGAGAATTCTTCACTTACTAGAACCCGGCAGAAAGAGTGGGGCTTCTTCACTAAGACTTGCCCAATTTCAGTATCACACTTTTCTTAGAGATGGAGACAGTGCATGGACATTTGTCTCTGAACTTTCATTCAGTTTGGGGGTACTTTAATTCTATAATTTTGTTCTCAGTTTATGGTCTTTTCCCCCACCCTGGCTACACTGAGGGTCTTTTGAGTACCTTGGCCTCATCAAGTCCAATGATACTTATTTCCTTTCCATTTTAGTCATCAGTACACATGGCCACAACCTGAAATTCATCAAAAGCTGGAACTGTTTCAACCTCAGGAAAGCCTCTCTTAATTATCACATATCCACTCCTCACTTCTACTGAATCTATTCAATTTCAATTTGGGACACAGAAACTCCAAAATTCCAAAGAATCCCCCAAGCCAATCATTCTTATCTAGCTCTACTTTAGTCAATAAAGCTTGTGAAGTCATTTCAATGATGCTTTCACTAGCACCCCAGGATCTATTATCTTTTGACCTTTCACATCGTTTCATTTTCCAAATTATGATCATGAGGAATCACCATTTGTTTCCTCTGCTTTCATTCCCGGCCTGCAAAATATTTCTGCAAAAATTCACAATACCATACTGTTAAAATCCAAAATGAATTAATTTACCCAATCAACCTTGAACAAATCTTTACCATTCTTATCCATCTACTGTTGAATCCCAATTGCACAGACAGGATCTGGCAAGTATTCCCTCCTTTCTACACATACTGCCAAGACTCTAGTTCAGACTGATACATAGATCACCTGTCTGTGGTAATAAGTCCTTAACTAGTCTCCCCCTATCCCGTCTTGTCCACTTTATAAGCTAATTAATCATCTTAAAGTAGACAGTTAATCAACCTACATGCTCCCTACAGCTACCTGGCGAAATTCCAAACACCTTTACATGGCATTAAAGTCCCTTTAAGAACTCATTTCAGATTATTTGTAAGGATTTTTCTTCTATTAAATCCATTTTTATACTATGTCTAAGCCCAAATGGACTATTTCCATTCCCAAATAGTTCCTACTTCTCTCTAATCAAGCCCCTTATTTATATTTTCCCTTTATCAGAAATATTTTACCCCTAATCTCTATCCCTCAAAATCTTACCCATTCTTCAAGCCCCAGCTCAAAATACATCTCTTCTATGAAGCTTTCTCTGATTCAACCTTTGGAAATATTCTCTTTCTCTGACTCACCATAGCATTTTGGAAGAGTGCTTAATGCATTTGTATTTGTGAAGTAATTATTTTATTCTCCTCACATTTCAAGATCTTTGAGGGCAGGAAATATCATATCTATCTTGCATTCATGACAACACCTAGCACAAATGCTCAGTAAAGTACTATTTAATGAATGAATGAATGAATGAATGTGAGATATATATGCAATATGGGTATGGACATAATATATATAATGTATATATGTCTATATAATATGATCTATGTATAACAGAGAAGATTGAAAACATTGTTAATGGCCCATATTATTGATACAGTAAAACCTGAAATAGACATAGGGGAAAAGAGAACAAAACAGTAGTAAGTTAAAGGTTATTTGGTAAAGTGACATGAAATTGATTGGAGAAACGGACGAGTGGTTAACTATAACATTAACTCTCTTTAGGTTGTACTGAAATCCTTCCAGATAGCAAGGTTTATTTAGTTCATTCCTGGGATTAAAAACTAAAAGATTGTAACATAAGACTAATTGTATTCATGAATTCTTAAATTGGATAGATGTTATTGTAATGGCACATCACTTAATTTGAAGGACTTTTAAATTTTGATTAACTTTAAAAAGTAACTTGGTATTTATTGTCGAATGAAACAAATCACCATCATTACCATCACTACCACCAGCATCATAAAGTCTATTCCTTAGTTGAAAAACACTTCAAAAACTCTACTAGAATGTAGCCCAGTAGGAAGCTACACCAACTGTGGAAGCTTAGTAACATCAAAGACAACCATTCATCACCTTCATGACCACGATGGTTCTATTTACACTCAATGAACAATGCAGAAAAGGGTACAACAAGAGAGATTGCGTCCCCAGTACTTCTGTCCCATTGCAGGGAAACTGCACGTGATTACTCTGAAATAAAAATTAAGTAATGAAACTTAGTCAATTTTGTTCTGATAAGCATGCGAATACTTCTCTTTGGGGCTTATTCTTTGTTCCTGTAGCTTAATAAAGCCTTTAATTTCTGGCAACTCCCAACATCCTAAGGAAACTTTTTAAAAGCCAAGCTTCAGTTGCACCCTGTTTTGACCTGGCTACTCACCTGATTCCAGATTCAATCTTGTGCACTGAAACAATAGCAGAATGAAAGGAAAAAACTCTATAGATGTCACAGAATACTACAATATCGAACTTAAATACAGAACCCACATAGGTGGGTTATCCAAGTTTAATATTTCCTAAATCACAGACCTGTCAAAAATTGTTTACTGAACGAAAATGTGATTCAACTGAACCAACACTTATTAAATAACTATTATGTGTCAGCCTGGGAAGAGAAGGACGATTAAAATGGTGTCCATTCCATCAAAGAATTCACAAAAACAATCAGTAGAACAGACATGTGTAACGCTCACATCATATGATGGGGTAGCTGTTTGAACAAAGTATTAAGTGAACACAAAAGAAAGAGCTGCCTGAGGGAGGTGAGAGGGAAACAGAAAGAGAGACAATGACCTTTCAGCTAGACCTGGGAAGACACAAACCGTCAAAACAAAGGTATCCTCAACCATGAACAGAGCCCTTGGCAGAAACCTAAGTTTTAGGGTAATTTCAAAGCATGAGCTATGAGAGTAATTGAGACCAAAGGTAAATCATAGGTAGAATGTGGGATGAGATAGTAAACTGAGATAAATTAGTAAAATGAGCTATGTTCATGAGGGTGATATTCTCACTTAAACCATGAGACTGCAGGATGAGGAATACATGCTCCATTTTGTATTGAATTTATCATGGGAAGTGACTCTGAGAGCTGTCTTCCCATGACACAGAGGAGGTTGAGAGTGACTTACTGGGGCTTTCAGTATATACTATAAAAGAACCTGTATAAAAATGATCATCTTTTAAGAAACGCTTTAGTTTAAGGATAAGCAATAAAATCAGTTGTGCAATAAGCTATAGGGTGTCAGAAAACAATGCATGATACTTATATGGCCCTGCTCCTCAGGGCTGAAATAAAAGGGATTTCCAAATGATAAATCAGGACTCTGAAGGCAGAAAACACAAGAGAATAGATGGATCACTCATCAAGCCCCCAGACAGAATTCCCCACCACCACCATTTTCATCAGAAAGGATCAGTACCTGGACACCTCCTCTGAAAATAAAGAATGGCCTGGGGGACTTCCCTGGTGGTCCAGTGGTTAAGACTTCACCTTCCAGTGCAGGGGGTGTGGGTTCGATCCCTAGTCGGGAAGCTGAGATCCCACATGCTTCAGGGCCAAAACACCAAAACATAAAACAGAAGCAATATTGTAACAGATTCAATAAAGACTTTAAAAAAGGGTCCACATCAAAAAAATCTTTAACAACAAAGAAAAAGAATGGCCTGAAGTTTGTCCAGTTGTCACAGGGACACAATCCATGAGTAATACTAGGGTTTTGTTATCCTAACCTTCTCAACTGGTGTATCTTAACCACATTCCTCTACCCTGTGTATCCCCCCAGAGTAAGCTGGGCAAGCAATCAGCTGAGAAACTCGAAGCCTTCTGGGAGTAAGATCTCTTGACTGTCCCTATATTTATTTTTAAGGGGGCCCTATGTCGAGTATGGAGGACATTTGATTTAAAAAATTTAAAAGCATCAACAACAACAGTGACAACAATTTTCATTTTTAGTCCCAGCTAGACTATTCAAAGTATTACCTTATGGAGAGAGCATGAAATGTCTGTATAACATAGAGAAAGAAAAGAGACCTCAAAAACGTTCTCTTTGCCAACAAAGTCCTGAGGAAACAATTTTTTTTAATTAAAAATGAGATTCCTCCCAATGCATCATTTGCCTAGATAAATGTAGCCCAAGACTACAAAAACACAATCTTAATAAAGCTGAAATGCACAGTGAGTATGCTTTCTTTATCATGCTTGTATTTTTCTAGCAATTTTTATTTTTCTATCATTCCTAACATTTTTAATTTCCCATGTGCCCAGGACAGAATGTGAAATTAAAACAATTAAACCGAATATCCATTAAAGAGCTTTCTTGATAAGTGCAGCAAAGGTTTGCTGGTTTAACAGGGTAATACATTTATAATTTGTTGGTGACAGGAATCTAACTCACTACTGGGAAATTCTGACATCTAAGATCTATATCTTGAGATGCTAGAGGAGAACTACTGAGAATGCCTATGATTTTAATTTACTTATATCCTATTTAGAAAAAAAAGTCACTTGAGTCATCCTGGCTCACTCTTCTTACCATTAGTCATACTGCATTTCCTTAAGCCTGTGAGCGTGTTTCTATGTAAATAAACTATGTAGTTCACTTGGGGATAAAAGTCACAGTATTTAGAGATCATAAAGACCTCTTAGATCATCCGGTCTGGCCCACAAGAGATAGTCCCTAGATAGGGGACGTAATTGTTGATCTTTGCCAAGAGGCCAAGAAGAAACAGTTGGCAAAAATATTTTCCGTGTTTTTTTGGTTTTAACTTATCTAATAGTGCTTTGGCCACTTCCCAAGTGCGCTAGTAAAATTATCATTAAACAGTTTCACTTATCAGGGAGACACAAAGTTTAATTTATCTGAGTTGATAGTGTTTCAACCACCTCCATTTGTTGAAGAAATGATCTTGTTTTACAAATATGAACAGTGAGGACTCTGCTCTTTGAACTAACCAGGCAGTTTCCCTTCAGTAAAGGAAGTCAAAAGGCAAGTTCTTCCTAACTGATTTTCCTAATCTATTTTCCCAAATTTTGGAGCAATTAGATGTTAAAACATTGATTTGAGCAAAGCAGGAAGCGAATACAGTAACAGCTTACTACTTTATGAATCAAAGTGTTTTCCATTTCCATTTGCTACATTTCATAGAATTGGGATTAATTTTGAAACTTAAAAGTATGCAGAGCTTTGGCACTATGGTAAAAGTCAAATAGTGAATCAGCAAATGTGAACCACAAAGAAACAGTGAAGATACCTCTTCTGGTAACAATTCTTTTTATTCCGCAGTTCTTAAGTCCTATTTTAACCACGCCAGGTATGTTCCCTCTACCCAGATTATATTCAGAAAATTGTCATTACAACTGAAGAGGTAAAAGCCAGATAAACAAATATACAAAAACAGCACAAACAGGTAAAACTAACAAATAGGAGATGAGTTGGTAACGTAAAAGAAAAGTCAGATCTAAACATTTTGAACATAATTATTTCTCATCTACTAAACACAAATCAACCTAACCTATGAAGTAAATCTTCTACTTTTATTGAGTTAGTATTTCCAGTGTGGGTATGATATTTGTGTCACATGAAATTATACTAAAAATGTTGTTGAAAAAAGTGTGGTCCTTGATTTTTTGAAGTCTACATCCTAAGTCAAGAGCTTACAATCCATTTAAGCCAATGACAAATTTGAGGATTCCAGAGGAACTCAGTAAGACTCTCCATGTTCACTGAGCTGCATGCACCGTGGACTAAGCCCTCTGCAGGTGCTGTCGAGGATTATAAAGGACATTAGACATGGTCCCTGCCCTTCCAGAGCTCACAGTATTACGGAAAAGATAAATATCTACTCGCCCATCCCTCACCTCCCATGCAGGATGAAAAGTGAGTGACTAATTTCTGTTATTTAGCTTGTATTGACTTAGCTAGAAAATCAGAGCCCGGACAGGAAAATGGCAGACTCTGATGGGGAAGCAAAGGGAAGTTTAGTGTAAGGATTATTTACAAAGATCGGGCAGAGTTAAGAGAGATTAAAAAGCAATGGTAAGGTATCTGAGGACTGACAAGAGAGGAAGTCATTACCCACCTAGGCCTGAGAGATCAAGGAGAGGGAGTGGTTATCAGAAGGTGGAGAGAGAATTAGGACTTGTAAGAGGTGCCACCAACTTCAGTAAGGAATGAAGCCAGGTCAACTCCATGGACTGCAGGAAGAAAGGCAGGAGGATTAAGCTCTAACCTCTCTCTCTACTTTCTGTTGGGTCTCCTGCTGGTGCCTCCCTTTGGTGAAACACATGCAAAAGTCAGAAGGGAAAAGGGATTGCTGAGACAGCCCAGGAAGGCCAACCTCCAAGAGCGCAGAACAGGATGGAAAAAGGTAGAGGGAAGATCTGCCGAGGCAGAGAAGAGCCAACCGAACTGGCTAAATTTAGAACCACCCAAGTTCACAGGATAACATATATGCGTATCCATAACTAAATATTTTGGTAGACCGGTTAATAGTGTTTCATTTGCAACGGAGAATTTTGGCACTTTTCCATTAGATGAGATCACAATCAGTATTAACACAAGTTTCCAACTTAAACCGTAGAACATAAACGGTAAAATCTAATTTAACCAGTATTCTATGAAGCTGAGATCTGTAATTGGCACTTCTACACGTCAACTAACTATACCACAAAAATTTTGCTTTATGATGCTGATCTTGAAGCATACAGGATTCTGAATAACTTATAAATCTTAAAGAAATATTGTATTTAGAATGATCTTAGCCTTAAGCAGAATATAATCTTTAATTTTTTAATCCGGTCGTTCATGAATCTCATATACGGCAGTTTTGTTAAAAACTATATTGGTTAACCAGAAAACTCTCCTTCTTGGTGGTTATGAAAGGTAATAAAAAGTTTGCTGTCTCCACCACCCCCCCCAAAAAAAAGTTTACTTCCCATAAATTCATTTTGCACCTTTCTGTTCCGTCTTTGGGGATATATTCTCCTTGAATTACGCTTGATTTAATATGTGTTTTGCTCATTGGTTCCAGTATATTAGCAGCACTTCATTACTCAATAACAAAAAGCTACAAATAGATTAAAGGCTCTTAAACCCTTAGAGGATTCAGAACACACATCATGAGTGCCCCATTTTTGCTCTGAAGCTGCTTATTAGCAGTTGACCAGAAACAACATATCGCTGTAACACTGCAGCCTCACCATTGAGCATGCTCTGCCCCAATCTGGAATTCAAGCTATGATTTGGAGTCTATGCTTTTTCCTGAAATTTTAAAATGGCAACCACAGAATACTTGGGGCCTAATTCATTAAACAATGAGTCATTCTGGAAGTCCTTTCCCTCTTTCCTGGACTTGATAAATTTTATCCATGAAATCTGGCTGCCCTTGATGCAATGGAATCAACGATTAGAATACTAGCATTGAAGGGCATCAGCCTGGTTTGAAAATACATCTCAGAGTGTCCAGTTCAATGTAAAAGCTGAATGCAAGTCCCCACTCTTCCCCTTCACCCACCCCCACCAAAGCCAGTGTGGTCATCTAACCAGACTGAGTGGTAATCAATAATGTATATCCTCCAAATGCTTCAAAAACTACATGTAACATTAAAAATTTGATAATTATTTGGTACATCTAAACCTGTGCAGATACCCCTCCCCAAATGGATTCCTGAACCAGAATTTTTGACCACAGAGTGAAAAGTTTTTAGGTCCTAAAGAACAGAACACTCCAATTTTAGCTTCTAATCACAATTCATAAACTGTAAAACAAATTTCTTTTTAAAGTTCTACAGGAACAAGAAGTGACCTTGACTAAGATTTTCCTAAGGGATACTCTCAAGTGAATGGATAATAAGACCACACTGATCTTCATTTGGCCACAAAGAACATTCAGTCCACTTTCAGGTAATTTTTAAGTAAAAATCTCAGCATTATTATAACGAGTGTGTTTTGGGTTTTTTATTTTTTCCCCTTGGTTCTCTTTTACAAACATATTGGTCCACAGTCTCTATACTGGAAGCACACACCAGAGAAAGGGAAGATGCACAAGAGCAGGATAAGAAAGTGGCAGCTATGTGATCGTGTATCTCTTCCCGCCACGTTTTAGAACATACTCCATAAAGCCTTCCACTGTGCTTATCCACAGAGTCCTCTTTCCTTGAATTTGTACCTTGAAGGTTAAATCTCACCCCCCCCCACCAGCAGAACTGGAAGAATTAAAGCAACAGAAAGAAAAGGAAGGCAACAGAAAACTCCCTCTAGACAAGACTCAAGCCATATCAAGCATGATGTTACATGAACCTCTCCTCTCCCCCATTCCTCCTTAATGCACCATATAGAGAGGGCTCTCACATTGTAACCATGTCATATATATTTTCTCTTCACTCAAAGCATCCTGAATAAAGAGAGATCTATTTGTCTCCATGGTGTTTTCACCATTAACAGTATCAGAGCTGCAGGAACACAATGGGAGATGTGTTTTCCGTTAACCTCTTGACTCAGAGATGTCCTGATGCTAAACGTTATTGCATTTTGCATTAGCACGGAACAGTGGGAGTTCTGTGACTGATGTAAAAAGGTTGAGAAGGGCCACAGAAGCTCTCGTGTGCTCCACACTGCTGTTGGCGGTAGAGCACGAAGCACATAATTTTTGTTTAGAAAGAGCACAAACAGGAACCAGGGAAGGCGGTGGTGAATTTCACATGTCTGACATAGCCCCCCTCCTGCTCACCATTGAGCTAATCTCTACTGTAAAATGATATTCAGCGCTTTTAACCCTGTTCACAGACATTAACTAGGTAGAAATTAATTTACTTTTCTTTATTACCCTAATGATCCACAAACCATGGAAGGAACAAGGGAATTAATATTCACTGTTTTCTTAGGCTGTTTTATCCGTTGCCTTAATGTGGCTTTCCGTGTTAGCGGATTGTTGTGGTAACCATTATTGCAAATTGCTCCTTACCATTCTGCTCATGTCCCTTTGACAGTATAGACCTAGAATTGGAAATCTCTGTTTTCACGTTATAAGACAGGAGGCTACGGAGGCTAAAAAGTAAGATTTTAGTCACTGCCACCTACAATTCCTGAATGACAGTCTCAGAATTGCTGAATATTCTATACTAAAGGTCACTCAGAAATTGTCCAGGTCTAGTCCGTGGGTTCACATAATCGGGCACTGATGTTCAGATGGCCTAAATGATTTGAGTAGGGCAGAACCAGGTATGGCACCTGCACTCACGCCCCTGGTGAATTCTCTTTACAGGCTCTACTTAAGGATGTGTCTGCTGAATGATCAGTGTAACATGAAGATGATCTTTGGGACCATACTCAATGTCACAAGGTCCTTATTTCTAAAATGCAACTTTCATAGCGCTGCATCTTAGGGTTCTGTATTAGTGAAAGAAAGTAAAATATTTGTAAAAGGTAAGCTGTGTGATTGCAATTAAAGGAGAATTTTGCCGTACTTACCTAAAGACGGGGGGCTGTCTCCAAATGTTTTCCCCTCAGCCTACGTGTCTGGACATCTTGGAATTTAGAAACATCTGATTATGTAAAGCTTTGCTACCCGAGAGTGTGCTCCACACACCAAAAGCATCAGCCTCACTTAAGAGTTGGTAGGAATGCCACATTTCAGGCCCCATTCAGCCCTACTAAATCAGAATCTGCATTTTAATAAGATCCCTGGGGGATTCCTGTTCATTAAAGTTTGATAAACACTATTTAAAGGAAGCAGTCAATAGAACTTGGAAGGACAAGTGTTAGGGAAACAAGCTATTAAAGACCATCAAAGATTGGTCTCAGAATAGAAAAACAAGTGTTTCAGTGGGGTTAGAATTTGGAGGGCAAGAGATGAAGGGAAAATAGTACAGTGGGACAAGAATAGAAATGAGGTGGGGTATTATTCTATTTGAAATCCAAATGTGCACTAAGTATTTAGAAAATACATATTGATTGAATTAATAAAAACTTGGCTTACTTATTCCTCCCTGGGTCTTCTAGAAAGGCTCGGGGAAGACAACAAGCCAAAGCCAGCTTTGAGAAGGCTAGTGTTTGTCCTGACAAGAATGACTGTGGAAATGCATAATCACCCAGTACCAGAAGGGGGTTGACTGGGTTATCACATACTAGTTAAATGCCTCTACTAATGAACCAAGTCAAAAAGAATCTGATGAGTGCAAATAAAGAAGTACAGGGGACATGTCTTCAAGAAAGTTTATTAACTTGCTATTCTTCTTCTATACTCTTGCTATGCCAGAGTCTCCATAAACTGTGTCAGCAAAACATTCCTTGATTGATGAAGAAGGTCAAGTTGCCAGCAACACATTTATGTTTTGAAACTTATGTGTGTGCTAGAAAATAGCTGGTTTAAATCACTGGATTCTGAAAAGTTAAAATAACACTTACATCACCCATTTATAGCTATTATAATTTCTTGAGGATATTTTAAAAATGTAGCATGCTGCAACTCTTTTTTTTTTTTTTTTCTTTTTAAATCCTAAGATTAATTCTCAGAAGACAAACTACAGTAATTTGTATTAATCGTGTACTTGGGATTTCTGGGCCTAAGAATGATTGTCAGATATAAAATTCAGTGAAGAGTTTCCCTGAGGAAACAGAACCCATACTCACCAAAGATGAAGATAAGGAATGAATTGTTTTGAAGAATGCTTTACCCATCCATTGCTGATGAAACTGACACTAAGTTGTATCTAAAGTGGCCTCCATAATTTATTTTCCTTGCAGTTCCCAAACTCTGCGTCCAACCACGAGCTACTGGCCAAAAAACACAAGGGTATGACCTCCTAGACACCACAGCCACTCTGAAAGCAAAGACGGCATGATTTAAACTCTGGTAGATACAACCTTATTACCGCGTCAGTAGAAATTCAACCATATGACAGTTAGTCTGCCTTCAGAAACAGGACCCCAAACACTACTTTGACCTTGGAAACCACGGCTGTGTGAAATCACTCAAGTTTATGCCACTGAAAAGGAGAGGACATTACTGTCCTGCACAGGGAGGTAATTTGATTAAAAAAAAATCTTTATAAATGTATAAGCAATACTAAGTAGGTCCTTATATGTCAAGTGGCTACAGATGTTCAATACACAAACTCTTATCCAACACAGACACAGGTAATAGCTGTGTTTCCTGTCAAACTCATAATAAATGTGACAAAGTAATGACTGTCTTCTAGGGCAAGGCCACAGGCTCTTCTAAAGGGTGGATGTATTAGCTAAGAAATGAAGACCATACAGGAGCCTGAGGGTCTTGCTCCTGTTTCTGCCGTAGACCTTCAGGGTGCAAGAATCAAATAAAACATGAATTCTAAAAAAACTGTACCCAATCTTACCTTTAATAGGCTTTCTTAGGAAAAGAAAAGGCCCGGAGGAACCATGATCATTCTCGGCATGTTGCTTTGTGCAAGACCCAAGGAAAGCTAGGAGGCTGTACAGTTATCTCCCTTGATGTAATTCTGAACTATACAACCTACTACCTCAACCTGGGAGCATGCAGTCACAATGGCTGGAAAGCTACCATTTCTTAAGCAATGAAATTACAAGTTAGTCTTATAATTGTTCCTCATGCTGTCACTTATTTGGGCCATTCATAAGAGACAGCACATCAAAGGGTCCGACAGTAAAGAAAATAACACGAGAACCTTGGCATGAGATTACTGTGCAGACTGGAAAGAAGGAAAAACTTGGGATCGGTCTTCTAGAAATTATTTGTCTATGAAAATTATGGTAAGGTTATATAATGGCTGTCGTTCTGATCAATCTAATGTCCTCTGGTACCTGTTAACAGAACAATGAAAGCAGACCAATATTTAAACTCGAGAAGCTGAAGAAAGAATTAGGAAGACAAATGTTTCCCTTGTGAACCTGGAAAACTGGAATCTCTAAAGGGTTGGTGAACAAGAGGAAATAGTTTAAGCCAAAACATGGTGAAAAGGTATAGGAAACAGGATTATGAACAAATTAGAGATAAACAAATAATATAGAAGTTACGGTGAACATTCACTCAACAGTATCCATCATGTACATCACGTAATTCACATATTTATAAAGCGCCCATTTTCCAGAGGTGACTGCTTCAGCACTTTTTTCACAAAGTCTATCCCTGTTTATTTAGCAATGTATAGAAATGTGACTCTCTATTTTTTTCATTATAAGGGATTAAATTTCGCTGTTTGTACTTTTCATTTTTAAACTGGGTCTTTATCTTCAGGGCCGGTTCAATGCTGGAGTGACAGACAAACTCATAAGCTTGGTGGCTTCCCATCCCTGTGTGTTCCCATGTTTGGTCAGGTTTGTATTTTCCCATGAGGACTGCTCTGTGGCCATCTCTCCTCATTGCTCAAGTGGACTCTGGTTTTGCCTGGTTAAAGGCTGTTCCTCAGAGGGGCTGGGCCTAACCGTATAAGATGGAGGGGTGTCTGAGTGCACAGGGAATCAAAGAGTGATAATTCTATCATGCTGATTGCGTTCAAAAGACAGATGCAAATGCTGAAGAGCTGGTGTTTCTTCATGTTACTCAACTAACTTGGCGAAGGATCATTTTTCCAATTTTTCCAACCCTATTCCCTCACGCAGCAATCGGGGAGTAAGGCTGCTTTTTTGAGGAGGCTGCCTCTCTTCAATCAATGCTACCTGGTTTGGGGGAAAGACTGGGACGTTACTTTTACCAAGCAAACTCCCTCATCCTTCAAGCCTCAATTCAAAGACTTCTTTCTCTGATTATCTCGTAATTTCATACACACATTTCTAATCTAGCCCTAACACCACCGCATTGTCACTTATCTGTCTCCTTCACTAGACCCTGAGCTATGTGAAGATGGGGCTGCACTACTCACCTTTGCAAATCTGGTACCACCTGCATGTCTACTACCTGGCACATAGTAGAGACTTAAGAACATGTTCATGAAAACAAACATGTATGAACGAAAGAATAAAGTGGGAGTATAAATGAACCTAAAGTTAAAGGCCAGGCAATTTTTATTTTTATGTCAGGTCCCCTGTTCTTCCATTTACACTGTAACTTCAATCGTAGGAAGGTGGATTTGCTATCAAGATTCCAGAGGGGGGAAAATTGTAGAATGACTGAATTCAACCTGACAAGTATGCCTTAAGTCCTGGATCTCATATGGAAATTCAAGAAGTAACTCCAAGTCCCCTGCCTTTTAGATACTCACTTATGCATATGATTTAATATCCACTGGGGCACTAAAAGAAAATATAATTCATTTCCTTGCACTGACCTTTTGCCTGATTCTATAAACACAGTCAGGATATAACTCTTATAAATGGGAAACAAGGCAGTGGAGGGGCAGGTGAGAGAAAGCAAAAGAAGATACAACAAAGAGAGGTTACGTTTCAGTGTGCTAGAACACTAGTATATGAGTATAAACATATAGCTTACAGAGCTTTTAAATATCTGGAAATGGAAACATTCATCTTTCTCCATGTACCTTCTTCTTCTAGGGGTCAAAGATAAAAAGATGTTGCTCTTAGAATACTAATGGTTTTCAACACCCTGCTCTTTTAGTTGTGTGAATTTCCTTGTTTATTTACACTGATTTTAGCCCATTATCATGTATTAGTGCAATTATGGCTCATTACATAATTAGTGTAAATATTTGTAGGCATGTAATAACAACATGCAATTATGATATGGAGTGATGTCATAAAAGGTCTTATTGAAAAGGGAAAGTAAAAAAATAAAATAAATAGCATTTATAGGAGAACAGTAGTTACATACCTTTAGGTATAGAGAATCTATTTTACTCTTTAACTTTAAAAAACATATTTTAAAGGTATTCTGAATACAGACAGACAGACCCTCAGACTATTGAACATTGAGGTTTTTAAGTGCTACCAGCAGCAATCTTTCCAAATGAAGGGAGGGTGAATCTTGAACAATGCCATGAGTGTCTGAGATTACAGAAAAGCAGGGACTCCCCACTAGTAAACATATTCTTTATTGATTTGGTGTTTGGAAGTTGGACAAACGTTATGATTAAAACATGATTCATTAAAGTCTGTGTTGGTATGGCCAACAAGCAATTCTGCAAAGGGACTCCTGACCAGATAATCAGTTTTTTGAAGTCAGAGTAATGTCTTCACCCTCTAGCAAAGTACTGAACACACAGTAAGCATTCATAAAGGTTTGCTGAATGAACGAGTGGATGCATCCTATAATTTGTCTGGCCATATGGCTCCAGCGAAATAAAAAAGTGGCTTTATTCCAACTCATTTTATTGAGTAACATGTTAGGTGTTAATAAGTCTGCAGATTTGGAGAGTCATTCCTATTGACTTCTCTGTAAAATTTCAGCACTATTACAGGCCTAAGAAACTTTAAAAATCTCAATTAGAGAGGCTAGGTGACATCTGATGAAGTTAAATAACATAGTCAGCAAAGATCTAGAGTACCTAACAAATGTTGGGGAATGACTGGTAAGCACACTGAAAAGTAAGAAATCATATTAACTTAAAACTCAAAGTTAATTTTGTCCTATACGTATCAGTTTCTTCCCATGAAGAGAAATCCATTTGAAACACAAACAAGAAACCCTTTCAAAATTAAACACCAGTTCCCCCTACTCTCTCCAAACTCTGGTGATAAAGGGTGAACTGCTTTATCAAACACGATTCTTGGAATAATAATTATTTTTTTCTGTTAAAGAAAAACAAATCTGAATTATAACCTCATGTTACAGCTTCATAAATATATTTTTAATAATTTGAGAATTTTAATAAAACTAGTTTGTTTTATACCCATTCTCTCTACACCCCCAAGCAACAGTGACTACTGAATATATATTTTAGAGTCTTTCTGAGGAAAACCTGAAGTTATTTAACTTTCTGCAGCTTCCTGTAACATATCTGGTCCACTCTGAGGGAGTCCCAAGGGAATAATTAATAGCTACAGAACCACTCATTCATGAACATGGAAGAAGGGAAAAATACTGAATTTCATCATCCTGTAAAATATTTAATATCCTGTTTCTTGTGACCAGTGTCCAGGGGCTTTGGGCTTTCCACTAGAATATTTTCTAGCCAGTTGAATCAAATAATCATGTCCTAGGCCTTTTAGAAACTTTGAAAAGATGGACTGCTCTGCATAATCTTTTTTCTTAGGGTAATGACTGGGTTTAAAAAAACCTTTAAAAGAAACGATCTGGGGCTCCCCTGGTGGCGCAGTGGTTGAGAGTCCGCCTACTGATGCAGGGGACACGGGTTCGTGCCCCAGTCCGGGAAGATCCCACATGCTGCGGAGCGGCTGGGCCCACGAGCCATGTCAGCTGAGCCTGCGCGTCCGGAGCCTGTGCTCCGCAACGGGAGAGGCCACAACAGTGAGAGGCCCGCGTACCACACACACAAAAAAAGTCACCTACTGGTCACCCTGCAGTCTTAATGTTGTCCCTGTGTAGGGAATTCAGGCTGCTCAGCATCCCCTAGATTCATGAGCTCTGTTGGTCCCACTGGTAGCACATTTAATAGCAGGTTAAAGGGATGATGAGTAGATACACGATTTTGCCTTCGTCAGACGTAAGTGTTTATCCAGGGAAGGTACAGGTTTAATTTGCTAGCAGCTTATCCATTCCAAGTCGACCACTTCAAAGAGGTGTATAAAACCAACCGAGTAGATTGTTTGCTTAATGGGCAGATAAAGGCCTTGGGCAAAGAATTATACATGATACACACCAATGGGGACAGACTTTTTCTTCTGGATGTAATGTTCCATCATTCCAGAACGAAGCAACAAGTTCTCAGTAAGCTGGAAGTCAAGATCTACAGACCACCCTCCTCAATGCTTTGCAGAGCAAACGCATACACACAACATCCTCAGGGTGTAGCATTTGCAGAGCTTGGTATTCTCCAAGACGTCTTTAAACAATGTCATCTGTATCTGGGCCTTCCTAATTCCGACATACAAAATTTCATTTTTACATGCTTGATAGAAGAAAGAGCTCTAGCTACCTGTGAACAGTGCGGCTCTTATGAGGAGACAGCATTTAGTGAAAAAAATGTATCCATCTGAATTTCAAACCTTTTGCTGATGTTAATAACTACTTCATATTGACTCTTTTTCGTTAGAAGAGGCTTCACCAAAAAAAAAAAAAAAAAAGCCTTAAGGGAACTCCTGGCACTATGTTTGACCAAAAGGGAATGCAAAAGTTTCAGAGTCATCCAAATCTGATCAACTTTTCACCCTGGGTTCTGTTTACAGACTCTTCAGCTCACATTGTTGGAATGAGACAAATATAGCCAATTTTGCTTTGATCTGGAGTCAGTTTGGCTTTCCAATCCTGGCACAATGGTGACATTTAAGAGGCAAGGGGATAAAATTATTTTCATTCCAGCCTTTTAAGCATGGTGAAGAGTTATAAAACAGCTCTGGACAAATATGAAGCTGGACCTAAACGAGCCATTTCTTTTTTATAAAAGTTCTTTTTCTTACATTGCTGGGTATGTCCAGAAGTATAAATAGTTAAGCACATCCATTCCCCTCATTACTTTTATTTTTAAAGGCAAGGACTGATTTGATGGCACTTGGAGAACAATGGGAAAGGAAGACTTACTACAAGGTACTGATACAACCCAAACCAGGGTGAACTGGGTCTTGTAAACAAGTCTCTGTCACTTTCCAAAAAAGATCACGGGATAACTTTGAAAACAATGTCAGGCTCACAGAAAACAAAACAAACCCTCGTGTATATATCTATTTACTCACCACTCAATAGTAAGTTGTCTGAGTCACCCCCATTCCTGCTGCCTCACCTGTGAGCCCAGGCTCTTTGTCTGACAGCTGAGAGCAGTTAGAAGAAAGAAGGGAATTGAGGGCGAGCCTATAAATTAATCATTGAAGAGCCTCATCCATTTCAGGACAAAAGATCTCCTTCCTCCGCACCAGCCCCTCTTTCCGTGTCTACCCCTCTTAGAGGAAACTAAGGGGAAGAGAAGGAGAATCAAGGAATTGGAAGGGACTTTGATGGCAGACAGGCAAAGCCCGCGGCCTGTGAGATTGCCCACAGACACATACCTATAGACACAAGCTTGTGTGGGCTATCATCACAAGTTCGGATCTACGGGTTTGTGGCAACAGGCCTTAGTATCTCTCTCGTGTGGGTGTCTGACATGTCTGAAAATGAAACGTTAACACCATTAGTCCAACCGAAGGTTCTGCCATTCTATCATTTCACGCCAGAAACGGGAAGACTTCATCCCACTCTTAAAAGGGCAAAAGTTAAGCAGCATCTTCTAGGTTCTCCCCCACATACTTCCCTGTTTTCACTTATTCCACAGACACAATGGGCTTCAGGTAAACCTCATCATTTTACTGTTTAATATTACAGAAGACTCATTTATTCAGGCCTTAACACACACACGGAGCATAGTGATGGCAAATGAGCAGAATAAAGAAAAGTCTTTCAGTTGTAGGGAGAGAAAGAGAGAAACACTGGAGAACCCAAGTGCAAGTTCATTCTTTTAAATACCTGTAATTACATGAAAAGAAGATGGTGAATTTTTCCTTTTTTATTTGCGTTCTGGCAAACAGCTGTAATAAACTAGCAAGCACTGCCTATGGGCTTGTTAGTATTTCCTGAAAATTATTCTAGAGATTTCCAGTTACATTAAATTGGAAGATTCATCATGAGGAAAAGTTTGTATTTCACCCTCACTCCGCCCCTGTTATTGGTCCAAACACCAACAATGAGCAAGTCTGGGCATATTTTATAAAATCTGAACCAGAAAAGAAATTGTATAGTTGCTCCCCTCAAAACTGTCCCAGGTTGTGGGAATGACTCTATTTCTAAGGATTTCTCATAAAAGGATTTTGTTTGTCAGCGTAACATCCTTTCTTCATAATCAGTGTTCTACAAGTAAAGGAGTAGCCAAGACAATGTACTTTCATTAATGGCTCCTTTTGTGAATTTTATTGAGGACAGAGTCTGAAGCGTGAGTACTTCAAAGACAAATGATGGAAAGCAAAATCATCCATCTCCCTAGATGTGGGGAAAAACATATGCCTCCATCTCTTTGTAGGATCTAAAAAGAGACCTTTTCAACTTTTGTTAGCAATGACCGTAGATGCTGGTTCTCAAAAAAAAAAAAGATCTTTGCCGTGACAGAGGAACATTCATTCCTACCTCAAGAATCTGGGAGGCTCTCCTAATAACAAAAAAACACAGCTGAATTTGAGAATTATTCAGAGAAAAGAGCAGGCCCCGACGTATACAACTTAAAAGGTGGAAGCGAGAGAACAGGAAACCAACAGTGGGACAAACAGGGAAGAGGAGGCAATGGTTCATAGACACTTCATTGTCTGCCTGTTTAATCACGATGGAGCCACAAGCATCACTGCTCAGAGTTCACTGGTGCTGTGAAGGTTGCCAAGACCGAGAATTTCGTTGCAGCTCCGTGGCTGGACTTTTAGATTCAAAGAAACAACAATCCCAAGTGGAAGCAAGGAGGATCCAAACCAGTTACCTCAAAATGGTTTGGACTTTCTGTTATTTTAAAATGTTCATTTCCTTTATAGAACAAAAGGTTTTAAAATAAACTCCAAGCCTCTTATTTTTCTTTGATCTCCCTGACAAGGTCATAGGGCCAGAGGTATTTGAGGATGGGCACTTTGCACACTGTTAAGGATGGCTGGAATGTGTGTGACATAGGAGCTCTTATTAATGTATAAAGGAATAGGCTCAGGCTCCCAAAGTGACCAGAACTGTTGTTATCATTTATTAAAAAGACAGGATGCAATATTCGTTAGCAACGGATGAAGATCTGTCAGAGTGTTACACTGAATCATTCAAGAAGCATCACCTTTGTAAATCTGCACCCTCCAAGTCCATAAAAAGGAGCTCAATGCCGTGTTTCAATTGGGGGCTTCTCTGTGTCTTTTTGTGTGTGTGTGTGTGTGGAAAATACAGGACAGAGAAAAGTTATTCATTCTGAAGGGTTTGTAGTGTTAATTTCCAAACAATCCAGAGTTTTAATTTTAGAAAATAACAGAGAAATCAGAAGATGCCCAGGTGGCAGAGAAAAGAGAAAGTTAAGATACCGACCTAGTAGAAGAATGGTTTATTTGGGAATAGACATTTTCCCCAAATATCAATTGAATACCTCCTTCAAGAACCATCTTTGTGTTGAGTAGAATAATAAGGGTTCTTTTCAGAGTAAAGTTTGTCCTGCTTTCTTAAGCAAGATTCTGTGGGGCTACCTTAGATAGTAACACTAATAATTAACTTGGAAAATGTAGGCAAATACCTATAAACAATGGCAAAAGTAGGGTAAGGTAATTTATCAAGCAAATATATCATTTGTGTTATTAAACATATTTACGTAGCACAAAGTCCTCCAATAACACTGAAAGGAAGCTACTTATATCACGATAGCTGAGCTCAAATCCTAGTCACTGGACCTGTGTAAGCATAGTTGTATAAAATATGTCTACATACTGTATGTAGTACTAATCTAGGACTAAAGTTAAAACATCAACTATTATGCCATTATTATGTTATAAAGCACCAGTTATTATGCAGCTTCTATAAGCCATATCTTCCAGGAATTCAGAGCACATGTTAGGCTTTTTAGAGATAATCCTCTAATACTTATATTTCTAAGTACAATCACTAAAGATAGCCACAGAGTTTAAGAACGGCGCCTGATGGTGTCAAATGAGGTTTGCCTAAATCGCTGTCAAAAGAAATAAGCACTGTTAAGCAATAACTTTCAAAATATTTTTCTGAGCTCCACAGAATTGAATAATCTGCTCGTTGGCTACAAATATTATAAAACTGGCTGCTATTGTCAAAAAATCAAGCTTAAAGTAGTTATTCTTCAAAATTAAATGATTCAAGCATGCCCTAAGAACTTGTAATACTTGAGGAAATGGAAGGTTTGGGGAAATTATAGGAAAATAGAATTACCTGAAAAAAGGAACTTCTTGTGAATCCTGTTTTTTTAAACCTGTTGCCATCTTGCTAGGCCAGCGTCTTCAAACCATTTGCCTGCGTCTGGAAAATAAAATTATTTTAAACGGATCAAGATTTTTTGCTTGGTTTGTGGTTGGTTTCTTTTCGTCACCCAACTCTTTTATAAAGCTGAACTAGAATTCATGCCAAAATGAAAGTAAAAAGGAACACACACAAAAAATCTGAAATAAAAGAAAAACACTGGGCAGCATTATGGTTTCTTCATTTCCAGAACTACACATGATAGAAAGGTTCTGCAAATAAGTCACTTTCACATTTTTCCTGGAATTTCCCTGGCTACCGATGACTCTTGAGAACGATTTTACCAGAAAAGTGATCAAATAGGAATGCGACGTCTCGGAATCCTCCCAAATTCCAATGTTTTATATCAAACCGCTCATTCGCTAAACATGATTAAGAGATAGGCTATCAATAATTAAGCAGGGTTAAGGTATAATCAAGTTGGGCAATCATTACCTGGCATGATGTAGCATCACTGAGACACTGTTTTAATTTTTTGATTCAGAAATGATTCGGGAGTCATTATTTCTCTCTGCTGATGGGGCCGCTAAAATAGAAGTAAAATATCTGATTGTGGTGGATTCAGGAGTCTGTCCCCCTCCACCCCAGCGGGCTTCTTGGCTTCCATTCCAGCGGTCTTTCATTGGCCAGGTTTTAGATGCAGGGTTTGCTTTTCCTTCATTGTTCCTTTACTAGTGGAAGGAAAACTCACTGTGCAGCTGCTCGCAAAAGGGAAAATGTACTTGAGTTTTGCCTGGCTGTGGACTTGAACACCAAATCCACCGTGATGTCAGCAGAACGACACCGACAGACAGATCCCCTGCCCTTCCACCCTCCTTCTCTTTAAAAGAGGTATCCCTTGTACAGAATCTCAGCACACCTCCTTTGTCCTGGGGGGAAAGAGCAATTCAACTGAACAACCTGTTATGAAAGAAAGAGAAAGAAAGAGAGAAGGAGAGGGAGGGAGGAGAAAGAGACAAAGAGACAGAGAGAGAAAAAGGAGAGAGAATTAAACAGAAAGTGAGAGATGGAGAGAGA
The DNA here is from genome assembly GCF_059928025.1 of Delphinapterus leucas. Taxonomy (NCBI): domain Eukaryota; kingdom Metazoa; phylum Chordata; class Mammalia; order Artiodactyla; family Monodontidae; genus Delphinapterus; species Delphinapterus leucas. The sequence continues at coordinate 98,384,778 of NC_143135.1, forward strand.
GGAAGGAAAGAAGGAAGGGAGGGAGGGAGGGAGGGAAGGAAGGAGGGAGGACAGGAGGAAGGAAGAAAGAGAAGGAGGAAGGGCAGGCAGAAGGGCGGGGGGGCGGCAGAGAGAGAGGGAGAGAGAGAGAGAGAGACAGAGACACAGAGACAGAGAGAGAGAGAAAGGAAGAAAGGAGGAAAGAGACAGAGGGAGAACTCAAATCTATCCCTGGCATTAACCCGACATCGCGAAGCAGGAGAAACAGCTAGTATTGGTCTCCCTATGGCTTTCCAGTTCTCCTGATGTCTTTTCTCTCACCCTCTGCAGCCCCTGCTCTTTGTAGAAAGATCCAATCACCTCAACAAAAGAGGCACATCCAGCAAGTGCTCCTCCAAGAGTAATTCACGGGTGCCACGCATCACAGCACATTTTCTCCACCTGCGACCTGGCCCCCAGGACACCAGCCTCCAGGGTGCGAGTGTCCCTCAAGCACCCTGTGCAGACAGACAGAGGCTTCCGGCACCAGAGCCAGCTAGCTTAGGTAGAAGGAATTCTTCTCTCCCCAGGAAAAACTGACCAGAAGGGAGCAGGGGAGGGAGGAGACTGGCAAAGCAACGCCATGGTTTTCACGTTCCTTTCGGGCAGAGGGAAAATTAGGAACCTATATTTATAACCTTCCTACTACATACTCCCTGTATTAAAAAAATAAATAAATATTTTACGTCAAATGAAAAATGGAAGTGTGGCTAGGTCGGCTAAAGAACAAAGACATGAAAAATGGCGTGATAGAATAAAATAGATTGGATGAAAACAAAAGATGCCCTCATAATTTGAGTAGTGTGCTTTTTTGGGGAGGGGGTAATTTAAAAACGGTCTTAAACCCACCAAGTGTTCACTTACAACAGATGTATAACAGGGACCGACTATTTAAGAGTGAGAAGTTGGAGGCAAATTTGCTTTTGACACACCCGAGGAAACAAAAGAGAGAGGGGCTGCCAGTAACAAGTTGTTTCGTGTGCAACTGGCTAAGGAGGTCGCTTTCACTTTTGAAAGCGTTAAGTTTGCTCAGGATGACAATTTTTCTTGCTTTTTAAAATACAAGCAAGGGTGCCAGCCTGCAAATTCCTTTCTAGCTATATTGTTAATAAAGCCAAAAAGGCTTTTACGAGAATTAAAATTTTAAAAAACACAGAAGACCCTGATTCTGGTATGGAAACACGAGACACATGTTTTTAAAAAATCGGATGTCTGTCATTTCTTGAATATAAACGAATTACATGCGGCACAAAGCTTTCTACATGCCAGGCAACTTTAACACTTTTATGTTCAAAGCTATGTTTTGCTCTTGTTCTACCACAATTGGATTAGAAAGCTACAAATGAAGTGAGGGTACAGGGTGGCTAGGGGGAATATTGAGGATTAAATCACTTGGATCCTGCAGGAAAGGAGATATGCAATAGGTAAAGAGTCTGTATTTCCTTGGAACCTTGGCTGTGTAACAAGGGGATTCTTGTTCTGGGAAAAGTACAAAAAAGCCTGGAGCCTCCACAATGATACTTACAAAAAGAACCACCCATCAAACACAAGAAGCTAAGTTCAGCTGAAACAGAGACCTTTTGCCTTACTCCAGGGTAGAGGTTCACCCAGGGAGAGCCTGCCAACCCTCTCTCTGCGTTTCACTCCAGGAGAGCTTAGTTTGTCTCATCCAGGGCTCTCCACATCTACTGATTTCCACATTTCCCCCTTCCTCTGGAACAACAAAAATCAACCAAATGGAATATGATTTTATAAAGTCTCCGTCAAGTTGAAGTTTGGAAAGAAAAAACAGGTATGAATCTATATTACCTACTACTTCTTGCTCTCAACTTTTCCCAAAATCGATCTGGTTTTGCCTTCCAGCCCTCTACACACCCCCAACACACTCTTTCTCTCTCCTCCAAGCCTCTCTCTCTCTCTCCCACCCTCCCTCCTTCTTCTGCTTCTCTCTCTTTCACACACACACACACACGCACACGCGCACACACACACACACACACACACACTGCCGCTTGGTCCAATCTGGTGCCTACTTAACACCAACAGAATGACAAGCAACATCTGTTTGTAAAGAAGCCAGAATCAAACCTTAACGGTTTTTTGGCTAGGTTTCTTTTTTTCCTTTTTCCCCTGACTAAAAGGGGAGGGGGCAAGAAGAAGAAATATTAAGATTTATATTCAACATCGGCTCCAACGAGGCAGCAACTGTACTTCCCTAGAGTTATTTCCAGGTACAGCAATTGTAGGGAAAACCACTGCAGTATTTACGGCTGTCTCCCCTGAAGCAAGCCCAGTCACATAAAATCCAACGTATCAGATTCCTAAGAGTCAGGTTTTTTTCTAAAAGCTTTATATTCATCTTCTAATTAGAATTACAGGACCGCGCGTGTGTGTGTGTGTGTGTGTGTGTGCGTGTGCGTGTGTGTGTGTGTGTGTGTCAGGAGGTGATGAAAGACAGAAAGGGAAACGAGCAAGACAGAAAAATAAAAGACACAGTTGAGAGGAAAGGAGCTATGCTGTTTCTCCCTTATTTTACAACACGCTGGCGTGTAAACAGGCACCTTTCCGCAGATGCCACACACGAAAGCAGGCACCAGCAGCGGGAGGCTGTGGCAGAAACCTGCACAGCTGTGGCCATCAGAAACAGGTCCCATCATCCCCCACGGGGATGGGAATTTCTGGAAAGCCACCAACTGTCCACAGAGTCACAACGCAAAGGATCAGAGCTACCTAGATGGGGGAGGGGAGGGGTGGGCAGGCGCTGGTAAGGGGGAGAAAGGCTCCCTCACCAACTCAAGGATTCCGCCCTCAGGGAAGAGAAAGAGGGGACTCAGAAACTCCACTCCCCTTTCACTCTGCGTTTGGAAGAAACCCACACACATTAAGGGAAAAATAAATTCAGACAAGTTGCTAAGGAGACTTGTGTAAACTCCAAGCACAGACATATTTCTTGGCCTTTCCCCCTGTGCTTCATCTTGTATTCTGAGCACGCTGCTCTGCGGCAACGTTGCACCAACCTTCTGCATTAAGCCTGGCCTTCACCGTGCAGACTGGCAAAGCATGCTGGTTGTATATATTATCCTTCAAACTTCACAAGTGAAAAGGGTGCGCGCGCGCGTGTGTATGTCTAGTTGGAGGGAGAGAGTGGGTGGGGAAACTTAATTTGGAATTTTAAAAACATAGGTGTTGAACAAAGAAGAATATTTAGACGGTGTGTTTTGGGGGCAGTGGGGAAAGGGGCAGGTAAAGCACTGGAAATTTCCCTTTGCCTGTGGGTTCCATCCTTTCGCCACTCTGCTGGCCTTTTCCCCCCTCCCATATCTCCGGTTAAAATCCTGTATCCCTGGGCAGAGGTAAGCAGCGCCTGCATCACTGCAGACGCCCAGGAGGGGCCCAGGCTTCTGCAGAAAAGAGTGTGCCGCACAGAGTGGGACCCTGGCTCCCTGCTTCCCTGCTCAGGAGGGTGTCCCAGAGAGATCAGCTTTTTGAAAACTAACTGCAACGATTCATAAAACCTCTGAACCAAACCTGTTTAGATTCTAAACCAGCTAGCATTTCAGAGGACAGACCCCGGCCCGATATCCATGCTCTGGAGCAGAGACCTTCTCCCATAGTGACACATCTTCGGCAGCGGCCAATATATGTCAACATTTGATTTAGGGGAAAATTAACATTTTCTTTCAGGACAGAGATGTTTGTACTGTAGAAGCCAATATTTTCCTTTCTCAGCCTCGTGTATTAGAATTTCTAAAATCTTCTCTAGGACACAGAAGGGGGAGATAATAAATAGCCAAAATCATTGCTCAGGGTGCTGGGACAAGTCAGTCAAGTCTGTGTGTGTGTGTGTGTGTGTGTGTGTGTGTGCATGCGTCTGTCCCTGCCTCACTGTCATGAGCAGATTAGGAAGACACACACCAGAGAGCTGGAAGGGGACAGCTACGGGTCCCTTCCCAAATCAGAGAAATTCACAGCATCTGCCCACCAGCTACAGCCGAAGAGCCCCAGTGAGGGGCAACCAACCAGGCCCGCTGCTGTTTTCAGTCACAGTTCTCAGGGGTGCCCATGGGATAAGGAATTGCTAAGGAGATGGGAGAAGTTCCTGCATTTGGTGCACAGAGCTGAGTGTGTGCCTTCGCGCTCCAAGAAGGCTATGCAGCTTCCATCTCTTCCCTTTGCCAACCTGTATTTGGCTTTCACACTTCAAAGCTACAGCAAGCCGTGCTGCCTCCGTTGAAATAAGGCAGCCAGGCAACCCTGAAGCTAGCAAGATGGAGGGCTTGCTCCTGCCACTCGCAGAGAAAGACAGAGCCCTGCAACGAGCCCTGCTGGCCCATCCTTTACAAACGACTCCATGCAAGTGAGCCCTAGATTTTAGGGAAGGGGAGATCGTTGGCGTCCTTTCTGACCTTTTCCCTACAAGGCATATCCTCAGATGTTCTGTGCCACAGAGGCATCATGACTCAATCAACATGAAAAATGAACGTGCAGGGAAAAGAGCAGGGTGGGCCTCTCCCAGCGGGCAACTGGGCAATTGCCCTGTGACCCGCCTGGCCTGGGGGCAGGGCAGTGACACCTGCATTTTTTTCATTTGTCCAGGAAGCTGCAGTAGCCCAAACCCCAGGAAACCCTGCCTTGTCGCCTGTTGGCTATTTGTCCTGCCTGCTGGAAACAAGAGGACTGTCTTGCCCTAATGGGAAGACATATTTGCTAGGACGCTGCATGATCCTAGAGCATCAAAGACAGGAAGAACTAATTTACAAGATCAACGGAACACCTAGTCCTGCAGTGAAGGATTCTCTTCTGTCTAGATTGCCAAAGAAGTGCTTTCCTTTATAAGTTGGCTTACTGCTCTCTCAAATGCCCCAAAGAACAGAAAACATGTTAGATACCTCTTATTACAGCACCACCTGCCCTCCCTCCAACCCTGCCAGTCCTTTGTGGAAAAAGGAAAGATACCAGTAAACAAATGATCAACACAGCCAGGCTAGTCTGGAAGAAAGACTGCATCAGATGCGTACAAAGTCAATTCAGATAAAAATACGGGTTTTCACATCATATTGGAAAATCTTTAAGGAGTCTGTCCTTTGAGATGCAGAAAGAAAAACAGCCATATTAACAGTGGCTGGCAAACTAAAATGCCGCCCAGAGACACCTCTCAAAGTATAAAGTAATGCAGCTTCTAATTTAACATGGGTATACGTACATATCTGTACGCGTGTATATAAACACACACACACCTATATACAAATATATGTATACACACACACACACACACACACACACACTTGTCATCCAAATCTCTCACCTCTAGCCTTGAGGTCAAAGACCACATCTTTTTCACATTTTGTAAACTGACCTTCCCTAGTCCACCCTGAAATTCAGTCTTACACTCCGCACACAGGGTAAGGAACAGAATGTTTGGCCTCTCCATCTTACATGAGCTAATGCTTCAGATTGCAAAATACTCTACACATCAGTAAGTCTAGTTGATATTATTACTCCATGTTGTGGTAGAGAGCTCACAGAGAGGAAAGTTAAGCGTCTTTCCAAAGCTCATATATTATTGTAATGACAGCATCAGAATTAAGACTCTCCTCCCTGCCCCGAAACTGGTGAGAGGGTCCTAGGTCAGGCTGAAGGAATTTCATGGTGCCCCTTCTCTCACTCTGCTTTACTTGTTAGTCAGGCATTTGTATCACATATAATCCCCCAATACAGGAGACCTAGGCCACATGTACTCTAGCAGCTGCCATCTTGGTAAACCCCAAAGAATAAACCACCAAACACTCATATAGGAGGTTGATGTCAGAGGTCAACTAAGTTTGAGAAAGGTCTCTAGCAGTGTGTTCTAGTCAAGCCAATCCAACTGTGTGGTCCTATAGCTCTGATCGGGAGTGACAGACAACAGGTCACCTGAGTCTACAAAATACTTTTAGCATATCTACACCCAGACTAAAGTCTATCCATTTCCCTGTGTAATTGTTAGTGCTTGCTGAATTTTTATTTGTTTTCACACACGGGGCAGGAACGAGGAGAGGATGAGTTCAAGATTTGAAGAGAGGGCATCAAATGTACAGTGTCCTATGAAAAATGTTGACACATTTTCTATATATTCCCAAGGCGGGTGGTTATTAAAGGATAACTGAAAAACTCCTAGTGTCCCTCAGGGGGACTCAAGGTGGTTAAGCTGCTCTTCTTGGGTAGGATTAATATCCATAATATAATGACACCTCTGTGTTTTCTTCTCACATAAATAATTTATTTCTGACATTTAATATGGACCAGACATCACCTCATGGATGGCTCATAAAAGCACGATCATATTTCCCATTTCTTTTGGTGTGATATTTTTGGGGTGGCAGACAAGAATGGGTGGGGTAAGTGGAAAGTCGAGTCTTGAATCCCGTCTAAATGATTGGTAAACAGAAAAGGCTGGCAAAAGCCACAGATCTAGTCCAAAATCCCTTCTTGAAACATTTTAATGATGCCATGAAAAACTCAAGATGACACCTTTTTCTATCTTTATTTTTTAAGAATGAAACCCCTTGTGCCAATTCTGACTGACTGGTAGAAGGTGTCTGGAGTACAAACCGAGAAGGATGCTAAAATCCTGCCTGATCGCAGTAGGAAAGAGTTTTCCAAGCGTTAGTAAGTTATCACTGCCCTGGGAGAAGGAGGATGATGACGAAACATATACTAAGTATTTGCCACTCCTGACTGACCCCCAAATCCTCTTGCATTGTCTTCCTTGTGACAATGGGAAGAGCTAGCTATTCAGCAGGCTCTATGTGATAAAGTTTTTAATTCCTGTAAAGTATAATTGTTATTATTATATTATTTCTGGACATTCTAGCTAATAAAAAAGGAATTCAGGTTGAATTTTTATCTCATATGTAATAGGTCTTACATATTTTATTCACACAATCTTTAGAGTACTCTCTAAGTTACTAGAATAAGGTAGAAAAAATGGCAAAACAATTCCCATCCTCTTCCCTCAATCACTGAGAGATGCAAACCTCCTGACATGTAAGTCTCTGTTGAAGGCAAGGAAAATCATGACAAAGAGCAATTTCTGTGCAGCCCGGGATGCCAAATCCATTTATCCTAATTTAGTTCTCCGCAGAATCTATGTGCGATGATGCATTTTATAACAAAGACCTCTCTCTGGGCAATGCAGCTGGTCCAGACTGGCATTACCATTTCTCCTGGGAAGCTTGGAAGGTTCCTGGCGCTAGGTGAGGGCAAACAGGGGCAAGGAGAAGACAACGTTGAGATATGGATGTTTTCCCTCCTACCTCATTGACTTGGCCAAGCTCCCTGCTGCTACGAGGTTAGACATCTGTGACGAAACAGGACCTGAAATCAGGAGACTTGCCCTTTCTTCAGGGCACTCAGCCACAGAGTCCACCAGACATCCTTAGGCCCTGAGGAAGCTCCATCATTGTAAACGAGGTCTCACTGTATTTCATAGGTTCGCTAATGGACGTCTATCCCTTCAAGAAGGTGAAACTTTTGTCTGTGGTCCAAGTAATTAAAGGAAAAGTCCCTTTCCAGAAGCAGAAGCCTAAGGGGACCACATCAAAGACTTCCTCACTCCTACCGATCTTTCTCTGCCAAACTCCACACTGTGGGCTATGGAATCCACCTTCCCAAGAGGCAGGGTGGGAATCTCCCAAAGGGAATTAGGTATTGATTCCAACCTGTAGGGGCGCCAACTTTATTTTCACATTTCTGAGGTGTGAGAGAGGACGTTTTCCTAGCCTCAGCCCCAAGAACTCAGCCTCACAGCCTGTAAAGGTGCAAATCTTCCAACCAGGGAAGAGAGGTCAGCGATCCTTCTGACTGAGCAACATGGACAGGGCTCACAGGTCCTCCCAAAGTCAGACCTTTACCTAGCCCATCCCTCCGTCACCACAAAGGACCACAGATGGACTCGCCAGTTCTTCCCCGCTTCAATACATTTGGCAAACGGACACGAAGGGTCGGGGCTGCCAGATGTTTTTCAGTGACCTGTGCACAGGCAGTGAAGGATTAAGACCAAGTCGCTGATGACTTTTCCTTGTGGACCTGGAGCCCCAGCAGAGGTGGTGACCACAGGAATCAGGAGACTCTACCTTTCAGATCGGAATTTTCAAGGAGACCGAGAGGCTTGACCTCCAGAGGGAAGGCCCGGTTGGAGCTCAGAAATAAGATACAATAAAAACTCTGTCTGGACCAGGTTTACATAGGATCCCCTGGGTACTGGAAAATTACGAGAAATTCCATCCAGGAGTTCAGCTGAGCATCACAACGTCGGTTTCTGCACATCTGTAAGTCCTATTAGTGCTTATGAGATCCACTTGCCTGTGGCTTGATTTGGAACTGCAGTTACGCTGAAGGGGCCATGAGGATATGAGCGCTGACATATGGCTTCCTCCATCCCCCGCTCTTTGCGGGGAATGAGAGTAAGGGGACCATGAGCTCCAGGGCACCCCCTGTCCTAAACGATCCCCACTATCCCTGGGCGGGAGTGTAGGTGTGCGTCTCCCAGCACCTGCTTAGTTCCCATGAGTTTGCGGGTAGAGATGTTCATATGTTGCTGCTGAAACCCAGAGCTGGATTTTCTCCTGAGCTTGTTCACGGCTCCCCCTAGACCCCTGGCAGACAAAGGCACCACCAAATCCTCACTAAGAGAACATAAAAGCCCTGAGTAAGAGAAACGCGGGCACCCTAACTGCCTTTCTTACAACATATGGCCTATTGGCCTCACTAACACTAATACGATGAAATTCCTATTTAAACATCTTAGCCAAGGGCTCCAACATGGCCTGGCTGCACTCTGCGTGTTCTTTTTCTCCGTTAGATCTCTGCCTTTACTAGAGTCCCACTTCCCTGCACACACGTACCTCACCAATGGGCCGTGCCAGATGGGCTCTTAAATCACAGTGATCAGCTGGGAAATTAAATGTTAGAAAATCCAGCGAGTCTCCTGAATTTTCACACTTGAGAGCTCCGGCGACGCCCTATGCGAGACCCAGGCTCCCTTTTAAAGGAGGGTCAACGTGACGGACCCAGGGTGGGCTTTAGGCTTTGTGGGCATTTCTGGTTTTTTCTCAGAGAACTGCAGTTCAGTTTCATCTGGGTTCTGATGGCTGCTACTAATACTTCCTATTTATAGAACACACACCTTGGAGGAGCTCAAAACATTTACAGAAACTAACCAAGCTTTGCAACATCCCTGACAAGTAGGCAGGGACTAGACAGTACTTCCTTCATTTCAGAGGAAGAAACAGAGTTATTAAGAGGGCACGTTTCTTTGACCCGCCTTGCAGACAGGACCCCATGGCCCACTCATTTCCAGGGCTCTGACGAGGCTGCCAAATGAGGTGGGTGTTTATTTATACCATGCTCACTAGTTTGTTGTTCTAGTATTTTCACACACACACACACACACACACACACACACACCCCATCATGCTGTAAGGTCCCAGTGTGAGAATATCACGTCTTTTTTGCTGTGAATCTCCCCACAAGCGTGTATTATAGGTTTCCTTTAGTAGGTGATAACGTGTGACTGATTATTTTGCAATAAACCTATATCTCCTTCTAGGCTGGCTTTCTCCCTCTGCCCAGAAGACTCCTAAATTCTGCTCAAACATCATTTCCCTGAAGACCCCGAGGTCCTATCAGCAGCTGGGTTTTAGGAGTCCAACAGTACCCACCTCGTCCAGCACTCACCCCATTCTACTGCAATTACTAAAAGGTGTAATAGTGAAAAGGAAGTAACTCTGTGGTCTTTGAGACAGACAAGCCTCAGTTTGAATCCTAATTCTGCCATTGTGAGACCTTGGACAAGGTAACCAACTTTCTTCTATCTCCTCCTCTGTAAAATGGGGATAAAAAGACTTACTTTGGAATCCATCATGGCACTATTTGCAATAGGAGACAATAGAAGCAATTTAATATCCGCCTATATGGGGATGGTTACATACATCAATATTGGAAAATACTCTGTAGCCATTATAAAGACTAGCATATGTAAAGAACAGAGAGAAATACTTCAAATGTGTATTAAGGGTGAAGAACAAGTTTCAGAGAATATGCATGATTCTATATATACAAACAACTCCCAGATCATGTTGTTATTCTGTACAGGCTTACCTAAACGTAAGGAATGAGATAAGCTCTATGAAGGATGGATAACTAATGGGCTCACAGGACTTCCCTGGTGGTCCAGTGGTTAAGACTCCTCGCTTCCAATGCAGGGGACGTCAGTTTGATCCCTGGTTGGGGAACTAAGATCTTACATGCCACGTGGCCCGGTCAAAAAATAAAATAAAATAACGGGCTCAGGAAATGGTAGCTACAACTCCTGCTGTGGATGGATTCCTTGGAGGTGGAGTTGTGTTTTAATCTTTGTATCTCTAGCACCTGGCACATCAGAGGGGCTGATGGAGTGAGTGAAAGAAAACTACTCAATGAGTGATGCTTTCAGGAATTAATTGTTGAGTTCGGAAAGAAGAGCCCTAATGTGAATCACCAAGAGTCTTATGTCTTGTTTGGAATGGTTTTTTTTGCTTGTTTTTTTTTTTGCGGTACGCGGGCCTTTCACTGCTGTGGCCTATCCCGTTGTGGAGCACAGGCTCCGGACGCGCAGGCTCAGCGGCTATGGCTCACGGGCCCAGCCGCTCCGCGGCATGTGGGATCTTCCCGGACCGGGGCACGAACCCGCGTCCCCTGCATCGGCAGGCGGACTCTCAACCACTGCGCCACCAGGGAAGCCCTGGAATGTTTTTTAATGTGGGGAGGCAGCCTAGTCCTTTGGGAAGAAACTGGACTGAGAGTCATGAGGCCTAGATTCCAGAGCAGTGTTCCTTAAAAGTGTGGTCTCAGGACCACCAGCCACCAAATCACCCAGGAGGCTTATTAATCATACAGATTCCTGTATGAGAATCTGAATCAGATTCTCTGGGACTGTGATTCAAGAATCTGTATTGTAACAATCTCCTTTTTATCTATAGATTAAAAAGTCTGAGAATCACTGCTTTAGATGCTGTTCTACCTTCCTGTTTGACTCTGGGCAAACCACTAACCTTTCCAGAATTCAGTTCCTTCTGTACAATGCAGAGGTTGGATGGCAAATGCTCCTTTAACTTGTAAAATTCTATGACCGTGATTAATCCAGTTCCCTGCCTTTAGGCAGTCCTGTACCTGAGCCATATAAGATGGACTGTTCAGACCTGGTATGAGCTGCCTTTGGGTCCCTGGGCTACCATTTGGATACTTCTCAAATTCAGAAGCTACTTGTTATTTGTTCTTGTGCCTTATATTCTTTAATTACTAAAACCAACTGGTAAGGACATTCTCTGAGCATTGGTTCTTAATGATTAAAATATACAATTTTTGAATTTTAATATATCTGTGTTATAATTGTAATATATTAACATAATGTAATTACTATAAGAAATAATACAACAAACACACACAAGAAAGGGAAGGTGGAATGAAGACCCTGGAACAGATACTGATAACAACTGTTAGGAAATATTACTGACAAAAGCCAGTAGAATGTCTCTCTGGCCTTGGGTATGAGTGGAATAAGAGGAATGTGTCCAGTCATTTTCATGAAAATTAAAAGCCAAGAGCAGAGACAGCTGAGTTGAAGAGGGGCCCTCTAGCATGTGCTATGTGTGGCAGGCCAAGAAATGGCAGGTGATAGCATCCTCTAAGAAATCCCAAAGGTTTTTAGAAGACAAAATCCAACACCAAATTAATCCCTCCTTCAGTCTTCAGATAGAGAAGAGCTTCTTAGACTCACCAAGAAATGGCTCTAAGTCATAATAAGAATATTCGGAAAGAGATTTCTACCTAAGGCAAGTGTTGGAAGTCACTGAATCTGGATTTAAGTGTTCTCTGTCCTCTTTATTAGGGGTATTGTCTCGGGTGACTGCCTTAGTCACTCAGAGCGCCAACTGCCTTACCCATAAAATGGGGTTAATAAGAAGACCCATTCCACAAGGTTATTGGGAGAACTGAATGAAATAATGCATGTGAAGTCTCTAGCCTTGTGCCCAAGGCATATTAAGCATTAGGTCAACGTTTAAAAGAAACCACCCTTCTTCCTGTGATAGTACAGAGGGTAACTGTCCTTTGAGCCTCTCTTGCCTTCCTCACGGGAGCCTGATAGAGTGTTAATTCAGGATTATTCAAGGGGGCATGCTTTTGGAAATTCTCAAATTGTTTTCATTTTAGAGTTTCTATGTTATTCAGCTCTGCTCCATATTCCCTTTAATGATTACAACCAAATCACACACATGCGTGATGAATCCTTTTAACAAAAAATAGTCTAAAGACCCTTCCAGAGGCTCCTTGAAATATACCTTATAAAAGGAAAGTCAAAATTATCGATGCCAGCACAGGGTCAATGAATAGGGGCTGATGGATTCCTAGGGCCTAGGACGCTGCCTGGCACAATGGTAAGTACCAAATAAATATGCACCTGAATGAAATAATGTCATTTGCTGTAACACGGATGGACCTAGAGATTGTCATACTGAGTGAAGTAAGTCAGACAGAGAAAGAGAAATATCGTATGATACCGCTTATATGCAGAATCTAAAAAGAAATGATACAAAAGAACTTATTTACAAAACAGAAACAGACTCACAGACTCAGAGAATGAACTTACGGTTACCAGGGAGGGCAGGGTGGGGAGAAGGGATAGTTAGGGAGTTTGGGATTGACATGTACACAGTGCTATATTTAAAATGGAGAACCAACGAGGACCTACTGTACAACACAGGGAGCTCTGCTCAATATTCTGTAACAACCTAAGCGGGAAAAGAATTTGAAGAAGAATAGATACACGTACATAGATAACTGAATCACTTTGCTGTACACCTGAAACTATCACAACATTGTTAATCGACTCTATTCCAACATGAAATAGAAAGTTAAAAAAACAAACAACAAAACCCCCAAATATGCACTAAATGAACACAAGATCTAATGATCATAGTCATTGTGAAAGTAGAAACAGACTTAAAACTTTGTTTAAATGGTTGATAGTTTATCGATAGTAGAGATGGCTAAATCTGAAAATTCTTTGGAAATCTTAGGTCAGAGTTAAGTCACCTGGAAATAAGCTAGCCTCCAATAACTTAGACTGCTGGAGTTATTTAGACATTTCTCATATTTCTATTTTTTTTTAATTCACATTCTGTCACCTCAAAAGTGTCAAGCTCTTTCTCGAAAAAAAATTTCTAAGGGAGAAAGCTAACATTCCTGAGTTTAAAGCCCCCATCTTTGGAATTCTTTGGACCTAAAAGAAGGGGACTGACCAGGAGCTCTCAGATTTGGTCTCTTTCTTCCCATCCCCATCCCTTCTTTCTTCTCTCTTACTCTCACTTCTGCTCACTCATCCTTACTTCCATTTTGTGTTTTGGCTTGCACCTTCCTAGAAGCAAGTTTCACGCTTTTCCTTTGCCTTGCCATGTGCCCAGCCCTGGCATAATGTCAAGCACATAGTAGTACAGAAAAAATATTTGTTATATAAATTATGTACTGTATAAGGTATCAAGGAGATTTTGTACCAGGGAGAAAAACTTATTACTTTACCTCTGCAGGACACCCCAGCCATTTCTCTTGTACCGCACCATTTCCTACTGCTGGGCATATATTATCCTATATATTTCACGTCTTTATTTGTTCACTACCCTATGAGCTGTGAGAGTCTCAAGGTCGGGATAATGTCTTCCTCCTCTGCATCCTCTCACAAACAGCCACTTCAAGGCTCCACTCCCCGCGGCTGGTGATTCATCAAGTATGGCTGCCTGACTCAGAACCAACATAATCAGTACAACCCACTCTGGACCTTCCAAGGAGGTAGGGACCATGTCTCACTCATGCTGACATACAGCCCAGTGCCTGACACAGCAAAGACTCTCAATAAATATTGACTGAGGAAGGCAGAAAGGCAGTAAGAATGAATGACACTGAAAAGAAAAAAATCCAAATGGTTCAGTGAAGCCAAACACGCAGCAAAATAAACTAATGTGCGTGTCTATTCATTCTATCTTGCATTCATTCAACAAACATTTATTGAATGCCTAGTTTATGCAAGCCATGTACTTGGCAGATGAATTATATATGAGTGGGAAAACAGGTCTGCGTGGAATATCCACTTTAGCAGGGAAGACAGATGGTTACAAGGCATTGCATGTACGCTGATGTTGCCAACGGGCAAGGAGAGAGTACAATTCCTCGTGCAGAGGTGCAGAGAGGCATGAAGGAGACAGGAGGTGATCAGGGAGAGACCAGGAAAGGAAACAGGAGACCAAAGAATCATAGACAAAAATTCATCTGCCCCTGAAGCAAGGAACTTCTTGTAAAGACAAATGTGCTCAGGACATTAGTCAGTCTTTAAACTGATGGTTTAGTGTGATGGCAAACGCTGGTACAGCAGACAGACATCTTCTGTACACAGTGATATTGACACGCATCCAGCCAAGAAACCCCAACATTCCCATTTGACTGATCACAAGTGTGGGCTGACCTCCTTGACCTTGGCACCAGTCCACAAGCTGTTTCGGGATTTTTTTTGTTTTTTTGTGGCACGCGGGCCTGTCACTGCTGTGGCCTCTCCCGTCACGGAGCACAGGCTCTGGATGCGCAGGCTCAGCGGCCATGGCTCACGGGCCCAGCCGCTCCACGGCATGTGGGATCCTCCCGGACCGGGGCACGAACCCACGTCCCCTGATCGGCAGGCGGACTCTCAACCACTGCGCCACCAGGGAAGCCCTGTTTCGGGATGTTTTAACAAGTACTGGGAAGTGGTAAGCTTTTGTTTTTCCTGATTTTCGCAGAGATACCTGTTGACTTACAGCTGGCATTCAGTGTACTATCCTGTACCAGGGATTCAAACTCAGTAGAGAAGAGTGGCAGGGAGTGAGGTTGAGGAGGAAGGAATGTGAGAGATTATCAAGACAGGAGCACAGGCACTTCACCAATGAATGAAGCTACTTGAAAAAGGAACCCCCAGGGCTTCCCTGGTGGCGCAGTGGTTGAGAGTCCGCCTGCCAATGCAGGGGACGCGGGTTCATGCCCCAGTCTGGGAGGATCCCACGTGCCGCGGAGCGGCTGGGCCCGTGAGCCGTGGCCGCTGAGCCTGTGCGTCCGGAGCCTGTGCTCCGCAACGGGAGAGGCCACAGCAGTGAGAGGCCCGCGTACCGCCAAAAAAAAAAAAAAAAGAAAAAGGAACCCCCAAATGGGTTATATTATTGAGTTAAATTCAAACTCAAGCACGATGACTCCGAACACCAACATGGGCAAGAGGAAAACCAAAGTGCTCCAGTATTTGGTCACACACAACTCTTTGGTCTGGCACCACGATACACCCCTCTTCTACTTTTTCACCTCCCATGACAGTCTTGGTCTGCCCGACACCAGAAGCGCAGTCATAGACCCTGATCTCCACAACTGTGAAATGGAACCTTTGCTGTTGTCTGAGTAGGGAGATGCGAGAAGGCTTAAACTCACATATACGGGTACACAAATGAGAGCCTCTCTGTGTGAGTCTGTGTAAAGAAGAAATTCAAGGAAGTAAAAACGTAAATCTTCGAACTGAATGCTCTAAATCCCCAAGCATATCCTTGTATTCAGTTTCTCGGGATTTTCCATCTGTCCTGAGGAGCTCCATGGAGAAATGCAGAGGCTTGACAGCCAAGGGTTTCAAACCCAGTTTCACCACTTAGGTGGCAGCTCTGGATAAGTTACTTAACTTCCTCATACTTATTTTTCCTCATCTAAAACCTGCTGAGTTGGAGAGTGAGTAAAATTACCTGGCCCCTATAGATGCCCGATAAATGCTGAGTACTTTTTCTCAATCCCTAAAAGAAATGTAAGGTAAGGAAGGACCGATGCCATGTGTTTGCTTAGGTGCTTTTGTAAGACTAGGAGGATGAAAGAGCAGCATCGGTGGGGATGTGGGAAAACACACCTGAGATAGAGTTCTGAGTAATCAAAGGTGAACACAGAGCTTGGGGTAGCAATAAAGGAAAGAGGAAAGAAAGATGCAGTTCCTTTGGGGGATAATGTCTTTCTGTTTCATTACCTTTTACTCTCGTGACCTCCCTATTTCTACGGAGATTCTCCCACATGACCACTGCCTTCCGGATGCCAATGACGCAGATGCAATTACGCCTCACGAGGAAACTGGCTGCTAGAGGGAGCTCTTCCGGCCACACAGCTACCTTGCCCCTAACTTCTCAGGTAAGTCTCCCCACCTGTGACAAGAGGCTCCAGAGACTTCTTGCTAAATGTGCTGCTGCACTTACATGGTCTGAGCCCTAAGTCAGGCAGGCCAGCGCCATTCTGATTCTGCTTATTATTTCTCTTGTGAAAAATGTAAGGTTGAGAGAAACAGGGAAGGGGGCACGCCCACAAGACTGCTGTTGGCTTCTTAAGTATTGTTCTATCTGAATGGGTGGAATGGCGAAACTCCACTGCTAACACGCTGAACAGCAATGCACGCACACTCAACGGCCTTACACCCATCTTCTCTAAAATTTCTGTCATAGAAAAGAGGTGTAGAAGATACTTCGTTTTAATGGTTTATCAGTCAGCTGAGCTTTAGAAATATATGTCCATAAAGATATTACATGGAGAACTACTATACTTTCCTTATTGGAATGATATAAATAAGTTATTTATATCATAATAAAAATATAATATGAATCCATCCATTCAACAAATATTTATTAAGTAACTTCTGTGGATTAGGCGATGAGCTAGACCAACAAAAATGCATATATACAGAAGGAATTTTTACATACCCTTGAATAGTATTTATCCATGGAGTTGAGATATAGATCTCATGGGTGCAGAGTGAAATTTACCATCCTGTTTTTCCTGTGCATCACATTTAGCTCGCATGACAGTTTCATAAACACAGCTTTTTTACTGAGTGCATTCTCTCTTCAAAAATTCTTTTTGGCCAATCTCAAAGAACTGTCATCTCTAGTATAAAAAAAAATGGGGTTCCCCATTTAGGATGATTTTACACTTGCTACAGAAATATAAATTTTAAAAAGAGAGACTGAGATTGGATACTGTTGGGCTCGAATCCCACAATGAAAAGCAGCATATGATACCAGGATGATACATGTCCTCAAATAGAGCCACATCCTCTTCCGTAGTTTCCAAGGTGAGTCATGCTTGTGGGGGTCTTTAGAGAAGAAGTACGGGGGAATAAGGATGGACGAGAGAATGACTAGGAAAAGAACTAATGTTCTCATGCATACGTCCCTTGTTTTTAGTTTGTTAAGATTTTCTTTTTCATTCATTCAGCAAATATTGACCAGTACTCACTATGTGCTGGAAGATGAAGTAAGTTATTGCTCATAGGTAAGGTAAGAAAAAACTGTCCCTAGCTAAAATATACATTATATATCCCCTTTTGAAGAATCGTTAAAATTAGTAAACTGTGATTTTTCTGAAGAAAGGAACACTTGTAAAATGGGATTCCAGGAGTTTAATGCCAGTTAGTACCACTCTTTTTCCCATAAGAGGTGTGCTAGAGGACGGGAATGTGACATTTCTTAAGAGTGGCGGGTAAACCGTGTTGATGCTTATGAAGAACATGAAATGGCAGCTGACGACTCAGTGATTAGATAGAGACAGGATACAGGTTTAAACTGCAGCAAGGTAGAAGACACATGACATTGGGCATCACCCCACATGCTCTAGAGACGTGAGTTCCACGCGACTCCTACCACTGCTAGCTACAGTTGATTGAACAGTAAACAAGTGCCAGGTACACCACAAGATTTATAGATATTCTCATTTAATTCCCACAATAGCATAACAAAGTAGGTGATATCTTCCCCGTTTTATCTGTTGTCTAAATGAGGATGTGAGGCATACAGAAGTGGCATGTCTAAGCTCGCACAGTCAGGAAATGTAGAGCCAGGGTCTAAGCCAGAATCAAGGCTGTGACTCCAGAGCTTGCCTGATGTGGCCACCCTCTGATCAAGTTCCATCTAAAATTCAAAGTGGGAAATCTACTTGAAAAGGACAAAGGATGCTCCAGAACATTTCCTCCAGCTACAATAGTGACTCTTACTACTTGTTGGATCTCAGACTTCTATGATAATTTTATGAAAAGCTGGTCTCCCTAAAAAGAGACATGTATGTTTACAATTTGTGTGTGTGTGTGTGCATTTTGGGGGGGATTTCCAGAGTCCTCAAAACAAAGGCTAAGAACCTGTGCCCTGAAAGTTGCAGGACCCGACGGGGATGTAGTGGGTAAAAATACCTCTTTGGCCAAACCAACCAGGTTGATGCAAATTCTGGAGTATACGCAATTCCTTACAAACGATGAGTTCACGCCTAACAACGGTTAATCACAACAGACAAAGACCTCAAATTACAAAGCTATTCACAAAGAACACAGATTACCTGATTCTTGTTGGACTTTTGAGTAGGAGTGAGTCAGCAGGAGTGTCTAAGGGGGCAGGAAAGAACGTTGCTAGAATGAATATCAACCCTATAGTTGGGCTGAGCCCCTTGGTCATGACCTTGAGGCTCAAGGAATTGGCTCAGACAGTTCTGAACTGAGTAGCCATTTCACAGGCAGCCCACAGCCCAGCAGGACACCACTCTCTAACTCTGCCATCATGACACTGCCGTCTGCAGCAAGCGAGCTGAGATGTCTCAAGACCAAATTTATCACACCCAAGATGCCATCCTTACGTAAGAATCACCTGTCGCTGGTGCATAAATTTTAGCACCTAGCTGAGCCAAGGGTAATCAAGATTTAAAAGAAAGGGGCCTGAATAAATATCAAGCAGATTTCCTCTCTGTGGGGCTGAGTTTTGAAAAATCTTTGTGCCCTCATATGCCCCTCAAAGGAGACTGTCATTTTTCTGCTTTCGGTCTGCCTCACTACTGTTGGGGAAAGGATGCTCACTACTGTTGGGGAAAGGATGCTCCCTAAGCGCCACAGGCAATCTATTTTCTTGGAGGTTCTGCTCAAGCTATGACCTCGGTTTGTTCCAACTTATGTCTGTCCTCACAAGTTTCAGCTTGCTCTCAAGCTAAATTAAGCATAAAGCAAAGCCTTGACTCGCACTACTGAAGCTTGAGGGTAATCATTACAAGCCCGGAGCTATGCATCACTGTTTCCAAGGCTGCAGGCCTAAGAAGAAATGCAGGAATGGCCTTTCAATTTATATTCCACTTCGGGTAATCGAGAAGATTCCTTTAGCTTGAGACCTTGGAGGCGAGGTTCAAGTGTGTTGTCTGAGAGCAAACAAGATGCCATTGGAAAGTGACAGAAGGCGGTGGAGTTGTTTAAGGAGCAGCGGCATTGGGATAATAGTGGATGGGAGGGCAAGGAAGAGGGAGGAGGGAGTCTCCTGGACTAAAAAGGGGCCAAGAAAAGTCCCTACAGCTGTTTGGTGAAATTTGGAAAAATTAAATTCAGGTTAACAAATATCTGGGAAGGTCTGAATCTGACCTGGGGCACATTGTTCCCTCCTCTGGGTTTCCATTTGTAAAATGTAGGAATAGGATGAAGGCTTCTTCCTGCACGAGCATGTCGTGATGGAAGGTAGAAGAAAAGGCCTTTGAAGCCAACAGAATCACTCCTCTGTCCAGGGAAGTATAAACAACAATAACTCCATCAGCCTTCAGCTCTGCTTTTGAATGAGTTCTTTGCTTCTGTCTGAGAGGCAAAGTAGTTCATTCCTTGGGAAAACTTTGAACGTGGAATGGTAGACCATGCCCTTTTCACTCCGGTTTCTTATGTTATTTTGAATTATTAGTACACAGAACACCCAATATAAGTTAACAAGATTTTACTGAGCATCTGTCACGTACCCAAGGCTGCAGTAGGTCCTCTGGGGTAGATAAAGAAAAACTCTGTGACACGTTCAGGGTCTTCAAGTATCTTAATATCTTTTTAGAGGTTTACATGTTCCATTTTAAAAGCCAAGCAGAAAACAAGCTGTTATATTTTAGAAGTCTAACTTTTAAGATAAATATTACTTTTCTCTATTAATGTAAGCAACTGAGTTTGACTGAACTTGTTTTTATGCTTCTACTAATATATATCACTGTGTTTACTAATACATATTATTGTATTATTTATATTGTTATTCATGTCTACAAAAAGCCTCACTTACAGACTTTACACTGGCTTGAATTCTGGTTGGATGCCTCTAGGTAAAACACAAATAAAAGTCCATCAAAAAAACTCTGAATTTCCAAACAAATGCATACTTGTACATTTTGAAGTCCCACTCAAGTGCATTCTCTATATGATATGAAAGAAAACTAAATGAATCATCTTGGGGAAACTACTCTAATTCCTGAGTGTGTACTTCAGTTAATATTTCTGCACATCTTGGGACTTCCCTGGTGGTCCAGTGGAGAATCCACCTTCCAAAGCAGGGGACATGGGTTTGATCCCTGGTTATGGAACTAAGATCCCACATGCTGCGGGGCAACTAAGCCTGCGTGCCACAACTACTGAGCTCGCGCGCCTCAACTAGAGCCCATGTGCCACAGGCTAAAGAGCCCATGCTCTCTGGAGCCTGTGCACCACAACTAGAGAAGAGAAAAGCCCGCATGCCACAACTAGAGAGAAGCCCGCACACCACAACAAAGAGCCCGCGCAACAAAAGATCCCACGTGCCTCAGCAAAGATCCCACTTGCCGCAACTAAGACCCAATGCAGCCAAAAAAAAAAAAAATTTTTTTTTTTTGCACATCTTTTAAACACTGATGCTGCTGCCTCAAGTTACTTCCCAGTAATAGACTATTATCCTTTGGTGTGTACTTCTTTTGCAAATACCAAATAGATGGTCAGTTACATTATCTTCCCCAGACTATCTTGTTTTCCTTTGAAGCTTTCGAAGACAAATCACTAATCCATTTATTGTAAATGGTAATCCTTTCAAAAATATGCCTTGGGTGCAAAACTGAACTTTCCAGGCAGTAAAGATGTTTCAAAGGAGATTTTTCCAATGCAAATTATCTTTGTAGTGATGTGAAAGTAATTGTCCTGTTTTATATGAATACGCCTTTGTATACTTTCAATTACATGTATTTAAACATTTAAGAATGATGTAAAACATGATATATACATTAGTGGAATTTGCCAGTCACATCATATATTTCTAAGCAGTTTATAAAATATATACCAAGAATTAAAGTATGATATTCCTTTTTTTTGCGGTACGCGGGCCTCTCGCTGTTGTGGCCTCTTCCCATTGCGGAGCACAGGCTCCGGACGCGCAGGCTCAGTGGCCATGGCTCACGGGCCCAGCCGCTCCGCGGCACGTGGGATCCTCCCGGACCGGGGCACGAACCCGTGTCCCCTGCATCGGCAGGCAGACTCTCAACCACTGCGCCACCGGGGAAGCCCAAAAGTATGATATTCTTTCTTAAGAAACGATATACTGTATTACCATGTTTTTCTTCCAATAACCCACAGCACTATTCTGGGAACTTAGGTGTTCAGATCTGGGTTGCCTATACTGTTCAGCCCGTGAAATTTCAAAGCACATTCATATCCACTGCCCTTATGGTGACCCCAGTAAGATGAGAGGCAGATATTCAGGGTGACCCACCATCCCGGTCTCCCCAGGATTGAGGAGGTTCTGGGGATGCGGCACTTGCCGTGGGAAAGTCCCAGCAAATGGGGGACAGGTTGATCATCCTGTGGGTATTACAATTCCTCTTTGTAGGTGGGGAAACTGAGGCACAGAGAAGCAAAGTGCTCTGCCCAGTATACCCAGCAAACCTGAGGCAGACGTGGGACTCAGTCTTCTGTCTTCCAACAAGAGAACATTTGCAACTAGGCAGATCCCTGCTATTTCCTCTATACCTTACTTCTGCCTGGAACTGTAAGAAAACCAATGTCATCTTTTGTCTTTTTTGTGTGCTACCATTTCAAAAGTACTAGGATGAAATACAGTGGGTACTAGTGAATAGGACTCTTTGTCAAAATCCCGTATTATTTGGGAGGAACAGCATTGCAGCTTTGTGCTTTAAAGAGAATGACAGAGAGACTGAGAAGTTATGATGATCACAGCTCTTAAGAGCAGAGGAAGTACTAGTATAAGGTCTGTCTACCCCACCAACCACCTCTTACGACTGCCAACTATCTCCGGTCTTGACTGAGCCATTTGTGTAATTTCATGAAACAAATCAACTTAAATGAATCTCAGAAAAAATGACCCAGAGAGCCACCTTTTGAATCACAGCATGGTAACAGCTAACATTTCCTGAGGGCTTACTCTGTGCTAGGTGCAATGCTTAGAGCTTTACATGAATTCGGTCAATTCAGCCTCACAATAATTCCAAGAAGGAGCAACTAATATTCCCACTTTACAGATAAGAAAAATGAGGCTGAGAAAGGTCAAGTAATTCATCCAGTGTCACACAGCTGATAAAGGTTGGAACTTGGATTTAAACCCAGGCAGCGTGACCCTGGAACCAGTGCTTTTAGCCATCCACTGCATCACTTTTCATAAAAGCAGTTCAACAGCACAGTTCCCAACGTCCGATCACTCAGACAGCTTTTTGTTAGGGCAGACCTAAAGATAGTGGACCACATATTCCTCAGATGCATAGTGGGTGTGTTGGTCTAAAAGCATGAGGCTTTCTGGTCATGGGTATTAAAGGATCTGAAGGAAGAGATTTTAATCTATTGATTAATTCCAGAGTGAGATAAATCGTCCGGCCAAGCTCCTGCTATTTATTCAGGACCTCTATTTCTCTTTTTGGAAAATGTAAATAATATGTCCTGGGCTTCTATGAGAAATGACTAGGTAAAATAATGGGCAAGCACTATGCAAACTGTAAAGTGCTGTACACAATTATCCCATATGTTAAGGAGTTTCCAAAATAGCAATTTCTTCCAATGCCCTTGCAAAAGCAAATGAGACACAGCTGCTAGAACACTCTGTAAAGAGAGAGAAATCCAGCTCTTTAAAACTTTCAAGGGGGAAAACACACACCATAAAATTACCCCGAAGATGAATTTTACAAGAAGCACGGAAGTGTCATCAAGTTTTTCCGTGGTTAATTCTAAAAGAGTGCTAGCGTCGCAAAGATCAAACAAGCAGTTCTTCCACAAAAACCTGGGGAAATATGCTGTTTAATGACACTTGCATAATAGTTAGAAATATAAATTATACTCACATGAGAAGCAGAACTGAAGAAGCCAAGTTTACTGGCTCTTCTGAGTCTTTTCCAAAGACAAGTCTGTTGGGGAAAAAAGAGGAGAGGCTTGGTCTAAACCAAACAAAAGGAAGACATAAAAAAAAAAAAAAAAAAAGGAAAGTTAGAAGGATGAGGTGTTCCTGGAATGCTATGAAGCACTGAGAGTGACTCAGCACTTGCCAAAGGGCAGCAACAATTAAACGAGTTTGTTGAAAGAACTCTAATAAAATCGGCATTCCCTGTAATCTCAGAACAAGATGGCACCACTAAAGAAAATGTTCAACAACACATTTGGGGACTATGAGTTGATGGAAGTTGCTTGGGGGTAGGGGGGACTCAGGGATGAGTCATAGACTCCTCAAATGAAGTGGACTAAAGCTGGAGGAAGCTGGGTTGGGTCTCTGCCCTCTCATTGTTTTTCTCCTCTCAAGGGATTGCAGCCCTTCTGCAATCAGCCAAAAGGAACAAGTGAGTTGGCCACTGGGCAATGAGAAATTGTCAAACAAGTGAAATGAAGGTTCATTCGTAGTATAAAGCCTATACACTGTATAAACAAGTCCTGAGACAGGGAGGAAGGAAGACTTTCCCAGGATCCTCTGTGCCCATGAGAATCATTCCTGCTGAATCCTGTCTCCAGGTAGAAGGGCACCTAGGTTATCCAAGATGGAGCCTACACAGATTTTTAAGTTCTTTGGGGAAAAAGAAAATCATGATTCCTCTTAGTAACTAATTTCTGTCTTTATCTACCCTTTTAGCCATTAAGTTCTGTGCTAAAACTAGCTTCAATTTCTCTAAACTGGTCTTTGTGGACATGGATGAATGATTTTGGTTTTGCCCACCGAAAAGTATGCATCCTTCATATATTTGCACGTAGTTATTCTCATACTAAACTCATGATGGAAACCCAGGAAATTCTCCTGTCCCTTCTCAGATGAGAACTTCCCATCACCCCACCTCAGGTTATAGAAAGGAAAACAATTTTTTTTTGATGTCCTGGCATCATTTTTCCTATTTCAGGTGGCTATAGACTGAGTGGAGAGTTTACACCTTCCTATCTTAAGAAAAAACAAAAAAACTGAGAAGGTTAAGAGCTGGTGATTTGACATTTCCACATTAACTTTTTTTCAAAATGCTGGTGTTTTCTTTTTTTGTTTTGGATTAAACTCAGGTGTAAAATATTATATCGCACATATTCGTTATTGAGGGAATTGACTGAATTTACGTAATGTTCACGAACAGAATTTTGTAAGTTGTTCTGCCAGCCAAACTATTCCTGCTTCCTGCACAAATGGAGCTGCTCAGTGTTAATCAACTGATTACCATGAATGAAGAATTCTCCAGAAAGTTGTTAAAACCAAGATACCACCATTTGGTTCCCCTTGAAAAAAGGAAATTATTGTTCTACTGGATTTTCTTTTGTTCTGAATAGAAATGTTTTTAAGTTGGGTTGGATATTCTTTTTTTTTTTTAATGCTTTTTTTTAACATCTTTATTTGAGTATAGTTGCTTTACAGTGTTGTGTTAGTTTCTGCTGTATAACAAAGTGAATCAGCTATATGTATACATACATTCCCATATCTCCTCCCTCTTGCGTCTCCCTCCCACCCCTCTAGGTGGTCACAAAGCACCGAGCTGATCTCCCTGTGCTAGGCAACTGCTTCCCACTAGCTATCTACTTTACATTTGGTAGAGTGTATGTGTCCATGCCACTCTCTCATTTCGTCCCAGCTTACCCTTCCCCCTCCCCGTGTCCTCAAGTCCATTCTCTACGTCTGGGTCTTTATTCCTGTCCTGCCCCCAGGTTCTTCAGAACCATTTTTTTTTTTTTTTTTTTAGATTCCATATATATGTGTTAGCATACGGTATTTGTTTTTCTCTTTCTGACTTACTTCACTCTGTATGACAGACTGTGGGACTAGATATCAATTACTGGGTTGGATATTCTTTTTGGGTTTTTTGTTCTTTCCATTTCAGCATTCCTCTAGGAAGAGAGAGCAAATGTTCTCTTTCTCATCAACCAGAGTGTTACTAGTTTGAGTATGAAATGCAACCAGGTTCCAAGGAAACTATGTTGTAGTTTTCGGGAATGGGAAGAGTTTTTTCCCTCAGGGGACAGAAGATGAGATTTTCCTTTTGTCTTCAACCTTTTCATACCAAAGTGTGAACCATTTCTACATACGTGTTTGGAAGCATGAACTGAATGCCATGAAAGATAGCAAAGTAAGCTGACTCCTTGATTCTGACCAAGCCAGCAACAGGCATTTGGATTTGAGTTGGATTTAGATGAGCTATTCAATAACCTGTATAGTAAGACTGGGAGCTTAGGAATCAAATCACATTGTGATCTTGTTAAGGATATTGCTCTTTTGTGAGCAGCTCAGTTGATGGGGTCAGTCTTTTAATTTACTTAAAATTTTGCAGAGAGTTTTCCTGTTGTAGCACTTGAACGTTTCTCCCCAATTCAAATTCCTTCATCCATACAATTGGGTTAATACAACTTACTGTGCAGGTCTTTCGTAAGGACCACATAAAATGTATACATTAGATGCTTACTATAGGCCCTGGCACATAAAAGCTGAATGATCGTTTCGTGTTCACTTGGCCCCTATACGGTTCTACTGCTAAAGGCTGGTTCTCAATAAAGCAATGTTGGGCTGTAATAACTTTCTGCCACCCTCCCCCTGACACCCCCCAAAAGAAGAAAAACCACAGCTAACTAAGAACAGTCCCCTAATTTTGACAAATTTTGACAATTTTGTTGTGTCTTTCCAATGGAACCCCATCACCTTATACCTACTATAATAATTTACTGGACACTTACATGAGCCATCTACTGTAACAAGAACTTTATATGGGCAATATCATTTCACTTTCCCCACAGCCCTATGAGTTCAATACTATGGTTATTTTCTTCTGCTTCAAACTCACTTGTTCCCCAATATGAAGAACCCCAATGAGTATTTTCTAACCATCCATCTTACATAAGTATTTTTTATTATCACTGCAAAACATTACGGAATGTCTTCTGAATTATGTTTTTCAAATTTTGTTCAAGCAAAGCACTAAGATACAAAGCATTGATACTGTATACACTAAGATACAGTTTCAATCCTCCAGAAAGTGACATATTTTTTTACCCCAGAGAGGAAACTATTTAAAGGGCCCATTATCTCTCTTTTTTTTAATCATATAGGTGCTTCCTATCTCTGATTAAGTTTATGACCTCATCATAAATAAGAATGGCTATAACTCCTATTAATATCTGCTTAAGAACTGCAGCCAATAGCTACAAAATGTCAAATTGACCCCACTACCAAGACGGTAGTGATCACCCATACTGTTGAAATGGAGAGCAAGAGATCACTGTAGAAGAGTTCTCATGGAGACGTTCTACCCACATTCACCATCTGAAAAAATGTCATACGTAGACATTCATGCACATTGAATTGGCAAATAAAAATTTCAAATAAATGTGAAGGCCAGTAGAGCAACAAAGACTGCCTATGCTTGATACAGAGACATTCGTCAGGAAGAGTCCCTACTTGAAAAGATATTACATCTCTGTTCAAAAACCTCAGTCAATTCAGTTCATTTAGAAAAGCTCCTAAAATGAAACATTTATTGCATACTTTTCATATTGTGTTTGGCTTTGTTTTGTTTTCTGAGTAAATATTTGAAGAGGCATATATGTGGGCTGTATTTTCTTTTGAATCATTTTTGATATTTTACGAGATAATGCTGGCTCTTTCCTCATGGAAAAAACTGAAACAATCAAAAGGGATTTTACACATGGTCTCGACAACTACGCCTATTGCCCCACCAGCATTACTCCCCCCCAAACATGCCTGTTACTATAGATAAAAATCCCTGATTTCTGGGATGCCGAATATTCCACCTGGATTCTAGATACTATCACTATTTGCAGGCCCAATGAAATTGCTTAAGGAATCCTTCCTGTCTTTC
This sequence comes from Delphinapterus leucas, assembly GCF_059928025.1. Lineage (NCBI taxonomy): Eukaryota > Metazoa > Chordata > Mammalia > Artiodactyla > Monodontidae > Delphinapterus > Delphinapterus leucas. The sequence continues at coordinate 98,411,967 of NC_143135.1, forward strand.
CTAAAACACTAATCTGTCTCTCTCTACTGGATCACTTCCATCATCGCACAACCATATCATTATTTCTCCCAACCCCAAACAAGCACAAACACCACCACTTCCACCAACACACCCTTAGCGGGACCCCACTTTCCTCACCTGTTTCCCTCCCATTTCTGTGCTTTCGTTGGCAGGAACTTCAAGAGTTGTCTTTCCTCACCATTTCCAAGTCTTCTTCTATCACCCTCTTACACTATTTAGGGCAGACCTTAACCATCGCCATGCCACCAAATATGTTCTTGTCAAGGTTACTGATGTTCTCTAGTTGTGAAATTCAATAGTAAATTTTCAGTTTTCATCTTACTTGACCCAGGAGCAGCATCTGACACTATTTTTCACTCCCCTCTAACCGGTACATTTCCTTCTCTTGGTTTTTAGGACACCAAACCCTCCCAGTTTTTCTCCTTGGATGGTCACTCCTCCTCAATCTCTCCTTGGTGGTGTCTCTTTTCCTTCTTGACCTCTTAGTGCTACAGAATCCCAGGGTTGAGTCCTTTTCTTCTCCTCTGCTTTATCTACACCCACTCCCTTGATCGTCCATTCAGCCTCAAAACTTTCAATACTGACAAGCTGTTGACTCCACGTTTAGCCCAAACATACTCCGCATACTCTCATAAGCCCCATACGTGCACGACCAGCAACCAACTCTACATCTCCCATCAGGTGTCTAATAGTCATTTCAAACTCAGTACATCCAAAATCAAAATCCCAACATTCTCCACAAACTTGCTCTTCCTACAGCCTTTTACACCTCAACTGATAGCAATTTCATCTTTGCAGCTTCTCAGGCCAACACCTGGATTCCTTTAACATTCTACATCCAGTCTCTCATGAAATCCTGTTGCACTTTACTTTCAAAATATAGAGAATTTAACTGCTTTTCACCACCTGTACTTGATCAGTCAACACATGGCCCAAGCCACATCATCTCTTGCTTGGGTTACTGGCATAACCTTGTAACTAGCCTCTTAGCTCCTATCCTTGCCCTACTCAGTATTCTCTAAACACAACATTCGAACAGGTCCTTCTTAAAGAGTCAGCATTGTGCAATGACTCCTTTTTCACTCAGATTAAAGCCAACGTATTTTTCAGTGACCTACCAAACATTACATGATCATGACCTCGCCTTGATATTACCTCTCCTATCTATCGCTACTTCCCCTTCACACACTTTGCTTCAGCCCCACGGTCCTCTTTGCTGTTCCTTAAATATGCCAGCCATGCTCCTGCCCTTTGGCCTTCATACAGGCTGTTCTCTCTGCCTGTGACACTCTTCCCTAGATAACTACACGCTTACAGTCCTACCTATCTTAGGTCTCTGCTCAAATGGCACCCTATTTGAAATTGCAAATGCACACACGACCCTTTCCTGCCAGCCCCTGAAGTCCTAAACCTTATTATCCTGCTTGATTTTCCTCCTTTCCATAGCATCTACTACCAGGAACATATTGCTTTATGTATTAAGTTTACTGTCTGTCTCTGCTAGAATGTAGGCTCTGCAAGGGCAGGAATTTGAGTAGATCTTGGTCATGCCTTTTCCTGAACATCTTGAATAGTGCTTGGCATATGAAATCACTCAATGGGTGTTGAATTGAATTGAATGAAATAGGCTTCCAGTAAAACCAAAAAACACACACAAAAAATACACCCAAAAAAACCCCTGAATTGATAACATCGTGCCTATAGGAAATAAGGGCTTGACTTAAAATAGCTTGATAGAGAATTATTGTCTAGGATCTAAGTCTATCCTAAAGCAAGAAGAGAAGATACCTGAATACATACCTGAATACATGGTCTATTTTCTGGGAAAGAGAGTATGGAACCAAAAATGACAACCTGGGGGAAAATGGAGACACATCTTCCTTCTTTTGCATTTAAAGATTCAGGTAACATATTTTCAGATGACTCAAGAAGAAGTTTGGAAAAGACCACGATAGTGTGAAGGAGCTAGAAGTTTAACTTAAAAAAAAAATCTGGCTTTCTTTTTCCAGTGTTCATCACAGTTCTATATAGACACTCTGACCCATGGATGTCCACCTGTGGTTTGTGCCACTGATGGCTTTTCAAAGTCCCATTTTAGTAAAGTAGTTTGAAAAAGAGGAGCAATTCATGGAATATTTGTTTTTATCAGCCTTGGCAATCATAAGGGAGATCAGGTAACTGCTCTCAGTGTGTGGTCCTTGGACCTGAAGCATTAGCAACACCAGGAAGCTTGCTAGAATTGCACATTCTTGGGACCCATCCTACTCCAAGTCTACCTCATCAGAAACTCTGATGATAGTATCGAACTATCTGTGAATTAACAAGTCCTCCAGGTGATTCCAATGCCTACTTTGCGTTAGGCATTCGGTTTAAGAAACACTGAGGAAACAAAATGAGAGAAATCATCATTATTGTTCATCTTCAAGTTTACAATGACTTATTTTTTTAACAAGGCAACATTAGAATACAGATTGCCTTCACTGATAAATGCAATACGCTCGTAGGTCATCCAGCGCCCGACACTAACAGTTATGAAATACTCTTTCTGGGCATTCTGCTTCAGATGAACGAGAAAGTAGAAGACTCTCATATATTCCAGGAGCCTAATTTAATGATTTCACAATGCTCTGAGCTACTTGGCTCTTGGCTCTTCCTGTTAAGATTTATGAACCCAGATTGCAGCAAACCATTTTTCAAATTAGCTTCAAGTTGACAATTCCATTTCAACAATAAAGACTATAGCAATGGAATGTGAATTGAGGGAAAAAATAGATATTGAGGGTTGTAGGAATTTGTCAAAAATGACATTCTAATTACAAATATTAATCCACAAGTAGGTCACCAAGAGTCACTTTGCTTTGATTATTTGCTTGATAGAGGATTATGACACAAAGACCATCAGTTTGTAAAGTACTTATTTAAAGAACGGAACTCCGCCTGGTCTGTGAAATCCAAAACCAATATTCTGTAAAGCCCAACTTCCTGTAATTCTCACACTCTCATTAGTTCTTTAAGAGTAGATACATATCCCATTTTACAGATGGCACAACAAAGCTCAGTGACCTATTCAAGGGCACATTGTTATGTACAAAGTCAAGACTGAGTCTCAGATGTCTGGGATTTGCTAATAGATGCCAATTCAATATAAGAAATATGTATTAAGCACCTGCTCTGTACTACCAGACCATGGATTAGGGGAAGGGAGTGTAAGAATTTCTGACACAGTCCCTGACTTTAAAGAGCTCAATTCAAGATACCCTGTCCCTCTAATCATTTAATACCCACCTTTGTCAGTTCTAGCAAAGTAAATGAAATAAATGGTAAAGCTGGTTGATTTCAGCACTAAAGAAATCTTGGACCAGCAAGGACTGCGTGGTGAGGTGTCCTAAGACCTTTACACTGATCATGCACCATTTAATCAAGGCACCATGTACATCTTGATGAAGAGTTTAAAAGTGCCCTGTCATGTCCTACTAATAGCTCATGCCCATAACAAAATATGGAGATACTATGTGAAAAAAAAAAAAGTGATAAGCTTGCAGGAAGGCAGTGGAATTGGAGCTCAGGGTCAGAGGAGACGGAAAGCTATCTATTGAACAAATCACATTTTACAATGAAAAAAATAACATGACGTTCAGATGTATTTCCAAACAAAGACATGTTAGAACTGGTATGCGCTCCTTCCATCATTCTCTCCATTATCTGAGTATAAGGTTGAGTTTGGGGGTCTGTATTTTTCAAAACACCAGCAGCTCTGGCTTTAGAAAATGTTCAAGTTAAGTCAAGAAACTTATGTGACTGAGAATTGGAGACTTAAGGTCCGGTCTCCATTTTATCCCTTACTGGGTTTAAAACTAAAAGGAAGATTTTTTTTGTTGTGAAAGTAAGAGAACCTCAGACAAATTTTTAAGGAAGTTAAAGTTTTCCAATAAAGTATTAGAAGCTATAGAAACATGAAGCCATATTTATGCATTCGCTCAACCTTTATTTAAGCACGTGTATGCTGAGTGCATTAGGTCCTGGGGGTACCCAAGTGGATATAACAAAGTGCTGGTGTTTTTTACTCTATTATTAGACTATCTGGGGAACACCCTCAGAATAGTAACCCGAAATTACCGTAAAGTAGGGAAAAAATTGGACTTAAGCCAGCTTTTAAAATGAGTTGAGACTGCTTAAGGACTAAAATAAAAAGACTAAGGGGTAAGCTTTAATAACTTTTTAAAAAGTTTACAAACTCATTTTAAGATGGACTTAGGTCAGACAATATGAAAGCTAAAAAAGAGTGAAGATTTAGCCTCAAATTATAGCAAAAAAAAAAGAAAGAAAGGGGGAGGGTTGGGGAAGAGAAGAGATTGGGAAGAAAGAACTTTTTCTAGAACACTGGAGCTAGAGACTGAATTCCTCTGCTGGTCTGCTGAAGATATTTTGGACGTGATTAGCTAATTCTCTCTCTCAATGGGTTTAAAGATGTGACTAAACGTGGGGTGCTGGAATAGCCATTTGTTGGAGTTCGACTTCTAAAGCTCTGTGAATGGTAACTAGGTGGATTAAAAGGCTGTTTTCTTCTCTCTCCCTTATTTGGCTGATATGTCTTCTTCCAGATTTGGAAACTCATAGACATCGCTATGAAATGTATCACAGACCATGAGTCACTATGAAAAGGACAAGTGTGTAAATTGCCTTACCAGTGAAAAATCCTCTGCCTGTCCTCCCCTTTTTTTCTGGGACAGAACTTCAGTTTTTTTCTCTCTGATTCATATCCTGGGGAAATCAAATCACAAAATGGCTATGTTTAATAAAAAATATCTCCAACCCACCTCACTTTAAGAATGTAACCTCTTTTTAATCCAGATGTTCATGATCTCCCCCGCATAAAAGCCTTTTTCTTCAGAAGACTTTGGTGCCATTTAAGACAGGTAAAAGAGTCAGAGAACCTCTCATACACAAAAGTTATGCTGAAGTCCCATTAGCCAATGGGTCTAAAAAGTGTGTCTGCTGGTGGCAACTATTTTAAAGATGACAATTAGCAGGAGAAAGGACTAAAGTTTATTTGAGCCCACCAGTGCCAGGTATGCTAGGGGCTCTTCTACAGTAATGGTTGACATTAATTGAATTCTTACTAGGTATGAGGTACCGTTCTAAGTTTTACAGGCATTATTTTATTTAACTCAAACTACTCCATGAGATAAATACTATGATGGACCCCAGCTCTAGGAGGAGGGAAATGAAGCTCAGAGAGGCTCACTAACTTGCTCAGGGTCATGTAGCAAGCAAGATGCAGAGATGAGATTCAAACTCAGATCTGTCTGACACCAGAACTTAAACTATTAACTACTATCCTCAATAGTGCTTTAAAAAAGGTAGACAGACTCTCTCCATTATGTATAGGAAATGGAAGCTCAGGGAAGTAACCTGATCAAGAGCACACATTAATGTTTCTTTGGCCTGGCATTTGAACTCAGGTCAGGTGGACTCCAACATTTATGTTCTAGGCACAGAGATATTAAGCCCCAAAAGAGGAGCTGCTATCCTCATTCACATTCAACTCCATGGAAATTATTCTTAAATCAATTCAAATAAATGAATGTCTACTCTGTACAGAGCACTATATACGAACGAGACTCCGAAGATTATGTGAAAGATGTAAATATACTGTACCTACCTCTAATAAGCTTTAAGTTCTAGTTGGCAGAGAAAATACATATATGAATGGATTGAGGTCAGTTGCAAAGCACTGTGTCACCACAGGTAATATGACATCCTGTGAAATGAATAAATTCTGAAGCAATGCAGGGGAAACCAGTGACTGGAGAAGAAAGTTCATCAATGAACGCTGAGAAGAGGAATAAAATAAAGTATATGATGAATGGAGTTGATTCCATTTCCACTATCTTCCTGACTATTTTGTCAGTAGGAAGAAAACATACTTTGGAGAACCTATGGAAAGAGAACACAACCTTAGCACTTATTAGAAAGGTTTCATTAAAGGTATGGCTTATGATCACAGAGCAATGAAAAGACTGAAGGACAGGAAAGGATTTTTCTGTGATTACAGCTACAACTACTAGTTATTACTCTTTCCCTTGGCGAATAGGTTTCCACAGGGTTCCATCAAATACAAACCATAATAGTTATAAATCAAACCCAGACTTATTCTCTACAAAGAAAGGCAAAAGGGCAGAGGGGAGGGAAGGGCATCGATTTCAACATTTTCAAGGGATTTTCCATGAGATCTATCCAGTCTAATGAAAAAGAAGAAAACCTTTTTTTCTGAATTAATCTTGAAAATAGAGCTTTACTGGATGAATGAACTAGAACGCCAATGCTTATTTCAGTTCCCCTGCCTGCAAACCTCCAACTTAATAAAGAATGGGCTGTTGAAAAGAATCCTGGGAATGGTAGACAAGTATTCCCTATTTACAAGGTCGTATCTAAGCTATGTTCAACTTTTCTTCAATCTAAGACATAGACTTCAGCCTTTAATAGGAAGATTTACTGAAGCTCCTCTGAAAATAGCATTTTCCAAACTGTACTGAAGAAGAAAAAGAGGCACTCTAGATGCTAATGAATATTACTAAACAAAACAGTTCTAGAGTCAAATAACTTTGGGAAAGCTGAGTTCAATTTTTTGCAGCCTTAGACATGTGCATGTACATGTTGTATCTCTACTGGGGACATATTCAGAATTTCTCAAACTTGTTTGACCTTAGAAATACCCTGTCATTTTGTGGAACTTGTACTACTATCTCATAGGTCTAGTATTCCAAAAAGGAGCCATGTTCTCTTTCCTTACATAACTTTTAGAAAGATGAGGTAAATTGAATAATGGGTGGAGAAAGAAAACTACCAACTGGCCATGGCTTTGACCCCATGCCTGGGAGTGATAAGCCTTTACTTCCATGGACTCTGGGTTCATCACTGAATGACTGACAAATCTCTAATGCCTCGTTCCATGATTTTCAGGGCTACCCTCACAGCAACATGAACAAGCGGTAGGGTCATTCTCTCCTGTAATGGGCAGCTCCAGGCTGGCCTCGGTGGTGTCCGTGGGAGACAAGGCAGGGGTTCCTTCCCAGGTGATGGCCAAGAGCTCTGGAAAACTGGAGGAGTACATGGAGCGAAAGATTATTTATACAGTGTGCCTAAACCACTGGGACAACTAAAATTTAGTATTTCATCCTAGTCTCTGAGATATACTCAAGGACTCAAAGTTCAGACTCCTTTAGCAGGTCATTCTGTATCTGCTGGCTGTACTTCCCTGCCCTCTCCCACACCTGAGCAGAACCTAAGACAAATTCACACAGAACATAATGGGATCACACTTCTTCAGATCCTCTGTGTGAGGGTGACTCTTTACAATACTATCATTATTTATGATTGTTCAAAGAGGAGGAAACAGAGGCACTGAAGGGAAAGTTTCACCTCTTAGAGTAGTATAGCTAGAGGGAAATCCTTAGGCGAACCTTCTGTCTACAGAAATACAGTTCACTTGGGGGAGAGAACACCTTATAATCACTACATCCAAACGATTTAATTCCTACCCTGTGACATGGCCAGCTGAGTCAAACTGCACTGTCCTCAGAGTCAGAGATACAGGAAAAGTCAGTCAACTCGTTAACGTGTGATGCATTTTGCAATAGCATTAACCACAATGCTTAGCCAGTGAGCAAAATTAACGTAACTCTCAATGCGAACACTGTATCTTTCCATGTAACGGTATTTATACACTTTTTCATATTTCCAAATATTGTTGTCAGTTAAGAACTCTCTGTTGTAACAATAAACGGATTTGAAGAATAACTTAAGTTTGTATAGTGCTTTACAGTTTATGAAGTACTTTCATTTACGTGTCTTATTTTATCCTCAGTATAACTCTGAGAGGTGGAACTTAGTGTCTTCATTTTATGATGTAGAAATTAGAGACTGAGAGATTATCACCAAACTAATAGCTGGCAGAGTGAGATTGAAACCCAGCCTCTCTGATTTCAGCACCGTCAACTCCCCACGAAGTGAAGCACTACCCACGTGCTCCAAAGGATGTCCCTTATAAGTTCATGGTAATCTCAATTTTTTCTGTATTCCTTGTGCAAAGTACTAGTAAAACTAGTACTTTATTGGGCTTCCCTGGTGGCGCAGTGGTTGAGAGTCCGCCTGCTGATGCAGGGGACACAGGTTCGTGCCCCGGTCCGGGAAGATCCCACATGCCATGGAGCGGCTGGGCCCGTGAGCCATGGCCACTGCGCCTGTGCGTCCGGAGCCTGTGCTCCTCAACGGGAGAGGCCGCGACAGTGAGAGGCTCGCGTACCGCAAAAAACAAAAACAAAAACAAAAAAAAAAACTAGTACTTTATTGAAAACTGTCTTGTTTACCAATTATTTAATGAATTAATAACCAATTATTATTTAATTTTATCTGCCTTATCTATCCCACTCAAACATAAGCCTTGGGTTACACTGTACTTTCAGAGACCCCTGAAGAATGTCCCCTCCCTCTAGACCCTATACAACCAGGTTCAATCCTATGCAACAGAATCCAGCACAGATCAGGGGTGGCCCCTTCCTACCTTCGGAAACTCTCTCTGGACTTCTCAACCCCTGTCCTCGCTTAGGGAGGAGACTCTCCTGTGTGCCGTGTGCTCCTAGAGCACAAGTGCGGTTGTCTGTGGAGGACTCACACCACCACACTGTACTGCAAGTGTCTGTTTATCATGTCCCCACTTGACCTTGGGCATCTTGAGAACAGCAATCTTCGGTTCCTTCACTTTGAATCCCCAGAATCTAGTACACAGTAGATTGTCAATAATTAATAAATAAGTAATCTAATAAATACATAAAGTAACACAAAACCAATTAAGGCAGTTATCGCCTTTGAGGAGTTCCCAGTCTCACGAGGGAGAAAGACCGATCAAGAGACCACAACAAGCAACATTCCGGGGTGAAGATGGGTTCAGGGTGCTCTGGGAGTGTGGACAGGTAGGGATTGTGCTGTTCGGCCCTCAGAGACAGTGAAGTTGGGCAGAAGCTTCAAGAAGAGTAGAAGGTCCCCAGCCAATGGGCGTGGAGCTGAGAGAAAAGGGTGGGAGTGGGCAGCAAAGAGCGACAGCAGGCTTTAGAGGGGTTCTACTTCTCTGGGGGAGCTGCCCCTCTCTCCAGCCAACCTCATGGTTCTAACAGCAGCTACAAGTCATGCATGGTATCTTGTTCCCCTGGCCCAGAGGACTTCCCAGAGGTTTTGAAAAGTTCTTCAGGCTCACCCAGGAGGCACATCTGAGAGAATAAAGCTGACTGGGAGAGAGAAGCCGAGGACAAAGTTGGAGGAAGGGTGTCGTGGAAGTGCTCAGGTCCCTGGCTCTGGTGATGTCTGGAGTATGGTGGACCCCTGCCTTTGCCGAAGTTTGGTTTTCTACCTCAACTTAGTCAAGCTGGTTTTCTATCACTTGCAAACACAAGAATCTGGATCCACACTAAGGCCTTACTAATACCTCCCACAACATGCAGAGATAGGCACCAAGTAGCTACTCGATATTTTATTCCTCAAATGGACCTTCTCCCATCATCGAGTTCAATCTTTATTTAAAGATGGGGACACAGGCTTGAGCACTTTTCCCCAAGTTACCCATACGACTCACAACAGAAGCTGAACTCTCTTCCCAGAACAGTGCTGTATCCACACAGACTGCTGCCCTTGTTGCCATTTGCTGGGTAATTAGCCTCAAGGTAAGAAGTGATAACGGGGTTCACATTTGGTGAAAAAATCACAATGGGCAAAGAATTCATCATATGACTGTAAAGTGATGATCTTATTGTTTTCTACTTAATTCTATAACGAGCCCCTGGCATGCACCTGGTAGGTGGGTGTTTTGAGACAAGGCACACTCCTTGACCTCAAGTAATTCACCAAGTAGAATGAGAAGCTGTACAGCTTACCAGAGCTCACAGACCCTCAAATGAGCCATCTGGGAGAATATGTACTTATTACTTTTGCAAGTGCTGACAAGTCTCCTCTGAACCGGTTACGAGCCAAACAAAAATGTCACCTCATAATTTCACAACGGCATTTAAATTCATTTTTAATCAAAAATGGTATCATTCAGCTGGACCAACTGGATACGGCACTTGGTTTTTAGAAAATGCAAAACAGCCTCCAAAGACAACCATTTCCTCCTACTAAGTATATCCAAAAGAATATGCTATGGGTTCTGAGGTCTACTGTAAAATAGGAGGTTCAAAGATGTTTTGCCCGAGGCTAGGCAGCATCACTGCCCTGAAGGGAACTATACTATTCAGGATGGGTAAATTTTTACGTATTGTTAAAATAATGACTTCTAGAATTTATATTAAATTTCCAGACAGGCATATATCTGCCTAGAGGCAGGTGTCAATATCACCTTAGGTCACCTTGAGTCCCGTCCAGCTCTGTGATTCTGCAGTTGCTTATACTGGATTTCTCCAAGTCTGTGATGGGCTGAAGAGCTATTCCTGTCCTACTTCTTTTCCTTATATAGGTCAGATCCCATTCCAGTGAGTACCATAACAATAACCATCTCATGGCCAGGTTATTTTAGACAACCTGATAAAACGAGGATCAAGCATGACCTCCAAGACAGAGTTGGCTGTGACAGAATTTGACCTGAATATTTAAGCAAGGAGGCAGCCAGTGTCTTAAATTTTTATCTCCATGGCACTAGGCCACTGCAGGACAGTCAGACAAAGGTACGGAAAAATCATCAGTGAGTCCAAACCACAGTACTCAGATTCCTGAATCAGTGACCCCAGTAGCCTGCTAGGCACTGCAAAATCAGAATGTCTGGGGACCCAATGCTGTGTGTCTCCATGTAAGAAGAGTCTCCATTTTCTGTCAACTCCAGCCAAAGAACAGCATGGAGACTTGTGCATCCAATTTCAGGTCTATAAATAAGCCCTCTTGTCATATTGGATACCCCCAAACCTGCAGTTCCTTTCTCCATTCTTTCCCAGTAGGGCTGGCTTCATGTTTCTTTTTGCATTTGTTGCTCTTTCTTGGAGTGAAGTGTTAGCTGCCACTCTCTGTAATCTTCCTCTACAAGAACGTAAATTCCCTGAGTATAGCAACTTGTTTGTTTGGCTCCCAGCTCTATTTAATACCCAAGTTGTCCTGCTGGAGAGCAAGCGCCATAAAAGTATGAAATCTCTTGTCTAGAACCGTGCCTGGCATATAGTAAGTGCTCGATAATTATTTGCTGAATGAGCGAATGAATACATGATGAACAGTCATTGTGCAGGACCCAACTCCAATGCCACTCCTCCATTCCCAGAGCAGTTACAGGTCTTTCCTCTGACCCTTTAGTACTGTTTGCATCTCTCTATTATAACATTTGTGGGATGCTCTACTTCTGTTATATCTGTTTTCCCAGGTAAACTGGAAAATACTTCATGGCAGGAACTATGTTTTTATAGCTCCATGTCCTTGTGCCTAAAACAGTAAGAGTTCACTCGATGTTTATTGCTTCAGTGATCATAAGAATGAATAAAAATGTTTCTCTTGTTACAATGAACGCTGAGGATTTATGATTTAACATCATACCTCACATTCTGCCTGGACTCCAGAGCTTTCCAAACTGAAGAAGCCGTGAGTCACTGGGCTTGGAGGGGAGGGGTGTTTGTTTGTGGAGGACTTGTTTCCCGACCTCGATGAATCACATGTATAATCACCCCAACTGCATCCTGTCTGGGGAAGTAACCAAAACCCCTATTTCTGGCCCCAATGGCTTTTTGGTTTTATGAGTAAATGCCACTGACATGTCATTAAATAAATGCCCTCAGAAAGCCCCCAGCCAGTGCCATAACCTATGACAGTCAGGTTGTAGAGGAGCATTCTTGCGAACACAGCACAAGACAAAGGAGTTAACGTTATTCTCCTTGCCTGGACCACTGCTCTAGCTTCTAACTGCGACCTTGCATCCAAGTTCTTTTCAAACATCTGTTACACTCTTTTCCAATAAATCACAGGTATGATCATGTAATTCTCCTGCAGAAAAATATGCGATGGTTCTCATCATCAACTGAAAACAGACCAAACTTTTTAATCTACAACTCCCTCTAGATTCTGGCTCTGACCTTCTCCACCTGCCATACCTTCCTGCATGCCTATATAACCATACGCTCCCAATAAGATGAACGATTTTCTGATCACATACAAATCCTATACTTTGCTCTGTGACTTTGTTCCCTGTTTCCTCTTAGAATGCCCACCTCCTACTATTTCCAAATGTCTAAAATCTACATACTCTTTGAGTCTCACCAAATGCCACTTCCTCCACAGTATCATCAGTGATGTTCCAACAAGGAAGAAATATGTCTCTTTGAGCATGCGCAGATTTTTTAATCTGTGCTCCCTGTCCATTAATTACTTCTAATTGCATTATAGACACGTACACGCATGCTCATTTCTCTGATAGATCAGTTCCTGAAGAATATCTGAATCTTAGTCAATGTGATACTCCTTCAACTCCTAGTGGTGCGTGCCAGAGTGCACACTCCAAATAAACATTGTTAGAGGAAAACCTGAATTAGATCAATTGTTTAAATCCTTATCTTTGGCTCAGAATCTTCAGGAAAGGTCTGACTTATAATTTTTTATTCTCAACTCTCTCGTTTTATCCCTTACCTCCTTTCCAAGAAAATATAAGATTCAGAAAGTCTTTGGTCTCTGCAAAGAACTTGCTTTATATCCATAGATCTCAAAGGCAAGGTATTCATCCCAGCCTTCCTTCCTCCTATATCCAGTTCCTGTGGCCCACCTTGCTAGTAGATACAACAAGCTCAAGTGAGAAAATATAATTTTGACATAAACCCAGTAAAAGGAAAACATACTTGAGAGGTACTGCCATTTCAAAAAGCAAACTTAAAAAAGATAGCATAGGGCTTCCCTGGTGGCGCAGTGGTTGAGAGTCTGCCTGCCGATGCAGGGGATGCGGGTTCGTACCCCGGTCCAGAAAGATCCCACATGCCGCGGAGCGGCTGGGCCCGTCAGCCATGGCCGCTGAGCCTGCGCATCCGGAGCCTGTGCTCCGCAACGGGAGAGGCCACAACAGTGAGAGGCCCGCGTACCGCAAAAAATAAAAAATATAGCATACTCCACAAAGACTTTGCTGTTACTGGCTATTTCAGAATATCTGTGCCCCAGTGACAATTTCAGGGTGGACACATTCCTTCAGTGCGGATAAGCGAGAGTTGAAGCAATAAAGCTTAGCAAAGCACCCTCCTCTCCTTTTTGTTTATTCGTACCATTCTGGTTATGAGAATAGGGAGGTAGAAGCAGAACAAGGTTAAAATCACCCATGTCAAGGTCAGATACAGAGGGAACAGAATGTCAAGAGTTTTGCTTCCTCAACTGTCTTTTAGCAACGAGCACTTCTGCGCAGATGAAAGAGATGGACGGCCATCACTTCCCCATGAGAGCCACCTCCACAGGCCGCTTCCGTCCAGGCTGCCATCAGGGCGGGGCCCCTCCCTCTCTAGAGGCTAAGTCCTACCCACACCACTTACTGGCTGAATGACCACGGAAAAGTCTGCAATACCTCTGTCCTTTAAATTGCAAAAGAACGTGGTCAGACTTTATAAACTGTAAAGCGCTGCTTAAATATTAGTTGTTTGCGTAAATTCAAAGACAACTGGTTTTGTTTTTGTTTTCATTACCCTACACCTGCAGTCAGCAAACTTTTTTCTGTAAAGGGCCAAATAAGAAATACTTTAGGCTTTGTGGACTGGATGGGGTCTACTGCAACTACTTAACTCTGCCTTTATAGCAGGAGAGCAACCACTGACAATATGCAAATGACAGGATATGCTTGGTTCCGATAAAACTTTATTTATAGAAACAGGTGGCAGACTGGATTTGGCCAATGGGCCATATTTGCAAATCCCTGCCCTACATCTTTGGAGGAAATGAAACCCCAGAGGCAGACAGAAGGGCTTACTAAAATCTTTCCCATTGCTAATGATTTTGTCACTTCTTGTGAGCAACTGTCCTGAGGCTTACAGACATCTCTTTCAGGTACTTTTTGAAATCAGAGTTTTAGTTTTGTGTATTACCATCACCACCTTCATCAACATCCTTTTGGACCTGAGAAGTATTACTGAGACAGGCATAAAAGAACCCTAGTTTTCTACACCTACCACTTGACCACACTCTCTTCTGGGAAAGACAGCTCTGATTATTGTTGAAGAAAATATCAATCATACTTGCGGTGAAAGGTCACTATATTTTTTAACAAATTGGTCCTTTGAGCAAGATGAATTTTAATGGATTGGTTTATTAGCCTAAAGGTTGAACCAGACTGAGAGTAACTGAATGATTTGCTCATAATTAGTATTATTTATAATTATTTTACTTGGGAAAAAAGTATCACCTTAAATGTCAGGATGTTTTTTAATTGCTTCAACGAGATTCAAAATAATTGACTTTGCAAGTGTATTTAAAAAAAAAACTCATTTAAAATTATCTAAAGCTGCTGAGAGTCTGTCTGCAAGAGGTAAGATATTGATATTCATTACTAGGAACAGGGCAGAAATTGATCCATGATTTTTTCTTAACCACACGAATTGTGTATTGTGGTCACTTCTGGACTCAAAAAGAGCTGGAATGCTGATAGGGTGATGTGTCTTTCCTCTTGCCCATTAAATCTGTTCTCTAAGTAAGTATGCTGTGTGAATGTCAGCATATGTCTTTTACTCAAATATATATTTGCATATATTTTATATTAAAAAGGGAGTAAGTACGTGCTTGAAAATAGAAGGGATACACACGTGCTTGGAGGTTGTAGAAAAACACAGTCTATGTACATATTGTGCATGTATCCACGTGATTTGGATGGGATGCCGACTTCTTGAAGGTGAGTAGGTGTATCATTTAGCATCTCTGTAAATATTTATCGGTCAATTGGTGGAGAAGAAAAGGAGAGTACATTAACATCTGGGGAAAGATAGCTTTTAAAATAATGCAAGTTGTAAAATACGGATAAATCACTAGTAAAAAAACCTGCAGCAGAATAACAATGATGATACCTTATAATTATGTAACACTGTAGAGTTACAAACTTTTGCTGTGCTCAGATATAATCTCAGGAGTGCCTCACATCTACATCTGGATGCAGCAAGGAAGGGTAGTAAGGACTTCACCTGACAGAAGGGGGAGAGATGGCTCAGTGAAGTCCAAGGATTTGCTCCCAGTCTACACTGCCTTCCCCGTATTCCACACTCATCTGGAACCCGCAGAAAGGGTGAATGTGTCCACAGGTATCAAAGCCAACCTCAGCAGCCTTCACAGGTCGCCTCAACCAGCCTGACTCAGAATGCAGACCCAAGTTTCCCACGTGAGGGGTTTTAGTGAGTTAAGTAACAAACGGACTGGAAAGAACATCCCAGGCAGGGAATACGGTGACGGGATTAAAAACACAGCCTCTTGTTCGCTTCTTCCAAGCATATTCAGTCTGAGCATGTGCCTGAGACACGGTGTGACACTGACTCGGGTGGCACAGAGTCCAGGACACAGCCAAACCGCTCTTCCAGGGAGCAAAGCAGACACCATCAATCACTACCTGCATGTTTGAGACATAGAAAAATGTAGCCGAGGCTGGGAACGAGAACATTCGAAGATGGCTAAAAGGGAAAGAACACGAAGTTTCCCACTTATCTGCCAAAGACACGCATCTATACAGATATACACACACACACACACACTCACAGGTTCCTCCAAAGCTCCGTAAGAAAATACCCTGCTGAGAGTAGTAAGGGTATATTAACTAATTTTTATTAATGCCATCTTTTATTTGGCTAGCAATCATAATCTATTAAGAGCATTTATTCACATTATCTTACTTATTCAACCCTCAGAAAAATCCTATAAGGC
Source organism: Delphinapterus leucas (assembly GCF_059928025.1). NCBI lineage: Eukaryota > Metazoa > Chordata > Mammalia > Artiodactyla > Monodontidae > Delphinapterus > Delphinapterus leucas. The sequence continues at coordinate 98,427,876 of NC_143135.1, forward strand.
TCATCAGTAATATATTATTATCTCCCTTTTATAGACAAAGAAAACAGAGACAAGAGGTTTCCTTGCTTAAGCTAATCTCACTAAATGGCAGAATGAGAACTTGACTCCTAGTCATTCCTGAGAGCAACTGTGGGAAACTGGAAGGAAGGAGGGAAAAGCCTGAGACATTGGTTCAGAGTGGGAAGAACCTGAACACACTGCCGTCAGACCAGAATTCTTCCTCGTTTAGGTCAAAAGGCCGGCGTAGGTGTGGCCCTGTGACACACAACCATAACGGCGAGAGCGACTTCCAGGCACACTTACTCACTTTGAATTTTCTTGTGCAACTGAGCGTTTGCTCTCAAACTCCTGGCCTCCAATGTCCTGTGAAGTTTCTGGGCAGCTGAGTTGGAACCAACTTCAAACAAGTTTAAGTCTCTGATTCAGCCCCCAAACCCTCCCTCTCCGGCTCTGTGGTCAGTCTTTTGCATCACGACCTGCGAGCGAGCAGTTTTTCTTTTGCACTCCTTTGGGGCTCCTCCCTCACTCTCCCTCAATCTCCCAGGTCCTGTCTGCACTTCTCCCCCTCCGTCTCTCCTGTCCATCCACTTTTCCCACCATCAGGGGCTCTGTGCCCCGTGTGCCCCTCCATCGTCCTCTCCCGGGTACCTACCTGGGCTCGGCAGCCACAGGCACCTTCCGGCTGCCCCTCGGCTTTCTTGGTTCTCTGTCTGATGCTGTCTGAAGCCGCCTGCCTCCATCCAGGGCCTGGGATCCATGAAAGTCTTCAAGCTCTTTGTTACTTTTCCACCTTAGTTGATGATGCTAGGTAAATAACAACAAACCAGAAAAGATGGCATATCAGCTGTGGTTCTCACCCGAAGCTTCCAGAAGTGTCAGCTCAGGCCCCAACATTGCAACAAAGGAATCTAACAGTTGGGTACGCGAAAATCAGTTAGAGGACCGGAGGAGAAAACTTCAGCGCTTCCCAAATTCTGCTGCCCTCCGGGGGCTCCCCCTTGTGGAAGATGCAGGGCATGGCAAGGCGGTACCCAGGCGGGTCGGGGCCTCCGGGAGGAGGGGGAGAGGAGCTCACACACCCCAGGGGTGCGCACCCCCAGGGCTGTGGAGTCCCGCTCCAGCCATGAATAACAGCCCCTGTGTGAGCCCCTCTGTAATTAATCAGGGAACCGCTTTGGGGAGAGACAAGAGTTCCCCATGCCTGGGGGTCTCTGGTCCAGGTGAGTATGGCATGAGTCATGAGCTTGCACAGTTTACACTCTGTATGGACGTGGTGACTGGCAACCACTTGCCCCTTCTTCACGTCCAATTCCCTCACCAGCACAAATGTATCATAAGGTCGGACATCCACACAGGGCTCTACCGGTGAGACAGGCGTGGTCTCTGCCATCTGAGGACAGGGAGATGGTCCAGGCTCTTGGACTCTGGCCAGTGTGGGCACCCATCCTTTTGGAGTCCTGGCAACTTCCTGCTCCCCACTTGATGGAAACAGACTGTATGTTCACATAGTATCTTTCTGCGGAGAGATTCCGCCTCATTCATTCCCACCTACCCTGGCAGTTAAGTAGAGTAGGAAATCAAATATAGCACTCTTTCTGCAAACAGAATGGGAGGCTCATGCAACCTAGAAAGGTGTCCAATGCTCTAGAAAAGCCATCAGTGGAGCTAAGGGCCCAGGTTTCCCGACTTCCTCGTGCCTCCTGTGCCTAGACTGTGTTCTGCCTCTGGAGAGCAGGGGAGGTGGGGCTCCCGGACCTTCCTCAGTGCAGGGCGATGAGCGGCACCCTGAAGGAGTATTGATCGACACGGTGGCTGTGAAGACCACGTGCTGGGTGTGACACAGACATCTGGACCCAGAGCGAGCCTGCCGGAGAGACTGTGTCATTATGTCAAAAGCTGGGGAAACAACCAGTGGGCCTACTGGGATGCTCTTTATTTGCCAGAACCTAGTAAGGAAGCTGCAGAATGACAACAGTGCCCCGGCCAGAGTTCACATGCCACCACGTGTGTGGTGACACATTATCTCATTTCACCCTTATACCATTTCTGAGATGGAGTCGGGTTAACCCCATTTTATAGATGAAGAAACTGAGTTCAGAGTAGTTAACTGCCCATAAGATAAGCGGCCATGATAGGGATCAAACCTAAATCTATTTCAGCCTAGAGCTCTTCTCACCATATCACATTGCCTCTGTGACTCTTCTAGCTGTCCTGGCCAGGGGACTCGGGCCACGGCATATTAATTTCAGCAAAGCCAAATCTCAAGCCAATTCCCGCTGATCTCTATTTAAACTCCATTACCTCCCTGATGTTGGTAGCTGCTCTGTACTGAACCACACAGAAAGACTGAGCTGGGAGTAAAAATATAAAACTCCACTTACTAAAAACCATCGCTTCTTCATTGGCTCTTTCTCCATAAGCAACCTCGACACTACAGAACCAAAGATAAAACGAACACAGAAATACCCTGGGCAAAAGTAGCTGAAATAATGTGATGAAGGAGACGTGTCAAGTCATGATATGGACTCACTAAATATTTCTATACTATACCTATACTGGGCTCTGGGCTGAATGTGAAAGAGGCAACCCACCCTGAAGACACTTACATGTTGTTATAAACTGAAATCAAGTTAAAAACAGCAACAAGGATTTGGAGAATTCAAGGAAAGCTGCAAAAACAAAAAAAAGAGATTCCTTTCATGTAATTGGATCTCAACCTGAGGACCTTCAGTGACTGACTGCTGTGAAGGACGGAATAAAAATCCAGGAATACTTCTCAAAGAGAAGGAGCAGTGGGAAGCAGCCACATAGCACAGGGAGATCAGCTCGCTGCTTTGTGACCACCTGGAGGGGTGGGATAGGGAGGGTGGGAGGGAGGGAGACGCAAGAGGGAAGAGATATGGGAACATATGTATATATATAACTGATTCATTTTGTTGTAAAGCAGAAACTAACACACCATTGTAAAGCAATTATACTCCAATAAAGATGTTAAAAAATAAAATTTAAAAAAAAAGAGAAGGAGCACGCGAAGGACACATGCTCATGGGTGGAAGAATAGGAAAATGAGTGGAGTGGGAGGGAGAGTCTTGTTTCCCTTTGGGCTGGTCGGTGCATCCCGTTCTGCGCCACCCCAGGCAAAATGGAGGATGCTTATAATAGAGCAACCATAGGAAAGAAGGGATCAGAATTCATCTCAGGAGGAATCTGGAAAAGTGGAAACGTTTAAGCAGGTGAAGATACGACTCCGTACAGGAAATGACTGCTATCTTCAAATATCCAAAGGGCTCTCCGGTAGAAAGGGACGGGATTTGCTCTAGCTTTCAGGGAATACGATGGAACCAATGGGGAGAAACTCCAAAGAGGGTGCTTTTTGACTCACAGAAGAAAAATACTCTGCTAGCTCAATCCAAAACTAGAAGGATCACTTCCTGTCTGGAGAAGGTCAGGAGGGCTCTGCCATTGGAAGTTCTTTGGTCAAAGGACGGGCCCAGGCAGGAAGACCTTCTGGACTGAAATAACCCTTGGGGATCCCTTTAGCTCTAAGCGTGTTGGGGTCTCTGAACAACCTGAGTTCCAAGCGGAGAAAGTGGACAAGAGAAATGCAGGAAATCCTCACACAGAGCATATAACTCCTACTTAGGGATCACATGTCCTAATATATTCAATGACCACCTAAATGCCAAATGTGCTTACGCCTTTTCCTCTGTTTCTCTTGAACAGAATTATTTATTTTACTGTCTCAGGAATTCCAATATTTAAGTATCTCCTAGGTGAGGCAAACACCCTTTAGAATAGTGGAAAACACAAAGGAGAAGGCCACACTCCCACCCTCTCATCAGTTTAAGGAGAATCTGAGGTTTTAAAAGAGATGTTTAGAAGCCAACTGGTCAAAGACCCCCACCCCTCATGTCTGAATTCCTTCCTTATCTTCCCTGTTTGAGTGTTGCCTGATCTCTGTTTGAATGCTGCCTCCAAAGCTAATTTCATTGTTGGCCATTCCAATGGGGAAATTAGCAAAAATATACACATGTAAAATGCATCAGCAAGACATGGAAACAAAGGCAAAGAAAAATGGTACCTTTAATATGCACTGTATCAGAGTATAAAGACAGAGCCTAATATTAATAAGGATTATAAAAAGTCAGATTATAGTAAATTTTTAAAACGCCACCTCCAAAGCAAATAAACTTATTTACAAAATAGAAACAGACCCACAGACAGAAAATAAACTTCTGGTTACCAAAGGGGAAGTGGGGGAGGGATAAATTAAGAGTTTGGGACTAACATATACACACATTACTATATACAAAATAGATAACCAACAAGGACCTGCTATATAGCACAGGGAACTCAATATTTTGTAATAACCTATAAGGGAAAAGAATCTGAACAAGAATAAATAGATAGAAAGATAGATAGATACATATAAATGAATCACTGTGCTGTACACCTGAAGCTAACACATTGTAAATCAACTGTACTTCAATGAAAAAGTGAAAAAATAAAGTAAAATAAAATAAAATAAAATAAAATACCACCTCCAGTGTGAGTGGCCACTACTTAATGACACATGGTACTGGTAAAAAGCATAGGTGACACTGTTGCTCGTCAGGCTATCTTTTGCGTATATGTGCAAGCCTTCCAGTGCCGGGTGGGAAGATAGAATAGGGGCAGGAGAAATTAAAATGGTGAAGGTTGCTAATAAGGAGGAAAGCAAGGTATGGGGCTTTGAGGGATGCTGGTACGTGGTATGTATTTCACTTGCTTGTATGATGGGGATTGGGGCAGAGTTATAAAAATGAGTGCAGAGCTGGTGGGCATGGCAGACAAGAAAAACGGGGCATTAAAGAATTGACCTCTGATTGAGTAGAGAGGATGGAGGGCTTAAGTGGAGGAGGGAAAAGACATAGAGTTTAGGGGTGGAGGAAAAGGGAGAAACACGAGATCAGTGAGGGAATTGAGAGGTAGGGAGAAGTGAGGAGAGAGCCTCAAGCGAGGTCCAAGATACTTGGGATGTTTCCAAAACCATCGTGGGGTCTCAAGAGATGGTGAGAGGTGGGGATAAGGGTAAATGTTTAGGGGGATGCAAGAGACAAAGCCCGGAAAGATCTCCGGAGTGGAAAGAAGCAGAGAGGAAGCTAGATTCATCATAAGACTTAGTCTCTTCCTGGCTGCAAAAGACTGTTAATCCATCAGAAAAATGTGAATCCGTCAAGGGTTGACTGAACACCTCCTATATGCTCAGACATGTGATAGAAATAGAAATCAAAGTGTTAGTAAAAAGTCATGCTAAAGAATGTCCCGTAGTAAGCTTAATTACTATCAGTCAATTAACAATCGTTGATTTAGGAACTACTATAGCTGGGGACCACGGTCAGCACGAGCTATACCGTTGGGATCACCAGGCCTATCGACATGGAGGTCACAAATAGTGGGGTGGGGGGGGTAGAGCCAAATGTAAAACTGCTACGAAGAATTATAGGGTGCTTCAGAGAAAGATGACGTACAAAAATAGGGTTCGTGATTTTCACATTTTTAACAAAAAAGAGATGTGGGAAGCCAAGAGAAGCAGGAGTCAGGCCACGGCAAGTTTCTTCCCGGCCTGAGACTGGCAGAGAGCGTTGCCCGACAACTTCTCAGGGTCCAGAGCAAGGGGGCAGATGCCAAGCCCAGCAGAGGACTGCTGGGGACTGGCGCAGAGCCAGACTGGGTAAGAAACTGACTCCACTCCTCAAGGACATCAGGAGCTCATGATGGAAGGAGGAAGCCTTCTGCCTGAGCTCCTTCCCCTCTGGACCCCACTCACCCTGCCTGGCTTGACCTCTTCAGCTCATTTGGCCTCCGCCCATGGCCAAGTGAGAAAACCATCTCTAAGGAGCCTCTCCAATTTCCTGAATTTTCTGTCTGCCTTGCTTTCCTACTTGGGTTCACAGATGAGCCCGTGACCCTCAACGACTGTTTTGGGGAAGCTTTTGCATTTTCCTTGGCAAAGGTGCAGCTCGCTGAATTCTTTTAGGCCAGGCCAATAACAACAAGCCCTAAAATCGCTGAGCCAAGTGGTTTCTTTGGGGATCTGCTTACATTCCCTCCCTGAAAAGAGCAGGGGGCCCACTTCGTGCAGTCTCTGCACACAGAAAATGCATGCTCCACTTTTAAGGTGGCGGAGGCATGGGAGGCTTTGACCCAAGAGAGGATGAGGCACAACTGATTTTTGCTTTGGTTTTATATTGCTCGATTGGGTTTCATTCCAGTTTAGATGATGGATAAGACGGCTCGGAGTCAGCTTCCTTGAAGACTGTCTTGAGAAAGGGCTAGGGAAGCTTTTAGTGCAAGCCCCATGGGATCCCAAGTTGGCAGAAGAATTTATGTGTGTCAATACCCTCTCTCATTCCTGAACTTCCACTCAGTTCAGGGTTCAATACTGTAATTACATTCTTGTAAGTTGTGGCTTTGGGAAGAAGATGGAGTCAGTCTATAGACGGCTTGATTTTTTTTTTTTTTAATAATCATGGAGGGATGCTTGGGTAGAAATAATCCAATTCCATAAAGGATTACTCCAAAGTTTTGTGGGGTTTTTCTGATTTGGAAACTGTTATATGATGATTTTTCAATCAGTTTACCTCCCCCGTTTATTTTCTATCATGCGAATGTGAGAACGTGGTCATGTTTCCCAGGTGTCCCTAGCTGAGGGGAAAACCTTGAGAACTATCTTCATGGGAGCCTGTCAAGCAGTGGCCGTCAAACAGCCACTATGGAATTAACAATTATCTGTGAACAATTCACAAGGCATGCCATCCATGTGCAGATCACTGAGAACTGACTGCCTCTGAGAAGTGCTTGCAAGATTAGCCAAACGGCCTTGCAAAAACAACAACAACAAGAAAATGATCACAGAAGTACTTCCTCATTTCTTGGCATCAGTGCATGGCTCAGGCGACAGAGTTGCAGGTTCATGCTCCGAGTCTGAGGGTATTCTTCAGGTGGGGGAAACAGGGTCTCTTGAAAAGTAAAATTTGAACACATGCTCACACGGCAAGATGACCCACATGTATCCAGAAACACCTAGAGCAGTCATTCAGTACTGAGCTTTCCTACTCAGATGGAAACTAAAGGGTTCTGGGGTCAAACCTGCCATTTTTAGAAGACGTAAATCAGGGCAATCTCATTTGCAGATGGGTAAATACATTCTAGGGACCTAAGCCGGCTTCAGTGACTTTATCAAAAAGCCTGGCATTAGAGCAAGAGGGTTGATACTGAGAACCCTCCTAGGAAGGGGCTCATCCAACAGCCCACTGCACCGTCTGACCCAGAAGCTCTCCAGCAGTTTCCAGCCACTGTGGGGACCTGGCAATCAGAAGTAACCCCATCTTGGGCTTCCCTGGTGGTGCAGTGGTTAAGAATCCACCTGCCAATGCAGGAGACACGGGTTCGAGCCCTGGTCCGGGAAGATCCCACATGCTGAGGAGTAACTAAGCCCGTGTATCACAACTACCGAGTCTGTGCTCTAGAGCCCGCGAGCCACAACTACTGAAGCCCGTGCGCCACAACTACTGAGCCTGCGCTCTAGAGCCCGTGAGCCACAATTACTGAGCCCACGCACCACAACTATTGAAGCCCGCACACCTAGAGCCCATGCTCTGCAACAAGAGAAGCCACCGCAATGAAAAGCCCGTGCACCGCAACGAAGAGTAGCCCCCGCTCACCGCAACTAGAGAAAGCCAACGCGCAGCAACGAAGACCCAACGCAGCCAAAAAATTAAAATTAAAAATAAAAAGAAGTAACCCCATCTCCATGCTTTGGAGGAAAATTTACAAACTGAGGTTTGCCTGACCTAACAACAGGGATGCTTAGTTTTCCTATATCAACTGATGAAGAGAAGATACTGGCATTTCCAACCAAGAAAAAAAAAGGATAGCTTAGGCTAAAAGCAGCCTCAATGTGGGAAACCAAGTGAGGTTGTGAGAAGAGTCAAATTTCTTGCACTTTATTAAGAATTCAGCTGGACCCTCCAGAGATGCTCATCTTCAGGGGATTTCATAGGTCCTTGGCCAGAGACCAACCTGGATCATAAGAGGAAACCCCCTGGGCCTTTCTTTTAAAGAAAGAGCTTTTAGTCATCTGGGCTTTGCTTATTGAAAGAATATTCTTTCTTGTCCTGGAGTCAGGGTAAAAGCATGTGCTGCCAGGTTATCTGAGAGGCCCACAGGGAGATGCCAGTGAGACAAGCCCAGTGGTCCCCTACGGAACTCTTTCATCTTGAAGGCCAATAAGATGCCATCTTCACTACACTTCCCAGGGCCTGCTGTCTTCAGACGGCACGACAGCAATGAACACAGAACTCAATTGCCACTCCTTTCCCATTTCACTCTTAATGCCAAGGAAATCTGGTATCAGAGCCTTGGAATTATGAATTGGAAAATGGTGACAAGAAGAGTGAGGGTGCAAAGTAATTTAGGACACTGAATGTCACCCAATAATATGAAAATAGGTCATGCAGGATATCGCCATGGAGCTTTTTTTTTTAATAGATATATTTTTTTAATTGGGGTATAGTTGCTTTACAATGTTGTGTTAGTTTCTGTTGTACAACGAAGTGAATTAGCTATATGTATATGTATATTCCCTCCCTCTGAGACCTCCCTCCCACCCACCCCCCATCCCATCCAGCTAGGTCATCACAGAGCACCGAGCTGAGCTCCCTGCACGAAACAGCAGTCCCCACCAGCTATCTGTTTCACACATGGCAGTGCACATACGTCAGTCCCAATCTCCCAATTCACCACCACCCCGTGACCACACGTCCGTTCCCTACGTCTGCATCTCTATTCCTGCCCCGCAAATAGGTTCATCTGTACCATTTTTCTAGGTTCCACATATGTGTGTTATTATACGATATTTGTTTTTCTGTTTCTGACCTACTTCACTCTGCATGACTTTCTGTTAAATTTTTCCCTCTCAGTTCTTTGGGGAATTCTCCCTGCTTCTGTGTGCAGAGAGCCCCACTAACTCACAGTAACCTGAGGGTTAGAGATCATCACCGTTAAGAGCGGGGCCACAGCGGTGGCAATGGGATCATATGATCCCACTCGCTCTATGTCAAGGCCATAGTCTACCCATAATGATAGGTTATAGGGGTAAGTTTACACAGTGAATAGGCCACTGCTGCTCCCTCCTTGATTCTCAGCAAGAAAAGTGCAGAAAGTTCAGTTACTCCCACTGGCCACTGGACAAATGCCCAATTGCTCTCTGGGGAAATCTCACAGCGACTGTGTCATTGTGAATTCCTCCCTCTCATGCCCCTCCTTCATGGCCACTTAGTTGCCAAGCTCTGTCCATTCTTTCTCCACTGCATTTCTTGAATTAGTCCTCTTCTTTGATTCCTGCGGCAATCATCCTTGGTGAAGTTCTCATTTTTTTTTCTCCACTGGGCTTTTGCTCTATCTTCCCATTTCGTTTCCCGATACCACTGTAATCCATTTTACACATGACCCTCGGTTGAGTCTTCCTGATGCATGCCTCCCCGATCACGTCACTCTTCTGTTCAAACACTCGTGGTGATACTTTGCTGCCTGCTGTTCACAGTCCAAACATGGTGATTCTGCATTGCTTATTGACCAAACTCCAATGAATAAATTGATAGCTTTATTCACAAAGAGGAAATTGTCCAGGGACTCGCATGTTAGCCTATGAATAAAGGACTGAGACTCAGAAAGTTGCTCAAACTTCAGTAGCCCATGTACTGGAGGTGAATTTCACTTGTCCTGTCCCAGTGGGTTTCTCTCCTATACATCCCCCTTGTCCCAATCAAAAAGTGCTTTTCCTGTGTCCACCCTGACTTATCCCTCAGGCTCTTGAATTCTGCTATCTTTAACTATTACTTCTTTTTTTTTTTTTTTTTTTGCAGTACTCAGGCCTCTCACTGTTGTGGCCTCTCCCGCTGCGGAGCACAGGCTCCGGACGCGCAGGCTAAGCGGCCACGGCTCACGGGCCCAGCCGCTCCGCAGCACGTGGGATCCTCCCAGACCGGAGCACGAACCCGCGTCCCCTGCGTCGGCAGGCGGACTCTCAACCACTGCGCCACCAGGGAAGCCCTAACTATTACTTCTTTTAATAGTGAGTTCCACTCTCAGAAATGAGATTAACAAAGTAAAAAAGGAACAAGTGACTCCTAAGAGAAACACTAAAGAATGACCGCAGCTTGAGTGGAGAAGGGGAGCCCATGGGTGTTTGTGACTCTTCTTTGTTCGATTCCCTGCATCTCAGGACCTTAATCGTCCACAGACTAGCCTCTTGACTTTGATGGGGATTTCTCTTCTGTGCTTATGCTTCAGTTACTCAAAACATGATCATCACAATTAGACGGTCATAATACCCCATGATGCTAGGAATGGTTTAATGGAGAAACATACTTGGGTAAAGAGCCTTGGATATTAATCAGAGTAATGCATAGAGACTGTAGAAAGCAACTTGGAGAATAACACAGAAAAATTACTCAGTCACTTTGACCATCTTTACAGCACTGCTATTTCTGGGGCTGAATGCAAGAGCAGCTAGGAGTGGGGGAGGGGGAAGACACACCACATCACACACAAATCTGAGGATTCCAATTCTGCAACATTTCTTGTCATGTGTAAAAAGATGGACATAATCTCCCTCTACATAAGGCCTATAACAGTCATTCCCCTTTCCCCAGAAGTAACACAGACTACAACGATAACAGCCTAGAAAGGTGAAGAGCTAACTTTTCTTTTAAAAAGAAAAAAAAAGGAGAAAATGAACAAAAGAAACAAGCAAATACGAACAGACTCTGAAGGATATTTTGCCTGTCAGTGCACTGTGATGCACAGCTGGGAAGTTCTTCTTAAGATCTAACCTGCATCTCTCTTGCTGTTTTTGTTTGCTTGTTTGTTTGACCATAGACTGCTCTAGCCTCTTTGCCAACAGAGAAATACTCACAGCCCTACCCAGCTGGCCACTTGGCTCAGCTAACGGGGCTGTTCTCAAATCCATGGTTAAAATGTCTGTCCCTGAAAAGGGCCATTGAGCTTGGCTCCATAAGAAAGCTCTGGACCGCACCTCTCAAGCTAGACAGCCCTGCCATATGTGTGTGAATGTAGATGCCATCGTGACCACCGCTTCTATCTACTAAGAAAAAAGTCAAAGCAAGATTCGTGCCTGAACTTCAACCTCTGCCCAGAGAGCGCTGAAGCGTCGGCTACCGGGAATTAACCTCTATCCTCTCGTTACAGGGACGCTAGGCCAGAGCAGGGGGTGACCACGAAGATGAACCCTGGGCTCTAGCCCTCGGGTGGTGTTTGCCTCGCAAAACCTTTCTATTTCCTGGGGGTGAAGGTAGGGCTCTTTAGCAAAATTTTCAATATGGAGTGGTACCCCAACTTTTTCCTTCGACATCCATAGTTTCTTCTATCTTATAAAATGTCACTCTTGATTTTTTTAAAAAAGCACAAAGGGCTGACAGTATAAACAAGATGGGACTTCAGAAGGCCAGAAGGCTCTCTGCATTTTGCCAGAACCAGGCTTTGCCTCCTTTTGGGTTTCCCGAGGTGGCCAGCACCCTAGAGCTGGTGATTTCTCAGGGGGCCAAGTGTAAAGGGGGCTTAGGACTTCCATGTCTGGTGAGAGACCCCCTGAAGGCTAGAAGGAGGAGGCAAGAGCAGAGACCCATCCAACCTGTGTTCAGAATTACCGGGGAAAGTTCCTTAATATTCCCCACCTTGGTTTCTTCACCTGTAAAATGGGGATAATAATGGGAGCATATCTCATAGGACTGTTGGGAAGATTTAATTCAAAGGGATAAAACCCTTAACACAATGCCTGACACATAAGGAGTGACCATTTAATTGCACCTCTTGGTATTAATATGAGTAGAGTCACCTCTGGGGGCAAAGTAGCAAAGAGAAAGAGTGGGAAAGAGAGCTCCGGGAAGTGACCAAGGCACTGCCATCCCCCTGGCCCTGGTGATGACCCCACTGTGCAGGGTGCAGAACATTCTTCCATTCACCCAGGCCCCAGCTCGCTCCCAGATATGGAACAAGCCGGCGGCACAATAAAGACCTGCCTTCCACAAGATGGGCACCGCGCCGAGCGGCGCCTGGATCCAGAGGAGATATCTCTGTCCAGCATTTCTATCAGGGCTCTTCCGAGCCAGCTCCTGGGGCGCACACAAAGACCCATTCAGGATGGCTGGGGCGCTGAGAGCAAGCAGATGAGCAGAGGGGCCCAGGAAGGGGGTGGAGAAGCAGCACAGTGCCTGGCACCGACCCGGCCAGGGCCGCCTCGGGCAAGTGGGCATGGAGGGCTCAGGCCCGCAGCCGGGGCTGCACGCTTTATCCTTCCTCGGATGCCTTTCTCCGGTGGTGGTCCAGGGCCTGGAGACACCAGCTGCCGTGGCTGGGGCTGAATGACCTCGCTGGAGGAGGCGGGGAACCCCCAACCCCACCACGCCAGCCCAATACGCCGGGTATCCAGTGGAAACGGGCCATTACTAACTGGCTTGCCATTTCAAAAGCACTTCTTTCTGGGAAAAATGCCTCTCAGAGGTTCCCACCCTGGGGAGGTACTAGCTGAGGCACTGAAGTGACAAACAAGAAGCTAAATTAATACACAGCAGCCACCCGTTACTCCCCAGGACCTAGGAAGTGGCTTCGTGTTCTTCAGCCTCAGTTTTCCCACCTGTACAATGGGGCCTGGTAAAATAATCTGTTGGAATTCAAAGAGAAGCTGTTGAGAGAGTTTCTAGGCAGCAGTGTGTTTATTCTCTCTGAGCCAGCAGGCAGGCCCAGCCCCAGCCTTCCTCTCTGTGGCCTCCTGGAACGCATGGAGAATGCCTGGTCTGGGGCTCCCATCAGCATGGCTCTGCGGGCAGCCCCCAAATGTGTCAAGTCCGATGCATCAAGGCCATGCCAGCTCTGCAGTGCTCACAATTTTGGAGCAGAGAGGCTGCTGAAAGGACCATGATCCATGAAGAAAAGAAGATTCCCTCCTTTACCTTTTTCCTCCTAAAATTACAGAAGGCTATCTTAATAACGTCTGACAGATTAAACGTGGAACAGAAAACTGAGCCCCTTCTTGTCACCAGGTTTCTAAGACATTTCCTACGGCACAATGTCATTTTGCAGATGACTCAACTCAGTAGGACTGAAGGGATTTTCTATCATCTAAAGATGTTTCTACATCAATTAATCCAGTTGTCCAGCTTTCCTGGAATGCACTGACTGCATTTATTCACTGAGATACCTCTCATCCAGTGGTAAAACTCGGTACACGTACCACCTCCTCCAGGAAGCCTTCTCTGACGACACAGCTCAAATCAGTACCCCTTCATCATGCTCCCACAACGCCCCAGGCACACCTCTCTCTCGTGGCACTTAGGAAACGACTTGAAATTGTCTGTTTATGTGTCTCAGTCTTCTCTGTGGTCGGGCACTGTATTTTACCAAGCTTCCAGCACAGTGTTGGCACGACGTAGGAGCTTAATAAATGTTTACTGAACTAAATGGATGTGTTGCTGGCATAAACCCCCACTTGTAATTTATAAGAGTATACTGTAACCTTTGCTCTCAGGAAGTTCTATCTCGTAGCTAACCCAACTCTCCCCTGCACACATATGTTGCTACTTATTCTAACCTCAGCTGGTGACCATCTTCATTCTTATGAGAGCAGCAGAAGAAATCACTGCTATCGCTCATCATTTCTTTCTACCAAGTCAGACTTACTTTCTTTCAGGCTTAAATCAGGAACAAACTATCAGAATCTCATATCTGACAGCTTTTACTTTTAATAGACAAATAGAAAAGGACTTTCAAGAAGGATTTTGGCCAGAGAGAATCTGTGCATTTCAACAAGCTTCTGGGAGGCACCTACTATGTGCCAGACGGTTTGTGAGAGAATAAATACATGCTGAAGTCCCGGCCATCAAGAGATCCCTAACCTAGAATAGGGAATAAACAGGGGTACTTAACCTATTAACAAGCAGCACTCCACTTTCTTTGTGGTGCCCTGATTAGAATCACCAAGTTTTGTGAGAATGTAAGAAAGTCCAGACTGCAAAAAAAACAAAGTTTCCAGTTTCTGCGCAACTTGGGAGAAAACTAGTGGCCCAGTCAGGGAACACACTGGGGACACGTTGATGAGCCCATGAAAAGATCAGTGCCTTGCCTGGGTGTGTTGACATTGTGACAGAAATCTATTTGCATTTTCACTGCTGGGAGGAGGCTGGCCTCCACTGACCACATATTCAGGAAGCTGGCACGAGCCCCTGATCACCAATCTCTACACTGGCAGCCTCCCTTCTTCTGGCCAAGGAGCTCCGGGTCTGCGTGACTTGAGGCAAGTCATCTGGGGACATTTGGGATTCTGATCGGGTGAGCCAGTGGAGGCAGCACAGATAAGACCAGGACAGAAACCTGGCAGCCTAAGTAACATCTGCTTGGGCTGAGGTTTTGGCATCGGCTCCTGCGGGGAGCCTGGGGCTGGAGCCTGGGAAGGCTGCGGTTGGAGCAGGTGACAGCAGGTGGCGCAGGAGAGCAGAAACCAACCCTTGGTGGGGCCCAAAGAAAGCATGGGATTAATTCTGCCCCAAAGAGAGGCGCTAGGGCTGAGAAAGGCAAAGGGGACCAGGCTCTCCACATGGTGCCAAAAACAGCAGACTGTCCCCATGGAACATACAGCCAGATACCGGCATTTCTCAGGTAATGTAGATGCCATCGTGACCACTGCTTCTATCTACTAAGAAAAAAATCAAAGCAAGATTTGTGCCTGAACTTCAACCTCTGCCCAGAGAGCGCTGAAGAGTCGGCTAAGATAGGACGGAAGAGGTCTGGGTAAAATCCTTGCATGGTCAGCATCTTTAGGACATGTGCAAAGAAAAGGAAAAACAGCATACAATATTAACTTCAGGAGCAAGATAAACACTCCTAGAGCTGAAAGGCTCAAACCACTCTGAACCCTTAGACGGCTGATGGGTAAAGTATAATTCTCCAAATAACCTTCCCCCTAACAACAACAAAATGAAAACAAACGACGACAACAAAAGCACTTAATCTGGTTGGTAAAGTTCCGGAAAGCAACATTTTCAAACATACACACAAAAAGGGATTATATCTCCATCTTAAAGCTACTAGACAAAGCCACCTTCTCAATGTTCTTATCTCTGGGTAAGCTGCCTCCAAATCATACCATTATGGGAATAGGACGGCCAGAAAGTTCCCCTCCCACAGACACCCAAGGCTTCTCAGTTTCTGTGCCCCAAAGGGCAGAAAGCATGGTCCTACTTATTTATTTACACAGCACCGTAACTTGAAGAACGTTAATTGGGGAATTCTAAGCAGGGGGGTAAAAGTGCCACACACAGGATACAGGACAATCTGTCTCTTCTGAGAGAGAACATTCCAAAGCAGTAGACTGATGAGACGCGCAATGGAGAATTTACCTCATATACTGAAGCAGCGTAGGTTGGCTTGGGGATAAATTTTAGGGAATGCAAGGAATTTTACTTATTTTTCCATTTCGTTTACTTTCACGTTGCTATTTCTCTTGTGGGGAAGCAGTCCTAGATACCTAAGGTCTGACGTTTTATAAATCAATTCTCTGTGTTTACTTAAGTACATGTACATATATGCAGCATGTTGCATTGCTTGAGAAAAAACATTTGATGTATTTGTTCTCAATCTTCTGCAAAAAGCAGGGTCTGTCCAGCTCAGTTCGCTGCTGGGTTTACTGCTCAACTAGGACAGTAAAGGAGTCTGTTCTATAACCTACCACCTGTAACTTGGTGGGCCCACCTCACAGACGTCTCCAAAGCAGAAAGTGTAACAGCTCAGCGATTAGGCTCCATCAAAGGGCCAGGAGAGCGGAGAGGAAGGGAGGAGGAGTTCCTCTGGGTGGGACCAGAAAGGCTTCATGGACTCAGATACTGTAGTTGTTTCATCCTCCGTGCCATGGACTTGCTTCGTTCTGCCTGGAATGTCCTTCCTCATCTCCCACCATCTTCCTTTTGTGGGTAATTTTTCATCTTCTTCAAGAATCAGTAGTGATCCCGTCTGAAGCCCTTCCTGACCAGCACCTTGCCCTGTGTGTCCTTAGAAATCCTGTGCGAATCTCATTCCAAGTACATGACATTAAGAATGATGCGGCTCTCACCATCTTCCTGCTATAAAATTCGCTATTGTAGATTCCTGTTCTTCTGCTTCTTCGTGTTTTCCCACATCCCTCTCCCCCCAACTCTTTCTAAGTAGGGTTGCCAGATGAAAACAGAATGCCCAATTTAAACTGAATTTCAGGTAAACAACAAATAATTTTTAGTATAAATATATCCCTGATATTCCACGTGTTGTTGTATTTTTATTTGCTAAGCATGGTAGCCTCATCCTGAGACCCCTGAGTTCACGCCTGTTCCCCCCTCCCCGTCCCCCTGCGGCGAGGGGTGGGAGATGCATTCAAAGCCGCAGATGCACTTTCTCAGCATTGACCTCTCTCCCCAGCCAGCCCCCCCTCCAGAAGAAAGGGGGTACCCCTTGCGCACCCCTCCAGAATACTGGACGAGTAATCTAAGGTCAAGTTCAGACCCATTTGGTGTTTTTTCTCCTGTACTGGGTGTATTTATTCAATAGAAATGAAGTTTAAGTGTTTTGTTCAATATGAAAACGCTCAGGTGTTTTGAAACAGGAGGGTTATTGCTTGCTTTTCATTTAAAAACTGTATGAATTCTACGACACTTTGCAATCTGTTAAGTCCATGTTGAATTTCAAAGTATGGCCACAGCTGGATGTAGTGACATTTACCTTGTCAGTTCCTGCTGGCTCTTTCAACCCATTCTGTCCTGGAAGAAGCAAGGGAGATGCAGCTGGCAAGGTATGAACCTGCAGAAACACAGCCAGCCCCAACAGACAGTGTCCAGCATTGTGAAATGTCTTCAAGCTCCACATGCCCTCCTTATTTCACTATTTTAGCAAATGGAACTTTAAAAGCGAAAATAGCAACATCTTGGATTTCTCTAACAAATCCTTTCCACCAAGATTAACATTCTTTCCACTTACACCCCAACTCCCAGCGTGAAAATTCGCAGCAAGAATAATTTATGGCAATGTTGCCCTAACTTTTTTATATCATCACACACAGGAAGCTACAACAATTGCATAACTGCGATACCTTGGAAAAAATCTGGGAGATTCTATTTGAGACTTAGTAATAAAATTAATTAAATTTCATTACTTACTTTTTAAATTAGCAAATGCTACGGAAGATACTAAATACGGACTTTGTATAAACTCTCCCAGTAAAAGAAATCATTTTCTATTTAGAAACATCTAATATCTGCTTTTAAAATGTAATGATTAGGGAATCCCCTGGCAGTCAAGTGGTCAGGACGCTGCATTTTCACTGCCGCGGCCTGGGTTCGATCCTTGGTTGGGGAACTGAGATCCCACAAGCCACACGGCACAGCCGGAAAAAAAAAAAAAAAAAGTAATGATTAAAATCACATATGCCGTCTATATTATTAGACAAAATACAAAATATTAGAGCAAATGAAATCAGGAAAAAATATCTAACACTTTATAGGGCAGGCAAAGCAAAGAACATTGCTGATGAAAAAATCATGACTAAAAAATAATCAAACTAACACCCGGACATTTTAACAGGATGATCCGGGGAAAGTGAATTGCATGTAGCTTCCCAGGACACTCTGGTGTGTGTGTGGGGGGGGGGGGGGAGCGAGGGGGGGGGCATTCATAGGGTTTTAGATACCCAAATAGCCATTACGGACGTCAGCAAGTTTACAGATGAAGCCATACAATGAATGTTCAAATAGAATTAAAAATTTCTAAATAGTTATCAAAACTGCTTTTATATACTTTCCCACTATAAGAAACTTTCAACCATCCATATCTCGGATAAATGCCTCGTAAACTATCCCAGCCACCCCAAGCCTGTCACAGTGCCCCTGGGAAGCTCTGCCTTAGAAATGAGATCATTCTGGTCCATTTCCAGCCCACTGTTGGTGCTACAAGCATAGTGAAAATGAACAGGTACTGAAGAAGAGAAGTATTCTTATCTTTTAACCAAATCAGAATCTTCCCCAAATATTAAGGATTATGAAACACTGAGGTAAGTTCCCCACAGAAGACTCAGGGGTTGCCCTCCTTCCTTAGCCAGCCTTGGTGTGTGGAAAGGGCCAGTGAACCATCCCACTCCACCATATATCGGGAGCAACTGTGAAATGACAAGAGAGAAAAAAATGCAAAAAACTCGGTCCTAGTTGGGAGCTTACTGTGGGGACAGTGAGACCAACAAACACATAAACAGAGATACAAGGGCATCTGTGGTTCACCTGAGTCTTGCCCATGATGAGGTTCAACAATTCTGAAGATTCAGTGATTCTTTCTTGCCCATCCTCAATTTATGGTATAACCAGACACATGCTTTTACAGAGCCTCTGGCTGCCTTCCCCCTCAACAATTCTCTGTGCTCCAAGAACTTGCCTCAAGTTTGACTCTTGAGAGTGTTTTCCTCCTCCTGAAAAGTATGCTGCCTTTTCCCTTCTCACTCTCAACCAGCCCAGATGGTTTCAGAGCTTGGAAAGAAGGGCCCAGCATCACCAGTTACCACTGGGTGACTGTATCCCTACATGCCTGGAACATAAAACCTAGACAACTGGGGAGCGGGGTGGAAAATGAACCTAACAGTTTTTAGGACAAAAGCGCTTTCTCTACTCATCCCACTGCCCAGGGTTCAGCAGGGTTTCACTGAGCAAACGATTTTGAAATTGTCAGCCAAGCCTGTGCCTCTCAAGAGCCTGTCTCTCTAGTTCCATCCCTGAAAGGATCACAGTTTTGAGCCATGTGGCTTTCATGATTCTTTCATGGATGGCACATCCATCAGGGAGTCCCATCTGAGCCCCCCAGCAAAGCAGAATTAACTAATGTGCATAAATTAGCACCAAATGTCTACTCTTTGGAGAAATGCCAAAACCATTCTTTCCTACAACAGATAACTGCCCATCCCCATGTCCTATCAGCCTCCTTCTCCAACAATGACCTGCACCTCCTTCAACTCATGTTCAGTTTTATAGTTTATCTAATGATTTCAAATGCATTTCCTCATTTGACCTTTGACGTTTGGGTGGCAGGTGACGGAGAAGTTTTATTTCCATTATATAAATGAGAAAAATAAAGCTCAGAGGAGTCACATGACAAGCCCAAATCACACAGCTAAAACCTGAAGGGCTGATTGTGGAACCAAGGTCTTCTGACTCAATCCGGTGTTCTTTCCAGGACACAGTTCACAGCCAGCGAGAGAGAAGGACAGAAACATCTGAGAAGGCCAGTATCGAAGTTGAAGGAGCTCCCATGTCCTTTCCTTGTTCTCTCAACCCCCAACCCACAGTTCACTCACTGGAAGTCCCTGATAAAGGTTCCATCAATGTCTGAGCCACCTTTGGCACATGGTTGATTCTGAGAAAAACTGCACAGGTACATGCACACACAGGCACACATTTACATATATGTATAAAATGTATTATCCTCCCAGTATTTAAAACGCTTTACCACACTCCACATTGTTCTTCTCCAAGCAGTAAGTGCCTGGAACATAGCGGAAGCTCAATTCTCTATTGGTTGAATGAATAAATTAATGCTCTCTCTCTCATTCCCTTTTACATCTCAGAATGGTCCTTCTATTTCAGCCGGTCTCATCTCCTAGCTGCCCCACCAACCACACCAAAGTACTGGAATAGGTTCCGTGTCAGGATGCTATACGTAACTAAGTGGATCCGAACCAGACACAAATAAAACCATAGTTCCCGTTCTGCTGAAGCACGATTTACAAACTGTAGCTTCAGAGATGACGGGGGTAAATGACTGTTCCAATCCTTTGGGACAGATAATCCTCTGAAACAGGTATTCAAATCTCATTTTATAGATGAACCGATACAAGCTCAAGGAAATTAAAAGATTAGCCAAAGATTACCAAACTAGCAAGTGACAGAGACAGAGTTTGAACTCACTTCTGACCACTGGGTTACCATGTGTATCTAGCGTCTGGCATGATAACTGGCCTCCCAGTACTCCTTGAAGGTGTCTGGAACATGACACTTGGGGTCCTATATACTGGCTGTTTACTCAGCCTGCAAGGCTCCTCCCTAGAGCTACTGGGTGATGCCCAGCTCCCACACCTCCTCCAAGGCTTTGCTCATTTTCTACCTACTCACTGAGCTCTTCCCTCATCACCCTAAATTGCAATCCATCCTTTCCCTCAGCCCCATCACTCTAGGTCCCCCCCCCAACCTACTCTGTTTTTTGCCATAGGACATAGCACTTTGCAACATATCATAGAATTTAATTATTTATTCTGTTTATAGATATTTTCTAAGTAGGCTTTGCTATGGTGTGAGTTTGTCTTTTTAAATTCATTTATGGATCCTGAACACTAAGAATACTACCAGAGAGATAGCAGGTGTTCAATAAATATTTTCTAAATTGAAGGAATAGGGACTTCTCTGGTGGTTCAGTGGTTAAGAATCCACCTTCCAATGCAGGGGACGCAGGTTCGATCCCTGGTCGGGGAACTAAGATCCCACATGAAGCAGGGCAACTAAGTCCGTGTGCCACAACTACTGAGCCTGTGCACTGCAACTACTGAGCCCACGTGCTCTGGAGCCCGCGCACCACAACTAGAGAAGCCCGTGTGCCACAATGAAGATCCCACGTGCCGCAACTAAGGCCCGACACAGCCAAATTAAAAAATAATAATAAAATAATAAATTGAAGGAGTAAATGAATGGTAGGCACTCAGTTAATATTTGTTGAATGAACCAAGAGCTTATTATCTAAGCTACCCCATGGCCCCACTTATTAAATGCTCCCTATATGCTAGGCCCAGTGACATAAGTGATCTCATTTAATTAGCCCCCAAGTTCTTCAAGCTAGATAATCAAATTCCCTGTTATAAAGATATACACGCTCAGAGAAGTTAAAAAATTAGCCAAAGATCACACCACTGGTAAGTGACAGGCAGCATTTGAACTCAGTTCTAACTCCAAAGCTGGGGGTTCCTTCCATCCCAATACAGCACTTCTCAATGTACTCACAAAGGTATGAGCCACCTAGAAATGCGTTGCGTCTATAAATGAAATATTGACCCATAAAAAGTAGGTAAATCTTAGTCATTCACAGTTAATACTGCCTCATTCAACTCAAGTTGGATGTGAGAGCTCCATCACCTGAGATGAAGCTTGTTGTCCCCTACTGTTTTGGAGCCCAGAAGCAAGGCCTGTTGCTCAACCCAGTCTGGTAATTTGCATTTTTAATCATTCAAGAATTTAATTAGTATCATGGCCTTAATCAGGTGCACTGAAAATACAGCTGACGTCATCAGAGCTTAATTAGTTTGAAGGAGAAAAAGGTTTTTACAGTCTGAATATGTCTCCACTGGTATAAAGGTGAAGGGTCTCAGGGGTTCATAGAAAAGGAAAGAAACCAACTTAAAATCTAGACGCTGTGATTAAAGACTTTTAAAACATATGACCTGGGAAAGGTTTTTGAAAGTGTACCACCACTATAATAAAAATACGAAGGTAACAAAGCACCAGTGTCAACCATTTTTACAGCTCTATTCAGGTGTCACTTGCACACCACAGAATCCACCCATTGTAGCTGTACAGTTGAATGATTATATGTAAATGTAGAGCGTTGGACAACTGTAACCGCAATCCAGTTTTCAAACATTTCAATCACCCCCCAAATTTCCCCCCAGCTGCAGCTTCTGCTCCTACCCCGCCAATCCTATGCATCCACCACTCTGCTTGTCTCTATAAAGTTGCTTTCTCTGGACATTTCATATAAATGGAATTACACAGTATAAATACCTCTGTGACTGTCTTCTTTCTCTTAGCGTATTTTTGAGGCTCATCTATGTTGTAGAATGCATTGGTATTCCATTTCTTTTTACTGTTGACTAGTATTCTACTGTATGATATATCACATTTTGTTTCTCCATTCACCAATTCATGAACATTTGGGTTGTTTCCACTTTGGGGGTATTATGGTTTTGCTGCTGTGAATATTCACATACAAAGTCTTTACGTGTACACGTCCTTTCGTTTGTCTTGGGTAAATTCTTAGGGGTGAAAAGAAGTCTCATACTCAATTTCCATTTCACATCCCCACCAGCAACACAGGAGAGCAACCACTGATTCATGAAATGCCTTACACAGTAGAATTGAAAATCTTCAACTCTTTATGTCCGATCTTTGAACTTCAGCCTTGAAAGAAAATGTGAAATGCTCAAATCACACTGTAGACAGAGAGGAGGAATGATGGGAAATTAACTGGAATCAATGAGGTTTAGAGAAGAGAAGGGATTTGTAGCAAGTAAGTCTTCTCAGGGATAGTATTTTCAGATTTCATTTGCTAGGCAATTAAATTAATCAATTAAATGAAATAACTCTCCAGAAAGATCAGTTACATTTGCCATAAAGATTGCTCATTTACCCCAATTTACCCTGTGGTTTATATAACAAAGACACTGGTTTCATTTATTTCATTCTCCCTATTTTTATCTCCACATCATGAAGGGAAGGAACACTCTGTGGGCTTTAGAATGTGTTAGTCAAACTGGATTGAGCCCACTCACATGTGGGAAACTCCAAGTTGTTTCATTTTGCTTGTGATCTTCAAAACTCTTGATAAGATATACATCATGAAAAGAAGGATGATGTGGCCAACTCTTAGGCTGCAAATTTAGTCTGGGAATAAATTTAGGTTCCATGTTGTACAATTCATGGGTTCATTCATTTATTCTGGAAAACATTAATATGTTCCTTGAGATACCAAGTGGAGAAAGACATGGGCTGTGCTTTCAAGGGAGTGACAGACTTGTTAACTAATACTGCAGTGGAGTGCTATAAGTGCTATCGTCAAAGCAAATACAGACGGGAGGGAGAATGCAGGCACAAAAAGGGAAAAGGACAGAAAAGTCATCTCAGAAGAGGTAATTCTTGAGCAGTTGTGTTAAAGTAGGTATTTGTCAGAGAGCAAGGAGCGGAATAAGGGGGGGGGTGTGATGGGGGGTCATTCTAGCCAGATGCCAGAAGATGAGCAAGGGCCCGGACCCCTGACACAGGCTGTATTCAGAGACCCGCCTTTAGCGTGGCTGCAGCATATAAGGGGTAGCCAGGGGATGAGGCAGGAGGCAAGGCTGGCAAGTGCCTTGCTTGTCCTAGTAAACAGACGAAGTCATCCTATAGAAAATAGTGGCTGACTGTAGGATCTTATATAGGATCTGACACTGTAAGATTTGAATTTTATTTAGCTTACTATTACTAGTAAAGAAAATAACTAGGAGACCAATTAAGAGAGGACTGTAGTAGCCAAGCTAGACGCATGAACTAAGGCAGTAGCAGCAGAAGTAATAAGGAGGCCTGGGATAGGATGAATGTTGAAAGGGCAGGATCTAGAGGATGGGTTTGGTGTGGAGAGCAGTGATCCGAGGCCCATGATCAAACGCAAACTTCCTAGGTCCCACCCCCATGACTTAACCATGCTGGACTCTGGCCTAGGAATCTTCATTTTCATAAGCACCCCAGGTGATTCTAATGCAGGGTGACTTGAGGGTACTTATCTCAAGAGTGTGAAGACTCATCACACAGAAGAACCTCGTGGAGAACCACCAAATCTAGAGCTACCACTGGAACCAGTGCAACGGGGGTGGGGTGGCTTCTGAGAACAGACTGGTAAATTGCACTTCAAAGAAAAACAACTTACAATTTGTCAACCTAGGCAACAGAGTTTAATCAAAGCCTATTGGCCTGTGTACAAGATTCCAAAGAGGCTTACTCACGCTCACCTAAAACGAATTTCTATCTCACCACACAGATAAGAAACTTCACCTTTCTATGAGTTAGCTCCTGGTGCAAGAATTTTTATTCTGCCTTCAGAATCTCCGATCTGTCTTTCCACCCATGCTAGATCTCAGTATCAGGCATACCTCTGAGATACTGTGGGTTCAATTCCAGAGCAATGCAATAAAGCCAATATCACAATAAAGTAATTCACAAAAATGCTTTTGTTTCCCAGTACCTATAAAAGTTATGTTTATACTATCCTATAATCTGTTGTGTGCAATAACATTATGTCTAAAAACAGCAATGTACATCCCTTAATTACACAATACTTTCTTGCTAAAAAATGCTAACCATCATCTGACAACGCAGGGTTGTAAAACCTTCCATTTGTAAAAAAAAAAAAATCTATCTGCGAAGCGCACTAAAACAAGGTTTGCCTGTATTATCTCTTATATACCATGAACTCCAAAAGAGTAGGAGCTGGATTTGTCCAAAATCATTTTGTTCTGGTGCACCTATGGAAAATAGGCACAAAATAAATGCTTTGTGTTGATGAAGCTGCAACTATGTTGATGCTTTATTTGCATACTGCTATAAGTGCTGAAGATATAATTTGCGTATTAGGCCAATTTGAGACAGTGGGGACTGTGCTACGTTTTGTTGTGCACAGTACCTTTAAATGCAGAAAACACCAGGGTAATAAATTAAACATTTTAATTAAGTGCTGTGGCACCCTATTCATACACTTCTCTGTTACATGGTTCAGATAACTGTGTCAAATAATGTCCTTATTAAACTTCTACATTCATGACAAGCCTAATCACACATGGCTAGTCTACCCCTGATCAATTTTTTATCGTGTCCCCCAACCAGAATGATAAATACTGACTCATAAGATAGCGTCCACGTACGGCACAATTGTTTCATGCCAGGTACCACACTCAGTGCTTTAGTGAAAGATTACATTGAATGTTACAATAACCTTAAGTAATGGATACTATTATTAGCCCCATTTTACAGATGAGAAAACCAAGGCTTAAAATAGTTAAGTAAAAAAGTTCAAAGCATGTGACAAGCAATCAAGGAGCAGGGATTTTAACTTAGGTCAGCTGAGCAGGCTCTAAAAATGAGCCTGTCTTGTTTCTCAAGTTTCCATTCCATCTAAGCAATGAAACAAGTGGATTTAATGTGATAGAAAATGAAAAAGAAAACCTAGAGTACGGAAAACCCCATGTTATGATAGTAATCTCAGGAATTACCAGCTGGGAATTTACCCCAAGTCTCTTCTAGGGGTATGATGGTCCATGTTTAATGTGTCACTCTCCAGGGAGGGAAAAGCCCTGGTTTGTAGCATTTGCAGATTTCCATGCTATACATGTTCTCACCACCCTGCCATTACAAAAGGTGGAGGTGGGGAGAGAACACGGATTGTGCCTGTTTCCTCCTAAAGGTCAGGGTTCTCATGGTCTCTGAACAAACCCCAGAGACCCTGGACCATGGAGAAGATACTTGTCCTGTTTTGTGGGAGGACCCAGTGCAAGGGAGAGGGTGGAGAGCGACAGAGTGGGGGGGGGGGGGATGCAAGTACCACCAGGCTATTTGAATTAAAAAGTGATGACAGCTGAATATATTCCCCATCTCTGCGGCTAACAGCTTTCTGACCTAGACCTCACTCGCTAGACCCACTCCCGAAACCAGACGGCATTCGTCCCCATGGGGCTTCTGTTATTGGCTGGCCATCTCAACAGACGCAGGTCCAACCAAATCCATGTCTAATATGAGCATGCAAATGGGGAGATAAAAGGGAAAATGCGTGTGTGTGAATCACAACCCACAGAGGGAGAAGTGTCTCTATGCGGCTGCTTGGGAGGGAGGGCGCCAAAGGTCCCTGTCGTGGAGCTCCTTGGCAGTACAGGATTAATCCCGTCCAGCTGTCATTCACAGCTATCACTTTTATCAATTCATCTGACACATTAAAAATATTTGATTGGATGTCCTGTGATGAGGGCCGTGTGCGTGTGTTGGTTAAAGCATGAGCTTCGCAGTCAAACGTGCCTGCAGCATTTCACCTGCTTCCAATACTATTTAATCCTATTATTGTGTCCATTTTACAGCTAAGAAAACAGAGTCAAAGGACATAAATGATAGTTCCTGAACTAAAACCCAACCTTCCTGCAATGTTTTCTTGGATGATTCTAACCCGGGTAGACGGCCCATTCCTATTACACTCACTGACTCTGTACAAGTGGCATTAGCCTTGCCACATGGATGCCCTGTTATATCACTTGTTTGGCTTCTTTTCTGGCCTAAAACATAAATTGTCATGGGCAGAAACCATGGGCAGATCTCATGAAGCTAGGCTCCAGGGAGATACTCAATTTCCAAAATTGATTAATAACACTGTATCCGTAGGTCCACTGATGGAATGAAGCTCTGGGAATTCTAGAATTGGGAGGAAGAGTCAACAGTTTTGAATGCTTATTACACAGTAAGCCCTAAGCGAGGCGCCTTACATATACGGTTTTATTTAAAACGATATGGTTGATATTGTGACTTCCCTTGTACAAATTTTTGTAAAAGGCTCAGAGAAGTTAAGAAATTTGCTAACACCACATTATGGGGCTGGTGCAAAGCTGCAACTTAAATCTAGGCCAGTCTAACTCCAGAGCGCAGCTGTGCTGCTCTGGAGGTCATCACGTCCATCCCACTGCACCTGTGAGAGAAGACACCTAAACAAAACTCCAGTGGGCGGGGATCATACCTCCCTCGGAAAGTAATTCCAAATGTTCACTCGGTAACATCTTGCAGGTTCTGTTAAGCCTGATATTCAGAAACGAGCTCTTCATGTCTGTCTTAATTCTCCCTTGCTTCCATTTCAGGTCATTCCCCTGTGTTTGCCAGGCAAGAAGATGGAAAACAGCTGGCTACCATTTCCTAGACAATAATCCTTCTTGGACTGGAAAATTCCTATGACATGATCTCAACTTCCTTTGCTCTGGTACAAAACACAGCCACACACCGCTTCGAGTGAAGTCGGTCCTACCTCATAGGCTTTCCTACGCAGACGGAACTGTAACCGTCAGCAGGGAACACGAGTAAGAGCCACCAGCGGGACTGGATAATCCACGGACAGATGCTCCTGGATCGAAGATTCATGCTGAAAGCAGCTGTCAGAGCAAGGCGGCAAAGTCCTTGGAGGAAAGAAAGATGTTGGGAACCCGTGTGCAGCCCCCCAGTTACCCCCCGGTCACCCGGGGCCTCAAAATAAACTCAGAGCCAGGATATGAGGTGGGGGGGCGGGGACAGAAGGGAGACGAGGAGGCCACGGCAGCTACTAATCTGGGGAAACCAAGGGTTGGCAGGCAGCCCCCAAGGCCCTGGCACCTGGGGAATAAGGGCAGCTGCTCAGGAAACATTAAAACCCAGTGGAGACCAGAAGAGGGGAGGCTTTCAAATGACAGTGTTAAATGTTGGGAACCCAGTGGCTACGAAAGGCATTGCCAAGTGTCACGCTGAAAACAGGAAAGCTTTCCTGGGCCCTGGCTGTGAAGGCCAGGGAACAATGAAGGGGAAGCCTGTACGGAAAATAACAGCGACACAGAAGCCTGCGCTGGCTTGGGGAAACCCCTTGTACGGTTCTTCCAGAAAGCACAGGAAACAACAGGTGGGCAGTGGGCCTGGCCTCCACGCCACCTCCCTCCCCATCTGCATGTGGTGTCGGGAAGGGCAGTGGTGGGGTCGGCTCCCCGACAGGGGTCAGAACAGCCCATTTTGAGAACAAAGCCTGTGCCGTTTACCTGCAGATCAAAGTTGGCTCTTAATAAGATGTGCGTTGGAGGGGGCAGAGAGAGGAAGGTCGCCCCTTCATTCCATTAAAAAGGGATTATGAGCTGACAGACCAGGTGAGCAGTGTGATCTGTGAAAAGAAACTGGTCCTTTGGAAGCCAGGACCGTGGCTGAACAAAAGCCTTAAGAGACACAATCGGCAACCGTTCCCTGCAGCAGGGTGGTAAGGCATCAGGTCTGTGCAAGGGCGTGTGCAATCCTTCCTGCTGTTGCTAAGATGGTTTCCCCCCTCTCTGGCCTCTCACCCAATCAAAAGGTAGCAGCTGCTCATTGGCTGCCTGGCTTTATCGAATGACCATGACGAGCTGGCGTTGAGCCCACCTCATTGGTTCATTCCTTTGGCCCATTGTCAGGGGAGAGCAAATCAGACACCTAATCCATATTTTGTGAAGTGGCACTAGACTCCTGGCTAAATTTGCATTAACCTCCTCCCTGTCTGTGTCTTTGCACTCAGATAGCATCAGATTAACTTCAGAGGTAGAGGGAGAGGCAAAAGCAATCAAGCATTGCCATCCTTCAGCCACTCTGGATGTATTCCTGAGTCTAGGCAAAAATCTTGGAATGCCAGACATGCGACGGAGGAATTAGTTATAAACAAGATGTAAATCTCCTGAGCAGAAACATATGTTACTAGGCTGGATTAGTGTGTCTTTTCTTGATGCAAACTGAATATTATCTTCTTGCTTCCTTGCTTCCTTCCTTCCTTCCTGTAGTCATTCAACAAATATTTATTGAACACCTACCTGCTCTGAGTCAGGTTCAGTGGTGGCCCTGGATACAGCACTGTGCCAGGCAAGAAATGCTTCCTTTCTGGGTCACTCCATAGCAAAGCAGGGCACTAGACAGCCAGGGTTCATCACATGCCAAACAAACTGGCTCTAAAGGAAACTGGGCTCTAATAATCATCCACTGGAAGAGGACCAAAGTTCCGCGGTTTGATGTCTCTTAGTGGGAGATGCAGATCCTGAATCAAAAGTTGGTCTAATAACCAGGATTCCCCAGAATTCTACATAAATCTCAGATAAAGTGTAGGTACACAGTCATTCTGAGGAAGAGAAAAATGTGGGGTGTCAATAAATTTCCTCTCTCACAGAGAAAATAGAAGTAACCGTGAAAGAAATGCCACACGCCCTCCGCCACCACTTGGCAGCTAACGTACGTCTGTGGCCCTCTCCTCTGTGTGCCTTCCTGTCCTAAGGAACAAAGAGATTGTGTTTCAATCAAAACCAACCCTTTCGCTTATGCACTAGCCCCATCCTCACTCCCCAACTCAAGGAGGTCCTGTAATTCTCACCTTGCTCTCGGACATCACCACATTTTCCAATTTTCCCTCTTTTTTGGTCATTCTCATCATCATGGAAATATGCTGCAATACCCTCAACTTGAAAAATGAAGATAATAAAGAAAAAAAATTCTTTATGGATCCAAGGCAGATGTTCAGCTGGAACACACTGGCACTACCACCCTGATTATGAAAATACTGAAACACTTCTGGACCTGCTGATCAACACCCACTACACTGAGCTTCCCAAGTACCCCCTCGCCTACTTTTCCAACCCAACCTCTCCCCTGGGACCTCCTGGACATTCCGTAGTCCAGCAACCAAAAGGTTTAAGTCTGGATCAGCAGGCCCACCAAGACTCTGCTCCAGACCCGCAGCCAGCATCCAATCTGATCCATCAGGGCCTGGGTCATATTTATTAATATCATGCCTGCTTAGACCCTACATTTTCTTTGAATCATTCTCCCCTCCTCCCCCATTACCTTCTTGCCCTTCATAGCAAAGATGTCTATTCTCACTGTCTCTGTTTCTCTTCCTCTTTTATTCTGAACACATACCAATCAGGTCACCTTTCCAATCTTTCCGGCATCAGAGCTTTTGCCGAGGTTAGCACTGAACCTTCACTTTGCCAAATCCAAAAATCAGTTCTCAGTCTTCATCTTATTTAGCTTATTAGCAGCATTTGACACACAGTTGGCCACTTTGTCTCCTTAAATGCAACTTACTTTTTTACCGCCTTTCTCGTTTCTGATGCACCAACCTCTCTTCAAGTTCTCCTCCTTC
Organism: Delphinapterus leucas; assembly: GCF_059928025.1. NCBI lineage: Eukaryota > Metazoa > Chordata > Mammalia > Artiodactyla > Monodontidae > Delphinapterus > Delphinapterus leucas. The sequence continues at coordinate 98,457,651 of NC_143135.1, forward strand.
CCGTCAATCTGCCTTTTTTTTCTGTTTTGCATTTTTTAATTAAAGTAGAGTTGGTTTACAATGTTGTGTTAGTTTCAGGTGTACAGCAAAATGATTCCATTATATATATATATATTCTTTTACAGATTCTTTACCTTTATAGGTTACTACAAAATATTGAGTATAGCTCCCTGTGCTATACAGTAGGTCCCTGTTGGTTATCTTTTTTTTTTTTTTTTTTTTTGAGGTACGCGGGCCTCTCAGTGTTGTGGCCTCTCCCGTTGCGGAGCACAGGCTCCGGATGCGCAGGCTCAGCGGCCATGGCTCACAGGCCCAGCCGCTCCGCGGCATGTGGGATCTTCCCGGACCGGGGCACGAACCTGCGTCCCCTGCATCGGCAGGCGGACTCCCAACCACTGCGCCACCAGGGAAGCCCGGTTATCTATATTTTATATAGTATTGTGTATCTGTTAATCCCAACCTCCTAATTTATCCCTCCCCCCACTTCCCCTTTTGTAACCATAAGTTTGTTTTCTATGTCCCCATCAGTCTGCCTTTTGTTCTCCTTTGCTGGTTCCTTCTCACCTTCTTGACCTCTAAACAATGACGGGCTCTAGGGTTCAGTCTTGGGGCTTCACCTTCTTTTCTCTCTACATGCAGTCTCTGGTGATCTAGTCCTTTGACACTGAATACCATCTAAACTCCAATGACTGTCAAATTTCTACATCCTGTTTCAACATTTCCCCTAAAGTCTAGATTCAAACATCCAATTGTCAACTCTGCATCTTCACCGAAAATGGTCCCACTTGCACCTAGTCTTCTTCATCTCCATTAAGTGGAAACATCATTCTTCCCATCGCTCAGTCCAAAATCTCTGCACTCAGGCTTGAGTCTTTGAGTTCTTTTTCTCACATCACACTACAATCCACCAGCAAATTCTATAGTTCTACCTCCAAATCAGATTCAGAATCTGACCGTGTATCACCGCCTCCTACCACTGCCACTCAAGACCAAATCACTACCATGTTTACTCTTTATCATTGCAATGACCACCCGAAGGTGTCCCTGCCTTCACCCTTGCCCCTTAACCATCTCTTCTCCACAGAGAGGCAGAATAAGTCTCTGCAAATATAGTCAGCTCATGATACTCCTGTGCTCAAATTTTTCAAATGGCTTCTATCTCCTCCAGAATAAAATCTAAAGTCTGTATGCGCTGTACCTAGGCACTAAAAGGAGCCCATAGTTTATTAACTAGGTTCCGGTTTTAATCTACTACGTGACCATATTGCAAATAAGGAAGAATGGGCAAGGATATGAATGATTTATTATACAAATCTAAAAACAAACACAACAACAAACAAAAACAATTTGTGTGCAACTTAAATCTTGTTGGTCAGTTATGAACATTAACTTTTTATTTAAGGGCAGCATATTCCCTGTATGTGCACTCACATGATTTCATTTTGTCTCCACTGACATCATAAGTTGACATTAAATCATAACTAATTTCCAATGTACACAGTGAACACTCAAAACATCTGTTGAATAAACGAATGCTTAGGAAATGGACTTCTTATTTCTTGCCTGTGATATGATGACAATGATAACGAGAACCGTGATTTGAATATCTACTGTGTAAAGTATGGCATCTTTTACATTACATTTTTACCCCAACAACTTTATTCTCTCCATTTTAAAGGTAATGTCACAGTTCTGTGGCTCAGAAACGTTGAATACCTTTCTCAAGGTATCATAATAAGTGGGAGGGTTTGAGATTTGAACAATGGTCTGGGTGGCTTCGATGTCTATGCTTTTGCCATAGCCGTATCACGATGAGTCATTGTATAGCTACGACACAACATTATCATATTCCCATCATCACTTCAACAAACCTCCAAAGATCACTGAAAAGTGAGACAGATATTCCTGTCCTTTCTTTATGAATGGACATGATGATTCCAAAGAAGCTCAAGGTCAAGCAAGGAGATAAAAAGTCCCGTCTTCTGTTCCCTTCTCCCAGTATGTCTGCACTCATGTCTTATGCTATCTTACCTATATTTTTCTTAGCTAAGTGATTTGGGCCCATTTACCCATTGAGTTCCAGAACAGATTCCCTAGAGCCTATAATCCCATAATTTTTATAGTTTATTAACCACCTTTCTCATACACCATGCTTTAAAATGCCAATTCCCTAGGAACATAATACTATTTTCTAGAGATGCTCTCAGGCCCATCGGAAGCAGAGTCCAATTTATCAACCTTCTAATGTCATGTTCCAATCAGGTTTTTGTTTGTAGTAAGAAAAAACTCTATGAATTCAAACTCTGTGCCCATGAACTTGCATATTCTGACACAATCCAACAGAAAACCATATTGAGTGTGATAAAAATCCCCTAGATTTTTGAGAATCAAGCTTCTATTAACTAATCGTGACTTACCCCTATTGACACCCAAAATGCCCCTTTTTGTCAGTAGCCTCTGTGTTGAGTGATTCTTCTGTGCTCAAGGGGAAGAGCCAAAGAGGGGGACCCTTTCAAGGAAACAGAAGAGTAAAATGACAGGGCATAGCTTCTACCAATCAAAGCCAGGTAACCGTGAAGCCCCATCTGGCTAAGTGAATCACAATGAGAGTTCAGTTATTAGGAAAAGCAGAGCTTTATTTCAGTTCTCCAAAGAAGAAAACAGTAATTCACACAAAGCTCTGTGAAGGGGTCAACTCCATGGAACAAATAAACCAAAGAATGGCCATTCAGTCATTCAACAAGTATGCCTGCTGCCTTTAAGGTGCTGTTGTCAGTGTTACAAAGGGAAATCCTTTGTGAAATGGTCCCTTGTATTTACAAGTTGTATGTTACAGAGCCACTTTGAACTTTGCCTCTAGGCACTTCAGCACTTGCATACCTGTACATCCTGCTAGAGGACAAACACCCTGGGAAAATCAGGATAGTAACTATCCATGTGAGTGCAGTCCACAGAAAGAATTTAAACGTATATAAACACAAAGGAGACAATGAAAACAAGCCAATCTCTTTTAAATGAGGTGCTAAGATTCTAGGCTGCTTAGAAGAAATATTCTGAGACAAAGGTAAGTCTAGTGGTTGCACAGACTATGGAACTCCAGCTCATGGTCCAGGAACCCAAATAAATGCATTTCTCAAAAAGGAGGTTAATTCTGGTTTGGCTTACTAAAATCAATTCTGCAGCTGGTTGTTCAAAAATCAATCCATTTTCTTAAGATGAGGTGTACTCTGGAGATACAATACATGCTATCACATTTGTATTGTTAATATCTCTTCTTGTAAGTATTTTCCACATGTGTGATCCATGCTCATGGAATTCCTGAGGGCAGCATTAGAGCTAAGTTTTTCCAAAGCCTTCTTATCCTCTAGAATTTTATCAGTGCTGAGTATAGATAGGACTCTTGTAGGAAGTCCAAAATCTAAATCAAAGGCCTCACAAATGAGAACACTTCTGCGGACTGGAAAGAGATTACCATGACCCCGAGAACCAAAGGCAGAGACATGCTGGGGACCTACCAACTCACATGACTCAGAGTTGGAAAGGATTTGGGCAGGTCCTGCCTGATGCTCTTGGCTCCTCCAGGAGGACTGCAGGGCTCTGCAGAGGAAAGTTGGAGGACTACTGAGCTAGCCTACCTCCTCATTTCTCAGAGAGAGAAATCAAGACCAAGAAAGACAAAGCGCCTCATCCAAAATCACATAACCGGTTATTGCTGGTTCCCAAGACAGCCCTTTCTCTCATACCACACACCTCTCCATTTCAGAGCCTACTGCAGTCTCTCTACAGCAAAATTTCCTCTCTATTTCAGGCAACCAGAGCAGGCCAGCTTGGGTCTGAGCCACCCAAGGCCATTTGTCAGTGCCAGTCTCCCACCAGGCCATGCCAACCCTGGCATCTGGTCCTGGTCCCTAGCACTTATGCTCTTGTGATTAAAGAGTCGACATATGACATATACAAACAAACTGTAACTTAAGCACGACATGGCTGGCAAGTAGAGGCCTAATGTGGACGAGTGCTGACTCATAAGAAGGAGCCAGTTTGCAGATTTCCAGTCTTGTTTGTCTCTGGTGACAGGGACATAAATACTGCAATGGCTTAAAAGAGGCTTTTATAACTTCACCCAAAATATTCCTCAACCCACGGCAAGTTTAACAAAACTTACGTTATCCCATGTTGGTTAGGTGGGACTGTTTGCAGGCCAGTGGGTTGGAGTTATTTTTAGGTTTGAGTCAGGACTTCATTACTCAGTGAGACTTGCCAGGGGCAGCATGGTGGTAAGGTTCTTAGTGGCTCTTTGTAAAACACCAGGACACCTATTGGCTCAGACTATCTATGACTGTGTATGACTTTGTCAGCTCTCTTCTTGGAACAGACCCCATTCCCAAGAGGCCCCACCAAGACGAGACCTGAAAGACCAGCGGCAGCATCATCTGGGGCGTGTGCTGTTTTCCTCTATTGGTGCAATCTGGTTGTGGCTGTCTCATTGCACTAACAAGTTGTATTTCTGAGAATAATAAATAATCTAGAGACTTGCTGCTCAAATTGAGGTCAAGTGCACTGGCATCACCTGGGAGCTTTGTTAAATGCGCGGAATCCCAAACCCCACCCCAGACCCACTGCATCAGAATCTGCATTTTAGCAAGATCTCCAGGTAACTGTATGTACATCAAATGCAGGAAGCACTGATCTAGAGATGAAGACCTTGCCTCTCTGCCTTCTCCATTAGCTCTGTCTATAAGGTTTCAGTAAGGGGACCACCTCAGGTTCTCTGGGCGTTTAAATGGAGAAAGGACCCCAATAAAATCCAATACTTCCTTAAAATGAATTCTTTTTTTGCTCCAGCAGCAAGATCACCTCCATTTTTTCCCTCTAAGAGCAAAAAATGGATATGCTTTGGACCATTTGGAGGAGGAATATGCATTGTGGATTGTGATAACCAAGAGTAAATATAGTTGGTATTAAATTACCTCTCCTTCACTTCTAGACATCCAATTGGCCACCAAGTCCTTTTGATTTTACCTCTAAAAGATTTTTTAATCTGAGTCCTCCCTTCCATCCCCACTGCTCCGCTTTAGCTCAGGTCCTTATCATCTATAACATAGGCATTAAACTAGTCCCTCAACTGCATCCCTCAACTCCCTACGCAGTATTTTTGCTCTCGTCCATTGCATCCTCCAAACTGTCATCAGAAAGAACGTTCTCAAAGGCAAACCTCATCGTGTTATCTTCTGGTTTAAAGTCCTCTAACGATGTCTGATGAAGTCAGTACTTCCAAGTTTTTGAAGCAAGGTCTTTGGTGATATTGCTTTTCTGTACCTGCCCCATCCTATTTCCCCCACTTTTATGCCAACCTCCTAATACATGTGTTCCACGCCTCTCCCTTTGCCCAAGCTGCCTCTCTACTGGGAATACTCGTTTTTCTCTCTCTGCCAGATAAACCACTTCTTATCCTTTAAGACCAAATAATTCCTTTTATCCCCTCTGTGAGGCTGTTCCTTACCATGACTCTACCACCAAGGGAGAGCTGATCATCCTTGGAGCCCGACAGTGCCTCATATTTGCTCTACTATCAGCACTTGCACTGAACTGCGGTGTTTGCCAGCTTGTCTCTGTCCTTGCACTGCTCCACGAGACCTTGAAGCCAGGAACCACGTCACATTCTTCTTCTGTATCTTGAGAATCGAGTGCCATTGTCAACATACAGCAGGCACTCGACGACTGTCTGATGAATTACATGATTAAATGAATACAGTCGCTGTGGAAAATAGTTATCACCCATCTCTGGGAACTGTGAAAAATACACAGCAACCACAGAGCTGTGGCAAGATTTTCAGTGGATTAATCTTTGAGATTCTCCAATGATGGATGCTAAGGAATTGAACTGATGTTATTAGTGAAAATAGCTATGTTAGCTCTGCCACCACCCTAAAGGAAAATGATCTACCTCAAATCATTTATTAAACACCTAACCACCTGCGTCATCTACAGATCAGCAGAATTACAGCCTAAAGCAGAGCCGACAGTAAACGTGGACACCAGCCACTCTCTCTGGTGGTCACAGAGCTCTTCTCTTTGAGGCCTGATGGTGTTCCCAAAAGGGGAGAGAGACAAGACATGAGCTCAATTGGAGAAGACAGTTCTAGAAACTGGGTCTCAGACTGGGCTCCCCCATATGCCCACACTCGGGTTCACAGGATGTTCTGCTTCAAGCTCAGCTCAACCGGTCTCCAAGATTAATGAGGTCCTTGAGCGGGGAAGATTTTAGGACCTCCAGCTAAGCATTATTGCTCAGAGCTCAAGCCACACCCCTACCCTGTCTTCCACCTACCCCTCCAGCTGCTGAGGTCCAGAACCCACCTTATCCTCCAGTTTCTGCTGATGAAAACCATAATAATAATGCTATTTCACACATTAATACAACCTAACTATGTGCCAGGCACCAGTCTGGGTACTTCATGTGTATTAACAAGTTTAATCTTCATGACAAACCAATTTACAAGGTACTGAATTATTTTACAGGTGACGGAAGTAGTGACCCAGAAAAGTTTCCACCTATTTCTGGCTTCTTGGTTTCTCTTGATCCTGGGCTATTTACTGTAGATTCCATGATTTAACTTCTTTGGGTTTCCTTACACCTCACATAATATGCTCTGAACTTGGAGATGGATCGGCACATCCTCTGTCCCCAGGCCACATGCCCCCTCACACCTCCCAGTCTGGCCATCCTATTTTACAGATTAATCTGCTAAGTCTAGTCCTGTCCTGAAGAAGAGAGCAAAAGACAGTCATAGGATCATTTATTTTCCACTCTATTTAATATGGATACTTAATGCTGATACAATTAAGCTCAGGGTGTGTCATATGAATAAAATGCTGAGTGACGACAGGCATCCGTACTATATAATATCTGAATTAGGGAAAGAGGAAAGACACGGTGCTGTTTTTAAGAGGCACGTGGAAAAATGTTCAACATCGCTAATTATTAGAGAAATACAAATCAAAACCACAATGAGATATCACCTCACACCAGTCAAAATGGCTATCATCAAAAAATCCACAGACAATAAATACTGAAGAGGGTGTGGAGAGAAGGGACCCTCCTACACTGTTGGTGGGAATGTAAACTGGTGCAGCCACTGTGGAAAACAATATGGAGGTTCCTTAAGAAACTAAAATAGAGCTACCATATGATCCTGCAATCCCACTCCTGGGCATATACCCAGAGAAAAACATGGTCAGAAAGGATACATGCACCCCAATGTCCACTGAAGTGCTGTTTACAATAGCCAAGACATGGAAGCAACCTAAATGTTCATCAACAGAGGAATGTAAAAAGAAAATGTGGTACCTATACACAACAGAATATTAGCCATTAAAAAGAATGAAATAATGCCATTTGCAGCAACATGGATGGACCTAGAGTTTGTCATACTGAGTGAAGTAAGTCAGACAGAGAAAGAGAATCGCTCGTATGTGCTATCTAAAAAAAAATGATACAAATGAACTTATTCACAAAACAGAAACAGACTCACAGACAGAGAACGAACTTATGGTTGCCTGGGGGGAAGCAAGGGGGGGATAGTTAGGGAGTTTGGGATTGACATGTACACACTGCTATATTTAAAATGGATAACCAAAAATAAATAGATAAATAAATAAAATGGATAACCAACAAGGACCTACTGTACAGCACAGGGAACTCTACTCAACATTATGTAACAACGCAACTGGCAAAAAAATTTGAGGGCTTCCCTGGTGGTGCAGTGGTTAAGAATCCGCCTGCCAATGCAGAGAACCCGGGTTCGATCCCTGGTCCGGGAAGATCCCACATGCCGTGGAGCAACTAAGCCCGTGCGCCACAACTCCTGAGCCTGCGCTCTAGAGCCCGCGAGCCACAACTACTGAGGCCCCGGGCGCCTAGAGCCCATGCTCCGCAACAAGAGAAGCCACTGCAGTGAGAGGCCCGCGCACCGCAACGAAGAGTAGCCCCCGCTCACCGCAACTGGAGAAGGCCCGCACGCAGCAACTAAGACCCAACACAGCCAAAAATAAAATTTTTTTTAAAAATTGAAAAAGAATAGATACATGTATATGTGTAACTGAATCACTTTGCTGTTCAACTGAAACTAACACAACATGGTCAATCAACTATACTCCAATATAAAAAAAAAAAGTTAAAAACAAAAAGTGCATCACTTTGCAGACGTTTCCCTAGACATCTATCTAGGCTCCATAAGCGCTCTCTGTAACAAAACACAGGATGTCCACTGACAAACTGAAGTAGCTTTGCATAACAAGACACAAATCATTACTGCTCCATTACCAGGGAGGGGGCATCAGCGGAAACACCTGGAACAAGATTCGGGATTTTTGTCCCTAACAAGCCTTTTCAATGAACTGCACACTCATTTACTCACACGTTTGTATAGCTCAGATAATAACAGCTCTCTGCTTCAGGCTCAGCGCTGAGGTCAATGTCACAAGAAGCTATTCGGCAATGATTGCCATTTCAGACAGTTAGGTGATCAGGTAGGAGAGCAGATTCACAGAAGAGGGAACAGAAGCTGTCCACTGCCCTGGGCTTGGACCTGGAAAGCAGCCTGCATTTCCAAACACGTGTACATAGAGGGGTGCATATCAATACCCCCTGGGGCACTCTGAAAAACACAGATTAGATTTCATTGTGCTACTACATCTCTCTAAATCAGAACCTGCCCACTATGGCCTGGAGATGTAGATAGAGATTTAGATACATAATTTTAAAAGGAGATCCTAATACATATTAGTGATTAGGAAATACCACTAGAATTATAACCTGGGGAAAGCAAGAACGCTAATAGCATATATATTTTGCTCCAGTAATACCAAGAAATATAAGTGAGATACTGATAAACTAATCCAAAAGACTTAGGAATACAGAAAGTGTCCTTAAATTTGGGGCATTCCGATCATGTTGAAATGGGCTCTGTAAAAATCTCACCAATGATGACTGCTCCTCAAAGAGATCTAATTTGAAAAAAGAGGGAAGAAATGAATGTACAGCTGACCCTCACCTAAGACAAACATGTTAAAAATTCTTAAATAACAAGAGAAATTAAGAGTATGGAAATGAGTTTGAGAGAAGATTCATGGCAAGGTGTTTAACTATGGAGATGTTTGTTACTGATCTGGTACCTTTAAAGTATAATTTAATTTACATTACTCGCTGAGCATAATTTGAGGAAGGACTTATTAACCATCTATTCTACGAAAATAAACTGATAATGGACTGTAAATGTCCAAATCCACAAAAACAAAATTTCCAAAGTCAAAACACTGACCAGATGCTTCTTCTCTTTGGCCCCCCTGCTGGTGACAGCAGGTGCCTGAATCAGGAACACCAACAAAGACAAAGCTCTGACCCCATGATGGATCGTCCAGGTCTTACACAAACAGGACCCGCACAAAACTGCAGGAGCTTTGGGTCTTTTTTAACCAAGACAGGTCATTAAAAGAAATGAAAAGATGTCTTCTGGAGGCTTAATTAAGGAAGTTAATTCTAGGCCCCATCATAGGCCCATTAACCTTTCCCTGTTCCTAAAATATCTTATGTAATGTCAAAAAGAAGCAAAGATGGGAAAAGGAGCTGTGTAATTAAACCTACTTAACCTTAAAAAGGAAATGTGTCAAGGGATAGACGTAATTGGTATAAAGCTCCTAACCTGTATTTACGACCCCAAAACCCAGAACCCACATGCCTTGTTTTGCTACACTTAGAATTTCTTTGCCATGGTGTTGGATAACTTGGCTAATTTACTTACAGTATCTGACCCGAACCATGAGAAGTCAGTTCTGAAAATGCTGGAAGGGCAACCCTATCCTGGTATAAAGAACAAATAAATTGCTGATTTCTATAAAGACTTCTTGTGCACAGAACATTTCTAACGTTCTTCAAGGAGGTGGTTTTCTCTGACCCAGAACACTTCTCTTCCCCATCCTGTAAGAAGGTGGCCAGGTTGGGGGTGAGTTTGGTTCTAGATTGAAGAGAACCTGACATGTTTGTATTTTCTCTCATGAAAGCACCTAGTTATGAATGTAAATTCTTCCGGAATGCCAATGGAAGCCTGAGTCTGAAAGGGCAGAGGCACAGCATGAACTTGGCAGCCTCTAGCAAAGCAAGTGTTACCAGCAGGCTCCTGCCCCACTAGGGAACCACCACAGAGCTGGGGATACACTACAGTTGTGTCTGTTCCGTTTAGTCACCTCACTTCCTCTAAGTTCTGGGTCCTGGGCTAGATTAATAGGGAGAGGAACATTTTCCACCAATCCAAAACCACTCTGAAATGCTACAAGTTCCAAAAATTACCATAAGCAGCCAGGTCTCTACTATGTGGCGTGCAGACCACGCACACTACACTTATTCCTGATGACTCTGGATTCTCCAGGGGCCTCTCAGTACAACTTCTAATACTAAGGTTGACATAAAATACAGGACACCTGTATTTTTATTTGCTAAGTCTGGCAACCCCGCCATTAGTCCAACTGGTAATCATCACCCATCACCATAAAACAGGACATCTTAGAAAGAACTTGGAACCAGACCTACTGCCTCATTTTACACATGAGAAAATTAAGATCCAGAGCTTTGTGGGGATGGGGGGTAGGGGTAGGGTGGGAGGTGTGTTCTTAAGCCTCACAGCAACTTAAAGACAGAATTCAAACAGGTTTATACCCACTTTTTTTCCATTACCCATGCTGTTTCTCTAATAACAATGCAATACTTTTTTTTTATTGTTGTAGTTGTATTGTTTAACTAGGCTTTCCAAAACTCTGTCCACAAATCTGAGATTTCTTGGGCAGACCCTGCTCGGGCCTCTCTACTACATTCTGTGGATAGACAAAGAGAAGACACTCTGCCCTGATCTTTAGAGCTTTTATGGGTTTAACTGGTGAAGTACTAAGGAAAATAAAAATTTTACATGTTTTTAATACAGGCAAAGGGTCAAAAACTATTTTTGAACTCAAATATAAAGATATACTTGTTTATATACTATTTTTTAAAGTCTTTTTAAACCACTGTACCCCTTCATCCGTGTGAATGATCCATGCTGGTATTCCAGGCAAGGCATCATAAAAATAGCCAAGTCTCAGCCAACCATTAAGCTCACTGTTCCGCAAAATCAGTTAGGAGAGATTATTCAAACCCAGCTGGAACACACCTCATGTCTGCAGTCACAGTCCCTTCAGAACCACGTTTGTACATTTTTGCCAGGAGAAGACATGATATGAAAATCCAATATGTACATAAGTCTCTCACACACTTATGAAGACGTGGGTCGCAGAAATAGCCTTTGCTACTATATTCAAGGTAAACCTGTTCCTCTCTGGCCATCCCAGGCTACCGTGAACGTCACATGTGCTAGTACCCTTCTTATTTACCGTAAGATTTCTCCAGGTCTTTCTCTCTTAGGAATAACTGATTGTGTACCTCTTAATAAAACGTAGTCTTGGGCTTTGAATTAACACAGGCAACACATACTAATACCAATGAGTTCAATCCAGGACTTAGACAACACCGACACTCATTCAGTTAGAAATTCAGATTTTATTCATGCCTCTAAAGAAAGAGTTTATGTTTTCAGGTGATCAGTCTTATGGACTGAACTGGATCCTCCCAAAGTTCACAGGATGCAGCCCTAATCCTAATATTATTTGGCTGTAGGTCCTTTAAAAAGTTCATTAGGATTAAGTGAAGTCACAGCAGTCGAGACCTAACCCACTATGACTGGTGTCCTCATAAGGAGAGGACAAGACACCAGGGGTAGATGTGCACAGAGAAAAGGCCATGTGAGGACACAGCAAGAGAGTGCACATCTGCAAGCCAGTGAAAGAGGCCTCAGAGGAATCCAACCCTGCCAGCACCTTGATCTTGGACTTGCAGCCCCCAGAAGCCTGAGAAGATCATTGTCTGTTGTTTAAGCCACCCAGTCCGCCTTTCGTTATGGCGGCTCCAGCAGCTTAATAGTCAGAATAATGCTCCTCTTATGAGCATTAACCAAATAACCACTGGAGTCCAGGACAGATGAAAGCAAGGATTCTATCTCATGCACTGCGATGCTCACAACACCTCCTATGGCACCCAGCACATACCTGATACTTAATAAATAGCTGACAAGTTAGAAGAACAAGTGAATGCATTCAGACCGATGCCCCACGAAGCTCTATTGTCTGTACAGTGAACCTCAGTGTGAGATTGGAAAAGCAGAGGCTTTGGAGTCAGATAGACTCATTTCATTCTTTATATCCTGTGATCATGGGGAAGTTTCGTAACCCTTCTGGGCTTCAGGTCCTCATCTCTAAACTGACAACAGTAGTCTTTCATCATTTGGTTGTTGTGAAGATGAACTGAGGTAATGCGCCTGGCACGTGACAAGCCCAGGTAAAGCGACACCTGCTATGGTGGTGACGCTAATGGCGAGCTTCATCTTTTCATTCATTTATTTATTTAACAACTATTTACTGAGCAAGACCCTTCTGGGCACTCAGTATTGTTCCCAGCATTGAGAATAAAATGCGTAATAAGACAGTGTCTCGGCTCACGTATGCCTTATGTTCTAGAGAGAGGGATCCAAATAACAAGGAACGATAAAATAATTTCAGAGAGTGGTAAGTGCCACAAAGAAAATAAAACAGAGTGTGGTAAGCAAACTGGAAAGAGGGACAAGATGAAGTCAAAGACATGAGCTGGAGCTAAGGACTCATGTAAGGACTTACAGGCCAGGGTGAGGGACTTGGGTTTTCTCTAAATGCAATGGGAAACCACTGCAGGGTTTGACGCAGGGATGTGACATGGTGTGATTTACATTCTCAACAATGTTCTGCTGCTCTGAGGGGGCTGGTGGTAGGAAGGCATGAGTGGAAGCAGGTGGCTGGTCAGGAGTCCTGCCCAGGGTCCAGGGGAGAGAGCATAGGCTTGGACTAAGATGGTGGTTGAGATGGACGATGGCTGAATGGGACTGTCATGAAGGCAGGTGGACAGGACCTCTGAGGGACTGAATGTCAGCACAAAAAGAATGAGAGGCTCAACGATGAACCTAAGGATGAAACCGAGGGTTTCAACTTAAGGAACCGAGTGGGATGGTGCCATTTATCGTGACCAGTTGGGGCTAAGGAGAGGAGGGGAGAATCAGCAGAGATGACATTACCCCTAACTGTGTCTCTATGTATCAGTAGAGTTCATGCAAACTTCATGGCATAGCCAGCAGAAGCCTGTCTGTAGAGAAAAGCCACTGGTGCCTGGCCTTCAATATTTCAGATTAATCAGATTAATTATCAATTCACTGATCATTTGCTAAGCCTCACATTTTAAGTGGTTGCATGAAAAATGATCTGGCTGAAGCTTGGGTTTTTCAAGCTAGGACTCCTGTTCTAGGCTTTGGTTTTCCTCCCTGTGGAATGAAGCATTTTTGTGTGTTCACTTTTAAGTATTTCCCAACTGAACCACATCATCTCTCCTCACTCTGAAGAATCAAAAACGGAGCAGAGGTATCTCCTAAGAGCTACAAGGATAGAGCAGCAGACAACGGCCAATACTTGGAAATTACCTTCCTTGTGTAGAGTTCAGATTTCTCACTCTTCCTGATTCCCTCTTTGCTCCGCTCCTGTCTCTCTTAAGCATCAGATTCCCTGCATTATCTCCTGCACGTAGAGTCATATGACTGCCGCTGGCTGGCTTTAATTAGCGTGTGGTACTGAGCATCATTACGATGTCGGTGGTGTTAAATTTCAATGTATTCAAATACCATGAGCTGAAGTCACAGCTCATGACAGCCACCGGGAAGCTAGCCTTGAACTAAACTGGGAGATAATTGAAACAGGCAGGAGTGGAGATTGTTCATATTGGCCTCTCTTGCATTCTGACCCAACCACTTTCTTTCAGTGTCATGTCTTTCTTCCTTTGTCTTATTTATTTTCTCTCCAGCAAAGGTTGCTCTGCAGCAGGCACCTAACAAGGATGACAATGTTATGGGCAAGAAATAAAGCAAGTGGAAACCCAAAATGGTTGTTCTGAGAAGCTGCCTCTGGTGGGTTTAAAATCATTGTGGAATAAAACCGGAATGAACTGCTCAGAGAGGTAGCAAGTGTGCTTTTTGAGCTCAAAGAATTCATTAGTATTTATATTGTGTCTCCATGAGGGTGAGCAGAGTTTTCTTTCCATTTTACTAAAGAGAGAAGAGACACAAATAGTAGCTAAGCGAAATTCACTGATAGGTGGTTTCGAAATTCACTTGGGCAAATGCCTCAATAATTGGCAGTCGCCAGTCATATTCTTTTTCACTTATTCTGAAACCCACCCACCCATTAACCTCCCCTGTCCCTGAAGCTTAAGTAAAGTGCAAAGAGCTTTGATTGGCAAACAGAAAACTTGCCTCTTATGCGGCTTGGATAAATCCATTAACCTTGCTGGAAATCAGGGTAAGACTAGATTCTAGAAGATGCCACTGTGGGAGCTATTGATATAAAAAGGCTGTAGATGGCTTAGCATCTAAGCCCAAGGCAGAGAAATTTGGGAAACTGGCCTGAAACACAGGGACTACTCCACCTCCAGAGGTAAACAGTTTCAGACAAAAATAAGTTCTAAGAAGAAATTCAACCAGCTGTGGTGATGGACAACAAAGTAAAGGGAGGGAATGTCCAGGAAAGGTTCAATTTAAACTGAAGCACAGAAAATGAAGGGCAGCCCAGCTAAGCGCCAGAGAGGGAAAGAAAGCAATAGCTGCAAAGGTCACAGGGCAGGGAAGAGCTTGGAGTGCTCTGGAAAGTGCTAGAAAGCCAGGGAGGGCTGAGAAATGCTGACAGAGGGGACAGGAGTCTGGAATGAGGCTGGGAGGAGAGTCAGAGCCACATGGTGTTTAAGGCAGGGCAAGGAGCTGAGATGTTTTCTAAGTAGAATTGGAAGTCATTTAAAGATTTCAGCAGGGGAAGGACATGAGCCGGTTTGGTTTGGTTTTTTAAAGATCCTTCTAGATCCTAGCAGGGGAATGACTTCTCAGGGGTGGGATGGAGGGGCAGAATGGCAGCAGGGAGCTAGGTTAGACAGCCGCTACGGTAACCTGGGCAGTACATAATGAATATTCGGGTTGGTATGGCATTAAAAGGAGAAGAGGAAAACAGTTTGAAGTACACTGTAGATGTACAGTCAACAGGACTTGTGCACAGACTGGATGTTAGGAATGATGGAAGGACAGAAATGACGGGTAACTCCTAAGTTTCCGGCCTGATCCCACGAGTGGCTGGTGATTCCCTTTTCCTTTAGAGGCCAGACTGGCGGGGATGGCGGTTGGGTGCAATGAGAAGGAGTTTGGGAACAGGAGAAAATCAAGAGCTCCATCTTGGATATCTTTACACTGAGATTCCTAAGAGGGATCGAATGAAAGGCATCATCTACTTAGCTATGTGGTTAAATATAAGAATCTGGAAGTCAAGTGACAGGCTAGGGATGAAGGTACAAATCTGGGAGCATCGTCAGTGATGATACATGAAGTCACTGGGTTGGATGAGCAGAGGGTAGTGACAAAGACAAGAGGATGACAAAGAGCTCGAACAGAGGAGGAGACTCGTACCTTCATGAAAGGAAGAAAGGGTGATTCAAGGCACAGCACCATCCCAAAGTGGAAGGAACTGAACAGGGAGACACAGCCAGAGAGAACGTGTCTCCCACTCTAGGGCCTACCTAGAAAACCACCACCCATCCTCATGAGGACTCAGTGCAATAACGCATAGACAAACATTTAGTGAATTACAACTTACTATTTAATATGCAGAATTGTTAACTTATTGTCTGATCTTGAATTTATTTATGTGTTTCCTGCTTTTCTTCTCATTAAGAGGTTAAAACTCCTAAGGACAATAATACCATTATGTCCACTGGTGCTACTCCAGCACCTAGAACAAATCAGTGTTGACTGACCGATTGACTGTTACTCTATGTTCAAGAGAATAACTGGCCAGTGCCTGCTTCAGGTTGGCCTCTGGGAAACCATCGTTCAGTCCTTCCTATTGCCTGCAATTTCGCACCTGTAGGGAAGACGTCAGAACTCTTCAGTCCTGATGAAAGCATGCAGCAGAAGCTCCTTTTCTCAAATCGATGTGAGCAGGAGAGATGCTCATCTGTTCAGGATAGGTTTTTCTTCCCCCTTAGCTGTGCCAAGAAGATTCAGCATCACACACAAGAATAAGAGAACTCGAACTAAAAGGAAATGAGGATTTAATGGAAACCCCTGTAAGAGCTCTGGACTTAAGCATCCTTCTGTGTGGGGAACATCAATGTGGTAGAACATCAATGAAAGCAGAGCGAATGTTACTAGAGATTTTTGTGAGAAGGGAAAAAAATGAATTTTCTTACTTTTTCCTCTCTCATGTTATTCTTGCCTCTGGTTTTTAAAAGAAGGCGTTTTCTTCGCTGTCTTGTTAAAAGCAAACAGTCTCAAGAAACAGAAAAAGACAGACAGTCTCACTTAGATTAGAAATTCACCCTCCCTTCTCATAGGACTCCTAAACTTCCTTCTCCACCTAACTGACTTTCAGGGCAGCCAAGGTAAGAAAAGATTAATCTTTACTGCTGAGGGGGAAGAGGTTTAGAGGTGAAGCCGTCTCATCGGCAAACAGAATGTACTTCCAAAACATGTTTTGGGAAGATGCATACTACTTGCACCCTGCCCCTCAACAAGAGCAACGAAAACTCAGAGACAGCAGCCAACATCTGAAAGGCCTAGACTTAGAACTACAAGGGATATCAACCTGACATAATGGAAGTTGTCTAGATTTTGTAATTAATGAGAGTCCTGATCTGTTGGCTACAGTCCTTGGACAAATTATTTCTCTGTGTACATTTTTTTTCTCTTAAAGATGGATGGGTAACACTTACCTTACATGGATGTTGTGAGGTTTGGATACAAAGCACAAAGAGCTGGTACAACGCATGGCAGAAGGTAAGGGATAGGAGACAGTCAGACAAAACATGGATGCCTGCTTCCTACTCTCAGGTGGCTGTAAGGACTTGTGGAAAACAGGGAGATATAAAAATGACAGCAGGTACTATTTTTGAGCTTTTACTATATCTTAGACACTGAGAGAAGTACGTGCATGAAAATCGAGACGTTTTCCTAAAGTGACCCAGTAAGAAACAACAGACCTGGAATTCATACCCAGGCATGTGGACTCCAGAGTTCCTGGTCCTCCCTGCTACAATACACTGCCTCGTGGATGTGTAGAGAAAACAAATACATGGAAACCAGGATACTTGAGTTCCAGTGTTCATTTCCCACAAATTAATTTATTTGATCCTGGAAAAGTCACCTAATTTCTCTGACCCTCAGTCTTCCCAATGGTAAAATGGGGACACTAGGTGCTATTGGATTGCTAAGGTCGTGTCTCTTCTACAATCCTGTGGTTCTGTGACCATTTTTTCCAGTTTTACTGAGATATCACTGACATATAGCATTGTATTAGTTTAAGATGTACAACATAATAATTCAAAATTTGTATATATTGTGAAATGATCACCATGAAAAGTTTAGTCAGCATCCATCACCTCACACAGTTACAAATTTTTTTGTGATGAGAATTTTTTAAGATCTATTCTCTTAACAACTTTCAAATATACAATACAGTATTGTCAACCATAGCTCTCATGCTGTATGTTACATCCCCAGGACTTATTTATCTTATGACTGGAAGTCTGTACATTTTGATTGTGCCCCCTGTGATTTACGCTTGTTTTAACGAACTAAGGTCATTCAGCTTTTCAAAGCTGGTGAATCACCTGGCTGCTGGCACAGAAGGCATGAAAGTCCGTAAGTTGACTCATGTCTCAAGTGAGCTTAGAAGAAAACCCACTGGTTCTCCCTTGAACCTCCAGAAATGAAAGGAAATGGCATTTTTCAGACATAACAATGGGACGTTCTACAGGGCTTCTCCATCTCATGGTCTTGACAGAGTTTCCTGCTACACTCAGACATGAAGTATTTCACAGTGTAAATGCCAAGAAAAAGCGATGGATCTGAAGAGATGAGGACAGATCTAGGAAGCAGTTAAAGCCACAGTCACAGCCCCATGTGCTAACCAGCTATTCCTGTACCCATGGCACCTGTGGGAAAACAGGGCCAATTCATACCTAGAAAACACAGCAGTCATGGGGCAAAACCAGGGTTGGAACCCAAACGTCTAACACTAACATGCTGAGCTTTTCTTTTGACTTTTCTGTTTAATATCATCACACAGGAATCAAACATCAGCTTTTCTTGATCCAAGATGATTAGGCCTCAAATTTTCAGGTGAGAACGATGGTATCCCCCAAGCCCTGTAAAGAGTCATGACGAAGTCCCATCAGAACTGGCTGGCAGAAAAACCCTGTCATGACTCTAGTCTAAACTGTTGAAGTTTCAGAATTATATGGTGCTTTTATTATCTTGTGGAATGCTTGTCCCTGGGGTACTCCTTTGAGTTCAACTAAAATGACAGTTTAATTCTCAGTAAATGAGTGCTAATTAAAATGCTGGGGGAAAGACCGTCATAATTGAATAATGAGAATAATGCAGCCTACATTTGTTTAAAGGTTCCTGTAAGCTGAATTTAGGGACCCAAAAATGGTCTCTAGGAGCTCAGAGGCAACACCAATTCCCCGAAATGTCTTTACTGTTCAGTGTGTGTATTCACTAGGCTAAGTCAGCCTCTTGAGTAGGAATTGTTTTAAAGCTGCTGTGAGAGTCTAGGTCTTAACTTTGCCTTTGTCTTCCACAAAATGTCCATGGACACGTTCCTCACTCCTAGACTTTGTGAAATGTAGGCTGGAGTGGAACCGTGGTGTGGAAATCTATTTCTGATTTACTCTTAGGTAGCTGTGATCGCCCCTCTAGATTCAAGGCTCTAGAAGGGAATAATCTTTGACATAATGACAGTTTTATAGAACTGTAGAACTGGACAATGCCAAGATTATAAGTGTTCAGAAGGAAGCAATGTGCTTTAGTGGAAAGAGCACTGGATTCTAATCTTAGCCTTGTCAGTAATTCCAAGGCAGGATGTAAGTAACTTAACCCAGATCCTTGTCATTTAGTTTAGCCTGCCTGTAGGATTAAATGAGATAATGCATTTAAAAGTAACTTCAGAAGGCAAATATATATATATATATGTACATATATATATGTATATAAACGAAATAATACCTTATCTTTAGCAATTGGTTGACTCTAGTATAAATGATATAAGCCTTCTATTTTCCTAATTCAGATGACTCTGGTATATACATACATTTTAATAGGTTAGAGCCATTTGGCCAAGCTCATTACAGTGGTATATTATTAGGAAAATCTGAGTTATCCTAAAATACAAAATGTATCCTTCATCCCACACAATGTCCAATTTATATACTAGCCTCCACCCCCAGCTGCTGAGATAATTGGATTGACTTTCATGCTTCTCAGTTCCTATGCTTCCTCTGGCTCTTCCATCCTAGTAATAGTTAATTTCAAAGGCTTCAGGATTGTATTGAACCCAACCTATTCAGTGAGTTTCTGTACTGTCCTTGAAGATCTATGGGAAAAATAAATTCTATAACCTCCTTCTATGCCTGACAACTTTTACAGTGAGTAAATTCTGTACAGTCTGAATTCTTCGATCGTGAAAAAATGTCCCCAGGGCCACCCATTGGGAGGCCTCCCATACACTTACTAATCCAGCACAGCTTAGCAGCCCTGACAGCTCCAGCAGTGCTGCTGAGACACCCCCCTTATGAATATGCAAAGACAATCTTTCACTTACAAAAGAAACTGATATAGCCATTATGGCCTGTGGTTAATCAGACCTCCATTCACTTTCCTCTGCTTTGAGAACCGTCATCAAGAAAACGTGTTGCTAAGCAAACTTAGCGGTAAGGACCTGGTTCCTGTAAAAATGATTGCCTAGAGGCCAGCCTGCTTACAAGTAAGGATCAGGGTTTTCTCAGCCTCTAATTTGATTTCCTATAAAATCTAAGCTCATCATTCAGTTAAAGGAAGACTGGAAAGTTGCTCACACATTACTCATTTTAACAACGCACACAAATACACATGCACACACACAAGCACACCCACCGGGTCCTTCCACTTGCTTCTGTAACTGCTTTTTGGAAAACATCCAAGCTTAGGCCAAGGAAATGCATAATAGAGAAGCTGCTGACTTTCCAAGCATCTGGTGGATTCACAACTTGCATTGAGCCTTACATAATATATCATCAATATTCATTCTTTCACAGACATCTATCTTAGTCATCCCCACCTCCCCTAGCAAACATGATCAAGAGGAAACATAAAGGACTTTATATCTCAAATTCTTAATGAAGAGGACACAGGAGTGGAAATTCACTTCCTAGCTTTGCAACTAATTTTCAGTACAACCTTAAAAGATCACTTAAAATTATCTGTGCCATGGATTCCATAACCCCCAAAATGGAGAATAACTCTCTCTCTGACACCAAGATGAGGCTTTAAGCCTGTCCACACAACAGCTGAGTAACTTTCGTAGCTACCTGGATTATCAGATTCCATCAAGCTTAAGCAAAACCTCTGTTCTAGGATCCAGGCACTATCTCCTCCAGTAGGTGGTGGGTCAGAGGTCTCCATTTCCCATTCCAGGCAACAACTGCAGTTTTCCACTTGAAAAAGAATTCAAGGAGATGTGATAGGTCCTAAGCTAGGATTGGGATTTGGAATTCCTTGGAAATGGGATTCTGGCATAAATAACCAAATAGATTAACCTCTGAGCTACTACACTATTTTAGAAAAATTGCTATACTAGATGGTGGGTGTAGATTACAGATTATGTCATATAATGTTAACGTTTGATTGCTTTATTCCCAATAATATTGCTTATAACCTTTTCCTAGTCTTTTTGTGTTTTTTTGGTTTTTTTTTTGCGGTACGTGGGCCTCTCACCGTTTTGGCCTCTCCCGTTGCGGAGCACAGGCTCCGGACGCACAGGCTCAACGGCCATGGCTCACGGGCCCAGCCGCTCCGCGGCATGTGGGATCTTCCCAGACCGGGGCACGAACCCGCATCCCCTGCATCGGCAGGCGGACTCTTAACCACTGCACCACCAGGGAAGCCCTGGGAAGCCCTATTTTTTTTCATATAAGAAACTTGATTAGAGAATGAACTGGTTTGCTTTAGTATTAATATCATTTGACATAGGATGAGAGGTAACAAGCACTCAGCTACCCTGTAGGATTTTTAAGCTCCACTAACCTCTGAGCTTCTTCAGGGCAGGAACTGTTAATATTTGTCTCTGGATCCCGGGCACTGTACTTGGCATGTGTGAGGTTCTGAGTAATCAGTTTGAATTAAAATTTGTTTAAAAATTGGCTATTCATATAATGTTTTCCATTAGTTTGATGGTGGCCATAGTTTGGTGTTTCTCAGAATACGGTCCCAAAACATCTGAGGACTTGTTAAAAGATGAGATTCCCAAGCCCTCCTTGAGCCTTACTGAATTCCAGTCTCTCTTGGTGAGCCCCAGGAATCTACAATTTTAATAAACTCCCAGGTGGTTTTTGGCCACATCTTGGTTAGAGAACCTCTGCTTTGCTTTTTTGTCTCAAAAGCATTGTTTTTGGCTCTGTTGGAACGCTTCAGTCAACATGAAACAATGGTTCCAATATGTGAGGAACTAGTCCAAAAGCATGGTGTTCATTCTTGGTTTGAGGATCATATATTTGATATCCCAAGACCTGTCGGTAGTACCAACACCTAGGTGACTGTTTGCTGCTCAATCTATCTCTGATGTCAAATGCACGAAATCAATTTCTCTTACATCTATTTCGCCATCTGACTGGCATGGATCGATCAGTTAAGGCTTCCCAATAAGGGGAAGCTAATGGATCTTTTAGTCAAGTGGCACGTGTGTGTTTGTGTGTGTGTGCATTTAAATGCTTTTTCTTTCGTTTAATCAATTTATTCATCAGCTTTGCAACTAGTCAAGTGTGACTGCTTAACACCATCATTACTCCTTCAGTCAGCTCTTGGTGTCTAATGCTCCTGTCCTTTTCCTAGAGCATTTGTGTAAGACCTCTACCTGCTCTGTCCGTATCTTATGGAAACGGTTCTTTGTGGGGCACTTGTGGATTTCATATTCAGCCATAAACATGTGAAGGGACACACGAATGAATATTTGGGTCTATGTTCCGGAAAGACATGCTCCTCAGGGGTGCCATGGCATAACTTTACAAAGAAGCCCTCCTCCAGTAACAGGTGATATGAATCAGGGTCTCACACAAGCTTTTGGTGAAGTTTTTCATTCAATCATCTTTGTTAGAATTGACATGTCTGGCCCTTTTGTCAACATTGTACTTACAGCCTCTGTGACATGACTGAAATTCCTCAAAGGTAGTAAGTGATGGTATATCTTTTTTTCCTTTCATCTTGTACTCTGTGTCCCCCAAATGCATCAGGAAAAATGTTGAGATGCTTGATTCTCTGCAGGTGACAATGCAGTCACATGAATCAGTAGTTAAATATAACTCCGTTTCTCAGACCTCAAAGGTTCAGAGAGTTAAAATCAAAGAGGGGAGAGGGGTATACACTGAGGGCCCCTGACAAACTGGCTGGAACCCCAGCTCCTCCAGGACTACCTCTGGGCCTCTGGACAGCTCACGTGTCCAAGGGCCCCCTCCGATGGTGCTAACCAGTCTCTCTGCCTCATGCCCTGCATTCTGGCTGTGCTGGGACTTGCTGATTCCATTTATTGACAACCACTGTTGTTAAGCTGCTCTCTTTTATAAGGCCCCTGATGCTGCAGTCACCTTGGCCCTTATATGCTCTGGACCACTACAAAATGTACAAGGAAAAAGACTGGGGTGGAGATGAAAGAAAAGAGGAAGAAGAAGGTACTACCTTCCCCAGCATGAGAATAGTTTCATTAAGTCCAAACAAAATGCCATTCTTTCGAGGTCTCTTATTGATATGAAAATTATTTCAGTTGATTTTATTTTTAGTTACTTTCATAAAACTACATCCCTCAAAGAACAAAAATAAAAATAAATACTGGCCACTGGCTGCCTCTGACTCAAGGTCAGAGGCTGTGGCCACCCCCAAGACCAAGGTTCTCTGCTCCCCACCAACCAGGGGCCCTGGACAAGAAGAGTGCAGGGGCTGCCCCTTCCAGTTGTCCTGGTTGCAGGGCCGCCACTGGCACTACAACTCCTCTATGAGATGCCGAGAAGGAGAGTCCTGCAGCCTGCCCAGCCGGGCCCAACTGTCCCCGAGAAGTCCTGTCCAGACCCTCTGCTGTGTCCGACTTAGCCAGATCTGCTGGAGGTGAAGGCGAGCCCCCTCCAGCTACCCAGTAAAATTGCCAATTACATCAGAGGAACTGAACTGGAGCTAGTGGCTGTCTCTGACTCAGCTGGCCCTGGGGAAACAGTGACTGCCAGCAGGTGACTCAGAACAGCTCTGTAATATTCATTTCATGTTGCTTAAAGATGTGAAAAAGACCAAGCTGACCAGCTTCTGGTGTTTGACAAAGCAGACTGCTGTTGGATCATATCTGAACAGACAGCTGTGTCTGAGTGTGCCAGGGAAAGCCTTCCCAGGTAATCGAGTAAGGGGGCACAAATTCCCCAGCCTAACGAAGAGCTGGGACATATCTCATTCCACAAAGAGCTAATGGCAAGTTATATGCGCTGTTGATCCTTTCATACACACGTTGATTCTTTCACCCATCATTCATTCACCAGTCACTCAGTTATTTATGGAGTTCTAATCTGTGCCCATGTGTCGTTGGTGCTGGGTGCACACTGTCCCGGCCACCACAAAGCCTGAAGGCTAGTGGCCAATTCTGACCATGCCTGTACTTTCTCATGGATCAGTCAGAACCTTTCCCGAACAACCTACAGGCTGCAATTCTTGCTAATAAAACAAGACTGTCCAAATTATTTCATTTTTTAACGGCACAATGAAGTAGCAAAATGAAGCATGTATATCCTTCATTCTAAGTCAAATAGAGGTTTCTGTCTAAGCCATGGATGGAGCTAACATTGCCTAATATCTAATCTAGCCCTCCCTCCATCCTTTTGCAAGAGCGAGCCTGTATAAAGCATCGGATTCCTATAAGTTAGAAGGAATTTAACTTAGATTGTACCTAGAAGTAAAACAAATAAACAATAATATCACAATCCTATAAAAGGCAATGCTTTGCCTTCTGGTTAAAGCCTTAGCCCAGCAATAAATAAGCGTCGAACGGTATCTGAATTCTGAGTTAACTGTTAAGAAAATGCCTTCCTGACCATTTTGTCCACTGGATGTAAAGACACGGTGGACACACACACTGTATGTGTTGACCATATACAACTGGTCAGTCAGAGCCTTCCCAGCACTCATTGGCATATAATTCTTAACAGCTTATTTACTTGATTGTTTAGAGTATATCTATTTATCTATTTAGAGTATATATATTTAGAGATTGTAAACAACCAAGGAGACCGGAGGGTGAAAGAGGCCTTTAAGTCAAACGTGATGACAACAGAAGTACAAGTTGATAATATGGCAAAAAGGACTGGCATTAGGCACACAGCTACTCTTGGCAGTTAACCATCTTAATACAACTTGAAATCCAACCTGCTTATAGCCCCCTTCACTCGGATGAAATAAGTGAAATCTAAGAGGAGTTAAGTTTTCAGACGATAACAAAATACATGCCACATTTTTCAGATTTCCATCCGCAAAGAATTTTAAATAAAATTCACTCACGTGTGCATTTGCAAGTAATGCATTTCCAAATAGTACCTTACTCAAGAATGGCAGCTTGTAAAGTCTGTTAAAGTTCTTGGGTGTTTATTAAACCCTTCAACCCTCACAGCAACCCTGTGAGGCAAGTAGATAGGTGTTCAGTTATTTTGTCATTGTTCGTTCATTATTTTCATTATTTTTTTTTATTTGTATTTTCATGTATTCTGTCAGTCAATGAGCATTTGTGGAATAGCTTCCAGTTCCAGGCACTGTGCTCACCTATTATCCTGTTCTCTCCAATATGGCAGCTCCTAGCCACACAGAGTCATTGAAATTAACTAAATCTAAATAAAATTACACTTCAAAATCTTTACATGATGGATATGGGTGCAAGGGAGGTGAGGAGGGTGACAGTAACTGATTGTCCTGGTCCAGAAGATGCTCAGCATAGCCTCTGCTCCACACCTAATCCCCTCTCTTGTTAGTCGTTTTTGTTCTGTATCTTCAGCACATCCCATCCACCTACCTGCAGGTAGCACACTGCCAAAACCAGTTAGGCAGGTGCCCAACCGGCTCTCCTTTTCCTCAATGATTTCTAGGAACCCCACATCTACAACTGGTAACCGATGCTAATGTTCTGCTGATGGTTTACAAATTGTCTTTATTGTTGACAATTGAAAATGTACCCATTGAAACAATCTAATTGCCTTTCCCTTCTCTGCCTTGACATCCAGTTTTCAGATGAGAGAGCGCCTCAAGACAATAAAACTCTCATTTCTCAAAGATGCGCTGCATCACCTTGCACCCCCTGCTATGCTCATTATTGTTGCCTGCCTCCGGAACAAGACCTGTCTCTTGAAGGCTATCTGATGCACCTTCCCAGGGAACACTCATGTCTTTCTCTCCACCAGGAAATTAGATATTAAAAAGGAACAGTCTTTGGTATCTCAGAGTTTTGTGAAAGTTTAATTTCTTTTTAAGAAGAAAACAGAAAATCAAAGTGCAGAAAAAGCATTATCACAGCCCAGCAAGAAAAAAATTAACAGACAAACTAGGGTGGGTATGATGTATTAAGGGTGCTGGAGGTTAACCCTAAGGACAATGTGAGGATCTTAAAAGGATTAATGTGGGCTTCCCTGGTGGCGCAGTGGTTGAGAGTCCGCCTGCCAATGCAGGGGACGCGGGTTCGTGCCCCGGTCTGGGAAGATCCCACATGCCGTGGAGCGGCTGGGCCGCTGAGCCATGGCCACTGAGCCTGCGCGTCCGGAGCCTGGGCTCCGCAACGGGAGAGGCCACAACAGTGAGAGGCCCGCGTTCCGCAAAAAAAAAAAAAAAAAAGACTAATGTATTTTATGAAAGAAATAAAAAAAGAAAGAAATGTGAAGAGGTGATTCTGTGAGCCAATCAGAAGATGCTTAAAGAAACAATGGGAATGACCCTACTAAGCTCAAAGGAAAATGTAGACTCTCTTGTCACCTTCAAAGGCTTATCATAGATAAGAACACTGGGGAAGCACTGCAGCCTTAGCCAAAAATTGAAACTGCTTGGCCCTGAATGAGAGTTCTGAGGAGGCCCACAGCAGGTGGAGCCCACAAGGGGTCATTCCACCCTGGGTGTACTTCAGTCCACCAAGCTGAAGCTTTCCTTTCTTTTTCCTGTTCCCCAACCACTGGTTTCCAGAACATAAACCCATTCCCTCCTGGACTGGAGTCCTATTCCGAACTCAGGTGATTTGCAAACTGTTACACGGGGACTGGACCCTGCCAGGCAGTGCTCTGACCTTACCTGTTACCACCAGCCTAGAGAGTACTGTGACTGCTTTGAGAACCTCGTTGTAATATCCCCTTCCCAGATTGACCTTCTAAGAATATTGAGTCCAGCCTACACTGGACCCAAATTTGCCATGCCCTATTGATACTGTGACCTGACTACATTCCTACAGCTGTGTTTATTCTAGCTCTGATCTACCCTCTCCCAGCCAGCTGATCACTGAGATCCTATCAAGTTTCCCAATCTCAAGCAGGTCATTGCAGATCTGAGATGGCAGCACACAATCAAATGAATGCACACACATGAATGCCATGGAGCTGTGTAGACCAAGTAAGGAATTTGGATTTTATTCTAAGTATGATTGGAGAATGTCAAGGAAAAGAGTGACATGATTTGCCATGCCTTTAAAAATGCAACTCGGCTACAATGTGAAGATTGGATCATGAAGTGGTAAGAGAAGATGCAAGGTGACCAATTCGGAGGCCATCTAGCAGTCCCATAGTCACCGAGTGCTCACACAGTGGTGCAGGTGAGAAACAGTGATGACGTGAACGAGGGTGGTAGCAATAGAGATAGAGAGAAATAAAAGGATTAGGGATATATTTTGAAGGTAGAGTTGATTATACAGAAAAAAAAAATGATGGCTGCTACCCTTGTCCATATTAGGGGAACATTGATTTATTTTTTTAAATTTTTTTATTGAAGTATAGTTGATTGACAACGTTGTGTTAGTTTCAGGTATACAGCAAAGTGATTCAGTTACATACACACACACACACACACACACAGATACATTCTTTTTCAGTTCTTTTCCCTTGTAGATTATTAGAAGATATTGAGTATAGTTCTAGGGGAACATCGATTTAAACCAAAACACACAAAGAGGGTTTCAGTAAGATATTAGTAAGAATTTCATGTTAATTTAGGACTAATTAGCCCTGACATATTTATAGGTAGATGTTGGAATTTTCCAGGGGGACTACTTTGGGATAAAACAAGTGTCTAATTGCCTAAAGTAACCTAAAAGATGTTAATTTTAACAATAATTTCTTCCTGGGATGTAGTGATGCTTTGCTCCAAAAAGTATTCCTTCTCTTAAAAAAAAGTTTCTCCGTTTGAACTATAAGTGTAACAACAGAAAACTAATTCCCTAGCTCCATTTTGTGACTTTTCAGCAGGACTTTGCAATGGAATTAACAGCATCTTAATCCATTTTGAGAGAGTCTGTCAGAATTGTTCCAAAAATATACCTTGAGTCCCTACTATAAGCATATTCCAAAAATTCCACAAAATAATATGGCTTATTGACAAATGTTTCTCCATTCAGTCCCACAGAAAAACAATCTTTGGTAAAATAAGCTACATAGCCTGAAATATGTTACATTCATTGACAATATTTTCAATGGCATAATCAGTTATACATTAACAGACATGGTATCTATTAATGCTCTCATTAGGATTCATTCAGCCGCCTCTATACAGCTCAGCCAATGTAGGCATGAACAACCCTCTAATATACTATAGTAATGCAGTTTCTCCACCGTCCTTTAGGTGCATAAAAATCATTCTTACTGCTTGTGAGTAACTTCCGTTCTTCACAGAATTTCATTTGCCTACCCCCTTTTTTGGCTGAAGTTTTAAATCAATCTTAGATCCTTTTAAATATGTGACACAAGTTTTACCCACTTGAAGAGGTGAGTCTAAGGGTACCAAACGTTGCAACACACCCAAAGTATGGAGAATGTATATTAGATACAGATAACACAACAAAACCCGGGAGTGGTACTGATGACTCAGGGCATCAATATCAGATAAATTTCTAGACCTGGAGCCAAGTCTGTAGACACATACTAAACAAAGTCTTCAAATGCAAAGTTTTATTATGTGCTTAAAATACTAAAACTTATCATTGAAGGAAATCCCCAAGGAGGACTGTAAATTAGTAGAAACTGTATAGCCACCGCAGTAACAGTATATGTGGAATTTCTTAAATCCTATAATCAAAGCAAGGGTTCTTCATCAATTTGAACTATGATTCTGTATGTAGATACACTATTCTCTGGTAGGAAACAATCAGGACCTCAGGGATATCTCTTATTCTGTGGCCTTCAGTTCCAACATTCTATCATTCTATCACCTTGCACCATGTGTTCTGAAGATTCATCCAAAAAATACCACCCTTTCCCCCACAATAGAATGGAAAAGAAATTCCCAAATTTGCAATTTGAGACAGACGGCTCGGTTATGCAGTACGAGCACCAATGTCCTAACTAGACTGTTGATTTCATTTGTGAAATTTGTCTCTGAACAATGACTGACGGCTCTTGGATCTTTTTTTAAAAGTGCTCAATAATCCCACTAGTGTATCAAATTATCAAACGTCTTGGTCCCAGATAAAGCAAGATCAATGACAGATAACCACTGTTACATGCGCTTGTATCCCAGAGACCATCAGAAGCTAAACACGCTTGTGCTTCAGATCTTTTATTGTATTTGCTTCAAGACAAAATGAAAGTAGCGTATCACCACATGAATTCCAGAAATCAGGCTAAAGAAATCTCTAGCAGTCTCCAAAGAAGTCATTTCAAACACAGGATGTACTAGGTTTCCAGGATGGAAGAAGCATTCAATTGCTCTTGTAGTACCTGAGAAAGAATTTACACTATCAGGACCTGCCCTAATCTCTCCTAAAAAGGTTCCCCTCTGATTGCTGGAAGATGGTGATCAGGCTTTCTGCGAGCATTACTTAATGGAGCCAAGTACTCCAAACCAAAAATAAAATATGTCATAGCATCAACTCCATGAGTTGAAAATAAACAACAATCTCTACAATGAGCCAGAGCATACGTGGCATATATAATGCCTATGGTCTGTCTAGAGGCAGTGAGCACAAGGTCCCTGCCAGCTCTATCCACTTGGTACAGTAGATTTCTGATACTTTTGAAGCTGATATCCAGTAAATTGATTTCTTCTTTATATTCTTCTTTCAGTAGTCCTTTAGAGATAATGAATGCAAAATCACTGCCCTTGAAATGCCTTCATACATTCTTACTTTAGCAAGTTTCATAAATTATGTGATACAAATTCTAAAAGGATTTGGCAGACATCAGTGGGTCTTGGGTTTCATCAAAGCCAGTCACCGGAAATACACGCCCATTTGGTCTGGGGGGAGGGGGGAGGGTTACACTGGTGTCAGAAGTCCTGAGTGGATCCATGGTGCCCCTGCTCATTAGCTGCACAACCCTGGGACAATTCTCTAACCTTTCCATGCCTCGGGTGCCCGAACTAGAAAACGAGAGTAAGCACAGTCCCCCAGTCTACCTCACAAGGCTGTCAGATTACTGAAATACGATCAATTCGTGTAGCTGAATGCACGTTCAATTGATGGTAAAATTGGGACAATAGGTAAACTCTCCCTAGTGGACCTCGAAATGAAACAGGTCTCATCAACCTCCAAGGTCAGGAGAAAAAAAAAATTTTTTTTTTAATTCAGAGAGGTATGTTTGGTAACAAAGCAAATAACAGCTGAGGGCTCACTATACGTCAGGCTTCGACCCCCTCGTGCATCATTTCACGGACTCCTCCCAGGAGCCTGATGAGAGATGCTCTTACTCCCATTTTACAGGAAAGATGACCGAAGCTTAAAGAGTCCAATCTCTCTGCCCATGGTCACCTCCCCAGTAGGCAGCTGAGCCAGCATTCAAACCCTGCCTACTGTAAGATCCATGCTCTCAACCACTCTGGAGCCGATGGCCTACAGAGCTGCGGATTCACGAACCCAGCCCCTCAATCTACCCTCCACCCACCCCACCCTCCCGCATCTGCTCAGTGCTTGTCTCCAGCTCTGCACCTTTACTGCTGTTCTTCTCCCTTCCCGAATCAGTCCCCTCTGCTTCACCGATTCGTCTGCATCCTGTCTGGCTCACCGGAAACCCTGCCTTTGACATATGTCTCTCTAACAAGATTCCATTTCATACTGATCGCTCTCTACTGTCACATCCATTGGTCAGTCATGTCTTAGAACCATAATATACTGCTTGGCTTTCCTGTGAAGGCACAGAATACATAAATGCATCTCTTCTTTCTCCCCACCAGTGCCCGAGACAGTAGTAGGTCAACAGAAAACTTCTCAAATAATTGCTGGGAGACATTAACAAAACCTGCCCTACTTGAGTCTAGCCTAGCTATCCCATTCCTGATACTATTCCACGGCAAACAGCACGCACAGACACTACGCTGTGGGCTGGTGAGCAAGGCGGGTTTCTCCCATCCCAAATCTGCTCAGTTTATCAAGGAAGGCAGACCAAGAAGCAACTGTGTTAGGTTAAGAGAAGCACAGGTCCCACAGAAGCACAAAGCAGCAGCAGCTACCCTGACCTATGGGGTGATGAGACAGTTATCTGGCGAGTTTGGTACCTAGCGTGAAATTTTAAGAACTGTATAATAATGACTATCAACAGCTATTGAATGGAACACCTCACCTAATGCTCTCACTCCCTCTATGGAGCAGATGCTCTCATTATTCCATTCTATGGATAATAAAACTGGGGCCGATGGAGGAGAATTTGCCCCAAGTTACTAGTAAATGGTAAGAGGAAGACCAGACCCAGGCAGCCTGGCTCTCAGAGACTACACCTTTCACCAGTATCCTGTCCTTCCTCTCAAGTAGATGAATCGTTGAAAAGGGAGTGAAAGAATGGTCCAGTCGAAGGCCCCGTGGATATTAAGGACTTGTGTGGAGTTCAAGCAGGCTATGTAGATAAATTGAAGGAGTTTAATCTGGGCTCTAAAGTTCCAGGCGAGGCTCTCGTTACTCTGAGATGGACTTTCCCCAGTTGGGGTGTAGGATAGTGACTGAGTCCTGGGGCAGCCAGCCTGTCCATGAAGGGGGCTTGTAGTTCTGCTACACAGAAGCCTTTGGTGTGCTGGGTCCCCAGGGACTGCGCTCTACTGTCTCCCCTGCCCACCTGCCCCAGGGGCCAGGGAGGTCCTCCCCGCAAGCAGACTGTCCCTGAAACACCAGCCTGCCCCCACCCCATGAAATCAGAGGACCCTGAAAGATCCCAAGGGCTACTTTAATTCATCGCTCTGCTTCCAGACAGGATTCTTCTATACTGTCAGACTCTTAAGAAGATTCCCTGACTCACAGTCTCCCATTTCCATGTCAAATGGCCCTGTCCGTGAAGACACGCTTACTTAGGTCTGATATAAACCCTTCATGCTAACAAGGCCTGAATCCCCAGCTCTGCATTCTTGCGTGGTAGGACAATAGGTCATCTCTGAGGAGACTACTTCAAACACCTGTGACACAGCCACACTTGGACTGTGGAGTCAGGATTTACCTCCCAGCTCTATCGCTTGGGAGCTACGTGACATGAGGTCAATTCCTCAACCTTCCAGAGATTCAGCTTCCCACCTGTAAAATGGGCACAATAACAGGGCCAACACATGAATTTGTTTTGAGGATTAAATAGAGTTAAAAGGCTTAACACAGTGCCTAGCTCATCATAAATGCTTATCAAAATTTAGCTTAAAAAAGAAAATGAATAACTAATTTCACCTGGATGTTGCATTAATTTGTACACAATATTGGGCCACATGAATCTCTGGTCAACTTTCCCAGGGTGAACAAAAAAAAAAAATCAAATGCCTAAAAATAGTAACTACACTTTTAGTCTTCTTATTTTCCACCGGTAATGCAGGAGAGTAGAAATCCACTCCTAAATGGCAGCTATATATCAGTTATAAAACTGTTAAGTAAATCCAGGGAGGCAAAAAGACAAGACGGCAGAGACAGGAACCATCCAGCAGTTGCCATGACAACGAGGCAGGCTACCTGGACAAAAATTTTGGAAATCTCTTAAAAGAATAACCAGAGATGTTTCTGTCTATTTTGGGAAGGACAAAGTCTTCCTTTATCCTCCGCTAAAGACAAACATCCACTTGTTTGCTGAATATCTCCCAATTAACGCAGGGCGAGATCTGAGAGGAGTCAGGATGTGGTGCGCAGGCAGGTGGTGGGATGGAGAGGGACTTGGCAGGGAGCTGTAAGGTAAAGGCAGTATCAGTGGAAAATGCAAGATCAAACTGCCCAGGGATCCCCATTGTTTCATTTAAAACGCTCAAGGAGCATTCATTAAAAAGCGTCGTTCTCACACATGAAGACCCCCAACTGCCGCAGATTACGCTTTCAAGAAATTGAATTCTTAACCAATAACACATTTTTATTAACAGTACTGACACGAAGAAAGTGATTAAGAACTCCGGTGGGCAAGACTTTCTCTGAAAGTCATTTTCAATACGTAAAGAAATAAAGAGCTTCTGATTCATTACAGGTGCCCTCTCTCCGGCTCCTTGGGTGTTAGACATGGGTCGTGTGTGCCTGTGTGTTTGTGTTTCCCTCCTACGATCTGCAGTTTACACTTAATGTAATAATCTTGCACACCTCGCTCTCATTTTTCAGTTAATCGATAGTATTTTTAAAGCAACAAATAAGGGCTATTTGTAATAGTATTCCTTTAATTGCATATTTTTCAAACATGAGACTATTAAAGTAGCTGCCCATGAAAGCGGTCATTCAATTCTCTTCCAAGGTGCCCCTTCATTCTGAAAGGGCCTCCCTCATCAAACTCAATAGCATCTCTTGGCTGCCTGAGAAAAACCACTGGAGGGAAAAAAAAAGAAAGAAAGAAACCTATTTTCCAGATCAAAGTAATCCCTACTCCATTGCCATGGCTCCAGACGTCTCTTTCTTCTTTTCATTGACCAGACAAGGTTCTTCTCAGCAAACCTCCTTCAATTTTTTTTTTTTTTTTTTGCCTGAATTTGTTTTCTCGTTGGGAAAAGTGGTCATTAAAGTATTAGTTTAGGTTGATTGGTTCTTCAGTGGCAGAAGAGGCTTCTGAGGCTTTGTTATCTTTGACATGATCTCCAAACAGTGGCCCGATTATTATACAATATAGAAATAATAACTCAAGGCAGCAGCCTTCTCTCTGGAAACCCACACGGGGTGTCGGGTATATGATGATACACCTCAACTGCCGGTACATTCATGGGTGCTTTCAGGACCTGAGTGCCTGGCTGTATCCCTGGCTGCTGTTCCGGACTTCCCCTCCCCACCCTGGCCCTCGAGCCCCCCTCCTGTGGACCTGAATTCTCCCCAAGTCATCGAGGCTGCAGAGCACTTGTCCCTATTTAAATCGAGCAGCGGTGCATTCACTAAGAAGAATGGGGACAGGCAGAGGGCCGGCTTTGATGTCTCCAGGGGCAGGAAATCACTCGGATGATTCCTCCAGGGCCACTTGGCAGCAGGTAGAGGGCGTGACAGCTGGTGGGAAGGTCGGTGACTGGGATGTGACCACTGAACCATAGCAGGGAACTGCACTGCCCTTGCAAACAGAAAAGTTTATTCCTATAGTCTGGTGGGGGTAGGGATGAGGGAAAAAGATGATAGGGCCTGGCACCTACCACCTGGGAAAAAGAGAATTCAAAATTATCTGACAGTGGCATGTCGGAGCTTTCATTCCTTTTCAAGACCAGTTGGCCCAAGTCTTCAAGTCAATCTAACAAGAATGCATGATTGTCAATACCTAAGAGGTGGGATGCATGGTGGTTAATCCATGGAGCTTGACTCTAGACTTGAAGCCTCTCTTTACCCATCTGTTAAAATCGTTTATAAGAGGTTTACTGTGAGAAATAATACTTATACATACTCACTACGTGCAAAACACTGTACATAACACTTGACATGCATTATCTTATTTCCTATTCACAACAACTCCGTGGAACAGTTACTATTAAATGCCCCTTTTTCTCATAAGGAAACAGGCATAAAGAGTTGAAGTAAGTTATCCAGAGTCATGCAGCTGGTAAGGAAGCCAAGATTCAAATCTAATCAGTCCAAGCTCTAGAGCGCTGTTAGCCACCACTTAGGAATGAAATGGAATAATATATAAAGTATTGATTCTGGTACCAGACACTGAGAAATATTAGTGATCGTTCATTTTACTTCGCCGACATTATTATTAAACTCCCTCTGTTGCTCTGTCCAAATGAAAAAGAGTACATGCAACAATGCTGTAAGAAGGGAAAGGGCTTTATGAAAGCAAGCAAATAAAAAATCATTACGACAACTTGACCTGGCGCACAGGAAAATTAACGATATTTCTTGATCCAAAAGTTCCCTGGAGATAATTGTGCTTAACAGGACTCTCTGGGGGAATAAAGAGAATGAAGGGGTATGGGAACGGGGGCTCGTGTCTAGCGGTAGCTCAGCCATGGGGTATGGCAGAAAGGTCTGGAGACACTGGTATCCTGACTGCCTTAGCTGGGTGGGAGTGGAGATGTGGGTGATGTTCCAGGGGTAGCCAGAGAGAGAGGGAAGGAGTGCTGACAGAGACAGCCCAGCGAGCCAACTGCAGAACGCCTGACCACGTGCCCACTGCCCTTCATGCTCAGAAAATACACACTCCCAGGGACTAAATCCTCCGCCACTCCTACCTGAAGCCCCCAAGGAATCAAGTGCTACTGCCATCTGCAAATTCTTAGGGAGACTCAGAAAGCTTCATTAAAAAGCCTCCTTCATTTCTTTATCGGATTAGTATTTACTGAGAACCCTCTACTTTCTGAGCACAGCTAGGCACAAAGCAAATGAACCAGGATGATAGGTCCCTGACCTGTAACAGGAGTAAGTCCTCTAGACTGCAGAGGCCAGGGTGCTCTGTCGTTTAATGGGGAGGCCAGGTGGGCTGGGCAGACCAGGGGCGACCAGTTCTGACCTGAAGGTAGGAGGAGGTAGGGTGGTGGAAGGGGGTGGGACCCAGGAAGTCTTTTCAGAGGAGCTGCTGGTTAGGGGTGAGGGGGAGGGATCCTGTCTCTACGGTCCTTCAAGCTGAATTCACTTCTGTCAAACCTTCTGGCCTGGGGACTTCCCTGGCAGCCCAGTGGTTAGGACTCCGTGCTTCCACTACCGATAGCGCAGGTTTGATCCCTGGTCGGGGAACTAAGATCCTGCAAGATGTGCAGTGCGGCCAAAATAAATTAAAGTATTAAAAAAAAGAAAACTTTTGGCCTGTTACGTGTAAGAGTAAGAAACGTTTGAACACAGGGCTGCCCCAGACGCTACAGAGGACACATGAAAGTAGTAGAAGGCAGTATCCCTTGCCCTCAGAACGTAAGATGCGACAGTGAATCCAAAGAAGCATCGGTAAAATAATTAGAGAACCCAGGTGAATGCAAGGCGATGCAATTCCAAGTTTGGCTTTTGTAACTTTATAAAACGCCGTAATTCTCAAACTCCACATGGCAACACGGAGTGGGTACTCGCCACGGAGCAGTGTTTGACGGCTCTGGACCGTTACGAGGAGGCTGAGGAACAGTCCTGAATGTGTCAATCAGCTGGCGCTTAGGGAGCACCTGCTAAGAGCACAGCAGTTAAGAGCCATCAGTCTCCACTACAGACCAGCTCCACCACCAGCCGTGTGAACTTGGGCAGGCCCCCTAACCTCTCAGAGACCGCGCTACCTCGCCTGCAAAATGGAGATAAAATGGTATCTATTTCTAGGGTTGAACTGAGGATGAAATGAGGTACAGCAAGAAAATGATTGGGCCAAAGTCTGCTAAGAGTAAGTCTCGATGGTAATAATGAACTTACGGAATGCTGATTACTTATAATTGTTTATTTTTAAATAAATGTATATAAGAAATATGAATATCGCTCAAGAGCTGGGTGCTATGGTGGATGTAAATGCAGATAATTAACACTTTTAGATTCTTACCATGTGCCTGTCACTGTTCTAGGTACTTCGTATGTGTTAACTCATTTGATCCTCACAACCATATTGTCAGAAAGGTCTTATTACCCTCGTTTTACAGGTAAGGAGACAAGCACAGAGAGGTTAAGTAATTTACCCAAGGTCATGCAGCAAAGCTAGGATTCAAACCCAGGCTGCCTGACTCCGACTGCCCCCCCAACCACTCTGCAATGCTGCTTCTCGTCATCATGAGTAAGATACAGTCCTTGAAAAGAACGTTATAAAGCAAGCCGGCCTATGATAAGACTCAGGGGAAACAAAAATCATAAAACTACTGAAGAAAGAGCTGATGAGCGCTACCAAATCCAAATGGGAAAATCAAGGAACAACTAGCAAGGGTGAGAAAGAGAAGTAACAGCAAAGAGAAGCAGCAGAATGCTGCGTCATGGAAGCACGAGGAAAGGAAGTTTTAAAGCAAGCAGGTGAGTCATTGCTGTGTCACACGCTCCAGGGACGTAAAGGAGGGTGAGCTAGAGAGCCACTAGGCGGTGGCACAGTGGGGAGTGCTATAAAGTGAGCACACGGATCCCACGAAGGGTGCCGGATGAAGCCAGGTCACAAGGGATGGTAAGAGAGTGATACTACTGAGCGCAGGCTTACCTTTCAAAAATGCTGGCAACAAAAGGCAGGCGAGAGGTGGATGTTAGTTCAAAGGCGTTGTTCCCCCTTCCAGACAAGGTTGTCCCTTGTTCATGATCAGAGTGGCACTTATAAGTAGAGGAAGAATAAAGATGCAGGAGAGAGCTGTAGCCGATCTGTGAACGCGGAGAGAATCTGGAGAGCTCGTGCGGCTCTGCTGGGAGCTCTAGGGTCGGCTAAGAGGAAGATGCTTCCTCCTCTGATTCAAGGAGAGGGAAGGGAAGCAAGGTGAAGATTAGGAGAAATTTGGATATGGAAAGAAGTTGAGGAAACTCACATCAATCAGGTGGTTCCAACCTTCTTAGCAAGGAGGGTTCTAGGAAAGGAAGCGAGGATGCTGCTTACCTAGGTAAGTCAGAACGGAAAATACCACTACCCCCTTCGGGCTGCTTGGCAAACTCCTACTAATTCGTCAGATCTCAAACTGCCCCCCGCTAGCCTCCGATGTGCCCAGGCAGAGTTGGGGGCTCTGTCATCTGCACTTGTTCAGTTACTCCCCTCTGATGCATCAGCCACATGATACTGCAATTATTTCTGTTTATGTCTCTCTCCCCCTCTAGACTGAAGTCCTCCACGGTAGACACCACATCTTACTTGTCTTAGTTTCTCAAACATCTAACCTAGTACAAAATGACATTCAGTAAATGTGTGCTGAATGAATAAACAAATTACTCAGTAAGTCATACATAAAAGAATTGCAATTCAGATCCAGAAAGGCTGGGGAATAGCATTTTAGAGCTAGCATCCTAAATGTCTAGGTTCATTTCGGATCAAAACAGTCTGCTCTTGGGAAATTACCCTAACTGCTCTGTATCTAATAACCCAGGCTCTGAAAAACGGGAACCACAGTCCATGGAACTGTGAGCTTCATTAGTGAATGCCAGTAAAGGGCTTTTTAAGTGGCAGAGGAGATGACTACAGAAAATGCCTCTGAGGGAGAAGGATGACAAAAATGTGTCTCCAAGACAATGAAGCAGCTTCCTTCCAGGATTTCCACCACATTTCACTCTAACACAAGCAGTTACAGAGAATGCAGGGCCCTCTCAGAGGCCCTAGCATCACTAGGCCCCGAGGTTATGTGTTCACCGAGTTCAGGAACTATTGTGAAAGAGTATTTGTGAGAAAGCACAAGAGTCCTGCCATGCAGCGCTTCCCAGCTCGGGGCCACTCTGCTCCCTGATTAACTTCACTTGCAGCTTTTCCTATTGTTCTGTCCTGTGGCTCCTGATTTCCACCTTCAGAGCATCACCAGATCACTCAAATGCCTTGACCTTTGGAAATACACTTGTGCTCCAGGGAAGTACATGATCATTTATCACTGCCATTTACCAAGTGTTAGCTA
Source organism: Delphinapterus leucas (assembly GCF_059928025.1). Classification (NCBI taxonomy): domain Eukaryota; kingdom Metazoa; phylum Chordata; class Mammalia; order Artiodactyla; family Monodontidae; genus Delphinapterus; species Delphinapterus leucas. Next base: position 98,495,948 of record NC_143135.1, read on the forward strand.
GATAAATAGATATGTGCTAAACCCCGGAAGCAGCCACCAGCCCACGTGCACAAGATGTGATACAATATAGTCCAACTGAGCAAAAACAGTATGGACACTGAACAATAAGATGTGTTGATATATGGGTGTGTTCTGAGGATTTAAAAAAATTTATGATTGACATATTTTTTAGTTATTTCTAAGGCTGCAGAAATCTAAGACATAATGTGGTCCTAATGCAGAGAAGCATTGCTATGGAAAAGTTTAGAGACGGTAATTCTAAACATCTGTTTTATATATTATTATAATTCCCCTCTACACACATAAATAAACAAATATGCACACACGCAAACCTACCTCTGAAGTTGACTTTGCTTAAGATACATTCATAATTAGTTTGCCTCCCAGTATGCACACTCTAGGTTCGCAGTACCTGTGATAAAAACGGGTAAAAGGTGGTCTGGGATTTTTAACTGTCACAGTTAATCACAAGGTATCTATACACTGGAGAACAGATCAGAGTTGTAAAGAACAGGAGGGGGAAAAAGTGGGACTAGAAGGGAGGAAAAGAACATAAAGCAGAAAGACGGATAAGAAGCAGAAAGTATTAGTAGTTTAGTATTAGTGGGTTTCAGTCAGTGGTCCCAATTCCTTCCCATGCTGATCATCAATCCTTATTCAAACACTGCCAGAGTAGGGGCATCTCAGGTTTGAGGAGGGATTTAAATGACTATATACCTGATACTGAAGCTTTGATTTTCTAAAACTGCAGGCTGCTTTCTCATTAACAAAGCAGTTAACAGTCAGCAGTTACTCCCCAATATTAAATGCAGAATATTTGCTACCACCATGATTAAAACTCTGGTTGGGATCTACATTAGCTAGTTGATCTTCATGTTAGCCACTCAGAGCTCTTTTGAAACTTATAATTATTTGGGAGAGAGATAAAATGATGGCATTTTCTTATTACTGATATAACTTTGGGGTCCACACAGAGGCTGAATGGCCTTTAGTCAAGGGTACTGTATGTGGAAGCCTTTCAGTTGTTGGAAAGTTAGAGCCAAAGACTTCAAATACGACCTCTAACTGGAAAGTTGTATGATTCAATAACCTCATAAGAAGATCACCAAGGTTATTCTATAATATGGACATCACTGGGACCTCCCATCCCTGCTGGAAGGCCCTCTTGTGCATTACATGGGAGAAACTGCTGAAAATGGTCAATTCTACCCTCACTCAAACACTTTGCAGTGTTCCTTTATGCTGCCTGGGCCCCAAGGGCCTAACTATGTGCCTTGAGGATAAACTCCCCTGGCCCCAGCTCATCACTCAGACACACCTGTCTGTGGTGGGTCTTAGCTTGTGTCCTTTTCTGGCCAAAGTCAATGTGGACATTTTAGAGCTCAGCACATCTTAGACATTTGGGGTCACCTCCCCCATCAACAACCAAACAGAGAACATAAAGCTTCACAAAAAAGAGTAAGCTGTTTAACCAACACATCATCAGTGTTGCAGATATAAATTAGAAGAGTTGGGAGGCACCTGGCCTTTTTGAGGTCTAGAACTTCATTGAAGTCCAAGCACTAAACCTGAAGAGATTCAAGTCCAGAGAAAATAAAGAATAGGGTGAAAGGAAGACCAGTGCTTACAGAAAAAGTGGAGGGGAGCAGACAGGCTACATCATGATTAAAGCTTCCATTATTCAACGAATCAAATGTGGGGTATATCAAAAGCAACCATAATGAAAAGTAGAAACACTCAATGTGTTTCTTAGAATCCAAGACCCCTAGAAAAATATGAGATGTTTATACATTTACAGATGTATAGATACGCAGGCTCAGGCTGCTAAGTGGCTGACTTTTATTTTATTTTTTAGAAAAGCAGAAAATAAAGTGATCATTTTAGGGAAGCCTGTATTTTTTATTTTTTGTCTATGACTTCCATTTTTTTATTTTATTAAAATACTGACTATTTTAGAGTGAAGGAGAAGCAAAGCTACAACCAAAACTTAAGGGCCAATTTCTGAAAACCAAGTTAAACTAAGAAATTCTCCTCTTTTTTTTCCTTAAAAAGCTTTCAGGGGCTTCCCTGGTGGCGCAGTGGTTGAGAGTCCGCCTGCCGATGCAGGGGCCACGGGTTCGTGCCCCGGTCCGGGAAGATCCCACATGCCGCGGAGCGGCTGGGCCCGTGAGCCATGGCAGCTGAGCCTGCGTGTCCGGAGCCTGTGCTGAGCAACGGGAGGGGCCACAACAGTGAGAGGCCCGCGTACACACACACACACACACACACACACAAAAAGGCTTTCAAGGAGAGAAAACTAATCTCTTATATGGCAAAATGTACAAAAATGCACAGTATTCATAGATAAGGGGTTTTGATCCAATTATCCAAATAACTGCCTCTGTTTCTCCTGCCTGTCTGTGCATTTAAATTCACGTTTTGTCAATTATTTCATGCTTGTTGGTTGTGTCTCCCAAACCAATCTCCAAATACTTGAAGGCTTTTCTTTTATCCATCTTAATCTCTTGCTATGGTTGGCGAGCATCCCAAAGAGTCACTAAAACGCTTCACACGAACCCGACTTCTGCTTTTCCTTAGGTACGACAGATTAGTGGAACAGTGCTTCACGTAAGTGTCACTAGGGAAATTCTCCATTTGAAATCATTACTCTGTACCTTCTTTCATCTGTATTGAAGTCATTATAACTTTTCAAAGCATTTTTACAGTGGCCATTGCATTTTGGTATTTCTTTCCTGAGCATACCTCAAAGAACATTACAACCACAAATCCAATGACAATCACCTCACCCACCAATGAGAGTTATGTCCAGAGTCTTGGAGCCTTTTGGTAAACTGATCACTGGTCATTCTCACTCCAGGCAAGTAGGTGTCCATTACAATTCACCTGGCTAGAACACAATGGCAGTCAGCACTCGAGACAGACAGTGCTTAAGTGACAAGTTATATCAACTCCAACTGTAGAAGAATCCAGAAGGTCAAAATACAGGCCTCCTTGAACCTTGTAACGTTGAGAGAAGAGGTCAGTGTCCTTCAGTGACCCCCTCAAGTAATGTGTCCACCATGTGTTTGGCTTCCTCCCATCCTGACATTTCCTCATAATTTAACATTCCTTCTAAGGCAGAAACGAAAGCTGAATGTTTCACTGGAGCTAGGTCATGCTGGCAGTGACAGCAACTGACAGGAGATTGAAAGAAACCAAAGATACCACATTGAAAATGTCTCATCAAGGTCACCCACTCATGATAAGGCAAGTGGAGGGTGAGGGAGAAATACAGGCTTATCACTTGAGAATCAACAGAGACAACTACATTATCTAATTATTCCTCTTCACTCCCATCTCCTCTAGCCTCCCACTCCTACACACATGCTATTAAGCAAGTCCAGTATTTTACAATTACTATCGGGTACATCTCCTTGGCAATCCAAGGCACCACTGCGGTGAAGGCACCACCACCAACCTCCCCAGTCCTGCCAAGCAGAAGCAGGCTCTCCCCGTGGCACTCAGTTCACTCCTTTGCTACCATATGACTTTCTCCTGGCAAGCTGTGAGCCCTTCATGTGTTTGAAGCACACCTTCCTCTTCTTTCTATCTACCTGCATGGTGACAGAGCAAGCCAGCTATCTGCTAAAATTCATGATTCTCCTGCTCTCATAGAGTTGCTGCTGAGAAGCTTCTACCAAGCCATGGACTAGGTTTTTCAGGTCCATTTACACCTAGGGGCGGCCATGTGACTAGTTTTAGCCAATGGAAAATGAGCAGAAGTGATGTATGTCCCTTCGAGGTGTTTGCAGCACACCACATCTCCATGCTCTCTTCTGCCTGCCGCTAGCTAGATGCAGAAGTTAACAGGGCTCAGCAGCTGGCAGAGCTATGTGATGGAAAGACCTGGGTCTCTGGATCACTGCACTGAAGAAAGCTACTACTGACTAGAAACAATGTAGTGGATTATTACAAGAGAAAGAGCTATACTTCCATTTAAAAAAAAAATCTTTATATATTTTTGGGCTGTCACTGGAGTGTACCCTAACTAATTTCATAAGCCTAACACAGTGGCATACATAGACATTCAAAAGATGGTGAATAACTGAATAGGGCATTCACCCATTTGCCTATGAAAGAACCTGATTACTTTGTACTTCTCCAGGAAAGATTAATTATGGATTACATCTCATGCAATTATATCCAATAATTGTTGTTATGGAAATCATCTTGAATGCTATATGAAACAGACTGATGTTAGTAGAACTTTATTTAATCTTATAGTTGTTTATTCAGATTCATAGATACATATTTAAATTTTGTTGCTGTGGGAGAATGTTGAGGTTGTCATGGCAACAGATTAAAGCAACAGAGTGTATGTGATGTACTGGGATGCTTGGTGCTAGCCATGCCAGCAAAAACATAAAATAATTATATTATACAGAAAGAACTGTCCTAAAGGTAATGGTGTGATAGTCAATTATGTGTCTTCCACCACCTAGGAACCGTAATTTAACACACTGATTTGTTAACAATTTTGATAATATTGTCAGTCCTGGAAGGAAATGAAGTTTAGACTAAGGATGAGATTATTGGTAGAGGATCATCACTCAATTTCCGGCTGCCTAGAAAAATACACACACACACACACACACACACACACACACACACAGAGGAAAAGAGAGAGGGAGAGAGGGAGAGAGAGAGAAATGGACAGAGAGAGGAGACTGGGCCTACACAAGTCAAATCTGATAAAGTTGATGAATTGAGGGGACAATAAATTTAAAGCAAGCAATCAAATTAAACCCCTTCTGAGCAGAGGTTCTTGAGAAAATTTAAGTAATTACCCCAACTCCCTGATTTACTTCGCCATGTTGGCAGAGCCTTTATTGATCCCTTCTCTGTGGACCAGGGGCCTATTTCTCTGCAATATATTTGCTACTGATTTAAGTTATCATCATTCTCTTATGAAAATTAAACGCTTCAAGCAGGGCTATTCTATCTCCCCGAGGGTTATTACTCTTCTCTCTGAGGGATCTCAAGGCTTCAACGTGTCCAGAAGCAGTAATCGTGAGACAGCACAAACGGCAGGTGTCCTGGGTTATCATGCAGGATCCAGAATAAAAGAGAAAAGAAATGGGCTTGAGTTCACAGGCTGTGGCATGCTGGAGCAGGGCAGTGTGATGGGCCAGAGAGACTTGGGAAGACTAATATTTTTAGCTGTTCTTTGGATGGGTCATATAAAACAGTAAAGACACAATTCCCCTGACTTCTTTTCTCGCTAAAGCCCTAGAGATAATTCAGGAAAACTTTCAACTCTAAGAAAAAAGAAAGAAGATGGCGTCCCTACTTTTAGTCTTTATTCCCCTTTCCTTCACATCTCATGCTATCATTTCCATTTATATGTGCTCATTAAATAATGTCTTCTCCAGGCCCCTCCTACTTTTATTCAGAAACTATATTGGCCAATTTCCTAGAGAAGAAACCCAAGCTTTGAGAGCCCTTCCCACCCTGGGACAGGCTGATCCATCCAGGAAAGAGACTCTGATCCTGAGAGAAGCCATTACTATATTGAGAGGCGTGACACAAAGGATGCAGACTCTGGACCCCACCTGCAATGGCACAACCCATTTCAAGGCAGAATGAAAAAGGCCTATGCAAACATAAAGAGGAACTGAATTCAATCACAATGCCAGACGGTCTCGGGCGGCCCCTCTACTGCTCCTGGTGCAAACCAGGGTCAAAGACATCTGACGTGGCTCAGTAGAAAGAGGAGATCAATAACGCTAAAGAGAAGCATCTGCAGTAGGAAGCAAATCATTGCAAATTTAAATAAAATGTCCTCCACAGGCAGGACTCCTGATGGAAGCCCTACATCTGCCATGTCGACCTTGTCACTGGGACTCCCCCGCCTCCTTGGGGGGAGAGAGTGAGGGAGAGGCAAGGAAAGAAAAAGCAAGAGCCAGGGATGGTTACAGTATTGTGTTGTCTTCAACCGAGAAGCCCCAAAGAGTGCAGTGCCCATCTGGCCAATCCAAGGAGAAAACACTGATAATGTGAACTATTTTTAGAATGACGGGGATAAACTACACGTCAGTCTCAGAAGAGACTGGGAGGTAGCTAAATGAGGTTATTAACAGTAGGATAAACAGAAAGCAAATTTCATTTAATGACTTAAATGTATTGAGAACTTATTACATGAGCCAGATACATCTGACTAATAAGGAAACTAAAGCTCAAAGACTGTAAGCAGTAAGTCAAGGATTCACACCAAGGTCGGCCTCGCTATAAAGTCAGACAGTAATCTAAACCCCGGTGTTAAGGACCCATCTGCAAATACAACATGTTTCGAGGCCATTCTCTGCCTCACGCTCTTCATGGTGTCAGGGTTCCTGGCGCACACTTGGCCTGTCTGGATTCACAGGAACAAGAACAAATGCCTCTGAAGGCGAGTGAGGTACTTAGGCAGAGAGTGGAGGCATAAAACAATGGATTATGGAGAAATGTAGAAAGCAAGGAGATCTCAGCCCAGTACTACACCATTTGCTTCCCCTGACTGAGTCTGCTTAGAGAAAATTGGGTTGTTGAGCTAAAGCAATAAACTGGTAAATTCTACTGTGGGTTACCAGACCTCGACATCTTTGTTGTCATCTGCTGTTATTCAACATAGGGCCTATCATTGTGAGGACCTACACTGACGGAAGCAGGAATAATGTAGGAGCCAGAGAGTTGACTGCCAGGATATAAATCCCGCATCAGGAGCACACTTCCCAGGGCGCTTTTGCCAAGGGAAATGGTCTTGAGTCTCCCCAGCCCTCCTGACCCATTTCACAGATGCTACCCAAAGAGTAAAATGGAAACATTCGGAGTGACCGATAGCCATTTTGTTTTACTTGTGGTTAAATATTAACTTTCTGCTTTATGAAGAAAACTAGCATTTCCTGAGCAGGGACAATGCACATTCCCTGCACTAGGTGACTGATACGCATGCTATCTCGTTGACTTTTCACAACCTTTTAAGGCACTACATGCCCACCTAGCAGCTGATGGAACTGAAGGCTCCCGTGATGGATTTGCCTAGAGCCAGGACCTATGGGTTGCATGGGGGTTCAAGCCCATGTTCTTAAGACTTTCAAAATCAGTACTCTTTCCTTCTATGCTCTTCCTCGGTCCTCTTTAATGATGTATGCCCTTGCCACACCTCTGGGTCATCCTTCTAAACTTTAGAAGTCATAGTTCAATAGAGCAGAAGGTATATTATTATTGAGCTGAAAAAAATCATACTGAAATAAATGTGCATCCAAGAAGTAAACGCCTTGTGTAAACTCCTAAACTAAGTAGGTTGCCACTCCTTTCTCTCTTTCAACTAAAATTGAAATATAGAAGAATCATTCCAATTACTTGAAGGTTTGGGTTAGCTGATTCCACATTTCCAGACTTAGTGAGAAGCTTTTCATGTCCAAAGAACTTTTTGTGGATAATGGCTATTTGGGAAAGGATCTCAGATGAGCAGATGTAATGCGTTCACGATTGTTCCACCCCTGGGAAACACAGAGTGAAAGGGAAAGAGCAGGGACCTGGGAGCCATCCAGATCTGAAGAAGAACCATGACTTCACCATTGGGTGAAGTTGAGCAAGTCTTTTCTCTTCTCTGTACCTCAGTCTCTTCATCTTTAAAATCAGGATGATGCTACCAACCTCAAAGTGGTGCTGTGAGGACCAACTGAGATGACCTACACAGAAAGCTTGGCACATACACATACCCACTAGAAACTAAACTAGAAACTAAAATTTTAAACTTTTAGAAACGAAAAGCTCAGTTTCTTTCTCAATCCCTTCTGATATAGCTGTTTATTGATACAGCTGTCTACTGTGCTTGAATAAGATGGGGTGAGGGCATGCACAGTGCCCACTGCTGGTCCAGGGGAGAGTCCATCTTGGGAGGAAAGGAAGTATCCATTGTTTTGATTCTCACTTTCTGCAATTTTCATTGGGAAAAGAGGGAGGAGAGATCCTCTAACTCCCACGGCTAAACAGAAATGACTTTTGAATTCTCTGCCATTTTAATATTATCAGTGTTACTATTACGTTCCGGGGATGAAACACAGGGAAAGCTGACCGTGTATCTTTCCTGGATGCCAAGCAGATCATAATCAGACATCATCTTTATTTACTGAGCACCTATTACGTGTTCACAGCTCAGCAGCCCAGAAACTAATTCAGATCAGCTTCACCCCAGTGAGATAAAGTTTGAGCCATGCATGATAAAGCCTGAATTAAATGCTTTTTTAGAAGGAAGGAAAAGGGCACCAGATCCCATTCGGGGAGGGACGTCTCAACCTCCCCTCAAAGGAAGTCTTCTGTGTGGACCCAGGTGCTGCTAAGGGGGGCCTGGTGGGTCGGCGGGGGATAAAAGGCTCTCTGGAGGCCCTCTGACCCCAGCTGTCCCACGGGAAATGAGCGAGGAGGCTGCTGGCTGGCAGACAAGCAGGTGTGCCCTTAAGAAGCCATGGAGATTAGCTGGGGCTTATCCAAACCTCTGCAGGAAGCAAATCTCTCCTGGCTTCTCAGGAGACCCCAGCACTCCTCTGGCATCAAATAAGCCAGACGCAGAATGGATGTCAACTTGGCCTTTTGTGAACCCCAGACCCCAGCGTGGAAATCTGGACATGATCACACTTACCAGGGCCCCCAAGGAAAACGAGGTTTTGAAGAATATGTTTAGGAAAAGGAAGAGGGAGGAAAGGAAATGACTTCAAGGCAGGAGCACGGGTAGATGCACCTTACTTGTGCTTGGATCTCTGTATTGGGGATCATTTTGGCCCCACCCCCCAAATTTAACCAAAAGTTACTTCATTTGCTTGAAAACATGGCTTCTGGGGAAAATAGGGGGTATCTGCTCTTCAGCAAAGGTAAAGGCCAGAAGACTCAAAGGCTGAGAGAGCTCCCCTTCTCAGGAGCCCGAAAGGGAAGCAAATTAGCACCGTGAGCAGAGGAAGGAGGGGGAGACCGGGCCCCCATGAGTGCAGAACACACTCACTTTACTCTACGTCCAGGTCTAATGATGTGGGGAAGGCACTGGCTTTAGACCCACATCACTTAGATGTGCGCTGGAGTCCTGTTCCTGCTGTGTATAAGCTGTGTGGCTCTGAACAAGGCACTTCAACGCTCCAAGCACCAATTTTCCCATCCTAAGAGGAGTCTAACAACGGCTCCTTCATGGAGCCATTTGAGCATTAAACAAGATAATTTATATAAACATATAACACAGGACGCAGCACACAGAAGGTGCTCAGTAGAAGTTAGTTTTGCCCCTTCTTTTGACAACCCAATTCTCTATGCAAAACAGCAGATAAAACCCCTACACTTGTGGAAACCCATTCCCAGTGAGGGTAAGTCACATTCCCAAACCTCATTCAGATGGAAATAGTAGAGGTGCGAGCCCAGATTTCCCTGATGCCCTCGCCGGGCCTTGCTGTTTGATTGGCACCGTAAAGATGACCCGATACCCAGACTCAGAAAGGTCAAATGATGGCCACAGCAGAGACAGGCCTCAGAGCCAGACACTGGTACACCTCAGGCGACCTCCTGCAAGGGTGTCCACCAGGGAGGCTGTACTTGTAACTGCCTCTCCCATGACAGAAACCCACCCAGGAAACGTGTGGGATGTATGGGGTTTGGGGCATAGCATGGTACTCTTGGTTTCAGCTAATAGTGTAAACAAGAGCTCTCTTATCTTTCCAGCTGGTTGTGCCTCACACATATACAGGCACAGGACAACTGGCTCTGGAATGGCTGAGATGCGGAGAAGACGTCCTTGATTCAACAACAACAACAACTATAATAGGAATTTTGTTTTCGACTCAGCCCCTGCCCTCCCTGCCTTCACATGTGGCATAAGCAGAAACATAACTGCAAAGGTGGCACAGCGGTCTCTCTACCCGACTCTCAGGTCGTTTCTGAGGCAGGAAGGTTCTCGGGGAGAGGCCGGATGGGGGTGAATCTTGTCTTTATTCCTTCCCAGAAGTGGCGGAATTTCTATTCCTATTTGAAATGTCCTATCAATCACCAATACCTAAACTTTCATCATTTTAGAACTAGAAGGAAACTTGCAGACACTCTTATTTTATAAGTGAGGAAACTAAGGGAGACACAGAGGTGTGGAATAAGTTCCCCAAGGCCAGCTAGCAATCCAGTGCCCACCTCCTCCGCTGGCTGATGCAGGGCTTCAGGGACCCACATGCACGGTAGAAGAACCCTGACCAATCGTTTTCATCATGGCGGTGGCTCACTGTGCACAGGGCTCATGAGAAAGGCACTAGGGGTCAAGTGTGATGGGAACACAATTAGTGTGACACATATTCAAATATGCCGTTAAACATCCTCAGGAAAACGTAAATAAATAAAATGCCAAAAAGCCCTTGAAACCAGTATGACATTTTTTTATTTCAGAGATTTCTTTTTGGGTCCCCAAGACAGTCTGCTATAATTATTATTACGGAAATGGCAAATCACTATAAATATAGTCTTTGATTTAGTCTCATCATGTCTGATAAAGTTGTTTCATTCAACTATAATTTACTGAGCACCTACTATGTGCCAGGTATATTCTAAGTGCTAAGAATAAAAAGATGAACAGCCACAGGCTCTGTGCTCAAGAAAGTCAGTGTCTAGGAAGGGGTAAAAACAAGCACTGCAGAAAATACATCAAAGACCCAAATGTAAGACCGAAAACTGTAAAACTCTTAGAAGAAAATGTAGGGGAAAAGTTTTGAAACAGGATTTGGCAATGATTTCTTGGATGTAACATCAAAAGCCAAACAGAAAAAGAAAAAAAGAGATAAATTGGACTACATCAAAATTTAAAACCTCTACGCATTAAATGACACGATTAACAGAGTGAAGAGGCAACCCACTGAATGGAGAAAAATATTTACAAATTGTGTATCTGATAAGGGATCCAGAATATATAAAGAACTCCTCCAATTCAACCACAAAACAAAGAACTCGGTTCAAAAATGGGCAAAGGACTTGAATAGGCATTTCTCTAAAGATGACATACAAATGGCGGATAAGCACATGAAAGGATGCTCAACATCACTAATCATCAGGGAAATGCAACTCAAAACCACAATGAAATATCACATCGCACCCATTAGAATGGATACTATCAAAAAAACCGAAAGTTTAAGTGTTAGAAAAGATGCGGAGAAATCAAAACTCTTGCACACTGTTGGCGGAATGTAAAACGATGCATCCAGTGTGGGAAACAGTGTGGTGGTGCCTCCGAAACTTAAAAATAGAACTACCATTTGATTTCACAATCTCACTTCTGGGTACATGCCCAAAAGAATTGAAAATAGGGTCTTGAAGAGATACTTGTACATCTGTGCTTATGGCAGAATTTTTCACGATAACCGAAAGGTGGAAGTGATCCAAGTGTCCATCAACAGATGAATGGATGAAAAAAAATGTGATATATACATACAATGGAATATTACTGAACCTCAAGAAAGAAGGAAGTTCTGATACACGCTGCGATATGGATGAACCTTGAGGACAGTATGCTAAGGGAAATAATCCAGTCACCAAAAACTATATGATTCCAGTTCTATGAAGTACTTAGAGCACCTGTCATTTACAGAGGCAGAAAGTAGAATGGTAGTTGCCAGGGCAGGAGAGGGAGGAATGGGCAGTTACTGATCCACGAGTGCAGCGTTTCACTTCTGTGAGATGAAAACAGTTCTGTGAACGGACCGTGGTGATGGTAACGTGACAATGTGACTGCAATTAATACCCCTGAACTGAACACCTAAAAATGGTTAAGATGGTAATTTTTATACTATATATATTTTACCAAAATTTTTAAAAATACAGGCACTGCAGTCACCATCATCAGTAAACTTATCAGGAGGTAACTTAAGTCTCTGGTGCCCCAGCTACACCGCAAGAGACCAGGCTAGGTTTAGGGTCCGATAGAAACCACTCACAAAAATGTGAAGACTCTGTGACAGTGTGGAACACTGAGAGGAGAGGGGAGCCCGTGTGGAAGAAAGCTGGTCACCTGCAGAGTCCTGCCAAGCCTTCCTCGCAGACCATAAGCCTCACCAGATGGTTTATAAAAACCGATCACGCAAAATTTCTCCATTAACAGTTAGAAATCATTTTAAGTGCCATTGTCGTAGGAGAGACACAGTGGGACAAACTAAAAAGTTCCACATCATTAACTTTTACTCTTGACTGTTAAGAGGTTTCACTTGGTGTTCTCAGATGAGGACAGCGGATACTGAGGCGAACTTTGTAGTTATTTGTTTAGAAAATGGCCGGTAAAGACTTACCGGTTTCTTTCTAAGAGATCCTCCAGGCTCTTGGTTCCCCTTCGGTAGGGAATTTTTCCCGGAGCGCTACCGTCCTGGAGAGATGAGTCCAACAGGATGTGGAACACCGGCGTCTCTACTGAGAGGGCACACGAGAAAGACAAATTACCCGAGGCAAAGGTGAAATGATTTTCCCAAAGTCCCAACATTTTTAAACTTCATGAAACTCACGGATGCCCTTAAAAAGCCACACCTCTACCCACAGCATTCACCAAGCTCCCTTTTTGCCTCTTCTTTGGGCCAAGTGCTGTGCTGAGCTGGAGGGTAGAGAGAAGTAAGATGCAATCCCTGCTTCCGATAACTTGACATCCTCAGGAGTGAGAGAGCATTAAAGTATGAATTACACCGTCATAGTACAGGATATACTGTGGTTTTGTCTGCATAAACTAAAGAAAGCACAAGCGCCAGCACACCTCCCCTGGTGCCACTTTCAGATGAGAGAGGTAAAGCTCAGAGAAACAAAAGGTTAATCAAGGAGCGAGCGCCATGTCATGCGTTTTGCTTCCTGATGCGGCTGCCTCCAATTCATGTTCCCCGGTACCCAGCATCCTCCTCCCTAGATGCCCAGTCTCTGTCTGGAGGTGGTCGGAGCGCAAGGCTGAGGCTGAGAGCCCAGGATTCCCTCCCTTTCCAAGCCTGTCAGCCTCCCAGAGAGGAGACACTCCCTGTCCCTTGGTCACAGAATGTACGGCCATACCTTTGATCAGAAAGGCCAGTAGCTAGCGAGTGCAAATGGCAAGTCCATCAGCACCACCATTCAAACTGCAAGGCTGGCAGCGCTGTCTTCACGAATTAAATGTGACACATCACGAGGATCCCGAGGTTCGGACAGACCTCACTGCCTGACGTGCTGGGTCAGCCTAATTCCCAGCCTGTTTCAGATACCAAATTATCACGTGTTCCATGATGATACCAAATTGTGTTTCTGTGTGTGTGTGTGTGTGTGTGTGTGTGTGTGTGTCTGTGTGTGTGTGTTCCAAAGCCTCCGTGCAAGTGCATGATCATCAATTAAATATTTATCAGACTCCCGCTGACCTACGAGGCAGAATCATCGTCCCCCGGCTCTGGGAGCATCAGTACCAGCTATTTTATAAAGGCTGCTTCTCTTCTTGGTCAGTGGAACCTATTTAAACCTGAATGAAGAGCCCTCACTATCTTTTGTACTGGATCCATCTACCAGGCTGAACGAGGCTTTTAGAACCAACAAGAACCAGATGGCCCTCCAAGAGCATTTCTGAATGTTTAGATCTGAGTCATTTGTATGCGGATATCTTCACAAAATAGCAATGTGGGTAACAGGCTCCAGGCTGAGTCCAGCTTTCCAGACAGCCCATCTTTGCCCACAATTGAGAAGACAGGCACAATATTGGAGGGTTCCACAAAAATATTACAGCATTTCTCTATATGTGTAGCATCAAATACAGGAAGAGTCCCCGTCAGGCTGTCACGACAATGTTAGTGCGCCACAACCACGTCCCTTCCCAATTATTTTTCTTTTTCCCGTGGCACCTACAAGTTCTCCCCTAGCATAGGCCTAAAGCCGGCTTTGTGAATCAGCCAGCAGAGGGCACTACAAAACTGGTGCAATAATCGAAATCACCACAAATTCAGAGCCGAAAAAGATTTAGACTCATCAAAATGGGCTCCAGTTTTATTATGTGCTGGCAGCTCCTAGCCAGAAAGAGGAGGACCACGGGAGGGAAGAGAGGGAACCAGAAATGTTCTGGTAGATGGGCCCGCTCGTCTGAGGAAGAAGGAAGGCGGCAGAGTGAGCCCAGTATCAGAAATCCAACGGGAGGGGCAAACCCAGTTCAAAGGTGGGAAGTGATCAAAATTCAGGGGGTCAACCCAGCGCTGTGACTTCTCAGCGTTTACCCCAGAGAAGGGAAAGCTTATGTTTACACAAACACCTGTACATGGATATTTATAGCAGCTCTATTTATAACCACCCCAAACTGGGAACCATCCCAATGTCCTTCTGCCAGTGAACGGATAAACCAAATGTGTTGCATCCATACACTGGAAAATCACTCAGCAATTTAAAAAGGACCAATTATGGATACATACAACAACACTGATGAACCTCGAAGGTTGAGTGAAAGAAGCCATTCTCAAGAAAAAGTTCCATTGCATGATTCCATTTGTACAACACGATCAACGTCTCAGCACTGCCAGGGACTGGGGGTGAGGGCAGACGATGACTACAAAGGAGGAGCATGAAAGAATTTTCTGCAGTTGATGGAGCTGCTCTGTGCCCTGCTTTTGGTGATGATTACATGAATGTATACGCGTGTTAAAATTCATAGAACTGTGCAAGCAAGTCAGTTTCACTGTAGGTTAATTTAAAAAATAAATTTTTTAAAAGAAAAAAAATGAGCCATAAAAAAAATCAAAGGGGTAGAACTCGAGAGGCAGGATGGGATACGTAGATAAAGAGTGAGATCTAGCAATGGTCCTTATCCAGAATGTAGGTAAAGGGCAGAGGCCCAGAGCAGAGTTGAGCCCCCGGGGACAGGCTGCCGGGGATCAGGTGAGAAGACGGGGCTCCCCGCTGCTGACTGGTTGAGGTGGGGTTTCCGCTGAACACCAGCAGCTCAAGTTGAAGGTAACAGAGGAGCCAAGGGGACCCACACCGTGTTGACTGAGCGCAGAGGCTGACGCTCAATGCTCCTGCAGCCCCAGGGGTTCTGCTCACCCCTAGGAGCCCGCATCCACAACACTGCAGAGCCGCCCCAAGTCACTGCCCCAACCCACTCGCTGGCAAGGAGGCGCTCGTCAGCTGTGGGCAGAGGTTTAGCTGAGAGCTCCAGTGACAGACAAAAGCTAGACAGACCTAATCTAACCCTCCCGTTCACAGATAAGAAACCTGAAAGAGCAAAGTCTCTCAAATCACACAGCTCATGAGCATCCCCAGGGGTCCTGACTCCCAGCACTGGACCCTTTCCACCATGCCTTGCACCGCTCCCTCATCAGTTCTCTAGCCTGGGATGGTATTTCTTCTCATCTGTCCTGGGTAGGTGAGACCATGTTTTGCACTTAAAAGATAACAAAACACAGGTGACTCCACAGCATTCCATGACAACACACGGAAGAAGTCTCTACTTCACTTAACCTTTGTTTGTCACTGTTACGCTTGTTCTTTTCTCATCAGAATTGCTCATTACTTCCTGCGTCTGATTTCTGTGTCAGCTTTCTCTTATTCATGCCATTAAATACAAGATTGGATGGGATGGCTAGAAAGACAGTCAAAGTTCTCACCTATCAAATCACCTCTTATGTCCTATCCATGTTTTTCATTTCCATCGAGCTTTGGAGAGCTCAGAAGAGGGAGAAGTGTTATGGTTCCCTGGGATGGAATGTTACAAGAGAAAAGCCTTGGGTACAGAAATCGAGGTCAAGGTGCTGGCTCAGCTCTGCTAATAACTGGGTGTGAGATTTCAGGTACGTCACTTCCTTTCTTGAGAATGAATTTCCTCCTCTATGAAGTGAGCTGGTTGGATTGGAAAATTACTAAGGTACTGTTCAGTCCTATAATGTTACATTCCACATTTAGTCTTAAGTGTAGATGGCAAATAACTATAAACTGATGCACAAAAGAACTGATTCGTTTCTGTAATTCAACAGATATCTTTTGCAGGTCTACTCTATTTTCAGGCTACACATTAGCCAGGAGGTATTTAACAACATATAAGAAATGAACACTGCCTTTAAGGACACGTAACCTCACGGATCAGAACAAGAGTCTAGGTTAAAGCATCCACTGTTCCACTTGGCCTCATGTGGGTCATTTGTTTAACCTCTCTGAACCCATTTCTTCATCTATAAATTGTGAATAATAATGGCTCCTTCTAGGAGTGAAAAATAAATGAGGGTATATTAGGTTCTATTATTAAGTCATTTATATTACTGTCCTGCCCTTTTGAAACAGCATTCTTCTTCTTACCCCATACCTTTTGGCACATAATCTCCATTTTTAATCTCTTCATCGCTTGAAGTTGAATTTTCTACTAATGCCTTGAGATGCAATTCATATTCCACTTTTCCACAAAGACATACCTGTCTGCTCCAGCCAACACAATCTCCCTTGTCTCTGGTTTTCTGTTGCCTTTTAAAAAACACTGATGTGGTGTTTTCTCCTGCTGCATAATTGACTTGGGTGTGTGTGGTTTAAACTCTCCTGAACTCCAGCCTATATGTTACCAAATGCCTCCAGAGACCTCAAATTCTACATACTTCGAGTAGAGTCCACAATCTTGTCAAACCTTCTCCTCTTTGTGAGCTCACTTCAGTCTATAGTTTCTCAGTTGCTCGCACTAGATACCTAAGTATTTTTCATGTTTCTTCTCCACCACAGCCTCCTCCAATCCATCCTATTAATTCCAACTCTCACGCATCCCTCAAATCAGCCTTTCTCATCTCCATTGTCTCAGCCTTCCTGGAGCATCTCTTGACTTAAGAGTAAGAGTAATGCAATAGCAGAGGGCAGAATGTATCAGTATCACCCCCCAAGCTTTTTCAAAATACCCCTATTTACCTTCCCATCACCTCATATGCCATCAGAAACTCAGTTGAGGGAAAAGACAGAAGATTAAGGAAAAAACTGGGCTTGTGTATCCTGCAAAAGCTTCCCAGGTTATTCTGATACACTGCCCATCACTGCTGAGAACCACTGTTTTAACCTTTCTCCTCTCCAACCCCTTCCCCCTCTACTGCCCAAATTACTTTCCAAAACCTCCAATTATAATGGCTCCTCACTCCCTCTCAGAAACAAGCAAACAGACAAGAGATTCTTTAGTCTGGCTTTCACGTTCTGGCTACAGGCCACTTTGCTGACTGGGTTTCCCCCCATTCCTTCCATGCCCCATGGGTTCCAGCCAAACCAAACTTGACCTTGTACCTCTAGACATACCACACCCTTCCACAACCCAGGGTCTTGATTCACGCCACCTCATCTTCTTGGGATCCCCTTCTGCTCTTGTCTATCCCTACCTGGGAAAATCCCACTTGACTTTCAATGTCCAGACTAATGCCATCTCCCCCACAAAGTCTTCAACAATTTTCACCCTCTTCCAGGCAGAGTTAGTTATTCCCTTCTCTACACCTTCATCTCATTCTATTCACAGTGCTCATCTATTGAGTAACAGCTCGGGTAGGCCATCTTTCTTGACTCCCTCCAAAAGGATATGGGTCCCTCCTGTGGTCCCCTAAGTAACTGTTTATACCTCTGTTATAGTTACACCCTATTCTACTCTGTGTGTGTGTCGTGGGGGGGGGGGTTCATAACCCGTTTGTCTTCTAATTTAGACCGTGAACTCCTCAAAGACAGACACCGTCTTATCCTTCTTTGAATCCACAGCCTCAAGCAAGAGTCTGGAATCTTACTGGGCACTTAATAACACTTCAGTCAAGATCCAGATTATCACGGATGTAAAAAACAAACTTATGGTTACCAGGGGATAAGGGGGGGAGGGATACATTGGGAGACTGGGATTGACATCAACACACTACCAAATATCAGATAACTAATGAGAACCGCTGTGTAGGACGGGGAGCTCTATTCAATGCTCTGTAATGACGTGTATGGGAAAAGAATCTAAAAAAGAAGTGGATATAGGTATAACTGCTTCACTGTGCTCTACACCTGAAATTAACACAACATTGTAAATCAACTATCCTCCAACAAAAATTTTTTTTAAAAAGACCCAGATTAGATATCGTCCCCTCGGTAAGCATTCACCAGCTCTAGGCAGCAGCAGTGACTTCTTCTGCCACCACAGCGCACTGCCAATACCACCTTCTACTGCAAAAGCCTGTTTCTGAGTTCATATCCTTACCTAAGACTGTGAGTACACTAAGGCTGGGAACTATGTCTTTATCTTTTTCTGCCCTGTAGCATGCTGCACAGTGCGTGACAAATAGTTCCACCCACCAAGGTTCTGGAATAACTGAACTGAATTTACTGGTGATTTCTTTCCAGATGATAAGCTCTTCAAGGACCCTCACCGCATCTTTTACCCCTCTCACAATTTCAACAACATCTCCTCCAGTCCTGGACTGACGGCAAACATTCAACAAAATATTTGTCCATCAACACATGCTTATTGAATATTCCTGAATAAGTTTAGGCCTGCCTTGAGAGGATGCAGTGTCCCTCTCAGCTGTGTTTCCAGGAAAGGAGGGGTTTAGTCTATCAGTGGCCATCCCCCAACTCCAACTGTCATCCTGTATATATCCTGCTTTTCAGCATGGTTTGTCACATCACTAGAAAGGCTGCATCTGTCACTTTGCAATTCCCAGCTTATTTCTCTGGACCAGCCATCTCCCTCCTCTCCAGCTGTCCCGATGTGTTCACCAGAATGGCATGTGCTATACTAACCTCAACCAGGAGTAAAAATAATGTCTACTTATGTGATAAGTTCTAGTCCAACAAAGCTGAGGGTCAGATCACTGTACACAGGCCTACTGGATAATGAAAAACACTGCTTTATCCGCAACTGAAGGGTTTGGAATTTTGTTTTTAAAAACTAAACTAAAATATCATGACATTTATGAAAATAAATCCAATCTCACACTATTATTAAAATAAAAGTTAGGAAGACACTGTGTGGTGGGTTTTATTTTAGGCAGTAATAATAATTACCATGCTTTTAGAAAGCACAAACATGACAAAAGCTCTCTTTTTCTCCACTGTTTAAGTAAAACAACACAAATATGCTTCTACAAGTTTATAAATTACCCAACGATTCTTGAATGCCTGGGCACAACTTAGCTGACACCATCATCCAAAACATTAAGTCAGGTAATGAGCAACCAATGAGGAAATAGTTTTCCTAGAAGTTGGGAAATTACACTAACTTGAGTTAAATAAAAAGAACAAGCTCAACATTGATCATAGCACATCAACTGGGAGGAGGGATGCAAAACATGGCCACCATCATCATATATCACAATAGCAGAGATGTCAAAAAATTTTAGAGTTTCTTCCAGGTAGGTTTAGGTATGAAATTACTTGGAGGCAGAAAATAATGACCCTGACACAGGATATAAGTGAACTTTAATTCACATTTTATCACTGTATTTAAACGTCCCCAGAATCATGATTACTCTAAAATTCTATGATCTGGGATAGATCATTTTCTTTCTGCATTGAGGTCATCTGTATGATTAGCTGCAATGCAGTATTTTAAGGCTTCAAGAAGAACAAAATGAAATCAAGAACTGAGGCAACAGTACAGACTAGTTTTGTGAAATCTGACACTAGAAAAAAAGATTGGTCTGGGCTTGAATGATTCTGACTGATTATCCCTACAACTGAAGTTCACTTGTATAAAATGGAGTGGTCTGGAATATCCAAAATAACTAGTCCTAATATAGAAAGGACAGGTCTTAGTTAAGATCATCACGCTACAGACTTGAGTTGCCATTTCAGATCATTTCTCAGATTTGCAAGGAGTGAAAAGAAACAAACATTTTGAGAAGTTTCAGCACTTCTAGCATTAACCATCTTAATGTCCATAGGTCCTACCTGGTTAATGCTTTATGTGTAAAGAAAGCTCTAAATTATTCAAAATGTCTCAAGTGGGCAAAAGGGTTGAATCTCTCTACAAGGCAATTGGTTCCAGCCAGGTGCATCATATTGAAACAACTTTTCCTTTTGATTGTTAACTTCTTAAAAGGTAGTAGGGTCCCACCAACCAACCCAGAGCAGCCACTGAATTCCTCTGAGATCTCAAGTGTACCCTTGAAAAGTGATGCATGCTGGCACAAGGAGCTGAGCTAGGAAGATCAGGTCTTTGTCTCAGGATTCAGCACCATGCGTTTTTTAACGC
Organism: Delphinapterus leucas; assembly: GCF_059928025.1. Taxonomy (NCBI): domain Eukaryota; kingdom Metazoa; phylum Chordata; class Mammalia; order Artiodactyla; family Monodontidae; genus Delphinapterus; species Delphinapterus leucas. The sequence goes on from NC_143135.1 coordinate 98,516,133, forward strand.
TGGATAAGCCAAAACTCCCTTTGGCCCTCAGTGTCCCCTTATGTCAGGGGGGAAAAAATAACAAAACTTTTTCAAAGGTATGAAGATGAATTAGATTGTGACGGTCAAATGACTTTAGCTTTTTGGGAGAAGATTTTGTAGCAGTAACAGTAACCTGTTTCCTCCAAAAGGTTGAACAATTATTCTATGAGTCCTTGATTTATGCTTCGGTGAGCTGCTTTCACTGGGGTCAAGGCACTTGTGATTCCTGTTGGGCTTTATTTTAGTTCTACCTTGCCAGTGGCCGGGGCAAGTGTGGGGATAAGAACACCCGAAGGGATGGGGACTCTAGGTAAAGGGACTGAAGGTTTGAGAGGCATTACAAAATCGCTCACTTTTTGAAGGAAACCTAATCTTAGATTCTTTTTTATTTTTTTAATTTATTTTATTGAAGTATATAGTTGATTTAAAATGTGTTCATTTCTGCTGTACAGCAAAGTGATTCAGTAATACACATATTCTTTCTCATCTTCTTTTCCATTATGGTTTATTACAGGATATTGAATATAGTTCCTTGTTAGATTCCCTTTTAATACCCTCCCACAAACTTTCTTGTTAGCAGTTCTGGGGTAGGCATTTTACACTTCCTCTTCCACCCTTCCAGATCTACACTCAGAGAAATGAGTAGAGGAGGAACTGTTGCCAAATCATCACTGTTTCTCTTCCATAGAATTTTACATTAAATGAATATGGAAAAATATCCAGCCCTGGATTATCACATCACTTCTCTTAGAATATTCTTGGGAGTTTTATGCTATCCTTAAAACACCAACTGTCAAAATAAGATAATTATTTTTCAAGGAAATCCTAAACATGTACAGTTAGCCTAGCAAGTTTATATAAATGGACTAGTGCCTACATGCCCCCTGCCTTAGAAAAATAAATCTGGGGAGAAAATAGAGCTTCATCAAAGCATCCCTCTATTGATGGAATCCTCATTTTTCAGATCTGCTTCTTTTAAAACACAACTCCTTGAACATGTAACACCATATCCAAATGCCACCTCTTTGCTAATTTACCAAACTATTAGGAGCTTTCTGTTTGCCTCCCAAAATATCAAAAGGACAGTTTGTTGTGCTGGTTGATTAGGAAAATGAAGGCTTTCTCCAGTGCTAATGTGTGTCGTATTTCTTTTGAGGACTAGGAACCCTACACTGCAAAGGAAGTTAAGTAGCATTTTCTCGGGCTTCCCTGGTGGCGCAGTGGTTGAGAGTCCGCCTGCCGATGCAGGGGACACGGGTTCGTGCCCCAGTCCGGGAGGATCCCACATGCCGCGGAGCGGCTGGGCCCGTGAGCCATGGCCGCTGAGCCTGCGCGTCCGGAGCCTGTGCTCCGCAACAGGAGAGGCCACAGCAGTGAGAGGCCCGCGTACCGGAAAAAAAATAATAAATTTTTTTTTTAAATAAATAAATAAATAAATAGCATTTTCTCTCTGGAGGCCTCATACAGTTAGGTAGGGGAAGGTGTGCTATTTACTTAAAAAGGGGCAGCTCCACTTTGTTCTCCCAATTTGGAGGGGAAAATACAAATCTAAAAGAGTTTACAAAGCAATAAACCCTTGAAAGGTATGTCTGCTACTAAACTGTAGCATCTCAATGGAGTATATGCTTTTGAAAAAGAAACTGTTTTCAATGAATGAGAGGACTGAAAATGAGTTTTGCATTTTGGACCATACCCTGCCATTTTAGTGGTTATTTTAAATCAGCCTGAGGGCATATGGGTGAAGAGAAGTAGAAGAGCTATATCCTATCTTCCATATACACACACCTGTGACCTTTTGCTTCATACTTGGTTAAGTTGTTCTTCTAACATGCCAAAGATGCTATTTTTCCCTTTTGTTTTTAAAGATGTTTGTATTTTTAGGGCCCAGGAGATTTAAGGCACAAATAATATTTTGATCACACTGTGCTCAATACGTATAATATTAGAGGTAGGGTTTCCATTTTCAAGAAAAGCCCAGGTTGGGGCTTCTGCATGATTTTTATATCCACTGGAAGTTTTATATCCACTGGAACAACCATATTGTGAAATATTTGGATTAATGGTTGAACATGAACCTGTTCCTTTAAAACGTCTGGGGACTGACCTTGGCCACAAGCTTAGCTGTTCCTTTTAATTTGATCCAGCAGAAATTAGCTATCTGCAGGGGGCACGGGCTGAGAGATGGGGTTCCCTCCCAGTCTGTCCTCCCATGGGGATGAGGATCCTTCCCAGCTCCGTGGAGAATTGCAGTGTTCTGCCATGCAGAAGGGACTGGGTTATTCACTACTTCAGTCGTAGAGACACTGAGCCTTTCATTAACCTCTTTGTCTTTAGTATTTTCAAGTGGAAATGCTAGCCAGCCTTGCGATATCTCTCATTTTCCCCTCATTTCACCCTTTACCAAAGAAGAATTGGTCAAAAGTTGGAGCTCTCCATTTCTTTCTGTCCAAAATGCTCTGAACAAATTAGCAATGCCAATTTCCCAGTACACAAAGGCATGGAAACATCTGTTTAAATTTGACTTTTGAATCAACCCCGAGTGACTACTCCTTGGAAAAGATATGCTTTATCACAGATAAATTTTCCTTGTTCACAATTCCTGGCCGAGAGTTACTGTAGGTTCATGTAGATGTGTGCTGGAAATTAAACAGTGTGCTACCAGGGTGGCCACAATTAAATTCAGACTTGCATTCAAACCATGGCCCGCTCTGCATTTCTTGGAGAAGTTTGCTTTCTATAGACATTTCAGAATGTCTCTTCACAAAAGAAGGAGGCAGGGTGGCTGGGCCCAAGTCCCCTAAATCAAGGCAATGAAAATGGAAAGGAAGAGAATGTATTTGCAGGGTGCCAAAGTGGCTGCTCATAATAGTGAAGATCTTATACTTCCAATTTAGGGTGTTTTCTTATGGACCCGAGAAGGTATTCTACCCCTATAATTCACATGCAGACTACAATCATTATTTGGAAAAGAAAGAAATCATGAGCTCATACTGAACATCAACCCAACAGCATGTGTCATAAAATGGAATGGCTCCTCAAAAGAAAAAACTTCTTCCTTTGCATGCAGATATATCCCCCTTTTGACTTAAAATACATTTTGGAATTGAAATGCTGAATCTTAGCAAATTCTGACAATAACCAGGAGCGCTGGGCTCGTGCCGGAAGTTAGATGGCTTGAGAAAAAAATTATCAACTTAGAATAACTTTTTTCTAGATAGTACAGTATTTAGAAGGAAAAACAAAAAATCTATGGAGAACTAACATAGGTATGTGATTTTTCTAAGCTAAAAGCTTATAAAATTTGCAAATGTGTTTGTTTTTTAGCAAAATTTTTGGAAAACGGAATTCAAATTTAATCTGCCTTCTGATTCCTTCTATATAGAATCAGTTTTAATCACTTTTACTTATTTGAAGAAATACAAATTATATGACGTTAAAGTCACTGAGAAAAAGTCCCAGTATTTTCACGCTTATGTCAAATGCCCATCTGAAATACTCTCCTAAAAATCTATTTTGAGAGTGTGCCTCTGTAACCTTTGACAGCTTTAAGATTTATCAGAGGAGTTGGCCTGATCATAGAAGAGAATCACTTGTGCATAAATGTCACCCCAAAGAACAGCTATGGTTAGTTTAGGTGAAAAACAGCATAATCCTAAGATTTACAGCCATACAAATGATAGTCAAAACCATTTTTTGTAACGTACATTGGAAAGTTACCACACACATTTCACATGCAAGCTTAAATGATCTGAAAAAGACAACTACCAATTCAGGCTGAACTGATTTCGACATTTGAGCAAATCACAAACAGCAGATCTGGCCTGGCTTAAAATTTCCATCCAGTTGTTGAGCCGAACAAAAAATAAACAAATGGAAAACCTGAGAGAGGAATGAGACTTTTCTCATGATTATTTAAAACTGAAAAATGCAGCAGGAAACAAATACAACCACGAAAGTCCTTGCAAAGAAACTGCCCTTGGCATCTAGGCTGGAGCAATATCCAAAGACCCCCGCCCCCTCACTCTCCCACCAGAACCTCCCACTCCTGCTGTATTTCCTAATTTCCAGGAACGTATCGCTGAGCTGTTTATCAAAACAGTGTGCAAGAAAAACGGCTACCCTCTACTACTCTTCCAATTCTTGCAATTTCTCCCTCCTCCTGGACAGAGGCCACTAGTAAGGGACAGCCTCAGGAAAAAAAAAAAAAAAAAAAAAGAGCAGTGAAAGCAAAGAAACAGTAGACAACGGTGGCTTTGACAAAGCCTTCCCTCAACCCTCTTTCTGCTCCTGCTGTGACACTTGCATTCAATAGCAAGGGCGGCTGCCATCGGATGCATGGACAATGGATGGAGGAATACAAGGCAGGGGGGAAAAAAGGAAATCAGATGAATTCTGAGCTAAGATGGCAGGGCTCTCACCTTTTCCTGTTTTGTTTTGTTTTTTTTGGTTGTGTGTGTGTGTGTGTGTGTGTGTGAATAGTCTGGATGCAGGTGTCCCGCAGAGAAGAAGTAAAAAAGGGTGTCTGAATTGTTGGATGGTTCTAAAGGCTTCTGCGTCTGCACGTGCATTTTAGAACTTTTGCAGGGGTCTACCTGTTGCCAGCCATCTCCCCCCACCCCCTCTTTCTCTCTCTCTCTCTTCTATGTCCTGCAGTCTCCGTCACACCTCTGTTAGTATGAAGACTTTCTGCCCATGTAAGTAAGTGAGAGTGTGCATTCCTTAGTGTTTGAATCAAGACCCATCTCTGCATGCAATTCTGATCTAAGGAGCCTATAGCGGTTACTACAACTATCAATTAGTCAGCAATAGCTGAGACCTTCACCGCCTCTGAAGGAACAAAGGTAAAAAGACAAGCAAATACTCCAGCACCGGGATCTTGCTGGATCCTGGGAACTTGCTGGCTATGAATAACAGTGCCTTTTCCTGTTTAACGCTCAAACCTACGTAATATTACAGGCTGTTAGTGTATCCAGCTGCATAATTAGGTACGGAATGTCTAAAGGCATATATGTTTCTTTGGCATCAGTGGAAATAAAATGTATTAAGCTGAACTGAAAGGAAATACCAGGTGACAGATAAGAGTTTATGACATATTTGATCCATGCTCCATTTTAATGAACTGCCACCAGAACTTAAATTAACTACAGAGTTCTTCGTCCATTTCAGTGGCTCTTATGAAAGAAACTAATAAAATAATGATGAAAGGAGAAGGAAGTATTCAGCCGTAGAAAAGCATATAAGAAGGCTAATTCTTCTCCACAATAGATGAAACTATTTTGGTTTAAATTCAAGTCTGGATTTTATTTAACATTAGGTGGGTTTCTTCTGGAGTGTGTCTAAGTGTGCATGTGTGTGTGTGTGTGTGTATCTGTTAATTGCACGTGTTGTGAATACCAGCTTACACTGTATGTATCTGTTGTAACTTGCACTAGATATATCCTGAAAACCATCTGAAACAATATAAAGAATTCTTTTATCTCACTTTGCAGAAACCTCAAAAAATCAACCCTTTTGAAAAACAAGGCTTTGCCCTTCAGTTTTCAAGGCCATGAAAATACTGTCAACTTGAATATACAAAAGAAAGAGGGAGGAATAAGTAACAGCGGATCTTACTCACTTTTGAATACGGATCATTGCAAAGGGAATGGTGTACTTAGTTTCTGATGTGATCTGTGATTTTGCCCTTCTTTTCTGTTGCATAAAAAGCTGCATTTCTTTCCTCAGCACTTGTTGTTAGAATTGAAGTTATTTTCTAATAAGGTATGGGAGATATCTTGAAGGTTAATATATTTTCCTAACTCTGTAAATAAGACAGAAAGTCTCCCTGAAGCCATGCATTTACAGCCAAGCTGTGGCAAGGGCTGCAAAAGATCCACCTTATTTCCCTCTACCATGGATCCCTCTTCTTAAGCACTGTCACTCTAAAGAGCAATTCTGCTTTCCTTCTTCCTGGACACAATGATTCCAACAATCATTTTACCCCTTTTAACCTCTGAGGCAACTACAGAAGCTGAGAAATTTGGAGATAACACTCAAAGAGAAAACTCCAACAACAGACCCTAAAAACTGAGCTGCAGGGACAGGGATGGAGAATCTAGCAAGCTTTCAAAATGAGGAGAGGTGGTAGAAATCAGGAGAAAACAGGTCCCTAACAAGATACAGCCGGGTAGAGAGGGAGGCTCAGGAACCACCCCACACACACACACGCCACCGCCACCCTTCAAACCCTGTCACTTAAGACAGAAAAAAATCCTAACCATGTCGAGAGGGGAAGGGGAACGGTGCTAAATAGCTGGCGAGGTGACCCACCGTCCTGTTTGCTCCTTGGCTCTTGCTGAGGGGAGTAACAGCCACGGCAGTGACAACGGAGTTGAAATGTGCAAGTGCAACCTCTGCCCCGTGCTCTCTGCCTCCCAAAAAAGGCAAGAAAAGCATGACTGGGACAGAGCAAAACGGAAGGAGAAGGCGCTGGCGGCGAGTCACAGACCCCATCAGCACAGGCGGCGAGTCACAGACCCCATCAGCACCGGCTGGTCTCTGAAAGCCCTGCATCGAGGGTCCCCATTCACAGGCGGCGAAGAAGCAGAGACAATGGCAAATCGAAAACTGGCAGGGTTTCTGGGATAATTTAATCTCTCACTCCAGCATCTAGATGGGTATAGCAAGGAACACAGGCGAGAGCTCCTCCATACCGAGGCGCAAGCATATGCCTGCCTCTCCGAGGATGTATTTTTAGACATAATATCAGGGGTGAGGCAGCCTGTCCGCTCAGCTGCAGCGCTCACATCCTAACGTGGGAGCAGCCTCTTTTGCACTCTCAGAGGAGCTGATGATCAGAGGAAGCAGCCCACGTTTCTCTCCAAGCCAAAGGTCAGTTAAGAGGACCCCAAACCACAATCCATTGTCTCTGCGCTCAGAAAGCATGAAATACGTTTTCAAGATGTGTTCCAAAATGAGGTCACACCGCGTGGCAATTTGCTCACTTCCTATTTTTCCACAGATGCCTTATTCTACCATCCAAAAGCACAACCAGGAGAAGTAATCACACCTTGAGAAAGACCATTCCAATACCACAGACTAAAGATAAAAAAATATTTGGCAGGACATGTATTATTAGTAACATGTCTTAAACTTCGAAACGTCTCCAAACAACGTTTATTAAAAGCAAGAGACAAATGATGTCTTCTGTCATATGGATGTGCTTTGAATTTTGAATTTTAGTATTCCTCCCATTCACGTCAAGCTTCAAACATTTAAAATAATAAGCAGAAGAGAAAAATAGCCCAGCTCATTAAAGTATAAGCAGAAAGTAAGGAGTCCAGCTTGGCCTTTGCAAACAAATTAGACATAATCTGACATGGTTTTGTTCGAGCCTGGGAATTTTTCATTCACATAGAGGACTAAAATATTTTAAAAGATTCCTTTAAACTTTTCATATTAGAGTACACTTATTAAATATATATATGGGCATATCCATACATATACAAAATTCTCAAGTTAATTTAAATTTATGGGGGAAATCCAAGGGATTATACGTCAAACAATCCAAAAAGAAAAAAACTCTAAAAAACAATCCTTAACCACATACCAATCTCTGCAGTTTCACACACCACTAAAATGAGATGGCTGAAATGGCGATGAATGAAAATAATGTTTCATAACCACAATATTCCAAATGAAATTACTTAAGGAGCAAAATGCCTACTTCCTTATTTTTGAGTCAGAATTTGTTTCTGTCAGAACTGGGTTTTTTTTAATGTCACATATATGTCACCTATAAAAGACAGGTACGAAATGGATTCTTTCCAACTCTACAAATAAGTATCCTAAGTTTTGATTCTCCTTTAAGAGTAAAAACAGTTCATAATTACACATGGTAAATCTCACTAGGACTGAATGCTCTCACAAGGACTGACAAAGAAAGAAGAAATCATGTCAGACCAAACGGCTTCTTTCAGTCAGTTTCCTGCAGCTTTCTTCCAACAGATCTGGGCCAAAACGAACGTAGACTCCTGAGCCGAACTATCCATCACATTTTCCTAGTCTTTCAATTAATGACACTGCAATCAGATCGATAGAATGTAATAAGAAAAGAGCTTTGCATTTCTATACCTATTAATTCGCTGAGTAACTCCAGCAGTAAAACGTGACTTGAAAGGAAAAACACTCAAGGAAAATGAATTCTCTTAGCATACTGAGCAAGGACTCCCTGACCCAAAAATGAACACTGGTGTTTCCACCTTCCAACCAGAGTTACTAGGATCCAAAGATCAGACTGCTTCGTCAGGGGCAAGCTTAATCTTTTTTTTTGCAAGATTCTCTATAGTATTCTCACATCGCCACAGATCTAGTTAAATCGGTCATTTTGGGGAATATTGGAACGAACGTCCTTGAAACGAAAGTCAGAGGATCAGCCAGGGCAGCCATTGCTCTCTGCTTCCTATTCCAGCCAAATCGCCAAATTTGTGATCCTAGTTTTGTAGGGCATTCTGTAGAAAGGAATTAGGTTTAGAAAGAGGGGGACAGGGAAAGAATGATGAGAATGCTAAGAAGGTTGGCCCATTCCCAAATCACTGCCTTGGTTCAAGACAATGCAAACAGCGACAGACAACAATGCAACATGGTGTCTGAATCATCCATGTTTATCACCAGAGACAGAAGACTGTGAAAGCCAAGTACAAGTTCTCTGTGGGAAGAAGGAAGCAGAGAAAGGCTGTCCCAGGATGTTCTCTGGAATCATGTGCATGGCCAGATCTTAGTGTTACTGCAGGTGGACAGTGTCTTGAACTCAGGAACAGAAAGTAGAATGCTGGTTGCCAGGGCCTGGGGGGCTAGGGAAGTGGGAAGACATTGGTCAAAGGGTATTCAGTTATAAGTTCTAAGGATCTAATGTACAGCATGGTGACTATAGTTAACAATACCATACTGCATACTGGAAATTTGCTAAGAGAGTAGATCTAAGTGCTCTTACACACAAAAAATCGTAACTATGTGAGGTGACGGATGTGTTAATTAGCTTGACTGGGATAACCATTTTACAGTGTATGCATATAACAAAACATCACATTGAACACCTTAAATACATACAATTTTTATTGTCAGTTACACCTCAATAAACCTGGGTCGGGGGGGGATGGAAATCAGTGACTTTAGTCCTAAGAAGTAGATTCTATAGAATGAAGGTTACAATATCAACCACTGGTATAGTGGGAAGAGCATAGGTTTTGTTGCCAGACAAACAAGAGTTTGAATCTCAGTTGTATTATATACTACTAAGCATCTCTGAAACTTAGATTTCTATTAATAAAACAGAGATCTTACTGCTTACCTCAAGGGCTGCTACGCAGTTAAATGAGATAATGTATGTTGTTGCCAGACAAACAAGAGTTTGAATCTCAGTTGTATTATATACTACTAAGCATCTCTGAAACTTAGATTTCTATTAATAAAACAGAGATCTTACTGCTTACCTCAAGGGCTGCTACGCAGTTAAATGAGATAATGTATGTAAAGCACATGGCACATACCAGTTAACCCCTCCTCCTCTCAATTCTCAGATTGCCACATATAAACTAGCAATAAAAATACAAGTTTACTGTACAGATTAAATCAGATAATGTATACAGGACATTCTATAAACTTTTCAGCACTATATAACAGAAGAGTATTATTGCTGTCAATAATGATGACAATAATGCTTTCAAAAATGAATACGTTATTTAGTGTAAGACATAGAGGATGAGGGCTTCCCTGGTGACGCAGTGGTTAAGAATCCACCTGCCAATGCACGGGACATGGGTTTGAGCCCTGGTCTGGGAAGATCCCACATGCCGTGGAGCAACTAAGCCCATGCGCCACAACTGCTGACCCTGCACTCTAGAGGCCGCAAGCCACAACTACTGAAGCCTGCATGCCTAGAGCCCATGCTCCACAACAAGAGAAGCCACTGCAATGAGAAGCACACACACCGCAACTAGAGAAAGCCCACATGCAGCAACGAAGACCCAATGTAGCCAAAACTAAATAAATAAATAAATTTATTTTAAAAAGACAGAAAGAAATAGAGGATGAGTAATATGCTCCAGCACCTCCTTGTGTGCACAGTTACATATTTCAGACCTACAGGGGAGATGAGAGCAGTCATTTCTACTGGAGGAGCTGTGTCAAGTGAATGGTCACCACCAACCAGTCTTCGGGTGGATCCTCTCTTCGTTGCAGATATCACTGTTTGAGGGTAGAAAACAGGATTTTTAAATTCCCAGATGAAATTACAAGGAATCATCTACTAAAGTGTCAGAGACACCTTTGCTAAGAGGTAAGCATATCACTACTGAGAGTCCCCTGTGTTTGTAATAAAAGGAGAAAAAACCTAATTATTCATTTAAGAAATATTTGTAGGTCAGTAAAATATTCATGAAGAGTAATACAGATAGGAGGGGTAGTAAGACAATGTTTGTCCTCAAAGAGCTTAGAGTCTAGAAAAGAAAATGTTTAAATCATATCAGTAAAATGAAAATAATTACAAAGCATTTAAGTGAGAAATACTGCAGGTCTTGGAGTAACTTTTTGTGGTAATTGCTGTTTGACATCTGAAATATTAGAACTATTTTTAAAGGACCCTTTTTATTACTTTGTCATGATAATTATTACCTAATGAAAGGAGACGATAGATGAGAGAGATTAAAATAATTGCTACAAAATAGCAAGCTTTGTGAAGACATCAAGTTCATTATCTTTGCATGGTTTGGATAGGAAACATTGGGAGGCTTACAGACACCAAAATATACTAATTCGATAGTTGTAGTTAACTGAAGAGAATGTCTGTTGCTTTTCAGAAAAAAAAAAAAAAATAACAGCTACCACTTATATAGCATTTATACTGGGCCAAGCAATGGGCTAAATGCTTTATGCATAATAAGCCACTTAAGCCTCACAGCAACCCTATGAGGTACATTCTAGTGTCATCGTCACTCCTTACAGATGGAGAAACTAGAGCACAGAGAGGTCAAGCGACCTGCCCAAGATCACTGAGCTAGCACATGGCACAGTCAAATTCCACAGCCAGGCAATTTAATGCCTGAGCCCATACTCCTGACCACTACATCCAATCGCCTCTCAGCCTTTTTTTTTCCCCTTAGATCTTTATCAACTCTGATTTTCAGTTCAAAGTGGGACCAAATGGCCAACAGGTTAAATCAGCAATGGGTAAACTCTGAGAGAAAAAGAGACATAATCTACATAGTCAAGTAAAACTTGTAGCCAGAAAGAAAATATTAACAGTGTGAAGCTGCTACAAAGCTGCCCTTCTATTTATTCTATAGTTTAGTTTCCAAGTCCATTCATTCACGCATTCAGTTAAGCAAATATTACTGAGCACGACTCTACCAGACAGTGGGTCCCTACCCCCATCAAAGCTTACAGACTAGGGCTTCCCTGGCGGCGCAGTGGTTGAGAGTCCGCCTGCCGATGCAGGGGACGCGGGTTCGTGCCCCGGTCCAGGAGGATCCCACATGCCGCGGAGCGGCTGGGCCCGTGGGCCATGGCCGCTGGGCCTGCGCGTCCGGAGCCTATGCTTCGCAGCGGGAAAAAAAGTTTACAGACTAGTGTAAGAGTCTGCCGTCACAACAATTACAATACAGGGAGGTGAGTGCTTTGCTAGAAAATCTAGAATTGAAAAACCAGATATTCGTTTTGTATCTAGGACAGCTTTCAGGAGAGCAGGTTCATGAGATTAGGTATGTCTGGATCCAGAAATTTCTCAGAGAGGAACAGATTTCAGTAGTCTTTTCATCTGGTTTAATGCTAGCAACACTCATTTACGTGCAGGCCCAGCGGCCACGGCTCACGGGCCCAGCCACTCCGCGGCATGTGGGATCTTCCCAGACCGGGGCATGAACCCGTGTCCCCTGCGTCGGCAGGCGGACTCTCAACCACTGCGCCACCAGGGAAGCCCTAGCAACACTCTTTTTGATACCGGTCTTTATTTCCTCTGGCCCTGTGTGACATATGCTGACATATGCAACTCACCAGGACTCCTGTCTGCTGCCCTGAAGATGCACGCTCCCTGCTTCACAAACAACCTTCTCTGGCCCAGATCCTACAAGGGAAGGAAGGAAGACACCCTCCTGTCTGCCTCTCTCTCCTCATATTGAACAGACACTCAAAACAAAATTTCAAGTAAAGAAGGTACACACATTTTAATAATGTTTATTACTTTTCCTGATTATAATAGTAACACAGTCGCTGCCAAAATTTTAGGAAAAAAAAATTTAAAGATGACAATTAAAATTACCCATGATAATAGCAATTAAAGAAAACCACTTTGGGTATTTTAATAGAGTTCCCTCTAATCTTTTACAAATGTGGCTGTTTATGTATTAATATGTGGGTTTTTTTTTTTTACAGCATTTGGATCAAAATGTAAATAATTTTGCTTCCTACTCTCAGTTTAACACCATAACCGAAGCACTTGTGGTGTTTAAATATCCTTCAAAACATATTAAAACATTATGTAATATTCTATTCGATAGATATGTTATTTAACTATTTTCCCAATATTGGGCATTTAGGATGTATTTAGGATTTGTATTATACAGAAGGTTGTAAAAGACATCTTTTTATATAACTATTTGACTACTTTTCTTAGTATAGAAAGTGGGATTATTGGATCAAAGTGTTTTCTTTCTTTTTACATCTTGCTAAATTGCTTTTCAGAAAGTTTCTGCCAACTTACATACTTAACTATTGGAGGAAATTTTTATTTCTCTGCAGTCTAGTCTCACTAGTTGTTTTACTTATTTTAACACCTACTACATATTTAGTAGTGCTGTTTAATTTGTATTTCTTTGAATTCTAGTGAGATCAGACTGATCTTTTAAGAATTCACTGACCACTTATTCTTTTTTATTTTATTAGTTACCTGTTGGCCTTTTTTCATTTCCTTACCGTGTTGCTACTGTTTTTCTTATTGAGTCATAAGGTTCATACATGCATGTATCTTATACACACACATATCTACATATATACCCTTTATCAACTACTGGAACTATGTTTTTTAAGTTGTTTATGATTTTTATTTTTAGTTTGTAGAACCTTTATATTCTATATATGCAAATTTATTGGTATTTTCCTTTGTGATATCCTCAGGTGGTTTTATACTTTGAAGTACTTTTCACTCACAAATATTCACCTGTATTGTCTTCAAGTTATTTTATGTGAAGAATTTTTGCATGTAATATAACTAACCTTTATTTTGGTGCATTTTGTGAGATAAGGATATAACCTGAGGGGGCTTTTTTCCCCTTCAACCGGCAATTTCCCTACCTTTCATCCTGATCTCCACTAATATTTTAAGTATAATAAAGTATACATATTCAAACTTGTTTCAGGACCACCTATTCCATTCAGATGTTTGTATTTAAATTCTTTCTAATAAATGAAACTGTCAAAGCATTTTTCTATTTCATCATCCCTGGGACTGAAAGACTTCTACTATCACAGTGAGACAAAAGTATCCTATTGTTAAGGATTGGGCCAAGTTGTACTGCTCATGTTGGGGGTGATAAAGGCAGCTGCTAAAACTAGCTGAGTCTCTGGATGGGCCTTGATGGCCAAAGGGCTGAAACTGAATTCAGAGGGGTTGAGATTAAGGCAGAAGATTCTACCTTAAGGCAACAGGGGAAGGCAGGAGTCATAGGAGAGAGTCAAGACCCAGGTACTGACAGGAGCATTTACAAATTAAAGTTTGAAGAGATCAGACCAAGCTTGAGCTCATCCTTATAGAACCAGATGATGACAGAAGCCGAAGCATCTTGAAGAGAAGAAGACAGAACATGGGGGTGTAGAGGGTGGGGGAATCGGGAATCCCTGCCTGAGCTAGCACATGGACGATGCATGGATGACAGACTGAGTCAAGGCCAAGGAGCACAAATTCATTTGGGCATCTAGTTTGCAGGAACTTAACCATGCTTTAGATTTCCCCAAAGAAATACATGATGAATTTATTATGGAGAGCTGTCTTGCATCATTTAAATTTCCTTATTTTTCATAGGTACAAAGATAGAGTTTGGTCTGAAATAAAAGGAGAGGAACACCTGCCTTGGGTCACCTTCTCCCTTTGCAACGCCAGCATCAGTTCAAGTGGAAAGGATGAAAACTGAAATAGCTCATTTACCAGAAGTGTGCTAGTATTGGAAATGTGAGGGTTTCCAATTAGGGAGAACAGGTCAATTGATGGTGCAGGGTAGTCCAAAGAAAGAACGCTTCCCCCCTTTTAAGGTACAGGGAAACGAAGGCTGTGGCATAATGGTAGCAAAACTTGTCAGCTTTCTACTGCTTTTGCCTGGCACACAATTAACTAGTCCCTCAATGCCACGACATTGAATGGTCCACACGGGGCATTTCTGGGACAGTGTAGGGAGCAAGGTACAATGGCTGGAAATAAGGCCTTTAGAGGGAAGCCAATCGAAGCTTGAGTCTAACTGTGCCAAAAACTAGCTGTGTGATCCTGAGTAAGTTCCCTAGCCTCTCTGAGCCTCAGTGCCTTCACCTGTAACATGGGCACAGTAGTTGTATTCACCTCGTAGGGTTGTTATAAAACTAAATAAGAAAACATATTTGGTCCATATATTTGGGTCTGATACATGGGTAGCATTTGAATATTAGCCTGTGTTAGGAGGCAGACAGGGAACGTGACGTGGAGAATTAAATCTGGGCTCAAACGCCAGCCCTGTTACTTGTTTGTTCTGATGCCTCCCTCTATACCTCCTCTACCAAATGAGCATTTGATTACAGCGATATCTACTCCATACGGCTGTTTTGAAGATTCAATGAGATTATATACATAGGCACTTGAACAGTGCCTGTCTATAAAAATTAGCTGTTATTGTTATTGTTTTCATACTCAGAATGCACGGCTGAGCTCCCCAGGTCAAAAGCCCGTAAGAAACTGAAAACATAAGATAAGAGGAAATTTCTTTTCCTCTGGAAATATGCTATAACTAAACCTGATTTTCCGAGCTGATTTCCGCATCCCTAATGGAAAATCCACACTACAATAAAATGGACTCCTGTGGCAATGTCAGAGGCATCCAGCCTGTAATCACAGAAAAGGTAACTAGAAACCTTTTAAGAAGGTTGTAGAGGTGCTCCTCTACAACAGTTGGGATGCCAGTTCCAAGGATCTGCTGACTTCATGCAGAGGGCACAGGGATGACATCTCTCTAGACTGTCACAGCAGGCTTCTTTCTCAACTGCTTTCTTCGAGATCCCATGGGTGATTTCAGAGCCAGCAGCCAGAAACCACCCTGCCTTTGATAATCATCCCAAGGTATCCTAATTCCCAAGACCATGAATCTCTACCCACTCACGCTCTTATTTTTAAATTCATTCCTCCAGCTATCAAACATTTATTTCTGTACCTAGGGTAGGGGCTAAGTGTATAGTAGCGAACAAGGCATATTATGTTCCTGACTCACGGATCTTACCTTCTAGTGGGAGACTCAAACGCTACTCTGGTAACCACACAGGTAAATACATCATCAACAATTGTGATAAAGTACCATGGTTGAGAAGAGAAAAAGATTATGTGGATTTGCAGGGAAGATCTCCCTGAGGAAGTGGTATTTAAGCTGACATGATCGTGATACAAAAGATGCAATGCCAGCTTCGAGTATAAAATTTTCATGAAGGTTGACTTGAAGGAAGCAATCCATGAGGTTGAAGAAATTACTGATATTGACCAGCAGAAATTATGCTGTAATTAGTGGGCCCCATGCTCTATAATGCGAGAACAATTGACTACTTAAGTTTACCAGCCCTTCGTTGAAAGGGATAAAGGTGGAAAGAAACACCAGTCTAGTACCACCCACCACTAGGAAAGAATGGCAAGGTGGGCATTCATAGAGCCTTTTCCATGGAACCAATTCCTCTACAGCACCTAATCTGCATCTCACAGACAGGGTCCTGTTTGGAGAGCAACCAGCACAAAGCACTACCAGTGTGAATGATAGAAGCCTTGGCTGGGGAAGGATGGAGAGTATGGGTTATAAAGTAGATGAGATGGTCCCTACAGCTTGGATAGGAGCAGCCGCTAAGGATAAAAGGAATCTTAAATTCCTATACAGTCTACACAAAAGTTAAGATGTTTCTCCCAAACCTTCATCCTTCTACCAATTTAAATCCATTCCTCAAGAGCCAATCCAAGACGGACCTTGTTCCATGAGACTGCCTTCCTTCCCAGAGCTTGTGTCGTGCCCCTGCTCACCGCCTCCCAGGATCATACTTCCACTGCACTGGGCTGCATTGTTCTCTAGGCACTTAAGGAATTACTTTCTTGCCTGTTCAATATGATGCACTCCTCAAGGACTAGGATTATTCCTTTATTTCTTTTGTATTCACCACAGTGCTCCCGTTTAGCATTGTGCGCACTCTAGGCACTTAACATATCAATACCTGTTGGCTAAATGAATGATTCAATTCATCCATAAATCTATAAGATTTCAGTAGGTTAAGAAAAAGAGAGAAAGTGCTCTGAGTATAACAAAACTGAGCCATTCTTGGCTAGGTAGGGCTAGGTAGTCATTTCAGGAGACTGTTTAATACTGTATACTGGTTCTTACTTAAAGGAAGGACATAGGGTCCAATGGTGGAGATTTTCATCTGTCTACGGTAATTGAAGGGCTTCTCAGCCCAGCAATCTGCGATGGACAAGAAAGACCTTACAAAGCCCTTTCCATGTCTAATTCTGATTCGGTAGATTCTGATTTGTTACCATTTTAATCCAAAGAGTCCATGACGTGAGTATGAGCCAGTCCTTAGGACAGTCCTGAACCACGTCACTCGAGAGATACTCTGCACATATCAGACCCCTCTCAACTCTGGAACGGAAGACCATCCCCTCCACCACCATCATAACTGCCACCACTGCCACTAAATCAAAGCATATTCTCAAAGGACCACGGAGTGCAGCCACTGGTTGACATTCGCTAGTGCTGGGCTGACAAGGCGGGGTAGGGAGAAGAAACTGTTGCCTTAAAATACTTGTTTAAAAACAAAACGAGGAAGATTCAGGCCAGAGTGCAACGCTATTTTACTCTCTTCCTGTTTTCATGGTGCTATTGCATGAGGTAACCTTTTAAGAAAGGCTTGGAGGGTTGCAGTGATTTGACTGTGGTTTTATCCTTATTCTCACGCAAAAGTCTCAGCTCTCGCTCCCCGTTAGGATGAAAGGGCTCCTTTCTACTTACTTCTAACAAGCTTAAATAAGAAACACAGGAGCATAAAATTTGCCTCTCGGAAGATGCCAAGACCCCATCAAATCTGATGTCACTGCTTGGAAGACACTGAAACAAAAGGCCAGACGCCCGCCCCCTGGCCAGTCATCTCACAGGGCCCAGCAAGAGCCAGGCCACAGGACAGGATGGTCTGAGCCTCCTCTGCACTTAAAGCATCCATCACCCCCTGGACTCGAGCCCCAGCACAAAGGGCTTGGTTTTCTCTCGCGCGGCAGCACGGCGGGCCTTCTCACGGATCCTCGTCACACTCCGTGACCTCCTCGGTTGGTGTGTTCTTTGTTGCCTCCCCTCACCACAAAATGACTCAGCCGGCACAGCACTGAAGCCCCGCCAAGTTTTCATTTTAAATGTTGCCTCTCTCTCGAGAGTCCTGGATGAGTTTTCTGGTAGGCAGGTGCGATGCTTTCAAGTTAGGAAAAGGCACCGTTTTCATACATAGCATCACCTTTAGGCAGCAGAAAAAATACACACAGCTTTCCCACAAAGAAACGGAACTGCATGTCCCAGGATGGGTCCTACTGGCCCCGCAGCCCGGTGTGGAACTATCTGTATTTCTGTCGTCCCTCTTAGTACCTTCTCCTGTCTCCTCAACCCCTACAAACCTAAAATCCCAGTGGAGCCCAAGGAAATCAACTCACTGATGAAGGAGGAAAGTATTTTGAGAGACAGATTCCACCACCCGCCCCCCAGCAGAAACTGCAGCATAAATCGCCAGTACCGGTATGAAGGGGCGGTGAAAAGCCCTGTGAACTTCTTAATCCATTATGCATTCAGCCCGGAATAATGATGCCTCATTTATTTTAGCTACATCACTCTTTGGTAGGGATGCCCTTAATCTCACTGTGAAGTATTTCACAATACTTTTCTGTTGTTCTTCTTGCTTGCTTTTAAACCAGGGAATCTGGCTTATTCTCTATCTGTTGATTAATCTACTCAAACATTTACCCCTGCGTCACCCTCTGCCCCATCTTGCATTTTTCACCTATTCCTACGATCTCAGCCTTAGACTGCCCCTCCGGCTCATTCAGCGATCTTTAATTTCTCCTCTGCCTTTCTGTCTGTTTGCTTGTGTTTGGGGGGCAGACAATGGAGGTGATATAGGCCATTATTCATGAGTAGCTTCAAGGGTAACGTGAGAAATGCCTCATCTTCTGACCCCTCTTAGCATAAGAATTGCTGATAAAATTCTGGACTGAAAAGAGAAGTTCTTCTGAGGAAAATATGCAGAGAACTACTGACTCTGGAGCAGCTTTTCTGGAGAAAGGAACTTGGTGGGGGGAGGGGGGAACAGTCTTTAATTTTTTTTTTTAATAAAACAACTAAACTTTATAAAACATGCCTCACACATAAAAGAATACTGACCATAATTAAGATGGTCAATTTGCCACCATCCCTAACAGCATCTGGGAATGGGAACATACACTCAAAAATAACACAACAGCATCATGACAACCAACAGTTTAATGGGTTCATCTCCAGTCCTAATAAACCATGGGTCTTTCACATGTAGCCCAGTGCACTCTCTTGTTTCCCTTCTCCTTACCTTTATTTGATTCAGCCTCAGAAGAGCAGCGACACGGCAGAGGTGAGCAGGGGTGGGAGGAGGAAGCCTAAATCACCTCCTGGCTGCCTCATCGCTTCCTGATTACCCTGCTGACCCAGTGATATGCCTGGACCTGTGGTTCTTAGAGGAGTTTTCTCCAACAATCTCATTCATGTAGCGAAACTCCCTGGTCTCTGCAAACACAGGCAAAGCAAAACGACTTCTCACTCCCATTCTCCCTGGGCCATTCCATAGCTGAAGCTTCAACCGCTACCCACTTTCCTGACACTGCTCACTCATATTCCTTTTGTCAGCCTAGGTTTCTCTCCAGAACACCAGAGAGATATTTTCAAAGTCCCCCAAGACTTGTTTCAATGACCCGCACTCAGCATGGCTAAAAAAGAGCTGTCATCAGCACCCTTTTCTCCCCCTAATGCACGACATTCTTTGCCTTTTGCCAATAATGGCCAACCGTTCACTCTGTCACCCAAACTAGAACCCTGAGAGTCAACTCCACTTCCTCCCTCGAAATTACTCTCCACTCCCAATAACCAATCCTCCCAAATCACTCCAAAATAGCTCATCAACCTAGGCAATTCTCCAAGGCCTCTGCTGAAGTCTTAATCTGTATCCAAAGTCTCTCTTGCCTAGACGGTAGCAGTAATCGAAACCCTGCTTCCAGTCATTGTAATCTCCAGTCCTTCTCCACATAAACACCAGAATACAGAATACTCTCTTAAAATAAACAAACATGCCATTTTTCGGTTGTTCGAAATCAAGAAATGTTACTCCATTGCTTTCAAGATAAATGTCCAGCCCCTTACATGGTATACAGCCCCTTTGCAGTATGACTCCTACCCTCTTCCTCAGATTCAGTTTCTGTCAACCCCTCAGACTCTCGCTGTAAATTATACTTGCTGGGCTCCAGGCATAGGGAGGTACTTGCATTCCCCCGAGTGTGTCCTGTTCTCTCACATTCTTTCCTCTATACACGCCATTCCCACTATCCGTAATGTCCTTCCTTCCTCCAGCCTTTTGTCTTGCTAACACCAACTCATCAGTCAGGACTCTCAGCTCAAGCAGAGCTTTGCCAAATTCCCCTGGCACCTAGGCGCTTCCTTCTTTTTGTGTGTGTTTGTTTGTTTGTTTGTTCGTTTTTGCGGTACGCGGGCTTCTCAGTGTTGTGGCCTCTCCAGTTGCGGAGCACAGGCTCCGGACGCGCAGGCTCAGCGGCCATGGCTCACGAGTCTAGCCGCTCCGTGGCATGTGGGATCTTCCCGGACCGGGGCACGAACCCGTGCCCCCTGCATCGGCAGGCGGACTCTCAGCCACTGCGCCACCAAGGAAGCCCCGGTGCTTCCTTCTTTATCCACTCCAAGGCACCCTGCACTTGCTTTCATTATTCATTTAAAATGACATTTGTTGAAAGCCTGGCACACTGTTTTTTACATATCTGTCTCTCACACTATGTGTGAGCTCTCTGCATAGAAAGACTGCGCCATCCTTATATTTTAGCATCCTCAGCGCCTAGCACAGTGCCTAACCCAGAGGGGGAGACTGTAAGACATATTGACGGGATATATCAGCACTTACAGCCCCAAGATTAAAGCCAATGGTTCACTCTTTGCCCAGAAGACATTTTCCTTCTAGTTTCTCTCCCAGACTTTGAAACAGGGGAGTGTATGAGTAACAGCACTTCTCTTTGAGTTGAGCACTGAGGTTCTAGACCAACCCTGTCATCAGGAACATGTGGATCTGGAGGAAAACACCAAAAAAATAGCCGACACATGCTCAACACTGATTATGCTGGCAGACCCCCTGCTAAGCATGCTATGTGTGTGATCTTATTTTTTTCCTTACAGCCAGTTGAGGAGACAGACGCTAATATCATGCACATTTTGCAGATGAAGAAGTGAAGTAACTCAAACCTATGTTTGATGCTGCCTTTGTTCATCTAAGTTATTGAGAGAGAAAACGAGACACAGTATGTAACGGAACCTTAGAAACCACTGAGAGCTACACAAACGTAAGTCACCACAAGTACGGAAAGCACTGAAGGCTGTCTAAGTGTAATTGATGCTTTGTGATTAGAGTGAAAAATAAGAAAATAAGATCTTACAAGATAAAGATCCAGCTTACACACCTGAATTAAGAAGATTCAGCTGAAGCACACTTTCAAATCAGAGGTGTGTTATAAAATCACAGGCTGAGGAACGCGATGTGTCCAATCCCTTCTCATTTTGCAACTGAGGAAAACCAATGTCCAAAGTTGCAAAAAGCCATACAGCTAATTTATAGATAACACAAGACTTCTGAGTCATTGTTACACTATTTTTCCACTCACCTCGTAGAAAGAGAATATGAAGTTTAGAGAATAGGACCGATAAATCTGAGTGTTCCCTTAACTGAGCACCTGAGTATTTCAGAGCCACCATTAAACTCACATCATGGTCCTGACATCTTTTCTCCTCATAGGCATTTTTAATAACCGTGTCTGTCTTTACAAGGCACCCAACAGTACCACATTCAACAGGGCCAACGTGTAAAAAACAGAAGCAACATTTATCCAGAAAAGTGAGCTTAATAAGAAGCATTAGGATGTACTAGAGAGAGCAAAGGCTTTTGAGCCAAACAGATGTGGGTGGAAATCCTAACTCTACCACTTACTGACTCTTCGGTAATTGAATGAATCACTTTTCTGAACTTTGGTTTTCTTACTTCTAAAATGAACAAAATGATGCCTCATCATTGAGGGAATAAAATTGTTGCCACGGTGTTCAATAAATGTTGGCTTCTCTTCTATTCATTAAGGGCTGTTGAGGTAATATATGAGACTTGGCCAATTTGCCAACTCACAATATAACTTTAGTTCTCTACTTTTAAGAAGTGGAAATGTTTGGTGTAACTACACATAACTGCAGATATATCAAAGACATAAAACATGTTTCTCCTTTCTCTTATCACGAGTATCGAGGCTACATTTGGGCAGCTTGAAGTACTTAGCACATCCTTATTGAATGATAGATTTAGTGCTTGTTTACTGATGCTAAGTTCTCCTGCATGACTCTTTTCAGAAGTCTAGAGAGGATGATCAAATGTGATGAAGGATAATTAACATCAGTTTAATACACTTTGGATGCCAGATTCTACAAATCATAGTAAATAAGAGTCTGGCTCTGAAATCAGATCAACATGGGTTCAAACTCCACTCCGTTAAATATTTTCTGTCTGATCTCGGGCAAGTCTCTTCTCTTTAGACACAGAATTTCCTTATCTGTAGAATAGGCAGAACAATGAAACCTGCTTTATAAACATATGAAAATTAAATAAATCAATACATATAAAGCAATTAGCACTAGGCCTGACACACAGTAAGTACTTAATAAATGCAAACTTAATACCCACTTTAGATCCATTGTTCAGTAGAGAAGAAAAATATAAAAATAAGAGAAATGACATTTGATTCTGTTGAAAGAGTTCTGTTTTTGTCATCCTTTAGTTGTACTACTTTGATAACTGGTATATAAGACTATATGTGCTTTGCATGGGAGTTTCTCAAGAAGTTGACTTACTCACATGTCCTTCTACATTTCTCAATTTACATCATATGCCTGGGAGATTTCCAAATCTCAGTCTCTTTCTTTCATTAAGAAGCCTTTTAAAAGCCTCCTAAGGACCCTTCACTCCATGAAACATTCCTGGAACCACCAAAGGAAGAATGGCAGCTTGTCCCAAACATGCCTTATGGAAAAAGGAAGCTCCAAAGACTTCACCATTTATCCGAGGTGCTATCAATGCACTCTCCTTTTGCATCCACACGTATTTAGACAATGTCCTCTGCGTTCTTATCTGAAGCAACTGTAGATTTGTGAATACAGCACTCAAGTTGGCATCAGGAGATTTGGAGCTCAAATCTCAGCCCTCTGCTCACTCTGACTTTGGTGTAGAGCCTCGCTTTCCTCATATGAAAATGGATATATCATCATCCAGACAATGGAATATTATTCAGTGCTAAAAAAGAAAGGAGCTATTAAGCCGTGAGAAGGCATGGAAGAACCTTAAATGCATATTTCTAGGTGAAAGAAGCCAATCTGAGAAAAGCTATATACTGTATAATTCCACTTACATGACATCCTGGAAAAGGCAAAACTATGGAGAAAGTAAAAAGACGAGTGGTTGCCAGGGGTTGTGGTGAGGGGTTGGGGAGGGATGGAGAGGTAGAGCACAGAGGATCTTTAGGGCAGTGAAAATATCCTGTATGATACTACAGTGGTGGGTATGTGTCATTAAACATTTGTCCAAACCCACAGAACAAACGACACCAAGAGTAAACCTTAATGTAAACCGTGGACTCTGATATGTCAGTGTAGGTTCATCAGCTGTAACAAATGCCCCACTCTGGTGGGGGACGATGACAGTGGGAGATGTTGGCAGGGGGCGGGATATGGGAACTTTCTGTTATTTTCTGCTCAGTTTTGTTGTGAACCAAAAAGTACTCTAAAAAATAGCCTCTTTCTTAATGGGTATAATGTTATCACACAGGACTGCTATGAAAAAGATAAAAGAAGATAAAGCATGTAAACCTGCTTCACAGAGCATCTAGAACATTGTGTGCGCTCACTAAATGTCAACCACATCTAAATGTTCCCTGCATGTATATCTATGTTGCTAGATTATAAATTCCAAGAAGAGAGCTATCACATGTGAGCAAAGCCTTCTGGAAAACACCTGGCAGAAATCTAAAAACAATCATTGTTATTATAAGGATAATGATTATTCCATGATTTTTCAGGCTATATATGAACTATCTATGTTCATTACCTTCTTAATCTATGCTTCCTTAAGGAAGCACGCACATTTTTTGTAATTGAAACAATTTTTAAACTATTTCATTCGTTACCAGTGCACACACAAACAAACACATTAAAATCAAATGAATTAGAGCTGGAACTAGGGTCAGATGAGTGAGGCACTTGCCTTGGACACAGACCTAAAAGGTAGAGCCAAAAATCTCAGTAATCAAGATAAGTAATATTTAATGCAGCATTATAAAAATAAAATCAATGCCAAAAAATCCATGATGAACACAATACATTTTTTTAAAGACAGGATCAGTGTTACTGACTTTTCTTTTTGACTTAGGTTCCAGTGTGGCTTGGCATGGCACTCAGGTGACACCCAGACACCTGCCTCAGATATTCCACCTTTATTCCAAAGGTAAAATTTAAGCTCTTATTCAGGGGCCTCAGCTGCATCAGTGGTACCAGATGCATCACTGGCCCTTCATTCTGAGGATGAGTCATTTTCAAAATAATGTTCAGAACGGTTCTTTAATCTTTGCAGCGGTGTCCGTTCGAGGACATGTTTTAGATCACGACTTCAATAAAACACTAAAAATCAAGAAGCACAAAGCTATCTGTATCCAGTTTCCAACTCTGACTGTATTATTCTCTCTCCAGAACATGGTGGAATAGTTCATTGGCCTTTGTCATTTTTATCATAACCAAGAAAAGACACTCAGCCCAATAACACATCCTAGGTCTTCTACTTGGGCAAAGCGTCCAGGGGCTGACCTAAGCACAAGCATCAAAGTAAAATGAATGGCAGATGTTAGCTGTTCGTGGTTCTGCTATTTACTTTCTAAAGCACACTGACAGCAGGGAGAAGAGGAGAATAAGCAGTTGTGAGTGTGAGTATACGTGGGGGTGGGGTTTGAGGGAAGAGAAGCTCGGAAGGAGAATCTCCATGATCTCACATTTCTAGATATCCCTAGTCTCATTTGTCAACAAACAAACCCTATGAGGGCAAGGATCTGGCTCCCTCTCTTTCCTGTGGAGATGATTCATCATTCATTCGAGGGCTATTTCCTGAGCACCTGCTATGTGCAAGACACAGGCTTCAAAGTGCTCAGGATGCAAAGGGAAAGTGCCTGTGTATAAGATGCAGGTCTGGCTTTCATAAGAATTGCAACCTAGGGAATTTCCTGGTGGTCCAGTGGTTAAGACTCCACGCTTCCACTGCAGGGAGTGTGGGTTCGATTCCTGGTCGGGGAACTAAGATCCCATATGCCATGTGGCACAGCCAAAAAAAAATTAAAAAAAAAGAATTGCAACCTAATATCAAAGATAAAATATAACAAGAGCCCCCTACAGTTTATAGTACTTTCACACAAATACCATTTTCATACCTGATCTCTGCCATACTCTAACAAAGGTGAGATAGGTACCCATCACCATTCCCATTTCAAAGATGAATAAGTCATTTTTGTTAACCAATAGTGAAGCTAGAATTAGAACCCAAATGTTCTAGGTCTTTAAGATAATGCAGTATGTGACAAGTTCCAAGTGGGTGGTATAAATGACCTACGTGTTGCAGGGGAAGATTAGAAATTGTGGGATTACTTCTGAATGGTGTGGTACAAAAAGGAATCACAAAGTAGATGTGAAAAAAGAAGAGGAAGGACGGGCACAAGGAGGGGGAGAGAGCTGTAGTGGTGACGACTGACATGAAGAGGCAGGTATTTCAAACAAGAGACTGGCCAGGTACGTATTGGCCACGAAGTGGTGCAGGTGGCTACAACAAGAAGCTTCTGCTTGGGAAGTCGTGTTAGATAAAGCAGTAAAAGAAGTTCAGGGGGGCTTCCCTGGTGGCGCAGTGGTTGAGAGTCTGCCTGCCGATGCAGGGGACATGGGTTCGAGCCCTGGTCTGGGAGGATCCCACATGCCGCGGAGCAACTGGGCCCGTGAGCCACAACTACTGAGCCTGCGCGTCTGGAGCCTTGCTCCACAACAAGAGAGGCCACAATACTGAGAGGCCCACGCACCGTGATGAAGAGTGGCCCCCGCTCGCCACAACTGGAGAAAGCCCTCGCACAGAAACGAAGACCCAACACAGCCAAAAATAAATAAATAAATAAATTTAATATATATATATATATAATATTTTTTTTTTTTTTTTTAAAAAAAGAAGTAGTTCAGGGACAGATTTTGAAACCTTAAATACATGGCTAAGGAGTTTGAACTTTATTGGGTAGAAAAAGAGAGGTTAAAATTTTAGACAGAAAAGTGGTATAAATAAAAATTTTAGAAAGATTAATCTGCTTACAGATTGGATGCAGAATCGTTTGGTGGAAACTCTGGGCCTAGGAAACCTGTTCCAAGGCCATTTCAGGGGTCTAAGTAATAAGAGCCTGACCTAATGATGGAAATGGAGAAAAATCAAAGGGAGTGCATGTCAGAAAACCTGGTTTCAATTCTCTTTTACTGTATTCATTCCCAAATGGGGCTGGGGAAAACTAATACTGACATGTCATTCAATGTATATTTTTATTAATCAAATTTTAGAATGAACTGTGTGCCAGGCACTAGATTAAGCATCAAGATACTGAGGTGAAAAAGACAAGTCCTTGCCTCTGAAAGGGCCACGAGGAGCTGAAGAAAGAGCTACCAGTTGTCCTGGGGAAAAGTCAGGGAACGTTTTATAGAAGGATTGAGAACTTGGGCTGAGTCTTGAAGCGTGAGCAGAATGTGTGTTAGGCGGGAAAAAAGGAGTGAGTATATTTTGTCGAGAAGGAAAGAGAGAGAGAGTATATGGATATTAAAGCAGGAACGGCACAGTGAATTTTAAGAATTCCAAGGAATCTGGTAAGCCTAGAATAATGGTGAATTTGTGGGCTTTTTTCCAGCTTTACTGAGATATAATTCACATATAATATTGTGTAAATTTAAGGTGTACATTGTGATGATTTGATATATGTACATATTATGAAATGATTATCACCGTAAGGTTAGTTAGCACATCCACTGACTCACAGTTACATTTTTTTTTTAATGGTGAGAACATTTAAGCTCTATTCTCATGGCAACTTTCAAGTATACGATAGAGTATTGTTAAGTAGAGTCACCAAGCTGTACATTAGGTCCCCAGAACTTACTCATCTTATAACTGGAAGTCTGTACCCTTTTACCAGCATCCCCATGTTTCCCCTGCTACAACCCCACCCAGTCCCTGGCAACCAACAGGGTTTCTGCTCTGCATGAGTTTGGCTTTTTTTAGTTTCCACATATAAGTGAGATCATCCAGTGTTAACGGTAAATTTGGGTAAATGAGAAACAGGAAAAGGACAATGAGAAGGGGCCTTCCTGCCCACATTAAGTGTGGGGGTTGCTTCTGAAAAGGAAGTGGGACCATCACAGCACCTAAGCAAGGCAATGGCACCATCAGAACTCTGTCTTAAAAAGGCAAATCTGATAAGAGTGTAGAGAATGGATGAGAAGGAAATCAAGGCTGGAGATAGGGAGTTTGTTAGGAGACATTTATCAGTCACCTAGGCAAAAGCGAATGAGAAGGCACGGCCGTAGAAGAAGCAGTGTTGGGTGATACTTAGGAGGAAGAATCATCTATTCTTAAGGGAAGTCGCAAAATCCACGAACCATAGAGGACAAACACCTTCTAAGTTCTGTGTCACCTTCAAGCATCTGAAAATTCCCAGACTTTCCTAAAATTCTCTCCTGAATACCTGGGGCCAGACCTGGCTTCAGGGGAAAAAGTGCCACAGTGATCAGCTTTGTACTGTCTGCTGCGGGTGTGACGTGGGGGGCTGCTGACAGGCAGGCTGTGTATTTGTAATTTCTGACTGCCAGCCCACCCTCCCTTGGAACAAGGTTAAATTAAACTAAGATAGATAACACAATCTGAGCTTCCTTTAAGGACTCCCAGACAAGAAAAACATGTCTCATAAAAAGCCATTCTAGGATCTCACAAGTTTGATTAGTAAAAAGAAACCAATCTCTTATTTTCTTCCTCAGCCTTCTTTCCCAAGAGGAATAATTCTCAGTCATTCAGCCTTTCCTTTAGGGTCTTATTCTCCCTCCGGACATCAGCGCTGGATAATGGCATCTCCAACTAACCAGTCTGATGCCTCCTACTCATACACCCTGAATCTTTCCTTTCTTCCTAAATCTATCAGAATAACCGTGACCAAGATTTACGCTCTTTCACTATCTGTCCTACTCAGTATTGACAAGGAGCCTGATTATCGAAGCCCACTGCCACCTTGCTGTCTGTGCACATGGCCGGCAGCCTCTTACCTCGTGTTCCCCACACATTATCATGTCCTGCCGTGGCGATGGCCAAACCCTGTCCAGAATTGTCCCTCCTGCTTCCTGTCTGTAAAATCACATTCTTCCTTGATTTCCAAGCCATACTCAAGACTCATTTTTCTGGGGAAGACTTTGTTATGATATCCCACTACACACACACACACACACACACCACTTTTGAGTGTGGAATGTAATGTCATCACATTAATGCCACACTTGCTCTGCAGTTATGTACAGAATAAAGGATGGGATAGCTTCGTGGTTAGGAGCTTGATATCTGGAGCCAGTCTGCCTGGATATAACCCCAGATCTGTCACTTACTGGGCCAGTGACTTATAATTGCTGTGACTCACTGTCCCCAGCTGTTTAACAGAGATCGTAATAGCACAGTAGCTACCTCACTGGCTTGTTGTGAAATCTGAATGAGTTAATATATACAAAATACTTGGCATAGTGCTGGGCACATCACAAGCTCTATACAGATGTCAGCTGGTATTTTTATTGTTATAGTGCAGTGGTTAAGTGTTGTAAATTTCTGAATCTGTTTCATTTAAAAAACACACATCCACACAGTGAGTAGGAGTCCTACCGACTCCCAGATCTTCCTTCCACTATATCACATGGCATTTACTGTTTGTTTTTTTCCTCCTCTGCATACTGTATAATCCCTTCTAAACAGTGCACTGCACCAAGAATGAGAATGACTTCTCTGTACCTTTAAAGTGTTTCTCCTGTCCCTGGTCCATATCCCAAACCCTCTCACCAGCCCCCAATAACCTAATACAGTTCTCAGGGCACAGCATGTGCTCAAGTAACACAATCACCCGTCAAACATTTTAAAAATTTTTATTCAATTTATTTAAAGAAACAAAAAAATCAGTTTACCCATCGACCCTGCTCCTCACCCCACCTCTTGCATCCACCAATCTATTCTTTTTATCTATGAGCTTGGCTTGTTAGGTTTTTGTTTTGTTTTGTGGGGGGTTTTTGTTGCTGTTGTTTTTTTGGTTTTAGGTTCCACATACAGGAGCAATCATACGGTATCTTTCTCTGTCCGACTTATTTCATTTAGCATAATACCCTCAAGGTCATTCCATGGTGTTGCTAACAGCAAGATTTCATTCTTTTTTATGGCTAAATAATATTCCATTGTGTAGATATATACCACGATTTTTTTTTTTTTTAAACATCTTTATTGGGGTATAATTGCTTTACAATTGTGTGTTAGTTTCTGCTTTATAACAAAGTGAATCAGTTATACATATACATATGTTCCCATATGTCTTCCCTCTTGCGTCTCCCTCCCTCCCACTCTCCCTATCCCACCCCTCCAGGCTGTCACAAAGCACCGAGCTAATATCCCTGTGCCTTGCGGCTGCTTCCCCCTAGCTATCTACCTTACTACGTTTGTTAGTGTGTATATGTCCATGACTCTCTCTCACCCTGTCAAAGCTCACCCTTCCCCCTCCCCATATCCTCAAGTCCGTTCTCCAGTAGGTCTGCGTCTTTATTCCTGTCTTACCCCTAGGTTCTTCATGACATTTTTTTTCCCCTTAAATTCCATATATATGCGTTAGCATACGGTATTTGTCTTTTTCTTTCTGACTTACTTCACTCTGTATGACAGACTCTAGGTCTATCCACCTCATTACAAATAGCTCAATTTCGTTTCTTTTTATGGCTGAGTAATATTCCATTGTATATATGTGCCACATCTTCTTTATCCATTCATCCGATGATGGGCGCTTAGGTTGTTTCCATCTCCGGGCTATTGTAAATAGAGCTGCAATGAACATTTTGGTACATGACTCTTTTTGAATTTTGGTTTTCTCAGGGTATATGCCCAGTAGTGGGATTGCTGGGTCATATTATACCACGATTTTTTAATCTATTCATCCATCAATGGACACTCAGGTTGTTTTCATATCTTGGCTATTGTAAAAATGCTGCAATGAACTTGAGGGTACGGATATCTTTTTGAATTAGTTTTCATTTTCTTCAGATAAATGCCCAGAAGTGCAATTGCTAGATCATAATGTAGTTCTATTTTTAATTTTTTGAGGAACCTCTATACTGTTTCCATAGTGGTTACACCAATTTATATTCCCATCAACAGAGCACAAGCGTTCCCTTTTCGCTACATCCTCTCAACAGCTTTTATTTCTTATCTTTTTGATAACAGCCACTCTGCAGTCATGAAGTGAAATCTCATTATGGTTTTGATTTGCATTTCCCAGACGATTAATAATGTTGAGCATCTTTTCATGTACCTGTTGATCATATGTATGTATTCTCTGGAAGAATGTCCATTCAGATCTTCTGCCCGTTTCTTAATCAGATTGCTTTTTGCTGTTGAGTTGTGTGTCGTTTGTATATTCTGGATACGAGCCCCTTATCAGATATATGAGTTACAATTATTTTCTTCCATTGAGTAGATTACCTTTTCATTTTGCTGATGGCTTCCTCTGCTGTGCAGAAGCCTTTTAGTTTGATGTAGTCTCACTTGTTAACTTTCACTTTTGTTTCTTTTGCTTTTGGTTTCAAATTCAAAAAATCATCACCAAGATCTATATCAAGAAGCTTGCCATTTACGTTTTCCTTTAGTAGTTTTATGATTTCAGGTCTTATGTTCAAGTCTATTAAACCCTTTGGGTTAATTTTTGTGGATGGTGTAAGATAGTAGTCTAGTTTCATTCTTTTGCATGTGGCTGTCCAATTTTCCCAACACCATTTATTGAAGAGACTGTCCTTTCTCCATTGTATATTCTCATCTTTGTAATTAATTGGCTATGTAAGTGTGGGTTCAATTCTGGGCTCTCTACTCTGTTCCATGGACCTACATGTCTGTTTTTATGCCAATACCATACTGCTTTAAGTACTACAGTTTTGTAAAACTGTTTGAAATCAGGGAATGAAATGCCTCCAGCTTTGTTCTTCATTCTCAAGACTGCTTTAGGTATTTGGTGGTCCTTTGTGGTTCCATACAAATTTTAGGATTGTTATATTTCTGTAAAAGATACCACTGGAATTTTGATAGGGACTGCATTGAATCTACTGATTGCTTTTTGTATGAACATTTTAACAATATTAATTCTTCTAATCCATGAGCATGGAATATCCTTCCATTTATTTGTGTCTTCTTCAATTTCTTTCATCAGTGTCTTAGAGCTTTCACTTCCTTGGTTAAATTACTCCTAGGTATTTTATTCTTTTTGATGCAATTATAAATGAAACTGTTTTCTTGAGTTCTTGTTCTGATAGTTCATTATTAGCATAAAGAAGTACAGCAGATTTTGTTTACTGATTGTGTATTGTTTTTTTATCTTGAAATTTTACTGAATTTATTAGTTCTAACAGTTTTTTGATGGAGTCTTTAGGGTTTTCTATATATATTATCATGTCATCTTCAAATAGTGACAGTTTTACTTCTTTCCTTCCAATTTGGGTGCTTTTTTTTTTTTTCTTGCTTAATTGCTCTGGCTAGGACTACCAATACTATGTTGAATAAAAGCAGCAAAAGTGGACACCCTTGTCTTGCTCTTAGAGAAGAAGCTTTCAGCTTTTTACCATGGAGTATGATGTGGGCTTGTTATAATAGCATTTATTATGTTGAAATAGGTTCCCTCTATACCCACTCTGTCGAGAGTTTTTACCATAAATGAATGTTGAATTTTGTCAAATGCTTTTTCTGCATCTATTGAGATGGTCATATGATTTTTACCCTTCATTTTGTTAATGTGGTATATCTCGCTTGACTTATTTGTGGACCATTCTTGCATCCCTGGAATGAATCCCACTTGATCATGATGTATGATCCCTTTAATGTATGGTAAAATTCAGTTTGCCAATATTTTGTTGAGGATTTCTTGCATCTACATCAGGGATGTTGGCCTATGAATTTTTTTTGTGGCCTCTTTGTCTGGTATCAGGGTGATGCTGGACTCATAAAATGTGTTTGGAAGAGTTCTCCCACTCTTCTATTTTTTGGAAGAGCTTCAGAAGGACTGGTATTAATTCTTCTTTGAACGTTTGGTAGAATTCACCAGTGAAGCTGTCTGGTCCTAGACTTTTGTTTGTTGGGAAGTTTTTGATTACTGATTCAATCTCCTTGCTAGTAATTCATCTGTTCATATTTTCTATTTCATTATGATTCAATCTTGGTAGGTTTATGCTTCTAGGAATTTATCAATTTCTCCTAGGTTGTCCAATTTGTTGGCATATACTTGTTCATAGCAGTCTCTTATAATCCTTTGTATTTCTCCAGTATCAGCTGCAACATTTCTTCTCTCATTTCTGATTTTGAGTTCTCTTTTTTTCCTGGTGAGACTAGCTAAAAGTTTGTCGGTTTCGTTTATTTTTTTCAAAGAACCAGCTCTTAGTTTTATTGATATTTCCTATTGTCTTTTTGGTCTCTATTTCATTTATTTCTACTCAAATCTTTGTTATTTCCATCTTTCTATTAACTTTGGGCTTTGTTATTCTTTTTCTAGTTCCTCAAGGTGTAAAGTTAGGTTGTTTTTTTTGAAACTTTTCTTGTTTCTTGAGGTAGGCATTTATCACTATGAACTTCCCTCTTGGAGCTGCTTTTGCTGCATCCCATAAATTGTGGTATACTACATTTCCATTTTCATTTGTCTCAAGGTATTTTGATTTTTCTTTTGATGTCTTCTTTGACCCACTGGTTATTCAATAGCATGTTTTTAAATCTCCACATACTTGTGAATATTCCAGTTTTCTTCATGTAATTAATTTCTAGTTTTATTCCTTTGTGGTTGGAAAAGATGCTTGATGTGATTTCAATCCTCTTAAATTTATTAGGACTTGTTTTGTGGCCTAACATATGATCTATCATGGAAAATATTCCACGTGCACTTGAAAAGAATGTATATTCTGCTTCTTTTGGATGGAATATTCTATAAATATGTTAAGCCCTTTTGGTCTAACGTGTTGTTTAAGGCCAATGTTTCCCTACTGTTTTGATTTTCTGTTTGGATGACTGACCTGTTGATGTAAGTGGGGTCCTAAAGTCCTCTACTATTATTGTATTCCTGTCTATTTCTCCCTTTAATTCAGTTAATATTTGCTTTATATATGTAGGTACTCCCATGTTGAGGGTATTAATATGTACAAATGTAATAACTTCTTGTTGGATTAACCCCTTTATCTTTATATAACGCCTTTCTTTGTCTCTTATTACAGTCTTTGTTTTAAAGTCGCTTTGTCTGATATAAGTATAGCTACTCCAGCTTTCTTTGGTTTCCATTTGCATGGAACTTTTTCCATCCCTTCACATTCAGTCTGTGGGTCTCCTTAGATCTAAAGTGTGTCTCTTTTAGGCAGCATATAGATAGGTCTTATTTTTTAATACATTCAGCAACTCTGTCTTTTGATTGAAGAATTTAGTCCATTTAAAGTAATTATTGACAGATATGTGCTTATTGCTCTTTTGTTAATTGTTTCCTAACTGGTTTTGTAGTTCCTCTCTATTCCTTTCTTCTTCTCTTGCTCTCTTCCTTTGTGGTTTGATGACTTTCTGTAGTGGTATGCTTATATTCCTTTCTCTTTATCTTTGATGTATTTACTATAGGTTTCTGCTCTGTGGTTACCATGAGGCTTACATGTAACAACTTAAATCTATAACAGTCTATTTTAATAACAACTTAAGTTTGATCCCATTCTCAAGCTCAACATTTTTAATCTCCCCCTCCATGTTTTATGTTTTTGATGTCACATCTTACATCTTTTTATCTTCTGAGGGTTGGTTTCATGTCATTTATTTATGCAAAAATGTTTTCCTCAGCTGTTACAGTAGAAGTAGAAGCAGCAAAGATCAACTCCAGTCATTGAATAGGAGTCCAAACAAACCTAGCAGGTTACAGCCTTTGAGGTTAATGAGATCCTTCCTGACCATATTCTCCATTTCTCTCAATACCTCCTACATACACCTTGGCATTATGCAGAGACCACAGCCTGGATTCGGGTGTCTAAGAATGTGTTCCATTTTATTCTTCTCTTCTGTTCCCTTTCCTTCCCTTCCCCTCTATTCTCTCCCTTCTTTGCTTCCTTCCATCCTTCTTTCCTTCCCTCCCTCCCTCTGTTCCTTCCTTCCTTCCTTCTCTCCTGCCCACCTTCCCTATGTCATGGTTTTTTTTCCCAAAAGACAATGATAAATAGCATTTCCTTACATGTACATAGTTTTTTCAAGCACTTTACACATTTCAAAATATTTCCTTGGTTTTCTCAATTGATCTTTTACATCAGCCCCCATGAAATAAAGCAAAGCAATGATTTTTACAACTGTTAAACAGAAAACCCAAGGTCACACAATGAGTTAGCAACAAAGCTAGAAAAGGACCCATGTCACTGATTAATTTATTCATATTGAGATCTGTGCTGTAAAATTCATTATGAACTCTTACACACAGCCAGACTTTGTCTAGGTCATATTTTTATACCAGTAGTCCTCACCAGCATCAGGTGCTCCTAAACCACCAGCACTGGGAGGTCGGGCTGGGTTGGATGTAGGCTTTTCGTAACAGTTTCTAGGAAGCACTACAAGAATGTTTGAAAAAGTGCAAGCTGCTTCTCAGAGAACACCAGGCTTTCCATTTTTATGGTAATTCCTTGGTGAAGCCAGCCAAGGGAAATGCTAAGTGTGCTCTTATCTCAAGCATCGCTCATCAAGCCAGAGGTCCTCTATTTCTACCCATTGTTCCTACATATATTCTATTATAGCATGTATAATGCTTCAGTCCATTTACTTGTATACATGTCTATCTTGAACAGTGAACTCTTAGCTCTTAAATATTGATTTAGCCTAGCATCCCACAT
The DNA here is from genome assembly GCF_059928025.1 of Delphinapterus leucas. Lineage (NCBI taxonomy): Eukaryota > Metazoa > Chordata > Mammalia > Artiodactyla > Monodontidae > Delphinapterus > Delphinapterus leucas. The sequence continues at coordinate 98,550,923 of NC_143135.1, forward strand.
ACTATAAGCACCTATACAGTGTGTATTGAATGAATGGACAGACTAATTAACACACTACTGTACTATACCATACTTCTCCCGAGATATAGCAGCAATCCAGAAACAGAAGGACAGTTAGTGAGCTGACTGCAGTATCGTCTCTCCTTCTGGCCCTGATGTCTAGACTGAACGAGATGTGGACTGATGTTCACCATCAGACTTAGTAAAGAACTCACTGGGACAATACCAGAGGAGGGCTTGATGTTTGGCTCTTCACTGATGTGGAGACAAAGAGGAATCATTCTTAGGGGAGCATTTGATTATCTAGACTTACCCAGGACATAAATTATTCCCTCAAATACCTCTCAATGCTTCAAAACTGTTCAGAGTAACAGGTTTCCACTTACTAGTTAGGATGTTTGAGAATGTTTAAGAACATTCTTTGATCTGAAAGAATTAGCATTGCTTCTAAAGGAAATTAACTTCCTTTAGAAGAACATCTTTTACAGTGGGGGAATCTGTCTGTACACTCAGGCCAGTGTTTATGAAGAATCATCATGCTAAGAATAACTTCTGGGGCTTCCCTGGTGGCGCAGTGGTTGAGAGTCCGCCTGCCGATGCAGGGGACACGGGTTCGTGCCCCGGTCCGGGAAGATCCCACATGCCGTGGAGCGACTGGGCCCATGAGCCATGGCCGCTGAGCCTGCGCGTCTGGAGCCTGTGCTCCGCAACGGGAGAGGCCACAGCAGTGAGAGGCACGCGTACCGCAAAAAAAAAAAAAAAAAAAGAATAAGTTCTGGAGCAGAGAAAAGAGAGAATGGTACTTGGTTCTAAGGCTTTGCTACTGAATTCTTCAGCCTCCTATCATTTCTTCTGGCTCTCAATTCAAGAATTCGAAATGCACAGAAAAAGGGTAGTGGACGTACAGAAAGACACTTTCCATGTGAGTAAGTGCAGTTTCCTTCCACTCTGAGCACAATCAAATATCTGACTTACAACAGACCCAGGCTGCAGGGCTGGAGAGAAGGGATGTTATAACTCCCTAAGACAGTCCTGAAACAAACAGGAAGCAGGGAGATGAATGCTGAAGAATGCAAATAAGACTGACTGTGTGCTGAAGCCCTGGGAGAACAGGAAGGGATATAAATTATAAAATTTTTTTGCTTAATGCGCAAATCTCTTCAGATGAGGCAGCCCTGAGACATTTCCACAAGTTAGTGAACGGGAAAAAAGTTTTTAAACAACTTTCATGGAAACCCACAAGTGAATACTTGAGCTTACTCAACTCCAATCTGTTTCTTTAAGAACTTTTTCCATAAACAGGGGCCTGGGAGCTGAGCAGTACGTGCATGGGGCCCATCTTCCAAAGGCTTGGAGACCTCCGTGTTCCATACCCAAGCCAAGAAAAACACAGACTGAGAAGAATGATCACCTCAAAAGGGCTGCTTTCCATCATCTGCAACCTCATATCAGGGGAAACGTGCACATGCACAAAATCCCAGGGACCCGACTGTCTACCGACATCCTCCCTGGAAGAGTCCAGGGCGACTTAATCAGGTTTTGTTGAGCCACGATTGGCTTCAAATCCAGGTAGGAATACATGAAGGTTTTAGGCACTCCCTACATTCACAAGGATTGTGGTTTTGTGTACTCTCATTGGCACAGAGTCCCCATCGGCCTAAGCCCTCAAATGACAGACTATTTCAAGTGCAAACAACGCTGTCAGCTGAAATGCTAGAATCCTTGAAACTGAGGAACAGTAGATCATAGAAACGGAATTCTAGAGCTGGAAAAGGCTTTAGGAAATGATCCAGTGACACTTAAAGCACAAGGAAAATCAAAAATAAACAAATGCGACTATATCAAACTAAAAAACTTCTGCACAGCAAAAGGAACCGTCAACAAAGTGAAAAAACAACTTAAGGAATGGGAAAAATACTTGTAAACCATATATCTGACAATGGGCTAACATCCAAAACATAAAGAACTCATATATCTCAATAGCAAAAACAACAACAAATAGCCCAGTGAAAAGGGAGCAAAGGACCTGCATAGACATTTCTCCAAAGAAGATATACAAAAGGCCAATATGCACATGAAAAGATGCTCAGCATCACTAATCATTAGGGACATGCAAAGTAAAACCACAATCAGCTATCACCCCATGCCTGTTAGAATGGATATCATCAAAAAAACAAGAGATAACAAAAGCTGGTGAGGATGTGGAGAAAAGGGAACTCTTGTGCCCTCTTGGTGAGACAAGAGTGAGAGAGCCTCTATGGAAAATATGGAGGCTCCTCAAAAAATTAAAAATAGAACTACCATATGATCCAGCAAGTCCACTTCTGGGAACATATCCAAAGGTAGTGAAAACACTAACTCAAAAAGGTATCTGCACCCCCCCATGTTCATAGCAGCATTATTTATAATAGCCAAGACATGGAAACAACCTGTGTCCATCAGTGGATAAAAGGATCCGGATGCTGTGAGATACATATATATACAATGAAATATTATTCAGTCATGAAAAAATGAGGAAGTCCTACCATCTGTGACATCAATGGGCCTTGAAGGCATTATGCTAAGTGAAACCAAACTCATAGAAAAAGAGATAAGATTTGTAGGCTTCCCTGGTGGCGCAGGGGTTGAGAGTCCGCCTGCCGATTCAGGGGACACGGGTTCGTGACCCGGTCTGGGAAGATCCCACATGCCGCAGAGCGGCTGGGCTCGTGAGCCATGGCCGCTGAGGCTGCGCGTCCGGAGCCTGTGCTCCGCAACGGGAGAGGCCACAACAGTGAGAGGCCCGCGTACCGCAAAAAAATTAAAAAAAATAATAATAATTAATAAAGAGATAAGACTTGTGGTTACCAGAGGTGGGGGTGGTGGGAGAGGGAACTGAAAATGGTCAAAAGGTGCACACTTCCAGCTGTAAGGTAGATAATTACGAGGGGTGTAATGTGCAACATGATGACTATAGCTAACACTGCTGTAAGATGTACAGAAAAGTTAGTAACACATTACTGACCAGGGGACTTTTGCAGAAACTAATGCCTGTGGCCGCAATACGTCTCCAGTCAAAAATGTGTTAAGAGAGTAAATACTAAGTTTTCAGCACAAAGGGAGAATTATTTTCTTTATTCTTCTTTCTTTTCTTTTTATTGTGTCTTTATGAGAAGATAGGTGTTAGGCGAACATACTGTAGTAACCATTTCACAGTATTTGTAAATCAAACCATCATGCTGTATGCCTTGAACTTACACAGTAATGTATGTCAATTATTTCTCAATAAAACTGGAAAAAAAAATAATAATCCAGGTCAGCACCCAGCACTTTGCTATAGTATTTAAGCAATGCCCAAGAGCCGAGTATTAATCTCATTTTAATAGCCCTTTACAAAGTGAAATTAAAAGAAAGTCACTTTCGGGGCTTCCCTGGTGGCGCAGTGGTTGAGAGTCCACCTGCCAATGCAGGGGACACGGGTTCGAGCCCTGGTCCGGGAAGTTCCCACACTGCCGCAGAGCAACTAAACCCGCGTGCCACAACTACTGAGCCCATGTGCCACAGCTACTGAAGCCCACGCGCCTGGAGCCCGTGCTCCACAACGGGAGAGGCCACCGCAGTGAGAGGCACACGCACTGTGGAGAGGAGTGGCCCCCACTCACCGCAACTGGAGAGCCTGTGTGCAGCAACAAAGACCCAACACAGCCAAAAATAAATAACTAAATTAAACACCCACCCACCCACCCACACCCACACACACAATACTGCTGGGCCATAAAAAAGAATGAAATTTTTCCATTTGCAACAGTATGGGTGGACTTAGAAGGTATTATGCTTAGTGAAGTGAATCAGACAGACAAAAACAAATACTGTGTGTTATCACTTATATGTGGAATCAAAAAAAAGAAAACTAGCGAATGTAACAAAAAAGAAACAGACTCACAGATACAGCAAACAAACCACTGTTTACCAGTGGGGAGGGGCAAGACAGGGATAGAGGATTAAGAGGTACAAACTACTACATATAAAATAAATAAGCTACAAGGATATATTGTATAGCATGGGGGATATAGTCAGTATTTTATAATAATTAAAAATGGAGTATAATTTTTAAAAATTGTGAATCACTACGTTACACACTTGAAACTTATATAATACTGTAAACCAAAAAAGTTCACACATTTGGGATTGTTCAACCCAACTGAACAGGTCCTGTTACAAAGTCACATTTATAGCTATCAATTATTCTTTCTTGATTTTATACAGAACATTGCAAACAGAATAAGACCCAATAGAAAAGCTTTAAAAATAAATAAAAAGACATTCACTGTAAATGAATCCTCAATTCCATAAGAAAATACTAAATGAATGTTCTTCAGAAGGTCACAGGATATGTAAGTCATAAAAAAGAAGAGAACAATTTTATAAGGGACATGGAAAATTGATTATCAAAGCATTATTTGAAACCTCCCTTGAATTCAGCATAATATCAAACAGAACATCTTCTTCATGGTGATACTAACCTCTTTAAAAAGAGTCAAAATAAAATCCCATTAATTTGTGTCACACCAATTCAAATTAAGGATAATTCAAACCAGACAGCTCAAGTTACTTCTATACTGCCAATTCTCTTAAAAAAAAAAACAAACCAAAATGAAGCTTCTGCACAGCAAATGAAGCCATCAACAAAAGAAAAAAAGCAAGTTATGAACTGGGAAAAATACTTGCAAACTATATACCCAATACGGAATTAATATCCAAAATAAACAAGGCAACTCGGTGCTTTGTGACCACCTAGAGGGGTGGGTTAGGGAGGGTGGGAGGGAGGGAGACGCAGGAGGGAGACGCAAGAGGGAAGAGATATGGGAACATATGTATATGTATAACTGATTCACTTTGTTATAAAGCAGAAACTAACACACCATTGTAAAGCAATTATACTCCAGTAAAGATGTAAAAAAAAATACAAAATAAATTAAAATATATATATATACAAGGAACTCATACAACTCAATAGCAAAAAAACAAATAACCCAATTTTAGAATGGGCAAATGACCCGAATAGATGTTTTTCCAGAGAAGATACACAAATGGCCAACAGGTACATGAAAAGGTGCTTGACATCATTAATCATGAGGGAAATGCAAATCAAAACCACAGTGAAATATCACCTCATATCCATTAGAATGGCTCTCATCAGAAAGACAAAAGACAGCAAATGCTAGTGCAAGTAGAGAAAAGGGAACCCTTAGACACAGTTCATTGGAATGAGCCATTATGTAAAACAGTAAGGAGATGACTCAAAAAATTAAAAATAAAACTTCCACATGATCCAGCCACCTCAGTTCTGAATACAGATTCATAGGAAACAAAATCATTATCTCAAAGAGATATCTGTACTCCCGTGCTCGCTACAGTATTAGTCACAATAGTCAAGGTATGGAAACAATCCAAGTGTCTGCTGATGGATGAACAGTTAAAGAAAATGTGATATACACATACACAATGAAATATTATGCAGCCTTAAAAAAGAAGAAAACTCTGTCATTTGCAACCACATGAACGAACATGGAGGGCATTATGCTAAGAGAAGTAAGCCAGACAGAGAAGGACAATACTGCATAGTATCACTTATACATGGAAAAAAGAAGTCGAACTCACAGAAACAGAATAGAATGGTGGCTGCTAGGAAGGCGAGGGAAAAAGGGAGAGGCTGGTAAACAGGTACAAACTTTCAGCTATAAGAGGAATAAGGTCTGAGGCTCTAAGGTATAACATGACTATAGTTGATAATACTGTATGTTACAATCGGAATTTGCTAAGAAATTAAAACGTGTACTCACACACAGAAAAAAAGGTGAATATATGATGTGTTAATTACCTTGACAACAGGAATCTTTTCAAATGTCTATGTATGTCAAATCAGGTTGTATATTTTAAATATATTACAGTTTTGTCAACTATATCTCAATTTTTTTAAAAAAAGTCAATTAGTACCAACAAGAAGAAAATAAAACCAGAATTGGTTTGAAGCACCTTAACAGCAGCCACTTACATATAAATAAATATCATAATTTTTTAATCCATTCGTGAAAAGTTACATGAAAAGGGCAACACTTTGTTAAGTCTAAATACAGCACGGATGGGAGCAGACAGCCCTGTTCTGGAAAGACTGGATTCTGGCATTTCTCTGACCATCTTCCAGCTGTGGGAGTTTGGGGAAAATCACTTGATCTCTCTGGTCTCCGTGGTTTCTCTGTAAAAGGACACTTCAGTCTTATGCTACCCAAGGACCAGAGACCTTTCTTGAGCCCTCCAGTTTTCTCTGGTGCAAGTTTCTTGTAAATAACAAAAATGTGTTTCTTTTAGATCTCTGATTGGGTTCAAATTTTCTTATTTAGACTGTCATTCCCACCAATTAATTCAAATTAACAAGATTTTGTTATACTACATACACATCTTTCAGGATGCAGTTTGAAACACAGGTTGACCAAAAGAATAGATTTATCTTCAGTGCTGCTCTGAGCACAAACAGCCCAGCAAACCGAACACCGTTAGATGACGGTGACCCTCCTTCTTCTCATCTTGTTCATTTCTGTGGCACAATCTCTGTAGCCGGCATCTAGGGGGTCCTAACAGTCGTGGAATGACATTCCTTGCTGGCTACTACTTGCCTCTTTGCTACTTCATAACCAATTTATAGTTCATATTTGAAAAACTTCTAAGTAACTCAGCTCTTATATGAATAATTCAAGTGAAACTTTACCCTAAAAAATCTCATATACCACAGTAACATTTACTATAGGCTAAAACGCAGGTTTTCTGTGTATGTAATAGTATATGGTAATATTCTCACTTTCCTAACCAGGAAAATTAATGACATAATATTACTTATTTCTCGAAAAGGAGAGCCTCTATATCCCATGATTTATAGTGTAAACAAACAAACAAAAAAATGGGGCATGGGATTTGAGTCACAGAAGTGTTTTTGGAGTCTAGTTGCCATTTACTAACTGAATTTATTAACTCCACGGTTTGGGGATAATCACTTAATCTCTCTCTGCTTCAGCTTCCTTATCGGCGATGTGGGCATAATTAGACCTGACTCACAATGAAATTTAGGGAATAAATGAGATAATAGCTAGGACAGTGCCTAGCACATTATCGGCCACTGAGGAAGTATTGGTAAATAATACTCTCCTTTCATACAGAAACATACAGAAAATTTTCATACAGAAAATTTTACAGAATGTAAAAATATTCATCTTTACCTGTGATAGGCAGCAAACAATACTCAAGCCTTTTCATAAAGAGAGAGGCATTTTCAGAAAGTTTTTCATTAATATAATCAGAAGAATTTAAAATCTCCACAAAGCACAGAGACAAGAAAACAACTTTTCTGACTGTTTTTGGCCCAGGGTGTTGGCATTTCTTTTCATTCCCTCTACTTGACTGTCAGTTTCTAAAGGGTGGGCACAGTACCATATCTCCAAGTCCCCTACTGTGCCTTGAAAAATCCTTGCCCATAATACGTGCTATGTGAATATTTGTTGAGCTGAATTTATCTTAGAATTCTTGTGTTCATCAAGACTTAGATTGTTTTTAATAATAGGGTATTTGGATACAAAATGGTCAACTTCCACAACCCCAGATGGGTCAGTAGACCAGACACTGCACAAGAAAAATATTTGTCATCTGTGAATTCCAACTAAGATATTTATATGTCTTGGTCCTGTCAAAATACACTTGTGTATAAATAGAAAAAAGGCTGGTGTTCTGAAGGCATGTTGGAGGTTTCCTATTTGGTCTCTCCCTAGCTCACAGTCAGCACTCAATTCGCTGATGACCAAAAGACTGGAACTAATTTGTTACAGAATTCTGAGCTACCAACCACTTTAAAGAGTCAGGCAACCCGTATCTTCCCTTGGCCTTTCAAGCACCCACTTCCATGGGGAAGGGCTTCTGCCCTCAGCCAAACAAGTACCTTTTCTTTTTCAAGTATCATCAAAACTCATATTAATGAAAATTTGATGATGTTTGAAGATCATTCACTGATTCAAGATTCAAGGGACTACTGCATGCCAGGCAATGTCCTAGATGTTGAGGGTTATTGAAGTGTGAACAAACCACACACACACACACACACACACACACACACACCGTGAGCTTTTGCAGTGTACCTTCTAGCAGGGCATGGACAAACAGTAAACAAAGAAGTTAAATATGTAGTAAATTTGATAGTGAGAAATGCTTAGAGAAACAAAAAGAACAGAAGAGGGGCCAGGAGAGCAAAGGGCAAGTGAGCTCTTGTAGATGGCAAAATACACCAAGAAATAACAAAAACACTGGACCTCTATACATACATATATATATATATATATATATATATATATATACATACAATACATATTATATACAATGTGCATTGAGTATTCTATTTATATAATTTATGATATATACATGTATACATATGAATATATATAGGATACTCTAACTGTATATATATATATATAATAAGATAACCCCATGGTGGTTATTATAATAATAACTATCATTTCTATAAAAAAAAAATCTTTCCAGGAGATGGAACGAAGCTTAGATGCAAGGGATAAGCAGAAGTGTGGATAATAACGACTAGCACTTACTGAGCATCAGGCATCTACCATGCAATTCCACGGCATCACATTAATCTTCACGAGAGTAAGCAGCTCCTATTCTCTTTTAACCAATAAGGATTTTTTTAAAAAACGCACAATGAAGTCCTCAGCCCAAAGTCACGGAGTTGGTGGCAGAGTCAGACGTGGCTCCAAGACCCAGGCTCTTGATACTAAACTACCCTTTGCCCCAAGCACAGTATTATTTGACTGATTTAGATAAACATCTCCGAGAAATATAAGTTTCTTATTTTCCATCCGATACAGTATATTTTTGATGCTCCACTTTTGGAGAAATCTACTGAACTGAATTCTATCACTTCACTCTAAATTACAGTAAATTACGCCTTTCTGGGGTGAAAGCACACAGGATGCCACAGCTTTGACTTCTTCCTTAAGCGTCTCTTTAAAAAGAAAAAAAAAGCTGCTGTGATTTATGAAGACAAGGCAAACCTGAAGAGTAAGTGAATAGTGAGCTTCAGAGGAAAGAAACACAAGGCTAATTAGGCTAAGGTGATTGGCAGAGATGCGGGGAGGACTACAAGCCAAGTCTCTGTCCTGTGCCCCCTGAGCACCCTAAATCCGGGTCTGCCAACTCACAAGCAAAAGTTGTGGTCCTAGGTAAGAATGAGTGAAATTATGTGGACAAATTTACCTTCCAGCAGCAGAAAAGAACAAAGCAACACACTGAAGTTTCATGCTATGCTCAGGTAACAAAGAAATTTTAATTATTTATGTCCTGCTTTATTCCAGAAACAGTAAGATAAGCTAGATGTGGGAGAGGAACACAAAGATAATACCATAAAATGGAAACAGGAGTGGAGCTAATATAAAAATACATACCAAAAAGACCTATGGATTTGCAGGGGACATGTGGAGAGGCGGGTAAAAATTTAGCTCAAAACTGGCTGGCAGGGACTTCCCCCTGGTGGTGCAGTGCTTAAGAATCCACCTGCCAATGCAGGGGACACGGGTTTGAGCCCTGGTCCAGGAAGATCTCATACGCTGTGGAGCAACTAAGCCCATGAGCCACAACCACTGAGCCTGTGCTCTACAGCCTGAGAGCCACAACTACCGAGCCTGCATGCCACAGCTACGGAAGCCCACGCACCTAGAGCCCATACTCCGCAACAAGAGAAGCCCATGTACTGCAACAAAGAGTAGCCCCCACTCGCTGCAACTAGAGAAAGCCCATGCACAACAAAGACCCAATGCAGCCAAAAATAAATAAATTTATTTAAAAAAAAAAAAAAACTGGCTGCAGTCAAAGAGGAAAACCTGATCACTTATACACTTCACAGTATCCAGAAGATAAAATACCTGAGTAGTCTTCATATAAAAGGAATTGTTATTAAATAATCTCCCCTCACCCCACAAATCAATGTTTTCCAACTGTGACAGAAGGCGGAAGAAGGGTGAGCCCAGTTCTTCACAAAATAGGAGATACGGTGAGTGAAAAGAACATGGGTTCCTCCTCTCCAGATGATCCTGGTTGTTATGAGGATTAAGTGACCGAATTATCTGTAGAGTGCTTGGTAGTATATACCAATGGTAGAAGCTCAACAATAGTGGCCATTATTACGAAGATGAAGATGGAGATGATGATGGGGGGACAGGGAGAATGGAGAATACTTTGAGACTCCATTCTAGCTCACTACTCAAGTAATCCTGGTGAAGTTACAACATCTCTAAGCCTCATCTACAAAATCAGGATACTGTGATCCATTTCACAGGTTTACTGTGAGAATTAAATGAGATAATATGTGAGCAAATTTTTTTTAATGAAGGTACTTTTTGCAAGCAGGGAACCATTCATAAGCGCTCACTCTATGACAGCTCACAGAGCCACACAACTGACCCACAGTGAATGTGCTCTTTCCAGGATGATGAAAAGCAGCTGAGGAAAGATCACTCACCCCTTGCCCTCTCTGCTCTAGTTCCATTTGTCCTCTGTCATCGAAGCCCTTCATGCATACTGTTCCCTCTGCTTTCAACTACCTTCTTCCACTGCCATCCTTCACCTGCAAGAACTTACCATTCAGGGCTCAGCCCAGACCACCCTTCTCCCAGGAAGTCACCCTGCCCTTCCTGACTGGGCTCCACGAATTCCAAAAGCACCCTGTTTGTCTCTGGTGACGACACTGCCTTATAATTTTCAGTTTTCTTGTCCAGACCCTTCCACTGGACTGTAAACTCCTTGAAGGCAGGGAATTCATTTCTCCTTTATTACTGTAGCTACAACATGCAGCCATGTGCTAGCACGTAGAAGGTACTCAGTAAATATTCATTGAATTGTGAGATAATGAAAGTGGATTCAAAACAGAAGACTGGTCACGGGTCTTCGTTTCTTCTTAGGGTGCTGTGATGCTTAACTGATTGCCATTCTTTCTTGCACTGAAGTTATAGTATCCACATCCTCAACTGGAATTATCAAGGACTATTATGGTTAAACCTATGCTCATTCAAATTTCAAAGCCTTCTTCTAGAAAGCTTAGCAACATAAAAAAAAAATGAGTTCAGATTTGAATTTTTCATCCAAGAGCATTTAGAAGGCTCAATAAATCAGTTCAACAAACATTTATCTTGAACCGAGTCCTTTTTCTCTAAGCTTTTTACAACTTTGTACAGTTCAAAAGAAATGTAATCCCTTATATTCTCCCTTTATTTGTTCATAAATCATTAATATGCTGGTTTGAATGAGCTTTTTAAGATGAGAAAAATCACCCTCTCATTGAAGTTGTTGAAAGCAGATTTTCCTCTTAAATATGAAGGTCATTTTTTACAGAAGAGAAACCTAAATACACCAAGATACTGTTGCCTGTGAATCTGAGCTATCAAATTGGACTAAATACATCTTCCTATTATTTATCTGTATTTTCAGGATACACCTAAGATTGCAGTGAGCCATTCCAAACCACTCAGCAAGTCGATACCAAAGCTTTCAGACAGCGGTGAAAGTTTCAGCCGTGAAAAGCGAGTCGATGTTTGGTCATCTACCGCAACAAGAGCTGTTGAACGGAAAAATAAAATCACTTGGGCTACTCAGGGCAGCTCACACCCAACATATGACCTTTCTTCACAGCCTTATGAATATTTTCTGTATCACAAGTACTGCCAGAATTGAATAGAGAGACTTTACAAGAAGGCAGTTTATAGACAATAAGCTATTATCCTCTAGGACTTAGCAAACTGGCTGTCAGCCAACCTTGTATCTGGATACTCCTGGAAGGATAAAATATGACAGTTAATTGGTTTATGTGAGAAGAGCAAAATATCTTAACCAAAGTATAGCCCATGCCGGTCAAGTGCTGCAGGAAGAGTATTTTCTCAGAAAGTCATGTGAACAGTATGACAGATGCAAGCAGAGAATCTGGAATAATAGCTAATGATGTATCTCCTCTGGGTATTCTCTCTATCACCCTCTACTTACCAGCTATGAACATGTACAACCCCTTCCACTGAATTAGTCTTGCAGGTATCCCAAAAGCACTGCAGTTGATGGTTAAGAGATCTCATCTACTTCTATAATAAATTCCCATACATGTGTTACCCCAAATCTATGCTAAGTTGGTCTGTCTCACATGGCCATAATCTGTAAAAGAAGCCAGTGTCAAATGATTCAACTCTGTAGTTTTCAGCTAAGATTTCATAAAGGTTGTGACTGTCCACTGTCACACAGCAATGGCTAGTAGCAGACCTAGGTATAGAATTCAGGTCTGCTGATCCCTGTCAAGGACTCTGTCCACTACCTCATGCTGAGACTTCTATGCCTATTTTGTATGAATCAGGAGCTAAATGACTATTCTGAAGTTGTATTTACACATACATACACACACACACACACACACACACACACACACACACACACAGTCACACACCCCTCTAAAGCATATCTACATTTTGATTAAGGAACAACTTATACACTTTCTTGAATCCACCCAAAAGGAGTGGAGTTAAATGTCACCTGAATGGGAGGTGTTGCAGAAGAAGTTTCTAGAAGCAAAAGAATGGATTATTACCTGAAAGCTCGGTGCTCACACTGAACAGGAGAAACAAAGGTAAAGCCAGAGGAAAACCCAAGTCATACAGACAGCGAATAGTGTGCTCGTTCAAGAGTGAGGCACGTGCACCACAGGTGTGGACAATAAGGTCGGTGGAGAAGAGGATTTAGACAATGGCTGGGGCATGGTGAGTGGCTGAGGACCTAAAATAACAAGTTCTGGACACATGGTGGGGTGTTCCTTTGAGGGAAGTCCCACGCATCTCACTGTTACTGCAGGATTCCCTAATGCAGGCAAGCCGGTGAGAACATACTGGCCCTGACAGAGAGGAGCCCCCCCTCTGTGGTCACATCTTGTCACTGTGATTCTGTGATGAATGGCACCGTCCCTGCATCAACAAGCCCCAACTGGAAGAGCTCTTGCCTCCAGCTGGGAGCTCAGGCTTGCTGTTCTCACTTAGCCCTGTTTCCTCATCTACTGAACAGATCAACGTCCAGACTCCATGAAGGCCAAGGCCAAACACCAAGTCTAAACACCAGAGGCAGAATGGAGTGTAAGACTGCCAAGCCAAGCCTTTGGAGATGGGCTGAGATCAGACCAGAACAAAAGCCAGCCGAGAACAACTCATGAGGACACATCTGCAATGGGTGTTTAGGCTGGATGGAGGGGCAGAGGCAGGGAAGGTATGCAGTGGGAATCAGGGAGTGATCAGCATGGTAGGCATGTGAAGAATGCAAAAAAGAAAAAAATGATTTATCGTCATTTTACTAAACACTTTCCAGAGATATGTGAACAGCCAGTAGAGCTGCCTGTTATAGTTACCTTCTGATTTGCAATCTGCAATAGGATAATGTTTTCCCAACTTGAAGAATATTTTTAGTTCAGAGAAACAAGATAATATGCTTAATTTTCTGTACTTCCAATGGCCCCAGTTACTTCCAGTAAAAAAAAATCCTAAATTAACCCAGGGAGACATCCTAGGGTTTCTGTCATTGGTAGTTATTCCCTTCCAAAGGCAGTTCCCCTGATGACTCACGAATTCTGTAATACCCAGGTACTTTCCTTAAGTCCTCCTTGCCTCCTCTGCAAAACTAAGGCATTGATTCCAAAGACAGCTCAGTTCTCTTCTACTCTAGCAAACTATAAATCTGGGAATATACTCGGGTTCAGCCCAAGTCTGTCTTCACGTAGGTATTTTATCTATCTTACTACAATAACAAGCACACGTCCTAGATGGGAAAACTATGCTGGAAAAAAAAAAAAAAAAAAGGCTCTGTCAGCACAATGTATGGGTGTGGCGGAAAAAACCAATTAGATTGTGTGCAAGTCAAATAAAAAAAGTGATCAGAAAAAAAAAAGCAGATTCTGATAAACAACTCAAGCTCACAGAACACAGTTAAGAAAGACAGCATACAAAATATTCCGTAAGTTCAGATCTGTTACAGCATGAGTCAAACTGGGTAGAAAAATAAAATAAGAGAAGGTAAAAGATGTTCTTAGAGTGACTATACTGGAAAACATTGCTAATGACTGTACAGTTATTGTTCTGACCCTATGTTTTCACAAAAGATGTGAAATTTAAAAACATTTTTAAAAATTTAAAAACAAAAGATGTTTTAAAATTTTTCTTAACCCCGTAATACATGGTCAAATCACATTACTTCTCATCCCGCTTACCCTAAAATAAAATTTTGCGTTATTCTGCAATGTACGGTTTGCATTTCAGGAAATTTTGAGTCATCAAATGATTACATTAGATTTGAGTAAACTAAAGGAAAAGACACATCCCTCCTAGTTATTTCCACTCTAGACGTGTAAAAAGGATAGCTGCAAAGAACATCGAGACTTTCAAAATCTGCACTATTATCTCAAAAAGTTCTCATCGCTTATTTCAGAGTTGGGAAGTGAACAGAAACTACTTCTCACCCCTATTACATGGCTGAAGAATCACGGGTTGAAGGAAGTCAAGTAACTCGTCACACAGCTGAAAACAGGAACTCAATCCTCCGGCTCTAGATTGCTCTAAGTCTAGGACTGTGCTGTCTGGCTTGACTCTTGATTGAAGCAAAATGCTAGGCAACAAACCTCGCACAGGCAGTGTGCTGGCAGAAACCTGTTTCTGCTGGGGGTGAATGTGTTGAACCCCAATTGCTCAGAATAGCTCAAAGCACCCTGGAAGGAGTGCTGGTTTCTAAAGACATCCCCACTTGGGGAGCGCTCCTTCTTCTCCTCGGCCCATCTGTCATTATGAATCTTGGGTAACACATCAGAGATTGTGCAATATATGGAAACATATTGAACATATTATATATGTCAGAGACGTCTTCTCTCTTATTTCCGTTAAAAGCTCCCAGCTATGCCAAAATTTTCATTCCCAAAGGAAGTTCATTTCAAGAAATGAGATGATGGATGAAACTGAAAGGAAGAGGTAGAGTTGCCAAAGGAGAGGGAAGACTTGCCCCCCTCAAAATAATAGTCATACAGGCATCTCAGAAGAAAGGATGTATTTCTTTGATGATATACTGTCTTTTAAGGCTTAAAACCTATAATGGACAACTTTCAACTCATGTCACTTCCCCTAACTTCTTCTTCTAAACTAGATAACAAAGATCAGAGGACTAAGAAGTGGACAGAAGTGAGTCTATGTGGGTATGCATGTGTGTAGACAGAAAGCATATGGGTGCTCCTGTGATGGTGAGGGTCCTGTCCATTGGGAGAAATGTAAATGGTTCTAAAAGTGTTTATTTCCAACGCTTTTTCAGACTAAAAACTAATGGCCTCAGAGTTTTATGATATACATTTTAGCTTTAGGGAAGACCTTTCTCCAAAAATGATGAAGCTTTTTATTTACTGAATTCCCACTCTGTTTCAAACACAATAGGAGGGCCTAGAGTTACAGCTGACCAAGACAGAGCCAGTCCGGCACTCATGGGGATAATACTCTATTGAGAAAGTGTTAAGATTGTGTCTTAAGGGCAGTTTGTTACAAATCTGTCAGTGAGATAGAAAGTCTGCAAGTTCTAGAGACAGAGGATGGGGTAGCTAACCCATTCAACATCTCTAGTTCTCTAGACAACCTCAATGCTTGCAACTTGGAATCCGTGCAAGGTCTGAGTATATCTGACACCCAAACCGCCAGAAAAGAAACACAACAAAAACTATTTGCATTAATCCTCTTCCCATTCATCAGAAATGGATCTTGCCACTAACACCTTAGTATTTACTGAGCCCTGGTTACTGTTCCGTTTTCATCTTGCTTGATCTTACTCTGTCATTGGCTAATGAAGACTATTTCTTCACATACACTCAGCACTGTGGTGAGCTCCCACACAGCAGATGTTCAACAAATATAATGTGTGATACAGAAATAGATGATACTAAAGAAATAGAAACGGTCATTTCTTATGGTGGCGATGTGACGTAGTTGTGATGTGCTCAGTTTTTTTAATTGTCCTTTATTTTGGACAGTACACTAACACTATTAAAATAGATGTGTGTGATGTGCTGTTACACAAGCAATCCTTTGTTACTCTGAATTTCACCACTCCACTTATTTGATATTTCTTGACCTTCCCCCTTCATCCTCCAATTCCATGGCTTTCTACTGGAGATTCCACAAGTGCTCATTTGAGCATGTCAGCATATGCTCGGTTCATTTAATGACCATCCAAGAATGCCCAGAACACAGAAGGGGGCTGCCATCAGTACAAGGTTGACATCACCACGTGTTGTAATATGGCATAGATCGAGCACCCAAAATGCTAACAAAACAAAATGATTTAAACCACCACAGGATATCTGAGTGTAGGATTTATAGTTTTCCAACCTTCCTCTGGTTCAGGAATCTGCCTTTCTGTCACACCCTCCTGAAGTTGTCTGACTCCCAGCTGCATGAGGGTCAGAGAGTCTAATCTCCCCTTTCTTTTTCTCACTAGCATTGAAGTCACGATTTCTGTGCAAATCATCAACTGACTATCGAACCAGAAATTCACTGCCCTCTCTACATTATAGAAGAGCCAGTCATCTATCTAATTCAGACCTACGTTCAAAAGGCCAATTTTTCATTATTATAACCCCGTTTCATAGTGAAGCAGAGGCTCTCCTAATTAACACTGCCAGTGAAGGCATCCAGCCTACCTCAATGTCTGCAAGGTCAATTTAAATTTATTCTTGCTCCTAAACTAACAGAGACAAAGTTACATCATTTCTTAAAAATTCTTCAGTCCTCCCATCATTCTTTATTCTGGAAAAAAATAAATACATGATCTTGAACCTTTCTTCATTCTGAGTTTTGAAGACCTTGGCTGACCGTCCTCTAGTCTACCCAGCACTCTCATAACTATTTGTTCTTCCAAAGAACTGAGACAGGTTTCCTCCTCCTAATGGCAGTGATAGTAGTCCTTTCCTATCTGTAAAGGGGGGCTGCAAAACCTAGAAAATTTCAAAACTATAATCTTTTATTTCATCTTCATCACAGACTATATGAAAAAGGCATTCTTACACCCATTTTTTTTATATACAGCAGGTTCTTATTAGTCATCAATTTTATACACATCAGTGTATACATGTCAATCCCAATCTCCCAATTCATCCCACCACCACCCCCCACCACCACTTTCCCCCCTTGGTGTCCATACGTTTGTTCTCTACATCTGTGTCTCAATTTCTGCCCTGCAAACCGGTTCAACTGGACCATTTTTCTAGGTTCCACATATATGCGTTAATATACGATATTTGTTTTTCTCTTTCTGGCTTACTTCACTCCGTATGACAGTCTCTAGATCCATCCACATCTCAACAAATGACCCAATTTCATTCCTTTTTATGGCTGAGTAATATTCCATATTCTTTATCCACTCGTCTGTCGATGGGCATTTAGGTTGCTTCCATGACCTGGCTATTGTAAATAGTGCTGCAGTGAACATTGGGGTGCATGTGTCTTTTTGAATTATGGTTTTCTCTGGGTATAAGCCCAGTAGTGGGATTGCTGGGTCATATGGTATTTCTATTTTTAGTTTTTTAAGGAAGCTCCATACTGTTCTCCATAGTGGGTGTATCAATTTACATTCCCACCAACAATGCAAGATGGTTCCCTTTTCTCCACACCCTCTCCAGCCTTTGTTGTTTGGAGATTTTCTGACGATGCCCATTCTAACTGGCTTACACCTATGTTGTAGATTTTAAAAATTGGATTTCAAGCAAGTTCTGAGACCTGTTCAAGCTAAAATAGCTGCTGAGTGAAGAGAGAGGAATTCAAGCCCAGGTCTTCCCGTTCTCAGCCCAGGCCTTCCGCACTTCCACAGACTTCTCTCCACGTCTTTCTGGTCCACCTGAGGTGTTTGGAACATGCTTTCTCCCTAACATACATGTTCCTGAAGGAAAAAACAAAAAACGTTCTCCTTTCTTCTCAGTAAACTTACCACCTTCAGGATTTCCTTCCAAATTAGAAGGAAGAACACATATATAAAGCAAAGACCTAAGGCGGAAAATATTTTGTGTGTGCTTTCTCTAGAATGACGCTTCCTAGGAGATATTAACCGTTTCTCAAACGCTCTCCAGGGCTTGGCTATTTGTGGAGACTCGACACGATTTATACCCACGGAGGAAGGAAACATCAGACAGTCTGGCCCTAAGAGAGAGGCTGTTAGGATGGAGGACAGACCTCAGAGTCTCCCGTCTCTAACCACTAGGCAGGCCCCTTTCCAACTGGGCTATAAAATTACCAGCATTCTCAGTTGTCTGATGCAGAGAAAAGCCATGACCCAGAATCTGCAGCACTGCACTTTGCTCCCCAGAGGCAGCCACCCTCCTCCCTCAGCCTCAAGATCTCATCCTCTGGCGGGTCATACAGCAGAAACTTTCATGGTCAAAGTGCAGAAACTCTCTGCCTGATTTCTGAGCCCAGGGATCATATCGCATTCATTTCTGGGCCTTTGGTGCCGCCCTCCGTGCCTAGAATACTTAAAATTGACATTAAAACCGGTTGGGAGATAATTATAATTTAACTTTGTTGATAAAAGTGTTTCTACCTAAGGTGAATGAGGCCACACCCAACACCTGGTTTCAACTAGGTCTCAGACCTGGAGCCCATCACACAATAAAACCCTCTCAAACTAACACTGAAATTCAGACCATCCTAGATTAAGAGAAACATAAGGGTCTTGATAACCAAATACACTGGGCACTGGTAGGCCTTGTTTGTGTCTTGATTCAAGCAAACTCTGTAAAAGCCATTTGGGGTCAACTGGGGCATTCTGAATATAGATGGGATGTATCAAAAAGAGATAACTGCTGGTGAGATAATGTAGTTATACAAGAAAATAAACTTCCTAAATTTCTAATCAAATATTTAGGGGTTCAAATGCCATGATTTATGGGACTTGCTTTAAAATACCTCAACCAAAAAAATTGTTAAAATCTAAATGATGGGTATATGAGGGGTCACTATACTATTCTCTTTACTTTTATGCCTATTTGTAATGTTTCTTAACAATTTTACATGAACACAAATCAATCAATCATTGCAATATGACAAGGTTCTGCTTTTACTTACAAAAGTACTATTTTCATATATGATCCAACAATGATGTACACACATTCTCACATATTCTCTGAGACCTGCGTTTCTGGATATTTCATATGCAAGTTTTTTGACGTGGATCATTTAGATATTCTGAACAACTAAAAGTGTTTCTAGCATGTACTAAAATAAAATATAAGGCTTGTACAATCCCACTGCAGGGATGCCTACGCAATCTTCATTCATGTCAGTGAGCCCCACTGATGACTTCAGACCAGCTGGACAACAAGCAAATTGACCCTTTCAAAAAAAAAAAAATCATCAATGTCCTTATCACATGCCAGTGACACAGAAAGCTGTTGGCCATCACCGGGCACTAGAATTTTGTGTACCGCCTTCATTTAATTTAACCAACATTTAGGATACTTACCATGAAGCAGACATTATTCTGTGCCCTTCCCAAATCTTAACTCATTTTATTACTAAGAAAAACCTTTGAGGGAGATGCTATTATTATTTTCCACATTACAGATGGAGAAGCTGAAGTACAGAAGGGCTAAACAGCACAGTTTTAAGTGGCAGCGCTGGGATTTGAACCTAGGCACTTTGTCTTCCAGAGTCAGCTCTTAACCACCATGACGTGGATCCTCACTATCACAGCAACTAAACCAAGATAGTCACTGATGTGGTACTTTTTAAATAATAGTGAAAACAATAAATTATCCATTCTTAGTAACTGTTAATAATTTTTTAAACATCCATGAACTGTAGAGAACATAACACAAGCAGAATTTGAGTCAAGTGCCCTAAGACAGGATCAGATGATCTGGGGAGAACTTGCTCAGGTGTAACCCTTCTCCAGGGCTCACCAGCCCCAGGACCACCTTCGCCTTCACTCCTGTCCCTTTCTTTCCAGGCTGCTTCCATCTCCCTTTCCTGCCCGTGAACTCCTATTTTGAAAGCCAGCAGCATCATCATTGCCTCTGAAGATATGACCCCAACTTGGACTGGAGGTCTTAGTCTCTCCTTCCTCTGCCTTTCTGGAGTTCTGTTTCTCCATTATATCACATCTCACATGGCACTGCAGGTAGTGTTTTACCCATGTCTCACAGTAGATTAGGATATCAGTAGGAAGAGAAACTGTCTTCACCTTAGTTGTCACTGACACCTAGTCTATCTCCTGGCATGAAAGAGTCCTTGGCAAAGGTTCATTCACTGGATCTTACAGGACCTCAGGGTCATCGGGTACCCTGCTGATAGCTCTGCTCTAACACTTTAGAACCTCAACTAGGACATGTATCTTCTTCACCATCAGGCTAAGCTCTTCGGGGGCAGGGAGGATGGCATCTCCTTTTTGTATCTCACCACACCTACCGGAGTGTTTCGTTCATAGTTGATGTTCAATGATAAATAATTATCAACATCATTCTTTCATAAACATGTGGAAGTGCCAATGACTAAAGTTCCCGTCAACGGAATGACAGACGCACCAAATATCTGTGATACTGCTCTCCCCCAGAATGAGATATTTAGCCCAAGAATGGGGGTGCCAAGCCTTTGAGAGGTGGTTTTTGGTGCCTCTGGCTCCTTTGGTCATGGCTATCGCCCCTCAGAATTCCTTCAGTTGAGTTCAGGTAAGAAGCTACAAGTATAAAAAGTATCCTTTTTCTTCATGAGAACACAACCACATGAAAATAAGCACAGAACATTACTTTCGAGGATGACAGCACCAAAAACTAACACTGTGTGGAAACCACTTAAAGTGCAGCTACTGTAAGACTGGGCTTACATCAAACATGGTCAAATCCTGGGCTTCCCTGGTTGCACAGTGGTTAAGAATCCACCTGTCAATGCAGAGGACACAGGTTCGAGCCCTGGTCCGGGAAGATCCCACATGCCGCAGAGCAACTAGGCCCGCGTGCCACAACTACTGAGCCTGCACTCTAGAGCCCGTGAGCCACAACTACTGAGCCCAACTGCCACAACTACTGAAGCCCACGTGCCTAGAACCCGTGCTCCGCAACAAGAGAAGCCACCGCAATGAGAAGCCCACGCACCGCAACAAAGATTAGCTCCCGCTCGCTGCAACCAGAGAAAACCCGCTCACAGCAACAAAGACCCAACGCAGCCAAAATTAAAATTAAGATAAATAAAAAATTATTTATTAAAAAAAAACATGGTCAAATCCTAATCACTATCTAAAATCAACAGTCTTGTCATTTCTTGGTTCTTAGGTAGATCTGAGCTCAAGGTACAGCAAAACATAAAGTAAAAGGAGAGGGAGAGATCATAATTCATTGATGCTGTTAATTCCAGAGTGAATGGTAGGTTTGAGAAAACAAACATTAACCCTTTCCCTGCTGATAAACCCTAGAACCCTCTAACATCCCCTCATTCTTTATGAGAGCCTTGAAGAGAAAACTTACAGTAATTTATATCAGAACTTGACTGTGTAATAAATAATTCAGAAATGCTTTTTAATTTTAAAATGTTTGTTCAAATATTGTCTACTTATGCCTACAGAGCCATGTTGTCCAATACAGCAGCCATGAGGCATACGAAATGTGGCTAGTCCAAACTGAGATGTGTTGTAAATGTAAAATACACATTAGAATTCACCAGTTTGGCTTAAAAGAATGTTAAATATCTCATTAACAATTTTATATTGATTACATATTAAGGTAATAAAATTTTGGATATATTGGGTTAAATAAAATATATTATTAAAATTAATTTCACCTATTTTCACTTTTTTAAGGGGTTACCATAAAATTTTAAATTATAAATGGCTCATGGTGTGGTTTGTATTCTATGTCTGTTGGATAACATTACTTTAGACAACAGGCAGCAGAAACCCAGTAAGACATAGCTCATGCTCTGAACCAAATTGTCTTCCTCAAAACACACGTGCAACTAGAAAAGTCTTGGAGTGGCTTTAAGTATGTGCAGTGCAATTCACCACAGCAGAAACTGTGAAAGTCAGAGCGAAGTCCAAATGCAAAGAAGATGATATAGGGGAGAAGAAACATGGATAACACAAAAGAACAGAAAATTCCAAAACCGTAACTTTTTGATCCTAGAAATTAGAGATATGAAGTCCATTGGACACGCATGCTCACACAGACACCACCTTCTCTCAGCTTGACTCACCACGCTCAGCTCCCTGAGAAGACCCCCCAAGGCATCCTGCCAGTTAACTGTCCTCATGAGACACTAAACAGAACAGAGCTTGGTAATGGGAGACAGGTACTCCTGCTACTACAGTGAGGTAGTTACAGAAGGTCATTAATATCTGATGCAAATTTCCAGGTGCTCTCTGTGGAAGGAATGGTGGTCTTTGGTCCTTTCAAATAAGTAGGTATAATTTATTTCTTGTTTCCATTAGAAGCATGAGAAGGGAGGCCCCAAGGGGAATAATACTTACGAAATAGAAAGCGATTTTCTTTTTCCTCCAACTTGCAAGACGCTGAGGAAAATTCATTGATGAGTATTTATTAGCTAATGATGAAAGAGCACTTCAAAAATGAAAATGGCTCTGAAAGGCACTGCATTATCCTGATTGCAGAAAATGGAGACTCAAGAGAAAGGGTGCTCTATAAAATGTTCTCTGCAATTGGCTCTGTCTCTCATGAGCCTCTCAGATTCCTTTGTCCCTCCCACAATAATAACTTGTCTTCATGGCCATAGCCAAGAACACATTCTTTGTTTGGTTACATAAGCTTCTAAAAATAGCAATTTATCATGGAAGTGCTAAATTACCCTTGAAGATAGTGTTTTGATGGGCTATTAAGTTATTGCAGTGTCTTGTTTTCTGTTACGTATTATAATTAAAGAGAAAAATCATTTTTTACGCTTTTCAAACCTTAAAAGTATATCAGTTTCATGCTTTGGGCATTTTTATCTTAAAAAAAAACATGAAGAAAGGTTTCCTGTGGTCAAAGAAGTTTTACCACAGACGTGGAGATGAATTTTCTCCTCATTACTGAGGTCTAATGAAAAAGAAGAGGCTAATTCAAAGTGTAATTTATTTTTTTTCTATCTGTCTAGCTAGGTTTGATAAATGAATTCAAAGTAAAAGAAGTGGAGTAATTAGCTGGCAGAATATTTAAAGGAAACCTAATAATGCATTTCTTATCTCTTAAATCTAGAAATTTAAAGCTGAAAGAATCCCAAGAAATGATCTTGTTGATGTCTCCCTAAGACCAGAGAAGTTAAGATGCCTGCAAAGTAACCCAGCAGGGCTGCTTAGCCTCTGTCCCAGATCACATATTAATTATCACTCTCCTTGACACCAGGTGAAGAAATGAGTCAGAGAATGAATGAAAGAAGTGACTCAAACAGAACTTGAGTCCTCGTGGAGGGACAGAAAACCAAGGAGTTCAGATAGGACTACAAAAGGCAGAAAAAAAAATGTAGGGAAGAAGTAAGAGACACCGTCTTCACAAACTCACAAACTATTTTATTTTTCTTTTACATCTTTAATGGAGTATAATTGCTTTACAATGGTGTGTTAGTTTCTGCTTTATAACAAAGTGAATCAGTTATACATATACACACATCCCCATATCTCCTCCCTCTTGCGTCTCCCTCCCACCCTCCCTATCCCACCCCTCTAGGTGGTCACAAAGCACCGAGCTGATATACCTGTGCTATGCGGCTGCTTCCCACTAGCTATCTATTTTACGTTTGGTAGTGTATGTATGTCCACACCACTCTCTCACTTTGTCACAGCTTACCCTTCCTGCTCCCCATATCCTCAAGTCCCTTCTCTAGTAGGTCTGTGTCTTTATTCCTGTCATACCTCGTTTCTTCTTGACATTTTTTTTCTTAAATTCCATATATATGTGTTAGCATACGGTATTTGCCTTTCTCTTTCTGACTTACTTCACTCTGTATGACAGACTCTAGGTCCATCCACCTCATTACAAATAGCTCAATTTTGTTTCTTTTTATGGCTGAGTAATATTCCATTGTATATATGTGCCACATCTTCTTTATCCATTCATCCGATGATGGACACTTAGGTTGTTTCCATCTCCAGGCTACTGTAAATAGAGCTGCAATGAACATTTTGATACATGACTCTTTGAATTATGGTTTTCTCAGGGTATATGCCCAGTAGCGGGATTGCTAGGTCATATGGTAGTTCTATTTGTAGTTTTTTAAGGAACCTCCATACTGTTCTCCATTGTGGCTGTACCAATTCACATTCCCACCAGTAGTGCAAGAGTCTTCCCTTTTCTCCACACCCTCTCCAGCATTTATTGTTTCTAGATTTTTTGATGATGGCCATTCTGACTGGTGTGAGATGATATCTCATTGTAGTTTTGATTTGCATTTCTCTAATGATTAATGATGTTGAGCATTCTTTCATGTGTTTGTTGGCAGTCTGTATATCTTCTTTGGAGAAATGTCTATTTAGGTCTTCTGCCCATTTTTGGATTGGGTTGTTTTTTTGTTATTGAGCTGCATGAGCTGCTTGTAAATTTTGGAGATTAATCCTTTGTCAGTTGCTTCATTTGCAAATATTTTCTCCCATTCTGAGGGTTGTCTTTTGGTCTTGTTTAGGGTTTCCTTTGCTGTGCAAAAGCTTTGAAGTTTCATTAGGGCCCATTTGTTTATTTTTATTTCCATTTCTCTAGGAGGTGGGTCAGAAAGGATCTTGCTGTGATTTATGTCATAGAGTGTTCTGCCTATGTTTTCCTCTAAGAGTTTGATAGTTTCTGGCCTTACATTTAGGTCTTTAATCCATTTTGAGCTTATTTTTGTGTATGGTGTTAGGGAGTGATCTAATCTCATACTTTTACATGTACCTGTCCAGTTGTCCCAGCACCACTTATTGAAGAGGCTGTCCTTTCGCCACTGTACATTCCTGCCTCCTTTATCAAAGATAAGGTGACCATAGGTGCGTGGGTTTATCTCTGGGCTTTCTATCCTGTTCCATTGATCTATATTTCTGTTTTTGTGCCAGCACCATGCTGTCTTGATTACTGTAGCTTTGTAGTATAGGCTGAAGTCAGGTAGCATGATTCCTCCAGCTCTGTTTTTCGTTCTCAAGATTGCTTTGGCTATTAGGGGTCTTTTGTGTTTCCATACAAATTGTGAAATTTTTTGTTCTAGTTCTGTGAAAAATGCCAGTGGTAGTCTGATAGGGATTGCATTGAATCTGTAGATTGCTTTGGGTAGTAGAATCATTTTCACAATGTTGATTCTTCCAATCCAAGAACATGGTATATCTCTCCATCTATTTGTATCATCTTTAATTTCTTTCATCAGTGTCCTATAATTTTCTGCATACAGGTCTTTTGTCTCCTTAGGTAGGTTCATTCCTAGATATTTTATTCTTTTTGTTGCAATGGTAAGTGGGAGTATTTTCTTAATTTCACTTTCAGATTTTTCATCATTAGTGTATACGAATGCAAGAGATTTCTGTGCATTCATTTTGTATCCTGCTACTTCATCAAATTCATTGATTAGCTCTAGTAATTTTCTGGTAGCATCTTTAGGAGTCTCTATGTATAGTATCATGTCATCTGCAAACAGTGACAGCTTTACTTCTTCTTTTCCAATTTGGATTCCTTTTATTTCCTTTTCTTCTCTGATTGCTGTGGCTAAAACTTCCAAAACTATGTTAAATAAGAGTGGTGAGTGTGGGCAACCTTGTCTTGTTCCTGATCTTAGTGGAAATGCTTTCAGTTTTTCACCATGGAGGACGATGTTGGCTGTGGGTTTGTCATATATGGCCTTTATTATGTTGAGGTAAGTTCCCTCTATGCCTACTTTCTGGAGGGTTTTTATCATAAACGGGTGTTGAATTTTGTCGAAAGCTTTCTCTGCATCTATTGAGATGACCATATGGTTTTTCTCCTTAAATTTGTTAATATGGTGTATCACGTTGATTGATTTGCGTATATTGAAGAATCTTTGCATTCCTGGGATAAACCCCACTTGATCATGGTGTAAGATCCTTTCAATGTGGATCCTGTTTGCTAGTATTTTGTTGAGGATTTTTGCATCTATGTTCATCAGTGATATTGGCCTGTAGTTTTCTTTCTTTGTGACATCCTTGTCTGGTTTTGGTATCAGGGTGATGGTGGCCTCGTAGAATGAGTTTGGGAGTGTTCCTCCCTCTGCTATACTTTGGAAGAGTTTGAGAAGGATGGGTCTTAGCTCTTCTCTAAATGTTTGATAGAATTCGCCTGTGAAGCCATCTGGTCCTGGGCTTTTGTTTGTTGGAAGATTTTTAATCACAGTTTCAATTTCAGTGCTTGTGATTGGTCTGTTCATATTTTCTATTTCTTCCTGATTCAGTCTTGGCAGGTTGCGCATTTCTAAGAATTTGTCCATTTCTTCCAGGTTTTCCATCTTATTGGCATAGAGTTGCTCGTAGTAATCTCTCACGATCTTTTGTATTTCTGCAGTGTCAGTTGTTACTTCTCCTTTTTCATTTTTAATTCTATTGATTTGAGTCTTCTCCCTTTTTTTCTTGATGAGTCTGGCTAATGGTTTATTAACTTTGTTTATCTTCTCAAAGAACCAGCTTTTAGTTTTATTGATCTTTGCTATCGTTTCCTTCATTTCTTATTCATTTATTTCTGATCTGATCTTTATGATTTCTTTCCTTCTGCTAACTTTGGGGGTTTTTTGTTCTTCTTCCTCTAATTGCTTTAGGTACAAGGTTAGGTTGTTTATTCAAGATGTTTCCTGTTTCTTAAGGTAGGATTGTATTGCTATAAACTTCCCTCTTAGAACTGCTTTTGCTGCATCCCATAGGTTTTGGGTCGTCGTGTCTCCATTGTCATTTGTTTCTAGGTATTTTCTGATTTCCCCTTTGATTTCTTCAGTGATTACTTCGGTATTAAGTAGTGTATTGTTTAGCCTCCATGTGACAAACTCACGAACTCTTTATATAGACCAAGACTATATAAAGAGTCAGGAAGGCTTTCTACACAGTCAACTTATTTAGGTGGTTTTATTCTTCCAAAGCATTTTTTAAAACTGCACGTAACACAAAATTAACCATTTTCAAGTGAACAATTCAGTGATATTTAGTACATTCACAATGATGTGCAACTATCACCTCTATCTAGTTCTAAAACATCGTTATCCCAAAAGAAAACCCCATATCCATTACGTTACCCCCCTTCATTTTCTCCCTCCCCTAAGCTCACGGCAACCACAAATCTGTTTCTGTTTCTGCAGATTTACCTATTTTGGATATTTCATATATACGGGACCATACAGTAAGTAAGCTTCTGAGACTGACTTCTTCCACTTAGCACAATATTTTCAAGGTTTATCCACACTGTAGCATGTATCACTATCACGTTTCTTTTTATGGTTGAATAATATTCCATTGTATGTACATACCACAATTTAGTCAATTCCTTATGTGTACCTAAAAAAATTCATGGTAATTTTTGATCTCCCTAACATCAATGAACACAATCTTAAGAGTCCTCACTCAAGGACCTCCCTGGTGGCGCAGTGGTTAAGAATCCACCTGCCAATGCAGGGGACACGGGTTCGAGCCCTGGTCCGGGAAGATCCCACAAGCCATGGAGCAACTAAGCCCATGCACCACAACTACTGAGCCTGTGCTCTACAGCCCAAGAGCCACAACTACTGAAGCCCTCGTGCCTAGAGTCCATGCTCTGCAACAAGAGAAGCCGCCGCAATGAGAAGCCTGTGCACCTCAATGAAGAGTAGCTCTCGCTCACCACAACTAGAGAAAGCCCAGGCACAGCAACAAAGACCCGGCATGGCCATAAATAAATAAATAAATTTATATTAAAAAAAAAAAGTCCTCACTCAGAGGCCAGTCATCACCTGTTCAACAAAATGGAGAATTGTTTGAATAATGCGCTAAGTCACTATAACAACTCTCTTCATATAAGCTGTTATTGTCTATGATGCATTTCTAACAACAACAACCCTGAGAATTGAGTACTATTATCAACATCTTTGGTTTTATTTTTTAATTGGGGTATAGTTGCTTTACCATGTTGTGTTAGTTTCTGCTGTACAGCAAAGTGAATCAGCTATACGTATACATATATCCCCTCTTTTGGATTTCCTTCCCATTTAGGTCACCACAGAGCATTGAGTAGAGTTCCCTGTGGTATACAGCAGGTTCTCATTAGTTACCTATTTTATACATATTACTGTATATATGTCAATTCCAATCTCCCAATTCATCCCACCACCCTCCCTTCCCCCCTTGGTGTCCATACATTTGTTCTCTACGTCTGTGTCTCTATTTCTGCCTTGCAAACAGGTTCATCTGTACCATTTTTCTTTATTTTGTAGGTGAGGAAACTGAGAAGTAAAGAGCTTAAGTAGCTGTCCAGTGTCACAGCTGGCAAACGGCAAAGCCAGGGTAGGACCCCTTCCCTTTCCATCCCTCCCAGCATCAGTGTTCATCCAGCTGCACCCACTAACCCAGTCACTACTCACTACATTGAGTATAAAGTATTTATACAAATTAAATTTGGAAGAAAGGATCACACATTCAGGACAAGAAAAGCCTCAAGTCACAACTAGGTTTAGCTCTAAATATATGTTTGTAAGTCAGTCCTTATAATTCACATTTTCCCAAATAAAAAATTGTATAACTGGTTTTTAGATTCTCATATCAGCCCACCAACAAGCTAATCCATCACGTGGTAGAACTCCATTATTATTGCATTATCAGATTTAAAATTCATGTGTCCTACTATTTTTATTAGAAAACCCATTCCAAATTGAGAAGGGAGATGTCTGAAACTCAGCACACCCTCCCCGCACTGGTTCTTCTCTCTGCACCCTGTCCAGCCCAGCCCAGCCCACCGTGCTCTAGTAAGTGTACAAATTCCAGCAGCAGTGAGATGAGGAGGCTTAAAGAGGTTCCCAGGTGAACCTCCAGAGAGGAACAGGGGCAGATATGAGGGTTGAATAAACTCCCAAAGCAAAGTGGCAGGATAGTTAGAAAGTGTGGGGAGAGGTGAAGCAGAGAATGGAGAAGGTGTGCATTTGATATTTGGTGGTGAGCTGTAGGCTGATTCCAAATCATAGCCCCAAATAAGTTCTAATGTTAAATAATGACATTCTGGATGCCATGATGCCATTATGATCACATGGATAGTGGAGATAATACTGATTGCACATACACTTTAAGAACTCAAAATAATAGAGGATAAATTCTTTCCTGTGCCATGCTTTCGAGTTTATGAAACACTCTACCACCCATTGTTGCTTGAGGCCCTCATAATGACCCTGTGAGTTGGGATAGATATTAATATACCCATTTTACTGATGCAGAAATGGATCATGACAGTTAAACCCTGTAGTCACCCAGCACACAATTTAATCTGTGGAAACAGGACTCAAAAAAATCAGGCTTTTTAAATCTACAAGTCCTGAGTTCTGTCTGCAACACCATGCCACTTCAGGTTGACCTCAAGGAAGGTACCAGTATCCTACATCAGTCTGCAAAACGCAAAGGAGTGGAGAAATAAAAATTGCTCCAGGCAGGAGAAGCAGCAAAACACATCACACACTGTTGATGTGGAAGCAAATATGACTTTTTTTCTGAGCATTTCTTATTTTGTACCTTACTCATCCCTTCCCCAAATCCTAAGTCCTGAGGTGAAGGTTACCTCAGAGATGATGAGAATGTAGTTTGCTGACTACAAAGAAAGCATACAAGTTTCTTTTCAAAGTCCAGATCTTTTCAAACCAAAATAATTTCAGTTATTCCAGGGATATTCACAGTTATGTTTCATTTCTACACACTGGACATTTTTATTTATCTACAAGAAGAGCCCTTCTCCTTTTATGACAGGCACTTACTGAGGATAGAAATCTTTTCCATAACACTATCGTGCTATGTTTATAAAAATGGAATAGCTCAAGTCGGGGGCTTCTTTATGGAGGCTCTTGAGGCTCTGTCAGCCTCTGAGGTAGCACGGAGTTGGTTTATTTGGCCACCGTCTCCAAGATGAAGTGGGTTCCTCTGCCCCACAGGTAGACAGTTCCAGGTACACTCGGTCCAAAGTGTGAAAGACCCACCATCCCACCATCCCCACCATCTTGCTCTCCTACTAACTCCCAGAAGCCCCTTTGTACATCACGCTGGGAAAAAGGGAGAGGGTCTCAGAGTGCCTGGGATTTACAGGCATGAACTCCATGAGCCAGCCTCACAAATAACTGCTATTCTAACGCCCAGCCCAGGGTACATTACAATGGATGGTAATCCATGGAGGGGTGATGACTTATTTTATTCCCTATAAAGAGTGACAAAGAATCTGTATGTGAGTTGGGGTGGGGTTGGAGGCTGGTATATGGGAAGGAGGGAGAAAACAGTCACTAGTAAATGTCTTACCCTTCTTCCTAAGGCTCTTTCACACCTCAGACGGACTGACCTGAGGCATAAATCATACAAGTAGAAGCTTAGAAGGCTGCATGTTTGGTTCAATTCAAATTCATTCCATCAGTGTCTAACAGGTGGCCTCTTACTCTCCAGCTTCTGCTACTCAGGGGGTGATGTTGGTAGAATATAGTAAACCCTGCACTCCTGGGGTGTCGTATACCGCAATCTGAATCTGGAACCAGAACCCCTAGACTTGAATCCTGTATTTGCTATTTATTAGCCATATCACCTTAGCTAAGAAGCCAGCATTTCTTTAACTATGCACTGAAAATAATAACCCCTACTTTTTGGGCTTCCCTGGTGGCGCAGTGGTTGAGAGTCCGCCTGCCGATGCAGGGGACACGGGTTCGTGCCCCGCTCCGGGAAGATCCCACATGCCGCGGAGCGGCTGGGCCCATGAGCCATGGCCGCTGAGCCTGTGCGTCCGGAGCCTGTGCTCCACAACGGGAGAGGCCACAACAGTGAAAGGCCGGCGTCCCGCAAACAAAACAATAATAAATAACCCCTACTTTTTAGCATTGTTATGGAAATGAAATAAAGTATATGAAAAAAATTTGAAAACTTTAAAAATGCCCTTCACATATAACATACCTACTTGCTTAACAAATGTGAGTCACCGTCCAGGTGAAAATAACAAATAACCGACATCCTTCCTTGTGTAAGTTGATAACCAGATTTTCTAAGAAGATATAAGCTGTTTCCACAGGAAAAAAAAAATGAAGTGGGCATTCAAATAGTTATCTAGTATAATCATACCATGGAAAGGGTAACTCAGTATGTTCTAGGCACGGAGGGAAAGGAAGGTTTATGTTAACGTGGTTCGATTTGATATCTCACACATCAGTCATTGTAATCACAGTTCCAGGACTGATACAGGAATGTCCTGATGTTGAAAATCCCATAATGAAGAAGAGAACAGGACTTCACGAGGTGCCCCCCTGGCCCTAAAAGAGTTTTCCATCATTTCATTAAGAGAGAAAAAAAAAACCTACCACATCCCGCTCAATATGGTGACTGGCTCCTGAACAGTCAAGGTGTTATTTCCAAACACATTCTTCCCTTGCTTTTCCATCCCCATGGGGCCCTGCTATCATTCCTGGCCTCCTGAAACCCGGTGGCTGCAGCCTCCATCTTACTGAGCAGATTTTCAAGCAAAGTCTCCTTGCTGCTGCGGGCAAAGAACTGCCCTCCCAAGCTGCGGGCCTGCCTGTCGGGGGTTCCAGGGCTGAATTTATTTCCCACATCTTGGACACATCGCTCTCTCACCACCCTCCCTCCCTCCCCTCCCCCTTCATTCCTAAATCCTACAGCCATGACAGAAATAAATTAGCTAGAGGTACAGGTCACACCTTGGAGAGCAGTAAATGTTCTGTGGGAAATCAATAGAGAAGATGGGATTCTGAAACAGCTGAAGCAGAAGGAATGGTGCATTGATGGCTATACATAAACCAAACAAAGGAGCCTGAGAACAGCCTTCCAGGGAGGGGCCAGTGCGCTCAGGTTCATTCATCCCAACACCTGAACCCGAGATGGCACTGCAGAAAAGACACTTCCCTGACACCTGTGCGTCTGGAGTTTTTTGCCTCAGGAAGGCTAAATGTTGCTCCGCGGGTATTTGTGAAAATTAAAAATGATGTTCAGGGCTTCCCTGGTGGCGCGGTGGTTGAGAGTCCGCCTGCCGATGCAGGGGACGCGGGTTCATACCCCGGTCCGGGAAGATCCCGCGTGCCGCGGAGCGGCTGGGCCCGTGAGCCATGGCCGCTGAGCCTGCGCGTCCGGAGCCTGTGCTCCGCAATGGCAGAGGCCACAACAGTGAGAGGCCCGCGTACCGCAAAAAAAAAAAAAAAAAATGACGTTCAGATTGTGAATGCTAGCTAATGCTGGGCCCCCCCCGGACGGCTCTAAGCTGAGTGTGTGAGACGTATATCTGTTCCAGGAAAACTTCTCCTCTCCGGCTGCTAACAGCAAAGCCAGGGAGGCATCACCTAGATCATTAACTAAGGAAATGTAATTCCTAAAGCCGTAAGTGTGATGAAACACAATAAGCTTTAGGATCCCACAGACCTGGGTTCCAGTCCTGGCTTCACCACTCTGTAGCAAAAGGATCTTAGGAAAGTCACCTTTACCAAATGCCAACATGAAATTTACCTTAGAGGCAACTGACAGGATTAAACGGATAATACACATAAAGGGCTGGTACAAAATAGGCATGTAACAGATGCTAGTTACTTTTCCTCCCTCCCTGAGCCTGATTATTGAGTAGCTTTTTCATTTCTCTTGAGTTCTGTAAATTTTCTCACCACGGATGGCTCACAAAGGTGAGGCCTGATAAAAATTTAATCCGAGAGCAAATTCAGGGTCTACCAAAAACAGGAGGCTCAGGAAGGCTTTTGGTACCTCCCCATGTCAGCTACTAAATGCCACCCCAAATAAACAGTTTAAATTAAAGTGACATGCTTGTTATGTGAACACAGTGTCAAAACAAAACCCTACCCCTAAGCACATCACGGAGAGAAATTCTGGAATTTCCTCTGCTCTGTCCCAAGAGCCTATTTTTCTCCTGTATTCTCTCCCTTATTTTTTCACTCCCACAAACTGCATTTATTGAATGACATTATTCTCTTTTGCCGCTCAGTTTGAGCCTAATCTTCTTCCTCATACACAGCTCAATTTCAGTAACGAAACAAATACTTCCAGTGTCTAAGCCCTCATAACTATCAGATATACTGACTTTTTTATATTCTCAATTCTTTTTCACTTGTAACTGTGCTAAAATATACATAATAAAAATGTTACGATCTTTACTGTTTTTTTAATATACAGTTTAGTCGCATTAAGCACATTCACATTGCTGTGTAACCATCACCACCACTCATCTCCAGAATATTCCATCTTCCCCAACTGAAACTCTGTACCCATTAAAGAGTAACTGCCCATTCTCCCCTCTCCCAGCAACCCCCATTTTACTTTGTCTCTATGAATTTGACTTCTGTGGGTACCTCATGTAAGTGGAAAGTGGAGTCATATAACAAAGACATACTGCATTTTCTTGGTTTTATTGTGCTTCAACTTAACTGCGCCTCACAGATATATGGTGTTATTTACACACTGAGGGTTTACACCAACCCTGCTTCAAGCAAGTCTGTTGGCACCATTCTTCCAACAGCATTTGTTCACTTAGGGCCTCTGTGTCACGTTTTGATAACTCTGACAGTATTTCACTTTTTCATTATTATTACATTGGTTACAGTGATCTGAGATCAGGGATCTTTGAGGCTACTATTATAACTGTTTTGGGGTGCCACAAACTGCACCCAAATAAGATGGCAAACTTAATCGATAAACCTCCTATGCATTATGCTTCACCGGCCAGCCGTTTCCCAATCTCACTCCCTCTCCTTGAGCCTCCCTATTCCCTGAGACACAGCAGTATTGAAATTAGGCCAATTAATAACCCTACAATGGCCTCTAAGTGTTCAAGTAAAAGAGTTGCATGTCTCTATTTATTTTTTTAATTAATTTTTATTGGCGTATAGTCGCTTTACAGTGTTGTTGCTTTAGCCTCCACTGTACAACAAAACGAATCAGCCATACACATACAGATAGCCCCTCCCTTTTGGACTTCCCTCCCATTTAGGTTACCACAGTGCATTAGGTAGAGTTCCCTGTGCTATACAGTACGTTCCCATTAGTTGTCTATTTTACACGTAGTATCAATAGTGTATACATGTCAATCCCAATCTCCAATTCATCTCACCACCCCTCCTTTCCCCCCTGGCATCCATACATTTGTTCTCTACGTCTGTGTCTCTATTTCTGCTTTGCAAATAAGATCATATATACCATTTTTCTAGACTCCACACATATGCGTTAATATACGATATTTGATTTACTCTTTCTGACTTACTTCATTCTGTATGACACTCTCTAGCTCCATCCATGTCTCTACAAATGACCCAATTTCATTCCTTTTTATGGCTAATATTCCACTGTATATATGTACCACATCTTCTTTATCCATTCCTCTATGTCTCTCACTTTAAATCAAAAGCTAGAACTGATTTAAGTTTACTGATGAAGGCATGTCAAAAGCTAAGCTGCTTACACCCAGTTAACCATGTTGCAAATGCAAAGTAAACATCCTTGAAGGAAATTAAAAGTGCTACTCCAGCATACACACAAATGATAAGAAAGTGAAACAGCCTTATGGCTGATTTGGGGAGAATTTTAGTGGTTTGGATAGAAGACCAAACCAGCCACAACATTCCTTTAAGACAAAGCCTCATCCAGAGCAAGGCCCTAACTCTCTTCAACTCTATGAAGGCTAAGAGAGGTGAGGAAGCTGAAGAAGAAAAGTTTGAAGCTAGCAAAGGTTGGTTCATGAGGTTTAAGGAAAGAAGCCATCTTCATAATATAAAAGCACAAGAGGAAGCACCAAGTGCTGACGCAGAAGGTGGAGCAAGTTAGCCAGAAGATCTAGCTAAGATAATTAATGAAGGTGGCTACACTAAACAACACAGTTTCAACGTAGACAAAAGAGCTTTTTATTGGAAGAAGATGCCATTTAGGACTTTCATAGCTACAGAGGAGAAGTCAATGCCTGGCTTCAAAGCTTCAAAGGACAGTCTGACTCTCTCGTTAGGGGCTAATGTAGTTGGCGACTGTTGAAGCCAATGCTCATTTACTATTCTGAAAATCCTAGGGCCCTTAAGAATTATGCCAATTCTACTCTGCCTGTGCTCTCTAAATAGAACAACAAAGGCTGGATGACACCACATCTGTGTACATTGTCATTTACTGAACATTTTAAGCCCAGTGTTGAGACCTACTGCTCAGAAAGAAAGATTCCTTACAAAATATTACTGCCCGTTGACAATGCACCTGTTCACCCAAGAGCTCTGATGGAGTTGTACAGTGAGATTGATATTGTTTTCATGCCTGTTCATATGATATCCATTCTGCAGACCATGGAACAAGGAGTCACTTTGACTTTTGAGTCTTAGTATATTAAGAAACACATTTCATAAGGCTATAGCTGCCATAGACAGTGACTCCTTGGATGGATCTAGGCAAAGTAAATGGAAAACCTTCTGGAAATGAAAAAATGCCATGAAGATCATCTGTGATTCATGGGAAGAGATCAAAATATCAACACTAACAGGAGTTTAGAAGAAGTTGATTCCAACCCTCCTGGATGACTTTGAGGGGCTCAAAACTTCAGTGAAGGAAGTAACTGCAGATGTGTTAGAAATAGCAGGAGAACTAGAATTAGAAGTGGTGCCTGAAGACGTGACAATCGCTACAATATCATAATATGATTTTCAGGAATGAGGAGCTGCTTCCTATGGATGAGCAAGCAAAAGAAAAAAAAAGTGGTTTCTTAAGATGGAATCTACTCCTGGTAAAGATGTTGTTAAGACTGCTGAAATGACAACAAAGTATTTAGAATATTACATAAGCTTAGTTGATAAAGCAGCAGCAGCATTTGAGAGGATTGACTCCAATTCTGAAAGTAGTTCTACTGTGGGTAAAATGCTATCAAACAGCATTGCACACTACATGCAGTGTTCATGAAAGGAAGAGTCAGTGCGGCAAACTTCATTTTGGCTTAATTTTAAGAAATTGCCACAGCCAAACCATAAACAAGATGAAAAGACCACCTTAGAATAGGAGAAAATAGTTGCAAATGAAGCAACTGACAAAGGATTAAACTCCAGAATATACAAACAGCTCATGCAGCTCAGTATCAAAAAGGAACAAACAACCCAATCAAAAAATGGGCAGAAGACCTAAATAGACATTTCTCCAAAGACATACAGGTGGCAAACAAACACATGAAAAGATGCTCAACATCACTAATATTAGAGAAGTGCAAATCAAAACCACAATGAGGTATCACCTCACACCTCACACCGGTCAGATTGGTCATCATCGAAAAATCTACAAACAATAAATGCTGCAGATGGTGTGGAGAAAAGGGTGGGAATATAAATTGGTACATCCAGTATGGAAAACAGTATGGAGATTCCTTAAAAAACTAAAAATAGAACTACCGTATGACCCAGCAATCCCACTCCTGGGCATATACCCAGAGAAAACCATAATTCAAAAAGACATATGCACCCCAGTGTTCATTGCAGCACTGTTTACAATAGCCAGGTCATGGAAGCAACCTAAGTGTCCACCTACAGAGGAATGGATAAAGAGGATGTGGTACATATATACAACGGAATATTACTCAGCCATAAGAAGGAATGAAATTGTGCCACTTGCAGAGACATGGATGGACCTAGAGACTGTCATACAGAGTGAAGTTAAGTCAGAAAGAGAAAAACAAATATCATATAATATCGCTCATATGTGGAATCTAGAAAAACGCTACAGATGAACTTATTTGCAAAGCAGAAACTGAGACACAGATGTAGAGAACAAACTTATGGATACCAAGGGGGTGGGATGAACTGGGAGATTGGGATTGACATATATACACTACTATGTATAAAACAGATAACTAATGAGAACCTACTGTATAGCACAGGGAACTCTATCAACGCTCTGTGGTGACCTAAATGGAAAGGAAATACAAAAAATGGGATACGTATATGTATAACTACTTCACTTTGCTGTACAGCAGAAACTAACACAACATTGTAAAGCAGCTATACTCCATAAAAAGTAATTTTAAAAATTTTAAAATTAAAAAGAAAAAGAAATTACCACAGCCACCCCCATCTTCAGAACCACCACCCTGATCAGTCAGCAGCCATCAACAGCGAGGCAAGACCCTCCACCAGCAAAAAAGATTACAGCTCACTGGAGACTCAGATGATGGTTAGCATTTTTTAGCAATAAAGTATTTTTTAATTAAGGTATGCACATTGTTATTGTACACATAATGCTATCTCACAGTTAATATACTATAGTATAGTGTAAATATAACTTTCATATGCACTAGGAAACCAGAAATTTGTGACTTGCTTTATTGCTATAATCACTTTATTGCAGTGGTCTGGAAGCGGATCCACAATATCGCCTAGGTATACCTATATTTGTTTTTCTGTGCCTGGTTTGTTTCACTTAGCATATCGTCCTCAAGGTTCATCCACGTTGTAGCATGTGACAGAATTTCCATCTTTTTTTAGACTGAATAATATTCCATTGTATGTATATACTATATTTTGCTTATCCATTCATCTGTCGATAGTTACTTGGGTTGCTTCCACCGTTTGGTACTGTGAATAATACTGCTATGAACGGGGGGGGAAATATCTCTTTGAGACCCCACTTTCACTTATTTTGATTACATACTCAGAAGCAGAATTGCTATATCCTATGGTTAATTCTAACGTTTAACTTTTTGAGAAACTGCCATACTGTTTTCCATAACAACTGCACCATTTTACATTTCTACCGACAGTGCACAGGGTTCCAATTTCTCCACACCCTTGCTAACATTTGTAAATTTTTTTAAGTAGCCATCCTAATGGGTGTGGCATTTCTCCCATCTTCTCAGAGAGTATGGGGGAAATATATGTGTGTCAACAATTTGTTTGGTACCCTAATCTGTTGTTTGTTTCTCATTGCAACTTCTTGGAACTTCGCATGCTCAACCAAATTCTGCTCTGGCTACATTTTCCATCTAGTTTTCCTGTCCTTTCAAAGTCTTCCATCTTTCACTAATTTAGGAAATGTAAAGTTACTTTGGGCAATTAAAGAGATTTCAGTAGAAAGAACTGAAATGTCCATCAATAGATGAATGGATAAAGAAAATGTGAGACACACACACACACACACACACACACACAAAACAAAACACAGAATACTATTCAGCCATAAAAAAAGAATGAAATCTCACCATCTGTGACAACATGGATGGATCTAGAGGGTATTATACTAAGTGAAATAAGTCAGACAAATACCAGATGATTTCACTTATATGTAGAATCTAAAAAACAAAAAATGAACAAACAAAACAGAAACAGACTCATAGATACAGAGAACAAACTGGTGGTTTCCAGAGGAGAGAGGGGTTGGGGTATGGGTGAAACAGGTGAAAGGGAATAAGAGGCACAAAGTTCCAGTTATAAAACAAATAATTCATGGGGATGTAATATACAGAATAGCAAATACAGTCAATAATATTATAATAAGTTTAAATGGTGACAGATGGTAGCTAGACTTAGCAGGGTGATCATATCGTAATGTATATAAATGTCAAACCACTATGTTATACACCTGAAATTAAAGTAACATTGTATGTCAACTATACTTCATTCGAAAAAATAAAAAGTTTTTAGTACACTGATCCAAAGCAGTTTGCGCAGCTCCATTAATCATGCCAACTTCCACCTAAGTAAGTGAGCGAGAACAGAAAAGGTGAAAACACTAGAACTCTGAGATAACAGCCAGGGGACAAGAGTAGTAACAGGTATTTGCATAGCAGGCTACATTTTTAAAAATCACTTTAACATTTGCTCTTCCCACTTGAGGAAATTCTCGCTTACATTCCAATTTTCAGATGAAAATTTCAGGCACACTGAAGTGAAATAATTGACTCAAAGTCACACAGCTAGAAAATTTCAGGGTCAGGACCCAAATCCCAGTCATTTCGCTCCAAACTGTTTTTAAACTACATGATACTACCTATCACGATACTACATGATACTAATGAGTACTGAGGTCTAACCTTCTGAAGCTGCAAAACTTTTAAGGATCTAATTGTTGGGGAGGAAGATAATTTGAATCTGTTGTTCAAATGGAACACCTCTCCAAAGGCAGGCAGTGCATAGAGGATTAAGCACCACCTCTCCCTGGGGCCAGACTTGCCCAACTCTGGACCATACATGTAGATGGATCCAGAATTACACAAGACATGGGTAACCCCCATCTAAGAAACTTGCAGAAATACTACTCAACAGCCAAGTCTATTGGATCACAGCCATCTTTCTCCACCTCAAATGCTCTGTGGAGACTTCCCTATTACACATGGCATGGCATGCCCAGTTGGTGGGTCACATGAATCCTCTTTGCCATATGCAATTGGCACTCAGCATCCACAAGGTATTGGTTCCAGGAACCCCCACCTTCCCACAGATACCAAAATCCACGCATGCTCAAGTTTTATGTACAATGGGTTAGTCCAGTTGGCCTCCACAGGCCATCCATGGTTGGCTGAATCAGTGGATGTCAAACCCATGGATACAGAGTGCCGACTGTATACTTCTCCCGTCAGACCAGATTTCCTCCTCTTGAAACTTCCCAGGGATATTGTGAACTTTAAAGAATGTTGGTAAAGCATAAAATCTGGGGTTGGGTACATAATATAGACTCAAGAAACCAACACCCATCTACCCCCATCGCCTCAGAGTGACCTTCCCTTCCCAGCAAGGACAAGTGGCTGAAGATCACTGTGAGGCATATGAAGGAGAACACTGAACTCTAAAGAATTTAAGAGTATTAAATCAACATTTAAAATCTTTACTCATCCTCCACTGTTCCTGAAGTGTGCTTCGTGCTTCTGCCTCTCCACACCTGTTTTGTTGGTCTACACTTCAATGCTCTGTGCCTTTATATGCACCATTTATTCAGCGAGACTGAACGTGCTCTGAGGGAAATGGCCCTGCCCTCCGTCTCGTTTTGCAGCCCTGTGACAGTGGGCTTACACCTCTCTATCCAGGGAATACTCAATGGGTAAGCACTGACTTGGTCAGAATTGGGCCCTCGAGTTCTCTAAGGGGATCCTGATAACACAATGCCACATTAAGCCCAGGAGTTTCAGAGCCCACATACTCCATCAATGTCAACAGCCCAGTTGGTGCTGTTCAGAAGGGCCAAGAAATACAAACTCTTGACAATTCCATGGTTTGCCTGTATATGTGCCTTCACTCTTTTTTCTATGAGACCCATGAGACCCATGGTCAGGGGATAACTCGGACTAGCCATTCTTCCCTTCATGCAGATTCCTTCCATGCAAGGAGCCTGCTTGCAGCACTTGAAGGCCCCCAGAAGTAACTAGAGCTGACCCAACAGTACCACTTCTCTCAGACTATGACCTCCCTCCAGCCTCTCCCTGGACAGAGACCAAGGTGACCCCTGCTCTTGTCTCACTTATCTCCTTAGACCATCCAGCACAGCCTCCAAGTCTTCAATCAATATGCCCGAGGTGCTGCTCATCTGATGAGGTTATTAACTCACCATCGCAAGCGTCCTGAGGATCTGAGAGTTGAGCTAAGAGCTGATTGGGAATCCCAGTAAGGAGAGCTGGCGCTTCAGCTTGGGAGACACGGAACACAAACAACAATAAGAGCACGCACTATTCAAAACATCGGAGGGTTTACTCTACACGGAGCATCACCTCATATAACCCTCACAGCAACCCTGTGCTACGCATCCCCATTCTACGTGCAAGGAAACAGAGACACAAAGAAACCCAGAAAAGTCCGTGTGCTTTGTCACTACACCGGATGGCACACACCCTGGAGTCCCACAGACAGGAATCAAAGCCAGCTCCCCAGCACCCCAAGCGTGACTGTGGCTGACGCACATAACTTTTCCAGCCTGAGTTTTCTCCTTCAATATTTAAAGTCCCTGGCACTGCCACTCTTCTCACCTTCACGAATCATGGAACTCCTCTTATTATATCCTCCCTACCTCAGGAACCCAGAGGTTCCCACCTAGATTCAGGATGGTCTAGAACTTCAAGTCCTGAGTTGGGCAACCTGAATTCCCATCCTCTATCTGACCTCAGGCCGCAAGTCATTCAATCTTTCGATTTCATCATTTGTCAAAGGAAAATGTCAACACTGGCCCAATCTATTTTAGTGGGTAGTGTTCAAGGTGAGATAAAAGGAAAGGTGTAAAAGTTCCCTGAAAGGTTTCAAGCACTTCTCCAAGTTAAGAAACCATCACAGCAATGGATTCAGTCTGAGAAACTGTTGCACAAAATAACTACTATCGTCCAAAACCTCAAAGTGAATGGGGAAACTGAGTCCAAGATACAGAAACTGACCCCAGATTACTCCTATTTTTATGTGGGTAGAGTCTTGGACTGGAGCTTGAGGGCTCTGTGTGCTGGTTCTAACTCGGCCACTGCTCTGGACAAGCCACTGGACTCCACTGTGAAATGAGGATATGATGCTTGCCTTCCCCAAGCCCAGTTGTTAGGGTGTGGGCAGGATACAAAAACACTTCGAACACTTGAGACAAGAAAACCTCTAGGTAGTCAATTATATGCATTTTTTTAAATGTGATGTCAGCCTTTTTTTTTCCTCCCACTCACTTTCCCTTGTCACAATCTAAATTTTATCCAGATGTGAACATGAAGAGGCCTGTCTTTGTTCTCTGCCTCTGTGCATACCCTTTGGTTTTCCTTTGTGCCTCAAAAGGTTTCAGTGCTATTCTTTAAGACACATGTCATGAAGGGGGGGACAGGGTTGGAGAGGGGTGCAGCGATAGAAAAGGGGAGTCAGAGAAAAGAGTTACAGAATGCTCCAGAATGCGTGTCTTCTCTCTCTAAACACAGAGTCAAGACAGTGAAAGGGCCCCTGACTCCAGAAAAATGCCCTCTGCCATACAAAGCCTCCCAAGGCAGCGCTGTCCCAGAGCCCAGAGTGCATGCACGCACACACACGCGCACGCACACGCACACACACACACACACTTTCATGGAGAGCTGTGCTCTCCCATCCCAGAAAGGATTTGTTGTTTCAATTAAACCCATCAAGATCTACACCACATGTTAGGGAAGAAAGGAATAACCAAAACAAGACTGAATTACTTTGGCTATTTCCTTGGGGATCAACCTATATCAAATAATCCACCATCTATGCATCGGAGAAGCTTTTACTTATGAAAAACAGAGGCAGGTGCAGAACTGCAGCAATGGTACTAAATCAAAGCCCGGGGAGCAGAAGGAAGTGGATTTAGATGCATCCACTTAGCTCCTCTACTCATGTCTAAGTCACAGTATGGGGAGCAGATCACAGCCCTGGTGGGGTCTGGCCTCTTCGTCCTCGTCTCCCCTGAGGTCCCTTCCCTCCCACTTTGCTCACTGCTTCAGCTGCCCAGTAAGAACAGATGGACAGAAGTTAAAAGAGCAAGGTCAGCCCATCAGCTAAGTCTTATTTCACATGCTGCCCCACCTCTATCATTCCTTTCTGGGACATAAAGATGGAGAATGAAG
The DNA here is from genome assembly GCF_059928025.1 of Delphinapterus leucas. Taxonomy (NCBI): domain Eukaryota; kingdom Metazoa; phylum Chordata; class Mammalia; order Artiodactyla; family Monodontidae; genus Delphinapterus; species Delphinapterus leucas. Next base: position 98,593,668 of record NC_143135.1, read on the forward strand.
GGCAGAGGTGCTAATACATTTGATTTCGTATGAAGCTATGGTATTTTCATTTACATCCCCTGAATAGCTGGCCAGTCTGATTTACACATTGATAATATGTGATGCTTTGTATTCCAGCAAATATTTAATCCCTGACTGATCAATAATCCTCGCCTGGCTGTTCTTTTTTGAAAAGAAATAAATCCCCTTTTTACTCTTAAAATTCTTGAATAAAATTAAACTGCTTTAGCCCAGGATGCACTGTTCCTACGTGAAGCCATGTGGTTTCATAACCTCAGTCCTCAGATGTTTTAAAGGGGCCGCCTTTGCTAACTTGCTATTTCTGAGATCCTAACATCTCTCTAACCTGAGTTTTCTGTGTTATCCATTGACAGTATAAAGACAGCACTTTAAAGTCTGATCTACTTTTTGAATTAAAAGCTAAACTTATTCACCTAAACTAAATCAGTGAGTATACAGCAGGCAATATTTTTGCATTCACTGCTTATTTTCACCCAGAAGGTCTTGATTTAATTCCTTCATTACAAACCTTGTTTCTGCCTTTCTAAATACTGTTTCCCTCCAAAACTACATTGAAAAAAAAAAACACACAAAAAAAACTCCACTCCTACACAGATTCTAAAATAAAATCTGTACCCCTTTCCCCTTTTCTCAGAGTCAGAGTTGAACATTGAGAAAAATGCACATTAAACATAGAAAGCGATGGCTCTCCTCTCTATAAGGAGCTCCCAGTGCAGCCTCAAAGCCCACCAAAAGTTCCAAAAACAACAGCAATGAAAAAACAAACTCTCTTTCATCTTTGGCAGCAACAAAAGCAATAACTTTCACCAAACCGACCCACGCCAAGAATTAATATAACACAGAACACATCCACATTCAGACCATTATGGCTACATCAGCTCACCACAATATTTGTTTGAAAAACACATAATTTGTGGTAGAGAGAGAGAACCTCTAATACAAAAAGAGGTTCTTTCAAATGCAAATTAACCAAAAGACATATTTTCCCTGTGTTTGGAAAATCACTCCAACATATGAAAAACATACTTTCTGTGTGGAAAAAAATTTTTTTGATGTCCACCCACTTAGTTGAAAAGGCAATTAAATTTGCTGTAGATTTTACCTTAACAGTTGAGAAAAGTTAACTCCTGGCTCCAGAAGTCCTTAAGGACTTTATTAGCATTCACAGACCTAAGTAGTCTTCTGTTCCCAGGTAGCAAAGTTTCTTTTCTTCTCCACTGAAATGCTCGTGTGAACATTGAAGGACATTGTATTACTGAACTGATCGGAAAAGGATATTGTTTCCAATCTTCTGGCAGGAAGAAATGAGAGGGAAAAGAAAGAGAAAGAAAGAGAGAAAGAAAGAAAGGGAAGAAAGAGAGAGAAAAGCAGGGCAAAATGCAGTCTAATCGAGCATTCTTCCTCGTGGAAAAAAAAAAAAAAGTAAATCCAGTATTCTGGAACGGGTTCAAACATAGCTTGACAGGCTACAGGAGAATTTACACTGAGCATGCTTAGCCCTGCACGGCTTGCATGAGACACTCTTAATGAATATTACTTCCTTCCCACTGGCTATTCCTGCTGGAAGTCCACACCCACTCCGCTTTCAGAAGTCAGGAATTTAGCTCCAGCCAAAGTCCAGAAAACATGCTTATGCAGAGACAAGGCCTCACCGATCCATAAACTTTCAGGTTGTGACCTGCGGGTCAGTTTGACAAATAGAACACGGGGGTGAATTTTTTTTCTGCCCTTAGTTGTGTTCCCAGCTTTGTGCCTGTCCTAAACTGCAGTTCCCCTGGAGCAAAGAAAACTCGCTTTTTCCCTAAAGAACACCATGTCCTAAATGCCAGTTTAAAGGCCTTTCCGGATCAAGCTTCCAAACCCAGATCAGAATAAGGGTCATCTACATATTAGAACACACCATGAGGATCCTTAGTTTCTGGCTAAAAAATTTTTTTCTAATTTCTACCCCAAATGTATCCTTTCTGATAATTTACATGTTATCTCTCTCTGAAATGCTACATGCCAGTAGACAGTCTGAAAATATGTTCAAAATTCAGATTTAATCTGCTGTGCTGTCGAGGTCACACCAAAAAAAAAGATTTTTCAAACAATGCTTTCCCTTTCTTTAAGTCCCTCTGTCATGTTTCATGACGGGAGGACTGACATTCTGGAAATTTAAAAATAGACTATTTCTCTGACAGTCTGAGAAGGCAGGATTCTTATCCTGCAAATGAAAAGGGCTGGGGTAAAAAGAGATGGAGGAAAGGTAGACAGAGAGGGCCTAACACAGACAGCATAGTAATGAAAGGGCATTTTATAATTAAAATTAATAATAACAAAATGTCTTTTGTTTTCCTTCTGATATTTTCAGGATACCATTTATAAGTTTCTGTTCTTTATCAAATTACAAATTATAAATATTATTAAATACTCATTTGGAGTTAAAGTACTTACTTGCCTAGACACACACGCACCAATCTGTGTTTGAAAAGAAATGACGTCACAGAGGATGAAAAAAATAGAAATTCTCTAAGTGTACAGAGGAATATGGTGCGTCCAGCCTCTAATACAAAGCCTGCCTAGCCAGCATTGATTCCTTGGATTAATAAAAGGGGTTTCTGTGTACCTTATGAGTAAATCCATTGCTTCTCCACACCTGTAACATTTTCAGCAGCCACTGCTGAGCTGCTAGGACACATTTCCCTTACCGAAGATCCTTGCAGCATAAAATATTTCCTTGCCTGCTGTTGAATAAATAAAATTTCCTCAGACATATTTTCCTTCCTGTAATTATGAGGTCTGGGGTAAGTTTAGACATGGGGGGGGCGTGTTTTGTTTGCTTCAGGCTTTGCCTAAGGGAAGAATAAGATTTAGTTCCCTATTCCAAGTGTTTATTTGTCCTGTTAACAGAGCAAACTAAGTTTCCAGCAGTTAGATGAACCTCAGGACAAATAGAATTTCGAACAGCGAAATAATCTCACAGCCTGCCATAAAGTAAAATAGGAAGGACGTTTATTCATTTGATCTGAAGAGATGGCCTAGAGATCAGAGAAGCCCCAGGACACAGAGGGGAGGGACCCTCTATCAAGGCTGGTGCGTTGACCTGTAGACAGCCTGGCCTCCCTGCCATCACGGAACAGTGGATTTGTTTGTTTGTCTTCTCCCATGAGGTTGAGCACTCATCCTGAATCTAAGGGTGTGTTGACGGAAACAGTCATTGTCTTTTCCAGCCTGAATTTTAAGACGCCTCTATGCGAAGCTAAGAGGGTCTTTACGGTGACAGTACACTCATCCATTCAATTAACAAATATTTACTGAGCCTCTACTCTGACACTCATCTGGGCCCTAGAAATTGGGTAGTGACTGAGATGGACATGGTTCCTATCCTCAGGGAGCTTACATTCTGGTGACAATGTAAATAAATAAATATGTAAAAATGAATAAACAGTGAATGTAAGTGAAAGGGAGGAAATAGAAGGGAAATGATGAGAGAGAATAAGTTACGGAAACCATGGTGTGTGTGGGTGTGTATGGGTGGGTGTGTCCGGGGCTCGGAGCCACAGAATCAGGAAAATGGGAGGCATATTTGGGAAACTATTTATTAGCCAATCCACTATGTGTTTAAAGAGAATGGTGGTACCTTTAGCAGAAATCAGGAAAGAAAATCATGTCTAACATATGGTAAGCTCAAACATTTACTGGACTGAGTATGTTGAGTGTAAGGGTGATAAGGATATCCAACCTACACTATTATTTTAGTCAGGAATTATAGGTAACTGTTAATAGGAACCTGATTATAGTCTCTTAAGTACTTTTCTCTCATTTAAAAGAAATTCAGAGGTTGATAGTCCAAAACTTGGCCACCCAAGTCTTTCTATCTTTTTGGTCTAACATCTTTAATGCACACCGTCCATCCTCAGGTTTGCTTTATAGTCCAATATGGCGGCTGAACTCCAACCCTCACATCTGCTTTCCAGAAGTTAGAAAGAAGCAAGGGTGAAGTAAAAAGTAAAAATGACTGCTGTATTAGTCTTCTATTGCTGCTGTAACAAATTACCTCAAACTTAGTAGCTTAAAATATATATATATATATATATATATATATTACCTTACAGTTTTACAGGTTAAAAATCTGACCTGGGTCTCACTGGGGTGCGATCAAGGTGTCAGCAGGGCAGCATTTCCTTCTGGAGCCTACAGGAGAGAATCTATTTCCTTCTCTTTTCCATCTTCTGGAGGCCACAGCATTCCTTGGCTTCGGGCCCCTTCCTCTAGCGGGCTGAGTCCTTCTTATGTTGCGTTACTTTGAACTCTTTCCCCTCTTTCACTTATACTTATCCATGTAATGACATTGGGCCGACCTGGATAATCTAGGATCCATCTGATTAACCACCTTAATTCTATCTGCAACTTTAATCCTTCTTCTCCATGTAAGTTAACATATTCACAGGTACCGGGGATTAGGACATGGTCATCTTTGGGGGGCATTAGTCAGCTTTCCACACTTGCCTGCAGCTGACTTAACTACCTCAACATGGACTTCTCAAAAGCTGTATCCAGTGCCTTTCTCCTACATTCAATGGCCCCTTCTATCTGTAAAGAAGGCTACACACAACACTACATTTGACAATATAGAGGCCTTTCCTATGGAATAAGGGAGAAAAGAATTGGATAGGCAACTGGCAGTCTCTGACACAAATATCTAGCATGTGAAGCCAGGACTAACGCTGGATTATTGCAAAAGCATCTTAATTGGCTGCCCTTGTTCTAGACTATATGTGTGTCTAAGCCACTGCAAGTTTAAGCTTTCTAAATCACATATGATTAAGACAAATTGGTGTTTTTAAATCTCTATCACTTACCTATTTTCTATGGGACACAAGCCAAATTCCTCAGCTGGATGCTTAGGGCCTTTCACATGCTAGCCCTTAATTATCTTTTCAGACTAATTTCTACCACTTGCTCTAACTCCAATAATCCTTCAACCCCTCAGGAACCTATAATTTGTTGATCCTGCCACTCTTTCACTATCCTCACCCCAACTTTTCTCCTGACGAAACTTAAAGGCATGGGCAACCATCAGTTATCTTTTATGCACACCCTCGGTTCTCCTGATCCCCTACTCATCAAGCAGAGGGGATGCTGTGGTGGCCGGGAAGAGTCCTTCAGTCCCGAAGGCCCCCAGTACAATACCCAAGCCAGGGGCATTTGCTGCTGAGGGCTCACAGCTGAGTCTCTCCCTGAGACCTGTCCTTAGCCAATGGGAGCCACTTCACCAAGGTTATGCCCCACCCCTGGAGACATCCCACATCCACTGATTGGTCCCTGAGGGGGATATAAGAGCTAAGCCCCCTTGGCTTCATTTGGAACAGTGCTGACAGTTCTACTGCAATAGCACCACACTCCTACCTCCCCTCTGCCCAATCTGCTACCCTCACTCCTTTACAGGTATTTCTCACAACAACAACCCCCAAAGCTTCCTACATGCAAATCTCTACCTCAGAGTGTGTTTCAAGAAACTAAAAATAGAGCTACCATATGATCCTGCAATCCCATTCCTGGGCATATATTGGAGAAAAACATGGTTCGAAAGGATACATGTACCCCCAATGTTCATTGCAGCGCTGTTTACAATTGCCAAGACATGGAAGCAACTTAAACGTCCATCGACAGATGAATGGATAAAGATGTGGTACATATGTATGATGGAATATTACTCAGCCATAAAAAAGAATGAAATAATGCCATTTGCAGCAACATGGATGGACTTGGAGATTATCATACTAAGTGAAGTAAGTCAGACAGAGAAAGACAAATACCATATGATACTGCTTATATGAAGAATCTAGAAAAAATTATACGAATGTTCTTATTTACAAAACAGCAACAGACTCACAGACTTAGAGACCAAACTTACGGTTACCAGGGGGAAGGGTTGAGTGGAGGGATAGATTGGGAGTTTGGGATTGACATGTACACACTGCTATATTTAAAACAGATAACCAACAAGGACCTACTGTACAGCACAGGGAATTCTGCTCAATATTCTGTAATAACCTAAATGGGAAAAGAATTTGAAAAAGGATACATGTATAACTATCATTTTGCGGTATACCTGAAACTAATACAATATTGTTAATCAACTGTACTCTAAAATAAAATTTAAACTAAAAGAAAAAGTAATTCTGACCTGAGACAATTGGTACCATGCGTTCTTGGAAGCAGACTCTAAAATAAGTTTTGGAGCCACATCACACACCAGCTAGCTGGCAATCAGGACTGCATCACCGGCTGTTAAGAGGTAATGAGTAGCTCCTGGCATGCTGTCATGGTACAATTGTTATAACTTCCACCAGTGGTAAACTGGATAAGGATACGCGTGTAATGAAATGCACTAGGAAGGATATCTCAGGAACCTGAAAGACACAGACTATGAAGTTGAATAACTGTTGTTGGGGGCTACTGATGCGTTGAGGAATGACAATGAAAGGCTGTGGGTGATTAATCATCAATTAAAGGTTAAGTGTGAAAGCCAGTATTTAAAGAGACCTCCTCTTCTGCAGCTAAAGAATCAGAAAGCCGAGGACCAGGGCCACTCAATGATAGGTGTAGCAGAATCCCAGTGGAGGCTGAATTCTCAGTGGAGGCTGAATTCTCAGACCCTGGGTAGCTGTTACGCCAAGACTAGGACCCTGATTAGGAAGAAATGAAACCCTGAGAACTGGAACTGGGACATCTGTGTTGATGAACTTGAGCAGGTCCAGGCCCACTCCTCCTCGTTAAGCTGGCATTTATGCCTTTTTTTAAGGACATTTATTCCTTTTTTTAGGTCTTGGCTTTGCAAAAGAATATGTGCCACTTCCTGCAGGACTGCCATGGAGATGATTCATAAAAGGTGGTTCTTATTAATCCTTAGGGAAAGATGATGGGCAGCTAACAAGGAAGTTGCTTAATTCACAGAAGCAAAAGAAATCAAGCGTGGATGATAGGAAACTGAAGGTAGTCACTCCAATCAAGAGTCAAAATCCTCTGAGCAGTTTCTGGAACAAATCCAGAGCCCACTACTTGAAAGAGAGGCTGAGTTCCCATGAAGAAAATTTATGGAACACAGAAAGCATATGTGAAAATAATTTTCCCAATCCTTCCAGAAAAGGCAGAGTGAAAGACAGTCATTTATTAAGAAAAGGGGAATGACTAGGTATTGTGAAGACACACTGAAATCTGAGATCTTCATGGTCACCCTGTTGGAGTGGGGGCTTCGGGAACCAGGTAATACATGGAGTCTTGTCCCAGGTCCAAATTACAGTGGCTCCACTTATTCACAGACCCACTCAGTGGTCATTTCTCTGATACCCAAAATGTACAGTTGAAACGAACATGCTTAAAAATTGGCAGGAGCCACACATGGTTCCTTGGACTGTGGAATAAGATTTATCAACTGAGAAATAAATCCAAGAGGAATCCTCTAAATCTTATCCTCTGGCTAAGATAGTAAATCAAAACAATACTTTATCCCAGGAGGCAATGGCAGAGATAGCTCACCCTCAAGACCAAAAGAATGCAGGGGTGATGGTCCCCATCACATTCCATTTAATGCACCATTCTGACCCCTACAAAAACCAGATGGATTGTGATGGATGACAGTGATATGCAGCAAATTTGAACAAGTAGTAACCCCAGTTGCAGCCACTTTTCCAGATGTGGGATCTTTGCTGGTCACACAGCCTTAAGCACATGGTATTCAGGCACCCACTTATCTGACAAATGTGCTCTTTTCCATCCCTGTCAAAAAGCAGGACCAGAAGCAGTTTGCATCCATGTGCAATGGACAAAAGTACACATATATACATTTGCCCCAAGGTGACCCTTCCTCTTTAACAGTACTGTCTAAAAGGACCTGAACAGTTTGGACACTTCACAGAACATCACATCATTCCACGATATGGATGATATCTCATTAGTCTGACTGGATGAACAAGAAGTGGCGAGTACATTAATAAGACACACGTGCGGGACAGTTGGAAATAAATCTTACAAAGAATTAGGGGACCACCATATCAGTGAAGTTTTTAGGGGTTCGGTTTTGGGTCATGCTGAGACACCCGTCTAAATTAAAGCACACGTTATTGTATATTGTACCTTCCACCACTAAGAAGGAAGAAGTGCCTGGTAAACCTCTTCACATTCTAGAGGCAGCTTATTCCACTCCTGGGATGCTGCCCTTGCCCGCTTACTGAGACACATAAAAGTCTTCCAGCTTCAAGTCAGGTCTCGAACAGGAATCAAGACCACAATACAGGAAAAGTCAACCACTTGGGCCATATGACCCAGCAGAATCATGGACTTTCCATCATATGGACTTTATACCAAGCTTTGATAGAAGAATCACAACACAAACTCTTAGACATCTGAAGCAAGGCTATGCTTTTGCTAACAGATAACTATAATTTATTTGGCATAATGTTCCTTGCATTGCTACTGGACCCTGGTAGAGATAAAGTATTTGACCACTGAATATTAAGCGGCCATATGGCAAGAACCACCCATTATGGGCAAGATTCTATTAGCCATCTGTAAGGAATGGAAAGATCTAGGTTTTGTAAGGTCAGGAGGGCCCAGCGGCAGCTTACTGTAAGATGGACGTGGTACACCAGCATCAGGCATAAGCAGGACTGAGGCACGTACGAGCTGCAGGGGCAGATAGCCCCGCCCCCTGTGTTATCCACCACAGTTGCACCAATGCCTGTCTCTAAGCTCATACCTATGACTGCATGGGGTGGAGATGACTCTGGCAGGGGATGAAAAAGTTTAAGTTCAGATCATGGCTGTGTTGGTTCAGTATGTAGTTACAAGACAAATGAGGGTTGCTGCTGTATTACAGCCTCGCTCAAAGGTGACACCAAAAGACAGTGGTGAGAGGACGTTCTCCCAAAGGGCAGACTTCAGGTGAAAAACCTGTTCATCTACTTGTGTGGAGAAAGAAATGGCCTGAGACTTAAATATACATGGACTCGTGGGCAGTGATAATGGACGTGGCTTGGTCAGAACCTAGGAAGTTTGGAAGATTGTGGACAAGAGGTCAGGGGAAAGGATATGTGAATGGAAGTGTGGGAGGAATCACAAAGTACGAGAATCTTTCTTGGTGGCTATGCCATGGAATAAGCACTAAACAACCAAAGGGACAGAATAATTTATCCAGCCACTGTTATTTGTCACCCCAGGGCCAGCATAACAGGCTTCTGAAGAGAGTAGCCATGGTAATAGGGTTAGAGGCTATTCATGGACGCAAAAGCATGGAATACCACTCAACAGTGGGTGGTATCCAATGATGCTGGTACCACTCAGCATCTAGGTACTGATGCTGCCTCCTCATGCTGCCAAATGCTCAACCTTCTAGCAACAGAAACAAACAGCCAACCCCCGATGTGGCCCTGTCACTAGAGCAGACTAACAAGACATTGGTGGTTAAGTTTATTACACTGAATCTCTTTCACGCTGGAAGGAACAGCAATTCATTTTCACAGGAAACCCAAACCCAGTGTGGGTTTGCCTTTCCTGCCCAAAATGTCTTGACCAGCACTACTATCCAAGAGCATTCAGAATGTTTGATCCGCCGGCACGAAATGCCATATTACGTTGACTGCGTCACGAAACTTTACGTAAAAGTAGGTGTGGCAGAGGGCACCTGAACGTAAGATCCCCTAGTCCCATCATATCCTGTGTACCATCCCAATCTATGAAACTGACTAAGCAGTAGAATGACCTTTCAAAGGTGTAGCTGAGCCACCAGCTTGGAGATGAGACTCTGAAAGGATGAGGTGCTATCCTCCAGGACACAGTGTACACCTTAATCCCATGACTACTTTATGATCCCATGTCCCCAGTATGTATAATGCATGGGTCTGGGAACCAGGTGGCCCTTCTTACTAGCACTCCCAGTGACCCACTTGGGAATATGTGCTTCCTGTCCCCACAGATTTATAGCTCCTCATTCCCAAAATGGAAATCAAACAAGAAACACATTATGTTCCCACTAAACTTAACTATGCCTGTCACCTGGTCACTTTGAGCTCCTTGTACCAAAATACCAGCAGTTGAAGAAAGGTGTCACCATACTGGTAGAAGAAATGGACCCTGATCATCAGAAGAAGATAGGATGATTCTTCCATAAGGGGGAAGTGAAAACTGTGTCTGGCAACCAGGTAATCCAATGTGGCATCTCTTGGTACATCCCTGCCCAATTTGGATGGTAAATGGACAAATGCAACAGCCAAAACCTGGGAATGGCTTGGTCACCGGGGGCTCAGACACCTCATATATGAAAACCAGGGAAGCCATCCAGATAAGCAGATGTGCCGGCCAAGGGAGGAGAGAATCTAGAATGGGTAAGGAATACAGAGCTAATGAGTATCAGTGACAGCGTCCAAACCAGTTACAAAGGTACAATTAGTCCCACTAACCTTCTTCTTGCAAGTTTGCCTGGGAAAAGAGATCAGTCAGAAGATTAGAGGAGTTCTTCCTAGCAGGGGTAAACTTAGTACATAAGCACTCAGCGCACAGGGTGAACTGTAGTGGGTTGTGTGGTCTTGCACATGTTACCTCCCCTTAGGACTGAGGCACTTATTACCTCAGCTCCTAGCAGTATTGATGGCTTCCATCTCACAGCTAAGTCCTTCTTGAAGAATTCCCTTCACCCAAAGGAAGGCTCCTTGCCCAAGGCAGTGCCTCTTCTCCAGGGGAATCCCATATCTAAATATCTACAAAGGGGCACAAACCACCCCCAGCTCCTTGCCTCAATTTGGGACAACTCTGAAGGTATCCCAGCCTCACAGCTCCCTGAGACTCTGTTACACCTGCATCACCGTTCAACCTCTCCTCTGCCCGGCCCTCCTTCCCTCCCTTCTTCACAGATGTTGCTTCTGAGAGCACTCCTCCATAAACTTCCTGCACACAAATCTCCATCTCAGAGTCTGTTTTCTGGAAACCCAATCTAATCTGGCAAAATCAGAACCCTGGCTAAATCCAACTCTTCAATTACTCTATGCCTGAACCCATGCAACTGAAAATAGCTGGAGAAAAATACACAAGCATGCCAACTAGTCTCATCTTACATTCGTGCTCACTCAACCTTATATGGGTCCTTAACACTCCCCAGAAATCATTCTTTTCTTCCCTAATCCATTCTTTCTTAACTCTCTCCAGGACAACCATTTCAGATTTTCTTCTCTGATCTCCAACACCTCCCTCCCCCGCTTCACTCTCTGCTAGTCAATCTTGCTTTCTACTATAATTTTTTATATGAAGCAATTAGAACAGAATTTTAAATACCTACAACTCCGTATCTACCTACCTACCAGAATCAGAGTGAATATACTCCACTTTCTCTGTTATTATTTTGAATGTGTTTGCCATACTCCCTCCACCTATACACTAAATCTTTATTTTCTCTTGCTCCACCAACTCTTCTCTCTTTCCTGTATCATCAAACTTTTCCCTTCCATTAGATCAACAGCAACATCATAAAATATGCTGAGATTTCTCTGATCTTAAAAAAATTCCTTCCTTAATCCAGTTTTCTCCTTCTACTTATTTTTCTCCTTCCCTCATAGTATGACTTTTTGAGAGAATTGTATTGAGATATAATTCACATACCATAAAATTCACTCATTTAAAGTATACAATTCAATGGTTTTAGTATTCAGAGTTGCACAGTCTTTAGCGCAATATAACTTTAGAATATTTTTATCACCCCCAAAGGTCATTCCCTACCCATCCCTGTCTCCTACCCCCAGACCCAGGCAACCACTAGTCTACTTTTTGTCTCTATAGATTTGACTATGCTGGACTTTTCATTTACATGGAAATTAATATCTGGTCTTTTGTGACTAGCTTCTTTCACTTAGCCTAATGTTTTCAAGGTTCATCCCTGTTGCATCAAGTATCAGTGAGTCATTCCTTTTAATTGCCAAATAGTATTCCACTGTGAGGATACGCCATATTTTATTCATCAGTTAATGGGCATTTGGGTCACTTCTACTTTTTGGCTATTATGAATAAAGCTGCTATGAACATTCATGCACACGTTTTTGTGTAGATGTATGTTTTTACTTGAGTATATACTAGGAATGGAATTATTTATTGGGCCATACGGTAACCCTATGTTTAACTTTTTGAGGAACTGCCAGGCTGTTTTCCAAAGCAGCAGCACCATTTTACATTCTCACCGGCAGCACATGAAGGTTCCAACGTCTCCAAATCCTTTCCTTGCCAATCCATGTTATTATCTGTCATTTTTATTATAGCCATCCTAGCGGGTGAAAAGTGGTAGCTTGTTGTGGTTTTGATGCATTTCCCTGATGGCTAATGATGTTGAGCCTCTATCCCTTTATGTGTTCCCATTCTTTCTTAAACACACGCAAGTTTCTGTCCCCATCACTGCACTGAAATGGCTCTTCACAAGGCTACCAATGACCTCCACACTGCTATATCCAAAGGTCATTCCTCAGTCCTCATCTTTGTTTACCTATCAGCCGCTTTTGACGTAAGTGAAAAGCTCTCCTTGAAACACTTCATATTCTTGGCTTCCAGGACAACACATCATCTTTGTTGTCCTTCTTCATTTCTGGCTGCCCCTCCTTACCTGCTTTCCCCAGTTTGTCCTCATCTCGCTGACTTCTTAATGTTAGATTCCCCCAAAGCTCAGTTCTAGAATGTCTTCTTTCTTACTATTTACACTTATTGCCTATGTAATGTCATCTATGATCTACATGACCTCTTCTAGATTCATGACTTTAAATGCCATCTATATAGTTAGGGTGACTCTCTACCTAGTCATGACGCCTCTCAATGTTATTTCTTCAACCTGGATCCTGGATCTCTCCCCATATAGCCAAAACTGCCTATTTAATATCACCGCTTGGATATCACCATTTAACACGCCCCCAAACTGAGCTCCTGTCGTTTTTCCCAAAACCAGTTCCTCTCCTTTCTCAATTTATGGCAACTCAGGCTTAAAAACTTGGAGCCGTTCTTGATTCTTCCTTCTCTCGTACCTCATGTCCAAAGTGTCGTGAATTTCTGTGGCTCCCCGTCATACTAAATCTACAAAGTGACCACTTCTCACCACCCCCACTACCCTACTGCAGTTCAAGTCAATGCCATCTCTCACCTGGACTGTCAAGATAGCCTCCTAAATAGTCCCCCCGTTTCTGCCCTTGACTCCCTGCAGCCATTTCCCAACATAACAGCCGGAGCGGTGCTGTTAAAGCCTAAGTCGGACGTCTTTCCGCTCTGCTCAGATTCCTCCAATCGTTCTCCATCTGCTTGTACTACAAGCCACTGTCCTTACTGTGACCCACAGAGTCCAAACCATCCGCCTCCTCCTGACTTCTCTCATCTCATCGCCTCCTAGCCTCCACTCCATCCTTCCATTCTTGTCATCCTGACCTCCTTTGTATCCCTCGAAGACTCCACGTCTGCCCCTAGCTCAGGACTTGGCCCTTTCTGTTCCCTCTACTCAAAGCATCCTCACCTCTGATCCTCATAGGATTTGTTCCCTTACTTCCTTCAGACCTTTACCCAGAGGCCACCTTCTCAGGGAGACTCTCCTGGTCCCCCATCTAAAATGTCAGTCCCCCTGCAAACATTTCGTATGTCTCATGCCTGCTTCATTCTTGCCCTTTACCACTTATCGTATGTAACTTACTCTATACTTTATAACTATTCATCTTATTTTCTGTCTCCTCAACTAGACTGTAAACTCTGTAAGCACGGAGCCTTGTCCGTTCATTCACTGATATACCCCAAGCAACTGGAAAAGCACTTGCCACGTAGCAGGCATCAAATAAATATTTGTCACATGAGTACCTTTGCCACATCTGCTCTCCCTAGAATGTTCTTCCTCCTCTTCTCCGTTCAGACATATTTACCCATCCAGACAGAAATCAACAATTACTTTCTCTCTGCAGCTTCCCCAGCTCTGCTGACCTCTCTTCCCCCTGTCAGAGTTCGTTGCTCCCTCCTGTGTGCTAAACAAGCACGTTATATTTAACCTCTGCTGTGATACTCGAAACACTCTGTGACTTTCAGTATCTAACTTTCCCACGAGATAACGAGTTTCTTCAATGCAGAAGCATCACCTTTTTATTTTTTTCCATTAACTCTGGTGCCTGGCCCGTAGTAAAATGCAGTAAAAGTGTTGAATGAATCAGCAAACATAGTGTCTCTGCTTTTCAGTCCGTCGCTCCCCTTTTCACCACCCCTCACCACTATCCAAATGCCGGCCAGGTCCTCTGCTCCCAAGTTACCCATGACCCCCACTCCAACCAGATCTTACAGACAAGGTCTGTTCCCTGTTCCCAGGTTCTCCCCTCTGCTCTCCTACCCCTGGTCAGACGGTTATTCTCTCAGAGCTCTGCTAAGTCAGATACTATGACAAACTCATAAGCACCAAGATCCTAGTAGATTTAATGCACTGACTACTGAATATTATATTTTAAAGTTACCACACATTTTTTTAAATTCAGGAAATGAAGCAACAAGTGCTGAGGAAGGAAATTTGGGGGTGGGGGACACACACGTTCCTTTTGAAGGTGCTGCTTGGTGCCGGCCTGACTGCTGTGATTTGGAAGGTTTTGAGGGCAGGTGAATTCACTGGGTGAATTAACTTATCAGATTATTCCCTAGGAACAGAGAGATTATTTCTTGAGGACAGAGGAGAAGAGCTGGGACACACTGGACATCTGGAGGGAGAGAGGGCAGCTCCACCAAAGCAATGACATGGGAGAGCTGGGTGATGCCACCACCACCACAGACAGACCCAGGAGAGTTCTGATCCCCTCCCAGCCGCGCCACTTTGCCTTCAATGGGACCAATTCCACGGGGAAGCCATGGTCCAAATAATCCAATGCAGCAATGACCCATCAAAAGAAGAGGCCACACAATATGAATCCTAAGAAAATATTCTGGAAACCAGAAAGCACTATTAATTCAGCAACAAACATTCGCTGAGCCCAGAAAGGTAGAAGCATCTCCAAATATATATTGAGTGCTGAGTGCCAGCCCTGTGAAACAACTGGGCACCAGGGCCACAAAGATGAGTAAAGGAAATCCCTGGTTTGAAAGAAAAAGTCTAATAAGTGAAAAATCACTGCAAACTAGTAGGATGAGTACTGGAGAACAGATGTGTCAACACACTACAGTATACAGGCAGCATTCAGCTCTGGTTACATGAGAAACTGTCACATACTATGTAACACTCGAGGCAGGTCTTCAAGGACGAGCAGGAGTTTTCTGGGCAAACAGGGAAAATGGTAGAAGGAACAGCATATAAAAGGCACAGCATCAGGAAGTCACCTGTCTTGGGGAAAAACACTAGTCATATGATATGACTGGATCAGAGGCTTTGAGGATGTGGTGGTAAATGAGATTCAGAGATAGTAACGGATCAGGTTATGAGGATCTTGAAGGCCATACTAAAAAGCTTAGACTTTATCTGTTTAGATGATGCTACGCTGTTTAAGAATCTAAAGCAAGGGACTAACATGTTCAGAATTTCATTTCTGGAAGATCACTCTAGCTGTAGCATGCGGTATGGATTGGAAAGTGAGGAAGACTGGACTTAAAAAGACCAATTTGTGGACAACTGGAATGGAGGTAGACAAGAGTCTGAGTTAGGCAACAATAGTAGAGATGGACAAGAATGGGCAGATACAAGATATATGAGGAGACAGTCAAAAAGCCTCATGACTAATTGGCTGTGATGGGGAGGAGTCACGAATAATATGGTCGATTATTTTTTGATTTTTTTTTTTTTTTTTTTTTTTTTTTTTTGCAGTACCCGGGCCTCTCACCGTTGTGGCCTCTCCCGTTTCGGAGCACAGGCTCCGGACGCACAGGCCCAGCGGCCATGGCTCACGGGCCCAGCCGCTCTGTGGCACGTGGGATCTTCCCGGACCGGGACACGAACCCGTGTCCCCTGCATCGGCAGGCGGACTCCCAACCACTGCGCCACCAGGGAAGCCCTGGTCGATTGTTTTGACTGATCTAGTGGATTTGCTGATGCGGGTGATACTGAATGCACAGGAAGCTTTTTTGCGGGACAGGTACATACATGTGCTGGGGCATATTGAGTCTGATGTTCCTGGGAGACATCAAGGTGGAGGTCTGGGAGGCAAATGGGATGTGGACAGTCAATCGGGAGATAGATCTAACTTGAAGATGTAAACTTCAAAACCACATCAATACATGGTTCTGGTGGAAACCCACAGGTATAGTTCAACTGTCCTAAGGAAGCATGTTAAGAGACAACCACAGTATGCCCAAGTATGAAGACAGGCTGAAAAGGGGAGCCATACAAGAGATTATCTGGAGATATGCAAACTATTATAGATAAAATGGATAAACAACAAGGTCCCACCGTAGAGTGCAGGGAACTATTCAATATCTTGTGATAAACCGTAATAGAAAAGAGTATGAAAAAGGATAGATATATATGTATAACTGAGTATCTGCTGTACAGCAGAGCGATCAACACAACATTGTAAATCAACTGTACTTCAAAAAAATAAAGGTTATCTGGAGATAGAAGAGGAAAATACAGAGAAGCGTCTCAATGAAAGAGTGTTAAACACACAGCAAGGCCAAAAAAGAGATCTTAAAGGTCTGAAAATGTTCATTGAATTTAACAATACAGAGGCCATTGGTGAGCTTGGTGGGCGCACATTTGGAGAAGGGATGCGGACCAGGGGAGACAAGCGAGGCACCCAGGGAACAAAATTTAAGGTGGTGCTTGCTCTCAAAGATGTACACAAGCAGGATCAGCACCTGAGAGTGAGTTCTGCCTTAAATCTCTCACCTCAGGTGCCTCGTCTTCCTCACCCCAGTCCTGCCCATTCTGAAGAGTAAATGAGAGGGAAGCAAGTAGAGTCAGCAAGCTTAATTTTACTACCCTGACCCAACTTCTCCATCTCTTTCTTTTACAAATCACGGTAGGCTTAAGCTACCACGTTTTGTCTTACATGAACCCCAACACAGGCCACATTTGACTGGCCCAGGCATGAACACCTGATCCAAGGGCAGCTAATCCTAAATTCTCAGCATACTGGGCAAAGCGCACTTCCTCTCCTAAGACTCCGATCAAGAAAATATCATGAGAATTTATTAGTTGGCAATAGAAGAAAAGTTGAAGAAAGCTGACCATTTAAAGGCCAGAACAGCCACAGTGGGTCACACACAGACCAAAGCTACAGGAAGACTGAGTTCTAAGTAAACTAAGGAATTCTATGGTACAGAGAAAAAACAGAATCCGGTAGTGGAGAGAAGTGGGGCCGCTGCAAGAGGACGAAGATACCACTGGTCTCTACAACCCTCTCAGCTCCAGAGAGCTTTTTCGTCTCCTGTGCAGACACGTGTACATTAAGTTCCTTTATTCCTCAAGTTAGAGCTGAGCGTCTCTCTTCTTTGCAACCAGTAGAGCCTGATTCAAGTTATTTTTAAAGGAGCCTTGTCTGTGAAGGAAAAATGTAAGGCAACAGGAGAACAAGGGTTATGTACAAGAAAGGTCATTTGCGTTCTATAAAATGGAATGAAAAGATGTTCGTAAGCTACTTTGAGTAACTGGATCAGCTGTTGGTCCTACCGATTTGTTCCTAAAGTATTCTGGATTGGGAAGGGGGCTAATGCTTGCCCAACTCATTCGGACTCATCTCTGTCTCCTTACCCATGAGGTAGTGATGTGAGCATCTACCTACTTTTCTCACAGGGTGGATACTTATTATTCAATACATTGAAACACTGGGTACCATACTAAAAAGTGAAGGTGTGAGGTGTCAGGCACCATCAGTCATATCAATCCCAGAAGCAACTGTTTACAAGCCCTCTTTAGTAAAATCGGCCGCAGGTCCACTGAACCATGCTACACCCACCCCGCCCCGCCTACCCGCCACTTCTTTCTCCCTCTCACAGCGCTTGAAGTTCTATACTTACCCTCTGCCATTGCTGTCTTACTTCTGGCTGAGTTTTGCTAATATCCAATAACTGGATAATCAACACATCTCACCTGGAAACATTCTAACACGTTCGTTCACCTGAAAATAGTTATTCCAGCTATGATGGGCAAGACAGCCCTTTAGAAATGGTAAACAGTAGGTGGTAATGGCCACGACAGTGACAGTAGTAAGCACTGGTGATGGCAGTTGTTGTCATAGCTACACTATAGAAAATCACATTGGGTAATCTGAAATTGAACTTAACTCTTCCATCTTTATACCTCACACAGAACTCTATGTTGGCCCTTTTATTTTTTTAAACCAGTTTTTTCATGCCATGATACCAATTTTAATATAATTGGGGAGTATCATAAACCTAATTCGTTAGCAGACAGCGGAGAGTAACCTTGTTACAACACAGTCTCATGTGCCGCACAGCCCTCTGCTCCCTGCCCACGAAGTCCAAAGGGTGGTCCAGGAGGAAGATCTGGGTGCTTTAAAAGCCTCTGCGGCAGTAGCAGCACTTTGGGATTCTAGGAGAACAGCGGATCCATTTTGTCACCTAATGTGAGAACAGGTTTTTCAACCCTTCTCTTGGTCAACACTGAGAGTCAATCTATTAGTTCAGATTACCTGATGACACAGTCTGTAAACAGGGCCCGTGCAAACTAGGGAAAAGTAACATGGGTAACAGCCATCTTTGGCCCCGGACTGACTGGATATGTGGGTGCTCTGGGCATGCCCAGGTCTTCTGATTGGCCGATGGTGGGGAAAGGAAAGCACTAACATTTAACAACTAATCCAGTGCTCTAAAGGTACCTGGGCAGCGCCCAGCACTTCCTCTTCTGTGTCAGACTTCAAGAAGTCTTTTACCCTGGCTTGTTGAGCCTGGCTAAGGATGAGGTAAAAGAGATATAAGGTCTCCTTTCTGCTCTGTACTTACCTGTCAATTGAGGAGAACGTTTGTAAAGAATGCACCTGGGATGATGGGTACACGAAATCCCCTGATACTATTCTCCCCACTCTTGTCAATGTTTGAAATCTTCCAGAATAAAGAGTTAAACCAGAAAGAAAAGGCAGTTTTATATACTATTTAACTTTAGGGTTTGGGGAAAAGAGATCTTTCTCCCCCAAACATTTTCCACCACCTCCTAGTCAATGCTTTTCATTTCACAGTTGGAAATAAGATTGGAAATACAAACACAAATAGGGACGAACAGTGACTAGAATTCACATTCAGATGGGAACTACTGAAAGCAGATCCTTTCGCAGGAGGGAGCAGCAGGGTACCCGGCACCTGGAGGGGGAGAACGGGACACGGAGACGAGAAACTGGGAGTTTCACAGTCATATTTTATCGACTTCACAGTGTGGCCATCTCTCTGCCTCAAAAGGTTCTTTGCGGAGGCAACTGGTGCTTACTGAGATCCCCTCTCCTCCCATGAGTTTGCAATCCTGCCCCATCCCCGCCACAGTTATCCTGGGCTTCAGAGACAAAGTCCTTCGCTGGCTTTTGACCCCTGCCCCCTTAATAATATTAGACCATAAAGTTGCTTAGCAGAGAGGAGTTGCCATGACGACAACACCCCTATCTCTGTAGCAATGCCAGCACCGAGACCCAGGGGCTCGGGCACATGGCAAAAGGACAGCTTGCGAGGAACAATGGAGGGAGCCGACGGCAGATTCTTTTCATGCCTAATTACCCATGAACACATGGCACAATGGCTTATTTAACTCTGCCTTGGCTCAGAATGGAGACAGGTCCTTGTTCCAGCTGGAAAGGATTCCAGCCCTGGCCCTTGCCTGCTACGTCAGAGAGGGGCAGAGGGACAAGAAGAGTGAGTGATTGAAATGCACAGACCTTGTCTTCTTAATTATTTTGCATTTGGCTATCTTTCCTTGTCACAGAAGCTAATTATTCCAAGTCAGGAAAATTGTTCCACCGAAGGTTAAGCCACAAGCTGAATGCTGACCGGTGTTAGGAGCAACCATTTCCCATGGCTTGCTAGGCAGTAGGATATCATTCTCTCTCAGAACTGACCCAGACAGGCAGAGGGCAGAATGACTCAGTAAATCCTCAGGATGTATAAGGTAACCTTCCTGGCTTCTTTCTCACTGTTCCAGAAACCCTAGAGTAGAATTCAGGCCTCACCTCATGGAATGTTGCAGGCTGTGGAAAAGCAGTCTTGCCAGGACCAGGCTGTAAGGAGAGCCCAGGCAGAAGAAACAGGACAGAGCTGGGGGCAAGGGGGAGTCTCCACTCTGTGCAGCAAGCAGGCTCAGGACTGCGCCACTTCCTCCACTTGGCGAGCTCACTACCATCCCGAAGTGCTTTTCAGTCATCAAAGATGATGCGTGAGCCAAAGAGGCTGCTGTCTCATAGGAATGAGGAGGATGAATGGTCTTCAGAGATTCATGCCACTGGCTCTCTTCTGGGTTTTCTGCCATAGCAGCCAACTACACGAGATAATCGATTACCAAAACTACACTCAAGTGAACTCAGATAACACTGCCTTAAACATCTGTCTAGATCCCTGCTCCAGCTGTGACCCTTATCACTTTCCTTCCAGTGTGACTTACTATTCCTTATCTCATTCAAGTAATCACAGGCAGACAGGGTCAAAGGCTTTCCAGCTCTCTTTCCTGGCTCAGCAAAACCCAGTGGGCTCTGGGTTTCTTATATTCTAACTGAGCACACTAGAATATAGTATTTTAGAACCCATCAGTCTGGGAGAACCCAGGGCACACTCTCATAAAGGTAGTAAGAAATGCACTAGGATGGGATCACTGCGATCTTTGAGAAGCTCAGAGTGGCTGTCCTCTGTAGAACAGAACTGATAGGAGATGTAGCCATGAGATTGAACTTCTTGATATTAAGTGGAGTTTCAAATGAGGTTCAGAGTAAGATAAGGCTTTGCTACAGGCCCAGCCTCTAGTTCAAACTCAGGACTAGATACAATTGCCACTCAGGACTAAATTCAATGGTACTAGGGGTACCAGAGGTACCAGACACAGATAAAGATGTACAGAATTTCCAGCTCCACTAGGACACTTAGAGCACAGACCTGGGAAGGTGGCGGGAAACCATGTCTTCTGCAGCAGAAAATGGCTGCCGTTTGAAAAGAAGCTTATGGGTAAATGAACGACAATGGGATACCAAGTGGTTGTGTGATGAGGGCTGCCCATCAGAAGGTGGGTGTTATCTAATCAACTGATCATGAGGTCAGGTAGGTAAGGAGAAATTCCCATGGTGATGGAAAGTGTGCGTCAGGCCTATGGATATTCAGAAGGCATCAGTAAATGACATGAGTGAGCAGTCAGAATTCCATGCCCCTTCTCCCATTTCTCCTTCAACTCACACCTATAAAGGAGAGGACACATAGTTCAAACCTAGTTTAAAAATGGGGCTATACCATACTTGGTGCTAGCAAAAATGGACTGCTGACACTTTTCAGCCTCATCCAGGAGTGACACTAAGGACAATGGTGAAGGAAAATTCTCCCAGAGGTCAGAACTTCAAAACAGTAATCTAGGCCGTTCACTTCATATAGAGGAAGGCCTGAGGTCCCAATATGTACATGAACTCCTGAGAAGTGGCCAGTTACTTGGCTGAAAGGGACACCACTAGAATTTTTGTGTATTTATTTCCTATGGCTGCTGTTACAAAGTACCACAAACTTCGTGGCATAAAGCCACAGACATTTATTCCCTCACAGTTTTGGAGGCCTGAAGTCCAAAAATACCATCACCGGATCGAAAGAAAGGTGTTGGAGGCTTGAAGGAAAACCCATTCCTCGCCTCTTCCAGCTTCTGATGGCTACTGGCACTCCTGGGCTTGTGGCCGCATTGCTCCAATCTGGTCTCCATCTTCACAGTGCCTTCTCCTCAGATTCTATCAACTTCCTCTGCCTCTTTCTTATAAAGACACATGTGATTTTAAGACCCACCCAGAGAACCCCAGATAATCTAACAATCTCAGGGGCCTTAATCTAATCACATCTGCAAAGACCATTTTTCCAAATAAGATAATATTTACAGATTCCAGAAATTAAGACCAGATACCTTTAGAGGCTACCATCAATCTACCACAATTTGGGACTAGGAGGTCTTGGAAAGACAATTGTCAGTGGGCCTATGGGAGGGGGCACAAAAACTGCGAGAATTTTTCTGTCTCGTGTTACTATCCGCGAAATGTATTCACCCCAGAAAACGTTCTCAGTCCCCAGGGAAACAGCGTGCCCTCCTGTGGATGTCAGCCAGCCTCTCAGTTTGGCTTAGTACCAACTCAGGGCCTCTAAGCCATCCCTGAGCGGCTATGGCAGCAAAGGTGGAGTACTGCATGGTCACAACAGCAAGGGCTCCATCCCACCAGGGTTCTTGATATTCCACAACCTGCCAGCTACAGAGACCGATTCTAACCGCTCGATAGGGTACCATTCCTCTAGGACAGTGCTTCTGAATCAATCTGTGGTGAGCAACCAGGTTTGTTTGTTTTTAAACTTTTAAATGTTATGGAAATTACTTTTATATAATACAGTGAAATGAATTACTAGAAAATTACTAGATGCTTGAATGTGGCAACAATGTCAAATTATTTTAATTTTCTAGACTCTTCCTTTCAATTTCTATACGTATCACAGATTGGTAAAAGGCCCATCACGTCGCA
Source organism: Delphinapterus leucas (assembly GCF_059928025.1). NCBI lineage: Eukaryota > Metazoa > Chordata > Mammalia > Artiodactyla > Monodontidae > Delphinapterus > Delphinapterus leucas. The sequence continues at coordinate 98,616,323 of NC_143135.1, forward strand.
TGGACCTCATTTTGAGTAGCACTGCCCTATAAATAGGCCAGCACCTATCGCTGGATCAATTCCATCAGCTCCTTTCCATCCTGAAAGGAGCAGTAGTTCTTCTCTACACAAGGTTATACCTGCTCAGAAAATGGGTTTTCATTCCGTGCACGTTGCTTTCACCAGCACCACAATCCAAACGCCTAATCAATTGATGTGGTATGACACTCAGCATTGCCTCAGACCGACAGAAATATTTTACAGCCAAGGAGGTGCAACATTGGACATACGACCACAGGATTCGCTGTGTTACCATGTGCCCCATGACACACAGCCAGCCAGCCAACCAGCACGATGGAACAGCCCCTGTCTCCAAAGGCTGGACTACATGAATCTAGGAACCAAAGGAGAGTAGTGTGGTCGAACCCTCTCAGAATCACTCCCAGTGACTTAACGTGCAAAATGTATGCTTCCCCCTTTCTGCATTGTCAGACTCTGCCAGGTTAAAGGTCCTGGCCCTTTGGAGAGAAGGCTTCCTCCAGTTCTACTGAATTGAAAGCAAGAGCAGCCAGAGAGCCACTCTTCACTCCCCACCTCAATGGACCAGAGGTCAAAGAAAAGAATTACTGGACTCCTGGTGCTAATTAAACCTGATTACTATGAAAAATTAGGATTGCTGCTCTACAGTGAGAGCAGGGAGTCTGAGGGATACCCTGGAAGCCAGGGATCCACTGAGGCTTCTCTCTGTTTTCATGTCCAGTAACAGCAAATCAGCAACTGCAGCAACCGTAACTTAGATGGTCGAGGTAACTTAGTGCACAAACCCCTCAGGGGTGGAAATCTAGATTATTCCACCAGGCTGCTAAAGCGTTGGCTGATGGAAAGGAAATTCTAAAAGAAGTGGAGGAGAGGAGAGATGATTATCAAAAATGGCCTTGGGACCAGCTGCTGCTTATTTCCATGATCTTTTTTTTGTTTTATTTTTGCGGTACGCGGGCCTCTCACTGTTGTGGCCTCTCCCATTGCGGAGCACAGGCTCCGGACGCGCAGGCTCAGCGGTCATGGCTCACGGGCCCAGCCGCTCCGCGGCATGTGGGATCCTCCCAGACCGGGGCACGAACCCGTGTCCCCTGCATCGGCAGGCGGACTCCCAACCACTGTGCCACCAGGGAAGCCCCTCCGTGATCTTCTTGATGTAAGTCTTATGCCAGATTGCTGCTGCTGGCACTATCCTGAAGGGCTCTTTGTGATTAGGTAGACTTCTACCAGTCCTGTCAGAAGATAAGTGACAGCACTTTGTTCTCACAAAAATGGAGGCACCATATTATAACTGAGAAGCAGATGCAACAGAAGGGCCCAAAGAGAGTTAATGGTGCAAGTGTTACACTGTCAGTCACTTATTTTGCACCATCCTCTCAGCTTCATCAATTTTGGGGACGCTTGACCACTTGTTCCACCCCAGTCGCCACTGCAACAACAAACTCTCTGTGGACATGAGTTTACTTAATTCCAAGCAGTAGACACCATGGTAACATATCCTCATATTGGCACATCCTCTGCCTCACTCCTCTTTTTCTTCACTCCTCCTTCCTGGTATTATATACCTTAATAAAGTGGTAGCTCATAAGCTCTTGTCTCAGCCTCTGTTTTCTGTGAAGACCCAGGCTAAGATATTAGCCAAAGGTCCTCTGCCAGTGACTTGCAGTTTGTGCTGTCACTACCCTTCTGCCTAGCGTGGGTCACCGATTATTTACACTATAAATAATAAAGTATATTCCTCCTGCTAAAGTGGAACACCTTTCTTTAGCTTATCCAACAGTTAAAAAGAGTTTCTAGACAGGCTGAAATATGAAAGTCAGGTAAAAAGAGTTTAAGGAGGCAGAAAGCCGTCACAAAGATCAAGAGGTTGGCATAGGAAAAAGGAAAAGGAAAACGTTCTCCATCATCAGAAGAATACACAGAATATGAAGGTCTTCCCAGTGACACCAAATTGAGATCTTCTGAAGAAAAACACTGTCAAAAATGCAACATTCCATCTTCCGTAAAAAAAGTAAAGCGACTTTAGGAGCATTAGCAATGCTGAGAAAGTCTGTCATCACCTTTAGCTAGAATAGATCAGTTAGAGTCCTCTTCAAGATGTATAAAGAAACCTCATTTAAATCTTCTATGGTAATGGGTAAAAATGCTATTTTCCTAGAGTGCATGTTATAAAGTGTATGAATGTAGGGAGAGATCTAAATTTTAGTTTACTACTGGCATGCACAGTCACAAAAGTTTGGAAACTGATGCTCTAGACAATTGGAAACAATTGAAGTTTTTTTTGAGCAAGAAAGTGATATATGATCAGAGGAAAGTTTTAGGAAGATTAGGAAAATTCTTAAAATGGAGAAAACCATTTGGAGTTATCCTAACAATTAGGAATACCTAATCTCTTTTCTCATGTGTGAATTTTCAGTAGCATTAACAGGCATCTTTATTTTATTCCTGGCCTCAATGAGAATGTTGCTGTTGTGTCACAAGGACAAAATTACTAATAAATGTAGAATAAGCATTCTTTATTAGATTGTGAAAGTATATTCTCTTACTATTTTTCAAGAGAACAAGTGGAAATAAAAAAAGAAATCAAAGAAATAATCCAAGAAAAACAAGAAATTTTTTTTAAAGTGTATTGTGTATTAAATAAAAGGACTGACTACATGCCAGGTGAATAAGTTACTTTAAAAAAATGTTTTAACTTACATAACCATGTCCTAGCAATTCTTTAAATTACAAAGAAATACATTCCTATAGTCTCTGTGTGGGAAAAATAAAAAAAGATTAAAAACATTAGTGAAGTCTCTGACATCTCAGCAATTCTAAACACCAATACAACATCTTATAAGAATTGAAGAGAAAACTATTTTGACATAAAAATGTTTTTCCATCCAAAACACCTTTCATGTGTAAAGCATGGAAGGCAGCAGCTCAGATCTTAGTGAAATTCATGTCCTCTCACCCTGAGTAAAGGCCAAGTCCTAAGCAAAACACAGTACTCCATCTTATAGTAACTGGACATATATCCGGAGATATGTGATCTGAATTCTTTCAATCAAAATCTGCCCTTGTAATTTTATTGACCAAAGTTGAAAGAAAAAAAAGAAACTCTTGCCTCTTCAGCCATGAAACTAAAATGATACAAACTTAGAGCTGCAGGTACCAATGCACCCACCAAATGGAAAAAAGCATTCTCCCTAGATATAGATAGCTATGTATATATGTTACATGTGTGTGTGTTATGTATATGTTACAGACACAGAGAGATACAATAAAACCAAGTAGAGAGAAACACAGATGATAAAAAAAAAAAAAAAAGACAGCATCTCGACAATGGCTGGATCTCTGGTTCCAATTCCTACTTTACTAGGATGTGCCTGCCCTGAAATCTCTTCCTTCTATTCTAGAGTTTTAACAATATTTTTTTCAACAAACCTCTTTAATTTTTCCTTCTGTTTGTTTTTTCCTAAGTTAAATTGAACTCTTTCAATGGCAAACTTCCTCATAGAGATTTGCTACCAGATTTAGGGTATTACAAATGGCAGACCCTAAAACTGGAATTGCCTACACCAAAACCAGGTGATGGGCATCTTTTTATATAAGATGACTGTGACTTATTTTATCCTATTTTCCCACTTCTCAACTCTACTTCCAAATAATATCAAGATAATCTTGGTTGAAAATCATATCTTGCTATAAAATTTTTCTTATTATTTGTTCCACTGCTAACTTTCTTTTATATTTGCATTTAGTCTTATAATAGCAGTCTTTGTTACGCAGCAAAGTTGCAGATTTCATGTGTCCCTTTGGTGTCTTGAGAATTAAACAATGCTCCCACCAAAGCTGCTGTTTTAGGAGCTTTGTCACTGATGACTGTGCAGCTAGAGAGACGAGCTAGAGAGATGAGCAAGGCAGCTGGATTTGAAATCAGAAAGGAACAGCAAAGCAGAGATACAGCTTTATTAAGAGACCCTCTTTCTGCCTGTGGCCACTGACCCAAGATCACAGCACGCCAGAGCATCACGCACCCTGAAGAACTGAAAAAGTTGCCTGCTCCACTCTTTAGTGCAAAGAAGAGAATATATGAAGCCCCTGAGAGGTAGGCTGAAGGCAAAGCAATGGGGGAAACGTGATTTCTCAGACATCTTTCAAAAACTTCCTGCCTTAGGCTCTGTAAATAAGGCAACAATCCGCAACCCACCCACTTTGTAAAATGCAACCAACTGGGGATCAGTGAGAGAGCAGAGGTCAGATTTGCTCTGTCCACCAGGCCAGTTTATTACTTCATGCTGCAGAGGTCTATCACTAAGGAAGAGAAACCACAGAGGAGGGGTCCAAATTCGAAGACCACGATTTGAAAAAAAAAATTTAGTGTTTGTTACTAGCTAACATAAAATTTAGAAACAAAAAAGCTGTTAAGTTTTATGTGTTTTAACAGAGAAAATCCAAATCAGACAACCAAAAGTTTGCTTTTTTTTCTACTTCCCATATTTCCTACATGTAAAATCAGTTTAAAAAATAGTTTTACTCGGGCTTCCCTGGTGGCGCAGTGGTTGAGAGTCCGCCTGCCGACGCAGGGGACACGGGTTCATGCCCTGGTCTGTGAGGATCCCACATGCCGCGTAGTGGCTGGGCCCGTGAGCCATGGCCACTGAGCCTGCGCGTCCGGAGCCTGTGCTCTGCAATAGTTTTACTCTTTTTATGTAAGACGACTGATTTATTTTGCTTTTAGTTGTCTACCTCTCACCTACTTCCAAATAATGTCATTATAATCTAGGCTAAAAAGCCATATTCTTGCAATAAAATTGTTCTTACAGTATATTTCATTTCTAATTTTTACATTTGATTCTGTTTTATAATGATACTTATAACAATTATTTAGTAAATCTGCATTTATTGGTTTGGGTGCTTACTGCACAGATTTTAATTCTTTAATTTTTTTATTGAGATATAACTTACATAAAGTACACAAATACTGTGTCCAGCCCCTTAAAATGGTACTTGTGTAAACATATGTGTCACCATCACCTAGATCAAGATTCAGAATATTTTCAGCAACCCACTGGGCCTCCTCCCCCATGCTTCCTCCCAGGTTGTACCCCCAGCCCTGCATGGCAACTACTATTCTGACCTTTTGTCATGAGAGATTAGTTGGTCTATTATTTTTTTTAATTTACATAAATGTAACCATATAATATATATTCTTTTTTCTCTGGATTCTTTCACTTAATATCTAAAAGATTCATTCATATCATGCGGAGTCTTAGTCACTTTAACTGCCATGCAATATTCTATTGCATGAGTATACTACAATTTATTTATCCATTCAGCCACTGATAGATATTCAAGTTATTAGAAGTTTTTGACTACTGTGAACATTCTTGGAAATGTCTATGGATAGACAGAAGCACTCATTTCTTTGGGGTATATATTCACTAGTGAATCACAGAATATGTGTGTTTGGCTTTATCAGATTCTGCCAAACAGTTTTCCCAATGCGCTTGTAGCAATTTACTCACCAGCAATGGATGAGAGTTCCATTTACTTCACTTTTTCACCAACACTTAGTATCATTAGTTTTATTAATTTCAGCCATTTTTTGGAGGTGCAGCAGTACCTCCTTGTGATCTTAATTTGTGTTTCTTGGTAAAAATGCAGAGTACCTTTTCATATGCTTATAATCCATTTGAATATCTTTTCTGGTGAAGGGCCTGCTGAAGGCTTTTGCCTGGAACGGAAAGGTCATCCGTGCTGAAGGAACAGGGATGTGTCAAACCACCGAGGTGAGATACACGGTTTTCTCTTTATTTTACTTGGGGTTCATTGACCTTCTTGACACTTGACATTTTTTAAATCAAATTTGGACTTTTCGGGGCAATTATTACTTCAAATATTTTTTTCTGCCCCAAATTCTCTCTACAGTCAGGTACAGTTACAGTACATATATAAAGGAGAAAAGTTCAAGAAGTGGAAAATTGGCCACTGCAGCTAAAGGACAGGCTATGTGACAGTCTGTGGCTAGAGGTAAGGGTGGCTGTAGAAGTTTGGGCCATGTTACAGAAGACTCTCTGCCTAGATCTCACTCCCATTTCCCTGTTCTAGTCCACGGATGTTGTTTTTTTTTTAATGCTGTTTATTAAGTATTTTTCTACATGTAAAGCAATATACTAGGATATTTAGAGAATGCAAAGAATAAGGCAAGGATCTGGCTCTCCAGAAGGTTATAACCCAGATGCGACAGTGTAGGATATGACATAGAGCAAATAAATAAACCCGTAGATAAAGCTCTACTGTGGGACTAGAGACTTCTGCAAAAGGAACCCAATTCCTCATTAGTCCCATGAGGACAAACCAGGAACAAAGGCAGGTAAACACTTCCAAGAGTGAGAGAATTGGAAGCAATATTAGGATATTAAAAAATCAGAGCCTGGGAACTTCCCTGGCAGTCCAGCAGTTAAGACTCCATGCTGCCACCGCAGTGGGCGCGGGTTCGATTTCTGGTCGGGGAACTATAGAAAACAACCTTATGGTTACCAAAGGAGAGGGAGGAGAGGAATAAATTAGGAGTTTGGGATTACTATATACAAAATAGATAACCAACAAGGACCTACTGTATAGCACAGGGAGCCACACTCAGCATCTTGTAATAACCTATAACAGAAGAGAACGTAAAAAAAGAATATATATATGTATGTATATAAGTATAACTGAATCCCTTTGCTGTACACCTGAAACTAATACAACACTGTAAATCAACTATATTTCAATAAAAATTTTTTTAAAAAAATCAGAGTCTGCATATCTCATGCTCTATTCATCCTTTCACTGCCTCTGAGTAAAACACAACTGTTAGTCAAAATCTGTGGAATTTTTAATCTGCCACAACATCTTGACCTAGCAAAGGATGGGGGTACTTCTACCTCAATCTCCAATCTGATGGAGCAACTGTTTACTTAAATCATAGACACACATGCTCTGCTAGAATGCAGTGAGAATGAAATAGTAACCAGAAAAATCTAAACTGCAGGCTCCATTCTCTGAAAAGTTTACACACATCTTTCCCTCATGATGTAAGTGTGTTGAAGTCTGCGTCATTAGAGAGTCCCAGGGCACAAGCCATTCAGATGTGACGTCTGTATTTTAGGGGAGAAGGACTTTTAGGAAAATTTACCAATTACAACTTCGGAAAAGTAAACCTGGCAAACCCAGACCTTCTTGGCATTAAACAGATGTCGGCTTCCCCATGGTAAGCGGCCCCCGTGACTCAGCCTCGAGCTGCAAGGTAGATGAGGATGCGCTAAGGCTACTGGAGCATCCCCTCAGTGCTCTACCAACTCACCATGACACACAGCTGGCCCATTCCCCTTTGCTTGTCTCTCAGACCAAGACCTACGACCTCCCACAGCCGACTTCTCCAGTCCTTTCCTGTTCCAGAATTATACTTGCTAAAACTTCCTGCTTATTCTGTTCTCTGCACATAGCAAATACGTACTCAGTCTCTCTTCGTGGTAATAGGGGCCGCAGAATCTCAAAGAGCACATTACTGAGAAGGCCGGATCCTGCAATGTGAAAGGGTTTCCGTTCTCTCTGTATCTAAGTGAGCCTCAGAGTTATAGCAGACTTCCGTATCCATTCCTCTCTCCCGTACTCAGGCAGGAAGACAGGCCCCACATCTTTATCAGAGCTCTTGCTCCTGTTCTCCTTCTCTTTACATCCTGGTCCACCCAGTCTGGGCTGATACTCGGGTGGATAATATAGGCTCCTGTCTAGTCTGTCTCCAACCTGTCCCCACAAGCCCTCCTGCACGTATATGCCACCTTGATCTTCTCAAAATCCTGGTTTTCCTTCCCTCAATGCTTTTAGAAAGGAAGATAAGAAACATACGAAGACGTAAGAGGATTTCTCCATGAACTTGAGATAATCAAAGATTTTAAAAACAGGAACCAAAAAGGAAAAAATTATAAATGGAAATACCTTACAATTGAGAATGGACATTGCATCAAAAGCAGCATTAAGAGGGACTGGTGGTCCAGTGGTTAAGACTCCACACTCCCAATGCAGGAGGCCCGGGCTCCATCCCTGGTCAAAAAACTAGATCCCACATTCTGCAACTAAAGGAGCCTGCACACGGGCAACGAAAATGCTGTATACTGCAACTAAGACCTGGAGCGGCCAAATAATACTAAAAAAAAAAAAAAAAAAAAAAGGCAGCATTGAGAGAGTTGAAAAGGCAAGTCACAGAGTGGCTTATCTACACAACACGCATGTCTGGCAGAAGACTCATAATCAGAATATATAAAGAATTCCTCAGCATTATGCTCAATGAAATAAGCCAGACACAGGAAGGAAAAACTGCAGGATCTCACTTATACATGGAATCTTAAAAAAGTCAAATACATGGAAGCAAAGAGTAGCATAGTGGTTACTGGCACAAGGAGGCGGGGAAATGGGGAGAATCTTGTCAGGGGGTACAAAGTTGCAGTTACACAGGATGAATAAATCTAATATATAGCATGATGACTGCAGTTACTAATACTGTATTGAACACCGGAAATTCGCTGAGAGAGTAGATTTCAGGGGCCCTAAACATACACTCACACACAAACAATTATATGAGAAGGAATTTTTTTACAGATTTATTTTTTTATTTTTGGCCGCGTTGGGTCTCTGTTGCTGCGCAGGTTTTCTCTAGTTGCAGTGAGCGGGGTGCTACTCTTCGTTGCAGTGCGCGGGCTTCTCATTGCCGTGGCTTCTCTTGTTGTGGAGCCCGGGTTCTAGGTGCGCGGGCTTCAGTAGTTGCAGCACACGGGCCCTAGAGCGTGCAGGCTTAGCTGTTCCACGGCATGTGGGATCTTCCCGGACCAGGGCTCGAACCCGTGTCCCCTGCATTGGCAGGCAGATTCTTAACCACTGCGCCACCAGGGAAGTCCCGATATTTTTAAATAATTACTCCAGGGCAAAAATTTCATCCAGGACCGCACTGTGTAAATTGGTGCATACAGTCACTCTGTGTAAAAGAGATATGCTTTACCAGACAAGCCATGTGGAGGATGAAGGATATTTCAATAATAGGAAACTGCACGAGTAAAGATGCTAAAGAGGGCGTGTGCCGTGTGTGGGTAGGAAAGTGAGCCTTGGTTTGGTAGGTCACAGAGAAAGTCAATGCAAATTATTGAATAATAGGAGAAAACCACGTACTTTGTTTTGTTTAAACTTTTTTCTGAAGTATGATCTATATATAAAAAGACAGAAATTCAAAGTATAGAGTCTAATGACTTTGCATCATCCAACTAATGCCCAGAATAAGAAACAAAACATCACCAGGACCCCCTTCTGGCCCTGAACAGTCCATATCCCCATAAGGGAAACCAGGCATTATAGTTTAGTTCTGTTTTTGTACTCCATGTAAATTGAATTTTGCAGAATGCATCTTTTTGTGCCTGGCTTCTTTCATTCAACGTCATTTTTCAGAGACTCACCCATGTTGTCTCATGTGGTTATATTTCATTCATGCTTGCTGCTGAGTATTTCATAGCATGATTACACAGCAGTGTATTTATCCATTGTATCCTGGGTGGATACTTGGGTTATTTCTAGGCTTTGGCTATTACAAAAGATGCCAAATGAATGAACGTTCTTGAGTGTGTCTTTTACTGAATATATGCCCATTTCTGTTAGTGTATACCTAGGGGTAGAATTTCCAGGTCATAGAGTATGTGTACGTGCAGCTCTAACTGATACGGCAAACAGTTTTCCCAGATAGTTGCACTAACTTACATCCCCATCAGTAAGTAGGTTTTAGAGTTCCAGTCGCTTCACTTCTGCACCATCACTTGGCGTTTTCTGTCTTCTTTATTTAACCTTTCTTGGGGGGTGTGCAACAGCAATTCATTGTGGTTTTAATGTTTATTTTCCTGGTGACGAATGAAGTTAAGTATGTTTTCATAGATCTACTGGCCATTTGGATGTCCTCTTTTAAGAAATGCTTATTTAAATTTTTGTCCATTTCCTGTTGAACATCTAAATTATTTCTTTGAGGAATTCTTTTTTTTAAACATTTTTATTTTGAAAGAATTTTGAGCTTACAGAAGGGTTGCAATGTTCACCTAGCTTCCTGTAATATTAATATCACATAACCATAATACAATAAATGAAACAAAAAAATTAACATGGGCACAATACTATGAAGTAACCTACAGATATCATTAGAATTTCAGCAGTTAAGAGGAGTGATTTTCAAACTTCACATTGTGACCCGTTGATGCAATGATTCTCAACTTTGGTTCCACATTGTTATCACTCGGGGATATTTGCTTATTCGAATTATATATATTTAAGGTGTACAACATGCTTTGATACACATATACATAATGAAATGATTGCTAAAGTCACTCTAATTAACATACCTTCTGGGCTTCCCAGGTGGCACAGTGGTTAAGAATCCGCCTGCCAATGCAGGGGACACGGGTTCGAGCCCTGGTCCGGGAAGATCCCACATGCCGTGGGACAGCTAAGCCTGCGCGCTCTAGGGCCCGTGTGCTGCAACTACTGAAGCCCGCGCGCCTAGAGCCCGGGCTCCACAACAAGAGAACCCACCGCAATGAGAAGCCCGCGCGCTGCAACGAAGAGTAGCCCCCACTCGCCGCAACTAGAGAAAGCCGCGCGCAGCAACGAAGACCCAACGCAGCCAAAAATAAATAAATAAATTTTTTTTTTAAAAATCTAGGATTCTTCTAGATATTTAGGATATTTCTATTTTTTTACAGTTGTCTTACCATACTTAATTCAAGAACAAAGTTCTAGTGACTATCTTCCCAAGTCTTTCCAAAGCATTCAACTTAGTTTTCAAAGAAACATTTCATATAACATATAATTAAATTATATCTATAGAATAACAAGTAAAATTGGCAGAAACAGACCTGGTAACAAACACCACTGGTTCTTGGGTACTCAGCTGATGGAAAAGTGAGCTGACTGCACTATGTTAGATTTGCATCGACTTAACACAGTATGTATTACAGAGAAGGGGAGCCTTAGTCTGTTTAGTTAGTTAATTGGAAGCTGGATAAGAGAATATATATTTTTTATTTATATATATATATATATATATATATATATATGTATATACATACATATGTACATGTATATGGGGGGTGAAGAGGGAGGAGGAGAGTGAGAGAGAGAAAGCTACCAAACATGTCGGTATAAAATTAAAGATACTATCAACAATGGGGAGAAAAGGCAATTTCTGCCAGTTTGGCTTCCAGTGAGACTCTTGGCCTCCTTCACACTGAGCATGAATTTAATCAAGAGATGGAAAAGGCTTCAGGTTAAACTAGTTCTCTTGTGGAACCTAAGTCAGCATTCATCTTCAGAGGCATTATTGTTCCTTACACAGCCAGATTCTTGGTCCAAAACCAGCAAGGAGAGCCCATCACTAGGACATGGCTCATCCTGGTGGCAACCAGAGTCCTCCTCTTGCCCGCTACCCTCCAGGAGTTCAATGTTGGCACAAGCACAGAAATCTGCCATTGGTTCATCAGCCAGACCCCTGACGGAGGTGTAGGGGGAAAGGAAGGAAACCTAACGAGATTACAAGAGCAATAAAGTAGACTGAAGCCAAAGATGACACAGGTTTCTGGGGAGGTAAAGGGAATGTACTGCAAGAAAGGACATTCTTAATTCACACTGTCTTGGGAAGATCCATCGAGCTTGATGCTAAAATCCTTGGCAAGAGCTACACATGAAATTTAGAGAAGCCCTTTCCATTAAATTGCCTCTCCACATTATACATTTAGAGGGAAAAAGAAATCTCAAGAGATGTAATTTTTTACCATCTAACTGTCCAATTATCCAGCAGAGGAGAGAGTTGCCCCGTTTTTTGTTTGTTTGTTTTTTTTTGAATGTGGCAATACTCCTTGTGTCCTAGTCAAGCCCATTAGGAACAAACTGACCCAAAATGCCTCAAAGAGGAAAATTAGATCTTCCATCCTAATTGCCTTTCAATAATATTATGGGATTAAAAGTCTTACAAAGAATGGAATTCAATTAACTGATTCCTCTTACTATTTTCCTAAAGCAACACTGACTGAATGGTTTCATAAGCCCTAGGACAGAGGCACATCACTTAACCCTGGTTGGAAGGAGAATTCTTTATATACAATTATTTTACTGTGGTAAAGTCCTTTATAATCACTTTTAGCTGTTCCGGAAAGTCTCAGAACCCGGTCAACATACTTGCCCATCACGGATGGAGGGAGTGTGGAAGCAGCAGAGGCAGATGTGTGGTCCAAAGAGGATGGAAGCGGCAAAAGTAATGTGATAGGGAGCAGGTCTCTTTCCTCAAAACTGTTTCTATCAGAATTCACAAAATTCCACCACCTCCACCCCAAGCCCCAACACACAGACCCAGATGAGCAGTATCTCAGCTGCCTCACTGCCAGGACCGGCCCATCTGCTGAGGACTCTCATGACATCCTTTGGTAAAGGCTTCATCTCCACTCACGAAACATTCCTGTTCTGTCTCATGACCTTGGGGCTAAGGGCTGTGAATTCCAAACTTATTTCATATTATGATAGTTTCTAAACTTTAAAAAAAACACAGCTAAACCCTTTTTTCCAAATACATACCTAAAAAGATAAAGGAGGTCTCCTCTGGTTGAAGCAGGAGAGAGGCACAAAGTTCCCACGAGTTGCACTTTCCTTGCGCCCCTCCTCCCAGCAGCTTTTTGGGACACCGTACAGGGGCACCTGGCTTCTTAGAGCTCAATATGAACACAACTGACAACAAACCACCTGGCAGGTGTGCTAATGGGAGAGCATGATAAGGCCTCCTTCCTATAGCTCCCAGAGCATAAACACTGCCCTCAATGGCCTTCTGGGGACAATTAGGGTCAACAGCTCAGCAACTATTTGAAAACGTACAAAAACCCTACTATCTCTTCCCTCTAGGAACAATATTTCTGTTCAAGGCACTGCTCTGGGTGTCAGAGGAGGGGAGAACCAAACTCTAGAACATTCAAGTTACAAATGAATATGACACAGGGCAAAGATGTGTGGTCCTCAGAGCCAAAATAAATAAATACACCCATAATCATCCGGATGGGAGCTTCTTGTTGGATATTCTGGGTTGTTTTTTTTTTGAAAAGCAGGGATGATAACTCTCAAAGTGCAGAGTGAAAGTTCTCCAGCCTTTGCAAAGATAAAGGTAGGTGAAAATAATACGGCTGCAGTGGGTGAAGGCAGGTGAAACCATCCGCAAAACTCAACAGTCCAGAGGCCACTTCCGGCTCTGGCCCTTCCTCCCTAACTCACTCACACTAAGGGCTTGGGAATTAAAGTGTCAGCCTTGTCAGGAGGATTTGAAAGTTAAAGGAGGAACAGGAAGAAGAGCCAATGATTTCCACAAAGAAATGAAGGCCAACACCCACTGCCCAGCCAAACCCAGAAGTGCTGGACATAGGACGTGTGTGAAAGCTGTGAGTGATACTGTATGTACCCAAATTGTGCCCATTTTCTCTCCTTCAGGCTCATCAGAATATATCCTTCTTAGAAATGTAAGGGTAAAAATGATAAAAATGTATTCTTCATATAAGTCTAATTTTCAGTGAGAAGAGTTATGTGATTGTACAGTATGCTTGTTTGACAGTTTTCCCAGTGGGAGTGTTGGCAGAGTGTATGTCTGTGTGTATGGAGCGGGTAGGTAGGCTATTGGGGAAAAATGTCACCTCACCCTCAGAAAAAGAGCTGAAGAACCTCTGACATCCAACCAGTGGGGTCAGTGTTGGCTGAGAATGGTGCCTTGCGCCTTGAGCCACGCAGTAACCTGCTACCCGAGATGGCCCCATGGCTAGAACAGCAGACTCCCACAAAGTCCACAATCCCCCAAAGACTTTGTGTCCTAGCTTTGTAGCTGGAGAGTGCATTAGACTGGAGCTAAAGGAAAGCATTAACTCAGTTTTCAAAAGGAAAAACTTCCAAAAACTAATTCTCTAGAGAGTCTGAAGTCTTACTAGTTTTAATAGTTTTATAGATTTTTTTTTAAAGGGTAAGGAAATCCATTTTGGCTACCAGAAGCTCTAGGTGCCAAGGTGAATTCTCTCTGTACAGTAATTTTACTCCCTCCTCCTTTACTCTCTCCATCCCCGCCCTCCACACAGGTCCCACCTAAAGAAGGTAACTGATCTCCTCAGACGATGCTCTGGGGCTTGCAAAAAGATGAGGATTGACTTAACGAAAAGCATGATGACAACCATCTCTTTATGGGCTTGCTTTGTGGGGTGGCCTTTTTTTCCTTGTGTATCTGGCCTGCAATTAAAGTAAACAACTACAAGTCTCCTGCAATGTGTAAGCTTTGGTTTTTATCGTTCAAATTTCATGGTTTCCCATTGTGATTAAAGGCAAGCAGGTTATTTTCGTCCTCATCCATCCTTTTTTGAAAAAATGAGTAGTCTGTTGAAATAATGGAGCAAAAACTAATTTGCACCATTAATTATTTACAGAAAACTAGATTAACAACACTTTTAGGTAGATAGGAAGAAATTTACACACTGAAATACACATGCACTTACCACAAACCCCTTCATACATTGAGATACCTTACACACTAATTGTTAACTACTCCAAACATTGATTTATTTCAACTTCTTCCCAAGTTTACATAGTAACTACAAATGGGGGACTTCCCTGGTGGCACAGTGTTAAGAATCCGCCTGCCAATGCAGGGGACACGGGTTTGAGCCCTGCTCCAGGAAGATCCCACATGCCGTGTAGCAACTAAGCCCATGCGCCACAACTACTTAGCCTGCGCTCTAGAGCCCACGAGCCACAACTACTGAGCCCGCGTGCCACAACTACTGAAGTCCACACGCCTAGAGCCTGTGCTCCGCAACAAGAGAAGCCACCGCAATGAGGGGTCCACACACCGCAACAAAGAGTAGCCCCCCCTCGCCGCAACCAGAGAAAGCCCATGCGCAGCAATGAAGACCCAATGCAGCCAAACAATAATTTAAAATTTTTTAAATTAAAAATTAAAGTAATTACAAATGGATTTCTTAATTTGAATTTGGACCTCCTCAATGGTCTGTTTCTGGAGTTTTTGACAATTTCAGCAGGTGTAGAAACCATAGCAATATTTCTTCTCTTATAGATTTTTTTTCCCTAAAAGAAGTCATCGGATAGCCAGAGGCTGTCTGGCTCTCCGGCTCTCTTCTCTCTCTCTCTCTCTCTGCCTGCTGTGTCCATACATACTATCTAGGCTTCTACCTTGTTTCTTTGAAAGAATAAATTGCTTTTCATCACCATTTAATTGCATAAAGAAAGAGACCATAGACCCATAGTGTGCATCTGTATCAACAGGATGACACAAGTCTATCTTCTGTGATCAAAAAAGCTTAATTCCCCTTTACAACAAATAGGGACTGCTCTCCGTCCACCTAACAGGTAACTGATGACGGATCTAAAGGCAATGGGAAGCCTCTTTAACGCAAGACAGAAAAAAAAAAAAATCTTCCTTCTTTTAAAGATATATTATCCATTTGGAGTTTCAAATCCTAGTTCATGCAACCACTTAAAATACATTTAAACAGAACATGACAGAATTTTAGACCTCAACGTGAAACAATTTCACCCCAAGTACCTCAGCTTGAGGTCAAAGTCATCTGGGCATCTGTCTGAAGCATTCCTATAGTTTCCTGGAATTGACATGTTGGACAGTGTAGCAACACTGGTATCTGTTGACCATCGATAGCATTACCTCATCTAAAAACATCCAGCCTTGAAAGATCTGCCTCAATTAACCCTTTCAAAGCCCCTCCCTTGGAGCACTGCCAAAGTGGCCTGCAGTCATTGGGTTTGCTTAACTGACTGGGCATAGGTTATCCTAACTGCTGATAAAATGTGTGATACCAAGCAGGCTTTCCTTTCCTTTCTTTGGGTCTCAGTTTGTTTGTTTGATTTTCCTATTTGTAAATTACAGACATTGAATAAAAGACCTTGTCTCTTCTAACAAGACCAGAATCCAAGGTTTGAATCCTGACTCTGCCATTTGCCACCTGAGTGGCCCAGGCAAATTACCTGAGCCATCAGAGGTCAGTTAACTCATCTGTAACATTCTCATCCAAGGTGGTTGTGAACACTGAGGGAGACTTACATAACACACTAGGTGCTGTGCCAATTCTTTGTTACTACCACTGAGAGCTGGAGACTAATTTCCCTCCCCTTGAACACAGTCTAGTCATAGAGACTTGCCTGAAAAACAGAGCTCTGCAGCCAGGTCATAAGAAGTTTCTTAGCTTCAACCCAGGCCTCATGGAACAGTAGCTTTGGGAGCCCTGAGCTACCATTTAAGAGGCTGAACTACCTTGAGACCACCATGCAAGAGAAGCCCTGTGGAACAACCCTTAGAGAATGTAGAGAGAAAGGGCTTCCTGCTCAGCCTGAGCTGCTCCAGCGCCTTGCTATTCATGTCAGCCCAGCGGAGGCCTCCAGATGTCTGTGTGGAGCAGAGAAGAGGCCCAGGTAACCTCACCCAGCTGCCCAAGTTGCAGAGCCATAAGCAAAATAATGATTGTCACTGTTTTCAGTCACCAAGTTTTGGGGTGGTTTGTAATACAGCAAGAGAACACAAGAGCACACACATGCGTAAAAAAATAAAAAGAAAATGAGTTAAATTTAAAAATTAAAATAAAAAATTGAAATTGTTTAAATTAAAAAAGAATTTTTTTAAACATAAAAAAAGAGAAGCCAGCACTTGCCCAAGGCAGCGCTAAGCCATATGAAGCCTTCCTGATGTTCTCATCTACACCCCATTTGGAATAGCACCCCCCGGGTCTATAGATGGAACTGTGAAAGTCCCCTCTAGAGCTATGGAGATATAAACAAACCCACCAGGGAAAACCTCAAGGAGAATCTGGCAAGGTTAAGATATTAGGAGATGCCGAGGGAGAACACTCACCTTCATGGGATTTGCCTGAAGATGGGATGAAGCATTTGGGCAGAAAAGCGGACCTCAAATTTCCATGAAAGAGGGTCAGTGACTTCTGCAACATACATATTATTTGCTGCCAAATCACTAGCAGCCTGATACACACAAATTCCATTTAGCTGACTTCATAAAACACAGATATGCTGACAGCATCATTGATCTTGGAGCTGTAGGTGGAGGAATACAGCACAGTCATGTGGCCTGGCTAGGAGTATTTACACCTCCCAGAAGCTCAGATGGGACACTAGGTACTCTACATGGATATACTCTTTGTGATTTTCTTTCACTTCCTTTTATTTTTTCCAAGGAGCTCAATGGAAATACACTCTGAGGAATGATGAAGGGAGAACTTGCGAAAGAAATGATGCCATCTTTCTTCAAAATGATATTTACCAAAGGAAATCATAGTGAGAGGTTACTTTCTCTGGTGAAAAGGATGTCTTCCATCCACTTTTGTTTCTCAGGCTAAGCTCAGGATTTGAAAACATGAATTCACAGGTAACCTCAGGCTCCCAGATTTTCACACTGGCAAGTCAACAAACCAGTCTTAAAAAGCTAGAAGAAAAAAAATGAAACTCACACTCTTCTCTCCTTCCATTCAGAATATGATGTTTTCAGTCAGACTATAATTGATTTTTAAAATAATAATTAGGTTAAGTAGTTTCAAACTAGCTTTTCTAGAATGTTTGAGCTGGAAGGAATCTTAAAGGTCACTTTTTTAAGCGTGAGAACCTTTCTTTAAAGAAACTCTGGGGAAGAACCCCCCCCCCACCTATGTAAAATAAGAGACATGCGGAGATAGTCTTGTTGGATGGGAGTTCAGGCAGGGTGCGCTAGGGCACTGTGGTTACTCTTAAAATGCCTCAGCAGAACCTATAGTGGAATATGAGGTGGTTTTCTCAGATCTAGGCCCACCCTGCCTTTTTACAAATTAGGAAACTAAGTCCTAGAGAAGTATCATGTGAGCCCAAGGTTCACAGAGCTAAGGGCATGGCATTACCAAAACTAGAACTCAGGACTTCTCAGTCCTACGTTAGGTGCCACAGGCTCCCTCTGTTAAGTTTTAAACTGGCCACTTAACCTGTTGACTGACCCTGAACAAGTGAATAACGTGATGGCAGTATATCATGTACAGAGCCAAGGCAACTGGCCGCCGTGGTCTTGAAGCAGGTACCCACAGATGCAGTAGCCCAGGCATCCCCCAAGAAATCAGCATCACTCAAAAACAGTGCTCTCCTAATACAAGGCAGAAACTGACACCTTTTAGCTTTAAAAGACCCACTTCAATCTTTTTTCCAAAATCTAGACTCTGTATTAGACAGGGTCCGTTGCTTGATAATACCACTTTTCCTACTAAATATTCCATCTTTGGCCTTTTAGTATTTCACTTCTCTTTAATACTACCCTGTATAATACCACCCACATTCATATGTATATGAAACTATAGGCTGGTTGAACTGAAGCAAGCATGAAAAAGATACTCAGTGGATTCCATCAGAATAGATGACTATGCTCAAAATACATACCTTTACATATCCTCACCACCATCTCAAATTTTTTTCATCGAGGTATAGCTGATTTACAGTATTATATTAGTTTCAGGTGTATAACACAGTGATTCAATATTTGTATAGATTATAGTCCATTTAAAGTTATAAAATATTGGCTATATTCCACGTGCTATACAATATATCCCTGTACCTTATTTTATATATAGTAGTTTGTACCTCTTAATCCCCTACCCCTATCTTGCCCCTCCCCTCCTTCCCTCTCCCCACTAGTAACCACTAGTCTGTTCTCTATACCTGCGAGTCTGTTTGTTATACTGTTTGTTTCATTTTTTAGATCCCACATATAAGTGATAAGATACACTATTTTTCTTTCTCTGTCTGACTTATTTCACTAAGCATAATACCCTCAGTTCCATCCATGTTGTTGCAAATGGCAAAATTTCATTTTTTTATGGCTGAGTAATATTCCATAGAGTGTGTGTATCATATCATCTTTATCCATTCATTTGTTGATGGACACTTAGGTTGCTTTCATATCTTGTCTATTGTAAATAATGCTGCTATGAACACTGGGGTACATGTATCTCTTCGAATTAGTGTTTTCATTTTCTTTAGCTATATACCCAGGAGTGGAACTGCTGATCATACGGTAGTTCTATTTTTAGTTTTGAGGAACCTTCATACTGTTTTCCATAGTGGCTGCGCTAATTTACATTCCCACCAACAGTGTACCAGTGTTCCCTTTTGTCCATATCCTTGCCAACATTTGTTATTTGGGGTCTTTTTGACAACAGCCATTCTGACAGGTGTAAGGTGACATTCCATTGTGGTTTTTATCTGAATTTCTCTGATGATTAGCAATGTTGAGCATTATTTCATGTACCTGTTGGTCATCTGAATGTCTTCTTTGGAAAAATGTCTATTCAGGTCTTCTGCCCATTTTTTAATCAGGTTGTTTGGGGGTTTTTGATATTGAGTTGTATGAGATGTTTAAATATTTTGGATATTAACCCCTTATTGTCCATATCAATTGCAAATATTTTCTCCCGTTCAGTAGATTGTGTTTTCATTTTATCAATGGTTTCCTCTGTGGTGCAAAAGCTTTTAAATTTAATTAGGTCCCATTTGTTTATTTTTCCTTTGCCTGAGGAGACAGATAAAATTTATGAAGATAGCTATGCTGTAGAATATATATATATATATATATATATATATATATATATATAGAGAGAGAGAGAGAGAGAGAGAGAGAGAGAGAGAGAGAAAGAAAGAGGGAGAGGGAGAGAGAGAACTACAATTTATTCCAGAGAGTGTTTTGCCTATCTTTTCTCCTAGGATTTTTATGGTTTCTGGTCTTACATTTAGGTCTTTAATTTTTTAGTTTATTTTTGTATATGGTGTGAGAAAATGTTTTAATTTCATTATTTTACATGTGGCTGTCCAGTTTTACCAGCACCATTTACTGAAGAGACTGTCTTTCCCTCTGTATATTCTTGCCTCCTCTGTCATAGATTAACTGACTATATTAGGTTTATTTCTGGGCTTTCTATTCTGTTCCATTGATCTATGTGTCTGTTTTTGTACCAGTATCATACTGTCTTGATTACTGTAGCTTTGTAGTAGAGTCTGAAGTCAGGGATGGTGATACCTCCAGCTTTGTTCTTTTTTCTCAAGACTGCTGTGACTCTTCAGGGTCTTTTATAGTTCCATATAAAAAGTCAACTTATTTAGAAAATTGCCTCTAATTCACTTCAAATTTTGCATACAGATTTACGACTAATATAGTCTTAGTCATAATAAGTATTCAGAAATGAAGACTCAGAGAGTTCTTGAGTTAGAGTCTAAAGAGATAAAAACAAAAATAAAACAGATGGATCCACAGCATCTGAACCCCATCTTCCTCATTCTCCATGGGTTTGGTTCATGTCTTTCTGCTGC
The DNA here is from genome assembly GCF_059928025.1 of Delphinapterus leucas. Classification (NCBI taxonomy): domain Eukaryota; kingdom Metazoa; phylum Chordata; class Mammalia; order Artiodactyla; family Monodontidae; genus Delphinapterus; species Delphinapterus leucas. The sequence goes on from NC_143135.1 coordinate 98,636,768, forward strand.
CAGTTGGCCAGACCATTAAGCCTCACCAGTACAAACATTTGTGTAATTCTGGAGTTTTCAGCTAAATCTCTCCATGCAAGCCAAACATCCACCCACCATACCCCAGACATGACTTCAGAAAATATTTCTCCATTTCCAATTTGTGAAACAGTACTAATGCCAATTATACTAACTTCCACCCACCATTTAAATGACTGGGTGGTTATAGAAGATATATCAAATAAGCAACATATTTAGCAATTTAAGGTTTGCTTGGGGACCATACCATGGAAAGAAGTGTAAAGGCTAATATATTTGGGAGCAAATAATTTTTATAAACAGAAAATTTTTTTAAGTTGGTGGCCACAAAGAAGCTGGAACTCAGGTTTAACTTCATAGAATGAGCCACGGTCTTGACCTTACAATGTCACTATTCAGTAAAACAACGTGATTAAGCAGGTAGGCTCTGATATTGGACCATTTGAGTTCAAGTTCCGGCTCCACCCCTGACTACTTATGTGGCCCTGGACAAATTAAACTTCTCTGTACCTCACAGGGTGGAGATGAGGATTAAAATGAGTTAAAAAGTGTCTGGCTCAGAGTGAGGTCAAAATAACTGTTAGCTATTAGCTATTTTCCTTCTAGGTTTGTTGTATCATAGGGCGGTCATAAGAATTAAATGGCAGTATTGTGTTAATCATAATACATGACACAAAGAGTATTCAACAAATGTTATTATTATTAAATCATAGAAATTTAGAACTGAAAGGAATTTTAAAGATGAGCCAGACCAAAACTCTCATTTTATATATGAGGAAACTAAAGTTCAGAGAAGGGAAACAAATTGCCCGTAGACACTCAACCAGTTCATCATAGAGCTAGGACTTCTTCATTCATTATATGTTCAACAAATATTATTGATATAAACTTTCAGATATAATGTCAGATATAGGTTTCCAGTTTCAGGTACAGGATACAGTGGGGAAAAAAATGGACAAAGTTGTGGGATTTGAATCTTGGTCTTAGTCTAGTGCATTTTCCACTATAACGCTTACAGTATGGAGTTAAACTAGATCAATGATAGACCAGACAATCTAAAAATTCCTTGAACTAGCTTTATCTTCTTGGATAAACAGCTTCAGCTCTTTGTGCCTTGATTTCTCCAAAGGTAAAATGAGAGGGTTTTTTTTAAGAGTCATCCCAGATACATTATATGATTGTTCTTTCAATGCCTTGGTCTCTTAACTGCTTGTCTAATTCTTGATCCATTAGAGCATACCAAAGATCTCCATCTCCAAGAGAGAATGAATTAACACCTACTGATAATCTACTGGATACAGTCAAACCAAGTTTCTGTTTCTACAGTTAGACAAGTTCAGATGGTAAGAAAATATAATAATCCCTCCTGTTTCTGAAACAAACACTACTATTTCCTATGTTGTGAGATGTTTCCCTAATTGTAAAACACTTGGTTCATTTAGTAAAGCTGTTCCATGGAGAGGTCTGCAAATCCAGTTAATTAATTGGAATGAGGCTGATGACAATACAAGCCTTGTAGTTTTCAAGGGAAACAGGAAATACAAAACACCCTAACTTTTCAGACACTCCTGTTTCGAGACTACCTGGGATTTCATCTGAGAAGAAGGCATTAGCACTTTCAGACAGGTCTGGAATCTTAAAAACCAATGTATGTATTAAATATTTAGCCTCTCATAGAAACTCACGATAAAATTTTAAGAGTTCTCTTTCACCTGTGATATTTTGGATTTAACTTTAAGCCGAAGAAAAGCAACTTCAGGATCATTTTCAAGCTCCTGTGGCTAATGAGATGCATTGTTTAATTTAGGTATGAGTCTCATCTGCAGTAGCCAGTTTTCAAAGGTAGCATTCTAAAGATCCCCACTGGTATTCATATCCGCGTACAGTCCCATCCCTCTGAAATGTGGGCCAGACCTAGTGACTTGCTTATAATTCATACAGCAAAAGTGATAGAATGTCGCTTTCACGATCAGGTTACAAACACTGGTTTCTGACTTGTTAGATTCTATCAACTTCTCAGTCCTCATCCTTTGAGGAAGCAAGCCGCCAGGTTGGAGAGACCCACGTGGCAAGAAAGAGAGTTGCCTCTAGACAAGATCCAGTGAGGAACTGAGGCCCTCAGTGCAGCAGCCCAGGAGGAACTCTGTTAAGAGCCACATAAGCTCGGAACTTCCAATTGAGACTTGAGATGACTGCAGCCCGGCCAATGCTTCGATTGCAGCCTGTGAGAGATCCTGGAGTAGAGGACCAACTGAGAAGTGTCTGGATTCTTAACCCAGAAACACTGTAAGATACTCAATGTGTGCTGTTTTAAGCCACTAGTTTGGGGATAATTCTTTTATAAAGCAATAGATATCTAATACATTATTCCAGACACACACACACACACACACAACTCAAAAAAAAAAAAATCAATCCTAGTCATCTACAAGTACCGAGACTCTTCATATACAGGCTGGACACTGACAATTTCTTACGCCAAACCAGACCAAAGCAATAAGTATATTGATAGTTTTAGATCTTTCTTTCCCAATAGATTTGTCTAAAACTGATTTCTCTATAAGCCTGGCCTCCCAGAGTGAGCCTCAGACTTTAGCTTCTGGGCTCTTCCCTTACCCCCTGACCTATTTTGTGTAACTCCTAAGACAAGAATTCTTTCTTTTTTTTTTTTTTTGCAGTACGCGGGCCTCTCACTGTTGTGGCCTCTCCCGCTGTGGAGCAACAGGCTCCGGACGCGCAAGCTCAGCGGCCATGGCTCACGGGCCCAGCCGCTCCGCGGCATGTGGGATCTTCCCAGACCGGGGCACGAACCCGTGTCCCCTGCATCGGCAGGCGGACTCTCAATCAACTGCGCCACCAGGGAAGCCCGACAAGAATTCTTTACTCCTTATTTGGCCACCAAAATAGCTGAAGACTTCTATTAAACACTGACCACATGACTATTGATTAATCTTACCTGTCCTTTCTGCCAAGGAGCTGGAACTGGCCTCTCTACATCTGGCCACTATGTGAAGACTTGCTCCAATCCTGTATCTACCTGTGATCAGAAAGTTGGCACCTATCTAATATAGAGGATAGAAAAAGAGAATCCAAAAAAAAATGTGTTTTCCTTTTAATCCACGGAGGGGATTCTACGATCATGCTGACCTTCCAAAAGACCACCAAACAAAGCTAAGTTTACTGGAACTACTGCAGTAAGAGAGACCAAAAACATCTCAACTGGAATAATCGGGGGATGTATTTATAAAGTTTAAGGGCCTGGGTTGCATGATTTTTAGGGCAGGTCTTAGAATGCATGAAACTTGAGCAAAGTTTGGGACACTGGAGCCTTGGAGTGGCGGCCACAGCAAGTCAAGGGTCTTAAAGTGAGCCTTGATAAGCAACCTCAGTTTTGTTTGGGCTTGTTTTTTTTTTAGGTGAAATTCACATAACATAAAATTAACCATTTTAAAGTGAACAATTCTGTGGCAACTAGCACAGTGATACTGTTGTGCAATCACCACCTCTAATTCCAAACCAAAACAGAAAAACCCAAACCCACAGCACTTGTGTCCCATTCCCTTCCCCCTCCCCCTAACAGGGGTTTCAGACTTTATGGATTTACCTCTTCTGGGTATTTCATCTAAATGGAATCAAACAATAGATGACCTCTGGTGACTGGTACAATCTGTTAGTTTTGATAAACTATTTCAGTTGGTCTACAGCTATCCTCTAAGGGCAAGTATTACTTGGACTAATTTTCTTCCTGGTCCACTATTGCTTGGCACATAAATGTGAAAGTATGCCTGATCACAGAACTTAGCACAGGGACAGGAAAGTATGTTGGTTTTACATCTAAATTCCCCATTTTGGTCATTGTTCATGGTTATGGACATGATCAATCCAGATCTGCATGAGTGTCTGATGGAGTTTCTGATGGTAGTTATTCCAACCCATCAGGTTTTCTTTTTCTTTTTGTTCTAGAATATCATTCTTGGATCCGCTGACTGGTGCACAGTACCATTTAAGACTCTGGAGATGATACATTTGACCAGTGAAACCAGGACAAATACTATGAGAAGGAATATGAGAGTTTTTAGTCCACTTTCCAAGATGGCTCAAATTAAATCAAGAAAAAAGTTTCCACCCCCAATCCAAAGAGACTAAAGAACCAGATATACGAGTATGAACTAATTTACCTAATGACATGATGTCTTTGATCCCTAGATCTTGTTAGTAATATTAAAGATACTAGAGAGGTCTATAGAGACATAAGTAAAACATCTTATAGGACACATTTTACCTCTAGGGGGCTAGTGGTATACAAGCTCTGTGGTCACAGTGATTTTTGTCTGACTCTCCTGTTCTTTGCCAAAGCACAACGTGCAAGACCCTCCCACTTTGGGGAATTCTTGTAAACACATGAAATGAAAGGGCTTAAAGACAATAAAAAGGCAGTCCAGAGTCCCCCCTTCGGTTGTTAAAGGCTTTGAACTCTAAATGAGACCTATTTTTTCTCCTTCTTGAATTAAATTATCTAAAGATCTCTTTTTCTGAGAAGAAAAATTCATGGCCCAAGATAAATCCTGGATGATATCTCAGACTATCCTAAATGCAAGCATCATGTTAGCAAGGTAACAGATCTGAGCCCAATTTGTGGGTAGTCGTCAACAGACTTTTACACTGAAAATTCAATAGCAGATATTAGGGGCCACCCAATGATCTGTTTTCAGGGAAAAAACATACTCCAGTGGGGTTATCAAATAATACGAGAAAGTGTTGGACCACTCAACAAGAGCGATACTGCACCAAGAGATGTAATTTGCGATGTAGCGGTCATCAGGTATGGCTAAATCAAAATAACCTGGGGTTTATCTTAAGTAATGAGCTTTTCTTATAAAGTCTGAAAAACAACGGAAGTGTTCAAAAATAAAGGATTGTTCCCTAAAGCATTCCCAGGCTCTATTTTTTCAAAAAAGTTTGATTACAAAAGCAAGCTCGTATGAGCTATTGACAAATACTAGAGAGTTCTACAGAGATATAAGTAAAAAATCTTCTTATAGGACACATTTTGCCTCTAGGGTGCCAGTACGAAAGACCCTAATTTTTTCTATTACTCTTCCTTTTACAAAATGGAAGAGGTAATCTTTGTGCTACCCAATGGCCATTCCAGGAAGCCCAAAGATAGATTTTGTTTAACAGGTATCTTAACAGTTTAATTCTTCTCATTTGGAGATTTTACCTTGGAAAGCTAAAATCAAGAAGGGATGTCAAATGAAACATAATAGGAATATAAATCATCATATCCAAAGGCAAAAATTAGTTATAGGCTGTCCTGTGAGTTTATTTTTCAACTCATAAGAAAAACTAACAATGATTATTAGAAATTTAACTCTGTCAACACCAAGGGGAAATCTGGATCAAAATGATTCAAAATATGTCAGAAATTTAGACGTTTAGCAGAGTATTGGGGAAATGAAAAGGAACCTCTGTTATCTAGACACAATACTTGGTCATTTTTTAAAAAGAAAGCCCAAATTCATCCTAATTTTACATACTTATATTTCTCCAAAATTATTATACCTAGTATTATCTCAACAATTTATATTAATTATTCCCTTACTAAACTAAGCAGCCTTTGTTTTTCCAGATGTAAGAGAAAACTAGAATACAGGAACCAAAAACAGTCCAGCTCATTTTTTCCACACACATTTTAGATCACTTTGACAATTTTTAAGGTAGAAATATAAGCATATATATTATACCACTTAAAGATATTTTCATATCTTGTTAAGGTACAGTCATTTACATATAAAATAAAGGTCAATTAAAACTATATTTAATATTTACATCTTTTTCTTTCTTAAGAATTGCCCACAAATCCAAAGCTTATGGATTAATTAACTTAATATTAATTAACTTAATGTTAGCCTAAAGTTGACTAAAGATATGGAAATTACAATTTAAGCTAATACATTATGACCATACATGATTTGCAGCATTACAAGAGTTCACAGGATCAACATTTTTAAAAAGACATGTATTATGACAAGTTCATACAATTAAACATGATTATATATTCTTGCAATTTTAAATGATTTGTAGCAACAATGATAACTTTCTGAGTTCAGAGAATTTATGTAGGAACTTTTAAAGTCTTAGAAAATCCTAAATTATGATAAACTAAATCCAAATCTTGTCTTAAAATATTGTGCTAACATTACATTTACATGTTGCTAAAATCAGGGAGAAGAAATAGAGTTGTTTTTAAGCTAAAGTTAAATCTCTCTAGTTTGACTACGAGGCATCCGTTTATCAGGAATATCACATAAGTTATTTTTAATATCAAGTGATCTCTGTATTCATGTATCAAAAAAATGTAACTGTGGGACTTCCCCGGTGGCACAGTGGCTAAGAATCCGCCTGCCAATGAAGGGGACACAGGTTCGAGCCCTGGTCCGGGAAGATCCCACATGCCGTGGAGCAACTAAGTCCTTGCGCCACAACTAATGAAGCCCGCGCACCTAGAGCCCACACTCCACAACAAGAGAAGCCACCGCAATGAGAAGCCCACACACTGTGACGAAGACCCAGCGCAGCCAAAAATAAATAAATTTAAAATTAAAAAAAATATAAATGTAAGCTGCCTCAGGAGAGAAAAGGTCTGTTTCCCTCAGCTCATAACCCTGTATTGAGTGTGTGTGCAATTCACAGAATTGTCTGCACAGTGTTTCTCTCCTGTTCTTCTCCACCAGCAAGACTTACCATAAATGAGCTTAAAAGTACACCTCTCTCTCAATCTCTCCAACGCACACATGCATGCACATATACTTACGTCCCTCATCAGTGATCTAGGTTCTGACTGTGCAAACAGACCCTCTCAAACAGCCCTGATTCTTCTTTCAAGGAGCCCCACACTATGTAGGAATCAGGCAACGATGGCTCACTCTGCCTGAAGATGCCATTCCAGAAATGGCCCTGACACCTTGACTGTCCCCTCAGAAACCAATGTCATCTTGAGCTGAGTCCTAACCTGATGACAGAGCCACTGCTTCTACAAGCTTCAGTTTCACTTATGTCAAATGATCTATTTTTTCCTTTGCCAAAAATGTCCTAACTCTTGTCTTCTCACCAGCCCTCACATCTACCCCTGAAAAGATCAGAAGACTTCTTTTTTAGATACCAGAAATCTAACCTTCCTACTCTTTACATTTCACAACAGCCAAGATTGGCCCCTAGCTGCCCCACTGATGAACAATTGAAGGAAACATGAGCTGAGTGCCTACTAATACTCGTCAAACATTTACGAAATAACTACCACATACTCATCATTATCCTCTTAATAGATATTGTCACATAGAGCATCTACATCATTTAGTTGCATAATAACTTCAGAGTAAGCATTGTTATTTCCATTTTTATAGTTAGGAAAAATGAAGCTCAGAAAGTAAATCAGAACGCCACTAAGCGTTTAGAGTCCAAATCTGGTTGAAGCCCTGTCTGTCATGACGGCAGATGCCTCTTCCCAGATGCTTTGATGTTTTCCTGAAAATAAAAACCTTGAGCTTGCCAACCGGCATCCCGCTGTGCCAGTCATCCTTCCCCCAGAGAACCAAGGGGTTAAGCTGCCACTATGTGTGTGTCCCACACGTGGCACTGCTCCTCAAAGATATGTTTTCTTTAAGTTCTTCTAGAACTTGAAAAAATGCAAATATTCCTGACAGTGCCACAGTGACTGAAACATGTTAAATCAGGAGTCAGCAAACTAGGGGCCCACTGCCTGTTTTTACATGGCCCAGGAGCTAAGGGGGTTTTTACATTTCTATATGGCTGTGTTTTGTGACAGTTGAACATTATGTGAAATCCAAATGGCAAGGTTCATAAATAAGGTTTTATCAGAACATCTGCACTCATTCATTGCGGTGCTGTCTAGAGCATATGCTTTTGCACTACAAGGAGCAGAGCTGAGCAGGTGCATCAGAGGTCCTACAGCCTGCAGAGTCTAAAACACTATCTGGCTCTTTACAGGAAAAAAAAAAGTTGGCTGATTCCTGGTGTAAATGATTTGTCATAGAGCCATTTTAGGAGCAAGAGCTTTTGTTTTGTTTGAGAGGACTAAGGAAGGAGTACAAGGATTAGTGGATGTTTAAAACCAAGAGAAGGGGTGTCATGGTGAGGGGAAAACAAAGTTCAGAAAGAAAAAGATTTATCAGCCTCGTAATGTGGCTTAAGTCCACTGTAGGCCTGGGAAATAAAATGCCAACTCTCCACTTTAATCAATCAGTTCTAATACAAATAAAAGCAATGATAATAATAAACACAATAAGATCTGGTATAATAAACAGCACAACATACGGGCTCGGCACTGTGCAAAGGGCTGTGCGTGCTTCATCACAGGGTAACCCTTACCATGATCCTATGTGACAATACTACTGTTACTCCACTTTTCAGGTGAAATTAAGGAACAGAAAGGTTGAGTAATTTGCCCAAGGTTGCAAGACCTGAACTGACAATCTATGGCACGAAGGAGGAAGTTTAAAGAAAACTTACAACTTACTATTATCCCTTTAAAAGCACTCATTTTTGCCAAACACGCTAGTGTTGATAGCAAGAGCTACCTACTCTTCTTTCAGAATGGTCCTAGAGCTTGAGACTCAGTATTTGATTTTGATGGCAAAAATTTCCAGCCTTTGAGGGGAGATTTGATTTTACAAGTCACGTGAGGTCAAGGCTGGTGAGTGATGAGGCTGGACGGGAATGACTTGAGTTAAAAACAAGGTGTTCCTGTCACTTTGAGCAGTGACTTTCTTGGCGAGACTCTTTGCCTAATTCCAAAGATAATGCTGAGAGAGAGAGCTATTTGAGAGAAAAAAAAAAAAGACTCAATTCTTGTCTTTGTAGAGTTTCCAATCAAACTATTAGTCATGACTTTATAAGTCACTGAAAATTTTAACCCTAACATTACATTCTTAATAGCCCAGTGTAGAATTGTAACCAATTCTCTTTAATACTACAAGCAATTCAAGCTATCTTGAAAGACTGAATTCCAGAGTCAGAGAGGAAAGGCTCTTACCCCTTAGTTCCATCACTGTTGGCTGTGTGATCTTGAACAACTTCCCTGAGTCTCAGTTTTCTCATCTGTTAATATGGATACCTTGCAACTTTCTCAAAAGGGACTCTGGGAAAGAAGCCTAATTAAAGCATCCACTGTATGTAAATGAAACAGCATGTAAAACATTGACCAGCTTAAACTGGTTTTGCTTCCTTAAAATAGGTTTTTGATTAAGCAAACCTAGAGTTATTTTATGGAGACAGCACTGCGCACGTGCAAGATAGGAACCCATAGGAACCCTTCAGTCAATGAACTTAAAGAACAGAAACGTCGCCACTGGAGCCCTTACAAGAAGCCCTTCAATAAGGAAAATCTGGCTTCCAGCAGCAGGAGTAGCTTACACGGACTGATTCAAGACGAGCCAATCAGCTTCCAAGTTTGAATTCCCCCTATCCCTTAAATTTGGCCCCGAACCCTGGATTGGGGAGATAGATTTGAGCCCTGCCTCCTTGCTGGTCAACCTCACAATAAAGCTCTTTCTTTTCTCAAAAGCTGGTGCCATAGTATTGGCTTTTATGTTCATCAGGCAGCAAGCCCCCATCTGTAACATGATGAATCAATTTCTGTCCGTGCATCTAGAATGGTACTAGTTATTTACCACCCTTAGGATAATTGAGAAAATTATCAACTCAAATCAATTTCTATATTCTATGGTTCAGATGTAGCCAGATACCACGTGAGGAAGACTGCATGAGGACCCAATAGACTATAGATGTAATAAGTAATCAGCATAATGTATGGCACATGGAAGGTGCTCAGGACTATTAGCCCCTTTCCTTCTCTACAGCAGGTTAGAAAGAAACTGGGCTGAGATTCTCATCCAAGATGACACCAGTGAAACAGGAGGGAAAACGGCAGGGCACAACCTTTAAAAGAATGACATAGTCATAGTACATGACAAAAACTAGTGAGAACCAACTAGGTGCAAGATGGCGGAAGATTCAACTTCCAGTGGACCTTGAGCCTCATTATATGCTCATTGTAATACATTAGCATATGCTAAATGACCAGCACCATGACAGTTCTTAGGCTAACCATAAAGGGCCAAAAAGTGGGCGGTAGCCCAATTCTGGGATATCCCCACCCATTCCCCAAAATAATTGGAATAATCCTCCCACTCATTAGCCTATGAAATTACCAGCCCATGAAAACTAACCACACCATATTTCGAGGCTCTCTCTCGCCTCCCGAGATGGCCCACACCCTGCCTGTGGAGTGTGTTTCTCCCAAGGCCTCTCACCTTCTTAGATGGCCCACGCTGTCTGTGGACTGTGTCACTCTCTAAGTAAATCCACTTTTTACCTATCACTTCGTCTCCAAATTCTTTCGTGATGCAGAAAGAACCTCAAATTCACTGGGAACACCAGTGCCCTTCTACACTGGGATTCTCAAGGTCAGCTTCCTGGCACTCATGTGTTCCAGAAGGGCAGTTCTTTTCCTGTAAGAAGGCACTTTTGAAGAAGGATACTGATTGGCTGAGATGAGTGGGGGATGGATTCCATCACGCATTTCACAGGGGTCATCTCCTTTCATGAAGGAACTAGTAGGGATCACACTGGTGGCTCTAATGGAACTGGCAGGACCACAGAGTTACTCCTCCCCTGAAACAGCAGCATCTACAGTTACTTCTTCTCCCCTGAATTTAATCATGTTTACTTGGTTTCTTTCCACTTCTTGATCGAAAGCTTCTGGAGGGCAAGGGCTAAGCCCAGTTGGGTTTTTTGGTAACCTTATAGCTACAGTGCCTAGCACAGAGCCAATATTCATGATGTCTGTGATGAATTAACGGTTTCCAACAAAAGCCAGAAGGTGTGAAACTGGACAGTGCAGCAAACCCCTTGCCTTTCACAGAACTTTCAGCCTATAAGGCACCTTGGGAAGAGAAATTCTTCCCAGACCAAGGAAGATGAGCTCCTCACCTCTCTGAGCATCTCATGTGTAGGCTTCCTTTGTTCAGAGAAAAGAGGGCGACAGGATGGCCGCATAACCATCCCCGTCAGCTTACATGCAAGCTGCCTGCAACCTGCAGGGAGACAGGACACCTTTCAATTATGTTCTAGCATTTCACAAGCCTTTGGACAAGAAGTTCTCTAACCTTAGCTCCCCACGTGACTTCTTAAGTCCATGTTTCTCTTCTCACAGTCAAGATCGGCTAAAAATATCCCACCAACCACCCAAGGAAACCTTCTTTGTCTTTTCAAATGGTGTCGATGATATGTCAATGCACACTAAACCCCAAACCGGTAGAGTATCGCTAGCGGGGTCTCTTTAAAGAGGAGGTCTTTGGGAAAGCAGGCCACTCTACAATAAGGACCTTTTGCTGTGCAAGGTTCAGAGCCGTTGCTGTGGCAACTCCTGCAACCTCAGCTGAGTGCTATCCAAATAAATAGTTTGTTCTTTTTTCCTCCCTAAGTGAGAGAGAGAGAGAGAGAGGATTGATGAGCCTTGCCATGGGCATTTTTTGGAGTTCTGGAGTTAGTGCAAAATTATTCCCAAAACAACAAAGAAAACACAGCCTCCGGATCAAGCCCACGCCCCTCAGAGGCAGCGGATGTGAAATAGAAGGAGCTGCGCACAGGAACCTTAGCCGGCGCCGTTGCTTTGGAGAAACGCTCCCAGCCCCAAACACCCAGGCAGCAGAAAGAAAGAAAGCTGCGGGGCAGCCGACCCCACATTCCAGCGGAGGGCTCGGGCCCCCCTGCCGGGGTGCCAGCCTCTCCCACCTCCCTCCTCCGCTTCCTCCCCAGCCTCATCTAAACAACCCAGGAGCTCGGGTTAGACAAAGAGAGCGGTACGCCTTAAAAAAATCTTTTCCCTTCTTGTAATAGGCGGTATGTGGAAAATTAATTACAGGAAATGCATGGCCAAAAAAAAAAAAGCAGCAGCGTTTGTCTTTAAATGGATGCGGTCCCCCCTCCCCTGCTCTCCTCCCCAGCTCTGAGCAGCCAGCGCTGTCCCCACCCCGCCCCCAGCTCTTTTATTATCAGTTGAATCACGTCTCTTGCCAAGCAAAAGGTCATTTCAGGTCATCTTGGAGAGGAAAAGGATGGAGTAACGCATGTGAAGGTGCTGGAATTGGCAAGCCAAGAGAGAGAGAGAGAGAGAGATGGGGAGAGGGGCTATGAGAAGCCCCAGTGTTCCAAAGAGAACACAGTTGTGCCAGAAAGATGCAGGAAATGTTTCAAAGCACGACAAGCGCTACCCAATCTGTAGCTAATTCCTTATAAAAATAGGAATATGGCTTATATTGTGAGATGCCTGGAGAGTAATTAAAGTTTCTAATCGTTCTCACCCGGAACCTCATTTTTGACCATTCATCAGAGACAGAAATGCTGCCCGTTGCGGAAGTCCATGGTCTGGAAACAAGCGCCTTGTAAACCTGGACTTGGAGGACGTGTTCAGCCAGGCATAGGGGCAGGACTTAGTGCGTGAATAGATGGGGCGGCTGGGGGTGGAGGCGGGGGCTGTGACTTCCTGAGAGAGGTTTAGAACCACCAGGGTATGTGGGCAGTATATTTATTTGCTTTCTTTCAGGAGCAAGCACAGATCTCTTTGTTTGAAGAAAAGAAAAAATAAAGCCAAGAAACCTTGCATACGGTTGTTGTTGTTGTTGTTGTTGTTTTTCCTGCCATGTTTACTGGGTAGTGATGGCCTGGCTGGTTTTTTGGTGTTTTTTTTTTTTAAATATCTCTACTGAAGAAGAGGCCACTACCTCCTTTGAGTTTTTAATTCAATGCCATTTCAATAAAGACAATTGGCTGTCTCTGAATTCTTGCCAAGGGCATTTTTTCCCTTCCTCTCCTTCCCACTGCCACATTTTAAGGTCCTGTATTTTCTTTTTTTTCTTTAAAGAAACAACGACTTTTTTTCTTGCAGGAACACAAATGCCAACAGCAATCTATCAAGGGAGTGGGAAGTTTGGGTAATAAATTGTTTGCTTGGACTGCAATCAGTTTATTTGGGGTGGGTGCTGTACACAGTGGAAGGAAGAAAGAATACAGAGTAGTCCATTACGGTTGGGAAAAATACCTTGATTTAGCGGAAGTCAGTAACGGGCCTAATAAATAACTGAACTGCTAATGAGTAGATGAGGACTGGCTGACGCTTACACCAATCAGAAAACACGGACACCCACAAGTAACCAATGAGAGCTCTCAGGGCATTATTTATTTCCCATTGGTTAAATGCACCACAGTGAAAGACCCTGGAGGTAAATCTGATAAAGGTAGACTGGGGCATGCAGCTGTCACGGAGAGAAGATGGCAATTATCCTCTCATAACCATTGCTGCTGAGCAGCCGTGAGTCACAGAAATCAGCAAAGCAATAACACTCCTCCATGTTCGTATCTTCCTAGGTCTCCCAACAAGAGCCTTAAGGTTGACTAGAAGTTCTAACAGACTCAAAATACGTCTCAGTGCCTTACTGGGAAGGAAGGAAGGAAGAACTCTTAATGTTTCTTAATTAATCACGTACTTCACGTGACTGAAACTAATTTAGTCCTCACAACAACCCTGTGGATAAGTATTATCTCATTCACTAATGAAGAAACTGGCAATCAAGGTAAAGTAGCAGAGAACAAGGGAAGGGAAGGAAGCAGACTGAGACTCCCATTTCAGAGACCATGCTTAGCTTCTTACACGTAACTTGTTGATAACCCTATGTTATGCATGATATTGTCTCCATTTTACAGATGAAGAAATTGAGATTCGAGGAACTTAAGTAGCTTGTCCAGAGTCACAAAGCTAGAAGTAAATAAAGAGCCAGAATTCACACTCACAGTCTGACTCCCAAAGCCCCTGCTCTTTCATTACAACTGATGCTTCCAATATTAGCCTGAAAAGAATGAAAAATGCGTTCTCAGTCTCGTTCGTAATATGATATTGCACAAAATACCCCCAATCTCTAGAAGGCAGAAAAACTTCCCCTGGCACTTATCCATGAGAGGGCACCACTACAAAGGCCCACAGGCCTAAAGGAAAACATTTTAGACAGTTGCAGAGAGGATGACACATAAATTAGACTCTAGGTCTGATTTTAAACTAAGACCTCATGAGTGGTCTTGACACATAAATTAGACTCTAGGTCTGATTTTAAACTAAGACCTCATGAGTGGTCTTGAATGTCACCTCATGAGTGACATTGGTTTGTTTGATATTCCAAAGATACCAAAAGTGAAAGATGGGAAATTCCCAGAGCCTACTCTCGTTCTAGCTTCTTACTACTGAATTTAAGACCATTTCTAAATGTAACCATCACATTTTCATAACTGATTTGGGCATCTGAGTGAACGGGATTTGTTTATTCAACAAATACTGAGTGCCTACTACGTACCAGGCAATGTGCTATACGTTGGGGATACATCAAACTTGTTCAACTGACTCGGTAATGCTGCCATTTACTATTTATGGATCATCAGAGGAGGAAGAAGAGAGAGAGAGAGAGAGAGAGCAGGAGGTCAGCAGAGAGTGGGTAGAGAAGTAAATGAATTAAGGTTTGGCAGACTAAGTCTGAAGTACCTGCAGAAACACCCACTGAAGAAGCCTCGTAAACATCTGGATTTAGGGGTTTGGCTCTCAGAAGACAGAGCCAGTCTATAAGGATGTAGACTTGGGAGGGCCTGACACATAGCAGACAGTAACTGACATCCTAGTGGTAACTGAGATCATCTAGAGAAACAGGGTAAAGTGGAAAGAGAAAGGGACTTAGATGAACAGAGCCCTGAAAACAAGATATTTAAGGGATGTTTGTGATCACCAGGGACTTTTCCCAATTTCACAGGCAGCAAAATAAGCACACTTACGTTCATTCGCCTCATTCATTCGGCAGGCACTTACTGTACCTACTGTGGGTTAAGTGCTCATTATACAAATAAGATATGATCCCTTGCCTTAGGAAGATATAACAGATGAATATTATAATTATACACAGAGTTACCAACATTCTGGAAGAGAAGGAAAGAAATTGATGAGACAGGGGTTCATAGTAGAAATGAGATTTAAACTGGACCTTGCATAATGAATAGGGTGGAAAATATTAAAAATGTGACTTCTGTACCTTTTATGCAATACAGATACTTAATAAATGCTAATATTGGGATAGACCCAAAGTGTGCTGAGAAGACACAGAATATAATGGAAGAATAAACTTGGGAACAGTGTAAATGCAGTAGTGTGAGGAACATCAAGGTGATTACACACCAAGGAAATGTGTGACAGAAAAAGAAAGAGGAAGAAAGCTCAAAAGGAGAAAAGAAGCTCTGCATTACTAGAGAAAATGATTTCATTAACCAGTGACAGACCTGGAAAGAGCAGTCTGGAGAAGTTTCCTTCATGGGGAGGTGGGTGAGATAAAGCATCTAATTTGGGAAACTAGAGAGAGCATGTTAGCCAAGGTTCTCCAGTCACAACTAATGGAAACAAATTGGAGGAACCTTAAGAAAAAAGAAGGATCAGAGGTATTTGTTATACGAATGGTATGGTATTAATAGAATTCAAAAAAAGGGATAGAGCTGGGTCTAAGGAAGAAATTGGAAGCATGAACTAGAAAGCTGTAAGAACGTGGGTCTGATTCTGCCTCTCTCTCTCTCTCTCATCTCTGCCTGGTTTTCTTCAAACTTCTTCCTTTGCTAACCAACTGCTTCTCAGGCCGCATGCTAGAATACGGGTGCAGAACAGTTTACACGCTACGGATCCTGCCCCACACAGCACTTAACACACTGTTTTTGAAACCAAGGCCACATGAGAAGGCAAAAAAATGCAGCAGGCTCACTGTGAGTCAGCTGTCCACCTATGGCACAATCACACAGCTGGGAGACAGGGCACATGGAAGACAGAGAGGTGACAAGGGAATAGCTTGTTATTGGACATATACCCTCAAGACGTCCAGAAGACCCTGACGTTGGAACTGACATGAAACCAGGTTTGTGCGTGGAACCTGTCACATCATTTCCTTAAAGAAGGCTAGAAACAAGTGAACTACAGGATTAAATCAGGTGAAAGTAGGAAGAGAAAACAAACATGCATTAAGCTCTGCAAAGCTGGCCCCTGATGCCATCATAGGCGCCTGTAACAGGTTTCCCACAACTGTTCACATGGGGGAAGACGAGTTTACTGCCATCTCAACAGCAGGGCCAGGACTGGGGTGCAGTGAGTGTGGCAAGGTCACTCAAGTACAGGTGGGATCCTACCTTTATTTAAGATGTTGATATTTTGTTCATCGTTCATTTTTGTGTTTGGTTTTATTTTTTAAATATTACATATTTATGTTGACTACTGAGGCACGTGCCTCCCTAAATTCTGCACCTGAGGCAAGCACCACACTGACCTCAGCCTAGTCCCGCATTCTGCTAAACAGATGGAAAAGCATGGGATGATGTAACACCTTGTATGAAGAGGCTCTTAAAAGAATTGAGAGAGACCGGCGTAAGGGTCATTAGTCAAGATTGTAACTAACACAAACAATTTAAAGGGAAAAAAAAAAAAGAACCTTTCATCCTATGGTGGTTGCCCCAGAGCTGTGGTTAACGTAAAGGATTTTTGTTTGGATGTAGCTCTAATGTTTTGTCAGAAGTAAACTGACTTGGAATTAAATAAAAAATCTAAAGAATCTACAAAAAGATACTAGTAAAGTAAGATACTAGTAGAACTAGTAATTTAGCAAGGTTGCAGGACACAAGGTGGTGTGGGTTGGATTGTGTCCTCCCAAAATAGATGTTCTGTACCTATGAATATGACCTTATTTGGAAAATAGGGTATTTGCAGATGTAGTCAAGTTCAGACAAAGCCATATGAGGTTAGGGTGAGCTGTAAATCCAATAACTGGTGTCCTTACAAGAAGAGGGAAATTTGGACACAGACTCTTATGGAGGGAAAAATCAATATAACCACACGGGCAAAAACTGGAATAAAGCGAGGAGAGAAGTATGGAACACATGCTTCCCCAGAGCCGCTAGAAGGAACCAACTTTAATGGCCCTCTGATTTGGAACTTCTAGCCTTCAGAAATGTGAGAGAATAAATTTCTGTTATTTTAAGCCACCCAGTTTGTGGCGGTTTGTTACAACAACCCTAGGAAAGTAGTACACAAGAGTCAATACACAAAAATTATTTGTTTCTAAATACTAGTAGCAATGATCAACTGACTTGAAATCTTTTCAATACTATTTAAAATAGCCTCAAAACATGAAATATTTAGGGATACATCTAACAAAGTATATGCAAAATTTATATACTGAAAACTACAAAACATCACTAAACAGTCTTAAAGAGGATTGAAGTCAGTGAAGAGACATGCTGTATGCATGGACCAGGAGGCCCAGTACTGTTAAGATGGCAACTTTCTCCAAACTGATGTACAGATTTAACGCTGCCCCAAGCAAAATCCCAGCAAGCATTTAGAAGTTTACAACCTGACTCTAAAATTTATATGGAAAGGACCTAGGATAGACTAATTTTGGAAAAAAAAATAATTTGGAGAAATTACACTACCTGATTTCAAAATTTACTACAAAGTTACAGTATTCAGTAATGGTGTTGGCATAAGGATAGCCATATAGATCAGCAGAACAAAAACAGACCTACACATATATGATCAATTGATTTTCACTGAAGGAATCAAGATATTTCAATGGGGATAAGTCTTTTAAGTGGAGATAGTCTTCTAAAGTCGAAGAGTGCTAGAACAATTGGACATCTATATGGGGAAAAAAAAGGAAAACTACACTATACACAAGAATTCTCTTGAAATGTATTAGGAAACACAAATGTAAGTGTTAAAACTACATAATGTTCAAAATAAAGCAAAGGATAAAATCTCTGTGATCACAAGTTAGGCAAAGATTTGTATGCAGGACAAAAAAAGCATGAACCACGGAAGAGAAAAATTGATGCATCAAAAATTTGAAATAGACCGAGAGGGGGAAGATGGCGGAAGAGTAAGGCGCAGAGATCACCTTCCTCCACACAGATATATCAGAAATACATCTACACGTGGAACAACTCCTACAGAACACCTACTGAACGCTGGCAGAAGACCTCAGACCTCCCAAAAGGAAAGAAACTCCCCACGAACCTGGGTAGGGCAAAAGAAAAAAGAATAAACAGAGACAAAAGAATAGGGACGGGACCTGCACCAGTGGGAGGGAGCTGTGAAGGAGGAAAGGTTTCCACACACTAGGAAGCCCCTTCGCGGGTGGAGACTGCGGGTGGCGGAGGGGGGAGCTTCGGGACCGCGGAAGAGAGCGCTGCAACAGGGGTGTGGAAGGCAAAGCGGGGAGATTCCCGCACAGAGGATCGGTGCCGACCGGCACTCACCAGCCCGAGAGGCTTGTCTGCTCCCCCGCCATGGCGGGCACGTCTGGGAGCTGAGGCTCGGGCTTCGGCCGGAGCACCGGGAGAGGACTGGGGTTGGCGGCGTGAACACAGCCTGTAGGGGGTTAGTGCGCCACGGCTAGCCGGGAGGGAGTCCGGGGAAAAGCCTGGACCTGCCGAAGAGGCAAGAGACTTTTTCTTCCCTTTGTTTCCTGGTGCGCGAGGAGAGGGGATTAAGAGCGCTGCTTAAAGGAGCTCCAGAGACGGGCGCGAGCCGCAGCTAACAGCACGGACCCCAGAAACGGGCATGAGACTCTAAGGCTGCTGCTGCCGCCACCAAGAAGCCTGTGTGCGAGCACAGGTCACTCTCCACACCCGCCTTCCAGGGAGCCTGTGCAGCCCGCCACTGCCAGGGTCCCGGGATCCAGGGACAACTTCCCCGGGAGAACGCATGGCGCGCCTCAGGCCGGTGCAACGTCATGCAGGCCTCTGCCGCCGCAGGCTCGCCCCGCACACCGTGCCCCTACCTCCCCGCGGCCTAAGTGAGCCAGAGCCCCCGAATCAGTGGCTCCTTTAACCCCGTCCTGTCTGAGCGAAGAACAGACGCCCTCCAGCGACCTACACGCAGAGGCGGGGCCAAATCCAAAGCTGAACACTGGGAGCCGTGCAAACAAAGAAGAGAAAGGGAAATCTCTCCCAGCAACCTCAGGAGCAGCAAATTAAATCTCCACAATCAACTTAATGTACCCTGCATCTGTGGAATACCTGAATACACAACGAATCATCCCAAATTGAGGAGGTGGACTTTGAGAGCAAGATTTATTATTTTTTCCCCTTTTCCTCTTTTTGTGTGTATGTGTATGCTTCTGTGTGACCTTTTGTCTGTATAGCTTTGCTTTCACCATTTGTCATAGGGTTCTATCTGTCCGTTTCTTTGTTGTTGTTGTTGCTTTTACTTTTTTAAAAAGATTTTTTAATAATTATTTTTTAATTTTAATAACTTTATTTTATTTTACCTTACTTTATTTTCTTTCATTCTCTTGCTTTCTTTCTTTCTACTTTTTCTCCCTTTTATTCTGAGCCGTGTGGATGAAAGGCTCTTGGTGCTGCAGCCAGGAGTCAGTGCTGTGCCTCTGAGGTGGAAGAGCCAAATTCAGGACACTGGTCCACAAGGGACCTCCCAGCTCCACGTAATATCAAATGGCGAAAATCTCCCAGAGATCTCCATCTCAACACCAACACCCAGCTTCACTCAACGACCAGCAAGCTACAGTGCTGGACACCCTATGCCAAACAACTAGCAAGACAGGAACACAACTCCACCCATTAGTAGAGAGGCTGCCTAAAATCATAATAAGTCCACAGACACCCCCAAAACACACCACCAGACGTGGACCTGCCCACCAGAAAGACAAGATCCAGCCTCATCCACCAGAACACAGGCACTAGTCCCCTCCACAAGGAAGCCTACACAACCCACTGAACCAACCTTAGCCACTGGGGACAGACACCAAAAACAATGGGAACTACGAACCTGCAGCCTGCAAAAAAGAGACCCCAAACACAGTAAGATAAGCAAAATGAGAAGACAGAAAAACACACAGCAGATGAAGGAGCAAGATAAAAACCCACCAGACCTAACAAATGAAGACGAAATAGGCAGTCTACCTGAAAAAGAATTCAGAGTAATGATAGTAAAGATGATCCAAAATCTTGGAAATAGAATAGAAAAAATACAAGAAACATTTAACAAAGACCTAGAAGAACTAAAGGTGAAACAAGCAACGATGAACAACACAATAAATGAAATTAAAAATACTCTAGATGGGATCAATAGCAGAAAAACTGAGGCAGAAGAACGGGTAAGTGACCTGGAAGATAAAGTAGTGGAAATAACTACTGCAGAGCAGAATAAAGAAAAAAGAACGAAAAGAACTGAGGACAGTCTCAGAGACCTCTGGGACAACATTAAACACACCAACATTCGAATTATAGGGGTTCCAGAAGAAGAAGAGAAAAAGAAAGGGACTGAGAAAATATTTGAAGAGATTATAGTTGAAAACTTCCCTAATATGGGAAAGGAAATAGTTAATCAAGTCCAGGAAGCACAGAGAGTCCCATACAGGATAAATCCAAGGAGAAACACGGCAAGACACATATAAATCAAGCTATCAAAAATTAAATACAAAGAAAACATATTAAAAGCAGCAAGGGAAAAACAACAAATAACACACAAGGGAATCCCCATAGGTTAACAGCTGATCTTTCAGCAGAAACTCTGTAAGCCAGAAGGGACTGTCAGGACATATTTAAAGTGATGAAGGAGAAAAACCTACAACCAAGATTACTCTACCCAGCAAGGGTCTCATTCAGATTTGATGGAGAAATTAAAACCTTTACAGACAAGCAAAAGCTGAGAGAGTTCAGTACCACCAAACCAGCTTTACAACAAATGCTAAAGGATCTTCTCTAGGCAAGAAACACAACAGAAGGAAAAGACCTATAATAACAAACCCAAAACAATTAAGAAAACAGGAATAGGAAACATACATATCGATAATTACCTTAAATGTAAATGGATTAAATGCTCCCACCAAAAGACACTGACTGGCTGAATGGATACAAAAACAACACCCATATGTATGCTGTCTACAAGAGACCCGCTTCAGACCTAGAGACACATACAGACTGAAAGTGAGGGGATGGAAAAAGATATTCCATAAAAATGGAAACCAAAAGAAAGCTGGAGTAGCAATTCTCATATCAGACAAAATGGACTTTAAAATAAAGACTATTAGAAGAGACAAAGAAGGACACTGCATAATGATCAAGGGATTGATCCAAGAAGATATAACAATTGTAAATATTTATGCACCCAACATAGGAGCACCTCAATACATAATGCAAATACAGCCATAAAAGGGGAAATCGACAGTAACACATTCATAGTAGGGGACTTTAACACCCCACTTTCACCAGCGGACAGATCATCCAAAATGAAAATAAATAAGGAAACACAAGCTTTAAATGATACATTAAACAAGATGGACATAATTGATATTATAGGACATTCCATCAAAAAAAAAAAAACAGAATACACATTTTTCTCAAGTGCTCATGAAACATTCTCCAGGATAGATCATATCTTGGGTCACAAATCAAGCCTTGGTAAATTTAAGAAAATTGAAATTGTATCAAGTATCTTTTCCAACCGCAACGCTATGAGACTAGATATCCATTATGGGAAAATATCTGTAAAAAATACAAACACATGGAGGCTAAACAATACAATATTGATAATGAAGTGATCACTGCAGAAATCAAAGAGGAAATAAAAAAATACCTAGAAACAAATGACAATGCAGCCATGACGTCCCAAAACCTATGGGATGCAGCAAAAGCAGTTCTAAGAGGGAAGTTTATAGCAATACAACCCTACCTTGAGAAACAGGAAACATCTTGAATAAACCACCTAACCTTGGACCTAAAGCAATTAGAGAAAGAAGAACAAAAAACCCCAAAGTTAGCGGAAGGAAAGAAATCATAAAGATCAGATCAGAAATAAATGAAAAAGAAATGAAGGAAACAATAGCAATGATCAATAAAACTAAAAGCTGGTTCTTTGAGAAGATAAACAAAATTGATAAACCATTAACCAGACTAATCAAGAAAAAAAGGAGAAGACTCAAATCAATAGAATTAGAAATGAAAAAGGACAAGTAACAACTGACACTGCAGAAATATAAAGGATCATGAGAGATTACTACAAGCAACTCTATGCCAATAAAATGGACAACCTGGAAGAAATGGACAAATTCTTAGAAATGCGCAACCTGCCAAGACTGAATCAGGAAGAAGTAGAAAATATGAACAGACCAATCACAAGCACTGAAACTGAAATTGTGATTAAAAATCTTCCAACAGTGTTAAAAAAAAATGATTAAAAGAACAACAAATATAAAAAAAAAATCTTCCAACAAACAAAAGCCCAGGACCAGATGGCTTCACAGGCGAATTCTATCAAACAATTAGAGAAGAGCTAACACCTATCCTTCTCAAACTCTTCCAAAATATAGCAGACAGAGGAACACTCCCAAACTCATTCTGCGAGGCCACCATCACCCTGATACCAAAACCAGACAAGGATGTCACAAAGAAAGAAAACTACAGGCCAATATCACTGATGAACATAGATGCAAAAATCCTCAACAAAATACTAGCAAACAGAATCCAACAGCACATTAAAAGGATCGTACACCATGATCAAGTGGGGTTTATTCCAGGAATGCAAGGATTCTTCAATATACGCAAATCAATCAATGTGATACACCATATTAACAAATTGAAGGAAAAAAACCATATGGTCATCTTAATAGATGAAGAGAAAACTTTCAACAAAATTCAACACCCATTTATGATAAAAACGCTCCAGAAAGTAGGCATAGAGGGGACTTTCCTCAACATAATAAAGGCCACATATGACAAACCCGCAGCCAACATCGTCCTCAATGGTGAAAAACTGAAAGCATTTCCAGTAAGATGAGGAACAAGACAAGGTTGCCCACCCTCACCACTCTTATTCAACATAGTTTTGGAAGTTTTAGCCACAGCAATCAGAGAAGAAAAGGAAATAAAAGGAATCCAAATCGGAAAAGAGGAAGTAAAGCTGTCACTCTTTGCAGATGACATGATACTATATACAGAGAATCCTAAACATGCTACCAGAAAACTACCAGAGCTAATCAATGAATTTTGTAAAGTAGTAGGATACAAAATTAATGCACAGAAATCTCTGGCATTCCTATACACTAATGATGAAAAATCTGAAAGTAAAATCAAGAAAATACTCCCATTTACCTTTGCAACAAAAAAGAATAAAGTATCTAGGAATAAACCTACCTAAGGAGACGTAAGACCTGTATGCAGAAAATTATAAGACACTGATGAAAGAAATTAAAGATGATACAAATAGATGGAGAGATATACCATGTTCTTGGATTGGAAGAATCAACATTGTGAAAATGATTCTACTACCCAAAGCAATTTACAGATTCAATGCATCCCTATCAAACTACCAATGGCATTTTTCACAAAACGAGAACAAAAAATTTCACAGTTTGTATGGAAACACAAAAGACCCCAAATAGCCAAAGCAATCTTGAGAACGAAAAACGGAGCTGGAGGAATCAGGCTACCTGACTTCAGACTATACTACAAAGCTACAGGAAGCAAGACAGTATGGTGCTGGCACAAAAATAGAAATATAGCTCAATGGAACAGGATAGTAAGCCCAGAAATAAACCCACGCACATATGGTCACCTTATCTTTGATAAAGGAGGCAGGAATGTACAGTGGAGAAAGGACAGCCTCTTCAATAAGTGGTGCTGGGAAAAGTGGACAGGTACATGTAAAAGTATAAGATTAAATCACTCCCTAACACCATACACAAAAATAAGCTCAAAATGGATTAAAGACCTAAATGTAAAGCCAGAAACTATCAAACTCTTAGAGGAAAACATAGGCAGAACACTCGATGACATAAATCACAGCAAGATCCTTTTTGACCCACCTCCTAAAGAAAAGGAAATAAAAACAAAAATAAACAAATGGGACCTAATGAAACTTCAAAGCTTTTGCACAGCAAAGGAAACCCTAAACAAGACCAAAAGACAACCCTCAGAATGGGAGAAAATATTTGCAAATGAAGCAACTGACAAAGGTTTAATCTCCAAAATTTACAAGAAGCTCATGCAGCTCAATAGCAAAAAAACAAACAACCCAATCCAGAAATGGGCAGAAGACCTAAATAGACATTTCTCCAAAGAAGATATACAGACTGCCAACAAACACATGAAAGAATGCTCAACATCATTAGTCATTAGAGAAATGCAAATCAAAACTACAATGAGATATCATCTCACACCAGTCAGAATGGCCATCATCAAAACTCTACAAACAATAAATGCTGGAGAGGGTGTGGAGAAAAGGGAGCACTCTTGCACTGCTGGTGGGAATGTGAATTGGTACAGCCACTGTGGAGAACAGTATGGAGGTGCCTTAAAAATCTACAAATAGAGCTACCATATGACCCAGCAATCCCACTACTGGGCATATACCCTGAGAAAACCATAATTCAAACAGTCATGTACCAAAATGTTCATTGCAGCTCTATTTAAAATAGCCAGGAGATGGAAACAACCTAAGTGTCCATCATTGGATGAATGGATAAAGAAGATATGGCACATATATACAATGGAATATTACTCAGCCATAAAAAGAAACAAAATTGAGCTATTTGTAATGAGGTGGATGGACCTAGAGTCTGTCATACAGAGTGAAGTAAGTCAGAAAGAGAAAGACAAATACCGTATGCTAACACATATATATGGAATTTAAGAAAAAAAATGTCAAGAAGAACCTAGGGGTAAGACAGGAATAAAGACACAGACCTATTAGAGAATGGACTTGAGGATATGGGGAGGTAGAAGGGTAAGCTGTGACAAACTGAGAGAGTGGCATGGACATATATACACCACCAAATGTAAAATAGATAGCTAGTGGGAAGCAGCCGCATAGCACAGGGAGATCAGCTCCGTGCTTTGTGACCACCTAGAGCGGTGGGATAGGGAGGGTGGGAGGGAGGGAGACGCAAGAGGGAAGAGATATGGGAACATATGTATATGTATAACTGATTCACTTTGTTATAAAGCAGGAACTAACACACCACTGTAAAGCAATTATACTCCAATAAAGATGTAAAAAAAAAAAAGACATATCAACCACAAAAAAAAATGTTTGAACTATTTGTATTTGATGTATTTTGAAATACATCAAAATTTAAACTTCTGCTTTTCAAAATAAACTAAGAAAATCAAAAGATTTTCTACATACTGGGAGGAAATATTTACAAAACATATCTAAAGAACTTGTACTCAGAACGTTTTAAGAAGTCTCAAAATTCAATCATAAGACAACCAATCCACTAATAAAAAGGACAAAAAATATTTGAATGTACATTTCAAACAAAAGATACATATCAAATAAACACGTGAAAAGAGGCTCAATATTTTTTATCACTAGCGAAATGCAAATTAAAGCCATAATGAGATACCATTACATACCCACTGAAAGCCTAACATTTAAAGGATTGACAATGGCAAGGATGGAGAGCAATTGGAATTCTTATACTTTGCTGATAGGAATGCAAAATGGTACAGCCACTTTGGAAAACACTTTGACAATTTCTTATAAGTTAAACATATACCTACCATATGATCAAACAATCCTACTCCTGGGTATTTACCCTAAAGAATGAAAATACATACACATACACCTAGGAGATACTGTAGATTCAGTTATAATCCACCCCAACAAAGCAAATATTGCAATAAAGCAAATCACGTGAATTTTTTGGTTTCCCAATACATATAAAAGTTATGTTTACACTACAGTATAGTCTATTAACTGAGATAGCATTATGTCTAAAAAACACTGTCTATACCTTAATTTAAAACTATTTTATTGCTAAAAAATGTTAACCATCATGTGAGCCTTCAGCAAGTTGTAACCTTTTAGCTGGTGGAGGGTCTTGCCTCCATGTTGATGGCTGCTGACGGATCAGGGTGGTGGTGCTGAAGGTTGAGATGGCCATGGCAATCTGTTAAAATACGACAACAATGAAGTCTGCAGCATCAATTCATTCTTCCTTTCATGAAGGATTTCTCTGTAGCTCTTTACCCACAGTAGAATTTCTTTCAAAATTGGAGTTAATCCTCTCAAACCCTGCCAACTGCTTTATCAACTAAGTTTATGTAATATTCTAAATCCTTTGTTGTCATTTCAACAGTCTTCATAGCATCTTTGCCAGAAGTAGATTCCACCTCAAGAAACTACCCCCATAATCTATAAGAAGCAACTCCTCATCCTGGAAGTTTACCGTAAGATTGCAGCGATTCCGTCACTTCTGCCTCCACTTCTAATTCTAGTTCTCCTGCTATTTCCACCACATCTGTAACTACTTCCTCCACTGAAGTCTCGAACCTCTCAAACTCATTCATGAGGGTGGGAACCCACTTCTTAACTCCTGTTAATGTTGATATTTTGACCTCTCCCCATGAATCATAAATGTTCTTCATGGCATCTAGAATGGTGAATCTTTTCCAGAAGGTTTCCAATTTACTTTGCCCAGATCCATCAGAGAAATCACTATCTTTGGAAGCTATAGCCTTATAAGATGTATTTATTAAACAATAAGACTTAAAAGCCAAAATGACCCCTTATCCATGAATAGGAGAATGGGTGTTGTGTTACCAGGCATGAAAATGACATAACTCTTGCTGTATATTTCCATCAGAGTTCTTGGGTGACCATATGCATTGTCAATGAGCAAAAATATTTTAAAAGAAATATTTTATTACTGAGCAGTAGGTGTTGATAGTGGGCTTAAAATATTCAGTAAACCATGTTGTAAACAGATATGCTGTCATCCAGGCTTTGTTGTTCACTTTTGCAGAGCACAAAGGGTAAAGAGTAAAATTGGCATAATTCTTAAGAGCCCTAGGATTTTCAGAATAATAAAGGAGAATTGGCTTCAACTTGAGGTCACCAGCTGCTTTTAGCCCCTAACAAGAGAGTCAGCCAATCCTTTGAAGCCTGGCATTGACTTCACCTTTCTAGCTATGGAAGTCCTAGACGGCATCTTCTTCCAATAGAAGGCTCTTTTGTCTACACTGAAAAATCTTTTTTTTGTTTGTTTTTCTTTTTTTAATTTTTAAAATCTTTATTGGAGTATAATTGCTTTACAATGGTGTGTCAGTTTCTGCTTTATAACAAAGTGAATCAGTTATACATACACATATGTCCCCATATCTCTTCCCTCTTGCGTCTTCCTCCCACCCTCCCTATCCCACCCCTCTAGGTGCTCAAGCACAGAGCTGATCACCCTGTGCTATGTGGCTGCTTCCCACTAGCTATCTATTTTACATTTGGTAGTGTATGTATGTCCATGCCACTCTCTCACTTTGTCCCAGCTTACCCTTCCCCCTCCCCATATCCTCAAGTCCATTCTCTAGTAGGTCTCCGTCTTTATTCCCGTCTTGCACCTAGGTTCTTCATGAACTTTTTTTTTCTAGATTCCATATATATGTGTTAGCATACGGTATTTGTTTTTCTCTTTCTGACTTACTTCACTCTGTATGACAGACTCTAGGTCCATCCACCTCACTACAAAAAACTCAATTTCATTTCTTTTTATGGCTGAATAATATTCCATTGTATATATGTGCCATATCTTCTTTATCCATTCATCTGTTGATAGACACTTAGGTTGCTTCCATGTCCTAGCTACTGTAAATAGAGCAGCAGTGAACACTGTGGTACATGACTCTCTTTTTCTTTTTTCTTTTTTGCAGTACGCAGGCCTCTCACTGTTGTGGCCTCTCCCCTTACGGAGCACAGGCTCCAAACATGCAGGCTCAGCGGCCATGGCTCACGGACCCAGCCGCTCCGCGGCATGTGGGATCTTCATGGACTGGGTCATGAACCTGCATCCCCTGCATTGGCAGGTGGACTCTCAACCACTGCCCCACCAGGGAACCCCACACGACTCTTTTTGAATTATGGTCTTCTCAGGGTATATGCCCAGTAGTGGGATTGCTGGGTTGTAGAGTAGTTCTGTTTTTAGTTTTTTGAGGAACCTCCGTACTGTTCTCCATACTGGCTGTATCAATTTACATTCCCAACAACAGTGCAAGAGGGTTCCCTTTTCTCCACACCCTCTCCAGCATTTTTTTTTTTTTTTTTTTTTGCGGTACACGGGCCTCTCACTGTTGTGGCCTCTCCCGTTGCAGAGCACAGGCTCCGGACGCGCAGGCTCAGCGGCCATGGCTCACGGGCCCAGCCACTCCGCAGCATGTGGGACCTTCCCAGACCAGGGCACAAACCCGTGTCCCCTGCATCGGCAGGCGGACTCTCAACCACTGCGCCACCAGGGAAGCCCTCAGGCATTTATTGTTTGTAGATTTTTTGATGATGGCCATTCTGACCAGTGTAAGATGACATCTCATTGTAGTTTTGATTTGCATTTCTCTAATGATTAATGATGTTGAGCATTCTTTCATGTGTTTGTTGGCAATCTGTATATCTTCTTTGGAGAAATGTCTATTTAGGTCTTCTGCCCATTTCTGGATTGGGTTGTTTGTTTTTTTGATATTGAGCTGCATGAGCTTCTTGTAAATTTTGGAGATTAATCCTTTGTCAGTTGCTTCATTTGCAAATATTTTCTCCCATTCTGAGGGCTGTCTTTTCATCTTGTTTATGGTTTCCTTTGCTGTGCAAAAGCTTTTAAGTTTATTAGGTCCCATTTGTTTATTTTTGTTTTTATTTCCATTTCTCTAGGAGGTGGGTCAAAAAGGATCTTGCTGATTTATGTCATCGAGTGTTCTGCCTATGTTTTCCTGTAAGAGTTTTACAGTGTCTGGCCTTACATTTAGGTCTTTAATCCATTTTGAGTTTATTTTTGTGTATGGTGTTAGGGAGTGTTCTAATTTCATTCTTTTATATGTAGCTGTCCAGTTTTCCCAGAACCACTTATTGAAGAGGCTGTCTTTTTTCCACTGTATATTCTTGCCTCCTTTATCAAAGATAAGGTGGCCACATGTGCATAGGTTTATCTCTGGGCTTTCTATCCTGTTCCATTGATCTTTCTGTTTTTGTGCCAGTACCATACTGTCTTGATTACTCTAGCTTTGTAGTATAGTCTGAAGTCAGGGAGCCTGATTCCTCCAGCTCCGTTTTTCTTTCTCAAGATTGCTTTGGCTATTCAGGGTCTTTTGTGTTTCCATACAAATTGTGAAATTTTTTGTTCTACTTCTGTGAAATATGCCAGTGGTAGTTTGATAGGGATTGCACTGAATCTGTAGATTGCTTTGGGTAGTAGAGTCATATCACAATGTTGATTCTTCCAATCCAAGCACATGGTATATCTCTCCATCTATTTGTATCATCTTTTTTTTTTTTTTTTTGGCTACACTGGGTCTGCACTGCTGTGCATAGGATTTCTCTAGTTGCGACAAGCAGGGGCTACTCTTCGTTGCAGTGCACAGGCTTCTCATCATGGTGGCTTGTCTTTGTTTCTGAACTTGGGCACGTGGGCCATGTGGCTCACGGGCTTAGCTGCTCGGCAGCATGTGGGATGTTCCCGGACCAGGGCTTGAACCCCTGTCCCCTGCATTGGCAGGCAGATTCTTAACCACTGAACCACCAGAGAAGTCCCTATTTGTATCATCTTTAATTTCTTTCATCTTATAATTTTCTTCATACAGGTCTTTTGTCTCCTTAGGTAACTTTATTCCTAGATATTTTATTCTTTTTGTTGCAATGGTAAATGGGAGTATTTTCTTAATTTCACTTTCAGATTTTTCATCATTAGTGTATACGAATGCAAGAGATTTCTGTGCATTCATTTTGTATCCTGCTACTTTATCAAATTCATTGATTAGCTCTAGTAATTTTCTGGTAGCATCTTTAGGAGTCTCTATGTATAGTATCATGTCACCTGCAAACAGTGACAGCTTTACTTCTTTTCCGATTTGGATTCCTTTTATTTCTTTTTCTTCTCTGATTGCTGTGGCTAAAGCTTCCAAAACTATGTTGAATAAGAGTGGTGAGAGTGGGCAACCTTGTCTTCTTCCTGATCTTAGTGGAAATGGTTTCAGTTTTTCACCATTGAGGATGATGTTGGCTGTGGGTTCGTCATATATGACCTTCATTATGTTGAGGAAAGTTACCTCTATGCCTACTTTCTGGAGGGTTTTTATCATAAATGGGTGTTGAATTCTGTTGAAAGCTTCCTCTGCATCTACTGAGATGACCATATGGTTTTTCTCCTTCAATTTGTTAATATGGTGTATCACATTGATTGATTTGCATATATTGAAGAATCCTTGCATTCCTGGGATAAACCCCACTTGATCATGGTGTAAGATCCTTTTAACGTGCTCCTGGATTCTGTTTGCTAGTATTTTGTTGAGGATTTTTGCATCTATGTTCATCAGTGATATTGGCCTGTAGTTTTCTTTCTTTGTGACATCCTTGTCTGGTTTTGGTATCAGGGTGATGGTGGCCTCGTAGAATGAGTTTGGGAGTGTTCCTCCCTCTGCTATACTTTGGAAGAGTTTGAGAAGAATGGGTCTTAGCTCTTCTCTAAATGTTTGATAGAATTCGCCTGTGAAGCCATCTGGTCCTGGGCTTTTGTTTGTTGGAAGACTTTTAATCACAGTTTCAATTTCCATGCTTGTGATTGGTCTGTTCATATTTTCTATTTCCTCCTGGTTCAGTCTCAGAAGGTTGTGCATTTCTAAGAATCTGTCCATTTCTTCCAGGTTGTCCATTTTACTGGCATATAGTTGCTTGTAGTAATCGCTCATAATCCTTTGTATTTCTGCAGTGTCAGTTGTTACTTCTCCTTTTTCATTTCTAATTCTATTGATTTGAGTCTTCTCCCTTTTTTTCTTGATGAGTCTGGCTAATGGTTTATCAATTTTGTTTATCTTCTCACAGAACCAGCTTTAGTTTTATTGATCTTTGCTATTGTTTGCTTCATTTCTTTTTCATTTATTTCTGATCTGATCTTTATTATTTCTTTCCTTCTGCTAACTTTGGCGTTTTTTTGTTCTTCTTTCTCTAATTGCTATAGGTGTAAGGTTAGGTTGTTTATTTTGAGATGTTTCTTGTTTCTTAAGGTAGGATTTTATTGCTATAAACTTCCCTCTTAGAACTGCTTTTGCTGCATCCCTTAGGTTTTGGGTCATTGTGTTTTCATTGTCATTTGTTTCTAGGTATTTTTTTATTTCCTCTTTGATTTCTTCGGTGATCTCTTGGTTATTAAGTAGTGTGTTGTTTAGCCTCCTTGTGTTTGTATTTTTTACAGATGAAAAATCTGTTCTTTAGTGTAACTTCGTTCATTAATTATTTTAGCTACATCTTCTGGATAACTTGCTCCAGATTCTACATCATCATTTGTTTCTGCTTCATGTTGCACCTTTATGTTGTGAAGACAGCTCCTTTCCTTAAACCTCATGAACGAACCTCTGCTAGGTCCAAACTTTTATTCTGCAGCTTCCTCACCTCTCTCAGCCTTCATGGAATTGAAGTGAGTTAGGGCTTTGCTCTGCATTAGGCTTTGGCTTAAGGGAATATTGTGGCTGGTTTGATCTTCTATCCAGATCACTAAAACTTTCGCCTTATCAGCAATAAGGCTGTTTCACTTTCTTATCATTTGTGTGTATGCTGCAGTAGCACTTTTAGTTTCCTTCAAGAACATTT
This sequence comes from Delphinapterus leucas, assembly GCF_059928025.1. Lineage (NCBI taxonomy): Eukaryota > Metazoa > Chordata > Mammalia > Artiodactyla > Monodontidae > Delphinapterus > Delphinapterus leucas. The sequence goes on from NC_143135.1 coordinate 98,668,509, forward strand.
CCTTTGCATTCACAACTTGGCTGTCTGTGCAAGAGGCCTAGCTTTCAGCTTAGCTCAACTTTCAACATGCCTTCCTCACTAAGCTTAATCATTTCCAGCTTTTGATTTAAAGTGAGAGTCATGCAACTCTTCCTTTTACTTGAACTCTCAGAGGCCATTGTAGGGTTATTAAATTTGTGTAATTTCAATATTATTGTGTCTCAGGGAATAGGGAGGCCCAAGGAGAGGGAGAGAGATGGGGGAACAGCCAGTCAGTGGAGCAGTCAGAACACACACAACATTTATTAAGTTCACTGTCATATAGGTGTGGTTCACAGTGTCCCAAAATAATTACAGTAGGAACAAAGATCACTGATCACAGATCACCATAACAAATATAATAATGAAAAAGTTTAAAATATTGATAGAATTACCAAGATGTGACAAAGAAACATCAAGTGAGCAAATACTGATAAGAGCACTGTTAGACTTTGCTTGACGCAGGGTTGCCACAAACCTTCAATTTGTAAAAAACAAAAAAACCCCACAATATCTGGGAAGGGCAATAAAGTGAAGCTCAATAAAAAGAGGTATGCCTGTATCCATGCAAAGACCTGCATGCAAATGTTTACAGCAAGTTTATTCTTAATTAGCAAAAATTGGAAACAACCCACTGGTCCACCAAGTAGTGAACTGATGAACAAATTTTCATACTTTCAAACAATGGAATACCACCCTGCAATAAAAAGGAAAATAATACTGATATATAAAACAATATGGATAAGTCTCAAAAGCATTAGGTTAAGTGAAAGAAGCCAGACTTGATTTATGTAACACTCTGGAAAAGACAAAACTAAAGCGCTAGAAGTCAGATCATTAACTGAGGATAGAAATAGAAGCATGAGATTTACTGCAAAGAAGAACTGGGAATTTTTAGGGGTTGTGAGAAATGTTCTAGATCTTGGCTGTGACAGTGGTCACACGACTGTAAACATTTATCAAAACTCACTGAACGGTGTACTTAAAGAGTGAATTTTATTTATGTAAATTATACTTCAATAAAACTGACTTGAAAATGAAGAAAACTGATTGAAGTGACCAAGCAATGAACTGAATATGTATTTGAGCCAAATACAAACTTAAATACTGTTGAAGACCTATTTTTACTCTACTGTTATAAAATAGGAGCAGCTTCACAGGTTTTTCATAAATAGATTTGTTGCAGATTTTTCCATTTGTCCTAGACCTGCATGCTGGGCATACCTTGCATTAATTAAAATCCTTCCATTTCCTCTCCTAAGGGCTCTGACCTCCTCCTGCTCCCTAGGCTATGGTATCCAAGAACACAGATGCTTACTCACAGCTCACCCATTCAGAGCTATATTCATTCTCCTCTTCCCAGACCTGGGCACCAGCCCAAGAATAGTACACAAAGAGGAAAATGTAATGAAGAAGGGTTGATTTCATTTCCATCAGATCCACTCTCCGATTTCCTCTGGAGAGTGGCTGATCTGACACTTACTGATGCAGTTTCTCAACACCGTCTACAAAACTCTGGCTTATCTCTTGGCAGTCAGTCCTGTAGTTCAGAATAGGACACCATTTTTCTTTAATGGATCACTGACCCCAATTAAAAATCAGTTATAGACCAGACACCAAACAGATCTTTTGGTGGAGATGAATTCTGAGCCAGGTTCAGAAGGAAGATTGGAACATGAGAGAGAAAAGGGAAAGAAATCACCCAAAGCAAGGGACCAAGAAGAGAACGGAGAACAGGTCTGCCTGACTAGTTCAACAGGATCTTCTCTTAGAAAATGCAAGTGTCCCACAGAGTCCGCTCATCCATGGAAAGCACAGATTTTCTGTGCCTCCTGCCTCCTCTCTTTTCAAACTTTTCAACTTGGCCAAGCTGCTTCTCTCCCCAAACACTTGTGCATTTTCCTTCCCTACAAAAAAAAGCACTCCCCCGCAAGACAGAGTTGAACCACTCATCTTGACATGTAATAATATTTAAATCTGCTCCCAACCTGTCTCTCCACCGAAATCTTTCAATAACTACTACTTTTAACCCACTCTTCTAGCCAAACTTCACAGCCCATCATTTCAGGACGGTGCCAAATAAATTGCCATGTTTTTGCTTACATACACACTCCTCAGGAAGAATGTTTCCTTTCTCAACTATAGTTTTTCTGTCCTGATCTTTCTTTGAGAACTTAGCGTGTCCCCCAGAAAAGTCACTACTCTGGGTGCTTGACATCTGCTATCTTATCCAATCTTCACACCTCTAAGATGTGTAAGAATATCACTATTCACTAGTTAAGAAACTAAGGCAAGTAGTTGAATCACTTGCTTAAGGATAAGCAGAGAGATACAGAGTAAGGATTCAATAGCAAATCTTAATTAAAGTTACACTAGTCTATATAGTATTCTGTGTCTCTGCATGGGATCTCAGCATATGTGCATTACTTTGTGGTGATATGTGGGTGATTGTGTAATTTTTTAAATAAGGTGGGCAGTGAACTGACCTTTACATTACCTTTGAGCTTTAAGGATGGCATTATAGAAGTACACAATTCTCTTGGTACATTGTACAGGAATATATTTGATGAACAGCTTCCCTTCTACCAACAATTTACAAAGTCATGAGTTTTTTCTGAAGATTCATCATTGGTAAAAACATATGTGGATTAAGCCCTGATACAATCTGGTCTTCCAAACGATTTCAGAAGTTACATTTCAAAAACAGATCCTGTGTTTATGTATACCAAAGACATGTATAAGAATGTTCATAAGAAATTTGCTTGTAATAGTCAAAAACTGGAAACAACTCAAATATCCATCAACAATGGAAGAAATAAAAAATTTTAATTATGGGATATTTATACAATGGAATACCACACAGTAATAAAAAAAACTACTGATATGTACAATAATAAAAATGAATCTCAGACATAATACTGAGTGAAAGCAATCAGACTGAAGAGGATATACGACAGGTAAAGGCTATGGTGGAGTGACAGAGACTAAATCTACCCTCTCACCTTAAATAATGAGAGAGAGGACAAGTGATGGCTGAGAGAAGGGATGAGTCCTATCATTTCCCCTGCTAGTGACCTGGGGAGATAGTTTCCAGGTTGTAGCTCACTGAATGGAGGAGACAGAGTTCAGAATTCAACAAGACAGCTAGAATTTGAGAGACAAAATAGTAGAGAGGAGGAAGCATCTGAGAGCGAGCGCTTCAGAGATCTTTGGGCGGGGGGGCGGGGAGTACATGCACGTCTTTCAGTACTGGTCTGCAAATGTGAGGAAGGAAATTGTGAGAGGCCAATTAAAGAAGCACCTGAAATCATGAGTCAGAACAAGTCTTGAAGCTCACACAGGACTGGAACAGTTTATTTTCCAATTAGCCTGAGTGATAGACTGCCTAACACATGGAGCATTAGATAGTGTCCTCAAAAGGATGTTGCCTCAGTACTGGGGTCAAATTAGCCCTAAGCATAAGACTGCTTAGAAGCTGCCCTAAAAAAAGTAAAATCAGTTTTAAAATATGATCAAACTGATTCCAAGTAATTTGTATGCATCGTAAAGCAAAGCCTCCATCTGTAAAGGAATACAACAAAATCCAGCACACAAGGTAAAATCTGTTATGTCTGGCATTCAATTAAAAATGACCAGGCAGACAGAATCAAGATGGCAGAGCAGGAGGACATGAAGCTCACCTCCCCCCACAAACACATCAAAAATACACCTACATGCAGAACAATTCTCACAGAAAACCAACTGGAAATTGCCAGAAGATCTCTTATACAACCAAAGCTGCAAGAAAGATCTCCACATAACCGGATAGGATAGGGGGAAAAAAGGCATCAGCATGAGACCAGCACCCCTGGGAGGGATCTGTGAAGGAGAGAAGGTCCACATGGGGCAGGCACTCACCTTGGGGAGCCACCTTGCCTGCTGGGAGGTCCACCAAGAAGGGGAGAGGGCTGGAGGCGCCTGGACTCTGCTCGCAAGGATTGAGCGCACGCTGGCTTGCTAGCAATCAGGGCTGAGAGAGACCAGGACTGACAGCTGCTGCCTCATCTCACTTCCTAGTCTGAAACACATACCAGGTGGGGCTGCAGGTACACACAGTGGCTAGGCATTGACTCTCGGGTGGATGCACCCTGGAAGAGGACTCAGTCTAACTGCAGGAAGACAGCCTAGAGGGCCTGGGGAGTGGTCCAGGCCGAACCTCAGAGCCCACTGTCAGCACTCCCATGGCAGGGATGGGTCCAGCCACAGTGGACTTTGTTGGTGCACACACTGGGTGGCACCACAGAAATGCATGTCTCCTGGGGAGAAGTCCGCAACCTCTGGGGAGGAACACACAGTGGTTCATTTCCCAGTGGAAGCATTCCAGCTCCACCCACCCCACACCACAGCTTGGAGCTGGATCTGGGGCAGACAGGTCCTGGGAGAGCCCTGGTACAGAGGCAGCCCAGCTCCCAGGTGGCAGCACAACCACTTCAATTCCTGCAGCCATAGCACCCTGGCCCCCAGAACCAGCCCACTCCACACCAGAGTCTAGCACCAGGTCTGGGACAAACACAGCAGAGAAAGGGATTAAAACCTTGGGCTGATTCTGGGCAGAACCATGGACACAGGCACCAGGCGGCACACAGGTTCGCTGTGACCACACAGGCCTCACTTGCTTCAGCAGTCACCTCCTTTGGGACAAAGCATGCATTCAATGACAACAGACCCTCAAGGATTCCACTCCAGTAAATGGGGAGAAGACCCCACCCCCAACAGGGGTATGATAGCCACAGAGCAACGAAGAGGCCCCACCCAACATCCAGCACAGGCCCTGGACACCACAACACTAACCACCTCCTTATCAAGGGGGTAACAGCCAGCACACCATGAGGGAAGACGTGCCTGGCATCCATACCAAAAACAGCCCTTCCACCAAAAATACTGGACTCATACAGTTTACACAGGGACACTCCCACATAAAAACACCCCTTCAAGACCAGAGTAGATAACTATTTCTCCTAAATTCACAGGGACAAATTTAAGTAAAATGAAAAAGCAGAGGAACTACCCGCAACTGGAATCCCCCTGAAAGAACAAATAATGAAACAGACCTCACCAGTCTACTAGAGCCCAAGCTCAAAAAGGGGATAATAAAAACACTAAGGAAATAAGATTGATAGATATGTAGATAATGTAACCAAAGACTATAAAGATGAACCAATCAAAACTAGACAACTCAACTGCCAAAATAAACAATCTAGAAGCAATGAATACCAGACTAAATAATGCAAAAGAATGAATAAGTGATCTGGAAAGTAGAATAATGGAAATCACCCAATCTGAACAGCAGACAGAAAGACAAATGAAAAAACAATGAAAGCAACACAGGAGATCCATGAGACAACAGAAAGCACGAAAGCTTACGCATAATAGGGGTTCCAGAGGAGAAGAGAGAGAGAAGGGAATCAAAAATGTGTTTGAAGAAATTATGGCTGAAAACTTCCCAAATCTAAAGAAGGAAACAGATATCCAAGTACAGGAATCACAGAGGATCCCAAACAAGATGAACCCAAACAGAGCCATACAGAGACAAATCATAATTAAAATGGCAAGTTTAAAGATAAAGAGAGGGGGGCTTCCCTGGTGGCACAGTGGTTGAGAATCTGCCTGCTAATGCAGGCGACACGGGTTCAAGCCCTGGTCTGGGAGGATCCCACATGCCGTGCACCAACTAGGCCCGTGAGCCACAACTACTGAGCCTGCGCGTCTGGAGCCTGTGCTCCGCAACAAGAGAGGCCGCGATAGTGAGAGGCCTGTGCACCGCAATGAAGAGTGGCCCCTGCTTGCCACAACTAGAGAAAGCCCTCGCACAGAAACAAAGACCCAACACAGCAAAAATAAATAAATTAATTAAAAAACATAAGTACCAATGCCACTGTGGATGTGAGGATTAAATTAGTCAATGCTTTAAAAAAAAAAAGATAAAGAGAGGATTCTAAAGACAACAAGAGAGGGACTTCCCTGGTGGTCCACTGGTAAAGAATCCACCTTCCAATGCAGGGGACATGGGTTCGATCCCTGGTCAGGGAACTAAGATTCCACATGCCGCAGGGCAACTAAGCCCACGTGCCACAACTATCAAGCTCACGTGCCTCAAAGGGAGAGCCCACGTGCCACAAACTACAGAGCCCATGCACTCTGGAGCCCACGTGCCACAACTAGAAAGCCCATGCACCCTGGAGCCCACGCACACAACTTGAGAGAGAAAACCCGCATGCCACAACTAGAGAGAAGCCCGCATGCCGCAACTAGAGAGAAGCCCGAGCAGACCGCGCACCCGCCGTAACTAAAAGACCCAACAGCCAAAAAAAATAAGGAAAATAAATAAATAAATATTTTAAATAAATAAAGACAACAAGAGAAAAACAAAGAGCCAGATACAAGAGAACCCCCATAAGGCTATCAGCTGATTTCCCTGCAGAGATTTTGAATATATCATGCCACCCCTTCTGGCCTGCAAAGTCCTAAAAGGAAAAAACCTGCAACCGAGAATACTCTACCTAGCAGGATTATCATTTAGAAGGAGGGATAAAAAATTTCTCAGACAAGCAAAAACTAAAAGGATGTAGCAATACTAAACCTACCCTAAAAGAAATATTGAAAGATCTTCTCTAAATATAAAAGCAGCAAGAATCTATAGGAAAGGGAAAATCACAATAGAAAGAGGAAATATATAAAAGGTTTGAAGATCACATAAATAAGCCAGTACATAGACTAAAAAACAATCAAAAATTTTTTGTAACAGCAATGATAACTACAAGTAACAGCAAAAGGATAAACATGAAGATGTAAAATAGGACATCAGAATCACAAAGTATGACAGAGGGGAGTAAAAAAAAATGTACACCTTTTAGAATGTGTTTGAACTTATATGACTATCAGTTTAAAATGAGTAGATACAGTTATGGGTCAATAGACTTGAAAAACAGGGTAACCACAAATCAAAAACATACAATAGATTCACAAAAACCAAAAAGAAAGGAACTCAAATACAATACAAAAGAAAAACATCAAACCACAAAAGGAAAAACAAAAAGAAGAAGAAATGAATAAAGAAGAACTACAAAATCAACTGGAAAACAAGATTTAAAATGGCAACACATACCAATAATTACTTTAAAAGTTAATGGATAAATGCTCTGATCAAAAGACAGAGTGGCAGACTGGATTTTTAAAAAAGAACCTACAATATGCTGCCTACAAGAGACTCACTTCAGGATGAAAGTGAGATTCAAAGTGAGGAGATGGAAAAAAGTATTTCATGCAAATAGAAACAACAAGAAAGGGGGAGGTAGCAATACTCACATCAGACAAAATTGACTTTAAAACAAAGGCCATGAAGAAAGACAAAGAAGAACACTATATAATAATTAAAGGATCAATACAAGAGGAGGATATTATACTCATTAACCTATATGTACCCAATACAGGAACACCTAAATATATAAAACAAACACTAATAGACATAAAAGGAGGAATTCACAGCAATACAATAGTAGTAGGAGACGAACACCCCACTGACATCAATGGACAGATGTTTCAAACAGAAAATCAGTAAGGCAACAGAGGTCCTAAATGACACAATAGATGAGTTGAACTTAACTGGTACCTACAGGACACTACATGCAAAATAATAATAATAACACATTCTTTTCAAGCATGCATGGCACATTCTCTAGGACAGATCAAATACTAGGTCACAAAAAAAAATCCTCAACATATTTAAGAGGATAGAAATTATTTCAAGCATCTTTTCTGACCACAACAGTATGAACTAGAAATCAACCACAGAAGGAAAAACAGGAAAAGAAAAACACATGGAAACACACTCCTAAAAAAACAAATGGGTCAATGATGAAATCAAAGAAGAAATCAGACAATACCTGAAGACAAAAGACAGTGAAAATACAACCTTACAAAATCTATGGGATGCAACAAAAGCAGTTCTTAGAGGGAAGTTCACAGCAATACAGGCCTTCCTCAAGAAGGAAGGGAGGGGGCTTCCCTGGTGGCACAGTGGTTGAGAGTCCGCCTGCCGATGCAGGGGACACGGGTTCGTGCCCCGGTCCGGGAAGATCCCACATGCCGCGGAGCGGCTGGGCCCGTGAGCCATGGCCGCTGAGCCTGCGCGTCCGGAGCCTGTGCTCCGCAACGGGAGAGGCCACAGCAGTGAGAAGCCCGCGTACGGCAAAAAAAAAAAAAAGAAGATAGGGAGGAAGGAAGGATGCGAGGAAAATCCCAAACAACCTAACACCTACACTTAAACGAATTAAAAAAAGAACAAATGAAACCCAAAGTCATCAGAAAGAAGGAAATAATAAAGCTCAGAGAGGAAATAAGTAAAATAGCGATTAAAAAACAACAGAAAGGATCAATAAAAGAGCTGGTTTTTTAAACAGATAAACAAAGCTGACAAACCTCTAGCCAGGCTCACCAAGAGAGAGGATGTAAACAAACAAAATAAGAAATAAAAGAAGAGAATTAACAGCTGATATCACAGAAATACAAAAAAATCATAAGAGAATACTATGAACAGTTATACACCAACATATTGGACAACCCAGAAGAAATGGACAAGTTTCTAGAAACATACAGCCCACCAAAACTGAGTCAAGAATAAAGATAATTTGAACACACTGATCACTAGAAGTGAGATAGAAGCTATAATTACACTCACACACACACACACACACACAAACTCCCTGCAAACAAAAGTCCAGGAACGGAAGCTTCACTGGGGAATTCTATCAAACATACAAAGAAGAATTTATACTGATCCTTCTCAAACTATTCCAAAAGACTGAAGAGGAGGAAAACACTCCCAAATTCATTCTATGAAGCCACCATTACCCTTATACCAAAACCAAAGACACTGCAAAAAAAGAAAATTACAGGCCAATAAAATATGCAAAAATCCTCAACAAAATATTAGCAAACCAAATCCAGTAATAGATAAAAAGGATCATATGCCATGATCAAGTTGGATTCATTCCAGGGTTGCAAGGATGGTTCAACATACACAAAATCAATGTGATACGTCACATTAACAAAAGACAAAAACCACATGATCATCTCAATAGATGCAGAAAAAGAATCTGATAAAATTCAGTATCCATTCACGATAAAACCTCTCAGAAAAGTGGGTATAGAGGGAACATATCTCAACATTATAAAAGCCGCTTACAACAAACCCACAGCCAACATAATACTCAAGGGTGAAAAGCTGAAAGCATTCCTGCTAAATTCAGGTACAAGACAAGGATGCCCACTCTCACTGTTTCTCTACAACACAGTCTTGGAAGTCCTAGTCACAGAAATCAGACAAGAAAAAGAAATAAATGGTATCCAAATTGGAATGGAAGTGGTAATAATTGTCACTATTTGCAGACAGCACGATACTCTATATACAGAACCCTAAAGACTCTACACAAAATCTATGAGAATAAATGAATTCAGCAAGGTAGCAAGATACAGGATTAATATACAGAAATTTGTTGCATTTCTTTATACTAACAATGAAATATCAGAAAGAGAAAGTAAAAAATCCCATTTAAAATCACATCAATAAAATAGATAACTAATAAGGACCTACTGTATAGCACAGGAAACTCTACTCAATACTCTGTAATGGCCTATGTGGGAAAAGAATCTAAAAAAGAGTGGATATATGTATATGTATAACTGATTCACTTTGCTGTACACCTAAAACCAACACAAGACTGTAAATCAACTACACTCCAATAAAACTTTTAAAAAAGAAAAAAGAATAAAATACCTCGCAATAAACTTAACCAAGGAGGTGAATGACACATACACTGAAAACTATAAAACACTGATAAAGGTAATTGAAAATGGTTAAAAGAAGCGGAAAGGGTTAGGACTGGATTGAAAGAATTAATATCATTAAAATGGCCATACTACACATAGCAATCACAGATTTAATGTGATTCCTATCAAATAACCCACGACATTTTTCACAGAACTAGAACAAATAATCCGAAAATTTATACAGAACCACAAAAGACCCAGAATTGCCAAAGCAATCCTGAGAAAAAAGGACAAAGCTAGAGGCATAATCCTTTCAGATTTCATACAATAATACAAAACTACAGTAACCAACACAGCATGGTGCTGTCACAAAAAGACATATAGATCAATGGAACAGAATAGAGAGCCCAGAAATAAACACACACACCTACAATCAATTAATCTATGACAAAGGAGGCAAGAATGGAAAAAAGACAGTCTTCAACAAGTGGTGCTGGAAAGCTGGACAGCTCATGTAAATCAATGAAATTAGAACATTCTCTAACACTATGTACAAAAGTAAACTCAAAATGGTTTAAAGGCCTATATGTAAGACACGACACCGTAAAACTCATAGAAGAGAACAGAGGCAAAACATTCTTAGACGTCAATCATAGCAATATTTTTTATATCAGTCTCAAGGCAAAAGAAAAGCAAAAATAAACAAATGGGATCTAATCAAACTGAAAGGCTTTTGTACCGCAAAGGAACCATCAACAAAATGAAAAGACAACCTATGGAATAGGAGAAAATATGTAACCGACAAGGAGTTAATTATCCAAAATATAAAAACAGCTCATACAACTCAATAGCAAAAACAAACAACCCAATCAATAAATGGGCAGAAGACCTAAATAGACATGTTTCCAAAGAAGACATACAGATGGCCAACAGGCACACGAAAAGATGCTCAATATCACTAATCAGAGAAATGCAAACCCAAACCTCACACCTGTCAGAATGGCCATCATCAAAAACCTCAAACCTATCACCTCACACCTGTCAGAATGGCCATCATCAAAAAGTCTAGGAATAATAAACGCTGGAGAGGGTGTGGAGAAAAGGGAACCCTCCCACACTGTCAGCAGGAATGTAAACTGGTGCAGCCACTATGTAAAACAGTATTGGGGTTTCCTTAAAAAAACTAAAAATAGAGCTGCTATATAATCCAGCATATATCCAGAAAAGATGAAAACTCTAATTTGTAAAGATACATGCACCGCAACGTTCATAGCAGCACTGTTTACAGGAGCCAAGACACGGAAACAACCCAAGTGCCCATTAACTGACTATTGGTTTAAGAAGGTGTGGTATATTTACACAATGGAATGTAACTCATCCATTTAAAAAAGAACAAAATATTGCCATTTACAGCTACACGGATGGACCCAGAGAATATCATACTAGGCCGGAGAAAGTCAAATGCTATGTGATATCACTTATACGTGGAATCTAAAAAATGATACAAATGAATCTATATACAAAACAGACTCATAGACATAGAAGACAAACTTATGGTTACCAAAGGGGAAAGCAGGGAGGGTGAATAAGTTAGAAATATGGTATACAAACTACTATACATAAAACAGATAAGCCACAAGGATTTACTGTACAGCATAGGGAACTACATTCAGTATCTGGTAATAACCTATAATGAAAAGTAATCTGTATATATATGTAATACATATATATCACACATATATAATATATATATAAAACTGAATCACTTTGCTGTACACCTGAAACTAACACAATACTGTAAATCAACTATACTCCAATTTTTAAAAATCACCAGGCATGCATTGTCTTCTTGTGCTTATAATAGCATTATTCATAATAGCTAAAAGACTGGGGCAACACAGGTGTCCACCAATGGATAAATGTTGTATATACATACAATGGAGTATTACTCAGCTTTAAAAAGGAAGAAAATTCTACAACATGAATAAACTTTGAGAACATTGTACTAAGTGAAGTAAGTCCATCATAAAAAGTCAAATTCCACTATGTGAGGTACTTAGTCAAATTCGTAAGAACAGAAAGTAGAATGCAGATTGCCAGGGGCTAGCAGGGGCAAGTGGGGAATTATTTTTTAATGGGTGTAGAGTTTCAGTTTTAAAAGATGAAGAGTTCTGGGGCTTCCCTGGTGGCAAAGTGGTTGAGGGTCCGCCTGCCGATGTGGGGGACGCGGGTTCGTGCCCCGGTCCGGGAGGATCCCGTGTGCCGCAGAGCGGCTGGGTCCATGAGCCATGGCCACTGAGCCTGCGTGTCCGGAGCCTGTGCTCCGCAACGGGAGAGGCCACAACAGTGAGAGGCCCGCGTACCGCAAAAAAAAAAAAAAAAAAAAAAAGATGAAGAGTTCTGGAGATTGTTTTTTTTACAAGAATGTGAATATACTTAACACTACAGAAATGTACACTTAAAATAGTTAAAATGATAAATTTTATGTACTTTACATCTTACCACAAATAAAAATAATTTTTGTATAAAAATGACCAGCATGTAAAGAATCAAGAAATATCTATAACCTGGAGGAAAAATCAGTAAAAACAGACTCAAATGATACAGATGACAGAATTAGCAAACTGTTATGGTGGCATTAGCAAACAGTTACATTAAAAAAGCTAGTATAAGTATAAAAATGTACTTCATATTTTCAAGAGGGTGGAGGCAAACATGATCCTGATGAGTAGAGAAACCTTAAATGAGACTTTTAGGGTTGAAAAAAACATCTGAACTGAAAAATACACTGAACGAGATTAGCAGCAGATTAGACAATTTGCAGGGAAAAAAAGAGGACTAAATATAAAGATACAGCATTATTAAGTGCTATGAAACACAGAAGAAAATACTGAAGGAAATGAACAGTTCATCAGTGCACATGGAAAAATATCAGGCAGTCTAACATATGTGTAATTGGAGTCCCATGGAAAAAGGGGAATGGGGGAAGATAATGGACATAAAAATTATATGAAGAACTAATAGTAGTGGATATTTTTCCAGATTTGATGAAAACTAAAAACTCATAAAGAAGCTTAATTTTTTTAAGTAGAAGAAAACCACACCAAGACGTCTCATAATCAAATTGTTGCAAACCAATGTGATAAAGAGAAAATCTTAAAGTCAGCCAAAGTAGAAAGATACATTACAGAGGAGCAAAGATAAAATTGACATGCAGGTGAGAAGACAAGAGAGAAACATCTTTAAAATACTGAAAAGAATTGTCAATCTAAAATTCTATACCCAGCAAAAATATCTTTCATAAATGAAGACAAAATAAAAACTTTTTGAACAAACAAAACTTAGTTAATTCATCACCAGCAGATCTGCATTACATGAAATAATGAAGGAAATTCTCTGGGCAGAAGGAAAACAATACCAGATAGAAATTGGGAATTGGGCTGCACACAAAGGAATGGAGAACACTGAAAATGGCTAAATATGTACGTAAATATAAAAGACACTTTTTAAAATGATTTTCTAAATTTCTTTAAAAGATGACTCTTTCAAGTAAAAATAATAATGTATTATGAGGTTTATAACATTTGCAGAAGCAAAATGTACAACACCAAGAGCACAAGGAACAGGAGAAATGGAAGTAAACTGTCCTAAGGGTCTTTTATTATACATGAAGTATACATGAAGTAGCTTAATGTTATTTAAAAGTGGACTTAAATATTAAATTAAAATAAACCCTAGAGAAACTACTAGAATAGGGAGTATAGGTAATAAGCCAATAATAGAGATAAAATGTAAAGTGAGATTGTAAAGAATAATTAATCAGAAAAGAAGACAGTATAAAAGGATAAAAGTATCAAAAAACAGGTGAGATGAACAGAGAACAAAATCAAGATGAGAAATTTAAATCTCAAAGAGTAACTGCAATAAAATGTTAACGGTAGAATTGGGGTGTAAATATATGGATGTACGCTATAAAATTATTTCCACTTTGATGTATGTTTAAATTTTTCCATAATAAAATGTTGGAACAATGCATTTAAGCCCAAAGGAAAAAAATACATTTTTTTTAAAACAGGCAAAAATAATCTATGTGGATGGTCAGAATAGTGGTTATCCTTGGGGGTGTGGTCTGGGAGAGGACTTTCCAGGGTGCTTTTTGGGGTGCTGGAAACGTTCTACTATCTTGATCTTGGTGGTAGTTAATGTGTGTAAAATTCATCGTTAGATTTTTACACTTTACAGTATATGAATTATCCCTCACTTTAAAAAATCCTACCGGCTAGGTTCAGAGGGGATTAATGACTTTTAAAAACCATCATTTTTCCTTACATGTAAAAATACATGGGGACTTTCCTGGTGGCGCAGTGGTTAAGAATCCACCTGCCAATGCAGGGGACACGGGTTCGATCCCTGGTCCGGGAAGATCCCACATGCCACGGAGCAACTAATCCTGTGCGCCATAACTACTGAGCCTGTGCTCTAGAGCCCGCGAGCCACAACTACCAAGTCCACGCACCACAACTACTGAAGCCTATGTGCCCTAGAGCCCACGTGCCGCAACTACTGAAGTCCATGCACCCTAGGGCCCACATGCAGCAACTACTGAGCCTGCGTGCTGCAATTACTGAAGCCCGCATATCTAGAGCCCGTGCTCTGCAACAAGAGAAGCCACTGCGATGAGAAGCCCATGCACCGCAACAAACAATAGCCCCCGCTCGCCACAACTAGAGAAAGCTCACGTGCAGCAACGAAGATCCAACGAAGCCAAAAATAAACTAAAAAAAATACATGGGACAGTAGATTCTTTCTCCAGTTCATTATGAGACTAAAATAAAATCTGAATAAATAGTGACAAGTTGGATTTTATATTTTAAAGTGTTTGTCACCTAAATTATTCAGAATCTCTTAGTTTCACAGTTTCAAGCTGTCAAGACAAGGGTTTCAGCACCACCAGAATTCAGATTTCTGTACTTGGCACCTTTATATTTATTTCACTCCTGGCCATCTCTACTTGTATACTTCAACATCACATCAAAAGTCTTAAGACTAAAAGCAAATTCCTTACATCAAAGTACCCTCCTCCTTTCCTCCCCAAATTCCATCTCCTTAATGTTCTATTTTTGTCATATGACCACTAATCTTACCGTTACCCACTTGGAAAAGCATCTTTGCATTTTCCCTGTCTCTAACTCACAAAGGTTTCTTATCCTCCCTCTTTAACATTTTTTGACATGTGTCCTTTTGGCCGTGATCCTAACAATTTATTGGAATAAACTTCTAACTACTGTTCTGGCTCCAGTATCTGTCCTTACTATCTCAGCACCACCAGATAAATCTTCCCTCTGTGTTCATGGCACTCCCCAGCTGCCAACGTTTCAGCTGGTCACCATCCTCTGTAGGACAAAATTCAAATTCCTTTGTACAACATTAAAGGCCTTCTGTGCTGTCCCAATATCCCTTTCCAGACTCATCTCCCTGTGGTCCCCAACATACCCCTAACACTCTGCTAATACTCATTACTAATTAAATGTACTCTGCAAATTCCTCTTAGACCTTTATTCACATTTTGATCCCTGCCTAGAACGTCCCTCTTTTTTATCATATCCAAATATTACACATCTTTAAAGACAAAGATGGACATTCACCAATCTCCCTGAGGTATTTTTGGAAAAAAGAACTTTCTCTTTGAAATGCATTTGTGGTTCTATGTATCATTTACCTGGCAGTAATTCTAGGCTATGTTCTTCAACTTTTTAAGTGTACACATGTTTTTGGTCCACAGATCTAGAGGAAGCTCTTTTTGGCCTCTCCTGTTGCGGAGCACAGGCTCCGGATGCGCAGGCTCAGCGGCCATGGCTCACGGGCCTAGCCTCTCCGCGGCATGTGGGATCTTGGGAAGCCCCTAGAGGAAGATCTTTGAGGACAAGAGCCACGTTGAGAATCTGAGTACTTATGAAATAAATATGATGACATTTTGCAAGGGAAATAGTTCCCACGTGGCACTTCAACTGTGAAATGGAAAATGGTTGTGTAGGCATCAGGGCAGACTCAGAAAAGCTTGATTCACAATTGCATCTCCAAATTACATTTCTAAAATTACTGTGTGGGGACTTCCCTGGTGGCACAGTGGTTAAGAATCTGCCTGCCAATTCAGGGGACACGGGTTCGAGCCCTGGTCCGGGAAGATCCCACATGCAGCGGAGCAACTAAGCCCGTGTGCCACAACTACTGAGCCTGTGCTCTAGAGCCCGCAAGCCACAACTACTGAGCCTGAGTACCACAACCACTGAAGCCCGCGAGCCTAGAGCCCGTGCTCCACAACAAGAGAAGCCACCGCAATGAGAAGCCCGCGCACCACAACGATGAGTAGCCCCCACTCGCGGCAACTAGAAAAAGCCCGTGTGCAGCAACAAAGACCCGACGCAGCCAAAAATAAATAAATAAATTTGTTAAAGCAAGAGTTTATCCTCAGAATTTCCTAATGATTAACTCCAAAGTCAAGTATTTTTTCTACCACTCAAGTGGCTCAACTAAGATCTGTTAAAAAAAAATAAACTGATAAATGAATAGATCAGAAACATTGGCCAAGGATAAATGCTGACCTATTTGTATTGCATTTAAATACTAATCTTGCTATATAATGTTCTTTTTAGGATTCATGCCAATATTAGAATTATAACGCTTTATATTTGTACAACCTTTTATGATACACCTACTGCATGACTCTTGTACTGTTCAAGTGCGAAAATCAGGCATTATTATCACCATTATATGAGAGGAAACCAAGGCTCAGAGCAATTAAGCAACTCTACCTTAAATACAAGGTATCTGGGGTAGAGACAAGAGAGGAGAGAGGTTAAGGCGCTGGGTTTTGAATTCTACAGACCTAAGCTCAAATGCCAGCTCACTTGCTTAACTATGTAACATCAACTGAGTTACTTAACCTCTTCTTATCTAGGAAAGGAAGCTGCAGAAGTACCTACCCCACAAGATTTTTGAGACGAGTAAATAAAATATAAGTCACTTAATATTATGTCTAGCATATAGTAATAAAAATTAACTTACCAGTGGCAGAACCCTGACATCTAAATCAAAGCTGTATGTTCTTTCTACTACACCTCTTGAACTTCTGACACTTCCAACAATCGCCTCTGGGTATGATTTAAGACATAGCTTTATACTCAACGCAGTGCTATAGTAGGGTATATTAGCAAACCATTAATGACCTACCCTCAATAAAAGGTGGACTTTTGAGTTATTTTCCAGGACTGGTGGTAGTTGATTTGCCTTGAACCATTCATAGACTCTTGCCCAGTACCCAAATGACCCATTATTGCACCTGCAAGACGACTCTGCCAATAGGAATGTCTTCCTAATTGAGGATCAGAGTTTTTCCTCCAGGTAAAGATAACCCGTCTGCAGGGGAACAGAACCCAGGAGTCTAGCCTCATTAGCACCGAATGCTAAACAACTGATTTAACGATTCCAGATTCATATCAGTATTTATTCACACACACCACGTTTACTTTTCGATTTTTGAACAAAGATCCTCAGTCTCAATAAAGAATCAGTTAGGTTCTATTTTTGTTATGTTCCATAATAGCAGCTGGAAAGAAATTTTAGAATGAAAGTACTGTTTTTTCTCTTTTTTTCCCACATCTATTCACTATTAAAATACCTGGAGTTTCCGAACAGGAGTGTCGGTAGAGTAACTCTCACCGGTCGTGGGCATGCTGGCAGTGGCTCAAAACCCCAGCCAAGTTTTACAGTCGTAATTTTATTTTGATTTTAATTAGTATCAATTAGGACCAGAAAATAGACACTTTGGATAAACAATGTGAGGATGGCTTTAACAAGTAAATTAGATATTCTGCAGGGAAGGAAACAGGGAAAAAATTAAGGGAGAATCCATTTTCTTCCAGCCCCCTGCTTCTCTCCTGTACGCTTTCAGAGTGATATCTATGTTGATGTCTTTAAAGAGATCTGCTGTTTAGATCCCCTATCAAAGGTGGGAAACCTGCGCATCTCAGACTGCCTCTCTACAGGCTTATGGGGTCTTATGCCGTCTAGCACTGGGTCCCTGCCTACATATGAAGGTCCTTTTCCTGGGATTTTTCTCAAGGTTTGTAACCCGGAAGCCACTGACAAATTACCCTTTCCCCTTCTTTTCCTGCACCCTTTCCTTTGGATCCAGGTTATCTTGTTAACAAGACTCTACAATGGAAGGCATCTAGTGGTATGCTGGTAACTGTTTAACAACCTTTTAAAAAAAAAAAAAAAAGTATAGATGTATGCATGTGTGTTTATTAAAATTTTATTGATACAAAGGATGTATAGTATATAATTGACAAATAATAAATATATAATACTCTATATCCTAAATAGTGTGTAACCAATTGCTTCTCAGTATGCTTTCATTCACTGACTCTTCCTAAACTCCTGTATCCATAGCTGTTCGGAGAGGCGGTCCCATCCTGGGCTCAGACATCCTGGCATGTCCTTGCTGAGTGTGCCAAACTGCGTGACCTAACCATCTTCTGACCCTGAGCCATTTTTGTAGCTAGTCATGTAGGCAATTAAGTAGGTGAAAATCACCATAGTGTGACTATGGGAGAACTGGGTTGTGTAACCTCCACGGCGGCCTGTCATGCTGTCTTATGGCCCAGGGTGGCCAATTTCAAGCTACCAATGTGATGTCACTGAACGCAGAGTTAGGAAGAGATGAACATCCCCAGCATATAGTATTTCCATCATGCAGATATAACAGATATAAATAACCTCACGGGCATAGGTAATAGCAAAATGTACTAAAATAATTAGGAAGTGGTAAGTGATAGTATTTTTTGTTCCTAATGTAATTCAGTATAATTTTATGTGATTTATTGTAAGTTTATATATTTTAAGAATATCCCTGTTCGGGGGAGAGATAAATTGGGAGATTGGGATTGACATATACACCCTACTATATATAAAATAGATAACTATTAAGGACCTACTGTATAGCACAGGGAACTCTACTCAATACTCTGTAATGGCCTATATGGAAAAAGAATCTGAAAAAAGAATGGATATATGTATAACTGAATCACTTTGCTGTACACCTGAAACTAACATAACACTGTAAATCAACTATACTCCAAAAAAAAACTTTTTTAAAGAAAATTTCGGTTTAAAAGTATAACATACTACAAAAAAAGAAAAAAAAAAAAGAATATCCAGGTTTAACTACCAACTAGCAAAATTCCTGAAAATGTAAGTCATCTCTTATGAGCCAGTGTGAGCCAGCCCAGCACATCACTGAATACATCTCAGCCTTGCGGCCACAGTGCTCACCCACTTCTTAATTACACTGGAGATCATTAAGGACTTTGAACATGAGATAACGAGATGTCCCAGAAACTCCAGGGGCCAGCCTGCCCCTTTCACAGAGGCCATGTGCCTTCTCCAAATACCACCTAACACTCAAATTTTTGTGGAGTGAATCTTACGTAGATATGAGCTTCTGGTCTCAGGGTCTTATACATGGTTAAATGACTCAATCAGAAACTGAACAGAGTCCCAGATCAAAGCAGAAATAATGGGCAAAGTTTCCAAACTCGGAATGGGGGAAGGAGTTTGCCATTGGTTTCACAGCCTAAGCTGTTCTCTAGGTTTGAGCAAACTTAGAAACCCTGGGCCAGGACCTAAGACAACCAATGGCTTCCTGGCTCACTTACACGAATTCATCAGTTAACCTGTCCCTTGTGAAACATGATTCAAATGTGTCTCTATAGATTCCCATGTCTATTTTGGGTTATTTGGCTTTGAGAAAAGGAAATCACAGCAAACCCGGACTCCTATTTAGTGATGATTAGACAACATTCACACACATCCTCCTCAGCAAAGCTGCCTTTTAATCAGGTATCAATACTCAGGCCTCCTCCCTCTAGTGTCAAGTACAAGGACTGCACCAGGAAAGACCTCTGCCACTGATGTCATATCGAAGAAAAGAAAACAAAAACACTTGTAATTTAAACATACTGGTTTCCAAAATAATCACGTAATCTCCTCATAGGAATCCATCGTCAAATATCAAATATACATACATATATATGTATGTGGGTGCAGCTATGTAATATACATAGATGCTTGGTATACACATATAACTTTTGTTCATCCACTTCTATAGACCTGTAGTATATCTTTAAGCCAAGCCGCTTTTTCTCTGCTCACGTGACTAAGCAAAGTCACACACATTTTGGGCTACAGAAGTCTTCACTGAGTCGTGAGTACATGTATTTGAATTCGTAGAAACACTTAAGTCACTTCATCCAGATTAAACCTCTAAGACCAGTGGTTCTCAACACATTAGACTCACATATGGAACTTTTTAAAATTCTGATGCCCATGCCACACCCCCATCTAATGAAATCTCTGTACTTTTTAAAGTTATCCAGATGATTCCAATGTGAAGTCACCGTCAGAACTACTTCCCTAGATAATCAATGAATTAGTGTTAATAGTTCAGTGCATGACCTCTTGCACCCTTTTTTCTATGCTCATCCAGTCACACACAAATATATTCCAACAGATCGAGTTTTAATTAAAAATAGCATATAACCATGCGCAGTACTCTGCAACATGCTGTTTTAATCTGACAATTTACCATGGACATCCCTCCAGGTCAATACATACAGTTCTAACTCAAAGAAAAATCTGGTTAGCGGAGCAGCATACTAAAAATAGCATTTTGAGACAAATACTCTGGTGGTATTATATAGGAAGAATTGGAGAGCAAAAACAGCCAGGTATCTGTTAATAAAAGTCTAACAAAACAGTCCAGGAATGGGCACCAGGGTTTCCAACTAGAGAGGTGGCAGTAGGAATGGAAAGGGATGGACCAATGTAACAATTATCAGGAATAAAAAAAACACTGACCTTATTAACTGACTGGTATAGAAGACAGAAAGTGGGAAGAATCAAGAGCAGCTCTAGGGTTTAAGCTGGTAAACCTTAAAGAATAATTCAGACGAAAAGTGATCATGACAGCAAACTAAATGAGGAAAGAATGATTGAGATTTATATGATCCTTTTAGCCTGCCCTATGGACTCCAGACTTGCCTAGCTAGCCCCCCCAATTATGTAAACTAATTCCTTGCAATCCATCTCTTACTATATACCTCGTACAGGGTCTGTTTTCCTGGCTGAACCCTGACTGACATGGCGGCCTCCATTTATACAGAAAAATAAGAGGCAAGAATGGAAAGGGATAAAGGAGAGGCAGGAGAAAGTAAGAGAAAGAGGGACTGAGGACCTAAGAAGAATGGAGTAATTTGGAACAGTCACTGGGAGAGGCCTCAATAAATAAATAAGCTGTGTGTTAATCTTGTCTCCCTAAATACATGAGTATGTCATTAGGGGTTAAGCCCTGGATTGGTATATATTTGTTGCTTTACTGATTCTCCCTTTATAAACCTATGGCTGTATTTTCTTACTTCTGCTCTTCTGACTTATTTTTAAGTAAGGTAGTAGATGAATGATTTAATGAGACAGGTAACTGGTTACCTGTCTTTATTGTCACAGATCAGGGTGAGCCTATGATTTTCTCCAACTGTTTCAGAACACTGGCTTAAAAAAAATGGCGAGAGGCTATTATTTATTGCTTTCCCCAACTGTCCAACAGTAAGATTCACAGGGACCCTGTAAAAATGCCATCTAGGCTCTTGACTACCTGGTGTGTGCAGAAATGACAATGCAATCAAGGTATTGCCTACAACACACCTATCAGCATACAATTTCCATCTGTCATTGTTTTACAGGAATAATGAGGGAATTCCTGTCTGTAATTTAAAAAACGATTAAAAATTATAGTGGACAACTATTGGTCTTATTTTCCCAAGATCTCACTCATTTCTTCTGAGATTCACAGGGGTGGACATAAGACTTCAGCTAAGCCAAAAAGATAATACATCCTTTCCTTGTCCAAGGAGAGGGCCCAGGACCAAAGCCAGCCCATCAGAATTCCCTGGAATTGTTGACTCTGGAGGTAAGAGAGAGAAAACTCTTTTCTTTCTACCCAGTGGTGAGGCTGTGAGCCCAGAGCTACAGGCTGCCATGCACCATTCATGCGAGGAAGTCTGCCTACAAGGGGAAAGACTCAGCCAACTTGTAGAGAAAACTCAGACCAGACCAGGGATGGAGGAGGAATACCAGCAGTGTGGCATCCTTATTTTACCTACCCCCAGGTGCACCTTGTCCTTCCTTGTTTTATCATCCAATATAGGCTCCAAACAAAAGTTTAAGCTAGGTCAAGTTGGCCTTCTGTGACTTGTACCCAAAAGAGTCTTAACTAATGCAAATCCTAATCAAGGGGAGAATCCCAAAGATCAGAGCTGTGTAAATGGGACGAAATATCAAGTTCTAGCATGGAGGCAAGCCTGTAAACAGGAAACACATCTGGGAGTTGGGAGTCAAGGAGATCAGGAAAAGGTCACGGATCAGAGTACAAAGCACATAGGGCTGATTTTTTCAGCTCTTGCCTCTCAGCTCCAAATCCACCCCCCTGAACTCTGCTTCATGACACTCGGGCAGGGACACGGAACACCTCACTTCTCCTCTGCCAGCCAGATACCTGTTGGGCTCTGTCGATAGACTGTTAGCCTAGAGAAGGGGCTTTTTCTTCCTGCTTACTTGCCGTTTCTGTGTCGCCCACCGAGTTCTCCATCTCAGCGGTGGCAGTGAGATGCAGAACAACTGGCCCAGTATCCAGGTCTTTCTCACTTATTACAGGGCCCCTCAGGGGCACCATCACCAGCTGAGCAGTACCCCTTCTTCAGATGCCTGAGTCCCATTTCCAAAAGGTCCCCAAAACAAGCTACTGTGGCATCAGCAAGGTTAGACCCCCTCCTCTCAGTCCCAGCTTCCTGGGGTTGTTTCTTTAAGCTTTGGGTTCTAACCCTCCTAACTTGTCTCTTGTCCTCCCCCAGGGAACAGCCTAGGAATGGCAGCTGCTTCCTGCAGGTACCAACTCCATGTTGCCTCTGTGCCCCTTTTTTGCCTTTTCATTCTTCCAATATCTATTTAACAAACTCCTAACATTAAATTTTCTGTTTAAAAATGCATTTGAGGGCTTCCCCGGTGGCGCAATGGTTGACAGTCCGCCTGCCGATGCAGGGGACACAGGTTCATCATGCCCCGGTCCGGGAAAATCCCACATGCCGCGGAGCGGCTGGGCCCGTGAGCCATGGCCGCTGAGCCTGCGCGTCCGGAACCTATGCTCTGCAACGGGAGAGGCCACAACAGTGAGAGGCCCGCGTACCGCAAAAAAAAAAAAAAAAAAAAAATGCATTTGGGGGGGTTTCCCTGGCGGCGCAGTGGTTGAGAGTCCACCTGCCGATGCAGGGGACACGGGTTCGTGCCCCGGTCCGGGAAGATCCCACATGCCGCGTAGTGACTGGGTCCGTGAGCCATGGCCGCTGAGCCTGCGTGTCCGGAGCCCGTGCTCCCCAACGGGAGAGGCCACAACAGTGAGTGGCCCACGTACCACAAAAAAAAAAAAAAAAAAAAAGCATTTGGGGGGACTTCGCTGACGATTCAGTGGTTAAGACCCTGCGCTCCCAAGGCAGGGGGCACGGGTTCGATCACTGGTCAGGGAACTAAGATCCCACATGCCAGGTGGCATGGCAATCAATCAATAATGCATTTGGTTTCTGTTTGCCAGATCGAACCCCATTTAGGATCAGGTCTGTGAATGAAGCTGGTTATAAGAGCAACATTAGCACAGGCTCTGGGCTCCTAGTTGTCCAAGAATCTGGGAGGAAATGAAGTGGAATGGACATTTGAGAGTTAGATTTTTGTGGCTAGACTCTCTCTTGTTACTATTTGGCGAGAGGGATGTTATTTTTCTCAATTCCACTATGTTCAAAGTGTGTTGCATACACTATCTTATTTAATCTTACAAAGCACCTATTTTCATCATTTCACAGATTAAGAGATGGAGACTGAAAGAAGTTAGGTAATTTGCCCAGTGTAATCCAGCTAGGAAGCGGCAGAGATGGGATCAGAATCCAAATTGATCTTCTATCAAAACTCATGCAATCTGGCACCTGTCAGACCCACTGCCGTGGCTTCAGTCACAGGACAACTGAAGTCCACCCTGATGCCCCCTTTGACAGATGTGTCTTGGACTGCTGCCCCCTCAAAGTGCTGACTGTATGTTTACTCAAATGCTCTTTTCAAGGACTAAATACCCACTTGGGACATGCAGGAGCCCCATGCACTAAAGTGATATTTCATGCAGAGAGCTGGGAATGGTAGACAGCTAGAAAGGGTAGAGTGGGTCTGACTGAAGCACCCCAGTGGTGTGGGTGAGGGGAGAGAGTGGAAAATGGGAACAATCAGAACCGTATTGGCTGAATCAATTACAGCATAACCGAGTGCTCGGTGAAACCTTATCGTTCTCACCATTGGCATATGCCTCACCATTACACAACAGTGTCTGCCCCTAGCAAGCAACAAACTTCTGTTCCAGTCTGAGCATCCATTCAGATCTAATCATGACTTTAGAACCTTTCATTTCCTGTAACACATTCTGCACAAATGTGGCCCTTTCTGGGGCCCTTTGACTTTCTGGTCTCTGTGGCTCAACCATTTCTATGCGAGCTAACCAAGGTCAGTGCTGACATAAAACAGGCGCTTTGGAGATGGAGTTCCTGGGAGGGAGACCAACTCTACTGCTTACTGTATGACACTGAACAAGTGACTTCCTCTCTCTGGGCGCCCCAAAAATGAGATGTTAAGAAAAACCATCACGTGTTCATTTTCTATTATTTTCTATTGCTATTTTCTAGGCACTTAGCTAATATTTGACATGCATTGTCTCATTCTAATCCCCAACAAAAAGTCCTCTTACTATCTCTGTTCTACAGATGATAAAATGATGCTTACGGCGGTTAATGACTAGCCTAAGGTACACATCTAGTGAGGACAGAGTCAGAACCAGAAAACAAGTCTGACTCAAATGCCCATGCTCTTGGCCCATGAAAGAGTAACCGGCACAAGACTCGCCCTCCCACTGTAAACAGCTAGAAAGTAAACAAAATACATGAAACAAATATTTTGAGATTGGAATGCCCAGGCAGCACAGAACTGCAATTCATGAGAGAAGGGAAGGAGCAAGGTTAAAGCCCTACGATGCACCGTCTCTCTCTCTCTGGAGGCAATGTTCAGGCTGCTGCAGAGGTGAGGTGGGGCAACCCAAGCACAGACCCAGGGTTCTACCGAGCTGAAGAGTCAGAAGTACTCTGCGACAAAGAGTATGGGGCCTGTGGGAAAGGGCACGGAAAAGGAAGGAAGCAGGCAAAGAGAGAGCTCCAAAAATCTACACACCTGCCCCTCTGGGCAGCCTTTGGCTCAATACTGATCTGTGCAAGTTTAGAATAAAACTCTACATGGCAGGATAAACTTGACTCACTTCCAGGGAGCTATACGCTGAGCAATTCCCTGAGCCCACACACACCTAGAAGATATTCCAGGGACGATCAACCAGAATGGAGAGACCTTGTTGAACACGGAGGGCACTGAGGAAAGTCACACCCTGCTGGTAGGGCTAAACTCGCCCCAAAACAAAGCCTCGAGAGGTATTAAGCTGATCCGTAAGTCATTTAACAGGCTGCCAAAGCAAGCCTCAGAATTTTTAAAGACAGACAACAAGATGCAAATATTCAACAGCATAATATTCATAATGCCTAACATCCAATAAAAAATTACTAGCCTTCAAAGCAGCAGCAAAGAAGGAAAGTATTAGTCAATAGAAGCAGACCTAGAGATTACAGAGGTCACAGAATTAGGAAACAAGGACCTTAAAACAGCTATTATATGATTTAAGTCAGGGATTTAAAGCAGAGATCAGCAAAATCCTGCTGTACAGGACCAGATATCAAATATTTTCAGTTTTATGGACCATATATGTTCTGTTGCATATTTTCAATTTTTTTAAATAATCTTTTACAACATAAAACCCATTCCCAGCTCACAGGCCATACAAAAACAAGATCATCAGTTCAATTTGGCCCATAGGCCATAGTTTACTAAACCTTGAATTAAAAGAAACATAAAATATGGGAAAAGATGAAAGACGTAAAAAAATGAAACAAAACAAAACATACATATGGGTCTTCTAGAAAAGAAGACTACAATATCTGATAGAAAAAATTTACTGGATTACAGCGTATTAGAAGAAATATCAGTAAACTTGAAAACACAGCACTAAAAACTCTCCAGACTAAAGTTTAAGAGAAAAAGAAATTAAATGAACAGAATCTTGATGACCTATGAAACAATGTCAAACGACTACTACCTGTATAGTTAAGAACCCCAAAAGGAGAGAAGGAGGACAGAAAATGTATTTAAAGTAGTAGTGACTGAAGTTGTTCCAAATATGATTTTTAAGAAACGTGAATTCACATCATTATCAAACTGCCAAAAACCATCAATAAAGAGAAAAGTTTAGAAGTATACAGAGAGGGCTTCCCTGGCAGCACAGTGGTTAAGAAGCCACCTGTCAATGCAGGGGACATAGGTTTGATCCCTGGTCTGGGAAGATCCCACATGCCACGGAGCAACTAAGCCCATGTGCCACAACTACTGAGCCTGTGCTCTACAGCCTGCGAGCCACAATTACTGAGCCTGCGTGCCGCTACTACTGAAGCCCATGAGCTCTAGGGCCCACATGCCACAACTACTGAGCCCGCGTGCTGCAACTACTGAAGCCCACACACCTAGAGCCTATGCTCTGAAACGAGAAGCCACTGCTATGAGAAGCTCGCGCACCACAACGAAGAGTAGCCCCTGCTTGCCGCAACTAGAGAAAGTTCACACGCAGCAACAAAGACTCAGTGTAGCCAAAAAAAAAAAATTTTAAAAATCATGTTTTTAAATCTATACTATTGATACAAAAGCCCAAACTTCTAGTATGGTAATCTGCCTCAAAGGATCTTTCAATTTCATCTCCACTCTCCCCACAACACATTTGCCTATTGGATTATTTCCCTTTCTCTAATCCACTGTTTTCTCACATCCGAGTCTTTGTGCGTATTTCTAGCTACCCATTTTTCAAAGCCCATCTCAGTGCCAACTTCTCTTGAAGTCTTCCATTAGCATCCTTCCACAAGTCATTTCTTCTTCTTTTATGTTCCCATAATACATTACTCCGGGGTTTCTCAAACTTTAACGTGCCTATGGACCACCTGGAGTGGAATCTGAGCTCTGTAGTTTTACAAGCTCCCAAGTGCCATCCATGCTTCTAGTCTGAGAGGACGCCACTGTTGAGTAGCAAGCTCTTATATTTTTATTATCTCATCAACTAAAAAAATAACTATTTAAAGAAGAAAGTGAGTTACTCTCACCTTTGTAATTATTGTATAATACCATAGCACCAAATACAGGGCCATGCAGCTTGTCAATACTAGCTAGATAAAGAGATGAGAGATTCAGAGACATAAATAGGTTATCACCTTAGTCTTCTGCTGCCTAGCGAAACCCTGACTTCTCACTTGCTGACACCTATGGATATGTATCTAATTTTTAACTGTTCAGGCAAAATAAGATCTAGAGTAACCTTAAAGCCCTAGTACCAAGGTTTAGCCCACTACTCCATGATAGCTGCATTAGTCATGTATGATTATGAGAAATTCATTAAGAAGGACACTGCTGATAAAAATCGTCATTTATTTTACTGGATTTTAAAATGCAGATTTACTGAAACTTTCTTTCCACAAACACTCTAAGTACCTACTGTCTCTGGGGTAAAAAAGAAGCACATGTGTGCTATGTCGTGTTCCAAGGAGGAAGATCATTCTAACTAAAAACAGAAAAGCATTCCTTCCAGACTCTCATAAACTTAATGGAGCCTCTATATTTAAATAGCTTCAGAGACCTTTTCTTCCCTTCTCCTCCCCCACACCCCATGCTCCAAAGGCTCCTGGGTAGTGCTGCCTGACCCCCACTGTATCCTGTCATGTGACCTGACAGTTCGGCTATCAGCACCTCAGTATTGTTTTGCACTGCAGAACTCGACATGTGTTTCCCCTTTGCAAAAATTACATCATGTCTCAGGAAGTCTCTTCTCTCCAACAGAACCAGCGGATATTCTCCATCAAGGCTTTGCAAATAAGAAAAGGAGATAAATTAATCCTGGTGCAGTTGTTTAAAGTACACACGCTGGCTGCAGAGTTCTCTTCCCACAGTCCAGCCCCAGCCAATTCATCCACGCACTGAGTCCCAAATGTCTTAGTCCCCAACGAGATGAATAAGACCAGGATGAGTAGAGTTTGTATCAATACTTGTCTCCTGTGCATTTCTCTACAGAAGGTGCAATTGTTTTCTACACTGGCCTTTGCCCGGAAACAAGCCAGATGATAGTTCGACTTCCACTCTGACAAATGCTTTAACCTGTTGCCAAAGAGTTGGGAACTGCACAATTCTGAGAATTCCATTTCTT
This sequence comes from Delphinapterus leucas, assembly GCF_059928025.1. Lineage (NCBI taxonomy): Eukaryota > Metazoa > Chordata > Mammalia > Artiodactyla > Monodontidae > Delphinapterus > Delphinapterus leucas. Next base: position 98,696,812 of record NC_143135.1, read on the forward strand.
TCAGGATGCCTTCTCCAGTTTCTCAGAGGAAGGCTAACAAAATCCCTCGCATGCCTAGTTTGAAAGTAAAATGATCTGTGACTACTTTACTTTCCACCCAAAATATATTGGCCCTTGTTCCTCAGTCTAAAATGCATTGCCCATACCTATACATTATGTAAAAATTTTCCTTTCTAATTCCTTTTTAAAGGATCAGATTTACACCTAACTTTTACTAAACCCTGTATATTCCAATCATTGCTGTTTGTCAGAGGTTGTGAGTAACCAGATGCCAGAGACACAGATAACATGGTTCCCTTTTGTCAACAGCCAGCCGAGCAAAAAGATGCTTTAGAGGTTACTTATCATGTCATCCTACTGATCCCTTAAATTTTTGTAACATAAGTTTCAAAAATAGTTTCCTGCCTATGATACCGTATCATCATGCTTCATTTAACAAATATTCATCAGTATCTGCTCATAACGGGTGGCACGCAAGACATTCATAGGGGTTACAATGGTAGGCAGGCGAAATACAGTCTCTGCCCTCATTTAATTTACATTCACTGAACGTTTATTTAGTTCCCATAAGGTTCTGGACACTCTGTGCTGGTAATATATTTAGAGAAGGTTATAATCTTCTTCATTTTATAGAGCAGAAACCTGGGACACAGAAAGGTTAAGTGACTTTCTCCAGTCCAGCGTTAGCTGTGGGTGCAAGGGATGTAACAGATATCAGGTATTATGTCAGAGGCTGACCAAAGCGCAGATAACCAGAGATAGAGCATATCAATGATAATTAGCCTCCAAACCAAGGTCATAAATAAGTTATGATGCCTTGCATACCAGAAAGAATATCAGACTAGCAATTGTGATTTGGACTTAGGTTCCATCTTACTATTTCCTAATGCATTGAATAAGGTTAGCGGTTTTTAAAGTGCTACTCAGAGTCCTGGGGTTCTAAGGAAATGACCTACGAGTCTTTGAGGGGAGTCGAGGGAGGGCGAGTTGGCTCCAGGCTCAAAGCTTTGAGCTGTTTTAAATATACTGAAGTACTATGTGTAATTTTGCTTTTAAAAGAAAAAGAATTTTTAAAAAATAAATTTGGAAACCAATTAACTGGATTAGCTCTAAAAGTTCTTTTTCAATTCTGACCATCTATAACTCAGCAATCTTTTCATCATTATGAGGTAAGAGATGGTTATCATGGGGCACCATTCCCAATGGATTGATCAGTATGGTAGATTCTAGAGTCTTATTACCTAAAATGTGGTTCATATGTCAGCAGCACTGGCATTACCTGGAAGCTTCTAACAAATCTCAGATTCCAGAACTCCTGAATCAGATTTTGAATTTTACCGAGATCTCCAGGTGACTTGATGAACATTAAAGTTTAAGAACCACTGATCTAGAATGAAATAATGCCATTTGCAGCAACATGGATGGAACTAGGGATTGTCACACCGAGCAAAGTAACTCAGAAAAAGACAAATATCATGTGATATCGCTTGTATGTGGAATCAAAAAAAAAAATGGTACAAATGCACTTATTTACAAAACAGAAATAGAGTCACAGATGTAGAAAACAAACTATGGTTACCAAGGGGGAAAGGGCGAGGGAGGAATGAATTGGGAGATTGGGATTGACATATACACACTACTATATATGAAATAGATAACTAACAAGGAGCTACTATATAGCACAGGAAGCTCTACTCGATACTCTATAATGACCTATATGGGAAAAGAATCTAAGACAGAGTGGATATCTGTATATGTATAACTGATTCACTCTGCTGTACAGCAGAAACTAACACAACATTGTAAAGCAACTCTACTCCAATAAATTTAATTAACTGTACTCCAATTAAAAAAAAAAGAACCACTGATCTAGAAGATATTGGAATCTTTCTTCATTGACTAACATCACTGAACCCCATTCTCCTCTCTATGGTTTGTAGCAGAAAATTTAGGATGGCTGGTCACTCCTGGCCTGTCTCATCTCTCCATGGCTCCAAAGGAAAACGTAGAATTAGTATTTGCCATTTTTGCCCATATCCCAACTTACAGCTCAACAGTCACCATCTGCCAACTTAGTCTTATAAACGGTCCCCCCATACCCATGACCATTTAGAATGTCAGGGATATTAAAAGCAGTTCTTCTCTAGTAGAGAGTTGGGGCCCCTTTGATGAGATCATCTTTCCAATCCAGTCCAATCCTGAGACTCACTAATTCTATAATACAGACATTCATAACAAAAAACTCTCAGATCCTTTACAAATTGCCCCAGGCTTGTCCATGTGTTATTAAAGTTGGGCTGAGTAATAAATGCTATAAATGTCCTAGGAGACAGCACTCATGCCCAGTGAGCATGACATCCCATAATAGACCTATTTGGCTTGTTACCCTGGCGCCTCTCTCCACCCTGATCTCTGGAAACCAGAGAAAGGCAAACATCAGAATGTCAATCCAAAGGCACAGACATGAGTATAAGATGCTTTGCTTGGAGAGTTTTCATAAGATCATATTTCTGGCCAGATTCCTATGACTTCTGAGTTGTAGTCGGGAGGTGATTTTTTTCATTAGCATTTCTCTTCCCAGAAGGAAAACATTATCTCCCAAATAAAATTCAAGTGAACTAAATCGCTTCCAACCTCAGCATCATTTCAGGTTTGGTGTCATTTGTAGATTCAAGATTAAGTCCTATTTAATCTGCTCAATTTCCATTCCTAATAGGAAAAATGCCAAGAAACAAAGAAAAGATGCATCCCACTTTTCAGAAGCAATCACCTTCTATGTTTTAGACTGATCATAAAGCAGTTCAATTCATAAGAAAATAAGAAAAATACACCCTAGCACTGGTAGGCAGTTCCTGCTAAGTGCCCAATGTATAATTATCTGAAACACATCTACGGCTAAATGTTGTTGGTGAACTAGTTACAGTACCTACCTAGTAACTGAGAGCTATCATGGTGGGCTACGGAGAATCAGGCAGGATGGAGGAGTGGATTAAAGCTGACTGTAAAAAAAAATGGGAAGAATTTCCATCGCAAAAAATAAGAATGGGGATGAGTGAGCAGGGGAACTAGTGTGAGAAAAGGCATGCAGGTAGGAAAGCACCTCATCTTCCTCCATCCTGGAGCAACAACAAAGCTTTCACCCTGCTTGGAACAGAGGTTTTATGCGTAGAATATGTTCGGTGACAAATTTGGAAAGAAAGAGCAGGAGCCCTGAATTGCATATATAGGAATGTGTATTTTATTCCATAACCAACGAAGAGCTCAGATGCATTTTTGAGCAGCTGAAAGGAAATCCATGGAAAAATTAAATTTCTGGTAGTTTGTAGGATAAACTGGAGTAAGGAGGTACTGATGACAGAGGGGAAATTTTAGAAGTAATTGCTATAAACAAAGTCCCATGCTTACATTTAACAATCATTAATAAGCAGTCCTTGTATGGGGAGGGGGTGTTCATAAAAGGGAATCCAGGGTAAACAGCATCATTATTTCTGAGGAGTGTTCCTTGTACGTAATGTAGTTGAGGATCCTGGATTTGAACTTAAGACACCAGCTTTAAGTCATTTTCTTCATTTAAGTTGGTCAAATCCAACTAGCAAGCACTCTTGTGGGCATTACGAAGGTACCATCTGGAATCTCAGAACACAATATAACAGTAGGAAGCTTAGAGGCTATTTTGCCCAATGACTTCATTTTGTGGATATGGACAGAGCCCCCAGACAACAATAGGCAAAATTAACAGTACTTAAAATGCAGGAACCTCTAAGAGTTTTATAGTGCCTGGCCTTACATTTAGGTCTTTAATCCATTTTGAGTTTATTTTTGTGTACAGTGTTAGGAAGTGTTTTAATTTCATTCTTTTACATGTAGCTGTCCGGTTTTCCCAGCACCACTTACTGAAGAAGCTGTCTTTTCTCCATTGTATATTCTTGCCTCCTTTATCAAAGATAAGGTGACCACATGTGTGTGGGTTTATCTCTGGGATTTCTACCTTGTCCCATTGATCTATATTTCTGTTTGTGTGCCAGTACCACACTGTCTTGATTACTGTAGCTTTGTAGTATAATCTGAACTCAGGGAGCCTGATTCCTCCAGCTCCATTTTTCTTTCTCAAGATTGCTTTGGCTATTCGGGGTCTTTTGTGTTATAAAACACTTAGAGGAAAAAATAGGCAAAACACTCGATGACTTAAATCACAGCAAGAGTCTTTTTGACCCGCCTCCTAGAGTAATGGAAATAAAATCAAACATAAACAAATGGGACCTAATAAAACTTAAAAGCTTTTGCACAGCAAAGGAAAACATATACAAGATGAAAAGACAATCCTCAGAATCGGAGAAAATATTTGCAAATGAAGCAACTGACAAAGGTTTAATCTCCAAAATTTACAAGCAGCTCATGCAGCTCAATATCAAAAAAACAAACAACCCAATCCAAAACTGGGCAGAAGACCTAAATAGACATTTCTCCAAAGAAGATATACAGATTGCCAACAAACACATGAAAGGATGCTCAACATTACTGATCATTAGGGAAATGCAAATCCAAACCACAATGAGGTATCACCTCACACCAGTCAGAATGGCCACCATCAAAAAATCTACAAACAGGGCTTCCCTGGTGGCGCAGTGGTTGAGAGTCCACCTGCCAATGCAGGGGACACGGGTTCGTGCCCCGGTCCGGGAAGATCCCACATGCCGCGGAGCGGCTGGGCCCGTGAGCCATGGCCACTGAGCCTGCACGTCCGGAGCCTGTGCTCTGCAACGAGAGAGGCCACAACAGTGAGAGGCCCGTGTACCACAAAAAAAAAAAAAAAAATCTACAAACAATAAATACTGGAGAGGGTGTGGAGAAAAGGGAACCCTCTTGCACTGTTGGTGGGAATGTAAATTGATACAGCCACTATGGAGAACAGTATGGAGGTTCCTCAAAAAACTAAAAATAGAACTACCATACGACCCAGCAATCCCACTAGTGGGCTTATACCCTGAGAAAACCATAATTCAAAAAGAGTCATGTAGGGCTTCCCTGGTGGCGCAGTGGTTGAGAGTCCGCCTGCCAATGCAGGGGACACGGGTTCGTGTCCCAGTCCGGGAAGATCCCACATGCCGCAGAGTGGCTGGGCCCGTGAGCCATGGCCGCTGAGCCTGCGCACCTGGAGCCTGTGCTCCGCATCAGGAGAGGCCACAACAGTGAGAGGCCCACGTACCGCAAAAAAAAAAAGAGTCATGTACCACAATGTTCATTGCAGCTCTATTTACAATAGCCAGGACATGGAAGCAACCTAAGTGTCCACTGACAGATGAATGGATGAAGAAGATGTGGCACATATATACAATGGAATATTACTCAGCCATAAAAAGAAATGAAATTTGAGTTATTTGTAGTGAGGTGGATAGACCTAGAGTCTGTCATACCGAGTGAAGTAAGTCAGAAAGAGAAAAACAAATACTGTATGCTCACCCATATATATGGAACCTAAAAAAAAAAAAAAAGAAAAGATTCTGAAGAACCTAGGGACAGGACAGGAATAAAGACACAGGCGACGTAGAGAATGGACCTGAGGACACGGGGAGGGGGAAGGTAAGCTGGGATGAAGTGAGAGAGTGGCAGGGACATATATACACTACCAAATATAAAAGAGATGGCTAGTGGTAAGCAGCCACATAGCACAGGGAGATCAGCTCGGTGCTTTGTGACCACCTAGAGGGGTGGGATAGGGAGGGTGGGAGGGAGACGCAAAAATGAGGAGATACGGGGATATATGTATATGTATAGCTGATTTACTTTGTTATAAAGCAGAAATTAACACACCATTGTAAAGCAATTATACTCCAATAAAGATGCAAAAGAAAAAAGAAAAAAAAAATCAAACGTAAACAAATGTGACCTAATGAAACTTAAAAGCTTTTGCACAACAAAGAAAACCATAAAAAAGGTGAGGGCTTCCCTGGTGGCGCAGTGATTGAGAGTCCGCCTGCCGATGCAGGGGACACGGGTTCGTGCCCCGGTCCGGGAAGATCCCACGTGCCGCGGAGCGGCTGGGCCCGTGAGCCATGGCCGCTGAGCCTGCGTGTCCGGAGCCTGTGCTCCGCAACGGGAGAAGCCACAACAGTGAGAGGCCCGCGTACCGCAAAAAAAAAAAAAAAAAGGTGAAATGACAGCTCTCAGAATGGGAGAAAATATTTGCAAACAAAGCAACTGACAAAGGATTAATCTCCAAAATATACAAGCAGCTCAATATCCAGAAAACAAACAACCCAATCCAAAAATGGGCAGAAGACCTAAATATCTTCTCCAAAGAAGATATACAGACTGCCAACAAACACATGAAAGGATGCTCAACATCACTAATCATTAGTGAAATGCAAATCAAAACTACAATGAGGTATCACCTCACACCAGTCAGTTATACAGCAGAAACTAACTCAACATTGTAAAGCAATTACACCCCATTAAAGATGTAAAAAAGAAAAAAAATGCAGGTACCTAATTCCAAATCCAATGCTCTTTCCACTACACCCAACTCTTTCTTAAATATGCCTCCCCTCAAAGAACTTACACACATTAAAGAAATCCCAAACACTGTCTTTCATCCAAGGAAGTATAAAAGTGCACGCTCATCCTATTGTGAGACAAATGGGATAATCTTTCTTAAAGACTGATAGAAAAACAAGTCTGTACATTACGAGAATAAAATTTTCTGGCGGGCTTCAAGGCCAGAGAGTCCAAAGCCGTATTTCTCCTTGAGTTTCAGCTTCTGCAGGCAAAGTCTCCCCCAGAAGATTAAAGGAGGAGAGATCTCTTTCTGCAAAAAGAAAGCTTTTACTTCATTTGCCTAATGCTGTCTCCTTTCTGAACAGTGCCCCCAGAAAAGCTAAACCAAAGGATTTGCAATTTGGAGTCACAATATTAAGGGTCCAAGTATTTTAAATAGGTGCAAGACTCGATGCAATAGGTCAGAGCCCTCAAAGGAACGTTCATGAGATCTCGAACAATTAGTCATTTTCTCTGTTAAATCCTTTATGAGAAACTAAACACACAATGTTTGGTAACATAACAGAAAGGTAATTACTCATTAAAGCATCTCAACCATGGTCTTAACACCCCTTTTTTGGCCCAGCTATTATAATATGCATGAACATCAGAAAAGAGTCGTTAGGAATGATTCAAAAAGATTTCTATTTTTCCAATATATTTTATTTACACTAGGTTTTCTACCTACAGATTTTTGTCTGTTTCCTCTTTAAAACATTTTCCAAAACCGTTGATTATGTCCCATAACACACTTCAGATGATTAAAATACATTTTTTAATAAAACCAACAAATGTGAATCAAAGTTATGGCATCTTATGGTTTATTGGGATGTTACAGGATGTCAAGCCCAAGCCCTCCATTGGGTGCTTAAATCCCCACTATTATACCTTATCAAGTGGCTCTTCCAGCCTCCACTTGAATACAGTGAATGAGAGGAAACCTACTACTTTCCAAAGTCACCTATCAATTTCATGCGTTACCACCCAATGAAAGCCCAAAGCTACTATCCTGTAGTTTTGCCTTTTGAAATAGGGACCAAATCTATTCCCTCTTCCATGGGACAATTCAAGTCAGACGCTACCTGAATGTGCACCAGGCACTGTGCTGGGTACTAGACAGTAAATAAATGAATGAATGAGGCATGGACCTTGCTTTAGGGATATTTACATTGTAGTGGGGAGACAGATGTGTACTAGTATACCCAGAGTGTTCTGATGTATAGAACAGGGTACTTAATTCAGATTTGAAGGGTTAGAGGAAGTCAAGTGGACTTTTAAAGACAAATAGGAATTAGCCAAAGAAGTAATTCCCTAAAGGAAAAAAAAATTAACGACACAAAGAAATGAGAAATACTATGGTATATTCAAGGAACTACAAGTAGAATGATATGAGGGGGGAGTGGTAGGCAATGAGATTAGAGACATAGGCAAGAATCTGATAAAGAGACTTGTATATCAGACCTAAAGGCTTTGAAGTGACTTGAAAAAGAGAATAATAAAATCAAATGTACCTTTTTGTTAGGTTACTCTAGTGGTAGTGTAGAGAAACAAGGGTAGAAGAGGGGAGACCATTTAAGTTTTTTTATCCAGGTGAAAAAATGATGAAAACCTGAGTTCAGTATGTACTAATATGTATATATTTAAGGAATATTTATGAAATAAAATTGACAGGCCTGGATAACTCATTTGATGTAGCTGATAAAGGAGAGGTGGCAGCTCATAGATGATTCTGGCTTCTAACTTGAGTAATGAGGTGACTCTTGGTACTGCCAACTGTTGGTATACCAAGAACCAATGAGTTGATGCTGGATTTGTTTGATGTAACTGTAAAATACCAGTTAAGTTGAATGGTTAGTAACTGGACAAGTAAGCAGCTCAGAGGGAAAAAAAACGAGCTTGGAGAAATAAACCCAGCATATAAGTGAATAATGAGCTTAAGAGTAGGTAAGATCATCCAGGTACAGAACACAGTCTGAGAAACGAGAAGCATAAAATAGAACACTGAGGAACTATAACATTTAAGATGATTTCCAACAGCTGGAGATAGCCATTGAGGGCCTTCTCTTTTCTAGACTAAACATTCACAGATCTTTCCATTGTCTCTTCTGTTCCACTGCTTCCAAGTATATTTTACTTTGCCAGTTTTTCCTCCTAAATGGAATGCTCTCAAATGATACTAATCCACAAACTGGGGACTGGCCCAAGCTGGGGCTATCATCTGTATTCTGGATGGCCTAAGGGGGATGGATGGTGAACAAGTCAGCAATATGGGTCTTCCTACTTTCATAATATAGTTTTGTCACTAGAAGGCAGTTTCCTGTGGCGGGGTGGGGCAGTGGTGGTGGGATGAATTGGGAGAGTGGGACTGACATACACTAATATGTACAAAATGGATAACTAATAAGAACCTGCTGTATAAAAGAGTAAATAAAATTCAAAAATTCAAAAAAAAAACAAAAAAAACAAGGCAGTCTCCCATCCAAGAACTATACTTCCTAGTCTCCCTCAATAATGAAATGTGAGAGGAAACGGCATGTGATATCTCTGGGCCGAGGTTTTTATGAAACAGTGGTCCTCCCTCCACTCTTTCTTCCCTCTTCTTCACCTGGATGCAAATGACAGTGAGGCCAAAGCTTAGAGAACTGCCTGGCCCCCACACGGAAGGAACCCAGGACCTGGGCTTCCACGTGGAAGAAAACACACAAGACGTGCGATATCTGACTTGGATAGTTAAGTGAGCAAGAATTCAATTTCACTTATGTTAAGCCATTGAGATTTAGGAGTCTTTTTTACAGCAGCTACTACCCTACTACCACACATTGATTGAAAGAGCATAAGAAACCATTTATTTTGAAAGAAGGGACATTGTACCAATGTGTTATCACTGAAAACTCCTCACATTGGCAAACTAAGATTTTCCCCCTTCTGGAATTCTACCTTGCTTTTTTGGATCCAACTGCATAACTTTACATGCATCCCTGTTAAATTTCATCTTATTAGACTTAGCTGATCTCTGACTATTTTAAATATCCATTTGGAATTTGATTTTTCCAACCAGTGCATTCACTATTTCCTTCAATTCCCTGGCATCTGCAAATTTAATCAAGGTTTCTAGCTCTGAAGCATTAATAAAAATAATTGAAAAGTTGGGCTTGGACTAACATTTCCAGAAATATTCTCGTAACTGCATTCCTTGTGAGCTCTCTACAGACCTTTCCGAACTCTGGCCTCTAATTGGAACCTCCTCTAATTGGAGCACACTTGTATCATCCTACGCAATTGCTACTTTGAGTTTTGCAGGACTTGAAGATGAAAGATCAAAAGAATAAAAATGGAATAAAACCACAGGGAGTCTGGTCTCCTTTCCCTCTACCCCCCCCCCCCGCCAGCACAAGCTTTTCACCAGTCCCACATCACTCCTTTGGATGCAGTGGCATCCTAACTGGCCCCTCTGCTGATCTACCCCCAACCCCGGCTACTTATCCTATAGACTCCTCTCTCTCAGTTCTTTTCCTCTAAAACCAATCTGCTTATGTCACTCTCCTGCTAAAGATTTCCAAAGACTTCCTATTAAATCCAAATCCCTTCGTTTCACGTACACAGACCTTTATGACATGGATCCCAACCATCTCCCCAGTCTCATTTTTCTTCCCTCTATCATAAACTTCTTGTCATTCACGAAACATGAGGTCCTTCCACAAGCCTCTGTCTTGTAAATATTGTTCTCTGGCTTGTACTGAGGTTTCCACTCCTTTCCCGTTCTCCCCCAGGCAGAGTTAAGTGCCTGCTCCTCTATGCTTTCCCATTTCTCTGCTCAACTTCATTGTTTACAGGTCCTTCCCCCTCCTCTAGCCTGGGAGCATGTTGAGGACAGGGCTGTGGCTTTCATCTGTTTCCCCAGTTCCTACCTAGCACAGTGTGTGCTTCATAGCTGGTACTCAGTAAATATTTGTAGAAATAATGAGTGATGAGAGGAAAGCACAAAGGGTGAGTGAAGGAAAAGGTGGTAAAAGGCAGAAGACAGCACTCTGACGTGGAAACAAATTCAATTTGCCAACGTTTATGTGGTGTTAAGTGAAACATACATGCATTACTGTCCACCCTATCACCATGCAGCTTTAAGAACAATTTTTTCTTTCCAGAATGACAGTCACCATATAGAGACACAGCTTTATTATTACAAGTCTGGACCTACATTGATACACACAATAGATCTGGAAAGTCTCTCTATAGTTAAATATAAACATATTTAAGAAGCACTAAACTCCCTTAATATTTTAATCTTTAACATTAGCTCTAGAATCGTCCTCACACCTGGTCAGGTGAAATCAGTATTCCTATTTATTGTTGTTGTTTTAGTAAAATAAAGAATATCAATGAAAAATGTCCAAATACCTAGAAATAAATTGAGTGAGAAGAATAAATCCAGTAATTAATCTGGGAGTACAAAGCAGGGTTGATTTCATTACATAATAGTTTCCAAAGGGAACTAGCTGTCTTCCTTTTGAATCTTGATTAAAGGTGTACATAGGACGGGTATTCTACTAAATGCTCCTTAGAGATTTCTTCCCATGATTTTGGTTTCCCTTGAGTAGTTGGTATGATTAACTGGGCTGGTTTCTTTCATAATTGTCCTGAAGCCCTTTGTATTTTCAAACTGCTTTGCAATTGTTTTTTTGTAGGATGTCCTGTGAAATGAACCCATTAGGCAATGTCCTGAGGCAAGCTCAGCTCAGGGAAGCTGTGGTTGGCAAAGCCAGGATAAAGGCATAGAAAGTCTTTCTTTTTTAGGGTACTTAGGGTGCTCTTTTCAAAATGTTTTTATTTCCAAAATTAAAAGATGTCCAAAGGAACAGCAAGCCTAGCTTTCCCTCTTTGGACTTCGGATGGGGTTGCCAGATAAAACACAGGATGTCCAGTTAAAATTTGAATTTCCGATAAACAGTGAATAATTTTTTAGAACAAGTATATCCCATCAATACTAGGAGTCCTCTATTTTCATTGGCTAACTCTGGGAACCCCAACTTAGGAAGACAACATTTTTCACCCCAGAGCTTAACCCTTCCGGGTTGAAATTTCCTCATCTCTAAAAATAAAATATTGTGCTGCATGACCTCTACATGACTTCTATTGCTAACCAGGCTATGGTACAACATCTTTCCATCATCCAAGACTTACCTAGGTGTGTGATTCCAGTGTCATATAAAGAGAACTGCAATGGGAAGAGAAAGACCAGAGTTTGAATCCCCCCTCACTAACAACCTATAGTTTCTTTGGCAAATCCTTAGAGGCTCAGATTCTTCAAGTACAAAACTGGAGATCGTGTATTTATTCTAAGAATCAGATTAGTTAACGTGCAGAGAAGTGCTTCTTTGTCAAGTTATAAACAAAGGATGACTTATTAGAAAGTTACTCAACTTCTACCAGAAGTTACTCTCAGCCAGTGTGGAAGCGAGTTACCATGAGACCACACAGCCAAAGACTGCTCCCCTATAGACTCTAAGTTTTCAAGCTTGGATTAATTCTCAGAAGGTGCCCACAAGCAGTCGTTTTACCAACTGTGCTCGTTTTATTTCAAGAGACATAGGTTTGAATGTTGGCTCTAAACCTCTCTCTTCAAATAATAAATGGGGAAAATAATACCCACTGCACACATTTATTTTGAGAACTGAGGAAATATATACAAAGACCTGGCACAGTTTCTCAAGAGAACTATCGGCTCCTTCCTTTCTCTGTGGTTCTGTTGGATGCCTTGCTTGACGCCCGGCCCTGGGTACAGTCCATCGGTCGGTGGGTGTGTTTAAGGAGTGGGTCTCAGTGTCCATTTCCCCCTGTACCAGGCAGCTCTGTTGTCACAGCCCAGCAGGACAAGGAAGGCCCCCTCCAACCCCCGGACCTCCCCCAGGATGGAGTCTGAGATGCCAACTCATTTTGTGTCCCCTGACCTCTATGGATCCATAGGACAATAATAACCTTCCTTAACCTCAGCCAGATTCAAACCAGAAAGCAGCAGGAGAAAAGTCGCCTTGACCCAAAGGGGCATCCAGCCTCTCCCACACCAGACGCAGAATAATGAAGTCCAGACCGACCAAATTCCTCGCCTTTGACGACTGCATACGCCCTCCCCGCACAAGGTCATCCAGCCTCTCTCCCACTTGCCTCAAACACAGCTCTTCCTCAGCCACATTTTTCAGGTCACCAGGCCAGTCCTCAATGGGGACAGAAAGATGTCTGCCCTAGGGAATTTCCAACCTGCCCAGGAGTTGTCGGATTCACCCTTTGCAGAAGCCAACTTGCAAAGGGCAGCTCGGCGTTGTGCGCACACATCTATGGTGCAACAGTGACCTCCAGTGGCAGGCTTGCCTCTGGCTGAACAAGGAGGACAAAATGCCTGCACCCGGCTCTCTCAGGGCAACCCTGTCCCTGCCAGGAGGCTAGCATGCAGGATGAGAACTTCTTACGACCACTTTTCCAAAAACCTATGCACAGCATCTTTTTAAAAATACCAAAGAAACCACCCGAGTTATGGACCCATTAAATCTAACCATGTCACTCCATCACTTACACATTTTAAATGGCCATTGGTCCTTCCACTGACTTCAGGGTAAGGTCTGAACTCCTTAGCACAGCAGACAGGGCTCTTTAGGATCCGGACATGACTACCTGTCATGTCTTACCACCTCCCCATCCTTTAATACACACCAAACTTCCTAATCCCTGAATGGCCTGTGCTGTTTCCTCTACTTTAAATGACCTCCTTCACTTCTCCGCCTGGTAAGACCCTTTTAAGGGTTGCATATCAGAAATGGCTGTCTTGGTGACAGCTTCAGTATTGTCTTCTAGCCACTGTGGGATGTTTTCAAAACATACAGCAAGTAGAGCTAATACTAATCTATTTATCTATTCAAGAACCAATAACAGGACAGGGGTTATAAGGTCAGTCATTGTGCTTGGGTGTTTGGAATAAACAGATGAAAGCGGCAAGGTTTCTGACCTCAGAACTGGTTTGTAAACCAGTGGTAAATACGTCCAGAAATAACTGTCATGCAGTGCTAGTAAGGTGCTATGTGTGAGTTCCACACGTAGTATAAGAACAAGGGTTATTACTTCAGCCTGGGCAAAGGGCAGAGACCCAGCCCAAGACTGAGAGGCTTTGACTGGGTCTTGAAGCATGAGTAGGAGTTCGCCAGGCAGGTGAAATAATTTAAAAGAGAAAAATGAATGCAGCATATTTGGGGCATGAAAGTAACTCGCACGGAAATAGAAATGTGTTGTGGGCAGGCAACAGTCCAAATCCACTGAAGCATGAGTTCTGTGTTGTACGATAGAGGGGTATAGGGCTAAGATGCAGGCTGGGATCACAAGTCAGGCTCATGTTTAAAATATCTGCTGTGGCAATGAGAAGAATGAAAGCAACATTTAGGAAGAATGAACTGACACGAGAGCTAGCCACAGCATACAGGACAAGCAAAAGGAGCTCAAAATCAGGTTTGTGTCTGACACTCAGACACTGTGGGTGTCAAGTCCAGTCTGAGAGGCAAAGGCGAAGTCTGTGGATAAACAGACAGGGGGCACAGGACACTGAAGGAGAAGACTTTACAGCACAAGGGCCATCAATGTAGTCGTGAGTAGCAGCAAAAGTCAAGGTCTCAGGGAACGGGAAGTGCAGGTGCAAACACAGGGAAGTCCAGCTTCATTCTGGTGAACAGCCTCTTGCTGGACTGTGGCTGCTTTTAAAGGGCTGGGCCTTGATGGCAAGGTAGAGGGTCTGCTCAAGCTGCCCTAAAAGGTCCAGTTCTGACACTCTAGAGAGCCTGTTCATTTTATCATGAATGGGGGAAGACAGCTGTCCCTTGACAGACAGGGCAGGGAAATAATGGTGGCTGAGATGGGAAATCATATAGACCAGGAGACCGCTTCTAGGCAGTTCTCCATTTGTGTGTCCCAGAGATCTCTTGCACACAGATGAAGGACCACAATCAATCTAGAACAGGGCCTCTCCAGGGAAAGGCAGACAACACGATGAAGAGGATGTTATGGTTCTCCATCCAAGTCCCCACAGCAAGCTGCCCCCTTCTGTCATTAGACAACATAACACACCTGCCTGTTTACTAATCCCTTTGTCCCATGAGAAAATAAGCTCCCTGAAGGTGACAGACTCATCTTCCTCAAGTAGCACAGTGCCTGGCATGGTCAGCACTCAATAATAAATACTGGTTTGAAGTAAAGAATAAATAAGCAACCCTGGGATGGGGGAAATTGATTGTGAAGTTCTCACAGACACTATGGCTTAGGGTGAAGCACCAGAAAGTACTATACCTTCTCAGCTCTGTCCTTCATCCTCTTACAAACATTGCTAAAGTGTACTTTAGAAAGACTGTTGTTTTTTTTTGTTTGTTTGTTTGTTTTTGCGGTACGCGGGCCTCTCACTGTTGTGGCCTCTCCCGTTGCGGAGCACAGGCTCTGGACGCGCAGGCTCAGTGGCCATGGCTCACGGGCCCAGCCGCTCTGTGGCATGTGGGATCTTCCCGGACCAGGGCACGAACCCGTGTCCCCTGCATCAGCAGGCGGACTCCCAACCACTGAGCCACCAGGGAAGCCCAAGACTGTTAATTTTGAAAACAGATGAAAGTGATGTCAAATTCGAGCTGTACCATTTTATTCGCTTGGGCAAATTACTCAAATTGTCTAAGGTTCCATTTCTTCACCTAATATATGAAGATAAAAATAACAATACCCTTCTCACTAAAGTATGGTGAGAGTAAGAAGTCATACCTGTAAAACACCGTAGCACAGGATAAGGCAAATAAATAGCGGGCCTCCAGTAAATGGCAGAGGTGGTGACTATAACACGGTGTGTCTTCTTGTGATCGACTCTGAACTGCCGAAAACCCCTGAAGTCTTAGTGGATATTCCTATCCACCAAGTAGTTCTGTTGTAGGACTCAGGACCTGGAGAAGGCCTGGGCCCAACTCGAGTGCTGTGTCCACGATTCTGTGGTTGGAACACACAGATTTGTGCTTGTACACTGGCCTGGCAGTAACAGGGGCTTTTCTGAGCTTGAAATAAGGTCAGTGTGGAGGTCTGACTGTGTTCCTGTATCATTCTGTCGTTGCTGGAGCTGGACATGATAAGCTCTGAAATCCTCATGACAGAGTCATTTATGGGAGTCGCACGAGTATTTTGACATCCAAGACACAGCAACAGTACAACAGATCCAGCTTGCAGGCTTACAGGTGACAACAGAAAGAAGCAGGGAAAAAAATGACCATACCTTGTAGCTGAAGCTGCTGGTAGATGAGAGGCACATTCAATTCCTTAAAAATCAGGCAAAGTGACCACCTCGCATCAGTCACCTTCACTTAGGAGCACCAAAAATCCATGGCTTGATACTGCTTTTCACATGTGAAATAACCCCTTAGAGTTGGATTTTGTTGCTTCGAGAAAGGGGAGTAACATTCAACTTCAGAATCCCCCTGGGTCAATGGCCACATATAAGACACTGATTTCAACTGAAAATGGTTGATCAAGACACCAGTATGCCCTCTGTGGACCCAGGCAACCCAGAGTGTAAGGTCCTGGAAGCCAGTTTGAGGAGCTGGGCACCAGAGAAGGGATCCCTTTTCCCCAGCTACCTATCGAGTGTGATGGAGCGAAGCAAGCTCATTCTCTTTGTGATGATAACGCTAAAATACGAGTCTGTAGCCCAGACCTCTCTAAGGTCCAGAGCCTATATCCAACCTATAAACATGTCCACTTGACACTCTCTCAGATTCCCAAAGTTCAGCTTTTCCCAAATTAAACCATGGCAAGAGCATGAATGCCCAAGCCCTTTACTCTTCTCCTCCCCCATATCTAGTCAGTTACTGTGTCCGAATGAGTCCCTATACTCAATGCCTGCTGTATGCAGCATGTGGCTGAGCCCTCTACATATGCATGAGTTTTCTGCTGCTGCTGTAACAAATTACCACCACATTGAAGGTTTAATAGAGCACAAATTTATTATCTTATAGCTCTGTAAGTCAGAAGTCCAACACAAGTCTCACTAGAGTAAAACCAATGTGCTGGCAGGGCTGTGCTCCTTTCTGGAAGCTGTAGGGGAGAATCTATTTCTTTGCCTTTTCCAGCTTCCAGAAGCCACTCACATTCCTTGCCTCACAGCCCCTTCCTCCTTCTTCAAAACTACCAACGTATGTGACTCACACATGAACCTGTCACTCCTTGCTCTAAAGCTCTGGATGATTCCCATTCGCTATAGAACAAAGTCCAAACTGCTTAGTATAGATTTTAAGGCCCTCTATTATCTGGCTCCAACCTACTTCCCTAGCCTGATATTTCCCATCTTTCATTTCCATAAATGAATGCTTGATTTACATAAAATAAAATTCTTCTTTATATCTCTCAAAAAAAAAAAAAACTACCAACGTAACATCTCTCTGACCCATATCCATTGTTACATTGCTTTCTGACCACAGCCAGGAAATGTTCTCCACTTTTAAGGACTTATGTGATTAGACTGAGGTCACTGGGACCCTAACCCAGGAAAATCTCCCCATCTCAGAGTCCTTAATTTTCGTCACAACTGCAAAGTCTCTTTTGCCATAGAGGGTAACATATCCACAAGTTCTGGGGATTATGACGTGGATCTCTCTTGGGGACCAGTATTCTGGCTACCACAACATGCATTATCTCAGTCTTCCCAAGAACTCTGTGCGATAGCTACTATTGTTATCTCCATTTTACACATTTAACAAAGTGCCTCAGGTCACTTTAATACACGGCAGAGAGATCTGTCCTGAGCTCTGTTTGGCTTGCTATATACTATCCTGCATTCCTGCTTCCTAAATATCTCTGGACTATATGGTCTACCATCCTTGTTCAGGCCACCACTATGATTTACGTAGATTACTGGATTATCCTAACTGGTCTCTCTTCTTCCATTTTTAGGATCCTTCCACCCATTCTCCACTCTGCAGCCAGAGCTCTTTCTAAAGCATAAATCTAATAAGGTCGCCACCAATGACACTCCATTGTTTTTGGATAAAGCCCAGACTCTTGGACATGGTGTACAAGGACCATAAGATGCAGCCTCGACTTAACTGTAGCTTCACCCATCTCTCTCCAGTCCCCCTCCTCCCACAATCTGTGTTGAAAGCAACATAGTACTACTATCAGTTTCCCAAACTTATCATACCCTCTCTTGGGTATGATTACCACGTGTCCACATGCGAATCCTTCATAGGGCTGTTGGACAGATTAAATAATTGATACAGAGTGCTTATAACTGTATTGTGAACATAGTAAGTACTTAAAGGACTGACTGCACAGAAAGGCAATACTCTGTATGACAGTGAAGAAAACGTGACAGACCTTGCCAGCACAGATCTAAAATAAACAGGAAGCTTAATGGAAATTATCAAATCTGCTTTTTTTATTTTTTCAATTTGTTTTTCATGGGTCACCTCCAAAGATTAGTTTGAGATAGGGAGAACCAAAAGCATATTTCCAAAACAACATAGCTAAAAATTACTGAATAACTCATCCTCTCCATTCTGTTGTCTAAGACTAAGCACATAAATGGAACAAAAGTAACAGGAATTCAGAGATTAAACCACAGCTCCGTTATAACTACAGCAAGTGCAGGAAATGGGCTAGTTAATGTGAAGGTATCTTTGTTCTTGAAGCATTCTGTCACAGAGCGCAGACAAAGGTCTACGTGGTTTAAGGAACAGGGTGAGTGATCTTTATAAACAATTTGCATTTCTGTGTCAAATAGAATTTTTCATAGTATGATTTAGGGAAAACAGTCAAGGCTAGGTCAGATGTTATCCCAGACCTACACATGGAGTAAGCTACACTATTAATTCATTTGACAAAGGTTGACTGCACATCTACATGTATTGGGCACTGAGAGACACAAATAACCAATTACCTGCTTTTAAAGAGCTCAGAGGTTGGTGACAGAAATAAGCAAAGCGCAAGCTATGGCAATGCACCATAGACCTGTAGATAATCCCGTGGGGAAGGAGCTGAGGGAGTTCTGAGGCAACGAATCTCCTGTTTTGGATGGTCAAGACATCTTTACTAGACGTGGTGATGCTTTAGCTGAGTCCTGCAGAATGAGCCAGGCATCGAGAATAAGCCAGGCCTCAAAGTGCGGGAGCGAGTAGCGTATGGAATGACACAGAGGCACAAAGGAGTGTGAGGGGAAAGCAGCGGAGGAGGAGACTGGGAAGGGAGTCAAGAACAAGATTTTGCAGCATCTTGACTGTGATGTTAAGGACTCCGAACTTTATCCCAAGTTAATGGGAGCCCATGAACACTTTTTTTTTTTTTTTTTTTGCGCTACGCGGGCCTCTCACTGCTGTGGCCTCTCCCGTTGCGGAGCACAGGCTCCGGACGCGCAGGCTCAGCGGCCATGGCTCACGGGCCCAGCCGCTCCGCGGCATGTGGGATCTTCCCGGACCGGGGCACGAACCCGTGTCCCCCGCATCGGCAGGCGGACTGTCAACCACTGCGCCACCAGGGAAGCCCCCATGAACACTTTTAAGCATAACAGTGACATGGGCAAATTTGAACTTTCAAACTATTATTTGGGCTGTCACCTAGAGGCTGGATTGGAGGGGGAGGGGGAGGTTTGTTTCCAAGATGTTGTAGTAATCCAGGAAAGGGCTTTTAATGATGTCCTGGACATGGATCAGAGACGAAAACGGAAATGAAGGGACAAAAATTAAAAGGAAATTTTTTAAAAAAGAGTACCCACTAATTGGATGTGGGTGATGTCATTCCCTGATATAAGGAATTTAAAGTGAAAACCAGTTTGGGGAGAGAAAAGGTTAAGCTGGATTTGGATATTTTCAGTTTAGGGTGTCTGTGAAACATCCAGGAAGAGTTATGCAACAAACAGTTGGACACCTGAACTTGGAATTCAGGAAAGAGGTCTACAACAGATATAAATTTGAGAGTCATCACCACAAGGTGCTGGCTGACACCATCAGAGAGAATAAAGGAAGAATAGGAAAGCCCCTGGGGAAATCTGACACCTAGGATTTTAGTAGGATGAAGAGAAAGTTCATGGAGGGGATTTGGTTGTCATCACCAGAAAGGTTGGAAGAAAAACAAGGGAGATGAGTATCATTAGAGCCACGGGAAGAGGGCAGCTTCAAGTCCGAAGACCTGGCACAGCACTGCCACGCAGGAAAGAGGCGACAAGAAGAATACAGAGCCTTGGGGCTTCCCTGATGGCGCAGTGGTTGACAGTCCGCCTGCCGATGCAGGGGACACGGGTTCGTGCCCCGGTCTGGGAAGATCCCACATGCCATGGAGCGGCTGGGCCTGTGAGCCATGGCCGCTGAGCCTGCAGGTCCAGAGCCTGTGCTCCGCAACGGGAGAGGCCCGTGTACCGCAAAAAAAAAAAAAAAGAATGCAGAGCCTCACCTGCCTTGTCTGCCCTGAACACCCAACCTACGTGGCCCATCCATCCCTCCTGTCTTCCTGCCATGCTAGTCACTTTCTCTTCTATTACCCTGTTTTACTTTATTCATCACACGAGTTCCGGCTAAAAATATCGTTTGTTTTTGTCTCCATCGTCTGTATCCGTCTACAGGGTATAAGTGCCACGAAGGCAGGAATCTCATACATTTTGTTCACCACCGTCTTCATTTGGATTTCTCAAGGGCAGACCCTGAGACTAGGGTTTGAACGCAAGGAGTTTATTTGGGAGGTGATTCAAGCAAACGCTGGGCAGGAAGACAATAGTGAGTGTCCAAACCAGTTACCACTGTGGGTAGCTAGTGTGTAATCCACCTGGAACGTGTGTCAGTCGGTGTGGAAGACACAGTCATAGATTTCCCACTCATGGGGCAAAGGGGTTGGTATCTGGTATTTCTATTATCTGCCTACTCCTATAGGTCACTTCGGGAGGAATGCTGGGGGCTGGGGAAGGTGGGCTTTCGTATCCCAGCACTTCTGGGCGACTTACGTGTAGGAAGAACTGGCCCAGCAGCCAGAGAAAGCCCTCGCGCAGAAACGGCACGTGCCAGCAAAGGGAAGCGCAAGTTAGGACAGAGGGTCTAGGACTAGTAGGTCCAAGGGGACAGGAGCAGGCCCTTGACAGCATCTGCTGTAGCTCCCAAATCCTGGCACAGAAAAGGGTCCCAGGCACACTGTGAGCTCTCAGCAGGTATCTGAATGAATACTGCACCCAATTCCTCACCTCTGGGACCTCCATGAGATGCTCCCACTGAATGAATGTTTCCTTTGCCATCAAGTGTCACTTCCTTAGCAAAGTCTTCTCTAACCTCCCTCCCAATGGTTGATGTCTTCAGGTTACGTATCACTACAGCACCCTGTCACCCCCTTCCCTTTTATAATACTCACCATATCTGAAATCACTGTCTACCTTCTTCAGTGTGACTCTAATACCCAGCATAGAGCCTATCACATAGCAAGTGCTCAACATGTCTTTATTAATTAATAAGGTGAGATTAGAGTTAGATGATCACGTGGAGGGCTCACGCACAAAAGTGAAGAATTGCAACTGCAGCTAAAAGGAATGCAGAAAATTGCTGACTAGAGACACAGAAAGACTCTAGACAACCATGAAGAGCCAGTAGAGTTTGGAGATCATTAGTACACAGTAGCACTGATCTTCATGACTCTGTGTTTCCCCCAGTCATGCTCTGAAAAGCAGAGAGTGGGTCTGTAGATGGCGGCTGGGCATGTTGATGCAGAACTGGGGCTTTCTGAGGGCAGGGAAGAGAAAAACTAACATGGCAAAGGAACTCCAAAGGTAATTGGAAGAGGGACTGAAGTGATGTCCTAAACATCTAGGTTGGTCTCTGGGGAAAACGTAGAGCCAGGATGGTAATGGGGTGTGTGGTGAAGTGGCTAAAATGGAGATAAAAGATTGGAGGTCTTGATTGGGGTGGGGAATGGAGGTGTCAAGAGGTGAAAGGATAAAAGAGTGTGGTTGGACGGTAGGATGTTAAAAGTTTATGATTTCAGAGGTAGAGGGATACTGTGATAAGGAACATGGAACTTCAGATGCAGCATGGTCAGGACCGAATTCATCTTCAGCTGGAGAGATGGGCATAAGATAAATTATGAAAGTTATGGCATTCGTTTGTAAGTTATCAGTGAGGTCTCTTGTGATAACCCCTTGAAAACAGACTTTGTCTACCTGTCTACTGTTCACTGCTCTATCCCCAGCACCTAAAACAGTGTTTAGAACAATGCAAGAACTCAATGAATATCTGTTTAATGAACAGATAAATAAAATAACAAATGTGACCCATCTGGCTTAAACAAGTAAGGAAACGTATTGGCTTACACAAGCTAAAGTCCCAGGGTAAGGCTGTCTTCAGGTATTACTAGGCTCAAGGATTAAATAATCAGCACTCAAGTTTCCTCCATGTATGGACTTTACCTTCCATTTTTGTGGCCTCAGTCCTGGGCTTCATGTGATAGCAAGATCTAAGAAGAGTCACTTTCCCAAAAATTCCAGCAAAACTCTCATTGTCCCTAATTGACTAACATGCCCATTCCCAAACCAGTCACAGGGTACAAGAGGACAATTATGATTTTCTTAGGCCTGGATCACATGTTCTACCCTGAAGGCTAGGAGGCAGTCAACCTCACTCCAGGCCCAGAGTCTGAGATCGAGCAGAAATCAATTCTACTAAGAGTCAAGTTAACACAGACTGTGTAGCAAAAACAGCCGGGGCCCATCTTTTCTCCAGTAGCAGCGGAGAAAAGATTTAAGGAAAGAGGCACGGTCATACCTGCATTTCAGGTCATACCTGAAAGATTTAAGGAAAGAGGCACGGTCATACCTGCATTTCAGAAAGATCATCCTCTAGCAGTGTAGAGGGCACGCTAGAAAAGGTTGAGGCTAAGAGAAGAACATATAGGAGGACATCATTCAAATTCAAAATCATCAACTATCAATGGATCATTTCTTCTCTGTCCACAGAGAGAGAAGAAACCTCCATCTGAAGGCACAGCAATGAACAAGACATAGTCCCTGCACTCAAGGAGCTTCCAGTCTAATGAGGAAGACAGACGAGTAAACAGGCATTTATATTACATGTAACAACAGGAAGGCTTCCTGATGTACCAGGAAATGCCATCTAAGTGAGAAAGATACATAGGCAGTAACAGTGTCTACAACCAGAGACAAGTGGAAACACTGCACACTTGCAAAAGCAGTGAGTTCAACATAGCCAGAGCGTGCAGTTCAACAGTGAAGCAGAGAAAGATGAGACCAGATTATTAGGAGGGCAGATCTGGAAGGGCTTTGCAAAGCCCAAGTAAGGCGTTAGGCTTTATCCTAGGAGTCCTGCAGAACCACAAACACTGTAAAGTCTGAGAGTGGTATTATCCAGTCAGTACTCAAAAAAAAAAAAATCAATCTGGCCATGTGGTATATGGATTGCAAAATTACAAAAACATACACAAGATCATCACGGAAGAGACTTCTGTAGTAATTCAGGGAAGAGATGGTGGTGCCCTCTACTAAAACAGTAGCAATGGGAAGAGAAGGGGAGAGATTGGAGAGTTTTAAAATCTGGACTCAACTGTACCTGGAAACAAGGATAAGTGTATAAAGGAAGTAAAGGAGAATAAGGAGTCAATAACAGCAATTAGGTTTTTTGGTTTGGTTGTTGTTTTTTGGTTTTTTTTTTTTGGCTGTGCTACGTGGCTTGCAGGATCTTAGTTCCCTGACCAGGGATCAAACCCAGGCCCCCAGCCATGGAAGCATGCAGTCCTAACTACTGGGCCGCCAGGAATTCGCATGGCAATGGGAACTTGCATGACTGAATGGATAGGGATGCTATTCACAGTAAGAGAGAAGTTTTGGGGAGGAAGATAATGAACTTGCTTATGGACACACCGAGTTTGAAATGCCTGTGGAATACCCATGTGGAGATGCCTGGCTTGTCACTGGTTATGTAGACCTGGGGCTCAGGAGAGAGTTTGCAGTTGGAAACATACATTTGGGAGCTATCAGCATAAAAATGGTAGCTGAAACCTCAAAGTGAGCGAAGTCACTCTGGTACAATTCAGTGTTCAAAGAGAAGGATCCCGGCAGCAAAAACCCAGGAAAAACTGCCATTTAAGGGATGACTGAGGGCTGGGAGCCATCAAGGGAGACCAGAAGAATAAGCCCAGAGGCAGAGAAGCAAGAAAGCAGTCTAAACAAGGGTCAGAAAGAAGTATACAAAGATGGCTTGAGAATTATATTTTAGATGTAAAATGAACAGAGCTCCTCAATATCCTGGATGAGGGAAACGAGGGAGAGGAAGGGGTGGAGAACGAATCCCAGGTTTCTAGCTTGAGTGAAGAGTTGGCTGGTAAGGAGAAGGAAGAAGAGGTTAGGTTCTAGAAATAATTGTTTGAGGTGCTAGTGGGATAGCCAGTAGAAGAGCTGTGGGCAGTTGGAATTCAGGGGAGCATCTGGATAGCAGCCTAGCCTTGGAAGTAGTCCATGCAGAGGTGGTATTTACCATCAGGGAGAAGATGAGATGGTCCTGGAGGAGCCATTGGCTGAGGCTGGAGCCCCAGGAATGCTCTAAATTTAAAGAGCAGGCAGTGAAAGAGGTACCGGCAAAGAAGACTATAAACAAACCGAGAACAGGGAGAACTGAGTTTGTCCTTCAGAAGAAAGCTTTCTTATCTGTAGCTCACATAGTGCTTAGAATATTGGTCCTTATACATTTTTCTGCCATCAATTTCCTCATCTGCTTTGGGTCTTAGAAAGTCTAATTACATAATGATCCCACAGGGCTTCCCTGGTGGCGCAGTGGTTGAGAGTCCGCCTGCCGATGCAGGGGACGTAGGTTCGTGTCCCAGTCTGGGAGGATCCCACATGCCGCGGAGCGGCTGGGCCTGTGAGCCATGGCCCCTGAGCCTGCGCGTCCGGAGCCTGTGCTCCACGACGGGAGAGGCCACAGCAGTGAGAAGCCTGCGTACCACAAAAAAAAAAAAAAAAAACCTAAATATAATGATCCCACATATCTTCTAAATTCATCCCAAAGCATATCAAAAGCCCCAGGACTCATAAGGAGTTCTTTATAGTTTCCTAACTTGCCTTTAAATAAAGGACTTCCATGGGTTAAAAGAAGTGGACCGCTTAATCCAGAAATGGTTTAAATTTACTTCCATATTTGGAACTACTTCAATCATTAGGGTTGAGCAGAAACACACAGCATCCTTCAAACACTGTTCCTCTTTCTTCACGTGGTATTGTGAATGGCTCAGCAAGTGGCCCCATCATTTTCTTGCTAATTAATTTAGGTCTAATTGGTTTCAGCCCACACAACAGTACAGGTTGTAAGAGAGGGCAACAGCAGTCATATTCCACTTAAAGTACCTGCCAGCATCAAAGCATCCACCCTTAAGCAATTCACTACCAGAGGAAAGAGCGCTTAAGAGCTAAACAAAGTGAATTAAATACTCTCCCCTCCCCGCAATTAGCTTCAAAAAAATCTCAGAGTACTCAGAAGTCTGTCAAAGCACCGGGAAGCATTTCATCCTACTATCACCGTTCTAGCATAACAGTCTTGCAAGGAGTTACGAAACATTTACCAGCCTGCATACTGTGTATTGTTTAGAGGGATTTCAAGTTCTCCAAATGACTGCTACCTCCGTAGGTGCCACAACTAGGACCAGTTTGGCTTGTTATTTTATCCCCAGAGTAACACAGTGCGTACAGATGGTGTACGATTAATATTAATTACACAAACAAATGACTGAAAAAAAGAGAAAGAGGGAGGGAGAGGGAAAAGAGGGAAGGATGGAAGGACTGCCTGATGGGAGTTACTCCAATGCAAAAAGTCATAATAAAAGAGCATGACCTCCAAAGCTGGTGAGCCAGCCCCCATCACCCACAAGCTGTGTGACCACAAACAGGTCCTTTAACCTCTGAATCATAGTTTCTTCATTCATTTAATGGAAATAATGCCTGCACTACATACTTTAACAAGTGATAATGAAGCTGAATTGATGAGTTCGAAAGCATTTTGTAAACAGTAAAAGAGCCGCTACTAAGACTGGGAACTCTACCTGAAATCGTTCTCTACCTAGAGTTATTGTTCTTGTGTCATATAATGAGGCTTTAGTTTCACTAAACTTCTGGTAAGACTCTTACCATGAGTTTATGTCCTGAGTGTACAAATAAGAATGCAGCCCAGTCCTTAAAGAGCTCACCGTTTAGTGAGGGATCCCAACACGAAAACAGAAACTATAATTCAAGGAGTACGAACCTGCGATGGAAACCCTACAAATGAATGGCTGTAAGTCATTGGAGAGGGGCAACAACTCTACTGAGCAAGGAATTGAGAGGCGGCGGTATGTGAACTGGGTCATAAGGAACAGAAGCAGCTCGCCAGGTGGAGACAGAACAGGCTTTGGGGGCTTCAAGTTTTTATAAAGAATATTTCACTAGAATATTTTTTCAACTTTCTTTTGACACTCAACATTATGTTTTTGTTTTTGTTTTTTTACATCTGCCCATGTATTTATATAATGGATACAAAAAGAGTGTGTTTTCTGGCTTTTTCCTAGGTTTGGAATGTTCTATGATTAAAACTGATTTTTCAGGAAACAAAGAAAGGTACACAGCTGGGGCAAAGAGTATGAGGCGATTGAGAGGTGGGCTCTGGTAGATCTGGGCCTGATTGGGGAAGACGTAGCGTGTTGGAATGTTTTGTTTCTTAAAGTTTTGGGTGGTTTTTTTTTTTTTTGACGTGGACCATTTTTCAAGTCTTTATTGAATTTTTCACCATATTGCTTCTGCTTTGTTTTGGTTTTTTAGCCACCAGGCATGTGGGATCTTAGCTTCCCAAGCAGGGATTGAACCCACACCCCCTGCACTGGAAAGCTAAGTCTTAACCACTGGACCACCAGGGAAGTCCCAATGTTTTGTATTTCATTGTTTGAACAAAAGGGAATCATATCAGATTATTAAACGGGATTGAAATGATTTTTGTTGTCACCAGACAGCTAAGTTGGGGGTGACCCCAACCAGTTGAGATCTGGCCCATCCCCCTTTGCTGACTGTCTCCACAAACAAAGCCCTCCAGATTCTGAGAGCAAACCAGACAAGGAAAAGATCATTAGCATCTGGGGGACGAAGGCTGCACTTGACATGTTTAAGCTGGTCCTGGTGCATTCACGGCCAGTGTCCAAGGAGCAGGCCTCCACCCCAGGTCAAGCCGGGCAGCAGAAACATCTGTGTGTTCACTCGTATCCCCCCGGCTCCACCAGTAAGTCATGCTTCCACCACCCCATACCACACGAGGTCCTACCAGCCTCAGGATTGAAGGCCAATTGTGTGTTGCAGTGACAGCAAGTATTTAAGAGGAAAACAAAGAAGCGACAAGCTGCGACATGCTATCATTAAGTAATCATAATTTCCTTCCTATATTACGACAATAGATGTCACTCTCTCGTCTGGAAGGCAGGCCACATATAGAAACACCGTGTCAAAAACCTTTTCAGACAAAGACAGAGGGAGGCGAGTGAGTTGGGTGTGGAACAGAATATTTTGATGGGTTGCATCCACCCTATTTCCCACCCCCCAACTCCTACACGCTCTGATAAAAGTCAGATTTGAAAAGAACTTCAAAGCCTCCCCAGCCTGACAAACAGTAATAAAACAAGAAATTGGGGGGAAAAAATCTGCCAACGCGCATGGAGGAAGCAGAGCTGACAAGTGTTATGATGGTTCTGTTTTTGTAATGAGCAGACTAACCACGGGGCACTTCCTCCTCGCCGGGAGCCGAGCCTGAGCTGTCAGCGATGAAGGAGGACAGAAAGGTCAGGCGGCAGAGGGGTGCGACGGGCCTGGGATAAGCGATGGCACATTCTTCCTGGCTATTTGTCTTCCAGCCCACATCCCAGCCCAAGCCCACAGCCGGCTCCAGCCCAACTGTAACCTCAACTGCTCCCTCACCTCCTTCTTCCAAGGAGAAATATGTGAAAAGCAGACTCAGTCTGGGCTCCCCTTCCCGTTCTCCGTTTCATGGAGTGTTGGGAGTGATGGGAAGTGGACCACGAGGAAATCGCTCTGGAATCCAGGACATCTGGCTTCTATTCAGACCCAATCACCGACCTTGGGAGCATACTGAAAGCATCTGGCTGTCTCAACAGTCTAAAAGGAGCTATTTATTTCAGACTCAACAACCAGCCCAAACATATGCTTCCATTTGGAAACAACTGGAGGTAAAACAGAGTTCCTTTTTTTTTTTAAAGGAGGAAGGTGGAAATAACACAGGACTTTAAGTCAGAAGACAGACCTCCATTCCAACCACTGATCTGCCACTTGCTCGAGACAGCTGTGCAACTTTATTTAGCTTCCTTAATCTCTCTGCAATGTTAGTTTCTCAACTGTCAGACCGTGATTGAATGCCTCTCTCATGGAGTTACCAAGGAGTAAATAATGCAATGCATCCTGAGGGCCTGTGCCTGGCACAGGGTCATGACTTTCCTCAGGTGAACGTTTAGCCATGGTTTACTCACTGGGTATAAACACGCCCGTCTCATCCACCTCCCCTGCTGCTGCCATAACTATGTGGATAACGTACATCTGAGTGTTCGGTAACTTTAAAGTGCTTTGCAGACAGGAAGGATTATAGTGGGGACCATTATGATGCAAGTAATGTGTAATAACATATCAAAGCCAAATGCTTTAATTCCTAAGACCAATCCAGGGGATACTGGGAATGCCAAGTTCCTAGACCATCCCTGGACACCATGTGGCCACGCTGATGACTAACACTGCCTCAGCATTAGACCATCCACACCAGGTCATTATCTGGTTCTCCATCCCTTCCTAGAAACTGCTTCCATGTAATCCCTGTGGCTTCTGCTGTCCTGAATGAGAAGCAGCCGTCCTGTTGGAGAGTCACTAGAAATATCTGTTAAGATATACAGTGTGTGCTTGTGCAAGACACAGTGAGAACTGCTTCTTCCCCTACACCTGTGTGTCCATTCCCTGAGTGTTTTCAAGCCTAGCTAAAGAACACCTGAGCCTCCTTTACTTTGGCCTATTGAAGTCCGATGTGTCCCCATAAGCTTGGCATCACTTCCAGAACATTTCTAAGCCATCAAGCTTCAAGCCTCACTTCTCTAATCTCTAAGACTCAAAATCTCTAAACCCTAAGAACAGGGGCTGTTTACACAGTATTTTACAACGTATATGACACTCTCACTCACGTGCTCTCGTTTTATCCTCACAATCACCCTGTAATGTGTGTGTAATGCTGCAGATGGGGAAACAGTCTTACCCAGGTGGCGTCGCAGGGCTCCTGGCTCAGAATCCTCAGCTTCATGTCACAGCTTCCCACCGAGTCGGCCGGAACTGCCTCTGTGTGTGAGAGGTGGGTGTAGGTAATCCCGGGACAGGAAAGAAACCAAGAGGAGCCCTAGAAAACAAAGTACTCAGTGAAGACCCTCCATCACACAGGATTTGGGCCAGGTAAAATTATTCCCCATTCCAACTCATACCGTACCTTGTGACTGAAACAAAATATCAGCCCTTAAAATTGCGGTGGGGGCTTCCCTGGTGGTGCAGTGGTTGGCAGTCTGCCTGCCAATGCAGGGGACGCGGGTTCGTGCCCCGGTCCGGGAAGATCCCACATGCCGCGGAGCAACTGGGCCCGTGAGCCACAACTACTGAGCCTGCGCGTCTGGAGCCTGTGCTCCGCGACAAGTGAGGCCGCGATAGTGAGAGGCCCGTGCACCGCGATGAAGAGTGGCCTCCGCTCGCCACAACTAGAGAAAGCCCTCGCACAGAAATGAAGACCCAACACAGCCATAAAATAATTAATTAATTTTTTTAAAAAATTGCGGAGGAAGCAGCAGACCTGCAGTGGAAATATCGGGTCTCCAGACCTGGCTGCAATACCTGCCATCCTGCCCCAGACCTCTCCACGTTTCTGGCTCTGCCTTGGGTTTTGGTCCCCTGGGTTCCCGGCTCGACCAGGCCACTGAGAGGACCTGTTGTCTAACCACCTGCCTCTGAGCCCAGCTCACGCCCCAGCGAGACATTTCCTAGGTCTCCTACCAGCTAGCCAACCAAGTCTTCTAGAAGGACTTTTAGTATCACTAAAGTGTCAGAGTCCTTTAGCTCAGAAGAAAAAGCAAAATAAGGAAGTACTTCTTCACCTTGATCTAACTTAGATGCTAGCCCCTCTGGGGCGCCTTCTTTAAAGGCTCTTTCTCCCCTCCAACTCCTCCCCCAGGCTGAGTTAGGTGCACACCCACGTACCTCCAAGGCGCCCTCCACTCTCCTGTAAGAGCACTTGGTCCACTGTTACCGAACCAGGTTCGCCTTGCCCGACGCACAGCAAGCCAAAAGGCCGAGACCCCGAGGTCTGCAGCAAAGAGGGTTTATTTTCAAGATAGCCAAGCGACGAAACGGGTGGACAAATCTCAAATTCACCTCCTGAAGGCAAGGGGCTCGAGGTATTTATGAGCTAAGGAATAAAGCAGCACGCCGGCCTGAAGCGTCGGGAGCTTGGGGCGCGCTAGGCGCCTGCTAGGCGCCTGGAGAAGGGCGTGGTGTGTCGTTCTGCGCAGGCGTGACTAAGCTAGCGGCCTCTGCACGTTCTGGGGGTGGAGTTTTCGGCCCGCCGACAGCAAAAGGATGCTGCGCATGTCCAGCTGGAGGGTCCGTGGTTCTATCCTGTCTGAACAGGCTCAACTCGAACTGGATGCAGCTGACTTCAAGCTCCTAGAACACAACTCAAGCAAACATCTTATTGTTGAGGCTGCGTGCTGCTTGGTGGACTTGCAAGTCTTAAAACAACCTTGATTAGCGAAGACAGGTGAGATGGATTTAGCTAATCCTTGAGGTTTTTCCACTGTATCGTAAATGTCTGCTTTTTCTGTCACTGCCTTTGCCTTGTGAGGTAGATATTCTATCTGGACCCCTAAGTCCATAGCCCCTAGGATAATGTCTTTGACATGGTAAGCATTCAGTAAATGGTTGATGAATGAATGAATGAGCTATGTTAAAAAAAACAAACAAACAAAAGAAATCTCTGTAAAGACAAGGGCTATAATAGGATGTAAAAAATGAAAATTGTTTTCTGCAATGATATTAAGTGATATCTGTTCTATTATTCTTAAAAAATTATTTATACTGTACAGCCCGAAGAAAAATAAGACATGCTTCCAAAAATTTTTATGAAGTAGGAATAACACTGACACCTGGCAACACACATAAAACAAAGCTCAAGAGGCTTAAATTTCAGATTCCCTGACTATCAATGGCTCTTCCCAAAGCCCTGGCCCAAAATTTATATTCATCATTTTCTATTCTTAGAGTGCCTCCAAAACTGTATAAGCTTCAGGTCTTTTGAAACTTAGGTCCACTCCTACTGAAACCAAAATCCAATAAAAATAGCACAAATATAAGACTACAGTACGATTTCACTTATGAGTATCAGTGTAAATAATACTAAATAAAATTTTATCAAACAGAACCCAGCTGCATATAAAATTATGACCAAGTGGGCTGTGTTTCAGGAATGCAAGGACAGGTTAGTATTAGGAATCTACTAATACAGTTTATCATTATAATACCTCTAAGGAGAAAAAGCATGCATTTTCATAGTTGCCAAAAGCCATTAGTTAACATAGAATACTTATTTTTGATTTAAAAAACTCATTAAGAACAGATGCGTTCTTCCTTAATATAATAAAGGTACATGTAACTTCACTGAAAAGCCAGTGTCCAGTTATCTATTGCTGTGCAACAAACCATTCAGAATCAGTGGCTTTAAAACAATAACAATTATTTATTTTGCTCACAAATCTGGGGGTCTCCCGGGCTCAGCAAGGCGGTTCCTGCCTGGGTCTGTCAGGGCTGCCCTCAGATGTGTCTGGACCTGGGCCTTCTGCAAAGCATCTCCACTCCAATGTCTGGTGCTCAGCCTGCAAAGAATCAAACAGCTAGGACCCCTCAGGCATCTTTCTCTGTGTGAAGCCTCCAGGTAGAGACCTCAGGGGAGCTAGGTTTTTTAAATGGCAACCGAAGGTGCCCAAAGCAAGTGTCCCAGGAGAGAGAAACAGGCATGACCATTTCTAACCTTGCTGGGAAAACCAACAGAGTCTATTTTGCTGAATTATGTTCCCTGAGGCAGCCATAACCTATCCAAGTTCAAGGAGAAGAGACAAGACTGCACCTGTATGGGAAACCTTCAAAAACGTACAAGTACATTTTGAAAACCACCATGGCATCTTACTTAAATGAGACAACAGAAGCATTCCCATTAAAGTCAGAAACAAAACAAGGATGCCCACTATTAACTAAACTTAGTATTTGACATTGTTCTAGCATAAAGATGGGTAAATTTTTTCTGTAAAGGGCTGGATAGTAGGTATTTAAGGCTTCTCAAGCCATCTTGTCTCTGTCAAAACTACTCAGCTGTAGTGAAAAAGCCATAGATAATATGTAAATGAACGTATGTGGTTGTGATCCTACAGAACTTTACTTGCAAAAACAGGTCACAGGGGCTTCCCTGGTGGCGCAGTGTTTGGGGGTCCGCCTGCCGATGCAGGGGACGCGGGTTCGTGCCCCGGTCCGGGAGGATCCCGCATGCCGTGGAGCGGCTGGGCCCGTGAGCCATGGCCGCTGAGCCTGCACATCTGGAGCCTGTGCTCTGCAGCGGGAGAGGCCACAACAGTGAGAGGCCCGCGTACCAAAAAAAAAAAAAAAAACAGGTCGCAGGCTGGATTCAGCCAATAGGCTGTCATTTGCTGACCCCTGTTTCTGGCAACACTCATTTAGAAAAAGAAAGTAAAATGTATAAATAAAGGAGGAAATAATTTTTTTTTTTGCAGATAGTATGACATATAACTGCAAAGCCCAAAAGAATCAGCTGAAAAACTATAACAAACAATAAGAAAGTTCAGAAAGATGGATGGACACATAACCGGAATACAGCAGTCAATAGCTGTAATATTGTGATACGATACGAAATACTTATTTGGTCTTCACCTGGGTTCCTGACACAGGAGCTGCCCTTGGAGTCTCCTGAGTGATAGGGGTGGGCGAGAATCTTTTATTATTCATAATAAGCCCCTTTTAATCATACCTGGGTGTATGCTAATGAGGTGACTTGTTGGCCCCCTAGACCTGTTGCCGGAGGAACCAACCACATGATTAGAGGGTTGGACCTTTCAGCCCCACGCCCTGAACCTCAGGCAGTGGGACAGGGAATGAAGACTGAGTTCATCACCAATGGCCAATGACTTAATTACTTATGCCTGTGTAATGGAACCTCCATACAAATCCCTAAATGGCGGGGTTCAGAGATCCTTCAGATTGGTGAGTGCATAAAATGCTGGGAAGGTGGCCCTCCCATGGAAGCTCTGCACCCCACCCTGTACCTTGCCCTGTGTACCTCTTCACCTTTGTCTTGCCCTGTGTTTCTGTCCTTTATAATTCCCTTTATAATAAAGTGGTAATAGTATACTCTTTTCCCTGAGTTCTGTGAGCCATTCCAGCAAATTATTGAACCTGAGGAGGGAGTCATGGGGAACCCCCAACTTATAGCCGGTGGATCAGAACACCGAAAGACCTGGGACTTGCTACTGGCCTCTGAAGTGGGAGCAGTCATGTGGGACTGAGCCCTTAACCTGTGGGGTCTGCATTAACTCTGGGTAGTTAGTATCAGAATTGATGTGAGTCACTGGACATTCAGCTGTGTCTGGAGAGTTAGAGAATTGGTTGTTGGTGTGGGGGAAGAGAATACATATTTGGTTTCAGAAGTGTTGTGAGTAGCAATAGGTCAGAATAGCACTTAAAAATACAAACATTAGAAGTTATAGTGAGAGGGAAGAGAAGACTAAAGTGCTTAGGAGCATACTCTAACACCCAAGGAGCAAGGGATTGTGTGTAATTGATGATGGAAACTTAAAAACACTCCTGCAGAACACAATTTATTCTATTAAATATTTACTTCTGAACATGCAAAATGATGAAAATGCAAGGTTATATGTTACCATAGGGTCTTAAATAGCAAAATATTTCAAATAACCAGTCCAACAATAGAGAACTGGTTAAAGTATTGCATTCACATACAAAGAGTACAAAGTATCCATCAGATAAGAATGAGAAAGTTGACTTCCTTGGTGGCGCAGTGGTTAAGAGTCCGCCTGCCAGTGCAGGGAACACAGGTTCAAGCCCTGGTCCAGGAAGATCCCACATGCCACAGAGCAATAAGCCCACGCGCCTAGAGCCCGTGCTCCGCAACAAAGAGAAGCCACAGCAAAGAGAAGCCCGCGCACCGCAACGAAGAGTAGCCCCCACTCACTGCAACTAGAGAATACCCATGCCCAGCTACGAAGACCCAACACAGCCCAAAAATAAAATTAATTAATTTTAAAAATAAAATGAGAAAGTCCTTTGTGTATTGATGTGGAAAGTGGGAGATTAGGTTTGACATAAATACATTAGCACATGTAAAATAGATAGCTAGTGGCAACCTGCGGTATAACACAGGGAGCTAAGCTCGGTGCTCTGTGATGACCTAGATGGGGTTGGATGGAGGTTCGAGAGGGAGAGGATATGTGTATACCTGTAAATGATTCACTTCATTGTACAGCAGGAACTAACACAACATTGTAAGACAATTATATTCCAGTTTTTAAAAAGGATGTATTGTTAACACACTCACTGTGCAAAACATATTTATGGTCCCTATCATTTGTCCAAAAAAGGTAGGAAGAGGAAATATACATAAGCACACGCATGCAGGCATTTGCTAAAATGTTTGTGGAGTGATACATGAGAGACTAACAACATTGTTTGCTTCCAGAAAGGGGAACTGGATGGCTGGGAGAGGCAGAGAAAGTTTGCATCAAGTTGCCCCTTTCTGTGTTTTGGTCCTTGAACCATGTGAGTGCATTAAGTAGTCAAAAATTAAATGCCATTTTAAAAATATTGTTTATACACTAAATAAAATCAAATGCCTTTAAATCTTTAAATTTTTTGTCATTATTTACTTTTCTTCACAAGTTGTCACATGCCCAAAGTTTTGAAGTCACACAGATCTGAACAAGCATATAGAATAGTAATTAATACCATAGATTCTACAGCTCCAGACTGCCTGGATTTGAATCCCAGCCCTGCCAGTTATGATCTGTGGGATCTTGAGTCAGTTAATTAACATCTCTGTGCCTCAGTTTACATATCTGTAAAACAGAAGTATTGATAACTCCTCCACAAGGTAAATGAGATCATCTCTGCTCAGTGTTTTATCCAGTGTCTTGATGGAGTGACGATGTAATAAATTATGCTGTAATGTCTATCGGGACAAACAAAAGATGAAGGAGGGATTAGAAAGGTGGGCATGTTTCTGAGGATATTTATCTTGTAGGTCAGAGAACCACAGTCTTAGACCTGAAAGTGACCTTAAATTTGAGCAACGCTCCTCCTACTACTACCTCCAATCAGACCTTTACAATTCAGGGTAGGATACCTGTTTGACCTTGTTTAAATCCACCTGTGAAATGCAGGTGTTCTCAAGTTTGTTTGACAATGGTACCCTTGACTGACAGAAAGCCTATCATTATCTTTCAAGAAACTACTCTTTAGAGCAGAGCTTGTTAAACTTTAATATGCCTATGACTCACATGGATTTATTGGTTTTTTTTTTTTTGGCTGCGATGGGGTCTTCATTGCTGCACGTGGGCTTTCTCTAGTTGCGGCAAGCGGGGGCTACTCTTCATTGCGGTGTGCAGGCTTCTCATTGCGGTGGCTTCTCGTTGCAGAGCACAGGCTCTAGGCGCGTGGGCTTCAGTAGTTGCAGCACTCGGGCTCAGTAGTTGTGGCTCATGGGCTCTAGAGCGCAGGCTTAGTAGTTGTGGCGCACAGGCTTAGTTGCTGCACGGCATGTGGGATCTTCCCGGACCAGGGCTCAAACCCGTGCCCCCTGCATTGGCAGGCAGATTCATAACCACTGCACCACCGGGAAAGTCCACATGGATTTATTCTTAAAATGCAGATTCTGATTCAGTAGGTCTGGGGTGGGGCCCGAGATTGTTCATTTCTAACTTTTTCCCAGTTGATTCCAATGCAGCTGGTCCACAGACCCACTGTGAGTAGCAAAGCTTCATAGAAGCAGCTTGGGAAATGCCGGTGTGTATAGTACATCTGTAGATGTATTCATGTACAAGCTTCCATTCATCTCTCCATGATTCAAGGGCATTGACTTGTCAATTTGTGTTTAACTGTATTTCACCTTTCACAGGACAGGTTTTGTTAATTAAATGTGCCAGTCAGTTTATTATGGGGAAAAAACCCTCAACCAGTCCCAATAATAGTGACAGACTTCAAAATGTATAACAACGCATACATTTTGCCTAAAATGAAAACAGCAACAACAACAAATATGCTATTTTTAAATGACATTACCATGACATTTGTTAACTGAACATTTTTTGTATTTTACAAATCTTAGGATAGTGGACAGAGCTCTGGATTCGGAATTGCTCACTTTTCTGAACTTCAATTTCTTCATCTATAAAATGAAGATAGTAATTCACACGTCGAAAAACTAAACTGAGAGTGTCTAATAGAAAGTGCTCGACATTTAGTAGTTAATACGTTAATTTTTAATTGAAATCACTGAAGATTATATTTGTTTAGGGTCCATTTTATCACATAATATAAGATTTCTCTAGAACAATTATTCTCAAACTTCAGTGTGCAGTAGAATTACCGAGAGGGCTTGTTGAAACATAGAAACTCCCAAATTCTCTAAAATGGTTAGTCTGGGTCCTCACTTTAAGAGCCACTGCTCTAGAAGAAAACAAAAACATGTGAGAAACTGTATACATTTATAGAAAAGGCTGCTATGTTACACAGTTCTTTCCTCCTCCCCTCCACACTGTGTGTGTGTGTGTGTGTGTGTGTGTGTGTGTGTGTACTATATATATATATATATAGTAAAATACATCTGTTGTAGAAAGTGGGAGAATTACCGGAAACTCAGAGACAGGGGATTCTGAAAATAGTCAGGCTGTCTTGATGTTACACTCGAGCAAGATTGAAGAGTGGACGTTTACAGGGCTGTTTGGAAATACTGATGGGGGAAATGATGACCATGAAGAAACAGAACTGGTTCACCAAGAGCACATCACATCAGATTAACCTTGTTCCTTTCACTGACAGTGTCACTGCACTAAAACAGATTTTATCAAAGTATTTGACAATGACTTTCAATGATATCCTATAGAGAGAATAAAAAACAAGGAATTATGGATCTATGAAAACATAACTAAGAGGATTAGCAAATAGTGGGACAAATAATCAAAGAATTAGTTTAACATGTCCATTAAGCGGTTCCTGCTGGTGGATCCTGAGCCAACAGGTGAAAACTAGCCTTGATGTCACAGGAACTCAACATAGTTGCCCTTAAATGTTAGGTGGAACCTTATAAGGACATTTTTTTTGTAGGTCAAAGTATTCAGATATTTAACCCAATAGATGAAGAGTTATCCTCTAATGGCATCCCTCTCTTCTAAATCTGTTGACGATGCTCAATCCTCACTGATATATCTACATATTTCTCACTCCAATAAACAAAGCCCTCTAAAATTTAGCCCAATTTTCCGGCCCCATGTTCCATTATTGCCCCATATATGCTCAACATTTCAGCCAAATTGGATTGCACAATACTCTCCAGACATACCCCAAACTTTCTTGTCTCTGCCTTTATTTGTGCTGCAGCCTTTAAAATTCCCTCCCTCTATCCCATATCCCTCCTCCATATGGCACATGTGGGTGGAAACTTACTCACAGTACGCTCAGATGTGAGAGAAAGTCAGGTTATCTATTTTGTGTCTTACTGATCCAGTGTTCCTCATTAAGTCCCCACCCAATGGTTAAGTGGGAAGGAGACTCTGCCTGGACTGGGTTGAATCCAGTCCAGTAATCCAAATTGTCCCTTTAGGGAATACTTAGTCTCTATGTGGAAAACTGAATACCCATGTTCTCAGATTGCTTCGTCTCCCGAACTCGTTTCTCCAGTGGCATCTGTATGTGGCAGGGAGGTAGGGAGTGACTTGCTGAACCACATGGCGGAAGCAAAGGCTCTGGGATTATTGAGTATCTCAGCCTCAAGATGGGGGAGAAAATGAAAAGGTAGAGTCTGCCTTTCTCCTCTTCCTCTCCCACTCCCTTTCTCCTTTACATTCCTTCTTTAAGAATCCTGATCTACCCATTGGTAGATGGATCCATAAGACCCATAAGAAGAAGGTCATATACTCAGGGAGCCTTAAAAAAAAGAGAACATATACTTACCCTCCTTCCTAACTCTTTTATAACACTTTTTACTATTGGAAAATGTGTTGCTTGCATGGTGTAGGTGTTTATTGTATCTCTGTAGGAAAGACATCAGCAAGATGCAGATTAAGAAAAAGGCAGTGGACCAGACCACTCTAGAGGCACCAGAGCTGGGGTGATGGGATGGGGAGGAGAAGAGTTAAAAATTATTTAACTAGAAGGTTCAAGAGAAGAAGAAGGAAGAATAACAAGCGAAGCAGAATGCTTTAGCAGAAAAAACACTCCTTCCAAGAAGACTTTGAGTCTCCAACACTGTATCAGATGCTTCTTGTAACTTTCTTCTACTGTGGTATACTTCAGCAAGCAGTGAGATCTAAAGTTTTGGAAATTTTTCCTATGTTCTGCCTGTAGCATGGAGACAGCTGGGCAATGGTCCTAAACGGACAAACTCATAGAGACTTGGGCTACTCAGCAAACAGTGACTGGCAACCAT
The DNA here is from genome assembly GCF_059928025.1 of Delphinapterus leucas. Classification (NCBI taxonomy): domain Eukaryota; kingdom Metazoa; phylum Chordata; class Mammalia; order Artiodactyla; family Monodontidae; genus Delphinapterus; species Delphinapterus leucas. The sequence continues at coordinate 98,735,139 of NC_143135.1, forward strand.
TGACCGGAAGGGCATCCCCAATGCTTTAGCACTGGGTGACCTTTGGACCTTTGTATGTTCTTGGGGCGGGGAACTCCAATAATAACTGAGGCTTAATTTCCTGCCAGCAAGTTGATTAGAGATTTTAAGTCAGAAGCAATTTGATTTAAAGGAAATTAAGAAATTTGATATGCTTTGCTTTGCACAACTGGGTTTGTAGACTGAGATTCATTCCCACTATAATAGTTTAGCTTAGCCTGAAGGAATGTGAACCTGGAGGTGTATGTGAGTTTGCAGAATTTAATATAAGTCCTTACTCTCTTCCCAGTGGCCAGCCAGCTTGGGCATGTGCCCAGGCCACTCTCCTTATCTGATTATCTTATTATAGAGAACATGAACACAGCAGAGTGGTAAACAACAGAAGACTTTCTTTCACCCTTCCCTTTTAAGGCTTACAACCCACACTAGGCACCCCATAGGAATCATAGTACCATACAAGACAATATCTTGCCTGTTTCCAACAGCGCTGGAGAATTAGTTGACCTTAACTTTGAGTCTTAGGCATCTTCACCAAGTGATTTCTCTCTCTTCTCCATCAGCCCAGTCAGCAGGTTCCACACACATATAAATTATACTAAACAAATGTGTTCAAAAATCGAAACCCCCAGAAGTTCCTAAGACCTTTGGCATTCTAAAGCCCTTCACATTCTTACTGCAAACTGCCTTTCCAGTTTTATCTCCTACCACGTGCATACACACACACACACACATACACACACAGTCATTCAGCCATACCCAGTTGCTTCCTTTCCTGAGGGTGCCATATTATTTATACCTGTGTACTTCTACACGATTCCCTCTGCTTCCTGTTGACCTCCCGTTTCACTTAATAACACCAACTAAAATATCAAAATCCAGCGGAGGGGGTTGGGGGAGGGATGGAATGGGAGGTTGGGGTTAGCAGATGTAAGCTATTATATATAGGATGGATAAACAACAAAGTCCTACTGTATAGCACGGGGAACAATAGTCAATATCCCATGATAAACCATGATGGAAAAGAATATTTAGAAAAATAATGTATGTATACGTGTAACTGCATAACTTTGCTGCACAGAAGAAATTAACATTGTAAACCAACTATACTTCAATTAAAAAATAATAAGAATTGGACGTCCCTGGTGGCACAGTGGTTAAGAATCCACCTGCCAATGCAGGGGACATGGGTTTGATCCCTGGTCCGGGAAGATCCCATATGCCACAGAGCAACTCAGCCCGTGTGCCACAACTACTGAGCCGGCGTGCCACAACTACTGAAGCCTGCGCGCCTAGAGCCTGTGCTCCTCAACAAGAGAAGCCACCGCAATGAGAAGCCCGCACACCGCAACAAAGAGTAGCCCCCGCTTGCTGCAACTAGAGCAAGCCCATGTGCAGCAACAAAGACCCAACTCAGCCCAAAATAAATAAATATATATGTATTTTTTAATACTATAAAAAAATAATAAAAATAAAACATCAAGAGCTTCCCTGGTGGTGTGGTGGTTGAGAGTCCGCCTGCCGATGCAGGGGACCCGGGTTCGTGCCCCGGTCCGGGAGGATCCCACATGCTGCGGAGCAGCTGGGCTTGTGAGCCGTGGCCGCTGAGCCTATGCGTCCAGAGCCTGTGCTCCGCAACGGGAGAGGCCACAGCAGTGAGAGGCCCGCGTACCGCAAAAAAAATAAATAGATAAATAAAAAATAAATAAATAAAACATCAAGATTCACCTCAGGTGTCACCACCTCCCCTGACTCAGGACATATTAGAACTCCCTACTCTGTGGGTTCAGAGCACTTAGTGAACACTGGTCTAGAGCACATGTATTGTATAGCAATTGGTTTACCTGCCCCAGTCACTAACACATCAGCTCCCAAACAAGGAAGGACTGTGTTCCTTTGTACTGCCAGCGTATTACAGTGTGAACCACATAGTAAGATGTTAGGTGAAAGGCTGAATAAAGCAGTTATGTAGTCAGGAAGCAAAAGTGATTACAAGACCAGACAGGAATCCAATGAATGTGGGCAAGATGTTCAAAATCAAACCTATCTTAATATATAGCCAAAACCATTTTTAAGTTCATATTTTCCATCCGGAAATGCCAATCCTTGGTTTAGTCCTAAAGAAAAAAAAATCACATGCATTTACACATAGCACAGATTAATTTCATAGATCACTCTTGAACATAGGAAAAAACAAGAAAATAACTGCAAAATAAATCAAGATATTTCTTAAACTTATTCTCATTCAGACTGCAACTCTTCAGAATGCCTTGGAGATGTTGTTATCGTTATTTTTCCACACACTTTTGCTTCATGTACCATCAATAGCATTGGTCATAAAATGTTTCTTAAAAAAAAGAAAGAACTTTAAAATGTATATGTACAAACACTCTATTTCCAATAATGATGGTATGAGGAAGTTGGGGGATTCCCTTCAGGAGAAAACAAGTATAAAACCAGACAAAATTATAAAAGAAGCCATTTCAGCACACTGAAAAACATCTTGAGAAGTTGTTGTTTCAAGGCAACAACTTGAGAAGCATTCACTCATGAAAAATTGCTAATGCATTTAGTGAGAATGGCACATTGATGGCCTTACTGCCAAGGAACATTGCTATTGTCCCCAGATTAGGTGGTATAAACCCACAGCTTTACTAACCAGAAGAGGAAGACTTAGTTACTGATGTGTATCAGAGCTGATAAATATACAGCAGGGAGACTTTGGAAGCCAGAAAACCATAGAAGGGCTGAAATAACAAACTCTTCACACAGCCCTGGCTGACTGCTAAGCTACATGTGTGCTGAAAATATCAGGGAGTTCAAAAAAAAGGTAAGCAAGACTTATAAATAGGCTGTGCCTTTGAATATGCTCCTCAAACCAAAAACAGCTTGGGCAGCAAAGAACGGAAGCCTTCCTATCTACCCATATATCACTGACTGACCCCTAAACTATGTACAAGTACAGGAGAAGCACCAAAGTCACACTGAAAAAAATGGGCAGAGACATTAGCAGCTGCACACCGCAGAGGAGAAAGATTTGGTAGTTTGAGTCTAAACAAATTAGATGATTGCTAATTATTTAACAAAAATTTAAAAGCAACCCACGGAAGAACAGAACAGAATCCAAAGTCACTGCAACCTATTAATTAAAATGTCCAGTTTACAACAGCATCAACATGCAAAGAATAGGAAAGCACGACCCTTATTCAGCAAATAATATATGATCAATAGAAAATGACTGCCTGGAGGCCCATGTGCTAGATTTAGGAGACAAATTTCAAATAGCCATTGTAAATATGTTAAACGAATGCAGAAAAATGTGCAAAAAATTAAAGAAAATTATACCAAGAATGAATGATCAAATAGGATTATCAACAGGAAAATTAACACTATTTGGTAAAAAAAAAAAAAAAAATGCAATTTCCAGAGCTGAAAGTAAAAAGAATGAAAAATTCACTAATGGGCTCAAGAGCAGATCTAAGATGGTAGAAGAAAGAATCAGTAACTTGAATATAGAAAGTATCCAATCCAAAGAATAGAAAGAAAATGACTGAAGAAAAATGAATAGTCTTGAGATCTGTGAAGCAATATAAAGAATTCCTATACATGTATAATTGAAGGAACAGAGAGCACGAAAGGGACATCTATTTAAAGCAGAAAGACTATTTAAAGAAATAATAGCCTGGACTTCCCTGGTGGTGCAGTGGTTGTGGTTGAGAGTCCGCCTGGCAATGCGAGGGACGCGGGTTTGTGTCCCGGTCCGGGAGGATCCCACATGCCGCGGAGCGGCTGGGCCCGTGGGCCATGGCCGCTGAGCCTGCGCGTCCGGAGCCTGTGCTCCGCAGCGGGAGAGGCCACAACAGTGAGAGGCCCGCGTACCGCAAAAAAAAAAAAAAAAAAAGAAAGAATAGCCTAAAAATTCCCAAATTTGATGAAAAAACATAACTAACAATTCCAAGACACTCGACAAAACCCAAATAGGATAAATACAAAAAGAACCATAGCTGAACAAAGCATATTACAGCTTCTAAAAGCTAAACACAAAACAAAACCTTGAAAGCAGAGAGAGAAAAGATAAAACTCATATACGGAAACAACAGTGTGATTAATAGCTGATTGCTCATTAGATAAAAATGGAGGTTCGAAGACACTGGATGAACACATTCAAAATGCTGAAGAGAAAAACAAGCAAACTACCAAACAAGAATCAACATCCAGTGAAAATGTCCTTTAAAAATAAAGGTAGGGCTTCCCTGGCGGTGCAGTGGTTGGGGGTCCGCCTGCCGATGCAGGGGACGCGGGTTCGTGCTCCGGTCCGGGAGGATCCCGCATGCCGCGGAGCTGCTGGGCCCGTGAGCCGTGCCCGCTGGGCCTGCACGTCCGGAGCCTGTGCTCCGCAGCGGGAGGGGCCGCAGCGGTGAGAGGCCTGCATGCCGCAAAAAAAATAAATAAATAAAAATAAAGGTAAAATAGAGACATCTCTGGATAAACAATAATGGAGAGAATTTGCTGCTAACAGACCTACACTACAAGAAATTCTAAAGGAAATCCTTGGAGCTGAAGGGTAATGTTACTGGAGGCTAACTCAGATTCTAGAAAAAGAATAAAGAACACTGGGAATAGTATATATGTCAGGAAACATAAAATTTTGTGTAATTTTTTTTCTTTTCCTCTCAACTTATTTTAAAGATATATCAGTGTTTAAAGTAAAAATTATAAAACTCTATTGTAGGGTTTATTATGCATAGATATGGATATAAGATAACAATAGCTCTGAAGAGGAGAATAATTGAAGCTATAATGGTGCACATTTTCTAGATTTTATAGGAATTTGGTATTAATATATGTATATCGTGAACCTTAAAGATACATACTGCAATCCCTAAAACAACTCCTCCACAAAATGCAAAGAAGCATAGCTAAAAAAGTCGATAGAATTACAATTGCGTAACTAAAAATATTTAACAAAAAAATTCAGTTTAATAAGAAAAGATTTAGTAAAAACAAACAGAAAAAGAACGAGACAAATACAAAACAAATATCAAAAGAGCAGATCTACATCTAATTGTAACAATAATTACAGTAAATGGGAATAGACTAAACCCTTTACTCATAATGCAGAGATTATCCCTCAGGATAAAAACGCAATATCCAAAAAAACAAACAACCCAATCCAAAAATGGGCAGAAGACCTAAATAGACATTTCTCCAAAGAAGATATACAGATTGCCAACAAACACATGAAAGGCTGCTCAACATCACTAATCATTAGAGAAATGCAAATCATAACCACAGTGAGGTATCACCTCACATGGGTTAGAAGGCCATCATCAAAAAATCTACAAACAATAAATGCTGGAGAGGGTGTGGAGAAAAGGGAACCCTCTTGCACTGTTGGTGGGAATGTAAATTGATACAGCCACTATGGAGAACAGTATGGAGGTTCCTTAAAAAACTACAAATAGAACTACCATATGACCCAGCAATCCCACTACTGGGCATATACCCTGAGAAAACCATAATTCAAAAGAGTCATGTACCAAAATGTTCATTGCAGCTCTATTTACAATAGCCAGGACATGGAAGCAACTTAAGTGTCCATCAACAGATGAATGGATAAAGAAGATGTGGCACATATATACAACGGAATATTAGCCATGAAAAGAAACGAAACTGAGTTATTTGTGGTGAGGTGGATGGACCTAGAGTCTGTCATACAAAGAGAAGTAAGTCAGAAAGAGAAAAACAAATACCGTATGCTAACACATATATATGGAATCTAAAAAAAAAAAAAAAATGGTTCTGAAGAACCTAGGGGCAGGACAGGAATAAAGACGCAGACGTAGAGAAGGACTTGAGGATATGGGGAGGCAGAAGGGTAAGCTGGGACGAAGTGAAAGAGTAGTATGGACATACATACACTACCAAATGTAAAAGAGATAGCTAGTGGGAAGCAGCCACATAGCACAGGAAGATCAGCTCGGTGCTTTGTGACCACCTAGAGGGGTGGGGTGGGGAGGAGATATGGGAACATATGTATATGTATAGTTGATTCACTTTGTTATAAAGCGGAAACTAACACACCATTGTAAAGCTGTTATATTCCAAAAAAGATGTAAAAAAAAATACAATATCCAATTATTTTCTGTTTACAAGAGGTGCACTTTAAATTCCAAAACACAAATAGTTTGAGAGTAAAAAACACAGAGAAAGATATATTGTGTAAACAGTAAGTTTAAAAGAGATGGAGTGCCTATATTAATATAAGACAAAATAGACCTCAAGATAAGGAATGTTACTAGGAACAAAGAGGGTCATTTCATAATGATTGATAGAGCAAGATGATATATAATTTTTAAATGTATAACTGCCTAGTAAGAGAATCTGAAATGCATGAAGCAAAACTTGTAAGAGTTGAAATGAGAAAAAGAAAATAATAAGCAATTATAGTTGGAAATTGTAATGCTCTTCTCACAGTCATTCATAGAACAAGTACAGAGACAACCTGTAAGGATATTCAGCAAAACCCGGTCCCCACATCAGAAGGATAAAGGAGTGTGAATTGGGAGCCTTTGACTCTGGGTGTCAGAACACTAAATAGTGTGGGCTATCTTGAAAAGGCTGCTGTGAGAATGATTCTAGGGTCCTAGGGCTCCTGGCAAGCTGCTTAACAACCCAAGTGGTCTTTGGCATCAGCCCTAGGGCTTCAGGATGGGAGACAAGTGGGTAGAGTCTGGCCAGGCCAGAGGGGAGCCCCGCAGCAGCCCTAGCTCTGCTGAGTCACTGTGTCAATCAAGGCTTTTTCTGCATCTAGCATCTCCAAGGAAACCAAACATCATGAGGATCTAGTTGACCCCAAAATTAATACCTTAGAGCAAGAAAAAGAAACGCTTTTCATTAACGAATTGAAAATCCACCAACACGATTAGTTTCTACTGAGGTAACCTAACAGTTACGAAACATCACCCACCCACCGCTCCCCATCAGAAATGCCAACAGCACAGCTGGGAACCACAGGCCACTGGAACTGGAAAGTCCCTTGTCCCAACATAGCCTTCTCCAGAGTCTCCTTTTATTCAACTCTTTGGTAACAATAATAGTAGCCAGCACCTCTAAGCACAGGGCAGTGTGAAAATTACTTTATCCAGTGATCGCGTGTGGTTCTCGTAATTTTCCTATGAGACTTAATCCCGGTAAAATTCCTGAAGTTTATGATGGAGTCAGGACTGACACTGCGACCTCCATCATTAGCCATTCCTGTTCCTTTTCTTGCTTTCAGTATTGGGCATGGTCCAAAGTTCTCCACTCCTCCGGACATCCCAGAGAAGTCTCTCAAATCCATCCTCCAGTCCTGCTCTGGCTCTCTTTTGGATTCTATCCACCTGAGTATTTTTCTGGTACCTCAGATCACAGCTAAGATGAGTTCTTCATCTGTTCATGGGGCAGGCACCCTTCCAGTTACACAAGTCAGAATCTCTCTGTCACTCTCATTCTGAACCTTCCTTAATGGCCAATTCCATCTTCACACCGTCTCTGGCATCCATCCCCCCTCACCTGCCCTGGAGCATTAGAGCATGATCCTAACAGACCCCACTCCTTCCATCCTGTCTGGTGGTACCAGACCCACAAAACATTGAGGGCTCCACCTTATCCACTGACTATCACTCCACTCTTTGTCCCACGTCCCCACAGATTTATTTTCTGACAAGCCCTAGGAGTGGGCCTAATGATACTCATCCTCCTCAAGAACATGGAAGTTCCCTGAAGCTCCTTGCACCACATGTATCTTCACCAGAGGTCAGCAAGCTATGGCCTGTGGGTCAAATCTGGCCTTAGCCACCAGGGCTAAGAAGAGTCTCCACATTTTTTAAAAGTTGAAGAAAGTCAAAGAAAGAAAAATATTTTGTGACCCATGAAAATTATATGAAATTCAAATTTCAGTGTGCATAAGCTTTATTGGAATGTAACCATGCCCGTCTGTATACCTGTTGTCCAGGGTTTCTTCTGTGTCACATGACAGAGTTGAGTTGTCATCACAGAGAATGTGAGGCCCACGATGACTCATATTGACTATCTGGCCCTTTATAGAAAAAGGCTGCCAATCCATGTCTTCACTATAAACTTGCCAATCTTGATTATTATAACAGTTTTAAAATTTTTTTCTGATACACATTGTAAATGTTTTGTAGTTTGTCACTTCTGATATTAATTGCTTAACATCTGTACGTTTTTAATTTTGTGAGATTAACTCTATCAGTGTTTTCCTTTATGGTTCCTTTGCTTTTATGCTTGAAAAGGTCTTACCTTTTGTTAGTATCAGAAAAATATTCACTTACATTTTCTTCTAACTTTTTAATGATTTATTTTCAATCTTTTAACTTTTTAACGAAGGTGGAATTTATGTCCATGAGGGTTGCAAGTTAAAGAAAATTAACTATTGCCCAAACCATTATTCATTTCTTCTAGACCATTGGTTGAATATATATTTATTCCCCATTAATTTGAAAAGATGCTGTTGAAATACCGTTTCATTCATTAACATGATAAGCATTCTATTCTAATTTTAAAGTTAAAGCAATGCTCAGTCTTTTTTATGAATGTATTGAATATTTTGCAGATGAGAAATATGTTTTTAAATGTGTAAATCTGATGTTAAAATTGAGAATGTAAAACTCTTAATTAGGTTTACAGCTTTCTTAAATATTTTGTCAACTTGGTTATAAAACCATACAACTTTGGGGATGCACAATGAACTTTGCTGTGCTCATCTCACTAAGAAAACCCAAGTTTTCTTGGGTCTTTCCTGTCTCTGAATTCTCTTTACTATGTTACTATTCTATTTTGATAGTAGCAGCTCACTGTTTTCAGTAAAGTAGCATTAGATGTTTTACTACCTGATAGGAAATTTTCTTTATTGCTCCACTTTTCAAATTGTCCTTAATATTTTCTCCTGCTTCTTCTCCTAGGTAAAATTCAGAAGTGCAAAGTGATTGCTGTGTGATTTTGACTTTATGTTGATTTTTTTTTTTTTTTTTTGCGCCACGCGGGCCTCTCACTGCTGCGGCCTCTCCCGTTGCGGAGCACAGGCTCCGGACGCGCAGGCTCAGCGGCCGTGGCTCACAGTCCCAGCTGCTCCGCGGCACGTGGGATCTTCCCGGACTGGGGCACGAACCCGTGTCCCCTGCATCGGCAGGCGGACTCTCAACCACTGTGCCACCAGGGAAGCCCTATGTTGATTTTTGAAGAATTGCCATCCAAACAGTATTTAGTTTGCCTAATATGAAACATGTACTAATACATGTATTATCCTGTACTGAGAAGTGTATTAGCTAAATACTATCATTACATCCCATTTTACAAATGAGGACATGAAAGTACTGCACCCCGACAATTGGATTCTAATACTAACTACACTGACTTATCACAGACCCCACAGGGTAAGGGTCACAGTCCCCAACAAGACTGCTCTCACTTTACATGCAAGCCACAAGTATGCTTTATAACATATACAATACGTGATAATACATTATGAGCTTCATAAAATAAGCACACGTAAAACAAGGGGCGAATGCACAAACATGATTTTTACAATAAAAATTTAGAGACAACTGAACCAGAGAAACACAACGTGCTACTACCACCAGTAAAATTACTGTGAAAATACTAGGATGATTTATTCTTTTTTTTTTTTTTTTTTTGGCCACACCACAACTTGTGGGATGTTAGTTCCCCGACCAGGGATTGAACCCGGACCATCAGGGAATTCCAAGGCAATTTATTCTTAAGCCAGGAAAAGATGGAACAAATGTGAAAACCCCACAGGAACCTTTACAACTCAGAAACTGTGAAATAGTGACAATTTTAAAAAGTGTTTTGTTAAAACTAACCACTAGAGACAGTTTTGAGTATGGTGCTTTAACTCCAAGTCCCTATGTAAAAATATTTCATAGGCCCCAGATATTTATAAATGATTTTAAATAATTGTATGAAGTGTTTTATACCAGTGGTTCTCAAACGCCAGTCCTTAGACCGGTGCCAAATCTTAAGTTTTTCACCCCTTTGTAACAAAACTGTAAAAATAAGAAAAAGGGCTTCCCTGGTGGCGCAGTGGTTGGGAGTCCGCCTGCCGATTCAGGGGATGCAGGTTCGTGCCCCGGTCCGGGAAGACCCCATGTGCCGCGGAGCGGCTGGGCCCGTGAGCCATGGCCGCTGAGCCTGCGCCTCCGGAGTCTGTGCTCCACAACGGGAGAGGCCACAGCAGTGAGAGGCCCGCGTACCGCAAAAAAGAAAAAAATAAATAAATAAGAAAAATATGATTATACGTTCATTAACCTAGGTATGCAATTAAAAGGGCTGCCCTTCTTTTCTACAAAAACACTTTCTTTGTGAATTATTGCCCTTGAGGAGTAAGATGATGGTAACCATAGATGCTGGATTTAAAAAAAAATATTACCTGGAAAACTAAAAAGGTGCAACCCTGAGCTGGATTTATTTATTTACCCGGGCTTTTTGTGGGACTTTTTGTTTGCTTGCTTGTTTTTCCTTTTTTATAATTCATAAACATCTAAGTCTGGGAACCATGCAGTTTACAAAGTGCAGGTGCCACCTTGGCCACCAGATGGCAGAGCAGCTCTATTGATACATTTGACGTCTTGAGGCTCCACCTTCTGCTACCTCTGCCCGTTTGCCCTTGGCAAACAGCACCCGTTCATTTTTCGAAAAATATCTTATTTCCTCTTTTTAGGATTTTCCCCTAAGGAATATTTTGAACAGAAGTATTTTACATCTCAGCTTAGAAATGAATTTCCCCCATGGTGTTGTGTTTAGACTTGCCATCTATTTTTTTTTAATTCATTATGTCTCTATTAATAAAACAAAGACCTAACCGAGCTGCTTCAGAGGTACAGAAAGATGATGTGACGAAAGGAGGGGAGAGGAAAGGAGGGGAAGGAATCGATCCTAAACATTTATCCTTCTCCCGTCTAACCCCAACACCCCGCCCCCCCCCCGGCATCGCACGCGCGCACACACACACACACACACGTAAGCTCAGGATATGTAGGAACAGGGACACTCGGGGAGGGAGGAAGGAATGGGTAGCTGGTTTAACCCAAAGGAATATGATTCTTTAGATCCGGAAAACAGAGCCACTTACTAGAAACAAAGGGACGCGCCATACTGCCACCCAGTGGTGTGTGTGAGCTGTTTCTTTCTAGACTCGTGCTAACAAGACCTTTCTGTAGATGCTTCACGTGGTGGCTCAGGCCATGGTCTGGGAGGACTTTATATGACACCTATTACACCACTCTTCTGTCCCCACCAGCACCTGATGGTGTCAGGTCCAAACGAGTATATTCACAGACCTCTGAGTCACTGGCTTGTCCGAATGCCAGGCCTGTGAGGACTTGCTCTCTGCCACCTTGCAATTCCAGTGAACATCACAAAGGACCACTTGTGCACCCTAAGAACCAAAGTGCTACCCTAGCGCCCCACTGTTATCTGAGCAAGAGACTCATAATCATCTCATGTGGTCAACTTTCTCTAAAATCCCCCATTTCAGAAAACCTGAGTAAATCTTCGATTCTCCCCCAAATGCTTTGTCTTAGCAGGAACTGACTGGCTGCAGAAAACGTCCCAGGTCTTCCTGAGAGCATCTTGCTGAAGCCATCACTTCCTCGTCCTAGGCCAGGAGCACAGAGCCTAGGAAAGGACCCAGGGGCATCTCTGGGTGCAGAAGAAGGAAAAAGCAATCCTACATCAATTTGGCCTGAGATGCTGAGAGATGTTCAGAGTACCTGAGCTTAGTCCCAAATCCCCGTTCCTTCCTTCCTTCCTCACTCCCTCCCTTCCTTCCTTCTACGTTTTTCTTCCACTTCCCAGACCACCCCTCTTCTACACTTTGGAATGTGACATACCTGGGTTCAAATTCAGATGACCTCCCTTGCTAGGTGGGTGACATTGTAATGTTTCTCGACCTTGTTTCTCATCTGTAAAATGAGGATACAGGAACCTCACCAGTGCCCTCTTGTAGGGCTTCACCCTCTCAGTCTAACCTTTCCTTTAAAACATCCCCATGCTTCCAAATTACATGCTCTGTTTCTGCATTCTCATCAAAACTCATTTTTCTTCAGTGTCAGGCTATGTCAGTTTCTGAGAAAGCAAGTTCATTGAATTAATGTGCGATCATGTGAAAATGACTAATAATAGCCTCTCCCTCTTGGATCCTAGACTTACAAAATCCTGTCAGAATTGTATAACTGCCAAATGCTAGAAACGAGAGAGAACTCAGAGGTCATCTGGTTCAAATCCCATATTCTCCAAGTGATGCAACTGAATCCTGAAGACATTAAGTGGATGGTCTGAGTCCCAGAGTATTTCCTAGAAGAGCCCAGACTGGGACACAGAAGATGCAGCGTACTGACCTCTGCCCAGATTCCTTCCAGTATTCCACACTGCCTCTGGGATTCTAGTCCTGCCTGGCTTCCTTGGCTTCTTCCCATTGCCTGCTTCTGAACCCGTTGGTACAATTCTCCTCCCCGCCCCTCTCTTCCTAATTATCACCATCTCACGCAGGTGATGCAAAGACCTCACGCACATTATCCAGACCGCAATACCTGGAATTCCTTAGGGAATGGCCCTCGGCTCCGCGTTTAAGATAATTTAGAATAGAGTTATTTTGTAGGAACAGGTAGAAGAAATTTCTGGAAGAGAGAAAACTACATGCGAAAGGCATGCAGGTGTGGAGTGTTTAAACCAGTGATTGTAAGACTGCAAATAACGTAAATACAAACTGAAAGGAAACAGATCAGACCTCAGCTTCAAGTGTGAGAATGAAAAGAGCTGATAAGAGAAGGAGAGGACCAGGAGAAAATAATGTGGTTAAGGATTCAGCTGCCACATCTAGTTAAGTCTATTATGGGAGAAAATCAGAAAGGTGGGTTGCAGGGGGGAAGAAAGAATCCACGTAGAGGAATAAGAATGGTCGGACAACACATCTTTACAAGGCTTTGTCCTCACCGCTGGTCCTACCTTTCCCATCCCCACTGCCCCAGGGAGCTTTATAAAACATGAATGCTCAGACCTTCTTGGCAAATTAAATCAGGATTTCTGGGAGTGAGGCTGCTATAATGTTTGTGTTCCTCCCCCCTTGTCCGAAAGTCATATGCTGAAATCCTCATCCTGAATGTGATACTAGGAGGTGGGGTCTTTGGAAGGTGATTAGGTCATGGGGGTGGAGCCCTTATGAATATGATTAGTGCCCTTATAAAAGAGGCCCCCCCAAGAGCTCCCTCACCCTTTCCACCATGTGAGGACACAGAGGGAAGATGGCCACCTATGAACCAGGAAGTGGGTTCTCACCAAATCCCAAATCTGCCAGCATCTTGATCTTGGACTTACCAGCCTCCAGAACTGTGATAAATTAATTCCTGTTGTGTAAGCCACCCAGTCTATGGTATTCTGTTATAGCAGTCTGAATGGGCGGAGGTCTAGGCATTGGTAATTTTTTCCCTGATGTATTATGAAAAAGGTCAAAGCTGCAGTGTAGTTGGAAGAATTTTATAGTGAATATGAGTAGATCTACCATCTAGATTCCACCATTAATATTGTTAATTTTATTTTTAAAATCATGGAGTAATATTAACTTATTTTGGTATATAGTTCTTTGAATTTGAACATATGTATATAGTCATGTAACCACCACCTAGGATGCAGAACAATTCCATCACCCGAAACTCCCTCATGCTCTCCTTTTATAGTCACACCCTCTCTGCCCTGCTAACCCTGGGCAACCTCTGGTCTGTTCTCCATAACTACAGTTTTGTCTTTTTGAGAATGTCATGTAAATGGAAACATACATTATGTAACCTTTTGTGATGGTTCTTTCACTCAGCATCATACCTTTGGGACTCATCCAAGCTGTTACAAACATCAACAGTTTACTCTTTTTTATTGCTGAGCAGCCTTCATGTAATATAATTTATCTCTTAACCTGTTGAAGATATTCAGGTTGTTTCCAGTGTCTGGCTATTGCAAATAAAGTTGCTATAAATATGTGTAAAGGTTTTTGTGTATACTTAATTTTTCATTTCTCTAGGGTAAATATCCAGGAGCAAGAATGCTGGGTCATAGTAAGTGTGAGTTTAACTTTACAAGAAATGTCCAACCTTTCTTCCAGAATGGTTGTTCCATTTTTCATTCCTACCCGCTACGTATGGGCGTTCCAGTTGTTCTGCATCCTTCTCAGCACTAGATATGGTCGGTAGTATTTTTGTTTTGTTTTAAATATTTATTATTTGGCCGCGCTAGGTCTTAGTTGTGGCATGCAGGATCTTTGTTTCACGTGTGGGATCTTTGTTGCGGCATGCAGGATCAGCATGCAAACTCTTAGTTGTGGCATGTGTGATCTAGTTCCCTGACCAGGGATCGAACACAGGCCCCCTGCATTGGGAGCACAGTCTTAGCCATTGGACTACCAGGGAAGTCCCTGGTCGGTGTTTTAATTTTAACAATTCCAACATGTGTACTGAGGTATCTCATTGTGGTTTTAATTTGCATTTCCTTCATGCATAATGATGTTGAATATCTTTTCATTATCTTATTTGTTGCCCATATATTCTCAATGGTGAAGTGTCTATTCAAGTTTTGCTCATATAAAATTTGGTTGTTTGTTGTCTTACTGATGAGTTTTGAGAGTTCTTTCTATATTCTAGATACAAGTGGTTTTTGTCAGATACATGATTTAAAAATATTTCTTTCATTCTAGAACTTGTTATTCTCTTAACAGGGTCCTTCCCACTTTAAGTAGAATGTAGAAATTTTACCACCATATAGGGCTCTTTATACACACTCTTTTATGTTACAGTTGTCTTATACATTACATTTACATACATTAAAACCCCATCAGGCAATGCTATAATTTTTGCTTTTAAACTTTGAATATGCTTTAAAGAACTAGAGAGGAGACTTCTTTGCTCAAAACTATGCATATGATTTTAGAAAACCATATGAGGTGGTTGACTTCCTGGGAAAAAATTAATTACTTAAACTAAGAAGTGGAAAACTTAGGTCAATTACCATCAAAGGATGAGAGTTAAAGAAAAATGTAGACTCTCCAGAGTTTGGGGCTTGACAGGAATACTATCAAACATTAAGGGAAGTGAATGGACGCTGTGTACAAGTGATATATCACGAAATAGCTAAATAAGCATGTTGCTTAGAAATATGGATGGCAATCACATAAGAAGCGGCTGAAAATAGTTCAGTGGACTGCTTACCTGGAGCAAATTACCCAAGTTCCCACAAAGACTCCCTCCCCTTTGCTTGGAAGACAGATTTCAATCCCCTATGATAAGCCTCCATTCTTCTTCATTCTTTTCTCCTACACACTCCCTGCTTCATCCAGGTTAATAGACTTTCTCTGCACACAAATCACCTCCTACCCCAGGGTGTATGAATTAATACCTCTTTTTGAAATACCTTCCATGCCCATAAGATTCACCCGTACCCTCCTGTGATAATGGCGTTCCCAGGTGTTCCTTTCCCGAGGGGACGGCACTGTCTCACCTGCCTGAATGTCTCAGCATATTGAGACTTGCAGACGCACTGATATGTCCTAGATGAGTCTGGCCTCTGGCAAAATGCTAGGCAGCCAGCTGGCGCTTTTGGAACTGTGTGAACATTTGTTGAATTTTGCTTCAATAAATATTCTCCTCATGTGTCTTCCACATTTTGTCCCTCCAACTACACTGTCAGAGCAGCTCCAGAATGGTCACCCTTTTCTCTGGTTGTCACCATTTCTAGAGTCACCCTGGCTAGTCTATTTGGGAGGGAGGTGAATAAACCAAAAAGTTAATGCCATGGCCTTTCTGGGGGTGCCTGGTGAGTCCCGGCTTCGTGATTTCTCACAATGAGTTACGGAACAGTGTTGTCTCCTGAAATGTTAGTAGATATTCTGTAGAAAGGATGAGCAGCCTCTAAAGTGATCCCATTGATCACTACCTCTGGTATTCACAGTCCTATGTAATCCCCTCCCATTGAGTGTGGGCTTGACGTATTGACTGACATCTAATGAATGAAATATGGCACATGGGCTGTCATTTCCAAGATTAGGTTATAAAAACACTGTGTCTTTAAAAAAGAACAAAATCAGGGACTCACGCGTCTTGATTTCAAAAGTTGCTATAAAGCTACAGCGATCAAAATAATATTGTACTGCCATAAAGACAGACAGACATACCAATGGACTAGAATAGAGAGCTAATAAACCTACACCCATATCGTATACCTATACCAACAAATGATGTTTCACAAAGGTGCCAAGACAGTTCAATGAGGAAAGAATAGTCTCTTCAACAAGTGGTGCTAGAAAAACTGGATATCCATATGCAAAAAAATGAAGTTGGACCCTTACCTTACACCACATAAAAAATTAACTCAAAATGGACCAAAGACCTAAATGTAAAAGATAAAATTATAAGACTCTTAGAAGAAAACAGGAAAAAAAACTTCATGACATTGGATTTGACAATGATTTCTTGGATATGACACTAAAAGTAGAGGGAACAAAAGAAAAAAAGATAAATTAGACTTTATCAAAATTAAAAATTTGTGAATCAAAGGACACTATCAAGAGAATGAAAAGGCAATCCACAGAATGGGGAACTATATTTACAAATCATACATCTGTTAAGAGATTAATATCTAGAATATACAAAGAACTTTTATAACTCCACAACAAAAAGCAATCAGAAATAGGCAAAGGGCCTTAAATAGACATTTCTCCAAAGAAGATAAACAAATGTCCAAATAAGCATGTGAAAAGATGCTCAATATCGCTAATCATTAGGGAAATGCAAATCAAAGCCACAATGAGCTATCACTCCACACCCATTAGGATGGCTATTATGAAACAAAGAAACAAACAAAAACCCCAGAAAATAACATTTTGGTGAGGGTGAGACACTGGAGCCTTTGCGCACCGTTGGTGGGAATGTAAAATGGTTCAGCCACTATAGCAAACAGTGTGATGGTCCTCAAAAAATTAAAAATAGATTTATCATACAATCCAGCAGTTCCACTTCTGGGTATACCCCAAAAGATTTGAGAGCAGGGACTCGAACAGATATTTGTAGACCCATGTTCGTACACAGCAGAATTATTCACAATAGCTAAAACGTGGAAGCAAGCCACGTGTCCATTGACACATGGATATGAAAGGATAAATAAAATATGTATATATATATATATATACAATAGAATATTATTCAGCCTTAAAAAGGAAGGAAATCCCGACATGTGCTAGAAAACAGATGAAACTTAAAGACATGCTAAGTGAAATAAGCCAGGCACAAAAAGACAAATACCATATGATTCCATCTATATGAGGTACCTAGAGCAGTCACGTTCCTAGAGACAGGAAGTAGAATAGCAGTTGCCAGAGCCTGGGGACGGTGTGGGGTGGAATGGGGGACGACTGTTTAATGGGTACAGAGTTTCAGGGTTTTTTTTTTTTTGCGGTACGCGGGCCTCTCACTGTTGTGGCCTCTCCTGCTTTGGAGCACAGGCTCCGGACGCGCAGGCTCAGCGGCCATGGCTCACGGGCCCAGCCGCTCCGCGGCATGTGGGATCTTCCCGGACTGGGGCACGAATCCGTGTCCCCTGCATCGGCAGGCGGACTCTCAACCACTGCGCCACCAGGGAAGCCCAGAGTTTCCGTTTTGAAGGATGAAAAAATATTCTGGAGCTGGATGGTAGTGATGGTTGCACAACCATGTGAATGTACTTAAAGCCACTAAACTGTACACTTAAAACTGTTAAAGCTATTAAATGTTCTGTATATTTTACCATAATAAAAAAGTAATTGAAAAAAACACATCTTCCATCTTGGTTTTCTCTCTCTCTCTCTTTTTCTCATCACTCACACGGAGGGAAGCCAGCTGCCCTGTGGAGAGACAGTCCTAGAGAGAGGACCTCATGGCAGAAACCAAGGCCTGCGGACAGCCACGCAGGTGAGGAGTGAGTGACAGGTGGATCTTGGAAGGCCTGTGGACAGTGGGCCTAACGTGGACCCTCCCACATAGAGCCTGGAGATGACTGCAGCCTGTGAGAGACCCTGGGCACAACCTGACGGAGTCACTCTCAGGTTCCTGGCCCTCAGACAGTGTGAGAGAATGAATATTTGTGGTTTTCAGCTAAGTTTTAGGGTGCTTTGTCACTCAGCAGTAGGTAACCAATGCAGGTCCCATGGTCAAATACGTCTGGGGAATGTTCCAAACTGTATACCTTTTTTGTAGATTCACAAAGAACATCAATATGTGGAAAGGAAGGGAGGGAGGGAGGGAGGAGGGAAGGATGGAAGTGCTGTAAAGAAAAGAAAATCCATTAAACTTTATCTCAGTGATACACAAATTTACTTGACTATCAAACACTTTCATTATGGAACACCTATTAACATTTCACAATCTAATGCTATTCTAAGAAACATAACTGGGTAAATATATATATTTTTCAAATTTGCATACAACTTGTAAGTTCTTTATAACTATTAAATCATTTCTAGGATCAGAAGGATTCACCTCCCAATAACAGAAAATTCAAATTTTAATGGCTAAATAAATATAGATTTGTCTTTCTGACTTAAGAAATCTGGAGGTAAGTAGCTGGTAGCACTGGCTCAGGAGCTCGGTGATGTCAAAGTATTGGTGATACGTCTCCTTCTCTCATGATGATGCCTCTGGGTGGCAAGATGGACACACCAGCTTCAAGCCTGGTAGCAATTTTCAAGACGACGAATAACAGTGAGGCCAGCCCTGTCTGCCCTTTTTTATCCAAAGAAGCAAATTCTTTCTCAGGACGATTTCTACTTGTATTTTCTTGCCCAGAACTGTGTTTCCTGGTCACTAATATCTGAAGGAGAGGTTGGAAAAGTGAATATCTCATCTGTGCTGCACACATTTCTACGCTGAGCAGAATTGGGATTTATTAGCAGAGAACAAGGGGGAAATGGATGCTGAGTAGGCAAATTATAGGGTCTGCAGCACAAGGTTAAAAAGGAGCATCTGGAATCTACCCTCACTCCTGGAAAGACAGTTCAAGGTTCACGTGAACCCTAGCCGTATGTATTCATGAAATAGTTAAACTACAGAACAGTAATGAGGCAGAAGTTACATTTTTTAAGCCCAGCTGCCTCAGAGGGACAGATATTTGAGGGGGGACAGAGGAAACAATTGTGGGGTAAGGAGTTTATAGTCATAGGATGAAAATCTCTCAGGAATAACTCAGCTGGGAAGTTGTTCTTTCCCTGCCAAAATTCATTCTAAACTTCCCCTCACTTAACAACCTCAGAGGGTGTTATCATAAAGCTGGAGCAAGTCTGTGAACATCTAAGTAGAGTTCAGAGGCGATCAGAACAGAAACTGCCAGACAAGTGCAAATCCAGGTGGCAGACTTGAAGCAGTTCCAGGATGAATGGCCAAGGACCCTTTGCAATTGGTGTGCCCAGAGGTGATGATAAAAGTGAGATGAAGAAAGAATTTGAAAGAAAGTAGCTACATGTATATGTATAGCTGAATCACTTTGCTGTACACCTGAAACTAATACAACATTGATCATCAACTATGCTCCAATATCAAGTAAAAAGTTTAAAACAAAAGTGAGATGGGTACTGTTGGGACTCACAGAAAATAATCAGAAAATGACCACAAAGAGGGGTGGGAGAACCTTAACCAAAATCAAAACAGACATTTACCAGGCGTTCCTGACCAAGAGTTTCATGAATATCCTGGCAAGGAGGTATTGGCCAGAATCAGTTCAGAATCGCTATCATTGTAATTGCTATGTCCAATGTTGAGCATGTTCCATGGCCAGAAAGAGAATTACATGTTATGTCTATTGTAGATGAAGAATGTCGCCTGCCACATAAGTAAACAAAGGATGCTGCAGCCATCAAGCCAGCAGCCACTGTAGCCACCCCAGCGGTGCATCCTGAGGGGACTCAGGATGGAGAAAAACAGGATACTGGCCCTAGATAGCTAAGGTGCATATCGAAGAAATGATTTCATTAAGCCCAGACTCTGGCATCTTCCCATACATGGAAAAGTGCTAAATTCATTAACTGGAGATGTCTAGTTTTCCTTTAATTAACAGTAATATTTTGATGTTCCAACTACCTGGATTTTTTTTCCAAAAACTCCTATATATCCTGGCTCTTCCCTTACCTCTTTGGAACAGTCCCTCAGAGCTATCTCAGAGGCTGTCTCCTGGGCTTGAGTCCTCAGTATGTCTGCCAAATAAAACATAATGCTCAACTTTTAGGTTGTGCACTTTTTCAGTCCACACTGTGTTATCTTTATCCTCACTGTGCCTTTGCACATAAATCCTATTTTCCCCCAATACACAAATGAAAAGAATAACATTCAGAAGGTTTTAAAAACTTGCCCCCAAACGACATTGGCATTAAGTGGCAGATGCAGGATTCTGACGAAAATCTCCATGTCTCCAAAGCCCAAGTATTTTTCACTCTATCCCAGGGCCACTTCTGGTCAATACAACACAGGAAACCTCTATCAATAACATTTTCTTTTCTGTATTTTGTTGAATAGGTTTTAACTGCTCAGTAAATTTGGTTCAATCTAGTCTTTAACACTTTACTATGTGATCATTTTACTTCTTTTTTAAGAGGTGCTATTTTATTTTTTATTTTTATTTATTTTTAATTTATTTATTTGGCCACACTGTGCAGCATGTGGGATCTTAGTTCCCCTACCAGGGATTGAACCCGTATCCCCTGCAGTGGAAGCACAAAGTCTTAACCACTGGACTGCCAGGGAAGTCCCCATTTTACTTTTATAATTTAAAAAATCTAATGGCAGGACTTCCCTGGTGGCGCAGTGGTTAAGAATCCACCTGCTGGGCTTCCCTGGTGGCGCAGTGGTTGAGAGTCCACCTGCCGATGCAGGGGACACGGGTTCGTGCCCCAGTCTGGGAAGATCCCATATGCCGCGGAGCGGCTGGGCCCGTGAGCCATGGCCACTGAGCCTGCGCCTCCGGCGCCTGTGCTCCGCAACGGGAGAGGCCACAACAGTGAGAGGCCCGCATACAGAAAAAAAAAAAAAAAAAAAGAATCCACCTGCCAATGCAGGGGACATGGGTTTGATCCCTGGTCCGGGAAGATCTCACTTGCCACAGAGCAACTAAGCCCGTGTGCCACAACTACTGAGCCTGTGGTCTAGAGCCCGTAAGCCACAACTACTGAAGCCCACGCACCTAGAGCCCATGCTCCACAACAAGAGAAGCCACCGCAATGAGAAGCCCGCGCACCGCAAAGAAGAGTAGCCCCCCTCGCCCCAATTAGAGAAAGCCTGCGCTTAGCAACAAAGACCCAACCCAGCCAAAAATTAATTAATTAAAAATCTAATGGCATAAGAACGTATTAGAGACTATTCACTTGCTCTGGCTGCCATAACAAGATACCACAGACTGGGGGGCTTAAATTACAGAAATGTATTTTCTTGGAGTTCTCTTCTGGAGGCCAGAAGTCCAAGATCAAGGTGTCAGCAGGGTTGATTTCCTTTGAAGCCTCTCTCCTTGGCTTGCAGCTGGCCACCCTCTTCCTGTGTCTTCACGTGGTCTTTTCTCTGGGCACACACATGCCTGTGTCCAAATTTTCTCTTCCTTAAGGATATCAGGCATGTTAGATTAAGGCTCACCCTAATGGCCTCCTTTTAACATAATTATCGTTTTAAAGAACTTGTCTCCAAACACATTCATAGGGCTTCAGCCTATGAATTTGGTGGGGACACAGTTTGCCCATAACAGAGACTCTAAGTCAGATCCTAAAAAACCCTATGGACAGTGTTTTGATTGAATGATTGACAAATATACCCATCATCTTGGCTACCAGGGACCCACCCCCAAAGTTTCTGTCACTATGACTCTTAAGGGATCCTGGGATGAATTAAAAGACCAAGACCATTTGGTCAGAAGATTTATGAGATCGTGCTGATACAATGCATCATGAAAATTAGGTAATGTTTCAGTTTCAGTCTGAATCACATAGAAAGGTTTTCAAAAGATTTTACATTAATTCCCCAGGGCTCTCCCTAATCATGCCCCCAATCACCATGGAAGGCCAGTTGGGGGAAGCCTTGAAGACCCACTGATAACATCATCACAACTGTTCTTCATTCTGTTGGGAATCGGTGAAGATTTACAGACTCTGATGATTGTCTCTTCTCCTAAGTACTGAGAGTATCTGTGTTTGCCTTCCCAAAAGAGAAACTGTAGATTTGCAACCAAGAAAAGATCATATTTTGTTTGAGAATTTCCTGTGAAAAGTCGATCTTTGCCCAGAAATTATACATATTTGTTTTCTGAAGTTTTTGTTAAAGAATAGGGAAGGAGGTCCTTGTTCCCATGGTGAGCCACAGCCACCCCTGCCTCTGCAGGAGACCCTCCAACACTAGCAGCTTCAAACAGGCCCAGGGAGCTGCGTGTCTGCTGCCTGGGAAAGGAAAATCCGATTGTAAATATTATCTGCGCTTCTGAGAACATTCAAATGCTGCCTGTGCCGGCTACAGACATTTCAAACACCAAACGTAAAGACATGACCCAGTGGTAGTTACTTCTAAGGTTGATGTGACTGTCACAGTCATTCTTAATATCAGCTTTTGATGGAAGAGAGGACTGAGAAACAAGTCCTGCTGAGTTCACAGTTCTATAGAGAAGCTGCTGCATCTTCATTTGTTCCAGGCCCTTTCCAGCCATGTGGCTGACAGGCTCTTGGTGCTCCGGCCGGGTGTTAGGCCTGTGCCTCTGAGGTGGGAGAGCCGAGTTCAGGACATTGGCCAACTAAAGACATTCTGGCTCTACATAATATCAAATGGTGAAAGCTCTCCCAGAGATCTCCATCTCAACGCTAAGACCCAGCTCCACTCAACGACGAGCAAGCTACAGTGCTGGACAACCTATGCCAAACAACTAGCAAGACAGGAACACAACCCCCACCCATTAGCAGAGAGGCTGCCTAAAATCATAATACTGTCACAGACACCTCAAAACACACCACTGGACATGGTCCTGCCCACCAGGAAGACAAGATCCAGCCTCATCCACCAGAACATAGGCACCAGTCCCCTCCACCAGGAAGCCAACACAACCCGCTGAACCAACCTTACCCACTGGGGGCAGACACCAAAAACAACGGGAACTATGAACCTACAGCCTGCGAAAAGGAGACCCCAAACACAGTAAGTTAAGCAAAATGAGAAGACAGAGAAACACCAGCAGATGAAGGAGCAAGGTAAAAACCCACCAGACCAAACAAAAGAAGAGGAAATAGGCAGTCTACCTGAAAAAGAATTCAGAATAATGATAGTAAAGATGATCCAAAATCTTGGAAATAGAATGGAGAAAATATAAGAAACGTTTAACAAGGACCTAGAGAACTAAAGAGCAAACAATGATGAACAACACCATAAATGAAATTAAAAATTCTCTGGAAGGAATCAATAGCAGAATAACTGAGGCAAAAGAACAGATAAGTGACCTGGAAGATAAAATAGTGGAAACAACTATTGCAGAGCAGAATAAGAAAAAAGAATGAAAAGAACTGAGGATAGTCTCAGAGACCTCTGGGACAACATTAAATGCACCAACATTTGAATTATAGGGGTCTCAGAAGAGGAAGAGAAAAACAAAGGGACTGAGAAAATATTTGAAGAGATTACAGTTTAAAACTTCCCTAAAGTGGGAAAGGAAATTGTCAATCAAGTCCAGGAAGCACAGAGAGTCCCATACAGGATAAATCCAAGGAGAAACATGCCAAGACACATGTTAATCAAATAATCAAAAATTAAATACAAAGAAAAAATATTAAAAGCAGCAAGGGAAAAACAACAAATAACATACAAGGGAATCCCCATAATGTTAACAGCTGATATTTCAGCAGAAACTCTGAAAGCCAGAAGGGAGTGGCAGGACATATTTACAGTGATGAAAGGGAAAAACCTACAACCAAGATTACTCTACCCAGCAAGGATCTCAGTGAGATTCAACAGAGAAATTAAAACCTTTACAGACAAGCAAAAGCTAAGAGAATTCAGCGCCACCAAACCAGCTTTACAACAAATGCTAAAGGAACTTCTCTAGGCAGGAAACACAAGAGAAGGAAAAGACCTACAATAACAAACCCCAAAAATTTAAGAAAATGGTAAGAGGAACATATATATCGATAACTACCTTAAATGTAAATGGATCAAATACTCCAACCAAAATACATAGACTGGCTGAATGGATAAAAAAACAAGACTTGTATATATGCTGTCTACAAGAGACCCACTTCAGACCTAGGGACACATACAGACTGAAAGTGAGGGGATGGAAAAAGATATTCCATGCAAATGGAAATCAAAAGAAAGCTGGAGTAGCAATTCTCACATCAGACAAAATAGACTTTAAAGTAAAGACTATTACAAGAGACAAAGAAAGACACTACATAATGATCAAGGGATCAATCCAAGAAGACATAACAATTGTAAATATTTATGCACCCAACACAGGAGCACCTCAATACATAAGGCAAATGCTAACAGCTATAAAAGGGGAAATTGACAGTAACACAATCATACTAGGGGACTTTAACACCCCACTTTCACCAATGGGCAGATCATCAAAAATGAAAATAAATAAGGAAACACAAGCTTTAAATGATACATTAAACGAGATGGACTTAGTTGATATTTATAAGACATTCCATCCAAAAAAAAACAAAATACACTTTCTTCAAAGTGCTCATGGAACATTCTCCAGGATAGATCATCACTTGTGTCACAAATCAAGCCTTGGGAAATCTAAGAAAATTGAAATCGTATCAAGTATCTTTTCCGACCACAACACTACAAGACTAGATATCAATTACAGGAAAAAATCTGTAAAAAATACAAACACATGGAGGCTAAACAATACACTACTAAATAACCAAGAGATCACTGAAGAAATCAACGAGGAAATCAAAAAATACCTAGAAACAAATGACAATGAAAACACAACAACCCAAAACGTATGGGATGCAGTAAAAGCAGTTCTAAGAGGGAAGTTTATAGCAATACAACCTACTTCAAGAAACAAGAAAAATCTCAAATAAACAACCTAACCTTACATCTAAAGCAATTAGAGAAAGAAGAACAAAAAAAACCCAAAGTTAGCAGAGGGAAAGAAATCATAAAGATCAGATCAGAAATAAATGAAAAAGAAATGAAGGAACAAACAAACAACCAAACAAAAAAATCCAAAAGGGCTTCCCTGGTGGCGCAGTGTTAGAGAGTCCGCATGCCGATGTAGGGGACACGGGTTCGTGCCCCAGTCCGGGAAGATCCCACATGCCGCGGAGCGACTAGGACCATGAGCCATGGCCACTGAGCCTGCGCGTCCGGAGCCTGTGCTCTGCAACGGGAGAGGCCACAACAGTGAGAGACCCGTGTACCGCAAAAGTAAACAAAAAAAAAGAAAAAGAAAAAGAAAGAAACGAAGAAAACAATAGCAAACATCAATAAAACTAAAAGCCGGTTCTTTGAGAAGATAAACAAAATTGATAAACCATTAGCCAGACTCATCAAGAAAAAAAGAGAGAAGACTCAAATCAATAGAATTTGAAATGAAAAAGAAGTAAAAACTGACACTGCAGAAATACAAAGAATCATGAGAGATTACTATAAGCAACTATATGCCAATAATATGGACAATCTGGAAGACACGGACAAATCCTTAGACAAGCTCAACCTTCTGAGACAGAACCAGGAAGAAATATAAACAGACCAATCACAATCATTGTAATTGAAACTGTGATTAAAAATCTTCCAGCAAACAAAAGCCCAGGACCAGATGGCTTCACAGGCAAATTCTACTGAAAATTTTGAGAAGAGCTAACACCTATCCTTCTCAAACTCTTCCAAAATATAGCAGAGGAACACTCCCAAACTCATTCATAAGGCCACCATCACCCTGATACCAAAACCAGACAAGGATGTCACAAAGAAAGAAAACTACAGGCCAATATCACTGATGAACATAGATGCAAAAATCCTCTACAAAATACTAGCAAACAGAATCCAATAGCACAATAAAGGATCATACACCATGATCAAGTGGGGTTTATCCCACGAATGCAAGGATTCTTCAATATATGCAAATCAATCAATGTGATAAACCATATTAACAAACTGAAGGAAAAAAACCGTATGATCATCTCAATAGATGCAGAAAAAGCTTTCGACAAAATTTAATACCTATTTATGTTAAAACCCTCCAGAAAGTAGGCATAGAGGGAACTTTCCTCAACATAATAAAGGCCATATATGACAAACCCACATCCAACATCATTCTCAATGGTGAAAAACTGAAAACATTTCCTCTAAGATCAGGAACAAGACAAGGTTGTCCACTCTCACCACTCTTATTCAACATAGGTTTGGAAGTTTTGGCTTCCAAAACTGCAATCAGAGAAGAAAACAGAAATAAAAGGAATCCAAATCAGAAAAGAAGAAGTAAAGCTGTCACTGTCTGCAGATGACATGATACTATACATAGAGAATCCTAAAGATGCTACCAGAAAACGACTAGAGCTAATCAATGAATCTGGTAAAGTATCAGGATACAAAATTAATGCACAGAAATCACTTGCATTCTTCTACACTAATGATGAAAAATCTGAAAGAAATTAAGGAACACTCCCATTTACCATTGCAACAAAAAGAATAAAATACCTAGGAATAAACCTACCTAAGGAGACAAAAGACCTGTATGCAAAAATCTATAACACACTGATGAAAGAAATTAAAGATGATACAAAGAGATGGAGAGATATACCATGTTCTTGGATTGGAAGAATCAACATTATGAAAATGACTATACTACCCAAAGCGATCTACAAATTCAATGTAATCCCTATCAAACTACCAATGGCATTTTTCACAGAACTAGAACAAAAATTTCACAATTTGTATGGAAAAACCAAAGACCCCGAATAGCCAAAGCAATCTTGAGAAAGAAAGATGGAGCTTGAGGAATCAGGATCCCAGACTTCATACTATACTACAAAGCTACAGTAATCAAGACAGTATGGTACTGGCACAAAAACAGAAACATAGATCAATGGAACAGGATAGAAATCCCAGAGATAAACCCAAGCACCTATGGTCACCTTATTTTTGATTAAAGAGGCAAGAATATACAATGGACAAAAGACAGCCTCTTCAATAACTGGTGCTGGGAAAACTGGACAGCTACACGGAAAAGAATGAAATTTGAACACTCCCTAACACCATACACAAAAATAAACTCAAAATGGATTAAAGACCTAAATGTAAGGCCAGAAACTATCAAACTCTTAGAGGAAAACATAGACAGAACACTCTTTCACATAAATCACAGCAAGATCCTTTTTGACTCACCTCCTAGAGAAATGGAAATAAAAATAAAAATAAACAAATGGGACCTAATGAAACTTCAAAGCTTTAGCACAGCAAAGGAAAACATAAAAAAGACAAAAAGACAACCCTCAGAATGGGAGAAAGTGTTTGCAAGTGAAGCAACTGACAAAGGATTAATCTCCAAAATTTATAAGCAGCTCATGCAGCTCAATATCAAAAAAACAAACCCAATCCAAACATGGGCAGAAGACCTAAATAGACATTTCTCCAAAGAAGACATACAGACTGCCAACAAACACATGAAAGGATGCTCAACATTACTAATCATTAGAGAAATGCAAATCAAAACTACAGTGAGGTATCACCTCACACCAGTCAGAATGGCCATCATCAAAAAATCTGCAAACAATAAATGCTGGATAGGGTGTGGAGAAAAGGGAACCCCCTTGCACTGTTGGTGGGAATGTAAATTGATACAGCCACTATGGAGAACAGTATAGAGGTTCCTTAAAAAACTAAAAATAGAACTACCATACGACCCAGCAATCCCACTACTGGGCATATACCCTGAGAAAACCATAATTCAAAAACAGTCATGTACCACAATGTTCATTGCAGCTCTATTTACAATAGCCAGGACATGGAAGCAACCTAAGTGTCCATCAACAGATGAATGGATAAAGAAGATGTGGCACATATATACAATGGAATATTACTCAGCCATAAAAAGAAACGAAAGTGAGTTATTTGTAGTGAGGTAGATAGACCTAGACTCTGTCATACAGAGTGAAGTAAGTCAGAAAGAGAAAAACAAATACCCTATGCTAACACATATGCATGGAATCTAAAACCAAAAAAATGGTTCTGAAGAACCTAGGGGCAGGACAGGAATAAAGACACAGACGTAGAGAATGGACTTGAGGACACGGGGAGGGGGAAGGGTAAGCTGGGATGAAGTGAGAGAGTGCAGGGACATATACACTCTACCAAATGTAAAGTAGACAGCTAGTGGGAAGCAGCTGCATAGCACAAGGAGATCAGCTCGGTGCTTTGTGACCCCCTAGAGGGGTGGGAGGGAGACACAAGAGGGAGGGGATATGGGGATATATGTAAATGTATAGCTGATTCACTTTGTTATAAAGCAGAAACTAACACACCATTGTAAAGCAATTATATTCCAAAAACGATGTTAAAAAAAAAAAAAAGAATAGGGAAGGAAAGTCTCTGTGTCAAAATAAGAATTTTAAAAAGCAAGGTGGGATGAGAGGCCCCTATAAAACTTGCTTCAAATCATGTAAGAGACTTATGTTTGAATTACACAAGTAGTCTACAATTTCTGCACTGAGAACAATAAAAAGGGTCAAGACACTTCCCTCCTTCAAGGTAGACCCCTGGGTATAATGGCAGGGACATGGCTACAGACATGGCAGCCATCTCCTCTGTCATCTGCCTTCAAAGACCAAGTAAATTGAACCTATTGTGAGGCTCTGAACCATTTGTATGCTCAACAACATCCACCTTCAGAAAGAAAGCAGGACCTGTGCTTAGAATATAGAGGCGTTTCTTGACACTACAATTTGATGTCCTGACATTATCCTCTCATTGTGATGAAAAGAATCAAATTGTGAGTTGCACTCACAGAGTAGGAGTCCCAGATTTTGGCAGACCTAACACAAGCCCACGTAAGGAAAATGTGGAAACAGAGATTCTCATTACCTTTTGGCCTAGGAGTCTTGTCTTGCCCTTTGCTCTTCCAAGATACATGGGGCCACTAATAAGTTCAGTCTTTTCGAGAAAAAGCAAGTCTCATTATGTTATTAGAGATGAAATTGTTTATTTTCAAGAAGGTGACACTGGAGAAAAGAAGTAATACAGAAGGACAAGGAAAGGTACAAAAAGGACACGCAGAAAGTTTATAATGCAAATGTCTAGCCATCTGTATCCTTCTTCCTGGATGAGCTCAGCTAGCAAACAGGGTCTAAGAAAGGCATGAAAGTTTTCTGCTTTGGTGAATTATCAGAACTCTATGAACTGTCAAATCTCTTATGCTTTTATTACTGCTCAACACTAATATAAGGGGGAATGAGAACTACAGGATGTTAGAACCACAAAGATTCCCCTAGCCCAGATTTTTCAAACTTTATTTAGCTATACAATTCATAACTTTTTTTAAAAAAGGAAGGAATGAACAGAAGAACAAACGAATGAATGAAGGGCAAGAGAGAGAGAAGCAAGGAAAAAATAATGACTACTTAATACATAAAGTGGAGGGAAGGGGGGTTGTTGTGCCTGAAGAAATGAGGGGTAAGGGGACTCACTAAACTCCCACATTCTTTATAAGAGCCCCAGAAAGTTCTACAGAACATCTCGGTCTTCTGAAGCACAGTTGGTAAACCAATCATTCTAGTCCAGTCTTTTCATTTAATAGAGGCAAAAACAGAGGTCCTGTGAGGGGGAACCACTAGTGCAAAACCAGACCTAGAATCCAGATCTCCTGGCCCCAAATCCAAGGCTTGGAGAAAGAAATTTTCCTCCCTCCAACAGCTGCTGATGGAAAGATGAACCCTAAAGATGTCTGCTCCGAACAGTGTACTTCCTGATAGAAAACGTGAGATTAAACCAAACCCTAGCAACAATCAGGAAATTGATCTTCATAGCAAGTAACAAGCATGAGAAGGTGTGGTTAGAAGCTTTCGCTGGTGACCCATGTGCTGCGACCACCAGAGCTCCAGAACCACGGTGGCAGTGTGCCCAACGGCCAGCCTCGAGTATCTATATGTGATGTGATGTGTGCAAACCAGCCTGACAGAGCCCTGCACTGACACAGAAAACTTCTGTTAAGTTTGTTCTTTCGGAGGAACAGGATTAGCACATAAAAATGTAAGCATGGGACTTCGCTGGTGGTGCAGTGGTTAAGAGTCCGCTTGCCGATGCAAGGGACACGGGTTCGTACTCCGGTCCGGGAAGATCCCACATGCCGCGGAGCGGCTGGGCCCGTGAGCCATGGCCGCTGAGCCTGCGCGTCCGGAGCCTGTGCTCCGCAACGGGAGAGGCCACAACAGTGAGAGGCCCCCGTATAGAAAAAAAAAAAAAAATGTAAGCGTGAATTAGTACCTAAAGGACAAAATGCACTTACGCGGCATCAGCACATAAGAACATCACGCAGGGGGGCTTCCGGGAAGATGGCGGAAGAGTAACACGCGGAGATCACCTTCCTCCCCACAGATACACCAGAAATACATCTACACGTGGAACAACTCCTACAGAACACCTACTCAACGCTGGCAGAAGACCTCAGAGCTCCCAAAAGGCAAGAAACCCCCCAAGTACCTGGGTAGGGAAAAAGAGAAAAGGAAAAACAGACAAAAGGATAGGGACTGGACCTGCACCAGTGGGAGGGAGCCGTGAAGGAGGAAATGTTTCCACACACTAGGAAGCCCCTTCGCGGGCGGAGACTGCGGGTGGCGGAGGCGGGGAGCTTCAGAGCCGCGGAGGAGAGCACAGCAACAGGGGTGCGGAGAGCAAAGCGGAGAGATTCCCGCACAGAGGATCTGGGCCGACCGGCACTCAACACGCCGAGAGGCTTGTCTGCTCACCCGCCGGGGCGGGCGGGGCTGGGAGCTGAGGCTCGGGCTTCGGTCGGAGCTCAGGGAGAGGACTGGGGTTGGCGGCGTGAACACAGCCTGAAGGGGTTAGTGCACCACGGCTGGCCGGGAGGGAGTCCGGGGAAAAGTCTGGACCTGCCGAAGAGGCAAGAGACTTTTTCTTACCTCTTTGCTTCCTGGTGCGCGAGGAGAGGGGATTAAGAGTGCTGCTTAAAGGAGCTCCACAGACGGGCGCGAGCCGCGGCTAAAAGCGCGGACCCCACAGACGGGCATGAGACGCTAAGGCTGCTGCTGCCGCCACCAAGAAGCCTATGTGCGAGCACTGGTCACTATCCACACCCCCCTTCCAGGGAGCCTGTGCACCCCGCCACTACCAGGGTCCCGGGATCCAGGGACAACTCCCCCAGGAGAACGCACGTCACGCCTCAGGCTGGTGCAACGTCACGCTGGCCTCTGCCACTGAAGGCTCGCCCCGCCCTCCGCGCCCCTCCCTCCCCACGGCCTGAGTGAGCCAGAGCCCCCGAATTAGCGGCTCCTTTAACCCCGGCCTGTCTGAGCGAAGAACAGTCGCCCTCTGGCGACCTACACGCAGAGGCGGGGCCAAATCCAAAGCTGAGGCCCTGGGAGCTGTGAGAACAAAGAAGAGAAAGGGAAATCTCTCCCAGCAGCCTCAGAAGCAGCGGATTAAAGCTCCACAATCAACTTGATGTACCTGCATCTGTGGAATACATGAATAGACAACGGATCATCCCAAATTAAGGTGGTGGACTTTGAGAGCAAGATTTATGATTTTTTTCCCCTTTTCCTCTTTTTGTGAATGTGTATGTGTATGCTTCTGTGTGAGATTTTGTCTGTATAGCTTTGCTTCCACCATTTGTCCTAGGGTTCTATCCGTCCGTTTTTTTTTTCTCTTTTTTCTTTTTTTTCTCTTAATAATTATTTTATTAATTTTAATAACTTTATTATATTTTATATTATTTTATTTTACTTTATCTTCTTTCTTTCTTTTTTCCTTCCTTCCCTCCTTCCTTCCTTCCTCCCTCCCTCCTTCCTTCCTTTCTTTCTTTCTTTCTACTAATTCTTTCTTTCTACTTTTTCTCCCTTTTATTCTGAGCCTTGTGGACCAAAGGCTCTTGATGCTGCAGCCAGGAGTCAGTGCTGTGCCTCTGAGGTGGGAGAGCCAACTTCAGGACACTGGTCCACAAGAGACCTCCCAGCTCCACATAATATCAAATGGCTAAAATCTCCCAGAGATCTCCATCTCAACACCAGCACCCAGCTTCACTCAACGAGCAGCAAGCTACAGTGCTGGACATCCTATGGCAAACAACTAGCAAGACAGGAACACAACCCCACCCATTAGCAGAGAGGCTGCCTAAAATCATAATAAGTCCACAGATACCCCAAAACACACCACCAGACATGGACCTGCCCACCAGAAAGACAAGATCCAGGCTCATCCACCAGAACACAGGCACTAGTCCCCTCCACCACGAAGCCTACACAACCCACTGAACCAACCTTAGCCACTGGGGACAGACACCAAAAACAATGGGAACTACGAACCTGCAGCCTGCAAAACGGAGACCCCCAAACACAGTAAGATAAGCAAAAGGAGAAGACAGAAAAACACACAGGAGATGAAGGAGCAAGATAAAAACCCACCAGACCTAACAAATGAAGAGGAAATAGGCAGTCTACCTGAAAAAGAATTCAGAATAATGATAGTAAAGATGATCCAAAATCTTGGAAATAGAATAGACAAAATGCAAGAAACATTTAACAAGGAACTAGAAGAACTAAAGATGAAACAAACAATTATGAACAACACAATAAATGAAATTAAAAATACTCTAGATGGAATTAATAGCAGAATAATTGAGGCAGAAAAACGGATAAATGACCTGGAAGATAAAATAGTGGAAATAACTACTGCAGAGCAGAATAAAGAAAAAAGAATGAAAAGAACTGAGGACAGTCTCAGAGACCTCTGGGACAACATTAAATGCACCAACACTCGAATTACAGGGGTTCCAGAAGAAGAAGAGAAAAAGAAAGGGACTGAGAAAATATTTGAAGAGATTATAGTTGAAAACTTCCCTAATATGGGAAAGGAAATAGTTAATCAAGTCCAGGAAGCACAGAGAGTCCCATACAGGATAAATCCAAGGAGAAATACGCCAAGACACATATTAATCAAACTGTCAAAAATTAAATACAAAGAAAACATATTAAAAGCAGCAAGGGAAAAACAACAAATAACACACAAGGGAATCCCCATAAGGTTAACAGCTGATCTTTCAGCAGAAACTCTGCAAGCCAGAAGGGACTGTCAGGACATATTTAAAGTGATGAAGGAGAAAAACCTGCAACCAAGATTACTCTACCCTGCAAGGATCTCATTCAGATTTGATGGAGAAATTAAAACCTTTACAGACAAGCAAAAGCTGAGAGAGTTCAGCACCACCAAACCAGCTTTACAACAACTGCTAAAGGAACTTCTCTAGGCAAGAAACACAAGAGAAGGAAAAGACCTACAATAACGAACCCAAAACAATTAAGAAAATGGGAATAGGAACATACATATTGATAATTACCTTAAATGTAAATGGACTAAATGCTCCCACCAAAAGACACAGATTGGCTGAATGGATACAAAAACAAGACCCACATATTTGCTGTCTACAAGAGACCTGCTTCAGACCTAGAGACACACACAGACTGAAAGTAAGTGGATGGAAAAAGATATTTCATGCAAATGGAAACCAAAAGAAAGCTGGAGTAGCAATTCTCATATCAGACAAAATGGACTTTAAAATAAAGACTATTAGAAGAGACAAAGAAGGACACTACATAATGATCAAGGGATCGATCCAAGAAGAAGATATAACAATTGTAAATATCTATGCACCCAACATAGGAGCACCTCAATACATAAAGCAAATACTAACAGCCATAAAAGGGGAAATCAACAGTAACACATTCATAGTAGGGGACTTTAACACCCCACTTTCACCAATGGACAGATCATCCAAAATGAAAATAAATAAGGAAACACAAGCTTTAAATGATACATTAAACAAGATGGACATAATTGATATTATAGGACATTCCATCAAAAAAAAAAACAGAATACACATTTTTCTCAAGTGCTCATGGAACATTCTCCAGGATAGATCATATCTTGGGTCACAAATCAAGCCTTGGTAAATTTAAGAAAATTGAAATTGTATCAAGTATCTTTTCCGACCACAACGTTATGAGACTAGATATCAATTACAGGAAAAGATCTGTAAAAAATACAAACACATGGAGGCTAAACAATATACTACTTAATAACGAAGTGATCACTGAAGAAATCAAAGGGAACATAAAAAAAATACCTAGAAACAAATGACAATGGAGACACGACGACCCAAAATCTATGGGATGCAACAAAAGCAGTTCTAAGAGGGAAGTTTATAGCAATACAATCCTACCTTAAGAAACAGGAAACATCTCGAATAAACAACCTAACCTTGCACCTAAAGCAATTAGAGAAAGAAGAACCAAAAAACCCCAAAGTTAGCAGAAGGAAAGAAATCATAAAAATCAGATCAGAAATAAATGAAAAAGAAATGAAGGAAATGATAGCAAAGATCAATAAAACTAAAAGCTGGTTCTTTGAGAAGATAAACAAAATTGATAAACCATTAGCCAGACTCATCAAGAAAAAAAGGGAGAAGACTCAAATCAATAGAATTAGAAATGAAAAAGGAGAAGTAACAACTGACACTGCAGAAATACAAAAGATCATGAGAGATTACTACAAGCAACTCTATGCCAATAAAATGGACAACCTGGAAGAAATGGACAAAATCTTAGAAATGCACAGCCTGCCAAGACTGAACCAGGAAGAAATAGAAAATATGAACAGACCAGTCACAAGCACTGAAATCGAAACTGTGATTAAAAACCTTCCAACAAACAAAAGCCCAGGACCAGATGGCTTCACAGGCGAATTCTATCAAACATTTAGAGAAGAGCTAACACCTATCCTTCTCAAACTCTTCCAAAATATAGCAGAGGGAGGAACACTCCCAAACTCATCCTACGAGGCCACCATCACCCTGATACCAAAACCAGACAAGGATGTCACAAAGAAAGAAAACTACAGGCCAATATCACTGATGAACATAGATGCAAAAATCCGCAATAAAATACTAGCAAACAGGATCCAACAGCACTTTAAATGGATCATACACCATGATCAAGTGGGGTTTATCCCAGGAATGCAAGGATTCTTCAATATACACAAATCAATCAATGTGATAAACCATATTAACAAATTGAAGGAGAAAAACCATATGGTCATCTCAATAGATGCAGAGAAAGCTTTTGACAAAATTCAACACCCATTTATGATAAAAACCCTGCAGAAAGTAGGCATAGAGGGAACTTTCCTCAACATAATAAAGGCCATATATTACAAACCCACAGCCAACATCGTTCTCAATGGTGAAAAACTGAAACCATTTCCACTAAGATCAGGAAGAAGACAAGGTTGCCCACTCTCACCACTCTTATTCAACATAGGTTTGGAAGTTTTAGCCACAGCAATCAGAGAAGAAAAGGAAATAAAAGGAATCCAAATCAGAAAAGAAGAAGTAAAGCTGTCACTGTTTGCAGATGACATGATACTATACATAGAGAATCCTAAAGATGCTACCAGAAAACTACTAGAGTTAATCAATGAATCTGATAAAGTAGCAGGATTCAAAATTAATGCACAGAAATCTCTGGTATTCCTATACACTAATGATGAAAAATCTGAAAGTGAAATCAAGAAAACACTCCCATTTACCATTGCAACAAAAAGAATAAAATATCTAGGAATAAACCTACCTAAGTAGACAAAAGGCCTGTATACAGAAAATTATAAGACACTGATGAAAGAAATTAAAGATGATACAAATAGATGGAGAGATATACCATGTTCTTGGATTGTAAGAATCAACACTGTGAAAATGACTCTACTACCCAAAGCAATCTACAGATTCAATGCAATCCCTATCAAACTACCACTGGCATTTTTCACAGAACTAGAACAAAAATTTCACAGTTTGTATGGAAACACAAAAGACCCCGAATAGCCAAAGCAATCTTGAGAATGAAAAATGGAGCTGGAGGAATCAGGCTCCCTGACTTCAGACTATACTACAAAGCTACAGTAATCAAGACAGTATGGTACTGGCACAAAAACAGAAAGATAGATCAATGGAACAGGATAGAAAGCCCAGAGATAAAGCCACGCACCTATGGTCACCTTATCTTTGATAAAGGAGGCAGTAATGTACAGTGGAGAAAGGACAGCCTCTTCAATAAGTGGTGCTGGGAAAACTGGACAGGTACATGTAAAAATATGAGATTAGATCACTCCCTAACACCATACACAAAAATAAGCTCAAAATGGATTAAAGACCTAAATGTAAGGCCAGAAACTATCAAACTCTTAGAGGAAAACATAGGCAGGACACTCTATGACATAAATCACAGAAAGATCCTTTTTGACCCACCTTCTAGAGAAATGGAAATAAAAACAAAAATAAACCAATGGGACCTAATGAAACTTCAAAGCTTTTGCACAGCAAAGGAAACCATAAACAAGACCAAAAGACAACCCTCAGAATGGGAGAAAATATTTGCAAATGAAGCAACTGACAGAGGATTAATCTCCAAAATTTATAAGCAGCTCATGCAGCTCAATAACAAAAAAACAAACAACCCAATCCAAAAATGGGCAGAAGACCTAAATAGACATTTCTCCAAAGAAGATATACAGATTGCCAACAAACACATGAAAGAATGCTCAACATCATTAATCATTAGAGAAATGCAAATCAGAACTACAATGAGATATCATCTCACACCAGTCAGAATGGCCATCATCAAAAAATTTAGAAACAATAAATGCTGGAGAGGGTGTGGAGAAAAGGGAACACTCTTGCACTGCTGGTGGCAATGTGAATTGGTTCAGCCACTATGGAGAACAATATGGAGGTTCCTTAAAAAACTATAAATAGAACTACCATATGACCCAGCAATCCCGCTATTGGGCATATACCCTGAGAAAACCAAAATTCAAAAAGAGTCATGTACCAAAATGTTCATTGCAGCTCTATTTACAATAGCCCAGAGATGGAAACAACCTAAGTGCCCATCATCAGATGAATGGATAAAGAAGATGTGACACATATATACAATGGAATATTACTCAGCCATAAAAAGAAACAAAATTGAGCTATTTGTAATGAGGTGGATAGACCTAGAGTCTGTCTGTCATACAGAGTGAAGTAAGTCAGAAAGAGAAAGACAAGTACCATATGCTAACACATATATATGGAATTTAAGGGAAAAAAATGACATGAAGAACCTAGGGGTAAGACAGGAATAAAGACACAGACCTACTGGAGAACGGACTTGAGGATATGGGGAGGGGGAAGGGTGAGCTGTGACAAAGCAAGAGAGAGGCATGGACATATATACACTAACAAACGTAAGGTAGATAGCTAGTGGGAAGCAGCCGCATAGCACAGGGAGATCAGCTCGGTGCTTTGTGACCGCCTGGAGGGGTGGGATAGGGAGGGTGGGAGGGAGGGAGACGCAAGAGGGAAGAGATATGGGAACATATGTATATGTATAACTGATTCACTTTGTTATAAAGCAGAAACTAACACACCATTGTAAAGCAATTATACTCCAATAAAGATGTTTAAAAAAAAAAAGGAAAATGTGTGGAAGCCCAGCTGAAGTAGGGCTCATGGAAACTTGAGGAGGGGAACCACCGCAGTTTTGCAGGGAATGGGGATGGAGGTGAATTCCACACCTGCCTGTGGGGCAAGAACTGCTACAGTGATGACACATAGAGCATTGCTGTGGGACAGACCCTTGAGAGGCACTTTACATGAGTGTTCCTAATTGTCCCTACACTCCCATTGTCCTCATTTTTCAGAGAAAGAGAACTGGGTCTCAGAGAAGGTGAGTAACCAGCCAAGTTTACACAGCTGTAATCTAGAAAATCATTATTCATTCATTCAACAGATCCGCGGCATGTCAGGCACGTGTAGGTGCTGAAGAGTCCGTGGCCAACAAGAGAAACAATCTCCACCTCCAGGAGCATGTGGTCCATGGAAGGTACAGGTGAGTGAACAGTTACCATGGAGCCCTGGGAGCCATCGGGTAACCAGCTAAAAGACACGGGGTGTCTGCCTGGCTTCAGAGCCTCCCGTTCTCAGTGATGGGGAACCATTCGTTAAAAAAGCCTGTGCAACCTCAGAGACTCTCCCCAGAGCACTTAGCAACCTTCTCGCTAAGCTTCCCAGCAGAAGGGCTTCTGTTGTCCGAGCCTCCAAGTAGAAAGGAGTCATTTCCTCTCTAGGCTTGGACAACACGAGTACCTAGGGGAGGGCATCGTCCAGCAGACTGAAAGCTTAAAATTTTCCTTGTCTAGTAATAAATGGATAAATGGCACCTCGTGTGTAAATTCCACCTGTGGAACCTGAGTGACGTTGCAGAAAGGATTCCCTTCTCTTAATTAGTTATGAAGAATGAGACCCCAACACAGACATGTCCCCAGGAGTTCCCTACAGGACAGCAGCTGCTGTATTTACCTCTACACACCCACGTCCCACCATATTTCTCAGTGACGCTCTTCTCTTTCCAAGCCCTCCCACCACCTTCTGTGGCATCCCAAGTTCTTTAGCTCTGAAGGTATTGAATAAAAACACCTTCTTGCAACAGCAGCTGCAGGGTTTCTTCTATTCTTTTGCCCTCCCTCTGTTTCCTCCCCAGCCTCCGTCCTCCTTTATACCTACCCTAACCCTGGCATCTTCCTCACTCTGATTTCTCCAACTTGTACCTTTCGCAGCTTCTCTCTCTTCACCATCCTCTGTAAAATTCAACGTAAAGGGAAGCAAGAAGGAAGTCGGAAGAGACTGTTCGGCTTTGCTTCGTGGACATGGGACATGTCTCCCATCTCAGTGAGTCATAAACTTGCTCCACCAATTTGAAATCACACGGGTTCTTTTCTAGGAAGAACTGATGCCTGGTTCCCACCCAAACATCGTGACCTAATTGGGATGGAGCGCGGCCCAGGCACCAGGATTTCTAAAAAACTCCCAGGCTGAGTCTAATGGGCAGCAGACTTTAGGGGTTACTGACCTGTGTAGCTGTTCTTCTCAGGCATGAGACATGGGTATCCACACGAAACATGGCCTTCTGTCCAAACGGCAGAGCCTGAGGGATTTGGAGTCAATGGGGGCCCATTTTGAAGATTCACAGCCAGCCTAACCCCTTCAGAACTGGCCCCTTTTGCCAGTCTCAAATTCAGACCCTCGTTCTGGAGTGAATATAAAAACAGGATTATAAGGCAGCACTGAGTCAAAGCTAAAAAGTACCATGAGCTGCTCTGCAAAAGAAAAACAAGGGGACAGGGAGAGAGCGCATAATTATATTAGTCTGTCAAGTACAAGGTGGAAGCCAATTTATTTTCCGTACAGGAAATGTCGACTCTGGTCAAAATGCTATCAGCTCCGTTAACAGCTCCTCTTCTGGAAGGCCGCGGTGGAATCTACACTTTAAACAGGGTAAGCCTGAAGCTCAGGAAAATGAAATCATTGTCCTAGTATCAGACAGTCCGTTTATGGTAGACCCAGAGCTGGAAAAACGCAGGTGGCTTTTTTCTTTTAATATTGATTTATTTATTTGGCTGCACCAGCTCTTAGTTGCGGCATGCGGGATCTTTAGTTGTGGCATGTGGGATCTTTAGTTGCGGCATGTGGGATCTTAATTGCGGCATGCATGAGGGATCTAGTTCCCTGACCAGGGATCTAACCCAGCCCCCCTGCATTGGGAGCGTGGAGTCTTAACCACTGGACCACCAGGGAAGTCCCAAACTCCAGGTGTCTTTTGAGAATGCTCAGGCAAGTTAAGACTGCCATCAAAATTCTGCTAACGCTGTTATTATTGTCTTATTAATAACTCATTACTACCACTAAGATTTACAGTAAGAAGTACATTTGTCTGCAGCTCTGCCGTAGACAAGAACAGGATGATGACTTCGGGATGACCTCTCCCCACGGAGGAATCCTTGTATTAGTCCTCTCCATCTCTACCTCACTCCCCAGAGCCTCTGATTGGATTTCCTGGTGATGAGATCACAAGGTTTTCGCTGGAAAGTGACACATTAGCCTGAGTGACTGGGTGGTCCTGACAACAAGTAGCCTAGCGCCTTGGTTTTTAAGTGCAGTCTGCTCCCCAGAAGGAAGAAGCCTTCTGCTGAGTTTACCTAAGTCCCCAGAAGGTGACTGACAACCTGCTGTGGAGGGAGGCGCCCTGGTGGGGCCCCGAGCCCCGCATCCCAGCCCTGGCTCTCCACTAACGAGCAGTGTGGTCTTGGCCGGCTGTGCCAGCTCCACATCTGGAAAATGAGGGGCTTGCACAGGACCATCTTGAAGGGGACCTCCAGCTCTCAGATTCACAGATTCCATGATCTGACACACAGAAAACCGTGCAGAGCCAGGCAGACTCAGAAATTTGCAGCTCCCTGGAGTTCCATAACCATAACTGAATAAGCTTCTCGGAGTAGACTTGGAAGTTGGGGGAATTGAACGCCTCATTTGATGACAGAAAACCTATGTGTGAACAGATTCTCCAAGATATTTCATATTTTAATTGTTCTACCCCATAAATATAGTCTTGTCAGACTATAGTGCAGGTAGTTGGATAAGAAAGGCACAGTTTTCGGGAATTCCCTGGCAGTCCAGTGGTTAGGACTCCACACTTTCACTGCCAAGGGCGCAGCCAAAAAAAAAAAAAAAAAAGCACAGTTTCTACGGGCATAAACCTTTCAGACCTGCTACACATCCTTGACTTACACAGAACAAGTGTGTACAGTTGCACAGCCTTGTTCTTTGGATTTATTCCGCAGAAAAGACACATTTATGTATTTTGTCTCAAAATAATGCACTTAGTAGAGCACCCTCACATATATTACCTCCATTTAAAGTTTTAGGAATCGTTTTCTTTGTCTATCAGCCTTTCAAGATAGGTGGTACTACAGTATGTTATCTTACTTTACAGATGACAAAATTGAGGCCCAGGAAGGTTAAATATTTTGTTAATAAATATCAGAGTCTCTGCTGACTCAACTCTGGTCTTCCAACTTTATTTCCTGTTCTTTTTTTTTTTTTTTTTTGGCGGTACGTGGGCCTCTCACTGTTGTAGCTTCTCCCGTTGCGGAGCACAGGCTCCGGATGCGCAGGCTCAGCAGCCGTGGCTCACGGGCCCAGCCGCTCCGCGGCATGTGCGATCTTCCCAGACCGGGGCACGAACCCGCGTCCCCTGCATCGGCAGGCGGACTCGCTACCACTGCACCACCAGGGAAGCCCTCCTGTTCATTTTTAATTCAGAACAATAGCAATTTCTAGCCTTAGAAAACTTAGCTTGAATTTGGCAGCTATAAAACAGGTTTACTAGGATGAGACAGGGATCAAATACTGGTTCAGGGTCAGAGTCGATGACTATAAACTAATCTGAAGGTTCAGAGTCAGAATCAGGACTCAGTGAGCAGGCTCGAGGCACTCGTATGCCCTGGGCCCACAGTACTGATCTTTATGATCACCTAAAGCTGTGTTGTACAACTAAGCATGGCTATTTGTGATAGAAGCCAGGCTGGGTGTTGGAAGCAGTGGTCCTTCAGACTGACTCAGAATGGAATTGGTCTATAGTCTTGCTACTCAAGCAGACTGGGGCATCACCTGGGGCTTGTTAAAATGCAGAATCGGCCCTATACCCCAGATGCGCTGAATCAGAATGGATATTTTAACAAGGACCCACGTGGATCATATGCCCACTCTACTTGAGGAGCACTGCTCTGGGCTCCCCTCCGTCGAGGTTCTACCAGCAATGATTTTACAAATGAAACTTGTTGTCCAGCACCCTCTGTTCAGCACGCTAGCAAGTGGGGGAGTGAGGGCAAGTCCACTGCCGGCATCTTGGACACCGAGATGACACCCATGGGGCTCAGCAAAACAGTGATAACAGCTGTAGAGCGTCTACATGGGAGCCCTTGAGCAGCAGCCTGTTAGTCTGTCCTGTGAGAGGAGTGAGGTTACCAGACCTTTTCACCGTCCTTAACTTACCTTTGAGACGGTGAGAGGTGAGATTTCAAAAGCCAATATCATTGAGCTTCCCTCTCACTGCCTGGCACAGATAGAAAGCTGGTTTTTCTCCCTCTGTCCTCCCATTGTCATTGCTCTGTTTCTCATTGTCCCTTCTTCCTGTCTCTTTCCCGTCCCATCCACCCCCAGCACACACACACACACACACACACACACACACACACACAGATTTTCAAAGTTAAAGAGATGTGAAGATCATCTCTTCTGATTAGGACCCAGGAGAGGAGCTTCTGCAGAGCCACTTGCATTAATTACCACATTAATTTCTTGTCCCTCGGAAAGCTCAGCAAACCCTAAAGCCTTCCTGCAGGCAAACACCTGCAAGACCTGGCAGTGGATTCTGGGGGCTCTGGGTGAGTGAGGTGCTAACGAGAGCACTGGAAAGGAGCCCGAGTGCTGGAAAGGAGCCCTCAAATGGCTTCCGTGCAGGTGTTCGGCATAATAGGGCGTTAATTGGGTAACAGGTGGAGGCACAGAGGGTGGATGAGCGGTGAAGTGAATAGGGCAGAAGCTGACTGCGTAACCTAATTTTAACCGCAGTGGAATTTTCCTTCCTCTTACTTCAGTTTGGGCTCAGAAAGCTCAGTCACAATAGAACGTTACAGCACAACATCATTTATAACGACTAATATTTAGAGCTGCTTTCTAAGTGCCAGCACTGCACACTGTGTACATTACACGCTTTATCCCAGATCATCAAAGCAGTTCTTCAGGACAGGTACGAAGAGCTTATTTTGAGAATGCAGGAGCCAAGGCTCAGAACAAGATGAATAATTGCTCAAGGGCACACAGCTAGTACTAGTATGGTGGCAGAGCTAGTATTCTCTGCATGAACCCACTGCATGGTACTGTCTTCCCGTATCAGTGTTTTTAGGAGAGGCAAGAATCCTGTTAGACTGTGTGTTGGTCACCCTCATCTGGAGGTTGTCCTTAAATCTGGAGGCCACGTTTTAACACGGATGGAGGGACAAGGAGTCAACTAAACACATGAGGGTTGAGAAACCACTGGAGAATGAGCTAAATCAGGGCTCAGCAAATTACCACCCAAATCCCAACCTGCC
This sequence comes from Delphinapterus leucas, assembly GCF_059928025.1. Lineage (NCBI taxonomy): Eukaryota > Metazoa > Chordata > Mammalia > Artiodactyla > Monodontidae > Delphinapterus > Delphinapterus leucas. The sequence goes on from NC_143135.1 coordinate 98,778,464, forward strand.
CTTGCTTTTGTAAATAATGTTTTATTGGAACACAGCCATGTTGTCTGTGGCTCCTTTCATGCTACAATTGCAGGCCTGAGTCATTGAGACAGAGATTGTATGGCCCACAAAGTCTAAAGATCTACGGTCTGGCCCTTTACAAGAAAAGACTGCCAACCCCTGGGCTAAATAAATTATTGCCCATAAGCCTAATTGCAGAGACCCTGCTTTGAATCACTACTCAGTGCTATCAAAGACACTGTGAATACTTTATCCAGAACAGAGAAAACTCAAGGGCACATACCTGACATCATGTAGAAATGGATTTCCTTGCAAGCCAAGGGGCAGAAATTTCCAGGACATGTTTTTTTGGCCCAACCTAAAGAATTTTCTGTTCCTAATGTCTGAGTTAACTTGTAGGGTAATAAGGTCTCCATCACTCTTAGTATTCAAATAGTCAAATGAGCATCCATCAGAAATATCATGGACTTTGTCCCAGATGAGCTCTATGTTCCTTTACAGCCCCCGTGATCATAGGACTTTGTGAATTTCAGTATGACCAGTGAGTCAAGGGGACTTTTCCTTTCCTGAGTTGCTGTGCCCTCGTCTGCTATGTTAAACTCATCATCCCCTCCCGCTACCCACGAATATAGTAACAGTTAACTTATCAAGTGTCAGCAAAGAATAAGCTATTGTACTTAAGTGGTGTTTCAGATAACTGGAATACAACGTGTGGTCAAGATGCACTCACCTTTAAACGTCCTTTTGTTTTTTTCGTTTGGGTTTTTTTTTTTTCACTTTTTTCACATTTATTAACAACACTCTTTTAGAGTAACTTCCATCTTTTTGTTTTGTTTTGCTTTGTTTTCACACTTATTAACACTTTAAGAGTAACTTCCATCTTTTTGGGGGGTTTTTTTGTCCTTTTGGTTATTTATTTATTTATTTATTTTTGGCTGCGTTGGGTCTTCATTGCTGTGTGCAGGCTTTCTCTAGTTGTGGTGAACAGGGGCTACTCTTCTTTGCGGTGCGCGGGCTTCTCATTGCGGTGGCTTCTCTTGTTGCAGAGCACAGGCTCTAGGCGCGCTGGCTTCAGTAGTTGTGGCGCACGGGCTTAGCTGCTCCGCAGCGTGTGGGATCTTCCCGGACCAGGGCTCGAACCCGTGTCCCCTGCATTGACAGGCGGATTCTTAACCACTGTGCCACCAGGGAAGTCCCTGTCCTTTTGTTTTTTAAAATCAACAATGAAACATAATTATTAAAGCCAAAAAGGACATAGCTGCTATCAAAAACAAGATTCATTCATTCATTCATTTAATAAATACTTATTGAGAGCTACTATGTACACAGACAGAAGTAGGATGGTAAGTAGGGCTGAAGCGACGGGCATCTGACCCCTGATCTGGAAACAGGCAGAAGAAATCCAAGCCCTGCAGGGTAACAAGGAGGGGAGGGGCCAGAGCCAGGCTTACTGGCAGGAAATAGGTGCTGGGAAAGCTGTGACCACTACCTGGGGCAATGGCTTGTAGAAAAGTACCTGTGGTCAGAGGAAAAAGAGACTGGCTGGGAGAGACGCACACACAGAACCCGGGCCAAAGCATCTGCTGGATCTGGGATAATTCTCCATTATCACCAATGCGGAGGAGCCCCGAGCTATCAGCATAAGACCTAATATCTAAACTGGAGGTTCCAGGAAAACAAGTGCAGCCAATCACAAAACTACAATTGAGGAAAGACTGGCTGCAGAAAGGAGGGGAAACTCTCCTTTAGAAACCTGCCTTTTCAAGTCATTCCAAGATTGTTCCATTATTTACACTTTACTGAAAGTGAATTCAGCTTCCAAATGTGGATTTTGTTGGCTGTTTTTCAAAGCACATGAGGAAAAGGAACCAAGAAAATCATTCCTAATAAAATGTAAATAATAGGACAATCTCAACATGATTTTTAAATAAGTGCACATAAAGCCTCAGAAAGATAATAGAATAACATCTCTTTACAATAAAAAGAAATTACGAAACAAAAACATACATGATGCCCATCCCTTTGTGGTAGAGGAAAAAAGATGGACTCCTGTGTTTCCTGGGACTTGCCCCTCCTTACTTGTTAAGGATTTGGGCTCAGCTCAGCTGTAGTCCCATCTTTCTTGGAGAATTACACCTGGGACATTGTGATGCCAAATCAGGATGAAGTATTAGGTTGGCCAAAAAAGATCGTTTGGGTTTTTCCGTAACATCTTATGGAAAAATACAGTAGCCAAGAAGAAAAGAATGAGAATCCAGTAGGAGCCAGAACTGGGGGGCAGGGGAGGAGGGGAGGGGTAGAGTAAGAAAGGGGTGAAAACCCTTATTTTGAGGCAAGTTATAAGGGGTTAGAAGTTTTGCTGCAATCTACACATTCACCCTCTTGTACATGAGACATGCGAGTGAAATGCTATGATTTTAGAACTATTTTAGTTGCTGTGGTGTATCTTTTTAATCACAGAGCTTCCCTGAGTTTGGACAACAACAGTTATGACATTATATGCATATAACCTTAATTTATTTATTTTCAAATTAATTTGGAAATATTTCTAAAATATATCACATATGTTCCTACTTTCTTGAGCAGAACAAGCAATAATTTAACTTCTCTTCATGACTTGGGGTTAAATTAGATGGGTTTCCCCCTAAACAAGATAACACCTCTTGCTCTTGGGGATGTCACCCTGTTCTTTCTGTCTCTGGCTTTTTTTTTTTTTTTTTTTTTCTGGCCGAGCCACAAGGCTTGTGTGGGATCTTAGTTCCCTGACCAGGGATCGAACCCGAAACCCCTGCAATGGAAGCACCGAGTCTTAACCACTGGACCTCTAGAGAACTCCCTCTGGCCATTTCTGAGGATGTCACCGTAGGCAATTCCTCACTTCCATCTCTGCTGTTGGTACTCCATCACAAGACATCAGACAATCAAATCAACTCACTTAGGCTACAAAAAAATGTTGGAATCAACAGACCTGAAGATGGTTCCATTCTCTGCTGAAACAGAAAGTAAAGGATACAAGCCGTGTGAAATCTATTTTCTAGCCATTTTACATTGCTTCCTTCAAGGCTCACAGCTACCCTGCAAACAATTGAGAACTCTAGAAGTCAAAACTGGATGAGTGAAATATTAGTGCAATGTGAGGACCTAGTGTGAATCTCTGGCCAAAACTCAAAATGCTTCATCCTCTCCTAGGGTTAGCAAAGGAGATACAGTCAACGCTGTAGAAGATGATCTCTTGAACAAACTCCCTCAAATCCACTGCAAATCACAGCCAAAGCTCCACTGTGGACTACCCAGCACAGGTGGGCAGATTGGTATCTAGAAGAGAGGTAGGGGCCATTATGCTGACCCCAGAGGATCCCTAGGTGTATACAGGTGGTACCAAGCAGGTGCTAAGTAGCCAGGCAGAGTCGTTTCATCCATCCATGGAGTCAAGGAGAACTGAAAACTTAAACCCACCCCATCCCCCCTTCTCTCATATCTGGTCCTTCCCCCTGCAAATTCAATTTACTGACAACTTACTTTGTGCCAGTAACTTTACTAGGCACTGGAGGAATACAATGATGAATAAGGGGGAAAAGAACCTTCTTTCAAGGAGCTCCCAGCTGAGTAAGGGAATATAGAGAAGTAAACAGATAACTACAGAACGAGGCAGAGGAAGAGCAATGAGAGAGATGAAGCAACCTGCTTTGGAAGCACGAAGGGAACAACTAATTTTTTAACAGCTTTACTGAGATATAATTGATAAAGAACAGCACATCTTTAATGTGTGCCATTTGATGAGTTTGGACATATGCAAACACTCGTGATACCATCACCACCATCAAGGTAATAGACATACCCAGCACGTCCCAGAGTTTCCTTGTGTCCCTTTGTTTTCTGTGGTAGGAACACTTAACATGCAATCTACCTTCCTAATAAATGTTGAAGTCACAACACCATATTTGTTCACTATGGACGCTATACTGTACAGCAGATCTCTAGAACTCACTCATCTAACATAACTAAAGCTTTATACCCATTAAACAATGACTACCCATTCCCCCACCACGACCACCACCCAGTCCCTGGCAACCACTGTTGTATTCTCTGCTTCCATGTTTTGGCTATGTCTTATACCTCATATAAGTGCAATCATTCAGTGTTTGTCCTTCTTTGTCTGGCTTATTTCATTTAGCGATAATGTCCTTCAGCACGTTGTCACAAATGGCAGGATTTATGTTTTTAAGGCTGTATAATATTCCATTTTGTAAATATACCACATTTTCTTTATCCGTTTATCTTTTGTCACTTTTGTTGTTTCCACATTTTGGCTATTTGAATAATGCTCCAATTGGGAATTCCCTGGCTGTCCAGTGGTTAGGACTCCATGCGTTCACTGCCGAGGGCCCGGGTTCAGTCCCTGGTCAGGGAACTAAGATCCCACAAGCTGCGTGGCACAGCCAAAAAAAAAAAATTAATAATGCAGCAATAAATGTGGGAGTGCAGATATCCCTTCAAAATCCTGATTTCTTCTGGATATATGCCCAGAAGTGCGATTGAGGAACATTTAATTTTTAATAAGGGATCAGAAAAGTCTCACAGAGGAGGTAGCAACGAAGCTTGATCCTGAAGGATGAGAAAGTTTTTGATTTACAGCAAATGGAGGGAAAAGGCATGGTGGAATAAGCATGAATGGGACCCTAGGATGTGTCCACAACACTAATCCTATGAGACTGCAACATCGGATGAATGGAAGGAGGTAGAGACAGAGGGGGCTAAAGAAAGTGGAGAATGAGAAACTCGCAGGAGATCCTGAATTTGGTCTTAAAAAGTTTAAAGTTATTCTCCAGACATGGAATGCTTTGGCAGACCTTAATGGAGGGGAGATATGCCATCTGTTTTGATAGTCCCCCTATGTGGACCATATACGGAGGAGGAGCTAGAGTGCAGACCCATGAAGAGCCCATTTCAGGAGCCCTCACAAGAGAAAATGCTATAAAATGCTGAAAATTTCCCTCAGTCTTTTCTGTTAGATGAAAGCTCTTGAAAGAATCATCTGCCTTAATATAAAGGGATAAGCTGGTACAGGATGTGAAGCCAAGATCTCGGCAAAGACTGACTCAGGCCTGCTCACCCATATTAGACCTTGTTGCATTAATTCCAGGCCCCTCACTGCCTGGAAGGGAGTTTCTCTCACTCCATCCTGACTTCTCTGAATGCTTGTGTTCCCTCCAATATTCCTATGTTGAAACCTAATCCTTAGTGTGATGGTTTTAGGAGGTAAGGCCTTTGGGAGGTGATTAGGTCATGAGGGTGGAGCCCTCATGAATGAGATTAGTGCCCTTATATAGGAGACCCCAGAGATTTCTCTTGCCCCTTCTGCCATGTGAGGACACAGTAAGAAGACAACCTGGCTATGAACCAGGAAGCAGGCCCTCACAAGACACTTGATCTGCTGGTGCCTTGATCTTGGATTTCCTAGCCTCCAGAACTGTGAGAAATAAGTGCTTTTTGTTGAAGCCACCCAGTCTGTAGTATTTTTGTTACAGCAGCTCAGAAAGACTAAGATGCTGACCGACTCTACTGACCTCTACTGGTCATCTCCATGTATGTACAGCATTCAGAACCATGCCTGGTACAACGCCAATGCTACACAATGGGTTGTTGTGGTCTGGCCATACTCTGGGTCCCCTGTTCTCCCTGTGTGACTGTGTGTGAGAGCCTCCGTCCTTAGCTACAGGCTACATTGTTCCAGCAAGTGACCAGCCTGAGCCAAATAGACCCCAATATGGACCAAACCTCCCAACTTGCCAAGCTGATTTGGACCCAGAGGCCTCCACTGGTTGGCTTCTCTTGGGTTAAAATAGGTTTTCAGTAACCCCATAGATAGAGTGCTGATCAGACAGCTCCTGAAATACCTGGGGAACTCCCAAATCAGGAAGGGCCAACAGGTTGTCCAGGTAGTTTCTGGAGTCTTTTGACTTCAGAGCTCAGTATTTCTTCCCTGCATGGCTCTTTTCTCTCTGTCTGCAATCTTCACCCTGCAACCAGAGTGCATTTCTAAACTGCAAGTCCCAGCATGCCAACTGCATTAGTTATGTATTCCCATGGGATACACAACCTAAAAGAGTGGCTGAAAACAATAGCAATGATCTATGATTATTATTTCTCTGGTCCTGGAGTCTGACTGGGCTCAGCTGCAATAGTTCTCACTCAGAGCTTCTCCATGGTGGCTGTCAGACAGTAGCTGGGACTGGGGTAACCTGAAGGCTTGCACACTCCCATGACCGGAACCTGGCCTGGGAGGACTCAAAAGGCTGGGGACTCCCTGAGCAGCCCTCTCTATTTTTATATGGTCTCTACTTGTGGTCCCTCCAGTGTGGCAGCTGCAAGGTAGCCATACGTGGTGGCCCAGTGCTCCAAGGTCAAGAGCACTGAGCAGGGAGAAAAAAGAGTCCTGAGGGAGAGCCAGTTGGAAGCTTTATGGCCTTGGAAATCATTCAGTGTCATTTCCACCACTTCTTATTCAATAGATGTGAGTCACTAAGTCTGACTCACTTACAGGAGGAGTTGAATTAGACTTTCTCTTTTGAAAGGAAGAGCATCTGTCTAGAGTTTAGAGAACGATTCTCTGCCATTGCTGCCTCGGCATTGATTTTATTTGGCCAAGCGTCCTGTGGGACATTAAACGGACATTAGTCCCTCGTGCAAGCTCATGCCCTAGAGAACTGCCCGAGAGAACAGCCCACAGAGTTATATGCAAAGTAAGTTCCTAATATGACTTCCCAAGCAGGCCTTGTGAGCCACAGTCTCCTCCACCTCCCAGGGCCTGCCCCTTGTGTGCACCCTGGAGCTTACCAAAATCTCACACGTTTTGGTTTGACTTGTCCAATCCAGCCTTAGCTCAGGAACCCCAAAGCCCTCCTCTGCACACCCGAGGCCCTGCCGCTCTCTCTGCCTGCACCCCACTTTGACCTCCCTGCGTAGCCCCTCCAAGAGGGCTCCAGGACCTGTGAGCAATAAGCTTCTCTGCTTCATTTCCTTTGTGGTCTTTTTTGGAACCTCAGCTCACTGACCGACATCCCAGGGCTCTACTGAATAAAGTGTTAATTTTCCGAAGTCACAAGAGCGCCACAGACTTTGCAGACATATTTTAAGACTATGACACCATCCCTCCTCTTAACATCCATCCTTTGTCCCCCATTGCCTTCAGGATGAAATGTCGGCCCCCTTAGCAGGCTCCTGGGGCCCTTCTTGATCTGGGCGCCGTCAGGCTGTCTGGATTTCAGCCTCACCAATTCATGCACCTTCTCCTTACCTCCTCATACCTAAGCTCCAGTCACACCAAACAACTCTGGGGTCCCTGAGTGAATGTGTCAGGACCTGGCCCACTTTCATGTTTTCTGGGTGCCCCCTCTGCCTGACATGCTCCCATCCCCCATTGCAGCCCTAACCCCACGCAGCTACTTGAAATCATTCATGATGCAGCTCTGCAGAGGCTTCCTCTGATCACTGTCCCATCCTGTGGGTTTGGCGCCAGCCTCGGGTGGCCCATCATATCTGTGTGCACTTCTACCCCCTCACTTCACTGCAGTCTTTCTGCCTTGTGCCTGCCTGTGTCCTCCTCTCCACGGTGGTCTCCTCGGGCTCATGCATCAGATTTTGCTCATCATCTCCCAGCTCCTATCAAACCCAGCATGATTGTGACAAAGCGAGAGAGAGGCATGGACATATATACACTACCAAACGTAAGATAGATAGCTAGTGGGAAGCAGCCGCATAGCACAGGGAGATCAGCTCGGTGCTTTGTGACCGCCTGGAGGGGTGGGATAGGGAGGGTGGGAGGGAGGGAGACGCAAGAGGGAAGAGATATGGGAACATATGTATATGTATAAATGATTCACTTTGTTATAAAGCAGAAACTAACACACCATTGTAAAGCAATTATACTCCAAAAAAAAAGACTCATTACGTTGGTTAATAAATGACATGTCAAACTTGAAAAAAAAGAAAAAACCCAGCATATTGTAGGCCCTCAAAACATGATCAGTGAATGAATGAGGTCCAAGGGTCTTCAAAAATTCTGCTATGGTGCCTGGAATTTAGATTTATATATTCTAAAGATAGATAGATAGATAGATAATAGATAAGTAGATGATAGATGATAGATATAAATAGATATAGATATATATTCTTATATCTGTATGGTTATCCTTACATATGGAAAAATCAGTGTGTGAAAGCTGCTTAGAGGGACTTCCCTGTGGTACAGTGGTTAAGATTTCACCTGCCAATGCAGGGGACACAGGTTCAATCCCTGGTCCGGGAAGATCCCATGCGCCACGGAGCAACTAAGCCCGTGTGCCACAACTACTGAGCCCGTGCACCACAACTACTGAAGCCCACGCACCTAGAGCCCGTGCTCCACAAGAGAAGCCACTGCAATGAGAAGCCTGCGCACCACAACGAAGAGTAGCCCCCGCTCACCGCAACTAGAGAAAGCCGCGTGCAGCAACAAAGACCCAACGAAGCCAAAAAATAAATTAATTAATTTTTTAAAATCTGTTTAGACACTGTATTATCACTTTAGCAGTGTTTAGTTAGAGTTATGTAGAAAACAAAGCTTGATACTTTGTGAGATATAAATCTAGGGCAGGAAAACTGAGACAAGGAGAGATTCAAGGCAATGTTAGCATTCTGGCTACCGTTCATGACAAGCTACGAAGAGACATTTGCAGATGTGTCCATTTGGCACGTGGGATGTCTCCGGAAAGGCTACGTAGAGAAGATGGGGGAGGGGGAGACAACCTGACACTCTCCTGCCAACCTCTGGTTTCCCATTGGTTGCAAGTTCACTCCATGTAGAGTTAACTCTCCCACAATTTTAAGTTGCAATAAAGGAATTGAGGTTGCAGTAAAGGACTCAGAAAAGATGCCAAAGATGTGTGCTGTACACGAGTAGCATATCAGGAACTGTGCTATAGAGCAGTGTTCCTCAAACAGTGGTAAATGACAATTTCTTTTCAATCTCCAACTTACGATATACCGATGGTTTTGTAACATACAATAAAGGTGAATTACTGGAAAAATGAAATTTCTAAAAAAAACTTACAAAATACGGTCTGAGTATTACTGCTACAGAACATATGAGTCACTCTTGGCAGAAACCAGAGGGAAATTGCATAGCCAAATAAATGTGAAAAACACTGTGTGCAGAGGGCATCCTTGTCTCAGAGACTCTCTGTGTGGCCTAGCTTCTCAGATATCCTGCAGTGAAGAAACCTGGTCCCTTTTTAAGCCCTAGTTTATAAAATATAGTTGATCATCAAACCCAGTCCTCACAAAACACCCATTAAACTTTATGGATCTCAGGCTCATCATGTTGATATATTGAAAGTACTGGTTTGTTAGGTATATTCAAGGAGCGAGTTCAATCAACTTATAAGACAGTACTAAGCAAAGTAGAATGTGTCCAATACCGGGAGGCAGTGGGGTCGTTATAGTCTAACTAGAGAACTACAGTGCCATGTATAAAACATTTAGACTAATACAGGATAATATAACCAAGCACCAATGAAAACGGCACAGGGTATAAGTGCCTTAAAAGATAATACAGAAAATCGAAAATTTTATCAAAGAGCTTCCCATTTAAGAAGCACTAGAACTGGAACCTCCCTGGTGGTCCAGTGGTTAAGACTCTGTGCGTCCAAATGCAGGGGGTGTGGGTTTGATCCCTGGTCAGGGAACTAAGATCCCACATGCCATGCAGTGTGGCCAAAAATTAAAAAAACAAAAAAAACAAAAGGCACTAGATCCAAGCAACTTAATTCTACAAAGGTTTAAGAAATTGTATATTCCTCAAACTAATCCAGAAAATTAAAAATATTTCCCAATTCTTTTGATGGCGTAATCATATACTGATGCCTCCTTTAATAAATCACAAGAGTATCAAAACTTAAAGACTAACTTATGAATATGAATTCGAAAAGACCTAAATAAAAAGTAGAAGAGGGAATGCCCTGGTGGTCCAGTGGTAAGGACTCCATGCTCTCCCTGCTGAGGGCCCGGGTTCGACCCCGGATTGGGGAACTAGGATCCCACAGCGTGTGTGGCAAAAAAATTAAAATAAAAATAAATCAAGAAATAGGGACTTCCCTTGTGGTGCAGTGGTTAAGAATCTGCCTGCCAATGCAGGGGACATGGGTTCGAGCCCTGGTCTGGGAAGATCCCACATGCTGTGGAGCAACTAAGCCCGTGCACCACAACAACTGAGCCTGTGCTCTAGAGCCCACGAGCCACAGCTACTGAGCCCACATGCCACAACTACTGAAGTCCGTGTGCCTAGAGCCCGTGCTCCACAACAAGAGAAGCCACCGCAATGAGAAGCCCACGCACCACAACGAAGAGCAGCCCCCACTCACCGCAACTAGAGAAAGCCCGCGCGCAGCCACAAAGACCCAGCACAGCCAAAAATAAAAATTAAAAAAAAAAGAAATAAATAAAATAAAAAGTAGAAGGAATATAATTCAGTAACTTGTTAAAAACTAAAATACCAGGACTAAATAGAGTTTAAACATGGAAAGAATGGGTGAATATTAAGAATTCTATTTACATAATTCACTAACTTAGCCTATTATTATATCAGAGTAAAAGAAATGTTTATCCAGAGATGCTATAAAATCATCTGATAAAATTTAACGTCTGTTCTTGATTTTTACATAATTCTTCCTTAATACAATTGCATTAAGAAAATTGCATATTTCCATGCCTATCTGTATCTATATCTACCTTTATATAGCTATATGAACTCTTAAGACAAGAAACTTTAAGGCTAGTGTCAAGCTTAATAGAGAAATGATGTAAGCAATTCTGTAAAGTCAGAAACTAGACAAGGTCGTTTATTATTATTACTCGTTTACTATTTATTATTATTATATGTATGCAGGTATACATATAATATATATTGTATATATATTAGAAGGAAAGAAACAAAATTATTTTTTTGCAGGTGGCATTATTATACACAGACAATTAACTATAAAACTATTACAAGCAATAAGAGAATTCAATAAGGTGACGATGCAACAAAAATAAGACTTTTGATAATAAAAGTCCGAAAAATAGACTTTTATTAGTAATGATAGCTTTCTTACACAAAACAACGTATTTTCCCCTGTTAAATAACAATCATATTTTATCTTACTGGCAAACTAACAATTTAGTCTGCCACAGTTTCATGGATGCTAGCAGGAGAAGGGAGACTCCTGGGTCAGAGACAAAGAATTTTATTACTCACAGTAATTACAGTAGTCAGATTGTTAGCATTTTCTTGGGCCAATTCCCTGAGCTCTAGTTCCAACAGGGCAACACAAGAGAGGGCCAGGTGACACCTGCATATTCACTGGGTTATATTACCAGAAGAATCCTGGACCTGGGGGACCTGAATCTTTTATATAAGACATTAATCATGCCTGCCCTTTGCTCAAGGGGAAGACATAATCTCTACCTTTTAAGGCTGTTTGCTATACAAACATCCTTGAAAAGTTAGTTTGAAACAAAGGGAGAAACGCAACTCATAGAGAAACATGAGCAACCTGTGGAGAAGTGTCTCCCAACATATGCAAAGAAAACTTTAAAATGCTATTTGAGGATATAAATGAAGATTACAAATTGAAAGATCTATTTTATTCTTGAATAATCACTAAATATAATGAAAAGGTCAAGCACACCTAAATTAATCTATAAATTTAATGCTATTCCAATTAAAATACAAACAGGTGGAGCAAGAGGACTCTCATTAATTGCTGGTGGCAATGCAAAATGGTACAGCCACTTGGAAGACAGTTGGTGTCTTCTTAGAAAGCTAAACATAGTCTTACCATGTGACCCAACAATCTCACTCCTAAATATTTACCCCAGTGAGTTGAAAACTTACATTCACACAAAAACCTGCACACAAATGTTCATAGCAACCTTATTTATAATTGCCAAAAATTGGAAGCAACCAAGATGTCCTTCAATAGGTGAATGGATAATGAAATGAAATATTATTCAGTGCTAGAAATGAGCTATCAAATCCATGAAAAGACAGGGAGAAAACTTAAATGCAAATAGCTAAGTGAAAGAGCCAGTCTGAAAGACTACATACCATATGATTCCAACTACATGATATTCTGGAAAAGGAAACTACAGAGCCCTCAGTTTTGTCTGCCAAATAAAACATAATTCTCAACTTTTAGATTGTGCCTTTTGTTTTTCAGTCGACATCTTGTCAGTTCTTCTTGAAAGCTGGACATAATGTACTGGGTAAAAGGCCTTTAGTAAGGTGGTGGTGAGGAATGGGTTGAGGGGATACGTTCTACAGTCCTGGGATAAAGTCTCAGGCTTTTAGTGAGCCCGTGCCTCTGGACTGTGAACTTCACAAGACTTTCTCAGATTTTTCTTTTCCCCCCTTGAGTGGGAGAGGATGGCTGGGGTGAGCTAGTCTTGGGTATTTCCCTCCCTCAGGTCACTTAGGCTCTGAGAATACCCTAGCAGGTTAAGCTCTTGTTAACTAGTTTCCTCTGAGGGCACGCCTTAGAGTAGAATGCTCTGGCTTATTTAAAAATGGTTCCCTTTCCCCTCCCCCTACCGGAAGCACTAGGGGATTGTTGTCCAAAATTTACTGTGGGAACATGGTCAAGCTCCTGGGGGTAAATCTCACAATATTGTGGAGGTCTCCCTATTACTGGGTTTCCCTAGAGTTTTTAATTCTCAGACTGGTACACACCAAGCATCCAGCAATTCATCAGTTACAGTGCTGGTTTTCCTATCCCAGTGCTGGCCTTTGGGAGGTTTCCACTCCTGAGTCTCCGTTCTTGGAAGCCAGGACTTCCTGTATTCATTTGACTGTCTCTCCAAGCTTGGGGAGTGCAGTTTGCCATGTGTCCTCATCTCATTTTCAGATCCTAGAAAAGTTGTTGATTTTTCAGTCTGTTCAGCTTTTTACTTGTTGCTAGGATGAAGTGGCAACTTCCAAGCTCCCTACATGTGGAACCTGAAAGCAGAAGTCCTTAACTTTTTTTTAAGTACTAAATCGTACCACATTTTTTTTAATTTGCATTTTAAAAGGGACATAAAGTTGAAAACCAGATTACAGCTTACAGAAAAATATTTTCAATTCACATTATACACAAAGTTTAATCTATTTTTTATGCTGACTTTCTACACAATGTGTAAAGAATTTTTTTCTATTATGTGTAACATAGGCAAAATTATTTAAGTCGATAAAAATTTTTTAAATAAATTTATTTATTTTTGGCTGCGTTGGGTCTTCGTTGCTGCGCGCAGGCTTTCTCTAGTTGCGGCGAGTGGGGTTTACTCTTTGTTGCGGTGCACGGGCTTCTCATTGCAGTGGCTTCTCTTGTTGCGGAGCATGGGCTCTAGGCGCGTGGGCTTCAGTAGTTGTGGCACGTGGGCTCTAGAGCGCAGGCTCAGTAGTTGTGGCACACGGGCTCAGCTGCTCCGCGGCGCGTGGGATCTTCCCGAACCAGGGATCGAACCTGTGTCCCCTGCATTGGCAGGCAGATTCTTAACCACTGCGCCACCAGGGGAGTCCCTAAGCCAATAAATTTTTAAGGAATTTCACATGTTCTGATTCTTTCCCCTGCCAATCACCTTAGCTCCTCCAAACTCATAATCTTCAAGATAAGATAGCCCTTTCAAAAAGAAGTTGTCATGTGAGTCAGCCCACAGTCCTTTTAGTTAGGCTTCTTTGATCTCCAGTGGAATACGGACACACTTCAAAATTCCCCACCTGTAATCTTTGGGATCCAACTTCCTCAAGCAATTTACTTTAGGACCATGTTTAGGGTCAGGGGTTGGATCTGCCTGGTTCTGAATTTGACACCCTCTAAAAATGTATTAGGTTCATATCATATTCACTCCTAAGCCATCACACCCTAGAACAGTACAGATCGTTGGGATATGCCAATACCTAAGATAAAAAAAGTTTGACTGTTAGGTTTTTCATAGACTACTTGGCAGCTCTGTCTTGTAGCTCTTTCCCACAGATCTAACAGGTAATTCTATGAGTAAAGGAAACCACACAGTTACTCTATGGGGCATTTCCAACACTAATCTCTTTAATAGAAAATGGACAAAGGACAAGAATGAAATTACAGAATAATTACAAATGACTTTTAAGTATTTAAAAAGATGTTTAAATATATACAAGGTATTTAGAAAATGTTTACTTAACTACTAATTTTTACCTTTATTTTTATTATTACCTTTCCAAATAAAATAAATGCAAATTAAAAATATTAGACATCATTTTAAATTTAGATTGGCAAAGATTTAAAAAAATGGATAATGCAATGCATGAGCATTTCTATACTTTGTTGTTGAGAGGGTAATTTGATACAACTTCTTTTGGAAAGAAATTTAACAAGATCTATCAGGAGTGAAAAGGTATATATTCCTTTTATGCAGCAATTTCAATTCTAGGGTTGATCCCTTAGCTATATATGTTCCCAAATATGTGTGTACAAGAGTATTTATTGTAGCATCTTTAGTAGTATAAGCGACTGGAAACAGTTATATACACCATGATACAGCAATATAATAAAATACTATAGGGCTTCCCTGGCGACTCAGTGGTTATGAATCCGCCTGCCAATGCAGGGCACATGGGTTCGAGCCCTGGTCCGGGAAGATCCCACATGCTGTGGAACAACTAAGCCCGTGCCCCACAACTACTGAGCCTGGGCTCTAGAGCCCGCGAGCCACAGCTACTGAGCCCACATGCCACAACTACTGAAGACCATGCACCTAGAGCCCGTGCTCCGCAACAAGAGAAGCCACGACAATGAGAAGCCCACGCAACGCAACAAAGAGTAGCCCATGCTCGCCGCAACTAGAGAAAGCCCGTGCACAGCAACAAAGACCAAATGCAGCCACAAATAAATAAATAAATAATACTATATAGCTCTTTAACGTAGTAAGATGGTGCTATAGTATGTCCATGGAAAGATTTTGAAAATATAATATTAAGAAACCAAACACAGAAAAAGACTGTGCTACCATTTATGTAAAAAAAAAAAAAGTGGGGATACATCTGGAAAAAGTAAAAAATGTTAGTGGTTGACTCTAGGAATTCGTGGGTCAGTAGTCAGTGAGAGAAGACTCACCTAGGTCTTTCATTATGTGCTTTTATTGCTTCAGAAAAGGAGGGAGGGAGGGAGAGAGAGAGAGAGAATGCAATCAAGCACACTTGTCTGTAGAAGGTTGCTGCTCATCATGAGGAACAGATATCTTAGTTAATGGTTTTGAAACAGGAGGGAAAGGGGCAGAGCACAACCTTTAAAAGAATGACAGAGCTGTTGTGGATACAGCAAAAACTGGTGAGAACAGATTAGGCCCAAGATGGCAGAAGATTTGACTTCAAGTAGACCTTGAGCCTCATTATATGCTCATTGTAATACATTAGCATATGCTAAACAACACACCCACAGGTGCCATGACAGTTCAGGGGCTGACCATAAAAGGTCAAAAAGTGGGTGGTGGCCCAAATCCTGGAAATCCCCATCCCTTCTCCAAAATAGTTGGAATAATTCTCCCACTTATTAGCCTAAGAAATTACCCAGCCCATAAACACTAACCACCCCATATTTCAGCACAGCTCTCGCCTTTTGAGACGAACCGCATTCTATCTACAGGATGTGTATCTCTCTAAATAAACTGACTTCTTACATTTGTCTTATCACTTTGTCTCTCACTGAATTCTTTCTGTGCTGAGACACAAAGACCCTGAGCTTCATCAAGTCCTGACACCAGGTGAGTGATTCTAAATAAAAGACAGTGGGTTCAAGTCCCACTCTGGGTTGCATGGTTTCAGTTTCAGTGCTTTTCTAAGTGTGGGAAGGTGCAGGAATCCAGGTTCCTAAAGAATCTCTCCTGAAAATATCTATCTGCAGTCCTGTTCCACCAGTTTTCCCAGAGCACAGAGTGCCTCATTCCACCTGGAGTTCCTTTCAGAGTGTGTTGAAGGTCAGTAACTGCGGTAGCCAATAACTTAATTCTTGTAGAATCGGGTGGCAAGTGACATTCTTTAGTTGGCAAGTTGGTATAAAGCTTCAATTATGCGAGATGAGTAAGTTCTAGAGATCTACCGTGCAACATTGTACCTACAGTTAACCATACTCTTGCACACTTACACATTTGTTAAGAGGGTAGATTGCATGTTAAATATTCTTACCACAGGGACTTCCCTGGTGGTCCAGTGGTTAAGACTCCATGCTCCCAATGCAGGGGGCCTGGGTTTGATCCCTGGTCGGGGAACTAGATCCCACATGCATGCTGCAACTAAGAGTGTGCATGCCTCAATTAAGGAGCCCACCTGCCGCAGCTAAGACCCAGCACAACCAAATAAATAAATAAATATTTTTTAAAAATTCTTACCACAGTGAAAAACATGTTTGATGAATGAAAACAAACAAGCAGATAAATACATTTTTAATAAATAAATAAATTCCCATACACATCAACCGGTTCTATTCCTAAGCCTACTAACAGATCACAGCACCAGGATCCATAAGAAACCCCAATGAAACACCAATATTTTGATTTCTAAACTCAGTAGGGGCCAAAAAGAAAAATCAGGCCCCGGTAAAAGTATCTGTCACTTTCCTACTTCATCCTGCACACATCCTGCATCAGTATCTGCTGTGAATTTCATTAAATGGTTTTCACTACCATTGAACATTCATTTATCTGCATTTGTACCTACAGCAGATTTCCTCAGTTAAAAGTCCTGGATAAAAACTCTTTGAAAATGTAAACATCGTTAAAATGTCACCCCTCAGCTTTCAACTCCCTGAGGCCAATCGTGCCAGTAATTTTCATCTTTTGCTCAATATAAATTGGCTCTTAGATCAGATGGCTGTTGCAGACCTGTGCTCTTCTTTTCCAAAATAATCGTTCAACTGTGATTGGAATAACCGTAGCAGCTCCCCTCGGGAGGGGCAGGGGTACGGGGAAGAGCTGTGAGCAGGCTTCGTGGGCTGGCAGATGCTGTGTTTCCCTCTCGGTGCAGCAGTCGCGCTGAGCTATATGCTTCTGCACAGACACATTTCCTTGGCAAACAGACTGTTCTCGGGAGGGACGGGGGGTACGGGGAAGAGCTGTGAGCAGGCTTCGTGGGCTGGCAGATGCTGTGTTTCCCTCTCGGTGCAGCAGTCGCGCTGAGCTATATGCTTCTGCACACATTTCCTTGGGAAACAGACTGTTCTTTTCGATGTATGGCTCCAACAGCCTGGTGGCATCCTGTGCAGGTTCCTCCGGGGACGCAAGCCCCTAGGGATGCAGCGCCCAGGGCAAACCACAAGGGGTCACTTTTGCACACAGGTGCAACCCACTTTAAAACACCACCAGTAGCGGAGGAGAAGGTAGCTGGAGATTGTGGCCCGAGGTGTGGAAAGGAGAGACTACTTGTTGTGAACTGGCTGAGCCAATTCAGCCACACGCAACTCCGAGGTCCTTTTGGAATAAATCATAGCCACCCAGGAATTTTAAAGGTGGCAAAAACTAGCTGCTCTCCTACACCTTCGATACCCGATTAAATTGAAAATAAACCTCAAACCAAATATATACGAGAAATTATTAAACAAACAGGAGCAAACTGAAAGAGCACTGTTCATATAACTTGTTTGGTAAACACAATAAATCCCAGCTCTGTGTTCTCTGAGTGCTCCAAACGTTCCGCAAGTCAGGCACAACATTCCAAGGGAAGGATTCTGTTGCCCTAAGAGGCAATATCAGGAAACCAGAAATCTTCCTAAACCAATAGCTGGACACAGGACCTCATAGGGATCAAGTCTTGCATGTTGTTTCCCAAGGGAACTGACACAGAGCTCAGGGATTTTTCACACTCTGTTCAAAGCGTGTGTCCATCTTATTCCTCAGGTAGGTGAGGCCATGAACTCCTTTAGGAAAGAAACTAGGTCTTATTCACATTTTCTTCCCTTGTTGTAGAGTGGCCACCGACATTTCCTACCGGCCCATCCAGAGGTGGAGCCTAATTCCCATTCCGTTGAATCTGGGCTGGCCTCGATAGCTGTGGCCGGTAGAAGGTGGTGGAAGTGACACTGTGCCAGTCCTAGTCCTAGACCTTCTGAAGACCGGTGGCTTCTACTTTCACCCTCTTGGAAGCCAGCCACCATGTAAAGAAGTCTGATTACCTTGCTGGAGAAAGAGACCATATGGAGAGAGTGGAGACCTGGGGGATGAAAGCGAAAGAGACCCAGCCAGCCCTCAGCCATTTCAGCCTTGCCAGCTAAGGCACCAGACATGTGAGTGAGGCCACCCTGGACCTTCCAGCAAGTACCACAGGAGCAGAGACAAGCCATCCCTGCCAAGCGCTGCCCAAATTGCAGAATCAGGAGCAGATAAATAGTCGTTGTTTCTACCCACTGAGTTTTTGGAGCGATTTATTACATAGCAGTAGATAACAGGACATCCCCCTTTCCACCTGCGCCAACACAATGGCAGTCACATTCACAGCTGCGGACCAAGAATGCTGCCTGCCATATCAGCAGACAAAGGATGTTTCAGCCATCAGCCACTACAGACACCATGTCTGTGAGCCCTGAGGCAACTCAGGGTGGAGACAAACAAGCCGCCTACCATCAAGCCGGTCAGTCACTGCAGCCGCCCCCAACGGTGCATCCTGAGGGGATTCAGGACGGAAAAGAACTCGATACTGGCACTAGGTAATTGAGGTGCATTTCAAAGAAATGACTTCATTAAGCCCAGGCTCTTGCATCTTCCCGTACATAGGAAAGCGCTAAATTCATTAACTTGAGATGTCTGGTTTTCTTTAATTAATAGTAATCTTTTGATGTTCTGACCACCTGGTTTTTACGGCAAAACTCCTATATATCCTGGGTCCTCCCTCACCTCTTGAGAGCCGTCCCCCAGAGCTGTCTGAGAGGCTGCCTCTCGGGCTTGAATTCTCAGCAAGTCCCCCAAATAAAACATAATCCTCAACTCCTAGGTTGTGAATTTTTTTCAGTTGACAGACTAATAGCACGAAGGTCGGCTGAACTCAGATATCACCCCATCCAAGAAGCCTCCTTCCATCTTTCCAGACACCAGTCCTCCTTCTTTATAATATTCTAATATCGGGTGCATCGCTGTCACAACTCTGAATACTCTGTAATTAGAATGACTGAGATTCAGGTACTGTGTGCATGTCTACCCCCCAACACTTGACTCAAGGACAAGAAGCATGTTACATTCATATTTGTCCCTCCCCATGCCTTAAATGTTTATTGAAGTAGTAACTCAATGTATAAAGAAATGGAAAGTGGGCTTCCCTGGTGGGGTAGTGGTTAAGAATCAGCCTGCCAATGCAGTGGATGCGGGTTCGAGCCCTGGTCCGGGAAGATCCCACATGCCGCGGAGCAACTGGGCCCATGAGCCACAAATACTGAGCCTGTGCTCTACAGCCCGCAAGCCACAACTACTGTGCCCACGTGCCACAACTAATGAAGCCCGTGCGCCTAGAGCCTGTGCTCCGCAACAAGAAACCACCGCAATGAGAAGCCCGCGCACCGCAATGAAGAGTAGCCCCCGCTCGCAGCAACTGGAGAGGGCCCGCACAAAGCAATGAAGACCCAAAGCAGCCAAAAATAAATGAATAAATAAATAAATGTATTTTTAAAAAAAAGAAATGGAAAGCGAGATATAGTTCAGAGTACAGACACCCCCTTGATAGAACAGTCTTACAAAACTCTAACTTTGTAAATCAACGACACAATGCAAAACAGTCAAAATCCATGGCCAATCCAAGTCGACAGTGTCATTCTCCACGCCTCAGGAATCTGCCTGGAGCTCCTAATCAAGAAAGACTTGAGTTTCTGTCTCCTCTCTCATCCTCCCTCCAGGGACGCTGCTAACAAGCTGGGAAACCATCAAGATGCAGCTGTCAAGGTGTGGGGAGCCACACAGACATCGGGCAGTCGGCCCCTGGAGCTGGTAGGCCAGGCTGGCTGTGGGCAGGCAAAGGTAATAACTGGATCACAGCCAAGAACTGTAAGAATCATCACTGACGGTGGCCCAGTTTGTGTCATTAGAACATACCTCCCCAGGGGGATGGGCAAGTGGAAAGGTCTTCGACTCACTTCCTGGTGTGAGCCAGTCCCCAGGGGAATGACACTTTCTCTGAATCCTTTCCTCACATCCCCCAACACACACATACACACCCAAAAACCCCTATCTCTTAGTCTGGACACCTTCACCTGCACTGACAGCCTCACTCTTTGAAACAGACCAGTGAAGAGCAGTGACCTCAGTGGTGATGGTTCCCACTCATTGGACGTGGAAGCAGAGACAAAGGTTCAATTGCAACCCCAGGCATCCAGGGCTTTGGAACTTGCCAGATGATGCTGAATCTTTCCCCTTTCATCCTTTTGTGTGATATAAACACTGATCGAGGGTTTGTTTTGTCACGACTTAGTCATAATAATTGAGAATCTGATGCCGTCACTTAGATGTCCTGATACCCAACTGTCCTGAAATAAAAACAGAAGGACATTGGATCTACTCCAGACTTTTTCAAACAATGAATTATTGAGAGCCTCAGAAGCACTGGGAATTTGACATATGGAAATAGTCATCTCTGAGTAGTTCTAAAGATATTGTGGTGGTTTTGCACTGTGTCAACCTCAGTAAAGTGGAACCACATTTCCCAGAATCCCCTTCCCTGTATGCTTCTGGGTTAGGTTGCCCTCAAGGAAATTTGCATGAAATGTGGAAGGAAGAAGGGAAGCAGTAGTGATTATACTAGGAAGGTTGGGTGTCAGACCTCAGGTGATACACCATTTGCACGTGTTGTTAATCTGCTGGCTTGTCATCGCCGTGGGGCAGTGATGGGGCCACAGAGCCTCTGAGTCTCACTGGCTCGCCCCCTCCAGCTCTTTTGCGTCCCCTGCCAGGCATGTCTGCAGTTCCAGGGAAAAGGTACCGTCTTCTTCCTACGCTACTGGAGTTAGATGCGGGGAGGATGAATATGGGTTCTCCTTTGTCCTTGTGAGTAGGCTACACTTAGTCCTCATAGGTTCCAGTTTATTCCTATGGGTTCCTGTTAGTCCTCACTTTACCCCATTTCCCACCCAGCTTTGCTTCTCAACTGCTGGTCCTCTTGACCTTCAGCAGCTTGGAGCCCACCCACCAGAGGCAGAACTTTCCACAGACATCCTCATCTACTGTGTAAGTCCCAACACCTACAATAGATCACTTATTCCACATCACTCATAGTGATTCTGCTTGCTTAAGGGAACGCCAGCTGTTAACACTTAGGTCAGTATTTTTCTGCCTCAAAAAATGTGGTCCTGTGGATGAAGGTGCAAAGAAAAACTGGCACCTACATACAGTGGAATACTAGTCAACCTTTAAAAGGAAGGAAATTCTAACACGGGCTACAACATGGATGAGTCTTGAAGACATTATGCCAAGTGGAATAAGTCAGACAAATCCTGTGTGACTTCACTTATATGAGGTACTGAGAATGTCAAATTCACAGACAGAAAGGAGAATGGTTGTTGCCAGCGGCTGGGGTGGGGGGAGTGGGGAGTTATTGTTTAAGGTTAGTGGGTACAGAGGTTCAGTCTGAGAAGATGAAAACACTCTGGAGGTGAAGGTGGTGCTGATGTTTGCAGAACAAAGTTACTATTTTAGTATCATTGAACTGTACACTTTAAAATGTTCCAGGGACCGAGGTCCAGTGGTTAAGACTCTGCACTTCCACTGCAGGGGGCGCAGGTTCCATCCCTGATCAGGTAATTAAGATCCTTCATGCTGTGTGTCGTGGCCAAAAAAAAAAAAAAAAGGTCCAAAATGTCATGAGTTTTTTGCTATGTATATTTCAGGTTATATTCTACCACAATAAAAAATACGGTACGTATTTGATAATTTTATGAATTTCTCTGTCTCCCTCCCTTCTCCTCCCTCTCTCTCTGCTGTTTTCCCATATACCTCATCTCAAACTCTCCATTAAATCTAAGTGTTTGGCACATATATGTCACCTCAAATGCTAGATGTAGGTCAAAGATGTCACTATTTTAAAAAGCAAGAAAAAGCAAAGCTCACTACCTCCCATTGTTTGCAACTCAATGATAAACTTTTCAACAGCTACACTTCCCACTAGAGAGGTCACAGAGTTCAGTCTACACATTGGCACATGGATGTTCTGTTTCGGCCAAAAGAATCAGTTGGTTGAAAATGTTAATAATTTGAGTAGGCATTTCAGGAAAGCTCTGCAGGGAGAAAAAAAAAATCTGTGACTAAAACCAGGTCAAAAAAAAAAAAAAGAAAAAAATGCACTGCTTCCCCTATTTCTATTCAGATTTGCCCAGGGTCCTTAGATTATCAGGTATGAGTCTGAGCCCTCACCTCTGCCCTAGAAATCAGAGATAATGTTGCCCTTTCTTTGCTTACAGTCTCTCTTTCTCAGTGTACCCTGACCCACTGTATACTCCATTCCCAACTTTCAGACCTTAAGTTTCATTTTCTCACCTCACCTTTGGATAATAACACTTGGCATCACATATTGCTTTGGTTCGGTTTGGTTTGGTTTTTGTCTCTTTAACCACAATGTAGTCCCCCCACCCCCTGGCATTTGGCCACCATGACCTGGAACCTGCCAAGGAGCTCATGAGTGTGTCCCAGTGGATTCCCCTTAACTTGCAGGCACCTTCTCACTTCCTTTATTTCTTTGGCCATGTTGCCAGGGTAACTGGAAGATCTAGAGGGAAAAAACTAATCAGCATTAGGAGGCAAGTAGATTTCTTTAACCACAAACACGAGAAGTGAAACAGAATTTGGGGGAAAACAGGCAAAAAGAATCCAGCCCAGATGAAAAATGAACTGAGTTCCGAGCAGACTGATCCAATTTCATTCGGGGGGGCAGTGAAGTATAGTAGGTATGGGTTGGGCCTGGGGATCCGACATTTCTGGATCCCAGTCCCAGCTCAGCTCTTTACTGTTTAGGCAAGATACTTATCCCCACGAAGCCTCAGTGCCCTCAGCTGTGATAGAAATACCTGCCTCAAGAGTTTAGGAGAATTAAAGAGACAACATTTGTAAGCAATTCACTACAATGCCTGGTACAGAGTAAATTCTCAATTAAAAATAATGATAATTATAGCCACTTCCAAGTGAAGAACTAAGTGAAGAATCAGAGAGACCTGGATGACAAAGAAATTAACACTGTGTCATGTAATGAACTGAAGTTTTTATCATGGAAAAAAATAGATTCAAGAGCTATCTTTAAGTATAGGATGGGCTGTCATGTGGACAGTTTAAAAAATGTTTTATATTCCTAATGAACTTATCTACGAAACAGAAACAGACTCACAGACATGGAGAACAGACTTGTGGCTGCCAAGGGGGAAGGGGGCTGGGGGAGGGATGGAGTGGGAGTTTGGAATTAGCAGATGCAAACTATTATATATAGAACAGATAAACAAGGTCCTACTATATATAACTATATATATAGTATATATATATAACACTATATTTAATAATGTGTGAGAAACCATAATGGAAAAGAATATGAAAAGGAATGTATGTATATATGTATGTATGTATAATTGAATCACTTTGCTGTACAGCAGAAATTAACACAACATTGTAAATCAACTATACTTCAATAAAATAAATTTTTTTTAAAACTGTTTTGTATTCCTCCAATGGATAGGTTTTTAGATGGAAGGTGAAAGGGAAAGGGAAACAAATTGTAGCTCAATATAAAGAAGAGCTTTCTTTCTGAAATCTCTACCTTGATAACAGTACAACCCCGGGGATGAGACTT
Source organism: Delphinapterus leucas (assembly GCF_059928025.1). NCBI lineage: Eukaryota > Metazoa > Chordata > Mammalia > Artiodactyla > Monodontidae > Delphinapterus > Delphinapterus leucas. Next base: position 98,802,294 of record NC_143135.1, read on the forward strand.
GCACCGGCAAAGCGAGAAGGGTCTTTGGCTGGACCGTTGTCACAGAATTCAGGCCTGGAGTGGATGCCGGTGAAGATTCCTTGCAGCACTGGAATTCTGGGTCTGCTCCGTTCTATTGCTTACTGTAAATATTATCAGGTATTTACTGATCATTTCTTGAGCACCAACTTGGGGTAAGAGGAGAGAAAAGAAGGTACGAAGAAGTAGAGAATAAAGTTTCTGTTTTTGAAACATTTCGAGTCTCCTTAGGCAAACAAGATACACAGTTCAATTTAATTCAGTAAATATTTATTAAAGCTGACTTTGTGGTGAAGCCTGTGCTTGTTGGTAGAAAGTCAAAGAGGAATTGAGACAGCCCCAAGGATCCTGGAGAAGCCTACATTAGAGCAAGATGCTATACGCTAAGGGCTGAGTTTTTTGCATAAGTTCTACATGAATTCAGAGGAAGGACAAATCCTTTATTGTGAACAGGACCATAATTATGTATAAGACCTTGGTGAACACTTTGTACACACAACTCTCCTGACTAATCTCAAGAAAATGTGTCTGTATTTTGATTTGAGGACTTGCTATGAACAGGGTTATAGGACGGAAGAAATAGACACTTGCCAGATGTCAACAACCAGAAGAAAAGATAGGTCCTTCGCCTTCCGGAGTAGTGACAATAAAGGCAGGGAGTTGGGAAAACAGGAAGTGAGCAAAGGGTACCCTGCTGGGCATAATGATGAGCCAAAACAGTACCACTGACTAATTTTTAATTTTTTTTTAATTTGGTTGCTTTGTTACTATGTAGGTAGCTTAAAGATTACTCAAACCTTTGATAAGTTCCCGACATATCCAATTTGCTTCCATTACATCGTAGTTGTTTCTTTCCCAGAATTTCTGTCTTCCTTAGAGAAAGAAGAAATGAATGGGAAAGGGGGTAATATTTTCTGAGGCTTGACATCAGATACTTTACATACTTGTATGGTCGGGCCATTCAAGATGGCTATTCTCCTGTTCTCTGTACATCCCCTACTTGACCAATCCCTGCTTCAATCCTCTTAATTATGGGGCTTAATTAGTAACTGCCTATGTGCTTGCTCCCTGCCCCAGCTGCTGGTTTCCATAGTAATTGATGAGCCAACCTGACATCAATTGCCCCTATAAATTGCAGCCTCCTTCCTCCCGAAGGTTGCTGTCATGTCCTGCTTGAGGCCTGCCACACACGACGGGGGTGTTGCTCCAGGAACCTGCTTCAGATGTGTAAGATCCCCCTGTCCAATAAACCATTAATGTCTCTGTCACTGTCCCCAGGCTCTTTCTTTGGCTTCAGGTTGGACAGCTACAAGGCTTGCAGGCCTGCGGGGCACAGCCCAACAATATTTCATTCTAGTTTCTCCTGAAAACTGTTATGTGAGTATCATAATCACTTTCACTTAATCAGTGCAGAAACTGACATACAAAGGTGTGAGTAACTCACCCAAGGTAACACAGTGAAGAGGAAAGAGTTCAAATTCATGTCTGTCTGGTTCCAAAGCGTGTGGTTTTGAACTACCCTGCACTGTTTTTCCATTATGCTGATGGTGATGATGAGGACGATGGTTGCAATAAGCTAATGAACTCAAATGTAGAATCATCGTGTTCTAGGGCCAGTAGCAAGACAGTGTTAACAGTCAACACAAGAGGGACCTGTAACACCAGACTACAGGGAAGTAGAGCCACATTCTAAAGCAAGCCTGCCCACTTCTGAATTCCAGGAGAGAAGCAGTCCTGGCAGCACAGCTGCCTCCAATGTAGCCAGTTCAATGTTTCATTTTTATCTTTGATTTAAAAGTTACCCATTATCCTTTGGTTAAAGTTTAAGGAGTCTGTTAAGAAGACATTAAAATAGAGTTTGTGCACTGCCTTCAACAAAACTGCATATGGCTTAATCAGACATGATTTTATTTATTATTTTATTTAGATTTATTTGTAAGTTAGAATGGAGAAACTTCATCTTCGTGAAAAATAATTTTTTTTTTTGATGAAACAATCCAAGACACCTTAGTTTGAGTGGGAACAAGGAATTCCCTAGTATAATCCCAGTAACAAACCCGACACTTTCATTAAAGTGAAGGTAGTCAAATGAGGTCACTATGCTCCCAGCTGAGCTGTGTGTTCTTAGGGTGGGGGAGAGGGCGGGAAGAGAATAAAAGAAATCAGAGAAGAGAGGGGAAATAGAATGAGAAACAGATGGTCTCTAACTTCCAAACCGGAAACTTTTTTTGGTTGTTTACCATTTGTAATCGGAACTAAAAACAGGAGGCAGATAGAAGTGCCTTCAAGTGACAACTCACAAAACTAGTGGCTGGAAGTCAAGCCAGCAAGTCCCTCTGGCTTGGAGCAGGGGAATGGGGAGCCCTGGAGCCCTTTGCCCCACCCCACACGTGGTCCTGGCCACAGTGTTCTCCTGGCCATGGCATCTTCCAGTTTAGGGCTTGGGAATCTCTGGTCTGGGGAACTGGCCTTGCTTTGGGCTCTGTGTGTGGTTTCCCATAGTCAGCCTGATCCACATTGTAATGAGTGAAGGGGCCATGGGTCCCAAATGTAGTGGGATGGGTAATGTGTCTTCTGGTTCTTCCAAGTTCCAGTTTCATCTTTCCATTTTGCTACCACGCTGGTTTTTCAAATGCAATGTGTCCAAAATTAATTTTGCAAATTTTTGAGAATGGAATTTCTTTAGTCCTCTAGATTCAAATATTTTTCATTCACCTCCCATATCCAAATCATTTTCAATCCTCTAGAAGGGGTAGATTTACTTCCAAAATATCTCTTGAATCTAATTTTTATTTTCAGCTGCACTGCGGACATTCTATTTAAGCAGTTTTCTCACCTTGGTTTTTGTAAGATCATAATCAGTCTCTCTGTATTCCTGAAAACCGTACTGACTTTATAACAGAGAGAGAATAATCCTATGGTCCTTCAGTGTTGATGTAATACATTTAATTTAAATATATGCAGGCATAAAACTATTAACTTTTTACCTGTAGTCCTTATACTACAGACATTCAATCTTCCATATCTGCAGGTTCCATATCCATGAGTTTCGCATCTGCAAATTGCACATCCACAGATTCAACTGAATGCGGATCAAAAATATTCCCAAAAGTTCCAGAAAATTCCAAAAAGCAAAACTTGAATTTGACACACACGGGCAACTGTCCACAAAGCCCTTACATTGTATTTACAACTATTTACATGGTATTTGCATTGTATTAGGTATAATTAGTAATCTAGAGATAGTTTAGGGTATACAGGAGGACGCATGTAGGTTATATGGAAATACTATACCATTTTATATAAGGGACTTGAGCACCCACAGATGTTGGTATCTGTGGGGGTCCTGGACCCAATCCCCTGCAGATACCCAGGGACAAGTGTAACTAAAACATTTTACATTAACAAATAGACATGTAAAACTAATGAAACTAAAATACATTGATTTAAAGTGACAGTATATTGTTCTGCTGAAGCTAGTGTTAGAAAGGTGAATTTGTTCATTTTGTGTTTCACTTGCTGTTAGCTGAATTCTTTTAATTTTGAGTGTGGTGGTGGGCCACTTTTTGAGTCCTGTCACATTGTTTATTTAACAAACACCCTTGAAACTGTCACTGAATGAGTTTTTGATAGTGTACCCCATAATTCTAACACAATTTTTAATGCTTTCTTATTTACTCGCTAACGAACAGTTCCAAGTAAAAATGTACAGAGACAGGATACTCAAGAAACATGCACATCCAAGAGGCTTCATGTATCAAACTGGTCCTTTGGAATCCAGGATGCCTGCACTTCCATGTGCCAGGTAAGGCCTCAATTTCCTCGCTCATCTTTGTATAACCCTGCTTTGCAACTTCTGTTCTTTTCTGGCACCGTGACATCATATTGCCTTCACTTGGTGTTGATGCCTCATGAGCACAAATTCAAACACTAGAAAGTAAGCTCCATAAGGGCAGGGATTCCTTCCTTTCTTTCTTTCCTTTCTTTTTTTCTTTCTTTTTTCTTTCCTTTTTTCTTTCTTTCTTTCTGTCTTTTTTTTTCTTTTTTGTGAAAAACATTAAGCATACACAGAAGTAAAGAGAATATTACAATGAATCTTTTCATACCCTTTGTCCAAGTACAACCATCAACTCCTGGACAATCTCATTTCATCTATATTCTCACCCACTTTTTTCCACCCCACTGGACAACTGTGAAGCAAATCTTAGATACCATGTAAATCCATGCATAAACATTTCAGTATATATATCCCTGAAAGATAAGAACTCATTTTAAAACATAAACATACACTGTGATTATGCCTAAAAAAATGTTCTTAATATTGATAAATATCCAGTTAATGTTCAAATTTACAGAGGGAGACTTTTATCTGTTGTGTCTACTGCTGTATGCCCAGTGCTTAGAACAACGCCTGGCACATAGTAAGCGCTCAATTAATATTTTGAGTGAAGGAATGGACGTTGAACTTGAGTGGCAGAATTCTGTTATATAATGCGGTCGTTCAAATACTCCAGAATATTATAATATTTTAAGATTTTCATTAGAATAAAAACACATAATTTTAAAATTACTGTAGAATTCTCAGAGCACTGAAAATACATCCACAAATCCCAGCTGAGTAACACTGGTGTATAGATACCCCTGCCAATTAATCTTCAAATTCTTATCTTGGCTCTTCTGATATTAAAAACCTCTGGTGCTTCCTGTTACTTGCAGAGTTAAATCCAGATTTCTTGGCTGGGCATTTGGGGCCCTTGGGACTCTGACTTCAACCTGCCCAGCTTATCTCTCACTATCCTCCTCCCCCATCCTGTTCCGCGAGTCTAAGGAGGCTCTTCCCTGCTCTCCTGCTTTCTCCTCCCCGGTCCTGACCTTCCTGGCCCCTCCCCTCCTTGCTTCGCCATCACTGCTGATTGAAACCCTTCCTGTTCTTCAGACAGTCTCAAAGAGCATCTTCCTCATGGGACCTTTGGTGATGCTCCAGCTGAACTGAATTGCTCTCTTTCTTGAATTCAGCTAACATTTGATTGTACCTCTATTATCACAGTTTTAATATTCTGCCTGGTTTCGGGTTTTTGGTTGTGTTTGTTTGTTTTATTGAAGTATAGTTTATTTACAATGTGTTAGTTTCAGGTGTGCAGCAAAGTGATTCAGTTATATATATATTTTTTTTCAGATTCTTTTCCATTATAGTTTATTACAAGATACTGAATATAGTTCCCTGTGCTATACAGTAGAACCTTGTTGTTTATCAGTTTTATACACAACAGTCTGTACCTTCTAATCTCAAACTCCTAATTCATCCCCCACCCCAGCCTTTCCTCTTTGATGACCTTAAGTTTGTTCTCTATATCTGTGAGTCTGTTTCTGTTTTGTAAATGTGTTTATTTGTGTCGTATTTTAGTTTTCACATATAAGTGATGTCATATGATATTTGTCTTTCTCTGCCTGACTTACTTCGCCTAGAATGATCATCTCATTCATGTTGCTGCAGACGGTGTCATTTCCTTCTTTTTTATGGCTTAGTGGTTAGTCCACTGTATATATGTTTTTGTTTTGTCTGTCTTAACCCTCTTCCTAGACCATGAGATTTTTTTTTTTTTTTTTTTTTTTTGCGGTACGCAGGCCTCTCACCGTCGTGGCCTCTCCCGTTGCGGAGCATAGGCTCCGGACGCGCAGGCTCAGCGGCCATGGCTCACGGGCCCAGCCGCTCTGCGGCATGTGGGATCTTCCCAGACCGGGGCATGAACTCGTGTCCCCTGCATCGGCAGACAGACTCTCAACCACTGTGTCACCAGGGAAGCCCTCCATGAGATTTTTTAAGGGAAAGCTCTGGGTATTTTTTTCTGCATATTCCCTACCAGGTTTGGCTTAGAGCTTTGTGTGGTTGTTTTCAACAAACGGTTATGGATTGAGCAAAGCTAGCAGAAGCTAGTGACCTCTTTTCGCTCAAACCGTCCCCTTCTCCCTCCTCAGTTCCTTATGCACCTCAGTTTAATCTTAAAGCCCTTCACTGGTTGCCCATAGCCTTGGAGGCACGGTCTAGATGCCTTGGTGGGGCTTAGAGGCCTCAGCACGACCGGCCCTACCTACCCCAGCCTCGCTTCCTCCCATCCTGCCAACCACCTCTTACTCCTTTGGTTCCTGAACCCCGTGTCCTTGTCTGCCTCCTGCACTTACTCCATACTGTTTGCCTGAAACACTCCTAACCTTCTTCATCGATTACCATCATCTAGCTTTTAGCTTAGGTATCACTCCCTGAGCTCCTAAATCTGGCCCAGGTGTCCTTCCTGTGAATTCCCATGAAACCCAGCACATCACAATCACAGTACTGATCTGTCTGCACCATTACTGCCAGTGTCCTGGTCTGCCATCAAGAGCACCAGCGAACATCTGGAAGGTGGGGTCATAGTGTCACTCACCACTGTACTGAATTGGAGTATAGATTACACATGTTCCTGGTGGTGATGGGGGGCAGTGGTTACATGATGTGAAGTTATAGAGGAAAACAGAGGCCACAGTGAAGAGGGCCTTGCAGACCACATCGGGGAATTTGGCTTTATCCTGAAGACAACGGAGCAATGGAAGACCCTTTAAAAGGGTCTTTAGGGCTTCCCTGGTGGCGCAGTTGTTGAGAGTCCGCCTGCCGATGTAGGGGACGCGGGTTTGTGTCCCGGTCCGGGGAGATCCCACATGCCGCGGAGCGGCTGGGCCCGTGAGCCATGGCCGCTGAGCCTGCGCGTCCGTCCGGAGCCCGTGCTCCGCAACGGGAGAGGCCACAACAGTGAGAGGCCGGCGTACTGCAAAAAAAAAAAACAACAACAAAAACAAACAAATAAATAAATAAAAGGGTCTTTAGCTTGGGAAAGGCATGAGTACATTTCCTGATCAGATTTTAGAAAGAGTATTTTACCTACAGTGTAAAGGACAAACGCCAGCCAAGACTAGCTCCTCCCTGATCCCAGCTTTAAGCACGCTTGCCAGCTTGCCCTGCTCTCGGGGCATCTACATTCCAGGTCTCTCCTGACTCCCTACCCCTTGCCAGAGCTGACTGGTCCTGGGTCCTAGGGTCCTGTTTTGTGACAGCAGTTACAGAACCAATCTGCTAATGTGCTCACAGGGGCCATACATCAGTCCTTCCAGATAAGGACGTGCGATGCAAAGGGCATCGCCTGGAGTCAGGATACTGAAGTTAATGTTCATTTCAGCTACAGACAGCATGAGACCTGGGGTGAGACGCTTCTGGCTCTAACCTTCACACAAGTGTGCTGTGAGGAAAGAGGGAAAATCAAGGTGATTTTTGGTTTCAGAGAAGAGATTTTTTTTTTTCTAGCGAGGGGAGAAGGGGAATTGGGAAGGTTTCATGGCATAAGTAACATTAGAGCTAGGCAAAGGCCTAGGGAGGAAAAAATGGGGCATTTCTCAGGGAACAAAAAATTATTTATTTTTTTGGCTGCACTGCACGTCACGCAGGATCTTAGTTCCCTGACCAGGGACTGAACTGCACTGCCTGCAACGGAAGCATGGAGTCTTCACCGCTGGACCACCAGGGAAGTCCCCAGAAAATAATTTAAATGTTATCTCAAGGGTAGGTTTGGAGGTTGCTAAAGATTGAATGTTTGTGTCCTCCTCAAATTCATATGTTAGAACCTAATCCCCAATGGGATGGTATTTGGGAGTGGGGTCTTTGGGGTGATTAGGCCATGAGAGTGGAGCCCTCATGAGTGAGATTAGCACCCTTATAAAAGGGACCCCAGTGAGCTCCCTCACCCCTTCTGCCACGTGAGGACACAGAGAGAAAACAGCCATCTATGAACAAAGAAGTGAGCTCTCGTCAGACATTAAATCTGCCAGGGCCTTGATCTTGAACTTTCCAGCCTCCAGATCTGCAAGAAATAAATGTTTGTTGATTATAAGCCACCCAGTCTATGGTATTCTGTTATAGCAGCCCAAACAGACTAAGACAGCAATCTAGGAAGGTAAGATTTGATCTGAGTATTTGTCCTAAAGATCTGGGTGTCCTGTCTTCCAGACAGAGCTCAGGTGATGCTAATTTTTACTGTTTTGGCTCCCTTTTTTTTTATACTCTCAGAAGACCACCTTGTATTAACACACTATTACCTGCAAATCTATTCTTTGTTCAACTGATAACATAACAGCCCTTTGAACATTAATAGTGCTCTAGGCTATTGCTTGGTTTGGGGTCATATTCTGATTGTCTCAGAACAGGTGTAAAAAACCTATTTTAGGTGGATTCATTTGTGGATGGTAGAGCTCATGTTTGTCCAATCAGATTCTAAGTTACATGGTGACATTTTCCAATTCTGTTCCTCTGTCTGAGAGAAGAGAAGACAATACCACAGTCAGGGCCCGTGGGCCTCTGCACACCTCACGCTCTGGATGGAGTCAAGTCAGAAAGCCAGATAGCTCCACTCACTTCCCAAATCATTTTTAAGCACCTCCTTAGGTGCCCAAAGCACTGAAGAGCGCTTAGGATTTTTCCATAAGTGTGATTCTGAACTCTCTGGAAACTACAGGCAATGTTTAGGTTGGGCAGGATTAGCGGATAGGAATTCTCCCCAAATTTTTTATCATTCTTATTCCAGTTCTATTAAGGTGCAAATTGTGTCGTACACCCCCCCACACTCCCCGCCCCTCCTGTCCCCCCCCCCCGGCACACATACACTCAGCACTTTTATGTTGAGACAGACACAGAAGAGAGGGAGGTCTGGAATCTGAATCCCTAGGGCGGAGCCCCAGATCTTGCGCTTACAAGCCCTGTGACTGGAGGACAATCCAGTCCCTCAATGAACTGCAGTCTCCCACCTGTAAAATCTGTATAATGGGGGTAACAATAGTAGTAGCCATTCTGGGGTGTCACACGGTATCACAGATACGGAACGATTGTAAATGGCAACTCGATGTTCTGATGCTCCTGAAGTTGCCATTATTTATTTATTTTTTCTTCTCTCCGTTTGAACAGCTCAAATGCGACTGAGGTGGCAGGAGAGGAGTGGAAAATGGAGCACCGGGAGACCCGGGGCAGTTCATGATCAGAGAATGTGTCAGGGAAAGATACTGGGACGAGCAGAGCAGAGGCTGCAGCCAGGGTAAGTCAGAAGAAAACCAGCCCTCCTTCCTGTGTTCCTTCCTTCCTCCCCCCCCACCCCACCCCACCCCCCGCCTCCCTCCTTCTGTCCCATTTGGCCACACTTGAAGAAAATGATCAAAGAGTAGACACCTCAAGTCTTCTTCCCAGGGCCTTTGCAGTCAGGTGAGCAGAGGCTGGGAAGAATAGGCTCTTGGGGACCAGCAGGGGCATGACTGGCATTGTGGACACCCCAATGGAGACCCGATGTCCGTAAAGTGGGAAAGGGCCGGAAAGGCAGGTGAGCTGCAGAGGGCATGGGTGATGTGGACTTACTGGGTTTGTTGCACAGGAATGCTGCCCTTCTGGAGTCCTCTCCTGCCATCCTGCCTTCCAGCCATTTCTACAAAACCCTAAGAATAAGCTTCGATGTGTGTGTTTCAGTTTGGAAGGCATTTCATTTATTTTCAACAACTTTGTGTTCTAGGTAGTAGTATCCACTTGACAGGTGAAGAATCTGAGGCCCGGTGGTCAAGTGACTTGCCCAAGGGCACACTGCATGAAAGCCATAGAACCCAAACCAACCGTGAAATCCAACGACTAAACCCAGTGATCATAGCAGGACACCACTCTACACACTGAGCTGAAACGCTTGGACTTGCAAGTGGGGAAGAAGGCCTGATGGGAGGGGAAAATGGTCTTATTCATCCACCACCCCCATATGTCTTTCCCTCCCTCCTCCTGTCCTCTGCTATCTCTCCCCAGAGCATCCATCGCCCACGCCATCCCCAACCAGCTGCAGTTCTTCTGACTGCAAAACACTTCCCACTTCACATCCTGCCCCAGACCTAGTACAAAAGGCACCACAACAAAAGGAAGAAGTTAAAGGGCTCATTCCTCTTTCCCTCCCTCCCTCCCTCCCTCCCCTCTCTCACCTTCTCTCCCCAGGCTCCTCCTCCGCCCCTGCCTTCCAAACACAACAAGGCTTTTAAACCCCTTCCGACTAACAGCAAGGGATGATCATGGGGGGGGGCGGGGGGGGCCGTCTGGAACTGGCTTCTGTCCCTCTGATGGGCCCAGGAGATTTGACATTGCCAAGCATTTTAAGAAATTTACTTATTTTCATTCCTTACAAATCATTCCTGCAAAACCAGCACCAGCTCTCATTTTGTGGTTGTTCCCCTGGGGAGATTAATAACACACAAAGAGCCTTCCTCTCCAGGCTTGTGTGAGTAAGAGCCAGAACACACTCAGAAATTGGAGGTGATGGGTTGGACTCTGTTTCTACCTGTCCCCGTTTTGTTTTCCCTTTTCCTGTCCTCCTTCCCATTCTAATCCCAGTATTACACGTAGTCAGCAAGTTGGCTAGGCCCAAGCCCACTGTGAAGAACGACTCCTCTCTACAGCGGTCATAGGCTGATGATATGCCTGTTAGGGACAGTCTGACTTTTTTTTTTTTTTGGCTGCATTGGGTCTTTGTTGCTGCGTGCAGTCTTTCTGTGGTTGCGGTGAGCAGCGGCTACTCTTCCTTGCGGTGCACGGACTTACTGCGGTGGCTTCTCTTGTTGCAGAGCACGGGCTCTAGGCGCGTGGGCTTCAATAGTTGCAGCACATGGGCTCAGTAGTTGTGGCTCGTGGGCTCTAGAGCGCAGGCTCAGTAGCTGTGGCGCACGGGCTTAGTTGCTCCACAGCATGTGGGATCTTCCCGGACCAGGGCTTGAACCCGTGTCCCCTGCATTGGCAGGCGGATGCTTGACCACTGAGCCACCAGGGAAGTCCCCTGACTTTAAATATTGTCTTCTTGGCAGGTCCTGTGAGCTGATGTTGGGTTCAGAAAACATGGTTACCTGGTTTATACCTTCCCCTGGGGGCCTGGCAAGGCTTGTTCCCCACCCTATGTTTCTTGGGGAAGAAAGCCGCCTGGCTGTGTCCATCTTGTCTTCATTTTTGGTAGTGTGTGCTGACCACTGCCTGAGAGTTTGGAGGGACTAGAGCATGAGGAGAGGCTAAGAAGATGACAGACGCCTACACGGACATCCACAGTCTAAGCCCTTATGCATAAGATCCTTGCCCTCGGGGGGGCTCCTCTTCACAGTGGTGACAGGCAACTGCCTCAGATGTGAGCACTGTCACTGTGGGATGTCATTAAAGGTGATGCCCGACTTCCTCATCTGTCACATGGCAACAATACTGCAAAGTTCCCAGACTGTTGTGAGACAATTCATGTGATAACTGTAACTCACCGCATAGAGGAGGGCTATTCTGACACCCGCCCAGTTGCAGGCTCTTAGCAGGACTTCATCAACCCTGCACAATGCATGAGGAAATAATGTAAGAAAGAGTGAATGAATAAATAATGGTTTATTGTCAGTGTAAGAGGAGCGATGTGTCAACTCACCTTTTGTGGGATTTGATATGCTGCAACGCACATGTATGCACTAACTTTTTAAAATCTTCACATTCCTTTAAGTAGCTTTTTAGTTTATCTCTTTTTCTTTTTGCACACCAGGAATGTGAGACCCATTTCACCTACAGTGAACTAGGTGGGAAGTAGCAGAATGGGAACCTGAGCTCAGGTCTTCTCCCTCTAAGCCCGGCACCAGTGCCATTTCCCTCTGGAATGCAGGTCTCAGCTTCAACCTCACCCCTCTATTCTATCCAGCCAAGGTGGCCGCCTCCCCCTCACTCTCTTTCCAATTCACCTGTTTTATTTCCTTTACCTCATATATCACTTCCGCTATTGGACATCATCTTATTTGTTGCTTTTAAGTCTGCAAGCTGTTCTATGTGCTAAATTAGACCTTTGTTCTTTAATAAAACTATCACAACAGCCTTATGAATTTAGTATCAGTTTTATCTCTATTTTATGTATGCAAACTGAAATTCAGAGAGTTTAGGTTACTTTCGAAGTTTAAATAATAGTGGCAAAGTTACTCTAAGTAGAAGAGTTCAGATATTTGGTATCTGACTGCAATGGTCACGCTTTTCAATTCTGTGCTAATGTCTCCTAAAGGTGCTAGATGACTATTTTTTAGTATAAGGGTGTTTTTTTGTTTTTTGTTTTTTGTTTTTGTTTTTGCCGTACGCGGGCCTCTCACTGTTGTGGCCTCTCCCGTTGCGGAGCACAGGCTCCGGACGCGCAGGCTCAGCGGCCATGGCTCACGGGCCCAGCCGCTCCGCAGCACGTGGGATCTTCCCAGACTGGGGCACGAACCCGTGTCCCCTGCATCGGCAGGTGGACCCTCAACCACTGCGCCACCAGGGAAGCCCAGGATAAGGGTGTTTTTGTCATTGTTATTGTTGTTTTCAGAATTAACGTATAACTTCTACACCATCTCTTAAGAAAATTGGTGACATCCTAGTATCTACTGACTTCAGGAGGATTGAGAGTTACCGAAATAAATGACATAATAGACATGTACAATAATGGAATTATTCCAGTGTTTTTTTCCCTCTTGGAGACAAGCAGCAGTGTGGGCCTCGTTAATATCTGGCTTGAAAATGCATGTTCTTATTCTTCTCGACAGATTTTACCAAAGATCATTTCACCAAGAGCATATGTTGGCTGGTTATGAGGGAGAGATGGCCCAGATGTGTATTTGGGGGCAAAAGGAAATTAACAGTTTAAAACCTGCTGGCTATCACTTACCAAGCAAATACTACAGTTGACTCTAAATGATTGGAAATAGTAAACAGAGCATGGATTTCAGCTTCTGGAACTTATAACAGCGTGTTTGGGGTAAGTCTCTTAGCTGTCTGAGTCTTGCTTTTCTCATCTGTAAAATGAGGAAAATAAAACCTTATTTTCAGGAATGTTATAAGGATCAAGTGAAACAATTCATATAAACTGCCTGGTGTGCTGCTAGTGATAAGTAAACTTTAGTCTCCTTCCACTATCCCTGGTTCATAATGATTTACTAGTCTGTGTATGAGTCGTGATTATAAAATAAAGAATAAGGTCGATATTGCAAGTAAAGAGACTGGAATGCAAGCGTCGCAGTACGTCTTGGGAAGCTACCCACTTGGCCTAACTATGCTGTGTTGGCTCAAACATTTTTGGAATGCTTCTCTCTACCAGTCAGCCCTCCATGCAGAAGACATTCACAGGAAATGAAATCAACAACTTGTTATTCATCCATCTCACACTCTTACTCATCCTGAACAAGTGAATGAATGATTATTTTCAGACCAACAGATAAGGAACAAGCCACAACCCTACAACATTTTCTGGAGTGGCCATTCAGCTCTCTGGTCAAGTATCACTCAGCTTCCCTGAACTTTTTCCAGATATGCTCAGAGAAGCACTTGTTAGCAATTTTACCAGTAGCCAGTTTCTAAATGGGGAAGTGGATTGGCTCTGAGGGACAGTGTGTATTAGTCACAGAAGGCGAGGGACGGTGACATTCTTGAAAACAGAGGGGACCAGAAATAGTATTACAAATATCTAGAGCATTTCTTTCTTGAGAGAAAGGTTCAAAAACACTCGTTTTAATGAGGCTGGTGTGTAACAAGACTGATGTGGGAGTGAGGCAACCCCATTTCAGGGAACAGCAGTCCACCGGAGAAGGTCTCAAGAGCCCTCACTTACAAAACACTTTGCTTTGACTGTGAGCACCCTGAACTATGGATACTTTACTTAGATTTCAAAGGCCAACGACGCTGATGCTCTTCAAGAGTAATTACTAGCTAGATGTGTGAATGTATGAGCCTTGGGTCTCTTGCTGCCCGTGCTAGAGATTCTTTGTCGGAAGAAGACTTACATCTCCCCTTTCATCTCTAGCTGTGCTAGCTCTGCTCCAAGGCCAGAGACTATCCCCTGCTCAAATTTGCCAACTTTCTTGCAAATGCATCACTACCACTGGACAGAAACCCAAAGTCCTTTGTGATGTGAAAGGCTTAACTGCAATTCCTTAAGTACGGCTCTGTATATTTATACACACCCTTCCCTTTAGCCCTATCACCCGAAAGTATGCTTCCCATATCATGACATGTCACCCTTAAAATCTTCAGCTTGCATCTCCCAAGGACAAGAACATTCTCCTACGTAATCATAAGACCATTATCGCGCTTATGAAAATCAACAGTAATACAATAACCGCAGCCAACAGTAAGTCCATATTCATATTTCCCGAATTGTCTCAAAAATGTCCTTTTAGAGCAGGTTTTTTGGATCCAGGATCCAATCAAGGTCTGAGCATTGCACATGGCTGTTCTGTCTCTCTACTTTTCTCCCAGGTAGAGCGCTCCACTGTCTCATTCTGATCTTCATGGTGCTGGGCCCTTTAATGAGCCTAGGCTACTTGTCCTGAAGAATGTCCCACACTCTTAATGAATGACTGTTTCCTCCTCGGGATTAGATTCAGGTGACATTTCTGACAAGAGCATCGCATAAGCTGTGATGTGTACCACCCACTGCATCTCACCTCAGGAGTCACAAGTCAGAGGCACCCCATGATTGGCAATGCCAAGGTCAAGCTCTTGGTTAAGGTAGAGACCACCAGGTCTCTCCATTCTCCCTTTCTATTTAATAAATAAGCTATGGGGTGACACTCTGAAACACTATGAATATCCTACTCCCCAACAGCCCTTTTACCCAATGGCTTTAACATCTATTAGTGATTCTTAATAGAATCTGCCATTATTACACTGAGGGTTGAAAAATGGTGATTTCTCTAATTCCATCATTGTTTCCACACTCATTTGTCAGCATTGTTTTGTGAAAAACAGTTTTCCCTTTTCTCTCCCCCTTTTCCCCTTTCTTTATTTTTAAAGTATCACTATGGATTTATGGGGTTTTATTTGCTTGTTTAGCCTGCTATAATCCAATATCATCATTTGAGGGTAGAGAAGGGGGGGTGTTCAAATTGGATTTGGCTGTGGGAGCTCCTTCAGGCTGGCTCCTATATCCTTTTCATATAATCCCATTAATCCTGGGGCAATTCAAGACTTTGTGACGTAAGCTGTTCCAGGCCAACCTTGTGCTTTCCCTGCCTCTGACCCGGAATCAGCATCTCTCCATGGAGCCCTGACTCTTTTTAGTTGAGGAAATGGTGCTTAGAAATATAAATCTATGTGCTAGGTGTGCGTCCAACTGCAATTTTAAAATGCAATTTTGAAGCAATAAATTTCTAGATCTCTGCTACCCAGGCCTGGGATTACCGAGACATTATGACAGCCAATAGTAATACGGCATGACTCCAGAGGACCTTCCTCCTAAAAAGAATCTCTGTCTTGGATGCCCTTCTGAGGCTGAGGGGTGATCCGAACCTTCACTTGGTCTCACCTGAGAGATTTATCTACCACTGCTCTAAGGAACTTGCCCTACACTTAAGAGTAGCAAGTCTTAAGACATTTTTAGCCCCAGCCCAAGAAAGAAAGAAGAAATTACTAAAATGGCTCTCATTTCTGAAAAACCTGGGTTTAAGCACTGATTTACTCTCCTGCATCACTGTATTATCATGGTTACATTGCACAGTTTTTCTGAGCCTCAGTCTTTTTTTTCTGCCTTTAAGAAAAATGTATTTAATGTAGCTTCTTTATATTGTTTTGTTTTCTTGGGGGGTGATAATTAAACAAGGTATTATGCCTGAAAGTGCTTAAAAATTGTAAAGAGCTATGTGAACACTATTACTAAATGGGAATAAGAGGGTAACATTTTAGGTGGGTGGAAGCAGCATAGATAATTCAAATTCAAGAGCAATCTCAGTCTCTACTTCTTTAATTAAAGTCTCTAACTAAGGAGCAGTTTGCACTTGCATTTCTCCTCTTGGCTTCTCTTTACAGGAGCTTCTAACTAATGAGCGGAGAACAGGCCATGAGGAAGCTTCTAGGAGTGGTCTGGAGGCTCCATCCACACTCATGCTGGACACTTAGCCCCAGGAGCACCCACAAGTAGCCGGATGGGGGGGCAATAACTGAAGGCAAAGTCAGGGCCTGAAAGAATAGAGTCACTTGCCATTTAAAGACACGTTTCAGGCCTTCCCTGGTGGCGCAGTGGTTAAGAATCCGCCTGCCAATGCAGGGGACACGGGTTCGATCCCTGGTCCAGGAAGATCCCACATGCCGTGGAGCAACTAAGCCCATGCGCCACAACTACGGAGTCTTCGCACTAGAGCCTGCAAGCCACAACTACTCAGCCCATGTGCTGCAACTACTGAAGCCTGCGCGCCTAAAGCCCGAGCTCCACAAGAGAAACCACTGCAATGAGAAGCCTGTGCATGGCAATGAAGAGTAGCCCCCGCTCGATGCAACTAGAGAAAGCCTGCGCGCAGCGAGACCTAATGCAGCCAAATAAATAAAATAAAATAGAGACACGTGTTTCCCAAACAGCCCTTCCACTGAATGTTGGAGGTTTGCGTAAATATCACCTCTCTTGCTGGTTCAGGCCACCCATGTGAATGTCCCACACTCTTAATGAATGACTGTAGCAGTGAGGTCATTTTCCCTCTAAAACCCCTACAAGCCTCCAGTCACAGGTGCTCCACTTCTGGTGTGTGGCCCTTAGATCTTTCCAAAAGGATGTCTTTAAGGAGACTTGCTTTGGGGTTACTCACAGCATCATGAACCAGAGGCGTGAACTAGGCATGAAGATCTGTCTCATCACCAAGGAAGCTGAAGGAGAGAGAGGGGAGATTCTGACCAGGGCTCTGAGCCCATCCACCCAGTGGGGCGAGAGAGAGAGTTTCTTAGCCTCAGTCTCAAAATCAGGGAAGCGAGGAAATGCAATTGCATATGTGCTGTCAAGGAGTCTCTCATCTCAGCTGGAATGCAATTCAAGCCAATTCAAGAGCATTTATTAAGTGCCCACTGAGGGCACAGCTCTGGGAAAGGCACATGGAGCCTTATGGAGTTCACATTCTCCCCTGGAGGTAAGCATTAAGTATATGACATAGCCTTCACTGTGCTTAGTGCTATGATAAAGGGGGCACAGAGGACAAGGTGGGTGGCAGTTTTCATCTATGCAGTATGCGCAAGAAAGGCAGGTGATCTCAGGTAAGTCCCCTTAGAAGAGGTCGGGGGAAGAAAGAGCTCCAGGCAGAGGGAACAGCATAAATTGAGGACAGTGGCCTTTTCCAATAGGACTGGGAAAGTATGATTTACTTACTCATTTCCTGCCCCTCCCCATAATCTGTCTCCTCCCATTAACCCAGATCATGAGGTTGAAAAAGCTTCTCTTGAACCTTGAAGCTCCTCCAGCCTCAACATTAATTGCTCTAGGACTGGTAGTGAAGGAGGTTAAATAACGGCCACCCAAAGTTATCAGGTCCTAATCTCTAGAACCTGTCAATGTTTCATTGTAAGGAAAATAGGGGGTTTGCAGAGGTAATGAAATTAAGGATTTTGAGATGGAGAGAACATCCTAGATTATCTGGGTGGGCACTGAATCACAAGGGTCCTTATAAGGCAGAGGCAAAGGGAGATTTCAGACAGACACACACGGAGGAGAAGGTAACGTGCAAGACAAAGCAGAGAGAGATTTGAAGATGCTGCCTTAAAGACTCGAGTGACGCAGCCACAAGCCAAAAACTGCTAATAGCCATCAGAAGCTGGAAGAGGCAAGGAATGCATTTTCCCCTAGAACCTCCCGGAGGGTGTACAGCCCTGCTGACACCTTGATTTCAACCCAGGGACTCTGATTGAGGGCTTCTGGTCTCCAGAACTGTGGGAGAATACATTTCTGTTGTTTTAAGCCACCCAGGTTGTGATAATTTGTTACAACAGCCACAGAAATTAACAACATTCAGAGTCGTCCAAAGATCAAGCATCTCTTTTGCCCAGGGGACTTCGTTAAGGAAGAAGGGGAGGGAAAGAGGGTGGTCTGTTCTTTGCTGTATTCATCTTGCTTTTGTTTTTCAGATGATAGTCTGGTCGCTCACCCCCCGGAGATGGATCCAGCATGCCCACAGGAAACTAGCCGGCACTGGTGGTCTCCACTCTAAAGAGCCACGTTTGTGGAAAGACCTTTCCTGGATTTTTGAAGATGACAAGGCTGATTATGTCATCTTCTCTTCTGGGCTGTTTTTACAATGCTCCTCACTCAAGGCACAAGTTTTCAAGCGAATCTACATTAACACAGGCTTATGCCATGGTCCCAACAAGCTGGGAGCTCATAATCCATTGAGTGTTGTCTCCATCGGTGCCGAGTATTGAAGAGGTCCATGTGGGAGGTAAAAAGGATACAGTGATGATAGTGCACAACCCCCATGCTCAGGTAATTTAGAATTAATTTGACTAGGACCAAGCGTTGATCATCAATCTTACTGAACAGTGGACGAAAATGGACTAAAATGTTAGTTGATCACTTCTGCCTGAAATGATTTGTTTTTCCTTATCTTTTTGACATTAATTTTGTGATAAAAAATACCTCGCTGTATTGCTTCTATATTTTATAAAGCATTTACATTTAAACGAGAGAGAGTGAAAAAGTGAAGGAAAAATTAAAAGCGGCATATTGTTAATTATCCGTGAGGTTTTAGGATTTGAAAAGTGCTCTGAGTTTCAGTAGCTGGGGGCCTGGGAAGACTCCTTGGAAATTTCAAGACTTCAGTTGAGCTTGAAGAATGAGCAGTATTTTGAGATGTCACTCTAATTTTCCCTTGTGTCTTAGTCCGTTTGGGCTGCTGTAACAAAATACCATAGCCTGGGTGGCTTATAAGCAACAGAAATTGATTTCTTACAGTTCTGGGGGATGGAAGTTCAAGGGAGCTCTCTGGGGTCTTTGTTATAAGGACACTAATAATTCATAAGGAATCCACTCTCATGACCTAATCACCTTCCCAAAGCCCCATCTCCTAATCCCATCACCTTCGGGGTTAGGATTTCAACATATTAATTTTGGGGGAACACAAAAATTCAGACTATAGCACCATGGATTCTAAGTGGTTTTGGATTATGAACCCAATCATTGGGTGGTGATGGATTTCCTAATAGGGTATCAAAGCTGGGCAGACATCAGCTAGGGAAATATTACCTATAAAGAAGTCTGGTTCTGCAGTAACCCCAATTCTCCAACCCTGCTCTAATATCTGAATCTCCTCCATTTCCCCCAAATCCTGTGCTTCTGCCATGCAAGTTCTCTAAGATGACCTGACCTCTCCCATCTCTGGCCTTTGCACTTGGCATCTTCTCAGGCTGGAACATCCTTTCTTTCTTTCTCTTTCTACCCAGCCTCATCCCACCCCTAGCCTCCGTGTCTACTTAACCTCCATTCACCTTCCAGTGTCCAGCGCAGACATCATGTTCTCTGGGAAGCTTTACCAACCACCCTCCCACCATTTGGCCCCTTATAGCAACTTAGGCAAACCTCTGTCTCTCAGTCATCCTGTGTTGTCATGGTCTGATCATGCCTGTCTCCCACTAGACTTTGCAAACCTTGAATCCACCCCTGTCCTCGAGCCCGTTGCCCAGATATAGTGGGTATCCGATTACTGTAGAAGGGAAGAACTACAGGAGGGAAGAATTTTGTCTTTTACTTGTCAGTCACCGGATGATGAGTTTAGTAAAGATTATTTCAATGCCAGATTTGCTTCAACCCCTTCTACTCATGTACCTTCAAATAGTCTCAAGCAAGCCTGTGGTTCATTTAATAACACATCCAAAATAATTATCCCTGAATGAGTTGCCTATTCATATATTTTAATTGATATTAATGAATTAAGGTTCACTGTGATGTGCCCTGAAGCTAGATTCTGATGTCTTAGTTTTCAATGCCAGCTCACCACTTAGCAGCTGTGTGACCCTGGGCAAGTTACACAACATCCCTGAACCTCAATAGGTTTATCAGTAAATTTCCCATACAGATATCTGCCTGACAGTGTTGCTGATGGTATGAAATAACGACATGTGAGAGTCCTAGCCTAGAGTGACCACTCAACATATGTTTGTTCTTTTTCCTTCAAGGAGCATCGTGAACAGATTGTTGGAGGGTAGGGAACCTGGAGAAGGAGCAGGAAAATTGGCAGGAGCCGGCAAACACTGTAGTCACTGAGCTCTCTTCCGCTGCCCTGTGCTTTCCTGTGAACCAACTCATTTCATTCTCATGGCAGCCTTTTGAGATTGGGTTCTGAGAGGTGAAGCAACTCATCTCACTTTTTTAAAAATTTATTTATTTATTTTTATTTCTGGCTGCGTTGGGTCATCATTGCTGCGCGTGGGCTTTCTCTAGTTGCGGCGAGTTGGGGCCACTCTTCGCTGAGGTGCGCAGGCTTCTCATTGTGGTGGCTTCTCTTACTACAGAGCACAGGCTCTAGGTGCACAGGCTTCAGTAGTTGTGGCATGCGGGCTCAGTAGTTGTGGCTCGCAGGCTTAGCTGCTCTGCAGCATGTAGGATCTTCCCGGGCCGAGGCTCAAACCTGTGTCCCCTGCATTGGCAGGCGGATTCTTAACCACTTCGCCACCAGGGAAGCCCAGCCCATCTCACTTTTTAACTGCATCTGTTCAGTAGTATTTCCCCCTTCCCCCATTCCCCCTACCCACTCTCAGGGCCAGGAGGAAGAAGCCCTGGGGAAGCATTTGCCAATTTCCACGGTGTAAATATTCCCACTGTGGCTGATTTCCAGCTACTAATGTTTTAACGGTGGCTCCAGGTACTCCTGACAATTTAACAATGGGTTGTGAACACGGAGCTTGAGTTGGCTCTGCGCACCCACTGCCGGTCTTCATTCTCCCCTCCCTCACTATGCTTCAATTTCGCTGGCCTCCTTTATGTGCCTTTGAGTATTTTCACCTTCGAGGGTTTGCATGTGCTGCGCCCTCTGCCTAAAACGCTCCCCCTCAACCTCTTCATTTGGCTGTTTCCTTCTGATTATTCAGATCTTAGCTCTGAGGTCACCTCCACACATGTGATCTTCCCAACCCATTTCGCTAAAGGAGCTTCCTACTCTCAGTTACTTTTAAGCACATCATTCTGTTTTCCTTCTTTATAGCACTTATCATTGTATGGAATTTACATTTACTCATTTATTATCTGTCTCTTCCTACTAGAATGTAGGATCCTTGGGAAGAGGGACTGTATCCTCAGCACATAGTAGGTGCTCAGTGAATAATTGTCGAATGAATGAATTTGTTCAAGATCACATGGCTCAAAAAAAAAAAAGATCACATGGCTCATAAGGAAGAAAGTGGAACTCAAACACGGGGCCTATACTCTTGAACTCTCTGACTACATTACCTCAAGTTAACCTCAGGTAGCTTGTAGAATAATCTGGACTACAGAATAATTATGTAGCCACAGGCAACCACAAGCGAAGAAATCTCTAACGTGCTGGTGGTGGGAATATAAATTGGTGTAACTACTTTGGAAAACAGTTTTCTATTACCTTTTCTAGGCTACATTGGGTCTTTGTTGCTGCGCGTGGGCTTTCTCTAGTTGCCGCAAGTGGGGGTTACTCTTCATCGTGGTGCGCAGGCTTCTCATTGCGGTGGCTGCTCTTGTTGCAGAGCACGGGCTCTAGGCGCACAGGCTTTAGTAGTTGTGGCACGCGGGCTCAGTAGTTGTGGCGCACGGGCCTAGTTGCTCCGCAGCATATGTGATCTTCCCGGACCAGGGCTCGAACACATGTGCCCTGCATGCGCAGGCGGATTCTTAACCACTGCGCCACTGGGGAAGTCCCTCGTATTACCTTCTAAGTTGAAGATGACCCAGCAATTCTACTCCTAGAATTACCCAAGGGTAATTCTTGCACACATACAGTTGGAAACATATAAAGAATGGTCATAGCAGCAGAATCATAAAAGCAAAAACTGGGAAATAATCCAAATATGAATTAACAGGAGATAGGCTATTTTTCCTTTTTTTTGTTTGTCTTTTTTGGCCCCGCTGTGCGGCTTGCGGGATCTTAGTTCCCTAACCAGGGATTGAACCTGGGCCATGGAAGGGAAAGCACGGAGTCCTAACCACTGAACTGCCAGGGAATTCCCAGAGATGGACTATTATACAGCAACCAAACCAATGAACTACACAATATTCAACAGTGTGGATATGCCTTAGCTATATACTATTGAGCAAAAAAGTAAATCTCAAAAGATTACAAACAACATTATACCCTACTATATTAAAACAGCTTAAAAATTTCTAAGAATACTTTTTAAGACTACTCCCAGGTTCAATAAAATTATATGAAAAGGGGGCTTCCCTGGTGGCGCAGTGGTTGAGAGTCTGCCTGCCGATGCAGGGGACACGGGTTCGTGCCCCGGTCCGGGAAGATCTCACATGCCGCGGAGCGGCTGGGCCCATGAGCCATGGCCGCCGAGCCTGCGCGTCCGGAGCCTGTGCTCCGCAACGGGAGAGGCCACAACAGTGAGAGGCCCGCGTACCACAAAAAAAAAAAAATTATATGAAAAGGAAATCAGGAGAATGATGAACATGGGGTACAGGAGGAAGCTATCTGGGGTACAGGAGGAAGCTACCTGGGGTATATGGGGAGGCAGGGGATGGGCTTGTTGGAGCAGGGAGTGGTCATTTGGTAAGATACTGGTTACTGTCAAGGTCCTAACTTTTGTTTCAGGTGAAGGGTTTATGGGTGCTTATTGTATTATTAAAAATGAGTTGAGTAAACAAGTAGCTAGATGGCTAAAATTGAGCCATATATGGACCATTGATTACGATTAATTCTGTAGTCCTAAGGTCTAATTAAACAAAGAAACTGCACAAATGTCATAGGAATGGGAAGGTGAGTACTGCACAGGGAAAAACTGTTTCATTAAGCCCTCAGCAAGCATGTGCCACCTTGCTTGGTACTTCCATATTAGTGATTCACTTAATACCACAAAAACCCTATGAAGTACGTATTGTTGTTCCCATTTTAAACATGAGAAAACTGAGGTAAATTATCTTGCTTACTTTCCCAAACCTATAACCCAATCGTAGAAGGGGACTTATCATAAAATGTAGCTAAACACTTTCTAGGGTGGCTTGGGGAGATGATGGGGCATGCAACTGGGTAGGGGAGGCAGCATCTGGCACTTTTAATATTTCCATTTCCAGAATGAAGATGGAAGAAATAGTGACCTGGCCAGAGCATTATTCTACCAATGGCTTGGCATTACAAAAAATTCCCTATTTGTATAGGTCATAAGTTATTTATGTTTGCATTATGTATTATGCATGATTTGGAAATGTAACAACAAAGTACACAGACCCACAGAGATTCACTAAAATGCATGTTATGGAATTTTAAAGTAAACTTACATTTTTAAAAAATTATTAAAATATTTTATCTTGCAATCCCTGAAACCACTCTGCATTTTTAAATGGTAAAAATATTTTTCCAAGTATTTTGGTTCATGGCTGTTGTTTCCACTCTTTTTAAAAAAAATTTATTTATTTTATTTATTTATTTTTGGCTTCATTGGGTCTTCGTTGCTGTGCACGGGCTTTCTCTAGTTGCGGCGAGCGGGGGCTACTCGTTGCAGCACGTGGGCGTCTCATTGTGGTGGCTTCTCTTGTTGCAGAGCACTGGGCTCTAGGCGTGCAGGCTTCAGTAGTTGTGGCACAGGGGCTCAGAAGTTGTGGCTCACTGGCGTAGTTGCTCCACGGCATGTGGGATCTTCCCGGACCAGGGCTCAAACCCATGTCCCTGCATTGGCAGGCGGATTCTTAACCACTGCGCCACCAGGGAAGCCCTCCACTTTTTTTTTTTTTTTGCGGTACGCGGGCCTCTCACTGTTATGGCCTCTCCCGCTGCGGAGCACTGGCTCCCGACGCGCAGGCTCAGCGGCCATGGCTCACGGGCCCAGCCGCTCCGCGGCATGTGGGATCTTCCCGGACCGGGACACGAACCCGTGTCCCCTGCATCGGCAGGCGGACTCCCAACCACTGCACCACCAGGGAAGCCCCCTCCACTCTTTTAAATCAAGGTTTTTGGAGTTTTGGGGGGAGGCTTTGTTTTTTGTTTTTCTTTTCCCTCAGGTTATTTTTAAATTTTATTTTTATTAAAGTATAGTTGATTTACAATGTTGTTGATTTTAGCAGTACAGCAAAAATTATAGTACAGTTATACATATATATACATTCTTTTTCATATTCTTTTCCATTGTGGTTTATCACAGTGTATTGAATCCTGTGCTATACAGTAAGACCTTGTTTATCCATTCTATGTATAATAGTTTGCATCTGCTACTCCCAAACCCCCAATCTATCCCTCCCCTAACCCCCTCCCCCTTGGCAACCACAAGTCTGTTCTTTATGTCAGTGAGTGTTTTTCTGTTTCGTAGATAAGTTCATTTGTGTCTTATTTTAGACTCCACATATAAAAGTGATGTCATATGGTATTTGTCCTTCTCTTTCTGATTTACTTGGCTTAGTATGATAATCTCTAGGTCCATCCATGTTGCTGCAAATGGCATCATTTCACTCTTTTTTATGACTGAATAATATTCCACTCTGTGTGTGTGTGTGTGTGTGTGTGTGTGTGTATACCACATCTTTATCCATTCTTCTGTCCACGGCCATTTAGGTTGTTTCCATGTCTTGGCTATTGTAAATAGTGCTGCTAGGAACATTGGGGTGTATGTATCTTTTCGAATTACAGTTTTGTCTGGATCCCTCGGGTTTTTACGGCTACTTAATTTTATATTGTTTCTTGGAAATAAAATTTCCCCTTAAGTTTCCTGTACATTTCCTTTTGTATACAAAAAGGAAGTTATGTGAGAAGTGGCATTAACCTTTGATTAAGCTTGTACTGTTTATTTCCCAACACTTCTATTGTCTTGTGGCAAGTCAGGGACACAGACCCTTCGGCAGTGACATTTAGGATGAGGCTTTTCCAAGGAGGAAGCATACACAATGGAGTGTCTCCTACGAGGATTCCAAAATAGACACGCTGGGAGTTTTGTTCAGAGACGGACAAAAGAGAAGTGAAAATAGACTCCGCCGCTCTCTCTTTCTTCCTTTTGCAGTTGAGGGAGAGATCTTAATTTTTTCAATGTATGAGGAAAACATAAGTTTTTTTAGTGGTTTGGATTGATGCTCCTAACTTTGTTTCAGCCTTACCTTTTCCTACCGTATACAAGGCTTCACAGATTCAACAACCCAGTAGTAATTGTACAAGTATAGGCTTCCTGCGTGCCCAGCGCTGTGCTAAGTCCTACAGACAAATTCAAGACTGTGAAATAGTCACCAATCTCCAGATCCTTAGACATGTTACAGCTGTGCCTCAGGACAGAGTAGAAATGATATGACTCCTTTTAAATTTAATTTTTTTAATTGAGGTATAATTAACATATAATATTGTGTAAATTTAAGGTGTACAACATATTGAGTTGATGCATTTATATTGTAGTATGATTTCCACTGTAGCATTTTGTCAAGTCATATAACTATCATTTCCTCTAGTGGTGGAAACAATGTGACTTTTTTTTTCTTTTTTATAGAAGTATTGTTGATTTACAATATCATGTTAGTTTCAGGTGTACAGAACAGTGATTCAGTTATATATATATATATATATATACACACACACACACATATCTTCTTTTTCAGAATCTTTTCCCTTATAGGTTATTACAAAATGTTGACTATAGTTCCCTGTGCTCTATAGTAGGTCCTTGTTGGTTATCTGTTTTATATATAGTAGTGTGTATCTGTTAATCCCAACCTCCCAGTTCATCCCTCCCCCCACCCCATTTCCTCTTTGGTAACCAGAAGTCTGTTTTCTATGTCTCTTTCTGTTTTGTAAATAAGTTCATGTGCATCATTGTTTTAGATTCCACACATAAGCGATATCATATGATATAACAACAGGACTTTTTAAAGTTTGTTTTACCCTAACATTCGACCTGTGTGGACCCTTCTCCCCTCCCCCCACCCCACTCCTCACCTGTCCCTCCATTCCCAGCAACCTTGGCCCCTACTCACCAATCCGACTTCATTCCCCTTTTACTTTCCCTC
This sequence comes from Delphinapterus leucas, assembly GCF_059928025.1. Classification (NCBI taxonomy): domain Eukaryota; kingdom Metazoa; phylum Chordata; class Mammalia; order Artiodactyla; family Monodontidae; genus Delphinapterus; species Delphinapterus leucas. The sequence continues at coordinate 98,828,288 of NC_143135.1, forward strand.
TTGTTAAATTATGGTCTCTCAGAACAAAACTAGGCGTTAAAGATCATCTAGTTCAGTGTTTTTCAAAATGTTTTTTAATCCTCTAAACCATCTTCCCATAGAAAACCTTATATAAAATCCCCAAGAGGAAGAGAGGATGCCATGTTTTGCCCACTCCAACTTTCAGCTGACAGCACCAACCCCTGCCCACAAGAGTCCCCGAGGGTCCCCAGGCAAAGTTCTAGGAATCCCCAGCTTAAGCCCCTCATTCGGCAGATGACGAAGCAGATAAGTTCTCTATCCCTCTCATTTGGCCTAGAGAAGGATAGAGAACTTATCTAAGTCACAGCCAACACCTAGGCGTCCCAATTCCCAGCTCTGGAATCTTCCCATGCCGCTTCCTTTCTTTCCTTATCGCATAGTTTCAAAACCTTCTGGCCATGAGGAATTCCCAGGAAGTCTAGGGGCTGATGGCATCCCAGTGGTTTGAAAAGTGCCTTTGACAAAGCAATATCCCAACCTTTGGGACTGGAGACATTCTGCAGACTTTAGTGCCTGTGCTTAATGGGATCTCTTGACCTTTTCTCGAGGACAGAGAGAAGCAGAAGGGAAAGACACAGGACACACTTTCAGAAATTATGAGTGCAATTAACTGGGCCCGCCTGGGTATCCCTATGGCCTTGTCAGAAGGGCTGCCACACCAAGAAAGTGGCTGGGGCAGCGGGCGTGCAGTTAAACAGTGCCCACATGAACAGAAGGAGGTTTGTGGGGAATTTCCTGGTCCACTTATTAGGACTCCACGCTTTCGCTGCTGAGGGCCCAGGTTCAATCCCTGGTCGGGGAACTAAGATCCCACAAGCCGAGTGGTGCTGCCAAAGGAAAAAAAAGAGGCTGTGGTCCAGGGTGGATTCGGACATGACCTGTGGGTGCAGGGGAACATGACAACTTGTTTCCCTTCTGAGGGAGCAGCTTGATGCTGATGTCAGCTTCCTCACTGTGTGAGGCCCCCTCTCTCCTCCCCACTGCTGTCAGATATCCTGTCCAATGAATAGTCATTCCTCTTCTCTTTGTCATATAACAATATAGACTTTTATAAAGCTTCCCCTAGCTTTTCAAAGTCGGTACAATTAAAGCACAATGCATCTTAATTGCTAGCACCTTACTCATGCAGAACAAAACAGCTGCAGTCTTAAATAAAATGAGTGCTGGCACTGGGCTGAAGCCTGATGAGGAAGCCGGGATGGGATTTCTGTAGAAGTGCCTCAGACAAAACAGTTTGAGTCTAAGGTGTCTGGTTTTTCCATAGTGCTTTTTTCCAGGCTACCTAAAACTATTTTTATACCCATCATTTCCTCTCACAGTTTGCCTAGAGGAGGGAGAAAGACAATTCAATTTTTCTAGAGAAACAGAGATCCAGCAATTCTGTGTCAAGGGGGATAGGAGTGAAACTGAGTCCCCGTAAAAATGAGTTCCGTTACCAAGTTTATGACTAATCTCTCTATCCAAAACTTTCCTTTCTTGTCCCCTGACTTCAGTCCTGTGCGAACTGAACACTGATCAACCAGAGTCAGATGACTGAAATTGCTGTGGTCGATAACATCGTTAACGTACTAAAATTGCTGTTGTTGATAAAATTGCTGTTGTATCGTTAGATATCATCATTAACGAACAAACCCAGGGTTCTCCAGGGCAGGAGGAGCTAACAGGCCCCCCCGAGCCATGGACCACGTGGCCAGAGGATTGTAAACCAGAGACATCCCGACTCCGAGAAGAGGATTAATCCCAGCCTCTTTGTTCTTCTTTAGAAAAAAACAAAAACAGAAAAAACCCAGGGAATTCACTGGCGGTCCAGTGATTAGGACTCAGCACTTTCACTGCTGTGGCCCGGGTTCAATCCCTGGTCAAGGAACTAAGATCCCACAAGCCGTGTGGAAAAAAGAGAAAGAGAGAGAAACCAGAGAAACCCTAACTCTGAGATCAAATTGGGATGGATCTGAGGCTTGTCTCCCACTTCCTTGCTTGGTGCCCTGAAATAAACACTCTACTTTCCTTCACCACAATCTGGCGTCAGTAAACTGGCTTTGCTACACCTTGAGTAAGTGGACCCCAATTCAGTGCGGTAACAGGAGGAGTAAAAAGGTTATTATTTGACCATGTTATTTTAATAACATGGCATCTCTTCATCATCATAGTAATGGCAGTAAGTGGTTGTTTGGAAAAATTTTAAGGGTTCAAACCACTTACTGGCCATGTGATCTTGGAGAAGATGCTTATCTCTGTCTCCTTCAAGATCTTGATTTGTAAAATGGCCAATGGTAATATGGTGGTACCTACGTCATTGTCTTGTTAAGGGACTAATGAGTTGTATGTGTAAGACGCTAAGAACAGCATCAGTTCTCAGTAAATTTCAGTTGTTATTTGTGTGGTACTTATGGTTTACAAAGTGCTTCTACAGACATTAACGCTTGACTAGGCTCCAGATCATTTGACTCCCAGCCCAGGCATTTGGAAGAAATTCAGAATATCAGGTAAGGTCCAGCGTCGTTTACCGAACACGTCCCAGGGAGGCTAGTCTACTAGGTATGATTTGTCTCTTTGCTCCATGCCCAGGAGAAGCCCTCTGCATGGCTTCAGGACACTTGCTGTGCCAAGGCAGAAGCCCCCACCCAGGAACTTTTCCTCATCCCCTACACAGCAGGAGACAGAATTATGCACATTGTTGCTTACGCCCCAGTAGTCCTTATCTCCCCACTTCCAGACACCACTGGATATTTTTTAGAAAACAAATTCTGGGCTAAGAGAATTAAGCTGTGTCATTTCCCCTGGTAAAACCCTTGGACGCTTTATAAAGCAACATCAAAAAGTTGCTCCTTGGGAGCCGGTCATCATCCCTCCCCCATGCTCCAGGCAAGGGGAGGAGCTGACATTTTTGGAGAACCCAGAGTGTGTAAGGTTAGTTACTATGATGCATACAGATAAGGACACGGGGCTGTAGAGAGTAGAAACAACTCATCCAAGGCACCAAAAGCTCTGGCTCTGACTTACCAGCCCTACAATCTTCCTCAACCTCTCTGAGCTGAGTTTTCTCTTCTGCAAACTGGGATAATAATCATACACACCCCATAGGGTCATAAAAATTCAATGAGTTAATTCATTTATTATCCTGAACACAATGACTGACACATATAAGAGCCCAATAAATGTTAGGTGGTGTTATAATTATTATTATTACCTGAAAAAGAGCAGCCGGGGTTTACTCTCTGCCTTTTGCATTACACCAGGCAGGGTCCTTGTCCCTGACTGAGGACCGTAAGTTTGTCTCCGAATGGAAGAGCTTTAACATCCCCAAGCCAAGTTCATGGTGTGGGGCACTGGGGAGTAGGGATGTCTAGGACTTCCACCTTCTTTGAGGTGGGAGTAATTTGAGCCAAACTATGATGCAATTTACTTATTCGTCACTGCTGAGCAGCGATGCTCCAGTCGTTACTTTGAATACTTTTATTGACGGGGTACTCATTTGCTGTTGAAAATCAACCCATTCCACGTTGCACACCTCTTACAATTAACAAGTGTTCTTTCTCTGTTCCGGCTCCCTCCACCCTCCTCCACTTCCCACTTCCTTCCTCTCCGCCTCCTTCTTCCTGGCATCTTCCCTTCCCTCTTCTTTCTGCCCTGTCCTTTCCCTCCCTTCCTCTCCCCTCCTAGGTCGAGAGCCCCAGGTTCCACCCTTTGCCCTGAAGTCACCGTCTAGGCCACGGAGGTCACAGAGAACACAGAAGGTCTTCAGTGTAGCCCCTTAGCCAGCAGATGGGAACTTGGTCTCCAGGAGCCATAACCCAATCCTCTGGGTTTTGCAGGGTCTTTGGGAAGCAAAACGTTTTATCTGGGCCTCATGGCTTGGCCTTCTGGTGCATTAATGTCATCCATCAGTTCGCCCAATTTCCATTATTAAAACCCCGTCTAGAACCACAGGAAACTTGAAATGGGTTGATCTGGTGTCTTGAGGCCCAGCTGCCCCTTGATGGCAGCCATGGAGAAGCTGGAGCGCTGGGAGTGACTCTCCGGAACCAACTGGAACCAATGTACACAGGCAGCCCTCGCTGGTTCGAATCCTCCGCTCAGAGCACCTGGACTCCACAGCTTGCGGGAGCAGCCGCGGGCTGCGCTGCCGCTTTAAGAGAGGGGCGGGGCCCGGGTACAGGCCAGGCAGGGCCGGCCCACAAGGCTCCTTTTCCTTTTTGATCCATTCAAAAATTACTCAGTGCAAATTCCCGGACTGCTGGGAGCGGAGAAGGAGAGGGGCGGAGGAGAGAGGGCTGCTGCGGGCGCCGTGCAGGGGGCATCTGGGCCCCGAGGGGCTGACGGCCGGTCGGGGAGAAGCCGCTCGCGGCGGGCCGTTCTGGCTCCGGTGGCCTCACCAGGAAGCGTCAGTCTCGACACCGGGGAAGATCCGAGCGCCGCCGCCACCGCCTCCCTCCCGGCACCGGGTCCCCGAGCCCCCGCCCCGGCTCCGGGCCAGTCCTCCGCCCTCCGGGACCCTCCGGCTTGGGCGCCTTCCCGGGCGATGGCTGGCCGCTGAGCATGGCTCAGTACGGCCACCCCAGCCCGCTCGGCATGGCTGCGAGAGAGGAGCTGTACAGCAAAGTCACCCCGCGGAGGAACCGCCAGCAGCGCCCCGGCACCATCAAGCATGGATCGGCGCTGGACGTGCTCCTGTCCATGGGGTTCCCCAGAGCCCGCGCGTAAGTGGCCGGGCTCGCCGCCCGGGCGACCCCTCCCGCCCCAAGCGACCGGCCCTCGGCTTCGCTCCGGCTCGCCTCCTGGCGCCTGCCCGGCGGGCGGCGCGTTCCCCGCTGCCCACGACCTGTTGGGGGTAGTTTGGGCGCGCGGGCGGCCCGGGACTCGGTTCCTCCTGGCGGGGGTGCAGGGGAGGGCTCCGCGCCCGAGCGCTGGGCTGGGGGCTTGCTAGCGATGACTACGGTGAGGCGTGCCTAAGGGTGTGGGATGCCTAAGGGCGAGGGCACAGGGTTCGAGTCCCGGGTACGGTGGCCCGCGCCCGGCCTCAGAGGGTGGGGCTAAGCGAGTCTCTCCCGGGCTCCCCGAGGTCTCCAGCGCTGAGCCCCCGGGGAGGCGGGGCCCCACCGAGGATTCGGGCACCCTCTCGATCCGGAACGCCGGGCTGGCTTGGGATCCTCTGATGGCTGGGAAAGGGCAAGGCACGGCGGGGCAGGGAGGCCGGCGCTCCCACTCTGCGGCTTCCAGCTCCGGATGTCGCTCTCGGGTTCTGCCTCCCTCGGAGTAGGAGGGGCGGGAGCGTGGGGATTGCCTCGTGTTCATTGATGGGGAGGATGGAATGAGAAGGGGAAGCACTTCCCCCAGGGGCCCTGGGTTCTCGTCAGCGGTGACGGCAGCGCAGGAATCTGTGGGTGCCTGAGAGTGAGGGGGGGAGCAGTCCTCCCTCATCCTTCTTCCTCCGGGAGGGCGGGGTAGGGAAGGGCAGAGAGCGCGCAGGTGGCTGCCCCAGCAGCTTGCTGGGAAGAGGCCTGGTCGCCGGCACCAGGCAGCAGCGGCAGCAGGAGTCTTCGGAGGCTGGCTGCCCAAGGCCGTGGGGCTGGAACGCTGCCTGGGAAGAAGACAAGGCCGGGTGGCCAGGCCCTTCTCCCTCGGTTAATTCCTCACATGCAGCTTTCTTAGGCTGGGACACAAGGCCTGGGATCCTTGTAGGGCGCTGCTTCTTTGAATGACATCACCTGAGCAGGGAGTTGGGCAAACTTTATCAGAAAGGGCCAACTTGACGAAAGTTTGTTTTCTTCTCCCTTCTTTCAGGTGATAATGCTAGGTCTCCCTTACTTGGCCTCTGGGCAAACCTTTATTCTTTACTATTAACTTGGCTGTAATCTTGATCAAAGCTGATCCCTGATTTTATCATTCCACCCAGCCTGCTGGGACAGGTCCGAGTGGCCTTGGAAGGCCATAAAATGGACTGACATTTCTGCCTCCTACTAACTTCCAGTTGCTGACGCCAGAGTTACAGGGAGGAGATGTGGTGGGCTCTGCCGGTGTGTGCCAGGTGTGGAAGCTGCAAGTCAGGTCCTTCGTGTGATGGATGTGCATAGCTGTCCTTAAGAAGGGGCAGGTAGGGGCCAGCAGTCTGTGGGGCAGGGCTGCAGAATTAGCACAGCCCCTGGCATTCGCCTTTTCTGAAATGAGGCCAGCGTTAAGGACCTAAATTGCTTAATTAAGGGAAGAAATACTTAACTGAATTCTTCAGACTGTGGTGTTTGCTCTTTGAGGTGGCTTTAACAGGACATCTTCTTTCCTGCACTGGGTCCAAGAGGCCTTGGCTATGTGCTGAAACATTAAGATGATGGTTTCATTTTGGCTTGTTCAGTCCCTGAGATCTCATAATAACTAGCATTTAGTGAGCACTTACTTTGTACTGTTCTAAGCACCTCACATTTATTATCCATTTTACCCTCCCAGCAGCCCGGTGAGAAAGGTAATTATATGCCCATTTTATGAACTGGGGAACAGAGGTTTAGAGAGCTTGCATAACTTGTTCAGGGTCACAACAGTGAGCAGTGAACCTGGGATTCAAACTCAGGCATGTGTCGGTTCAGCTCAGGCCTCACATCCAGGACCAGGATGTAATGAGTTAATGTGGGTAAAACACTTAGAGCAGTGCCTGGCACACAGTGGGTGATCTTTAAGTGTTAGCTACTGTATTAGTTTCTGTTTTAACAAATTACCCCATTCCGGGTTGTTTAAAAACACAGAAATTTATTCTCTTACAGTTCTGAAGGCCAGAAGCCCTAAATCAGCATACCTGGGCTGAAATCAAGGTGTTGGCAGGGCTCTGCCCCCTCCGGAGGTTCTAAGGGAGAATCTATTCCTTGCCTCTTCCAGCTCCTGGCGTCTGCTGGCATTCTTTGGCTTCTGGCAGCATCCCTCCAATCTCTGCCTCTGTGGTTGCCTTGCCTTCGTTTCTTTCTGTGTCAAATCTCCCTCTGCCTCTTTCCTATGAAGACACTGTGATTGCATTTAGGGCCTCCCCAGATAATTCAGGATAATCTCCCCATCTCAAGGTCTTTAACTTAATCTCATTCACAAAACCCTCTTTTTAGCCATAAGGTAATAATGTTCACAGGTTCCAGGAATTAGGGCATGAATATTTTGGGAGGAGCCCCTTTCAGCCTATCACAGCTACTATTATTACTAGCACTGCCTCTCTTTACTGGAAAGGTGACAGAGTGGGTCATGATGAAACATCCTGGGGAGGGGGGTAGGCTTGCTGTTCTGTCTTCTCAAATTCTCTGTCTCGGAGCGTCAGAGCCCTTGGCGGTCATCTGATCTAGTCTACTCCGTACCTGGGCTGGCATCTCTTCTACTTCAGCCAAGAGAGGCTGATGTGGTCAGCCTTCCTCTTAATAACTTAATCAGGTCAGTAAGAAGAGGGACTTCTCCCCAGGGCCATCTGAGATTCCAGAGAGCAGACTTTTTTTTTGAATTTGTTTTATTTATTTTTTATACAGCAGGTTCTTATTAGTCATCCATTTTATACACATCAGTGTATACATGTCAATCCCAATCTCCCAATTCATCACACACACACACACACACACACACACACACACACACACACACACCGCTGCTTTCCCTCCTTGGTGTCGGTACGTTTGTGCTCTACATCTGTGCAGAGAGCAGACTTTTAACTTCATTTTGGAGAGTTGTGAAGAAAGAGAGCAAAGGCACCGGGCTCCACTTCTGAGAAGCCTCTTTCTTAGGCTTTAAGCCTGGAGGAAGGAGCGTGATGAAATGGAAAGTGGGAGAGAGCAGTGATGGTTTCCCGGATTCAGGAAGACCAGGCTGTGATGTTTCAAGAAGGAATGAGACCGAGGTCTGGAACACAGCCCTTTGGAGGGAATGGTGGTAACCAGGGCTGGCAGCTCTGGTTTCCCTTCTGGGTGTAACTGCGTCTGATCTTGTGCAGCAGAAAGAAGGGCCCTTCCACTGGGCTCTGGGTGGACCGTAGAGAGCACCCATGCCAGCAAGGCCCAGGTCCCGTGCAGCCTGTGCTGTGCTCTGGCCTTGGAAAAGTCACTCAAGCCCTCAGGGCCTGGCTGGCTCCCTCTGAGGGGAACAGGATTAATTAGCGCGTGCTTATTAAGTGCTTGACAGCTACTGAGAGGAGTCGGGTATGTTCCTCTAGCTCATTATGCCCCTGGAACCGTGCTAGGTTTTTTCCCCCCAATCGTATGACCTTTGGTCCAACTTAGACGCTGCTGTAGAACAGCAGCCATGTGGAGAAGGTTCGAGAACTGGCCGTTTATATCGTGTGTGTGTGCGCGTGTGCGTGTGTGTGTGCATGTACGCACACACGCAAGCACAAGGCAGGGAGGTGTTAGGGAGGCCTCAGGAAGGAAGCTTTCAAGGGGCCAAAATGGCCTGTCCCTTCCTTTTTCTTTCTATGCCCTTAGCTCTTCCTTTTCCCCAAAGTTCTAAAAATAAAGGCCCAGCTTTGTCAAGACTGGAGTGAGGTAGGTTGGAAGGAAAAGGAAGAGTGTGTGTGCTGGGAAAGGCCTGGGGCCAGGAAGGGCCCGAATGGATCACCCAGGAAGGCAGGGTGAATTCTGACCGAGTGTTGCCGTTTTTGTTGTTGTTGTTGTCTTTTGTATCTTTTTTCTTTTTTTTAAATTTTTATTGGAGTACAGTTGATTTAGAGCGTTGTGCCAGCCTGAGGTGTACAGCAAAGTGAATCAGCCATAATACACATATTGATATGTCCACCCCCCGCCTCGCAGGTTCCCCTCCCACAGCGGCCAGCACAGAGCCCTGAGTAGAGTTCCCTGTGCCACACAGCAGGCCTCTGTTAGCTATCCGGTTTATATATAGTAGTGTGTATATGTCAATCCCAGTCCCCCAATTTATCCCCCGCAACCTTACCCCCTTGGTGTGTTGCTTTGTGTTCCCTACTTGCTTTTCTTACTTGCCTCTGGTTTTGGGGGGCAGCGGAGGCTTCTCTGCCACTGGAACTCTGGGAGCAGCCACCCAGCAACTGAATTTGATGAGGCCCCACTGACACAACTCTGGCCTTTTGTTTTGGTTCCATTCGTTCGAGACTGCCTATGGCTAATACTTTGTCTACAGCGCATGGCTCTCGAATGTTCTCTAATGATTGAGAAGTAGAATTTTACAAAAGGACCCTCTGGCCGGGGTCTGATGCCCTGAGGCCTAGCCCAGCTTCTGACGGACACTTGAAGCATTTAGGTCTTCTGTTGAACCCCTTTCCTCAATATCCTGTTGAGCTTCTGTGCTGTGTAACTCACGAGGCTTTGTGAAGACCGAATGAGCTGAGGGGCAGGAAGGGACTTAGAACTAAGTTAAAAATATAATCTGGACCCAAGGTAGATAGGATTACGGTATTATGGTGTTGGATGAAAAGAAAAGGAAGGAGGTGAGATCGTGGTGGTAAATCTCCAGCAAGGATTTACATGTGCTGTTAGGTTGTTGATATCTGAACAATGCCCAGCGAAAGAGCAGGACAGTGGCGGAAGGAAGGAGCTGGACTAAGTGCCTTTGACTTTGCTTTGGACAGTCAGCATAAGCTATGCATCACTGCCGAAAGATAAAAGCAGCTCGGAGCTGGCAACACAAGGAACTGAGAGGCATCTTGCAGAGCCCGTGAATTCAAGCATCCGGTTTCTCCAGCTTACCTGCTGGTGGACATTGGATCCCCTGAAAGTACCTGGTCAGCTCAGCATCTCTGAATCGTGGCTGATTCTGGGTGGGTGCTGCAGCTGCGTTCCCAGGGGCCTTGGGCAGAAAGAGGAGACCAACCAAAGCCCACGTGGAGTGAAGGGATCTTAGAGGTGGATGGAGCAAGCAAGTCTCTACTCCATCCGTCATGGCCGTTCACCCACACAGCACTCCCCCCTTAAACGTGTGTGTGATTTGTGGGTGAAAAGTTGCTCTCACATGCCTTAAATATCCCTCTTGACCTTGAGAAAAGCCTCACTTTATTTATTTATTTTTAAAATATTTATTTATTTAATTTATTTTTGACTGTGTCGGGTCTTAGTTGCGGCACGCGGGCTCTGTAGTTGAGGTGCATGAGCTCAGTAGTTGTGACATGTGGGCTTAGTTGCTCTGCGGCATGTGGGATCTTGGTTCCCCAACCAGGGATCCAACCCATGTCCCCTGCATTGGAGGTGGATTCTTAACCACTGGACCTGAAAAAGTCCTGGGAAGCCCTGAGAAAAGCCTCGTTTTAAAGATTAGGTGACTTAAGTCTCAGAGGACTTCAGGGGCATGCCCTGTGTGAGGCCATGTTGCCATGACAGCGTTGGTCTAGAACTGCAAGTCCAGTGAACTTCCCAGGCTACCCAGAGGACCTGGCTCCAAAGGAAAGACCTTGGCATACATTCATTTTTCACTTTACTGAGGTATAATTTATGTACAATAAGCTAAACCTATTTCAAGATTGATGAGTTTTGACAAATAAATACACCTGTGGCATCACCTCTGCAAGATAGCACGTGTCCTTCGCTCCTGTAAGTTTCCTTTTGCCCCCTTGCAGTCAATTCCTTCTCCACCCCTATCCCTGGGCAAGCAGCGACCCACTTTGTGTCACCGGAGATGAGTTCACATTTTCTCGATTTGCATACGAGCGGAATCATACAATGCCTACTCCTGTGCCTGCCTGGCTTCTTTCCTGATATTTATGAGACTCATCCATGTTGCATGTAGCAGTAGTTTGTCTCCTTTTATTGCTGAGTAGACCTTGATGTATTTGGATGGGCTAATAAGGTAATTATAACCCCTTGCACACAGCGTCTGTGAAAATTTCCTGTTATGCCCTAATACTACCTTAGATTTTTAGAGATGACAAAGCAGATTCATGTACCTAATCACTGTTAAGTTTCAGACATTGATAATTTCATGAGAAAACAGGTTCAAATTAAGTGCCCCAGAGAGTGAAGAGCATCCTGCCTCATGACTCTATCCTGTGGTTTTTGTCACTACCCCGCCCTTGGCGGCCTCAAACTCTAACTGCTTTTCACTGAGTGGACAAGAATGCTCAGCGCTAAGGGCTTTGCTTTTCAGAGAGGCAACAAACCAAGGGAACCCTGTGTCTCCCACCAGCTCTGCTCCTGCTGACAGTGGAGGCGGAGCTCAGCGCCCCCCTCGTCCGGGCGGGCATCTGATGTGCATGTATGTGAGGGTGTGTCCCTCTTCTAGGGCAGGCAGGAACTGAAGAGACCCAGTCACCCTCTGCCTGATACACAGACGTCTCACCGTGGCAGCTGTTGGCACAGCCTGGGTTTGAATCCCAGCTCTGCCTCTTCCCAGCTGGTGACCTTGGGCACGTTGCTGAACACCCTGAGCCTCAGTTCACCTGTCTGTACACTGTTGATAATGTTGACTGAAAAAAATGCCCAACCTAGAAGTTGAGGATTTTGTTTTGTTCGGGGGACTTGCTGAGGACTCAAGCCCGAGAGGCAGCCTCTCAGATAGCTCTGGGGGATGGCTCTCAAGAGGTGAGGGAGGACCCAGGGTATATAGGAGTTTTGCTGTAAAAACCAGGTGGTCAGAACATCAAAAGATTACTATTAATTAAAGAAAACCAGACATCTCAAGTTAATGGGTTTAGCACTTTTCTATGTATGGGAAAATGCCAAGAGTCTGGGTTCACTGAAATCATTCCTTGGAAATGCACCTCAGCTGTCTGGGGCCAGGATCCTGCTTTTCTCCATCCTGAGTCCCCTCAGGGTGCACAGTTGGGGACGGGGACGGGGACTGCTGCAGTGGCTGCTGGCTTGATGGCTGCAGCATCCTTTGTTTACTGAAATGGCAGGTGACATTCTTCGTCCACAGCAATAATAGTATGTAGCTCTGTAGATCCTTGTGAGGGTTAAGGGTGCAGAAAACAGTTGGGGAACGCCTGTAATCCCTCAGTGAGGAGGGAGGTGTGACTGCTACTCCAACGGTGATTTCATTCCACGTGTCTCCCTTTGTCTCAGGGTTCCCGGTTGTCCCCCACTTTTACATCTCTGCTCCTCACTGAGCTGTGGCCGTGGAGTAGAGGCTGATAGCCTCCTTCCTCAGCATCTTGTCCCCGCAAACTGCCCTGGGGTTGCCGGCCGAGTGGAAGCAGGCCCCCGGAGCAGAGCAGGGCCATCCAAACTGCTGACTGTAATTAATGGCCAGGCTGGAGATTTGAAGGGGTACCATATGGTTGTCTTCTGATTCATCTCAAATGGAATCAGACTCCAGCCCTAGAGAGAAAAAAATAAAGTGCGCTGAAGAACGGCTCCTGTATGTGACGGGCAGGGTCCCAGGCAGGACAGAGTTGCTGTTGGGAGAATGAGATGGCTGTGGCCCCCTCAGGGCTGAAAGCCCTTGTCTTCTTCATTGGGAAGTTCTCCAGGTTCCACTGGGGGTTTTCCCAGAGATTTATGGGAGAATCTCTGAGTTTTCTCTTCCCTGGAAGATGGAGGGATAGATGTAGCAGCAGCCTGTGTCCTCTGGACCTTCTGTCGAGAGCTCAGGCTATGTACGTGACGTCTGTCCTTGTTGGTCCTCTGGCTAACATCCCGTTTTGCTGGTGACTTTGCTGTCATGTTCTTTCTGCCACCTGCTGCTTAAGAGGATGAGGCTTATGGTGAAGTGCCTCAGATGAACATCCAGAAATTGTCTGAGCTCCTACTGTGTGCACAGCACCCTATTAAATTCTGCGCAGGAATAGATGAATGTCAAGTTCTGCCACATGGCACTCTGAAGTCAGCCACTGGCTCTAGCTGGCTGCAAATCCTCCACAGTGACTGTCTGAGGAGCCGGTGTGCCTTTTCTCGGCCTGGGTGAATAATTCTCTACAGATAGTTGACAGGCTCTAGGTTTGGCCCTCACCCCACAGGTAGCCCAGGGGTAATGCACGAGGAAAGCAAACTCCGTGTACCTTTCTTTCAGAACCCCCCTTGGGCTTTCACTCTGCTCTCACTTGTTGGCTGTCTGGACTCATATACATCCTTTTCCTTCCCTGGGCCTCAGTGTTCCCACCTGTAAAAGGGGTTGATGTCAACCACCTCTCCGATCCCAGTTCTGGTGACTCGGGGGTGACATGGACAGCGTTTTTGTTCAACGCAAGGATGTTTTCACTGCCTTGTGTGCTTTTCTGTTCCGGAATGTTTGGCTTCTCTCGTTTTTTTTTTGTTTTGTTTTGTTTTATTTTCCCCAGTGCTATATGGTCAAATTCTTCTCCCTTTAAAAAAACTCTTCAGGACTATTGATATTCTAAAGAATAAATGCATGGAAAGGAAGAACAAAACTGGGCAATTACAACGGTGGGGAGTCGTCTAACTAGTATGCATTAGTATAATTTTCAAATTGGTATGATGTGCTTTGCTGCAAAATACAACCACAATGCTGGTTAAATGAGAGAGGAAGTTAGTGCCCTGAGCCCAGCCCCTGGGGGAAAGAAATTGCTCCTTGGCACCTTTTTAATTAAAGGGACATCTCCCCTTCTACGGAATCACCAGCTGTGTGTGTAACAACTCCCATTGTGTTCAGTTGCCCCAGTGGAAGAATAAACATCCCTGTACATAAAGCAACGGTGGCAGTGAACTCCACCAGCACCAGCTATTGCCACCCACAGTGGGAAGCTGGGAGAAACACCACCATCGCAGCTCACAGCAGTCCGGAGCTCGCCGAGAGGAAGCTGACGGCACAGATGGCCAGAGGCGGCCAAAGGTTTCAGATTTCTTTTCAGGTTTTGCGGGATAAACCTTCTGTATGAATCAGGTAGCACGATTGTTTAGAATCCTACTTCCGTGTTGACGGTGCCCCATTCAGAAATATTTACTGTGCGCATTGGCTCTCTGTTTATTCTCTTATCTTGGGCAGGAAGCAGGGAGAGAGAAGGAAAGAAACCTGCCTTGAATGGCTGCTTTTGTGTACAGTCTCTTTAAACACAGGCGACCACATGTAGAACCACACAGGGTTGCTGGATTTCCGAAACCGCAGCGTCTGCTGTCTCCTTTCTTAATCAACCTGTCCTTGAATTGCCTACATGCCTTTCCTTTCTCCTCCTTTTGCCTCATCAGATTTTACCCGCCCTGGAGAACTAGTTCGACCACAGTACAGCTGGCCTCCCTTCTCTTTGCTTTCTTCTCCTTCCCCTCCCCGCTTCCTTTCTCTCTATTATCCTCTCTCTTCCATCTCTTCTCCCTCAAGCTTCACTTTGTGAAGTAAGCAAGGTAGAGAGGCTCTTCCCTCCATCACCTATGAAGTGCTTTGTCCAAGGTCTTCAGCCAGTTCTGCACAGTTACCTATCTCTTTGGGGCCTCTTATAACGCATCTTGACAATTGAAATCTTTGAGAAACAAGACCAGAAAAAAAAATTGTATATGTTTTATCTCCATGAAAAGTTCCCTGGGTAATGCCGTTTTTTCAGAAAAACATACAGACATTTCCTGGCGTACTTATGGGCAACTATTATGACCTTATAAGAGGAGTTGGGAGTACAAAGGTAATTAGATGTAATCCTTGCCCTCAGGGGACTGACAATCTAGTGTGGAAGATAGAAAGTTATGACTAAATGTCATGTTATGATTAAGTGTGATGCAAGAGATAGATGCAATGTCTAAGTGTGAAGAGGAGGAGGTGATATAACCAGACAGAGGGGCCCTGAATTAAATTTAAAGGGCAAATAAGAAGGGGGCGATACTCTTCTACAGTTTGAGAGGTAGGGAGATCAGTAGACAGTTCAAATGATTTAATATCACACTGCAAATGAAGATGGAGGCAGATTTTAATTTCAATTTGGGTTTTTTGAATCATCTCACCACCACCCCTCCCCCCAACTAAACGAGTAACTTGATGCTATCTAGCTTAGAAAGAAAAGGAAATATTTTGTCTACCAAAGGAAACAGTTGGCCCATAGTTGGGCCTAACTTTAGATCTGACATTATTTTATTCATTCTTCCAGTGGGCATTTACTGAGTTGCCTACTATAGGCCAGGAACGTGTTCGGGATGCAAAGAAAATTGTCTTTCTTCTCCAGGAGCTCAGCCTTCCTCAAGAGAGAAAGGCATATAAACCATAAGCATGATTTAATAATGCAATTAGTGCCATAGTAGAGGTTTGAAAAAAAAGCTCTGTGGGACCACCAAGAAAACAATTACTGTAACTTGAGAAGGTTGAGGAAAGCAGAGGAGGTGACAATTAAGGCAGAACTTAAAGAATGAATAAAGATTCTCTAGGTATAGAAGAGGGAAGAGCATTCTAAGTCAGAGAGAACAGCATGAAATTCAGATCATAAGGCACATGGGGGCTGGAGACTGGTGGGAAGGAGACAGAAAAGGCGTAGTGAGAGATGAGAGTGTAGAAATTAGGGCCAGACTGTTTCCTAGAGGTTATCGGAAATATCATAAGGCAGAGAAGTCAGTATAAAGGGGAATGGAGCAGAGAAAAACTAGGCCTGGAAGCCAGTTAGAAGGTGGTTGTAATAGTCCAGATGAAAGATAAATCGGGCTTGGGTTAAAATACCCGAGAGCCAGATGCTAGAGAGGTTTTTGAAATTGAATTGACAGGATTTATAATCTGTGGGGTGTGAAGGGTAGGGGACCATAAAGGTAGCCCAGGATTTCCAGCTTGGGAAACTAGAATGGTGGAGACATTATGAACTGAGATAGGACATGCAGAAGACAGGGTGATTTAGAGGGTGAGGCAACAAATCTGGTTTGAGACATGTTTTAGGCGCTATAGACACAAAGGTACAGATGCGGCTGCAAATGGGGATCTGGAGCTCAGAGTGGATAGGGCTAGAAATATCAATTTGGGTATTTATGGTAGTAGAAGGCTTGGGAGTAGGTGTAACAAACCAGGCAGAGTGTAAAGAAAAGGAAAGAGGCCAACTCCCAAGGGTAGAATTCTGGGGGACCAGCTGGTGGGTAGAGGAAAAAGAACAGGTGAAGGAGGCTAATATAAATGGTTTGAGAGACAGGAAAAAACAAAATGAGAGGTGTCCTAGAAGAAGACAGGGAAGAAGAGAATTTCACATCAAAGATGCAGGTCAACAAAATGTTTCTTTCCCTTTGCGTTTCCAAAGTGAGTGAAATCGTTGGAGGTGACTGTAGTTGGCTGTGAATGAGATGTTCTCAGAGGATGATTCCAAAGCTTCTCTTTAGGGTTTCCGGTAGTTCCCTTCAGCTTCCCCAGACTCCAGAGGACCAGGACCCTGAGATCCTGCCTAGCTCCTCGCCAACTCTTTCCACACAGAGCTGGAATCTGCTCTCTGAAACTGAGACTGCTGACAGATCTGACTGAACTGACAAATGATCAGGAATCTAATGTAAGAAACATCTGCTCTTTAGAATTCCCCCAGTGCTTAAGTTCCACTTGGAGATTTTACCTTCCCCCTTCCATCCCTACCTCACTACCAGCCCCCAGCCCCAGCCATATCACACCTGAACTTGTTCTCATTGGAAACCAGGCTGAGGTCACCTGATTATCCTTGCTGGTGTGACCCTTCATTCATTTTTTTTATTCAGCAAATCTTTCCCCATCCTTGCTGTGTGCCAGTCAATGCATTAAGTGCTGTGGATAAAAAGCATTGAGGGGGCTTCCCTGGTGGCGCAGTGGTTGAGAGTCCACCTGCCGATGCAGGGGACACGGGTTCGTGCCCCGGTCTGGGAAGACCCCACATGCCGCGGAGCGGCTGGGCCCGTGAGCCATGGCTGCTGAGCCTGCGTGTCCGGAGCCTGTGCTCTGCAACGGGAGAGGCCACAACAGTGAGAGGCCCGCGTACAGCAAAAAAACAAAAACAAAAAAGCATTGAGAAACCATCTCAGTTCCTCCTCTTTTATATCTCAGGAAGCTGAAATCGCAGCGTGCCATGTGCTAAGCTCATTTCCTATCATTTCCTCTCTCTGGTAAGCCCCTGCCACTACCACCACCTCCATCAGGAACAGCTCATCTCAAGGAATGTCAGGGATCTATGCTCTGTCTATAAGACATCGAGATTCAAGAGGTGACTGGTGGTCAGGGGCTGGACCATCCTCTGTGGCCCTGAGGGAAGGTTTTCTCCAGTCTTCCAAGTCCTTGCAAGTTGTTCTGCACACTTGGGTCTGTCTGTACTCGCTAACAACCTGGAGATGAGTGGGGAGGTGTGGAATCTGAGTGGGTGATGGGTGATTTGGAAGGAAATGATAGAGGAAAGAAGATGGAGGAGGAAACAAGCAGAAGACCTTGAATGGGGCATGGGGTGGGTACCTGAATCAAGGGTGGAGAAAGTACATTTACCCCCCCAAAAGGGAAGTTGTATTTTACATGGTAGGTTGTATGTTTGTGGGAATTGAATTTCTAAGAGTCGGTAGACCTTGAAATGCAAACACAGAATATATAGTTTTAAATTTAGGTGATTTGGTGAGTGACAATTCTTCATGAGTTGCCAAAGGATGTGAAGAAGAACAATGTCCTTTGTGAAAGATGTAGATAGACACAGGTGCTCAAGAAATGTTAGTCATTATTCATAACCTAGGCAGTTCCTAGTATTTAGTTGCATAATAGCAATCACTTGTTCCTGCCTTGAGAGTTATGTGTGACAGCAGGTACGTTTTGCTTCAGAGTAAAGAAGCTCAAAAAAAGTTCCTGCCCTAGGTTGAAAATGACTCAAGTACCTCTTCTGAAACAGAGTATTCCTACTTGGAAAAAACCTGCAGAGGTAGAATCTCAGAAGTGTCTTAGTTGAAATTGCTAGTAGAGCTTATCTAGTCCAACTCCCACTTTTTACAGAATGTCAAGTGAGATGAGCAAGTGAAGTGACTTTTTCAAGACCAACAACTAGCCTGCGATAGAAGCAGAGTTTGAGGCCCCCTGGCTCTCAGTCCCAACAACATTCCCTTTTTCTATATCAGACTCCTTCCCTGAGTCCAGACTCCGCCTCCAAGAAATAGATTTCTAACAAAGTTTCAGCTCTGTTTTCTGGAAGAATGGACTGGTCTGTTGTCTGGATTAGCGCTTTCTTATATTGTCTTGGTTTTCTTCTTTCCTTTTTGCTTCCCTCCTTCTGCCTGCCATTGTTTGCATCGCAACCCATAGAAGATGAAGGTAATTTGTGGATAGGCCCGTTGGAATGGTTACTTCTGAGAAGTGGTTGGGGGGGCGGTGAGGAAGTATCACACCAGGAGTAGAGTAATTGTTGGAGGGGATCCATAGTTGTCTCAGTGACCCACCCATGAGGGGTATTCTTCTTAGGGGGAAAAGAAACTTGGTTTTAGAGACAAAAGACCTGGTTCAAATTCTGGATCTGTCACTTTCTGCGGGTGTAGTTTTTGAACAGTTTATTTTTATAGGTTGGATGAATCAAAATAAGGCAATGTATATAAATGTAATAAAACCCACAAAAAGTCAGGCTCATGTAAAGTGACACTACTATTTGTCATCAGTGATTGGGTTCTGGTACTTTGAGGCTTTTCCAGAAAGTCTGTGACCTGTTGGTTTTGTGTGACTTTCGGCAGGTTGTTCTAACCTTCCCTAACCAAGCTCCGTTCTTCCAGAGAAGCTAATTCTGTCACCGTGGGGGACACAAGGAGCCCTTGGAGAGGCCCGTTCCATCGAAGTGAATGCTTCCTTCTGGAAGCTTAAGTTTTCACTTCACCTTTTTTGGGAAGCAGGGACGTGAGTCATAAGGACTTAGAAAGTGGCTTTTGTGAAGTACAGCGCGTGTGACCAGAGGCATGCATAGTAGTTTCCCATTGCTGCTTTAACAAGCTCAGTGGCTTAAAACAGCACAAATTGATTCTCTGAAAGTTTGGAGATCAGAAGTCCAAAATGGGCAGTATGGGCTAAAATCAAGATGTCCATAGAGATGGGTTCTTTCTGGAGGCTCTAGGAGAGAACCTGTTCCCTGACGTCTCCAGCTTCCCGAATCCTCCCGCATTCCTTGGCTGGTGGCCCCTTCCTCCATCTTCCAAATGCATCACTCCAACTCCTACTTCAGTCATCACATCTCCCATCCGTCTGCTTCTCCTCCCTCCCTCTTTCCCTTACCAAGACCCTTATGACTACATCTCTCCCACTCAAGATCCTTGGCTTAATCACATCTCTGAAGTCCTTTTTGCCATTCATAGGTTCCGGGGATTAGGACATGGGCATCTTTGGGGGCCATTCTTCTGTCTACCGTGGCACGTGCATGTGTAAGCACTTGGCCTGTCTCCTTAGTTCACGATATTTCTCACAGAAGAGAGGTCTGCTAGGCTCTTCTCAACTGCATTTCTGATTGTTCACTCATTTGTTGTCTCATCACCTTCACCATTCCCAACCCAAGCACCAAATATCCGTAGCTAACTTTTGCTGAGTGCCTACTGTGTACAGACAACATTTTAAACACATTACCTGTGGATTATTTTGTTTATTCCTCATAACAGCGCTATGAGATGGAAACTATTATGATCCCAGTTTTACAGATGAGAAAACTGAGGCACAGAGGTTTTTTTTTTAAGTTGCCCAGGATCACGCAACTAGTAAGTAGTAGAACCAAAGATGAAGACTCCGGGCAGTCTGACTCGGTGTGAGTTCTTTTTTTTTTTTTTTTTTTTTTTTGCGTTACGTGGGCCTCTCACTGCTGTGGCCTCTCCTGTTGCGGAGCACAGGCTCCGGACGCGCAGGCTCAGTGGCCATGGCTCACGGGCCCAGCCGCTCCGTGGCATGTGGGATCTTCCCGGACCGGGGCACGAACCCGTGTCCCCTGCATCGGCAGGCGGACTCCCAACCACTGCGCCACCAGGGAAGCCCAGCACCCACAGTATTGGCACATAGCTGGTGTTTGGTAAAGTTTGATGAATTGCAGAAGGAAACTTGAGGTCCAAGGAAACAATGTGATGTCCCTAGATTACACAGAACTGGGGTCACAAGGGCCGCCCGCCTTGCCCGTTGGTTTGGTCTGTTATTGGGCCCCAAGTAACAGCAATGTGGTTGGCTGTGTAGAAGTGTGATCTGGAGTTGCAATGATGTTATCGTCCTTTCTGAAAGCGTGTATGTGTGTGTGTGTGTGTGTGTGTGTGTGTGTACATAGTACTCATCTCGGCTCCAAACTATGAGAAGACAGGATTGTTCTCAGGAGTTAGTAGACTCCCTGCCGACCGCCTCTCCCAGCCTCCACCGGCTGCTGCAGATTGAGCCTCCACAGTAGAAACAGGAAGCTCCTATTCCTGTGGCCCCGATGAGGGCTCCTCGGATAGAGTGCACAGTGGTCAAAGCAACATGTGTTCAAATTCCTACTGCACTTGGAGCAAGTTACTGAACGCTTCTAAGCCTCAGTTTTCTCATCTGTAAAATGAGGATAATGAGATCTGCCTCAAGGGGTTGTTACAATGATTAAATGAGATAATACATAGAAAAGAGTGCACAGTAAATGGTAGCTACGGTGGTTAAGATCAGCAGCTCTGGAGTCACACTGTGGTGTGGGGCACAGGAGGAGACTCCAGGTATAAGTCAATAAGGTGGTCTAAATCTTTTTTTAAAATTAATTAATTAATTAATTAAAATTTATTTATTTTAGGCTGCATTGGGTCTTTGTTGCTGCGCACAGGCTTTCTCTAGTTGCGGTGAGCGGGGGCTACTCTTTGTTGTGGTGCACGGGCTTCTCGTTGCGGTGGCTTCTCTTGTTGCGGAGTACGAGCTCTAGGCAGGCGGGCTTCAGTAGTTGTGGCACGTAGGCTCAGTAGTTGTGGCTCACGGGCTCTAGAGCGCAGGCTCTGTAGTTGTGGCACACGGGCTTAGTTGCTACGTGGCATGTGGGATCTTCCCGGACCAGGGCTCGAACTTGTGTCCCCTGCAATGGCAGGCAGATTCCTAACCACTGCACCACCAGGGAAGTCCCAAGGGGAAGTTCACTCCGAACATCTTTACGACCTGTGTCTAGGTTCATTCCATTGGGTAAGGCTCTGGGGAGGGGCTGCCCTCCTTATCGAGAAGAATCCCTGACACACCAGCAGCGTGGGGAGGATGGCAGGGGGCCCCGTGGGAGTCAGCTTGTAGGTAGGCCTGGAAAATCAACTGATCCATCACGAGGAGCCTCGGAGGAACCTCAGACCTCACGCAGACCTGTGGCAACCCTGTGCGTCAGGATTGAGGGGAGAGTTTGAAGTTCTTATCTCCCTCTAAATGTGAGATCCCAGGCTCACAACCAGATGGCTGAACAGACAGCTGTACCCCTTTGCTGTCTGGCTGCTTCGGGTGCTGTAGATCTCTGGATGTCACTTCATCCATCAAGCCTTGGCAGAAAGGCGGCAGGTGTGGTTGTCTCATTAGGGCTGCGGCTACGCGCCCTGCTGGCCGCTCGAGTGGGGACATGGGACAGAGGAAGAGCGGCTGGGCGCCAGTAAAGCCACTTCAGCAAGATGGCCTGTATCGTGTGTAATCCATGAAGGCTTTTGAACAGAATGACTCTTGGGGGATGTTGAGTAAAGAAAGAAGATTGCTATTTGCTAGGCAGCGGGCTCAGAAAGATGTGGAGGATAAGGGGAGAAATCTCAGTTAATTTCTTATTTATTTCTTCTTTCCCTCTACTGCAGGCTTAGGAACTAGCCATGGCTTTTCTTTTTTCTTGTTTTTTTTTTTAAATTTATTTTTTTTTGAAGTATAGTTGATTTACCAGGTTGTGTTAATTTCTGCTGTACAGCAAAGTGACTCAGTTATACACATATAGACATTCTTTTCTATATTCTCTTCCATTACAGTTTATCCCAGGATATTGAGTATCGTTCCCTGTGCTGTATCTGTACAGTAGGACCTTGTTGTTTTTCCGTTCTATATGTAATTGTTGCCACTGCTTTTCTGAGTTGGCCTGGGAAACAGGTAGTGTGGGGCTAAATATGCTTAGTCTGAAGAAGACTTGAAGGGATAAATAAGATGCTGAGGCAGGGCAGAAAGTAGGTTCTATTAATTCAACGAAAATTTACTGAGCAATGCCTTTGTGCTGGGCACCCAGGACTTGTGCTGAGTGCTGGGGCTACAAAGTTGAGTAAGACCCAGCCCTGGCCACAAGGAGCTCCCAAGCTCTTGGGGAAGTCTGACTCAAGCAGATGACTTTGATATAACGTGATAAGATAGCAAAGGAGGGAAGGTATCGCTCCTCTGATATCCGGAGGGCTGTCACGTGAAAAGAGGACTTCAGTGGGCGCTTTGTGTTGCTGGGGGAGCTGATTTAAGTTCACCAGGAAAACAGGGAAACCAGGGACCTGAGCCCAGGATGCCCCGCCTTCCGAGGCAGTGTCTGCTCTCTCTGGTTGTGGTTGATTGTAAACAAGCTTCCTTATCAGTCTCCTCAGAAGGACTTAAGCATTCTAGGTTGGAGTCAAGAACTTATCTCAAGTCCCTGGGGTGGGGTGAGGCTGGACCCACCTAGGATCTGAGCTCTGCAGGGAAGGATATGGAATCCAAGGGCCACGTGCCCAGAAATAGAGAGATGTAAATGGTACTTTGGAATCACACAGGAGCGAGGGGATAGCTCTACTTGGGGGTCCTTAGTTCTTCCAAAGACCTGGATATTGTCAAGTGAATTTATATTAGGTCCTCAAAGGTATTAGAGGTAAATACCATTTTCTTAAAAGACTTCATTTGTTTAGAGCAGTTTTAGGTTCATAGTAAAATTGAGAGGAACGTTCCCATATATGCCCTGCCCCCCACAATGCATAGCCTCTGCCGTGATCAGCATCACTCACTGGAGGGGGACCTTTGTTAAAACTGATGCACCTACACTGACGCATCATAATTGCCCGAAGCCTATAGTTTACCTTAGGGTTCACTCTTGGTGTTGAACATTTTATGGGTTTGGAGAAATGTGTAATGACAGGTATCCATCGTTGTAGTATCCTACGGAGTATTTTCACTGCCCTAAAAATCCTCTGTGCTCCACCTGCTGCCTATGCATCCCTCCCTCCTCAGCAACCCCTGGAAACCACTCATTTTTACTGTCTCCATAGTTTTGCCTTTTCCCAAATGTCATCTGGTTGGAATCATTCAGTATGAGTGTACGATAAGGCTATGAATCATAGCCTTTTCAGATGGCTTCTTTTACTTAGTAATATGTATTTAACGTTCCTCCACGTCTTCATGGCTTGATAGCTCAATTCTCTTTAGCACTGAATAATATTCCATTGTCTGGATGTACCACAGTTTATTTATCCATTCACCTAACGAAGGACATCTTGGTTGCTTCCAGAGTTGGGCAATTATGACTAACGCTGCTGTAAAAATCTGTGTGCAGGTTTCTGTGAGGGCGTAAGTTTTCAGCTGCTTTGGATAAATACCAGGGAGCATGGTGGCAGATACCGTTTTTAATCCTATTTTATGTGCCATTCACTAGCCTCAGCTCCTTACAAACACTAAATCACTCTTCACTGAAAACCTATGCAGTATTATTAACAGACCCACTGACAAATGAGCAAATGGGAGCTAAGAAAGTTATTTAACATGCATTTAAGTGGCAGAGCTGGGTTGCCAACCCTAGTTTTTCCTACTCCAAGGGCCTTTTCATTAGAGCTACAGTCAGGTCACCTCAGTTTCTGCTTTACTGGTTTATTTTCACTCCTGGATCACAGCTTTAAACTCACACACAGAGCTCTAGCACCCTGACTGGCAAATAAATGTTCCCGGCAATCCAGCCAGCTGCCGTTTCCTGTGTTTATAGACCACATAGCAGGAAAGTGTTTTAAGAGCTGTTTCGAGTGTTGTGTCTGCTTCTCCATGCGAACGTGTGGATGCCGCTCCCGAGAGGGAGGATGGTGACATGGGATGCACCGTGCTGGGTGGCAGTTCCCATGTGGTGGGGATTTGGAAAGGAATGCATATGCCACTGGATGAGATCAGAGCCTTTGTTCTGTTTGGTCTGACACCATGTGGTCTCAAGAAATCAATGGACTGCGAGGTCAGAGCTCTAGAACTAACTCCACTGTCCATCTGTCTTGTGACTTTGGTTAAGATGGTCTGCGTCCGCTTTGCCCATCTGTGCAATTTAGTTCTCTGACGTTTCAAGGCCCTCTGATAAAGCCAAGCACCGCGTAGATCCATGAGCCCCAGAGACACAGGATGCATTCCTGACCTTCTGAATCCCTGAGTTTAGGAAGGGGGGAGATACCGGAAGCAGCAGATAATCACCAAACAAAGAGGTACATCGTGCTGCAGTCATGCTTCCTCCAAGCTTTCAAAGGATCAACTTGTACTGCAGGGTGTTTGGAGCTTCTTAATTAGATAGAGACAGACAGCTGGCGAGATCTTACATTTGTTGTGAATCTACTATGTGTTGTTTTTACTCTTTTCTTAATCCTGAGGGGATTTGTAGGTAGTATTTCCATTTTACAAATGAGAAAAGTGAGACAGATCAATTAAAAAATTTATCCAACTTGTAAGTGACTGCAGCAACATCCTGGAATTAGTCTGGCTTCAGAGCCTTACGCTTTTCTACCTCACCTAACAGCCCTTTGAAGATTTCATTTTGAAGTTTCGAGATACCAACAGTCCAGCATTCCTCTGCTATTGAAATGACTTCTGTTTCGGGATATCACTGTCAATCAGGAGGTGATAATGGCCTATTTGTTGCTGCCTGTCTTTCTAGCCTCTTCTCTCCCGCCCCCTCCTTGACCACTCAAGTTCCTGCATTTTCAACACTGCGGGGGTTCTTGCTCAGATTCCTTAATGAATCGACAAGTCAACAAACGTCTTCTTCCTGGGTACATTTTTCTCTTAGGTACAATGGTATATACATTTTTTACAAATATACTCTCCTTTGAAAAACTTACTCAGATTGTATTACCTGTTTCTCATTCCTCCTCCTTCCTCTCTACTCCCATCTCAAAGCAGGATATGTGTGTGTGTGCACGCGCGCGTGTGTGTGCGTGTGTGCGTGTGTATGCTGCCCCAGCACATTAGATGTGCCCCAACCCACAGCTCTGTTGGAGCACTTTTCCTATCACATCATCATGGTTAGTTTACCTCAGCCTCCCAGACTAGACCATGTCTCCTTGGGGTGATAGTGGCCTGGTCTTTCTATTTCCCTAGCACTTTGCATGGCGCCTAGTACATAGCAGGCACTCAGTTCATTCGTTCATTTCTTTATTAACATTCATTATTCATGTGCCCTGTGCTGGGTGCTAGGGAAACAATGGCAAACAAAACTGGACTTGTCCCTGCCTTCCTGAGCTTAATAAAGGCTCCTTGGAGGAAACTGAAATTGATCAATTTACCCGTGAAGGAAGGCTGCTGTCTTAGTCTGCTCAGGCTGCCTTAAGAAAGTACCACAGGGACTTCCCTGGTGGCGCAGTGGTTAAGAATCCACCTGCCAGTGCAGGGAACATGGGTCTGAGCCCTGGTCCGGGAAGATCCCGCATGCTGCGGAGCAACTAAGCCCGTGTACCGCAACTGCTGAGCCTGCGCTCTAGAGCCCACGAGTCACAACTACTGAGCCCACGTGCCACAACTAATGAAACCTGCGCATCTAGAGCCCATGCTCCGCAACAAGAGAAGCCATTGCAATGAGAAGCCCGCGCACCTCAACGAAGAGTAGCCCCCGCTCACCACAAGAGAAATTCCGCGCGCAGCAACGAAGACCCGACACAGCCAAAAAAAAAAAAAAAAAAACAGAGAAAGTACCACAGTGGGAGGGATAAATTGAGAGACTTGGATTGACATATACACACTACTATGTATAAAATAGATAACTCATGAGAACCTACTGTGTAGCACGGGGAACTCTACTCAATACTCTTGTAATGACCTATATGGGAAAAGAATCTAAAAAGAGTGGATATATGTATAGGTATAACTGACTCACTTTGCTGTACAGAAACTAACACAACATTGTAAATCAACTATACTCCAATAAAAATTAATTTTTTTTTTTTTTAAAAACTACCACAGACTGGGGGCCTTAAACTACACACAGTTATTTTCTAACAGTTTGGAGGCTAGAATTCCAAGATCAAGGTCTAACAGGTTTAGGGTTCTGGTGAGGTCCTTCTTCCTGGCTTGCAGAGAGCCACCTTCTTCCCTGTGTCTTCACGTGGCCTTTGCTGGGTGGGTGCTTGTGGGGAGAGAGAGAGAGAGAGAGCTTTCTGGTTATCTCTTCTTTTTTTTTTACGTCAGTTATACACATACATATTTTCCCATATCTCTTCCCTCTTGCATCTCCCTCCCTCCCACCCTCCCTATCCCACCCCTCCAGGCGGTCACAAAGCACGGAGCTGATCTCCCTGTGCTATGTGGCTGGTTCCCATGCCTGTCTCTTGCTTTGTCCCAGCTTCCCCTTCCCCTTCCCCATATCCTCAAGTCCATTCTCTAGTGGGTCTGGTTATCTCTTCTTATAAGGACACTAATCCTATCAGATCTGTGCTCCACCTCATGACCTTATCTGACCCTAATTCCCTCCCAAAGGCCCTATCTCCAAATACCATCACCCTGGAGGCTAGGGATTCAACATATGAATTTGCAGGGTCGGGGTGGGGACCCTGATTCAATCCACTCCATTGCAACTGTCAGTGACCTTCTGGAGAGAATACCTCTGTGAATTTAATGATAGGGATTTTAGGAGGAGGGGTGGGGAAGATGCCGTATAGAGCAGGTAGGGGCACATTTCAGGGTAGTTTATGGCTCCCTCCACACACTATCCCCTCCATCCTGCCCCAACCTGGGCTGACAGGGGATCGTGCTTGCTACCCCTCTTTCCCTTGTGGCTGCACTCAGCCTACATCTGACTGTCTGACCTATCATCCTCTGGGTCCAGGTGGCCTTAATAAGGAAATAGAAGCCATAAGAAATGAGAAAGGGAAATGCCCGCAGCCTGAGAGAGCGAAGGTGGTGACGGCTGTATCTCTTTCCCAGGCCT
Organism: Delphinapterus leucas; assembly: GCF_059928025.1. Lineage (NCBI taxonomy): Eukaryota > Metazoa > Chordata > Mammalia > Artiodactyla > Monodontidae > Delphinapterus > Delphinapterus leucas. Next base: position 98,855,145 of record NC_143135.1, read on the forward strand.
TCTCACTCACCACTTACCAGTGCTTTGTATGAGGCAGTCCCAGGATGACTGACTCACTGCTGTGTGTGCTGAGTCTGCCAGTACTGCTGCGGGGACCTGCCGTACAGGGGCCAAAAGCTGTGTCTTCGGGAGCTGCTCCCTGGGCTCAGAAGTTCTCTGTTCTTCACAAAGTGGCAGCCATGGGAAGGGGCTGCTATTCCCAAACCCTCCAAGTGTCTCAGAGGACCGGCTGAATTTCCCTCTGTTTGAAATGCCATGGAACTAATTCCCCCATTCGTTTCTGAGGTGCAGGTCAGGGAAAAGAAGACACACACCAGGATTCTGAAGGTCTGGGCTCCCGTCCCAGCTTTTCACTTGATTTCCTGGGTGATCCTGGGCAATTCATTTGTCCGATTTCAAATAATGTGCATGATATCCCTGCCCTATACTGAGAACTGTGCTTGGTCAGTGGGCATCTAGGAATAAACAAGACGACTTCTGCTTTAAGGACGTCAGTGACATACGCCGTGTGATTCAGGCTGCAAAGAGGAGTGTGACGTATAAATAGGGACCGCACCAAAGGACCACTTAGCCTCAGCGAATCTGGGAAGGCGCCTTTCAAGGAGGTGCCACTCAGCCAAAGGGCAAGAAGGACAATTGGACATGTTGAGGGTGGGGGGATGGGGGGAGAGGAGAGGATGTTAGAGGCAAAGAGATCAGTGTGTGCATAGGTGTATGGATGAGAAAGGTGAGCATCAGGGAGCGGAGGGCATGGGTGTGCACACGTGGTGTGCATTTCCGGGTATGTGTGCGAGATGCACTGTGGCCAGTGAAGCTGGACACATGGGCAAGAATCACACTGTAGTAAGGGTCTGAGTTAACATGAAGGCTCTGGAACGGCACCAAAGGATGTTGAGCAAGTACACGGCATAACCAGGTTTGTCTAATAGAGCCCAGCCTCGTCATACAAAATGTGGTCCCCAGACCAGTGGCTTCTGCACCACCCAGGAGCTAGTTAGAAATGCAGAATCTGAGCTCCACCCCAAACCCACTAAATCAGAATCTACTGTTAATAAAATCCCTAGGTGATCGGGATGTACCTTAAAGTTGGAGCCGTACTGATCTATAGTAAGGGTCAGCAAACTTTGTAAAGAGAGTAAATATTTTAGGTTTTGCCAGCCACACCATCTCTGTGACAACTATTTAGCCTTGCCTTTGTAGTGCAAAAGCAGACAGACAATATGTAAACAAATGAGGTGGCTGTGTTCTGACAAAAGTTTATTTATGGGCACTGAAATTTGAATTTCATGTCATTTTCACCTGTCACAAAATATTCTTCTTCTTTTGATTTTTTTTCATCCATTTAAAAATGTAAATACCATTCTTAGCTGGCAGGTTGTATAAAAGCAGGCAAGCAGGCTGGATTTGACCATGGGCTGTAGTTTGCTGACCCTTGATCTATAGGATTCTGATCCTCCGCCTTCAAGTAATACCTCCTGATCTTTATGCTTTATTGTGAAAATCCAATAAGCTGGGAATGACATCCAAGCCAAACCTTTATTTTTCAGATGAAGAAATGGAGGCCCAGAGAGAGACACTGACCTGCTCAAAGAAACACAGCTGGTTAGGACTGGTTAGGACTCAAACACAGGCTTGCTTATTTCCACGAAAACACTCATCCCCTGTTCCATGTATAAGCAATCTGGAAGAACTAGAGCCCTGTTTTTTCTCCACAACTGCAGCAGAATAAGGAATGCTTAAAAGGCAAATTGACTCTTTCTTTCTGTTAAGTTACAATTAGTTAAGGGCTTTTTAATGTCAAAGCTACTTCCACAAAGCCAAATACTCTTGAGCGGCTTGTGCTGGGAAAATGTATTATGCAGAGCACAACCCTAGACTTTTCAACACCTGAAATAAGATGTCAAAGCTCTTTTTTTATTTAGAAAAATTAAAGTTAGATTAGGTGCTGCTTGATAGCAAATGAAGTTTGCCTAGACATCATTTCATGTGTACGTATTTGTTTTTATTTATTTATGTAAGTATTAATTTATTTTATAAATTTTTTAAATTTTAAAAAAAATTTTTCTTTCTTTCTTTTTTATTTTTGCCTGCATTGGGTCTTAGTTTCAGCACATGGGATCTTCGTTGAGGCATGTTAGGTCTTTTTCGTTGCGGTGTGTGGGCTCTTCATTGTGGCACTCCACTCGGGCTTTTCTCTAGTTGCAGCATACAGGTTTTCTCTCTCTAGTTGTGGCGCATGGGCTCCAGGGTGCGTGGGCTCTGTAGTTAGTGGCACGCGGGCTCTCTTGTTGAGGCGTGCAAGCTCAGTAGTTGTGGCGTTCAGGCAAGGCATGTGGGATCTTAGTTCCTCCACCGGGGATTGAACCTCTGTCCCCTGCATTGGAAGGCAGATTCTTTACCACTGGACCACCGGGGAAGTCCCCTTATTTGTTTTTATTTAAATCTTGCCTGTTCCTAGTAATTAATGTCATTCATTATAATAGTTGTTTAAAAGCATAATAGAACGAATCCAGTGCTCCACTTGTTTTCTTATCCTAAACTGGAGGAAGCCTAAGGGATTCTTAGAGCAAAATCCAAGACACTATAAATGAGAAGAAAAAAAAAAAATCTACCAATAAATTCCACATTCTCCATAAATACATATCCCTATCTGTGGTCCTTTTTCTTGTTTCCTTAGTCAAATAGAAACAGTCACTCACAAAGGAAATGGCATTTTTGCCTCCTTGTACCTCTAGTGCTTTGTCTTTGGACACAGAAAGACGACGATGAGATTCAGAATATAGGTCTGCGATCAGCCAAACTGAATACTCCACCTGGAAATCACACTGCAGGGAGGTCCTCTGAGATCATAGCTGAGCTCACCTCTAAATAAAGCAGGGCCTGGGCAAGTGGGGTCTGGCCATCATTGTTTGGGTGTCCTGTTCCCTGTTCTTGCACTATGGCACTGAGACGGCGCACTGCCCCACTGAGGTAACAGGCGTAGGTTCATATGCATACTCTTATACATGCGTATACGCACGTGCACACGCGTACACGTCCCTCTTGTTAGCTTGATCCTGGCGGGGCTGGCAAAAATGTGTTTCTACTCGGAGGCTGGGAGAAGCCTGTGAAGTTACAGGGGAGAAGGCACAAAGGATGACCATCTATGGCCATCACACAACAGAGCATCCTGGATGCCTGGCCTCGGCTCAGGAAGCCTCGTGTACTGAGCATGGCAGCGGCGAGACTGATTCATCACTGCCCCCGCTGGGGTGGCCCAGCTGTCAGAACACGATTCCTCAGCTCCTCCTCTCCATCCTCCCTGCTCTGTCCAAAAAGTGACAGGTGGTGAATCAGCTGCCCAGATACAGCCACAAGGGAAGCTCAGAGGGTGAGTGGGGAGGACGGCTGAGTGCAAATTCTCCTGCTGAGTAGTGCCCTGCTGACTCACTTTGAGGCCTTGAACAAATTGCTTTTTCTTAAATAATTAATTATAATAGTTTTCACTTATTTAGAACTTGACTGTGTGGCTGGTACGATGGAGCCACTGTTCAGACCCAAGTCTCTGACCCACCGTGCCACACTACCTCTCATCTTCCCAGGCGAGATCTCCTCTAATCCTCAGCACAGTTCTTTGACATGGAGGGTAGTCATATTCCCATTTTAGAGATGAGGACATTGAGGCACTGAGAAGTTCACTGGTCCTAGATGGGTGGCAAGGAGGGAATCCAAAACTTCTGACTCCAAATCCCAAATTCTTTCCAGTCTGCCTTTCCTGGGCTTTTATTTTTTCATAGGAGAAGTGGAGAAGTACTTCTTTTCCTTTCTTTGGGTTCCCAGAGCCTGAGATACACATTTCTCTCTAACCAGTAGCTTCTCAGAGGAAGACATGAATCAGGACCCGGGGATCTGCTCTCTCTGCAGGGCAAGAGGAGTAACCCAGTCCTGGGCTGTCTGCAGCCTGCCCTGCCCCCCCAAGAGGGGCCAGTACCCAGCACAGCACCGTCATGGAGAATCGTGCTCTATAGAATTCACCAGATGGAAAATTTAATAAAGTACTGATTTTTAAAAAATTTAAGAGTAATTTTCAAACTTACCTAAAGGTAGCAAGAGTGGTATTAATGAAACAATGTATCTAGCCATTCCTGCCTGATTTTTTTTCATCTATACCACACATTTCTCCACCCTCCTCCAGATTGTTTTGAATTAAATCCTAGACGTATCATTTCATCTGTTAATATTTCCATATGTGCCACTAAGAGATTACAACTCTCCTTAAAATGTAACTGCAGGATCATGGTCACACCTAAAAAACAAATAATTATGTAATATCAAATATCCAGTCAGTGATCACATATCCTCTATTTCCTTATAATGTTTTTTAAAAGTATTTTTTTGTGTGAACCAGGATTCAGATAAGGTTCCTACATGAATTGACAGATATGCCTCTTCGTGTGGCTACCCTCCCTTTCCGCCCTTCTCTTATTTTTTTTTATTTGTAGTTTTTTGGTCAATGAAACTAGGTTGTGTGTCTGTAGTTTCCCGTAGTCTGGATCATGCTGTAGGTAGCCCCAGGATGTCATGGGACATCTTTTTCTGATAGTTCTTATAAATTGATAGTTAGATCAAGAGGAAACTATCCATTTTTAAAGTAGATTTTTTTAAAAAAATTATTTATTTATTTATTTTTGGTTGCATTGGGCCTTTGTTGCTGCACATGGGCTTTCTCTAGTTGCGGCAAGCATGGGCTATTCTTCGTTGCGGTGCGCGGGCTTCTCATTGCGGTGGCTTCTCTTGTTGCAGAGCACAGGCTCTAGGCGCGCTGGCTTCAGTAGTTGTGGCACACGGCCTTAGTTGCTCCACAGCGTGTGGGATCTTCCCGGACCAGGGCTTGAACCCGTGTCCTCTGCATTGGCAGGCAGATTCTTAAACACTGCACCACCAGGGAAGTCCCTTTAATGTAGATTTTATTTGGATCAAAACCTCACCTGACCAGGAACTCTTGGTGAGACACCAGATAAAGCACAAGTCCTTGTGGGAGAATCACTGAAGACCTTGCAAGTGAAGATGGGACATTTGTCTCGTTAAACCAACTTGCAGAGTGTGTCCTAGCGACTGTGTTCACGTTCACGTACATTGGCTGTAGATACACAGTGGGCCAGTGAGAAGTGACCTCGTGAGTAAGCATGTATCAAGTACCTGCCATGTGTCCTCCATGATAATGAGGTGTCAGGGATTCACAATCAAATAAAGTGCAGCCCCGGCTGGGGATGCTTTTCCTCTAGTGAGGGACAAACCGATAATTCAGGGTGATGGTATATTGTGAAAGTGCTTTGTGAAGTTACTCACAGTGATAGAGCTGCAGAGAAGGGGGTATTAATTTTGCTGGGTGATGGGAGGCTTCTTGGAGGAAGTGCTATATTATGAACGATGAGGTATGAACAGTTTTAAAACTGAAAATTATTTGGTTCAATATTCTGCATTTGGAAAAATGGAGAGGAACTCAAAGTGATACAGGCTGATTTTCCTTTTTTAAGATTTCAACAAGGATTCCCAGCTGATGCTAGAAACCCTCCTATACCTGGAAAATCGCTTGTCCAGATCTCTCATGTTTTAACATCTCTGGTTCATCAGCATTTCATTGTGCTGTCACTTTACCAACAATATAAAGAACTGACACATCTTCATGTGTCTGAAATTGTGTATCTTATCCTGTTGGGGAAGGTAACTTTTTTCTTTCACCAATTCTGGGTGTTCTCCTTGGATTAACACTGAGTTTGCAGCCAACCTTCCTGCAGCCTCAGAACAGGAAAATGGGGAAGGTGAGAGCCCACTTGTGCCCACAGTGGCAGGACAACTGACCTTGTTTTTTGTTTGTTTGTTTCCTTGCTTGCTTGCTTATTCTCTGCTGACTGGGACTGAGAGCAAGGACCTTGACTGTCTCCATCATCACCCTGATCCTACTGTCTACAAGAGTTTGCCAGGGCATGTGCTCCAGAAATATTCGAGAATTACTTAGTGTATTCATCTTTGTCCACTCCCTATTCTTCTTTTTTTTTTTTTGCGGTACGCGGGCCTCTCACTGTCGTGGCCTCTCGCGTTGCGAAGCACAGGCTCCGGACGCGCAGGCTTAGCGGCCATGGCTCACGGGCCCAGCCGCTCCGCGACATGTGGGATCTTCCCGGACCGGGGCACGAACCCGTGTCCCCTGCATCGGCAGGCGGACTCTCAACCACTGTGCCACCAGGGAAGCCCCCCTGTTCTTCTTATTTGGGGTAGTGTTTCCCTCTGAACGTTTCCTCCCGTGAGTGGTCCAGATTATATGCAGGAACGGGCTTATTAACCTGTAATGTCTTATGACCAGATGCATCCTTGTGATAACGATGGAACCCTCTCATCCTTACAGCGCACTACAGTTTGCAAAGCATTCCTGTTTGTATTCTCTTCCTTGAGCTTCACCGTAACCCTGTTAAGGTGAAGGCAGAGCAGATACTGTTACCACCATTTCTCGATGAGGAAACTGGGGCTCCGAGAGCTGAGTGAGTTGTACAGGGTCCCAGGGTGGAGCAAGGAGGCACTGACCCCGGGCCTCCCTGGGCCTTAAACCAGCGCCCCCTGGTGCAACCCACTGCAGGCCACCAGGCCCCTCTCTTGTCTCTGCTCATGGAAAACAAAACCAACAAGGAACAGGGTTCATCCCAGGCCATTTGGCAAGACCTCTGGGGAAGTCTTACCCCAGCTTCAACCTGATGTGGCTGGGGTCCTTAGGAGACTCACAATATTGGGGGCTGTTTATGTGCCCAGTGGAAAGCCAGCAAGACAAACCCTAAGGGGAATCCCAGAGAAGCAGACTTTCTCTCTAACGAGCTGAGTCAAGTCAAATTAGAGACGATAAATGCCCATGAAGGAAGAGTCGGTAAGAAAACCGGCCGACACATGACCTAGGGTAGAAGCAGCAAGACACGTGTCCACTCTGAGGATGCATGGTGCCCTGCCTGACTTCAGGGCTTGGAGCCAGGAACACTGGTCCCCTCACGGGAACCCAGGGGCGCCGTGACTGCAGTGGGTGATGTGTAACAGAGGTTGAAATGGTGCTAAGGTGGTCTTAAATCTTCAGAAAACATTTCGAGGCTGGATGTACGCAGGGTGAGCAAGGCTTGGCCCTGATGTATGGGGAAAGAGCACGTGGCCTTGGAGGAAAGGCCATCCGGGCACACGAATAGAGCTGGGGTTAGTGGATATTGAGGGGAGAGTAGAGACTAGAATATTCTGTGTCCTCTCCCTTGCCTGCCACAAATGCCTCATTGGAATAACTAGTCCAGGCACTGGCTTCCTCCTTTCCCTTAAGACCCTTCTTCCCCTACCTCCTCTTCCCGTGTGCTGACCAAGCTCTATGAGTGAGCTATTTTTCCTTAAGTAAAATGAAGCTCTTTCCAATTTTTTATACCTCCACTGAGGTGAGGTGCAATTGCGAGTTTATCCCAAGCCACACAAATGGTAGGTGGTTTTGATACCATCACCTTTGATGCCTGAGGAGCGTCTAATAAATACGATAAGGTCGTGGCATCTCCAGGTGTGCGTAGCATGGCAGTTTACCATCTGTTTGGGATCCTGCCTGAATTTCAGGTGGCCATGAGGACTGATTAAATGGCTTGGCACTTTGATTCAAACTTTCCATTTGAGATGGTCCTTCACAACACTGGTTTTCCAAGGGAGGCTTTTGCTTCACTCCTGCAGGGGCTAGATTTTGGAACTTGAGGATGATGGAGAACAGGTGTGTTGTGCTGGAGAGAGGATGGGCGAGGAGGGGCTGGGAGAAAGATATTAAACACCAACTGCATGTTTCCTACTATGCCTTCAAGAGCCCCTTCGCACCCATTTTACAGATGAAAAAGTTAAGGATTTGCCCAGTGTCGTCACTCAGTTAGTAAATGGGATCAGGATTCTTTTTTTTTTTTTTTTTGGCCATGCTGCGTGGCTTGTGGGCTTTTAATTCCCTGACCAGGGATCAAACCTGAGCCCCCTGCAGCGAAAGCACAGAGTCCTGACTACTGGACTGCCAGGGAATACCCTGGGATCAGGATTCTAACCCGAGTCTCCCTGAAGCCAGAGCCCATGTTCTTTCTCTCACCCCTCAGAGTCTTGCCACTTTTCCACGGCCATCTTCCGGGCACTCCCCGGTCTCCAAGCTGAGAGAATTTTCCAAGTCATGAAGCCAACTCTGTATTAGCTCTTCTCCCTATCCTGACACAAATGCCTCATTTAAATAACTACTACTGCTAGAAATAATGATAACAACAATAATAATAATTGAGTGGAGAGTGTTCATGCATTCTGTTTTGTTTTAGTTGGTCATTTCATTTTGGGTTCACCGCCTGACTTCTTTAGGGCATAGTGATCTGGGCCAAATGGCATCACAGGAGCCATAACCTTAAAGAAAGAACTGTTCATCTGCCTTAAGATTCTACTCAATCCCACATTCATGCACGGCGTGCCTGAGGAATAAGGGGAGCCCCTGAGGGGACCGCTTGCTTCTGACTGGGGAGATGTCTGCTGTGTAGAAACTGAATCTGTTAGGGTGCTTCTCTAGAATCCAGACACCAACATGGATGGGGAGGGGCTTTTGATTATTTGTGATGGGCCTTTAAATAGCCCCACAGTTTAAAAAGTGATATATGCTTACTATGTAAATTTTGGAAAATACAGAAGAAACAAATAGGAACAAATACCATAGTATATATAGTTATATGTAAATTAAACAAAGTTGGGATTATTACTTAGTCATCTGCTGCAAACATTTTTTTATGTCATTAGTTATTCTCACGTAGCATCTCATGCATTTCTAGAATGCCATTAGATGAATATACCATTTAATCGATTCCCTATTTTTGGGAATCTGGGTCATTTTGTTGCGATGAACATTCTTACACAAAAATGTCTGTGTCCTGAATAGCAGAGCGAGATTAAAAGCCTTGGTTTTATGTTTTGTAAAATGGGGATAATAGTACCCATTTCAGAGCCCTGCTGTGAGGATTATATAGAATAGTATATATAAAGTACTTAGCACAGTGCCCGGCACACAACGAGCTCTCCATAAACAGCACCTTATTATTAGCTTACTTCACGTCTGCTTATTTTCTTAAGTTAACTGCCAAAAACTAGAATTACATTCTCAGGGTTTTTGAGGCCTGTGTGGTTTAACTGTGTTAGCTTATCTGAAGGTCAGTGGAAAGAAGGTGATACAAGAAGCCACTGTGGCGTGTCAGCTCAGCCAGCGCATAAGCTGATCAGGTAAGGCAGCCACCGACCCACAGATTGGGGTCCTGCTGTCCCCAGACTGCCTCTGTCCTGAGCATCCCTGGCCAAGACCTGGTCTTCTAATGTGCAGACATATTGAGTGACCCAAAAGCCACTCAAATTTAAATACATGCTCACAAGAGCCAATGAGAGCCAAGTAAATTTGTTCCTCCCTCTGAAACTCATCCTTGCCCACTATTTCGCATTTTTGTGCCTTAATTTGTAAGACACAGTGGCCGAGGGTAGGCACCATGTAATCATCGCTGGCTGCAGGACGTGACGCCCTAAGATGTGTCAGATGTGTCATCTTGCTCTGTGTAATACGTTACCAAATATCATAGAATTTCAGAGCTGAAAGGAAACTTAGTCACGGCTGGGGCTGATCCCCAGACTTTTATGAAAAGCTGAGGCCTAGAGCATTTAAATGATTCTTTCAAGGTCATAAAACAAGTAAGTGGCAAAGCCAGAACCAGATCCCAGGTCTTCCGGATCCCTCCCCCTTCCAGAATTTTCCTCCCTGGACCAAGCTTATTTCCAACAAATGAAAAGAAACCCAGGATTCGAGGCCACAGTTAACTTGTTATCCTTTCTTTCCAAAATGGAGTGTTTCTCCTGAGGGGTTCATCACTGGAAAAACGAAACCGCATGGCTGTGTGTTCTGCCCTAGGCCTGTGCTGAACCTTTCCTGCAGAGGATTCTGTTAACATCATCAAGAAGCAGGAAGGAACTTTTATAAGGTGGCTCTTATTTCTTCTCTCCCCTCCTAACTTTAATACAAATATTTGAAGCTGGTTTCTGTAGGAGAAAGTTGCTGTTTTCTGGACCAAAACTACTGCAGCCAAGCAGCATTACATCTCACTTCCTTGGGTGCAAATTCGAGGAAACTGGCCTTTGTTACCTCAGATGCTTTCAGCACAGAACCTTGAGTGAAGAAAGAGCAGCCGCGGTGCCCTCTCTGGTGCAGAGGATGGAGTTAGGAAAACTGCACCAAGATGCTTTCCTTCCCGGGGGTGTAGCTGGATTCTCACCTCGCTCCTCAGTCAATTTAGAATTTAAAATCTTTATTTAAGAAGTGTTTTTATTGAGATTTCAAAGACACCAGTTCATCCTCTGTTATGGTAGTAGCCACCCACCATTGGCAAGAAAATCCCTAGATGTCAAACTGTTGATTATTTTGCAAATGAAAGAGACACTTCTGGAATCAGTGAAGGGCTGCCTTGGGTAAGTGAGGAACTGGTGATTTTGGCCAGTCCCACAGCTCAAGCAAGAGGCCAGGTGGCCGTTCTATGGGGGCCTTGTGCTTTGGGCAGGGGCTGCCTGGTGGCTTAATTGTGCTCTCAAAGGCCACAGTCAGAGCTGCCCACAGCAGGCCCAGGTCCATCTGCTCAGGATCGGGCTTCTGATCACGAAGGAGGGCAGTCGGTCAGGGAGAGGAAGGTCACATCAGGCTAGAGTGATAGTTAAGAACATCGGAGTTTATCAGGCCTGGGTCCATTTCTTGGGTCTGCCAAGGTTACTTGGACAAGTGACTTAATATCCCTAAGCCCATATTTCCTCGCCTGCAAACTGGCATCAGCACAAGTCCCTACCATCACAAGGTCGTGGGATAATTAAGAGAGAGAATAAAGTACAATAAAGTACTTGGCAGACAGTAAGCACTCTATATATGTTAGCAATCAATTTAATACTCCCTTGGTTTTACTGACGGTGACTCTAGGTCCTTTGGAATCGATAAGAGGAGAGGTGAATAGAAAACTATTTTCTTGCTAGTCATTAATTCCTTTCTTCAGAAAATATTTAATGATATGCACCAGACACTCTCTAGACCTTGGGGGTGCGAAAACGAGACGCTCATAGTCTACGGAATCGTGGCATAGTAGAAACAGAGAATTGCACCGAGGTGGGATAAACCCTACAGTAAAGTGGTACACTGGGGGTATCGTGGAAACAGGGAGGAAGGACTGTCACAGCTGGCTTGGGGAATGGGCCCTGAAAGGCTTCTCAGAGCAGGAACGTGGAAGGGAGTTTGCAGATTGTCAAAGGCATTCCAGGCAGAGACACAGTCTACACAGACTCAGGGGAGGGAAAGGCAGGGTCTGTATGGACACCGGAGATAGGAGGCACACCTTCAACCCTGAAGGTGTTTAGAGACTGGTGGGCAGAGAAAGACAAGCAGATTCATGTGATAATCACGATGATCAGGGTACCCATGTAGCGGGCATACTGAAAAGGATGGCTGGTCTCAGCCTGAAGTGGTGAGGGAAAACCATGAAGGGAAGATGACACAACCTAAGACTTGAAGATCTGAGAGTAGACAAGTTGGAGGAGACTAGAGGGAGGAGGAAAAATATTCCATAAAGGATACAGGTGGCATAGGGCGTGGAGGCTTATGAGTAGGCATGGGTCCATTGAGGAGAAGTAAGTAAGCCTATAGGCATGGCTGGAATAAAGAAGGATGAGGCTAAGATATGCACCCATGAGCTCATTCAACATATATGTGTTGAGTTCCCCGTGTATTCCTGTGGAATGTTCTAGGCTCTGGGTAGAGGACCAATCATGAAGTGGGCTAGGGAGCACAGATGGTGTTTAGTGGACCACAGTGTCTGATTTGGGTGATATGCAGATGTGACCCAAAGAGGCAGAGCCACGTGGTGATCAATGAACCCTTTTCCAATTCTGATTATAGGGGAGGGTCTCAGCTCAGAGTTAGTTGATCTTTAATACCTCTCGAGTACTTATTAATCTCTCTCTTCTTAACAGAGAGCTATAGGCTTTAGGCTCAGAACGCTTACAGGGAAGAGTATGTAAGTAGAACTTCGTAAGACTGTTTTGTATTTTTTAAAATTAATTTATTTTGGGTGCGTTCTGTCTTCGTTGCTGCGTGCAGGCTTTCTCTAGTTGCGGCGAGCGGGGGCTACTCTTTGTTGTTGTGTGCGGGCTTCTTATTGTGGTGGCTTCTCTTGTTGCAGAGCTCGGGTTCCAGGCACGCAGGCTTCCTTAGTTGTGGCGCATGGGCTCAGTAGTTGTGGCTCTCGGGCTGTAGAGTGCAGGCTTAGTAGTTGTGGCGTACGGCTTAGCTGCTCTGCGGCATGTGGGATCTTCCAGGACCAGGGCTCAAACCCATGTCCCCTACATTGGCAGGTGGATTCTTAACCACTGTGCTACCAGGGAAGTCCCTTGTATTTTTTTTTTAATTATTAGATATTTTCTGTTTATGGCAAGTAGGACTAGTTTTCCATTTATAGATGTCATATCAAATTTTCTCTAAAATGTGTTTGAGTTAAAGTAAATGAGTTATTTTAAAGAACAAGCCTTAAATCCAGTAGAGTACAGGTGCAGATATAGCAAAACTAATGAGTTGATCTAGAAAGGGTTAAGGCCTAGGTAGCACTGCCGTTGCTGATGGGAAGGCATTGTAAGTTCTGGGAAGGGAGAGCAGCTAAGAGATGTGTTTGGACTGGGGGTTTCCTGGGTGCCAAAGTTAAATGTGCCATATCGTTTTTTTGTTTTGTTTTTTTTTCCTGGTCACAGACGTGCGGCTTTCAGGATCTTAGTTCCCCGACCAGGGATCGGACCCATGCCCTCAGGAGTGAAAGCCTGGAGTCCTAATCACTGGACCACCATAGAATTCCCAAGTGTGCCATATTGGTTTTGAGGTTCCAGCTCCTAGCATAAAGTTTGGCACTTATCTTGTGCTTAATTTGGGGCATGCCATTCACAACTAATCTGCTTTAAACTCTAAAACTTGCATTTATTCCTTCTATTCCATCCACACCTGTCATCACTCAGTTGCATAGATGCTTGGAAGGCGCTGGAAACTCTGGCATCAAATGACAGGAGCCTGTGGATGGATAGGAGTTCCCGTACTCGGGCCAGCGGGCTGGAGAGCGTATGCACCTGGGTCTCCCCCTGCAAACGTGTGTGTTTTGATGTTATGTGTTTGTGTTATGATGATAACGCTACCCCTCCTGGGACTGTCTCCTGGGATCCTATGGTAGTCCCTCCATTATTCACAGAGAGACGACACCCAGAGTTGCTGATAAGCATCTAATACCAGCACTGGTTCGGTAGTTCTAAGAGACTTTGTGGTTTCTTTCTTACTCCTTTAAAAAAAATGTTCTCTTTTCACTACTCGTAAGCATTTATGCATGTCATGTTTTATGTATTATGATCCTCTTAGCACCTTGGATATGTTGTTTGGACCCTCATTTACACTGTGCCTCTCTTTCTGGAGGTCTGATGATGTTCTGATAAGACAGAGGAAAGAACTGCCTTGCAGCACCTTTGCATCACTTCATCCATTCCTGCAACCCAACCATAACAAAGGGGGTTTAAAATGAGGTTTTCAACTACATCATTTAGAGCTACCCTTATTCTAGAGCTGTTGGGAAGTTACTGAACAGACACATTGAGCTTAGGGCCCCTGGTCTGATGACCAAATGATTTTTAATTCCTCAGTTCTAAGCAGATAGGATTTTTTTTAAAAAGTTTATTTTATTGAAATATAGTTGATTTACAATGTTGTGTTAATTTCTACTGTACAGCAAAGTTATATATATATATATATATATACACACACACACATTCTTTTTCATATTCTTTTCCATATGGTTTATCACAGGATATTGAATATTGTTCCCTGTGCTATGCAGTAGGACCTTGTTTATCCATCCTAAATATAATAGTTTTAAGCAGGTAGGATTTGAACCTTAATGTGATTCCTACAAGGCATTATGTCACTAAATATATATTTTAAAAGACAGCTAAAGGCTCAAGTGAGTGAGGTGCATGTGTCTCTGAGCTGCTGCCCAGCATTCTTTAGACCGTGTTCAGCACTGCAGCCGCAGCAGAGCAGCATTGCAGGTGACTGCGTGGCCTCCGGCTTCCCGTCTGTGCAGAATACACAGAAAGCAGCCCGGCTCTGGGGGAGGCCTGAGTCTGTTGACAGATGTTTCTCCTTATCTTGTTTTCACATCGGTTGCAACACCATGTCTGTTTAGAGCAAGTGTGGGTGGGGATTCCTCCTGCCCTGCCCTAGCTAGCTGTTAAAATAAGAGGGTGGTTTATCACATTGTTTTTCAAGTTAATATCAGGCCACCAGTAGTTGGGGACGCCAGTGGGTCACTGGAGGGATTAGATGATTGCAAAGGAAAACCAGCCCAGCTGTTTGGCGGGGGTGGGGGGGATACCTCAACAATCCACATGATAGTCACTCGAATTCGAAAGTGAGGATTTGGGGAAAGTATGAAGTTTTGTTTGACTGCTAAGGTCATTGTTTAGCTCTCAAAACATTTAAACTACATTTTCAAACTTGTATATTTGGACAAATTTTCAAATCAATTGCCAGGAATCGTGGCAGGCAACTGACCACTAACATTCCAATTGCACTTTCTAATCCACAGAGCACTTTTACACATATATGATTATTCCCATATTACAGATGAGAAAACTGAAACTCAGAAATATTAAGAAAATTTGGACCAAAGTCATGTGTTTTATGGCTAGTGACTGAGGGAGTTAGAGATCAACCCCAGATCCACTGCTCCCCAGTTCTGGGTCCTTTTGCCTTCACCATCCTGCCTCTTGTTTATTTCCACCTTCTTGTCCACGTTGATTTGTCCATTTGCTGCTTCAGTGAACAGCACCTCAGTGCTTGATAGTTGAGGTTTAGGGAGGGTAGTGTGGCCACGTAAGATCACTGAGGATCGACTCATTGCATTGCACCATGGATTCATACGTTCACAGCAATTTAGAGCTAGAATTAAGAATAGAGACCAGTATTAACTGAGAAGGCAGCTGCTGTGCTGGGAGCCTTACGGACCTGTCACTGTGCAAGAGGGTAGATATTTACATACCTCCTCCCTTAATTCTCCAACAGCTTCTTGAGATGAGGTCTCTCATCCCCACCTGACGGTTGAGAGTACTGGAGCTTGTGGAGATACAAAGAAACTTGCCCAAAGTTGTGTAACAAGTAAGTGATAGAGCCTGAACCTAGGTTTGTCTGATTCCAGAGCCAGCCCGGTCCCACTCCCACATTCCATGGATGAGGAAGCCAGAGTGGTGGAATGTCTGTTATGATCTCATGGAGGATGTGGCAGAGCTGGGTCTCATCAGCCTAATCGCAGGCCTCTTCCCAGCACTCCTGGCAGACCTCATCTCTTGGGGTTGGAATTCTCCTCTGTCCCATCAGATGAAAAGTTGTCAGCATTGCGGATTACCTCCCCTCGCCCCACCCATGCCTCTGTAGTCATGAGAACTTTTGGTTGCAATTCACACCAGCCACTGCTTTCTACCTCCTGGTTCTCTTCCAGAATCCACCATGCTGCTCATCCAGGCTACTTGATTTGTACATTTTCTCCCTGCCTTGCAACGTGACAGGAGGAAATGGCTTATAAGACTATAGAAAAATAGGGTGGCATAATGCTAAAGTAGAGAAGCTGGATGTATCACCCTGTGGAAACAGCACCCACAGTGTGTAAGAGCCCGGGGTAAGTGGTAAGTAGGCACCAGCTTCGAGGATACTAGAAACGGGGCCCTGGGTCATCCTAGGTGCCACTTGTGGAGGCTCCCTGTGTCACTACAAAGGACAGACCCTACAGTTGTCCCCAACCCCAGTGTCCCCACAACTTCCATCCTCTGCTCCTTACACCCTGCCCTCCAGCCTCTTTGGAAATCCATTTGCTTCAGTGCTGTCACTGATGTTCATTTTAACCTGCAGCTGTGCGTATAAGCGTATCATGGACGCAAACCCTACAGAGATTAGTTCTAAATCTCTTTAGAGGGTAGGGCCTCAGGGGCATGGAAGGGAGGACTAACTACTAGGTGCCTGCTCTACGTAGTTATTGCATTTAATCCTCACAACACGAAGGAGGTGGGCGTTCATCCCATTTTCCAGAGAAGATTGGGAGGCTCACAGCAGGAAGGGAATTTACTCACGGTTTCCCAGGTAGCGAGCGACCGACCCAGGATCAGAATCCAGCTTTTTCTCCAGAACCCACACTCTTTCCTCTTTACCGTGTATCAGCTGTATCACAGAACCTACCTTCAACATCTTGCAGGGAGGGGACAGTATGACCTCTGATCTCAAAGGACGCACATGCGTGGCAGTGGAGTCACAGAATTGGGTTTGAATCCTGGCCTAGCAACATCCTAGCTGTGTGTTCCCTCTGTGCTGTCTGTCGCCTCTTCTCTGAAATCTCTACACGATAGTTATCTACCTTCTAGAATTACTCTGAGAAACACATCAGATGACAGATTTTTCTGATGTCTGTTAAGCTCTATGTAAATGATATTATTTAATTTTGAAAATCAATCAAGGAACTGACAGTGGTACCCACAGGCCTAGCGGTGGAGCCAGAGGGAGAATGGCTGTCAGTGGTTCCCTAATCAAGAACTCTACTCACCTGGACTGGCATGGTGGGCAGGTGTGTGGTGTGAGGAATCAGGCGTGGCTATTAAGGGATGCCCAGCCCCCGTGGGCCTGGGAGGCTGGGAGAAGCGGTAGCAGCCATGATGCCTCTTGGAGCAGCCCTGCCGTGTGAGTGAGAAGTCAGACCCTGGTGATTAGCTGGAGACCCAGAACTGATTCTCTGCAGATTTGGTTTGAGATCTGATTCCTCAAGTCCTGGAAGTAAGTGCAGAGGCCCCGGTGCTAAGTGGATGGTTTAACTTGCAGAGCTTTGCCTCCTTGGTTTGGACCCTGACCAGAGTTACCAGTGGTGAGTGTTTTTTTTGTTTGCTTTTAAATCATTCTGTAAGTTTGGGATTATTTGTTAAACTTTGTAATTTAGTGGATAACTTTAGCATTTCATTGCGTTTAATTTTTTCTATTTAAATTTTCATGTGTTTATCTTATTTGCTCTCGTAATTTACTTCTGGTTTTGAGGTTAGCAGTTTGGGAAGTGGTTTGGAAGCGTCTTGCTGACAGGTGAGGGAAAGCTTCACCTTGGAGTAAACGGTAAACTGCCCCAGACATGGAACTTTGTGCCATGGGGGCAAGCCCTGGGAGATTCAGGACTCAGTCCGTGTTAGCTCAGAGTTCCAGAAAGAAACAGTCTGCTCTACATTTAACCAGAATCATCTCTGTCTCATCACAAAAGGAACATTAGTGCCATGGGTGACATTTTCTGTTTTATATTAAAAATTCCCAGCGCCCAGCGTACTAAATCCCGTGCAGGCCCGCTGGCCCGCACTAATACGCATGGTTGTGTGATTCGGCTCCATCTGCATTGAATTTCTTCGCCTCTTTGTCCGAGGGCATTAACAAACCTACTTGTTTTTTGGGAGGGGCTAAGGACCTGATTGGTTTTGGAGTATAAAGAAACAAAAAGACAGTGGGAAACTAGTTACTCTTTTTGTTACGCACTGTAGCCTGGAGGCCCCCAGGGTAATTAACACAAGTGCAGAAACTTAACTGTTCCAGTCTAAAAGGGGGTGGGAGAAATTACAGAGCCCGGTAATAAGAAAATGAAGTCTTATTAACAAGAGCGAGGCCCTTTCAGTGGCAAGTTCTGCTGGTCACCCGATGGGATGGGAGCCTTTTCAAGCTGCTTTTTGGATAGTACAGTTTCCCAAGGAGGTGTCCTTCCTTCTGACACGCACCTCAAGGCCCTGAGCCGCCCAAAGGCGCAGAAGTTTCCCCAAAGTCACGGGGTTGTGTCTACACTCACCACTGAAGCACCTACTCACCACCCCACTGCTTCTCAGGAACGAAGGGTGTTCAGGGTGGGAGGGATGGAGGGCTGAAAATTGGACCAGTTCTTTCCTTTTGACTTTCCACGGGAGATGTCCCTCTTCCATCTCAAAACCTGCCCTGACAGCTGTTGCCCACATCGAGCCATGTCCCTCCCGTGAATTCCTAGGGCATGTGTTGGCCTCCTCTCTCAAGACAACCGTACTGCCTTTTGCCCCATGGAGACTGCAGTATCCACAAGGGCAGCAGCGGCCTTGCCCGTAGTCCTCACGTGTGGCTTGC
Source organism: Delphinapterus leucas (assembly GCF_059928025.1). Classification (NCBI taxonomy): domain Eukaryota; kingdom Metazoa; phylum Chordata; class Mammalia; order Artiodactyla; family Monodontidae; genus Delphinapterus; species Delphinapterus leucas. Next base: position 98,873,395 of record NC_143135.1, read on the forward strand.
GAATACTATCGTGTATGCTCCACAAAGAGATTAGCCAGCACCCCTTGAGGAGAAGTGGCGTTTGTTCCTTAAAACACGAAATGCTACAGATGAACTTATTTGCAAAGCAGAAATAGAGACACAGACCTAGAGAACAAACTTATGGATACCAAGGGGGGAAAGGGGGGTGAGATGAATTGAGAGATTGGGGTTGACATATATACACTACTACGTATAAAATAGATAACTAACGAGAACCTACTGTATAGCACAGGGAACTCTACTCAGTGCTCTGTGGTAACCTAAATGGGAAGGAAATCCAAAAAAGAGGGGATATTTGTATACGTATAGCTGATTCACTTTGCTGTACAGCAGGAACTAACACAACATTGTAAAGCAACTATACTCCAATACGAATTTAAAAAAAAAACACACAAAATGATTTGCTTTAGAAAATGAATCCAAGTCCATAGAAACATTTCATCCAAAACACTAATGACATCTGCATGGAGAGAGATGTAAGAGTCTAAACTAAGGATCTGGCGAAAGTGTGAAAGGAGGGCAGAGAATATCACTCCATAAAATAAAATATATAAGATTCCATCCCCAGGTCTGAAGACTCCTTTCCTTCATCATTCGAGATCAGATTGGAGACTTCATAGAAGTTGCAAAATTTGCAAATTGCAAAAGATTCTAGAAACCAAAAATGTGTTTGGGGGAACAGGTGAAAAAACATAAGCAGCAAGAAGAACCATACGATATTAACTCAGGAAAAGTGTATATTCTCCTAACTCTGTGGACCATATTAATGCAATTAAATGAAGGAGTGGAATTGCTCTCAAACTTACTACTAATCCTGATTTTGCATTCATTCATCACTCACGTGTTCACTTATTCACCCATTCTTTGGACACCTCACACGCTCCCAGAGGAGAGCTGCCATGTCTGGTTCGTTTTTGGAATGTCCTCTTCCCCCCCATTCTCACAAGCTTGGCCCACAGCAAGTTCTTAGAACATGGCTGTTACATTGGTTTGGTTGTAGACATGCCACATACTTCTTTGAAATATCGTTTTCTTTTTACTTTTCAAAACAAATATCAAGGGACTTCCCTGGTGGTGCAGTGATTAAGAATCCGCCTGCCAATGCAGGGGACACGGGTTGAAGCCCTGGTCTGGGAAGATCCCACATGCCGTGGAGCAACTAAGCCCGTGCACCACAACTACTGAGCCTGGGCTCTAGAGCCTGTGAGCCACAACTACCGAGCCCACGTGCTGCAACTACTGAAGCCCGCGCACCTAGAGCCCGTGCTCCGCAACAAGAGAAGCCACCGCAATGAGAAGTCCACGCACCGCAGTGAAGAGTAACCCCTGCTTGCCGCAACTAGAGAAAGCCAGCGCGCAGCAACAAAGACCCAAGGCAGCCAAATAAATAAATACATTTATTAAAACAATAACAAATATCAAGTAAATAAGTCTTATCCTCTTTCATGGGAAAGTCTGCCTGATTGAGAGTCATGGACTAAGTTTTGAAACTTGGACAGTTTATTGATTTCAAAAAAGTTTAAATCATATCTAAGTAGAAACTTTTAAAATACATTTTTTAAAGGTTACACTCCATTTATAGTTATTACAAAACATTGGCTATATTCCCCGTGTTATACAGTACATCCTTGAGCCTATCTTAGTTTGTACCTCCCACTGGTAACCACTAGTTTGTTTTCTGTATCTGTGAGTCTGCTTCTTTGTGTGTTATTGAATAGAAACTTTTAGACCTTGAGCATAAGTGGGGCCATCTGAGACTACAGGACTCTTGGCACGAGTGTAAAGTATTGTTTATTGTTCATTTGAGCCCCTCGTTTTGTGAGGGCAAGCATCCTGCCTCCCAGGGTACAGGAAAGGACTGAGGAGTTAAGAGAAAGATGACTTGGAAGCCTGTTAACTGGTTTTGGGTTGATGGAAAAGCATGTGTTTCTAGGGTAGATGAGAGAGAAGCAATGGCATGGGCCCTGGGGGTGTACTCTAGGGACCTGGCATCCTTGGGAAGTGTCCTACTGGCTTCACACTGGTTGTTCTTCCCTGCCTTCGTGGACAAGAGGATCTTTTGGCTCGGGGGCCAGTGTCCCCTACAGGCTAGCAGTCATGGCCTCAAGAATGACTCACTTAGACTTGGAAGCTAGCCTGACTTGCTCAAGCAGTCTGTGGCTTACACGTCCCGTAGAGACCGAAGCAAAGTTTTGCCGACAGCAGCAAGTGCTCTGTAGGCTGTGTGTGAGCTCAGAGGAAGCAGAGCTGGTTGATGTGTTACGTAGGGGCTAAGTCCGTGGCTTGGGGAACCTGAAACCTGCTAGTGGAACAGTCTACGTTGGCCAAATGTGGAGCATCTGAATCACCACTTCCCAGGGTCTTCCTCTGAGAAGGTGTTGGTAAGAAGGTTTGGCTTTGAAAACACCTGCTGCTCTTTACTTTGATTGACAATTGTCTTGTGAAAGGTCAGGCCAGCGGGGATGAGAACAGTTTCCATGGGGACCTGAGCGCAGGGGTCTTAAGAGACTTCAGTTGTGGCAGGTGTGAGAGCATTGCTCTATTCTAAGGCTGGTGGAGTATTAGAGAAGGCACTTTCTACAGAGGGATTGTGGACAGATGTCTTTGGAAACAATTGTTTAATTTTTTTTTTTTTAATAGAGAACTTTATCCCAGGGTTTCTTTAAGGGCTACACTTTCTAGGGATGGCAGTGGGTGAAACAGGCCACACCCTCTTATGTTTTCTTTATTTTGGGGGATAGAAGAATGGAAAATAAAGTCACCCAGATGAAAAGACCTATGGTTAAAGAAGGATTTACGTTAGAGCCCCAAATCTAGTTACTTCAGCGGAGGGAAGAAGCAGGTGCTAACCTGGCCAAGAGGACATGTTTGGCCCGATCCCAGCCCCCCACCCAGCCCTGCACAGAGAGAAACCTCCCTGGACCCAGGCCGCCCTCAGCTGCCAGCCAAATTCACGAGTCCCAAAGGGAAATGGCTTTGAGGTTGAAGCTGGCTCAGCCTAAAATCCTTTCCACTACTGACAAGCAAGCCAAGAGCCCACAGTTCACTGTCAGAAGGCCAGTGACCCCCCCCTTTATACACCATGGCAATTTCTTATAGAAACTCTAGAAGCAAGGGCTGCTTTCCGAGTCCTAATGAAGAGAGACTATTTCCCAAGGAGCTACCACGCCAGACGCCCTTGTGCAGCCCAGAGGCTTCTTTGCCAATGACCTTGAATCTCACCAACCCAGTGGGGCATCCCCACCACCAACTACCACATGTGGTCAGTTAATAGGGAGGCTGGGAAGCCTTGTGAGTAGGTGAGTGGAAAAAGAAAGAAAGAAAAAAACCTGCCCATGGATTCTTTCTAATGTTCCCATCCTCACCAGCCACGTTTTATCACAGGACTCTGGGCTACCCTTGCTCTGCCTAATTCACACCTCAGAGGCTGTGAGGGAAGCAGCTGACCAGCTGGAATTCTGTGATCCTAGGTATGGCGTCAATCTCCACAAGTCACCCTGAGGCCCCGGTACACACACTGGCTGACTGGGTCTGGACCTCAGGCCACCAGATGCCCTAACAGCTATTCCTCGGGAGTCAAAAAAAATGTTCATGATGAAGAAAGAAGATAAAGACATTCTCTTATTTGCCAAAGCTTTAGTTTTTAATGAGCCCCGCTGATTCAGATCTAAGGCATGGGACTTGAGAACGCGTGGGTTATCTAGAAGAATCCATCTATCCCCTTCTGAACAAAATTTTAAAAGTAGATTTGAGACCCCTCTTCTCGGCTGTACCCTTTTGGTGGCTTCTATAATCTGAGCACTCAAAGGCATTCAGAGGTATTGTTTGCACATCTGGCCGACTGTGGGGAAGTTCCTCCCATAAAGGTCTGGGGCTTTGTTGCCCGACAACTTGGGGTGTTAAGCGGCAGTGTACCTTTTGCATTTTACTCCGGAACCCTGGATACAAGATTCCCTTGGGGAATCTGCTGTAGGAAAGGGGCTGGTTTGGGGACAGCCTTCAGAAAAATGTGTTTTAGGTTTGCTGTTCTGATGTTGGATCTAAAAAGGAGTGGAAGTATTCCAGAAGCCCTGGGTAGATGGATGGGTCTGAAATTCTTGGCTAGAAGGAATATCAAGAAGTCATATAGGTACAGAAAAATAATAACTTACAGCTTGGTTCATATTCTGAAAAGACACTGTAAGATGGGGAATTTCAGCTGTACAGAAATTAATCTACAGAGATTATTTTAAGTGTGCCAAGCGGAAGATTTTACCATTCCAGGTAGAAGAAAATGGTTTGCCTTTAACTAACTCTATCTAAATCTAGCAGGGCTGATGGGCTATATTCTTCCACCGTGCCTTTGGTCCCAAATCCTGTCAGTATTGTCATTAGACCAAAGCAACATAAATAAACAAATACCGGTGGAAAGTTTCCAGATCGTCTTCCTGAGGATGAAGTGCCAGTCATTCTGAGATTGTGCCCTTCCTACTTTTTTGGAATTAAAACATCCTTATTATTATGAATGAATGGTAATAATTGGTAGTGGGGACTTTAGCATAAGATTCTTAATTGAGCAAATTAAAAGTTAACAACTCCGTGAGATCCACCCCCACCCCACTGGCCCCTGTTTTCAAGATGCATTGGTCCATAAAGTGCAAATATCTGGGATCATCTGATCTACCCATCTTCTTAGAAGCCACCAGGCAGATGAGACTTTCCTGCTCCCTGTCTTAAAAGAAGACTCTACAAACCTATTCTGCAGGCTTTTCCCATACAGTTGGCCCGTGACCAACACGGGGGTTAGGGGGAGCTGACCCTCCACGTATTGATATAACTTGTAGTTGGCCCTTCACGTCCTCTGATTCAACAAATAACTAGTATTTACTATGGCAAAAATACGCATGTAAGTGGACTGGTCAGTTCAAAAATGTTGTTCAAGGGTCAGCTGTACTTTCCTCCTGGACAGAAAGTTGGAGGCTTTTCTAGCCTGTGCCCTCTCTGCTTGATGCCCTCCCTCCTTATCTTCTCAGTGGAGCCCCTGGCAAGAGAGCTAATGGGCCTCTTCCTCCTCTGGGCTGACCAAGCATCTCATTCATACTTTGTTCTAGCCCTTATTTACCATGATAAAAGATAATTATTTGAATGAGGCTCTTTCTCACTAGGCTGTGAGGTCCCTGGCAGCTTATCTTTTCGTCTTTTTTTTTTTTGTCATTACTAAACACAATGCCCGATAAATATATATTTGTCGAACAGGAAATAAGCATCCTAAATGTTACGGTTCAAGCCCATTGTCTCCTTTGTCTCCCTCAGTAGAAATGAACAGCTAACCTCGTATACAATGATCCTTATGATTCATGGGTCCTGTGATGGATCCCCGCTTTGGCCATCTCTTCTGACATCTTCATCATATTAGTAGAGAGGCGCTGGGCCAGGAATCTGCACACCTGGGTTCTAGCTCTGACTGTCACAAGTCACTCTTCGGAGACTCTGTGTTCTATCTGTATTTTGTTTTTGTTTTGCGGTATGTGAGCCTCTCACTGTTGTGGCGTCTCCCGTTGCGGAGCACAGGCTCCGGACGCGCAGGCTCAGCGGCCGTGGCTCACGGGCCCAGCCGCTCCGCGGCATGCGGGATCTTCCCGGACCGGGGCACGAACCCGCGTCCCCCGCATCGGCAGGCGGACTCCCAGCCACTGCGCCACCAGGGAAGCCCTGTGTTCTATCTGTAAAGGAAGGGGGCTGAAAGCCATTGTCTCGAGGGCTTTCACTATCCTCAGCATCCTACAGGAGAGCCGATGGGAGGGAGGGGCCTTCAGATGTGAGACGCATGACTCTTCTCCAGAGAGTTTCACTTAGTCATTTAAACTTTAGTTTGATTTTGGGTAACCTATGTGTTCATTCATTCACGCAACGAAATCTACGGCCAAATAGTATCATTCACTTATATGTCTCAAAAGGCCCAATAGGTTTTGGAATCAGAGCATTTCTAAGTTGGATATCGCTCTGAGTTCTGGCTCCATGTTCTAGGAGACGTGTAACATGGGACAAGTCCCCATCTGGGCTTCAGGTTTTCTCACGAGCAGAGTGTGTGTAATAATCCCTCTGTCGTAGCTGTTGAGAAACGAAATGGGAAAATGTATGTAAGCATCCAGCGTGGTGCCTGGAGTACACGTGTTCAGCGCTTGGTCATTTCCCCTCTCCTGAATGCACGGAGCCTTCTCATGGCAACCCAAGACCCAGCCAACTTAAACAGGAGAAACTCACTCATACTTGAAACTCTTCACCTTCTCTCCCCATCTCTACCTTTATGCCTACTTTGTAAAAAATAGGCTGTTTGTAAGAGAGGCTTCAGACACAGGGCAATACCAACATCTATCCCAGAAGAAGATTTTGGGGAATGATAGAATTTCAAGAGTGAAGGTTTCAGGGAGGAGTAGGAATTTCATCACTTACAGGTCAGCCCCAGTAGAAGCCGGCCAAGTGTGCCGCCTGATACGTGAGCTTTAACTTCAGTAAATCGGAATGAGAAGGGGAGCAGGTGTGGGTGTGGGAGGGATTAGAGATTCAGGGCGTGTGTGTCCTGCTCTTTCAATCCCTGGTTAAATATGGTGAAAATAACTTCAGCTGATGGTTAACTCTCTCCAGGTGTGGGCCTGTGACGAGCAGTCATCAAGCACTGCTGGCATCGTCAGTGGAATTCTCTAGTCCACGGCTTTTGTCAATGGGGAAGCTAAGTCCCCGCCCAGCTCTTTCTCCTAGACACCTGGAAGAGGTTATCACAAGGTCTCAGAAGCTAGAGCTCTAGGCCATTTTTTATTTGCGTTCATTCATTCGTTCGGTTGCCTGGGATTGAAAGAGCATTCTCACTCACGGATTTAAGATGATGGATAATAAATGACACGGCCTGGCCTTCCAGGTCTCCACAACAAGGGGAAGATGAGACTGATAGAAGTAAAGTTGGAAGGTATAGGTAAATGCAGTTTGGGAAAGGCATCCAGGAACAGGAGGAAAAACAAGTCGGGGAGTGTGCTGGGAGCTGGGGAGAGGGTGGGCCCACCATTGTTTGCAGGCTGATTGCATGCCAGGTACAGTGCTGTCCTTTGCATATATTTTCTCCCTCTGCATCCCCACCACTCTGCTGGGCAGGTCCAGCCTCCTCCTGTTTTGTGAAGAACAGGCTCAGATGTTTAGCCCCATAGCTGACGTTCCCCACCTGAAAAGTGGTAGAGCTAGAAATGAAATCTTCATCCCGCTGGTTGTAGTGTCCCCAACCTCTGCTTCCAGAAGCATGTGACTCGAGCTGCAGTTAAATGGTAGCCGACCCTGGCACAGCCAAAAGTGGGACAATAAAGGTACCAAAGCAGAAGCGGTAGTGGGGGGTGGAGGTGGCCCCAGAAGGGCATCCTGGGGAGAGCTGGGAGGTAGAACTGGTGGGCTCTGGGAACACAGAGAGCTCGTGCCGCACACCACTTCCCTAGAGCTCTTGTGCTCTCATTCCGTGGGGACGGGAAGCCCAGGTGGAGGCTTTGGGGAGGGGGTAGTCGGGGGAGGTGGTGGAGAGGACGTGGGAACAGCTAAGCGTACCTCTTGGGTTTTCTGGGACAATCTTCACTTGTAAATCATGCCTTTCATTGGCAGGCCATAGACAAAACATTGATATTGACAATTGTTTCAGAAAATAAGGCCCCCACTGAAGTCACAGGGTTAGGAAGTGGCAGGGGGAGGGGTGGCAGTAGCTTGAGGACTGTTGGAAGCCAGATTCATGGAAAGAGAATTCTGAGCACTCCTGACTCGGGGCCTCTGTGTCCAGGCAGGATCCCCTCAGCCAATTTTCCCAAAGGAAGCCCCCGGCCTTCCTCTTTAAAATCTCTGGCAAGGAAGCTTCTTAGCTTTGCAATTCCAGGCTCCAAAAATCTCTGCAGCAGATATATTTTTTTGTGGGGGGACCCCATCTTCAGTCCAAGCCCTGGAATTCTTCATATTTTTAGTGCTTTAGTGCCTAGGGAAGAGAGAGGAGAGCAACCGGATCGCATTCAAAAATCCATCTCCTTCCTTCCTTTTTCCTTGCCTCACTCTCCAGGGAGGTGGGTCCCCTCCCAAGTCGTCAGTGACAGCATAGTTGCCTGTGAGTCCTAGGCAGGCTCACAGGACACAGGCAGGGAGAAGCCAAGCTCAGGCCAGGACCAGGAAGTGGGGAGCAGGTCCGAGTGGTGGGCAAGGAAGGCTGGGCGCTGGCCACCCTCTAGTGCCTTCGAGGCCACGTCTTAGGAATACATCCACCTGGGACTCTCTGGAGCGCGTTGCCTGGGAATGTCAGCCTGGCCGTGGCCTCTTTACTACATCACTGTGCGCTGGGTACAGACACATGTGGGTAAAGAGCCTAGGTTTCCCGACAGAACTGATGTCCTGTGTTTAGGCAAATCCCCTGCTTGCTTCCTCCACCTCTAAAATGGGGATACTGATCTATCTCATCCCTGAGGTCCACACACCCTTCTCCCAGGGATGCTTTGAGGACAAGTGAGTCAAAGCAAAGAATCTCAAAGCCTAAAACTCACCCCGGGATTCATTTTGCCCTTCCTCCACCTCCAGCCAAGTCCTCTCCATAACAATACCCACAGCAGACAAAGGAATGTGCCAGGGCATCGAGACCACCTCTGAAGAAGAACCCACAGCTTCCTCTTGGGTGGGAGCCAAGTTAGAAGTTGTCATGCCAGCTTTTTTTTTTTTTTTTGCTGCATGGCTGTGCATCATCAAGTAATTCAGGCCACTCGGAAAAAAAACTTCTCTCAAAATGAGGGAGTGATTTGCAGCATCTGTTACTTCCTTTTTAATTGAATCTGTTCTTCTCAGATACTAGGAGCAAGTGCCAAAGTCAGCAGTAGGATTCAGCTGTGTACATTTTGAAGGCGCTGGAAGATAAATTTCTGTGCGCTGTACGGATGCAGACTGTACAGAAACCAGATGGCCATCTGTCCCCGAGGTCCTCTCGTGAGCAGTGGCCGATCTGAAGCTCTAGGGTGAGGAGGTCACTTAACTCTCCTAAGGAGCTGCCTTGGTGAACACGTGCCCAGGGTGGACTTGGAAGTGTCCTCCAACTTGGGGGTCGGGAGGGTGTCACACGAGACAGGCTTTCTCAGCAGCCAAAATGGACCCAGAGGTGCTCATGCCTCCTTCCATCCTGCTCCCCGCTGAGTGATGGTTTGGCATAGCCAGGATCCAGTAGGTTCTAGTATCTTGCACTCTCCAGGCTTGTGGCGAACCAGGAGGGCTACCAAGGGAGGCTCTGGAATACCTTGCCCCACAAAGTGCCTGACTGGAAGAGTTTAAGTGCTTGAGGCAAGGGGAGGAGTCAACGGGCTTGGCAGGTCCCTTCTAACCCGCGAGGTTAGAGACACGCACACACATACATTCACATGTGCACACACAAAACCTGGAACCGTGTAAAGCTCCAATAGCCCAGCTTCTTAAAGACAGTTGTGGGGGGGCTTCCTTGGTGGCACAGTGGTTAAGAATCCACCTGCCAGTGCAGGGGACACGGGTTCGAACCCTGGTCCAGGAAGATCCCACATGCCGTGGAGCAACTAAGCCCATGCTCCACAACTACTGAGCCTGCGCTCTAGAGCCCGTGAGCCACAACTACTGAGCTCACGCGCCTAGAGCCCGTGCTCCGCAACAAGAGAAGCCACCGCAATGAGAAGCCTGCGCACCGCAACTAGAGAAATGCGTGCAGCAAGGAAGACCCAACACAGCCAAAAATAAAAAAATAATTTAAAAAACAGTTGTTGGCGGGAGAATTGGGGATTTTGCTCCAGGCAGGACGGGTGAGTGATGATGGTACAGGGATGTACGCTGCTGAGCTGAGCTCCAGAAAGTTAACTGCACAGTCATCTTTCTTATCTAAATGCGTACTTTCTGAGCCTGAATAACGAGAATTGGGAGATTGTGATGCCCCGTGTCTCAGCCTTCTTGTGATGTGAGACAGAGGAGCTTGGTATCAGCGTTCCCCATTTCAGGCGGGGAAGTTGGGGCTCAGAATGGGGAGGAGGCTTTCCCTCAGGGTGCACAGAAGGCATGCGGTAAATCCTCAGTGCAACACCGTGTGAGGAAGGGAGGCCTTGGCTTGCGAAGTAAAAAGCTTTGTGCTCGGCCGGCATTGTAGAATCAGAGGAATGTGTATAGAAACATAGACCGTAGCCACCTGAGGAAGGCATGGAGTTGTAAGGGCGAAGATCAAGATCTGCAGATGGGAAGGGAACTCCCTGGCGGTGCAGTGGTTAGGACTCGGCCGTTTCACTGTTGAGGCCCGGGTTCAATCCCTGGTCGGGGAACTAAGATCCCAGAAGCTGCGCGGCTCGGCCAAAAAAAAAAAAAGATCTGTAGATGGGAAAGCCCTTGGGGAGGAATATCCCATGGAAATAGAATAGAAGGAAAATCATAGTGTTAGCCTCTGGGGAGCGTATGTTACTTGTTCAAGGAGATAAGCTTCTTGTTAGCAAATGTAACTGAACTATAGACAGCTTGCATTTTTCTGATAGCCATGCCCAAATTCTTGGTAAGAGGGTTTCAGAGAATCAGAGTATTTTATTTTGGGGACTTAGAGTTTACTTATTCTAGTCAAATCTGGCTACGTGTCACGATCATCTGGGGAGTTTTTAAAAATAGTGATGTTCGGAGTTCTTCTCTGACGATTCTGATGCACTAGGTCTTGGTGGACCTGGGGACCTGGAAGGTATATTTTAACTGAGCTGTACCGGTAACCCAGATGTGTGGCCAGCACATTGACCCGCTCTAATGCAGCCTTCCATGTCAGAAACCATCTATGGCTAACGAAACAGATTTTATGTAGCTCACAGAACTGGCTGGAACCTGGATGACCAGGTTCTGACATAGGAACCAAGGACACTGCTGCCATCACCTCTACACTTTGAGTCACTCCTTTAAGGGTCCAACTCCAGTTGATTGGCTAAGTCCAGGTCATATGTCTGGATATCATCCGGCAGAAAGTTGAAAGAGAGAACATCTGCCCCATAGGCTTCCTTAGGGGGCTCCCGCTCCCCGCATTGGGATGCCCCCTAAATAAGAAGGGTGTTTGGATACTGGATGGCCAAGGCAACAGTGCTCCCTACAAATTCCCTCTGTCAAAGGAATGCCACCAAGAGTTCATCAAGACTATGCTGGGCCCCCCGTGGTCGTGGAGCTCTCCACCTTGCAAGGCTATCCATTCTATCTCTGGACATATTCCATGATTAGGAAGTTCTTCACAAATCCACCTCCCTGAAATGGCTACGCATTGGCCCTCAGGTTCAACTCTTTTCCCAAATCCCAGCTAAACCTCTGGGACATTTAAGAAAAACTTCTGAGCTTCCTCTTCTACTTTTACTTTAAAATCTGGAGCAATTGAGAGGCCAGACCCCTTCCTCCAGGAATTTGGTCCAGAGACAGCATGATAAAAAGGAGAAGGCACAGGACCGATCTCGGTCCTGGCTCTGAATCCGAGCTGTGCTGCTTCTTAGCAGTGAGACTTTGGACAAATTAGTTTCTTCAGCAGAAGACTGGAGATAACTGATGATGGCAGGGATTAAGCTCACACACTTTACCAATGTGCGTGTTCCTTCTAGCCTTGCTCTCAGTGAAGCAATGCCAGCTGACGACAGGAAGGCAGGGTAGGATGGTGGTTAAGAGCAGAGGTGCCAGGAACGCCTGAGTCTGAGCCCAGGTCCCACTCAGTATCTGCATAACCTTGTACAAATGATTTACCTTCTCCTTTGCTCATCTGTAAAATGGGCATAATAATAGTAGCCACACCATAGGGTTGTCGTAGAGATTAAGTGAGGTGAATGTCAAAATTGACGGCTTACATGGTGCTTGGTACATAAATAACATTCAAGAAGTGTTATTTCTTGTTCTTATTGATTGGCGGTTGGGGGTGTGACTCCTTGATCCAGAAGGACTTTTCATCACTGCCATTGGGGGAGGTGGCTGCCTCTTTCAGGAGAGTCGTAGCCCTGCTGTCAGTGTCCATGAGGAAGGAGACAGGGCACGTGCTGGTTTATTAAGTTTTGGCAGAGATCATCCTGGAAGCTTCTGAATCAGTAGATGCCTGTGACTGGTGGGGCTTCAGCTGAGCTCCTGTCACTGAGGGCCATTGACCCCATCTGTCGCCAGAGGAGACACAGCAGATCTTGCTGGAGAAACACTGATCAGAGTCCAGCATGAAAACTGCTCCTCTCCTCTTGCTACTCCTCCCACCCCATCTGCTTCTGTCCCCCGCTCCCTTCAAAGCACACACAGAGACACACACCCTTTTTTCCTCTCTCTCTTTCAAAACAGGGAATAATTAAAAAACCCAAATCCAAACATCCAGCAGAAGTTTATGCTTGAGTCTTAGAACACAACATATGGCTTCCCAGTCATTGCCAGATTCTGCAAACCACAGAGAGAGAGAAGTCTTCGGCCTCCACCACGGCCCCACCAGCTTTGGGACCATTTGCCGCAGGGTCGGCACCCCTCCCTCGAAGACGAGGGGTCCTGGAGTTCAACCCCTTGACTTTTAGTCATAATTCCATCTTCCTCTCGTTTGAAAACGTTCCAAGAATGGCGGGCATTCAAATGCTTTTCTTCCCTCTTTTTTTTTTTTTCCCTTCGGTACGCGGGCCTCTCACTGCTGTGGCCTCTCCCGTTGTGGAGCACAGCCTCCGGACGCACAGGCTCAGCGGCCATGGCTCACGGGCCCAGCCGCTCTGCGGCATGTGGGATCCTCCCGGACAGGGGCACGAACCCGTGTCCCCTGCATCGGCAGGCGGACTCTCAACCACTGCGCCACCAGGGAAGCCCTTCTCCCCTCTCCTTGCCGCTCTATTACTCACCTTCTGCATTGGGTTTAGAGGCATTGGGGACCACGGAGAGGATTCCGATATGGAATTTTCTGGTCACGTCCCACTGCCCCTCTGTAGGGGCAGAAAAGCTGTGTGGTGGCAGCAGCAAGCTGGGGCTGACGAGAACCCCAAGAGGAAGGGGACTCTTGAGGCATGAGTAGGAGCCGTGCTGAACCACACAAGGAATCTCTGCTCTGAGGCTTGGGCCAGTAAGAGCCCCTTTCATCTTCTGCGGCCTTTGCCTAGGAGCTCTTACTTTACAGTCGTGGCTGTTCCGTAGGGAGGTCTGGGTTATAGACACATAATCTCTCCACTGGGCAGATAATGCCCATAATGCATATGGGCCGATGAGATAAAATTCTTGTCTGTGAAGTCCAGGTTTCCAAATCTTGGCTGTCAGACCAGGCTGAAGAGGGGTGTCCTAGAATGGTTGGGGAAGGGGGGAATCAAAGGAAAACCTTCCCCTTTCCTCCCAGTGGAAGCCTCAGGCTCCTAACATGTGGATCACAGAGGGAGTCGTGTTCTGGCAGGAGCTGAGATGGGGTGAGCTTGGGGTATCCTCGCCCCACCCACCCCAGGCCACCTGGATCCTGTGGGCTCCACCACATGCATTAGGTGTGGCTATGGCTGCAGATCAGTAGAGGGAGAAGCATGACAAACAGCAAAGGCACTTGTGAATGTCCATTGCCCTCTTTGGGGGCCGGGGGCATGGTGGCTATAATTAGCTTCTCTAGCACTCTGTGTGCACAGAGGGGGAAACAAGCCCTTGGAGATTGTATATTTTCCACCGCTGTACCCCGTGATGTCACCACAGGTGCCTTCTGGCTGGCCCCAAGCTTCTCATTCTCCAGGAACTGCCGTGCCTGTTGGTGGCAGTTTTGTAACTCTGAAAAGTCCCAGGGGGTCTGGTCAACCACCAGCAAATGATTTCCTGTTCCCTTCCCCTGCTACCCCACGATGGCCCAGCCCCCATGACACCGGGCCAGCACTCGCTTGGTGAGAATGAATTCAACTCTAAGTGGATTTCTCACCCAAGTTTTAAACAACTCCAGGAAAGCAGACGCATACGTATCTAGTCAGATGTGTAAAATACAAGTCAGGTAGCAGTCAGGTAGAACTGCTTTTCCTGTTCTAAAATGACCTATCCGAAAGCCCTAGAGCCTTGGGTTCCTGGCAGATCCCTGAGACATTAGTACATGGCATCAATGTTTAGAGCTGGGCGGGCTTGTGGAAGGAACGAGCGTATGAAGACTGATGGCCTTGGGTTTGAACCTCAGCTCTGCTGCCTTCAGCCATATGACCTTGGGCAAGTTATTTAACCTTTGAGTACCAGCTTCCTGGCCTGTAAAATGGGGGTAGTGACTTGCCTCATAGGATTATGTGAGGATTAAGTATGATATATATAAAAGCAAATAACAGAGCATTCCTCAGACACTGAATAATGGTAGTTTTTGTATAAATAGCACAGATTAAAGAATCTTTGTGATTGGAGCTGATAAAGAGATAAAGAGGGGCAGAGATTAAAAGCTAACTCATGGAGTGTGTGTCTTTTGTGGAGAGAAGGATAATGTTCTGTGTTAGAATTTGAGTCAATTTGGAGTAGAAAAAGGATAGTACAACCGTATCTTGCTCCTCCAATATGATACAAAATCCTCTGGTGGACTTGCACGATTGCAGTTAAAAATAATACTTTTTGAGCATTTACCATGTACCATTGTTCTAAGAATCTCACATGTAATGATTGTCTTAATCCTCATTACAACCCACGGTGGTGGGTATTATAATTGTCCATTTTACAGATGGATTAGCTGATGCACTGAGGTTAAAAGTAACTGCCCAAGACCATACAACTAAGAATTGGAAGAGCCAGAGAGTCAGTTCCCTCTCTGAGCTTCATTTTTCTCCTGGGGAGGGGGCAGTTTAGAGATTCATAACGTCCAAAATTCTCTGTCTATCCTAAATTTACCTGGGGAACTTTCTGGAGTATGTGGAAATTTGAGAGTTACTTTAGTGATGTTTAGTGATGGAAAAAGAAACCATTTAGGAAGCTTTCAATGACCTGAAACTCTTTAAAAGTATTACATATTCACTTGCCTCCTTTTTCGCTTCTCTTTTCTTGTCTTTGCTCTTCCTCTTCCTTAAAATGAGTCTCTGTGGTATATATACTTCATTAGCTCATGAGAACCAAGCTCCTATCCTATCATATAAGTCAAGGAGTATATTTGAGATTGTTAAGAAAGCCAATACTATGAGTTCTCATCACAAGGTATATAAGTATATAAATTATATATAGTTTTTCCTATTTCTTTAATATTGTGTCTATATGAGGTGATGGATGTTCACTAAACCTATTGTCATCATTTCATGATGTACGTAAGTCAAATCATGATGCTGCATACCTTAAACTTATATAGTACTGCTTATTTTATATCTCAATACAACTGAAAGAAAAAAAAGAGCCTCTGATCAGAGGTTGTAACAGTCCAGCTTAGCATCTTGAGAGATCATTGCAGCTGTTTCTCTTCTTGCAAAGCCTAAAGCATTGAAAAACAGATTCTTTAAGAATAAAACTTCTTGAAGAGTCATCTGCACTGGCTGTTTCTACTTCCTTTCCTCCTCTTCTCTCATAAACTGATTTCACCCAGGCTTTTGGTCCCACCTCCTGCCCAAACCGCTCTTGTCGAGGTCAGCAATGGCCTCAGCATCACCACATTCGGTCAATTCTCCATCCTCCTTGTGTCCGTCCATCAGTGGCATTTGATCCAGGTGACCCCTTCTTCCTTCCTTGGTGACACCTGGCTGCTAGGAGTCTCTTCTCTTGGTCCTCCTACCTCAGTAGCTGCTTCTGCTCTGACTCCTAATCCCCTCACCTCTAAATGTTGAAGCCCCCCAGACTGAAACACCGGCCACTTTACTTCTCGTCTGTCTCATCAGACTCCTGGCTTTAAATTCCATCCATATGCTGACAACCTGTATACTTATATTCCCAGCCCAGCCCCCCCTCCTGTTTTCCAACTCCATATTCACCATCTCCTTAGGATGTCAGATGGGCATCTCAACCATGCCTCCTCCTACAGAGTTTTCCCCTCTTCAGGTATGGTAACTTCATTCTTCCAGACGTTCAAGCCCAGCACCTTGGAGTCATCCTCAAGGCCTCACTTCTTCTCACGTTCAACTGATCAGCAAATCTGTTGGCGTCACTGCTTCACACTCACCAGATCGCTTTCATCTCTCATCTGTATTATTGCAGTTGCCTCCAAACGGATCTGTTTTCACATTTGCTCTCCTACAGTTCCTGCTCATCAAGCATATCCGGAGACCCTTTTACAGTGTAGGATGGATGATATCACTCCAAACACCCTAGTGTTTTCCCCATCACAGTCAAAGTCAAATCTAAAGCCTTCAAGTCCGTATCTGGTGTGTTTCCTTGTCACCTCTCTGAGTTTTATCTCCTTTCACCCTCCTTGCTCTTTGAACCGAAGCCACTGATCTACTTACTGTTCCTTGAATACACGGACTGTGCTCCTGCCTCAGGCCTTTTGTACTTGCTGGTCCCTGTGCCAGGAATGGTCTTCACATAGACGTCCACATGGTTGCCTCCCTCACTGGTTCATTTATGATCTTATTGGACCACCCTGTATAAAACAGAAATCCCTTCCCATCCTTCCTTGCTTTATTCTTTTCCAAAACACTTATCATAAGATGCATGTATTTATTTATTCGTTATAATATCTGTCCTCTCCCTGAGAAGATAAACTGCATGAGGGTGAAGATTTTTGTATGTTTCACTCACTGCTGTATCCCCAGGGCCAGAACAATGGCTGGCACGGGGTAGATGTCCCATTAATATTTACTAGGAGAATAAATGACTCTAGGTCAGTTTCTACAACAGATTCCGAATGACCAGCCCAGCTCTCTGTGGAATTCTGTTCACTCAGAGTGAGTAAATCTTCCACACTATTGAGGGTAGGAGTCGGGGCATGGTGGTTTGGAGGGCCACTAGACCTTTTCTGCTATAAATTCTTTTTCCATCTGATGGTATTTACCATCCCAAGATTTCAGCTCTGGCTCCAGACTTCCCTGAGGATATTTGTCAGGAAGAACTGGACTAAGAATTCAGTGATTCTCAAGATGGTTTCCCTGAAAAGGTCCTTGTGGAACACCACCCGTTTAAAAGTCCTGAATCCAGACTGCCTGTTACATTCTCGGATGCAGTGTTTAAAGTATTTCCAGTGGTGTGGTGGGGGGGGGGGGGCAGGAGGTGTGAGCTACTTTTGTTACTTAGTGGTTTCAAAAGCCTTCCAGGATCTCTTTCCTTATTACCCCAAAGAATTTGCTCACTCTTAACCCTTCTCTACTGTCACCTAACATAACCTCTTAGACTTCATAGCTCATCAGCAAATCTGTTCGTGCATTTCATCTGCACCTCCAACTCTTAGTGGGTGAAATTGGGAAACATGCCACTCCCTTCTTTGGGGGTGTCTCTTAGGAGAGTGAGACTTCTTTTCCTTGGAGAGGCAGAGAATGATATTCATAGAAGATACTTTTTATTGAATGAACCAATTGCACAGACTTTTAATTCCTTGGAGAATGTACCATATTTGTGGTACAGCGCAGTAGTCCTAATACTTTTAAAGAATAAAAACATTGCGTTGTATTTGGGTGGTTTTCCATCATGCTCTGCAGCCCTTCACATCTGTTATTTCATTTGACTGTCATGAAGCTTCCTGTAATAGACAAGTTGTATCCAATTTTACAGATGAAAACAGGAGCATTGTTGGGTCCTAGTGACTCACTTAGGACCGCCCTTGATTGACGGACGACGGACGGCCCAGTCCATCTCAGGTCTTTGGTGCTCCCACTTCCTGGCCTTCAGCGCTTGGCCTCCCCTCAATATTGATAGGTGTCCCTCTGGTTCTCCCCTGCACTCCTGGAGCTCAAGTCCCTGTCTCAAACACTTGATGATTGCCTTTTCCTGTGGGAGTCCATTTCTAGCTTACAGCATCCTACTGTTGGTTCTGCCAGGTTCTGAGGGGGCGGGGTGGGGAATGTCTGTGTCTGGGGACTGTTCTTTCCCTAGAAGGATGCTCAGTGGAAGAAGGAACCGTCATGAATGGACCATAGGATCCATGGCTGGCTGCCCTTCCCGTGTTCATGGGTACCCAAGCTCCAACCTGGTCTAGAGTTGGGCTTCCTTTCTGGACATCCATTGGGAAGTCACATCCTTTAGAAATCTTCCACTTGTAAGTCAGGCAGCCCTAGGGGGTAACCCTGAAGCATAATACTCAGACTGGTATTTCTTTGACCACAGAATTATAGCAATGGCCACCTTTGTATAGTGCTTTAAGCGTTACGACCATGCTTCAGAAGCACCCAGAGAGTCTTTTAAAATACAGGTTCCTGGACTCCTCCCCTGGACATTCTAATTCAGTAGATTTAAGAAGGATCCAGAAATCTGTAATTTAGAAAAAAAAGGAATTCCTTGGCAATTAACCTGGTTCTGAAGTCACTGTTTAGATTACAAAGCCCTTTTGTTTATAATACTTCATTTGTTCCTTACAGTGCACGAGGAAGCTGTTAACCTCTTTTGCAGATGGGGCTCAAATATGGTAAATGACTTATTCCAAATTCCTAAGTTAGGGAATGGCAGAGCCAAGCCTCCAGCCTCAGGTCTTTGTCTCCAAACCTGGTTCTCTTTCCACTCCGTTCTCCCTTAAGAGACTCCTTCCTTCTCTCGGTTGCCCTGGGGTATTGGTTTTCCCTCATACCCTGATTGTGAGCCAACAGTCTCACTCACCAGGTCCAACTGTTCTCTCCTGAGAGCAGCTCTGAGCAGGTTTGGGGAAGACAGTAGGAATCCAGGCCCTGGGGGAAGCTTTTCCGGCCATCCTTCCATGTCAGGTATCCGGGAATATCAGGCAACAGTGGTGGCCAGGCCCAGCCCCATCCTGGAGGATGTGCAGCCACCACGAGTTGAGTGTTGCAGGGGCCCCAGACCAGCTTTCATGACCAAATAGAACTTTCAGCCCAGTTCCAAGAAAGAATTCTGGAGAGCAAAGGCTGAAACCACTGACCGCTGGCATGGAGAGTTGGTGGTAAAGTAAATCTTTCCTCTTTCCATGTGCGTTCTGTTTGGAGCTAGCTCATTATGGAGAAACCTCAAAATCTCAGGTTTCATTGTAATGGGAAGAATGCAGGGTGGCGCTGGGGGTGAGTATGGGAAACTTTGAATAGATCTTCTGGTGTCTGTGGATGGGGAGATGCCAATGTGTAAGGGTCACGGGAGGGCAGGGCTCCTTTGTTCCAGCCGCCCCATACCATCGGGCACACCGTCCTGCGGCTGAAAGTCTTGCGTTGACTTTGGAGGGTGCCCTCCTCGGCCCCGACTCCCGGTGTGCCTGCTGTCCTTGGGATTTCAGAAGTTAGAACCTGGAGGAACTTTGCTTTAGGAATGGGCACTTGATTTCCAGTTCTTGCATTTATTCATGTAGTATAGGCATCATTATATCATGGTTAAAAGCATGGGCCCAATCTGGCTGTGCCACATACTAGCCTTGTAATTATGTTGCGGTGCCTGTTTGTTTCCTCATCCGTAAGACTGTGACACTAGTACCCACTTCCTAGGGTTGTGGTGAGGATTAGACAACGTGTGGCAGGTACACAGGAGGTGCCACCTACTGCTTGCCAAACATCCAGTTCCGTGCCCCACCCCGCCTTGCAGGAGTTCACAGTTTACCGGGAGACAGACAGAGCAGCAGATCACCGCGACATCAAATGGGAAGTCCTGTAATAGAGGAACGTTCAGAGTGTCACGGGGGCACAGACAAGGGGCCGGCCGTGAGGGGCTGGGGCTGGGCCTGAACTGGAGGCGGCTTCCTAGCGGAGATGGCACATTTGATCTTAAACGGTCAGTAGAAGTCCGCCTGATGGAGAAAGAGGGACCAGCATTCCAGACAGAGGCAGCAGCATGAGTAGGGCCACAGAGGCACGTAAACTCTAACATGTGCAGGAAATTATGTCAGGTGGAGAATGTGATGCATCCAAAGGAGGTGGGAGGTGAGGCAGAGGGTCAGTGAGCGCAGGGACCATAAATGCCCAGGGATTTGGACTTCACCCGAAGGAAGTGCACTTGAGGGTCACTGGGGCCGTTGGAGAAACGTGCTCAAGTTTGTATTTTCATGAAATCAGTCGGATTGTTGGGAGAAGTGGAGAACAATAAAAAAGGAAACAAACTAACCGGCTGACTTGAGTCTCTCACCCTGCTTAAAGGTGAGTGTAGGTCATCTCCCCCCATTCAGAGAACACCCGACTCCAACTGTGGCCACCAGACAGGGCATGGAGAACTTGGTGCCGATTCTGCCTGTGACTTTCAAGGTGACCTTGAGAAGGGCCCTTCAAGTGTCTGGGCTCCCAGTTGCTCTGTAGTTCAATGGGGATTGCATACTCGGTCTCCCTACCTCATAGGAGCAGGGTGCTGTACTCCATTCGCGCAAAATGTAGCCCCCTCAGAAGGAAAACTGGGGGTCCAGCGCTTGTTCTATCTTTCTATAGAGTGTATTTGCACTTAATTTTATTATTTAATAGGGAGCATTGTCAGGATGCAAAAAGCAACGTGATAGAAAAAGTTACCCATCGCAAGCCTTGCTCCTACCCACCCACCCTCTTGCCCCCATCCCTCCACGAGAAGCCACCCTTACTAGTTCCTTGGGTGTCCTTCTAGCATTTACTTATGCAAATTATAGTGAATACAAATTGAGATGCTTACTGTACCCCGTGTCTTATATAAGTCCAGACACTTCTAGAATATGCCTCAGTTTCTTCTTCAGGCCGTATACCAACAAGCTCTTTGAAAAAGAAAAGTTGTGCTTGTCAAGGGCTT
This sequence comes from Delphinapterus leucas, assembly GCF_059928025.1. Lineage (NCBI taxonomy): Eukaryota > Metazoa > Chordata > Mammalia > Artiodactyla > Monodontidae > Delphinapterus > Delphinapterus leucas. The sequence goes on from NC_143135.1 coordinate 98,894,149, forward strand.
TCTAAGTAGTCCAGCTATTTCTTACAAAATGGAATAAAGGAGAGCTTTGCTGTGACATTGTCTCCCTGCGCTGTAAAACAGGGACAACCTTCTGTCTACCCTGACTCCCATGGGGGAAAGTTGTAAGTTATTTCACACTCGTAAATTACTTCGAGACTTCTGGTGGAAGGGAGTCTCACGGTGGGACTGTCTGATGGTTCCTCAGTGAAATATTCCTGCTTTGTTCACTGGTTCCATGATTTTTTTTTTTTTTTTTTAATTTAGACTGCTAATTGTTGAGGTTTTTTCCTCCCCTCCAGCTTTTCCTCTTAAAACCACTGAGTCTTAATGGGCAGCCCGTGTCTCCGCCAGGGCCATGTGGGTCTGATTTTAAGCCGCATCCTGCCAGAGACTCCTGCCTGCACGCATGTGGCTCCCACTGCTTCTCCCGGCGTCTGGTGCAAAGTCCTTTCTTTTTTTCTACCACATGTGCTGAGCCGCACAGAAGCTTCAAGACTTCAGCACAGCACAGGAGTAAGCCAGTGCTGGCTGTAATTAGCTAGAATTGCACATTCCTCCTGGTCAGAAAGACATCATATCTTCGCCTTTTCGTTCACTGTGGAGAATTTCCTGCGTTCTCTAGGTTCGCTGGAGAGGCCTCAGAGGAAGGAAGTTGTCTGTGAAAGGGGGGAGGGGATCACTCTCTAAGGTCTCTGCAGTTCTCGGGGTACACTTTAATGACACCTTCCGGGGCTGCCTGTCCCAACATCAGGAGGTAACCGTGGCACTGTAGGTTTAGCAGATGCCGGGAGTGGAGACCTCCGAGATACGCACCAGGAGAACACGGACAGTGATGCTATTGTCTGGAAACCACAGAACCTGGTGAATGTTTTGAAAGGGATTTGGTTTTGTTTTACTGGCAAGCTTCTGGAAGTCTTTTCTTGAGGCAGAGAGCTTATGTTAGGTCTTAGGTAGAGCATAAGGCAGTTGTCTCTCAGATGTGGACTTGGTCATGGGGAGCTTAATTCTGGGCCGTGGTTCAAAGCCTTGCTGGTGCCAGCTTTGAGAATTTGAGAAATTCAGGTCCCACCCAAGGAACCAGAGGGATTTTGAACAGTCCCTTCACCCTCCCTGCCCAGCCAGGCAGGGCAGCAGCCAGGGGCATATTCTCTATCCTGAGGGCTAACGGCCCTCACCTATAGAAATTCACACATTAGGGACCATCTTCCGCTCGGTCCTCACCTATAGGAACTTCACAGGTTAGGGACCGTCTTCCACTCTGTAGTCTTAGCCCACGTTGAAGATGAGCTATGCCGTTGTCCCGGGTGGATTTGTACAATCTTTAGGAGGATTCGAGAATCACTGAGCTCCCTTATGGAAGGTTTAGCTGTCTGCATTGTTCCCATGGGCCTCCCTTCAGGAAGACGGATGTTTGAAAGGGCTCTGGGTGCTGCTGGGGAGATGTTCCCCATTGTAAATTGGCACAGACAGCTTTCTGCACTTTCTTCTCGCCAGGACCACTCTCTATGGTATTTCTGTTGGAGCAGGTGGGGTTCAACTTGAGCAGGAAACCCCATGGATTGGGGCCACCAGCCCAGTGTCTAGGTCATAGGTCTGAGCTGATAAGACCCACAAGCACTTCTGTTATAATTAGAGAACTTTCCTGCTCCATTGAACAGCTCCCTGTTTAAACATTAGCCTCTCCAGGGAGACACTGGTGACCCCTAGCCCAGCACAGTGTCTGGCTTACTGTGAACACTCAGTCATTGGTTGTTGGGTTGGGTACTTCATTCAACAACATTGCTTGAGCACCTGCCATGTGCTTGGTGTTGTGCTAGAATCTGGCAGTGCCAAAATAAGATAGAGGCCCAGCCCATAAAGAGTTTATAGTCTAGAAGGAGAGGCACTAGGGTACTCCCAACATCTGGCACATTGCCAGACACATGGGGGTCACTTGATGGCTTTTGAGCTTGAAGTTATAGAATGATGGAACTGGAGGGTCTTCGGGATCGCAGCGTCCCTCCCTCTCACTTCAGAAGTGAAGACACTGATTGGTGAGGGACTTGCATTCAAGGCCACCCAGACAGGGGCAGAGAGAGAACTCGGTCCGTGGTCCTCGCTTTCGGCTTTTTGTAGCACCCCACTCAGCTTGCTTTTGGCGCTTAACTAGAAAGGTCAAATTCTGAAAAGTAAAGGCAGTACCAAAAAGCGTAGGAACCCGCTTGCACTGCACGCCTGCCGCTTCTCGGTGACCTGAATCCTGTAAGTACTTGGAAACTCCGGACACTGGTTCTCAGACGTGGGCTGCAGAGTGAGTTACTCAGAGGCAGCAGGGGCCCAGCTGCCTGCAGTTCCCACTGAGATGTCATTCTTGGGAGGCCAGAGCTCCCAAGCTGGGGAGTCATCAGTTTGACCTTGTGGCTCTTTGAGCTGGGGTGCCGAATGGTGTTCAGGATAAGGTGTGTGAGAGGTTCTGGTTCTTAAACCACATAGAAGGGCTTTCCATCCTGCTAAAATAAGGCCGGGACCTTGTTTGACCCTGATTCAAACAAAGTAACTGTAAAAAGATGTTGAGATAATCAGGGAGAAAAGAATGTGGATTTGATATTTGATGATACTAAGAAATGCTCACAAATGGTAGAGGTGATCATGGCACAGTGACTGTGTTACAGGAAAAACAGTCATCACTTAGAGAGGCGCATAGTAGGTTGTTTTGGAATACTCTAGGGAAAAAAGTAAGTCTTCATAAGAGTTTTGGGGTAAGGTGATATGTATGAGATTTGCTTTAAAATATTCCAGGGGAGGGGCTTCCCTGGTGGCGCAGTGTTTGAGAGTCCGCCTGCCGATGCAGGGGACACGGGTTCGTGCCCCGGTCCGGGAAGATCCCACAGGCCACGGAGCGGCTGGGCCCCTGAGCCATGGCCGCTGAGCCTGCGCGTCCGGAGCCTGTGCTCCGCAACGGGAGAGGCCACAGCAGTGAGAGGCCTGCGTACCGCAAAAAAAAAAAAAAAAAAAAAAAATTCCAGGGGAAAAAAAAAGTTGGGGAATAGATGAAAAATTTGGCCAAACATTGGTCATTGTAATTACTGAAGCTGGGTAATAAATGCAAGGCAGTTTGTCATACTATTCTCTCTACTTCTGTATGTGTTTGGAAAAGTCCAGAATAAAAAGTTAGAGAAATAGGGCCTAGATCTCTCTCCTTGCCCTCCATGCCCACCGCTGAAGCCCTTCCAATCAGGGTGGAGGCTGGCACTGCGATGACAGACCACACGAGGAGGCTACTGCAGGGGCCCTGTAGTAGTTGGCCGAGCCCCTGGCTAATTTAGAGTTGCCCTGAAGGACTGGACCCTCCTTTGAAGCCCCTTGTACCATGTCAGCCAACAGCCCCATCTCATCCCTGTTGTGTCTTTGGAAGCCACCTCCTCCTCAGCCCGGGGAGCTCAGTGCCATCCTTGGTGTTTACCATTCCCTGCCAAGTGCATCTGCGCATCAGGCCAGCCTCGTCAGACTCACCCAGAGAGGCCCACCTAAGGCAGACTCTGCCGAGCAGGTGACACAACGCATTGCCAACGCTGCACATCGGGGCGTGACAGGGTTTCTCTCTCAACACCCTGCGATGCAGCTATCTGAATCCTTATTCATCCTCAGTCCATGTCTGTCCATTTCCGCTCCCTCCCTGATAGAGGGACCATCATTATATCTCCCTGCTGCTGGTCTGCAGAAGGATGGCAGTCACCCACAGCCTTTACAATGTAGAGATTTCACTATTATTAGCTAGTTTCACTTTTTTCTCTCTTGTCTTACTCATACATGAACTTTTTGTACCCAATCTTGATCTTAGACCAGAGGGTTCCCTTCTGGTCTTCTACGGCCGTGCCCTTTAGGACAGAGTGCAGATTCCCTAGATCCACAGGGACGCGCTTACCTGGAGCCTGTATCCCTCCCCCTCCCCCTGCCCCCAGCAAACACACATCACACACTCTGGGTGTTAAGGACCCAAAGGACTAGCAGGCTGCTTCCTGAGTTTCTTCCCTGTGTCCAGCCTCTTGAGGACAGACACCCCTAGCCCTGAGCATGACCAAGGAGCAGCTGTTTGTGGTGTGAACAGAGTTTTGACATGCTCCTGAGGTGTCCATACACATGCATGTGAGGCCTCTCCTGGTACCCGAAGGAGCCGGGGGGCGGGGGGGGGGAGGGCATAAAAGCGGGTGGGGGCAGAGCACACACAAAGGGATCAGGGGCAGCCGTGTTTTGGCACAAAATGCCAAGGAGTCTGGGAAATCTAACCAGGCCTTTATGAAGGCCGATGTGTCAAGTAGGAGGATAGGACGTATTTTATTTGCCAGTTTGTTTGCTTGATTTATAACTTCTAAGCATTAGACATTGGATAGGTGGGTCTCCCTTTACATTCTTGCCCCGGCTCTGCACATTTTAGGTACCTGTGTCCTAATTGAGACACGGGAATTTTGCTCGTGGCTGGACTTCATCTCATCTTAAGATAAGCTTATGTTCTCCCACAGTATTTCCTGCAGCTTGTAAAATACAACTTGTGAAGTCCTGTTGTAGCACCAGTTACTTCCTGTGTTTATAATGGAGGTGAAATCATGGTTTGCCTTTCCACCACCCTGCTTCCCATTCCCAAACAAGCAAGCCTGAGTTACATAAGCTAACAAGCTAATCTAAAATAACCTTTAAAGTGAGGGTCACTTATGTGTGCCAACAACTTTATCGTAAAAGTCTTCCCCTGTAATTTCCGATGCTCGTTCAAAGGGACTGGCAGGGTTCTGGCCTCCATTCAATGGGTATTAGCCGTAAGACCTAAAAAGTTGAGCTATTTTTTAAATTATAGTTTCCCAAAGTGGCTCCTTCTCTTCAAATAAGTGCTGGAATTCCACCTGCCCTCCCTTTCTCCCTCCAATGAAACATTTTCATCTCTCTCAATGAGTTTTTTTTAACTTTTATTGGAGTATAGTTGATTTACAGTGCTGTTAGTTTCAGGTGTACAGCAATCAGTGAGCTCTGTTGAAATGCCTGACCTCTTGTGGCACACTCGTCACTATGTTACCCATCAGGGTTCATGGCCTCCTTAGTCAATAGAAATTGATAAGAGGCCAGACAAGAAGTTTAGGCAAGGCTTTATTGGGTCTCCTGCTGTAGCAGGAGGGAGCAAAAACAAGTAACTGGTTCCCTTGCTTGCTACCTGAGGGAGCGCGGGCTGGTTCCTTATATGGAGTGAGGGTAGGGGTGTGTCCAGGGGTCGGGCCAGAGGGGTGGCTTAGGTGGTCTGCCCACCCCTTTCGTGGTGCTGTGTGCAGGGGCATGCGCAGTACCCTGCTTTTGCTCCTGGATCTTCAGAAGTCGGGCTTGGGTTCTTTTGGGCTTTTTGTATCTTGTCCATAATTTGCCCCAACTGCGCATGCATGCAGTTATTTTTAGTCCCTTACAATTTCTTTGTATTTTGTTACTCAAGGAGACGTTTATCCAGGTACAAGCATTGCAGCCAAGGGCCCCAGCTCCCAGGTTCCAGCTTGTCTCAACTATACCTACGTAATATCAAACAGAAAGGTTTTGAAGGCCTTTGGGAATGTCAGAGCAAACGTCTCCCACCCATATTGGCTGTGTAGTTGGCCTGTCTCTCTCTTTAGAGACATTAAGCCCTCATGTTAAATAGCAAATAAGAATACGAAAAAAACACAATGTCTATATGTGTAAAACTGAGTCGCTTTGCTGTACAGCAGCGATTGTCACAACATTGTAAATCAACTAAACTTCAATTAAAAAATTAAATTAAAAAAATAAGAAAGGACTGTGGATTTGGGGAGGGAGTATTGAGGTCAAGGAAGCAAGTAGGAGGCTTCACATCGACAAAAGAAGTGCTCCCCCTACACCCCTGCAAACCTTGGCTTCCGCCCCCTCACTGCATCTCAAACCCCAATTAAAGTTTAATCCAAATCATCACAAATGCAAAGTGTTTTCTTCAAGCTCCATTACTTCATGGAGCTCCCAGGTGCCCAATTTAATACATGCTTCAGGGAAAGATGTCTGGCAGGGACTGGATGCAGGTATTGACTTTGGAAAGAGGAGTCTTAACATCCTTAAGTATGTCTGAACATGCTCGAGTATGTCACTGATCAGTCCCTGGAAACAAATCCCAGCCATCCAGTTTGCTTGTTTATGTGGCTCGGGCGCCTTGCACCCAAGCTCGGCCCAAATCCAAGTTTCACATTGGCAGTCCCTGCCATTCGACGTGTTTGGCTCTTGTCTCTAAATGGGTGTCGACAGACAAAAATCTACACTCCTTCATTCGGAAGTGCATTCATTCATAACCTTTATTCCCCAAACGTGTATTGAGGAGCCCTGCGTGAGGCTTGGGAGGGAAGGGAGACTGATCACAGTGCAGGCCTTGCCTTTAAAGGCAGCTAAGCTGTATGAGCAAATTATCATAGTGATGAGAAGAGCGTGTGATAATAGAGGTATGTACAGAAATGTATGAATGCAGGAGAAGTAGTGTCCTGTCTGGAGGAACTGGATGAGGTATCAGAGGAGGGGACACCTGATGTGGACCTTGAATGATGCACAAGAACACGGATGGCTGAATAGGGCCATTGAAATTTACATTCTCCTCTCTTGAGACTTAACACTTCAAAAGCTTTTGGTTTTCATGAGCACAGAGAGGGCTGGAGGCCTGATGATCCACTGGGGGCCTTATCTACAGCTGCGTGAGGAGAGAGAGAATGGAAAAGAGCTTCGGATGCTGAGCCAGAGGGAAGGACTCTGCCTGGGCACAGGGGATTTACCAAGGAGAAAGGAAGGGGCTCAGGGGCTGGCCCCACCCCTTTGCTTGGGCGTCAGTCATAGACTTACTAGTTGTTGATGCCTCCAGTATGCCACTGGGTGGGAACCAGCAGCCCCGAAAGGCCAGTGGGGATAGTTGTCAGCTCTGCTCATCTGAAGACTTGGCATGTGCTTCACATACAAACCTCACTGCAGCCACTGCCTTGATTCCCATCTTGAAATAACTCATCACGGGATGAGTATTTTAAGATGCAGCTTTCATCAAGAAGCTTCCATTAAAGCAATTCCAGTAGAGTGAATAATCATTTCCCCCCCTTCATCAGACATGCTTGTCTTACAGAATTATGATGAGTTCAATTCTCACTTTTTTTAGTCCCATCTTAAAAAAAAAAAAAAAAACCCTCAGAGAAATGATCCTGCATCTGTGTTAAAAAGTTTCCCTCTGTGTTTTCAGATCCGTCTTTTCTGGGTCAGCATTTCTCTTTAAGGCTTTCCTTATCACAGTTCTTTTTTTCTTTTTTAACTTCCTGTTTCCTATGGAGCTTTGTATAAACTCATTTTGTCTTAAGCCATTCAGGAGTGAACTTTTCCCCTTTTTTTGCAGGCCAGTACTTTTTCAGCAACTTCTTATTCACTGTACACTCAAAGGTCATGCTTGTTTCAAATGTTTTGACAATCTTCAATTATTTGCACTTAAGGATTTGAGTAGAAAAGGGGAGCTGCATAAATTACCAGCAGAATGACATTAGAGCATGACATAGATGATACCCAGTGACAAGTTCTCCCCACGTGTTTATTCGCCCTTGGAAGGTACTTAAGATCTTGTGTTTAACACAGTAAACTGCTTCATCTGCAATTCTTATGCATAGAGTAGATGGGCAACAACATTTACAGTGGAGAACCAACCCATTGGCATGTGGGTAACAGAAAGCTGGCGTAATGTAACTTTTCTCTGCTGGGAATCATAAGGAGAGGCCAGATAATCTTGTAGTTTAGGAAAGAAACAAAAGCCTAGACAGACACCAGCCTGACTCACAAAGACCTAGGCTTCATTCCTTTATTTATTCAGCATTTACTGAGCACCTAGTATATGATAAGATGCCAGAGACTGATTGATTGATTGATTTTTAAAGCATTTAAAAAAAACTTTTATTTATTTTGGCTGCACCGGGTCTTCGTTGCGGCATGCGGACTTCTTAGTTGTGGCACGCGGACTTCTTAGTTGTGGCATGCATGTGGGATCTAGGTCCCTGGGATCAAACGCAGACCCCCTGCATTGGGAGCGTGCAGTCTTACCCACTGGACCACCAGGGAAGTCCCAGATGCCGGAGATTTAAAGAAGCGAAAGACATTTCTCTATCTTCTTTGGGTCAGTAAAGTCAAACACAGCTTGACAGAAGCCAAACAGATGAGTCCCGGGTAGGAACAGTTAACTCCACTGTACTGTCCAGAGTGTGACTCCAAGCCACAGGACAGGCCAATGAATTAGAGACAAGGTGTTGAGGCAAGGAAGACGACTTAATTCAGAAAGCTGGTAGACAGAGAAGATGGCAGACTAAAGTCTCAAAATATCTTATCGGGGCTTGGATGCCAGTTTCTTTTATAGCACAGAGAGGGGGAGGAGATGAGGAAGAAAGGTAAAAAGGCCATAAGTTTTGCAAATATCCCCTGGAATGACCAGCCTCGGGGAGGGGATGTGTTAATTTCTTCTTTCTTGCAGCCATCCGCAGGTGGACAGGGTCCGGATGTTTGCCTGAACAAAGGCACTTTGGTTTAACATTCAGGCAGGGGGGCAGGGTTCCCCGAGGCAGGCTATTATGTATAGACAGTATCCTTTTAGTGAACAAAAGCAGCGGAGAGCAAAGGTTAAAGGAAAAGAAACAGATCCAACATGTAGTCGATTTGGCGCTTCCCTGTTACAAATATAGAAAAGTACGTCGGAGGCAGGTATGTGTGGAAACGGGAACAGTGTTCCGGGCAGAGGGCCCGAGCATGTACAAAGACAAGGAAGGAAACAATGTATTAAAGGAGAGAGAGTTCAGGGTTGTTGAGATGTGTGGGAGGGAAATGGCAGGGTTGAGCACAGAAAAGTAGATTTGGGCACGATCATGAAGCACCTTGCATGCCAAATGGAAAAGATTTTATTCTGTAGGTAACAGCAACTCTCTAAAGACTTAAGCAGAAGTAATATGGTCCAGTCTCAATTCTAGAATAATAACTCTGACAGCAATGCAGACAGTGTATAAAAGAGGAGAAAGGACTAGGGGACACCAGAGCAGATTTGCCAGGTGAGAGATGAAGCCGTCCCGGCCTAGGACAGAAGAGCTGTAGGTGGAGCACAGGCGGTACAGCCACCACAGTTAGCATGCTTTGGTAGCCGATAGAGAAAGGGAAATGAGGAAGATGGACAAGTTGAGAACGGTTCATAATTTCTCCTTATTTCAATGCCATGACCCATTTTCGAAATGCACAGGTTAAAAACGTCTACTGCTAAAGTACAGCCCCTGCTGCCTCTCGGTGTTTCTCCAGCTCCTTTCAGAAATGGGTAACTCATCCCTAGAATTTTGAGGGGGACACAGCCTCATTCTGCATGCCTGACTCTGAGGAATGCAGAGGACTGGTAACATACAAGGCTCAGGCTTTTAGCTTTTTCCTCTTTAATTTAATAAACACCTTTGGCATCATGCTAGAATGTAAGGCATGTCGAGTGAAGACCTGGTCCTTTTCCTCCATAAGCTCGTAAGCTTACGGAGGAGAAAGACAGGTACAACATTAAATATTAACCAAGGCAGAATGAAAACCTAAGGGCTGTGGGAGCACAGAGAGAAGCCTAGGAGGATGCAGGAGGGTTTCCTATAGCAGGTGGTGTTGGGGCCAGGCTGTTCGTGTTTGCTGAGTATCTACCACATGCCCCGTACTTCCCTCAGCACTGAGAATAACAGTCAAATATATATATATATACACACAGTAAGGAGGAAGAAAAACACTACGTAAGTCGTTACAAGCACAGTGAACACTGGGCGAGAGAAATGCAGGATGTCATGAGGGTAAGTAAGTGAGAGCTCAGTCTAAGGAATCAGCAAAAGCAACCCAGAAGATGTAACCTGGGATGTGAAAAATGAGCCGAGATATTGGTGTAGGAGAGGGAGAGAGAAGTACGTGTTGCCTTGCTCCGTTGTGAGAAGATGTGTTCAAAGAATGGAAAGAAATCTAATGTGACATGAGCATATAGAGAAGGGGGAGTGGCCTTAAGAAAGGCTAGGAGGGGCCAGAAAATCTGTCGGACAGGCTTGTTAGCCATGGTGAGGTCCTGGAACTTTATCCTAAAGGAAGTAGGGAGCTATGGATGTTTTAAGTAGAAGAGTGGTGTGATGGCTGCATATTTGGAGAATAAATTGGAAACGGCAAAACTGGAAGCTGCTGGGGTAGTCAGAGTGAGCGGCAGTGGTGGCTTAGAGAGAGGAGATGACAGATTGAAGAGACCAGGGGTGGAATAAATTCAGGAGCTGACCTGGGCAAGAAAGGAAAGAGAAGAAGAAGTTAGGAGTTGATCTTAAGCTTCTCATTTGGGAAGTGGGACAGATGGTGTGTTATTAACTGAGAGAATCTGGAGAGAAACAGGTTTGCCGGGGGGGAAAAGGTGAGTTTGGTGTTTGAACACGTGAGGTTTAGTACAAGCAAGATATTCAAGCAGAGATTAACAGGAAGGAACGTGTTATGGAAGCACAAAGGCTAAGAGGGAGAAATGGAGCTTCCCTGGTGGCGCAGTGGTTGAGAGTCCGCCTGCCGATGCTGGGGACACGGGTTCGTGCCCCGGTCCGGGAAGGTCCCACATGCAGCGGAGTGGCTGGGCCCGTGAGCCATGGCCGCTGAGCCTGCGCATCCGGAGCCTGTGCTCCGCAGCGGGAGAGGCCACAACAGTGAGAGGCCCGCGTACCGCAAAAAAAAAAAATTAAAAAAAAAAGAGGGAGAAATGGATGGTACACAGAGCATCAGTGTGTACAGGTGGGAGTCGCGGCCATGGGAGTGGCTGGGATCTCCTAGAGAGAGTGAACAGAATAGGGAAAAAAAGACTGGACACATGCCTGAGGAATACCAGCAATTAGAAGGCCTGCAGAAGAGTCAGAGATAACAAAGAAAGCTGAGAAGGAACAGCTAGAGAAAACAGCAGAAAACCCAAAGGGTATAGTGTCAGCGAGGTAGAAAGTAGAGAGCAAAGGGAGCATCAGTAACGTGAAATGCTGTTGAGAGGCCACGAGAGACTGAAATTCAAAAAGCCCACTGAACGGACTGTGATGGTCCAGATTCTTACCGCCGCTTCCCGAGTGACCTGAGACAAGCTACTTAATTTCGCACTGAGCCCCCGTCTATAAACTGGAGTGATGGTACAATATTTAGCATCTGAAGGTTCAGTCAATATTAGCCGTTATTTCTCACATGATTTTTGACGAGGAGAACCCCTGGGGGCTTGTGGGGGAGCAATTTTAGTGGTGCGGTGCCTGATCAGAGTAGCTTTGAACCAGAGGGAAAAGTGAGGTTGAAGATTTGGGAAGGGATTGTTGAAATGTAGAGGAGGAGACCACAGGGAAGGAGAAGCAGAAGATCCAGAAAAAGGATGAATTGGCCTTCAGTGAGTATACAGCAAAACAACCGAGAAGGAGAGGCATGAGCCAGGGGCCTGAGGTGTGCTATTATCAATACATGGTATGATAAAGGAGCGCAGTCCGGTATGATGGTCCGGAGGATGGAGGATGGGAAATGGAAGACCGATGGGTGGGAACTGAACCTGTCAAGAATGTGACATTCATGAGTTTGAGCATTTGAATTTTTATTTTGTGAATGTAAGAGAACCATTGACAGTTTTAAAGGAGTGGAAAGTTTAACTCTACTAGCTTTAGGAAAATTACTCTAACAGTAGTGAGAAGGATAGATTATAGTGGAGAAAGATTGTTCCACGCTGCGGTTGCTGGTCGTGGAATTTTAATACAGAGCAAAAGGCCGCCTGTGAGCGTTTGATCTTGACTTGCTCACTTAACCTCATCTAGACTCCACTTCCCCATCAATAAAATGGGGATGATAGTGTTTATCTCTGAGGTTCTTTTGAGCATCATGTTTCATGTCAAGGACCTAGGATGGTGCCTGGCATCCAGTGAACAATGAATATCCTTGCACTCCCCATGCTCCGCCTCCCCCCCCACACACACTTTTGGCAGGTACCTGAATGTCTTACTGGCACCTGATTCTCAGGAGAAGTATCTTTGCTTCCCACCTTTCTGGGCCATACTAAAATAAAACAACAATCTTATCTTCCAAAAAGGTTCCTTTCAAGACCGGGACTACTTTGTCACTACTGCTACTGCTCACTCCCTGATTTGGCAAATCCACGTTACGTTATTTGCATTGCACCAGACTGTCTTGACGCAAGAGTTTCTGTGTTTGGGGCTGGGCAGTGGCTCAAGAGTATTGCTTTTTTCATTAAGCTTTTAAGGTACTTACCTACAAGATGGATAACACACATCCTTCCTTGACAGATGGCAAAACCCTGAAGTTGTTCCCTTAAGTTCTCCTCTAATTTCTCCTTTTATCCCACCCTTTGTGACATCCGATTTGGTAAAATTCATTTCCACACAGAAATAACTGGTTTCTTGAAAAGATAGAATATGGATTATATTTCTCTAAAGCCATATGCCCCATAAATCTTGGCATCCGCACAGATGCCATTTGATTCCATTTGGTTTTATTCATTCAATAAATACATATTTTTTAATTTTAAATATTTATTTGTGGCTGCATTGGGTCTTCGTTGCTGCATGCGGGCTTTCTCTCTAGTTGTGGTGAGCGGGGGCTACTCTTCATTGCAGTGCACGGGCTTCTCTTGTTGTGGAGCATGGGCTCTAGGCACGCGGGCTTCAGTAGTTGTGGCACGTGGGCTCAGTAGTTGTGGCTCACGGGCTTAGTTGCTCCGCGGCATGTGGGATCTTCCCGGACCAGGGCTCAAGTCCGTATCCCCTGCATTGACAGGAGGATTCTTAACCACTGTGCCACCAGGGAAGTCCCTCAATAAATATTTATTGAGTGTCTGCTTGGTGTCTTGGCATCACAAAATAAAAATTCAAATACTCAAACTCACGAATGTCACATTCTTGATGTAATTTCAGTAGACCGTGGCTAGGTTAAGTAAGAGGTGCCATCCAGCTTTCAAGTCGGGGGAGGGGGGACTAAGGGGTTGCAATAAAAAGCTTTAGAAAGCTGCCATTTGAACTGAGTCTCGAAGCGTGAGCTCGATTTTCCCAGGTGAAGTAAAAGGGATGGGCTTTCCTGACATGTTTCCTGATGAAATGGCATGTGATTTGAAAGAGGATGGCTGACCCTGAAAAGGCTGACGTATTCATTGTCCCAGGACGAGGTTGCCAGCCAATGTTCACTGAGAGCTCAGTATATGCCACGTAAGGTGCTAAGTGCCTTGTGTTTTATTTCACCTGATTCACAGAACCGTATGAGGCAGGTCCTATGAGTATTCCCATTTTACACAGGAGGCAACTGATCTCAGAGCGGTTGAGTAAATTGCCCATGGTCACACAGTGACACAGCTGTGATTGAACATAAGCTGTTCCACTCCAGAGTCTGTGGATGCTTTGCACCACCACTGCACGAGCTGGGTGGGGGCCATGGTACAGAGGACGAGGGGCGAGGGGATGGGCGGAAGGAAGAAGGGTGGATAGAGACCAGCTTCGAGGGACTGAACACTAAGATGGGGCTGGTAGATATATCTTTGCATGTTTATTTCTTATAAAAGTGTAATTATATTACTTTTAAAGTGAAATAGGACTCATTATTTAGACACTTTTTAATTTATTTTTTAAGGCATCTCTTTTTTAAAGTTTATTTTATTTATTTATTTTTGGCTGTGTTGGGTCTTCGTTGCTGCACGCTGGCTTTCTCTAGTTGCGGCGAGAGGGGGCTACTCTTTGTTGTGGTGCGGGGGCTTCTCTTGTTGTAGAGCACGGGCTCTAGGCGCACGGGCTTCAGTAGTTGCAGCACGTGGGCTCAGTAGTTGTGGCTCTCAGGCTCTAGAGTGCAGGCTCAGTAGTTGTGGCGCACAGGCTCAGTTGCTCCGCAGCATGTGGGGTCTTCCCGGACCAGGGCTCGAACCCATGTCCCCTGCATTGGCAGGCGGATTTTTAACCACTCCGCCACCAGGGAAGCCTGACACTTTTTTTTTTTAGCAGAAGTCCTGCTTTAGTGGGAGGTAATAATTGTATAAATGAGACAAGAGGATTAGTGTAGGAAATCTAACTTAAAAACCAACTGTTCTTAGGGATTTTGATTATTACTTACTTGAAAAATGCTTACTGATACATAAATTCACTTTCAGTCATCAAAGTAAACCCCAATAATGTAAAAGTACTTCTAAGTTATTCACTCTTTTCACTTGAAAATTTTATTTTCTGTGAAAAATTAAGGAATGTAGATTGGCTTTAACCTCCAGCTCTCGTAAGCACTAACATTGTAATGCGATTCAGATTTCTATAGGAACTTGCCCAGAAAAAAATATCTGTTCAATTTACTTTCAGTTCATAGAACACTTTCGTGTTCTGGGTTTCCTCCCACCCCCAACAGTGAATATTAAGAATTACCGATTTGAACCTTACTACCAGTATATTCACGAAGTGTTTCAAAAAGCAAAAATAAACCCAAACAAGTAAAAATATGAATCAACCACAGAAATAGCGCACTCGTGTTGGTTGTAAATAAATGAGTAAATAAATGAACATCTGGGCTCGTGACAGAATTCAGCTGAAGGAGCACAACTCCAGATCCTATTTGCTTCATTTCAGGTCCCTCACTTTAAGGTCTAAGTCAGTCCATGTAGTGGTTACTCAGCTTCCCGCTTGGCAGGAGCTGCATTAGGAATCTAGTACTCCAGATTTACAGTCTTTGCCGGTCTCCGGGGAGGAGTGCTGACCTCTTTGGATCCTGAGGCCCGAGGGTCTCTGCTTGGAGAACACAAACCCCTAGCAAGGAGCCCAGCCACTCCCCTTCCTTCCCGCGAGGCCCTCATGACTTCCGGGCCCCACGACCATGAACTTGCTGGACTTGGGTGGCCAGGCTGCTTCAGAGCCTCTCTGGGAGCGAGCAGCCCCGTTTCCCTCCCGTGGGTTCTGCGTCCCAGATCCTTCTGCTGACCAACGAAACCAGCCTTGAGCAAAGTCCAGCTCCCCGGATGACCCTCCTCTCCTCCTCCTACCAGGTCTCTCCTGGAACCCGGGCTGCATCCACCACCCACACAAGCTGGTTTAGCCTCTGCGGTCTGACAGTGGAGTACAGCCCTGAGAAACCCCTCCCCGCTCCCCACAAAACAGCCCAGGGACAGCAGACGCCGGAGTTGGGTACCATCCAAGGTCATCTCAGGCATCACCCGCTTTCTCACTTGTCGGTGAGACTCCGTTGGTCAGAGTCTCTGACCTCAGGGAGCATGAATGCCTGGAAGGGTCAGGAGAGGCTTTTAAGAAAAGGGTGGGACTTGGAGAAAGAGACGTTTGGACAGTGGTCCAGACAGGAGGGAAGAGCAATACATTCTCCCAGCATGGGCGTCTCTCATTTCAGTCCTGGAGATCTCCAGGAAGGAAATTCCAGGGCTTCCCCTGAGCCTGACCCATCCTTTTCCTGTGACATCTGATGTCCCATTTTATAGGCCCCGGCTGTTAAATATATGAAACCTACAATGCAGGGGACTGTGAAACAGAGGGCACAGTCTGACAGAACTGCTAGCCTCGTGGAAAAATCCAGCCGGGTCACGTTTTTCGTCCCCTCTTGTCTCCTTCTAGCCACACACATGCTATCATCACTCTATCTGAGTCTCTTAGGCTGGTTTGGGAGGACAGCCTGCTGCTGGCACCCTGCTCTACCCTCCGGAGCATCCTTTGGCAGGAATACAGCTCAAAGGGCTGTGTGTGCGGCCTCCCTCCAAGCTTCAAAGCACTGAAGCCAATTTCCTTTGCAGGGTCATTGCTGAAGGAAAAACGGTTTTTAATCACTTCTCTCAGAGAGAGAAAGAAAGCGAAGTTCCAGAAATGTCATTCATCCCCAGAAATGTCATCTCGCTAAGGCTTCCCCTCCATCTTGCTCTGTAAATTGTGGAAATCAGTCCCAACTGCCTCAGGCAATTGAAGTCTGTACATGGACCTATCCAAGCTCCTGGCACCAGGCCAGCTAGAATCTATTTCTATACGTGTGGTTTGTTATGTGTATGGAAAAGGGGGGGGGGAGGGAGGGCCTTCAGGGCCAAAGGTGTGGGGCATGATGTTCGCCAGCCTGTGACAGAGCTTCACTCCTCTCCTTCGTCTTCTCTCCCTGCTCACCATCAGGCGTTGCTCTGGCTGTTCTAACACACTGTCCATCTCAGACACACCTGTGTTCAGAGCCAGGGTGACAGGTGGAGTAGTGACATTCCTGAAAATGGAGCATTGAGATCAGAAAGGCTGCTTCTGGGCCCCCGGGACAAGTGACTTATCTCTTTGCTCTCAGCTTCCTCATCTGTAAAATGGGTATAGTATTCACCACTTCATGAAGCCATCTTGAAGACTGAAGGAGATGCTGGTTATGAAAAACTGTAGGGACTTCCCTGGCGGTCCAGTGGTTAAGGCTCCCTGCTTCCACTGCAGGGGGCACAGGTTCGATCCCTGGTCAGGGAACTAAGATCCTGCGTGTGCTCATAAAACGGCCAAAAAAAAAAAAAAAAAAGAGAACGAAAAACTGTGAAATACAAGGTGCTGCAAGGAGTTCATCTTAGAAAACAGGTCCCTGGTCTATTTCATCTTGGAGTGGGGGAGAGGGGAGGGGCGGGGACAGGTCACAAAACTGAATATTTCCCTTGGAAAGGAGCCCGGCCGAGTAGGTAGCAGAGAACCTAAGGGGTGAGGTAGAACGGCTCACAGGAATTAGTCCCAGAGGACTCCGGGAAGAGGTGGCTTCCAAAAGAGAGGGTGCTCCATGTCTGCAGGCAGGAAGGCAGAGGGTGTTCCCTTCTTCCTCACAGAAAACCCCTGGCCGAGGGGGAGATGCCAAATGATCTGGGTGACTGCATCGTCGCCGCCCTGGCCGGCCGAACGGTCCGCAGCCGGGCGCCAGGGCTGGTGCTGCTTAGGGTCTTGGCTAAGCCCCGGCCTCGCGCCTGTGAAGGGGACGGGCACCCGCAAGGCGTCCCTTTTGAATCCAGCCCGCGCACCTGGGTCCTTCACACAGCGCTCGCCTCACCCACACCTCCCCTCCGCGCTCAGGCTTCCTGTTTTGAAACCACCAAGAGATGGAAAATGTGAGTGCTGTCACTTTAACGGCTCAGGCTGTGTGTGTGTGTGTGTGTGTGTGTGTGTATACACGTGTAAGAGAACTGGGTATGTGTGCTGTGTGAATATGGGAGCTGTGTTGTGTGAGTGGGTGTATGTGTGTGTGGGCAAGTTTGTGAGTGTGTGTTGTATGTGATCCTGTGTCTGTTCGAGCATGTGTTGTGTGAGAGTGCGATTGTGTGTGACCGTGTGATTGTGTGGCTGTATGAGCATGAGTTGTGAGTGTGAGCATGTGTGTCTGTGAGCACGAGTGTACCACACGGCCTAGAAAAGGCAGCTGAGGCCCAGGGCTTGCCAGTGCCGGGACACCTGTGGGGAGGGGTCTACTAGGCACTGTCGCGCTCCCAGCACACCTGTCTGCCCCAGCGACAGAAGGGAGGGGCACTGTAAAATTAGTGTCTGCAAGCATGCAGGGGCAGGTGGCCGAGACCCTTCCTGTTAACTCCCAAAGGTCATCTCACAGCTTGTAGAAAGGCCTTTTTTATTTTTCAAGCTTTAAAACAGAAATGGTTTCTTACCAACTCAAAAATGGCTTTCTAAGGAGCTAGCTCATGTAATTGACCTTGCTTAAAGGGCAGGCAATGTGTCTAGTCCATGCCTTTATCTCCAGGACCTAATTCAGTTCCTGGCAGGTAGCAGGAGTCCAGTGAATTCATTAAGCAAATATTTATGGGGTGTTTACTATGTACCAGGGATTGCTGGAGGCTCTTGGGATTCAACGCAGATCATAACAAAATCTCTGCTCTCAGGTTGCTTATAGACATTGGAGGGAGACGATTGCCATCCCACGAATACAAATATTAAATATGGTAGGTGCTGGTAGTGTTGGATGAAAGAATGGATTCATTTTAAAGCTCTTTCCTTGGCTTTTTAGAGGAGGCTGTGGCTTGCCGAGTTCTGCAGAGCAAAAGCCAGAATCAGCATGCTTTTCTTCATTTACTAAGATAATATAATTGACCCACGGTCTTTTGGAAACAAAACTTCTCCCCTAGTGAGAAAAGATAAACAGACAAGGTTTCTCTTTCCTGCCATGCCCCTCCTCCACCCCAATTTTGGCCTCCTTAGAGCTTCTAGTACCTTCCCTCCTTCCCACATCACACCTGCTGTTCCTTCTCTCTTGTCTGGATGGCAAAAGTCCTCTCATCCATCAAGACTCCACTCAAATCCTGCCCACTCTGTCAGCAGAGTTAATCTCACCGTCTTGGTGAGATTCTTTAATTTTATTTATTTTTGGCTACATCGGGTCTTCGTTGCTGCACGCGGGCTTTCTCTAGTTGCAGCAAGCAGGGGTTACTCTTCGTTGCGGTGTGTGGGTTCCTCATTGCGGTGGCTTCTCTTGTTGCAGAGCATGGGCTCTAGGCGCACGGGCTTCAGTAGTTGTGGCATGTGGGCTCAGTAGTTGTGGCTCACGGGCTCTAGAGCACAGACTCAGTAGTTGTGGCGCATGGGCTTAGATGCTCTGTGGCATGTGGGATCTTCCTGGACCAGGGATTGAACCTGTGTCCCCTGCATTGGCAGGTGGATTCTTAACCACTGCGCCACCAGGGAAGTCTCCCAACCTGCATGCTTTAAATGATCTCAGGAGCATGTGTATCACAGGGCATTATGATTATTTGTTCTCTGTTTGTCTTCTGCCCCAACTGAGCTCCTTGAGGCCAGGAACTCTGTTTTGTCTATCAGTGAATTTCCCAGAGTCTGGCACAAGGCCTGGTCCTTCTCAGATGTTCAACACAAGTGGGATGGATGCATGGATGGATGGGTGGGCAGACAGGTGGTTAGATGAATATTTTCTCACCAACCTTTATGTAATGAAAAATAGACACTAAAGAGATGTCAGCCCAGGACGAGGAGTGCAAACCAAGACCCAAGGCTCATGTAAGAGATGGAGTTTTGGGGCTTCCCTGGTGGCGCAATGGTTGAGAGTCCGCCTGCCAATGCAGGGAACACGGGTTTGTGCCCCGGTCTGGGAAGATCCCACATGCCGCGGAGCGGCTGGGCCCGTGAGCCATGGCCGCTGGGCCTGTACGTCCAGAGCCTGTGCTCCGCAACGGGAGAGGTCACAACAGTGAGAGGCCCGCGTACCGCAAAAAAAAAAAAAAAAAAAAAAGAGATGGAGTTTTAACCATGGCTCTTGCTGAGTCTGGGCTTCTTTCACATTTTTATAAATGATCCAGAAAAGGAAGTTCAGAGTAAAACTCACACATCTGTGGAGGACACAGAGCTGTTTGGGTAGCGAGGAGCCGTGCCCCAAGATGTGAGCTGGCAGACAAGTAGACCTGGCTTGGGTGTGAGCAAAGCAAGCCACTGCGTTTAGGTAGAAGTTACCTGAGGTATGAGATGGCGCTCCTCCGTGATTAGCATTGGCAGGAAAGAGCGAGGACCTGGGAGTCGCTCCATTCACTCAGTTAATTAAGCTCCTACTATGTGCTGGGCTTTGTGCTCAGAAATGCACCTCCTACCCTTGAAATATCTCAGAGTCTGAGGAGGAAGAATATATTTCCAATGTAGTGGTGACAACAGACATGGAAGGAAATAGAGACAGACATACAAGGAAACAGAAATAGAGGCTAGCAGTGCTCATAGAAAGATATTCTAAAGTGCTGAGAGACGTCAGAAGACAGCCGCTCTGCTGGGGTTGGGGTGGGCAAGGGAGGGTTCATTCATTCATTCCTCCCTTATTTAATGCACATTCCAAGGATTCACCGTGCGCCATATCCGGAAGGCACAAAGTTAAACAGATAGGGAGCCTTGTTTCAAGGAGTTTCCAGTCCAGTGGCGGATATGGAGACGTGAAGTGTGGGAGGGGCCGTGAGGGGAGATGTGTGATTCAGAAAGGACGTTCTAGTAGGATTCCACTCAAGGGATATGAAATCTTGGCTTAGACTTATAGTCATCCTCTGAGTTCGTTAGAAAAGAGAGGAGGTGTAGGTAATCCCGCTGGAAAAAGCAGAGTGGGCAAGGCTTCAGCAGAGAGAGCTTCAGGGTATTGGGGGCAACTGCAGGGCTCCTGTGGCTGAAGCCAAGGCTTCTTGGGGTAGGGCGGGGGGCAGGGTACAGGGAGGGACAACATGGTGGGGGGAGGGTAACTGCAGGAGAGGCAGCCAGGATGACGGGAGCCACCACGGGCTGTGGCCAGGGATGTGGCTCTGAAGGATCTTAAGTAAGACAGTGGCATGATCCAGGTTAGTATTTTAGGAAGATTATTCTGGCCTCAGTGGAGGATGGACTGGGAACTGGGGAGGAGAAGGGAAGGCGAAACCAGGAGCCACGAGAACCTCTGAAATCACCCAACAGGAGCTTATGCGTGGAGAATAGAATGAATGAATGGACCCACAATGACCTAGGAAGTGGGGTTGGCCTGGTGACATCAGCCAGTAAGACTTGGGAAATGTCATACTCTCGCCAAACATACAGGGTGTCCTGTGGGAACAAGGCTGAGACCAATACCCAGAAGCAACGCTAGACAGGAGGGGGGAAAGAGCACGGGAGGCGTGGGTCCTGGGCTGAGCCATGGCTCCGTGACCTCGGACAATTGTCTGACCTGCCCATGTCCCCACTGGGACTGCTGCGAGAATAAAATGAGATAACATTGTTAAGTTATTTGTAAACTACAGGGTCGGTACCTGGAGTGATGTTGGGTAGTTCTGGCTCTTGCACATTAAGAGGTAAAAACCTCTTAATGGCTGGAGAAGCTCCAGAGATGGGCACTGGGGTGATTAAGGGGTTGGAAAGTTTTCTTTATAGAGACGCAATGAAAATATTAGAGCTACTCAATCTGGAAAGAATGAAGGGAGTCTGCCAAAGCTTGGGCTTTATAGCCCAGGAGTGGAGAGGGAGGCAGGCAGACTGCCTGTGTGCAAATCCTGACTCTAGGGACTTCCCTGGCGGTCCAGTGGTTGAGACCCTGTGCTTTCACTGCAGGGGGCAAGCGTTGGATCCCTGGTTGGGGAACCAGGATCCCGCATGCCTTGCAGCGTGGCCAGGGAGAAAAAATTCCTGACTCTACAATTCGAGATCCTCCTAGGGCCTTGGGCAACCTCCTTAGCATCTTTAAGCCTTAGTTTCCTCGATTATCTAACTGGGGGATGATGATCCTGAGCTGATTGCTGTGATTAGATGGCATAATGATGTGACCTAGCTGTTGGGAGGATTGAATGACCCGATGCAGGTAAAGAGCTTAGTACAGGGAGTGGCACGTGATAAGCACTGACTGTTAGCCATTAACAGGAACTGGGAAACGGGTGTCTGTGCAGTTATTCCCCGGATCCTGCAGGGCAGAAGAATACCTCTCTTGTGCTTGAAGAAACAAGTTGTCGCAACTAAGGAAAGGTAGAGGGCTCTCCCACAGTGGATGGAAAGTGATGAAATTCATCAGACTGAAAAAACTGCGTGGGCAGCTCTGGGCTCCCACCCTGCAAGTTGGCGGTTGAGGGCAGTTAGGCGGGGAACAGCAGCCCCGCACCCTGTCGTATTCCCTGGGTCACTTGCGCACACCAGCGCTTAATACTGATTTGCCACCTCACAAGTCTCTTGGCTGTCAGTGAGGGACGGAGCACGTGGGAGGAAGCGGGTGGGGAGAGCCCTCAGCTTTGGCTGCTCTTACACGGAGAAAGTCTTTGCTGCCGAGACAACGCGGGACAGCTGTGCGGTCTCCAGGTCCCAGAGTGATCCCTGCACAGTGCGTGCCCCAAACTACACATGGCACTAGGTTTAACTTCCCTGGGAGAGGAAGGGCCTTCTGCTGACACATAGAAATTACTCAGGTCGAATCTCTTGTGGCTTTCGCTGTCACCAGAAACCCTCCCCTGAGAGGCAGCTGAATCACACTGCCTATCTTTAGTTGGTCCACTTTGTAGGGTTGGCAGCCTGGAAGGTCGTTATTGCAAACGATACTAATCTCTGAGCTGAACTCCAGAGTGAAGCTGCTGCTCTACGGATGCCGTAATTACATGGAGCAGATACTTATGCGTTCGCTATATGCGAAGCACTGCCTATACTGACAACACTTGCCCAAAGCCTAGAAAATAATCGATTGCAGTTGCGTTGTGCGTTACATCTTTTATCTGTAATACTAACTCGCAGAGTTTATTGAGAGCTCACTGTGCACCAGGCACCATGTCAATGAAAACCTCCAAACAACACTCTAAGTATGATTGCCCTTCTCTAGTGTCAGATGAGAAAACTAGGGGTTCGCTATATTCAGTGTATTACCCGAGAGTCCTATAACTAGTGGGTGGTGCAACAGGATCCACATCCAGCTCTGTCTCTGGAGGCCATGGGTTTGACCACTAGGCTACACTGTCCTTGACCTCTAACAATAGCTTTGTGAAGTTAATCGTTATCATTCCAGTTTTACAGATGAGATGCCAATGCCCAGAGAAGTCTTCCCTAAATCGCAGTTAATAGATAGCAGAGCCCAGCTCGAAGCCAGATCCTCTGACCCCGTATTCAGTGTGTTTATTAGCGCAACTCCCATCCCTCCGTCAAAGAACGTCTGGGCTACTAAGGGAACAGCCTTGCCAACACCGATGCCCATTGCTGATGGGGTTCAGTAGCAGGACCCCTGTTCTGGCATATTGCTCAGGCTGGTTGGGAGGAGGGGGGTGTTTTCTCCCCTTGAGGACACAATATACCCTTAGTTACACCCACATAATGTGGTGGTGTGCTTTTGACCTAAACCCCCAAAGCTACAGAGACCTCCTCTCAGCCAGTGCTGTGTGAGCTTAAGAACACTTGACTAACAATATCACCCTCCCTGAGGTGGGGGGCCACATCCCATCCTTTTATTATGTAAAAGAAACAGAAGAAGACTTCTCCCCAAAGGAGGCTAGGGAAATGACCCCAGAAAAACTGAAACCTAGACTCTGCCTCAGTTCCACTTGGTAGTGTCCACTTCTAGCAGTGCTTTGAAGGCTTAACCTAGCAGGCTTCAAGATGATGACCTTGATGCTTGCATTTCGAGGTCCTAGTCCAAGCTCTTCCTCTGTCATCCTAGGGGAACTGGGGGCAAGTTACTGGAACACAGAGCCCTCATTCTCCACCAGTAAGAATCAAATGTTCACCCCTGTTATCAACCTCTTAGGAAGGTTGGAGTCATAGACACCTGTGAACCATGCTTTGAAATCCTAGGAGGAAAGACATCGTAGAAACTTATTTTATCATCAGTATCGCTGGAAACGGTATATTAAGCACCGACAGTGTGATGACTGAGGTAGAGTTGGGTGACCGTCAGTATTTCGGTGCCTGGCAGGAGGGATGAACGCCTGCAGGTCAGCAGGAAGAACTCTGTTTTGCGCCCAGGTTTTGGGCCACTGCTGTTCAGAGCACGTCCCTGCCTCCGGCTTTTTGGGAAAGCACATGGTCTATTGCAGTGCTCCGCCAAGAGCAAAGGGCTTTTAAGTTACACTTGGCTACATTTATTTCATAGTTATCCTGTGAATGAGGTATCCCTTTCCTTAGATGAGGTAACTGGGTCCCCAAAAAGTGAAATCCCAACTCTCCTCTGCTAAGGGGCATCTCCCCCTATAGTCTTCCAGAAAGCTGCCTGGATGCTCCTTGGGAGAACGCTCCCACAGCCCTAGGAGCTTAGAAGCAACGAGGCGTGCCTTCTCCCCTCTTGGAGGGCTCCCCTCTGCCCTCCCAGCCCTCCAGTGCATGTGTCCACTTGGAGGTTCACTCCAGTCTGAGACCAGTCGTGGCTGATTTGGGAGAAGCCGGCAGCCTGGCAGGCGGCTGGCTTCGGGGCCACCAACAGAGCCCCCCTCCTGGTTCTAGTCTGCCCTATGATTAGGTGTTTTAATTGGGCATTCTGTTTATACTCAGCCACAGCTGTTGGCGCTGGCTTAGGCCTCACACAAGCAATACCTGCTTGGCTGGAACCCTGTTCTCCCCAGGGAAGATGGTGTTTACTATAAAGGGGATGCAGCCTGGGGCCGCACACATCCTGGCCTTCTGCAGTGGGTTGGGAGCCTGGGCTCACCTTCCGGGATGATCTTGGCTAATCACAGGGCTCCGCTTTCCCCTAGAATGCCACTTAAAGTCACTGGGCTGCACGTCACATCCGTCATTGCTGTACCTCCTCCGAGATCAGTGTGAGAAGCCTCTAGATGAGTAGTGGGAGTCATAGACGTTTTGATCCAGGGTGAGACCATTTACTGAAACCCAAAGGAGTCAGCTCTCTGGAGGAAAGCCTCATTTAACTAAAATTCTGTTCCTTTGGGCTGAAATGATACCAACCTAAAGTATAACAACATGGGGAAATGAAATTTTTATTATCATTACATACTAAACATCAGGTATCTGCAATATGTTCGCTGAAACATGGAGTCCATTGAAGGAAAAGCACAGTCCGCCTGTACAAAGCTGGTCGGACTGTCTTTTCAAGGCTACCCTTGGCTTACCCTGTTCCCTATCTATCTGACCCTACTGGAACCCAGGCCTACAGGGCCAACCACGCCATCCCCATCCCTAGGTTCCCCTAAGGAACCAAGTGCTGCCTAAGAACACCTCCCTTCTTTGAGTGTGGACCCGTGTGGTGGAGGAGCAGAGACACAGGAAACCATCAGAACAAGCCCATGCGGGAGAACTTATCATGTACAAGACAGGAGAGGCACTAAGAGCGCCTGGGTTTGGGGGCTGGAGTTACAGACAGGGTGAACTAAGGGAGCAGATGCAGTGTGAAGAGGTGGGAGAAGCAAAGGCATAGGTGGGGCAGGGGCACATGTGTAACAGGAATAAGGGTTCTCACCTCAGGAGCGGCCTATCTGCCGATCATGAACTAGGAGCTTCCTAAGCAAATGGGGCACGTAATCCTACCAAGTGTTAGAAGGTGGAGATTGGTCTTGATCTCACAGGCAGTCGGGAGCCATTTTAGTCTTTCGAGCACCAGGACATGATAATAGTGGTATTTCAGCAGAAATCTTTCCTTGGACGTGTACACGATGGATTGAAGTATTATGATCTCAAGGCAGGGAGAGCCTTTGGATAAGGCAAAATATTCTTAAGGATCATGGCAGCGGGACTCAAAAGCAACTTGAGGGCAAGGTCAATGATGCAAACTCCTTAGAGCTTCCAAAGTATTCTGTTATGTTATCCCACTTGGTTCATATAAACACCTCCTTGGGGAGAGTATTATTACTCTCATTTTACAGGTTACAAGAGAGATTCAAAGGGGCTCCACTTGCCCCTGTGATTGAAATATGGACTGGAGCCTGGGTCTTCTCTTTCCCAGTCCTCTGCTCTGCTCCTTCCAATACATTTACCGACCTACTCTTGGTGGTGGTGGTGTTTTTTTGTTTGTTTGTTTGTTTTTGTTTTTTTCCGGCCACACCGTATGGCTTGCAGGATCTTAGTTCCCTGACCAGGGATCAAACCTGGGCCCCTGGCAGTGAAAACCCGAAATCCTAACCACTGGACCACCAGAGAATTCCCTTGTTGTTGTTTTCCATATCCCTCTTAGTACCCAGGCTAGGGAAGCACCAATGGGGGCTCAGATGCCTCTTAGAGAAGGAAATCAGAGTTTCTTGGTGTAATTTTGAATTACTAGCATCATTGTACTGGCACTACCATATTCTCTGCCCTATCTAACTTGCCTAGCCATGAATTCGATAAATTCATTCAATAAATGCAGTGCCAAGTATGTGTCAGGCACTTCACTGGGTACTTGAGATCTGGGAATGAACAAGGCCCAGTCCCTGCTCTTGGGGAGTTTATGTTCTAGTGCATCTCACTGTCCACTCGAATACTCTGTGGCGATGAGAATATTCAGATCTGTGCGGCCGACATGGTAGCCACCAGCACCTTAAATGCGGCCAGTGTGAGGAAGAACTGAATTTTTCGTTTTATTTTACACGTGGCTGGTGGCTAGCACAGTTCGGATGGAATATTTTTATGGACAATAGTGAAGGGGAATTCCAAATTGACACCCAATTGCTAAGAAAGGCAAACTACAGGACGAAATAAGTCTTTTCCTCGGGATAATGGAGGCTGCTCTTCTAGCATGTGGCTGCCACTCCAGAAATGGAGATGGGCCTTTTAGCCTTCTCTCTTCCCCTCAAGGAAATTGTCTTCCTGACAAGCTAAAAATGGCATCTCATTTTCCTGAAGCATCATTCTCTTTGTGTCTTATCTACTGAACACAGAACAATAGTTGGAGGAACCCAACTTGTATTGCATCTGGGAGAGCAGCTGAAGGGGGTAGACAGAGCCTGAATGGCTTAGAGAGAGAGAATACGGTCCTTTCCCGCTGGGATGAAGCACAGTGAGGCTTGAGGCTGTCACCTGTAGAGAGGGCTGCAGTTTGAAGTGGCCACTTTCCGTTTCTTTTGGTCTTTGTAATAAGCATGACTCCTGCTTTGGTATCTGTTGTCAATTCCCACTGAGGATTCTCCATGACCCTTCCCTCCCTCCCTCCCTCCCCTGCAGGCCACTCTTCATGATCAGCCCACACCTGGCTCTTCTGTTTTACCCATCATTGTCATCTAAGGGGAAAGAAACAGCCCAACTTCCTCCCCCCCCTCCCCCGGTGTATGAAAGGGAAGAGAATCCACAGGACATATAACTCACAGGCTATCAGAACTGGAAGGGGACTTTGAGATCCATCTAAGCCCTTTCCATTTTCTACGATCCCAGGAAGGTTAGGGACGTGCCCAGGGTCACACAGTGACAGAGCCAGGACCAGAACTGGCTGTCCCACCAGCTCAGTCCTTTTCCCAGGGATGCACAACGGACAGTCAAAGGGGCGGAAAGAAGACATGGGTTGGAGCACTGGATTGGGTACATGACAAGGATTTGTGAGTCCTGGGTTCCAAGTTGGCTCTGCACTAACTCACTGTGACCTTAGGGAAGTTGTTTTTCTTCTCGAAGCCTCAGTTCCCTGCTCTATGAAATGGAGAAGTTAGCCCCCACCTTCACAGTCCAATGGTGAATAGGAGTTTCAGTGAAGCCCCAGAGCTCTGAAGCACATTTAATGAAGTTAATACCCCCTGTCACCTCATGCTGCAGAGCACCGCGAATGCAATTTAACACACAAGCCCAAGGAACATGCAGCCCCTTGCCCCACTCAGCTTTTCAATTTCCCACCTCGTCCATAAAAAAGACTCAGGTAGCAGTTGACTTTTTGGCTTGTAGCCTTCTGTGGAAAGGGCCTGAACATTTTATACCTTTTTTTTTTTTTTTTTTTTTAAGGGAAAGTGAGGATCAGGTTGTGGGTCGGGGAGGTGGCTCGGGCTAGAGAATGTGGCCACTCAGAGTGATGGTCTGCCACCATCGAAGGGGCTTTGCCCAGCCAGCTTCAGAAAAGCCTCCCATGTCAATGAAAATGGTTCTGCAGAGCAGGGCATGCTCTCTGCTCCAGAATAATGCCCTCAGCTCTTATCTTTCCCTCCCACCCCGAGAGGGAGGCTTATCAACCCAGGGGGAAGCAGGCAGGGGGAAGTGACTCACTCAGGATCCTCTTTTGAGCTGGGGACAGAGTCAAATTAGCCTTTGTCAATTGAGGCTTAAGGCCCTAGGATTCTAAAACGGGATTTATATTTAGAAAAAAGAGAACAGAGCAGAATGCACTTATGTAAACCTTGTGGCTAAAGAGAAACCTGGTCCAAACGTAGGTAATTAATTACAATCTGCTTTGGTTTTCTTACTGATTAATTTGTCTTGTTTCCTGGGGTTCGGAGCTAATTTGAGAAATCGTTTGTATCCAAAAACACTGCAGCGCCCCTGTCCCGGTTACACACAGCACAGGTGTTGCTGGGCAACTCGGGGGGCTGGTTAAGGAAGAGGGTCAGTTAATTAGGACGGAAGGAATGAAGCCCTGCATTTCCGCCTACGATTACCTTGCGGTGGCCTGAGAGGCATCAAGCGAGGCCCACTGCAGTTGGGGGTGACATTTGAATGAGGCAATAAAAATAAACTGCTTGGAAAATTCTTAAGCGCTTTTGGCCTTGAAAGTCACGCAGGGCCACCTAGAGCTGAGTCAGGTCCTCTTGGTGCCTCGGAAATGTAGGACCACGTCTCTCGCTGGAGCCAGCGACTGGATTGGATTCTTAAGCTCGCACGATTTTAAGCCTAAGCCTGGTAACTACCGCTGCCTCCCTCTCTAAGCCTCAGCTTCCTCATCTTGTAAAACACCTCAGAGACGTGCCCTGAGGATTAAATAAGCTTGTTCCGTTACGCTTCCTCCTTTCCCTGCCCTCTCCCCGCGGCACCCCGCTCATTTCCAGCATCCAGTTCCCACATCTCAGGGAAGGGCGCACAGCTGTCTCTCCAGACTCTGCTCCCTTCACACCAAGGGCGGTTCTAGCTCTTCTTGAAGGCTGTAGTGCCCCAGTGTGGAGGGCTGGAGTAGGACCGGGGGCAGCGGGGGGTGGGGGGGAGGTCAAAGAAGGAAGCAGGACCCTGGGTGGGAGGGCTGCCCTGCCAAGATCGCAGCTGAAAGGCCTGAGGCAAACCAAGGGGTCCCCTCTAGCGCTGCTCCCTAAGAAGGGGGTCCCAAGGCCTCTGAGCAAAGTAGCACCTGCCCAGGGGCTAAAGAAGTGGTGCTAGATCAAAAGGAAATCGAGCAGCATGGTCTAAGCGAAAAAGGCAGAGCCACAGCCTAGCGATATGCCAAGAGCACAGTTTGGAGACTTAGGAAACCTGGCTTCCTGTGCTTGTCATTTGCCTGGGCGGGTCTTAGTTCTTCATCTGTAACACGAGAGGATTGATCTCAGAGGCGTGATATTCCATGAGCATCCTCAACATCATACCTTAATACGTACACTGTTAGCAGAATCTGAAATCACAGACACACACACACACTCTGTCACGCTCAGGGGTGCCCGACGTGGTCCTGGGTATTAGTAGACATCTGATAAATCTAGATATTCCAGGCTGTGGGATACTGGACAAATGGGCTGTATTTCTCTATCCATAAAATAAAGTTAGTGATTGCATTCTGTTTCCTGTTTCCTTCCCTCCTAAGGCATTGAGGGAGGAGGGCTTGTGAGGTAGAAGGGCTCCAAGCTCTCAGAAGTCTAATGGGAGAACAAGAGCTTATTTATTTTTTTTAAAAAAACAAAAAACAGGCTCTTCTTTGATGCTTCCTCAGGGCCCCCAGGCCACCTAGGGTGGCAGTGTGCTTTCTACCCATCTGAGGGGACATCGCCTGATTCCCTGAGCTCTGGGGGCAAAGGCCCAGGGGACTGGATGACGTGGCAAAGGGGTGATGGTCTGGGGGATGGGCGTTAGGACAGCTCTCGCTTCCCAACGTGTTTGGTCAAGTCCCATTTATGATATAGAAAGTGCCCATGAAAGGGGAAGCAGTAAGTCATTTCAGGAAATTGGCCTGATCTCTCAGCAGCCTCATGGCGTTGGAACAGGCAGGGTAGAATTTCCTGGGATTTCAGCTGCAGAGTAAACCTCCCAGGCATCGGCCAAGACCTGTTCGGTCCAGGAGAATCCCATAGCGGCCTTAACCTTAGAGCCAGGGAAAGTGGGGGAGGGCAGCGGGTGGTGGGGTTGGGAAGGGAACATAGACCTTGAACTTGCCACTTCTTGCCATTTCACATAACTGTAACAGAGCCCTGAAATCAGCCTCAGTTACCCAGGGGACTGAGCTCAGGGAGGTTAGGCCATTTACCCGGGGTCTCGCATCTTGACAGGAGCAGCTGCAGATTCCAGCCCCACTCTGTCCGACTCTGATTCTGTGTTCTGGCCGCTCCATTTACCTCCTCCTTTAAGTACCAACCTATGACTCTTGGCCAAGTAACAGCCTAAATCAGATTTAAATGGCGGCAGGAATGAGATGGCATGTATTCGTGACGAAGGACTCAGACTAGCCAGGTTCAGTTGGTTCTGGGATGGAGGCCTCCCATCTCCTGCATCAAATACTGAGGTGCCTGCTTAATGCTGAGGTTGGGCTCACTAGCTTATACCAGCCAATGCTCCACTGGTGTTACTTTCCTGCCTCTTTTCCCTTTCCTGAAAAGCTGGACATCCATTCATTTTCTATTACACCACACTAGAAACTTAGTGACTTAAAACACACGCATTTATTATCTCCCAGTCTCTGTAGGCCAGGAGTCCGGGCTTAGCTGGGTTCTTTGTTCAGAGTCTGGTTGCAATTAAGCTGTTGACCGGCCTGCGTTGTTATCTGGCGGCTCAACTAGGATCCACCTCCAATCTCATTCAGGTTGCTGGCAGAATTCATTTCCTCTTGGTGTAGGACTGAGGGCCCCAGTTTTCTGCTGGATGTTGGCTCGGAGCCACTGTCTGGTCTTAGAGGCCACTGACATTTCCCTGACATGTGACTCTTCCCATAGCCAGTTCACAACATGCTGCTTCTTCAAGGCCAGCAGGGCAGCGAGTCCCTTAGAGTCTTATATGTGTATCACAGTGGAAGCACAGAAGTGACATCCATCACCTTTGCCATATTCTGTTGGACAGAAGCAATAGGGCTGGCCAGACTCATTCTGTTGGGTCTCACCTATACTCTATGGGAGAGGATTATACAGCAGAGTGAATGCCAGCAGGCAGAGATTACTAGGGTGTCACCGTAGACTCTGTCTGCCACATATCTAGACCTTTAACATCTTCATAAAGTTCACTTTTTAAAAAAATTATTTAACACCTACTCTGTGCCAAATACTGTACCATCTATTAGGGCTGCAAAGAATGTCAGAAATGGTCTCAGCTTCATATAGGTCACAGTCTATTGCACAAGACAGATCATTTAAATATAATGCAGGAGGCGCTGGGGTGCAGCCATGTACCGGATGTTCCGGGTGCCCAGACCAGTCAGGGATAGCTTCCAGAGGAGACGAACACTCCACTTCCATGTGGAGTGTTAAAGCACAGGTAGGAAGCATCCAGGTAACCAAGGGTAGGGTTGACCTTGCAGAAACAGGAACACACAGGAGGAAGGTTTGGAGTGTGAGACAGGATCCAGGGAACAGCATGCTTGAGGCTGAAGCTGAAGAGCAGACAGGACTGAAGCCACAGAAGGTGCAGGGTACATGGTAAGGAGGTTGTACGTGTTCTTGGAGGTGACAGTCTGTAATGATAGGATGGGCAAGCTTTATATTGAGCCCTGAGTGGCAGCAGGTGTCTAAACTAGCTACCCCGCTTTGCTCTGGATCCCTGCGGCCCTTACTGACGCCTCTTTTTGCCCCTTCCTCTCACAGGTTCAACTACACTGGTTGTCACTCACACAGTGGACTCCAGACTGTCCAGTTCTTTTGCCAGCTTGGATTTTGGTCTCCACAAATACCTCTTTTTTTTTCCTAGTGTAAATTACTCCTTTTTTTTTTTTTTGAGAAAATAAGATTGATTTTATATGCATTTCTCATATTCTGTGCTTTAACTTTTTAAATTAAACCAACCATGTAACAATAAAGAAAAACTGCTAGAAAAGATTACTTGTAATACATCACCCTAATACAACTTCAGCATCTTTTTTTAAATCTCCTATTCTTATTTTTCTTATTAAAGTACAGTTGATTTACAATGTTGTGTTAATTACTGGTGTACAGCAGTGGTTCAGTTATATATATATATATATATATATATATATATATACACATTGTTTTGCTTTGTTTTTACATTCTTTTCCATTATGGTTTATCATAGGATATTGGATAGAGTTCTCTGTGCTATAAGTAGGACCTTGTTGTTTATCCATTCTGGATATAAAAGCTTACATCTGCTAATCCCACCTTCCCACTCCATCCCTCCCCCAGCCCCCTCCCCCTTGGCAACCACCAGTCTGTTCTCTATGTCCGTGATTCTGTTTCTGTTTCATAGATAGGTTCATTTGTGTCATATTTTAGATTCCACATATAAGTGATATCATATGGTATTTGTCTTTCTCTTTCTGACTTACTTCAGTTACTATGATGTTCTCTAGCTGCATCCATGTTGCTGCAAATGGCGTTATTTCATTCTTTTTTTATGGCTGAGTAGTATTCCATTGTATGTATGTACCACATCTTCTTTATCCATTCATCTGTCGATGGACATTTAAGTTGTTTCCATGTCTTGGCTATTGTGAATAGTGCTGCTATGAACATAGGGGTGCATGTATCTTTTTGGATTACAGTTTTGTCTGGATATATGCCCAGGAGTGGGATTGCTAGATCATACTTTTAGTTTTCTGAGGAGCCTCCATACTGTTTTCCACAGTGGCTGCACCAACTTACATTCCCACCAACAGTGTAGGAGGGTTCCCTTTATTCCACACCCTCTCCAGCCACACAAATACCTCTTGAAATAAGTGGCAGCAGAATGGGATTGGCTCTGGTAGAGTCTGGGCCACACATAAGACTCAGTGGTGTCCCTCTGCCTCTCATCCTCCAAAGGTCCACCCAAGAATCCCATGATAATAACCCATCCTCCTGGTAGAAGACCCTCAGTTTAATTCTTCAAATCCAGGGCTTATTTTTGTTTATCCATGTATTCCTTTGGAAACTGACCTCCATCCTTCAGTGGAGGGAGAGGCATGGGGGTGGGGTGGGAAAGAGGGATGCCGGCCAAGAACATGAGTTTGAAATGAGTTTGAAAATAAGACCCGTTTTGATCCCAGGACTGTCTTGAACAGTGTTCTTAATCTTTCTGCACCACAGTTTCATCGTGTATTAAGATGCAGGCAGTAATACCCACTCCACCAAATTGGCTTAAGGATCACATAAGCTGATACCTGGAAATGCACAGTACCTACCAGGTGTTCCATTAAGGTTGGCTTCCTCCTCTTTCTGATATGTGCTTGTTGAAGTGGTCATGGGGTGACTTCCCTTAAGGGCAGGAGCCATGGTTTCCAACCATCTTTATATTCGCAGCCCTCAGCATAGTGTCCGGCAACAGATCCGGACACGACACGTGCTGGTGAAGGAGTATTTGAGTGAATGAACAAACAAATGAACTGTCATGAGTCGGACTGAGAAAGCAGTGCCGTCGTGTTTTGTAGCAAGTTCCCATGGAAGATTGTCACTGCACTTCGCCTCATTGTGATCCAGAAACAGTGGCCGCGCTGGTCCTGGCGTCCATCTGCTCTGAGGACGTGTGGCCTGGCGGCTGAGCACACACTTGAATGCCACACCTTCCTCTTCCCGGCCACATTCTGCAGCCTCTCTAAGCCTCACTTTTCCCACCTGTTCGGTGAGGGAAACAATGGCACCTACCCCAAAAGAGCTAGGGATTGAATGAGATCATTTCTATTTAAAATGTTAGTACATTGCCCGGCTTCTAGTAAACACTCACTACATCTTAGCTAAGAAATCACTTGTTTGATGAGGTATGTGGTGACGGTATATGGCGACGATGGCTCTGTTTGGTCTGTACTTTTCTCTGACCCACAAATGCTGGGAGTCAGAGCCTCTTATGAAGATTTGGGCTGAAACCATTTCTGAAGGACTAAAAGTCATCCATGTTTAAGTATTTTGAGCTGATTCTAGTGGCTTGGAGGAGGGAGGAGGTGGATATGGGAGAAGGAAAAAAATTAATCTCCGCAACCTGGAATGATTCCTCCTTTTCATCTGTTTCTCCCAGATCCTTTTTGGTGGGGTGTGGGTGGGGCTGTTCCCTCCATACGCGTTAAATCCCACCTGCCAATCATTGCGACCAAAATTAACCTCATGGGCCCAGTGGTACCTCAGAGCTCTGGGCAAGAAAAAGCGGGTCAGAGTTGGAGTCACCCCTCTGCCGTACGCTGCTGTGTGAGCTGAACTAGAATTTGAACCTCTCTGTTCCCTCCTTCTCATCTGTGACATGACAGTAACAAGGATGCTCTGCCTACCTCTCAGGGCTGTTAGGAGGACCCAGGAGTGATCATATAAAAGTCTTGAGCAAAGTTTCAGCCCTACTGTCGTGTTTATCGGTTGAGCCCCATCCTCCTTCTCCCCGGCACGTCCTACCTCCCTGAGAACAGTCACTTCTCGGCTTCCTGTGTCTTCCTGCAGGAGCTTTCCTGCCTTCCACACACCTCGGAGCACTTCCGCATTGGGCCACCGGCCTGAAAGGCGTCTGGGGGCTCCCTGTGGCTCTGTATTAACCTTCCCGCCCTCCACAGTGCTGCTCTTTTATGCAGTGGACACCTTTGCCCCCAAACCGGCTGGACTTTCCTCTGCAAGGATGCAGAGACTCTGCACAACAGACAGTGCCCTTCCAGGGGTGCCTGATTTCCATGGTTTTCTATAGAACCCACAACCTAGAAACAGAATCTTCTGGACTGACAGAGAGTCAGAGACCGAAGCCTTAATGTGAAACTGAACCGAGCGGCTAGAGCCCAGACCTGCGTTCCATCCTCAGGTCTCTCGTAGAGGAGGAAAAGTGTATGAAAGTACGCAGAAATGGTAAAGTCCCAGAGAGGAGAGAGGAGATAATCATCAAAATATAAGTCTTGGCCATTTTTACTGAGCAAGATTTATAGGCAGGGACTGGACTTAGTGTCACTGCCACATTCGTGATTTCCTTTCGTCTGATTCTGGGATCCTTGAGTCCCCCGTTTGCTGTGTGTCCTCGGGCAAAACAGAGGCAGCTTCTGATCCTCTGTTTCTCAGGGAATAATAATAGCTCAGCATGTACACTGGATTGAACTTTTTTTTTTTTTTTTTTGCGGTACGCGGGCCTCTCACTGTTGTGGC
Source organism: Delphinapterus leucas (assembly GCF_059928025.1). Lineage (NCBI taxonomy): Eukaryota > Metazoa > Chordata > Mammalia > Artiodactyla > Monodontidae > Delphinapterus > Delphinapterus leucas. The sequence goes on from NC_143135.1 coordinate 98,928,881, forward strand.
CTCTCCCGTTGCGGAGCACAGGCTCCGGACGCGCAGGCTCAGCGGCCATGGCTCACGGGCCCAGCCGCTCCGGGGCATGTGGGATCTTCCCAGACCAGGGCACGAACCCGTGTCCCCTGCATCGGCAGGCGGACTCTCAACCACTGCGCCACCAGGGAAGCCCATGGATTGAACTTTTAACGCTTGTATCCTATTCCCTTGGGAGGTGGTTCAGCTATTATTTCTCCACAGCGGCGTGGGGAATAAAGAACCCCATAGGGAGCACTAGTAACAGGATCTCAGAGGAGGAAGGGAACCCTGGCCAGTCTCGTCAGTGCCTGATAACCATAGACACCCAGATCGGGGCTGGCTCTCCCTCCTCCCCTTGGATTCCTGCAGTGAGCGGAAACTCTGTCCCTCCCTTGCTTAGGGCCTCTCAGTGACTCCCAGCTTCCTTCCTGATGGAATCTGAACTCCCCTGCCTGCCTCCCGACAATCTGGGCTGTGTCCCCCCTCAGTGGAAGCTCTCCAGACAGCCACACATCACTGGCTGGTTTTCCCTTTGTGCCTTTTCTTGTGTTACTGCCTTATCTGGAAAGCTTTTCTTTCTTCCTCCAAATCTCATGTACTCCTCAAGACCTTCCCAGATGGTTGGAGATTGTTTTAGCAGAGAGGGGAGCTGGTGCCCAGTCTTGAAATATTCCTATTAGCCTGGAACTTGCAGACATTTTTTTCTGGGAAAATTGCAAAGATTGTTAGGTAATATGCCATCTGTACAGATGTTTTTTTTTTTTAATTTTTTATTTTTTTGCGGTACGCGGGCCTCTCACTGTTGCAGCCTCTCCCGTTGCGGAGCACGGGCTCCGGACACGCAGGCTCGGCGGCCATGGCTCACGGGCCCAGCCACTCCGCGGCATGTGGGATCTTCCCGGACTGGGGCACGAACCCGCGTCCCCTGCATCGGCAGGCGGACTCTCTACCACTGCACCACCAGGGAAGCCCCAGATGTTATTTTTAAGTACCTAGTATATGCCAGATGCTGTGCCGAGCTCTTCAATTTCATGATCTGTTATTGATATTAGTCATCATTGTATCCTACAGGGTAGGTATCGTTGGCCCCATAGAAGAGACTGGGAAAGTGAATCCTCAGATTAATTAACTTGTCCGCAGTCCCACAATTAGTAAGAGGTGGGCTCCCAAGAATGTGCTCCTTTTACACGGCAAACACTCCCTTGTGCCTCCATGCAAAAACTCATTGGTCTTAGGGGGAGGAAAGGACTTGTCTAGATCCCAGGGAGACTTAGAGGCAAAGAGAAATGTATTTTCTTATGTCACCACCCATGGTCTTAATGGCTGGTTTCCCCATTACAAATGGCTTCCTCCTTAACAGCAGAGGCCAGAGCCCCAGCCCCTTCTTAGCAGGAACAAAACAAGGCCTCTCCGCACGGCCGCTGGGCCCACCACATAAAAACACCAGGGCACCTAAGCAGCATTTTCCCTGCTAAGCACCCCCTGTGGAGAGCGGCCTAATAGGCTCTTTATGGGTTGGGAAGTAGAGCCTTGGTGATAGGAGAGAAAGAAGGGCTTCACCACAGGTTGAAGTTCTTCCACTGGAAAGCCTTCTTAAGCCCCCAAATAGCTCAGCATTTTTTTTTTCCATCTCTGATTAGCTTCATATAAAAGCCCACAGCTTTTTCTTCCCGTTGATTGGCCTTTTGGTGGTAGCATCCCCGGCCCCCTGGCGGGCCTGCTCTATCCCATTGATTGTTAGATGCATGGCTGTCAGGCCATTAGCCCTGGCCAACTGAAAGGGTTCACCGCCAGGAGACTGATTGTGAAACTGGGTCTTTATGATCAATATGTCGTCCTCCATTAGGTTCATTTCCTCCGAAGGAAATGGGTCGGGCCATTAGGGTTTCTGTGTATTGATGGGCCTCTCACTGCCCCCACTTCAGCTTCACAGGGAGGAGACCAGAGCCAGCAAGGACTTCGGAGACGTACTTGCTAGACTGAACTGCCCAGGCTCTTTGCAAGCCTGTCTTGCTGGCCTTGGTGACCAAAAGTAGCCAGAATCCCATGTGTGAAAGTGACAGAATAAATGATTTTGTTATATAGGAAAGAGTGACCAACTCCACCAGGTACAGAAAACATGGCATAAGTTTGGGCACAGCTGGAAGGACTTTCCGAGCACAAGGGCTATTAAGCAAAAAAGAAACATTGCTGAATCCCCTTTTCTTAAGATCTGTAAGAACAGGAAAGATTCTTTCAAAGATACAACCTTGAAGAAAGTACAACCTTGTCTGGTCCTAAGGAGGAACGGACCGGATGGTCTCAAGATCCTTTGTCACCACAGACACAGTTTATCACTTCTAGTTGCTTCTGAGGACCTCAAAACACTTTATAAATGTCCCATCTCTCTTTCTCAACCTGCCTGTGTGCAGTTTCATCACCTCCTCTTTGGAGATGAAAAAACTAAACCTCCAAATTGGGAAATGACTTCCTTCGGGGAAATGGCAGCTGCAAACCAGCGCCCGTGTTCTAGCTGCAAGGATCCACTGGGGCAACAGTATTCGGCCTGTCCTTTAGTTTTATTTAACTTTTACTAAAATAGCACCACTGCCCCCTCCTCGGCTTGCGTAGCTCTTAGCTGCTCCGCAAACGCTCCCCCACGTTCATTTGGCCTCTGATCATCAATTAAAAGTGGGATTAAATCTGTAAGGATCTTATTGGCCACTGGTAGCCAAGAGGGTAACCATATCAGAAACTGAAGTCTCGATTAATAGGCAGTAATGGGTGAGGGGGCTGCAGGATGTGAATTCAGGGGGTTACGCTGGTTACTCTAGAAGCATCTCCCATCGCTGGCCACTGGGGAGCCTGGACTCCTGTCTGCTCTGTATTTTGTGTTCATCCACCCCATCCTCATACCCTCCTGCTCCTGATGGGGGGCTCTGCTCATGGGGGATACTCTCTCTTGCCATGAAGTCCCATTACAACCTGGAAGGCACCCCAGATCTCCAGGATCACACCCAGTGAGAGGTTTAGGGGCCACTTCTCCCTGGGTTTCCAGAGAGGATGGAGTTTGGAGGCCATTGGCTGAGATGCTGCCCAGGGTTCTAGGCTCATGCTTTGTTTTTGTTTTTTTTGCGGTACGCGGGCCTCTCACTGTTGTGGCCTCTTCCATCGCGGAGCACAGGCTCTGGACGCGCAGGCTCAGCGGCCATGGCTCACGGGCCCAGCCGCTCTGCGGCATGTGGGATCTTCTGGAGCGGCATGTGAGATCTTCCCAGACCGGGGCATGAACCCGTGTCCCCTGCATCGGCAGGTGGACTCTCAACCACTGTGCCACCAGGGAAGCCCTAGGCTCATGTTTTGACTACTTAATATACTCCTTTGACTGATGCAGACTTTGGTCACTGCCTCCAGAACCAGCCCCTGGATTGGGACCACCACAGAGGTGACTGGACAGCTGACCTGTCAGGGTAGAGCCACCCAGATCCAGGGAGGCTTCTAACAATACCGGCTTCACCATTTGTCATGAGGCTTAACGTCTAAGTGCCTGATACATAGAAGGCCTTCAATTGTGGACTTCCTTATCCTTATTTTTCTCCTACTAGAGAACAAAGATGCAGAGTTACCTGTTTGCACTTTGTTCTCAGGATAGCTGTCAGCTGCAGGCAGGCTCAAGCTGCCTCAAATCATCCATAAAGAAGCTGGCACTGGGACTTCCCTGGTGGCGCAGTGGTTAAGAATCCACCTGCCAATGCAGGGGACACAGGTTTGAGCCCTGGTCCAGGAAGATCCCACATGCTGTGGAGCAACTAAGCCCGGGCGCCACAACTACTGAGCCTGTGCTCTAGAGCCCGTGAGCCACAACTGCTGAGCCCGTGTGCCACAACGACTGAAGCCCGCGTGCCTAGAGCCCCTGCTCCGCAAAAGAGAAGCCACCGCAATGCGAAGCCTGCGCACTGCAATGAGTAGCCCCCGCTCACCGCAACTAGAGAAAGCCCGCGCACATCAGCAAAAATAAATAAATAAATAAATTTAAAAAAAAAAAAAAAACAACCTGGCACTGAGCAGGTAACTCTTCATGGAGCACAATAAAAGCCTCTGTATTTCCACCTAAACCCACATTACAAAGCACCGTCTGCTTTGCAGATACACTCTAAAAGAATTCCTCAATTTGGCTTAGTGGCGCCAGTGGCCTCTTTATATGACTAGACTCTCCAACCAAGAAAAATAGAAGTTGGATTCTGTTTGCCCCGGTCTAGTGCAGATCCTGGAAAAGGAATGAGATATCTGATTAATTGGGTCATCTTTTAACTGAATTCACAGTATTAGATGTCGCAGATTTATCAATTGTATCCTGGATGTTGAGAACATTTTAAAAAAATCCTATATTAGCTTCAAATGTTTCTAAAAGTTGAGATTGTCTTAGCTACACAAAAGAATGATACAATTTAACTTTGGCTGCACAGGGAGCTTTACCCACTTGGAGGATTACCTGTTTGACCCCTTGTCTCTTTTCCTGCACAAATAAGTCCTTAGTCACAGAGAACCAATGCACAGAGCAGATGGGATGCCAAGGCCACGAGCATGCATCTACCAGCAAACCAAAGCCAAGGACCGAACAACTTCAAATAACTGGAAAGTTCAACAAATTCGTTTTCTACTTAATTGAATCAAGGTCTTACTATTTTGAAGAAATATATTACTATTTACATTAGTATATAATGTAAATGCCTGTTGTTTTTCACTACAGGTGTCAGATATTTGAGTTTTGTCAAGTGCAATAAAGTAAGGGATTAACTCCCCTCTATGAGTGAGAGATGAGTCAGCCTGGAGAACCTGGGGGTCTGGGTAACCTGTCTGCTTAAGCCAAGGATGGCTTGAGTATTTAATGACCTCAGTATTGAACAAGTTTGGAGCTGAAGGTATTCCTTAGACAGGAAATAGGAATTCAGTGGGTAGCCTAAAAGAAGTGTCTGGCTTCCAAACAGAGACAAGGAATCATAGTCAAGCTAACAGAGAAAGCTTTTGGGATATGGTACCCTAAACCAGACCCAGAGTCTGTTAATGATACTTGGTGTAGATGTAGTTAGGCCAGACCCCCAGATGCTCCAGGGGACAGTAACTGAACTCATCACCCATTACCACCCCAGCCCAAACTTGTTTCTACCCTGCATTCTCACTCAGGGGTGTCTGCGCCATCCACATAGGCCTTCAAGCTACAATTGCTAACCCGTATCCAAGCTTCATTCAGTCAACAACCCAAACATCTTAGGCAACGTCCCCACCCTCATTATAGTTCAAGACTCAGTGTCCCTCTTCTGATCGATTGTCAAGGTCTTTTAAATAGTCTCCAGCCTACAGTTTATCTCCCTTGAATCTGACCCTCACATGCAAATCTGATCATGCCTTCATTGTTCCCCACTGCATAAAACAGGTCCAAGCCCTAAAATAGCACAAGGACCTTTGTGAGCTGTCCCCTTTCCAGCTTCATTTTTACCTTCTTCAAGCCTTGCCGTTTTTGCTCTAGTATCACCAAATTCTAACTTCCCCGCCCACACAGTGCTGCCTCTCACCTTCCTATACTAGCTCCTGATGTGGTCGTCGCTTCAGATGCCCTTCTCTCCTTGTGGATTTCTCTAGCCAGCTCTGACTCTGCTTTGAAGATCCAGATCAATCATTGTTTCTTCCCGGACGGATTCCCAACCGTCTCAGTTCATAGCACCCTTAGAGTCTGAGTAATTTTTACATAGAGCTTGTAGACCAACATAAATACCTAATGGTTCTGTGTATTTAGTAGCTAGATCCAAACAACTCAATAAGTCGCTCCTAACAATTTAAGGGCCGTGTGAAAAAATAATACACAAAATTGAAAGAAAAATAATATTTTTATTTCATTCTTAAAGAATTGCGACTACTTACTAATGACACGTGTGTATGTATAACTGAATCACCTTGCTGTACACCTGAAACGATCACAACATTGTTGATCAACTCTACTCCAACATGAAATAAAAAGTTTTAAAAAAAAGAAATTGTAACTACCTCGAACTAGTAGCTTATGGGATGCCCAACAGCTGATGAAGGTGGCTTTGTTTCCTTCCAAAATTAGCGATTTCCCATGGCACCTCTGAGTTTGCTGTGGTATCCTGACCTAGGGTAGCTTTGTGGACAATTTGAGACCCTCAGCCCCCCAAAATGCCCCACTACTGAGTTAGCATCCCTATTGTGAGCAGCCCTAGCACACTCGGCCCATCTCTTATGGCCATTAACGTATCGCCTTGTAAGAAGCTGCTTGTATATCTACGTTCTGAACTCTTTGAGGTCCAGGATCGTCCTTCCCTCTTCTTTGCTTGCTGGTGATAACACAGTGCCTAGCCCACAGCTGGTTCTCGGCTGAGAAGACCTGAACTACCGAGAGTGTCAGAGACCTCCGTGGAACCCAGAGCACCAGGGTGGCTGCAGAGGAAGTCAGCCTGGGTGACAATTAAGCAGGAAATTCCAGTCTGGCTCAGAACGTGTGTTTTGAAGAGGGAGTGAGGATCCTGCTGGACCCGGACATGGGACCAGCCCAAATCCACTCATCAGGCCCGAATCCAGCCGAGGGTACCAGAGACCATGGTCTCTGAAAGGGCTCCAACCAGTCAAACTTCAGCTGAGACAGCGACACCCAATAAAATCTTGGTTTTATTTTTGGTTTATTGGTCCATTTGGTTTCCTGGTAAGAGTTCCTTGGGAGGAGAAGGAAATAAAGAGAAAGGTAGGAAGAAAGTAGGAGGGAAGGAGGGTGGAAGGGAGGAAGGAAGGATGCTGCTTTGCCTCCCACAAACTGTGACCCTGGTGGTTGGGTAGAGCCATGGTTCTGGGGCCAGAGCCACCACGGACCCAAAATTCAACCAAGCTGCGGGCAGACAGTGGCAGGAATCCCAGCCCCCGCAGCCGCAGTAAAGCAAGGCTATCAGTGTGCGCTACTCGTTCCTCCCCATCTGGCTAATTTCCTCACGGCTGCGTGCCTGAGTTTTTTGATGAGCCATTGCTTTTATCTGCTTTGTGCTCTTCCTCCCCGTCATTAGGCATTCGAGTTAGCATCACTTTTTTTTTTTTTTCCACACTCTGCTAAGAATGAACCCTAGACATAATTGGGAAGGTTAGGACCAGGGTCCGAAGTCAAATTTGTGCTCTCATGTAATAGCAGAACCTCAGTAGTTCACATGTCCCTCTGATTCTTACCATGAAAGTCCCAACTCAATGGCTGCTATGATCCAGGAATCTCTCCTTGGAGTTTAAAGGGATATTTCCCCTTTATCTGCCCAGCGGGCTCTGCCGACTTCTGAGTCACTCTGAGGGTAGCAGCTGTTCAAGCTCAGCCTGGTGTTTGGGGTCTACCCCACACACCCCACTGTTCTTGGCATTTACCCCATCGGTGGACCATGGAGGTGGCAACTCTATGGCAACAGGCTTTCCTCAGTGGGATGGAGCAGAGAGATGTTCTGCCACTGCCTGTGTTCAGTCTGTTTTGTGGGCAGAGCTCTGGGAACAGACTCGGCACAAACCACCATCAGCCTGGCAGTGGGTGAAGGAGTAGCAGAGCTCAGCCTCTGGCTCAGGACCCGAGGGAAGCAGTGCTATCACTCCTCCTACAGCCTCCTGCCTAGAGAATCACACACCTGTTTCAGATCGGTAACTACTTTCTAGAAACTTCTCCAAAACAAAACAAAACCGAAAAACCACTTTAAAGCACATTACTGCCAGGACGTTCTTTCCGGAATCTAACTTGAGCCCCTTGTACTATTGCCAAAGCTTCTTTTACTTTGGCTGACCCTCGCTAGGAAAGCTACACAGATATGATAACCTTCCATAACCCTGAGGACCTCTCAGACTTGCTTTCTTCAGAAAGAAGAATTGGTGTTTCCTTAGTCTTTCACCACAGCCTTGTCACCCAAACCTTTCATTATCTTTCTCAATTGTATCTTTGAATCCTCTCCAAAACTTGGCTTTTGAGTTACAGGGACCATAACTTAATGAGATCTTTCATTTCCAGAGGACATTCCTAGTGCTGAAGGAAAAATAAATTAAACTTCAGATAAAATATATTTCTTTGGGGCAAGAGCCTAGGAAAAAAAAAATTGGATCCTTTATATAAATAGCACATCGTACTGCAAGTGAACTTTCCTTTTCCCAATTGTTTTTGAAATAATGGGTCTTTTTTTTGGTGAACTTAATCCCTCAAAGATTCTAACCTCTAAAAGACCACGTTTTGTGTTCTTTTGTGGGTACACGGCTTGAGGATTTGAAAAAAGCACAACAGGTGACCTCTGATTGTCTAGTAAGTGGTAAAGGAAACAGGGCTTGCATCTTGGCAACAATTAAGCACCTTATGCAGGTGTGGGAAGGAGTTTCCTGTGTTTCCATCTTTTTCGGCACCGGCTTCTCTTCCAAGGGGCTCTGAGGTCTTCCTTCTTCATAACCTCATCTTACCGTAAGTAGGCTTGTCTTCTAGAATGCCGTTCTACTTAGCTGTGCAGATTTTTCTATTCTGATCCTTTGGTATTTGTGCTCAGAGTTTCGTGGGGGAAACGAAGGGATTCTCTTTGGACTGTGGAAAAGAGCAACTGAGGCTGGCCTTGAATCAGGCTGGAATCTGCCCCTCGCTCAGCACTTACCGCAGCCAGGCTGCCCTGAGCACGTGACTTGTCTTCCTTTACCTGAATCTCCCCCTGTGTCAAGTGAAGAAATTGGGGCCCCAGTTGATGTCTTAGGTCCCTTCCAATCTGACCCTCTGTGACTGTCACAGCATCATGGGTTCTCATTGCTCCAGAGAGGTACCAGGAAAAGGCAGGAGGAGTTGGGTTCAGCAGACAGTCAGGAAAAGGATGCCTGGGAAGAGCATCAGTTTAAACTAGAAATTCCTGCCCTCTCTTCTCTCTCCCAAGGACCCTGAATTGGGGTAGTATAAAGGGATAGGAATAACCAATTATTGATCACCTCCAGTGAGTCAGGCACAGTTCAAGGCTCCTCACTGTAGAGGAGAGGTACTCGGTGAATTCCATCACCACAGCCCCTCACACCCAGCCCACCCTGCCCTCCCCCTCGGCTCAGCCCAGATCAGGTGTCCCAAGCCTATGTGCTTAAGGTTCTCTGTGCTCTCCCCTCATTGCACTGACCACCCATGTAATTAAATAATTATTTGTGCAGTTGACATTTTCACGCCTGCTCAACCGAAAACTCCCTGAGGGCAGGGACCATATAAGTCTTGTGTTTCAGTGTATTCCTGGAGCCTAGCACAGTGCTGACAAAGTCATAGCAATTCAGTAGGTATGTACTGAGCAAACATAAACTTGAATGCCTGAATGGACGGACAAGTAGCGAAGCTGGATACAAACCCAGAACTATCTGGCTTTTGGAGACCTGCCTGACGTTTCAGAAGCGCTCACGTCGTATGCTCGTGTGCAGGGCTGTGACTCGCTGCCAGCACCACCCTGTGATCCTGCCCCACCATGCACAGAACTTTTGAGTGTTTCTCCCACAGTGGGAGTGATAGCCGCCCTTCTCCAGCCAGCCCCTTTTACCAAGTGCTACTCGTCCCCAAAGACGTCTGTAAAATTGTTGGAGATGATGGATCCAGTCTGAGGCTGCTGGTGGTAGTTGGAGGACAGTGGGAGGAGGTACTGGATTTAAACCAGACCAATTGTCCTTCTGGACATTTAACCTCAAGTCTCAATGGCCTTAATAGAAAGTGGCGGGGGGTGGGGGTGGTGGTGGGATGAACTGGGAGATTGGGATTGATATATATACACTAATATGTATAAAATAGATAACTAATAAGAGCCTGCTGTATAAAAAATAATTAAATTAAAAAATTTTTTTAAAAGCACCATTTTCTAGCACACTTTGCCAGGAGGCTGCGAATGAGAAAATGTTCTGTAGGGGATCTGGGTCAGGAAGAGTGAGTGGGTGAAAGGGAAGGAGGGAAAAGCAAGACATGACAACCTTTAGGGAAGCAAAAATAAAAGTCTAATGTGGAAATGGCTAAAAATAGACGGCATGGGCTGTTAGGCTGCGTGCAAATCCAATGCTAATTACATGGAAATTAATCACAAGTCCTAACGTCCCTGTGCCTTGCTGTGACCCCTGGGGGGATGCCCTGCTGCAGGTGTCTCCCCTACACCCTTGAGGAGGCTTAACAGTGCCTGCTTCACACCCAACTCTTGCCACTGCAGTGGGAAAAGCTGATAGGAGGCTAAAAATACTAACAATAGAAATCTGATTTCTTATTCCAGACAAAAAGCCTTGGCATCCACAGGAGGAAGAAGTGTTCAGGCAGCATGTGACTGGTTGGTATGAAATAAATAAATTGAGAAAATAGCATGTAATTAACTCTAAGTGTATGTGGATGAGCAGGGATGTGCAGCCTGTGTCTAACAGGCCCTTTGGGGGTCGGGTGGGGGGGGAGGGGAAGGATCCCAAAGACCGTGTGACCAGCCGGTGTATCAAGCCATTCGCCTCCCCTGTCCTGGCCCCAGAGTGTGCTCTTCTCAGAGCTGTCAAAGAAATTCAGAGCATTTCCAAGACAGAGCCTCTGTCATGCTTTCCGCCCCCTCCTCCACTCACTTAAAGATCCATCCTAGATATCGGGCAAATGGATTTAGAAATATCCTACTTACTTACCTTCCACGATATCGCTACCCAGGGCTGACCCCACAAGGCGTCCCTCCAAGCTTCCCTCATCTTTGGAGACACACGTGTTTAATCCTAGACGGAGCTGGAGGGACAGGCCGGGCTGGAACAGTACTGATGGCCTGGGAAAGGATTTGGGGTTGATCCAAAACACTTGCTGGAGAGCGGCCTTAGGAGGGAGTCGTGGGATGCCCATGCGATAGGACAGGCAGGAGTAGAGAAGTTGGTGCATCTGAGAGTTGGTTACAAAGTGTGAGCTTCGAGGGGTAGATTTTTAAAGTACAAAACTGAAAACCCTCCCGGCTCGCGGTGCTTGGTGGGGTGGAGGCTGCCCAGGATGGACCTTGATGTCAGTTCTCCCTTTGCTTCCATTGTTCTCAAGTGAGGCGTGCTCGGCCCCCCTCTCTCTGGCAGGTTGTTCTCCCACGTCGGCGACCCCTTCCTGGATGACCCCCTGCCCCGGGAGTACGTCCTCTACCTCCGCCCCACCGGCCCCTTAGCGCAGAAGCTTTCCGACTTCTGGCAGCAGTCGAAGCAGATCTGCGGCAAGAACAAGGCGCACAACATCTTCCCTCACATCACCCTCTGCCAGTTCTTCATGGTGAGCCGCAGCCCCCCACCCCGGGGCGCCTGCATCCCTCCAGCCCCGGGGGACTGGAGTCAAAGCTGGGAGCTGGGCTTCCCGGGTGGCGCAGTGGTTGAGAGTCCGCCTGCCGATGCAGGGGACACGGGTTCGTGCCCCGGTCCGGGAAGATCCCACATGCCGCGGAACGCTGGGCCCGTGAGCCATGGCCGCTGGGCCTGCGCATTCGGAGCCTGTGCTCTGCAACGGGAGAGGCCACAGCAGTGAGAGGCCCGCGAACCGCAAAAAAAAAAAAAAAGCTGGGAGCCTCTCAGGATGTTGGTAGAAACAGTCACGGGCTCCAGAGTTGGGTGAGCCTTTGAGGAATCAGTGAGGTCCACGGCTGCTCACCCTGGTCCTCTTTCTAACACCTGCCGAGACCTAGGTGCACCCTGGGTCTGGTGTGGCATCGTGATGACCGTGTGCTCCTCAGGACCCAGGGGACAAGCCTGACCCACTGGGTGACACACTTGTCTGGTAGCCACAAGGGGAATGGATTCTCTAACCTAGCTTCTCCTGTCTGTCATCTCCCTCCCCTCTCACGAGGAAAGAGCAGACATTAGAGAGGTGGGGATGAAAAACGTAATCTACAGATGGGGGGAGAGACTTTAGCCTCCTGCACACCATCCACAGGTTTTGCCGTGCTAGATCTTTCTAGAGATGGCTAGGATACATTTCCCCTGCCATAGTTACCTAGCCCATAATTCTAGCTGTCATGAAGCTTATGCAGAGACTGAATCAAATCCCTCTCGTTCCAATAAATGTAAACATATTGCATCTACTTTGGTTCTCTGCAGAGATGGAGAAGAATTGATGTGTCCAGCTATTGTCACAATGAAGCAGAATGGTAGCATTTTAAGACAATATGTTTTTCTAATATTGGGGGTTGTTTTTCCAGAATCTCATTCATATTCTCCCCCATCTCCACCTTTTATAGGTGAAAATTTGTTCCTAACACCTTCTCTTTTACCATTCATGCTGAAAATTAAAATGATGATCATTTCCTCTTAGTCATCCAGGCTCTTTCTCAAAAGCATTCAGAGTTTTAGACACTCTCATTGTTTCTTCTAGTGCCCGGGGGAGGCGGGGGGAGGGTGAGGATACTGCAGCTCTTGGAGCCTCATTCTTCCCAAGTATCATGGGGGTGGAGGTAGAGTCAACTTTGGATCATGTAAGTGGAATAGAAAAGGCACAAACGATGCAAAACTGTAGAAAACACACAACGACTTATCGTGGGGTGCTGTACACTCTCTTGGCACGTCCCTCGTGCTTGCTTTCTGCTGGACCGGCCCTACTGCATTCTGGCGGGGCTCAGAGGAGCACATCGGAGCAGGGAGAGAGGGAGGGGAGAGGTTGTCCGTCGCCCCAGTTTAATTGACTGGTTGGATAATCCATTTCCAGATAATTGGGAGGCTGCAGGTCTTCTCCCTGCTCACAGACAGGAATGATGGTTCAGTTAGCAGCCTCCAGCTCTGGGCAGAGGATGCCAAAGGTAAGTAGCGGCAGACATCTCCCCTTGTCCCTGAGCGAAGCCTCTTGTTTCCCTGCCAGTGTGAGGACAGCAAGGTGGACGCCCTGGGGGAAGCCCTGCAGACCACCGTCAGTCGCTGGAAATGTAAGTTCTCAGCCCCGCTGCCCCTGGAGCTCTATACCTCCTCCAACTTCATCGGCCTCTTCGTGAAGGAAGACAGCGCAGAGGTCCTCAAGAAGTTTGCCGCCGACTTTGCTGCGGAGGCTGCCTCCAAAACCGGTGAGCTGCCAGCTGCCAGGCCTGCCCTGGGCCCTGGGAATTGGAAAGTCGGGAAGGAAAGGGACAGGAAATGATTGTGGAGGAGGAGGGTGGAGTCAGGAGACAGAGGGTCCTGCAGGAATGGGCAGAACGTGCCCAAGAACTCAGCCGTTTCCCGCAGGACCCCACACCTCTTGCCCCTTTAAAAAATATTCAGGGCTTCCCTGGTGGCGCAGTGGTTGAGAGTCCACCTGCCGATGCAGGAGACACGGGTTCGTGCCCTGGTCTGGGAAGATCCCACATGCCGCGGAGCGGCTGGGCCCGTGAGCCATGGCCGCTGAGCCTGTGCGTCCAGAGCCTGTGCTCCGCAACGGGAGAGGCCACAACAGTGAGAGGCCCGTGTACCGCAAAAAAAAAAAAATTCAGTTACAGTTCTGCTAACCTCCTTGAGAGCAGGTCCAGTGTCTACTCCCTGACACCCACGTTGAAGGTACATAAATGACTGTTCCCATTGAACTATAAATGTGTTCCTTTGCAGCCCCACCATCTCTTCCCTGTTCAGAAATAAGGAACTTTTCTGTGTGTGGTTTTTTTTTGGCCATGCTGCCTGGCTTGCAGTATCTTAGTTCCCCGACCAGGGATCGAATCCCGGGCCCTCGGCAGTGAAAGCGTGGAGTCCTAACCACTGAACCGCCAGGGAATTCCCAAGGAACCTTCTTTCCCTCCTCCAAACCCCCATCCCAGGCAGGTGTTCGTCTGGGTCTCCCCGTCCCCTCCGTGCGGACTGAGGTCTTTGCTCAGGGGGTCGTACAGCACAGAGTACAGTGGAACCACTTAGCATCCAGTAATAATCAAATCCACTGAGCCGCACCTTTCGACTTGCTTGAAGCCCAGTAGTCAGGCCCCTAAGCCTCAAAAGGGCCCTTATCCACCCCTTTACAATGTCACCTGCCCTTTGCATGGGAGGTCTCAGTTCAAGCTAACAACTGAGGTTTACCGTCAAAGGAATCAGTTTGGAGGGATGCTCAGGATGTGTGCTGACTTAAAGGCGGGCGGCGGCGAGACGGGACAGGAGGCAGAGGTTTGCAAAGCCTTCCTGTGTGACTGCAGGTGCAGATAGCTCCGCAAGGGCCTCGTCTGCCGTGAGACAGACAGACAGCGGGGGGCGGGGAGTCTTTTTGGTCCCTTTAGAATGAAATCACGATCAGCAGGTATTTATTGGGCACCTACTGTGTGTTTATCCATGAGGAACACAACAGGGAAGAAGAGGTGGTTTCTCCGGGCACCGTGTCATAAGAGCTGTGAGAAGAGAGGCCATCATCCCGCCACGGGATGATGGAGTGGGGCCCCCTTCACAGAAGAAAGGACAGTCACTCCGGGAAGACGCTGATCCATCGGATGGGAATAGGGCCCTGCAGGAGGGCAGGTGGCATGAGCGCAGGCAGGAGGGAGCACGGTGCTGGGGCCGGTGGGCCATCGCCCTGATCAGAGTGGAGGGCGTGAGCTGCCCACCCGGGTCCTGAGTGTTGAACGCAGTGCTGGCGGAGGCCCCAGCTGGCCAGCCCCGCCCTTTGCTCCCTGGGCTCCTGACCTTTGGCCTCCACCTCACCTGCCTGTGTCCCACTCTGCTCTTTGCATCCCCAGCTCGGGGCCTATTTCTCAGTGGCCTCTTCTACCAGAAAATCCCCAAATAGGGCTCAGGACTCTAGGAAGAGTGTGGTGAGGGCCCAGCGTCACTGAACAGGATCACAGTGAGGTCTCTACTCTCAGAGGAACCCGGGCCCTTAGGTCACCTCTGTGCGTTGGGAGCCTGGTCTCCTTAGATGCCCCACCTCCACCCCTTCGTCCCCGGGGACTCATCTCTGCTCTCTGACTTCGGTGGAACCTGCCCCCTTCACAGGAGCATAAAATCTCAGAGAAATGGCCTCATAGGCAGATTATTTCCTGTTCCCATCCCTCCACCTCAGGGAAATGGCTCTTTTCATCCCACAGTAGCTATTGTCAAAACCACTAAAACTCCCACAAGAACCAAATCTAATGTTGTAGCCACAAAACCCAAATCATTCGCAAGTGAGTAAAGCAGGTCTCAGCCAGGACGCGGCCAGTTCATAAGGCGCATATTGAGCGAAAGGCAGGCGGGCCCTTGCTGGCTTTCCTGCCAGGAAGGGGGCGAGCCAGCGCCTCCCCAGCCATCTGAGTCCTCTCTGCAAGAACCGGTGGGCTTGGCTGGCTTCTCGGCCCTGGTGTGGCCCCCTGCTGGCGACTCGGAGAACTGGGTGGCCCGGTGTGGGAAGCGGGCCATCAGGTCTTTGCCCTAGAACTTGTGTCATGGTATTCAGACGTGTGGCAGACCCAGATTCCGTCAGCGAGTAGATGAAGTGTCATCCTCCATCCTTGATGGTTTAAGGAGATTCATTCGTGTGTCTTCATTCATTTAACAAATACTGAAAGCCCGTAGGGTGCTGAGCACGGGTTGGGGGGTAGGGGGGTTATAATCCATGAACAGGACACAGAGCCCTCGCCTTGGGAGGCTTACACCAAAGAAACGCATGTGGTATAACAGAAAAGTACTCAAAACCACAGCCCCAACTTCTACAATTCTTCTACCTCTGTGTGACTTGAGCAAGCCCCTTAATTTCTGGAATTCCCTAAATTCCCTCTAGTTGCATCTTCTTTGGTGTTGGAGCTTGGACAGTAGATGAATCTCCCTCACTGAAAGATAGACAAAAGACAAAATCTCTTGCCTTGTGTAGGTAGGCTGGTTTCTTTTGGTTTGCTTTTTAGGGTGTCTTAGAATAACAGTCTGCATACTTTAAACCTGTGGTTTTCAATCGGAGTGATTTTTGCTCCATCTCTCCCCAGAGGTCATTTGGCAAGGTCTGGAGTCGGTTTTGGTTGTTACAACTTGGGGGGTGCTGCTGGCATCTAGTGGGTAGGGGCCAGGGTTGCAGCTAAACACCCAGTAACGCACAGGACAGCCCCCATAACAAAGAATTATCTGGTCCAAAATGATGTTGAGAGACCCTGTTTTAAACTTTGAAAATAATCCATCTTTTCCCCTCATTTCTCCATCAGAGCCACCCAGAAGCTAAGAGGCTTGATTTCAAAACAAAGGCAAGATAACCTGGGGAGTCCCATGATGACAAAATTTGCTCCTTATTTCCACATAAATTAGCTCATCCCTTTAGGTCTCGGTTTCCTCATCTGAATGGTGGGGCCAGTGACACTCATCTGGATTTGTTGTGAGCAGCCGCCGATCAAAATGATTGTCTCTCAGCTGGCCCAGAAAAGCCAGACATGTGGCTCTTTCTCTCTCGGACTGTGGGTTTTTATCCCCCGCCCCACTCTTATTCCGCTGCTGTGAAGGAGAGAAACAGGTTTTGTCTGACCGAGGGACTCTGTCCTCTGCTATTTGGGAAACAGATTTACCAGGGCACCGTTCTGTGTTTTTCCTTGTCTTCACCATCGAGATGCAACAGCTACCTCTTTCCTTCCTTCTTCCAGAAGTGCACGTGGAGCCTCATAAGAAGCAGCTGCACGTGACCCTGGCTTACCACTTCCAAGCCAGCCACCTGCCCACCCTAGAGAAACTCGCCCAGAACATTGATGTCAAACTCGGGTGCGACTGGGTGGCGACCATATTCTCCCGGGATATCCGATTTGCTAACCACGAGGTAATGTCTCCCTGGGGCTCCTGACTCTGCCAGGGGTGCCGGGGTGCCATCAGCACCAGTAGCACTTGCTGCTATGGGGAGATGGACACCAAAGGGAAGTAATGCCCAGGAGTCATCTGGCCTGGAATTTCATCCAAGCACTGGCCGGCTCACTGGGAAGCTTTGAGCTTGCATCTCTTGTCTCTGGGTCCCAAGTGGCTGAGCTGTGTAATATCCCCATTGTTCTATCTGCCCTGCCAACCTTACTGGGATGATATAGAAATGAAATGGGAGGATAGATAGAAAAGCATTGTTGATCAATTTTTAAATATTCTATCAGTTCACAGTATTAACAGGTAGAAGGAGAACACCTAAATACAAAAAAGACCCCAAACAAACCCTGAACACATAGCTAACGGATATTTGCTGAGTATCTGTGGCATGCAAATTACCATGGAACATACTAAAATTTTATTTTATTTATTTATTTTTTTATTTTATTTTTGGCTTTGTTAGGTCTTCGTTGCTGCACGTGGACTTTCTCTAGTTGCGGCGAGCAGGGTCTACTCTTCGTTGCGGTGCGCGGGCTTCTCATTGCGGTGGCTTCTCGTTGCAGCACGCAGGCTTCAGTAGTTGCAGTACGGGCTCAATAGTTGCGACACATGGGCCCTAGAGCGCGCGGGCTTCAGTAGTTGTGGTGTGTGGGCTCAGTAGTTGTGGCTTGCGGGCTGTAGAGCACAGGTTCAGTAGTTGTGGTGCACAGGCTTAGTTGCTCTGCAGCATGTGGGATCTTCCTGGAGCAGGGCTCGAACCCATGTCCCCTGCATTGGCAGGTGGATTCTTAATCACTGCACCACCAGGGAATTTTAAAATGTGGTCCATATGAAATGAAAGCACAGACCAAATATTGTGAGAGTTTGTGTGTATCACATGGGAGACCTGAGAGGGACAACTGAATTCCAGGACAGGCAGAAAGATTGGCGTGGTCCTGCCATCCTTCTTTTGAAGGAATTGACATTGCTTTCCAGGACAAGCACGTGCCACCTCTGAAGAGTCTTATTGTCCTTTTTTTTTTTTTTTTTTTTTAAACATCTTTATTGGGGTATAATTGCTTTACAATTGTGTGTTAGTTTCTGCTTTATAACAAAGTGAATCAGTTATACATATACATATGTTCCCATATGTCTTCCCTCTTGCGTCTCCCTCCCTCCCACTCTCCCTATCCCACCCCTCCAGGCTGTCACAAAGCACCGAGCTAATATCCCTGTGCCTTGCGGCTGCTTCCCCCTAGCTATCTACCTTACTACTTACTGTCCTTTTTTTCCTGAAGGAGAAGCTGAGACATAGGGATTCAGTGGCTGGTCCAAAGCTAAAGAGCAATTTAGGACCAGAACTGAAGCCAGAAGCCAGGGGTTCTGACCAATGAAGACGGGCAGCCCATCTAAAAAAAGACCACAGAGTTTGCAACAATTGTCATCCAGTTTAACTACATTTACGGAACATAAGTATAAATTGTTTCCTAGTTTTTCAGCAGCAAAAGAACTGATATTTTGTTAGTTTACGTAGCCTTTTAACATCTGTTTTAGATGGTTTTTTTTAAATATGAAAAAGAGTTAGAAATTCAGGGTCTAGGCCAGGCGACCTCATCGTTGTTTTGGAAGTGTTTGGAAGAGCCAACCCACGACAAAGGTCCAGGACTGTGTGCGGGGCCCGAGAGTGTCAGGGACGTGCAGATTTGTCTGGCTCTGCTGATGGGAATGTCATGTCCTCCTTCCAAGTCATTTGATGCAAGTTTCTGTAAAGACATGGCAAGGAGACTGGGCTTAATCTTACTTCAGAATTCTGAAACCTCCTGGACTTGCTTAGCGTGAGCCCTAAATAGAACAAGAGAGGTGTGGCTGGTTGGATTCCTTCCGAGGGCAGAGAAAAAAAAGTCAAGGGTGGCATGCCAATGGACGGTGAGAAGTCACCTTTCTAAGAGAAGGAAGGTGGCGATGGAATTTTCCGAGGAATATCTTCTAATCAACACTGCCCTCCAGTTAACTCAGAGGGTAATTGCTTTTCTGCCTGACCCACATTCTGCTTGACTGGCACGGAGGGAAAGAGGCAGCTAGCGCCCACATGAATTATTTTCTAAAAATAACATGGCCTCTTTTTATCTCTTATTTGTAAAAGCTCATTTATTACTGTTCCTCCTGATAAAGTTCTCCGTCCGAGGTCATTTGGCTTTAGCTGTGCCCTCCTGCATATGTAAACCTCTACTTACCTTCCTCCTCCTCCTGTGCCCAGGAGGCAGGATTGATTAACTGGTCCAGTGAGGTGACAGATGTCCGGAGAAGGCCAGTGGTTTAGGCAAGGACACTCAGCAAGTGATGCTTTGGAACCCTCTGGGGTCTCACCCCTCTTCTGTTCAGATGCTCACTTGATGTGGGCTTGCAAATGCTTGTTTGTACTTCACACCATCTCTTCCACGTTAGCGATCCCAGTGTGCCATGCCAGTTTTATGTGTCAAGCACTAGAAATCTAGAGGAAGGACAGAGTTACAGAAAAAGCATAAATTCTGGAGTTGGGCACACACGGCTTCAAATCCTGGCTCCCTCACTTTAGCGGTGGTTAGATTCGCTTTTACAACTTCTAGAAAATAATCCAGTCCTTAGTTCTCTCGTGTGCAGAATGCTGGCGATATTTTGCTGGACTGTCGCCTGAACTAGAGGACATACGGAAAGGTCCTACCATAAGAGCCAGCACAGTGGGCATAGCGACAGCGACAAAATTGCCACAGCTGTTATTGTTACTGAGAGTAAAAAGGGCTTCAGAGGCAAAGAGGGTCAGTTCCTGTCATCACCTGGGGCTGTACCTGCCCTTCCCAAGATGTCAGTCAGCAAACTTTGAGCTTAGTCCCCAAGTAGGAAGGGAGGGAAAACATACTTGAGACAGACTCAAGAGTGCTTACAAGTAGATGCTAAACATAAAAGAGTATCACATAGGACAAAACTAGGCACGTGAGCTGAGATCCCCCAAACTTGGGCTGACTCTTGCACACGCTTTTGGTAAGTGGGAAAGGGCTATGGGGACCTGGGCACCGGTTGTAATTTGAGATTTGCCGCAATACCTTGATGGTTTTTTTTATTGATTATTCGATAAATCAAAGCTCCTTATTGTCCAATTACCCTCTGCCCAGGACACGATGTCCCCTCTGCTCCTCTCTGTGCCTCGATCTCCCTGGAGATCATCTAGAGCTAGAACACTTACCCCAGCACCCCCAAGTGAAAGGAGGAATGAGTTCTTCTCCCAAGTCATTTTTGAGGTTCTCAAAGAAAAGACACTTCTGCCGAGTCAAAGGCATCATTAGCCAGGACTATGCTGCACTTGAGTGTCTGAGGAACCTGAGTTGAGTTTAGACTTGTTCCCCATGACTTGGTGCCTCTCTCTACCCTGTTCCAGGAAAAGGAATGTTCCTTTTGGTGTCTCAACACATACCTAGCCTATAGATTTAAGATTTTTTTTCTTTAACCTCTTTTAACAACCCAGCAAAAAAAAAACCTTCCTGGTTAGTGTGGAAACATGGTTTGAGTGAGTATGTGGCAGGGGAGTGGGAAGGCGATGGGATGCAAGAAGATCTAGAGCTGAAGGGGACATCAGAAATCCAGTGGAGCAGGTCGTCAAGTTCTGTGCATTATCATGTTCATTCTCTGGGGGGAAAATCATATTTTTACTGGCTCCTCTCATTAGCAACTTCCAGAAAGAAATTCTTTATTGACATGCTCTGATGTACCACCTTGACCCCAGTGAGCTGACGAGCTCACAAGCCTACCCAACACAGGATTCAGGGGTCAGCATCAGCTAGACGGAAAGGTAACCCTTTGAAAGCCAGCCATCATGGGTCAGTAGAAATAATTATGCTCCTTCTGTGTACCAGAGGCCTCAGGAGTTTTCTTAGGTTGTCTCATTTAACTTTTATAGTCCGGGTATCATTTGACAGATGAGAAAACAGAGGCCAAAATTAAAAACCTGTACGTGGGCACCAGAATATTTTGCCTGCCACTGGTAGCTTCAAGATCAAACGAAAAGCTGATAGAACAGCCCCTCTTAGCCCTTGTGAAACACAGAAAATATTTTCCTTACTCTTGAGGTCTCCTGCTGTTAACAAAAATGGAGTAAAAGAAATGTTTTCCAAAGTATCTTCATGCCTGTGCCTGTGATGTTTCTATATACCAGAAAAGGAGGCAAAAAGTGGAATAAATCAGCCAAGTGGCATAGCCTGAGGTTGGCCCTGGGGGCTTTTTCTGAGCCCAAAGAAGGAACACGTGGTCTCCATCTGTTCACTGACAAAAGCTGGTTACAGACACGACACACTGATGGCTGCGAAAGATATTTTTCTTTCCAGGCCTTTGTTAAAAATGGAGGTTTAAAGAAAGCTTTTTTTAAAAAATTATTTTATTTTTGGCTGCGTTGGGTCTTCGTTGCAGTGTGCGGGCTTCTCATTGCAGTGGCTTCTCTTGCAGAACATGGGCTCTAGGCGCACAGGCTTCAGTAGTTGTGGCACGTGGGCTCAGTAGTTGTGGTGCACGGGCTTAGTTGCTCCGGGGCATGTGGGATCTTCCTGGACCAGGGCTCGAACCCGTGCCCCCTGCATTGGCAGGAGGCTTCTTAACCACTGCACCACCAGGGAAGCCCTAAAGAAAGCTTCTTGAAGGCAGGGACCATGTCTTGTTTAAGCCGCTGAGTTACATGGAAGGGAGAACACTTCATTTCCAAAGCCTTCCTAGGGGAGTCTCCATCTGGGCATCAGTGACGTCTGCATGGAAGACTCCCTTTCCCATGAGTTGCATTTCCAGGGTCTATTATGGCACCTACCCCGGCAGACGGAGCAGAGAAAACTAGGTCCAACCCTGTTTGTATAGAAGTTTACTGGAGAGCCTACAGGTTTTCAGATGAATTTCTAAAAACCGTATCTTTTGAAGCAAAGACATGCCTGAAGGAAAGTCTGGAGACAGCCAGGAGCACCAGCACATACTCACAGTACCCTGAAAAGAGAAGAAACGCCTTCTGATCTGAATCCAGATCTCCTCAGAGCCTGCAGACCCCAGGGGCACCTGTCAATGTCAGCTTCTGGACGTGTGCCCTGTTAGAGCAGAGCACACAGACCGGCCCTGGAGGCGCTCAGAAGAATGGGTCAGATGTGGGCCTCACGCATCCCTCTCCTCCTTTTTCAGACGTTACAGGTGATCTACCCCTACACCCCGCAGAACGACGATGAGCTGGAGCTGGTCCCTGGGGACTTCATCTTCATGTCGCCCATGGAGCAGACCAGCACCAGCGAGGGCTGGATCTACGGCACGTCCCTAACCACAGGCTGCTCCGGACTCCTGCCTGAGAACTACATCACCAAGGCTGACGAGTGCAGCACCTGGATATTTCATGGGTGAGCAGGTGCTAAGTTCTCTGTCTGCTGCTTTTCAAAGAACATTGCGGAGTTTGAGGAGGTGGCAGGGAAACGGACTCGATCCTGGATGGGCAGGGTAGCAGTGCCAGTAAATGAAGTCCGAGGGGGAAGAAAGCCCTATTGGTTCCAGACTTTCAGGGAAGGGCTGAGCTGGGGCATGAGAAAAATGGGAGACGGATTGCCCTGCTTTGCTCTGCCTGCCCCCATTGGATGTAACATCTGTCTGAGTTCCTGACTGGAGACTAAACTGAGGCTGCTTGGGGGACCATCTCTTCTGGCCTCAGTGTGGGTCATCCCAGCACTGAGTCTTTATGGCTTTGGGGCTTCTGTCCACTCTTTCTTGGGTTGTTGCACAGAGGGGTCTGACTCCCCAGAGAAGCAGGACAGATTCCCACTATGCCAGCCAGACCAGTAGTGAAAGGATTTGCAAGGGTCAGGAAACCGAACCGCCCCTCACCGTGAGGTGACCCCGAGCAAGTCCTGAGACTTGGCATGTGAATGCCTAGATGACAGAGACCATTTCTGTGGCAACGGGCAACCGCCAGAGCCTTAGAAGGGCAAGCGGTCCCTCCCCCACCCAAGTTTTCTGGAGAGTGATAGCGTTCCACCCATCCCTCACTCCTGCTTTGCCCCCAAACCAACCTGGTCCCACGTTGAGAGTGACCTGCGCTGCATGACCAGCTTTGTCCTGAGAGAGAGGTGCCTTTTGTTCCTCTTTTATGTTTCTTAATCGGAGGAGTTCAAAGCCAGCCCTTCCCTGGTGCACTTGGGCATCTGGCCAGGGTGTGCGTGCTGGTTTGTTTTTCCTCCCTCTTGTTCTTGCCATGTGCCAACGTGGCTGAGAGCCGGAAGCTCTGAGCACCAGCTGCATGGTGTGTAACACTGCTTCTCTTTTATGACAGTAATAACAGAGACAGGCAATTTCAGTGAGTGTTTTGCCTGGAGGAGGAAAAGAAAAGACGGTCCCCTACCCCGGTTAGCGGCAAGCCGATAAACCACAAACCCAGGGCTGGGAAGGAATATCTTCTTCCTTAATAACCGCCTCCCCAGCAACCCTTCCTCTTCCTTCCCCATCCCCACCCAAGGAACATCCAGCATTTGGGGGCACAAATTGGAAGGTCAAAGCTGCCTCGTGCTCCCGAGACCTTTACTTTTTTTTTTTTTTTTTTAATATTTATGTATTTATTTGGCTGTGCCAGGTCTTAGTTATGACACGTGGGATCTAGCTCCCTGACCGGGGATTGAACCCGGGCTCCCCCCGCATTGGGAGCACGGTGTCTTAGCCACTGGACCACCAGGAAAGTCCCCCCAGACCTTTGCTTTTTCAGAAATGTTTCTAAGTTGGGTTTCCAAAGTCACCGCTTTATCCCTGTAAAAACAAAAACAAAAACAAAAAACATAATATATGTGAAGAAACGGAGAATCAAAAGATTATTTGATGATATACAGCTCCCAGATCACATTCTTAAAAGTAGGGCTCCCTGTGGGAAGAGTATGTGGGAGAAGTTCTGCTGACCCGGTTCAGATCTCTGCATCTAAACCCACTCTTGCCCAAGTTAGAGCTCAGCTGAAATGGGGGGGGGGGGATCCTCAGTGACCTCAGTCCATGGATCCCAGGGAGGTCTGTGTGTCATCTCCCTTTATTTTGAGAGATTACTAGTGATGTTATTTCCCTGGGAACCATGTCTGAAACTTCAGTGTCAGCTGCCACAGCCAACCCGGCTGAGAGTGGGGGAAATACTAATATACTAGGTGTTTGTTAGGACACTGTAATTAAGAATTTGAGTTTTTACTCCAGTAGTCTCAGATTCAAATCCTGACTCTCCCACTCACCAGCTGTGTGACCTTGGCCAACTAACATGACGTCTCTGAGCCTCAGTTTGCTAATCTATGAAATGGAGATAATAATTGCCTTTCCCGTAGAGGCGTGTGTGAACACTGCTGTAAAGGACTTAGCTTTATGTGGATCAGGGCCGTGTATAAAACCGCACTGAATCTACAAGAGCCATTAGCTTTATGGTTATTTTCTTTTTCTAACTTGTCTTTTCTAGTCCTCTCTTACATGCTTGTCAAATCAAATGTCTCTTCCACAAAAGCGATCCTATAGAAGAACTGCACTTTCCTAATTAACCCCAGAAGTGGAAATGACTCAGCGAGGCAGAGCCCAGCTGCTGTAAGACAGCCTTGTTTCGCCCCTAAAGACAGGTAGCCTGGGGGAGGGGGAGCCACGGGGTCCTCAAGCATGACGCGGCCCCGACTTGATGGGAAGTTGCAGAGGGGATTCAAGCAACCAACAAGTAGGGACTTGGGGTCAGCAGCCCTTCACAACTCTTCCTCCCCTGTCCTCAGTTTTCCGAGTCCCTCCTAAGGAAATATTTTCCTACCACCCTTATTAGAGCACCCTGCCGGGTTCTGAGTACCTCCAGATATGTATCAATTGGTGAAAGACCCACCATGTCTTCTAAATTGGGGTAGGCTGGCCGGTCCTTCTCGGCCGACACACAGCCCTGATGTGTCCTAGGGAGGTGCCAGTGTCTCTCCGATGCTTGAGAAGATGTTCCGGGCGTCAGGTGCAGCTTTCTCCCTACTCTGCACTCAACATGAAGCATCTGACTATTGTCTTACTGGAACTGACAGCCCCAAACTGCCTCAGTGAGTCGGGGGCTTTGATGACAGTGACAGTTGAGAAGAGAAGGAGGCTGGCAGTCTCGCTGCCGGCTGAGCTGAAGGAGAGAGAGAAGGGATTCTAGCAGTGTAATAAAGTAAAGAAATTAGGGAACATGTACAAGTAAGATGTCAGGATGATTCCGTATATCCAGACATCTCAGGCGCTGAAGCTTTGATGAATCACAGTGAAACTGAATTTTCTTTAACTGTGTGATGTTTGGGAGGGTCTCAGTTTAACATAAAGGAAAACAACCAGCCTAGTAGACTGTGTGAATGGCACAAGATTTCCTTAGAAATAACCCCAAAATATTAAAAAATAAAAACATAACCATAAAGCTAATGGCTATTTTAGATTCAGTGCTCTTTTATACATATGGAACTTTACCCTATTTGTAAAGAAGCAAGAAATCTAAAATTTAAATGCTCTCCCTTGACGCTGCCCAGTGATGTCTGTTGGATTTGCCTAACAACCATATATTTGAATTGCAGTGTTTATTAGATAAAGCTTTTTGGAGGCCTTACTAATCAAAATAATTTAAACACAGCATGATTTGCTGCCTGTCTTTCAGCAAGACCTCTTTTGGGGCTTCTGTAGTTACAGTGTTACATCCAGAAATGAGAGCTCTTGGCTCAAAGCTCTACACATCTGGTGAGAATGGTCTCCTCTGGAAAAACGCTGTATTTAATCATCTTGTTGGAGGTATGATTGAGATGGGGGAGGGGTTTGGAAACTGAAGGAGGTAGAGTAGGGGGTAATGGGCAAAGGTTTCCTTGACCATTAGGAGCCACAGGCAAAGTGGTAGAGACGGTCAAAATCCTCCCTCTTATTTGTCAGTTCAGATGGAAATCACCATGGAAAAGATTAAAGGCAACGGGAATTGTTTATTTCTTGGAGCCAGAAAAAGAGCTGGAAACAATGGTACAAAATTGATACCTCATTATTCTGCAGCATGCTTTGGGTGCCAGCCACGCCTGTGGCATCCTAATAAGCACAGAATCACAGGCCCCATCCCTGCCCACAGGGATGAACGCATCTGTTCCAAGTCCAGAAATCCATCTACCACTAATTTATTAACTGCAAGACTTCAGTATAAAACAGGATGTTCCTTATAAAAAGATCAAATCGCTATGTCGTACACTTGAAACTGATATTGTTAGTTAATTATACTTCAATAAGCAGTTTTTTAAAAAGATGTTCCTCTGCAGGCATGGGATGCCCCCTGCTCAGCTTTCCCAGCCATTGCACCGCCCCAGGCAGTGTTTCCTACTCATCCCCACAGTCCCGTTGAGCCCAGGGGTGAAGTGCTGATGACTTCTGGCCAAAGCAGTTAACATCTTCCTTGTCTTCCCTCTGCAGTTCTTACTCGATCTTAAATACATCACCTTCCAATGCACTCTCATTTGGGGATGGCATCCTGGAGAGGCGGCAGTATGAGGACCAGGGCCTGGGGGATACGACGTCCCTGACCGTCATCTGCCAGCCCACCCAGGTAAGGTTGACTGTCAGGGCCGCCTCCTCAACTCTGCTCAGGATTCATGAGCACCTTTTTACTAAGGATGAGACCTTGCCCTTGCTGCCCCCAAAGGGTTACCTATCTCTCAGGGCACAAGAGCCTAAAAGATATATAAAAATTTAAGGCTTTGGAAGAGTCAGATGGGTGGTGCTGACAATGACTGCCAGCATCTGGGTCTAGGCTGGTAAGGAAGGCTGCTCTGCAGAGAGGACGATATGTTATCTGTAAAGTAGTAACGCGGTTGAGCCTTGAACAACGCGGGGGTTAGGAATGCCGACCCTCCATGCTCCGTACAGAGGAACATCCACTTGCAACTTACAACTGGCCTTCCACCTACCCGGTTTGCTTCCTACATGTCCACGGGTCTGCATCCTCAGGTTCAACACACTGCAGATTTTCTTGTCATATTTACTTTTGGGGAAAAATCTGTGTATTAGTTGGACCTGCATGGTTCAAACCCAAGTTGTTCAAGGGTCAACTGTATCTAATCTATTTTACAGGCCATTGTGAAGATTAAAGGAGATAAGGATACGGTTCTTAGCACAGTTCCTGGCACATAGTGAACGCTCAGTGTATGTCCGATATATGCCAGAAAGGGTACAGAATGGAGGAGTTTGTAAAGTGTATGTACTGTATTGGCAAATGTGAAGCCAGTAGGAGCTGGCAGCCCTGAGGAAGCTGGGAACAGCTGACTCCATCAGAAAGGAGGAACATAGAAACATCTGTAAGGATCCACGCAGTAGTTACACAAACCAGAGCCGTTTGGACAAGCCTTTGACTAGACTTGCCGATTTCATCACCCAGAGGTAGCAACTACCCTCCCCGAACCACTTCTGGGAACACCGTCTTGCGTGCAGCGAGACCACAGAGCCTAACCTGCGATTAGAATGGGCAGAGCGGGACCTCCTGGCCGGAGTAGCCTTCGGACCACCACACGGTGGAGATGCGGCAGATGTATTTGTGGTAATAAAAGTCCTCGCTCCCTGAAGAAGTTGATGGAGCATCTCGTTAGGGGAAGAAGCTGTCCCGCTACATGGCCGTCTCTCCATCCTGGCTAGTTTTGCCTGTGAGCTGTAACTCAGGTGGTCTTCGTGTTTCAGTATTGGCCAGATACTAATCCTACCAGCAGCAGCAGCAGTAACAATAAAACCATTTTCATAGCCCTTCTTATTTTGCAAAGCACCTGCAGTGCTTCTCATCTGAGCCTCGAAATAACTTGTGAGGTCAGTACATGAGGCTTACCACCCCCATCTTATAGATAGGCCAACCTAAATCCGAGGCAGTTAAGGGGCTTATCCCACTCGAACATTAGTGAAACTTGTTCTAGTGCGCAGCTCACCTGACACCCAGCTAGCTCTGAGACGTGTCTATGTGTGTGTCCCCACTTATAGCCTTTCTTTCTCTGCAGCCTCTGAGGATCAGCGGCCAGCCTGGCCCTCAGAAGAGATGCCTCTTTGTGTGTCGGCACGGTGAGAGGATGGATGTTGTTTTTGGGAAGTACTGGCTATCCCAGTGCTTCGACGCCAAAGGTCAGTAATTGGTGGGCCTGTTCAGCATTGGCATACCTATCACGGCCTCTAGGGGGCAGAGTCAAGCTACTTTTATCTAGATGGAGTCATTTATGAAATGCCTGTCATCTGTTACATTGTAAGTCCTTCCGGATTGTCTGGAGTGTTAGGGGAGAGAGAAGTGTTCTTACCCCCATTCTATAAACTGGGACACCATGGACCAAAAGAGGCAGATGTCTTGCCCCACAGCCACATGGCAAAGTCAGAGGCAGAGACAGGTGTCTTGATTCCATGACCAGACCTCCCTCTAGTAAGTCACCCTGGCTCATTTTGGTTCCATTTTCATTTGGGTGGCATGTTTAAGATAGGGAGGCTTGCACCTCAGAGAATCCTACCTGCTTTAGAGTGTCTGGCGTTGTTACTTTCCCTTAAAAACTATCTCTTGTCACTTTCGTCAGCGGAATGGAAGCGTGGATTCCAGGACACAGTACTAAAGGAGGAGGTCAGCTTCAATATTTTCTAGAGAGCTCAGTTCAGTCTCTGTGGCCAAAAAGGAATGGAAGTGGAGGGGCTGGCAGGACCAGCAGTGGAAGCCCTAAGGAGATAGGAAACTCATGTCGCCTTGGCCTGACTTTTCTTTCCAGGTCGCTACGTACGCACTAACCTGAACATGCCTCATAGCTTACCTCAGCGGAGTGGCGGTTTCCGAGATTACGAGAAAGATGCTCCAATCACCGTTTTCGGATGTATGCAGGCAAGACTCGTGGGTAAGTGTCCTGGAGTGATCACACAGCCTTTCCTGGCTACTTCTTCCAAAGACTGGCTCCAGTGGGTATGCCAGAATGCTGCCTAGGGCTTTCCTACAAGTACTATATTTCGTCGATTCAAAAGGGATTTATTATGTAACCATTAGGTCCAGGGCACTGGGTTGGTTTGCCAAAGTGAACAAGGTGTGATCGCTATCAAGGGGCAGATGGTCCAGTGACGGGGCAAGGTCAGGCTTGGTGCGGCAGACAGGTCAGCTTCTAGCGCAAGGATGAGAAGGCAACCCAGGAGTGGCTGAAAATATAGAGGCCGACCAGTCTCCAAGATGCTCAGTTCTTTGCAGGTCTAGGTCCATACCTGCCACACAGAGCCAGCAGCAGCCTTGTGCTGTTCAATCATTTAACACACGTCAGTTGATCACTTACCTTGTGCAAGGCACCATGCTAGGTACTGGGGACCTAAGCGTGAGTCCCCACCCTCGGCGAAGCTTGTAAGTGGATAAATAATATAGAATATTCTTGTTACTCAAGAAGAGAACTATGTACAAAGTATCATGGGAGCACAAAAGACGACATAAGAGGAGAATAGAGTAGAAGTTAGTAGGAAGGTGGGACGGCATCTAAGTGGGAGGATCAACATCAAGTCATAGACATGAGAAGCAGTGTCCACAGTGCAGAGGAAACAAGCCGTCTTGTTTCTAGAGCATCAGCTGTGACCAGGGCGGGAGACAAGGCTGGCGGGATGGAGACAGACAAGTTCATGGAAGACTTTGACCGCCATGTTAAGGCATTTAGACTTTATCCATGAGAGAAAAACGGGCATTTTACTGCTTGTTAGGACCAGAGAGACAGAAAGAAAATAGACAAGAAGGATGTATCCCTTGGTCTTTCACAGAAACACTGGTCAGGAGAGTTGTTGAAAATGAGATTGAAACTGCTGGCGCTATGTGAGCGCCCACCTGGAAAGAGAGGGTTGCAGGGTCTGTCTGGCACCCTCTCCAACACTGAGAGTCAAGTTGAGGCTTCGTAAATCATCGGATGGAATCTTCTCTGGTTTCCTTCGCAGGTGAAGCCTTATTAGAGAGTAACACCATCATTGACCATGTCTACTGCTCCCCGTCCCTGCGCTGTGTCCAGACTGCGTACAACATCTTGAAAGGTGAGACTGGATAAAGGTCAGCTAGCCCATCCCTCCGTCTCCAGGCAACCTGACACAAATTATCCTACTCAGGGGACATTAGCCAGTTGAAAGCTTTGAATTTGAAATGTTTAGCAATGATTCTTTCTTTTGGAAGATGACTTTGCAAAAGTCCCCAAATCATACTCTGGCAGCAGAAGTGAGATCAAGAGAATATACAAATCATGTTTTTCTTGAAAATGTAAAGCTCTCTTCGATGAATTAGAGGCTTGTAAAATATTGTTCTCTGGCAGTAATTTAGAGCCTACAGAGCGTGATCCTTTTTTGTTTCGTTTTTTTCTTTGTTTCCTCCCACTCTGCTCTGTTTGCCTCTTTACAGCAGGGAACGGTGCTCCTAGGTGTCTGTAAATCTTAATCAATCACCCTTGTTTCTTTAGTTAATTGGAATGAGTTCAAACGTACCATTGTTGTTATAAAGATATTCAGCTTTTACCCTAAAATCCGTGGAAGCTTGTGTTACAGGAATCTCCATTCTCATTTCACTGGAAGGAAAATTAGAAGAAACAGGGTTGACTGTTTACTTATGCCAAACAAACAAGCCAGAAAAAGCTGAGTCAACAAGGAAATTACACTACGTTTGAGACTTCTGTTCGTTAACCTTAAGTAAGCCAGAATGCGTCTATGTATTCAAACGCATTATCTATCACATTTGCAAGGAAAAACTGGGCTAAATGCAATACAAAGAGTTAAACAGGGACAGTTCCCACTCTGAGGACAATTACACAATCACAAAACACAGGACTTGTGCACTGGCATTGGTAAATATTCAACACTGGATTTTCTAGTAGAGAAAATGAACAATCTCTGTGATACGCAAATATAATGTAAGCGATTGTAAAATAGTGGATGCTAAGAATTTCTGAAGTTTCTTGGTAAGAACATTTTGGAACTTACTTTAGAAAGAGGAATTATAGTAGTCACAGAACTGTAATAAATTATATGGATAATGACTTTTTCTTTAATCAGATAGCATTTAAAGCCAGCATACATCCTGGTGATGGGGCCAGAATAAACTCACGTGCTTATAACACAAAAATTAAAAACTCTTGTCCAAACCTGCATACTTTACTTCCTTAAGCTACATGTAGCATCTGCTAGGAAAGAGAATAGAAGGTTTATGAGCATTTTTGTAACAGTTTGGCCTCTAATTTACTTTTCCACTGAGAACGTAGTAATACTTCCTTCATCTTCATTTTATTTTCCCTCTAAGGTTTACAACAAGAAAATCACTTGAAGATCCGCGTAGAGCCTGGTTTATTTGAGTGGACAAAATGGGTTGCTGGGAACACACTACCTGCGTGGATACCTCCATCAGAGTTAGCTGCAGCCAACCTGAGTGTTGATACAACCTACAGGTAACCCTCTGAAAGCGCTGTTTCCTGAGGCCAATGTGGAAGTACTCTTCTCCACCAGGCCAGGCTAATTAAGGAGATGAAGGACCAGATGTAGCCCACAGCCAGTTGTCCATATTGGTGGAAGTCACGCTATGATTTAAAAAAAAAAAAAAAAAAAAACTGGAGAAAGCCAGCATTCCCTTGTATTGGGCATTGGTGTGGAGTATGTCTCCCGTCACATGCACTAGGGTTTTCTGACTCTACTACATTGATTTCAGTGAATAATAAAACCACTTCGCATGCCAGGAGCACACACCAGCTAATGATAAAGCAGTTCAGAAGCCTGTTGGGAAATAAGGGAAATGACGGTGTCTTGCCTTGGATTGTCGCTTTTGATTTTTCAAAGCATTTTTAATTATCTTCATTCATTATTGCTATAACCCCAGGATGGAGGCAAAGCCACTCTCATCTATGAGAGAGTTCTGTGGGCTGCCAAAAGTTATACACGTAGTGGACATATCTGACAATAATAATAACTAACCTTTATTGATTGTTTTCTGTGTGCCAAACACTGTGTAATCTGCTTTATAGTAGTCCTTTGCTTTTTCCATTAGACTATTATTAGAAAGAAGTGTTTGTAGATTGTAACATACTTACATTAACCGTCAAAAATCCACTCGGGCTTCTTACTGACGTGATAAAAAGAATGCTTTTTGTGTTCTTTTAGTAAGCAATGATATTTTTCTCTCTAACCCCTGTATTTGGTTTAAATATTTTTGTTAGTTGTTCCTGTTGTTAAGTGTTTAAAATATATCTGATTATCTTGTCAGTGTGCAATAAAGTTTTAGGTTGAGCGTTAAAAAAAAAAAAAAAAAAATCCACCCAGACATTTGTAAAATGTCTTGAAGAAGGACAGATATTCACAACCATTACGGTGGGGAACTAAATGCATTTCTTAAAACAGAGTTTGGAACAAGTGACCAATATAAGCAAAACTTTCTTCCTTGTGCTATCCCTTGACCTTTCATTTCAAATACCTACCCAAACCTCAAATGAACCAGTGTGAGTTTCTGGCTAAGGTAGGGGAGAATATCTTTTCTTCCATACTAAGTTTTGGCTCTGCAAATAAGACCTCAGATAACCCCATTAATTAATTAATGTGTGCTACTTCTTGCCTTAAAGGAATGAGCATTCCTCAAAAATAAGATTAAATCAATCAGTCAGATCCTCTACTGAAATAATTCACATTTTGTCCTATCTACTCTATGGCCACTGTTTTTCTGTTCCTTGGGAAGCAGCAATAAATGATTGTCCCCATGCCAACAGCCATCATCCCTCTGCCCTGGAAAGAGAACAAGTTACTGCCAACGTTGGTAAAATGACTTTCCTCACCTACCACCCAGCCCCACCCAGGCCAGCTAGCCTTCAGATTCCCCTTTAAGTGCATCCTGCAATTCTTCCCAAGCTATTTACAAAGGTCCCCAGAATCATTCTACCTGAGCCCTTCAATGCGCACACAGACACATACCCCACCAGTAGTATGAACAGAAGGATGAATGCCGGGAACCTGGGGGTCAGGACACGGTTCATATTCCAGATTTCCTTTTCCTCTACAAAGAATCAAAGTTCTGTTCAACCATTTTGTGTTGGGGCTTGGGGTGGTGGTGAGATTAAGCCTCTAATTCTATAAATCAGTCGTGAAATTCACCCATCAAGCATGTGAGAGGCACAGCCCCTAGAGTCAAATTCACTCTGAGATTAATTCTGTCAAGTGAGCAGGGCTTCTGAAGCAGGTAGTGGTGCCCAAATGATTGAAGAAACGTGGTGATGTGCAGAGGGGCAAGAACCGACAGGCAGGGTATTATAAGCCAAGTAAGCACTGCTCATAGATCCCTCCCTGTCGCCTTGAACAGGAGGGAGGAGCGGCTGGAAGGTGGATTTAGGCTGGTGACCAATATCCAAGCGTCAGCCACGGGCAACAAGACCCATCCTGGGGGCTGGGTGTAGAAAGCAGCCCCAGGGGAGCTAGGCGGGAAGGAGCAAGACAGAAAAAACAAAATACACACCAGCTGCATAAGGCTTCAGAACAGGACCCTGACTGGGGGAGAGGCAGGGAAAAGGGGATGGGGAGCCATGGATCTGGAGTATTAGAGAGACAACGAATCAGACTTTGGTGTGGGACTCAGGGCAGAAGCCTGCTCTATAGTCTGGACCAAAGTAGGCTGGGGAGAGGAGAGTATACACGGGAGAATACTATCCCAAGGGTACTACCTGTGTACCCAGAGCTCTGGGTGCCAGGTCTAGTTGGTGGTTGGAGGCCCACCTGAGTCCCAGAATAGTACAGGGGTCCTGTCAGAAGCAGGATGCTGCTGACAAGAGTGAGAAAGCTTTGACTGTCCCATCCCCTTCAGGGCTCGTTCAAACATGGAAGCCATTCATAGGCTCAACGTCAAGGCCAGAACTGAGGAGGAGGAACTGGATTCTGGCATCTACCAACTCTTCACTTCCGCAAATCTTGTACATTACAGTGTGGTTTCACCCCTGCCGTGACTCCCTGAACCAAAGAGGCCTTTTGTCACAGTGTGTATGTGTGTGTGTTGGGGGAGGGGTCCTGGGAAACCAGGTGATGTAAAGGGTAATGGAACTGGATGAGAAGTAGGGATGGGAAGAAAGGGTTTGCTCCAGAACAAGGAGGCACATCCCTAACGAGTGGGGAATTCATGTTTCTCCCTGTCACCCTGGGTGTTTAAGATCAGAAGGTTGTTTTCTAGGAGAAAGAGTATGCTTGCAGAGAGAATGTTATTTAGATGAAGGCAAGTTACCTTCAAATGGAACAGCATCCTTCCTCTCCAGACAGTAAACCCAAGTGCACAGAAGGGCAGCTTTGAGGAGGGCACTAGCAGAAGCCATCCAGGGTGAAGGATAACTTTATAGGTATTAATCTCAGACACAGGTTCAAATCCGGGCTCTAAGAGTTGCTAATGATGTAAGCAAAGGCAAGTCAGCTGTAGCCTTTCTAAGCCCTACTTTTGTCATCCATAAACCCAGAATTTGCAAAAGGGTTGCCAGGTGGGCTATGTTCAAAGAACGCAAGCAGGGCGCTTTGCGCAGAGCCTGACACACGGGAACCTCTCAGTAGATCTCAGCAGCAGCAGCAGCAATGTATTCTGATGCAGATGCCATGAGAATTCACTCTGAGAACTCGCTAGCACCTCCATGCACTAAATACCAACAGTGAAAGACAAAATAAGAAAATATGACACAGTTGTACTCGAAAACAAGGTAAACACCTCATAGACCAGAAAGCTAAATAGCAAAGGAAGGTGGAAGACAGAAGTGACTGGGATTGAAGACATTCAGGGTCACCAGGATCGGAGGGCCCTGCTTTGACCATCGTCTTATATGCGTTTGTACATCGTGTCATAATTATCATTTACATCATGAGCTTACTCACCCCAACCACACACAGAGAGCTCCTCAAACATAGAAATTGGGTTTTCTTCATCTTTATGTTCCCTGGACTTCTCCAACTGCCAGGTATGTGGTCTGTGTTCAAACTAAGAAAGAAAAGGAAAGGCTGGTGAAGCGTTATTAGCTCACAAGTCCAATGGACCTAATATCTCCTTTAAAAACCTATCCTTACAACTCCCCATTTCATTTTATGAGACCAGCATTACCCTGATACCAAAGCCGGATAAGAATACTACAAGAAAAGGGAACTACAGGCCAATATTCTCAACAGATATTAGCAAACCAAATTCAACAGCACATCAAAAGGATCATACACCATGATCAAGTGGGACTCATCAAGTGGGTTGCAAGGATGGTGCAACATACAAAAATCAATAAATGTGATACACCACATTAGTAGAAAAAAAGATGATAAAAATTATATGATCATCTCAGTAGATGCAGAAAAAGCATTTGACAATATACACCATCCTCTTCATGATAAAAATTGTTCAACAGATTGGGTATAGAAGGAACATATCTAAACATAATAAAGGCAATTTGTGGCAAGCCCACAGCTAACATCATACTCAATGGTGAAAGGTTGAAAGCTTTTCCTCTAAGATCAGGAACAAGACAAGCATGGCCACTCTCACCACTGCTATTCAACATAGTTCTGGAAGTTCTAGCCAGAGCAATTAGGCAAGATAAATAAATAAAAGGCATCCAAATTGGAAGAGAAGAAGTGAAACTCTCTGTGTTTGCAGATGACGTGATCTTATATATAGGAAATCCTAAAGCCTCAGAAAATCCTAGAACTGTCAGAACTAATCAACAAATTCAGCAAAGTTGCAGGATACAAAATCAACATACAGAAGTCAATTGTGCACAAAAATAAACTCAAAATGGATCAAAGACCTAAATGTAAGGCCAGACACTATAAAACTCTTAGAGAAGAACATAGGCAGAACACTCTTTGACGTAAATCACAGCAGGATCTTTTTTAAAATTTATTTTATTATTCTTGGCTGTGTTGGGTCTTCGTTGCTGCGTGCAGGCTTTCTCTAGTTGCGGCGAGTGGGGGCTACTCTTGGTTACGGTGCACGTGCTTCTCATTGCGGTGGCTTGTTGCAGAGCACGGGCTCTAGGCATACAGGCTTCAGTAGTTGCAAGATGCGGGCTCAGTAGTTGCAGCATGCAGGCTCAGTAGTTGTGGCGCATGGGCTTAGTTGCTCCGTGGCATGTGGGATCTTCCTGGACCAGGGCTCGAACCCATGTCCCCTGCATTGGCAGGCGGATTCTTAACCACTGCGCCACCAGGGAAGCCCGCATGTCTCCTTTTGAATTATGGTTTTCTCAGGGTATAGGCCCAGTAGTGGGATTGCTGGGTCATGTGGTAGTTCTATTGAGAAAAGGGATCCTTGTGCACTGTTGGTGGGAATGTAAACTGGTACAACCACTACGGAAACACTATGGAGGGTCCACAAAAAATTAAAAATAGAACTACCGTATGATCCAGCCATCCCACTTCTGGGGTATATCCAAAGGAAATGAAAACAAGGCCTCAGAGAGATATCTCCACATAATATCACTTATATGTGGAATCTAAAAAAGCCAAGCTCAGAGAAACAGACAGTAGAGTAGCATGGACACCCATGGGACCGTGGGGAGGGGGAAATAGGGAGAGACTAGTCAAAGGGCTACAAACCTACAGTTAAAAGCTGAATACATTCTGGGGATCTAATGTACAGCATTGTGATTATAGTTAACAATACTGTGTTACATTCTTGAAAGTTGCTGAGAGAGTAAAGCTTCAATGTTCTCACCACCAAAAAGAAAATGTGACATAATGGAGGTGTTAGCTAAGACTATGGTGGTCATCATTTTGCAATGTATAAATGTATCAAATCAATACATTGTATATACCCTTAAACTTACACCATGTTATGCATCAATGAAATCCCAATAAAACTGGAAAAAGATTAAGTAAAACTTACCCTTACTGCTTATCATGTGCAAGCCTACTAGAGGCTTGGGAAATCTCTGGTGATTTAAATAGATAAAGAGATCTAACCTCTGCTTGGCTTCCTCTTATTTATGTGACCTGGGACTGACTGTCAGTAAAATTAGTCAAACTGCTATGAGATATCCTGCAAGGGAAGCCTGAACTGAATGTTTCTTTTCAGCTGGTCACTTTGACACCATGCACACATGGCCTTTATTTCTGTACATTCTGCATATTAGGACCCCACTTCTACATAGTTGAAATACCCTTCCCTGTGCCTCCATCCTTTCTAGGGAAATGGATAAACAGGAATATGGGAACTTTAGAAAGGTCTTGAACTAAAACTTAGAGTAATGGCAATTGCTTTGTCTTGGGATCAAAATGTTTTCGATGCCTTTGTTCATTTTTCTCTTGCAGACCTCACATTCCAGTCGGCAAATTAGTGGTTTCAGAATCCTATGACACCTATATCAGTAGAAGTTTCCAAGTAACAAAGGAAATAATAAGTGAATGTAAAAGTAAAGGTAGGTATTATTTTGGACTCCATAGTTAAATCTGTGATCATTTTTCCACCATGGTTAACTGGCTGTTCAAGATGGTTCAACGTGCTTTGACAAACTTGCTTAGTAGGAAAGAAAAATATTTCCAGACTCTCTTATAGATACTTTGATGTTAAATTTGTACTATTCTCTTGAGTACCTTAAATGGTAGATATTCCGTGGAAATACATCAGACTTAGTTACTCTATGAAATAACAGAATTCTGCATTTCAGCTATGTATCTTCCACTCTCTGAAGGAGGTTCCCTATTACAGTTTCCAGAAATTCTTTACCATAACACTGTTTTGCCTGTAATTGGATCCAGGAGCATGGACACCTACACACAAACACACCGACACAGATACACCTACCGTCACTACTACCACCAACCGAGAGCAGTGTGCTATACGACTCAAGTCTGCCACTGAATTTTATAATCATTGAACTCAAATATTTAATGATGTGTAGGACTGCAATATTTGTAGTAAAAAGGGCAGGTTACAAGAGAGTCTGCACATTCCCATCCCCCACTAAAAGTTGAAATATTTATCTTCATAGAGCAAAGGCTGGATTTACATACACCAGAAAGTTAACAGTGGGTAGCCCTGGTCAACAGTATTGTGGATGGTTCCCGCCTTTCAGTTATCACTTGTAAGCCACTCACTTCACGACCACCCCTGTGGCACCACCCATCCCCACTGCAAAGAAACTCAGCATGTTCTATCAACCAGAAAGTCTCAAGTGCTCACAGCTCTACCGATGGCAACATCAAAAACTATAATATATTAGAAGTAATAGCAGAGAGCCCTGTAGACATAGAACAGTTTTGTACCTTGATTGAGGTGATGGTTCCCAAAAGCTCCACATGTGATAGACTTGGCTAAAGCTGGTGAAATCTGAATAGGCTATGTGGAGTATACCAGTGTTCATTTCCTAGTTTTGATAGTATACCTTAGGCAAGATGTTACTATCAGAGAGGCTGTGTGAAGGGTGCATGGGACCTACCTAGTGTGTGTGTTTGTATAGTATATATGCAAGATACATGTTGTATATATATGTATGTATATGTGTATATGTATATACATATTATATAGTATGTGTGTATAGTATATATAAAATATACACACGTATATTTAATATGTAAAGTATGTATTTGTTACCTCCTGTGAATCTAATTACTTTAAGATTAAAAGTAGGTTTGTTGTTGGGTTTTTCTGTTGTTTTTGTTTGTTTGTTTTTTGCTTTTAATGACATTAGGCTGCCTTAACAGTACAAAGCATTTTCAAAATCTTGCTTTTGGCCGAATTGTCTCCTTCTCGAAAATGTTTGCCTCACCCTGGAACACTTGGCTTCAGTACTTATTACAAGGTTTACATATGTCTTTATAGAAACAGTCTTTTCAGTCCTTGCTTTTTTGCCCCCAGGAAATAACATCCTGATTGTGGCCCACGCATCTTCCCTTGAAGCCTGTACCTGCCAACTTCAGGGCCTGTCACCTCAGAACTCCAAGGACTTTGTACAAATGGTCCGAAAGGTAATTCCTGCTTGCATTTCAGGGGCCTGTGGGGCCTTGGAGCTTCAGAATGGTTCAGTGCTGGCTGATAGCGAAGTTCTTTGGAGCTGGGAAGGTACATTTATTGGTTTATTCAACCAAGATGTATTGAATGGGGCTCTGTTTAAGGCGCTTTACCAGGCCTTGGGTAAGAGAAAAAGATGTGTTTGAGCTACTTCTAGCTTCTAAGAGCTAAAACTTAAGAAGTAGTAAGAATCATAAGCAAATTGTCTGGATTTCCCCGTGGGACCATGGAACGGATACGGAGGAGGTTTGTGGGCCAAAACACAGCATCTGACAGCTCAGCTGGAAGAGAGGTCCTGGCGGATAGGCCAAAGGAAGCAGTGATTCAAAATGATGAGGCTGAAAGGCAAACCTAGGAACAAGGCAGCGAGACAGAAAACCCACCAGGCTGACCAACACATCTGGATTCTTCCTTCTCATGCCTGTGGAAGAGGTTTTCCCGTCAGCCACCCTCCCACATACACTTCCCTCCAGGCTGAGTTATATGCTTCCTGTAACTATCCCCAGAGAACCTGGTTCAAACTCGACGGCAATTCTTTTCTCATTTTTTTAAAAACTTACTTACGTGTCTGTCCTTCCCATTAGTCTGTAAGCTGCTTGAGGGCAGAGATTTTTGTCTTGTTCATAAATGCAACTCTGGACACACACACAAATACGTTTTGAAATGCCATGCCTACTGAAGTTAGGAAGGGCACACAGCTTCAGCTCTGAATGTGTTAGATACACATGCCAAAAAATGGAAGAAAAAGCAGGATAAAACAAACTCTTAAAACTTGGTTCATCTTTCCCATTGTCCAAGTATAACTTCAGAAATGTTTGAGCTGCGTTTTCAGCTTGACTTGCAATTAGGAATGAACTCCTAGCACCTTAGCTTTATACATGAGTTCCTTTTTTTCCTCCCGTGCTGTATAGAAACCATGTATAAATAATTGCACTAGAAGCGCTCACCATTTAATGAATCCTTCCGAAGAATCCTCTTGCGTTGTAAATACTCTTCCTTCTAATTTATCAGTTCTATCCGTTTCATTTTCAATATTTTGGAGGGGATGCTTGCCTACAAAGCCCTGATTCATTCCTTTGAGTTTTCCTTCGTCTAGGTAAAAGTTAAAGCACTCAACCTGTTTTCTGTTTTCCCTTTCTTTACTATCTTACCTCAGATCCCCTACTTGGGGTTTTGTTCCTGTGAAGAATTAGGAGAAACTGGAATCTGGCAGCTGACAGACCCACCAATCCTCCCTCTTACCCATGGACCAACTGGGGGCTTCAACTGGAGAGAGACCCTGCTGCAAGAATAACCGCACGAGCGAACAAGAAGAAAAGACTTGAGGAAGGCTTTGGGAGAAGTGTCTTTTTGTGTACTTAGTTACAGTGGGAAAGTCTACACCACACCCTAAGTGGACAGCTCAGAATAATCTAGCACATTTCCTTTCAGGCTTTAATGTTCTTAGGATGAGACCGTGTCAAGGAGAGAAAGACTTGATTCAGGGGAAAAAAATGCATTCTCCCTGGACTCTTGCCTCGCTAACAAGGCTTTCAAGAATTGTCTTCCTATACAGGGGCACCTGCTACGGCAGGGGATGTTTCCTCCCTTCCACCTGTGCTGAGGAGCCTGGGTCCTCCCAAAGAGAGCTGCCAGCCCACTCTGAGGAAGGATGCAGGAGAATCCAGCTGGAGGGACACCAAGCTGCCAGTCCAGTGATGGGCTTTTCTTTTCTTTTTAACTCCATGTTCCAGTTAAAACCAAGCTGCAGAATTCTTCTAAGGTGATTAGAAAACATGCGGTTTCCCATCAATTTCTACCCTCAGTATGACCCACACACACACTAGTGCTGCTGGCTCAGGCCATCTGCCGGAGGACTCTAACCTTCACCCTGGTACCGCCACATCACATTTTCTCTAGAGAAAAGCTGACTACAGCTTTGTGCTACTGTCCTACCCCCTTGCTTCTATCTATCTGTGAAATGGGGAGACAGCATTTTTACTCTCCAAAAGCACTTTTGGATACTCAGGAGGAAGATAAGATAAACGTGTGAAGTATTCAATTGTAGGCGCAGCGAACTTGCCAGATATATCAAAGGAGTTACTCGCGTCACAGCTTAACGAGCCACAGGACTTCTGAATCACCGTGATTCTCTCGTCTTTGCCCCGAGAGTCTAGACCATGTTAACTGGTTAAGGATGTTGACATTTTCAGATGTATGTGAAATACATTCTTTGAGTCAGCAAGAAGCTCATTCTTGTGCAATATGGACGTCGTTACAAACCATACCAAGGGTCAGGTCATTGTACGCTTACAGTACATGTCAACCATAACAGAACACCCACAAATGCATCAGTTACATCCAGAGACGTATTATGAAGTCAGGGAACTAAACTTAAATGATGACAGTCACGACTGCACTGCTGCTTGTGCTGTCGTTTTCGTTTGTTTGTTTGTTTTGCTATGGTAATTTAAAAGAGGTAGGTAGGGCTACTTAAGGAAAGTTGGGAGAGCCACATCCTGTGGTATCTTGTCACACTTGCTTCCCGAATTAGGAGGGAGTTTATTTAAAAGAAAAACAAATGACAGTCAAGCGAAAACAGTTATCAATGTCTAGTTAATTGTGTGACTAGCTGACTGTTGACGGCAGCAGGCAATGGTCTGGCATGGTATAGTTCACTCTGTAGAATATATGTGCAAAATGAAATCTCAGCCATTTAAAGAGAACATTCATGTAAAACAAATCAGTATATATTGTAGCATTAAACAAGCTTCAAAACCCAAAGGAGAAAACATATGGGATATAAAAATAGATCTATGCTCCTATTTGAAACTAGAATTTGATGATCCTTGAAAAGAAGAGGAAGTGAAAGGATGCTGGCTATGTATGTTGATCTGCAAGAGGATTATTGTTGAGGTTTTTTTTTTAAGTCACTTAGAGAAATATGTCATGAATTTTATATTTTAAGAAATCTTGATTTCTTCC
This sequence comes from Delphinapterus leucas, assembly GCF_059928025.1. Taxonomy (NCBI): domain Eukaryota; kingdom Metazoa; phylum Chordata; class Mammalia; order Artiodactyla; family Monodontidae; genus Delphinapterus; species Delphinapterus leucas. Next base: position 98,970,513 of record NC_143135.1, read on the forward strand.
AGCATTGCACAAACACTGATCCAGCTTCTGGGTCTAGAAATGACTCTGTGCTGACATGATTGATTAATATAAAAGTTTTCATCTTAAACTGGGGGAAATAACTCATATTAAAGGTTTTAAGAGAAAAGTCACAGCATGGCCAATGCAGTGTCGCTGCCAGTCATTCTTTTATCTGTAATTAGGAGAATCCACTGTAATCAGATCTATAATGTTTATTAGATTCTCCACAAATTTTCATGGACTTTCAATGCTCAGAATAACGCTCGAACATCTCATATTCGATTTCCTTGAAAATTGTAGCAGTGTGTTCTGGACAGGGTCTGTACTTGTATAGAACAAAGTTCAGAACAGGTTATCCCTCTCTCCTTCTCCATGATCTTAAGCCTTTGATGACCTGATAGATTGGTTTAGCTGGGCTACGGTCCAGTGTCCTTAGTCCAATATGGACAGAGCCTTAGGCCATCATCTGTGTGAGCAAAGGAAGGCAAAGATCTGAAATAATCTTCTGAATAATTTAGGGTGGAAAACCTTGAGTCAAAGAGCTTATTCCTCTGCTTTATCCAGATTGTTGATCAAAATGGCCTGAATGATCTGAATTCTCATGAAATTCTCTTTTCACATTTACCTAATTAAAAAACTAAACTTGGACTCCAGTTGAGAAATTCTTTGGAAATTGTGTTGAATCTATGTGTAATAAAAGGAAGGGACAACTGTATTACGTGATTTCATATCCATTTAAAAATTCTAAATTGCTATTACAACTCGAAGTTCAGGCTGGTTTCTTTTGAACTGAGGCTGATGTTTGTTAAATGTTTTGGGGGGCTAGGAGAAAGAAGGAAGGTAGAAGGGAGGGAGGGGGGAAGGAAGCAAGGGAGAAAGGAAGGAAATGCCAGATTGGAAGAAGCAAATGGTTTCCTGTAGAGAGGAGATTTTTTTTTTTTTAATGTTGAAAGTTATCTGAAATAAACTGAGATAAAATTAACTAAAGGATTTAATCTGGGATTGAAAGTCCAAAACAGTCTGCTGCCTGCACAAGTGTGCCACATCAACCCGCTAATGGCTCAGTATTATTCACAGATAGACTTTGGTTTCAGTGATTTTAAAATGCCACGTCTATTCCTTTGTGGACTAGAATAATTGGCACATTTTAATGCACAAGCTGGGGGTTTCATTTTCCCAGGCTCCCACTCCATCACTGCAATGGTAGCTGGGAGCTTATTGCTTCACCCCAGCAAGGAGTTCAGAATACAGTGTTTTCCATTACATTTAGATTCATAGAATCTGAATGGCTGATTAAATGGCCATCTGATGGCTGAAAGAGGGGGGTATTTTTCACCCTGTATTGAAAGGCTTGGGGGAGTCTCTAGTTTTTATTTTAATTATACTTTAACCAAAGAATTCTTTTAAAGTAACCTTATATTTGAAAGACAATTTTGCAAAAAATGAAAATAATAAAAAATATCTTTTGGAGTGATGTCAGTTTGGTAAGTCATTGTTGATACTTTCTTGCATTTTAGGCTGCTGTGGTCATTTTCCTGTCAGTGGAATTTGGAATGCCTATAGATTGTCATTCAGTTGTGCTTAGCATTACCATAAATGTATCTTTTCCACTCAACTAGCTGTGTTCGTATTAAATCAAGTCTCTTATTTCAATTACCTAGTGTCACTGGGGACTGACTGAAGAACTGCAGAGAGGTTCCTATCTCGTTGCCTTTGTAGAAAGGCGTGCCTGGGTGGTAAGGGAGGTATTCCTCGTAACCTAGGCACTCTGCCGCTCCGGTGTCTAATTTGAAAGCAGTGATGAATTGCTCTTTTGAATTTACTCTAAGTCACGCGTGTGTTGGAATACAGATGAGCCTCCTTTAACTTTCGCAGGCACAGTCACAACTGGCCCGTCTGCACCAACTTCTCAGATAATGAGGCGCAGGGTTATTTGCATTTAAATTGTAGTCCTGCACACGTGTGAGAACTCAGAGACGCCAGTCTTGCTGCCTCGCCGTGAGGGATGAGATCGGGCGGAGGAGGGTAGGGAAAAGAGCGATTTAAGATCTATTTTAGGTTAATATTCACTTTACTAAGGTGATGGGGGGATATTTTGTTAGGTGATGGCAGATGCTTTTCATGTTTAAACATAGGATTCACTTTGGATTTGCTTCTCTTTCGTACCGCAACATACTGAATTTTCCTAGGGAAGTGACTAGCTGTAACAAATTCAAGGGAAGGGGGAAGAATCGCCTCTAAATGCAGAGGAAATCACTTGATTTTTAAATACATATACTATTTTGTTCAGTGTGTGTAAGCTTAAAATTACGATGAATAGTCAAAACTTAATATACCATCAGTTCTTACAAATGGTTTACACTGCACCATTTAGCTGCCATTACTCACACAGAAATCGGAATTTTTGCAGCTGCTCAACTATTCTTGGACTCTGTACAGGATACATATGTATGTATAATGGGAAATATGTACTGGTTCTTTCTTTGATTGCCACGCAAGATCGGGAACACCATCCTGAAGCATTTTGGTTACACATAGACCATTTTAAACCTGCTGTTTGGGGAGGTGTATTGGTTTCTTTCTCATTTATAAGGCTATTGTATCATTATTTTTCTATGTGATTCAGGCATATTTATTTGGTGAAAAGGGTTTGTAATTATAAAAGAGGAAACCACACCTAATTGTGTCGCCAAATTCCTTGTAAAGTACCTGTGGCATCTGTGCTTTTCCTGGCTGCGTGCTCTTCTCCATACAGCTCTGGCACCATTGTAATTAGTTCATTCCATTCCATGAGCAGCTCCATTTAAGTGGTTCCTAGATGATTTAATAAAGAGAAACTGTGTCCTCAGTCGATCCAGAGCGATCTCATATTACACTGAGTGGTCTCGACTCCTATCATGTCCTCAGACGTTGCTGTGGTCATTATTATTTCATAAATGTCCATTAAGAGTGGGATCCTTCCCTCAGAGGGGCACTTGCTGCTCAAGGAAATGAGAGGAGGCTCTGGCAGCACCGTGGGCCTCTGCTCCCTTCTGGTTGGGCATCTCTCTGAGCCATCCTGGCTGGAGAGGTGAAAACCCACCCAGGAATGAAAGAGCGAGCTCCAAAACGCTTCCTCTGCCCCACGTGCGAGGCTTCATCCCTTACCACTACCCACCCGGAGGAGGTGTACCAGGAATGATGCATAGAGAAAGAATTTGGGTCAGAGAGAGGACAATTCCAGTCCAAGCTGGGTTCCACACTACTAAAAGCCATAGACCCCATTTCTGAAGTAATGCTATGTTAAGCTAATAGGTTTTAAAATAAGCCATGTATGCAAATGTATACCGAGAACATGAACACAGATTTTCATTGGCACAACTGGCTACTACCCTTGCAGTGTTTACTTACTGAGGAAACTTAACAGCTAATGCTCAGATCTGACAAAAGACCAAGCTGTGGTTAGCCTTGTGGCTGGTTCTCAGCTGTTCTGTACTTGACAGTTTCCCAAGCTCATTTTGCCCTTTTGTGATATATGTACAGGCTGCCTGCACATCCAAAGAAAACGAATCATTGTGCTTTGGATCTGTTTAAGCTTAAATAAGCAAAAGTTTTTTGTTTTTTTTTTTTTTTTTTTTGGAAAGTTGTTTGAGGACCAAAAAGCAGTTTTCCTTCGGAAGAAAGAGAATGCGTCATTTTGCCCAAAATAAACATGTAAAACCCAGATGGCTTGCTCCTGACCATGAAAGGATGCCAAAGTTTATGTAGCTTGCTGGTTGTCATTGTACTGATGGGACAATTCAGAAAGTCTTTGTATCACTGAAGAGGAACTTGATATTGTACCAGAGAGGAACCCCTAATTCCAGAGTCAGATAGAGCCACGTTCTGATCCTGGCTCAGCTACTTCCTAGATCCCTTAAACTCATTTCACCTGGAAAAATGGGCACATAATGATTTTTTATAGCATGCTTATGAGCATCAAATAGGATAATACAAAATACCTAATACTACATGCTAATAATAAAAAGATACTACATGCTGATAACTAAATCGCTTTTGCTAAGGCCAAGATAAAATCACTCATCTAGCCATTCCTCTTGTCTATGGGGAATATCAGGGACAAGGAATAAAACAGCCTCATTCATACTGGTGTCACTTTACTATTTGCCCCATAATTTAGCTTCTGTAGTAAGAGAATGGTAAAAGTTGGGGTGTTTGTTGAATTCTGTGATTTGTCTAAGAGGCTGCCCTAATGATTTTACCACCTTCCCCAAGTATAATTGTTTATAGTTTTAAAAGCACATTCTCATTTGATCCTCAAAACAAGTTTTCAAGGTAAGGAGATCAGGTATTACTAACTCGTAGGAGAGAAATTAAGATACTAAGATCCTAAGGTTGTGGACTTATCCTTCATTCTACAACACTGATTGAATGCTACGTTCCTAGCAGGTGGCAGGTGGAGGTACAGCGGCAAATCAAAAAGCCAGGTCCCGGGGCTTCCCTGGTGGCGCAGTGGTTGGGAGTCTGCCTGCCGATGCAGGGGACACGGGTTCGTGCCCCGGTCCGGGAAGATCCCACATGCTGTGGAGCGGCTGGGCCCGTGAGCCATGGCCGCTGGGCCTGCGCGTCCAGAGCCTGTGCTCCGCAACGGGAGAGGCCAAAACGGTGAGAGGCCCGCGTACCGCAAAAAAAAAAAACAAAAACAAGGTCCCTGCTTTCATGAATTTGGGAGATAGACAATGAATCCACAAGTAAACAAAATAATTACAGGTGTTGATCCATGTCGTTTAGGAGGAAAATGGGTTATATGATAGTACATTTGGAAGGGACGCAGGGCAGGGGACGCTACTTGAGATGGGATGGCCAGCTTTGGTGTACCTGAGCGGTGGTAATGAAACCAGCAGTGGAGGCTTGAGTAGAAACTGGTTGTGGTGAAGAGCTAAATGAGGAGGCTCCTGGGGAGACAGAATGAGTGCAAAAGCCCCCACGTGGGAAGGAGCTAAGGGTTAGAACAAAGGGGGTCAGCGGGCTAAACCTTCATGAGCATGGCAGGAAGTGGGGGGAAATGAGGCAGGAGAGGAAGGCAGACCCAGAAACACGGGGCCCTGTACACCAGGGCTCTGCAGAATCTGGCCTACAGCCCTGTGTTTGTCCAGCCCACAAGCTAAGGACGTTTTTACAATTTTAAATGGTCGAAAAACATCAAAAGAATATTGTGCAAAAAGATACAAGCACCCCTATGTTCATACTAGCACTATTCACAATAGCCAAAACATGGAAACAACCTAAATGTCCATCGACAGATGAGTGGATAAAGAAGATGTGGTGCACATATCTATATACAATGGAATACTACTCAGCCATAAATAAACAAAATATTGCCACTCGCAGCAACACGGACGCAACTAGAGATTATCATACTAAGTGACGTCACTCAGAAAGAGAAAGACAAACACCATATGGTATCACATATATGGAATCTAAAATACGGCACAAATGAACCTATCTACAAAACAGAAACAGACTCACAGACATAGAGGTCAGACTTGTGGTTGCCAAGGGAGAGGAGGGGAGGGAGAGGGATGGACTGGGAATTTGGGGTTGGTAGATGCAAACTATTACATTTAGAATGGATACGCAATAAGGTCCTACTGTATAGCACAGGGAACTCTATCCAGTCTCCTGGGATAAACCATAATGGAAAAGAGTATTAAAAAGAGAATGTGTCTATATGTGTAAAACTGAGTCACTTTGCTGTACAGCAGAGCTTGTCACAGCACTGTAAATCAGCTATACTTCAATTTAAAAAAAAAGATTATGTCAGGACACAACTCAATAATTATAGGAAATCCAAATTCCAGTCTCTATAATAAAGTTTTTTTTGTTTTTTTAAGTTTAGTTTTATAATTATAATAAAGTTTATTGGCACATGGCCATGCTCATTCATTGACATATTGCTTACAGCTGCTTCCTGCATACAAGGGCAGAGGTGATCACATACAAGAGGACACAAGACCCTCAAAGCCTGAAATATTTACTTCTTGGCGCTTTACCAAAAAAGTTTGCCGGCCTCTGTTGTGGACCACGGTGAAGCATTTGGATTTTGTTCTAAGCCCAGAGTCCAGCACAGAAACCATTCCTACTGTATAACAAATGAAGAGACTGGTAATGTCCAGTAGGTGGCAAAATGACAGCCAGCATTTAGTGAGGGCTTATCTCGTAAACCTCTTTAATCTTCTCAACAACGCTATTTTAAAGATACTATTATTATTCCCAATTTACAAAAGAGGAAGCTGAGTCTTAGATTCTACAACCTGCCCAAAGTCACATGGCTGGATTTGTTGGAGCTAAGATCCCGGCCATGTCAGCCTGGTTCCAGAGCCTGGACAAACAGTTTGAAATATTTTTGAAAGAAATTTTAAGGAAAATATTGAAGAACCCTGAGGCACCTGGGGGATACATGGGTTCTTCAGAACACAGTTGGAAAACAATTGCTCTCATCCAACCCCCTCATTTGCACATGAAGACACCAAGGGAAGTCACTTGTCCTGGGAGATCTATGAGCTAAGATCTGAAGCTGGAGATCGCTTTTCTGCGGTACCTTCCCCCAAACCACAATTTCCTTCTGAAATCAGCTCTTACTTGAGTTCTGTTTTCAGAATGATCCATTTGATTAGGTTGTAGGCAGAAGCCTTAAGAACAAAAGCTGAGCTGGCCCTTTCGTTTTCCAGGAACGTCTCACCAGCTGTGGTTCCTGTGGGGACAAGGTGCAGCCCCAGCTCCCTGAGGTCTGCAGATTTATGGAGGATCTTGGTTGTGCCGCCGTGCTGGGCACGATGGGTAATGTGTTTGATTCATACCTCCCAGTCACCTTATGCTGTCATTATTCTTCCCATTTTACAGATGAGGACACTGATACCAAGAGACAAGTATTCTTCTCCAGACGACAGGGCTGCTAGTGACAGGGCCCAGTGGACAAGTCCGGGTATGTCTGCCCCACCACCCCTTATTCATCCCGCTGAGCTCTGCTGCTCCTAGGAAGCCCTTTTCTCAATCAATAACTAGTTACAGAGGCTGCTGCTCTGGTTTGCAAACTCCCCAACCACTCTGTGTAAGTCGACAACAGTGCTCAGAGAATCCCGACAAGGTGTGAACTGGGCATCCTGCATCTGCTGGGAAATGCAGGCCAGGCCACCTCTGGCCCTGGCTTTGGGAAAGGTCACAGATTCTTCACAGGAGCCATGAAAGGTCAAGAAGAAAGTTTAGGCCCCTCTTGTAACTGCAACAAAAACCTCAGGGGCTTCTTTCTGCATGGGGAAATCCCCTATCCTTTCTGACCCTTAAAAGAGTCCATCTTTCACCTACTTGATAAATCTCCTTTTCAGAATTTTTTTTCTTCCTGACAACCTAGGTTGATCAGGGTGATGATGTTTATTTCTCTCAAATCTGTCCCACCACCACGACCCCATCAAATGCTACCTCCTATGAGTACAAAAACATACCATGGGGATTTCATGAAACCCAGATCAAAGTGACAAATGGGCTATCAGCTATGAGACCTCCCACATACAACGTGGTCAGTAGACACTTTTCCATGAGAAAATAGGTAGAAGGTCACTCCTTGACCACTATGCTCTGACCTCACCTTTTCCCTCCACTTGCTAAGCAGGCACAAACTGCTCCCTTCCTCTGCTGAGCCCCCTGTGGGCTGCAGGCTGAAGTGGGGGTGTTGAGAGGGGGAAGGACCATGAAAACCACAAGGGCATGTCACTCAGAGCCTGCCTTGCAGCATTTCCCCCACGGACCATTTGTCCTTTCTGAGCCCAGTGGACTACCGTGACATTTCTCAAGGTTGGCAACCAGTTGATAGCACATCCATGGGTGAATAAGATATACTCATCATCTCCCAGAGGGCAATTTAAAGTAAGATCTGGGCTTCCCTGGTGGCGCAGTGGTTGGGGGTCTGCCTGCCAATGCAGGAGACACGGGTTCGAGCCCTGGTCTGGGAAGATCCCACATGCCGCGGAGCAACCGGGCCCGTGAGCCACAGCTACTGAGCTTGCGCGTCTGGAGCCTGTGCTCCGCAACAGGAGAGGCCGTGACAGTGAGAGGCCCGTGCACCGCGATGAAGAGTGGCCCCCGCTCGCCACAACTGGAGAAAGCCCTCGCACAGAAACGAAGACCCAACACAGCCAAAAATAAATAAATAAATAAATAAAAATTTAAAAAAAAAATAATAAAGTAAGATCTTTAATGCTCTGAAAAAAATTGTAAGACAAGCATCCTTCTAGGCTCAGAGAAAAAGAGCAGTGTTTCTACCTCAGATGGAGAATTCATTCATTCTTTCATTCACTCACTCATTTGACAACCTATTTCAGGTGCTGTTGTGGGTCAGTTTCCCTGGAGAACAGATGCTGAGATGGAGACTTGTGTGTGGGAGTTTATAGCCACACTCTCAGGACAACACTTGTGAAGGAAGCAAGATGGGGCGGAGAGAGTTGCTGAAATGGGGTGCTGTGGCAACAAAGGCCTCAGCTAATCCTGATCCCAAGGGGAGCTCTGAAGCTGGACCATTTCCCTTTAGAGCTGCTCCACCTGGAGGCAAGGGCACAGGACCTTTCAGCCCCTCTCGAGGGGGCCCATGGAGGGGCCCCATGGAGGAGGTGTGACTTGGGCAAAATGATTCTCCCCACTGAAGGCAATTCTCAGAGAAGGAGCCAGCTGACACATCCCAGCCTCCCAGCCTCTGGGGGATGGACAGAGAATCTGAGTGTCACACCTGAGTGTACACTCCAGGTGCCAACTAAGGACCAGCATTTACTTTAACATCTCTTGCTAACCTTGAGCTTTTTCTCTGAATTAGGAGATTATCACAAAAAGCAGATGTGGAAACACACCAGGTTCCCCTTAGTTAAAGTTTTGCTACAGCTGATTCAATTTAATAAACAATTATTTAACCCTATCCTATGGTAAACAACCAGAAGTCCATCTACAGGTGAATGGGCAGACAAACTGTGGTAAATTCATATCATGTGCTTCTACCCAGCCATAGAAAGGAATAAACCCTCGACAAATTATTTTGAGATGAACCTCAAAATAATCATGCCAAATGGAAGAACAGTGACAGAAAGTAGATCAGTGGTTGCCTGAAGAGGGAAGGTAAAGAGGGAAGGAGAGGATTACAGTAGGCAGGAGGAAACTTTAGGGGGCAATGGATAGTTCACCATTTTGATTGTAATGATGATTTCATGGGTGTATACATATATCAACATTTATCAAATTGTACATGTTAAGTATGGACAATTCATTATGTCAATTATATCTAAATAAAGCTATTTTTTAAAAATAACTATGATCTTCAGACTAAACAACAAAGCTATAGTAATCAAAACAGTATGGTACTGGCACAAAAGCAGATGCATGGATCAATGAAACAGGATAGAAAGCCCAGAAATAAACCTACACACTTATGGTCAATTAATCTAGGACAAAGAAGGCAAGAATATACAATGGAGAAAAGGCAGTCTCTTCAGTAAGTGGTGCTGGGAAAACTGGACAGCCACATGTAAAAGAATGAAACTAGAACATTCTCTAATACCATATACAAAAATCAACTCAAAATGGGTTAAATACCTAAATGTAAGACCAGATACTATAAAAATCTTAGAGGAAAACATAGGCAAAACACTCTTTGACATAATCACAGCTATATTTTTTGGATCCATCTCCTAGAGTAATGGCAATAAAGGCAAAAATAAACAAGGGGGATGAATTGGGAGACTGGGATAGACATATACACATATATACACTAATATGTATAAGATAGATAACTAATGAGAACCTGCTGTATAGCACAGGAACTCCACTTCGCTGTACAGTAGAAATGTACACAACATTGTAAGACAACTATACCCCAATTAAAAAAAAAAAGTGGGACCTAATTAAACTTAATTTTTTCCTTTGCATAGCAAAGGAAACCAAAAGAAAGACAACCTATGGAATGGGAGAAAATATTTGCAAACAGTGCAACTGACAAGGGATTATTTTCCAAAATGTACAAATAGCTCATACAGTTCAATATCAAAAAAACAAACAACCCACTCAAAACGTGGGCAGAAGACCTAAATAGACATTTCTTTAAAGAAGACATACAGATGGACAACAGGCACATGAAAAGATGCTCAAGATCACTAATTATGGGGCTTCCCTGGTGGCACAGTGATTACGAAGCCACCTGCCAGTGCAGGAGACACAGGTTCAAGCCCTGGTCCAGGAAGATCCCACATGCTGCAGAGCAACTAAGCCCACGTACCACAACCACTGAAGCCCGCACGCCTAGAGCCCGTGCTCCGCAACAAGAAGCCACCACAATGAAAAGCCCGCACGCCACAACGAAGAGTAGCCCCCACTCGCCACAAGTAGAGAAAGCCCACGCACAGCAATGAAGACCCAAATGCAGCCAAAAATTAAATAAATAAAATTAATTAATTAAAAATTAAACAGTAAATTTAAAAAAGATTGCTAATTATTAGGGAAACTCACATCAAAACTATGATGAGGTGTAACCTCACACCAGTCAGAACGGCCATCATCAAAAATTCTACAAACAATAAATGCTGGAGAGGGTGTGGAGAAAAGGGAACCCTCTTGCACTGTTGTTGGGAACGTAAATTGATACAGCCACTATGGAGAACAGTATGGAGGTTCCTTAAAAAACTAAAAATAGAACTACCACATTATCCTGCCATCCTACTCCTGAGCATATATCCGGAGAAAACCATAATTAAAAAAGACACATGCACCCAATGTTCATTGCAGCTCTATTTACAATAGCCAAGACTTGGAATTGACCTAAATGTTCATCAACAGATGAATGGATAAAGAAGATATGATATATCCATACAATGGAATATTACTCAGTGATAAAAAAAAGAATGAAATAATGCCATTTTCAGCAGATAACCTAGAGATTATCATACGAAGTGAAGCAAGTCAGACAGAGAAAGACAAATATCACATGATGTCACTTATATATGGAATCTAAACGAGTGATACAAATGAACTTATTTACAAAACAGAAACAGATTCACAGACATAGAAAATCAGCTTATGGCTACCAAAGGGGAAAGGGAGGGGAGGGATAAATTAGGAGTTTGGGACTAACAGATACAGACTACTATATATAAAATAGAGGGCTTCCCTGGTGGCGCAGTGGTTGAGAGTCCGCCTGCCGATGTAGGGGATACGGGTTCGTGCCCCGGTCCGGGAAGATCCCACATGCCGCGGAGCAGCGGGGCCCGTGAGCCACAGGAGAGGCCACAACAGTGAGAGGCCCACGTACCACAAAAAAAAATAATAATAATAATAATCAACAAGGACCTACTGTATAGCACAGGGAACTCTGCTCAATATCTTGTAACAACCTATAATGGAAAAGAATCTGGAAAAGGTATACATATATACATATGTGTACCATGTATATATATATATATATATATATATATCTTTGCTGTATACCAGAAACTAACACAACATTGTAAATCAACCATATTTCAATTTTTAAAAGAAGAATAAAAAATAAACTATACTATGAAATGGTCTGTGCCAGGCTTCAGGAACACTAAACTAAATAAGAAACAAACTCTTCTTTCGGGGGCTCAGAGGCTAGCAAGGGAGATACATGGATACTCAACTAAATATAATAGAAATCAGAATAACAGCTAGTATGATTAAAAAAACAAAGAAATTATCATGGGGGCAAAGAAAAGTGGAGAACTGAATTTTTTTCTGGGAGACTAGAGGATAGCAACAGCTAACTCATAGAGTATTTACTATGCATGCTTTGTCCTTTAATTCCCACATCAACCATGTGAGTGGGCACTGTCATTCTACCCATTTCACAGGTGAGAAAACCGAGGCTTTGATTCCAGAGAGACTGGTTCCAGAGTCCACATTCTTAATCACTAGTTACTATTCCTCTCTGAGAAGTGCCGAATCAATCTGGGCCTCAGAAGACAACTAGAATCACCCCAGAAAGAGAAAGCTATTTTAGGTAGAGAGGGCAGTACAAACCACAACCCAGTGTGAACCATGACGATATAGACGTACTGGATGCTTGAAATAGGACAAGAATTTTCTATGAGTATGGGGAATGGAGGGAAAGGAGGCTGAAATGGGGGCCAGGGTGTGACTGGCCTTGAATGATCTGCTAAAGAGTTTGCACTATAACCTTCAGGCAAAAGGGAACCACTAAAGGTTTTTGAACAGAAGAATAACATATCAGATTTGTGTTTTTGAAAGAGAATGAGAAAGACTACCTGCCTACGGTGAAACGAACACTCGGCAAATTTCATGCGAATCCATTCTCAAAAGACCATTTGATTCACAGATATTGCACTAAAACCACATTAAATCAGTAGATCCGGGACAAACTACACTGTAAATTTAGGTCAGTCTCAGAACGTTTTATTCTCTGGTCACCTGAGTCTTGTATTCATTCTGTTACTTCCACCTGTTTCTCCACATTTTTACCAAATAGAAAATTACAGAAAACCACTATTGGAAAAGAGAGAAGCAAAGTGACCCTTCTCCAGGCCCTACCTGAATTTAGTTCAGACCGGGTCCAAGATTTTTTTCCCACTGGCGTAAAATGAGAACTCCCAAGATGACACTTCTACCTTTGTTTCTTGTCAAAGTGATTTTTTTTTACCTCCTCATACATTCAACCTAGATGATAAGCTCAAGATCTGAAAAATCAACCAGTAATTAAGTCCAGACATGTTTCTGGCTTTATGAGGGCACATCTGACACCATTGTGTCAAGAGGAAAAGTACAGCCTTTTCCTCATGTGCTTTGACAGGAAGTATTAGAAAATTCTATAAGGAACAGTATTCTTCTAGGTGAAAACAAACGTGGGAAACTATTAACTAGCCACAGGCTAGTTCACACCTTCCAAGGGAGGCCCAGAGACACCTTATATGCACTTTCTTTGGGTTTTCTTAAGGGGGTACAGACAGATCAAGTGTCACTCTAAAGCAAGGACAAGACGTTAGCAGGAAAATCAAATGCTTAGACAGCCTTGGAGCCTTAAATATAAAAACTTGAAGTCCCTAGAGGGAATCTTATGGGGAAGAAAAGAGAAATCAGACCAAATACTCAGAAGTCTTGGTTTGTATTCTCAGTTCTGCCACTAACTCACTGTGTCATCTCAACCAAACTCCTCAATTCTCTATTTTGAAAAATGGTACGATGCAACCTACTGATGCCCTGCTCCCATACATATCAATATATTCAAGAAGCATTTATGGAGAACCTTCTATGGCCCTATAGCCACACCAGCCGGTAGCAGAGACAGGGCTACCTCTCACATCTCACGGTTTCAATGCCAGAAAACCCTCACCATCAGTGCTGCTCACATTCGCCTTCTGATATCTGGAGACCTTGTTAGACATACCAGTAGCTCCTCATTCCAGTGAAATTCTTATTTAATCAATCTGGAGCGGATCCTACCCGTCTGCTGCTTTTTAGCTGGGGGCCCAAGGCATTTATAACCTCAATTTGAGAAAGAGGACATTATATCCTGCTAAACTCTACAAGGAAACAATATTTCTCTCAGTTTTTTACTCTCTTTCTACCTGTTAAAATAGCTAAAATATTTGAAAGACATTTTTGATGGATATAATGTTCCCTACCCAAACTATCAACACATTTAAGAGTACTAACGCTAATTTCAATTAGAACCAGTAAATATTAGTTCCTTTACAATTTTCTAAACATTGCAGACTGACCTCTGTTTTCTAAACATAAGTCTACCTGTATTTTGCTGTGTGTCCCCAGAAAAATGAAATAAAGTCTATCTCAATTTGTCCAGTAAATGAGAATTAAATACCAAAAATTGTTCATTTGCATACTCTCACCCCCACTAAGATCATATTCTCTTTAAACACAAGGCTTTATCTTTCACATCTGATCATATCTTAGAGCGGTGCATACTAGATGGCTAGATAAATAAAGAGATGGATGCTGGATGAATGACAGATGGGTGGATGGGTGGGTGGATGGATACACAGATTTTTTAAATGAGTAAATCTGTGATTTAGTGAACTTTGCCCCCTGATAACCATTAGAAATTGTTTCCAGAGTTAGAAATATATTCACAAGGGTTCAGCAAAAATTGCCTAATTTTAATTGTTTAATAAACTAGACAAGTGAAAACAAGGTGACGTCACAACACAGGAACATTTTAATATCTCTTGCACTCCCTCCTCTCCCCAAAAGCCCTGCAACTAGTTGACTTACCAGGACTACCCACGTGCAATAGAAAGATTTGTGCCACCAACACATCACTCACCCCTCTCCACAATCGAGGTGACACATGTGGTCCCCTAAATGTTCCACCGGGAGGTATTTTGGGGGCAGCTAACTAAGAGGGGGGCTTCCAGAGCGGATGGAGGAGGTGAGACACATGAGGTCACAGAGCCACTGCCTCCCCCTTTCAAAAGAAACCAGTCTGCTCTATTTATTTCAGAATCCAGAGGAAGTTGACAGAGTGCGACAGCAGCACAGCACAAAATGTGGTGGAGGCTTTGCAGCTTGCTGGCTTGGTTCCCCTTACAAGGTAAGGACTTAGAGCTCATGTTTTTTGATGTTCAGTTGACCTAATGTTTGGGCACATCTATCTACCAGTCAGTCAACTGCTCTCACGGAGGACCAACTGCAGAAGCAGCTCAGGTAAATCTGCCACTTTCCATGCCACACCGAAATCACATATCTGAGGGATGTTACTGGATTCATTGAATCTCTTGTTCAGTGGCTACAGGGTCTAGAAACGTCATTGTAGTGTGTGTCTCTGTGGAATCTGTGTTATGGCAAAGTGTAACAAGCTTATTGGCTCTTTTAAGGGTATACCAGTTAAAAGGGCATCTCTTTGGGATTTTTAAAAACTTCCTTGTTGTATAAGCCTTAGCCAAATAAGTTAATTTCTCTGAAACAGTTTCCACATCTTGAAATGAAGATGATAACAATATTTGATCTACCAAACTCTAGATTGTTATAAGGATCAAATTTCAAATGTGAAAGTACTTTGAAAGTGGCAAAGTGCTATATAACTCTTAATTCGTTCAGATCATAATGATCCCCGTGAAAACTTTGTGCTTATTTTTTGAGTCAGTTATACTTTACATTTCATTATAATTTTCAAATGTGATTTTTTGATGCTTAATTCTAATGTAGTGTTTTGAACATTAAAGAAAGACACAGTTACCTTTTTAGCACAGGTCAAATTATTCCTACCCAAAAGTGGGGGCAGGCTGTATTGTCTCTGAATCTCTGATTGCAACTTGTATCATTTTCTAGCAAAGAAAATTACACATATACAGTGTTGCTTGCTTGTTGAATGTTGGTTTCCAAAATTGAATGTATTGTTATGTTCTAAGTAAAGCAGCTGTCCTTCTAAATCTTCATTCACCACAGAACTGCATCTGAAGAATAGTATTTTTAAAAACTAGATGTCCTCTTTTACATAGTACTTCAATTTCCTATCTTATACACTTCAATTAGTGCCCTCTGTTTTGGTCCCTGCATCCTGAAGCACTTAATAAAGATTCAATTTTTGTAATAAATAATAGTGTCTTCAATAAGTGTCTTGAAGAAGAGCTAATACCTTCAGAAAAAGTACATTTAGGTGGCTAAAATTAGAATGCTTTCAATTATTCCAAAGTTTAAAGCCTTTAATTGACCTTCACTTTTTCAGGACTCGAGTTATTCCCTTATAAAAATAGCTCACAGAAATCATGTTTTAAATAAAAAACTGCAATAATCATGTCCTAAGGTAAACCTAAGATAAGTCTTTTAGGATATAAATTATTCAAATACTATTTATAAAGAAAGGGGAGAAGTATATTTATTGTATCGTGCACAGTGCTGAGTACTTTATGTTATTTCATTTATCCTAGCAAAAATACTGAGGGAGGTACTCATATCCCTAATTTACATATGATAAAATTGAGGTTACAAGAAATTAGACAACCTGCCCAAGTTTTCACAGCTAGTAAATGACAATGTAAATATCAGGAAAGCACACAGTAAAAGTATTATCTCACGAAAGTTTTCAGTGAGTGCGTGTGTATTGGGTTGTGATAGAAAATGTGTTTCTTAATGTGGATCAAAAATTTGAAAGCTATAATATACACAATTTGGAAGATTCATTCTTGAAAAATCCCAAACTGAACCCTCATCCAAAGGGCCAGCCAGAGGGCGTCTAGGCTCAATGGTATTTGGGAACCAACTGCCCACTCTATCCTAAGCTTACTCATGCCCATCAGAGTCCCAAACGGGAAAGGAGCTGACCACGTTGCTTTCTTATCAGCAGAAAGGCAGCAAATCAGCAGTTTGGGCAACATAGATTACCAGCTGCTTTTAGCTAACTGAATTATGGGAAGATCACTACACCTTCTTCCCCTGCACAACTTCTATGGGTGCCAAAAACTTATAGCCCCCCCCCCCAAAAAAGTCCCATAATCTTGGAGCTTGCCCTCTTTTCAAGGCGCCTACTGGCAGCCCCTAGGGTGGGTGAAACACAGTAAGAATGGAGAAGCTTTCAAATTCTTCCCATTTACCTATATTACAGATGATGGAAAGCCACCAATTTGCACCCTCTGTTCCGGTTGTTTAGTGGAGAGGAGGATGCAGGAAACAGAACAGTTGCAAGTTGAGTAGCGTCCTCCTGATACTTCCTTTGACCCGGAAAGAGTCATCCATTTACTGACATGCTGTTGAGACGGATTCTTTAAAGCTATACTGGGAATCATTTGATTTTGAGAAAGTCTGATTCATTGGCACACTCGTAATTTTCTCTATCAAATCTATCTAAAGAATAATAATAATGCCTTTTTATAATGACCTGAATCGAAGCCTATTTTGCCTGCTAACCTCATAAGAGCCGAGCAAATACAGCTCTGGTTTGAGAATTAACTCACTGTGTGTCTCTGGCTTTAACCTAGCTCATCTTTATTATTTAACATAACCAAATGAGCATCCTATTAAAATATTTATTACTGAGTATATACATTTACTCATGATTAGCCATTGATCGAACAAATACTTAAAATGTTACTTTGTGTTAGGCCCTGGGAATATAAAATGAATGACTAGCAAACAACTTTTGTATGAGGAGTCTGTAATCTATCCACAGAGACATACTTGTAACCAAAAAGGTAATGTGTGAAGTGCTGTAAGAGAAGTTTAATGGAAGCCTTTGGGGATCTGGAGGAGAGAGGAGGTTACTGAGGGGAGGGAGAGGCTAAAGGCTGCTTGGGCAGCTTTGACAAAAGTGGTGTAATTTGACTTGAGCCTTGAAGGAGCTAAGAAAGGCATTCCAGGCTGAGAACAGCATGGACAAAGGCAAAGTATCTTCTTGAGCCTGGTACTTTCTGGAAACAGCAAGTAGCCATTTGCATGGAGCGTCTGGAAGGGAATATCGGCAAATGAGACTGGAGGAAAAGATGGGAGTCAAGTTATCTGGAATTTTGACCTGATTCCTACAGGCAGTGGGAGCCGTAGCAAATATGCTAATGAAGGAATCAAACGATCAAATTTATACATTTTAACTGTAATTCTGAAGCAGACGAGGCTGATAAATTAGAGGGAGTAGAGGCTAGAAGGAGGTTATTGCAATGGTCCAAGAAAGAAACAATGGAGGCAGTGAGAGTAGTGAAAAAAAGAGAAATGAATTGATTAAAGAGATGTTTTGGAGAGGGAAGACGCTGGGGTGCCTTTCAGATACCTGGCATGCAATGGCTTGGGATGACACCGAGGGGTACAGGGAACTACCAGAACCGAGCAGGTGGTGTGTCTGTGTTTGGTGTGTGTGCAGCGCAAGGGACAGTACAAATGATGAATTCCAAGCGGACGTGTTGAATTCGGGGTCCCTGCAGGACAGACTGGTTCTCTTCTGGAGTTTTAAAAGTTATTGCATGCAATAATAATTGGGCTACTAAGAAAAAGAAAGAATATCTTGCTCTTTCTTCAGTCTGCCATGATGACCTCGAGTAGGGTGGACATACTGCAACTCCCCAAACCTTCGGAAAACCAAGGACTCTTAGGAACTGCACAGGTTTTATCTACGGGTGCTTTGGTAGGCAGCTGTGGCTGCTGCTTGCCCTTCAGCTTAAGGGTCGGTCACGCGTACTTTGGGGCGAAGCGATTCCACTCATAGGACAACTGGTTCACGCGGTGGGGGTTGGAGATGATGGTGAAGGTCACAGGTTCCCTTTCCATGTATAAATCAGTCACACAGTCACAGTCTATAGCTCCAGACTTAACTAGCGGCCTCGTAACACATGGCTGTGCATGGATGGATAAACCCAGTCGTGGAGATAATGACCAAGCCCAGCAGTCAATAATCCACTCAGTAAACATGACGTACCAGCAGTGAGTGGTGACCTTCCAGGAGAGACATCACAGAGATTCACTGTCAAGCTCTGTATGTCCAGCATTTGGGAGTCACGTCGGGCTCGTTTGTGGGTGAGAAGTCTGAAGCCCAGACAGGGAGAACTAGCAAGTAGGCACAGGGCACTCAGGGTCTACACTAGAAAGCCTAAGGGTGAATAAGGATATACATGTCTTTAGAACCTGTAGGGGAGGAAGTGGTGAGCAAAGAAGATACCCCTCACCCCATCCCTCTGACAAAGAAGGTGAAAGTTTGACTCTAAACTTAGGTGAAGAAAGATTTTAAAGACTAGTTCCACTGTAGTTTTCAATGGCAACAAAAGGGTCATGGGGAACTTCTTTCTTACAAGACGTGCCATCAAAACTTAGGTACCCACTGTGGTCCTCTTCTACCCTTTGACGTGACTTAGACACATTAGACAATATTTTTAAGCACTACCACTGAAGCAATATGGCTCAGTGGCTTCTCACTGGGCTAGTCTTCCTTTCTACAAGGATTTCCTGTCTCTGAATCAAACACGGGGTCTACATGACAGCACTGCAAGATAATGAGGCTTATAAAGCCAAAAGCAAGGCCAGGAGCCAAGAGTAGAGGAAACGACAGTGTTCTATACCTCAAACACAGCCCTTTCCATCTGGAACTCAGGCACCTATTCTTGTGGTCAGCAACCTGATCCTGAACTCTCAAAGGCAAGAGCAAACACTCATCTCGGGAGATAAACTTCTTTAGCATATGCTAAAAAGCCATACTACCTTTTAGGACAATTTTTAAGACACTGTGAGAATCAAATGACATTATTTAATTCATAAGCATGCATCCCAAGAAAAAGACAAGGATGATATACACCTTTAAAATGGGAAACATTTATTCATAAACAGGCAGCAGACAACTCTCGCCACTCCCTTCTCCCCAAATGTGGGCTTCCTGTCTAGACAATCATTTTACCAAAGGTAAGAACATGGGCAAAACTTCTCAGTGTCAATTTCTGGCCCGAAGGATGAAATCAGGGGATGTTGCTTAACACTAGTTTTTATTCTATCATTTATTTATGTAGTAACTTCCCTCCTGCCTCTCAGTATTCTTACTAACAGTAGGAGAGCATAGATATCTATCCATTGCCTGCTAAATTATAGTGTCATCATGAAAGCTGGCATTAAACCATTACTTTCCAAGCTCACACTGTGATAGTTTCTATAAGGAATGAATTTTAGAGAAATAGAAAACATAGTTATTGCCCTCTTGAAACTTCAATCTGTTTGTGGGAAGCAAGATAATGCATGAGAACTAGAGAGTAAAGCAAGAATCATAATGGAACAAAGCAATGCAAGTTAGGTCTAGATTCAAATTCTTGGTTCAAAAGCTGCTTAACCTTGGAAGAAACTCCATTGTCATTTCAAAGCATCTCTACTAATATTAGCCTTATTACTCGATTATAGGTTGATTTTATAGATGAGAATATTTCCAAATGACCTGCCTAAGCAGGATTCTGGCCTATGACTCAATGCTTTTTTGAAAATAATCTCTTTTTATTGATTCCTTGTTCATCGCTGTATTGGCTGATGATATGAGTGGTTTTCCCTTCTGACTCAAACAAACTGTTTTCCCATGAAAGTCAATATGAATACAATACAGTAATTCTGGGCTCTTATTGCCAGAGGCTAGGTTGAAATTAATGACCGAGGAATGGAACAAACTAAAAAGTCTGCACCAGTTAATTCCCAGAGCTCTCCAAAGCGCTTTCCCTAATATTTGAAATTTATCACAAGGAAATAAACTCCCTTCTTGCTTCTCTTTTTTAATTTCTTTTTTTTTTAAGGTTTAAGATGATGCAGTAAAACTCATTGCATTTGCTGTTCATATTTTATAACCCCACAGTATTCTTCTGTTTATGGAAGTGTTTGGTACTTTCACTGATAAGAATTGTCTCGTCCTCAGGAAAAAAATTTTTTTTAAATTTAAAACTTGAAGAAATAACAAATGGCAATAAATGTGCCAAATCGGCAGTAAAGCCAATTTATTTTTCTATCAGTTTCTTTTTTGGGAGGATAACTGTGTAGCTGCTTAGAACCAATTGTTTCTCATTCTCTGGGGATTGTGATTTGGGGAAATTAGACTCTCACGTTTGCCTGGGGAAAGCGCTGCTGTGGAATATTAAATCGGAAGAGATCTGAGAACATCTTCCCTCTGGTGGAGAAGCCCTTCTGCGGGTGGGGCGTACCTACTCACCGTGATGGGCAGCTCCGTAATTCGCAAGAGCCCGATGGGAAATAACATTCTTTCTTAGAATCCAAGACCCCCAATTTGTACTTGAAGACACAAGTCGCCTGTTTTATAAACAGAGTCCAGAAAGGCTGAGTTTTCCGGGATCTCATCACTTAGGTAGTCTGACCTAGTTACGTGAGCATGGGCTTGCAAGCCTGCACACGTGGGCACAGATGCCAGCCCCAGGACCTCTATGACCTTGAGCCTCTACTCCCTCATCGTCAAGTGAGCAAAATAATTCTTCCTCTAGAGGGTTAGTTTGAAAGTTATGTTAAATATCGGTAACATGGAAGACACAATTCCCGGCATATGGCAGGCAAATGCCTAATAGACATTCAACTTTCTTCCCATCAGAACCCACCCCTTCATTCAGACCTCTTTCGAGAGACATATTTACTGCCCCTGCACACTGCATTCCCACCCTTCCTCGCATTGTTTGGTGTTGACTTACGTTTTGTTTCTCTAAGAAATGTGTAGTAAATAACCAAATAATGAATGAGGTTGCATTGAGTCTAAACCCCTGCCTCAGCTCAGGAGTGGCGTGGCCCGTGCCAGCTCTGACTGTCCCCGATTCTCTTCCTCTGCAGAGGCCTTTCAGACCAACCACATGGAAACCGTCACCGTGGAGGAAGGCCAGACACTCACTCTAAAGTGTGTCATTTCTCAGGCGGCGACCACCTCCCTGCAGTGGCTGGCCCCATCGGGCTTCACCATTTTCTTCAGTGAGCATTCCGGTAAGTGAAGGAAAAGTAAATCACCACCAGGCCTCAACCTGAGGGATTTTCCAGACAGACAGGTTGGTGGGACAGAAAGCGGCCATGAGTCACCCAAACGGTGGGCTTGGCTCTACCCACTGTGACATGTAAATAGCACCCAGAAGCTTATTATTTCACAGGTGGCTGCTTTTACTGACAGGAAGTCTGAAATGGAAACCCCACCAAAATGGTTGGTTAAAGGGGGCTCAAATGACAGAGTACGTTTCCATCAACCCCCCTCACCCCCATGTCACTTTCTGACTCTCAGCGACCATGAAAACCACCAACAGCATGATGACAGACGGGTAGCAGACTGACAGACTGGGGGCCCTTGGTCCTCAGGCAGCCAACACATCACCCCGCATCTGGAGCCAGCTGCTTTGTTTTCCATCTGAGCAATCCAAAGCCACATCTCAAAGCCCCTTCCAGATGGCTCCCCTTCTCTTGTTGGTCTTAACAAAACCTTTAGATCACTAGGCGATAGGAACTGACAGGACGTATTACTTTGAAAAGGAGGGCAATCTTCCTCTCTCAGAAATACACATTGAGTCTTAGATGCCTGAGATGGAAGAGGACTCTTTTTTCCCCCAATTTTATTAAGATATAATTGACATACAACATTGTATTAGTTTAATGTGTACAACATAATGATTTGATATATGTATACATTGGAAAATGATACCACAATAAGTTTAGCTAGGATCTGTCACCTCATGTTGTTACTTTTTTTTAATAGTCTATTATAGTCTATTTAGTTCATCTCTTTGGGCAGGATTTTATGAAACCCTCCCCTTTATGAGACCATTTTATATCTCCATTTAATACTCCTAACTGTCAAATGTTTGGAAAAGTCTCCAACACAGCAAATTTCATTCTGCTTTATAAAAGCAGAGCCTCTAAAAAAAATTTGATGTGCTTTGAAAATGTTACTAAATATTGACAGGTTCAATGTAAAAGAACTATATTATTTTAAGCTAAATCAACTAGATTCCGAAAGAATAAGTAGATATTAATTGTTAAAAGTTCTGAGAGGAAAATTTAAGTAGAGAGAATTCTGTTAAATAATGCTTTCCATTGCTTTGTTTTGGGTAAACTGGGAGAAGACGGACGTTCTCAAATTTCTGCAACAGGATGCCTTGATCTAGCTTGGTGGTTCTCAACCAAGGGTACTTTTTGCCCTCTGGGGGACATTTGGCAATGTCTGGAGATAGCTTTGGTTGTTATAACTAGGGAGAGGCAAGGGGATCTGGACTCTAGCGAGCAGGGATGCTGCTAAACATCTCATAACGCACAGTGTAGTCTCCCCTCCCGACAAAGAATTATGGACTCAAATGTCCATAGTGCTGATACTGAAAGCACCTGAATCCCAGCTCAGGTAACATCGTGTCCCAGGACACACAGCAATTATTCCAGATGAGAAACAACCTTCCTTGGTCAGCCATTCACAATTTAACGATTTTAGGCTGGTTCACATTATAAATCTTAACATTAGAAAAAAGAAGCAAATAAAGCCATTCATTTAAGGAGCCTCTGATTTGCTAAGCGACCTTTGACCTGAGATGGAAATCCCAGGTCAAGGTAGAATCAAAAGGAACACTTGCTATTGGCTAGAACTTTCTGGAGCTGTGGGGGATTTCATGTTGGGGTTTGTTTGTTTGTTTGTTTGTTTTGGCTATTCCTTAAACATTTGGAAGGACTAAGTCGTCATCTTTGGGAAACTTCAAATAATAATGAACTTTTAAAAATTAAAAATAACAAGCACCTAGCTGGAGCAATGAATATCAGTGCATTTATTTTCCATTCTTCACATACACTGTGACAAGACAATCACAAATGAATCAGATTTCAAAGACATAAATCCTAGTGGGGCGTTTTCCACAATGTAAAAAAAAAAAATTATTTAATATCCTCCTGCAACCTGAACCCTTTGCCAGCACAGGGCTCTTAATTTCCTACGAGCACAAATAAAGCAAATTGCTTATTTCACAGATCCTAGAATCAAAGTATTTCATTTCCTAAACTAACTTCGAACTATTCAAGGCCTCCAGCTGGCAACACCAGAATTTGGAAAGCAGCTCAGCTGAAGATGGGACATTTGTTCCTTTAAAGTGTGAAAATCAAAAGCTATTTCTCTGAATAATCAATCCACTGAGAGTCTGCATTCATCTGATCTCTCTCCTCATAATAGCTCTTTTCCCCTCTTGTACAGGTTTAAAAAATTCCAAATACCAGCTTCTTCATTACTCCTCCAATCAGCTCTCCATCAGGGTACTGAATGTAACACAGCAAGATGAAGGCGTGTACAAGTGTCTGCATTACGGCAACTCCGTGAGAACAAAGGAAGTGAAAGTGATCGTGTTAGGTAGGTGTCTGAATGCCAGTAAACCCAGCCTGGGAACAATATACTTAGGAACGTGATACATCATTTTAAAACTTAATATTTTAGTTAAAAAATGTTGCCTAGAGCAAGGCATTTCCTGGGCGCCTTTGCCACCTTTTGTTGAAAGGAAAACAGCATTTTGAGTGGCAAGCCCCAGACTAAAATGTGAATTTGTGAAATCTGTCTTTGGCATCAACTAAATTTTCTCTGCAGGGAACTAAAAGGAAAGAAAACTAGTACTGGATGAGCCGCGACTCTGTGTCAGGCGCTGTGCTAGTCTGCAGAGAATCAAAGATAATTAGGCACAATGTCTGCCCACAAGGAGTTTGCACACTAGTTTAGGAAGGCACAAAACACATACGGACATCAAGCAGAAACTTCTGACAGC
This sequence comes from Delphinapterus leucas, assembly GCF_059928025.1. Taxonomy (NCBI): domain Eukaryota; kingdom Metazoa; phylum Chordata; class Mammalia; order Artiodactyla; family Monodontidae; genus Delphinapterus; species Delphinapterus leucas. The sequence goes on from NC_143135.1 coordinate 98,994,725, forward strand.
ATATCCTAAGATGGCATGAGTTCAGATGTAACTGCACTGGACAATCAGCTCACATCCTCTACAAAACAAGTTCCTCTCTTCTGCTGCGGGTGGGTGGGTGTGGGATTGGGAGGCACGGATAGGAAGGGACAGCTCCCGATGGGTTGGAACTTGCTCAGTTCTGCAGATGGTCAGCTGTGTTCAGCGTAAGTCTCACTATCTTTACCTTTTTGCTTTTCGTGGCAGAACAGATCAATTAAAAACGCTGCTTTTTATTGCTCTCTAAATAACATAAATCCACATATCACACAAAGAATTTCTTAGACTTCTCTTCTTGAATTATTAGAGTGTGGTACCTGCCGTAAAGTAAAGGCATGTTGACTAAGTCTCTAGGAAGGAGTGGCTCCCTAGGGGTTTTGAGAACCAATGTGACTCAGCTTAGGGATCACCTTCTCCCCACCTTACTGGCCACCCCAAATACCACTCGGGCTCAGACTGACTGTGTGCCCTACTGAGCTCTCATAACACCCCATGCCTACCACTATCATTGCACTTAGCACTTGGCCTTTCAATTAACAGGTTAGGGGCTGAGCCCATCGCCAGACTATAGCTCCTTGGCGGGCCTTACCTTTTCCTTATTTGCATTGCTAGCATCTAAGGCATCTAGTGCATACTTGGAACTGACCTCATAATGTCTCAGTGGCGGATGGATGAGTAAATCAACATGAAAGAGTGCAGTTCTGGACCAGGGAAGAAGAAGAAGTAAGCCTAACTGAAAAGGATTTCCAAGACAGGAGTAGAAAGAAAAAGGGCCGGCGGGCCCTTTAAAAGAGAAATGCATCTTTGATGCTAGGAGGGGACAGAGGTAACGTACGTTGAGGTGAGTCCTAGACTCATGAAAGTTTAGACCTGAAACAGCGAGACCATAAACCAGTCATGTCACAGACAAGGAAACTGATAGACCAAGAAGTTGTGGGATTTACCCAAGCGCTTACAATAGCTGGTGACAGAGACAGGACTAAAATTCAAGCCTCTATTCCTCACTTAGTGTTCTACCAGCCAAATACATTCATATATGACGCTTAATAATTACTGTTGTAACAAAGTCTGCCTGGGAATTTCTAGAGACTAATCACACACTGGACGACAAACATTCTGATTACAGCCAGAGTAGCTTTCCAAGTACCTAAAAGCCCTTTAACTATATTCTGAGAAAGGTCAAGTAAAAAAATACGCCCATTATTTAGACCCCATCCCCTGCAATGATCCCTGTAGATTATTAGGCTCTGTGCTTTGCTGATATCTATAGACCAGCTAATTAAGCAAAGAAAAATCAATTTTCTTTTAGCAACTCCTGTCATGCCAACCTTGGAAGTTTCCGTTAGAATGCAAAATGGAGAACATGTCCTACTGAAATGCTCCACTGTGAGAAGTAAGCCCCCTCCACGGATAACCTGGCTCTTAGGGGATGACATGGAGCTCCAAGGTAAGTGAAGAAATGGCTCTCTTTCCTCCTTTGTTTTCCTCCCCGTTTATGTGCCTAAGGAATTTTTCAAGGTTCTGGCACCCTCTGGTGGCAGAAGGGGCCACCATTCAATATTTCATCAGTTGTTTCAAGACAAATTATCCTTACTAACCAATCGATACCATGCCTTACTCTTGAAAGCCTCTACACAAATAACATGGTTACATGTTTTTGTTTAAAACAAGGTAGAAACCTAAAATGGAATATTTATTATGGCTTCATAACATTTCATAAAATAAAAGGTACAATATAGCTATTACCTCTGAGCATAAACTTTGTAGCAGGCATAAAATTAAAAATACGATTTAACAGGGACTTCCGTGGTGGCGCAGTGGTTAAGAATCCACCTGCCAGTGCTGGGGACATGGGTTCGAGCCCTGGTCTGGGAAGATCCCACGTGCCGCGGAGCAACTAAGCCCGTGCGCCACAACTACTGAGCCTGTGCTCTAGAGCCCGCGAGCCACAACTACTGAAGCCTGCACGCCCTAGAGCCCGTGCTCTGCAGCAAGAGAAGCGCACTGTAACCAAGAGTAGCCCCCGCTCGCCACATCTAGAGAAAGCCTGCGTGCATCAACAAAGACCCAACGCAGCCAAAAATAAATAAATAAATAAAAATACATTTAACATAATACATGTAATTGGAACATATATGAACTTGCTTATACCGTGGAGTACTATGTCATACTGCCCACGACAGACAAAAATATTTTGGTAACAGAGAATCTAAGCTTTCAGCCTTTTAACTGAAGCAGGAAAACCAACTGTGGTGCTTGGGAACTATTTCTAGTTTGTTTACATTTCAACAGACATTCCATTCGATTTTATGTAACCATAGATTCAGTCCAGTGCCAATTCTGGACCTCTCCTTTAATTTGCCTTATTCATTCAACTTGAGTAAGGTCTTGGGTCTTTGTGTTTCACAACGTTAGGCTTTTCCCGTGTAAACATGATAAACTTTGGATTTTGTTTTTTTCCAGTAGTGCAGGGTTTATAGAAACTTATCCACTCTTGTTCATCTGCTTCTCTTTGGGACTAGGGTCAAGCATGTCCCAGGCAGCTGGGGGATGTTAGAGTGAGGTTAGAAGTCTAACAGGTTTGCCAAGATGTCAAGGCCATTGGTCTCTCAGAGACGCAAACACGTCCAACAGCATTAAACAGCCACAACCTCACACGCCTCTTTAAATTGCTCCATAGGTGAAACCCACCATGAATATGAAACTGATGGGAAGAAGTGTAATAGCACCAGCACACTCAGAGTCCACACATATGGCAAAAACTCAACAGCGAGCTGCATCGTCCGACACAAAGGCCTGCAAGGAAGAAAACTGGTAGCCCCTTTCCGGTTTGAAGGTTTGGGTAAGAACCACCAATGACTGTCTTTAATTATTTTAAATTTACCTTTATATTACACTATCAAACAAAATTAAATGGGTTAGGAAAAGTCCTTCAGAGTGAGCTCAGGTCAACAAAGCTTTCTTTAATAGCAAATTCCTTTAATGACTGAAATGTCTCCCGCTAGCCAACGGGGTTGCAACTGTTCCAACACTGAGAGGAACCCCCGTTGTGCAGAAAGCCTAGCAGAGTGCCACATGCAAACAGTGTCATGGTCGCTTTTTGATCATGACAGCTGGCATAACTTGACCTTAAACAGTTTTATTGCAGTCGTGTGTTTGGAGAGATCATGTGAAGCATACTACCTCTCTGTACTTAACCCAAAAGAAGACAATACTAACTGAAATAAATCTAAACTTGTCAATATCATTTTATGTTAATATAACACTCACGTAGTCACATTAAGTCATGATTATGCTTTAGTTATTTCGTTACAACCGCTTTGGAGATTTCAGTTTACCCATGTTAATATTCTGAGCAGAGCACCAAAAAATAAGAATAATAAAAAGAAAAAAACATCAAACATTAAATGTGAAGAGGAGTTGCCTCCATTTTCAGAATCCCTCTTCTCTGATTCCTTCACCAAAAGTTTAAGAAGTAATTTAAAAACTATATAAAACTTTTTGAGCCAAGAAGTATCCTATAAGAAGCAGCATGGGAACTTCCCTGGCGGTCCCGTGGTTAAGACTTCGCCTTCCAATGCAGGGGGCACGGGCTCGATCCCTGGTCGGGGACCTGAAATCCCACATGCCTCACAGCCAAAAAACCAAAACATAAAACAGAAGCAAATTCAGTAAAGACTTTAAAAATGGTCCACATCAAAAAAATCTTTAAAAAAAAGAAAAGAAGCATGAATCACACATCTATCATTAATAAGAGTCTGACCTTCATTACTTTATAAAAGTTCTTCTTAGTGAGAAAAGAGATTCCTGGAGGATAAGAATTCACTCACACTAGTGAAGGAGGAAGCTGTTGGGTGACAGTGCATTTGTTGAAAAAGCTCTTTATCAAATGAACTAACCAATGAGGAAAGGCACTTGTTAACGAGAACCTCTCTGTGGGAAAACTGTCACGCTGCTCTGTGGGCGCTGGCGCTGTGGCGAACAGCTCCTCGCTCACTACCCCGTGCTCGCAACCATTCACTTTCTCATCAAACCAAAAGCAGGTCTTGAGGAAGCTGGGTTTAGAAGACTCAAGTACCCACAGACCAGACTGTACTGTAACCTGACGCAAATATTCCTACCTCTTTGTTTTTGGGGGTTCTTTTAAGTTTTTTTTGGTTTTTTTTTTTTACTGTGGACCATTTTTAGTCTTTATTGAATTTGTTACAATATTGCTTCTGTTTTATGTTTTGGTTTTTTGGCTGTGAGGCATGTGGGATCTTAGCTCCCAGACCAGGGATTGAACCTGCACCCCCTGCATTGGAAGGCGGAGTCTTAACCACCTGACCTCCAGGGAAGTCCCTCCTTCCTCTTTGTCATTCATTCCGGTCCCCAACCTCCACCCCCATCAGTGCAAGGGAGCATGTGGGGAATGTGAGAGGGTCGCCAAAGAGAAAATGAGGCTTTATTTATCTAAATGCTTCTGAAAGACTTTCGGATTTTAAATAAAAGAATCAACAATATCAAAAAAGCATATTTTTACTTGTCAGCAATTGTTCAAGCCATCTACAAAAATTACTGCTGAAGGGGAAATCACAGTTTCCCCTCCTTGATGGCCATAGTTTTCTATAGGACTAAAAATCATAGCCATAAAATGTTTCTAATAATAATAACAGGCTAAAACTTGACTTTTATTTATGATCTGATTGTCAATTATTTAGCACCACTGCCAGATCCCCAGTAAGTGTTCACAGAACCACACCAGGATCACCTGTTGGTGCATCCAACTGCCTATGAATGTTTCTCTGTGACGAGCGCCTGCATTGACCCACAGGTGCTAGAAATCCGACAAGTAAAAGTTTGCTAGCTGAGGACGCTCAGGAACATATTTACAATAAGGATTCTGACCCTCTCATCTCCACACTCTGCATGGTAGGAACAATGTTTACTTATTTATTTTTAAAAGAATTAACCTACTTCATATAAAGAGAAATGGCATATTTTTATGGAAAAAAATATATTTTGCAATGCCAAAAAATAGAAAAATGGCACTGTTTTACATTTTTAAAATCTTTTTTTTTTTTTTTTTAAAGAAGATGTTGGGGGTAGGAGTTTATTAGTTTATTTATTTTTGCTGTGTTGGGTCTTCGTTTCTGTGCGAGGGCTTTCTCTAGTTGTGGCGAGCGGGGACCACTCTTCATCGCAGTGCGCGGACCTCTCACTATCGCGGCCTCTCCCGTTGCGGAGCACAGGCTCCGGACGCGCAGGCTCAGTGGCCATGGCTCACGGGCCTAGTTGCTCCGCGGCATGTGGGATCCTCCCAAACCAGGGCTCGAACCTGTGTCCCCTGCATCGTCAGGCAGACTCTCAACCACTGCGCCACCAGGGAAGCCCTAAAAATCTTTTTACTATCTGGTTTAATAGAAATAGGTTCTCATAACTTCTGCATTCAAGCTCTTGTAATATGTTGTTTTGCTTAAACTATATAAAAATATGAAGCCTCACACCAAGTTGGAAAAGGGAAAAGTATTTGAATAGCCTTTTCAGATAATTGTGGATACGCTTCTTCAACGCTACACTAAAACTCGACAAGAGGTGGTTTCTTTAAGGTTAGCTGCTCTGTGGACTCTAGAACCATGTCAAGGAACTTTTCATACTCTTGTTACATTAAAATCCATCGAACAAATTTGCTATTTAAATGATCCAGGCACTATTCCTAACATCATGCCTTGGTCATTTGGAGAATACTGATTCATTGATTGATACAAATCTTTCAAATGTTGGCACATTTCAGTAACAAAATCACATTCGTTAATATCATCACTAATCTCATCTGAAGCCTAAATATTTGGAACGTGTCAAGTTCACAGCGGCGGATACAGGTTTTCCAAAACTCTAACTTGAAATGTGGCTAGTGCAACCGAGGAAGTAAATTTTTAATATTACTTGTTATTAATTTAAATTTAAATAATCAGTATAGCTGGTGGATACCATATTGGATAGCAGAGGTCTATAACATTCTAACCAACCAGGGAGATAAATCATCATGTACCAGTATCCACTTAATCAAGACAACATTCAGTCTAAATGAATCTATTTAGCAGTTTTGCTAAATAGAGGATAAATCAAATACAAACTCCAGTGTGTGTGTATATGTGTGTGTGTGTATATATATATATATATATATATATATATATATACACAGACTACTGTACATATATGCACAATTGTATATATACACTATGGCATACACACAATATATACAATGTGTATAATATATGTAGTGCATATAATATATATAACCTGTTTTGTACATAACTATATGGTTATCTGAATTCACATGGTATACATTATTCTAGATCTTAGTCATGACTGACAAATTTTATTCTACATGTCCCCAGTAGTTGCCATGTTATGCTCGTCTTATAATTTGCTTCCAGCACTTCTGTTTGACTTGCCTTCAAGCTTTTCCTTCTTTTCATTGCCAGCAGCTCTACTCTTTCTTCAGGTTTCTCTGGCTTCCTTGTGGCCACAGAGCTTACTTATCATCTATATTACTATTTCTCTAGTGTTTCCTAAGTGGTTCTTCTTTTCTCAGAGCCCTTGGCACGTGATTCAGGCATATTTATAGTTTTCAAAAAATTTTAATGTTTGATTAAGAAAATAATTTTCAAAACCACAGAAAATTCTTTGATTAAATAAAAGGCTGAGAAACACTTGTAGATTCCATAAAGATATTACATATCAGTATCAATATTTGTAAATTAATAGGCACCAATTTTATAAGCTCTGTGGTTACAGGCCTGTTCATTGACTGGTCAAATCTATGCTAAGCTGAACCTCTGGAAACATTCCTAAACATTGTTTTATATCATACAATAGCACGTAGTAAGCACTGTGCTTAATAAATAGCCAGGTGTTGTGCTAAACATGTTATTCAAATGAAATCATTTATTCTCACCAAAAAACTCCAAGAGGTACATGTGTTAGTATCTCCATTTTACAGTAAGAGAAAACTGAGCATCTGAGAGATTAGGAACCTTGTCCAAACTCACTCAGCAGCAGACAAGGAGCGGCACTGGAATTCAAGCCAGTCTGAGACTGACTCCAAAGCCACCTAATAAATAAACAGGTAGATATGTGCTTGGATGGATAGACAGACAGAGGGATTGATAGGTAGATGGATACAGATAAAGGTGGCGAATAGTCTTCGCCCACCACTGCCGAAGGCACCACTCCACGGAGGTCCAGCCTGCTGCGCTTCTAAGCCAGGCAGCTTAGCAGATGGACAATCAACGGGACAGACTCAAACACCAGAGCAAGAGCTGCAGAACACACAATTCTGAGGTTGCTGCAGAACCTCCACAAACAGGTAGCAGCCAGATACATTCTCCAACCTATTGTACTGAGCACAATGTGGGTAAAATTGCTCTCTGTAGTTGCAGAATTTTGTTTTTCCCCTTTCCTAGTTACTGATCAAGAGACAGTTTCAGCTGCCCTGGAGACAAGCTCTCCATCCTCTCAAGACCCTCAGCAGTCCACTAGCACCGGTAAGTATCGAAAAACATTAAAACTTAAAAAAACAAAATTATGCCTCTTTGGGAAGGTCACTTTTCCAATTCTAAGTTCTCATTTTTTTGTTTTAATTTGTAATAAGACCATAGAGGACCCCTTGCAACTGACTCCAGCGTCATGGTGACCTGGAGAAGCACCCTATCAGTTAGTGGGATGGGCTTCAGGGTAACTTAACACCTTGTAAGTTCTCTCTCTCTCTCTCTCTCTCACACACACACACACACAACTGTGACATTTGAATTCCTCTGTGGTAAAAGGCAATGCTGAATTCATTTATAGGAGACTTGTTTTTCCATCTAGAACAGACCAAACACAAAATAAAGACATGGTAACAACAAAGAGCAAAAAGCAGAATCTGGAGTTTTGGTGTTTGTCATTGAATAACAAAATCACCCTTGAAGGCTCACCACTTACTTGGTTGTCAAGAACTCAGATAGTTTTTGATAACAGGATTGAACTATAAGTGGAGAATTTAGAACACCTGGATTATAATACCAGCTTTTTTAGACAGTAAAGCACTAGATGGTTAGCTCTGGGCAATGATCATATATTTAACTTATCTTTGTATTTTACCTAGCATAGCATCTGGCAATAGCAGATACTCACAAAATGCAGTGTGAATGAATGAATGGATGAATGAATGAATGCATGCATGCCGTTGTCATGGTGCTTTGAGCAAGACAGGCCTCATCCAGAAAGGCATACATTCCTATATGTCCCCTTTCTGTTTCAGATAGTGTCTCTATAAAAATGTCATGTGGTGGGAGAAGTGCTTTCATATCACCATCATGTTCATAGTTCTGAGTAGGAGATTACATTTTTAAAATGCTTATCGTGAATAACTCTGAAAAGTAAATGTTTAGGTTCTTTAAACACTGATAAGTACATATGTACCACACATACATACATACTTTTTCTGCAGGGCGATGGAAACGGAAAATATTATGAAGTGGAACTACCACCTCATTTGCCTTAATAATCCAATATTTTTAAACATGTTTAGAATCTAGTTGTCTTTAAATTGGTTTACACCGCTACTGAATAACTCAATTTTCTCCTCTGCTTTTTCATATATAAGATTTAAGAAACATGGATTCTAAAATTCCTTTCAGCTTTCAATTTCTACAATTTTATTACTGTTAATAATGCCCATTTTCAATAGAAGGGGTGGTTTCATTCCCCTTGGGGTCCACATCGTGGCGCTGTGCAATGGGCTAAAAACCAGGAGACGGCAGAGGAAAATAAAAAAAGAAAAGGGAAGATAAACAACAAAATCGGAAAAAACGATCTCATTTTTATAATTTCTCTTACCTAGCAAAAATCATCATAGTACATCCCACTTCTAAGGGGGAAGCAAGCATAGGTTAGAATGACAACTGAGCTGATTTTCAACATAAAAATCGTTGCTCTGTGCATTTCGGGCTATGGGTTTTCTATCCATCAGGCTTGGGATGCCATTCTTCAGTGTTCACTTGCTATCCTGAAGCACCTAAAACTGTCTCAACTGGAAGGCCTGCTTCAGGAAGCAGGCACAAAACACTGGCTGGAACTTGGGGCTCTGAGTCTCAGTGTTGGCTCTGCCACTTATTTGCCGTAGGACTTTAGACAATTTACTTAACTCTTCAAAACCCCTGTTTGCTCAGAGCTGTAGAGGAATATATACCAAATGGTCAGCCTAAGGCCTGGTACAGAGTAGTGTTCAGTAAACGTTTACCTTAAAAAAAGGCAAACTGAGCCTGACCATTTGCAACTATTTTTGGAAGAAGTCAGTGTGAACTAATGACCTCATTGTTGTTTTTTTAATGAGGATCACTGAATCTGGTTTCCAAAGCTGCTTTGGGATGACTGTGCATATATACACACTACACGGCACAAACATAGTCATATGTATATATCATGTCTTACTTTCACCTTAGTTGCAGTAATGGAAGATTCTAGTACCTCAGAGATTGACAAGGAAGAGGAAGAACAAACCACTCAAGTCTCTCACTTGGCCACTGGTAAGTGTTCCCACGACTTGTTTATTTAGCATAAACACTTGATGTTTAACCTCCTAGTCAGTACATCCAATAGCCTTTTCCAGTCCTCATTATTTTTGACCTTTCTATTGGTCAGTCACTCCCTGTCCCTTTACTTAGCTGTCTCCCTGGCTTCCTTGACATACTCTGCCTGGTCCTCTTACTTTATTTTTGCGGTACGCGGGCCTCTCACTGCTGTGGCCTCTCCCGCTGCAGAGCACAGGCTCCGGACGCGCAGGCTCAGCGGCCATGGCTCACGGGCCCAGCCGCTCCGCGGCATGTGGGATCTTCACGGACCGGGGCGCGAACCCGCGCCCCCTGCATCGGCAGGCGTACTCTCAACCACTGCGCCACCAGGGAAGCCCCTGGTCCTCTTACTTTTGCTAACCACTCCTTCTCATGTCCGTTAGCTCATGTCCCTTCCTCTTCTGACTTCTTCTATGTAGATTTGATTTTACTTCTCCATCCTTGGTTATTGCCTTAATGCTTAAAGAGTTTTTCCATTCCCAAGACTGTTTCTGTTGCCACCAGCAGAAGATTTCCATACCTGCATTTCCAGAACATTCTCCAGAGCATTAGTCCCTGTTTCATTCCATTTCCCACACATCTCTGGCTGAATTTTCTGTCATCTTCTCAAACTCAACATGTCTAAAAACTGAACAGCACTTTTCCCCACAAAATCAGCTTGTCCAAAGCATCACATAGGCCCCAAACCTTGGTGACATCCTTCACTCTTGTGCACGTGTGTGTGTGTGGACACACACACACACACACGTAAAATCAATAGGCTCCCAAGGACTTTGGAGTCTTCTCTTTTAGGTATTTTGTCCACTATCACTGCCACGTCCCCGAGGCAGAGCCTCATCACGTCCTGCTGGAAGTATTGTAACTTTAGTTTCTCCCCTTGCTGTGCATTTTCAGCACTTGCTATCAAAACATCCCTTTGCACTCTTCACACCTATGTTCAGAAAACTGCTATGGTTCACAGTCCACAGCACGGAATGTGAGCCCTCAACCCTCCATAAGGTGCTCTCTACCACCTACCTCTGCAGTCCTGTCTCTATAAGGTCCTGACCAGAATACACATTTTTCTCTGAAAACTTCATCCTATTTTGATTGCCCTGCCCTTGTTTACCCTAACTGCCCTGATGAAAGGAAAAGTCCGCATCACTCCTCTCCTTACCCCTCCTTCAAGGCCAAGATCCTCACCGAACACTTTCCTGACCAACTCAGGCACCACTCCTGCCTCAGAATCCCTGAACACATCATTATATTAACACACGTGGGTCTAGAATTTGGCACAGATATCTTAATTCTGTTTGTTTCTATTAACTTGTTTGTTTGCATATATAGACAACTCTCCCGAAAACATAGGGATTGTGCCTCATGCAGCTCTAAGCACAATGTTCTATGCGTAGCTGACACTCCTCAATGGCTTGTTGGTTGAGATGACAGGGACCGTGAATGACATTTAGCAAAGTTGGAGCCCGTAGAATCAGAATTCTAGAAGGATCTTTAAGAGCTCATCTGGTTTATCTCCAGATGCCTTCATGGAGGACCGCATTTAACTTAGCCAAGATTAATGAAATTTCATTTTGTTTGCACAGTTTCACAAACTCCTTAACGATCTCTCTTGCTACTTAACTACACTTTGCTGAAAACTCATTCCTTACATCTAATTTGAATCCCCTGACTATAATTTAATATTCTCACATTTCCACTAGAAATGAAAAATAACTAGCTCGATATCTATGTAACTTAAAAACCTTTTTCAAATCATCCCGCACAATTGCTTTGTCTGTTTGTATCCCTGCTTGCTTGTTTTCAGAGAATAAATGACACGAATCTCTTTACTTTCAGGGTAAAGCTCTCTGTCGTCTCTTCCTCTCAGCTGTGTATTAGCCTCTACTATATTTTGCAAATGCTGTGTATATTCCTCAGTGACCAAAAAAAAAAAAAGAAAAAAAACAAGACGCCGAACTGTCTAAAATCCTTTCATTTTCCTTCTAGAAGCGAATCGTCAGTTTGTGGGACTGACGAGGAAGAAGAGCGGCATCCTGCTGCTGAGCCTCGTCTCCTTCCTCATTTTCATTCTCTTCATCATCGTCCAGCTCTTCATCATGAAGATTCGGAAAGCACATGTCATATGGAAAAAAGGTGAGTGGGCAGAGAACCTGACGGAGGCTACAAGATGCTCAAACAATTGGCCAGCCCAAAGGGAAATTCTGTCAAAGCTTTTCCATTCAATGCTGTACTATCTGAGTGTTGTCATTCAAATAAGCAACCGTTTGTTTTGCAGTAAACACAGGATGTGATTCTCCAGGAACTACAGTTACAGGATGCACGACCAAGAGAAACTAGAGTAGCTCCAGGAATTGGCATTAAACTGTGGAGGCTTCTACTCACAAAAAGACAGCAAATAGCATATTCATTCGTTCATTCAATAAGCATTCATTGAGCACCTGCTGTGTACCAGGCACTCTTCCAGGCACTGGGGACACATCTGCCAACAAGACAGACCAAGTCCCTGCTCTTGAGCAGCTCCTATTCTAGGAATGGTCAATCAAAGGTTGACTATAATAGACTGTTTTGGGTCCCATTCTTACACTGTAAGAATGCACTCAGCCTCCGTCAACCATACGTTAGTAATTTTCCCTAAGCATTCTGATTTAAAAGTTTATTTCATTGGAAACAAAAACAAAATTACTTAGCTAGCATGGAAGATATCTACTAAAATACAGACTCAACACATATCAGAAACAGAAGGGACCTTAGAAGTTACCCAGAATGACCATCTGCTGTGTTCATTCCCTAAATGTGTGCCAGGATTAAATCCCCTCTTTAATTCTGAGTGGTTACTTAGACCTGGGCTGTTCAATACAGTAGCCACAGTATGGCTAGTCAGCATATGAACTGTGGCTAGTTGCTCTTGAGAGGTGCTGTAAGGATAAAACACACACCCAACTTTGAAGACTCAGTACACACACACACACACACACACACACACACACACAAGAATACGTCTAATAATACTATATTGAATCTACTAGTTACATAAAACATATTCATTTCACCTGCTTCTTTTTACTCTTTTTACTTTTTTACCACTAGAAACTTTTAAATTACACGCGTGACTTGCATTCTGGTGATCTTGGACACTGCTGATTTAGCCACATACGGCTTGAAAACCTCTAGTAACAGAGAAATCATGATGTCCCGTGGCAAAATACTACATCTTTGAACGGCTGTGACCCTCTTAAAAGTGCCACTTCTCCTAGTTTAACATCTATGTCTCGAGATATTGAGATGCACTAACATTTTCATCATAAATATACCTAAACACAGGGTCTGGCTTTCCAGCTGTGTCTGCACAATAGGCAAATGCCATACTATTGTTTCGAAATCTCCCGTTGATACTTCGCCCCCACGCCTCTTTAAGGGCTACTGGAATTGTTTCTTCCCAAAAGACAGTACTTGATTCTAATCTGCGGTCATTTGACTTCCGCAGCTCTTATACTGCCTGGCACAGTGCCTGCAGGAATCATAGAGAATAAAAAATGATTTGTTGAACGAATGAGGACATGAGGTATGGGGGAGGGAGCGATAAGCCCACTATGGTATAAAAACAGGTGTGCTCTTACTCAAAACGTACAGCTCTGAATACAGAGGATGCTCTGTGCACCAGAAATCAATAACAATTTTCTCTTCCTGCAGAAAATGAAATTTCAGAGCACACTCTAGAAAGTTACAGATCGAGGTCAAATAATGAAGAAACATCATCCCAAGAGAATAATAGCCAAAGTAAGTCAACTATGTGACCTGAGATTTGAAAAATGAGGTTAACGTGTTGCCTTTAATGAGGAGAATAAAAATCAAAGTTTGATTTTTAGCACAAGAAAAAGCAAATCACATACATCATCTTGTAGAACTTGAGGAAATACTTCTTAAAAAACAAAAAGTAGCAGTTAAGTTCAGGTAGCTGGCCCCTTTGGGAAGCCATCCCTGAGTTCTCGCTGTCACACACAGGTAGAACCCTCCTGTGTGCCACAGTATCCTATATACACCTTTACAGTGAAGCACTTCCCACGCCAGACTCTCATGTTTGGTGTGTTAATTTAGCTACCACAGTACACCTCCAGGTGGTGAGCAACTGGATCTACTCTATGTGTACCCCCAGATCCTAGCCTGGGGCTTGGCACAGATGGAATGCTGGATAAATCTGCATTGAATAAATGAATATAAGGCTTAACTAATTCAAACAAATGTTTCAGGTCTTTTGGATGACTTCATTGCAATTCTTCAAGCAAAATATGAAAAGAAGAGTCTAAAAGGAGACTCTGTGTGTGTGTGTGTGTGTGTGTGTGTGTGTGTACTCTTGACAAAGATCCAGTAGAAAGAAGCTAGGAATATAGCAAAACAAGAATCTTACACCTTCCAACCACTGTTTCCTCCATGCAAATCAACTTATTCCACCTGCCAAAAGTTGCAAGAAAATGCAGTGAGCTTTGCCACTAGTTCCTATTGGTTTTACTGAGGCTTTGTAAGAAGCATTTCTTTTACAACACCTCTGGCTTTTTTTCTGGTTTTGACCTAGCAGGGTGTGAAACGGAAAGAAAGACTAGCTGTAGTAGCAGGAAGAGGGGCACAAGTGAGAGGTCTGTGCGAGACCTGGGTGTGGGAGGGGAAAATGTGTGTCAGCTGCATACAGGCTGTTGTAGCACAACGCGTGTTTCTATAACATCCATCTCCTCCCACAACTGGCAGGGGGAGAATGACGTCAGTATAACGTGTAATTGGGGTTGTTTCCTATGCCGATGCTCCCAGGCAAGGGCAACAGAAGAGTGGGAGCAGAATTATAACCTTTAGCAGGAAAAGAAAAGCCCTCAGCTCAGCTACTGAACAAGCAGAAGCCCTTGTAATTCACCTTTAAGAAAGTTTAAAATGAGTATCTATACAGAAGAAATGAGCACAACATTGTAAATCAACTATGCTTCAATAAAATTTAAAAAACAATTAAAAAAACAAAAGGAGCATGTGCACTCAGGACTCCCTCCCCAGAAAGGTCTGCCCCCACCCCGACTCCCTGGGGTGGGGTGGGGGGGCTTGCCACAGTTGTGGGAAGTTGTACTTTATCCTGGGTTCTGACCCCCGCTTCCATCCTCCTTCCCTCAGCACCCTCAAATCCAGCATTTCAACTCTATTGTTTTTGCTCACTTAAAAGCTACCTTCTGGAGCTGTTTCCAGACTCTGCGTACAGAGTTGCCTAGGCTTTCAGTGGGTCGCCCCAGTCCTCTTTTTCCCATAAGCCCTCTTACTTTCAGTATGAAATTATGCTAAAGGCAATGTATTGTTTTGTCCAGCGATACATATGTTATTTGATAGCAGAGATGTCTATATATTTTATTTCAGGTTTATGAGCATATAGTTTACATAAGAAGACATTTTAAAAATTAGACTATCACAGGGCGTTCAAGACCATGTTTACACATCAGTGAATTTCAGGTTCGATTTTTTTAACACATTAACATTCGGACCTACAAATACCACGTGCAGTCCACGTGTTTCAAATAAATGGGTGCAATGTTGTTCAAACTAAATGTTCGTGTTCGCTACGTTTTTCTTTCAGCTTCCCGCTCTAAGAGCTGCATGAACTACATCACACAGTTGTACTCAGAGGCAAAAACAAAGACGAAAGAAAAGGCACAACCTTCAAAATTCAAAGGAGAGCTCACTCATATACCAGAGAGCATCGTGTAGCGCTCATTGCAACAGGAAATAGGATTTCAGGGCAGCCTCATCATCACCTCAGTGGAGCAGCCTGTGGGAAGGAGCATAATTACCGTCACATGAAAAACAAAAAAAAAGTACTTTGAGTGCAATGCGAGATGGTGTCCTCCAAGTGTAATCTGCCCCGGACTCAGAGCAACAAATGAGGACTAACCCACGGACATAAAGCTTTGTAGTTAAAAAAAAAAAAAGTAAAAAGAAGAGAAAGAACCTATTATGCCTGATACTACTTCAGAGCAGGAGAATTCTACTAAACTTTGGGATCAGGGTCAATGTGACCAGCTAACATCTTACTGTAAAGGTAACAGGAGATATTAGATGCTGGGCTCTAGTGGAACTATTTTTAAAAATATTTTTTTGTCTTTCTTTCTGGTTTCCAAATAAAGAACTTCGGGATGAAAAGGACCCAAAGAAGGTCTCTAATCCTAGGAGCTTACTTTCAAGATGCACTTTAAGAAGCTGTAACCAGCCCATTCCCTGTCTGGGAGAAGTTATGCAAAACAATGAGTGAGTCAGATAAGCATGAAGGTCCCAAGACTGATGCCCCAAGACACAAGTGCTAGTTCAAGGCAGACCCAAAGTTTCCATTTGCTTCTACTTGTCTTGCTAAATCACAAGAGTTGACCTGGTAGGCAATGTTCTCCGGACGCGCAAGCTCAGCGGCCATGGCTCAGGGGCCCAGCCGCTCCGCGGCATGTGGGATCTTCCCGGACCGGGGCACGAACCCGTGTCCCCTGCATCGGCAGGCGGACTCTCAACCACTGCGCCACCGGGGAAGCCCCCTAGACAATGTTTTTAGCAGGACACTTCATTACAAAAACACGTGCAAAAGAAAATAATGAGTTGAATTTCCCAATTACTGACATAATAGATGCTTTTAAAAAATTATTTAATAAAGAGCAGAATATGTATTTGTGTTTCTAGTGGTTGTTCCAAGTCGTACTTCCTCCCTTCACTTTCACGTGTGAAAGTGACATGTGACATGTCTTCCCCCCCCCAACATTTATGACATTTCTCATTCTTTGGACCTGAATAAACTAATTCTAAAATAATACCACCTGCCCCCCCCCATTGCTCTACCACATGCGTAAAAATTATGAGTTTGTAATTTGTTACAGGGGCCAGATCCAGCCAGGCTGATTTTTTTCTCATGATACCATTTTTTTTTTAACAATCAAAAAATTACTGAAAGGCATGAGGATAGAACGAAACACTTTTCCCTCTAAACCACTGTAAGTTGACATGATGTTCTGTCACCCCACAAATGCTTTAGTGTGTGTTTCCTCCAAACAAGGACACCCACCCCTATAACAACAGCGCAACCCACAAAATCAGGAAATTAACATTGACTTTTTGTACTGCAGACCTCAGACTTCATCCATCTATCTCCGATTGTCCCAAACCTCCCAGGGGATCCAGTTCAGAATCACATGTTTCATTTTCATCCTATTCAGTTTGGCATACCGTGCCTTCCCTTTCAGGAGCTGGACATTTTTGAAGATTACAGGCCAGTTATCTTGTAGACCGTCCCTCAGTTTGGCCTTGTCTGATGGTTCCTCGTGGCTGGATTCAGGTTATGCAACTTTGACAGGACTATCACGTCAGGGATGTTTTGTTTGTCACATTGCATTTTATCGATCCCATTATTGATGATATCCACCTTGATCACTTGGTGAAGGTGGTGTCTACCAAACTTCTCCATTGTAAACTTACTCTTTTCTGCCTTCTAAGTCAATATTTTGTGGGGAGATGCTTCAAAACTATGTAAATATCCTGTTCCTCAACAAACTTTCAAGTTACCTGTTGACTGATACCTGTATGGACTCATGGTTTCCTCTGTTATTAAACAGGCTACCATCTGTCCCTACCCTATGCTAGTCACTGGGTTATACTCTGTGACTGTCAAATTATTCAGCTGCTAATTTGATGATCAAACTGTGGAAACAGGCTTTTGTGTCCTTCTTGTCCTCAAGCTTCGAGAACTTGCTTGCTTTCTGGTACAAAATATTCCAGGCTCATCTAAAACTTTTTCTGCCTCAGCCTTATAATCAGCCATTTCTCTAAGGATCCCTGGTTCCTTTTAGTGGAAAATGGTATTTAGAAGCCAAAATCCAGGGAATAGGTGTACTCATTGCTTCGGGGGCATCATTGTTTTCAAGTTATCTCAGTAGACAGAGCCAGGGAATATATGAGAATGCATACATACAAGTGTATATATATGTCCATGTATGGATATATTTAAATTTATCCATTGAAAACCATGTGTTTATTCTAGTTTTCCCCCTTTCTGTACTTGTAACTACCTTTTCTGAGAAATCCAGCTTTCATTATCCTTAACATAGTCACTGATTTGCTAAATCCCCTGTATGTGAGCATCTCCCATCTCTGCTACTATCCTGTTCTCCTTGAGGATGTCCTTCTCTTCATGCTCGAGTTCTGACTCCCCACTCTGTGCCCCCCACCTCTCCTTGTGGATGCTCTACTCACCAAGCATGGGCTCTGACCACCCCCACTGTCTGGAAGCCCTGGCCACACACTTAGTGTTGAATGGTAACCCTCCTCACCCACTCAGGCTCGGACCCTTCATGCTGGGCAGCCCTTCTAGGGGCACTGCCACCTCATAGGGCTGGGGCTCAGACACCCCTCTCCGGGCTTCCACATCTCCTCCACCAGCCCCCCCTGTGGATGCCTACTTTGTTAGACCCCGCCTAATGACTTCAGGACTGAATTGTTCTGGAAGAGAAGGGAAGTGGTGGAGTTAGAAGAAGGGAAATGAGCCAGATGTCCTGATTTCTAAGAGATTTTTAATGTACAAAGACATCAAGATGAGGCATGTCATTTATAGTTTTGTAGCAGCTCAGACAAATCATTCACCAAGCTATTAAACTGAAAACAACCCAGGGGAAAAACACATCCGCTTCAGCGATGGTGCTTGCCGTGGCTGATCAAACCACACTGCTGTATTGTGTTACTTTGAGTCTATGTTTGCAGGTTAATCCTCCCCGAGGATGTTCACTGCAACTGTTTCCATTGTTCCAGGGCCTTTTACTCAAGAGGCAAATGAATATGCCAACATTATAGTATTGATACCACGTGAAGCAGGGGTAAGCAAACTTAGCTGATTGTCAGATTTACCTGAGAGGATTTCAAAAACAGGGATTCCCAGGTTTGTCCTGAAAGATTGGTCTCAGCAGACCTAAAGGCAGAGCTTTGGAATCTGCATTTTTTTTTTTAAAGCTCCCTAGGTGATTCCAACCCTCCCTGACGTAGCACAAATCAAAAATTTTCAAAACATAGCTGAAGTTGAAATATTATCATTAAAGCTGAATTAGAAATAATATTTAGAAATATTATATTTTCCTGGAGGTAGAAGGACCTTATGAGTCATCCAGTCCTACCTGATGTAGAACTACACCCCAATCCACAGGCCAGACACATTCTGTGGACAAAAAATTGTCAACGTTCATGGTGCCCAGCCTATGGTAGTTTCTCCATGTATATTTGGCCAATAGCAGAGGGAAGACAGGTAAAAGAAAAACGACATTTGAAAGGACCTATTATGAGCCACTTTTTTTTTTATGAGCCACCTTATATAGGTAATCTAATTTAATCATCATAACATTCTTGCAAGGTAGGTATTATAATGCACGTTTGACACAAAAGAGCTGCTCTAAACTCTACAAAATGGCTCAGGAGACCGCCGAGAGCGTTTAACCAGGTAAGGAGAGAGCCCAGATGCTGATCTGGGTCTGTCTGGCTTCAATGCTATGCCCCTCCAACTGTTATACTAGGGTGACTCCAGGGGGACATTTAGGAAAACATGAGATGTTGGGTAGCTGTGCTCATTATCTTTCAATCGCCCCTCCTCACCCCCCCCCTTTCCTACCTGCCGGGTGCCCTGGGACATTGCCACTTCGGAAACATCAGCAGGCTGCCTTGCCCTCTCCCTGGCTTCCAGCTGGGGAATGTGGACTCCCAGAAGGCGAGCAGAGGATGTGTGTGCAAGATGGCTAGGAACTGACTGGGTCCCCCGACTGGAGGTCACATCTCCCATCAGGCAATTCTCTCTGTCTCTAGTTCGGGAATCTACTTGCTTCCCTCACTTCATCAAGCCTAGAGGGATCCTGCACTGTCTTCTGTGGTTCCCCCAAAGCTTTGGAAGGAGTTCACTTATTAAATCTCCTCAAATTGCCCAGTGTGAATGTATCACCTGTTTGCTGCAGAAACCCTAACCAATACAGTAGCTATATGTATCGATTTCTTGCATCTCAACAAATCTGAATCTAGTTTTATAGATAACCATAGAATATGATCATTAGGAGGGATCTTTGAGTTCATCTCAAGCATTTCCTAAAATTTTGAGGAATACTGGTGACCTAGAAATGTTAATGGATGCTCCGTGAAAAAAAAAAAAAGTTTTCTGGGGTCAAATAAGTTTGGAAAAGGTTGAACATTGTATCTCCCTCATAGAGATGATGCACAGCACAGTAAAGGCTCTGAAAATCTTCTTATAAAGGAATCTGTTTGGCTTTGTTTAACCCAGCAAAGATCAAACTCACTTAACCACATAAAGCAATTTGGGATGGTTGCCCACCCAATGACCATTGGCCAATGGCTTCCTCCTTTCTAGCAGATCTGTGATTTTGTTCTAGTATTCACCCCCCACTGTGTAGTCCTGTGCTTCAGGGGAGGCAGGCCTCCCCCCCAGCCATAAAGAAGAATCACGATTGGTTTGAATCAGCCATGGTTCCACTCCCCTTGCCAGTGGTCAGTTTCAGCTCAGGCACGTAAAACAATGCTGGCCATTGAGATAAAGAAGATGTGGTATATATACATATACAATGGAATACTATTCAGCCATAAAAAAGGAAATAATGCCGTTTGCAGCTACATGGATGGATCTAGAGATTATCATACTAAGTGAAACAAGTCAGAAAGAGAAAGACAAATACCATATGATATCACTTATATGTGGAATATAAAATATGATACAAATGAACTTATCTACAAAACAGACACAGACTCACAGACATAGAGAACAGACTTGTGGTTGCCAAGGGGGAGGGGAGTGGGGGAGGGATGGATTGGGAGTTTGGGATTAGCAGATGCAAACTATTATATACAAAATGTATAAACAACAAGGTCGTACTGTACAGCACAGGGAACTATATTCAATATCCTGGGATAAACCATAATGGAAAAGAATATGAGAAAGAATATATATATGTATAACTGAGTCACTTTGCTGTACAGCAGAAATTAACACAACATTGTAAATCAACTATACTTGAAAAAAATAAATAAAAAATAATAATGCTGGCCATTGAGACAGGAGGGGAAGTCCCTACAGGGCTTCTGGGAAAGATTTCTCTTAATGATAAAAAGAGACACTCAGAATGAAAACATCTTGCCTCCCCTATAATGTTGCCATAACAAGAAGTGATGCTTAGAACTGCCACAGCTATTTCCTCCCCATCAAGGAATCGTAGCTAATGTGGCGAGGATGCAATAGAAAAGAGACAGAGTACAACTAATCCTTGATGGCTTTGTTAAGCCGCTGAGTATTTCAGAACTCCTTGTTAAGTGAGGTAAAGATCCCTATGTTGTTATGTAAGCTGGGTGAATTGGGTTTTAAATTATTTCCAGCTTCTAAATGGAGCACCTTTTAAACTACAAAACAGTTGTTTTATGGAATATTATTGTTCTAACAAACAAAATTTGGGAAACACTGATTTTGAGCAATTCTTTTGTATTTTAGAAAGGGAACGGAGGCCCAGAGAGGTTTTGTCAGCTATCAAAGTCCACACAACTGATAAGTGAGACAGGATTAGAACCCTGGGCTCCTGCCTCCTAAGGAGACCAAAGTAGGATCTTGTCTCATTCCTTACATATAACTTAAGAGAGCGTTCCATGCTTACTTCTTTCTGCTCATTGGAAGATGGAGTTAAAGAATAACCAAGAAATCTCTATTTAATGATCCTTCTTAGTTTTACCTTTTGGAGATGAAGTCAGAAAGATACTTATTTTACTTCCTCTCAAATGACTCAAGAAAAACCAAACCAAAATTCTCTGGCTCCAAGCATCTCTCATTAGGTAAAAAGAACAGAGAGAAAAATCATACTAGCCAACAGACTAAGCACACATCAAGTAGAGAGTCTCCCCACAGAGGAAGAGGATGGTTTGAACTGCTGATCATTCACGAGGTCACTAATTTAACCCAACAACATAATCTCCTGTTACTTCCCCCGGCTGAAGTCATGGTAATTTGCTACATTTATAATGGGGTTTTGATCTAGATGAAATGCAGTTCTATTTTTACAGTGTTACACCTAAGAGAGAAGCGCTTTTCCTTCCTGTAATGCATTCATGAGCAAGTTTGTCATCATAGATCACTACTCTAGACCTGTTCAAATATGCTAATTTTCCCCTACCTTTTCTGCTCTACATCTTATTTTCAGACAGAAACAAACCAAAACTAAGGCAACAGCAACTTCTTATACTCTCCCCAAATGCCTCACAGTTTATTTATTTTTATTTTTATTTTTTGCGATACGCGGGCCTCTCACTCTCGTGGCCTCTCCCGTTGCGGAGCACAGGCTCCGGACGCGCAGGCTCAGCGGCCATGGCTCACGGGCCCAGCCGCTCCGCGGCATGTGGGATCTTCCCGGACCGGGGCACGAACCCGTGTGCCCTGCATCGGCAGGCGGACTCTAAACCACTGCGCCACCAGGGAAGCCCTCACAGTTTATTTTTTAAAAAGCTATCTTGCCTAATTGTAGAGAGACTAAACTTTGTGAGAGCACCTTGAAGTGACATTTATCATAAAAAATAATTCCGCCAGGTCTTTTGCAATCCCCTGAAACAATGGGTCACAATTTTTAATTAAGACAGGATGCCTCTTTTGAACCAGGCCCTAATTTGTGAAATAAAAATTGTGTCCCATTAGAAAAATACTAAAATCTGTGCCTTCCAAAGTGGTTTGTGGGAGACTAAGTCTCAGATGTCCAGATGAAATTTTCAAATTGTTACCCCCTTTGCTGGAGACAATAACTAAATATTACTCATTATTATTATTATTATTTTGGCAACGCCGTGGCTTGTGAGATCTTAATTCCCTGACCAGGGATCGAACCCAGGCCCTCAGCATTGAGACTGGACCCCCAGGGAATTCCCTAAATATTACTCTTTAAAACAGGGGATGCTCTCTTTCTTTTGCTTTTCCCTAATTCCTTATTCCTAAATTGTGTTTAGCTGGTATCGGTCATAGAATAACTTCCTGTATCTTCAGGTTCCTCATTTGTATAATGGGGATAACAATTGCCGCGACACAGAATTAGTGTAAGGACTAACTGAGATAAGAGAATACAGGCAAAGTGTCTAGTCCAGCATTAGACATGTGATAAGTACCTAACAAATGTTTATGTTTTTCTCCTCCACCTTAGATTCATTGTTTTCTCTTTGCACTAGTTTTAGACAATGGCATAGGGACCCCTGAGTCTGGGTCTACTTACTGAGAACATCCTGATAACTGGATAAACAGATTTTTAACTTTAAAGCTAATAAGGCAGAAAGGGGCTGCTACTGAAGAATGACTCACAGAAAGACCCAGTCAGACTGAAGACTTGTAATGAACTCTATCACCTCATCTCAAAATAAAATCAGTAGCAATTAGAAGCATATGTTTTAATACTGATGTAATAAAATAAAAATTTTATATGTGATAAAGATGGTATCTCAAATCAGTTGGAAAAGGTCAACATTTTACTAATTGGGCAGCCGTATCGAAAAAGGCAAAACTTGATAAACACATCATAAACCAAAAATGAAATTCAAATAGATGCAAGGTTTAAATATACAAATGAAACCATAGAAATACCAGGAAAAAAAATCGGTTAATTGTTCTATAACTTGGGAGTGGGATAAACTTCCCTTATGGTGACTCAAAATTCAAAAATAAGAGGGAGGAAGATCGATAAATTTGACTACATAAAAATAAATGCCTCTTGTGGCAAAAAAATAAATAAATAACAAATGACAAGCTGGGAAAAAAATATTTGCAACTAAGATCACAAACGGTAAAATCCCTAAATATAAAGAGCTTCTAAAAACTAAGAAGAAAAAAATCAATACTATGCCACCAAAAAGCAGCAAGGAAAAAAAAGGCAAATTTTTCTTAAACACATAAGAAATACATAACAAGGAAATGCAAAATTAAAACTGCTCTAAAATTCTATTTCGTATCGATCATATTGGCAAAAATCCAAGCACTTCACAATACACTTTGTTGCCTAGGCTGTAGGGAAACAAGCGCTCTCTTATGTTGCTGGTGGGAATGTAAAATCATAGAGCCTCTATGAAGGGGAATTTGTCAACATCTAACAAAATTACATTGGTACTTACCGTTTAAGCCAGCGATCCCACTTTTAGAAATCTAACCCAAAGGTAAATGGAAAAATTATAATTTGACATTATGAACAGATTTTTACCCACAATACTTCTGACAACAAATGTGTGGAGTTTCTTCCCCACACCAACCAATTCTCCAACTCTCTAGACACCAACTGGGTGTCCTGGAACGCAATTCACTTCTGACACTAACTACCTGGTCTTAGCATAGATTCCACAGGTTAAGGGCTCAGTCCCTCAGGACTGCCCCCACTTCAGGTGCCAATCACAGGTAGTAGATCCCTAGGTTACCCACAACTTGTGTCTGATTTAACTGCAAATTGGAGGTTCCCGTGACCCCCTCCTCAGGTTCAATTAATTTGCTAGAGTGGCTCACAGAACTCAGGGAAACACTTTACTATTACTGGTTTATTATAAAGGATGTTATAAATGATGCAAAGGAACAGCCAGACAGAGAGGCACATAGGGCAAGGTCTGGAAGAGTCCGAAGCACAGAAGCTTCAGTCCCCATGGAGTTGGGCTGTGCCACCCTCCTGGCACATGGCTGTGTTCACCAACCCAGAAGCTCAGTGAATGCCATCATTTAGGGGATTTTACGGAAGTTCCATTATGGAGGCATGATTGATTAAGTCATTGAGTGTTGGTGATTAGCTCAATACCCAGCTCCTCTACCCTCTCCTGAGGCTGGGGGTTGGGCTGAAAGTGCCAACCCTCTGATCACAGGGATGGTGCCTCTGGTAACCAGCCCTCATATCCCGAAGCTATCTAAGGGCCCAACCAAGAGTCACCTCATTAGCATAAACTCAAGGATGATTGAAAGAGGCTTATAATGAACAATAGAAGAGGCTCCCCTGACTCCTGTCACTCAAGAAACTATAAAAGGGTTTTATAAGCTCTTGTGTCGGGAACCCAGGACAAAACCCAAATATTATAATAAATGCTGCTTCTATCACTCTTATTCCTTAGGAAATTACAAGGGTTTTAGGAGTTCTGTACCAGGAACCATAATGAAGACCATAAATATACATATTTCTTATCACAATGTCACAGCTATTCATTGCAGCACATCTATAACAATTCAAGTAGCTATCAGTAAGGGGCCGGTTGGGCACATGGTGGGGTATTATACAACCATGAAAAGGAATGATGAGAAAGCTCATTACATGTGTCTATAGGGTGATCTCCAGGATATGTTATTGAGTGAAAAAAAAAAAAAAGCAAAGTGCAGAAGACAGCACATAGATTCCTTTAATCTGAGAAAAGGGGTGGGTTACAAATAAATAAACGATAAATAAATATGATCTTTTTTTTTAAAGGAAAGCTAAGCTAAAACTAATAAAAATTATTGCTTATATGAGCTGAGAGGGAACTGAGTGGAGGGGATGCAGTGAGAAGTTAGACTTCTCGAAATGTACCTGACTTTATAGTTTTGACTTTGGAACTATGTAAGTGATTTACATAATCACTTAAAAATTAAATCAAAAGTAAAAATTAATTTCTTTTTTAAAAAATGCCACACAGAGGGCTTCCCTGGTGGCGCCGTGGTTAAGAGTTCGCCTGCCGATGCAGGGGACACGGGTTCGTGCCCCGGTCCGGGAAGATCCCACATGCCGCGGAGCGGCTGGGCCCGTGAGCCATGGCCGCTGAGCCTGCGCTCCGCAATGGGAGAGGCCACAACAGTGAGAGGCCCACGTATTGCAAAAAAAAAAAAAAAAAATGCCACACAGAGACGAATTAGTTCAGCTTACTTTAAAATATACATTTGACTGTGTACACCAACAGGATATATCCTAATGACAAAAAGAACTGCAAACAAATCTTAAACTGGTTTCAGTAGTCATATTGTTAGTTACCACACCGGGACAGCCGCTTTGAAAGCATAATATATATTGTGTAGGATAAAGTGCATAATTAATTATGTTAATATCATTGGAACCACGATTTCCAGCACAAGAGAAAGAGATATAAATGTAAAATCAAATAAGTTAAAACCCTGTATTCTTAAATTTGAATTGAAAACAAAAGCATGCACTTATAATGTATTTTTCTCTTGGAAAAATAAATAAAAAAGTATTTTCTAGCTTTTCCCACTGAAATGACCTGGAGACAATTACCATTTCAGTAGCAATAAGCATCCTCGGTGCCCAGATTGTGGTCTCTAAATAACATTTAACTAAAACTACCCAAAGCTCCTTGAAGAAATGGCTAAATCCAGGTTGGGGCAAGAAACGTATAAGATGAGCCTGAAACATTTTATACCAGAAAGCAAGGAATTTATCAAAGACAAATCAGTTTTGGAGACTGCTCAGCCACCAACTCTTTAATCCGAAATTTAAAATACATTTGCAATATTTTGAAAAATCACTGTGCAACAAAAATAGCCACAAGTGCGTGAAAGGATGCTCAACATCATTAGTCATCAGGAAAATGCAAATCAAACCCGCAATGAGATAGAACTTCACACCCACAAGGATGGCTATCACAAAAAAAGACAGACAATAATAAATTTTGGAAAGGACATAGAGAAATTGGAACCCCCATAGATTACTAGTAGGAATGTAAAATGTCTCAGTCACTTTGGAAAACAGTCTGGAAGTTCCTCAAAAGTTCAACAGAGAGTTTCCGTATGCTCCAGCAATTCCACTCCTAGGTATATACCCAGGAGAACTGAAAACAAACTTCCACAATGGTAACTAGACTTATCATGGTGATCACTTTGAAATGTATGGAAATATTAAATCACTATGTTGTGTAACAGGAACTAACAGTGTTGTAGGTCAATTATGCTTCAAAAACAAATACACAAACTTATGCAAAAAGAGATCAGATTCGTGGTTATCAGAGGCAGGGGGTGGAGGGAGGCAGGATTAGATGAAGGTGGTCAAAAGGTACAAACTTCCAGTAATAAGATAAATAAGTACTAGGGATGTAATATACAATATGATAACTAAAATTAACACTACTATATGAAAGTTGTTAATAAATTAAGTCCTAAGAGTTCTCATCACAAGGAAAAGAAAACTTTTTCTCTTTCCTTAACTTTATATGAGATGATGGGTATTCACTAAACTTACTGTGGTCATCATTTCATGATATATGTAAGTCAAATCATTAAGCTGTACACCTTAAACTCCTACACTGCTGTATATGTCAGTTATATCTCAATAAAGCTGGAAGGAAAAAAAAAACTGCCTAAGGGAATAGGAAAAAAAGAAAGAACTGTCCACATAAAAACTGTACATGAATGTTCATAGCAGCATTATTCATAATAGTGAAAAGGTGGAAACAACACAAATGGCTATCAATGGTTGAATGGGTAAATAAAATATAGTATATTCATACAGGAAATATTATTTAGCAAAAAAGAGGGAATGAAGTACTGACACATGCTACAACATGGATGAACCTTGAAAACATTATGCTATGTGGAAAAAGCCAGACACACACACATAAACACATATTGTATGGTTCCATTTACGTGCAATGTCCAGAAGAGGCAAATCCATAGAGACAGAAAGTTGCCAAGGGCTGAGAAAATGGCAGGGAATGAGGAGTGACTGCTTTGGGAGAGATGTTCTGGAATTAGTTGTGATGATTGCACAGCTCTATAAATATACTAAAAACTACTGCATTGTGCGCTTTAAAGGGGTGAATTGTGTGGTATGTGAATTGTATCTCAATAAAGCTGTTATTTTAAAAAATCACTGTAGAATTTGTTTGGATCCTGATTCAAACCCACCAGTTATAAAAAGACACCTAGAAGACAGCCTGGGAAGTCTGAACACTGACTCAGTATTAAATGATATTAAGGAGTCGTTGTGAATTTTATTTCAGATGTGACAATGCTATTGCAATTATTTAAAAATTGTCTCTTAGGGAACTTCCCTGGTGGTGCAGTGGGTAAGACTCCATGCTCCCAATGCAGGGGCCCCGGGTTAGGTCCCTGGTCAGGGAACTAGATCCCACATGCATGCTGCAACTAAGGAGTCCGCATGCTGCAACTAAGAAGCCCACGTGCCGCAACAAAGATCCCGCGTGCTGCAACTGAGACCGGGCGCAGCCAAAATAAATATTTTTTAAAAATAAAAGAGACATCCTTACATGCTTACAGATGAAACCTCATAACAGCTGGGATTTACTTTTAAATAATCTGGTCGGAGTAGAGAACAGTATGTGTAGAAACAAGATTGCTCACAGATTGATCATTTTTGAAGCTGGACGAGGGCTACCTTTCTCTCTACTGTTGTATGTTCTTAAATTGCCATAATACAAACGTTTTAAAATTATTTTTAGAAAAGAAAACCAAGGAATCAAAACAAGAAGAAAGGCAATCGTTGATTATTTGTTAATTTGTATTCGTAAGAGCCATTATATGGGATCATCTTGTCCCTAAAGCTTCTGATCCCAGCAGGCAGAACTCCCCTCCCTCCATCCAGGCTTGCCCAGCACTCGACTAGTTCTCCTAGAACAGTGTTAGTGTTCCCTGCACATCTCCCTGTTGAACTGCATTTACACAGCTTCAGTCCTCTAAAATTCTCAAGACTGGTTATGCTAAATAAGTATATTTTTCTGGATGATTGAGAGTTTATCCCTTGAAATTTTAAACATTTTAATATTTTGGATAAAAATCTTTGTAAAATATATTACCTGATTTTTACCTTTCTAGTATTTATTAAACTGATCTATTTTATATGGGTTTTTAAAAAATTTAATCATTATGAAAATTAATCATGCTTGCTCTAATACCATGATTCTCACACAGGGTTTTCAGCTATGCGGTTGCTTGTTGCTTACACCAAAGGACCCCAGGTGGCTCTGGGTCTTTTTGAACATCTCTTATGTCATTTCTGTTCCTTTACTTGCTGGTACTGTCCTTTCTTTCTGTCCTCAGAGTGCCCTTCTCTCCTCATTCCTAATTTACTGCTCCTAATTTAACATATAAGTGAAGGAACCAGACATTTAAACTTGTTAGAGTTACAGAGAGTAACCACTTTCCGGCTATCCAAGACAATTTCAGGCCATACCTATTGCCTTATTTTATTTATTAATAGCATCTTTTTTAAATTTCTTGAATGTATTCTGGATTTTAATAATAAGTTATTTAATCATCCTAGTTATGTGCCGCATATGAGCATATCTCTAGAAAAAGGTCTGACGGGCTACACTTATCTACTCTCCATTCAAGTGCTGAAGTGTAAGGCATTGTGGCTTTTCCTCAATGTATACTGAGCATCTATTAGGTGTCATGGGCACAACTAGTCCTTGGTCTCTCAGAGCTTATAGTATAGTGAGGAGATGACAGAACCATTAACAGCTAATTATAAGTCAGTGCCATGCATGTGTCGGTACAAAGACAGAATCATGCACTTGGGTACCTTGTGGCCACAGACCAAGGGCCGTTAGTCTAGCGCAGGGTTTGTCAACCTCAGCACTACTGACATTTTTAACTGGATAATTTTTTGTTGTGGAGGCAGTCCTGTGTATTGTGGGATGTTTAACAGCGTTCCTGGCCTTTACCCACTAGATGCCAGTAGCACTCCCCTAAGTCATGACAATAGAAAATGTCTCCAGACATTGCCAAATGTTCTCTGGTGGACAGAACCACCCTGGGCTGAGAACTACCCTATTACTATTTTGATCATTTTTTGACGTGTTTTTCTCATTCTTCTTTGTGGTTTAGTTAGTTCAGCATCAGATTGCCAGTTCGATTCTGAACAGATGACATATGCAAAAGCACTTTGCAAACCCCGGGAAGTTGTTAATCATATGTAAATTATCATCATTATTACCATAATAATAATGCACTTTACAGCTTTATTTTGTTCATATGCAGAATTCTGCAGAACAGTGTATCTCTGTGCTGTTTATTAAACCACTGTCTCTCCGCTTCGAACGCACTCATGCACTCTGCTGTCATACGGGGGCAACTTCTGCAAACCTCTTTTCTCCTTGGCCAGTCACTCCTTGTTAGGCTCTGCCAGTAGGGGGCGGTAGAGGGACACTACACAGCTTGAAAAGGAAAAGGGACTGTTCCTCCCCTGCTTTTTCCTCTCAGAGTCGTCCTGACATATTTCTTCACCCCCGCAGCTCAGCCTGTTTCAGTAGCAGCAGTTGGCGCCAGTTTTCTCAGTGCTCCCAGAACCAGCTTCATCACACCTCTTAAAGACACCAGCACTCATCAGCTTGGAATTTCCTCCTCGTCCCAGCACTGGCCCCTTTCTTCCAGCTTCTAAATGTTGATCGTTACAAATTCTTCCCTGTATTCCCCCAGAAATAGTGGGGCGGGTAATTGTTTCCTGTAGCTACTATTCCCAGGATACCTGGGCTCCCTTTGCTACTTTTCAGTCAATAAATCTTCATATTAAATTATTTCCATTAAAATAACTGCTGGGCTTCCCTGGTGGCGCAGTGGTTGAGAGTCCGTCTGCCGATGCAGGGGACACGGGTTCGTGCCCCGGTCCGGGAAGATCCCACATGCCGCAGAGCGGCTAGACCCGTGAGCCATGGCCGCTGAGCCTGCGCGTCCGGAGCCTGTGCTCCGCAAAAGGAGAGGCCACAACAGTGAGAGGCCCGTGTACCGCAAAAACAAACAAACAAAGAAACAAACAAAAACTGCTGTGGCTTCTGTCTCCTGATTGGACCCTGACTGCCACCTGTGTTTATTATTCCAGCCTTTAGTGACTCTGAGTAAGAATAATCAGAACAGCCATTCCAGAAGAGGAAGGAGGAAAATCAAGTTCAGGGTATTCCATCCTCTGTGCGTGACTAGTCTCTGCAAGTAGCTGCTGGTTTGGTGGATTCCTGACTCATACGAACCACTCATTTTCAGACAAGCAGAATAAACTCTTTTCTGGATAATGCAGAAAATACTTGAAGAGTCTGAAGAACCATAGCATCAATTTCCACAGACCAGTAATGAGACAGTCAAAAAGTGTGAATGACTTAGCTCTGATTATATAACATATCCTGTTAGCTGCTATGAGGAATAAATCCTTCTGCGTGGAGTTTGTTTGCAGTTGCTCTGATGTTAACTGTATAATATGCTGGACAGAAAAACATCAATGCTTTCAGCAACCTTGCTTTCATTTCTTCAAGTAACATTGAGGTCCTGTTGTATACTCACAAGGTCCCTGCTGTCAAAAAATTTTTTAAAAAATCTAACTCTAATAAAAGGCAGAATAAAAAATGGTAAAATTGGACTTCCCTAGTGGCGCAGTGGTTAAGAATCTGCCTTTCAATGCAGGGGACACGGGTTTGAGCCCTGGTCCGGGAAGATCCTGCATGCTGTGGAGCAACTAAGCCCGTACGCTACAACTACTGAAGCCTGCATGCCTAGAGCCCGGCTCTGCAACAAGAGAAGCCACCGCAGTCAGAAGCCCACACACCACAACGAAGAGTAGCCCCCGCTCGCCACAACTAGAGAAAGCCCACGCGCAGCAACGAAGATCCAACGCAGCCAAAACAAACCAACCAATCAACAAACAAAAACCTGTTACTCATTTTATAAAAAATGGTAAAACTGAGTACTAAAGATATTTTCCAGTGCTCCACGTTTCCTGTCATTAGTGAGACAACTGGTATTGAAGAATTCTTGCCTCTTTGAATACAGTAATTCAAATCTGTTTGTGGTTTCAATGCTGTGTTAATATGAACATAATTCCCAACCATTCCTTCCTTTGAAGATTTTTTAACAGTGTAATATTCTACACATAC
The DNA here is from genome assembly GCF_059928025.1 of Delphinapterus leucas. Taxonomy (NCBI): domain Eukaryota; kingdom Metazoa; phylum Chordata; class Mammalia; order Artiodactyla; family Monodontidae; genus Delphinapterus; species Delphinapterus leucas. Next base: position 99,026,221 of record NC_143135.1, read on the forward strand.
ATAAATGTATAGCTTAATGAATTATAATAAAATGAATATCTATGTAACCAGCATTAAAAGTCATGAAATACGATCTCAAAGGCTATTTACAATGGCCAAGACATGGAAGCAACCAAAATGTCCATCACAGAGGAATGGATAAAGAAGATGTGGTAGGGCTTCCCTGGTGGTGCAGTGGTTGAGAGTCCGCCTGCCGATGCAGGGGACACGGGTTCGTGCCCCGGTCCGGGAAGATCCCGCAGGCCGCGGAGCGGCTGGGCCCGTGAACCATGGCCGCTGAGCCTGCACGTCCGGAGCCTGTGCTCCGCAACGGGAGAGGCCACAACAGTGAGAGGCCCGCGTAACACACACACACACACACACACACACAAAGAATATGTGGTACATATATACAATGGAACATCACTCAACCACAAAAAAGAATGAATTAATGCCATTTGCAGCAACATGGATGGGCCTAGAGATTATCATACTAAGTGAAGTAAGTCAGGCAGAGAAAGACAAATATCATATGATATCACTTATCCATGGAATCTAAAAAAATGATACTAATGAACTTATTTACAAAACAGAAATAGACTCACAGACTTAGAAAACAAACTTATGGGGAATTCCCTGGGGGTCCAGTGGTTAGGACTCAGTGTTTTCACCGCCAGGGCCGGGGTTTGATCCCTGATTGGGGAACTAAGATCCCACAAGCCATGTGGTGTGGCCAAAAAAAAAAAAAAGTAAAAAGAAAAAAGAAAACAAACTTATGGTTACCAAAGGGGAATGGTGGTGGGGAGGGATAAATTAGGAGTTTGGGAGTAACATATACACACTACTATATATAAAATAGATCAACAAGGACCTACTGTGTAGCACAGGAAACTATACTCAATATTTGGTAATAACCTATATGGGAAAAAAATCTGGAAAAGAATACATATATATATACATATATATGTAGGTACATATATATACGCAACTGAATCACTTTGCTGTACACCTGAAACTAACATAACATGGTAAATCAACTATACTTCAATTAAAAAATTAATTAATTAAAGAAAAGATGCCACTAATGAAAAAAGTTATTTCCAAATCAGTCAGAGGCCTCTTAGTCAATTCCAACTATATTTATTTCAATAAAATAAGGGAAGGTGGAAGAAAATTACTTTAAGTTTTTATAATGAAATTTGACCAGTAAATTAATAAATCACTGTTGAACTAAAAGTCAAAGGTGACAGCAAATAGATATTTTTAAAGATAATAGCATCAACCACAAGCATATGAAACAAAACTAGGATGTAGCTTTAATCAGTCATGCATTCCTGAGTCATAATCAAATCAAATAAAGCAAGCAATGTTGTAGGGTTCAATTATTTTACCATAATAAAGGTTTTAATTCCCTTGTCAAAAAAAATCTAACTCTAATAAAAAGCAGAATAAAAAATGGTAAAATTGAGTACTCAAGATTTTTCCAATTCTCTGTGTTTCCGATCATTAATGAGGCAACTGACATTGAAGAATTCCTGCCTCTCTGAAGTCAGTTATTCAAATCTATTTGTGGTTTTAATGCTGTGTTAATATGAATCTAATTCCCAACACTTCCTTTCTTTACACTTCTTTGAAGATTTTTTAAATAGTGTAATATTCTACACGTACATAAATGTATAGCTTAATCAATTGTTATAAAATGAATATCTATGTAACCAGCATTAAAAGTCAGGAAATACAATCTCAAAGGCACTCTTCCCTAAAAATCCCCACCCTGCCCTGCCCATCAGAACTGACCACAATCCTAACTTTATGAGAATCACTACTTTGGTTTTGTTTTCATAGTTTTCTTTACTAAGTGTGCATCCATAAACATAATACAGTTTAATTTTGCCTTTATAAATATTTATATACAAAATTATTTGGGTTTTTTTAAAACTCAATATTATCAATATATTTTTAAGATGCCTCTGTATCATTGCACACAGCTGTGTTTCATTCATTTTCGCTATTGTATAGTAGGTCAGTATATGGAATACTACAGTTTAATTATCTATTCTATTGATGGACATTAATGTTGATCCATCAATTGGATGGACATTTCAGTTATTTCCAGTTTGGTTGCCCAGAAGCACACACAGCTGTGGGGTAAATGCCTAAAGGTGAAATTGCTGAACCATAGGGTGTACACATTCTAGCTAATGTCAAGCCATTTTCCAAAGTGTCTGCAAGGCCTCACACTCCCGTCTGCAGTATATGGGGGGGTCTTTGCTCTCCCTCCTCTCCAACCCTGGGCGCTGTCAGATATTTTAACGCATGCCCAACTGGTGAGTATGGAGCTATATCCACGGTGGTCTTAATTTATCCGCTTCTGATTATTAATGAATTAAGCACCTTTTCAATCAACAACAGTTATTGGCCACTGGGTTTCTTTTGGGACATTCCTGTTCAAGTCATTTGCCCATTCTTTAACTGGATTCTTTGCCTTCTTAACTTGTTCTTCACGTTTCCTAGCAGTATGTGTTGCAAATATCTCCTCCCACTCGGTGCCCCGTCTTTCCTTGCATTACAACTTTGGAAAAGCCAGTGTGACCTGCGAGCAGCTTCTTCGAGAGCTCCCGGGGTCCTGGGAGCTCTCCCCTGGCCACCCTCATCACAACCGTTCCCACCCTCTCCACCAGGACAAGACAGGGCACCGAGTGATCGGGATGCTGGAGCCTGGACCGCACCGGCCCCGCCCCCCGGTGCGGCCCCACCCACGGCCGTGCTGGCCGAGCCGCGCGGGGTGGGCCCTGTTGGCCCCGGTCTCCAGGGCAGCGCCGGGCGACGCGGGGCGGGACTGGGAGGCGCCGGGCAGCCAGGTTGCGGAGGCGCTGAGGATGAGGGCCCGCCGGGGTCGCGGCAGCCAGGAACGCCGGGCAGGTGACAGGCGGGGTGGGCGGTGTGCCAGAGGAGGGGATTGGGAGGGGTGGGACTGGGAGTGGGGACGGCAGGAAACCTCTCGAGGAAACTGGATCTGGACGGGGCGAACTCAAAGGAGCCCGCGCCGGGGAGCACTTGGGACCCAGGCGGGAAGGGCAGACGGTGGCCGAGGCAGGGACGGGGCCCAGGTGACCGGGATCTGGAAAGACTTTGGCGCCCAGACTCCCAGAGCAGCCCTAGCGTGGGTTGATTAGACCGGTCCAGGGCATCAGACCCACCGGACCCATCACTTCCTGGGCCTTAAAATGCTCTTGGTTGCCCAGTCTTGTCCATCGGAGAAAAGGGGGGTGGAGAAAATAAACCCAACTCCCCTTTGGGCAGCTTCGGGCTTGTTCCAAAACAGGGCACCTTTTCCTCTACCACTCATCTTGGTAGGTGAGTCCTTAAAGCAGGGCTCCTTTTCACCTACAGAAGGAAATGTGTTTCTCCCAGTACTAATGGGCTAGGCCCAAGGTCTTGAAGGGACCCCTAGGGAATTAGCCGTTTCTTAGTGCCACCGGTTTATCCCTGTCTGTCTTGTTTATTTAGGAGATGTGTCAGCCCCTCTTGGTCAGAAATTTCAGTGAGAAACTTTGTGCCACTAGGCAGCCACATTCACTACATTTAAAAGGCCCGCTTTTAATTTATTTCAGCTATCAGCTTTTCCTACTTTAATCCCATGCTTTCATAAAATCACACCTTCCACAGACGACCCAACTTGGATGGTATCTGCCTTTGCTCTCTTCATAATCTCCCAAACTTCATTAATGACAAAAATTATATCTTCTTCTATGGACATTTTTAATTGATTAACTCCAAGAAATCCTAGTCCATGTATTTAAAAGAGAAATTGAAGGGACTGAATTATTTCATGAAGGAGCAATTCCAAATTGAAATATAATGATTATTTTAAGTTTTCTTTAAGATCCCAAGTACAGTGACTTGAACTCTTAAAGTAAGACTGGTGTTTATCACAAACTGTTTCAGTTAAAATGTGTTAGTATTTGAGGGATTTGACACTTTCTAAAAATATCCTAAAAGCAACAGTTGATCTGCTTATCAAAATTAAAATAATATGGTAGAATGAAATTCGTATTTTTAAAATAAGAGAATTAATACAGCAAACTGGTCTGTGCAGTTTGACAATAATATGTTAGTCTACCAACAGGGGGAACTTTGAATTAAAAAGAAAACCATAGATATTTAAATATCAGATGTATTTAAGTATGAATGTTACCTTTGGTCTGTTTTGTTTGTTAAGTTGCTTTCCTCCAAGGAGTTGAGGATGTTTCTTGGAAATATTAGCAACAAGGTCAACTAGGACTAGGAAGAAGGTCGTGTTATTTAATTAAAGAGAGGATTTGCCCAAAGAACAAGAGCAAGCCATTGAAACAAATTTTACAGTAATCTCTGATGAGAAAGGTTGTTTCTGTTACCTGACCTACAGAAAAACAACAACAACAAAAACAGCATAAAGGCAGTGAGATGGAAGACAGAGCAAATAGAAATGCCAAGTAGAGATGAAAGGAAGCACATCCAAAAACATCACTTCCTTTCAATCCTATGTGAACTCAAAGCATCCTTTCCGTAAACCATCTCGTGGGTCTTTATGACAGCCCTTTGAGACAGGGAGGGCTCACTTGGAATCATACTCTTAAGCTAGTTACAAGGGACCCGAGCTGTTATTCAGGCCAATCTTTCACCCACCCAGCATTCCCCACAACTGCATTCCGTTCAGGTAGGTGGACACCCAGCCTCTGCTATGAATCACTGAATGGCAGAATTCACAAGGCCACCAAATCTTTTGTTGAACAGTTTTAATCATTATCGTGGGTTTTTTGTTTTTTGTTTTTTCCTCTGAGCTGAGGTTGATCTCTATGTAATGTCCACCTAAATTACACATTCCTACCTAACAGCAATCTGGATATCAAAAAGTCTTCCAAATGATAGAGTCAGCCAATATAGGTTTAGGAGCAAAACAGCTTCCATCAGTTTTACAGTTCCAACTGTGGAAACCATACTCTACTTCTCTCCCTCTCCTTTATTTTCCAAAAGGCAGACCCTGAACCTGTTTTACTCTGTCCATAAATACTACTGAACATGGCATATTTATATCAGTGCCCTGGGTCTTGGAAATAATGCATTGAAGTACTGTCCCTAATTAGCCATTTCGCTTTGTCCGGGCTTATCTGTAACAGGCCCTTGGACGCTCAAAAAAGGAATCCAGTCATTAATTTTCTCAATAAAGCTGCATTTGATTACTCAGACTGTTTATGAGCTCTACATCAGATGTGTTTCTGTAGAGAGAAAAACATAACAGTTTTTCCAATAGACCTTTCTCATACACACAAAAGGGGGCATACAAAAGCCTGCAGGTAATAACAAGTTTCTCTTATTTAATTTTTTGATTAACATTGGCATTAAAGAGATTTCAGTAGTCACAGAGTAACATAAATATAATTTTTTTAGGCAAATTCTTTTGCGAACCACGACTTTAAACATTCAGCTGCTGCCATCCACAAGAGTATCCCTGTTCATTTTTGTTATTTTCTCAAGATGATTCATCGTAAATTAATTCCCAAGCTCTCTATTCAGTCTCCTGTTCATCACACCAACTTAAAGGTCCAGTCCACAGAGCCACCTTTTAAGAAAGAAGACTTACATTTGATTTCAAAAGACTCCTTGGAATCTGATTCAGAAAGCCTCACTCAAGAGATCAAGTCCCAGTCTAAACTTGAAGACCAAATTCAGGACAACGACATGGAGCCTGACAGCTTAGAGGAGGAGAACTTGAGTGAGACGGAAGAGGAAGCAAGCAGAAAAGCAGCTCAGAGAAACCTCCATACCCAAGATGCTGGTGCGAATAACAGGTAAGGAATTGGCTTGTGTAAGAAAACAGTGGGTTCCGAAATGCATTGTTAATTACTGGTACTGTCCCAAGTGAAAGTGAGGACAGGCTCTTGGTTTTCGTTTTTTTGTTTTTTGTTTTTAATTTTTATTTTATATTAGAGTACAGTTGATTTACAATGTTGTGTTAGTTTCAGGTGTACAACAAAGTGATTCAGTTACACACATACATATATCTGTTCTTTCTCAGATTCTTTTCTCGTATAGGTTATTACAGAATATTGAGCAGTGTTCCCTGTACAGTAGGTCCTTGTTGATTATGTTTTATACATAGTAGTGTGTACATGTTAATCCCAATCTCCTAATTTATCCCTCTCCCCAGCCTTTCCCCTTTGATAACCATAAGTTTATTTTTTAAGTCTGTGAGTCTGTTTCTGGACAGGCTGTTGTAATGGGCACCTTCATAGTGTGTGTGAGACAGGTCTCCAAGCAGCTAACGACAGCTCGGAGCCAAGATTTTTGTCACATTCATTTCTATTTTTTAAAACAACGCATAAGACGAGAATAGTTATTAATAATAAGGGCATTTGCCTTTCTTATGCTCCTTATTTCCTGTCCATATTCCAAGTGTCTCCACTGCTGTGACCTCACTTGGAGAAATCCCCGAAAGCCTGGTCTAGCAAAATGCCATGACTTGGAGCCAGGTGGTCTTGAGTTGGTCCAGGCACTGCCGTTTAGTGTATAATTTGAAACAAGTCCCTTCAGTCTTTCTCATCTGTCAAATGAGCCAGCCTGCTTCTCTCACAGGATTGCCATCACTATCAGTACAGTACGTTCTGGGGGTAGAAGCCTACCTGAGCTAGGGGAGGTCTACCTTCCCGGGCTTATATAATTACATAAAGATTTAATTTCTAATAATCAGTACTTATGCGGTATTAACTTTAGGCTAGAAGCCACCAAAACATCTAAGAGGATTTAAATGAGTACAATATTACTCAGTTTTAATGAAAATATAAATGACATGCTAGAGTACTGAAGTTAAAAGCTATTGATTAGACAGGGGTCTTGGGATGGTGGCAAAGTACAGAGCATCTGAAGCAGACCATATGGGTTCAAACTGTGCCACTGACTAGCTGTGTGACCTGGGCCAAGCCCAGTTAAACTCTTTGTGCCTCAGTTCCTCCTCAGTAAAAATGGGATAGTAATAATAGTTACCTCACAGACTTACAGTGAGGCGAAAATAAGTCTATGTATACATATATAAAAAGCGCTTCGAACAGTGACTATAAGTTCTATATGTGTTAGATGTTTCTTTAATTAGGGTTAAAGTAAATTGAGGAAAGTTTATTGGAAGGCCTAGAGCTTGGGCAGGCAGGGTTTTGGAGACTAGGTAAGATTTGGGAAAAAAAGAAGAGAATTAGAATGAATGTGTGTGGCACATTGAGCCCCACTTGATGGCAGAGGATTTGTTCTGAGTGTAGGGAAAGTAGACAGAGGAGGGGCCTGCTGACGGGGACTGTCGTGGAGTGCCCCCAGTCCACGCCGCGGGTAGGACGTGGAACACAGAACTCAAATGACGTGTCCCCAAGAATGCAGTCACAGCGAAGGGTTGTGTGGAGCCAGAATGAGAGCCGAGCCCTGAGTCTTTTTCTTCGTCTTTCCCTCTTTCTCTCTTTCACTGGAAATGTCAAGTTGAATCGAGCTCATTTGCTTCTTAGGGGATCTCACAGCGCAGTCCAGCAAATCCCCTACATACGAACCTTCAAGCTGCAAACTTTCAAGGACGCGAAGGTATCATAACCCTATTCCAGTACAGTACTCTACAGCCGACTGTGTTAGTTGGGCACCTAGGCTAACTTTGTTGGACTTAAGAACAAATTGGACTTAACGAACGCTCTCTTCGTATGTCCACTGTACAAGTGATAAATGCTATAACTGAGGTGCAGCCATAGAGCTGGGGGGCAAAAGAGGGGCTTAGGAAGGCTTTAACCAGCCAGCCGCCCCTGACTGGACTGGGTTGGGCACACCTGGAGGAGAAAGTGCAGGTTCCTGGGGAGGGCAGCGAGATGAAGCAGTGTGCAAGGGAGATTATTCTGCAAGCTGGTGCATTATGAATTAGAGGGTAAAAACACAGTGGACAAAGAGACTACCAGATGGTAATAATTACAATGACAGCAATAACAGTAATGACATCTCTTTCGAAAGGCCATCTCTTTTGAAGAATTTCACTCAATTCTTCATTGTAATCCTGCAAGAAAGTGCTGCTATTCCCAGTTTACAGATTAGGAAGATGAAGCTGGCAGAGATAAAGTCACCCAACGTCAGAGTGCTTTGTTATTGATGTTGAGGTGTTTTTTAAAATACTTTTTATTTTATTTATGTATTTTGGCTGCGCCGTGCAGCTTGCAGGATCTTAGTTCCCCAACCAGGGATTGAACCCGAGCCACAGCAGTGAAAGCACGAAAGCGCCAAGTCCTAAGCACTGGACCGCCAGGAAACTCCCTGAGTTTTTTAATCAAGAAAAAATTCTAACCTACAGAAAAGTACAGAGAAAAATACCATCTTACCCTTATTGCCATGTTTGTTTCAGATATATTTTTTAAAACATAAAATGCTAGATAGTTTCCTGGTTCCCCTTCTCAAATCCGTCCCTGTCTTCCTCTCAGAGATAACCAATACATCAATACATACTCTTTTTTTTTTTTTTTTGGCTGCACCACACGTTATGGGGGACCTTAGTTCCCTGACCAGGGATCAAACCCTCGCCCCCTGCAGTGGAAGCACAGAGTCTTAATCACTGGACTGCCAGGGAAGTCCCAACCCACATATACTCTTATATGAGTGTATATCCTTCGTAGCAATCTTTTATTCATTTACTTCATAGGTAATTTATGAATTAATTACTTCATAGGTAATTCTTTATGTTTATAAAGAACTGATAGGACTTGGTGACAGTTTAGAACTGGGGTTGGAAGGAACAAGAAAAGGCACAGATTACTTTAAGGTTCTAACAACAATAGCATTTATAGAATGCTTGTCCCGAGCCCATCCCTGTGCCAAACGCTTTACATGTATCATCTCATTTAATCCTTATGGCAGCCTCAACAGGTGGACACTATAATGCTCCCATCTTGAAGACTACAAATGAGGCTTAAAGAAACCAGTTATGTTATACCCATTTATTCCACCGGGTGGGTGGTGGAACGGAAAACTCCTGCAGTCTGACTCTATGCTTTAAACCAGGGGTCCCCAACCCCCCACCCCCACCCCGGGCCGCACAGCAGGAGGTGAGCGGCGGGCCAGCGAATGAAGCTTCATCTGCCGCCCCCCATCGCTCCCCATGACTCGCATTACCGCCTGAACCACACCCCCTCCCCAACCCCCACCCCCGTCCATGGAAAAATTGTCTTCCACGAAACCGGTCCCTGGTGCCAAAAAGGCTGGGGACCTTTAAACCATGTTTGTATTGTAGCTCTAATCTAGGAGAGTCATAGTCTCCTAGGTAATAAATGGTACTTTTATTTACTACGGGGGTGGGAGGGGCATCGGAAAAGAAATATCTTTTGTGGTGGATAGGTATTCTTGTCTGTACTTTTACGATGAAGAAACCAAGGCAAGGATCCATTACGTGACCTCATTTCTCCAATGTTGAGTTTTTCCTCTTTGAGTGGGGCTCAGAGACCTGACTTTAACCTTGCTTTTTACCCAAGGACAATGTAAATACCACTCAGTATATTTCAAAATAAAAAAACCGTACTTATACAAAGTCAAAAGCATCATTAGGGCCTTGGCCTTCTGATTCAGAGATCCTTAAATAATGGTATTTTCCTTGGACGGATTTGCCTTGGAAATCCTTAATGATGGACTATAATCCCCAGGGTTAGAATGGGTTACAGCCCTAGTAATTGCTTGGACTGTACTTCATACATTGAACATTTACAGGACCAGTTCTGTACTACAAAGGAAAGCTGAACTGAAGCATTTAGCCAAGTAATGCCTCAAAAATATCCTTCAGGCGAGTGTTTTGTTACTGGCCCCTTTTCTCTGCCTCACTTTAGCCTTGGAAACCTTTCTTAGGTGTATTGTTACTTGGATCTGAGTAGTTTACTAGCCATGAAATAGACAAATTGATCTCAGGCTCTCAGTATGAAATTCAAGAAGACTTTCATTTCTGTCAGGCAGATGGCATTCTGGGAATTGTAGTTCAAAATAATTAGTCAAAGCCTTGCCTTAAAACGGAAGAAGATCTCTTTCTTCTTGCTTTTATGGGCAACCGTTTTAAAAGCTGCCTGACAAAATCACTTGAGCCCTACTCTTGTGTTTTGATGTTACTAGAAGCTCCTCAAAGCAATTACTCCCTTGTTCCTCCGCAAAGTCAAGCCACAGTTCGATGTATATGGATTAGAGAAAACCTTTTACTTAATGGAAATTGGAGCAGCATTGACTGCAGTGAATGAATCAAGAGTGGAAAGAGGATCTTCATATGATAATCCTTAAACCCCACTCCAGAACTAGCCCCATGACACTCGGCACTCAGAAGAAAGAGATCAATGTAATTCCTAGAGCATTAGAGATAACCTCTTCAGCTCTGGGGCCTTCTGAAACCTCATATGTTAAAAAAAAAAACAAACCAGAAAGCAGCAGTACAGTAACTAGTATATGTGTTTGATAAGGTCTTATGTACAAAAATACTTCAATATAATTAGCTACCATTTGTAGGACTATTTGCTTGATATATATTATCTCATTTATCCTTACAAGAGGCTCTTAGATATCGGCATTATTATCCCCATTTTGCAGATAAGGAACCAAGGCCCTGAAAGTTGTGTAGGTGTACGTAGCTACTAAGTGGCAGAGCCAGAAATTTAACTGAATGAACTCTCTTTTAACATCAAAGTCTGAGCTTCTAATTATAAGTATCTAGATAGGTGATCAAGGGCTGATCTGATAAAGGATTCAGTTTTGCTCTCTAGCAAAAATTAAAGGTGTAACGACTTCAATATGGACTAAACTGAGGCCAGATTAAAATATGCATGTAATATTATAAATTTCAGTAAAGTAATACAAATTTATAAAGGATCCTGTGCCCTCAGAATACTATAAATATTAATGGCATTTTACTTTGGGCAGTGAGGTCATAGAGCCTATATTCGTCAGCAGCTCTCCTGGGAAACGGAATGTTTTCATTCACTGAGGTCTCTCTCATCACGTGGGAAGTGTAGCCTTCACAAGATCCCACATTCTGTCTCATAAACCACCGTGTGCCAGAAATTACTGGGTGGGAGACAGGTACAGTAAGGTATTCTTAGTTGAACTGAATTTCAGAATTGTCTGAAGGTAAGAAAAGGACTCAGGAATAATAATCTTCATTTTTATGGTGGTATATAATTTTTCCTCTCAAACACTTTCATATATAGTTGACTCTTGAACAAAATGGATTTGAACTGAGCGGGTTCACTCATAGAAGGATTTTTTCAATAAATAGTACTGCAGTAGTACAAAATCCATAATTGGTTGAATTAGCGGATGTGGAACCGTGGATACAGAGGGCCGGCTCTGGGACTTGAGCACCTGTGAAATTTGGTATCCCCTGCCTGTCCTGGACCCAATCACTCGCAGATACCAAGGGACCACTGTATGTTGTTTCCAATTAATAATACAAGAATCAAGTGAAATATTGAATGATGATTTCTAGGACTTCAGTAGCAGTATGGGATAAGCAAAACAGAAAGTGGGTAAAGGGAGACTTAGTAAAAACTAAAACTCAGTATTTTAATTTCCCCGACTGTTTTGTAGGACACACTGGATATATTTAAGCTGAGGGGAGATTACTTCCTCTCATAAGTGTTGTAGAGTTTTGTTTTGTTTTTTTTGCTCTGGTTGGGAGAGTAAATGTGACATTTGAGGCTAGATCTAATATTCTAGTATAACCAAGAACATTCTGAGAGCTTCCAGGAGTCAACTCTCATTCCTGTTAGTTTCTAGCAGCATTCATCCACGTTGATTTATACTGTCTTGATTAGGTAGATTTTCAGTTTCAGGCCATTGGCTGGCCAACCTCTTTCAAACACATTCTACTATACACCGAATTCTAGGGGTTTCACAGAGTATTTGGGGATAGCTACTAGCGTTTTGGTTATTTATTTCTGATCACGTGGGTATAGTCATAGCAGAGAGGTGACTTGTCGTAGGCATCATCATTGCTGTTTTTTTTAATATAAATTTATTTATTTATTTTTGGCTGCATTGGGTCTTCATTGCTGCACGTGGGCTTTCTCTAGTTGCGGCGAGCGGGGGCTACTCTTCGTTGCCGTGCTCAGGCTTCTCACTGTGGTGGCTTCAGTAGTTGTGGCACACAGGCCCAGTAGTTGTGGCACATGGGCTCAGTAGCTGTGGCATGGGCTCTAGGTGCGCAGGCTCAGTAGTTGTGGCGCACAGGCTTAGTTGCTCCGCGGCATGTGGGATCTTCCCAGATCAGGGCTCGAACCCTTGTCCCCTGCATTGGCAGGTGGATTCTTAACCACTGCGCCACCAGGGAAGCCCCATCATTGCTGTTTTATGCTCACTTGCTCACAAACTGTGCAGCAGTCAAACCCTGATGCACTCCTCAGAGCAGGCACGGTGCCATCGTGACAGACAAGCAGAGGAGGGAGTAAGGCGTGTGCCTGGGCATGAATTGTGTCTATCAGAGGCACAGTCCCCACCAGAAATGCTAAAGCCACTGTGACTCCTGGGATTTTATTGCCCTCGGAGATGACCACGAGTTCCTTTCTAGCTTATTTCCAAATGGGGATGCATTACTGTGTTAAAATAAGTAAATAAATAGTGAGTTTGAAACCTCACAAAGTGTAATTTAAATTTACATCACCTGCAATCCTGCAGGTTTATCAAGAGGATTAGGAAGGTTGTAACCAAGTAACTAAGGAGACAGTTTAATTCATGACCTCCACTGCATTCATCTGTTTCTGCTCCCTGACAAATGTGGAAATGGAGAAATCTTTGGTTTCTATAATTTTTAATGGATTGAATTTAAAATAAATGTTTTTTCCCCAACACTTATATACATTGCTGAGTTTCGCATGATAGGCCCAATTCAATTTAAAAATTCGTGAATTCTGAGAGCTGTTAGGACTCTTAAAGGTCAGTCTATTCCTTATTGTAAAAGGAGAAACCTGAGGCCTGGAGTGGATAACAAATTCACCCAAGTTCACACAGCTGCTCAGTGGCAAAATCTGGACCAGGACCCAGGTGTCAAGACCTGTCTAGTACTTTTTCCCATGAAGTCACAGCTACCTGGAAATTCTGTTGCTGTAAATATCTGGCATTTAAAATACAAGAGACTCTGTCTAAAGAAAGTGTATGCACCTGGACATGTTGTAAATCTGGGTCCCTGGCTTTTAGCCATTGTTTCTGGAGAATGAAAAGAATATCCAGGCCTTCCACAGAAAATGTCTGGCTTGAGCACTGTAAACTCTCACTGAACGAGAGGAATTATGTTTCTAAATAGGTTCTGTGTCACACAGCATTTCCCTCGTGAAGATGCAGCCTTTGTTTCACATAAGATAATGTTAATTAGAAACGAGGTACTAGAATTTTACATTGCAATTACTAACACGCCCTCTTAAGATAGTTTATTTTCATTTAACACTCAGATTGTCCTTGAATCAAGACTGGCACTAATAAGAACTTGGGGCAAATATCTGGTTATTTTGCAGCCATAAACCTGTTGTCAAAAAGAAAAAAAAAAGGGACTTTAGTTGGAATTATCTAAACTCTATAATTGCAGTAAATAAAATTCACCAGATAACAATCCAGTCCCTTCACTTGAGTGTGTTTCTAAAGACAGTCTTTGGCCTTTGGTTCATTAAACTACCTTTCTTCTATTAAGATGTTTAATATTTTTAGCAGAATAAATGCCTGCATTAAATGAAATTTTCTGGGTTGTAAATAGCCTCCCCAAAGCATTTCAGTAGACTTGTGGAACCATTTTATTTCGTACTTGCAAAAGTGATTTTTTTAATCCTTTGGATTTATTTACTTAAAAGCTGTTGATAAAAAGATTAAGATGAACACAGAACTCAGAAATCCTTGGAAACAATTGTCAGTTTTATAGCTCCTTAAAGAAGCATTAAAAACTTTACACTTAAAAAAAAAACACAAAAAACACTTTACACTTAAACAGAAATTGAATTTGCTGTTCATATGCATAAAAGATTTAATGGCATATAAATTGGGAATAATTGTTCTGTTTAAAAGGATTAAATTAAACCTAAATCAATAATAACATGTGCAGTTTCAATTTAACTGCCTACTTAAAGTGGCAAATAAATAACTGCTAAATGATTAATAGCAATGCTTTTATTCACCTCCTCGACAGGCAAAATGGCCAGTTATTGAATATTTTACTGTGAGTGCAAAGGATGTTCATTGTACTAGAAACATGCTCTAATTTTAGTAATTTTTTGATTGAATACTAAACTGAATATGAGGCTCTTCGTCAAATGGAGATTTGATTTTATTTGGACTGAGGTTGTCACAGTCATGCTCAAATATGGTCCATTAGAGCTAGCAGACAGGATGGCATACGCATATGAGACCACCCTCCCCTTCCTGTCTGCATCCATTTCTAACCTGGGCATCTGAAGGGCAGACCTGGCATCTGTTGTCTGAACGGCAACAAAAGCATTGTGTACTCGTTGTCTGTATAACCTTCCTGTCAAATGGGGAGGAAATGAGGTACGTGTTTTGTGTGCACAAGATTACTGATGAAGGAGCACTTCACACTCATTTTGTTCCAGTGTGTTGACCTGGACCACACAACACAATTGAGCTTCTCCGCACATAAGCTCAGAACAATGGGGTTCTTTAGTATCATGTTCTATTTCAACCATTAGATTTGTTTCTGTGAAGTATTACAGCTTTCCATGCTCGATAGTTTGCAAAACATAAACTCCCATTTGTCTCAACACATGGTTTCCATCAAAAAGGGAAGAAAGGGGGATGTTTTAAGACAATCATGGCAGGTGTACACGGTACAGTGTCATTAAAGCTCTTAGAAGAGCCACACTTTCCGATTCTCATCTTGTAAATACACATTATTAGAGTGTCTCTTCAAACGATTGGTTCAAAAACATCCTTCGCAGCCAGAGCAACTCATTATGTCTGATTTGTTTCAAACCCTTCTGTATTTTCCAGGTTTCACTTAAAATGTCCGTCTTTCCCAGGGCGTGTGAGATTGCTTCCGTGGGCATCTAAGCATGGCAATTTGCTGAGGCTGGAAATTACGGCTCTTTCTGAAGGTCTAAAGTAATTGAATTCTCCCAGTTTTATCTTCCTCATCATCTTCCAGCAGTTCTTAAAATATCTCATCATGTGGAAACACCGACATTTCTTAATCCCATTTCCTAAATTACAGTTCAAACAGACACTCCATGCTGCCTAGGTCGTGGTAAAAAAAAAAATTGGATTTTTAAAGATAAGTGTTCGTTCTTTCAGGCCACTAAGGTCCCACTTAGTGCATCACGAGACAACTTTGTGTCCTGGAAATAACTTAAGCCCTAGGGAGAGAAGAATCCCTTGAGATCTATCAGGAGGAAGCATGGTACACACCAGTGTTGTGTCCTGGTGACAGAACGCAACACACAGCGAGCAAAGACCAGTGATGGAGCTCGTTGGCATGTGCTTTTATAACCGGCCCTTCCTGGGACCTTCCTTACTCCATGCTGAGAGCATAGTTCTAAACATATATACGTATATAAATGTGCTTAATACTCTCAACGACTATGAGGTAGGCACTATTATTTTCTTTTTAGGTAGGTACTATTATTATCCTCATTTTATTGATGAGGAGCTGAAGCACAGAGAAGAACAATAACTTGCCCACACTTCCACGGTAACTGGTGGCACCAGGAATTGAGCGCAGGCAGTCTGATTCTAGGACCCTCGTCCTTTGACTTTCTACGGTACCATTTCTCAGAACCAAAATATTCCGTATCATTTATTCCATGAGACTGAGGGGTGTCTATAGCCCTGACTGTGGACATCATGCCATCATCAACTAATGCTAGTTAAGTCTGGTGACCAGTGTGAGTGCCAGTTTTCTTAGTATAACTGCAGAGATGGAAGTCAGAGACTCCATTTCCTTCAATCATCAAAGACTACCTAGTTGTTAAAAAGAGTGGGCATTCCTCGCTTATTGACTCTTGTGAGTTCATCATAGGGTCACAGAACAAGAGAGTTGGAATGAACTTTGAGATATCATCTAGCAATTGGATCTGGAAATAAGAGGTCAACATATTTTCATCGATAAACAAGGTCTGTCCTCCTAGTTTAAATGCCCATAACATTCTGTAGTTCTGTACTGTTGGTGCGTAAGATCCGTCCGCCTGTCTTCCTCACTCAGCAGCCAGTTCCATCCGCCTGTTTCCGTTTCACTCACCACTCATCTCCAGTGCCTAGTACTTGGGGAGCCACTCAGTACATATTTGTTGACCGGCCAACTGACTGACCGACCGATTCACTAACTCCCCTAAGGCAGGCCCTGCAACAACACCTACTTCACCACCACCTCTGGGATTGGCTGCGTGATACAGGGCGAGTTACTGGACAGGAGCCAGATCCCAGGGCCAACTGCCAGGGTCTATATCCTGGCTGCACCACGTATTAGCTCTGTGACCTTGGAAAAGTGACAGAAGCCTGTTTCTTCATCTATTAAATGGGCCTAATAATAGCACCTCCCCATAGGGTTGCCATAAGGAGAAAACTAGAGATCCACTGTAAGCTTTCCCTAGATCAGCACGTAGTAAGTAGTGTGTGCTCTGTGCCATCTTCCCGAAGCCAGCACTCTACAACCCACCCAGAAAAGCAGCAAGACAGTGGGCTCCAATAACGTGTGTGACTTTTAAAGGTTGCCAACCCCTGCTCTAAATAGTGCAGAGGACAGGGCTACCTGTTCTAAAACTTTGCCCCCAAAAACCATATGGCCTCTGTACATAATCCTTTCCAAAAACATCACTTTGCCTATCCAAAAGTATTTGTCTTACTATAACATCTTTGCTCGCTAATTAAATGATTTTTACTTAATTAAATAAATCCAAACTCTCAAGTTAATGCAGTTAAGCCAAATCCTTCACAGAGTTTACAAAGCCCTTCAAGATTTCACCTCTGCTTAACCCTGAGTTCTAATCCTCCCACCTTCCCTTTTATCCACGTAGAATTTGTTCTTTGAAAGCCCCATGTTCTCTCTCCCCTCCATTCCTTTTTACGTGTTGTTTCCTCAGCCTGGCTTACACTTCCTGCCCTTCTTAGCCTTCGGTCTCAGCTAAGCCATCACTTCCTTCAGAAGGCTGCCCTTTCCCCCAAGATGGGATTGGATGTCCCTCCCGAGCCCTGATGGCCACTCATCACTCTAATCACAAATAGCTCACTTCCTGGTCTGTATCCCCCTCACCGCTGTATCCCCCTAACTTAGTATGTGCTCAATAAATATAGAATCAGCCAGCGAGCAAATGCATGAGGAAAGTTAAATTCTGTCGAATCAAGTGAATGAATGAACGAGGAGAGTTAGACTCACTTTTTCCTTTCAATATATCATCGATACGGGAAATGGCATGTTTCTTCATTTCGAAAAATCTTTATATCTTTATTTACTTGAAGATGTACTTTCATCTTTTCTTCCCCATCTAAACAACCACTGCTGAACCTTATACTTAATGCAGCACAAGATAAGCCCTAAAATCATTCACTGATTTGGTCCAATGCAGGAAGTTTTTCTGCATGTTTAGGTTCTAGTTTACTGCTGTTGGTTTTTTTAAAAAATATCTAAAAAAAAAAAAAATAAAATAAAATAAATATCTAATGCTCAGTTATTGATTGAAGCATCACTTGTTGCCTCTTCTGCCCATAGCACAGGGTAGAGGTTAGGGAAGGAAGGATAACCCTCTGTCCCTGCTGCCCAGGACCTTAACCAGGTGAGAAGATACGGTTGCCATAGTGAAATAAGCACAAATACAGAACATGAAGTAAAGCTATATTGTCTCATTTTGATTTTATGCAACCTTGAGAAATAAACAGAACAAATATAATTGATCCCTACTTGCAGATGACAGAAACCAGCTCGGAGGTGACATGATTTGCCAGCTGATGCACAGATAGGTAGTGGCAAACCCAGAACTTAAGCCCAGGTCTGTCCAGTCCCAAATCTAGATTATGCCCTGCTGGCCCCCTCCCTGCCCCTGGGACACTACATGCCCAGTGACCCTTGGAGTCAAGTGAAAGGCAGGGCCCAAAACTCCTGTAAGTTCACATGAGGGGACATCACATGGAGAAACCTCCTCAAAGCCTCAGAGGCAGGCAGCCCTGTGGAGTTTCGGGAGCGGGGAGTTGCACGGTTTGATGTCAATTTCCTGACAAACGTGGACCATCTCCATTCAGGCACTTTGCTGGAGGAGAATATCATTTTTCTTCCCTTGGTGGAAAAGGAAGAGAAGCCTATCCCAAGAAGTTTTCTGTCTTAATATGCGAACTAAAAATTCAAAGTGACAAGGGGAATTCCCTGGCAGTCCAGCGGTTAGGACTCAGCGCTTTCACTACCGTGGCCCGGGTTCAATCCCCAGTCAGGGAACTAAGATCCCATCCCGCAAGCCTCGCAGCGCAGCCAAAAAAGCAAGACATAGGAGTTGGGGCTTTCTGCTCTAGTTTTTGCTTTACATCAAATCAAAGAACTCTAGGTCCACATTAAGAAGATTAAATTAACATTAGGGGCACCATTAGTTTGTTTACCCAGCATAAAATTATGTCCTCTATAAATGGGAATATCAAATAGCATAAAAAGCCCAGATGATTTACATTTTCTTTTTGATTAGAGGATTGCATCTACTGTACCAAGGAAGGAAAATCTCTCCCATTTAGCTTTTGAAGATCAAAGCAGCCACTAAATATGCCATATTACCAGCATTTTTTTTTTCTTTTTTGGTTAAGACTAGGAGGTACTTTGAAAATTGAGATCGTCATGGAGAAAAGGGAGGACTTTATTTGGGGTCATATGTACTGATTACAGACCAGTTCACTCCCCTCGGGCTGGACCCTGTGCTTAACCTTTTATTCAGATAGGGCTGTCTACAGCTTAAAGCTCACACTGACCTGTCTACTGAGTTTTGTGTACATAGACTTGACCAAGAGAGTACAAACTGAGAGCTTTCAGAGGCACCATCTGATTCCAAAAGTTAGGGATCTTTCTGTAGCACATTTGATAAAATCTACAAAGACGAAATGAAGTCACAAGTAAAAATCACTGATACAGGAGGATGAACCTATGTAGGTATTCAGTTGGGATAAGTCTTGCTTTCCTCCCACGAAAGGCTCAGACTGAGTCGTTGTTCAGGCAACAGTCGAATTTCCCTTCCCAGATAAACAGCTAAATGTGTAGATCACTAGCTAAGTGTGAAATCCATTTTATCTTCAGCAGCTTGGTACTTATTCAACTTATGGTGTGTCTTAAGTAACAGCATTCTTTGCATCAAGGCCATTTACTGGTTTAACATTATAGACATTTGTTTTCCAGCATATATAAATTAACCATCCCCCATTTTTAAAAAATCACTGAATTGTACACTTGATTTTTTAAAATTTTAAAAATAAATTTATTTATTTATTCATTTTTGACTGTGTTGGATCTTCGTTGCTGTGCACAGGCTTTGTCTAGTTGCAGCCAGTGGGGGTTATTCTTCATTGGGGTGCACGGGCTTCTCATTGTGGTGGCTTCTCTTGTTGCGGGGCACGGGCTTTAGGCATGAGGGCTCAGTAGTCATGGCTCGCGGGCTCTAGAGCACAGGCTTAGTAGTTGTGGCGCACGGGCTTAGTTGCTCCGCAGCATGTGGGATCTTCCCGGACCTGGACTCGAACCCGTGTCCCCTGCATTGGCAGGCGGATTCATAACCACTGCACCACCAAGGAAGTCCCCATCCCCCATTTTTATTCCATATTTCAATGAACTTAGGTAATTATGACTTTTTGCCCTTATGTGTAGTGTGTAGGTCTAATCTGAGCCTGGGATGTGTCTTTCCCATGTAGATAGTAAAAGGAAAAGTGTAGGAGAAAGATGGAGATTATTTCGAATAAGATGATCAGCTAAAGAGAATGAGTAAATCTGTTTGGATAAAGGACTTGACATTTCTTTTCTGCTTTGGGCAGTCAACAACCCATAGAAGACAAATACTCAGACCTGCGATATGACCCAAATTGGAAGAGGAAAAAAGAGGAGGGGAAGTTGTTGGCTGTGGAAGCATTGCCAGAGTCTGTGGACAGCTCTGCAGAAAATCTGACTTTGAATCCACTTTACCCTTCCAAGGAGACTTCGATGGAACTCTCAGGGGGGAAAGGTGAACAGAAGAAGAGCCCACCGAGCACAGCCTCCTTACTTGGGAGTGAATTTTTAAGCCCAAACTACGAGCATGGTGCCCATCGCAGCGGGCCGTTTTCAGTGCTGAGCAGCAGTGACCCGGAGGAGAAGTCCAGCAACCTCTCTCAGTACTTGAAGAGTTCAAGTTCACAGAGTGAGGTATTCCTGCCAGGATCACACGGCCCTCGGCGAAGGAAGTCCAAACAGTATTTTGTGGAAAAAAACAAACTGACCTTGGGATTACCCACTCCGAAAACAGACTCTTATCTTCAACTTCACAATAAAAAAAGGCGGGAAACTCACCCAGAACAGGTATGTAGCAGCTACTTAAAAATCCCTTCTGAGCACTAGACTGGAATTTGCCTTTGTTTGAAATGGCTAGGTATCACTTCCTTTGGGATGGTGACATCATTGTAACCACCTGGCTGAGTAAAATGAACTCCGTGTCCCTTGCCCCTCTTTGAAGAATCAAGGGAATTATTCCACAGTCTTAAGAGCAAAATAAAAGCCATCAATGGCTTACAGTGCTGTAATTCAATTATTATATTCAAAATGTTTCTATTCAAGGGACCGTAGAATTTTTTTTTAACTGTGTGCTCCATTAGATAAAATACAGGGCTGAGAGTCTGATTCCCTATGTTGGTTGCCTTTGTTCCCACTAAGGCACTGGTTTTCAACCCTATTAAATTCCTCCAGTACATTGGAGGTGCAATGACACACTCATATCAATAACAGCAGCTCACTTACAGAAGTGATTCTCAACTTAGATTCTGTGTACATATTGGGTGGTAGTGCAAGGAGGGCAGGATACAACATGAGTATTTTTTTTTTTATTATCCAGTCGATTCTATTATCTTTCTATTATCTTTCCAACTTCCACTGATAATCACTGTACAGTCTTTTATCCTGTGCAAATGATGTGATACCATTACAAACTTTAGTCTCCCCATCTATAAAATTGGAATAATAATAAGTGCCGTCCCTTTCTCATCTGATCGTTTTGAGGGTATATTCTATCCCAGATGATGGATTCAAAACCTGTTGGAAGGGGGCTTCCCTGGTGGCGCAGTGGTTGAGAGTCTGTCTGCCGATGCAGGGGACGCGGGTTCGTGCCCCGGTCTGGGAAGATCCCACATGCCGCGGAGCGGCTGGGCCCGTGAGCCATGGCTGCTGAGCCTGCGCGTCCGGAGCCTGTGCTCCGCAACGGGAGAGGCCACAACAGTAAGAGGCCTGCCTACCGCAAAAAAAAACTCAAAAAAAAAAAAACCTGTTGGAGGACTTCCCTGGTGGTCCAGTGGTTAAGACACCACGCTTCCACTGCAGGGGGCACAGGTTCGATCCCTGGTGGGGGAACTAAGATCCCGCATGCTGTGCGGCACGGCCAAAAAACAGAAAAAAACAAACAAAAAAAAGCCTGTTGGAGCCAGTAAACTTAGTTCTATTTCATGGGTGCACATAAAGATCACATCTGCCCACTTCCTAGTTGATATGTTTGTGAACATGGGAAAACTGGCTGGATCAGTGCATCCACCACCCTTATTGAGGAGACAACTTGAAATTCATCACCCACTAATGTGGGATCATTTTCAAATATGAAGGAGAGGTTATTACATTAAATAGGCAGGCCCTTAGACCTCTCCCAAATTCAAACTGATATTATGTAGAGTACTCTCACCTGTTCTAACCTGTAAGTATTTCCTGATAGAACAAGAGGGATAAGGTGGGTGAACATTTGTGATTTTTTCTTCTTAATTGAGAAACTCCTTATATGGTCTTAAAAGATTATGTCACATCCTTGCCTTTGTAACTAATAATAAAGGAATGGGTGTGTATATTTAGTTGATTATCAAAATGAATACTTAGCTGACTTCAAACAGAATTTTTAACATTTTTGACTCAGTTTTAGTTGTTAATGTACTTTTCCATAAAACTTCTGTGAAATTTTGAATTTTGCTTGGCTGCTCATTTTAAAATATAAATTCTATGAAAAATGTTTATAGCCAATAATTTCTCCTAGACTAGGACAATATTTTTCCTTTATTTTTAAATGTGTTCTCTCAAAAGAGAAGAGGCAAATAGGCCAAAAAAATTAGTTATATCTCTAATAATAAAAGTGAAAAAAGATTTATTATAAACTCTTTAATTGATTTTGTAATTGCTAATTTTTCTTAATAGTTATAACTTAATTTACAAACAATATCATGGTGTGTTGCCGGTGATTCCATAGCATAATTTTCTTCTCATTATGCCAAGGAGGAAACTTTAAAGCATTTTAGGCTTGCCCAGTCTTTAAGCTTGTGAATTATTCTTTGAAGTGGCCATTGACCTTGTCCACCACTTTCTCCAGGTTCAAATGTTTAAGGGCTGATTGCTAATTATATTCAAAATTGTTTCTTCACCATTTTCCAACCTATATTTCCTTCATTTTACTCCTATTCTTTTAAAAAAGGATACAAATTAGTTTGACCTTACAATGATAGAATGATAGGTATAACTTGT
Source organism: Delphinapterus leucas (assembly GCF_059928025.1). Lineage (NCBI taxonomy): Eukaryota > Metazoa > Chordata > Mammalia > Artiodactyla > Monodontidae > Delphinapterus > Delphinapterus leucas. The sequence continues at coordinate 99,048,905 of NC_143135.1, forward strand.
TTATTGAATTATAGTCAGTAGCATGGAATGTGTTCCTTTCAAATCGTTATTTATATATGCAGTATGTGCAGGTTTTTCTACCAGTGCAGGTTATATGTCCCCTGATGAGCAAGAACTATGCTTTGTATTTATTTTTAATCTTCATGGTAATTAGCCTAACACATTGTAAGGGCTCAGTAAGTACATGGGAAATGAAACGTGTCTGTCTTCCATCACCTCCAAACTATTTACCATCTCCTTCTCTTTACTGTGATTTGAAGTTTATGTGGGAGAAACGGTATTTCTAGAGCAGTGGTTTGAAATTCTGGCTGGAATTTAGATTCATCTGAGAAAAAAACCCAAAGTGATTCTCAGCTCTACCCAGACCAGTTTATGTATCTGGGTGAGATCCCGAGCATCAGTATTTTTTTAAAAGATCCTCAAGTGGTTCTAACATGAAGCCAGGTTTGAGAAGCATTGCTCCAGACTAGAGCAGTGGCTTTTGTCCTTGGCTTCACATTGGAATCACCTGGAAAATGAAAAGAATACTGGTTCCTTGGCCTGCAGCCCTGAAACTCTAATTTAAGTCATCTGGGGTACACCGTAAGCATGGGGAGCTTTCAAAGCTCCCCAGGTATTCCTAGTGTTCATTAAGACTGATCTAGAGCAGTGAGTCTCAAACATCAGAATCATCAGGAGGTCTTGTTCCTGGACCTAACCCAAGGATTTCTATTATCTTTAGAAAGATAATTTCTATTATCTTTCTGTTATCATGTAGGGGTAGGGTAGGGCCCAGGGATTTGAATTTTCTACATGGTTCCAGGGGACGCCACTTCTGCTACCAGGCCAACACTTTAAGAACCACTGATCCTTTTTTCCCTCAAACTTTAAGATACTTAAGAACGCCCTGAGGATCTCGTTAAAATACAGATTTTGATCCAGTAAATCTGGGGTGAGACTCAACAGTCTGCATTTCTATCAAGCTCCGAGGTGATGCCAAGGCAGTTGGTGCTTGGACCACACAGAAAGAACATAAAGGGTTTTTCAGAAACCTACAGTAACAATTGTGTAAGTCAGTACCCATTGACCCTTGATGTTTGCAATGGCTGATCGGATTGCTGTGTTGATTTGCGGGGTGGGAGGTAAGAAGTTGGGGTGGCAGGTTTGGAGGCTGTTTTATATTAAGCAGCATCCATCTGGAAGGTTTTCATATTTGAAAGTCTGTTTTCCCCTACTCATTTCTTTGAAAGAGATGACAAATATCTTAAAACTAGAAATACTGAAAGGATACATGACCTCTGTTGTTCAATGAATGAATAAATGTCAATTACCATTACATGGCCAAGAAAACCCAGCTTTTTAATATATCATTTTGTTGCAAGCCTCCATGCCCAGTTGAATCAGACAGGGTCTTAAGCAGTGTATTGTATTTGGGAAGATTTGAAAGTCTAAGAAGTTCACAACATCCCAGTAAAAAATGTGAACCTTTTTTAAAAAAAAAAAAAAAACTTGAAAAGTTCACATTAAAAAAAACAGGCAAGAATAATAAAGTAGGGATTTCCCTGGTGGCGCAGTGGTTAAGAATCTGCCTGCCAATGCAGGGGACATGGGTTCGAGCCCTGTTCCGGGAAGATCCCACATGCTGCAGAGCAACTAAGCCCATATGCCACAACTACTAAGCCTGGGCTCTAGAGCCCGTGAGTCACAACTACTGAGCCTGCATGCCACAACTACTGAGCCTGCATGCCACAACTACTGAAGCCCGCTTGCCTAGAGCCCGTGCTCCACAACAAGAGAAGCCACTGCAATGAGAAACCCGCACACCACAAGGAAGAGTAACCCCCGCTCGCCGCAACTAGAGAAAGCCCACATGCAGCAATGAAGACCCAATGCAGCCAAAAATAAATAAAATAAAATAAATTTAAAAAAAAAAAGAATGGTAAAGCAAGCTCTGGAAATTAAGAGTCATGAGAGAATCTAGCCCCACTAGATAACAGAGTATATTTTAAGCCTCATTAATTAAATAGTAGGGTAATATTTAATGCATATACAGACAGAAAAATAGAAGAAAAGAATAGAAAGTCTAGAAATAGAACCAAATTAGTGTGAGAATACATGATCTGATATTGTGATTTGATAAAGGTAGGACCCGATTTGAGGTCCAAAATCTACGAAAGGCTGATAGATTTGACTACAGTTGACCCTTGGACAACATGGGTTTGATCTGTACAGGTCCACTTATTTGTGGATTATTTAAAAAATACGTACTACAGTACTACACGATCTTTAGTTGGTTGAATTCACAAATACAGAACTACAGATATGGAGGGCTGACTGTAAAGTTATACATAGATTTTCAACTGCGTGGAGGGTCAGTGCCCCTAACCCCCACTTTGTTTGGGTCAACTGTACATAAATATCAAAAGCTTCTGCAAGAAAAAAGGCATAAGAAAGCCAAAATATAAAGAACTAGAAAAAATATTTCTAATTCATATCACAGCCAAAACACTAATAGCTCTCATATATAAAGAGCTCCTAGAAATCAATAAGAAAAAGACCAATATCCCAATATAAAAATTCACAAAAGATATGAATAGATAATTCACAGAAAAGTTAATACATATGGCTATTAAACATATGAAAAGATATTCAACTTTGGTCATTATAAGAGAAATCCAAATTAATACTACATTGGGATTCCATTTTTCATCTATAATTAAACCAACAAAATTCCCAGTTTTTGCCCAGTTTACCTCTGGGCAAAAAAGTACAGTCAAGCTGATGAGAGAATAAATTGGATTAACTAGTATGGGGGACAATTTGTTAATATCTACTTAACATACAAATACTACACACACTCCTTGAGAAAGCAAAGCTTAATGGCCAAGAGTATAGGCTTTCAAGCCAGGTTGGTTGACACTGACACCTGCTAGCCATCTGACCTTGGGCAGGTTGCTTAACCTCTCTGTGCCTCAGTAACCTCATCTTTAAAATGGAGATAATACTAGTACCTTCCTCAAAGGATTATTAAGAAGATTAAATGAGTTAATATATGGAGAGTGCTTAAATCAATGCCTGGCTTATAGCGAGCCCTATATACATGTTAGTAATTATTATTTTTTAAATTGACCCAACATCTTCCACTCCCAGGAATGTATCCTAGTTATATGTGTGCAGTTTTGAAATAACCCTTGAACAAAATCATTCATTTCGTCCTCATTTCTAATAGCAAAAGATTAGAAAGTACCCAGATGTCTATATATGGGGAATGTGTAATAAATTATAGTATATTCATATAACAGAGTACTGTAGCTATTAAAAAAATGAGATGTTCCTCATGAACCATTATGGATGGACAACATATCAGGATTTATTATTACTAACAGAGAAGCTAAAGTTGTATAAAAGTGTATACAGGGGCTTCCCTGGTGGCGCAGTGGCTGAGAGTCCACCTGCCGATGCAGGGGACACGGGTTCGTGCCCCGGTCTGGGAAGATCCCACATGCCGCGGAGTGGCTGGGCCCATGAGCCATGGCCGCTGAGCCTGCGCATCCGGAGCCTGTGCTCCGCAACGGGAGAGGCCACAACAGTGAGAGGCCCGCGTACCGCAAAAACAAACAAAAAAAACTGCAGTGAGGTACCACCTCACCCTGGTCAGAATGGCCATCACTAAAAAGTCTACAAATAGCAAATGCTAGAGAGAGTGTGGAGAAAAGGGAACCCTCCTACACTTCTGGTGGGAATGTAAGTTGGTGCAGCCACTGGGGAAAACAGTATGTAGGTTCCTCAGAAAACTAAAACAGAATTACCGTATGTTCCAGCAATCCCACTCCTGGGCATATATCCAGACAAAACTATAATTCAAAAAGATACATGCACCCCTACTTTCACAGCAGCACTATTCACAATAGCCGAGACATGGAAACAATCTTCATCGACAGATGAATGGATAAGGAAGAGGTAATACATATATACAATGAAATACTGCTCAGCCATAAAAAAGAACAGAATAATGCCACATTTGCAGCAACATGATACAACTAGAGATTATCATACTAAGTGAAGTAAGCCAGAAACAGAAAGACAAATACCATATGGTATCACTTATATGTGAAATCTAAAATGTGACACAAATGAACTTATTTACGGAAACAGACTCACAGACACAGCAAACAAACTTATGGTTACCAAAGGGGAAAGGGGGTGGGAGAGGGATAAATTAGGAGTTTAGGATTACCAGATACCAACTACTACATATAAAATAAACAACAAGGTCCTACTGTATAGCACAGGGAACTATTGGATTGGCCAAAAGGTTTGTTCTGTGTTTTCTGTAAGATGGCTGTAGTAGGGCTTCCCTGGTGGCGCAGTGGTTGAGAGTCTGCCTGCTGATGCAGGGGACACAGGTTCGTGCCCCGGTCCGGGAAGATTCCACATGCCGCGGAGCGGCTAGGCCCGTGAGCCATGGCCGCTGAGCCTGCGCGTCCAGAGCCTGTGCTCTGCAATGTGAGAGGCCCGTGTACCGCAAAAAAAAAAAAAAAAAAAAAAAAGTGAGAAAAGATACATAGGTGGTTAATTGTAAGAGGGTGGAGGGGGAGTAGGGTGGGAGCAAAACTTTTCACTTTATACCTTTCCATATCTCTTAGTTTTGAACCACGCCTATGTGTTTAGAATGTACAGTGTTTTGTAGGAACCCTGGTAACTTTACAGCCCCCTGATTGCTCAGGGTCACCTGAATTGCACTTTTGCTTGAAAATAATGGCTCAGAGTAGAACCACTAATTTTTAAATTCAATCTCTCCACAATCATTTCACCATTTTTCATAGATCTGTTAATCTCACATTAAAATGCACTGGAAAAATCACGTTTGAATACATTGCAAAATCTTAGTCACGTGATGTGTGAGGCAAGGAACTGATGTAAAAACCAACACACGCTAGACGGCACATAAGTATCACAGTCGGCCGATAACTTTGCTGGTGAATATTCAGTGCTTACTTTTATTTATGATTTGTTTCATAACCATAAGTATTTGTCTGAAACTCACTAGAATTTGAGTCAATTTATGATCTACCATTAAAGGAAATTGTCTCTTCAACAATGAGCTACCTTTTTTTGTTGTTGTTTTTGGCTGTGTTTGGGCCTTCGTTGCTGCCTGCAGGCTTTCTCTAGTTGTGGTGAGCGGGGGCAACTCTTCATTGCGGTGTGCGGGCTTCTCATTGCGGTGGCTTCTCTTGTTGCGGAGTACGGGCTCTAGGCATGTGGGCTTCAGTAGTTGTGGCACGTGGTCTCAATAGTTGTGGTTCGTGGCTGTAGAGCACAGGCTCAGTAGTTGTGGCGCACGGGCTTAGTTGCTCCGCGGCACGTGGGATCTTCCTGGACCAGGGCTCGAACCTGTGTCCCCTGCATTGGCAGGCGGATTCTTATCCACTGCACCACCAGGGAAGTCCTGAGCTACCTTTCTATCTTGATTCTAATGTGACTTTGAAGGCTGATGAAGGCGAGACTTAGTACAGACTCAGAAAGGAGCAGTAAGTGCTTTATACATGTTATTCTGGTTTTTTCCTTGAAATTTCTTAAAGAAATTACAGATACTTTGCAGTGTGCATATTCAATTAGCTATGGCCTTCTAAACAATATAAAGTCCTATATAGAATCCACTACCCATTCTGAGCATCAGCACATCTTTGAGACTGTTGCTGGGGCAGCAGGTAACTCAGCCAACAAGCATTTATTGAGCAACAGTGCGTGCTAGGTACTCTTCTTAGTGCTAGGGATGTAACAGAAAACAAGACATGCAGAGCCCGGCCTTCAAGGGACTTACATCCAGTCAGGTGACAGGAAACATGTAACAAAATAACTTCAGGAAGGGATAAACATCTCAAAGGATACTGAATCAACTTTCTTTAATAAAGTAATGAGCAGGGTGTAACTGGGATGTTTAGCGAGGTACTTGGGGAAGGGCTCTCTGAGGAGATATCATTTGAGTTGAGACGTGAATGGATGAAAGAGAAAAGACTGTGTAAGCCCTGGGACCCCAGCCTTGGAAGCAGCATTCTCTCCTAGGGGGCAACACAATATAGTGGGAGAAGAGATGAAACTGAAACAGAACACTGGTTTGGGAGTCAGACTATCATGGGTTAAATGCTGGCTTTTCTGTGTACTAGGTGGTACCACCAACTAGATATTTGAGCAAGTGACTCTTCAAACCTTATCTTCTTCATCTATTGTATGGGGTCCATTTCTGCCTTGGAGGGCTATTGGAAGAGCTTATACAAAGCTCCTGACACGTGGCAGACACTCAGTGAAGGGAAGCTGTTATTACCACTGGTCATCCCTTAAGCCACGAGAAAGGAATCCACCCCGGGAATAGGTTCTCCTGAGCAGCTTTTTTTCTTTTTCAGGCTACAGTGTCTCAAAATGAAAGGGACGTGACTGCAGCTAGAATAAGAACAGAGTGTTGTCAAAAGAATAACATCTGTAGGCTCTTGCAGCCCATTCTATGATGTGACTCCCAAAAGACTGTACACAACGGGGGTGGACACACCTCACACTCACCATGCTGTCTCCTGAGGGTCCCCAGTCAATCAAACACTGCCCCATGGATTATAGGACCCTACAGTCTTGTACCCAACTTGTTGGCAATATTTCTTTAATAGTTGCCTTTGGTCTCAGTTGTATTTCAAATATTTACACTTGGTGATAAGGAACATATGAATATTTGACACTTTGGTTTTGAAGTGCAATTTCACATCATAACTCTTTCAAATCTATCTTCTCCACTTCCTTCACAAATGTTCTTCTTAGATACAAATCTGATCATATCAATCTCCTGCTTAATGAGAGGCCCTGTTGATTTCAAGATAAAATTCTGACTCTCAGAGTGGTACTCGAGGCCCTTTGTGACCTGGCTCCTTCCTGCCATTTTAGCCTCATCCTTTGTAACTCCTCCGTTGCATCCTATGCTCCAGTCGTACTCCGGGAACTCACAGCTCCCAGAACCCAGTGTTTCCCCTGGGCCTCTGTCCAGGCTGATGGATTACTTTTCCCTGTCTTGTTTGCTTGGGAAAATCTCAGCCTCCTTCTGAGATTCAACTCAAAGTCCCCTATCTTTATGAAGACTCTCTGAGTTCCTCCCTCATCCTTGAACATCCACTGTAGAATCCATAACACCACACTGCACTATTTAGTGTACGTGTCTGTATGTCTTTACATGACTCTGAGCTCCTAAAGGCTCATCTCTGAACTCCTGAGCCTGGCATACAGTAAGCACTTTCTACATCTTTGATGAAGGAATGTGATTTTTAAATAGTTTTGGGGGGGTTTCCGAATTTTACCACTTTCAAAATGAAAAAATAAAAAAGACTAACGAGCTTGTGCTCTTGACTTAAATAATGGAATTTGGCATTGAAAGACCAGATTTGAGCCCCGTTATTATTAGAGCCAATTATTACCTTTGGTAAATACAAAAAAAACCTTGCTGAGCTTTGTTTTTCCCCATCAGAGTGAGGTTACAAATGTTTGCCTTCTTCTACAGACCCAGGATTATTGAGATGCCCAAATAAGATGCTGTATGTGAACACTTTGCATAGTCATATAGCCCTGTATAAATATGTTATATTTATTATTGAACATTTGATTTGAAATTAGTCTCCTATTGGATAAGATTAATATCGAAGTGATGTGACACTCTCCTTTTCCATGGTTTTAAATTTCATGGTTTGTGAAACTTTTGGTTGTCTATAAAATTAAACTTTACCTTTATTTAAATTACGATCATCTTTTTCTAATTATGTTTGGTTAGAAACACAGAATTCTTTTTTACAGAATTCCTCTAGTCTGATGGTGTTTTTGAGTCCCATATCTCATATTATACTCATTAGAAATATGCTTCTACAGAGTAGGTACTCTGGGTATGTTCATTGATTGACCTTTTGTTTTTTATTTTGCCCTGTGCAACCACAACAAGAACACTTACTTATGACAGCATAATTTAAATTGAACTTTATGGTTTTTCAGTACAAGAAGTTTCTTAAGGCATCTTTCTTGTATGCACTATTCGGCACTTATTTATCTGATCTGTAGAGTGACACTTCACTAATTCGACATTACTGAGGAGGGATCCATGGAAAGAAAACTTTCCCCATAACTGAAGCACGCCCTTTCAAAAACCAGAACTTGAACAGAATTAATCATGTCTAAGGATAGGTGTCCAAAATGTGCCTGGAGAACGTGATAATTCTGTGCTGTCTAACCCAGGCCATAGTGCGCTGTTGTGCAGTGAAGTCGAGAGCTATGGTGATGGGAGCCATTCTTTGCCTCTTTACCAAATTCCCCCAGATGCTACGATCCTGTGGTCATTTTATAAACTGCTGTCAGTGTATATGCTCTTCAGGAGCTTCTGGCCAAGTGGGAAGCAGACATGTAAACAGTCAGAACCAAGTGATAACTGCTGTCCTGGATACATGTCTGGCCCCAAAGGAACCCAGAAGAAGAAGTACCCAAGTCTGTCGGGGGAAGTCAGAGAGGGCTTCACGGAAGAGGCAGTCATTGAACTGACTCTTTAGGGAGAAGTAGAAAGTAACAGGTGGAGGTGGACAGCAAAGTTACCACAGGCAGAGAGAGCATATGGGATGGCATGAGGGTGAGAAAGGACACTGTTTAAGTAGAGACCTGTGGGTACAGGAGGAAGCACTTCGGTGCTGGTCATGACCTGGCAGTTGGTCAGTTAATCAAGTAAAGTGGTTAAAGCAGATGTGACAAACGATGACCTTAAGTACTTTACTTTCACTTAAAGTATATAAATACACATTAATTCACCAACCTTTTACTGAGGGGCCGGGCCTTCCTGTCAGTGTATATTCTATGGACTACAGTTTTGTATTATCTTTCTCACGTCAGTTTGAAAGATCTATGGTGTTCACTTCCAATTTCTTTTTTTTCTTTTTTTTTTTTTTGCGGTACGCGGGCCTCTCACTGCTGTGGCCTCTCCCGTTGCGGAGCACAGGCTCCGGACGCGCAGGCTCAGCGGCCACGGCTCACGGGCGCAGCCGCTCCGTGGCATGTGGAATCTTCCAGGACCGGGGCACGAACCCGTGTCCCCTGCATCGGCAGGCAGACTCTCAACCACTGCGCCACCAGGGAAGCCCCCGATTTCTTGAAAGCAACGTAAAAACTTAAAAAGTGTTTAGAAACGAGCTAATATCATAATCTTTCTAGATTTTTGTGACTGTTCCCCTAGGAACATTCTAAATTATTTAACTTATTTTTTCATGGAAACAACAACTCTCTATTCACACTCAGATATCTCCAGATGATCTAACCTTTAAAAAGAAAGTTCATAATTTTAACAACACGTACAATAGGAATAGACAGGTTTGAGAACACTCATAAAAGACTCTTGGTAACTATATAACTCAACTAGTAGAAATAGACATACCAAGGCATACCACAGAGTAGCTGACCAGCCATGAGCATTTGGCCCACTATCTTAAGAAAGGACTGGAGAGTGTTACTTAATCTAGCAAGTTAGTTAAGGAGAACTTCCGTGTTGTGCATGACTAGATCATGAGGATGGGCGTGTGCGTATTTAGGCTAGAGAAATGGGCATGGGCCTTTCATGTAGGCCCCTGTGTGTCATTTTAAAGCGGGGGCTCTCAGGATGTGGTCCCCGGACCAGCAGCATCAGAACCGCCTGGCAACTCATTAGAAATGAAAATTCTCGGGCCCCAGCCCAGATCTCCTGAGTCAGAAACTCTGGGGTGAGGCCTTCACCTCTGTGTTTCAACAAGCCCTCTAACTGATTCTGATACATGCTCAAGTTTTAGCCTACTGTGCTGGAGAGTTAGGCCTTTCCTCTACATGACATGGAATCACTGAAGGATTTTAGTGATGGAGCAGTTTGAATCCTGTGACCAACCAGAGGTCACACCTACAATATTCTGAGTTGTGTTAACGGGAAGTTCAGACACATTCCTAAAAATCTCTTTCGCGTTCTTGAAAACGGCTGATTGCTTCGTTCATTTGCATATAATTATTAAGAGCTTATTATGTGTCAGGCATTGTCCTAAGTACTTGGAATACATCCGTGAACAAAGCAGACAAAAATCCCAGCCTTCGTGGGGCTAACTTTCTATTAGGAGGAGACAGACAATAGACAAAACAGATCATCAGCGTACTAGTAGGTGATGTAATGGTGAGGAGAGAAATGAAGCACAGCAGAGGGAGAGGGGATGCTGGGAGCGGGGTTACAACTGTAAATGGATCACAGAGGAGGTGGGAGAAACCGCCAGGCAAATGTTTGAAGAGAGGGCTTCCTTGGAAAAGGGAACAGCAAATTCCGAGGGCTGAAGTGCTGAAGGGCCGTTGGGCCTGGGGCCGAACCAGCGAGGGAAAGAACAGAGATGGGATCCTAGCTTCCACCTTGTTTTGCTGATAGCCTCCAGGCTCTAATATAAACCACGGATCTAGCCAGATAAACGCTAGATTAGATGTGTTCTGATGTAAACGGGGCGTCCAGTGAGCAATGTAGATTGATCTTCTCACTCAGTAACATTTATTGAGCACATATGCGCCAGGCACATCCAGAACCACCACGTAGCTCATGGGAGTAGCGCCTCTGGAGCCGAACAGTCCAGCACGGAGTCCCTACTTTTCCTGCCCTCATGGGACTTAACATCTAGAGGCGAGACAAACATAATGACCAGGGTGAAACTTGTCACACAAGGGAAAGGACAGAGCACTAGGGCCGTGAGCTCGGGTGCATCTGTTATAACCTCCTCCAGGGTATCAGGGAAGGCTAACTATATTTCAGCCAAGGCTAGAACAGCGAATGGGATTGGTCAGAATAAGTGAGGTAAAGGGGACTTTCCAGTCAAAGAACGGCCCTGTGTGTGGACCCAGAGCGTGTGGCCCAACAGCAGACCTGAAAAAGTACAGTCTAAAGAGAGCAGGGAGGGGAGGCTGAAGAGGAGAGGATGTAGGGCCTTATAAACCTTAAAAGGTAAGGGCAATGTAAAAGCATCAAAGGATTTTAAAGGAGGGGACTGGCATAATTAGTTTGGGGTTGTTAAAAGCTCAAGTATCTTCTCTGGAAAATGAATGTAAAAACACTATATCCAGAGGTGTCAGTGTCATCAATTCCTTCCTGAGCCCGTACGTGCTAAATGTGACACATTACGAAGTGTTCTACGGGATGGAGAAGGTGGCCAGGCAGAGCCAAACATTTCAGGTTTCAGGTGTCTTGTCTCTAAATAGCTGAATAATTAACACAAATCCCCAGATAATTCAAACAGCTGTACTAAATCCCCCGTGTTGGAGCCTGACCGTGGCAGGCTCTCTGTGTTGCCGTGCCTCCACCCCTTCTGCTGGCCGTTTGTCAATACAGGGGGCAGTACCATTGATCTTAGCAGGTGCAGACTGACACAGAGCAAAGTGTATTAGAAATAGCAGTTAAGACTGCAGATCACTCATTAGCCAAGTTAACAGAGAAACATCAACTGAGTCCGCTGATTACGCCCCAAAGAGAGGGATTCAGTAACAGCTGTGCTGGAATGATGGCAAGCAAGTACCACATTTAGAAAATTAGGACTCTCTGGCCTATTTTAACTGGGATATACGCTCGTTGTTAACACCATCAAGGAATGAGAACAACAAGGGACCTAATAAATTAATGAGAGACTCCCCAGGACATCTAAATACAAGGTTATTAACAGAAAACAATAGAGAGGAAAAAAGGACCCGAACCTCCTGCGACTGCAGGACCACACAGTGATATTCTATTTAAACATGTTTCAGTGTGTGTCTCTGCGGACACACAGTGACTCACATACAGCTCTTGGAAAAGCATCAACTTTTTTTGTGGCGCTGATTCTCCAAGAACCTGATGAGTTTCTTTGAGAGAGAAGTAGCTGCCCAATGTAGCTCAGCTGTACGCAATCTGAGTTGCTCTCCTACATATAAACCCTCACTTCAAAGCCAGGGACATAATGTACAATTTTTTAATGGCTCTAGACCCAGGCACTCAGGCGCTCCGCTCTGCGCCTTACCTCAGTGTAAACACCTAATCAAGATTGCCTGCGCTCCGACAATAGCAGCAAATGCAATTCGAGAACCACAAGCCTTTGAAGTCCTCCCAGCAAAGGCCGGTTTTCTAGTCTGGGATAATGACATGCCATGATTGCTGTCTTTGTTGTATCTTTTCAGTGGAGAAGCAATTATGGCCCCAATTTAACAGAATAGACATTACACAGCTTATGATGCTCAAAATCAATTTCATTTGATCATTTTCTCGATTTGATTGGTATTAATAGAATGGTTCACCAAGGAAGAAAAAAGAAATAGCTAGCAGAGGTTGTGTCCCATTCCACTTTCAAAGAGATAATGTAGAAGTATGTTTTACTCACTCAGAGACTCAGTGGAGTGATTCAGACACCAAGTTCTACCAAAACAGCCTGTGGATGGAAATATTATACATCCTATGTTCTCTGGGGAAGGAAGTGTAGGACAATGTATTTTTCATCTGTAAAATTTTTATCAGAGCTCCATAAGGGATCCCATCGTTGTTAATCAAACAATGAATATCACCAGTGAAAAACCAAATTAGTAACTAAGTCCCCTTTACAAAAGCCGGAATCAAACCCCCTAGTGGCAGATCTAGGAATAAACCCAACTTCTCCCAGGCTCCAGCTTGTCCAAGACATTGCGTGTTTGACGTTTAAAAAAGGAGGATTTCCTCGCCTGCTTAGGCAGCCTATTTAGATTTCTTTTCCTGCCCCGACCTTCATTTCTCCTCCAGGATGGAGGTGATTTTTCTTTTAAATGAGTTGTGTATCTGTTTAACGTCATGGCAGTAAGGGACCAAAGCCTTTGCAAATGATGACAGAAGCTGTGAAATCTAATACTTTTACCGTCATCCCATGTTTCTGGAACCAGTGAGGGACTGAGAGATGGAAACACGAGAAGTGGTTCCTGACCTTGGGCATTTATAGCATTTACAACTCCAAACTTTCCATCTCAGCACAAGTTAAACTGTTCCACGGTATTGTGAAGTTTTCCATTTGCAGAGTAGGTAATCACTCAAAACCTGTTCATTACTTCCGTCTGTCATTTAAAAATTGCCATGATCCAATAGTACATTTTGTACCTTGTATTAGCGGTGAGAATTCAAACATGGAAAAAGTTATATTTTCATTTTTTCCCATTTTCAGATCCTTTAAGTACTGAAACTTTCACACTATTTCCCTTATTTGTATATATTAGTAGGGCAATTGTGATAGGGAGGCATTCAGGGAGAGAGGGGGTTACACCCAAAACAAAAGGAACAAATTGTCTTTCTTGTGTCAGAGAAGCCACCTTGAGTGGTAAGGAATGAGGTTATCTTCACTGTCAAATGCCTGCTTACTAGTTAATATTTAACAAGTATTTTTGCCTCTTTCTGCATTGAATACTAGTCTGCATAAAAAGTCAGCAGCAGAGGGAGAATTTAAACCCAGCCATAACAGATTCTAAACCCCATGCTCTTTCCAGCGTTCCACCTTGCTACTTCTCACACCACACAGCCCACCAGGGGAAATTTAACAAAACAAGTATCAAATCCTGAATCTAAATTTTAAAATTAAGGACATCAGTTTAGAAATGGGGAGACCAGCATCTTGCAGGTGACAAAGCAGGGTGGCCACAGGACCCCATATGAATAATCTTTCCCAGGAGGAATGACAAAGACATCTTGAGAAGTCTTCTATATAAGAGAAGGCTTGGGGAAGGCATCTTAGGTTCTACCAGTTTAGGGCTGTTTTCCGACAGAGGGATTGACTTATTCTACGTTATTTCAAAGGGCAGAGGGATAGAAATTACAGACAGACCTATCACTGCTCTTATAAGGAAGAGCCTTATAGCATTTAGGTTTCTGGAGGATGGAAAATAATGTTTATCACTGATACAACAGAGATTCAAAGGTCTAACATTTTACTCCAGGGAGTGTTTGAAAGGACCAGGTCTCCCACAGAAAGGAACTGTTCACAAGCCACCTTGTTCCTTCTTTCTCTGTCAAGATCTTTAAACCTATGCGAATAGTGACAAGCAGATAACTCCTGCCTGGAGAAGGGGCAAGTGATTAGGCAGTGAGGGGAGGAACGTCTACCAGGTGTACTGGATAGACGTTGTTGATAGAGGGTGTACTGGATAATTACCGCCAGAATCTTTGCCAACATTACTATCGCAGAACTTTAAGTTTGCTTTCTGAAATGCTACCTGGTGGCTAGAATTCCGTATAGCACAGAAGACAATCTAATTCCTTGACTTAAAACAGGTAGCTAATGAGAGCCTCCATAATTTGGGGACCTAAATCCATCAATAATTTGGGGACCTAAATCCATCAATAATTTGGGGACTTAAATCCATCAATAATTTGGGGACCTAAATCCATCAATAATTTGGGGACCGAAATCCCACACAGCTGCCTTCATCACTGGCTCCCAAACCTGTCTTCAGGTAAGACCCACCTGGGGAGCTTTTAAAGTACGAGACTTATATCTGGGGCCACCCCCAGAGCTTCTGATTTAATTGATCTGGGATGGGACCAGAACATTAACTTTTAAAAGCTTCCTAGGTTATTCTAATATCTTTCTGAAGTTGAGCACCACTAACCTACATCATTCCAATTTATGGGGTGTCAAAACTACAAAGTCTGCAAGTCAAAGATGATATTTCCAATAAGTGAGTTAATTTAGCAAAATCGCTAAATGTACAGTCTCTGGAGTTAGACTGCCTGGCTCCTCTGCTTACTAGCTGTTGATTCTGGGCAAGTTACTTAACCTCTCTGTTCCTCAGTTTTGTCATTTGCAAAAAGGGGATAATAAAAGGTACATACCTGGTAAGACTGCTGTGAGAATTAACTAATGTATACGAAGTGCTTAGGACAGCTATCATGAGCATTCAATGTATATTAGTTATTTTTGTTGTTCTTATCATCATCCTGGGGTATAGTGTTATTTCATAATTTGTTTGGTATACTTAAACATTAGTTGCAGCGTCCGGCTCAGATAACTGTTCGAAAATCAGGTCCCCTGAGTACGTATTGAGCATTTAAAGTATTGGGTTGGCCAAAAAATTCATTCGGGTTTTTCCCATAATCTTACGGAACGAATTTTTTGGCCAACCCAATAATTAGTAGTTTGACCTCAACACACCAATTCTCACATCATCCCTGCAAGAGAAAACATTGTTTATTCCCATTTTCCTTGGGAATAATCCAGATACCTAAGGACTGAGATGAATCCTTGAAATGAACTATAAATAAAATGTAACCCCGCAGGACCTCTTTCTAGAGTACAGACTCGAGCCCCATGGCCATAAGACTAAAATGAATCCAGTTAACGTGCTGTATATGTTTTACCCCCTTAGATCTCCTACCCCGTCAGAGTAACTGACAAGACGTCTATTCAGAACACCAGAGAGACTGGAAATGTCACTATCGACCCTGAAGACAAATGGCATCAAAAAGCCCAACAGCTAAAGGTCACCTGCTAGATTGAATTTTAAGTGTGTTTCAAGGGTTACTGCTGGATCTAAGTGATGTTTGTGACTGACATCTTATCACTTAAGGGTTTATTCTTATGCCTGAGAATAGCTACCCACCTTCTGATGGGTAAGACTGCCTTCTGCCCAGATGGGTCATTACTTGCTCAGCTAGCCAACCCTACCCACTTTCCCGGTGTTCTATTTCCTAGAGAAAAATCATCATATCACTCTTCAAACATTCAGAGGAATGGCATAGAGAAAATACAGGCAGGAAAAAAAAATCACAGTTCCAGAATACTGTCCAATACTGTGCTGCTCCCAAGTCTGTCTCCTTTTGGAGTTATCATTCATACAGTATCCCTAGGTGATGGGGGATATGGTCCCTAAAAATGGGTGGGAATCCCCAGAGCCTCACCGAGGCCTCGTCTGCAGAACATAAACGCCTACTACCTAGTAATTTAGCGTGATGACATCCCTTTTTTTGGCCATGGGTTTACTACTTTGAAATCACAATATGGTTTCAGGGAAGATTTTTATGAAACCGTCCCCACTGATTGTTTTTCTAGAAGAATCAAGAACAGTTCTAGCAGCTGATGTCTTCTCAATCCAGTGTATATTGTTACATGGGGCAGTTGCTCTTGTACCGGGCTTTATACCTGCTTCGTAAGGGATAAAGCCCTTTGAAATCACCCAGCCTGTAGGGCCTGTTGACGTCATTAGTTAAAACTATGTACAGCGGAAAAGTAATAAGAAGAAGAATAAAATTCATTCCAGTTTCAGAAAAGTTAGAAAAGAGGGACAGTTCAAATCATCTTTTTGCCTCTGCAGTAGCCTCCAGGCTACTCTTAGAGTTGCCAAAAAAAAAAAAAAAACAGAAAGAAAGAAAGAAAGAAATGAAAACAGCCGTTCACCTGAAGCTTCCTGAAAGCTGATGCCAGGGAGGCCACACCCAGAAGTTGGGAGGATGGGGACAAATGTCTCCTAGAAGTGGACCCAGAGGACAGGGTCTCCTACCGGACCTGATGGAGAGCCTAGGCAGCTCGGCCAACAGGATCGAGGGGACAAAGGAAACGCCTTAAGGCTTGTTACGTGTTGTGGGTAAAGGACTGGGTCAGAAGACAGGGAGCTCTGGGCCCTGACCTGCCATTTACTCAATGCGTGACTTGGGCAAATCTCAGCTTCCCCCGAGCCTTAAGTTTCTTTTTTCTTAAACAAAGCATTGGCCGAAATGAACTACAAGGTCCATCCCAGCTGCAAAATGCTATAAATCTATGATCCTTTATCTCTAGTTACTTAAATTACTATAGGAAACACAGTTGAAGCATGTAGGCTTCTTGCAAACTCTAGCTTTCACACTTGTCACTAGGAGTCTCGGCCAATGATAAAATAATCAAGGTAAAATCACGGTGCTTAACGCATGGCATGGCCCTAGGCAGAGACAGTAAGAAACTTCGTACAGAAGAAAATCAGAAGAAAGCAAAAAGGATACTGTTTCATCTCTGAGGGTACAAGACTCATTTGTTTCTAACCCACTCCTGAGGAAAGGCAATAAGGAGCAAAGCATCTTAAGACTGTTGCATCTAAATGACAGCAAGACCGAGCAGCCAAAGGGATGTTTCCCTTTCTTTATTCGGAAAGGATTTGTTAGGTGTTCGCTGCGCGTCCTGCATGCTGGCGGGGCACTCAGTATACAAACCTCCAGGCTGACTTCTTTTCTCCTCTTCAACTACCCAGCTCAGATGGCTTCTCTGTGGTCCCCCTCCTGCCTCTCCCACCCCTGTCCTGGTGTGCCTGTGGCTGGGACCACTCCGCCAGGGTTTAATCCTATTCGGCCATTGTCTCATTAGCTGTTGCCTGTGTTTCTTTTGTACCAACTACACGATAAGCTCCTTGAACCTTAGCATTGTATTCCTCTCCACCTCCTAGCACATTGCTTTACCCAAAGCTGATCTCAATATTTAATGGTTGATTAAAAAAACCATTTAAAGGTCATTTAGTGAATCTCAAGTGAAAATGGGCCTCATTTGAAATCTTTTTCTTGAAAGATGATTTTCAAAGAATCTGCATATCCCTCAGAAAACTTACTCTAACAATGAGTAACTCACTACTAAGAAATACCTTTACGTGAAATCAAAATAATTCAGACAACAAATATTTATTGAGTACCTACTATATTCCAACCACTAGCTTTTAGGTGACTAGCCCAAAAGACATGTTTTTTTTTAAAAAAAAAACTCTTCAGAAAAGTAAATAAAACTTGACAAAAGATCCTTTTAAAAAAAAAAAGATTCCTACCCTCAAGGAGCTTAAAACTTTTGGTAGTGGGAAAACAGTTATGTAATCATTATAATGCAGTGATATAAAAGTAGGTATAATTTAATTCTTTCTTTTAGTGTAACTAAAAGAGCACCTAATTCTGCCCTAAAAAGACAGGAAAAGCTTCCTGAAAAGAGAGAGCACCTGAGCTGCCCCTAGAAGGATGAGTCAAAATATGCCAAGTAGACGAATGGGAGCAGAGGTGTAAAAATGCAGGGCAATCTAGCCTGTCCTGAGTATTACCTGGAGTTCAGTAGCTAAAGGGCAAAGCATGAGGGACACAGGGCTGGGCAGGTCAGCTAGGAGCCATGAAAGGCTTTTTATGCCGATCAAAAGATTTTCAATTTTATCCTACGGAGAGCAGGAAGCCACTGGCAAATTGTAAGCAGGTTAATGACATCATTGGGCTTGCATGTTAACAAACTGCCAAGGTCTGAAGAATAGACTGGAAGAGAATAATAAAGATTGCAGAGACAGCGGAACCAGTCAGGCGACTTCTGCTGTAATTTCTGCAAGAGATGATGAGAGAACTGGAAAGGTGGCAGCATTTGCTCTGTTTGCCCCACACTCCACATGCCATCAGTTCGCTTTGCAGGATGGTGGGTATATCTTTTTCCACTGGCTGGACTGAACTCCTGGCAGGTTAGGACAGCACCTGATCCCCCTCAGCCCCTGCCTTGAGGTGGTCAGGAAGTGGAATGAACAAACTTAGCAATTGCTTAAATACACGGTGAACGTGGGAGAGAGAAAGAGAATAATTTCTGAGTGTCTGATTAGTGGCACCAACACCACTGAGCAAGAAAAGGAGGGCTTTGGTTCTGGGAATGAAAGAGGGGTGCGTGAGGCCAGCAGTGGGCCTGACGTTGAGTTAGGAGGTGCCTGTAGGGAGGAGGACCTAGAACTCAGGAGAGACATCTGAGTTAGCCTGTATACATTTGCATCATAAGAATTCCCTGGTGGGTTGCAGCCATGGGAATTGCTGAGCTGCCCCAGGAATTGTAGGTAGTGGGAGAAGAAAGGAAGGTCAAGAACAGGGCCCTGGAGAAATCGGTAAGAATATTTTAAGGGAGAGCAGAGGTAGAGAAGGTAAAAGATTACAAAGGGATTGCCAGAGAGGCAGAAAGCTGGCCAGGATAAAACAGTGTCATGGAACCTGAGACATGAAAACTTCAAGGAAGGGAAATCAGTGAACAGGGTTCAACTCTGCAGAGAAGACAAGTAAAAAGGTGCCACGAAAAGGGAGTGATATATGCAACTCATATATGCAAGTTTCAAATGATTCAGACAAACTAAGTAATGATGATACAAACAATAATACTATAAATGATAGAATGTAGATTTGTTTGTCTACAAATGGAGAG
This sequence comes from Delphinapterus leucas, assembly GCF_059928025.1. Classification (NCBI taxonomy): domain Eukaryota; kingdom Metazoa; phylum Chordata; class Mammalia; order Artiodactyla; family Monodontidae; genus Delphinapterus; species Delphinapterus leucas. Next base: position 99,068,080 of record NC_143135.1, read on the forward strand.
TGGGAGATCTACAGAAAGAGAGAGAATGAAGAAATGCGGCTAAATGTTAAAAAGTGGTGGATCAGTGAGGATATTTGGGGGTTCTCTGTGCTATTCTTGCCATTTTTCTGTAAGTTTGAAATAATTGTGTAAGTTTGAAAAAACAGAAAGTTAAAGAAGATGGTACCACAGGATTTAGCACTAAAAGGTCATTGGTGGCCTGAGCAAAGCGGTTTCAGTGAGAATAAGGGCTCTCCCGCAGGATACAGAGGTCAGAATGAGAGCTGGAGAAATGATGACCAGCCTACATTTTAAGATGTCTGGCTGTGGATTAAGAGATGAGGTTTAACCAGAGAATGAGATCAAGTAAGGGATTGTTTCATTTTTGTTTTTTAATAGAAGAGGTTTAAACACATTTATATGCTGAAAGGATCAGAAACTGGAGATAGAGGACAAGAAAAGAAAGGGTGATATGCTGGAAACAAGGTCCCTGGACCATTTAAGCCTGTGTGTTTTCACTTTAAAAATACTGAGAGTTCAGAGCTCCCACCGCAGGAGCTTCAGCCCAACCCTGGGTTCATGAACCAAGATCCCACGAGCCGCCTGGGGCAGCCAAAAAAAATAAAATAAATAACAAAGTAAAAAATAAAATTAGACTAGGAAACTGACAGATATGTTAGGAAGAATATAAAAATAAAGATGAATCAATGGCCGGAAGGTACAACAATATCACAATAGTAAAAAAAGAAGAAGAGGAAAAAAAAAAAAAAGGGTGGGGGGGAAGGCCCTGGCTGTGGAGGGTGGGGCCTAAGGGTGAGGTTTGGGCAGTGGGTGGGGCAAAATGCTCAGGACCCACAGGGCTGAAAAAGGCCCTGGGGGCTGTGGAGGGTGTGGCTTAGGCTCAAGGAACAGAAGGGGCCCAGGGTGCCCTCCACTCCTGGTCTCAGAGGGCAGGGGACCTCACCTGGGAGCCTAGCAGGCTTCCTGGGCTTGAATGGGCAGGGCAAACGCCCTCCTCTCCTCTCCTGATCCTCCGTCTGGGAGGGCCCCTCCTGCCTGCCTCTCCTGATCTTCCTGTCCTCCCTCCTATGCCCCCAAGGAGCTATGCAGCCTGGAGAGGGCTTTGGAGGGCAGGGGATCGGCCTGGGAGCTCAGGAGGCTCCCCAGGCCCGAGTGGGCAGGGCAATTGCCCTCTGCTTCTCTCCCGCTCAGCTCCTCCCGGAGGGCCCCTCCCACCTGCCCCTCCTGATCTCCCAGGCCTCCCTCTTATGAACCACTGAACTAACAGAGAACCTTAGACCCCAGGGAATATTCATCATCGGAGTGAGGTCTGACGGAGTTCCTCATCTCAGCACCAAGACTCAGCTCTACCCAATAGCCTACAAACCCCCATGTTGGAAGCCTCAGGCCAAACAACCAGTAAGACAGGAACACAATCACACTTACTAAAAAAAAAAAAAAAATGAGATGGCAAAAAAATATGTCACAGATGAAGGAGCAAGGTAAAAACCTACAAGACCAAATAAATGAAGAGGAAATAGGCAATCTACCTGAAAAAGAATTCAGAGTAATGATAGTAAAGATGATCCAGAATCTCAGAAACAGAATGGAGGCACGGACTGAGAAAATACAAGAAATGTTTAACAAAGATCTTAGAAGAATTAAAGAACAAACAACAGAGATGAACAACATAATAACTGAAATGAAAAATACACTAGAAGGAATCAATAACAGAATAACTGAGGCAGAAGAACAAATAAATGAGCTGGAAGACAAAATGGTGGAAATAACTGCCAAGGAGCAGAATAAAGAAAAAAGAATGAAAAGAGCTGAAGACATTCTCAGAGACCTCTGGGACAACACTAAATGCACCAACATTCAAATTATAGGGGTCCCAGAAGAAGAAGAGAAAAAGAAAGGGTCTGAGAAAATATTTGAAAAGATTATAGTTGAAAACTTCCCTAACATGGGAAAGGAAATAGTCACCCAAGTCTAGGAAGCATAGAGAGTCCCATATAGGATAAACCCTAGGAAAAACACACCAAGACACATATTAATCAAACGAACAAAAATTAAATTCAAAGAAAAAATATTAAAAGCAGCAAGGGAAAACCAAAAAATAACATACAAAGGAATCCCCATAAGGTTATCATCTGATTTTTCAGTGGAAACTCTGCAGGCCAGAAGGGAGTGGCAGGATATACTTAAAGTGATAAAAGAAAAAAACCTACAACCAAAATTACTCTACCAAGCAAGGATCTCATTCAGATTCAATGGAGAAGTCAAAAGCTTTTCAGAGAAGCAAAAGCGAAGAGAATTCAGCACCACAAAAACACCTTTACAACAAATGCTAAAGAAAGTGCTCTAAGCAGGAAACACAAGAGAAGAAAAAGACCCACCAAAAAAACCCCAAAACAATTAAGAAAATGTTAATAGGAACATACATATCAATAATAATCTTGAATGTAAATGGATTAAATGCCCCAACCAAAAGACACAGACTGGCTGAATGGATACAAAAACAAGACCATATTATGCTGTCTTCAAGAGACCCACTTCAGACCTAGGGACACATAAAGACTGAAAGTGAAGGGATGGAAAAAGATATTCCATGCAAATGGAAATCAAAAGAAAGCTGGAATAGCATTACTCATATCAGATAAAATAGACTTTAACATAAAGACTGTTACAAGAGATAAGGAGGGACACTACATAATCCCTACAGTAATTACTACAGTAATCAAAGGGTCAATCCAAGAATAAGATATAACAATTATAAATGTTTATGCACCCAACATAGGAGCACCTCAAAACATAAGGCAAATACTAACAACCAAGAAAGGAGAAATCGACAATAACACAATAATAGTAGGGGACTTTAACACCCCACTTACACCAATGGACAGATCATCCAAACAGAAAATAAATAAGGAAGCACAAGCTTTAAATGACACAATAGGCCAGATATATCTAATTGATATTTATAGAACATTTCACCCAAAAGTGGCAGAATACACTTTCTTCTCAAGTGCACATGGAACATTCTCCAGGACATCTTGGGTCACAAATCAAGCCTCAGAAAATTTAAGAAAACTGAAATTGTATCAAGCATCTTTTCTGACCACAACAGCACTATGAGATTGGAAATCAATTACAGGAAAAAAAACTGTAAAAAACACAAATACATGGAAGCTAAACAGTGTGCTACTAAATAACCAAGAGATCACTGAAGAAATCAAAGAAGAAATTAAAAAATACATAGAAACAAATGACAATGAAAACACGATGACCCAAAACCTATGGGATGCAGCAAAAGCAGTTCTAAGAGGGAAGTTTATATCAATACAATCTCACCTCAAGAAACAAGAAAATTCTCAAATAAACAATCTAACCCTACACTTAAAACAATAGAGAAAGAAGAACAAAGAAAACCCAAAGTCAGTAGAAGGAAAGAAATCATAAAGATCAGAGCAGAAGTAAATGAAATAGAAACAAAGAAAACAATAGCAAAGATGAATAAAACTAAAAACTGGTTCTTTGAGAAGATAAACAAAATTGATAAACCCTTAGCCAGACTCATCAAGAAAAAAAGGGAGAGGACACAAATCAATAAAATTAGAAATGAAAAAGGAGAAATCACAACTGACACTGCAGAAGTACAAAGGATTATAAGAGACTACTACAAACAACTATATGCCAATAAAATGGACAACCACGAAGAAATGGAAAAATTCTTGGAAGGGTACAATTTTCCAAGACTGAACTAGGAAGAATTAAAAACTATAAACAGACCTATCACAAAATGAGATTGAAACTGTTATTAAAAATCTTCCAGCAAACAAAAGTCCAGGACCAGATGGCTTCACAGGTGAATTCTATCAAACATTTAGAGAAGAGTTAAGACCGATCCTTCTCAAACTCTTCCAAAAAATTGCAGAGGGAGAAACTCTCCCAAATTCATTCTACGCAGCCACCATCACCCTAATACCAAAACCAGAAAAAGATATCACAAAAAAAGAAAATTATAGACCAATATCACTGATGAACATAGATGCAAAAATCCTGAACAAAATACTAGCAAACAGAATCCAACAGCATATTAAAAGGATCATACACCATGATCAAGTGGGATTTATCCAGGGATGCAAGGATTCTTCAATATATGCAAATCAATCAATGTGATACATCGCATTAACAAATTAAGGAATAAAAACCATACGATCATCTCAATAGATGCAGAAAAAGCTCTTGACAAAATTCAATACCCATTTATGATATTAAAAAAAGGTCCAGAAAATGGGCATAGAGGGAACCTACCTTAACATAATAAAGGCCATATATGACAAACCCACAGCAAGCATCATACTCAATGGTGAAAAACTGAAAGCATTTCCACTAAGATCAGGAACAAGACAAGGATGTCCACTCTCACCACTCTTATTCAACATAGTTTTGGAAGTCCTAGCCATGGCAATCAGAGAAGAAAAATAAATAAAAGGAATACAAATTGGAAAAGAAGAAGTAAAACTGTCACTGTTTACTGATGACATGATACTATACATAGAAAATCCTAAAGATGCCACCAGAAAACTACTAGAACTAATCAATGAATTTGGTAAGGTTGCAGGATACAAAATTAATGCACAGAAGTCTCTGGCGTTCCTATACACCAACAACGAGAAATCAGAAAGAGAAATTAAGGAAACACTCCCATTTACCATTGTAACAAAAAGAATAAAATACCTAGGAATAAACCTGCCTAAGGAGGTGAAAGACTTGTACTCAGAAAACTATAAAACACCGATGGAAGAAATCAAAGACGACATAAACAGGTGGAGAAATATACCATGTTCTTGGATTGCAAGAATCAATATCGTGAAGATGACTATACTACCCAAAGCAATCTATAGATTTAATGCAATCCCTAACAAACCACCAATGGCATTCTTCACAGAATTAGAACAAAAAATTTTACAATTCGTATGGAAACACAAAAGACCCCAAATAGCCAAAGCAATCTTGAGAAAGAAAAACGGAGCTGGAGGAATCAGGCTCCCTGACTTCAAACTATACCACAAAGCTACAGTAATCAAGACAGTATGGTACTGGCACAAAAACAGAAATATAGATCAACGGAACAGGATAGAAAGCCCAGAGATAAACCCACACACATATGGTCACCTAATTTACGGCAAAGGAGGCAAGAATGTACAATGGAGAAAAGAAAGCCTCTTCAATAAGCAGTGCTGGGAAAACTGGACAGCTACAAGTAAAAGAATGAAATTAGAACACTACCTAACACCATACACAAAAATAAACTACAAATGGAGGAAAACATAGGAAAAACACTCTTACATAAACCACAGCAAGATCTTTTTTTGACCCACCTCCTCGAGTAATGGAAATAAAAACAAAAATAAACAAATAGGACTTAATTAAACTTAAAAGCTTTTGCACAGCAAAGGAAACCATAAACGAGACAAAAAGACAACCCTCAGAATGGGAGAAAATATTTGCAAATGAAACAACAGACAAAGGATTAATCTCCAAAAAATACAAACAGCTCATGGAGCTCAATATTAAAAAAACAAACAATCCAGTTAAAAATTGGGCAGAAGGGCTTCCCTGGTGGCGCAGTGGTTAAGAATCTGCCTGCCAATGCAGGGGACATGGGTTCAAGCCCTGGTCTGGGAAGATCCCACATGCCGTGGAGCAACTGGGCCCGTGAGCCACAACTACAGAGCCTGTGCGTCTGTAGCCTGTGCTCTGCAACAAGAGAGGCCGTGACAGTGAGCGCCCCGTGCACTGCGATGAAGAGTGGCCCCCACTTGCCTCAACTAGAGAAAGCCCTCACACAGAAACGAAGACCCAACACAGCCAAAAATAAATAAATAAATAAATAAATAGATTTTTAAAAAAATGGGCGGAAGACCTAAATAGACATTTCACCAAGGAAGACATACAGATGGCCAAGAGGCACATGAAAAGATGCTCAACATCACTAATTATTAGAGAAATGCAAATCAAAACTACAATGACGTGTCACCTCACGCTGGTCAGAATGGCATGCCAGTCAGAATGGCCATTATCAAAAATCTAGAAACAGTAAATGTTGGAAAGGGTGTGGTGAAAAGGGAACCCTTCTGCACTGTTGGTGGGAATATAAATTGATACAACCACTACGGAAAACAGAATGGAGGTTCCTTAAAAAACTAAAAATAGAACTACCAGATGACCCAGCAATCCCACTACTGGGCATATACCCTGAGAAAGCCATAATTCAAAAAGAGTCACGTACCACAATGTTCATTGCAACTCTATTTACAATAGCCAGGACATGGAAGCAACCTAAGTGTCCATCAACAGATGAATGGATAAAGAAGATGTGGCACATATATACAATGAAATATTACTCAGCCATAAAAAGAAACAAAATTGAGTTATTTGTAAGTGAGGTAGAGGGACCTAGAGTCTGTCATACAGAGTGAAGTCAGTCAGAAAGAGAAAAACAAATACCGTATGCTAACACATATATATGGAATCTGAAAAAGAAAATGGTACTGATGAACCTATTTGCAGGGCAGGAATAAAGAGATAGACATAGAGCATGGACTTGATGATGTGGGATGGGAGGGTGAAGCTGGGGCGAAGTGAGAGCAGCATCGACATACATACACTACTGAATGTAAAATAGTTGGCTGGTGGGAAGCAGCCGCATAGCACAGGGAGATTGGCTCGGTGCTTTGTGACCTCCTAGAGGGGTGGGATAGGGAGGGTGGGAGGGAGGCTCAAGAGGGAGGGGATATGGGGACACGTGCATGCATATGGCTGATTCGCTTTGTTGTACAACAGAAACGAACACAGTATTGTGCAGTAATTATACTCCAATAAAGATCTATTTAAAAAAATACTGAGAATTGACGGTCATCCTCATCATTTTCTATTTAAGTGCCGTGCACATGCCTAAGATCCTTACTTCAAGCCAAGCAATCCGTCTTCACTTTACCTGTCCACATAGGTCTTGCCCTAATCGCTTTGTGCTCTCCTGTGAATCTTCACAGATTTTCCAAATCCCATTTCCACCGTGTGCTCAGAACCAGACACAGTACTGAGCTAAGGGTCAGACCCTTGCTGGCCAGTGCAAGAGGGTATACACTCCCACCAGCAGAAGATCCTTCCCGGGAAAGGAGCATGCTGTCAGTGGGAAAGAAGAAAGTTCCCCAAATACATGAGTCTTCAAAAGGATGAAACAGGATGTTTCCTTTCTTGCCTCTAAATAAAATAACTCTTGCAAAAGAAATGATAGCACGAAAGATATGCAGCGTCTTTGACTTATTTATGTCAACATCCTTGTGACCACATCCTAAGTGATCTTCCCACCTTTCCAAAGAGCTATTCATTTGGTTTTCCTTCAGCACTATCAACAGAGCTATGCCGCTTTTATTCACCCGAGCATAGAGTCCTTCTATACTAGCACTGAAAATTAGAGCTACTGTGTTCTCTAAATTTTATTAATATTATCGAATGGAATGTATAACCCAGACTCAAAGAATGTGTGTTTTGTTGTTAGTAAACACAAAAGAAACTTCAGAGCTAATCTTGGAGCCCAGGCACAACCCTCAGGACTCCAGGGTCGATCAGGGTGACTAAGAGCAAGAACGGCTTTTGTTTTAAAGCAGATTAACATTTTGGCTGACATCAAAGCGTGCATTCTCCCCTCTGCTTAGGTCATGTAAACGGAAAAAGTCGTGAAAGAGAAATAGCCAGATGCTGCCTGTCTCAGGGTTGGGGGCAGACTTCCCTTGGACGGCACAGTATGAAGGAGCATTAATAACTGAGCCCAGATCTTACTGAGAAATTACCATCCCAGCATTAGGCATCAGGAGCCCCCGGTGCTAACGCTGCAGCCAAAGGACTCTGCTTTGTGTGTGCTGGGAAAACCTACTGCCATTAAGCAGTTATTCTGAGTGCTTGGTCCGGTCTGATTGTGAGTGTTGGTAACAAAAGAACCCCAGTGAGAGGGGGATGAAATAGAGGATTTCGGTGCTGACGGAGATTAAATAGCCTGAGAATGGCTTTGTATATTAACTTCAGGGAACTAGGGTCTTGCCACCTAAAGAGTGACACCTGATGCCTCAACTGTAGGTAATAAATCTTTAGTAAACCTCAGATCTCAAGTAGGCTGCTCGGAAGGTGAGAGATATCACATCAAGCCCATAAACGTCTTTCTTTCTGGAGACTGAAATGCCGTCTCTGGCCACTTACATTTATGTGAACAGTGGATTTAACACTCGAGGCAAATGAAGTTTCTCATGAAATGATGAGTCCTTGGCCTTGTTGACAAAGCACCCTGTGAAGAGCACTACTGTCATCTGAATTGTCAGCTGCAAAGATATAAGAGGATTAAGACCAAGTGGTAACCCAAGATTTTGGGTCTGGTAGCCCAGGAAAAAACATTCTTGATAGGGTTTTTTGGTGGAAATGAGAGAGACAGAGCTAGACAAGTACAGTCATATGGCAGCAGAAAAAGAGTTCCTGGTCACTTATTTTTCTAGCAATTAAAAGGCTGAACAAGCGTGGTTGGACTTAGAGATTATCATATTAAGTGAAATAAGTCAGAAAGAGAAAGACAGACACCACATGATATCACTTATATGTGGAATCTAAAATATAACACAAGTGAACTTATGCACGAAAGAGAAACAGACTCAAAGACATAGAGAATAGACTTGTGGTTGCCAACGGGAAGTAGAAGTGGGGGAGGGTTGGATTGGGAGTTTGGTATTAGCAGATGCAAACCATTATATATAGGATGGATAAATAACAAGGTCCTACTGTACAGCACAGGGAGCTATATTCAATATCCTGTGATAAACCATAACGGAAAAGAATATAAAAAAGAATGTATATATGTGTTAAACTGAGTCACTTGTCTTTACAACAGAAATTAACACAACATTGTAAATCAACTATCCTTCAATTTAAAAGAAGGCTGAACAAATATTGAAAAGAATGACATTATCAGCATTAATAAATATCTCTAGGTCATAGCAAAGAGGGATCTTTTTTGACCTTCAAAACAGTGATGACAGCCATGAAAAGAGCTGCTGTGTTTCATGAACACACCTACAAGAGTGTAAATAACAATGTTCTTCTGGATCCACTACAAGGAAGGATGCTCTTGGGCTGTCTGTTGGCAGAGCCTCCTTGCCCACATTTCCCCCATGCAGCTCAATATATTGCATGAAAAGAAGGACCCTTCTTCATTGAAATACAGACAGAAAAGGAAGTATTTTCTTTTCTGGAGCACCGCAGGTAAAAACTTAAAGTTTAGAGGAGCTACTAAGAACCTGGCCAATCCTCCAAAAAGTTCAGATTCTAAGGAGAACTTACTCTACATTTTGAATTATAAGTCATTCTTACTTGAAAATCTGATATAAGAAGTCATATTGTGTATTACTGTTTTAAATTGAATAATCTCAACCTTATCATTACAATGAGATTTCATGAGAAGTAGAATACCAGTAAATATTATACAGGAGCAGGATGAGCCTTAGCAATTATATCAGAAAAGTGAAATAAAAGTTGAACTTATCCTTAAAACAATTTGAGCAAAAACATGATTTGTTCAAGTTTTTTTTCTCAAATGATCTGGGTAACTTGCATTTTTCGATTAACGTTGCATAGATACAGGCCACAGAGGCTCTTTATACGTGTGTTCAGCAAGGAAGAATTATGTTGCAGTTATATAACACACTGAGGCATATGGTCCTCGGACTGTTTTCAGTAAGCATTTAATCATTCTTTCCAAAGGCCTCTTTTTTTTTTTTTTTTTTTTTTTCCAAAGGCCTCTTAACTCAGCTAGTTTTTCACAAAGTAACGAGCGCTTTATTCCTCGGGAAATACGTCTAAATGTCTTAGCACAATATAGTTACATAGTGCATCCATTATACCAGGAGTACATTTTGTTGTTACAAGACTTTGGAAAGCATAAAGACTGCTCTGAAATTGAAATATTTCCCCCAGATGTTTGATTGCCTAAGTACAGGCTATATTAAGGAACAGAAGCAAAACAACCCTTGTGGTTTCACAGATGTCCTATCACCGCACAGACTCTTTTATAATCCTCTGAATAAGATCTAATTTGTTTCATCTGGTGAAGAGATCGTTTCTAGCTTCTGACCTATGTGAGTAAGAAGATCTGATAATCTGAACTGTATTTCATATTAAACTTGTACTTGGTGGGCAAAGCAAATTGTTGATGTTCTTTCTGGATAATGTTTTTAAAAATATTCATCTTAGTTAAGATAAACTTGCATATTTTGATGTTGATTCGCACTTCCTTTGTATGCAGCTCTTTAGAGGTAAAGCTGCTTTTTTCCCCCATTTGGTAATACTTCATTTTACAACATTTTAAGTCAAAGACTTGCCCTTAATATAATGCCCATTCTAAGCTATTTCCTTCTAGAAAATTCATAATCTGAAACTGCCAGGAGGAACCACTCAGCTAATCACCCTCTCATTGCCCGAAATGAGGAAAGGACCCTCTGTTCTCCTTCTTTAGCGCTTTTCAATTCTGTGGTCACCTTCCTAGAAGTCTTAACTCCCAGTTTGAGAAACACTAAGATTGGTGAAGAGTGTCAATCTTTTAACTTTATATTAACTAAAAATATCTTTTTAGGATTACCAGGAACACTGGTCTCAATTTGAAAATGCAAAATCAAGCAATGGACCCAGAGGTCAATCTTCAGAAACAACCAATGGCCAGCAACCTTCCAGAAGACCAGCCACGCACAAGATTCAAAAACAGCATAAACACCGGCATGGCCCAAAGTCTTTGGTGACTGAAGAGCTGGTTGTCAGTCAAGGAAACCAGAATAACGCTTCCAGACAGCAGCAAACCCCAAATAAGCCTATACATACTGCAGTGAAACAGGAAACAGTCGTGATTATGAATGCCCCGAGCAATGATTTACAATACTCAGGTATACCGAGAAGCCAGGAACCCAAAGTAACCTCCAATAAATTTGCTCCACCACACCAGGCTTCTGACAAGGTATTATATAAAAATTCTACCAGGTGTCACTCAATGATGAATGTTAATACAGAAAGAGGACGCAAAGACCAAGAAGAGAAAAGATTTTCAAATCAGCAGCTACACATTGACACTCTTTCCAATATGGACTTGAACTATCTTCATGAACTGAATAAGAAACATGCATCCCTTAGCCAGAAAGGCTCTCAGTCTGTTTCTAACATAAATGATAATGGATCAACTGAAAATAAGAAGCAACCCAAACGGACTTATACAGAAACAAAGTATAAGAACTTAGAAATATTATGGTAAGAATTTCCTGTTTTCAAGTGGTTTTCTAGAGTAATAAGAGGCTGCTAGAGAAAGACAGGACGGGGAGGATGGGGTGGAGGGGCGGGGGCCGTTCATGGCGATGGTCAGGCAAGAGGAAAAATTCTCCTAACGACGTTCTTGCCTTTGATTTCTGCAGAAAATAGTCCACTTTTGATGTATTTCTTCTTCCCTGTCTCCTCTACTTTTTCCACTGTCGTTAAACCAGAGGTTGGAGGGAGAAGGGCAGAGGGACCCAGTCAAAAAAGATCAGTATATTTTGACGGTCGCAAGTAATGTTCAGAGGGAACAAATTCTCTCCAACTCTGTAATGGTCTATCCTAAGAAAATAATCTAAAATACAGGAAAAAAAACACTTGGGTATAAAAATATCATTTACAACCATATGATATTACTTATATGAGAAATCTAAAATATGGCACAAATGACCCTATCTACAAAACAGAAACAGAATCACGGACATAGAGAACAGACTTGTGGTTACCAAGGGGGAGGATGGGGAGGGAGAGGGATGGACCGGGAATTCGGCCTTGGTAGATGCAAACTATTACATTTAGGATGGATAAACAACGGGTCCTACTGTGTAGCACAGGGAACTGTATTCAGTATCCCGTGATAAACCACATGGAAAAGAACATGAAAAAGAATGTCTATATGTGGATAACTGAGTCACTTTGCTGTACAGCAGAGACTGTCATAGCACTGTACGTCAGCTACACTTCAATAAAAAAATATATACATATCATTTACAGACATGACAACAATAATTGAATAAGGAAATGTTTAGATTAATTATAATATTTAATATCATGTAACCATTAAAAACCATGTTTATGAGGAAATTCTTCTATAAAGAGAAAATAGTACAGTGCAAAAATTACACCTAAGGAGTATGAGCTCTATCTACTCTGTCAAAATGTGCAGAGAAGACGAAAAATGCACCAAAATGTCAATAGTGGTTATTTCTGGCAAGAGAGATTGGGATTATTTTTAATTTCTTCTTTATATTTTCTGAGTTGTCCAAGTTCCCTACAGTGTAGATGCATTACTTCTATAATTAGAAGAAAGAAAAGCTATTTTTAAAATCGGGGTATTTCTTGATATCATTCAGTCAAATGTGTTTATTACATACCTGATATGGCTGAATATAGGACTAAAATGCTATAAAAGATACAAAAGTAGTATGATGCATGGGAACCTTCAAGGAGCTTATTTTCAAAGTAGGGAGACAGTTTGACACACGTGAATTAATCAGAAGACATTTAAGTGCTCCACTTGGAGGTATGGAATGTACAATTAATAAGATTCAGAATTCGCTTCCTAGGAGAGATAGTGATAGATAGATAGCAGGCATTCTCATCTTTTTTTCCTGACTTTAGAGGGAGTGAGTCTAACATTTTTGCCATTAAAAATATTTAATTTTTAGTAGTTAGGGAGGTAAATAGGAAATGACCTCCTATTCCTATTTTTTTCCTGCAAAGAACTTCTATCATAAATAGATATTTAATATTATCAAATTCTCTGCATCAATTGAAAAATTTTCTCCTTGAATCCTTTATGTGGCTAAATGTGTTAACAGATTTTCTAACATTCCATCATCCTTTTATTCCTAGGACTAACCCAACTTGTCACACTATTTTAATATATTGCTTGATTTGATTTGTTAACACTGTTTAGGATTTAACATTCACATGCAGGAAGTGAGACTGGCTTAAAATTCTCCAATCTGCCATTGGCCCCCGCCTGGATGTGTTATCAAGATTATACCAGCCTTAAAATAATTCCCCCATTTTATATCCTCTGGGAGACTTCATGTACAACTGGAACTGCTTCTTGAAGATTTCATAGAATTTTCCAGTAAAACTATTTAGTTCTCATGTGTTTTTTTGTTTGGCTTTTCTTTTGTTGTTATTTGTGGGCAGATATTAAACTTTAAACTACTTACTTTTGTGATACTCATATATTTGTATTAATTTCTACTATGTTACTTTGTCCTAGCCACCCTACTTTTTCCAATACATATTGTCTTTATTTTTTTAATACTGTCTGTTGAACTGATAGAACTTTCTGCTACTTCTTCCCTCTACTGATTTGGAAATGCATATTCTCTTTCTATTCTCTTTTTTTTTTTTTAACTTACATTATTAACTAGTCTAGTGTTAAAATTTCTATTCTCCTGCAGACATATTCAAATCATTGGATTGTTGTAATCCAATCACCCTTTGTGTCATACATATTATTTTTATCCAGCATCTTATAGCTCTAAAACTAATCATTGTTTTATTATTGTTGTATAGAGTCAGTGCTGTTTTAGATTTAACCAGTTGTTTATTATTGTCTTTGCCTCCCATTCTTTTTTCCATTTTACTCTTTCTTCCTGAAGTAGATCCTTTAGAAGTTCTTTCAGCAAGTACATTTCACTGGTAAATTTACCGGAAATTCCTTTACTTTCCTCTCTATCTTAAATTATGTTTAACTTGATAAAGAATTAACCTCTTTGAAAACATTGTTTTTCTATTTCCTGGCTTCTCTATTTCTTCGAAAAGTCTTTTATCAATGTAATTATCATTCTTTTTGTCTTTGTCTTTTTTTCTCTTCTTGGTTTTGAGGTCTCTGTTTTTGGTGTTCTGAAGCTTTGCTGTGATGTATCTAGGTTTGAAATTTGTAATCCTGCTTGTGATTTTTCTGGGATTCCTATATCTGAGTGTTCATTTCTTTCATAAATTCTGGAAAATTATCACCCATTTTTCCTTTGAATATTATGTCTCCCAAATTTGCTCTCATTTTTCTTCAGAAACACCAAGTAGATGTATATTTGATTCTCTTATTCTAGACTGTGTCTTTTTAACTGTTTCTTATTTCCATCTCTTATCCCTCTATGCCTCTTTCTGAGAAATTTCCTCTAAGTTTCTAAGTCTCTTCAGCCCCAATATGCTCTTTGGTGTATCCACTGAGTTGTAAATTTCAGTAATGGTGTTTTTCATGTCTAGGAGTTCTACATGGTTCTGATTAAAACCTTCCTGTGATTTTTTCAGAATATATTTCTCGGGGTTTTGATTTCTTCTTTCATGTCTTTAATCATTATAAACATGCTTCCTTATGAATGCTGTCTAATATTCAATTACCTTAAGTTCTTAGAAATCTGCTACTGCTTTGTGTGTGTATCTGCTCATTCTCATACTTGGTAGGTTATTTACTCACATGTTCTAGGATTTTGGATTGTGAACTTTTGTTTATCCATCTTCTCTGTAGACACCTAGGCAGGCTTGGGTGGGAATGTATCCTTCCAGAGAACTTGCTTCTGACAGATACTACAGAGGTATCCTTTCTCTAAGATCACTTTATGTTAATTTCTTGGTGTTGGATTTCCATGATTATGTGGGGAAGGTAAATTTGAACCCCAAATATTGTCCCGTAGATATTCACAGGGAATTTTTTTCCCAGCTCAGAGCCTACATTAAGACAGATAGTCTTGCTTTGTTGTTTTCCAAGGCTGGTGAATGAGTTTTTCACTAATTTACCTTTTTATTGAGGGTGTAGCGCTTCAAGGGTTACATACAGCCTTCACGCAGGCATCTCAGTTCTGATTCTCTGCCCGACACAGAGCCAAGATCTCACATATCCCATACCAGTGTTGAATGGTGAAACTCAAGCACTTAGGTCCAAACTCCCTCAAAGAAAGCCATAGCTTCATCTTATCTAAATCTGCTTTAGTTTTAGTTTCTGTTTAGTTTGTGGTCTCTGAAGATTCCCTGTCTCTCTTACAAATCCAACTATCTAATTAAAAGGGCATTTGTTTAATTTAATCCACCCTGTCCAGGTATTTTGTGGTGGGAATGCCTTTGATTTTTCAGAATGATGTTTTTTCTATTCTGAATGCACTAAATGAAAGTTCTAAGTAAGAGCTAGACTATCGTAAAGAAAAAATAGAGGATATTAAGAAATTAATGTATTTATGAAAAGATTAAGCTAAAGAACATTAATTTGATTGGGGGAGTGATAAATACATCAAATGAATGGTTCATAAAGACTTCTATGCTAAAAGTCTTATGTATCTAGGTTTCATTAACAGATTTGTGCTTTTTTTTTTCCTTTAAGGAAGTTCCATTCTTCCTCTGAGAGCCAACCTGCTAGTGCCTCTCCAGACTCACGGCTCACCCAGACAATGGAGCAGCATCAGCAAGCGCTAATGCATCTGACTGAGGTGCATCCCCACGAAGGGGCCTTACCCGGCGTCACGCTTCCACCCATACCGTCAAGGGTGGAAAGTGAATCCCAACTCAGTTCAGAGAGAAGCCAAAGAAACCAAGTGAAAATTAGCCGTAGCAATTCTGAAGGCTATCTGTTTCAACTGCAAAAGGGGAAGAAGCATAGGAAAAGAAGCAGCATTAAGGTAATAAAAGCATCTTACTTACTTAACCTTTTATTTTGATAATACACAGGGACCTTGATTTTCATTCTCCTTATCACAGGCCTGGAATAGGGGTGCTGCTGCCCCTCCTTCTTCCTCTAGTCCCCACCCCTTCTCAGCCTTCATCTCACCTCAGCTCCTGCAGTAAAACACCCAGGACAGCCAATGACTGGGCTTTCTTCTGAAATGTTTGCTTTACTGAGTTCTGTGTTTACCTAAGATTCACCATGACTAGCACCTTTGTGCACTTAGGTCTTTCCCATCAGGTCTGCTTTGTTAAATAAGGGAAATGGGGGTGGGAGGCAAAGAGGAAGGTTTCCAGGAAGAAATGAAGGAGAGTTGAAGGAGTCTTTTTATGTCCTTTGTGTTTCTCTACTGTTACAAACAATAAAAACCCCTCAGGAAAGATCACTTGTTTCTAGTGTCAAATAGTAAGGAAAAGGCTGGAAAATGCATTCTGCTTTACTGGGCAACAGGGAAGTAGTTGCCCAGTTTACTGGCTGGAAGCAATAGTCCTGTGGTGGATTGGCCCCGCCAGGAACAGACTCTGAAATGGAGATTTGTGAGCAAGAGAGTTACCGGGGAACCACCCCTGTCGGGGAGGGAGAGGGCAGGGCCGGGTGAGGGAGAAGGGGTGGCTTTGAGGCTGGTGCAAAGGACGCCTCAGCCAAGCCTATGAGGGTTCTGAAGTTGGGATGGCCCTTCAGAGGCAAGGAACCCAGATGTTCCCCCACATGGATCAGCCATTGGCTATTGACTGTCTCTGGGGGAGGGTTGTAACTTTGGGCACAGCCGCTCCATCTGGCTGAGGTCAG
The DNA here is from genome assembly GCF_059928025.1 of Delphinapterus leucas. Lineage (NCBI taxonomy): Eukaryota > Metazoa > Chordata > Mammalia > Artiodactyla > Monodontidae > Delphinapterus > Delphinapterus leucas. Next base: position 99,084,650 of record NC_143135.1, read on the forward strand.
TTCTTAGGGAGGGACTCGACTGTGAGCTGTAGCAGACAACACTCCCAGCAGCCGGGGAACCAGTGGACACCCGTGGGGCATCCACTATAAGGCAGATTTAGGGAGCCATCCTTAGTTCAACTCAACATATATGTGTTGAATTCCTACCAGGAAATGTGTCAGGTGCTGGGACGTATAGCAAACGAGCCACGCCCTTTCCCCAGCAGTATCATGTTGAAATAAAAGAGAGAGAGATGCACAGTGAACACAGAGGAGCACAGAGGGGGACACATCCCCACCTGCAAGTCAAGCAGAGTTTCAGGAGGTGATCGTGAGGCATCTTAGAGGATGATTGAGAGTTAGCAAAAGAAGGAAGACTTGAAGTATTTTAGGCAGGGGGACCAGTGTAAGTGAATGTTCTGAAGCTTGAGAGAACACAAAGCATGCTGGGAACTGATGCATTTTAGGTCTGCTGTCACTCAAACTGGGAGGTGCTGAGTGTTGAGAGGTGACAGTGGAGAAGTAGGTCGGGCACCGGGTCTTCGAGGATCTTGCTCGTCATTGGAAGAAGGAGGGCTCTAATCCCTCAGCTGGTGTAGGGGCGGGGGGTTGGCAGGGGGCATGGAAGAATTTTAACCACAGTTAGATTAATGTTTTAGAAAGACTGCTCTGGCTGTGGTGTGCAGGGCAGGTGCAGGGCACTCCAGGAATAGGGGATCGTGAAGTCAGTGGACACCCACATGCGAGCCTCAGAAAAAAAGGAAAGGGTGGCCTTGAAGAGAAGAAGGGAAAGCTGGACTAGAATGACAGTGGGTCCTATTGCAGAGAAGAAAAGGAGGACCAGCTTGGTGTGTCCTCCTGAGACAGAACCTCAGAGGTTGATGCACATGAAACGCCCCAGCCCACTGCCGCCACCTGCGAGCCTAGGCCTTCAGCTCACTCACAGACCCGGGGTCCTTCCCTCCGCCCCTTCCCACACGCTGACCTGAGGGCTTCTTGAGCTCCTCACGTGACCCTCCCTCACATCCTCCGTCCTGCCGGGGTACCTAATTCTTGCCCAGGCTGTGGAAACCACTACTGGTTGTTTAGAGCTGGGATGATCCCCAGTTTCACAGTAAATAAGAAGAAATGTGCTCCTGGCTTCATAAGTAACTTATTTTTCCACCAAAACATTATTACTTGACAGTTAATTGTACCTAATCTGAGGTATGATTAGTACTGTTTTCAAGTACTTCATAAATAGAATAGGGTTTGTAGACTGGACTAGGAAGCCAGACACTGTGCGTATTATTATTTCTATAGGGAAATGTATTCGGAGCTCAGGAGCCAACACATTCTCAAGGTGAGGGCATGCTGTCACTCTGGAATTTACGAGTTACCAGGGCCTAAAAAAGAGCTCAAACTCACTACCTTGGAAGAGAACCTTCTGGGTTAGGGTTCTTGCCAACTGTGGATTATTGTTGACAATGCAAGCTTTTAACAATTCCTAATGAGCAGGGTTTATTGGAAGTCACGCACTCAGCCATTTCTAAGTTCTCATCACCTAATCTCTCTGTGACTCGGACAAGTTATTGATTCACCTGAGCCCCTATTTCCTCATACGCACAATCAGAATTGTTCTTTTTGTAGATTTGGTTTGACAGTTAAGTGAAATAATGTATTAAAACCTTAGCTTAGGGCTTGCCTGGTGGCACAGTGGTTAAGAATCCACCTGCCAATGCAGGGGACACGGGTTCGAGCCCTGGTCCGGGAAGATCCCACATGCTGCGGAGCAACTAAGCCCGTGCGCCACAACTACTGAGCCCACTGCCACAACTACTGAAGGCTGCACACCTAGAGCCTGTGCTCCACAACAAGAGAAGCCACCGCAATGAGAATCCCGCACACCGCAACGAAGAGTAGCCCCCTGCTCGCCGCGCGCAGCAATGAAGACCCAACGCAGCCAAAAATAAATAAATGAATAAATTTAAAAAAAAAAAAACCTTAGCTTAGTGCCTAGCAAAGAATAGACATCAACTAAATGTTAGTTTCCTTTCCCTTCCTTCTCCTTTTGGTGGTTTGAATCTGTGTTTTACCGAGGGAAGGCAGAGGACAGTACCCAGTGATGGTGTGTATCATGACACATCTAAGATCGGGGAGGGAAGGGAAGAGGAAGAAAGAGAACTTCCACTTCCCACTTCCCAAGCCCTCTTTCCAACTTGGGAAATCCCTGCCTTCCTGCTTTCTCTCAGAGATGTTGCAATCCACACGTATCCATTTTCTCCATCCAAGACTTTCAGCCTACATCCGACAAAGACACAGAAGCACTCTTTGTCCGGGAAGCCATTCCAGAAGCTAAAATGATTTAGAACCGAGCTATTTGTATATGACAGCAGGTAGCCGGGGCCCCAGACAGAGGGACTCATTCCCCAGGTCATGCCCATTTCCTAGTCAAAGCAAATCTCATGGTTGCCAAGGGAATCGACTCGAATCACATTAAAAATCTGAGGATTTGTCAAGATAATAGGCCCAAGCACCGTTCCTCTTCTCCTGGCAGTTCTGTTGTGACCAGTTTACGACATTCAGCATTGTCCACGCCACTGAATGCAGACATCAGGCAGTGAGAGAGTAAACACAGCACAAGTGATGACAAACAGTAATAAAAGTATCTACCGCAACCGGCCACAAAGTAACTGCTTAAGGAGTTCTCTGACAGCTGTGTCGAGCTGAGCTGCAGTAATTAACCCGTGTGTTTGTTGTCACAGACAATCCGGGTGTTGCTGCTTGACTGCTTCTAAGACGAGGTTTATTTGGATTAAGTTTAGCAACCGCAGAGCAAATTTCCTTCACTTGCTGTTCCGCAGTATTTGAGGCATTGTTTTCCGTCCCGTCTCTGAGTAACTTTCTCACCCTTACACATCTGAGGAATGTTCTGGAGGAAAGCCCCGCAGTGTCCCCCACAGCAGGGCACGACCTCTCAGAGTTGAAACAAGTCCTCCCGGGACAGTCAATGTCATTTCCAAGTCAGGCACCTTTTGCGTCCCGTTTACAATAAAAGTCACTCTTCCGGCTTGAGAAGACCTGTGATTGATGGCCGGCAGAAACCTTCCACCAGGAGATCCTATGCCAGACTCTGCCAAAGCCACGACCAGTGGACACCAATTCCAAGGGGTAGATCTGGTCTGGTCAGCCGTCAGCTAGAGCCAGGGTTGGCTGATGTCACCCTGTGTGCATCTCATGCAAAGAGTAACAGCAAACCCCGCCGGGGATGTTTTGAAAACATGCTTTTATTTTCCCCGTGTTTGGAGACCTAATGAGGCTATTATTGTTGATTTAATTTTTAAAAATGGGGGGTGGCATGGTGTTATTGTGACCTTTTGGTCTTGTAACAGCCAAAGAGAGGTAAATCAAACTAAATTCTAGGGATTATTTGACTATGAAAGCCTTTTGAATAGACAGAAAGTAGCTTAGTGGTTGCCTAGGGCTGGAGGTGGGGGGAGGGAAGGGACTGCTAATGGGTACGGGGTTTCTTTTTAGGTCAATGAAAATGTTCCAAAATTGGATTGTGGTGACTTTCGCACAACTTGATGACTATACTAAAAACCACTGAACCGTACAACTTCAAATGGGTGAATTTGGTGGTGTGTGAATTTTATCTCAATAAAGCTGTGAAAAAGAATTTTGATGGAAAGAGATCAAACAAAATTACAGCCCTGAGAACCAATCAAGATTACTTGAAGCTAACAAGTAAATCCAGGATTTTTCATTGCCAGTCACCCAGAACAAACTCTGTTAGGAGCCATCGCTCTCCCTTGAGAAACATCTCTTCACTGGAAGCAGCTCAGCCTGTCAAGGAGTCAGTGGCATTTGGAGATGACCCCTTCGGGCCACACTCTTTCCTTCGTGTCAGTCTGCGGTGCTAGACCCTCGGCTCTGTTTTTCTGTGACAGCCACGATGTTTATTCGAGGTGATAGTAAGAACTTCAGCGGGGATGCAATAAGCGATTATTCATGCTTTACATTACATCTTTTGTCAGTTGGTGGAATGATTAAAGCTAAGCTGCTTCAGACTAAGGATGCGATTTCTGGGCACTGATCATTTCTGTCTCATCAGTTTTGGACAAACTGGATTTATGACTTGGATGTGAGTGGGGTTCTCTCCTTTTTCATTACTGGTTTACTTTGGCAAATGGTAACTTAGTGATTTCAAAACAATGGCGGAGATGGCATATGCCAGATAAAGAACAAATTTGCAATCGCAAAGTATAGGATATCTGAGTTCATTCACCTATTAAAAATTAGCAGAGGTTTTAAAATGTGATAATACCCAGTGTCATCGAGGTTTGGACAAAAAGAGCATTCTTCTACCTTGTTAACAGAAGTGTTCATGAATGGCCCTGAATATGTTCATGATTCTGTCTCAATAATCTCACTTCTCTTAATTTATCTCAAAGAAATAATCAGAGTAGCCCACAAACAATGCTCATCCCTAGGACATCTTAAATGTTCAACATTTAGAAGAATCGCTAAATAATTCAACTATAACTAGACAATAGAATGTTACACATAAAAATCACATTTTCAGAAAACATGTAGTGACAGGGAAATACAGTGTAATGGTAACCTTCTCAGCAAAAAAAATAACAAAATAATTTGTAGCATAGGGACAATTTTATAAAAGTATGAACAGATACATCTAAAGGGCAGGAAGCAGCTGTAGTGGTTTTGCTGGGTGATGAGTCTATTCTCTTAAAGGAGATTTATGATTTTGAAATGCCTTCAATGAACAATATTTCTTCTATATACTTCTTCTATATATTATATTCTTCTGTATACTATATTTTAATTATTTTAGTCCAAAGACTTAAGAAAGGATCTTCTTTGAACTTTTAGAATTAGATGCACTGAAAGAGTTTTGACTACAAATATTTAACATACTAATCAGGCAAATTCTGTTTACAGAACTTTTAATCCTTGCAGTGTAGAAGTGTTGCCTAAATGACACATGATTTTGGCCCTGTGAAGCGCTATGTACTATAAAAATTTTGTAGGACCTTAGAAATACTGCCTTCAGCTACAAGTCACAGAACTACTCTTTACGGCAATTTCAAAAAGAAGGGTTCATTCTTCTTACATAGTTAATCCACAAGTAGGTAGTTGCTAGCACCGGTGGTTCTATAGCTCAAAACATCAGAACCAGTATTTGTTCAATTCTCTTGCTCTTTTTTTCTTTCCTGGCTACAAGATTGCTGCTGTATCTCCAGAAATCACATCCACATTCAAGGCAAGATAAAGGGAAAGGGGGAGGGGCTGTGCCAATCCAATTAAAGGTTTTCCAAGATGCACCCTCTGCCAAATTCTCTCTTAGGAAAGGGCACGTTAGATATATTGTATATTTTAGGACTTAATAATTAACAGGAACTTTCCAAATTTAGAAAAATACCATGCCTTGCCATTAGCATATAGACAGGTGGCACCATACACGGTTAGTTCAGAACTGCTGCCCCTGCGGTATGGCAATTTATCCTAAGCACCAATTTTGAGGTACCCTAAGATCATTGCCGTCACCCAAACCATCTCTTTGGTATCGTCCTTCCTGCCCTTCCCAAGGAAGACAACTCAATGAACTCACAAATGCAAAGAAAAGAGGCCTTTGTTTCCCCACAAGGGTATCTGCTGCAAGTAGCAAGTCAGATTTCATGTCAAAAGTGGGAGTTTGGGGAATATCTTAACCTATCCTACAGTCAGGAGCGCGTTAGTATTTTTCCTGCCTGTTACTGTGCTCGACCGACATAATTTAATAATTAAATAGCCTCGGTCTGTTACTCTGTCCCTTTATTTTATTTTATTTTTTTTTTTTGTTTGTTTCTGCGGTACACGGGCCTCTCACGGTCGTGGCCTCTCCCGTCGCGGAGCGCAGGCTCAGCGGCCATGGCCCACGGGCCCAGCCGCTCCGCGGCATGCGGGATCCTCCCGGACCGGGGAACGAACCCGCGTTCCCTGAATCGGCAGGCGGACCCTCAACCACTGCGCCACCAGGGAAGCCCATACTCTGTCCCTTTAAATATGCAACAGTAATAAGCATTGTCGTATAAAATTTTTTGTACCTTTCAAAATATCCAAAATCACACTGAATAAAATGAGTTTCTCAGTGGGTCTTGCTTAGACTCTTAACCCTTAAATGTTTCCTTTCTTTTGAACATTATGACATTAGACAGGGTGCTCTCTCTTCGAGGCAGTGTGCTTACCTGATTCGTTTAGATCGCCTCTTCCAGGGAAATCTGTTGGTTCAGTGAACGGTACAAAACTAGACATACTACTCATAGCAACAGCAGCAAATTAGTAATGTATCCGTTACGTTAAATTAGTAACGTATCCGTTACGTTAAATTAGTAATGTATCCGTTACGTTACATTAATAACGTATCCGTTACGTTAAATTAGTAATGTATCCGTTACGTTAAAAATGTTAATAACAAAGCAGCACTTCGCTCACTTGAAATTTTTTATTTATAATTTTCAGAATTTCAATGTTTTTTATTGCAGAAGTAGAAAAGTCCAAACATGTTAGCTCACCAGCTACAAATTACCAAAGAAACTGTTATCAGTGACGACCATTAAAATGGAAAAATTGTCGGGAAACACACCCACTCTCCCACGGTCCACACAGGCTGCCATTCTTCATTTTGCTTCTTCCCTTTCTTATGTGGCCATGACAACTCGAGGGTGGGGGACATACAAGTCTTTAAAAGAAACTGTCTCTTTGATTGTATTTTTAGAGTTCCAAGCTGAAAGGTTATCAGAACAGAGACATGAAGCTTGGAGGCCTCGGACCTGACCTTGAGTCCATCAGAGACAAAGTGAGTGTGATGTACATATAGCAATTCCAGGGTTGGATTTGCCATTTGTCTTCCAGCAAAACTGTATAAAGATACCCCCAGAACCGAGGGGTAGGGTAAGCTGTGACAAAGCGAGAGAGAGGCATGGACATATATACACTACCAAACGTAAGGTAGATAGCTAGTGGGAAGCAGCCGCATAGCACAGGGAGATCAGCTCGGCGCCTTGTGACCGCCTGGAGGGGTGAGATAGGGAGGGTGGGAGGGAGGGAGACGCAAGAGGGAAGAGATATGGGAACATATGTATAAGTATAACTGATTCACTTTGTTATAAAGCAGAAACTAACACACCATTGTAAAGCAATTATACTCCAATAAAGATGTAAAAAATAAATAAATAAATAAAAACAAAGGTATGGACCTGAAAAAAAAAAAAAAAAAAGATACCCCCAGAACCAAGTCCTAATTCAAATGTCTCCCTCTGAATAGAGACCCTTCTGAAGCAGCATTGGTAATAAGCCCCGGGCACTACTTCTACCATAAAATAAAATTACTCAGCCAATGTTGTTTTATGTATCCACCTTTTAGTTAGTTTTGAAGGCCCAAACAGAAAAGTGGGACACATGCACATGAAAAGAGATGTGTGTGTTATATGGTCGTTGGTCTTTCCCAATAGAGTTATCTTGATAATACTGAGGAGTGGCTACAGAGAAGACACTCAGGGTACGAGTTTCCCAAGCCATGAAAAGTACATCCACTTTATTCTCTTTCCTCTAGTGAAAGGAGATCTTCATTTAATGTGTTTTAACTGCAGCTGCACTCAAGGCCTAAAAAGAGAGTAGAGTTCAAAGTTGGAAGCAAAAGTGAAAATAAATTGGGTAAACGCAACAAAGAAGAGGCTGAATGGGATTTAGCCACTGTTAAGTGAACACTGGGTGTGCTATTGCGGTGACATTCCGCCCCTCAAGAGAAACTATTTCTAGGAGAGACATTAACTTAACCATTTCACTGCTGTCACCTTACACGCGGTGATCCCATTTCCCCCGTGCCCAGCTCACTAAAATTAGTGTCAATTTAGATAGAGAACAGAGCGATCTAGCAGGACCTGTGAGTCACCCTCACTTTGTTTCTCTGAACAGATGCAGAAATTAATACAGCAAAAGGAATATGCAAAACAAGTAAAGGAATACAACATGAAGGCACTATCCATCCCGTCAAAGCCACAAATAGCAAAGACTGAAAATAAATCTGCTGTCCCTCGGCAGAAGGTAAGAAATTCTCACCAAGGCAGTTGTCTTTTTAATTAGAATTAAAAGGAAACCTCTGTGACCTCACGACAATGAATTCTCCACATTATTTGAACACAGAGGATGTTTTAGCTACTACTGTTCCTGCGGCTCCCCATCATTCACAGATATTGATGTAAAAATGATATACACACATATGATGCTGGAAGGTTAGCCTCTTTTTTTCCCTGAAGTTCACTGTTATCTTTAGTCTTCCACATGTTTTCCTCCAAGTATAGTGTTTCGAGTTTCTCACACAAAAATTCAATGGTTAGGTGATTTCATAGAAAAAAACTAATAATCCTGATTAACCATCAATTTCCTTCTCTACCATTAAATAAGTTTTAAGAAATTAGCATCTTCTTGCCATGTCTGGGTGCTTATGTCAGAGGAAAGTCCTTCACTGTTTCTCTCAAGTTCATTCCCTATATTTCTCCTAAGGGATGGTACTATATAGGTTCCTCTACCCAATAAAAATGATAAATACAGGATGTTCTCCCTCTCAGAAGTCATCCAACTCTAAGTTGTGATGTGAATGAAATACGTTCTATGGAGACACCGAGCTTTGCAGTACAAGTCTCTGCCTCAGTCCCAGGAAGGACGTGGGACCCTTTGCACGAGGGACAAGTGACCCTTTGGTGCTTTTAGGAATTTGTACTTCGTGTTCTCTTTCACAGACTCTCATATTTTCTATCTATTGCCTTCCTTCCTCAGACCTTGAAGACCTCAATCCACTTGATTGAGTTTCCATGATGCCACTTTTTCTTTTTTTCTCCAGTCCATTATTTGTTCATGAAGAAATTCAAGGCAACAAGTCTATAATTAGAAATTCCAATAGAAGTCAACTACACACACTGAGAAGTCTGGAGTTTTTCTGTTTTGGAGATTTTTCCCCTTCTAGGACCTACATATACTATCCATTCCCATTTTAGCTCTCAAGAAACTCTTATTAAACTGTAAAACTGGGGGTGGGGAGAGAGAAATTAGGAGTTTGGGATTAACATCTAACACTACTATATATGAAATAGGTAAACAACAAGGACCTACTGTATAGCACAGGAAACTATATCCAATATCTTGTAATAACCTATAATGGAAAAGAATCTGAAAAAGTATATATATATATATATATATATATATATATATATACTGAAACTAACCTGAAACTAACACCTGAAACTAACACAACATTGTAAATTAACTATACTTCAGTTTTAAAAAATGGTTAATTTTAGAAAAGTAAAACATATAAAGGCAGATTTAGAAATCATATTCAGTAATCTCATTTTTCTTGTAATGCCTGTCAGAACTGCCATCACTGAAAAAAAGACTGCCTTTTTTTAGTATCCAGGTATCTATAGATATGCTAAAGAAAAGGAAACAATAATTTTCAACCTCTAATAAATACTTGCCAGAGTTGTAAGAACCCAGAAACAAGAATAGTTGGTGTAACAATGGAGACTCAGCTTTATCTCAACTACAGTGATGTCTTTGGTCTCAAGCTGTAACAAGTCCTCTTTGGATGGAAAGGTCAGTTAATATCTCCTCAATAAAGGTTTGGTTTTAATAAGACTGCCAGCAGCTAAACAGATCAAACACATAAGAAATCTATTTTCAAGCACTTGAATAAAACTCAGTTTTATAAAGAAAACATCCAGCGTCACAACCGTACATATCATTCTTCAACTCTCTTTTTTTCCACAGCATTTTGTTACGTGGCTAATTGATTTTGTTTAAACTGTGCGTTATATTGCATTATTTGTATTTTCCATTTGGTCTCCATTTCCATCCATCCCTTAGTACATTATTGTAGCAATAGTCTCCAATTATATTATCAATAAACCTTTCCTAAGACTAGATTTAATTTAAGGAATCCAGGGTTCACTTCCCATCTCAAATAAAATTTTATCTTTATGCTTTTAGGCTTTGGAATATGCTAAGACCATCCCCAAACCCAAACCTTCAAATCTGAGTGATCAAGCCTCAAAGGAAAAGAAAAATCCAACCCATGCTGGAAACGGAGACATTTTACCTGAAATCTCACTGCTGGAAGTACTGCAGAACAGACATGAAAGGGAAAAACAGGCTGTGGCTGCTTTTAAAGCCCTTCATATTGTATAGACAAGATATGACCAGAGATGCCCAGGGGATGGACTTGGAGAAGAGAAACTCCAGCCCACTGCTCTGCATTGAGAGTGATGACCTAGCATCGTCACCTAACTGCAGTCCACGTTTGCTTCGTACAGGGTTTAAAATATGGGGCCCTATTACATTACGGCGCCATATTTTACTTTCCAGGAAGAAAAACTATTTTAATTATTTATTTTCAAATCAGTTAATATTGGGGCTGAATAAGAACTAGGGAATAAAGCCTTTTGGTTTTATACTGGATCCTTTCATTTCTTCTTGGCTTTATATTGGCTCTTTGAATTTCTTAAATGATCGCTACCCTTTCTTAGCATAATGAAACTCTTCAAGTTACCCAGAAATAAATGTATCTACTTGTGTTTCTTTCTCATTTTTCTGATTAAAAAAAAACTATAAACACTTCAGTTTCTATTGAAAAGAACTCAACTTGGACTAAACACCGGTAAATTTTGCAATATCATTTCCAAAATATTTCAAAAATCTCTAAATTTAGCCAAGGGTTTATATGTAAAATTCAAAAAATGAAAGTGCTTCTAGATGTGCTACTCAAGTAAAACAAATCTCAATGTTGTTCTAACAGAGCATCAAGATATTAATTAGAAATCCACCAAGTCCAAAAGCACTCAACTCGGGCACCTCTGAGAGAGACACTTTCTCAAAGCTGCTGACTCCAAGTACATAAATTTGCTGAACATCTTGCCATCAAAAATACCTTAAAATATCATCAAATGTGTGCTTCCACACAAAAACATTAGGTAAGACAAAAACATCCCACAGAAACATCCTACTGAATGTCAATATTAATAAATATTTTTTCCCTTTTAAAGAATCTTTTGAAACTGCATAAACATTGTGAAATTCCCAGGTCTTAAAATAGTCCCTGGGACTATTTTAAATCCTATTAAATTAGGATTTAAATTTTACTTACTTGCTTGTACTAGATGGGCATTGCATTCTTAGATGGCTACATCCAGAAATGGACACATTTAACAATAATTTAGGGAAAATCCGTGTCTCTATACAGGTGGCATAAGGACTGGCTTTGGAGGTTTATTCCTATGTTGTACAAATTTTACATATACCACAATGTGGTAGAAAAGCTGCCTGTACAAAACTTTTTCTTAATACTGGAAACAGCATTGAAAGTCTGGAAAGATAACAAGTATCTGAACATAAACAGTAAACTGGAGAATCATGTTTCAGTAGTATTTGGAAAATCATAGCATATATGAGGAGTTAGTTCAGGAAAATCACAGCCCAAGCTGCTCCTAAAATGTATCTGTAAAAGAAGAGGACCCTTCAAGGTACATGTTTAAAGACTTTTCTAGAAACATGAGATAGAATGATTTTTTCCCCTATATTTTAAAACTTCCCTACATTTTAAAACTTGCTCTGGAAGCTAAAAATAATGCATAAGAGACATTGCCATATTTTCATTTTTAAAGGGACAGGGTAAATTTTTTAAACATTCCATTTCTACTAAATTATCTTAAAGGAATTTAGAGCTCGGAAGGGGTTTATCTCGTTCAAGTGCCAATTTTTCAGAAGAGGAATTGGAGATCAAGAAAGGATAAGTGACTCTGAAGTCCTTCAGTCCTACAATGGGAGACTAGCCAGATCTAAACTCCAATCTTTCAACAGCAAGGAGAGCACTGTTTGATTATTTGTTTGTGGGAAGAGAGTTCTTGTTTTTCTGTGTGTGCAAGGAGGATGTAATTATATATTTCAATTTGGGACATGAACTTCCAACATTTAAGTTCCATTTTTAGAAATATGCATTACTATCTACCCTGCATTTTTAACATGTACAGTCTGGCAACTTTATTACTACATTGATGAAGTTGTAAGAGACATCTACAGTGCAACTCAAATGCTGACCAATAAAAGAGACACTATTTCAATTTTTTTTTCAGAACATTTAAAAACCTCTCCCTAACCATTTCTCTCAGCCTAAGCATTAAATCCTTCAGGCACTTTCACACCTCCTATTAAGAACCCACACCCAGCTGAAGCAGGTTCAGTGATCCAGTTGATATCAAACAACATTTCACAGGAACTTTACACTCAAGGCAAAGCTTTACCGTCCGGTATATATGACCCTAGAGCAATCAAAATTCTTTGTACACAAACACGGAAAGTGACAGGCAGCATCTAAAATGAGTTTGACTAAAGAAATAGAACATACTTGCTGAGAGCCTGGGGTTGAAATCAAAGAATAGATCAAAATAGACTTCATCTGGCCCCAAGTCATCCCACAATGGTAAGATCCAGCAGAATGTCACTAAGGCACCATGATACTAAGACAGGGTAGAGGTTCTGCAAAAGCAGTAAATGACAAACGCTTGTCTGGCTCCTCCTTTAAAGGCAATTGTACTATTAACAATAACATTGATCTTTTATAGACCTGAGTGGATCAGTGATCAATTTTTATCATATTTCTGTTTCAGATATTTAGGAAATAAAAATAATCTGCCTATTAGAAGACAAGGAACCATAAACTTGAGTGACGTAATGATGGAGGGCCTGGATTTGACCAGATGTCATACAAGCCATTGAAAGACATAGTGCCTAACTCCCTAATCTCTATGAACTGGTATAAAGGACCTTTAAATCATGTATTCTCTCTTATTATAGACTCCTTTTATGATGTTTTTCCATCTTGAGTTTCCAACAAGAGCATCCTCCTAGACGCAGCTTTCGTACAAGTAGCTGAATTTAATGACAGCTGTCTTCATGATATTGCTTTGTATAGTAAGGAGTCTCTTGGGAGTTATCTAGAAACCAACTGAAGAAAAGACAATATTGAGGAACAAAATAAAAGGTCAGCCTAGCAAAGGCATCGATGTCTAATTGTTCCAATTGGGGCCTTATTATTGGTTAATGAATCATTGTCAAAACATCACAGTAAGCATGAGCATGCACAGTCCAGTCTAGAGCGAGAAAATGACTCTTCATCCCAACAGTTATTAGCTGGGAGTTGCTTGAAAACACATCCAGTAATTAGAACAACACTGGAGCTAATTGAGAACTTCGAATTGATAGCAAATGTTCTACAATATCAGACTGGATAAACTCAGGAGGGATTCTTTTTTAATTACTTATTGAAAAATTGCATAAAATGAACTGAATTTGGGTGATAGTCTGCACATACCAGGACAAGTTTAACTAACTCTAACATGTGCTTCAAAACAGGTATTACCATTATATTAGAAGTCGCACTTGAAAATATAAAGTTCTTAAGGAAAAATTAAGGTTGCTTTCCTAGAGGTGCCTTTTTTTTTTTTCGGTACGCGGGCCCCTCGCTGTTGTGGCCTCTCCCGTTGCGGAGCACAGGCTCCAGACGCGCAGGCTCAGCGGCCATGGCTCATGGGCCCAGCCGCTCCGCGGCATGTGGGATCCTCCCGGACCGGGGCACGAACCCGTGTCCCCTGCATCGGCAGGCGGACTCCCAACCACTGCGCCACCAGGGAAGGCCCTAAATGTGCCTTTTTAAAGATCATCTTTTCCTATCAGAGTAAGGATAAATCTTGAATAATACACATTTTCTCTAACACTCAAGTATTCTACAGGATGTGACTATAGGACTTCTCCCTAATGCTAAGTGAGTTTTCATAACTTTTATTCCTAATGGGTAAAAACAGAAAGACGAAAGGACACATAAATGCTGCATTGCCTCTTTAGTTGTTTTCCCAGTGAGACAGGATTTAAACTAGCACAAAGTCAGTTTTTCACTATTGTGGATTTTGTCTATCCAGTATCTCCTCCCTCTGTATCCCTCATTATAAGAAACGGTCTATATTGTCAGACAAAATTTCTATATTATAAAGGCAAAAAAGGAGAATTATGTATTCTAATAAAATTTTATTTAGCTATTTATTCCACTTTTTAAAATATACTGAAGTAGGATCTCAGAATAGCTAAAAATCTGATATTCAGAATTGTCCCCGCAACTCACTGCCTCCAGACTAAGTACAGTATTTGTTTCTACTCCCCCTCTCAACTTCATTAAGCAAAGCCACACATCTTTCTCACAAAGGTACAGAGAAAATACAAAATGTCTCAATTCCCTAAGCAAACATCCATTCAATGGAAAGCAAAAGGTTTTGGATGGCAGGTTTTTCTTTCATTCATTCACTCATTCATTCATTTGTTCATTCATTTTATTCTCTCATCTTAAAGATTCCCATTCTTCATGTTTGGTTACTTAATTTTGGTTCAGTGGAATAACTGAAAAGTTGGGGCTTTCCCAAAAGGTTATGAAAACATCACAATGAGAGACGCAATAAGATGCAAAATGAACAGATTTTGCAGCTCTCTCTACCACTCAGTATAGGGCCTCTTTGGGTAAAATGAAGAGAAGAAAAAAGAATTTCGTGGGCAAGGTTTATCTCCCTTGCTGCCTCTCCACTGCCTTTTCATTGTCCCCTTGCAAACCTGCGCAATATAAGTAATTAATTTTCAATAAGCTGAATAAATGGTCTTCCGCTATTAAACAGCTCTAACAGGTCGAGAGGATTACAATGATATGAGCATTTCAGGCAAATAAATTTAGTGCAACCCTGGAAATATCTGATGAGATTTCACAGACTTTCTTTACTGAGTTGACAGCTCGTAGAGACCAGACCTGATACCAGGGCTGCCAGACTGGCTTTTGAGAGTACCTCTTATTGCTAGAGTCCCAAGCTTTTGCAAGAGATGCTTAAATAGGAGATATGCTTATGGTGCAAATTTGACACTGGGAGAAATAACTTTCCGAAATTTAAAACCCACAAAGTATAATCAGTTATCCTTTGGGAAGCTGTCTATACAGGAGAAGGAAGTAGAGAATAGAATGAATGTCCAGTGAAAAAAACCACTGTAGATCTCTACACCAAATAATTTGGGCCCCAAATGGACTCCTTCCTCTGTGGCAAATTTGTCTCCTAAATTAATCCTTACGCTTTCTTTTTTGTCATGCAGACAGTGATCAAAATCACTATCATGAATCCTGGTTGGCCTTACCTTGTATCTCTAACCTGTCACCTGGCAGTGATGTCTTTTCCCATTTCCCCTGCTTCCACACAATGGTGACACTTTGAATCAGTACCAAGGATGCGGTCTCTACTTAAAATTGATAATCTATCATACAAACCTCAAGTACCCATTTTTAATGAAACCTTTAGATGAATATCAAAGAACTATTTGCCGTGTCTAATGTTTTAATTAGATTATATTCTCAATTTAACCCATTAAACCTCCTTTGATGATCCCCATATTTAGTGTTTAGCCTCAGATGCACAAGGTAATGAATACGGGACCTTTTGATTTAATGAGAATTTCGGCTCTTCCAGCCTGCGCCTCTTTGTATACCTTTTATTTTGCCAGCTATAGAATTCAGTTAATTGAAGGAGTCTCTTACCCTCACACATTAAGGAGTATAAATTAGCATCCCCATTCTGACTGCAAAATGCAAGCAGACAGTTTTGCTTTGATCTGCGGATTGAGCTGAAGAAGGCAGCAGCCCTCTGAAAACGAGCTGATGGCCTGTCACCAGGGCAAAATGCAGACGCGTCCGTGCGTCACAAAACACTTAATGTCTTAACTGATCACCTTCCAATTCTCCTTGTCCTGTTTGCATCATTCTCTTTATAAGCGCTCGCGTGCATGTGTGTGTGTATTTCTGTGTGGCTCTGTTTTGCTTTCTCTGTTTATCTTTTTTGATTCTCTACTCAGAGAATTACGGACCCAGGTTTTAAATTAATCTGAGACCAAGGAAAATGAAATAACATAAATTCCCTCACCTTGAAATTTCTACGAATATCCTGCAAACCTATTCAGGACCTTTCACAGACAAAGATTCTTAAGGACTAACTAACCTCCAATGCTTTCAAATGGATAGATCCCAAGCCGTTGGTAGTACATCACTGAATATGAGGTAAGAAGGGCCATCCTGTGCTTTGGTAATGAAGCCAGCCTTTTAATATGTTCTAATGATAATGCAACTCTCTCGAACTTAACAAATTCAGTTACATAAAAGAAACATCAAGGTAAAAGATCAATACCTCCATCACTCATTGTAAAAGCCAGAATAAAATAATCTTAGATTCAAATTATGAGACATCTGGATAGATACGGTAGATTGAGCACCCACACACACATGCACACGCACGCACACATCTGTTTCCCTCCCTTGGCAAGCCCCCCGCTAAAATCACAGTAATGGGTTTTTTTAAGGCATAAACATATAAGAACAGGGAGAACAGGAAGAGGGATACCAGTAGCAACTTTTTAAAAACTGGAAAGCAGATGAATAAATTGCAAAATAATAATAATAATAATTGGAAGCCTCCAAAAATACTAAATTGTAACCAGGCAATGGGGAAATCCAAGAATCAATCTGATATACACTACAGAATGCCCAAAATGCTCTGGAACTGATGGTGTCAATTACTGCTGGAAGTAGGGGGGGAAGAGGGTGAGGGGGTTAAATGAAGGATGACTTCCCTCCACCACCCTGGTAAAAGACTGCTTGACCCTCTACAGAGTCTCAGGAGTGAGAAACAACGGGCTGTTAGGAGGCACCATCCTGAGAACAGAGACAACAGTGAGCACAGGTGTTCTAAATACAGAGACCTCTGGTCCTCCTCTGACACGTTGCCCCCAGAATGTTAGGCCTTCATCCTATAAGCAGGAATTTGGAAAACTCTTCTCTGGGGAATCTGACCAGCCTAAAAGAAAAGAGCTAAAAATTCTGATTTCAGAGGTTCTCCAACTGAAGAACTCAACCATGTTATCCTACAGGAAAGTTCACAGCAGGTCGCACTGGGTATTCAGAGCTTCCTATGAGCTTTTTATTTCTCCTACTTAAATATGAGCACACAATCAGGGATTTCCAAACATCTGAGGATATTATATGCGATACCATTAAAAAGGAGGAGGAGGAAATTAAAGAGATCTTTGGAATTAGAAACGTGATTGCTGAAATAAAAAATCCAAAGGTTAAAAAATAACATTCAGAATTTTTTCAGAGAGCAGAGTGAAAAGGCAAAAATATATACAATAGGAGAGAAAGGAATAAATTTAGAGGATAAATCCAGGAGGCTGAAAAAAATCAAAATAATAGGAGTTCCGTAAAGAACATAGAAAAAAAGGAACAGAAATCATCAAAGAATTAATTTAAGAAATTTTCCCATAACTGAAAAAAATGAGTTTTCAGACTGAAAGGGTCTATTGAGTATCCAAAAGAGTGGGTGAAAACAGACCTCCAACTCAGGCATATCACTGCAAAATTTCAGTACACTGGCTCCAAAGAGAGTACCCTACAAGCTTCCAAAAAGGAAAACAAATGAATAAATAAAACAGGATATATCAAGAATCAAGAATCAAAATGGCGTTAGACTTCACAGCAGCAGTTGGAAGCTAAAAAGCGATTGAATGATGCCTTCAAAATTATTCAAAAGTATTCAAAATGATTTCCAATTGAGAATTCTATACTTAGACAAAATACTAATAAAGCATGAAACTAGAATAAAGATGTTTTTATACAAGAATGATCTCAAAACATTGACTTTTCATACACCAATAAGGAAACTACAGGACCGTGTGCTCCACCAAAATGAGAGAGTAAACCAAGAAAAAGGAAGATAGAGGAAACAAGAGTAAAATGAAAGGAATGCCTGAGATGAAGAGGAAGGAAGATGCATTGACCCAGAATCCATAGGGGAGCAGACCAGGGGGCTCTGGGAGAAATCTGTTCAGGAAATCAAAGTGTTAAGAGTACATGCACAGCAAAGGAAACCATAAACAAGATGAAAAGACAACCCTCAGAATGGGAGAAAACATTTACAAATGAAGCAACTGACAAAGGATTAACAAAATATACAAGCAGCTCATGCAGCTCAATATCAAAAAAACAAACAACCCAATCCAAAAATGGGCAGAAGACCTAAATAGACATTTCACCAAAGAAGGCATACAGATGGTCAACAAACACATGAAAAAATGCTCAACATCATTAATTATTAGAGAAATGCAAGTCAAAACTACAATGAGGTATCACCTCACACCGGTCAGAATGGGCATCATCACAAAATCTACAAACAATAAATGCTGGAGAGGGTTTGAAGAAAAGGGCACCCTCCTACACTGTTGGTGGGAATGTAAATTGGTACAGCCACTACGGAGAACAGAACAGAGATTCCTTAAAAAACTAAACATAGAACTACCATATGACCCAGCAATCCCACTCCTGGGCGTATACCCAGAGAAAACCATAATTCAAAGACACATGCATGCCAATGTTCATTGCAGCACTATTTACAATAGCCAGGACAGGGAAGCAACTTAAATGTCCATCAACAGAGGAATGGATAAAGATGTGGTACACATATACAATGGAATATTACTCAGCCATAAAAAGGAGCAAAACTGGGTCATTTGTAGAGACATGGATGGACCTAGAGACTGTCACACAGAAGGAAGTAAGTCAGAAAGAGAAAAACAAATATCATATATTAACGTATATATGTGGAATCTGAAAAAAAAATGGTATAGACGATCTTATTTACAAAGCAGAAATGGAGACACAGACGTAGAGAACAAACGTATGGATACCAAGGGAGAAGGGGGCGGTGGGATGAACTGGGAGATTGGGATTGACATACATACACTATTGATGCTATGTATAAAATAGATAACTAATGAGAACCTACTGTACAACACAGAGAACTCTACTCAATGCTCTGTGGTGACCTAAATGAGAAGGAAATCCAAAGAAAGAGGGGATATGTGTATACGTATAGCTGATTCACTTTGCTGTACTGTATAAACTAACACAATATTGTAAAGCAACTCTACTCCAGTAAAAATTTTTAAAAAATACATGAACACTTGGGAGGGAGGTAGTGACAAATGGTGAAGAACTGGAGTTAAATTAGTCACAAGTACACTAAAAATTAAGAATAATACAATGAGCCTTAATTCCAAGAAAAACAAAAAGTCTTGCAGAAAAAGTAAAGTAATCACAGCTGACTACCTGGCTTAGCTGAGAATTACACATGCACATCATAATAATGCTCGAAGCAAAATTACAGTTTTGAGAGGAGAGATAAGAGAGGGTGCACATATGTGGTGGGAACAGGGGAGAAAGAGAACTATACCTTCATCTTTTATAGCATGAAGTACTAGATAATTCCTGAAATAGAAACACCAAAAAGCAGCAATGCAGTGAAGTCATTTAGAAACATGAAGGTAGATAAGATACCAAAACAATCAGCCCAAAACAGAAACTGGCTGCCTCTGTAGTGAAGAAAATAGGGAAGGGGACAGGGGACCGCTTCCTTTTTAAATAATCCTTGTAGAACTATTTGACTTTTTAAACACTGTGCACAGGTAAATGATAAAGCTCAAATCTTTAAAATTAAAATTAGAGAACTTAGGAACTGAAGAAAAAAAACAGATGAGAAAAGAGCAGAGCAAGCATAAAGTATTCATTATTTTGTTTTTAGCTTGTAAATTATTCACATCTTAAACTCGGGATAAAGAGCCATCTCCTATCTTTATTCCCATTGCTTTCTATAGTTTGTTTCCCTTCCCAGGTGAAGCACTGAGAGGAATAAAGATTATTTGGTATATGTATGTATGTACGTGGGTATTGATTGCCGCCCTGCAGCTTGCGGGATCTTAGTTTCCCCAACCAGAGATGGAACGCATGTCCTTGGCGGGTGAAAGCGCCGAGTCCCAACTACTGGATGGCCAGGGAATTCCCTATTTGGCCATTCTTTAACTTCTGGCTAGAATATTGGCAAGCACACATGATTACTCCATTATCTGCAGCCCTGGAGGCTAGGGAGAGCACAGATGTTAGAAATGTTCAGATAATTGCCAGGGATTATATTAGTTAATATTTCTAAACAACTCTTTTAGTTATTCTTGTTACAGAGATATATGCAAAAGGTGTGCCTTTTTTAAGCTCAAAAAAATTTCTTAAAGGCTTCAGAAGGAAGCTTAAATCCTGGATTTCCATCGTACATTCTGTATTGGAATCATAGGCAATTCTTTCTAAATTGACTCCTTATATAACATCATGTCTGTCACCAAATGGGATAAGAGAAACCTGGGGCAGCATGGGGCTGGGACAGGTAAGGGGGAGAAAAAGGAGCTTTCCAGATAAAGCATCCTCAATGACACTTTCTGACTCCTATTTCATCCAGGGCTGCCTTGTCCCCTCAGTCCACACGGGAGGTCAGTGACAAAGAGAAATTAAGATGAAGTTATAAAAAAATAAAATTCCTTGGAAAGAGACATAATATCCCCTTTGTAATGATAGCGAAGGCACACAAGACTAACACTCATCTTTTTTTTTTTTTTAATTTATTTATTTTGCTGTGCTGGGTCTTTTTTGCGGCATGCGGGATCTTTGTTGCCACGTGCGGGATCTTTAGTTGCAGTATGTGGGATCTAGTTCCCTGACCAGGGATGGAACCTGGACCGCCTGCATTGGGAGCACGGAGTCTTAGCCACTGGACCACCAGGAAAGTCCCTAATACTCATCTTTTAGGTAACCATATTGCTACAGTTGATGTCCTCTGAAGTTTGGTATCAATGAACAAACTGCTATGTTCAGATGTATATTGTAATTCGTCATCTTTCCCTAGCACTTTTCATCCAAGATATCACAGTATATACTTTGATAACTGTTATCTCACATCCCCTCCCCACTCTTAACTGATTTATAGGGTACTCTCCTCATGTTTTGGATGCCAAGTAAGAGAAATAATGTAATCATTAGCTAATGTAAGATTAGAATTGAAGTCTCTAAGCCATCTAGCCAGTGGCAATGATGCCAAATCAGATGTGGTTCCACAATATTATAAAGAGAGTAATAAGAGAGAGCTCACAGAATTATTATAAATGAAATCATGGAGGGATGGTTATCTAGTGTACACACCAGGAATTCTGAGAGGGAAGGAGAAACGTGTCTTTAGGAGGTGGGATTAAAATCAGAAAATACAACAGGGAGAATCTGACTGAAGAGAAAACATGAGGGTCATTTCAAATTTTCATCTCACTTCTGAATATTTATTGGAATTATCTCTGACCTCTGCATGTATTAATTCTGTAACTCACCAAATTAATAGCCTGTATGACATTGGGCAAGTCAGTCTCTGACTCTAAGTTGCTTTGTCTGTAATTAAAGGAGATTAAGCCAAAAATTTTAGAATAGAAAATTGGGGGGATTTGAAGTAGCTGAGACATCATCTAGCTCATCCTACAAGAGGATATATGAACCTCTTCTAAAACATCCCGGCGCTATATGTTAAATGTATCCTATGATCATTCACAACATATATTAACATAGTAAAAGTTTGTAGTTAAGAAAAAAAATAAAACGTAAGCATATTATAGGGATTGGCATAAATTATAATAGTATAAATTTATTTTATGCCTTATTCAAATAAAACATCATTTTCAATTAAAAAAAAGAAAAATAAAGAAAACATCCCAGCAAGTGGTTATTCAACTGTGGCTTGGATGAAAATAGGGCTAAGGGATTCAGTACATCCTAGGAATGTCAATTTAAGTTTCAGATTGCTCTTAATTAGAAGGTTTTCCATAAATTGATCTAAGAATTTGCTAGATAATTTCCAGGTAATTTTTAAAAATTTTACATCCAAAATTGCTATGCAAAACCCTCTCCTCCACATAATACAATGACAATAGCCCCACTGCCACCTTTATCACAATATGAATTAGTGGTAAGCTACGATAATTAAAGTTGGCTTCTAGTCTTAATTCTGCCACTGTTTTTTTTTTTTTTTTTTTTGCGGTACGCGGGCCTCTCACCGTTGTGGCCTCTCCCGTTGCAGAGCACGGGCTCCGGACGCACAGGCTCAGCGGCCATGGCTCACGGGCCCAGCCGCTCCGCGGCATGTGGGATCCTCCTGGACCGGGGCACGAACCGGGCGTCCCCTGCATCGGCAGGCGGACTCTCAACCACTGCGCCACCAGGGAAGCCCCTGCCACTGTCTATTTGACATTGGCCAGACATTCATTATATCTAGATCTTAATGTCTTCGTTTATAAAATGAAGGGCTTAGATTTTTGTCAAATGTCTCTTCTAACACTGACAATTCCTTCCTGACTATAACTTTGCCCTCAACTCAGTGGGATATCACCTTCTTTTCATTTACTTTCTAGAATGAGGTTTTGGGACTTCTTTAATGAATTAAAGTTAATATTCTTTTCTTCTTTTTCTTGTTTCCGTTAACTCTTCTAATTGTGATAGGTCTATTTATTTAAATTTATTTTTGTTGCTTTCTAGGTATCTTTTTTGGGGGGCGGCCGGGCCACGTGGCATGTGGGATCTTATTTATTTATTTATTTTTGTCTGCGTTGGGTCTTCATTGCTGCATGCAGGCTTTCTCCAGTTGCAGCGAGCGGGGGCTACTCTTCGTTGTGGTGCGCGGGCTTCTCACTTCAGTGGCTACTCCTGTTGTGGAGCACAGGCTCTAGGCGCGCGGGCTTCAGTAGTTGTGGCACGTGGGCTGCAGTAGTTGTGGCTCGCGGGCTCTAGAGCACAGGCTCAGTAGTTGTGGTGCACGGGCTTAGTTGCTCGGTGGCATGTGGGATCTTCCCGGACCAGGGATCGAACCTGTGTTCCCTGCATTGGCAGGTGGATCCTTAACCACTGCGCCACCAGGGAAGTCCTGGTCTATTTATTTAAATTAGAGTGTATGAAGTAAAATCTTATTCTTAGTAAGATGACAAATAATTTTAAATGTTTTGCCTTCCAGCTTCTGATCAAACTTTGCTAGTGAAAAGTGCTTAGTGTTTTGTGGACTTAGCCTGTTCTACTGATGGACAACACAGGACCTGGCCTATAGAAATTGCTCAAATATTGTTCCAAAATCTGCTTGCCTGGAACCATGCATTGGTTCTAGTTCTGCCCTCTCTAGCAGGACAGACTAGACATACCCTCCCGATACGTAATTGCTCTGTAGCCATTGAAATACAACTAACACAGCCAATCTCCTCTCCCAACCCTCTCTAAAGCCTTGCTTCTCCAAGCTGAAACGCTCATACTCCTCTGTTTCCTATACCTTTTACTATCTAGGTTCCTGTATTCATTCCTGGATGAATTTTAGTTTGTCAATATCCTCTTTAAAATGTGCTGCCAAGAATATAACATAAATATAAAATATTTCATTATTTTTGCACACACACTGAGCCCAATTCAAGAAGACCAGGGAGTCACTGCTTCAACTAAGTATGTTTATTGCACGATTCTCTTAGCAGAAGAAAGCATTCTGCTTGCTCTGTGCCTTCACACCTCTTTATCTCTAGTTATCAAATCCATCGACAAAAGCCAGTTCTCTGTCTTTTGAAGTGGTGTCATGGATTCCAATTAATCATTTCTTAGCGCCACTATCAGCTAATACTGGGCTGAAAGACGTGTTGTCGATTTCTTGTGTTCTTATGTCACGTGAGTAGAAATATTATAGAGTCCCTCTCTGAGACGCTATGAAATGAAGTCCATCAGATACAGCATTGAGAACAAATACCGAACAAATTATTTACTACATTTGGGATTACATGTAGGATGACTTGTCCACCTTGGCTATTTTAAGATGGTTTTGCCCCTTCAGAATCAGACCTATGTATGTCTTTCTTTACTTTAATGCATCATAATGAACATGGTTTTGTCAGATCTTCACCACCAATTGAAACTGAGTTGAGGCAAAAGCCTGGGTAATTCAGACAAAATATCTTTTCAGCCTATGGAGGCTCTGATCAGTATTGAAGGCCGAAACCAAAAAGTGCTATCATGTTACATTAAACTGAGACTAAATTGTGTCTATCCTCTACTATCATCACTAACTCCCTGTGTATTAAAAAAGAAAGAAAGGAAGGAAGGAAGAAAGGGAAAAGAAAAGAAAAACTAGGAGAACTTTGCTGTTGAGTTGTTGGCCGCCAATTTCAGGGAATACTGTCTGATGAGAAAATGGTACCACCGTCAGTGTGGCTGGTGCTGCGTATCTGAGCTCTTCCCTTCCTAACTAATCTATTCAGGAAGAGCCACAGAGGGAGACAAGGCGAGGCAGAATGAGCATCTTTTTGTGTTTGATGCTCATAAATGAAAGACACAGCCATTCCCTGAGCCCCAGGATTCATCCTGCCCCTGATCAAGCAGAGCTGTGCTTCTGCTAACAGTGTTTCCTCTTTACCTGCCTTTTCAAGACAGAGAGTCTTAAAATGTAGCTAGTCTGCTACTCTGAGACCTAGAATAAGCCCTGCCATCTTCTTGTGAAGACGAGAAGAAAGAAAGAAATGCCTGGTGCTTTGGGGTTTGTGTTAACCGTCTAATTTAACTGTTTTCATTTCTCCCAAAACATAGTATTTCTACTCACTTCAAAGATTCTCCCCCAAAATCCCTTTTAGTAGTTGTTCTTCCTGGGATTAGAAGTATTTGAGATGTTCCCCTTGCGTTACAGTATCCACTTTCTCTCCCAGGTTACTAGGAATGTTCTTATTCACAAATTGCTTTCTTTATATAACTAAGTCTTTCACAAAGCATTTGCCAAAAACCCCTGCTTTAAAACAGTACTGTCATTATCTGAACAGGGAGAGAGAGGAGAAACCTGAACCTAGACTTGCTTTTGTAGCACATCTACACAATCTAAATAAATACAAGAGGGGTCCTTACAAAGTGTTAGAAGCAAAATGCCAACCATGTTACCAGAAGAAAGCAAAGTGTTTTGGGCAAAGGAGTGATCAAGGAGTCAGAAGAGATATTTTCTGTTCTGCTTTGGCTCTTAGCTAGTCCTGATTTCATGGGTAAATCCTTCCATCTCGCCAAGCCTCTATTTCCTTGTCTATGAAGAGAAAAATAATCCTTGCCATGACTCACAGATTGTTGACTGACAGCACTTTGGCAAACCCAAATAGTATATACAATGCTTGTGTTTTTAAAGCAATAGCTTTGCCTCCTAAATGGTGCAGATTGGATAAAGTTCTCACTCTGACGATTATCTTTGCTTAAGTTAATGTTTCCTCAAACAAGCCTACTGGAAAAAAAAAAAAAATCTGCTGCTACATTCATAGAATCATAGAACTTTGACCCAGAAGGATCTTTAGGATTCATCCTCTTATTAGAGAAATAAGGAACGGAAAAGTGTAATTAAATGTAACCCAAGCTCACACCTCTGTTATTTTCGTAATTACTATTAGTCATTAGAACCCAAGAGTCAGTCCTCTACCTAGCCACAGACACTCTTTTCTGGCCTTCCTGGTCTCTGTTACCTGAATACACAACCGGGGCGAAAGGAAGATGGGAAACTGAGGTCGCCTCTGGCACGGCTGCTATACTTGATAAGTGTACTGGGTATGTAGTGTCGTCACACAATTCATTACCATAATTTCACACTCCTAATATCAAGAGATCTCTGTCCTTTCAGCACTTCAGAGTCAAAAAATACTATTTGCAGAAACCTTTTTCACGTAGGTGGAACTCTAGACTATTAAACGATTAAAAACAGAAAAATCGGCGACGGGGAGACGGGAATTTGTTAAGGAAAAGTTATTAGCCCTGCTCATTCCTGCGGGGGACAGGAAACTGCCCAGGGCGGAGGGGAGGGAGCGTGCGCGTAGGAGGTCGCGGTAACAAACGATTCCCGGAAACTCGTGTCTGTTCCCAGTTTTGCCCGGCGAGCCCTTTATTATCTAAAGAGAGTGCAAACCCGGGAAAAGAATAGGAGACCTCCCAGGGGGAAAGGGAGGGGGCAACGCGCAGGGCCAATAGGACTCCTGCCGCCCCTCAAGTGTCCCCAAACAGGTGCACGCCTGTAAGGGGATGCGTATTCCCCTTTAGGTTTCATTTTGCTAAAACTCCGAGTTCCCTAAAATGCAACGAGAATGAGCACTTCCACACACAACCCGAGGAACACTTGCTTTTAAAATATCAGTAACCGGTGGGACATGGAAGAGTTGCTGGACAGGCGCGCAACAAGGCCGGGAAGCAAAATTGCTCGGTGGGTTTGCTCTGCCCAAGTGTCTCGACTCGCGTGAGCGCCGCTCAGAACGGGGGCGGAGGGAGGGGGAACCAGAGTAAAGAGCGCGGGTGCCTGGGGGACCACAAGCTCAAAAAGGGTTCCTGGGTGCAGAACCACGAGCTCCTGAGGGGAACTGTGACGCTAGAGGATGGAAGCGCCGCCCTGAGAAGGAGGGAGTCGCCTCTGTATTAGTTAGAGATGGGGGGGGGGGGCGAGTGGGAGGTTAGTGGCGGGTGGCGCGCGAGTCTGTCCGGGAGTGAATGTGTTAAGGATCAGGTCCGGATCCGGATCCCCGCAGAGCGGAGGGCCCAGACACCCGGTCCCTTACCTGCAGCCCATCGGTCTGCCCAAGGAAGGGCAAGGGGTCCGGTGGAGAGCCTGGCCAACGGAGCGGGGACAGGTGGCTGAGGGGCGAGGGCCGAGGGGTCTGCAGTCGCGGCGGGGAAGAGGTCCCCCACCGAATTAGGGAGCCAAGAGCCCGTGCTCCCGTTTGCGCTGCTGAAGACGCGGGGCGAGCGGACGAGCCAAGCAGGCGCACACTCGCCCCCGCACGGCGCTGCGAGCTGGCGGTCGGGCGGGGGAGGGGTTCGGGAGGCCGCGCCGCGCAGGCCCCGCAGGTGTTGGAGGGTTAACAGGTGTGTCGTGTTTATCTTCCCGGAGCCGATGTCCATGGCCCGCCCCTCTGCGTCCTCCCCGCCTTCCCCAGCCCGGCGGCTCAGAGCACGTGCGGCCCTGAGCCCAGCTCCCCCTCGTCCCCAATGTCCACCTCGTCCTCCGGCTCGGTCAGCACGAAGGGACCCGTGGGCAGGCCCAGCCGAGCCTCGGCGGGTGCGGCCTTGGGGCCATGGGGGCTGCCCTCAGGGCTCTCGGGCCCATCAGGTGCTTTGGGCTCGTCTTGACTTTTCCTCAGCTGCTTTTTATGCTTCATCCGCCGATTCTGGAACCACGTTTTCACCTGATTCCGGGGAGAAACAAAGAAAATCACGTCATTCCTTCAGACCCATGGTTACTGAGCTAAGACAAAAGTGATTGCTGGAGTTTAAGAAAATAGACCGCAATCCACTGATGAATTATCCAGAAGTTGTGACAGTCCCAACCTTGGGTTAAGTCACACCTGAGTGGCTCACAAGTTATTGTCTTAGCTTGAATGAGAATCAAACATCCTAGCTCTCAGAAGTACTTGTCCTGAAATAACGATGAGGCTCAAAAGGGTGTGTTTAGTAAATACTAATACTGCTATTAATTAGAATTTCTAATAGTAAGTGCTGCGTGGATAAGTTTCCTTTCTGTTCAGAATACGTTCCTCTGACTGTGACATCTAAATACCGGGTCCAGCAAGACTGCTGGACAGCAAGATGAGAAGCAGACTTGCTGCTTCTCATCAGAGAGAAAAATCACTGGGGCCTGGCAGGGCTATGATTTCACAGCAAGTTGGGTTTCCAGGTACAGAGAATAGGAAGGGGAGTGGAGCGAGGTATTTTGAGGTTGCAGGTGAATAGCATCTGGTGGAAGATGAAAACAGTCCTTCCACTCAGGACAGGGCAGTAGAAAGGAGGCTTATATTAGTGTGTGTGTGTGTCTGTGTGTGTGTGTGTGTGTCTGTCTGTGTCTGTGCTGGGAGGGGTGGCTATGAAGACTCGCGGCTGTGAGAGAGGTTAAAGAAGAAAAAAAATCTTGTGTGGGTTTCTCTCGGGTCAAGAACCCTCTTATCTCTTACCGATTTACGTGTGACCCGGGTTACTGCCCTGATCAGAAATGGGTGGGGAGGCACAGAAATGCTAGTTCTCAAGCGGGGAGTGAGCATCAGAATCACTCGAGGGGTTTTTCCTCCGTGTCCAGAACCCGCTCGAGAGATTTTGCTTCGGTGAGTCGACAAGAGATTGGAGGTGTCGGTACTTTTACTACGGGTCTTCGGAGAAGCCTAGAATAAAGGGGAGCGGGGTCGTTGCACGCAAGAACTCCGCGGCCGGTCCAGAGGCGTTAGGAGTCGGGGGGAGAGGAGCAAGCGGAGATGGGGCCTCCCCCTCCTCCGGCCCACCTGCGTCTCGGACAGGCTGAGGGCCGTGGCCAGCTCCACCCGCTCGGGCGTGGACAGGTAGCGCTGGATCTCGAATCTCTTCTCCAGGCCGGAGAGCTGCGAGTCCGAGAAAACCGTGCGAGCTTTGCGGCGGCGGCAGTGCTTCCCCGGCAGCTCGGGGTGCTGGGGGTGCGGGAACAGCGCCGGGACAGGCACCCCTGCGGAGAGAAGAGCGGTCAAGTGGGCAGAGCCCGACCTTCCCGGGCGACCCCCTCTCCACTCCCCACCCTCGTCCCCGGCACCCGCTCCACCTCGTGCCCCCGCCGGTCCCCGCCTCGCCCCACGGCTTCTCCAGGGCTTCTCCCAGGAATCGCAGGGCAGGGGGAATAAATCACAAGAATAGCGCTTGGAGATCTTTATCAGAAAGGCCATCTACACACACACACAATAAACAGTAAGTAAAACGGAAAAGAAAATTATAAAATAGATCCGGAGGCCTTAAATACTGTCTTCTTGGAGAAACTTCCGGAGAGTCCTCGGCTGCGCCTCCCGAAGTTTTCTTGCAAACGTCGGAGGGTCCAGCAGCTATCCTCCTCCTCACCATCCCCCCTCCCCCCAATCCTCCAGACCCCTGACGACAACCAGTGATGTCCTGGGGCTGACAGAAGCGTGAATGTGATCCTGATTCCCAACCTCACTAAAAAACACCGTTCTCTTCCCTGAGCCGCCTCCACTCTCCCGCCTGCGGCCAAAGGGAACAGGCCAACACTCTCACGTGCGGGGCAGCTCCTGAGCGAGAACGGAAGGGGAATTGCCGCCTCGCACGTTTCCTATCAGTCTCGGGGTCGCGCTGGGGACCCATCTAGTTCTCATTCTTTCCCTCCAACCGCACGCAGAAGGATTGAAACGCTTTTCCCGGGCCGCAGGAGACTTCTCGTGTCTTTCCTGACCTTCGCAAGCTTTACCATGTCTGAGACGCACCAAGCGGACCAGCCGCCGCAGACATCAATATCGGCTGATCCCAGGGGGGGAACAGCAAAAACAGAAAACTAGTAGTTTCGGTATCTCTGGCTTTGGCCACTACTATTTGCCGGGAACATGGGTGCAGCGCGAAAGAGACTGTCTCTGGCCGGCGGTGGAGCCAAAGCAGAGAGGCGGACTTGGACGCAGGCTTCACAATTGCCCCTCCAACCCAGTGCCCCGAAGTCTGGGTTTTACCGCTTCACAAACGCTTTAGCTTTTGTCGTGGATTCCAGCGCCCACATTTCACAAACTGGCTCACGTCTGTCTAGCCCCCACCCCGACTAGGGTTGTTTTTCCGGCTGCGCTCTGCATCTGGACTCAACGAATTATTCTATTCTGTCTGGAATGAAGATGCCGGAAAAGAAAGCGTGAATGTGGCCTTTCAGAGAGAGGCACAAAAGAAACCTGGGTATTTCCCCGCATCTCCCTGTCCCAACCAGACTTGGCTGGTCCCCGCTCTTTGCCATGCCTGGGAAATCAAAATACTTTGGCTCTGGGCTCCAGAGATATCAGCAACAGGGGCAAAGGAGGGCAGCCCAGCCCATGATTGTGAATTAAGTGCTAGATGTTGGGAGTAAAGAGGGTTAATGAGCAGCCGCGTCTCTCCCTCTTTTTTCCTTACCTTCTCTCCCTTATTCGGGCCAGCCCAAACCTTCAGTCCTCAGAATATCCCCAAACCCTCCTTCACTTCCAAACCCCTGCAGTGTCTACCTGCAAATGCTCAGCGCCTGGGAGGAGAGAGCTGGCCCCACTGGAGCCTTTTGAGCTTCTGGGCTGGAAAGTTGAGTTCCTTTCTGTGGGGTGGGATAGTCAGGGGTCTCCCTCAGAGTGGGAGAGGTAGGGATGGGGACCGAGAGATGGACCAAAGTGGCCAGGAAGACCAAGAGAAAGGAAACTGAACACTGCCCATCAAGAATATCGACAAAATCTGCAGCTACCTCTTGGCTCGGCACGTTTCCTCCGTTATAGAAAGTGAGGAGTGACCCTGGACTGGCATGCCTCAAGGGAGCTCCCTGTGTTCTCAGCCATATCCCCAACCTTCCACTGTCACTTAGGGAAGGAGGCCCAGCCAAGCCAGTCCCAGCCAGCTCTGGCCTTTCCTCTCATCCGTCACAGGCTTAGGGTCTATGCTGGAAGATGTGCTCGCTCTCTCTCTCCCCATACCTTGAGGCCCCTGTTACTTACCCGCGGTGGTGAGGAAATAAGGGTGGTGGTGGTCTCCCTTATGTAGAGGATGATGGGGGTGAGGGGCCAGGAGGGTGGGTGTGGGCATGAGGGGGTAGCCATAGTCTAGCAGAGGCACCCGGGAGGCCAGAGAGCTGGTGAAGTGGTCAGAGGCCACCTCCCTTAGCGGCTTGGGCTTGTGCAGCAGGATGTCCTCGATGAAGAAGGACGTGGGCCTCTGAGATGACGCCGGGTGTAGAGGGGAGGTGAAGTTGAGATTCATCTTGAACCGAGCGCCTGCCACAGGGCGGGGGCCGGGGACCGGGGACGACGAGTAGGAAGCAGGCAGCGTCTCAGCACGCCTGGTCGAGAGCCAACCACCCTCGAGGCTCGGATCCCTGATGCTCTCTCCTCGGCCTGGGCTACCCCCGGCGCTGGAGAGGCAAGAAGATAAGCTCTTGGGTAGGTTGGGTCTAAGTGTAGGAGAATTGGCAGCTTGGAGAGGGGAGTCGGGAGAGCCAATGGCAAGGCTGCCAGAGACAGAGGGGAGGGTGCGGTGGGCGCGGGGCGGGGCGGGGAGCTGTCCGCGGTGCTGAATACGACCGGCCAGGCCCGGGGAGAGTGCAGCCGAGCGGACCGGGTCCTTGCTCCTACCAGGTTTCTCGACCTCAGTTTCTGCCCGCCACGGCAGGAGCTGCCTAGCTCCCGGCCGTTTTTTAAAGAAAACGAAAGAGATAAAGTCTCTACCCTCGGACAAACTCCTCTTTAGAGAGCAGAAGGCATTTAAAGGTCCCCGAAGCAACCGGAATAAAGCACTTATTTCAGCACTGGGGCCAGGGCTTTAAAACTTTAGAGAAATGATAGCACAGGGGGAAGAGGAGAAGTGAGGAGAGAGTCCATATCCGCTAGGCCCACCTTAAGTTGATGACTGAGGGATGACTGGATTGTCGAGGTAAATAAATAAAACGTTGATGATGATCATAACATTCTTTACCTCCGTTTTAGAGGATGGTGTGAGGAAAGTTATACCTACATTAGTCAATTAATTTGATCTGTGTAAATATGTCCAAAACTACCTCTTAAATGCCAGCCTCCACCTCCTCTCAAATTTCCATTACTTTCTCCTCATTCCGCTCACATAGGCTGCTATTTCTGCTATACTATCCTTTTCAGCCCTAGCGCCCCCCCCCAAATAATTGTACTGTGTTTTTGTTTCCCATTCCCTTTTGCAGCCTTTCTTTTCATTTTCCTCCCTCCCAATCTTTTGTTTTCTAATGTTTGTCTTTTTCAAATCTGTCACATTTATTTCCCTGGAGTCAATTTGCTAAAGTTAAGGTGATCATCTACAGCACAGCAGGGGTAATTTCAGCTCGCATCTCCGAAAATTGCTCTAATTATTGATGTTAAACTCAGGGAAATTAAAAGAAGCCACTTCTCTCCCATCTCCCCATTTTTAAGCTCTAATTTGTTGAAATCTAGTCATCATCACAATTCCAATCACCACTGCTAATAGTAAAAGTGTTTTAATAGAGACTGAGTCCTCACAACCCATGCTATTAGATAATTAGAGGAGGTGTTAGGAAGCCAAGTGCTAATCCTTGGGCGCACGGGTAGGATTTCCATCTGATCTAGCAGGTAGAACAAATTAATTACCAGAATCAATTAGGCCCCAAACTACAGAGCTCCAAGAAGTGGGAGCGTCGTATTCCATAAGGATGAACTGGTAAATGGTAAACAGATGAGGAGAGCCAGAAGAAGGAGGACGAAGGGGGAAATAACTTTAAAATAAGCTCTTGGCAAGTAAGCCTCTAAACGAAGTCAGAACTCTTTGTCCTGGAGTGTGAAATGTGATCTTTTTAAAGTTTATAATTGTAAGAACTGAAGACCGGAAAGCAGGTGGCCACGGAGAGGGAACATAGAAGATTTCCAGGAGGCGTTGCTTGGTCCTTAGCCCTGGTCCAGTCATCTCCCGCAGGACCAAAGGAAGACCCAGGAGACTCGTGAAGAGGGGACTGTCCACACTTTACCCACATCCACCCTGCTGCCAGCGAGCGCTTACTCTTTCCTGTGAGTGGAAACCGAGGCATCCTGTCTCCTAAGACCCTAAAGGTATTAGAGGCTATTGAGGGCGTGGCGGGTTTACAACCAGAAGTAGCCTCTGTAAAGAGCGTTCCCGAGCCGGCGCGCGCTTACACTCCATCCCTACACAGACCGAGCACAGATTTGCACCCAGCCTTGGGGGTGGGATTTTAGCTTCACTCTGGGGGCAGGGACTAACTTCCGCCTCAGAAACAGAAATGACAAGATTACCGAATGTCCCTTGGGACCAGAGGCAGTAAAAAACGCCTTTGGGTAGCAGTTACCTTGGAGCCAAGGCGCTACAAACCCTTTCTCAGAATTCATTCTTACACGTCCCCCGAGTGTTCGAGGGATCCGAGGAGGGAAGGGAAGGGGCGGGGTAGACAGCCTGCTCAGTCCTTACCCTCCCCCTTATTTCATATAATTTTATTTCACATTCCCTGCTGTCCCCCAAAGCTAAGGCTATCTCCCCAGGCCCTGCTCGCTGGCCAAGACGAGCGGGAGGAGGGGCCGACTGCCCACGCTCCCCTTTCTCTACTTCTGCTCATGCCAGAACCCTCCTGCCCAAGAGCCCAGCACTGCCGAGGGGGACTTTCCCTCGGGAGTCCGGCTCTCCAGCCTCCGCCTCCGCCCCAGTGGGAACCTAGGAAGTGGGAGACGGAGGGAGGAAACTGGACAGCTCTGGGAAGTGGAAGGACTTCCAGGACTGCGGGAGTTTTCCTTCCCTCTCCCCTTTCAGCGATGCTGGGAAACCAAGCTCCGTGGCTGAGAGAGTGCGACCCGCCGTCCGCACCAATGCAGGCCCCTGGGGGCGCGGAGGCAGGAACTGGGGGATCGGAAGTGAGGCAGAGACAGGGATTCCTCGGTCGCCACCCTTGTCCATTAAGGAGAACCCCTTATCCCAGCGCACTCAGATAATCCCAGCTGGGCTCGCCAAGGGGGCTATGGGGCCTGAGCACAGGGCAAGGGGCAGGCTGTGCACGCGGGGCTTGTCCTGGAGAAGTTCCTTTCGGGTCCGGCCTCACATTCCTCTAAGAGTTACGACCCAGACCCTCGGGGAAATCGCGAGGCGAAGAAAGCTGGCACGTTTCTCTATGATGCTGGCGCTCTGGCCTGGCCCATCCTTCTTCCCCGGTGGGGTGAAGGAGGCCCCCAAGGTGCCCAGCCCCATCTTGAGAATCAATTCGGGTAAGTCTTAAGGGTAGAAGGAAGAGGCATTACAGAGCCAACAGGCCTCCCTCTTCCCTCCACTCCCGCCAGCCCAGGTAAGGAGTAAATGTCATATTTTTATATAGCTTGCAAACAGTTTGCCCCTTAAAAGCAGAAATATTTCATTGCCTAGATTATCTCTAAAGTCTAGACCAACGATGTCTAAGAAAAATATAAATCAAGCCACATAAGTCATTTAAATTTTTCTACTAGTCACATTTAAAAAGTAGGAGGAAACAGGAGAAATAGTAATGTATTTCACTTAACCCCAATATATCAAAAATATTATTATTCAACATATAATCAATATAAGTATCATTGAGATTTTTTTTTTGCATTCCTTTTTTTATACTAAATCTTCAAAATCCACTGTGTATTTTACACTTACTGCACATCTCAGTTCAGGAGTTCAGACTAGCCACATATCAAGCGCTCAATAACCACATATGGCAAATGGTTACCTATTGGACAGCAGGTGTCTAGTAAATTGCCATAATTCCTTTTACCCTTTTCCAATGTAGGTAGACACACATAGAAAACGGAAAGCAGGGACTTCCCTGGTGGCACAGTGGTTAAGAATCCGACTGCCAATGCAGGGGACATGGGTTTGAGCCCTGGTCCAGGAAGATCCCACATGCTGCGGTGCCACTAAGTCCGTGTGCCACAACTACTGAGCCCGCGCACCTAGAGCCCGTGCTCCACAACAAGAGAAGCCACCGCAATGAGAAGCACGCACACTGCAATGAAGAGTAGCCCCCGCTCACCGCAACTAGAGAAAGCCAGCGCGCAGCAAGAAGACCCAACGCAGCCAAAAATAAATAAGTAAATTTTAAAAAAATGGAAAGCAGTTGCTGAAGCCACCCAGCCTAGCACATTCTCAATACTTGCCCTTCATCTATCCACTATATTCTATTATTGTGAACATTCATTGAGCATCTACTATCTTCCAGGGTACTCACTACCTGTCTTCGCAAGCTTTCCCCAAGCTTTAGGAGATTAAATAAATGCACTCACGTTACATTTATTTTTCATTCTCATTTGACCGAAATTGATCACCCAGAGCCAGCAGGCTATAACCATATGCCAGGCAGACGTGTAAAATCAGATCCCGTTCACTGCTCTGGGCAAAAGTTAAGGATCAAATAAATTTTCCCCCACCCAACCCACAAGACCTGATGGAGCTCCTGTTTATGGTTTCATCTGAAGAATTATTAATTTAAAGAGAGAAAATACATGTTTTTCAGGGAGCTGATAATTAAACAGGCCTTCTCTCTTTCATGTCAGCCTCATCTAAAACTGTCATCTGAACTGGGACTTAGTTTTCCAAAAAGATAACCCTATTGATGATCAAAGGAAGAGACTGATTCCATTAGCCAAGGTGCCTATACTGCGGCCTTCAAAATAAAGGGAGAAATGTATTTTAGAAGGATCTGAGTAACACACTTTACTCATAACATTTTGTATTATATTGCTTGTTGTCTGTTTCAACTTACTTTCTATCTGAGTACTTTATTTTAAGCACTACCAAAGTGGATGACATGCCTAGAAAAAGAACAGGAGTCACTGAATGCTTCCTGCAAATGCATCTTCAAATACTGCTTTTACACTGAAAATTAGGATGTGAATTCTATGAGAACACATTCAAGGATAGGGTATTCAAATCACAATATTCCTAACATAAGGAGGACTAACTCTATCCAGTTTGCTCGTTCAGGACAAGGTCAGTCTGAAGAGTTAAAAAACTTTCATTTTATTTCTTTCTTTAAGTTTTCTATGCTGCCTTTGGCATCTCAATTCAAAACATGCTTCAAAAAGTGACAGAAAAAAAACACCTGAAGTTAAAGGTTTGAAATACGAGAGATTACCTATCATTTCTTAATTCTCTAAGAGGCATACAGTAGAATAAGAATGAGGTTTGAATAGGTTTCTTATTAGTGTTCCACCATTTCCTCACTGAGTCCGTAGAAGAGTAGCCAAGTGTATTACCAGAGGAAAAAACCCAATAAGCTAACAAAATGTCTTTTAAGTATTCTTTTCTCCCATTCCAAACTATTCAAATTCTATGTCAGGTTTTAAATTTAGCACCTACTAGCACAATGTACTTTAAACAATACAAAATTAGTATGCATAGTTTTAAAAATAAAAGTTCATGAATTGCTACCATAATACAATGTGAATTTCTAATGTTAGAGATTGTAAGACCCTTTCAAACTCTATTATTGGGTATAGAAATTTGTAAACATTTCCAAAAGGACTATGTACATGGAACTAAATATTTGGTATGTTTTGTTAAAATGCTGGGCCATTTATATTTTGTTTGAGAATACTGTTCATGAAACAGATTGATATTTATGATATTTATTCTTTAAACTGTCATTGGTAATGCAATCAAGTTAGTGGACCAAAAAAATGGGAGGTACAAATGTTGTCACTATAAGAGAATAATATTGAATTTGTCTTACAGTGACCAAGATGGTAGATAATCTGTGTATAACATAAAAACCTGGAAGTCAGAGAAGAAAACATTGATTAAAAAATTAACTAATTTTTAAAAATTCTGCATGGCAAAAGTTATCATAAGCAAAGGAAAAAGACAAACAATAAACTGGGAGAAAGTGTTTGCAACTCATATCCCAGACACAAGGATAATTCCTTATATATAAAAAGTTCCTACAAATCAATAAAAAAAAAATCAAGAGTACAATCTAAAAATGGGCAAAGGATTGAAAGAGTTCACCAAAAAGAAAATATAAATAAATGGCTGTTAAGCATTTTAAAAGATGCTAACAATAATACTAAAAATAAGACTAATAGTAGATTACACTGAGACATCATTAACCTGTCGAATAAAAAATTTTTTAAATCTAATTGCCCACTCTGTTGGCAAAGCTGTGGGGGAAAGAATCACTCTCATATATTGATGCAAATTTGTACAATCTCTATTGAGAACAATTTGGTAATATATATCAAAATTACAAATGCACATCGTCATTTATCCAACAGATATGATTTGCACATCATGGCTAAATTACACAAACCCAGAACAAAAGGAACTCTAGGATGTATTTTTAATTGAAAAGAGCAAAGTATGCTAACATTTGTTTTAAAGGGGGAAGGATGGGGGAAACTACACAAATTTGATTACATATTCTATATATACCTCTGGAAAGATACAAAAGAAACTCATAGCATTAGTTGCCATTAGGGACTGAGGTCCTGGGGACTTGATGGGAAGCAGGTTTTTCCCTAATTGCCCTTTTTGTATCTTTTGAGTAAGAATCATATGAATGTAATATTTATTCAAAAGTCATTTTAAAATTAAAATATAAAAGAAAAAAGAATTATTTTACTTTAACCCCAAAATGTTCAAATCAAAATTCACTACATTATTTTTATTATGATTTTAGCTTTTCTCCGTAAGTTACTGGACCCAAATTAGAACATAGTTGTTTTTAATTGATATTTGCCTATAAGGGACATGAAACTTTTATTCCTTAGTAAAAGTTCTGCAAGTCTTTATTTTCATGTAAACTATACGTGATTTCAAAGTTGATCACACGCCTCACGCTCATCCATAAATTAAGAATAATATCGATTTAATCACTTAAAGAAAGGCTTTGAAGAATGTTTTTTAGCAATTTCAATGATGGCACTATGGATAATGGGGTGAACTTCTTGCATTTATATTATACATCATATATTTTGCTCTGCCTTCTCATTTGAATATCACAACTCTTCCTTATTACATACAAAGAAACAGAAGATCACTTAGGTAGAGTCATGAGCTCATTCAGCGTACAGCTCATTCAGCTTTGTACGCTAGGATTTGAACTCAGGTTTATCTGACCCCAGTGTCCATACTCTCTTCATTCCAACCACATTATCTTTGAAAAATAGACAAGTAAAGCAATAATAGATGCTGCTTATTTCTCATCTGGAATGGAACTTGAAACTATCGCCCTTGATTTAAGAGCACAATCTCCCCAAATCTTCTCATTGGAGGATTTATAAATTCATACCATGACCTGTAATAACTAGAACCAGAAAGGATGTTTTAAAGTTTTAACTTTGGAATATGAACACACACACACACACACACACACACACACACACACACTTCAAGATGTTGAGGGCAGTATACATAACCAGTTGAAAATAGAACAGGGTTTAGAGTCAAACAGACTGAGATTAGAGATCTGGCTCCATCACTGCTAAATACTAGCTGTATGACTGTGGAAATTTTGTTTAATCCCTCTAAGCTCTATTGCTCTCAATTGTAAAATGGGGACAATATTTGTATCTCATAGGGTAGTTTTGGAGAGAATTTAAGGTAATGGATATGTGTCACTTATGTCTTAATTTTATTTATTTATTTATTTAGGCTGCTCTGCTGCGTGTGGCTTGTGGGATCTTAGTTCACCGACCAGGGATGGAACTGGGGCCCTAGCAGTGAAAGCGCCAAGTCCTAACCCCAGGACCGCCAGGGAATTCCTGCATCTCAATTTTTAAAAGGTAATATATGTAATGTATTTTGCTCAGTGCCTGGCACACAGCTAATGCTTAATAAGTGGCCCTGCTACTGGTGATGATGATGGTGATACTGCAGGTGGTGGTGGTTATGGTGACAGTTGTGCTGATGGAGGTGGTGATGGAGACGGTGGTAGTGGTGATGCTGGTGGTGATAAAAGCAAGCGCAAATGGAACCCTAGGGCTACCACGGACATGAGTGAATAATGAATCCAACACCGTGTCGCTACATAAAAGCAGGCTTATGTAATCTTAGGAAGAGTTTCTTGTCAAGAAAAAAAAAAACAATGTATTGGGAAGGTGGTGATGGTACAAGCTATGAGTGAGTGGTCTCCTGGATACAAATGGGGAATAGCTATTTAGCTCTAGAAGATACCTTGAAGATGATTTTGAGAAAGATGATGCCTTCTTATTGGATGGCTGCACTCTTCATGTTCCTACTTTCCCCCAGACAGGGTTCAAAAACATTAAATTAGAACATGATATCCACACCAGGTCTATTTTCTTCTGGTGGAGGGTGGGGAGAACCAATCATACAAAGACTACTTACTGAGTGTCTACCAGGTACCTTACCTTTGCTAGGCTCCCTGTGAGGTGGTTTGGAGAGATAGGGTAGAGAAGTGCAGGGAACAAAGACATTTCGGAAAAGTGTAAGCCTTATTTCCTCTTGAAATACACACACACCTCAACACATGAAACTAAAAACATGTAAAACAAACAACCAACCAAGAGATTCTCTGTGCATTTTACTTAATTAGCAAAATATTTTCATCACTGAGATGATGCAGGCTCAATTGTAACTAGGAGAGAAAATTATATTGGGAGACAGTGAAGCCAAGAGCTCTGTGATTTATTCAGTTTACATCTGCAAACATTTATTGAACATGTACCTTATAAAAATGTGAGTGTGCATTTGGAGGCTTTTTCTCATACGTATATATCTTGCCTCCACTTTTAAGCCATGGATTTAATTTTATCTACTGTGTCTTTAATATTTTCCAGTATTGGAATCCCCCAAAATTGACACGAAAATATTTCTATAATTGACTGCAGTATTATTTGACAGTTACCAGGTAAGAGGATAATTTAGTGCAGGTTACCAGAGCCCTCCTTATTGGCTGGAAGGTGGGCAGCCCCTCAAGATGGTGTGGTAATACCATGTGCTTTTTAAAAAAATACCATGTGATTTTTGGGGGGGAAAGAAATATGGACTGGCAAATGTAGGGAAATCTCTTCAAAACTAAACTAAAACAGAGCCTCCACTTTGTACTCTGAGGTCTTAGCCTCGCAAAACTTGATTATTAAAAATTGCTTTCATCTGTCTTCTTTTGGGAAGGATCATCCTTATCACCTCCCATCTACGTAGATAATTTCCATTCAAATCTAGATCCAGTTCATACCCTTTTCCCTCAGAAAACCACTCTGGTCCACAGTATTTAATCACCATGCAATTAGCAGATATTCTATTCATTGAGCTTTTGGAATAGGCTAAATACTACATTGATATGTTTTATCTCTTTTTACGGCCAGGTTCTGTTTTTCCAACTAGATTACGTATCATTTTTTTCTATAGGAAATATATTCAAATAATGCAAAGTGAAAAATCATAGAAGTTACAAAGTGAAAATTTGTCCCATCCCATTCTTCCAGCCACCCAATACATTATTTTTTGAATTAATAAATAAATGTATAAGTGAAATATAAATATTATGTAATATATATAAATTTTTCCTCTCACATACACACATCCTTTCTCTCTCTTTTTTTTTTTTTTTTGCGGTACGTGGGCCTCTCACTGTTGTGGCCTCTCCCGTTGCGGAGCACTGGCTCCGGACGCGCACGCTCAGCGGCCATGGCTCCCGGGCCCACCCGCTCCACGGCATGTGGGATCTTCCCGGACCGGGGCACGAACCCGTGTCCCCTGCATCGGCAGGCGGACTCTCAACCACTGCTCCACCAGGGAAGCCCCCTTTCTCTTTTTATACAAATTCTTTTGCATTTTGGTTTTTCTACATAACTTTTTTTTGGTTGCACATTATAACATTTATGGACGACCAGGATTTTATTTAACTAGTCCCCTTCGATGATAATAAGATATTTAGGATGTTTCCAGTCTTTTGCTATTACAAACAATGCTGCAATAAATGCAATAAATAACCATACACATATATTATTTTGCACATAGGCAAGTATGTCTATAGGAATTCTTAGATGATAAATTGCTGGATCAAGTTTGTAATTCTCACTGGCTTTGCCAAATTGTACTCCATAAAGATAGTATCAGTGTATACTTCTTTCTGTAGCACATCAGAGAGCCCCAGGTGATTCTCATGCAACTGATCTAAGGACAATACTCTTGTGTTTACTAGGTCACTTAACCCTTGAAGGCCTCAGTTACTCTATCTGCAAAGTGGGGATAATGTCACCTACCTCGGAGGACTATTATAGGACTATTTTATGAGGAAAATATGCAAAAGATCTTTCAAAACTCTCAAGCAGGATGAAAATGTTAATTATTATTAAGGATAATAGCTTCTAGCATTTCCTCTGTGATTGGCATTGTATTACATGCTTTAATATATTCTCTCCAAGTTATACAGCAAAGTAAACATAATTAGCTTAGTTTTATATTTCACAGGTGGGTTTGCAGAATTTCTCATTATGTTAAGTTTTTCACTTTATTCACTCAGAACCTCATGTGTCCATCCATTCGTTCATTCATACCTTCAACCAGTATTTTTTAATATTACTACATCTCTTCCTATGAGGTGCTGCAGAAAACAGGAAACTCTAATGCACATCCTTGGCTCTCACTTGCTGTGAAATAGGGAAACTGGGTTTTGTTAATGGCACCAAAGTAATACCCTTCAGATTACTTGCTGTTTACAAACAAGGAAATGTAACTTTATACAGTGCCATCAGGCTGTCAACATTACAACCCAGTGATCCATCTTAGCATCCCTAATGGTGGGACAACCAGACATCACACGTGCCCTTGCTGTGATGCTACATGAAGCACACATCATTGCCTGTAAAGTATCCCTGCCAAATGTTTAACCTGAATCCAATCAGGCTTAGATCCA
Source organism: Delphinapterus leucas (assembly GCF_059928025.1). NCBI lineage: Eukaryota > Metazoa > Chordata > Mammalia > Artiodactyla > Monodontidae > Delphinapterus > Delphinapterus leucas. Next base: position 99,126,010 of record NC_143135.1, read on the forward strand.
ACTTTAAGTTACAGAAAATACGAAGGATACAAAAGCAAGCTAAACTATACTGCATAGAAGCAGTGAGAGAAATCCAGGAGATCCAGGATTCCATGGGACAATTCCCCATTTCATTCAAAAAGGCAATGCCACAAGGAAAATAAAAATAAAGTGAGGACTGGAGACTTAAGACACAAAATCAAACACTATGTGTGGTCCTTGATTAGATCCTGCTTTGAACGCACCAATCATAAAAAATACTTTTAGAATAATGGAGAAATGTAAGTAAATCGCAGGGGCTGGGTCGGGGGTATGAAATAAATATGACAAGAGGTTAATAATTGTTAAAATTTAGTGATCAGTACTTGGAAGTTACTTATACTATTTTCTTTGTTTTTCTATTTGTTGAAAATTTCCATAATAAAAAGAAAGAGCAAAAATACCATTCAACCATAAAAAGAAAGTGGGCAACGGTAAGTTAGTGTATGCTCAGTATCAAGTGTCCAGAAAGCATCACAGAAACACAGACCAAAAGCTTTCTAGGAGTCTAGAAAAAAAAAGATCTCTTGGCCTGAGGTAGGCAAGGAATACTTTATGGAGGAGGTGGGACTTCGGGTGAATGAAACTGAAACATACACGAGGGTCAGTAATCCTAGCAGAGCCAAGACAGTGCCAGTTAAAGACACATTCACCGTAATACTCCTCTCACTGTGGGCTGCAGGAGGGACGCTGGCGAGTCTAACCCTCAGAGATGCCAAGCCCTAGTGCTTAATTTGATATTAAAAGTCCACTCACTGTTGTTCTATGGAGGGAACCCAGAGCCTGATCTCCTGCACAGCTGTAAGCCCCCAGCCGAATAATCAAAGCTAATTACAAACACAAAGGGATGCTCATTTGCAAAGAAATGACCTCCAGCTACTTGTTGCATCAGCCAGGGGTCAACTCAGTCCAACCCAATTAGTACTTTACCCGAGAGATTCCTGTGACACGTTCGCCCATGCCAACAGCAGGCTCTCGTTTGAGCCCCAGCAAAACCACCCAGAAGCCTTTGAAAGCCAGAGGGGCATGTTTTCTCTGAAGTTCAATGCCGACCAGTTTTACCAACCCTTATCCCTTAAGAACAAACTCAGTGAGCCCGCATCAAACAAAACAACAGGCGAATGGATAATGTTGCCATTTAAATGCTCTGACTAATGCAGTTCCAGATTTCCCTTCCAAATTAAATGCATTTTGCTTAGTACATTTTCAACAGACGTTACTCATCTGCTCGATTAATGAGTTTGCTGTGAAAGCTACTTCGGTAGCAATTTGAAACAAAAGCATCACAACGTGACTGAGGCCCCCTTCCCCTTCTCTCTCCATCTTAGCCTCCCTTCCCCCCTTCTCCCGCCCCAGCGTAAATGCATCACCAAACGAGGACGGCGAAGCTGGACTCCGCGAGGGTTCTCTTCTGTGTCACTACACTACATTAGGAATAAAACCTTCCACTTAAACACTTAAATGAAAACATCGGGAAACTAATTTACTATTTGCAATCACATGATTTAAACCGAAGCTGCCTTAATTTCCTTCCCATTTTGCTTCATATTCAATGTGAGCACACACTAGATTGGTCTATGAAAAGGCTGTCTTCGAATCACAACACTTAAGACCTCTTTCATTTTCTTTTTGATTAAATAATTGAAATTCCTGTCAGGGCCTGCACTTTACTGACGCACAGATTTGGTGTGTGAGGATAAAGACCACTTTTTGTTTGCTGCCTGGGTCTTAAAAGCCAGCGGGCTTTACTTCATTAAGGGGCTGATAAAATGGACCTACGCTATTCACCCATTTCGCAGAAATTTCCTGCGCCCATTAAGTGATTGTTTGAGACAAATTATGAAAAGCATCTCCTTTCATTTAACCATCCTCATTCATTGGAAGGCTTCTGCCTGCTGCAGAGAGCTCAGCTTCTCCCATGCCAACTTCGTCCATTAGGAAAATAAAAACAAGAACCCATGTGTATATGCACACATGCACACAAAAACCAAAATGAAATAAGGCACAGAAAACTTCATTTGCTTCAACTAAAGAAACCTGAGGTTATTTCTATTCTGATGGGCCATGGCAGGGAAACCCCAGACCAACCTCATGACCCAGCCAGGCCAGCCCAGCCATGGGCCTTTGGGCTCCTTGAAGTTGAGGTAAGCAGATCCTGAAGGAGGTGGGGAGAGCCCATCACTCAGAAGAGAAGCTACACCACCCACTCTGCAGTCCCACTGTCCCATGAGCCAATGACTAAATCGGACAACAGCAGGTATGTATGTGGTCTCTGTAATAAATGCACAGTCTCAGAATGTGTGTCTGCGTTTAAATACAAATCACAGATTCTCTTTTTTTTTTTGCGGTACGCGGGCCTCTCACTGCTGCGGCCTCTCCCGTTGCAGAGCAGAGGCTCCACACGCGCAGGCTCAGCGGCCATGGCTCACGGGCCCAGCCGCTCCGCGGCATGTGGCATCTTCCCGGACCGGGGCACGAGCCCGTGTCCCCTGCATCGGCAGGCGGACTCTCAACCACTGCGCCACCAGGGAAGCCCACAGATCCTCTTTTATGAGGCTGATCATCAGACACTCCTGGATGTTCAACCCAAGTCTACCTGGCTGTGTGCCCTTGGGTATGTTATCTGGGACCTCTCAGAGTCTTCGTCCCATCTGTAAAATGGGGACATAAATAAATGGTCCCACCTCCTCACAGGGTGGTTGGGAGCTTTAAATGAGACAATGCATGGAAAGTGGTTAGTGAGTCCAGCACGTGGTGTTTAATAAAAATTAGGAAACACTGTTATGTGCTTCTGCATCTTTACATGCGTATCTACGTATGACCATATTCACATTCCTTTAAATAGTGTACTTTCAGAGAATGAATGGTCTTACCTACATTTACCCATTAATAAAAATAAACAGGGCTTCCCTGGTGGCGCAGTGGTTGAGAGTCCGCCTCCCAATGCAGGGGACATGGGTTCGTGCCCCGGTCTGGGAAGATCCCACGTGCCGCGGAGCGGCTGGGCCCGGGAGCCATGGCTGCTGAGCCTGCGCGTCCGGAGCCTGTGCTCTGCAACGGGAGAGGCCGCATCAGTGAGAGGCCCACGTACCGCAAAAAAAAAAAAAATAATAATAAAAATAAAAATAAACAAACAAAAACCTATGTCTGGGTACAGGAGACCCATATGCTACACACTCATATATACATATATGTAGTATAATTTTATAACAGGAAAGGGCATTACCAGATATTTTGTCCAACCTCTACCCAAAGTAGGCCTACCACCTAAAAGATCCGAGACAGTTCGATGACTCCCTCTTATGAAGGCTCAGTTTACTTCCATGTCACCTGTACTACGGATCCCTGTTCTGACCACCAGAATCACATGGAAGAAAACTCACTGCTACAGAGAAGCATTTCCAATATTAAACAAACAAACAAACATTCCAAAGCTCTACTGTTTTCTCTGAGTATTCTCTTTCCCAGAATAAATATCCCAGAACCTGCACTGCTCCTTGTAACATGTCATTTTTTAGCCCTCTCACCACTATGGATCTCTGAACTTTAAAACAGAGCCTGCCTTGAATTGAACATAATATTCCACATGTGGTCTGAATAATGCTGGATAGAAATACAGATTGTATTCACTCATTGATTAACTAATTGATCCAACACTTATTGACAGCAGAAACTAAGCGCATCGCATGTTTGGACATATATATTAAATAGCATAATAAACGCTATATATAAAAGGTGACCTCTTCAGCATGGTGTCTATAGTTAATAACATTGTTTTGTACATTTGAAAGTTGCTAAGAGAGTAGATCTTAAAAGTTCTCATCACAAGAAAAACAATTTGTTACTATGTGTGGTAATGGATGTTAACTAGACCTCTTGTGGTGATCATTTTGCAATATATACAAATATGGAATCATTATGTTGTACACCTGAACTAATATAACGTTACATGTCAGTTATATTTCAATTAAAAATAATAAAATATTCTACCAAAAGAAATCACCTCTTGGTTGTGCATGTTGGAGATCATCCGTGGCCAAGCATTCATTCCAAGGATGTTTCTCCCATCCCAGCCATGCTTCCTGGTATTCTTCATTTCGTTTGCAGTTGTTATGGGCTCAGGAACCACGAATTCATTTTTAGCCTTTGCCTAAAAAACAAAATAAAAAGAGATGCATCTCCCTCAGAAAATTCCTTCATACTTCTCAGCACCGAACAGAAAGACCTTGGTATCAGGCACTGTTTTGTACGGTCACCCAGTCACCCTTCTCCGTGGCAATAGCATCAGTGACTGAGAATGAATTCCATACTTAAAGAAGAAAGTAGAATGAGCGTTAACAAGGTTAGGCCTGTTAAGGCCCATGCTCTCATCGGCCAAGGAAGCTTCCGTGGAAGGTCACTGGGAAGAGCAGGAGTTTGCATGGAGGGGGCTGAGGGCTTGCACAGCCCTGGCTGGAGGGAGGGGAGTGCAGTCCAATGGCACTCACCAGGACTGGTGCAACGCAGGCCTGCCTGGAGGCCAGAGGAGAGACAGGATGCTGCTTGAAGATCCCAGCCAGACTTTCCTTTCTCTAAAGCAAACTTAACCAAGCTCACACAGAGTAGGGGAAGCTCAGTGTTTATTTTCCAACTGTCAAGCTTGGCAAGGACCCTGGCCTTCTCATTTCCACCTTGAGGATTTTGGTGGCCTGGGGAGCTCCTTGAACAGCCTTCCAACCTCAGACTTTCAGGCCTGCTTCTCCTCCTTTGCTCCTACCTCTTCACTGTGCCCTCTCTCAGGGACACGTTTTCAGTGTTTGAGTCTTTTTTTTTTTTAATATTTATTTATTGGGATTTCCCTGGTGGTCCAGTGATTAAGAATCTGCCTTCCAATGCAGGGGACACAGGTTCAATCCCTGGTTGGGGAACTGAGATCCCACTTGCCATGGGGTAACTAAGCCCGTGCACTCTAGAGCCTGCGTGCCACAACTAGAGAGCCCGTGCTGCAATGAAAGAGCCCACATGCCATAACTAAGACCCGATGCAGCCAAATAAATAAATAAATATTTTTTTAAAAAAAACACAAAAAACAGGGCTTCCCTGGTGGCGCAGTGGTTGAGAGTCCGCCTGCTGATGCAGGGGACATGGGTTCATGCCTCGGTCCGGGAGGATCCCACATGCCGCGGAGCGGCTGGGCCCATGAGCCATGGCTGCTGGGCCTGCGCGTCTGGAGCCTGTGCTCCGCAGAGGGAGAGGCCACAACAGTGAGAGGCCCATGTACCGCAGAAAAAGAAAAACAAAACACAAAAAAAACCCCACAAAAAACAAACAAAAAAATTTATTTGGTTGTGCTGAGTCTTAGTTGCAGCAGGAGGGCTCCTTAGTTGTGGCTCGCCAGCTCCTTAGTCGTGGCATGCATGTGGGATCTAGTTCCCTGACCAGGGATTGAACCCAGGCCCCCTGCATTGGGAGCGTGGAGTCTTATCCTCTGCGCCACCAGGGATGTCCCAGTATTTAAGTAATTTTATTGCTCAAGTAATTTAAGCCTGCTGGATAGCTCAGCAAGTAAGAGATACTAGCCATTGCAAACCCGTTACCCTGAACTCCTAGGTCACTGCTTCAGGCAGAGTGGGAAGGGTGATTTGGAAGAGGTAGAACCCAAACAATTGGGGGGAAGAAACAAACAAGGCTGTTGGTACAGAGGCCTGGAGATGCTTCTGGCCTTTTCTATTCTGAACAGAGATAACTCTGACTTGTCCCGTGAGTAGATCCATGGATGAAAAGCAGAAGAGCTGGGATTGGTCCTAAAGCCATCTCTGCCTTGCCAGGTGACCTCTTCCTGGGGCTCAATTTCCCTGTTTGGGAAATGAACTTAGCCTCCCAGCGCTGTTAATGAGCTTCAATGAACTGGGAGATGGAAAGGTGCTTGGAATGCTTTGGAGGGTTTCCAGAGTTATCCGTGAAGGTGTAGAAAAAGCAGGCAAAGTGAGGCGGACATCGCCACTTTACCGATAAAACCAAAGCGTCAGAAGTTGCACTCATGGAAACCTGGCTCATGCCACCGAGTGGCGTACAAAGCCATGCCCCATTTCCCATTTGAGCCCTGTGAGAATCCAGACAGCATCTAAATTTTGATTTGATTTTCTTCTGTCTGAGGTAACTTCAGGGCTCTGTCCCTGGAAACAGACAAATGCATTAGATGCAGAATTCCCAAATGCTCGTCTGTGGACCAGTGCTGCCACACAAGGATTTTACTGATTAAGATGAAAAGAGAACAATAAGAACACTGGAAGAATCTTTCATAGAGTTAAATTTATTTCACTTAAAGAACGGAGATTGTTATTGCAACGTCAGATCCAAGAGGACAAGGACTTTGCTATTCTCATTCCCTGTTTTTTCACCAACACCCAGAATACCTGTATGTAATGGGCACTTGATAAATATTTGTTGAATGAATGAAGGAATGAATTATTTCCTTTCTATTCTCCTAGCATTAAAATATCCTTCCTTTGCTGAAATGGTATTAGTAGTGTCAGGTTTCGGGGTTTTTAAAAAAAATATTTTTCCTTGGAAAAAATCAAGGTATATAATTAAAAGGTTCACGGATCTATCATGTTTAAGATTGGGAATCTCTGGACCAGATGATCCACCAAAGAGCATTCAGTCCTATGATCCATCAGACGCTGCATGGACACGTGCTCACAGTCCTTAGGCCACATCCCGGAAGAGATGTTTCCTTTCTGAGATCTTAGAGGCAGAGAGATCTGGGCTCAGATACTGGAAAGCATATGAGCCATATGACTTTGGACAAGTGGCTGAAGCGTCTTTTCTCCTCTGTAGAATGGGAGTCCTGCCACTTGGTTTTTGTTTTGTTTTCTTTGGGGGAGGGGTGTACCATTTGTGGATTTTCAGCCCTGTGAAGGAAGGATGTCCCAGTGGCCTGGCTGCCTGAAGATTTTCTCAATCTTCTCTGGGAAAGATGGTCCCTTTTCTAGGCTGGTCCTTGGATCCAAGATACCCTTTGAAGAGAAAAAGAGCAACATCTGCTTCTAAATTGGGCACATTCTTGCCAGTATGAGGGGAAATTGGAGCAAATCGTAATGCAATGAGTTGAGGGAAAAAAGTGAGTTTTTTAAAAAGCTGAACATATTTTACTTAAAGGATCATTCTTATTAAATGTATTTGGTATTAAAGGGTCTTTCTTCCCTGGTGGCGCAGTGGTTAAGAATACACCTGCCAATGCAGGAGACACGAGTTCAATCCCTGGTCCAGGAAGATCCCACATGCTGTGGAGCAACTAAGCCCATGCGCCACAACTACTGAGCCTGTGCTCTAGAGCCTGCATGCCACGACTGAAGCCCACATGCCCTAGAGCATGCACACCGCAACTACTGAGCCCGCGTGCTGCAACTACTGAAGCCCACGCACCTAGAGCCCATGCTCCGCAACAAGAGAAGCCACCGCAATGAGAAGCCGGCCCACAGCAACAAAGAGTAGCCCCTGCTCACCGCAACTAGAGAAAGCTTGCGCACAGCAACAAAGACCCAATGCAGCCAAAAAAAAAAAAAAAAAGTTGGGGGGGAAGAAATGTCTTTGGTATTAAAGATTTTTATTCAGTTACTATATGATGGTGATAGTGGATGGTAGTTGTTTCTTTTTAAAGGCAGGAATTAACAAAATTTAAAGTTTCCAAAGTAAAAACACCCCTGAGACTCTACATTGTTGTGTCAAACTGACCCAAGACAGCTTGGTCTTGCACAAATTTTAGGTTCTTTTTTTTTTTTTCATAAATTTATTTATTTATTTTTGGCTGTGTTGGGTCTTCATTGCTGTGCTCAGGCTTCTCTAGTTGCGGCGAGCAGGGGCTACTCTTCGTTGCAGTGCGCGGACTTCTCATTGTGGTGGCTTCTCTTGTTGCGGAGCATGGTATGTAGGTGCCTGGGCTTCAGTAGTTGTGGTATGCGTGCTCGGTAGCTGTGGCTTGCAGGCTCTAGAGCACAGGCTCAGTAGTTGTGATACACAGGCTCGGTTGCTCCATGACATATGGGATCTTCCTGGACCAGGGCTTGAACCCATGTCCCTTGCACTGGCAGGCGGATTCCCAGCCACTGCACCACCAGGGAAGTCCCTATTAGGTTCTTTTTGACAGACATTGGTAACTTCCCTCCAACTTCACCAGCAGGTCCTAAATTACAGTGAAAGAGAGGCACAGGCTAAATTCTGCCACACATGCAAACATTAGCAATTAGCTACAAAAACAGTCCTACAGCCAGCTCTGTGGGTTCAATGAAGTTGAAGCTCTATCCTTTTCCAGGGTTTCTGGGCACTATTGACATTTGGGGGTGGGTCATTCTTTGTTGGGGAAGGGGACTGTCCTGTGCACTGTAGGATGTTTAGCAGCATCTCTGGCCTCTACCCACAAGATGCCAATGGCTTCCCACAAAACACACACACAATTGTGACAAACAAGAATATCTCCAGACATTGTAAATGCCCTGGTCGGGGGCAGGAGGTGCAAAATTGTCCCCAGTTGAGAATCAGTCACTCCATCAAGCATCCTGCAAGCAAATTTCACTCACAGTAGACGCAAATCACTTTTTTTAAAAAAACATCTTTATTGGAGTATAATTGCTTTACGTTGTTGTGTTAGTTGCTGCTGTATAACAAAGTGAATCAGCTGTACGTATACATACATCCCCATATCCCCGCCCTCCTGCGTCTCCCTCCCTCCCTCTCTATCCCACCCCTCTAGGCGGTCACAAAGCACGGAGCTGATCTCCCTGTGCTATGTAAGCGGCTGCTTCCCACTTGCTATCTCTTTTACATTTGGTAGTGTATATATGTCCATGCTACTCTCTCACTTGGTCCCAGCTTACCCTTCCCCCTTCCCGTGTCCTCAAGTCCATTCTCTACATCTACGTCTTTATTCCTGTCCTGCCCCTAGGTTCTTCAGAACCTTTTTTTTTTTTTTTTTTCAGATCACTTTTTAAGCAATGCCAGGCAGCCAGATCCTGTATACGTTTCTTAAAATACGACCAGGCAAAATTCTGGGCCTAGGCACTGTTCTGAAGGGTGCAGGCTACCGGGCTATGCAGTTCATTCATGAAAAGTGCCTCGTCAATATTTCTAACCAATCCACATGTCTTGAACATCATTCATTTCACCAGTAAAAAAAAACAAAAAACAAACCATTTCTGACACCAACTGTGCGCATTAACAAAGCTCTGATGTTAATAGGAGATAGAGATCATTAAAGCGCTTGTAGCGGCCACTTCAAGGGTATGGACTTTTGATTAGAGATTTTCAAATGCTAACTAACCAACTAAAGTGTGAGAGATACACAACATTCTTCATCCCGAAGTAATTTTCAATAAAGGCAATATAATAGCTCGATATGACAGCTATTTAGATAGCCCAAATCTTCATTATTATTACTTTAAAGATATTACTGATCCATGAAATCCAAAAGGCTGAAAACCGCTGCCTCACATCAAACCTCTTCTTTGTGAAAGGCTATTCAGGTGGACACAAGTCCCCCCAAAGGGAAATGGGACTCTGGCACTCAGACTGTTCCTGCATGCAATTTGTAGCCAAATTTTAATGAAAACCAATGTCCCCAGCCACTTTTCCCAACTGACAGAGAGGATGGTTTAGAACAGAAGTCAGCCTAGGGTCCATCCTGCGGGTGAACTGCGTGATTGCCAACCGGAGTTTGTTGCTCGGCGAGTTTGTGTGTATAAGAATGCACAAGTTGCAATTAATTCCCAGCGAAGTCACTCCTCAAGTTAATTAGAAATGCAAAGTGTGAGTCTAAATGTTATGAGATTATAAAATGGCTTTAATAATGGGAACAATGAGATTGAAGCATATGCATTCTGGCCATGTGAATATTTCACGACAGTGTCAATCTGATTTCATTTGCCTAATCATGCCATTGATATGCAGCCACCAGCCTGCAAATAGAAAGGCTGGATTGCAGCAGATCACCCTTCTAATGTCATAATTATTAATACTGGAGGGAAATGGAGCTGCTACACTTCAATGGAAACTGCTGGGCCTTTGGAATTGAGATGGGGATGGCCCAGCTGGGGGAGAAGGAGGGGAGAGGCGCACCGGCCTCAACATCCCCATCCTGCTTCTGGGCCAGAAGTATTTAGGTAATTAGGCAGCTCCACCAATTAAAGTGACGAGAATGCTGGGGAGAAGGGCTGCAGGGCGTAAATTCTCCAGTCCTCAATCCAAACCACGATGAAACACGCTGGCAACACGCTCGCGACTCTAAAGGAAAAGGAAGGGCCATTTTGCGGCCGTAAAGGATTCTGCGCATGAGGGTCCAGCTGGGTGCTGGATGACAGGGTTGAGGGCTGACCAGGGCAGCAGGCTCTCTCCCTTTTGGCTTCCTCTCGTCGGTCAGCATGTTCCATATACTTTGTGCACAAATCTCTTTTATAGGCACAGAATCTGACTTCCTCCTTGACATTTGAGAACTGCTTTCCCTTTATTTCCGATTACACTGCTTCGGGACATTTCTCCTACCATTAACTCAGTTCCCTGTGTGTCTTGCCTCTCCGTTTGAAGCATAAGGAATGGCTAGTCCAGATGCTCTCTGATTCCTCCATGGCGCTTAGTGCAGTGTCATGAACATGGTGGCTTGACTGGCTGCGCCAGCAGTGTTGCGAACTCTTAGGCAGTACAGTGTAAGGAAAGGCTGCTAGATGGAAATCTGTAAGACGTAGGTTTGAATCCTGGCTCTGCACCAAACTTAGGCAAGTCACCTAAGCCCTCTTAGTCTCAGTTTCCCCATTTATAAAATGAGAATCTCACAGTTGTTGTAGGGGACTCTTCAAGAAAAAGAATGTGACATCACTATTTATTTAGCTACACAATGCCTTGTTTCAAAAAGGATCTGGTGCAACCAGAAAGCACTTAATAAAATGCCAAGTGCTGTGCACATTCTCCCACTTTCACATTTGCACAGTTTAAGATGTACATCTTCAGTCTTGAGTTTCTCTGCTTCCTTTTATTCCAAGAAGTCTCCTCCCAGCCTAACAGGTCATTACCTGGAAATAAGCACTAGAAGGCTTTCCTTTTAAGGAATAGTTCTGGGAATTCCCTGGCAGTCCAGGGGTTAGGCCTGGGTTCAATCCCTGGTTGGGGAGCTAAGATCCTGCAAGCCGTGCAGCGAGGCCAAATAAAAAAAGAATAGTTCTTATACCCAGAATTTCTTGTCCATAATATTCACAGATAATGACATAGGATTATATTAAATCTAGGCAGCACATTTTTTGTGCTTTTTAAAAGTGAACAAATTAGTTAACTTCTCTAAACCTCAGGGACCTTATCTGTAAAATGGAGATAATAATAGTCCTTGTCACAGAAAATTAATGTGAAGACTGAGATGACATATAGAACATATATAGGATGGTGCCCAACTTACAGAAAGCTCTCTCTATATGTAATCTGTTACTATTATTACTTTTATTATTATTAAACATTGTATTATATAATAAATAATACTATTACTAATTATTTATTATTAATAATTATAAAATAATAAGTAGTGAGATAATGGTGAACTCCAGGGAACCTGGGAAGTTAGAGATATCATGACAAATGTAACTCTTGATTGCCTTCTTGCTGTCAGGCTGCATACAGAACCGTAGGTTGTCGCTACATGTCCACAGCATCCAGAACTTGTGAAATGCGCACTATAGATATAATAATTGTTAACACGTATATGGCTCTAAATGCGTGTGGGACATTGTTCTAAGCACTTTACATGTAACTCATTTAATTCCTACAACGGCTTTCGTGGAGTGGGTGAGTCCTACCATTCTCCCCATCTTACAGATGAAGACACTGAGGCGGAGGGAGGCATATAACTTGCCCAAGGTCACAGAGGCAACAAATAGCAGAGCCGGGATCAAAATCACGTAACCTGCCTTCGGAGTCCATCCACGCCTTTACAGTGTGGATGAACCACACTGTGCTACTTCCTTACTGTTAGGAACTCACAGGAAAGGAGAAATTCTAGGTCTACTCCCATCACTCCTCCTCCTGGGGAGCTAAGAGCCTTGCACCACTCAGCAGTGGTTTTTAAATGTTTTTATCCTGAAAGCCATCAGGCAAAATGCACGCTCTTCAGGTTAAGGCATGCAGCACCACTCACTCACTATTGGATTATACCTCCCTTATTTCCCGAGGACATGTGAACATGCAGCCCTGTGCTCTAAGAAATAGGATTGGAGCCTGGCATCTGGATTTGAACCCAAGCAATTCTACTGCAGTTGGGGATGCTGGGCTTTGCCAGTAGGGTGGAAATGAGAAGAAGCTGTGACAGGAGAGAGGGGTTTCCTCTTCTCAGTCTTCATCCAAGGCAAACACCCGAGGCTGGGAGGTTGGCAGAGGCCACAGGGCAAGGGGCCGCTCATGCTTTACTAGGGAGTTTGGGCTTAAGGTTTCAGGCCGTGGCCCAAATGGCAGGTATTCACTTGCCTTTGCTTATCTCAATCCGTTGCATATCCTGTTTCCCCAATAGACCGGCTGTCCCCAAACACTGTGACTCTTTCCTCTGTACCTCCCGTCTGCAGCCAGGTCAGAGCTCTACATTCAGGGGCCACCCGCTGCCTGGCGCTCATCCAGGCTCTCTCAGCAGATAACTGGGAGACCTCGGAGACCCAGGCTTGGTGATTCTCAGCGGCAGCGCCTACACTTGAGTCTTTGCCCCCATGTTGCCACTGATTCAGCTCTCCAAGTGCAGCCAAGGGGCAGCGGAGGGGAGAAGCAGTGCAGCACAGTGGGTACAAGCACAGAGGCAGCAGCAGGAATGTCAAGGCCCAAATCTTGGCTTCCCTTCATTTCAGTGGCGTGGCCTTGGGAAAATACTTAACTTTTTAGTGCCCCCATTTTCCTCATTTTTTTAAACGAGAACTAATAACAATACCTAACTTGGAGACTTGTTCTGGTAATCTGTTAATCTGTTAATCCAGATACAGCATGTAGAATAGGGCTTGGTGGAAATTCCCTGGTGGTCCAGTGGTTAGGATTCAGCGCTTTCACTGCCGGGACCCAGGTTCGATCCCTGGTCAGGGAACTAAGATCCCGCAAGCCTAATAATAATAATAATAATAATAATAATGCCTGGTGCATAATAGGTGCTCAACAAAGAATCGTTTTTATTCTTTTTCATCACATGTAAATCAGCCACTCAGGCATCTAGGTAGTTCCTCCATCTCTGACCTCTGCCCCTCTGGCCAACCACCCTCTTTCTTGATTGCCTTCTTCTAGGCTGAAGACAAAGGAAGGAGAGAGCCCCTTCCCTTCCACCCTCCCTCCCTCCCTCTTCTCTCTTGGGGCTACAATTAACACATGATAACAGCACAGGTTGGACTCAATTAGGACCAGATCCCAAAGTAGATGCTGCTCATGTGCAGAGGATGGAGTAAAAGAATTGGCTCCAGAAGGCTGGGGACTTGCTCGTAGAAGATACTAATTGGTTTTTTGCTGGTAATTTTTCACCCCTAAGTGAACAGAAAAAGGGCATCTCAGAGGCTCATCTGCTTTGCAGGTGATCGGGCAAATGAATACCTGTGTCCAGGGAGAGGTGAAGACGATTGTCTTTTTTTTCTCTCCAAAGGGAACATAATCTTGTTTGTCCCGGGATTTAACATCTGCAGATCCGCTGAGCTGGAGGGGGATAAAGATCCACTCCAAAGCTGTATGGGGGCTCTGACTCCTGAACATTTGTGGCAAGTCCTAGGGTCATGGAGGCTTGGAAAGAGCTATAGTCATTTTATTGCTGAGGAGTTTGAGGAGATATAAAGAGAGCTTGGCTGTCAGTGGTTGGGATGAGGTTGAACAATAGACAGGCATCCATAAGAATCACTCTCCTTTAATTAATCTCAAAAATATACGAACAGGGCTTTCCTGGTGGCGCAGTGGTTAAGAATCTGCCTGCCAATGCAGGAGACATGGTTTAGAGCCCTGGTCCGGGAAGATCCCACACGCTGCGGAGCAACTAGGCCCGTGCGCCACAACTACTGAGCCTGCGCTCTAGAGTCCGTGAGCCACAACTACTGAAGCCCGCGTGCCACGACTACTGAAGCCCGCGTGCCTAGAGCCCATGCTCCGCAACAAGAGAGGCCACCGCAATGAGAAGCCCGCACACCACAACGAAGAGTAGCCCCTGCTCGATGCAACTGAAGAAAGACTGCGCGCAGCAACGAAGACCCAACATAGCCAAAAATAAACTAATTAATTTTTAAAAAAAGATCCTGCATGCTGCAACTAACAGCCAAAATAAACAAATAAATATTTTAAAAAATATACAAACAGCTCATGCAGTTCAATATCAAAACAAAACCCAAACAATGCAATTCAAAAATGGGCAGAAGATTTAAATAGACATTTCTCCAAAGAAGACATACAAATGGCCAAAAGGCACATGAAAAGATGCTCAACATTGCTAATTATTAGAGAAATGCAAATCAAAACTGGAATGAGGTTATCACCTCATCAGTCAGAATGGCCATCATCAAAAAGTCTACAAATAATAAATGCTGGAGGGGGTGTGGAGAAAGGGGAACCCTCCTACACTGTTGGTGGGAATGTAAATTGATACAGCCACTATGGAGAACAGTATGGAGATTCCTTAAAAAACTAAAAACAGAGGTACCATATGATCCTGCAATGCCACTCCTGGGCATATATCCATAGAAAACCATAATTCGAAAAGATACATGCACTCCAATATTCATTGCAGCACTATTTACAATAGCCAAGACATGGAAGGAACCTAAGTGTCCATCGACAGATGGATGACTAGATAAAGAAGATGTGGGGGACTTCCCTAGCAGTCCAGCGGTTAAAACTCCTCACTTCCATTGTAGGGGGCACGGGTCCAATCCCCGGTCAGGGAATTAAGATCTCGCATGCCCCGCGGCACAACCAAAAACAAAAAAGGGTATATGAATTATATCTTAATAAAGCTGTAGTTTCCTTCCCTTCTTTAAAATAAAAAAAGAAAAAGATGTGATACACACGCGCTGCACACACGCACACACACACACACACACACTGGAATACTACTCAACCATAAAAAAGGATGAAATAATTCCATTTGCAGCAAAATGGATGAAACTAGAGAGTATCATACTAAGTGAACTAATCCAGATAGAGAAAGACAACGATCATATGACATCACTTATACGTGGAATCTTAAAAAAAAGATACAAATGAACTTATGTACGAAACAGAAATAGACCCACAGACACAGAAAACCAAAGGGGAAAGCGGGGGAGAGATAAATTAGAAGTTTGGGGTTAACATATATACACTACTATATATAAAATAGATAATCAACAAGGACCTACTATATAGCACAGGGAACTATACTCAATATTTTTTAATAACCTATAAGGGAAAAGAATCTGAAAAAAAATAGATACGTAGATATAACTGAATCACTTTGCTGTACACCTGAAACTAACACAACATTGTAAATCAACTATACTTAAATAAAATTTTTTTAAAAAAATCACTCCCCTTTAGAACTCTTTCTGTCCCTTGTATATGTATCTGTTATTGCAGTGTCTTGCTGGACTGGATGAATACAGTTACATGATGATGGCCTTGAGGGGAGGGACTTTGTCTTCCACATCATATTAGCAAATACTAATCACTTACTACTGTACATGTCAGGCACCGTTCTATTTGCTTAACCTGTATTAGCTCATTGAATCCTCACAGCACTCCTGTAAGATGGGTGCAATTATTATCCCTATTTTACAGCTGAAGAAAGTGAAAGGAGGTGTTATGTAAAGATTGAACTAGGAAGCCTGATCGAGTCCCACATGTCTGCTCCCATGAAAGGAGGTGTTATGTACAGATTGAACTAGGAAGCCTGATCGAGTCCCACATGTCTGCTCTCATTGTATCTCCAAACTCTACCGCAGCACAGCCTTAACGCATGTTATTGACCTAAGCCCAAAGTGCGAAAAAGTGCTGTTGCTGAGGCTGTGAACAGATCACACTAAGAGCTCCATAAATATCTGCAAAGGAAATGGCTAGCCATAGGCTCTGCCGAGATGACTGTTTACAGCTGTGGCCCTAAAACAGAGGCTGCCACCCACCTGGAGGTTACTCTAGGAAGAGGGAGAAGACCATTCGTACCAGCTGCCTCGCCCACTTGTCACTGCAAATCCATCTCTGAGCTTTATCTTGGACCCCTCGTTGGGGCATTTGAGTCTGCCCTGACATCATCCTTCCTTCCCATTCCTATTGTCACCATCTCCATTCAATTACTGATTACCTCTCCCTCGATGGGTGAATTAATGACCCCGTTCATCTCCCATCTCTCTAAAAGACAAACCACCCCATGCATTGCTGCTAATCTTTCTAAAACATAATTCCAATCAAGTGGAAATTTGGGTTAGACAGTGCCTTCCCAATCCAGTCAAAGTCCTCTGCCCAGCGTATTGGCCTTCCACACCAACACGAGAGGCAGCCTCATCCCCACTCCTCTTCTGACCCTGTGCCCAGGCCACTCCCCCTGCTCCAACCCTCTTTTGCATATTCGTTTCTCATCTCAGTGTTTTCCAACCTAGTGTCCCTCTCTTTAGGCCTCTCTGGCAGAAGAATAGAATGAGAGGAGCACCTTTAAAGTCAGACAGATCTAAGATTTAAACCCCCGCCCTGTCACTGAGAGTTGCGTGAACTTGAGCAACTTATTCAGTCTCTCTGAGTCCTAGATTCCTCAGCAGTGAAAGAACACAAATCACCACTACCTTGCAGGATTGTTGAGAGATTCGAGTTAATTTGGTCACTTTGACTAGTGTTTGTTGAGCACTTAGTATGTGGCAGGCATCACAGTGAGACTGGAGACACAGCAGTGAACAAAACATGAAGCTTGCATTCGAGTGTAGGTGGAGGGGAGACACGAATGAATAAAAACACATATAAAGTGCCCAATGCATGTCTGGCAGATCGCTGTCTTTCAGTAAATGGTAATCATTTTTCTTTTCAAATATTTCAAAAGGCCTAATAACAGATGTACCCAAGATAGTATGGGACAGAGATGTCTAGTTTCTTTGGTTTCAACTAGAAATCTCAGTAAGTCCCTTGAAGGAGGGCAGTCTCTTATCTATCAATGTATTTCAAGTACCAGGCACAGTACTATACACATAGAAGGTGCTAAATACCTGTTTTGTTGAATAAATGTTGGCAAATAAGTGATGATCAGGAGCTTTAATCGACAGCTTTATTGCTTTAATTATAAATAGGAAAACGTATTACTTAATAAATCTATTGTACTTTGATAGTACAATCTTTCAAATGTGGGACCATTGCAAAAAGGAAAGTTTAGGCATCACAGCTGTAGTTCCTGGAAAGGCGCTCTCAGCTCTCTTCATTCACTGATATCCTCTCCTCCCTTCAAGACCCAGGTCAGGGGGACTTCCCTGGCAGTCCAGTGGTTAAGACTCTGTGCTTCCACTGCAGGGGGCATGGGTTTGATCCCTGGTTGGGGAACTAAGATCCCACATGCCACGCAACCAAAAAAAAAGACCCAGGTCAAATACCTCCTTATCCTTTCTGATTCCTTCCACCATATGCATATCTCTTCATGATGAACCTCCAAAGCACCTCTCTTCAACATGTAAGCTTTATAGCCTAATCATCGGAGAGTTAGTTTTGTGCCACCTCCAGGCCACAAATACTCTGGAGGCCTATATCATCTTTTCACCCCAAAGAGACTAACAAGATATCTTGCTTTTAGAAGACACACTGTCACTGTCACCAGCTTTCTTTTTCCCCTCCCTCCTTCTGCCCTCATGCACCACGACCTGCTCAGTCTCTTCTCTACATCCATAATGGTCCTCCCCAACCAGACTTCTCTCCTCTTAGAACAAGACCACATAGAATCACTCTTACAGCTTCAACAAAGGAGGTGGCTGCTTTTGCAAAGTAACTGCAAAATATCGTGGGGTTCAGGATGTAGGCTCTGAGTGTGACTAACAAAGTTCCAACTTTAACTCTACAGGCACACCTCAGATATTGTGAGTTTGGTTCCAGACCACTGCAATAAAGAGAATATTGCAATAAAGTGAGTCACATGAATTTTTTGTTTCCCGGTACATATAAAACTTACGTTTATTAACCAAAGAGGTGAAAGACCTATATGATGAAAACTGTAAAACACTGATAAAGGAAATTGAAGACGATTCCAAGAAATGGAAAGATTTCTTATGCTCTTAGATTGGAAGAATTAATATTGTTAAAATGGCCATACTACCCAAAGCAATCTACAGATTTAATGCAATCCCTATCAAAATACCCATGACCCTTTTCACAGAACGAGAAGAAAGAATCCTAAAATTTATACGGGATTTAAAAAACCACAAAAGAGGGCTTCTCTGGTGGTGCAGTGGTTGAGAGTCTGCCTGCCGATGCAGGGGACAGGGGTTCGTGCCCCGGTACGGGAAGATCCTACATGCCACGGAGCGGCTGGGCTCGTGAGCCATGACCGCTGAGCCTGCGCGTCCAGAGCCTGTGCTCCGCAACAGGAGAAGCCACAACAGTGAGAGGCCCGCATACTGCAAAAAAAACCAAAAACCAAACCAAAACAAAACAAAAAAACCCCACAAAAGACCCAGAATTGTCAAAGCGATCTTGAGGAAAAAAGAACAAAGCTGGAGGTATAACCCTTCCAGACTTCAAACTATACTACAAAGCTACAGTAATCAAAACAGCGTGGTACCTGCACAAAAACAGACTTATTGATCAATGGAACAGAATAGAGAGCCCAGAAATAAACCCATGCATCTATCATCAATCAGTTTATGATAAAGGAGGCAAGAACATACAGTGGAGGAAAGCCAGTCTCTCCAAGTGGTGTTGGGAAAGCTGGAGAGCTACATGTAAACCAATGAAATTAGAACATTCCCTCACACCATCTACAAAAATAAACTCAAAATGTTTCAAAGATCTAAATATAAGACATGAGGGCTTCCCTGGTGGTGCAGTGGTTAAGAATCCACCTGCCAATGCAGGGGACATGGGTTCGAGCCCTGGTCTGGGAAGATCCCACATGCTGTGGAGCAAGTGAGTCCATGTGCCACAACTACTGAGCCTGCGCTCTAGAGCCCGCATGCCACAACTACTGAAGCCCGTGCGCCTAGAGCCCATGCTCCACAGCAAGAGAAGCCACCGCAATGAGAAGCCCGCTTACCACAACAGAGTAGCCCCCACTCACCGCAACTAGAGAAAACCTGCGTGCAGCAATGAAGACCCAATGCAGCCGAAAATAAATAATAAAATAAAATAAATAAATTTATTTTTTAAATAAATAAAGACGTGACACCATAAAACTCCTAGAAGAGAACATAGGCAAAACATTCTCAGACATAAATCATAACAATATTTTCTTAATCAGTCTCTCAAGGCAAAAGAAATAAAAGCAAAAATAAACAAATGGGACCTAATCAAAAGCTTTTGCACAAGAAAGGAAACTATCAACAAAACAAAAAGACAACCTACAGAATGGGAGAAAATATTTGCAAATGATGTGACCAACAAGGGGTTAATATCCAAAAAGCTAATAAAACAATATCCAGAAAAAACACAACTCAATCAAAACAATTGGCAGGCAGAGGACCTAAACAGACATTTCTCCAAAGACATACAGATTGCCAACAGGAACATGAAAAGATGCTCAACATTGCTAATTATTAGAGAAATGCAAATCAAAACTGGAATGAGGTTATCACCTCATCAGTCAGAATGGCCATCATCAAAAAGTCTACAAATAATAAATGCTGGAGGGGGTGTGGAGAAAGGGGAACCCTCCTACACTGTTGGTGGGAATGTAAATTGGTGCAGCCATTATGAAAAACCGTATGGCAGTTCCTGAAAAAACTAAAAATAGAGCTACCATATGACCCAGCAACCCCACTGTTTGGTATACATCCAGAAAAAACAAAAATTCTAATTCAAAAACATACATGCACCCCAATGTTCATAGTAGCACTATTTACAATAACCATGACATGGAAGCAATCTAAATGTCCATCAACAGATGAATGGATAAAAAAGACGCGGTAGAGTTATACAATGGAATATTACTCAGCCATAAAGAAGAATGAAGTAATGCCATTTGCAGCAGTATGGATAGACCTACAGAATATTATATTTTGTGAAGTAAGTCAGACAAATACTGTATTATATCACTTATATGTGGAATCTAAAAAATAATACAAATGAATCTATGTACAAAACAAAAACAGACTCACAGACATAGAAAACAAAGGTTACCAAAGGGCATGGGGGAGGGACAAATTAGGAGTATGGGATTAACAGATACAAACCACTATACATAAAATGGATAAGCAACATAGATTTACTGTATAACACAGGGAATAATATTCAATATCTTGTAATACCATATAATGGAATATAATCAGAAAAAAAATAACTGAATCACTATGCTATACCCCTGGAACTAATACAATATTGCAAATCAACTATACTTCAATTTTTTTAAAAGTTATGTTTACACCATACTGTAGTCTATTAAGTGTGCAATAGCATTATATCTAAAAAAACACTGTATATACCTCAATTTAAAAATGCATTATTGCTATTAAATGCTAACCATCATCTGAGTCTTCAGTGATTTGTAATTTTTTGCAATAGTAACATCAAAGATTACTCATCACAGATCACCGTAATAAATATAATAATAATGAAAAAGTTTCAGGACTTCCCTGACAGTCCACGGGTTCGATCCCTGGTTGGGGAACTAAGATCCCACAAGCAGTGTGGTACAGCCAAAAAAATAAATAAATAAATAAATAATGGAAAAGTCTGAAATATTGCAAGAATTACCAAAATGTGACACAGAGACACAAAGTGAGCAAACCCTGTTGGAAAAATGGCACCGTTAAACTTGCTTGACACAGGGTTGCCACAAACCTTCAGTTTGTTAAGAAAAAAAAAAAGAAGAAAAACACCGGCTGCAATTGCAATAAAATGAGGTACACCTGTACCTTGATCTCTTACTGTGATCTTGGGTAATTCGTTTCACCTCTCTGGGCCTCAGTTTCTTCACCTGTAAAATCGAGAAAATAAACAGTAGCACTTATAGTGTTGTTGGAAGGATTAAAGGAGATAAGATGTAAAAGTCTTAACATGGTACCTGGTGTATTATAATTACTCAGGAAATGTTACCTATAATCCAAGCGCATCAAAAATGTCACAAACCCCAAATGTAATTCCCATGCTAGCTGGTACCTAAACTCTACATTGTTAAGGAGCGTGGGCTGAGGAGCCAGACTGCCTTGGTTCAAGACCTGCTCCCCTAATTACCAGCTGCGTAGCTTTGGGTAAGTTCCCAAATCTGAGACTCCATTTCTTCATCTTTCAAATGGGGATGATGCTGATAAGGTGCTTCCTCTTAAGGACATTGCGAGGATCAAATAAATAAATACATGTAAACTTAAGATGATGCCTCCTACACAATAAATGCTCAATAAATACTGGAATTCAAGTACAGTCACCACAGCTCCATCCCATTGCCAGTGGTTCTGTCCATTTGTTCACACCAGGGCAGAGAGGACGTATTTGTTCTGGTCTGCTAATGAACCCACGGTGATAATGACTCTTCAGTTCCATTCAATCAGATACCCATAGCTGGAGTCTGAACGCAAAGATGACTCAGACATGATTCTTGTCCTTCAGGAACGTCCAATGTGGTCCAGTTGATATGGTCCATAATAGCTAATAATTACGTAGCAACTTGCAGTTTACGTAGCACTTTCTCGTTTACAATTCTGTGCTTGTTCACAACTCTGGAAGATAGATGTTATCAGTCCATTTTGCAATGGAGGAAACAGGTTCATTTAGTGTAAGTGGCTTACAAAGGTCACACAGCTAGGGAGTGGCTGAGTTAGGATTAGAATGTGAGCCATCTTCACGAGGCACGTTTGCAGCCCGCAGAATGGATTTAGACTGGTGGGAGGGGACCAAGGACCCAGGATTCCTGAGGGAGCCCAGAGGCAGCTCAGACAGCAGGAAGGAGAGAGCGGATGCAAGTCACAAGTTCCTCTTACTTCATCCACCAGCACTGGAAGGCAAGTGGAATGGCCTCCCCGCAGATGCTGGAGGAACAAGCAGGGAAAGACTTGTCTGCACGATTCCCCCATCCTCTGATTATTGGCCTTGCCCTCCTTCTTGTCTACCCCATCCTGTTTTTCTCAAAGGGTATTTAAGCCCCTCTCTCCCTAGGCTGCATTTGTCATTCAGGTCTTTTCAGGTCTGCGTTCTCCTCCCTTGTTTGGCAGCTAATGAGTCCTCATCTAATTAGATTTTTACAGTCACCTATAATTAGGGCCCTTCAGTGCTTCTGAATAGGATACCTTTAACCTATTTTGCCTTGTAATTGGAGGCCTCCATCCAGGTGTACACACATGGGAGCAGGCACAGGTGAGGGTAGCAAGTAAGGGGGCTGGGTCAGAGGCACACATGCATATATATACATATGCATACACACATACACATATACATATATGCACATACATAAATGTACATTAAAGCACACATATTCACACACGGGACTCTTGCTGGGTACATGCATGAGGACTCCTTGCACACCACAGACACATGGCTGCCTTCGTGTGCCTAGCTGGGCCTGTGGTACAAGAGAGAGCATTTGCTCTACGTTAACTGTTCAAATGCACGCGTGGAAGGAAGGGGTGTGTGTGCAGAGAATTCTAGTTGTGAGTGTGTTAAGGGAGGGGAGTAGGGAATAGTATACTGTTGGTGAGCTCCTACCATCTCTTTCCAAGAAAGGAATTTCTTTTTAGTAGATAATACATGGACATGGACTTAAAAAGTACAAAAGATACATAGTAAAAGGAGAGCTCCCTCCCACCCCTGCCCCCAACCATCCAGTTCTCTTCCCCAAAGTCAGTCTTTGTTACCAGAGATATTCTATGCCTGCACAGTACATATTTACAACAGTGATAGCTAAGTGGACACATTGTTCTGAACCTTGCTCTTTTCCTTTAAAAATAGATCTGTTGCCTGTTACTATTGGTCAGTGTTCCACATCTATATAGAGAGATTTTTTTCCTATCTTTTTGATGACTATATATAGTGTTTTGTTTTCATACTATTATCACTTAATTAACAATATGCTGTGTAAGTATACAAATGAACTTATTTACAAAACAGAAAAAGACTCACAGACATAGAAAACAAATTTATGGTTACCAAAGGGGAAGGGGGGAGAGGAATAAATTTGGAGTTTGGGATTAACAGATACACACTACTATATGTAAAATAGATAACTGACAAGGACCTACTGTAGAGCACAGGGAGCTATACTCAATGTCTTGTAATAACCTATGTAATACCAATAATAATGGAAGAGAATGTAAAAAAAGAATATATATATTTATATATATATAACTGAATCACTTTACTGTTCACCTGAAACTAACACAAGACAATAACTCAACTACATTTCAATAAAAATAAAATAAAATAACCTAAATTGCGCAAAAAGCATGGCCCATATCTAAAACAAACAAACAAAAAAAAAAACCAATATGCCTATGAAGTAAATCTGTTTCTTCCCACTTTAAAAAAAAATAGATTTTTCTCTCATCTTCCTCCTAAGGAAGCTTAGTTTGCTCTTTTTGAAAATTAATTTCTATTGGAGTATAGCTGCTTTACAATGTTGTGTTAGTTTCTACCGTACAGCAAAGTGAATCAGCTATACGTTTACATATGTCCCCTCTCTTTTGGATTTCCTTCCCATTCAGGTCACCACAGAGCACTGAGTAGAGTTCCCTCAGCTATAGAGTAGGTTCTCATTAGTTACCTGTTTTTTTTATAAAGTATCAATAGTGTATATGTGTCAATCTCAATCTCCCTAATCCTCCCACCCCTCCCAATCTCAATCTCCTGATTCATCCCACGTCTCTACAAATAACCCAGTTTCATCCCTTTTTATGGCTGAGTAATATTCCATTGTACATATGTACTACATCTTCTTTATCCATTCCTCTGTTGATGGACATTTAGGTTGCTTCCATGTCCCAGCGATTGTAAATAGTGCTGCAATGAACATTGGGGAGCATGTGTCTTTTTGTTTTTTTTTAATTTATTTTTGGCTGCATTGGTTCTTCGTTGTTGCGTGAGGGTTTTCTCTAGCTGCAGCAAGCTGGTTCTTCGTTGTTGCGTGAGGGTTTTCTCTAGCTGCAGCAAGCGGGGGCTACTCTTTGTTGCGGTGCGTGGGCTTCTCATTGCAGTGGCTTGTCTTTGTTGTGGAGCACGGGCTCTAAGCGCGCAGGCTTCAATAGTGGTGGCACGCGGGTTCAGTAGTTGTGGCTTGAGAGCGCAGGCTCAGTAGTTGTGATGCAAGGGCTTAGTTGCACCACGGCATGTGGGATCTTCCGGGACCAGGGCTCGAACCCATGTGCCCTGCATTGGCAGGCAGATTCTTAGCCACTGTGCCACCAGGGAAGTCCAGCATGTGTCTTTTTGAATTAAGGTTTTCTCCAGGTATATGCCCAGAAGTGGGATTGCTGGGTCATATGGTAATTCTAATTTTAGTTTTTTAAGGAACCTCCATACTGTTCTCCATAGTGGCTGCATCAATTTACATTCCCACCAACAGTGCATGAGGGTCCCCTTTCCTCCACACCCTCTCCACCATTTACTGTTTGTAGATTTTTTGATGATGGCCATTCTGTTATGAGGTGATACCACATTGTAGTATTGATTTGCATTTCTCTAATAATTAGTGAGTTGAGTATCTTTTCATGTGTTTGTTGGCCATCTGTATATCTTCTTTGGAGAAGTTCAATATCAAAAAAACAAACAACCCAGGCTTCCCTGGTGGTGCAGTGGTTAAGAATCCGCCTGCCAATGCAGGAGACATGGGTTCGAGCCCTGGTCTGGGAAGATCCCACATGCCGCGGAGCAACTAAGCCCATGCGCCACAACTACCGAGCCTGTGTGCTAGAGCCCGTGAGCCACAACTAATGAGCCCACGTGCCACAACTACTGAAGCCCGCGTGCCTAGAGCCCGTGCTCCGCAACAAGTCACCACAATGAGAAGCCCGCGCACCACAACGAAGAGTAGCCCCAGCTCAGCGCAACTAGAGATAAGCCCTCGCGCAGCAACAAAGACCCAACGCAGCCAAAAATAAAATAAATAAATAAACTAATTTTGTTAAAAAAAACAAACAAGCCAATCAAAAAGTTGTCTTAGTTTACTCTTAAGCTCGCTCATCAGAGCGGCTCGGGCAACTCTAGATCCTCAGAATCCAAGGCAGGAATTCCAAGGAGGGGCTGCGGAAGGGCAGGGAATTGGGCAAAAGACCCAGAGGATCTGTCTTTAGGGAGAGTGAGGCTGCCTGCTCGTCTGAACTCCGGGACGCCAGAGAATAAAGGGGCGGAGGTGGCCCGCGTGGTGGCCATGCTTTGGGCGGCCAGGCAGTCCCTAGACATTTGCTGCACACTTACTCCATTTGCTGTGTAACAAACTACCCCCAAACTCAGTAGCTTACAGCAATGATAATAATTTCTTAGTTCATGATTTCTGTAAGCCCGGAATTCGGGAGCCGCTGGTTGGGTGCTTCTGCTCGGGATCTCCTGTGAGGCCGCAGTCAGGATGTTGGCTGGGGCTGCACCTGAAGGCTCGTCCCCAGGTGGCAAGTTGACGCTGACGCTGATTGTTACCTGGAGGCCTTAGCTCCGCCCCACGAGGGTCTCTCCACAGTGCTGGCTGAGCGTCTGTATTAGGTTTTTATTGCTGCATAGCAAATTACCACACACTTAGTGGATTAAAACAGCACGCACTTATTATCTCACAGTTCTGTAGTCAAAACTCCAGGCAAGCTCGGCTGGGTTCTCTGCTTAAGGCCTTACAAAGCGAAATCAAGGTGTCTGCTGGTCTGGGCTCCTATCTGGAGGCTCTGGGGAAGAATCTGCTTCCGATCTCATTCAGGTTGTTGGTAGAATTGTTCCTTGCAGGTATATAGGACTGAGCTCCCCATTTTCTTGCTGGCTCTCAGCTGACGGCTGCTCCCAGCTTCCAGAGGCCAATTCCAGGCCCAGTAAAGTGGCGACAATGCATCAAGTCCTTCTCATGCTCTGAATCTCTCTGATACCCTCTTCTGCCACCAGCTGAAGAAAACTCTCTGCTTTTAAAGGACTCAAGATTAAATCGAACCCACTCAGATGATCTTTGTCACAAGGTCAGCAGATTAGTAATCTTGGTTACATCTGCAAAATCCCTCTGGCCCTGCAGCGTTAAGGTAATGAGAGGAAACTCTAGAGGGCAAAGCTATGGGGCCAGCGGAGCACTGGAGCTGCTCTCTGTCTTCCCCCACATTTGATACTGACTGTGTTTCTTATTTTCATTATTCTGGTTCCTGCTTAATACCAGTCACTCAGCAAACATTTATGGAGTCCCTCAAGGAGCTTAAAAATATATATGTAGGGAAAGATTGGTGACCAGCACATAAATAAACACAACGCAGTAAAAAAGCAATAAGAGTCATGAAGAGGGTATGTCAGAAAGCCAGAAGAATTCAGAGGAGAGAGAAAATGTTTTCCAATTTACAGAGGACAAACCAGGGAAAACTTCCGGAAGTACGTGGTATTTGACTGGGTTTTGTAAGAAGGAGTTAGGGTTTAGACATGCAGAGGCGATGGAAAAGGATGGCTGTGGCTACCAAGCAGATAGAAGAGTATGAATAAATTATAGAGTAATCACAGAACCTCAGACCTAAAAGAAACCTTAATGAAAGATTCTCTAGTTCACAAACTGCGAACTGGTGGCTTTCTGGACACATTCAATGTCCAAATGTAATTTTGTTTGGTCTACTGAATGTTCTTTAAAAGTTTAAATATGAATGCATTTTAATAGGGCATGCACTTTCCAATTCAGCTTTACTTAGATTTATGTTATCCCTACCCCCACCCCTGGCTCCTGAGGGATTTGTGTTTAAGACCACGGAGTTCAGTAATCCCTCCGTTTTACACATAAGAAAACTGAAGTCCAGGACAGCCCAGTGACCCCTTGAGGAGGCACTGATAGTGGTGGAGTTCCTGCATGAATTCCAGCCTCTTGATGTCCTGGCTACGATTTTTTTGCAGAGGCTGACAGACCAAGGCCCTCAGTCACACTTATTGGGAAGGCCCCCGGCAGGTAAACCCATTACAGCTGTTAACTAGCGATAAAAGTTTGTTTTTCCTTGGAGGAAGTTTTAATGAAAGGAAAAGGGAAGAAACCCACCGTTTCTAGGCAGAGACAGGACAGAGACTAAATTGTGGTTCTTTTGTTGTTTTGCCAAGAGCTGAGCTGAAGACCTAAACGGAAAGAAATTTTTTAACTAAATTAAAAATACAGTGAGAATGTCCCTCCCCCTTCTCAGGAATGCAATCACTTCCTACTGCCAAACTCACCACTCCAGAAGCTGACTCTTAAAATGGGACTGCAGTGGACTCTGAGGCGCCACCTGGTGGCCTCCTTCAACTCAAGAGAAAGGAAAGGGGGGTTGAATTAAGAGGTTGATCCAGGTAGGACTGATACTGGGTGTGGAGAACTCCCCATGGATGAAGGTGGTGTGACAGGTATCAAAAGGTTTTACGTGGGCTGAGGCCAAAGCGCTGGGGAGTTCAGTGAAGGTGGGCTGGATTGAAATTCAGGACTTTTAAAGCACTTCTCAGAGCATTAAAGAAACAGGAAATAGGGAATTCCCTGGCGGTCCAGTGGTTAGGGTTCTGCACTCTCACTGCCGAGGACCTGGGTTTGATTCCTGGTCGGGGAACTAAGACCCCACAAGCCGCGTGGCACGGTCAAAAAATAAATTTTTAAAAAAGGCGTTACAGGAGCAGAGAAGGGCATTGGTGAAAGGAGTAGGGCAGGAAGTGATCAGGGTTTGACTCTCCCTACAGAAATAACCTGCAGGGATCTCCCTAGGAGTACCTAGCCTCGGAATATTTCTCCAGGCCTTCCGGGTTATGAGAGAGAAACAGTCCATATACACTATGTTTTTCAAGATATTTTTACAAATACTATTCATTTTTAAAAACATGTATTGACTTTATTACAAGTTAATAACATAACGACAATAAAGGGTGTGAAGAAAAAAAGAACCTAAGTAACTTTAGACAGTAATTTACAATATATACTCTAAGGCTAAAGAGTACACAGTATTGTACTCTAATTAGTAAGTTTGTTTTTCAAATAGGTTATAGGTTAGCAATTCCGAAACTGCTTTATGTATAATCTAGGGTTGAGCAAATAAGTAAATATATTGTTAAAAATAAGCACCAGGTTTTTGTACTGTGAGTGAAAGTAATCACAAATAAAGGGAAAGGGTAGAATGAACCCTGAGTGTTGGAATGAAACGGGAGGTATCAGTATAAAGTCATTTATTTATTTATTTATTTTTTGCGGTACGCGGGCCTCTCACTGCTGTGGCCTCTCCCGTTGCGGAGCGCAGGCTCAGCGGCCATGGCTCACGGGCCCAGCCGCTCCGCGGCATGTGGGATCTTCCCGGACCGGGGCATGAACCTGTGTCCCCTGCATCGGCAGGCAGACTCTCAACCACTGCGCCACCAGGGAAGCCCAAAGTCATGTTTTTAATAGGTAGACAGATATAAAAATAAGTAGAGGTGTGTATATGTCACACATACATATATTTCCTAGCTCTGCCCACTGAGTGAAGAAACAATGACACCCCAGGAGCAATAAGTACCTCGTGTCCAGATCTTTGTTTCTAAATATTATTGTCCAATAAAAAGGGATCAGGCCTACTTCAAGAGATGGCTGATTACATGACTGGGGCAGGGAAAGTACAGAGGGAACATGGAACCAGCAAGTAAGGAAGGACTCAAAAAATCATGGGGATGTATTGAAATGACACAAGCTAACTTGATGGGGCTTCAAAATCTGGGATAATTTGAGCAATAAAGTAAGAAGTGATAATAAGGCATTATAATCTACAGAATAAAACAATATTCAATAGTCTATATTGATATAAATAGATTATTGAATAAATAAATATTATTGAATAAATAAATCAATAGACAAATGGAGGAAAAGGGAAAGTTCTTTCTTACTGTAGCACTCTAATTAATAAACGTAGAAGGGATGATGGAAATGAGAATCATCGGCTGCAAGCACCACAGTAGTAATTGTTTCAAGGAAGTACCATCACTAGATGCTAAAATTTGTGAAAATATGGCTGGAAACAGGATATTTACATAGTCTCAAAGTATCTCTCCACAAGATGCTTGTTAATTACAGTGAGAAACGTAATACCTTCACAGTGAAGAAACCCAGCAGATATCTCAAGCAAGTGGTCAAGGTAACGAAACATGCAGACACTCTGTTCCTCCTGATGTGACGTGCTAAGAAGGACACAGCATCACTTGGGTGGAATACTTACCAAAATGCACAACCTGAATTTAATCACGAGGGAACTCAGACAAACACAAATTGAGGAACAGTGTACAATTTAACTGACCAGTGCTCTTCAAAAGTGTCAAGGTCATGAAAGATGAAGAAAAACTGAGATACCTTTCCTTCAAGAAACTAAGGAGATGTGACAAAGAAATGAAATGTATGATCCTAGACTGGATCCTAGACCATAAACAGGACAGTAGTGGAACAGTTAATGAAAATCAAATAAGGTGTATAATTAGTTAATAGTATAGCTGCAATGTCAATTTCCTGGTTTTATCATCATACTGCGGTTATGTAATATGTTAACATTTGGAGACGTTAGGTAAAGAGCCTATAGGAATTTTTTTACTATGTTTGTAAGTCTTACATTAATTTGACATGAAAAAAAAACTTCTAGGGCTTCCCTCGCGGTGCAGTGGTTAAGAATCCACCTGCCAAGGCAGGGGACACGGGTTCGAGCCCTGGTCCGGGAAGATCCCACATGCCGCGGAGCAACTAAGCCCGTGTGCCACAACTACTGAAGCCCATACACCTAGAACCGGTGCTCTGCAACAAGAGAAGCCACCGCAATGAGAAGCCCCTACTCGCTGCAACTGAAGAAAGCCCGCGTGCAGCAACAAAGACCCAACTCAGCCAAAAATTAAAAAAAAACTTCTAACTAAACAAAGATTATTGATCATCTGATATGTATAAAGTACTTTACCAGAACATAAGTTCTTGAGACATGTAACAGCAAATTAAAGATCTTTTAACAACAACAAAAAAAGATCTTTTAACATAATATCAAAGAATTATCAGAGTATCACCGTTCCACCAGCTAGAAACCCCATGACTCTCTTCTTGTACATCTCACATGTAAGTATCAAAATTAATTAATTGATTTGTTCATTCATTGAGTTTTAAAATTAAAGGACTAGGAACTAAGCCTCACGCTGGGAATACAACCATGAGTAAGCCTGACATAAATCCTTACTTTCAGTGAACTAAACGTCACATGGAGATAAACAGTCAATTACAAATTGTATAATAGGTGCTGTGATGTATTAAGCAATTGTGGCAGTGTAACATCACACACAAACTCTAGGGCTATATTTTCTGGATTGAAATCCTGGTTCTACCACTAGCTGTGTGACTTTGAGAAAGATACTGAGCTTCTCTGTGCCTCTATTTTCTCATCTGCACAATGAAGGTGATAGTACTATATCTGTATCCTATAGTTGTTGTGAAAATTAAATGAGTTAATTTTATAAAGCACTTAGAACCGTGCCCGGCACATAGTAAACTTTATAAAATAAGTGGGAACAATGGGTAGGGGGTATTTAACCCAAATATGTAAAGAAGGGGAGTATTTAAGAAAAAAATGTTCCAGAGCAAGTGACATGTAAGCTGAGACCCCAAAATCAAAATGACTACCAGCCTTTGCAAAGGTAGAGAAATGAGATAGGGCAAAGAAATTCACAAACCTGAAAGAAGATGTAAATGTCTGGAATTATGAGTGGTGAGTAGTGAGAAATGAGGATAGGGAGATAAACAAGCAGGGACTAGATCATACAGGGCCTTTTATGCTGGGTTAAAGAGTTTGGACTTGATACCTTTAAAACTATGGGAAAGAAAAAAAAAAGAAAATAAATAAATAAAACTATGGGAAGCCAGGACAAGACTGAGGCAAGAGGCAATGTGACCAGTTTGCCCTTTAGAAAGATTTCCAAGGCAGCAGAGTGGAGATTTACAGAGGATCACACTGGAGCCAGGATAGTCAGTAGGTTTTTGTGGTGATCCAAATAGGAGAGGGTGGCAGGCTGGACAGAGAGAAATAGACAGATTTGAAAGATACTTAGTAGGCTGAATTAATTTACTTTTCACTAAGATATGAACACTATGAGAGGAGAATTTTTAAAAAATATTTATTTATTTTTGGCTGCATCGGGTCTTAGTTGTGGCACGCAGGATCTTTGCTGCGGCACATGGGCTTCTCTCTAGTTGTGGCGTGCAGGTTTTCTCTCTAGTAGCACGGGAGCCCATGGGCTCTAGCTGTGGCGTGCAGGTTTTCTTTCTAGTAGCACGGGAGCCCATGGTTTCTAGTTGTGGCACGTGGGCTGGAAAGCATGTGGGCTCTGTAGTTTGCCGCATGCGGGCTCTCTAGCTGAGGCACGCTGGCTCAGTAGTTGCGGCATGCAGGCTAAGTTGCCCCACGGCATGTGGGATGTTAATTCCCCGACCAGGGATCGAACCTGCGCCCCCTGCATTGGAAGACAGATTCTTTACCACTGGACCACCAGGGAAGTCCTGAGAGGAGAATTTTTTAAACATCTTTATTGAGATATAATTCACATACACACAATTCACCCATTTAAACTGTACAGTTCAATGACTTTTAGAGATGTGCATCCACCACCACAATCAATTTTAGAACATTTTTGTCATCCCATACCCTTTAGCAATCATTCCACGTTTCTCCCCAAACCTCTTCCCAAAACCCCTCCCCCAACCCTAGACAACCACCAGTCTTCTTTCTGTCTCTATAGACTTGCCTATTTTGGATATTTCATATTAAAAGAATTATATAATATGTGGTCTTTTGTGACTGGCTTCTTTCACCTAGCACAATGTGTTCAAGGTTCATCGATGTTTTAGCATGTATCAGTACTTCATTCCTTTTTATGGCTGAATAATATTCCATTTATGGATATATCACATTTTATTTATCCATTCATCAGTTGATAGATGTTTGAGTTGTTGACACCTCCTGGCTATTATCGATAATCCTGCTATGAACATTTGTGTACAGATTTTTGTGTAGACATACGTTTTCATTTCTCTTGAGTATATAAGTAGGAGTGGAATTCCTGAGTCATATAGTAACTCTGTGTTTACCTTTTTGAGGAACTGCTAAACTGTTTTCGAGTGTGGTCACACCCTTTTATGGGAGTTCCCTGGCAGTCTAGTGGCTAGGATTTGGCTCTTTCACTGCTGTGGCCCGGGTTTGATCCCTGGCCAGGGAACTGAGATCTCGCAAGCTTCATGGTGTGGCCCCAAACAAACAAACAAACACACAAAAATGGCTGCACCATTTTACATTCACACCAGTAGTGCATAAGAGTTCCAACTTTTCAACATCCTAGTCAATATGAAATGGTATCTTGTGGACTGGAGGTGCATTTTTCTGATGGCTAATGGTGTTGAACATCTTTCCATATGCTTCTTGGCCATCTGTATATCTTCTCTGAAGAAATGTCTATTCAGATCTAGTCCCCATATTTAAATTGGGCTATTTTTCTTTTAATCACTGAGCTGTAAAAGCTCTTTATGAATTCTTGATACAAATCTCTTATCATATGTATGATTTATAAAATCTCTCTCCCATTGTTTTGGTTGTCTTTCACTTTTTTTTTTTTTTTTTTGCGGTACGTGGGCCTCTCACTGTTGTGGTCTCTCCCGTTGCGGAGCACAGGCTCTGGACATGCAGGCTCAGCGGCCATGGCTCATGCGCCCAGCCGCTCCACGGCATGTGGGATCTTCCCGGACCGGGGCACGAACCCATGTCCCCTGCATCGGCAGGCGGACTCTCAACCACTGCGCCACCAGGGAAGCCCCTTCACTTTCTTGATGATATATTTTAACATGCAAAAGCTTTTAATTTTGATGATGTCCTGTTTGTCTATATTTCTCTTGCTGCTTTTGTTTTTGGTGTTATATCTAAGAAACCATTGACCAAATCCAAGTTCACAAAGAGTTACACCTATGTTTTCTTCTAAGAGTTTTATAGTTTTAGCAGTTGCATTTAGAACTTTGATCAATTTTGAGTTAATTTTTGTATATGGTGTGAAGTAGGGGTCTAAATTCTTTATTTTGTATGGCTATTCGGTTGTCCACCTTGATGAGATTTTGATAGGCATTGTTTTGAAATCACTTCCAAGAAGAGTGGGGAGGGAATTCCCTAGCGGTCCGGTGGTCAGGACTCTGCGCTTTCACTGCTGAGGGCTCAGGTTCGATCCCTGGTCGGGGAACAAAGATCCCACAAGCTGCGCAGTGCGGCCAAAAAAAAAAAAAAGAAGAGTGGGGAATGGAATCTAGGAGCGTTCCTCGAGTAACACTATTGGTTAAGGAACAGCAGAGAAATGCTGGCATTTCTATTATTCTATAGATAGAATAGAGAAAACCCAGGAGAGCGTGATGTCAGAGAACCCAAGGGCAGAAAAAAGTTCGTAGAGAAGAGAGACATTAACAATGTCAAAATTCTCAAAGAGTTCAAGCAAAATAAGAACTGAGAATATCCATTGACTTTAGTGACCAGTTGGTCACTGGAAATAAGGAGAGAGCAGTGTTGGTGGAAGGTGGGGTTCACAGCAGAGTCGAGAATGAAGGCGAGGAGGAAGGAGAGATGGCAGAAGGAGACAAGTCTCTGAAGTCGTTTGACAAGGATGGATTGAAAGCCTGAAGTAGAACGACTAGTATTTATCATGCATCTACTATGTGCCAAGAACTTCCATAAATTTCTGTCATTTATTCTCTTCAACCGCCCTATTCCATCAAGACTCCCTATGTCTAGAGAATGGCCCTGTCAGAATGGAAATTATACCTCATTCTTCTTTCAAAGGTACGTCTCCTTCAAAAATGGCAGAAAACATTTCTTTTTCATGATTTATTCTATAACTTTGCCATCATCAATTTCATTATTGGTCTATAGTTGGCAGAATATATCTTTCCTCTGCCACATTTACCTATTTTTTTGCTTTCCAATATCAATTTTTTTTCATAATTCTGTAGCCAGGACTGATATTGTTTCTGTGATTAAGTGGATTCAAGAATATAGCTTCAGAAATACACAAGACCTAGAATAAATAGCCTTATGTCCTTTCTTTGCTTCCCATCCTCCATAACTTCTAACCTGCCCCCCATCAGCTCAAAGAACACAAATGTCACTTCACAGACAGCTCTCATAAAAGCTCCCCAGCTTTCTCCTAACATTAAAATACAGCTTGACATTAAACCCAGACCAAGAGAAACTGGGCAAATTGTGTTACTCAGTTTTATCCACTGCCTGCCTTCCCATTTCCTTGAGCCCTGCTGCCTGGTTTTTAAATGGGGCCCACTCTGATTATTTTTAGGCATATGGGGCCAGGACTGATTTTCTGAACTTGTTTTCAGCACAATAGGGCATTCTCACTTCATACAAAAAAAAAAAAAATCCATCATGCTTTCTTCACCTGCTCAAAGATGCAGCCCCACCATCCCCATCTCCCTAAAAGCTTTCTGCAGCCCACTAAAAATATCCAATGTTGACAGATGCAAACTATCAATACAGAGAATCAAGACCCCAGGGTGAGAAGTGGCCAGAGGTGAAGTCTTGATAAACAGCTCAAATTGGCTCTTACTCCACAGGTGATGCCTAGTTTATCTGGGTAATTGTAAAGGGCATTTTACAGCAAATCAATTAAATGAAAATCTTTTAAACCCTTTTTAAATGGGGGAGGAGGGGGAGGGTGGAAAGGGCCAACCTTTGTAAGCTAACAGGTGATTTTAATTGGAACCAGCAGTGTTATACCATGGATTTGACCCATTCGGTAAAAGCAGAAAAAGAAATCAATAAATTTCCATCAGCATTTGCCCTCCTGGAGTCTTATAAGTAGAATGGAGACACGAACCCCAGTTAATGGCTTCATCAAGCACCTCACTGATTCTCTAACAGAATTAAATAGGTTGCAGGTCTCTCACAACTGTCCTCCACCAATGAGACTCAAAAGGCCCCAGTGTGCTGGGTGCTGCTAGGTGACACATCGGGTACCATCCTCCTGTTTATAAGCACAGGTTCCTCTGCCCCCCACTAGGCCCAGTCATGGCAGAATCTCCTAAAGCAGTCCTGTGTCAGGGATGTGACATCCACATGCTGATCCTTTATTGAAAGCAAAACACTGAAGCTCCAAGTTTCACTCCTGGAAATAGATCCATAGAGAATCCACAGGGCCTAAGTGTCAGGAGTGTGACTTCAGACACATATTAGCTGTGTAACCTTGGGTAAATGACTTAACCTCTCTAACTGGCCATTTTCTCATCTTTATAAGGGGAAGTAATGATACCAGCCCCCTACCTCATTGGTTGTTCTGACATTATTACTGTATGTCAATATAATACTTAAAAGTCCATGCGAAGATCTGAACAGGCAGAAAAATGAACATAGTCATCCAATACATGGGAAGACTCACTACCTCACTCATAATAAGGGCAATGCAAAATAAAACTATATTGAGATACTGCTTTACATCTATCAGATTGGCAAAAATCCCAAAGTTCAAGAGTATATTCTATTGATGAAGTGGTGGGGAAATAGGCACTCATTCGATGTTGGGGACTCAAAAAGGCATCATTCTATTAGAAGGGGATTTGTAAATATCTAGAAAAACATGTGCATTAACCCTTTGATCCAGAAATCTCACTACTAGGAATCTACCCCAAAGATACACTAGCAAACATTCAAAACAACTTATATAAAGTTAATCTTTGCAGCATTATGTGTAATTGCAAATAATCGGAAACAATTCACAATTCAAACGTCCATGGATGTCTAGTTGAATGTATGGTACATGCATGCAATGGATACAGTGAAGCTGTAAAAAGTAATGAGATAGACCTGTATATGCCGATGTAGAGTGATCTCTAGGATATACTAAGTGAAAAAAGCAAGATGTGGAACATATATGTATATAGAATGTCACCTTTTGTGTAAAAAGGGGGAGGAGGAACCAAGTGCAAATATGCATGTGTATTTGCTTATATTTGCAAAAAGAAACACTGAAAAATAGATCAAAAGCTAATAAAAGTGAGGGAGGGTTGGCAGGGTGATAGTTGGAAGCAAGATTTCTTTAAATATAACATATCAATTTGACTTTGGAAACATATAAATGGTTTACATATTAAAAAATGACAGTATGTATGTTAGAAAGTAATTTCTAAAAGTTAAAATGAGCAAAATTAACTATAAATCAATTTGATGAATAAACACTCAGAGAGAAGAATTAGTCCAAGTGACGTTAGACCACAGTAATAGAGAAATGTATTCTAAAGGCAAATAAAGCTGGAGAGAAACTTTAAACTTCATTTGGTAGTTCAATTGCTAGTAATAATATTAATGCAATTATTTAAAAACTATTTTATGTATTGTAGAACAATGCTAATAAGTAATTATACTAATGTCAGAAACCAAGATTTTTAATGTAAGAAAAAAGATGTAAAGGGTAAATTTTTAAAAGCTAGTAAAGATCTTGGCAAACAGAGATTATGCAATAAATCCTAATTTCTTCTTTTTTTAATTTTGGAAAGAGACCTTCCACCTGGATTGGGTATGGACCAAAGGGTCCAGAATACAGGGAGTTTCTTCCCTTTGCCTGGGGTTCTCTTCTACTGAGTATTCATTACAAGCAACAGAAATAGCCTCTGACTGCCTTGAGGGGAAAAAAGACCTATTAGCAGGATAGTCACAGGATCAAACGGAGTGCTGACCAGTCACACTTTGGGGAGAGCCCTTAGAGCAGGGCAGGCTGGGAGCTGTTTTATTTTTCTACTGCAGCAGAGCAAACCAGCACAAAACTTAGTGACTTAAAATAATAGCATATTACTTCTCATTCCCCTTATGTGTTGGCTGGAAATAACTTCGGTTGGTTTCTCCTGGACTCACTCATGTGACAACATTTAGCTGGTGGACAGACTGGGGCTGGGCTCAGCTGGGAAGGCTGTGAAGACTGGCCCTCTCTTTCCACTGATCTTTTATCTTCAAGGAGGCTAAACCAGCCTCTTCACATGGTGATGGGAAATGCTTCAAGGGGGTGAGAGTGGAGCTGTAAGGCCTGTAACTTCTGTTATGTTCTGTTGGTCAAAGAACCTCACCAGAATAGCCCAGATTCCAGGGTTGAGGAAACAGATTCCACCCCTTAATCGGAAAGACCACAAAATAATTTTGTGTCCATTTTTAATCTGCCACAGTCCATCCTTGGGCCACAATTGTTTGCAGCTCCTCCCATCAAGAAATGGAGTTCAGGGCTTCCCTGGTGGCACTGTGGTTGAGAGTCCGCCTGCTGATGCAGGGGACACGGGTTCGTGCCCCGGTCCGGGAAGATCCCACATGTCGCAGAGCGGCTGGGCCCATGAGCCATGGCCGCTAAGCCTGCGCATCCACAAAAAAAAAAAAAGAAATGGAGCTCAGGGACTTCCCTCGTGGCCCAGTGGGTAAGACTCCGCACTCCCAATGCAGGGGCCTGGGTTTGATACCTGGTCAGGGAACTAGATCCCGCGTGCATGCCACAACTAAGATCCCGTGTGCCGTGAGTAAGACCCGGCACAGCCAAAATAAATAAATATTTTAAAAAAAGAAAAAAAGAAATGGAGTCTATGTCTCCACCCCTTCACTCCAGACTAGCTTGCAGCAGGTTTTGAATGGTAAAACATCGGGGAAGACTTGGGCTGCAGTGTCTTGCCTTTTCCCTCTTGGAACACTGTCTCAGCATGTGAAGAAGCCTAGTTTAGACTTCATGAGGATACAAGACCACATGAAAAGAAAGCCACCCCAGGCTCAGTTCCCAGTCAATCTGCCACCTGAATGCAGCTGCATGAGTGGGCCCAGAAGCTGGGAAGAGCTTCCCAGCCAATTCACAGAGTTATGGGAAATCATAAATGTCTATTTGAAGCCACTACACTTTGGAGTATTTGTTATGCAGCAATAGGTAACTGCTACAGGGGCTCTCCACAGCAGGAGTTGTGCAAAGTCTGAGTTCTCATTATGTGACTGCTCCAAAACCTGGTGTCCAGGCCTCTTGGCTCCAAGTTTGAGTCAAGAGTCTACCTCTGAATCAACCAGCTGGGAGGTGAGGGGCCAAGTCTCCTGGCACAGACGGGTGCCCAGGAGTCACCCAAGTTGAAAATCTCCCATCACCTCCATGCTGTATCCCAAGGAGGTTGCTATCTCTGCTTTTAACCTTCAAACCCAAGCCCAGGTAGGATGAGTGTCCTTCCTTGCTTCCCCTTAGCACAACTGAAAAATGCTGAGACTTAAAAAAAAAAAAAAAAAAATTGCCCAAGCTTCAAGAGGAACCAAAGAGACCAAAATAAAGGAAAATGAGAAGTATCTAATAATGTAAATAACAAGGTGTCTGACGTGTACAGACTAGACATGGCTGTCATGATGAATTCTATCAGTCCTCACACCTCACATGTTGAGAATAGTTCTGTCCCTGTGGCAGATCGGACAGCATATCAGTATCTTGACCATGCAATACACGTCTGTAGAACGTGGGTCTATTCCAGAAACTTTTCATTTACAAATTCCACGAGGGGAAGTTTTCTGGGGGGAGACAGTATTGCACAGTGTTTAATATTATGGATTTTAAAGAATTAGACTAGTCTTCTCATTTGTAAAATGGGAATAAAATGTATTACCCAAGATTATGGGGCAGACTAAAAGAAAAAAGCATGTACAGGCATCCCTCGGCATCTGCGGGGGATTTGTTCCAAGACCCCCACAGATACCAAAATTCACAGATGCTCAAGTCCCTTATATAAAATGGCCTAGTACAGCTGGCCCTCCACACCTGCGGATGCAGAACCCCCGGCAAGGGGGGGTTGACTCCTACAGCATAGCTGGCCAACAGTGCTCAATAAATGCTTACTGTTAATAATAAACTGAAAACAGCTTTGAGCACAGGGACTTGCCCCTTCATCTTTGTACCCTCAGATACCCTCAGCATATCCTAGGGGTACAATAAATGTTCACTGAATGAGTCACTATGTCTAGGGGTTGGGGAGCACAAGGACACCCAGCAATAAAGACATTTGCCACTCTGCCACTTCAGAGCAGAGTTTATAAATCTCTCCAGTGTGGGTTTCCCTTTAAGTCTCTTGCTTCCGGCGTGTTTAGATCGTACCTGACTGAGCATAAGTCTTGGGGAGAAAGATTCAATCAAGGTTCCAAGTCTGATTCTATTCGAGCCAGAGCTGAGCGTCTGTCTCTCCTTTTCCCTGGGCCTGCGACAATCTTGACAAATAGGCTTTTAAATTAAGTAGTGATTTGGAATGTAAGTGAGTGCATTTAAGATGATAAGAGACAGAGAGATCCTAATGGCTGAAATATTTGTCATATCACAAGTAAACGGAGTGTTTCGGGGAGTCACTAATATAACTAATTTTTTCCAAACCCTCCTGTGCTCTGTGTGAGAAGATGAGGTCAGCACAGGTTGAGCCAGCCCGCAGTGAGCAGCTGTCGGGGGACTGAAGAGAATACTGATGGATGGCCCAGGCACCCGGACTATTTTCCTAGGGAAACCAGGGCCCAACTGCGCAAATTAAGCTGCGGCTGCCCAACAACCAGCGGCAGGTTGCTGCAAATGAAAAGGTGGGGGAATGAGCGTGCAGCCCAGACGGCCTCCCCCCAGAGAGCAGACATGCTGATGGTTTGGGCTTAGCTCCATGCTGGGGGTTCTGAAAGGAAAGTAGAAATAATCTCACGCAACGCCCTCCTCCTCACTCCCACCCCCTACTTTTGATTCTCCTCTGCAGCAAACCCAAATCACGTTCGGCAAACCTCTTCTTGACTGCTCCCAGAGCCTGGGTTCTCACTACCTCCGAGGCAGCCCACCTCAATCAGCACGTTCGGCAGAGCCCAGCAGTGTCCTTTACAGCAGCCTTATTAACATTCTGCTTGTGTTGGCAGCGAACCCAAAGGTGGGCAGCCCGGTGAGTAGGGCTTGGTGCTTGGAGTGTTTACACTTCCAGCCAAAAACCTGAGTTCAGGTCTTGACACCACCACCAAATCTGCTGTCCTATCTTCAACTAGGAACAACGCTTGCTGAGACCCTTCTGGTTTGTAAAAATGGGGATGGCATCTACCCCACGGACTTTCCCAATGGGAAGTGTTGATGGACAGAAAGAGTCATTTCACCTGAGTCTCACATTAATGAAGCTCCCTAAATTTACATTTTGACGTTATCTCAAAATGAGTATACATTCAACTGCACAGAAATACTGACAAGAGTGAAAGATGTTCATCCTCCACTTTCAAGCTGATGTGTCACACAGCTTCACCACACCTTCTGTGGCACATTCTAAAGGATTTTTTAAAACAAATTTTGTCTGGGACAAGCATATGGCATTGCATTTTTAAAAGTATTCATTTATTCCATGTAATAAAAATGTTAATATATCACAATTTTTTAAATCTCAGTTTCAGGTTTCTTAATACCTTCAGAGTCTAAAAAAGAAAAATGGAAATGGTCCAGGACTCTAAAAGGCTCTGTCCTACCTGCTTATAA
This sequence comes from Delphinapterus leucas, assembly GCF_059928025.1. NCBI lineage: Eukaryota > Metazoa > Chordata > Mammalia > Artiodactyla > Monodontidae > Delphinapterus > Delphinapterus leucas. Next base: position 99,166,783 of record NC_143135.1, read on the forward strand.
GATTATTGTTGTAGGACTTCCCTGGTGGCGCAGTGGTTAAGAATCTGCCTGCCAATGCAGGGGACAGGGGTTCGATCCCTGGTCCGGGAAGATCCCACATGCCATGGAGCAACTAAGCCCGTAAACCACACTAGTGAGCCTGCATTCTAGAACCCACGAGCCACAACTACTGAGCCCACGCACCTAGAGCCCGAACTCTGAAACAAGGGAAGCCACCACAATGAGAAGCCCGCACACCGCAAGGAAGAGTAGCCCCTGCTCGCCGAAACTAGAGAAAGCCTGCGTGCAGCAACGAAGACGCAATGCCGCCAAAAATAAATAAATAAATTTATTTTAAAAAGAGATTGTTGTAATCAAATAAGATCAAGACGGTAAAAATTAGTTGGCTATAAAAAGGTCTTACATATTATATGAGGTTTCTAGAATAGTCACCGTTAGAAAATATAATGGTACTTCTACTTTCCCAGGGGCTGGGGGGAGTGGGAAACGGGGAGTTGTTGCTTCATGGGTGCAGAGATTCAGTTTTATAAGATGGAAAAGTTCTGGAGATTGGGTGTACAACGCTGTGAATATACTCAACACGACTGCACTGTACACTTAAAAATGGTTAAGATGGTAACATTTGTTATATGTATTTTACCCCAATTAAAAATATTTTAAATCTTAAAAAAAAACTTTTTTAACATTTAATATAAATATTAGGTGTTGCTGATAATATGAATACTAACAGTAATTATATACCCAGCCTCTCTTTAAATACATCTTTGAGTATCTACTCTGCACAGTGCCCGACACCATGCAAGGCCCTAGGGAACTTTTAACTATAGGTGGTGAACCAATATAACATAGAACTTCTTGAGATACGTGACAGGAAGTTTATAAAAAGGTAATATAAATTAGTATCCGAGTGTTGGAAGGCTCACCAAACGGAATTCCAGCCTAGAGTGGCAACCTGCCCTACCATCAGCATGGCAGCAGGAGAATGCTAGAATGAAGTCAGTTGTCCTAGACTCTAATCTGGGCACTACTGCTAGTTAACAGCAACAGAGAGAAAATGGGTAAAAGTAGGAACTCAAGCCAGAAATCTTTGGTCCAAACCTCGGCTTTGCAATTTATTATCTGTGTGATCTTGGGCAAGTTACTTACCCAGTCTGTATTTCGGTTTCCCACCCTAGGAAAGGGGGATTTATAACAGTACCTACAGGAGAATGTGATTATGGTTTAAATGAGCTATTTATCAAAGTGTTTAGAACAGTGTCTTCTATATAGTAAGTGCTATATATAAGTATTAAATGAAACTTTCTTGACAGTAATTAAGTCAGGGTCCAGTGAAGAAACCAGAAACCATACTAGTAATTTCAATGGAGAGAATTTCCTGTAAGAAACTAGGTATTGGATAACTGACAAAGCTAAAAGGGGACACTGAGGTAATACAGAGATAATAACTTCAGTCACCTCATCCAAGGCTGGGGCACAAAGGGACGGGGAGAGGCTACTGGAGCCTAGAAGTTTAGATGAGTCCCCAGTAAAGCTGGACCCAGACCTCTGAGGAAGGGCACTGCCTCGTTATTGCTGGGACCTCAGGAGGTTGGAGGGGAGCCCAGTGGAGCTGTGACTGAGACCTCTGAGGGGGCAGTTTTACCCAGTGCTGATAACCTCTGAAGGGCCACACTGATATTTGCTCCGGGTGTGCTGAAAAACAGCTGAACACTAGAACAAATTGCCACTGTCATGGTGGAGGGCCACTGCTGAGTAATGCTATCAGTAGCAGCAAACCAGAACATGGATGTCCCTTATCCTTCCTCCTGCTCTCCAGGCTCCCTTTGATGCCCCCTAACTGGTGAACTTAACGAGGATCCAGCTGGAAAGGAGAAATGTGATTTTCAGAGTCCCAGGCCCTACATCAAAAAGCAAAGTCTTGGGGGCTTCCCTGGTGGCACAGTGGTTGGGAGTCCGCCTGCCGATGCAGGGGACACGGGTTCGTGCCCCAGTCCGGGAAGATCCCACATGCCGCAGAGTGGCTGGGCCCGTGAGCCATGGCCGCTGGGCCTGCGCATCCATAGCCTGAGCTCCGCAACGGGAGAGGCCACAACAGTGAGAGGTCCGTGTACCGCAAAAAAAAAAAAAAAAAAAAAAAGCAGAGTCTAAAAGAATTGGTTTGGCACTAGAGAAAATAACTTCATAACTGACAGCCCCCAAATTGCTTCCTGTTACTTCAACTCAGCCACAGATGCCAGTTCTGACCTCCAGAGTAACCCTGATATATTCACACTCTTCAACTATCAAGAGTAGGTAGCCCACAGATTCAATGCAATCCCTATCAAATGACCAATGCATTTTCCACAGAACTAGAACAAAAAATTTTTAAAATTTGTATGGAAACACAAAACACCCCAAATAGACAAAGCAATCTTGAGAAAGAAAAATGGAGCTGGAGGAGTCAGGCTCCCTGATTTCAGACTATACTACAAAGCTACAGTCATCAAAACGGTATGGTATTGGCACAAAAACAGACATATAGATCAATGGAACAGGACAGAATGCCCAGAAATAAACCCACGCACCTTTGGTCAATTAATCTATGAGAAAGGAGGCAAGAATATACAATAGATAAAGGACAGTATCTTCAGTAAGTGGTGCTGGGAAAACTGGACAGCTACATGTAAAAGAATGAAACTAGGGGGACGAGGGGAAGATGGTGGAAGAGTAAGACACGGAGATCACCTTCCTCCCCACAGATACACCAGAAATACATCTACACATGGAACAACTCCTACAGAACACCTACTGAATGCTGGCAGAAGACCTCAGACCTCCCAAAAGGCAAGAAACTCCCCACGTACCTGGGTAGGGCAAAAGAAATAAGAATAAACAGAGACAAAAGGATAGGGACGGGACCTGCACCAGTGGGAGGGAGCTGTTAAGGAGGAAAGGTTTCCACACACTAGGAAGCCCCTTCGCGGGCGGAGACTGCGGGTGGCGGAGGGGGGAGCTTCAGCGCTGCGGAGGAGAGCGCAGCAACAGGGGTGCGGGGGGCAAAGCCGAGAGATTCCCGCACAGAGGATCGGTGCGGACCGGCCCACACCAGCCCGAGAGGCTTGTCTGCTCACCTACCGGGGCGGGTGGGGCTGGGAGCTGAGGCTCGGGCTTCGGTCAGAGCGCAGGGAGAGGACTGGGGTTGGTGGCCTGAACACAGCCTGCAGGGGGTTAGTGCACCACGGCTAGCCGGGAGGGAGTCCAGGGAAAAGTCTGGACCTGCCGAAGAGGCAAGAGACTTTTTCTTCCCTCTTTGTTTCTGGTGCATGAGGAGAGGGGATTAAGAGCGCTGCTTAAAAGAGCTCCAGAGACGGGCGCGAGCTGCAGCTAAAATCACGGACCTCAAAGACGGGCATGAGACGCTAAGGCTGCTGCTGCCACCACTAAGAAGCCTGTGTGCGAGCACTGGTCACTATCCACACGCCCCTTCCGGGGAGCCTGTGCACCCCGCCACTACCAAGGTCCCGGGATCCAGGGACAACTTTCCTGGGAGAACGCATGGCGTGCCTCAGGCTGGTGCAACGTCCCGCCGGCCTCTGCCTCCGCTGGCTCGCCCCGCACTCCGTGCTCCTCCCTCCCCCACGGCCTGAGTGAACCAGAGACCCCGAATCAGCGGCTCCTTTAACCCCGGCCTGTCTGACTGAAGAACAGACGCCCTCTGGCGACCTACACGCAGAGGCGGGGCCAAATCCAAAGCTGAGCTCCTGGGAGCTGTGAGAACAAAGAAGAGAAAGGGAAATCTCTCCCAGCAGCCTCAGAAGCAGCGGATTAAAGCTCCACAATCAACTTGATGTACCTGCATCTGTGGAATACATGAATAGACAACGGATCATCCCAAATTAAGGAGGTGGACTTTGAGAGCAAGATTTATGATTTTTTCCCCTTTTCCTCTTTTTGTGAGTGTGTATGTGTATGCTTCTGTGTGAGATTTTGTCTGTATAGCTTTGCTTCCACCATTTGTCCTAGGGTTCTATCCGTCTGTTTTTTTTTTTAATTTTTTTTCTCTTAATAATTATTTTTTATTTTAATAACTTTATATTTTATCTTACTTTATTTTATTTTACTTTATCTTCTTTCTTTCTTCCTTTTTTTCCTTCCTTCCTTCCCTCCTTCCTTCCTTCCTTCCTCCCTCCCTCCCTCCTTTCTTTCTTTCTTCTACTAATTCTTTCTTTCTACTTTTTCTCCCTTTTATTCTGATCCATGTGGATGAAAGGCTCTTGTTGCTGCAGCCAGGAGTCAGTGCTGTTTCTCCGAGGTGGGAGAGCCAACTTCAGGACACTGGTCCACAAGAGACCTCCCAGCTCCACATAATATCAAAAGGTGAAAATCTCCCAGAGATCTCCATCTCAACACCAGCACCCAGCTTCACTCAATGACCAGCAAGCTACAGTGCTGGACACCCTATGCCAAACAACTAGCAAGACAGGAACACAACCCCACCCATTAGCAGAGAGGCTGCCTAAAATCATAATAAGTTCACAGACACCCCAAAACACACCACCAGACGTGGACCTGCCCACCAGAAAGACAAGATCCATCCTCATCCACGAGAACACAGGCACCAGTCCCCTCCACCAGGAAGCCTACACAACCCACTGAACCAACCTTAGCCACTGGGGACAGATACCAAAAACAATGGGAACTACGAACCTGCAGGCTGCAAAAAGGAGACCCCAAACACAGTAAGATAAGCAAAATGAGAAGACAGAAAAACACACAGCAGATGAAGGAGCAAGATAAAAACCCACCAGACCTAACAAATGAAGAGGAAATAGGCAGTCTACCTGAAAAAGAATTTAGAATAATGAGAGTAAAGATGATCCAAAATCTTGGAAATAGAATAGAGAGAATACAAGAAACATTTAACAAGGACCTAGAAGAACTAAATATGAAACAAGCAACGATGAACAACACAATAAATGAAATTAAAAATACTCTGAATGGGATCAATAGCAGAATAACTGAGGCAGAAGAACGGATAAGTGACCTGGAAGATAAAATAGTGGAAATAACTACTGCAGAGCAGAATAAAGGAAAAAGAATGAAAAGAACTGAGGACAGTCTCAGAGACCTCTGGGACAACATTAAATGCATCAACATTCAAATTATAGGGGTTCCAGAAGAAGAAGAGAAAAAGAAAGGGACTGAGAAAATATTTGAAGAGATTATAGTTGAAAACTTCCCTAATATGGGAAAAGAAATAGTTAATCAAGTCCAGGAAGCACAGAGAGTCCCATACAGGATAAATCCAAGGAGAAATACGCCAAGACACATATTAATCAAACTGTCAAAAATTAAATACAAAGAAAACATATTAAAAGCAGCAAGGGAAAAACAACAAGTAACACACAAGGGAATCCCCATAAGGTTAACAGCTGATCTTTCAGCAGAAACTCTGCAAGCCAGAAGGGACTGGCAGGACATATTTAAAGTGATGAAGGAGAAAAACCTGCAACCAAGATTACTCTACCCAGCAAGGATCTCATTCAGATTTGATGGAGAAATTAAAACCTTTACAGACAAGCAAAAGCTGAGAGAGTTCAGCACCACCAAACCAGCTTTACAACAAATGCTAAAGGAACTTCTCTAGGCAAGAAACACAAGAGAAGGGAAAGACTTACAATAATGAACCCAAAACAATTAAGAAAATGGGAATAGGAACATACATATCGATAATTACCTTAAATGTAAATGGACTAAATGCTCCCACCAAAAGACACAGATTGGCTGAATGGATACAAAAACAAGACCCATGTATTTGCTGTCTACAAGAGACCCACTTCAGACCTAGAGACACATACAGACTGAAAGTAAGGGGATGGAAAAAGATATTCCATGCAAATGGAAACCAAAAGAAAGCTGGAGTAGCAATTCTCATATCAGACAAAACAGACTTTAAAATAAAGACTATTACAAGAGACAAAGAAGGACACTACATAATGATCAAGGGATCGATCCAAGAAGAAGATATAACAATTGTAAATATTTATGCACCCAACATAGGAGCACCTCAATACATAAGGCAAATACTAACAGCCATAAAAGGGGAAATCGACAGTAACACATTCATAGTAGGGGACTTTAACACCCCACTTTCACCAATGGACAGATCATCCAAAATGAAAATAAATAAGGAAACATAAGCTTTAAATGGTACATTAAACAAGATGGACTTAATTGATATTTATAGGACATTCCATCCAAAAACAGCAGAATACACATTTTTCTCAAGTGCTCATGAAACATTCTCCAGGATAGATCATATCTTGGGTCACAAATCAAGCCTTGGTAAATTTAAGAAAATTGAAATTGTATCAAGTATCTTTTCCGACCACAACGTTATGAGACTAGATATCAATTACAGGAAAAGATCTGTAAAAAATACAAACACATGGAGGCTAAACAATATACTACTTAATAACGAAGTGATCACTGAAGAAATCAAAGAGGAAATCAAAAAATACCTAGAAACAAATGACAATGGAGACACGACGACCCAAAATCTATGGGATGCAGCAAAAGCAGTTCTAAGAGGGAAGTTTATAGCAATACAATCCTACCTTAAGAAACAGGAAACATCTCGAATAAACAACCTAACCTTCCACCTAAAGCAATTAGAGAAAGAAGAACCAAAAAACCTCAAAGTTAGCAGAAGGAAAGAAATCATAAAAATCAGATCAGAAATAAATGAAAAAGAAATGAAGGAAACGATAGCAAAGATCAATAAAACTAAAAGCTGGTTCTTTGAGAAGATAAACAAAATTAATAAACCATTAGCCACACTCATCAAGAAAAAAAGGGAGAAGACTCAAATCAATAGAATTAGAAATGAAAAAGGAGAAGTAACAACTGACACTACAGAAATACAAAAGATCATGAGAGATTACTACAAGCAACTCTATGCCAATAAAATGGACAACCTGGAAGAAATGGACAAATTCTTAGAAACGCACAACCTGCCAAGACTGAATCAGGAAGAAATAGAAAATATGAACAGACCAATCACAAGCACTGAAATTGAAACTGTGATTAAAAATCTTCCAACAAACAAAAGCCCAGGACCAGATGGCTTCACAGGCGAATTCTATCAAACATTTAGAGAAGAGCTAACACCTATCCTTCTCAAACTCTTCCAAAATATAGCAGAGGGTGGAACACTCCCAAACTCATCCTACGAGGCCACCATCACCCTGATACCAAAACCAGACAAGGATGTCACAAAGAAAGAAAACTACAGGCCAATATCACTGATGAACATAGATGCAAAAATCCTCAACAAAATACTAGCAAAAAGAATCCAACAGCACATTAAAAGGATCATACACCATGATCAAGTGCGGTTTATTCCAAGAATGCAAGGATTCTTCAGTGTACGCAAATCAATCAATGTGATACACCATATTAACAGGGGCTTCACTGGTGGCGCAGTGGTTGAGTATCTGCCTGCCAATGCAGGGGACACGGGTTCGAGCCCTGGTCTGGGAAGATCCCACATGCCATGGAGCGACTGGGCCCGTGAGCCACGGCTACTGAGCCTGCGCGTCTGGAGCCTGTGCTCCGCAACGACAGGCCGCGACAGTGAGAGGCCCGCGCACCGCGATGAAGAGTGGCCCCCGCTTGCCGCAACTAGAGAAAGCCCTCGCACAGAAATTAAGACCCAACACAGCCAGCATAAATAAATAAATAAATAAATTTATATATATATATATATATAAAAAAGAAAGCCCAGAGATAAACCCACGCACATATGGTCACCTTATCTTTGATAAAGGAGGCAGGAATGAACAGTGGAGAAAGGACAGCCTCTTCAATAAGTGGTGCTGGGAAAACTGGACAAGTACATGTAAAGGTACTTGTAAAAGTATGAGATTAGATCACTCCCTAACACCTAAAAGTACATGTAGAAGTATGAGATTAGATCACTCCCTAACACCATACACAAAAATAAGCTCAAAATGGATTAAAGACCTAAATGTAAGGCCAGAAACTATCAAACTCTTAGAGGAAAAATGTTCATTGCAGCACTATTTACAGTAGCCCGGAGATGGAAACAACCTAAGTGTCCGTCATTGGATGAATGGATAAAGAAGATGTGGCACATATATACAATGGAATATTACTCAGCCATAAAAAGAAACGAAATTGAGCTATTTGTAATGAGGTGGATGGACCTAGAGTCTGTTATACAGAGTGAAGTAAGTCAGAAAGAGAAAGACAAATACCGTATGCTAACACATATATATGGAATTTAAGAAAAAAAAATGTCATGAAGAACCTAGGGGTAAGACAGGAATAAAGACACAAACCTACTAGAGAATGGACTTGAGGATGTGGGGAGGGGGAAGGGTAAGCTGTGACAAAGCGAGAGAGAGGCATGGACATATATACACTACCAAACGTAAGGTAGATAGCTAGTGGGAAGCAGCCGCATAGCACAGGGAGATCAGCTCGGTGCTTTGTGACCACCTGGAGGGGTGGGATAGGGAGGGTGGGAGGGAGGGAGACGCAAGAGAGAAGAGATATGGGAACATATGTATATGTATAACTGATTCACTTTGTTATAAAGCAGAAACTAACACACCATTGTAAAGCAATTATACTGCAATAAAGATGTAAAAAAAAAAGAATGAAACTAGAAGGCTCCCTAACACCGTACACAAAAATAAATTCAAAATGGATTAAAGACCTTAATGTAAGACCAGATATTATAAAACTCTTAGAGGAAAACATAGGCAGAACACTCTTAGACATAAATCGCAGCAATATCTTTTTCAATCCGTCTCTTAGAGTAATGGAAATAAAACCAAAAATAAACAAATGGGACCTAATTAAACTCAAAAGCTTTTGCACAGCAAAAGAAACCATAAACAAAACAAAAAGGCAACCCACATAATGGGAGAAAATATTTGCAAATGATGTGACCAACAAGGGATTAATCTCCAAAATTTACAAACAGCTCATACAGCTCAATATCAAAAAAACAAAAAAAAAACAATCAAAAAATGGGCAGCCTGGATGGGAGGGGCATCTGGGGGAGAATGGATACATGTACATGTATGGTTGAGTCACTCTGTTGTGCACCTGAAACTATCACAACATTGTTAGTCAGCTATACTCCAATATAAAATAAAAAGTTTAAAAAAAATGTGCAGAAGACCTAGATATTTCTCCAAAGACATACAGATAGCCAAGAGGCACATGAAAAGATGCTCGACATGGCTAATTATTAGAGAAATGGAAGTCAAAACTGCAATGAGGTATCACCTCACACCAGTCAGAATGGCCATCATCAAAAAGTCTACAAATAATAAATGCTGGAGAGGGTGTAGAGAAAAGGGAACCCTCTTGCACTGTTGGTGGGAATGTAAATTGATACAGCCACTATGGAGAACAGTATGGAGGTTCCTTAAAAAACTAAAAATAGAGCTACCATATGATCCAGCAATCCCACTCCTGGGCATATATCCGGTGAATAACATGGTTCGAAAGGATACATGCACTCCAATGTCCATTGCAGCGTTGTTTCCTGAAGCCAAGATATGGAAGCAATCTAAATGTCCATTGACAGATGAATGGATAAAGAAGATGTGGTACATATATACAATGGACTATTACTCAGCCATTAAAAGGAATGAAATAATGCCATTTGCAGCAACATGGAAGGACCTGGAGATTATCATACTAAGTGAAGTCAGAAAGAGAATGACAAATATCATATGACATCACTTGTATGTGGAATCTAAAAAAAGTGATACAAATGAACTTATTTACAAAATAGAAATAGACTCAGAGACTTAGAAAACAAACTTATGGTTACCTAAAGGGGAAAGGGTGGAGAGGGGTAAATTGGGAGTTTGGGATTGACATATACACACTACTATATTTAAAACAGATAAACAAAAAGAACCTATTGTAGAGCAGAGGGAACTCTGCTCAATATTCTGTAATAATATTCTGTTATTCTTTTCCCTAAATGGGAATAGAATCTGAAAAAGAATAGATATATGTATATGTATAACTGATTCACTCTGCTGTATACCTGAAACTAACACAGCACTGTAAATCAACTATAGTCCAATATAAAATAAAAAATTTAAAAAAATAAAAATTTTGGGACTTCCCTGGCAGCCCAGTGGTTAGGACTCCACGCTTCCACTGCAGGAGGCACAGGTTTGATCCCTGGTTGGGGAACTAAGATCCCGCATGCCGCATGGCATGACCAAAAACTAATAAATAATAAATAAATTAAATAAAAATTAAAAATAAATTTAATTTTAAAAAAAAGAGTAGGTAGCTCAGCTGCCCCAGGCTTTCCTTTTCCAGCCTAACAGAGACTTACGCTGATTTCTCCACTGTGGGCTCCTAAGACAGAGTCTCTGGGACTCATTTCTGTGCCCCTCTGGAGTCAGCATAACACTACAAACACACCAGGTGCCTTCTCAGCGTTGATGTGAATTGTCAGATGGCTCTAAATGTTGGGAAATTAGTCTTTATACTCAGCCCAAATCAGCCTGTCCTTAAAGCAAGTGGCCTATTCAACTCAGGACACCACCTCACCCACTTAAGACCCTGGCATGATTACAGTTCAGGACTCCCCAGATGAGAACTCTCTGCATGCCCTTTGCACCTTCCTCTGTCACTTGGCCTAGCTGCCCTCTCCTCCTCAGATCATGCAAGCACTCTAGAGCATTAGTCAGTGGAGATCCTTTGTAAGAGTGGTGGGCTTTCAGGAGGGATCAATTTTGGCCAATTTCAGGGATAGTCTTGCCTGGCACTGCTCATGGTAGGCTCAGTACAGCGTGGAGGGGAACCAAACAGGCTTGGGAGTCACCTGTGTTCACATTTCTGCTGTGTTCCTTCTTATGTGAACTTGGGCAAGTAACTTGGGCCTCACTTACTCAACTGAAAATTAGAGTCAATAATGGCACTGAACTCAGAGCATTGTTACTATTCATGACATATAATAAATGCTCAATATATATTAGCACTGGATACTTGATACTGTACAGAGTGTCATTTGCTACCCTGTCATTTAAACCTTTGCGTGCCTTGTGACTGGGTATATCACCCACCTTTTACAGATGAAGACACTGAATGTGAAGTGGCCACATAGACAAAAAGAGGCAGTGCCAGGGTTTTTGAACCCAGAGTGATTTCTGAATGTCTTCCAGATATTCATGTAGATGAAAAAGCTTTCTAGGGCTTCCGTGGTGGTGCAGTGGTTGAGAGTACGCCTGCCGATGCAGGGGATACAGGTTCGTGCCCCGGTCCAGGAAGATCCCACATGCCGCGGAGCGGCTGGGCCCATGAGCCATGGCCGCTGAGCCTGCACGTCCGGAGCCTGTGCTCCGCAATGGGAAAGGCCACAGCAGTGAGAGGCCCGCGTACCGCAAAAAAAAAAAGCTTTCTATAAATAATGTTGTATAAAAATAACATGAAGTCTTTTTTGCACAACTGAAAAATACACTGAATTTTTCCAGAAGGTGAATACCATGTAAAATAAGAAATGAATGTCCTTGCTTCATTTGGGACAATACAAAGATTTGGTCAGCATTTCAGAAGAGTGTATCTTGACAGCAGTGCCACTGATGTCTAAGCCACCAAAACAATGGCCTGAATTCTGCTTTCACAAGGATCTGCTTTCACAAGAAGGGGTGAGCATCCCACTAGTTATGTCTTCCAGTTTAACTGAACTTGAGCGTCTATTGAAACACACGTCATTTTATTGCAAACATTTTCTTTCACTCTTTTTCAGATTTATAATTAGAACATTAAATGCAATGTTTTGATTACCTATGAATTTCATTCCAGAATAGTAAAGAGATATTATAAAATATTTGTTATAAAAAAGAAATTCAATTTCTGATTGGATTGGGAACTCCACTGCATTACAGTATACACTTTCTAAAGCCTGGTAGGATTTAACTAATTAAGTTTCCACTCACCCTGTGTCTGGGACCATGCAAGATTGTCCGTTTGTTCATCTCTAAGCCACACCTCTGTTCCAGTAAAAGAAACTGTGTCCCTTGATTCAACACATATGCACTAAGTGCCTACACCCAAAAAAGAGCAGGTAGCAACTACCTCTAAGATAGGTATTATTATTCCTTTCTTTAAAAATGAGAAAACAGAATCTCCCACAAGTAAGAAACAACTTAGGTACAACTTCTTAGAAGGAAATCATATTTTAAAGAAAAGCATTTTCAGAGGGAAAACTTGTTGAGGTTTGCACAGCTGGAGGAACATGCTACGCAGACCCCAGAGCTCTGATTCTGCTCCGTGATTCCCAGGGAGGCAAGGCCTCAAAGGGGTAGGGAGAATATGAAAATGAAGAAGCCTCAGTCCCTACCTCAAAGGATCTCACTGTCCAGGGGGAGAGAGCCAGCCACACAGACAGCTCCAAAATGTGTGAAAAGTGCTCTACTAAAGGTATCAAATGTATAGGGAACAATGAATGGGGGCGTCACCCACGTTGCCCAGGAGAATCCCGAGAGGGACTATTTCAGCTTTTGAAAAATGAATAGATTGGGACTACCCTGGTGGCGCAGTGGTTAAGAATCCACCTGCCAATGCAGGGGACACAGGTTCGAGCCCTTGTCCAGGAAGATCCCACATGCCGCGGAGCAATTAAGCCCGTGTGCCACAACTATTGAGCCTGCGCTCTAGAGCCCGCGAGCCACAACTACTGAGCCCGTGTGCCACAACTACTAAAGCCCATGCACCTAGTGCCCGTGCTCCGCAACAGGAGAAGCCACCGCAACGAGAAGCCCATCCATGGCAACGAAGAGTAGCCCCCACTTGCCACAACTAGAGAAAGCCCACATGCAGCAACGAAGACCCAACACAGCCAAAAATAAATAAAATAAAATAAATTTATTAAAAAAAAAAAGAATAGATCAGCAGGTGGAGAGGAAGAAGGAAGCCATTCTAAGCCCACAAGTCCCATCTTGAGGATTTTATTCTCTCTTGGCCCCACCTATGTCCATTCTTCCCAGGCTGTCTCTGAAAACCACATTTTGCAACACTTCCTGTTTTCAGTCATTGTCTTTAAATTGTGAGCACCTACATTTCTTGCGTTAGTCTCCTTCCTCCATCCTGGTCTTTGCTGGCAGTTTTATCACGGACAGGCTGCCATGCTCAAATTTACCCTTAATACAAGCACGATACCAAAACCCAATTTGTTAAAGAATATCTATGAAAAACCCAAAGTTAATATCATACTTAATGGTGAAATATTAAATGCTCTCCTCCTAAGATCAGAAACAAGGCAAAGGATGTCCACTCTCACCATTCTGTTCAACATTTTACTGATGGTCTCAGCCAAAGCAATAAGGAAAAAAAATAAGTAAAATATGTACATATTGGAAAGGAAGAAATAAATCATCTTTCCTTGCAGATAACATGATTGCTTATGGAAAAAATCTTAAGAAACTCTTCAAAACCAGTACTGGAATTAATAAGTGAATTTAGCAAGATCACAAAATACATGGTCAACATTTAAGTTCCACTGTATTCTTACAAAGTAAGAGCAAGTAATTGAAAAATGAAAATTTGAAAACAGTTCTATTTACAATAGCATTAAAAAATGTAAATGAAAACCGATTTAACAAAAGGCAGAAGCTTTCTTCATTCTAAACGACAAAACATTGCTGACAGAAATTAAAGAAGACCTAAAAAAACAGCAAGCTATGCCATGTTCATGGACTGGTATTCAATATTGTTAAGGTATCAGCTTTACCCAATTTAATCTATAGTCATTAAAATTCCAATTATAATTCAAGGAGGAAATTTTTTTAGAAGAAATGAGTTGATTTTTGGGGCTTCCCTGGTGGCACAGTGGTTGAGAATCTGCCTGCCAATGCAGGGGACATGGGTTCGAGCCCTGGTCTGGGAAGATCCCACATGCCGCGGAGCAACTGGGCCCGTGAGCCACAATTACTGAGCCTGCGCGTCTGGAGCCTGTGCTCCGCAACAAGAGAGGCCATGATAGTGAGAGGCCCGCGCACCGCGATGAAGAGTGGCCCCCGCTTGCCACAACTAGAGTAAGCCCTCCCACAGAAACGAAGACCCAACACAGCCATAAATAAATTAATTAATTAATTTAAAAATTTTTAAAAAAACCAAAGAAATGAGTTGATTTTTTAAATTTACATGGAAAAGAAAAAGATCTAAGAGTCAAAACAAATTTGAAAAAGAAAAACAAAATTGGGGGACTATGGCTGCCTGATTTGAAGACTTACTATCAAGCTATGGTAATCAAACTTAATCAAACACAAACTTTACCAAACTTAACTGTTCCAATTACCTGTCACTGTGTAACAGATCACCCTAAAACAGTAGCTTAAAACAATAACAATCATTTATTTTGCCCATAAATCTGGAGGTTGACTGGGCTCAGCTGACCAATTCTCACTGAGGGGCTCTCTGAATGAAAATGTAGTCAGTTGATGGCTGGGGCTGGAGTCAACTCCCAAGGCTGCTTCACTCATGTGTCTGGTACCCAGACTAGGACCACTCAACAATGAGGTTCCTCAAGCATCTCTTTCTATGTGGTCTTTCCACATGGGGGACTCAGGGGACCAAACTTCCTACAGGGCAGCTGAAGACTCTACAGTGAATGTCCAGAGAACCAGGTGGAAGCAGTAGGAATTTAATAATCTAGACTTGGAAGTTACCCGGAGTTGCCTGTTCCACCTTCTATCCATTAGAAGTCAGTCCCCGAGGCCAGCCCATATTCATGGGGAGAGGAATTAGACTCCATTCCTTGATGACAGGAGTGCTCAAAAAAATTGCAGACATGTTTTAAAACCACCACATGAACTAAACAAGTGAAGTAAAAATCACTCTTGGCCTAGAAGAAAGTATGGTAGAAACACAAAAGCATCTGACAAAATGATGGGAAATACCATCTGGGACTTTTTGAGCTTCCTGAAGCTCCTGATGAGCTTTATCAGCATGACAGGCAGGTAGAAGACAAGAACCCAGGTTGGGAGAGGGACCTGTCCCCACCTCATACAAAGTATTGGCCTCAACTAGATGAGGTCTCCAAATTTCTTGGGCCTTCTCTTTCATTGCCAGGCCTTTCCAACATGCTGTTCCACTGACTAGCATGCCCTTCCTCTTTCCTATGACTACCTCCTACTCATTCTTCAGGTTCAGTTTAGGAATTTGTCCCTCCAG
Organism: Delphinapterus leucas; assembly: GCF_059928025.1. Classification (NCBI taxonomy): domain Eukaryota; kingdom Metazoa; phylum Chordata; class Mammalia; order Artiodactyla; family Monodontidae; genus Delphinapterus; species Delphinapterus leucas. Next base: position 99,181,999 of record NC_143135.1, read on the forward strand.
GAAGCCCTCCTTGACCCCCAAGCCTGGGTCAAGGCCCCTCCCATGGGGTGCCTTAACTTCCTATACTTTGCCCCTTCTCAAGGCTCATTAGTGTCTTGTGGCTACTTATTTACTTATTGATCCCTCTACCGCTTACTAGAGTTGAAGTTCCCTGAGGGCACAAGGCAGTACTTTGTACTCTGGGAAGGCTGATGAATGACTTAAGTGAGGGTGTGGAATATTCCTGATCTAAAATAGGACTCAAAGCTACACAAGGAAGTGGCTGCAAGATCTCTTGCATCACCCCCCTGCATAGGCAAACTAGAACTGGGCAGAGCAGATCTGACAAGAGTGACTAGCTCCCTCAGTGTGAACAGCTGACACTGCAATCTGCTCAACCATGGCCTCCCCTCCAGCCTCCCCAAATCAGCAACTCCCCTTCCCAGCTCCTCTCTGAGAGTAGATCGACCTGCTTCCCACTAAAACCATAGATGCGGTAATAGGAGGAAAAAAAGAGGGTCGAGGTTAGGACAATTGGTGGCAACGAGATGAACACAGATTAATGACGAGGACCTCGCCCTGGCCACCCACCCCAGCCTGGGCTGGCGAAGGTTCATAGTTGATACCCATTAAAGGGCTTAATTAAATAATTATAATTCACACCCCAGAGCATCAAAGAATCAATACCGGGGAACTTTGGGCCACTCTGGGGGTGGCATCCCACTGGCTTCACAGTTCAGCACAGCAGGCAGAGCTGGTGGAAGTAAATGCAGTTGACACGGAAGTTGCATTAAAAGAGGGCAATAATAGATTAAAAGCTGCCAGGATCCTGGCGACTGGCCATCAATATCCTTTATTCCCTACCTCGCCCCAATTCTGCCCCCTCCACACACTATTAGCCCAAATCGATGGGCTGTCAATTGACAACACCAGCTCCAGCATTAATGCGAGCTCACAAAAGAAGCCCGGCCCCATATTATCACTTCTCTTGCTTCCAAATTACCACATAATGCAGGCCGCGGGCAGCTTGTGACATATTAACACCATACACGATTTGTTGGGATTGGACTAAATATTTCATGGCTAAAGATTTCATCAGAGACTTGATGACAGAAATAAACTGCTGCCCACAGGGAAATCACTGGAAATAACAGAATGAGGCATTGTTGGAAAATCCAGAGGGACCAAGGGCTGGTAAAGGGATAGAGAGGAACACTGCCCACAGCTGGTGACCTGCGGTTCAGGGAAAGAGACTGCAATGAAAAGGCCTTTTTATTGGTCCCACAAAAGAACAGGTATTTCGATTTCGTCTCATTTGCTTTCTATTCTTGTGCAAAAGCTGGGGAGGAGATTCCTCTTCTTGATAACAGGGAATGTGATTGTTATGGGTTGAACTATGTACCCCCCCCATTAAAAAAAAAAAAGTTAAAGTCTTCATCCCCACAACCTCAGAATGTAACCTTATTTGCAAACAGTCTTTACAGGGTAATCTAGTTAAAATGAGGTCACTAGCGTGGGCCCTAACCTAGTACGACTGGTGTCCTCATAAAAAAAGGAAATTTGGGCACAGACGTGCACAGAGGGAAGACAACGTGAAGACACACAGGGAGAAGACAGTCATGTGACTGGAGTGCTGCATCCTTAAGCCCAAGGACACAGGAGGCCACCCGAAGCCAGAAGGGAGGCACAGGAGAGCTCCCTCCCTGAGCATGCAGGGAGCATGGCTCTGCCAACACCGTGATTTCCGGCTGCTGGCCTCCAGAACCACAACACGATACACTTCTGTTGTTTAAGTTTTTGGTACCTTGTTATGGCAGCCTTAGGAAATGTTAATATTATCACTTAATTCATTTAATTAATAGTTAATAACCCTTACTAGCACGTACTCTATGCGTCAGGCACAGAGCTAAACTCTCCACATACCCTGGCTCACTTAATCCTCATAACACACCTAATGGCTGATTATTATAATCCCCATTTCATAGGTAAAGATAATCAGCTTCAGAAAGAATAATTCACTGAAGGTCACACAGGTAGTAAACGACACAGCAGGTCCCAGACACACTAGAAACACTAAATCAACAAATAAATAAGGTTTCTGATGAATATTTGCAATGTCTTTTTTGGTTTTTTTAATGTGGCTTGATCTAATTTTTTTTTTAATTTAGTTATTTTTGTTTGCGTTGGGTCTTCATTGCTGTGCGCAGGCTTTCTCTAGTTGCGGTGAGCGGGGCCTACTCTTCGTTTCGGTGCGCCGGCTTCTCATTGCGGTGGCTTCTCTTGTTGCGGAACACAGGCTCTAGGTGCACAGGCTGCAGTAGTTGTGGTACACATGCTCAGTAGTTGCGGCGCATGGGCTTAGTTGCTCTGCGGCATGTGGGATCTTCCCAGACCAGGGCTTGAACCCGTGTCCCTTGTGTTGGCGGGCGGATTCTTAATCACTGTGCCACCAGGGAAGTCCGTTCAATGTATTTTCAAGTGGTTACTTGCCTGCAGCCTGCTTTCTTTTCAGCCCAATCTAATTTTTTCAACTCTTGGGTTTGGAAGCTGTATCAGCTTGGTTTGAGAGTCCACAGTCTCAAAGGGATGTGTAGACATTAGAAGGCAATAGCATAGGGCAGTGGAGAAATTGGAGGATTTGGTGAAAGGGTACACACTTCCAGTCACAAGGTAAGTTTGGGGGATCTAATAATGTACAGCCTGGTGACTATATTTAACAACACTGTATTATATATTTGGAAGTTGCTGAGAGAGTAGATTTTAAATGTTCTCACCACAAAAATGAAACAGTAATTATGTGAGATGATGGAGATACTAATTAACCTCATTGTTTTTTTAATTGGAGTGTAATTGCTTTACAATGCTATGTTACTTTCTGCTGTGCAACAGGAAGTGAATCAGCTATATGTATACATATATCCCCTCCCTTTTGGATCTCCCTCCCACTCCCCCACCCCATCCCACCCATCTAGATCATCACAGAGCACCGAGCTGAGCTCCCTGTGCTATACAGCAGGTTCCCACTAGCTATCTATTTTTTATATGGTAGTATATATATGTCAATCCTAATCTCCCAATTCATCCCACCCTCCCTTTGCCTCACTGCGTCCACATGTCCGTTTCTCTATGTCTGCATCTTTATTCCTGCCCTGGAAATAGGTTCATCTGCACCATTTTTTCTAGATTCCATATATATGCGTTAATATACAATATTTGTTAATTCAGAAAAACTAACCTTATCGTTGTAATCACTTCACAACATGTATCAAATCAACACTTTGTACACCTTAAACTTATACCATGTTATATGACAATTACGTCAATAAACCTGGGGGATAAAATGGAAAACCACCACACAGCCAATGTTATTACTTAGTTCCTTGAGAGTAAAAATATGGTTTCATATTCACATACATTCTCTCTCCCCCCACTTTGGGGAAGCCAGCTCTGCAGCCTCCTTCTTTTCTAACTTAAAAAAGATTTTTAAGTGCTTTGTTGAAATACTATTCATATACCACACTATTCAATAATTCATCTATTTAAAGTATGCAATTCAATATTTTTAGTATATTCACAGAACTATGCAACCATTGCCACAACCAAGTTAGAATGATTTCACCATCCCAAAACAAAACCCCATACCTGTTTGCCATAACTGCATTTTCCCCCAACTGTCCTTTCCCCCAGCCCTAGGAAACCACCTCTATCTCAAAGGATGTGCCTACTCTGAACATTCCACATAATCATACAATATGCGGGCTTTTGTCACTGCCCTGTTTTCAAGGATCATCCATGTTGTAGCATGTATCAGTACTTCATTCCCCTTTACTGCTGAATACTATTCCATTGTATGGACATGCCATGTTTTATTCATCCATTTACTGATGGACATTTGGATTATTGCCACTTTCCCGTTATTATAATCCTGCTGTGAACATTTGTGTATAAATGTTTGTGTGGATTTATGTTTCTCTATAATTTCTCTTGGGTACATAACTATGAGTAGAATGCCTGGGTCACATGTTAATTCTAACTTTTGAGAAACTGCAGACTGTTTTCCAAACCGGCTGCACCATTTTACATGCGCACCAGCAGTGTATGAGGGTTCCAATTCCTGCACATCCTTGCCAACTTGTTCTTGTCTAGGTATCCTAGTGGATATCAAGTTCTGCCTCACTGTGGATTTGATTTGCATTTCTCTGATGGCTATTGATGTTGAGCTTCTTTCCATATGATTATTAGCTATTTCTGTATCTTCTTTTGTCCATTATAAACATTGGTTTCTCTTTTTTGAGTTTTAAGAGTTTTTGTAATACATGCTGGATAGTACTACTTTGTTAGATCTATGACGTGCAAATATCTTCCCCAAATTCTGTAGGTTGTCTTTCTTCACTTTCTTGATGGTATCCTTTGAAGCACATTTTTAATTTTTATGAAGCCCAATGTTTTCTTTTGCTGCTTGTGTTTTTGGTGTCTAATGCAAGGTCAAGATTGGCAGCCTTTTTCTTAGGGTCCTGGGGCTGGCTGCATCCTGAGTGTTCTGTGGCCCAGCTTTAGGCTTCAGTTCTCCTGGCAGGCCCTGACTGTCCTCTCATATTGCAGAGACTATGTACACTACTTCTGCTCATCCCACTCACGCCACATACTGCCCAGATCTCAGGGGCAATCTGAAGACTGCAGGTGGTCCTTTAGGTCAAAGACCTGGACAGTTCTGTTACTGCCAACTTTCATTTGGCTAGAGCTGCTCTGGGCTTGATCGTTTCCTCATCTCATGCAGCTCTAATGTTGGCTCCCCCACTCTGCAAGGAGGAACTGTAGCGGAGATCTGCAGGGAGCCTGAACTCAGCCAGCCAGCCAGCCTCTCACCACTCCAAGAGCCATGACCATAGCATCATAAAGCCCAAAGGGAACACATTCTATCACTAACTTCTGGGGTGCCTGCTCCATCCCTTTTCATTCATTCACTTGACATTATATGTTTACAATGGGCCAGACACTGGCTGGAACTGTAAGAGTGCGTGGATATTCTTGCACTCATGAGTTTCAGTTTGGTGAGGAATTCAAACATTTCATACAAGTCATGAGTCTCAGGAGTCGGAGTCAAGGGTGATGCGGGAAATAACACAGAGTTTTAAACTAGAAAGAGTGGATCAGGAAAGACTGTTTTCTCTTCCCGGGGAGACTCATCTTTTTTTCCTGCGTATTTCAAAGCTCTGTCTGTATTTAACCTGTCTGTCCCAAGTACCCTAAAAAATCTCTACTCAAACCCATACCCCACAGTCAGGGCACTTGCTCAACTTATTCAGCCGGGAATGATTTGCCTGGAACGGGAACATTCGGAGCTTTCTTTCCTCAGCATTTACCATGCTTCTAGTTAGGCAACTTGTGAAACAAAAAGCACAAACCTTACTGAAAATGTTCCAGCAGCCTCTCTCAGCGACCCAAGTAGTTTTCTAAATAGCTTACTGCCATCTAGTGGATAAAGATGTCCTTACAGCCATATAGACCAAAGAAAAGAAAATCCTCAGCCTTTCCCATTTATGTCCCACCAATCACCCCATTTCACCGTAACAGAACCCAAAAGGCTATTTTTCCTAAGAAAGTATATTGTAGGTACTCTATTGTTTCAGCAAAGAATTGTTTGCAGGCATCGTTTTCTTTACAGTACCTTTTAAGTACATAAATAACTGCAGTAATATCATTGGGAGTAAATGTACTGCTGTGGCTTCTAAGATGAAAATTATTCCCTTAATAGTTTAAAAATTCCAATTACTGTTACTCCATAAAAATACATTTTTAAACATAACCATGTTATTGCTAAGTCCAGCTGAAACCAGCATGTAACTCTTAAAATTGGACATGGAGATTGAGGGCCACTGAACTTTTTTGCTCTCACTTTCCAATCCAATGGTGCCCTGTGCAAAATGTAAATGCCAGGCATCCGAGGGCCATGACCTTAGATTTATAACAATTCATTATAATAATCCACACAAAAGTGAAATTGCTTCTGTCATCACCCTATACAGACTTACACATGCACAGCCAGACGATCCAACCATCACTCTTAAGGTTGTTAGGATAATCAAATAGAGTAAGACAAGCGAAAACCATTAAACTATCTAGACTGGAGAACTGTAAATGCTGTTCTTATGGCCACCTTCTCCACATCTTCTTCTAGGCTGTAATAAACAATCTAACTTACACTTACTGCCAGCGTTTCCCGGCAAAAAGGGTGCCATTTTGTAACTGTCTTCATCTTGAGAATGTCAGTCTCTCCTATAAGGCTGGAACACATCTTCACCAGCTTCTGTATCTACTCCTGCAGTCAGGGCTTAGCCCACAGCAGGAAACTAAAAAAATAAGGCAAAGTGAAAGACAAAAATTGACTTGAGTCATTGGGTTCAAATCCCCAGACTGCTTAGACTTCTCGCAAAAGGTAAGTCTCCAAGTTTGAACACCCAAAGGACTGACGGGGGGAGAAAAAGACAAACGGAATTATCTGAAGGACACCGGGACCAAGTCCTTAAGCACGTAATTTCAAGTGTTTTCAGAAGCAAGATTGCAAATTCCCTTGGTTTAAAGAAATCCCTTCCAGTACACATGAACCCCAGGCTCTGCACTGAGATGAGCCAGTACTTCATAATTCACTACACTGGGATGCAGGAGGAAACATACAGGTCTTGCAATAAGTCTACCCCAAATTCGAATGCCTGGCTGGCTCCCCCCTCCACTGTATAATTAAACCTAGCAAATTGTTAATCTAATCCGTAGCTCCTCCCTGACCCCACTTATTTTCTACTACACAGGCCCAGCAATGCATTGTTTCTCCCACCTGTGTAAAGCTTTATTTCACTGATGAAACTTACAACTTATGTAACTGTTCAAATTCAACAACTTCCGGTAATGGCTACTACTGATAACCTTCCACTAGGCCTTGTGCTAATTTTCACCATCACACTTGATCTTCAATTTTCTTACCAAGATCCCATGGTTCATGCACGAGACATGTTACTTCCTTGAGAGTGGTCTCAAAAAACAACCACACATGGTTTGCTCCAGGTTCACAAACAATGCAGTAAATACTAAAACACAGGTCAGATTCCCACTCACTTGAAAACAAGTGGAAAAAAAATACATCAACTATGCTTTCATTTGTAGCCCTTGGAGAAAACAAATTGGGTGCAGTGCTATAAATTCCTGGAGAGTTGCCAAACATTAACACACACCTAAGGCACTAAACTTAGTCAATTTGATGTATTTTTAGAAGAAACATCAGCTGTTTTACGAATGATAGCCTTTAGCTATACCCACTAACCTGAACGAGGGAGGGTCAACGCCAGGTAGTTATTGGGGAAACTCTTACGAAGCTCGACTGTCATCTGTGTTATGCTAGTCGGGTCATCCAAGAACAGCTACAGAAAGGTGAAGGAGAGCTAAAGCAGAAACTAAGATTCGGTCATTCTGCTGAGAATGAACCGTGACCCAAGACATCCCACCATACCAAAACTGAGATTCTTCCTAAGTGACCACTAGGTGGCTGGTTGGCACTAAGCAGGCCCATCTCACACAAACATGACTTTACAGGATTCACTCTCAGGTGCAATACCTTCTGGCCTGTCAACTCAAGCTAACATACCAATGGCCCAACAAACAAAGAACCAACGAGAAGGCCTTTGCTCCTAAGCAAGCTTACCTAAGACAGTCCAGCGTAATTAGGCTTGGTAAACACAATTGTTCTGCCTGAAGTTGCTGAGTTACGTTGGCTATGATTTAAGATGAGATTAGAATTAGACACTCAATTTCCTTAAAGTCTGTTTCAAAGGGGTCAAGGGACCTAACTATGCCAACCTTACAGCTAGCTCCATTAATTCCAAGCCCTTAATACTCAGGTGAGAAAACAGAAAAGCCTCTGCCCACGGATTAAAGGATTTCAGATGGACACTACCTGAAGTCACCTGTGTATACCACATGTTACTTCTGCCAGGATACTTCCTTGTCCTAATTTTGGCCTCAAATTTATCCTCTTTTGAACTCTCAGGTGGTTTCAAGTAAACCACATGGAATACTCAAAAATATCTGGGATGCCCCTTTCTAGTCTAACACAAACACTGGAAAGCACGATAACCTGCAGTTCAAACTACACTAACACTTATGTAGACTTAGTACTAAATGAGCCTAGCTAGCAAAAGGTCTACACATTTTCCCATTTTTTACGCCTTCATTTAAAAGGTTCAGGCAGTTGCCTAGACTTAACAGTTTGTCATTGACAACCCAGATACTGTTGTAATACTTATTAGGCCAGAAAGTTGTTCAACCCCCAAAACCGAACACTACCTTACTGCCCTTGTAAACAGAGTCAAAACAACTTTATGGTGCCAATTTTAAATACAGTTTTATTTAAGACATTGCATTTTCCACTTACAATACAGTGCTTGTAAAGTGCAATGTTATTTCCTTTCCCTGTGCACACGTTCCATGTTCAAGTATCAAGAATGCCCAGTTTACTACAGCAGCTCAACTTTAAAACTGCCATGGAATTTGCTACAAATTTGGGTCCTTCAATGTTGTGTGGAACAATGCTAAACCTATGCTAGGCTGGCTTAATCAACCTCTTCAATGGTGGGCCCAGAGGAGGCACCACCAGACGGAGGAGCTCCACCACCAGGGAAGCCCCCGGGCATTCCTCCTGGCATTCCTCCTGGCATGCCTCCTGCGCTCTGGTACAGCTTGGTAATGATGGGGTTGCAGACTTTTTCCAGCTCCTTCTGCTGATGTTCAAATTCTTCCTTCTCTGCAGTCTGAGGAAAATAAAAATATTTTATTACAAGTTCTTCAAATAGAAGACTCTAAGCCTGATGTAATCAATCTGACACACTGGACACACAACAGCACATGAAGTTACGTTTAAGATCTTGGGTCACTCAGACATCCAAGGAAGGAAGTTGCCAACATCTGTAGTTCTGGTGGAAACCGCGAATGTTTTGAACCATTCATCATCGTGACCCTACAAATTTGTAAAAACCCACCCACCCATCTAAGCTTTTGCTAAAACCCTTTACACCCAACCCCACACCCTCAAATCTTTGGCAATAGAAATTACAAACCTGGTTCTTATCAAGCCAGTTAATTATTTCATTACACTTATCAAGAATCTTCTGTTTGTCCTCATCATTAATCTTGCCTTGAAGTTTCTCATCCTCAACAGTAGCTTTCATGTTGAAAGCATAGGATTCAAGAGAATTCTTCGAAGACACCTTATCCCGCTGCTTCTCATCTTCAGCTTTATACTTCTCTGCTTCCTGAACCATGCGTTCAATGTCTTCCTTGCTCAAACGGCCTGTAAAATTAACCAACCTTTTAGGCAAGACAATCACCTGCAGTTCTGCACCATCACCCTGCAACTCCATTTAGCAGCTAAGTATGATCTCCGCTAAATGCCCTTGGAGTAAGAGTAGAAACACTTGGAAAATAAAACCATTATGAACCAAATTCTGCCTCTAAAAAAAGCAGGTAAGAGTGCCACAGGGTCCAGGGTGCCACGGAACAAGTCAGCATTTAATTCTTCAAATCAGGTATGGATGACAGATACAGAAATGGATTCCCTCTACGAAGGAGTCAATCTCAATACTGGCCTGGGTGCTCAAAAGTGCGCACTTAGCACACTCACAAAATACTGCCCAAACTTACCCTTGTCATTAGTGATCGTAATCTTGTTCTCTTTTCCTGTGCTCTTATCCACAGCAGAGACATTGAGGATGCCATTGGCATCAATATCAAAAGTGACTTCAATCTGAGGAACACCACGGGGGGCAGGAGGTATGCCTGTGAGTTCAAACTTGCCAAGCAGGTTGTTATCCTTGGTCATTGCACGCTCACCTTCATAAACCTTGGTATGAAACAAATAAATTCAAAATTACAATAAAAACACAGAAACAAGAAGAAAAATCACAAATATCTGTGCTACTTCAGATTTGTATTAGCTTGATTAGGAAAGACTGATCGCTCAGACATCCAAGGAAGGAATTGGCCAACACAGGATTTCTGGTGGAAACTACGAATGGTTTTGGAATCCATCATCACAGCGGAACAAGTCTTCCCCAGTTTTATAGGACCTCAAGTAATCTAGGCCACAGAGACATACCTGAATGAGTACACCGGGCTGGTTGTCCGAGTAGGTTGTGAAGGTCTGCGTCTGCTTGGTGGGAATGGTGGTGTTGCGCTTGATGAGGACAGTCATGACTCCACCAGCAGTTTCAATTCCAAGGGAAAGAGGAGTGACATCCAACAGCAGCAAGTCTTGAACATTTTCAGATTTGTCTCCAGATAAAATGGCTGCCTGGACAGCTATATGATTAAAACAAAATTTAAATAAAGCACAGTACTACAATAACTCATTATGTAACTAACCATTCTCAATCGCTCAGACATCCAAAGTTTTGCCGTCATTACCTACAGCTTTTGGTGGAAACCACAAATGTTTAAAAATCATTCATCAGTTAGCTAAGGCCTCCTAACAGGCTGCCTATTAAACTGTTTAACTAGAACAAAAAGATTACCTGCACCATAAGCAACAGCCTCATCAGGGTTGATGCTCTTATTCAGTTCTTTCCCGTTGAAGAAGTCCTGGAGAAGTTTCTGAATCTTGGGGATGCGGGTTGAACCACCCACCAGGACAATATCATGGATCTGAGACTTGTCTAGCTTGGCATCCCGAAGGGCTTTCTCCACAGGGTCTAGTGTGCCACGGAACAGGTCAGCATTCAGTTCTTCAAATCGGGCACGGGTAATTGAGGTATAGAAGTCGATTCCTTCATAGAGGGAATCAATCTCAATACTGGCCTGGGTGCTGGAAGAGAGAGTGCGCTTAGCACGCTCACAAGCAGTGCGAAGGCGACGGACAGCCCTCTTGTTCTCACTGATGTCCTTCTTGTGCTTGCGCTTGAATTCTGCAATAAAATGGTTGACCATCCGGTTGTCAAAGTCTTCTCCACCTAAGTGGGTATCTCCAGCTGTAGATTTGACCTCAAAGATTCCATCCTCAATAGTGAGGATTGACACATCAAAAGTGCCACCACCTAAATCAAAGATCAGCACATTTCTTTCTGCTCCAACCTGCAATTACAAGACAAATTATTCTCATATCTATTATTTGTGGTGACTCAGACTAATCTTGAATGACGCATACATAAAACATGGTACTTACCTTTTTGTCTAAGCCATAGGCAATAGCAGCAGCAGTTGGCTCATTGATAATTCTCAGTACATTGAGCCCAGCAATAGTTCCAGCATCTTTGGTAGCCTGACGCTGAGAATCATTAAAGTAAGCAGGTACTGTGACAACAGCATTAGTAACGGTCTAGGAAAAAAAGAGATTAAAACTTAACCACTATATCATCTACTTGGACACGCAAGGATACATCCTCAAATAACGTTCTGGTTTTACCACCCATTTTGATAGATTTATCTACTGCTCACTCTTACGCCACCATTATCAGGACACCTGGTAATCCCCATCTGTATCCTCCCCTGCAGTACTGTGCACTACTCACCTTCCCAAGGTAGGCTTCTGCTATTTCCTTCATCTTTGTCAAAACCATGGATGACACCTCCTCTGGATAAAAACTTTTTGTCTCTCCCTTGTATTCTACTTGAACCTTAGGCCTGCCTGCATCATTCACGACCATGAAGGGCCAATGCTTCATATCTGACTGGACAACAGCATCATCAAATCTTCGTCCAATGAGGCGTTTGGCATCTGCAAAAGATATCAATACAAACGTTACCTTGAATTTCATTACACTACATCCGTTCCAAGACCAGATGCCTACGGATTCAAGTTCTGAATGACCAAGATGCCGCAAACCTTAAGCCTTAAAAGGATAATCACTGAAGTTCCCTACAGAAAACTTTTCCTATCCTTAGGGCTTTCGCCTCACATTTAACAACCTTCTGAGACAGCTTCTCAGATTACACACTGCCGAAATCACTTAAATTCATACCATGAAGATTTACTGGCTTACCAAAAACCGTGTTGGTGGGATTCATTGCAACTTGGTTCTTTGCAGCATCACCGATCAATCGTTCGGTATCAGTAAAGGCGACATAGCTTGGGGTAGTTCGGTTCCCCTGATCATTGGCAATTATTTCCACCTTTCCGTGCTGGAAGACACCCACACAAGAATAGGTGGTGCCAAGATCAATGCCAACTGCAGGTCCCTTAGACATGGTTGCTGGAAGGAGAAAAAAAAAAAAGTCCATGGTTTGAAAAGCGGTTCAAGCACTTAAAAAACGTTTACCAAGTCAACGCTACCAGATACGACCACTCCGCAAATTATGCTTAGAACCTCGCCCCAGAAACTGCTCTCGTCAGAAATATCCACGCGGGAAGGTCAGAGCAGGCATGGCGTGCTGCAGTAAGGTTGCCGTCCGAACCGCAGAGCCCGCCGCAGACGGAAGCACGCACCTGCCAAGAGGGTCTGCGCCACACCTGAACACGTGGTCCCATGCCCCGGGCTGAGCCTTAGCCCTCCCCTCCCCTCCCCGCGCCGTGCTCAACACAGCAAGGCCTGCAAGGGTCCGAAGCCCCCTCCCCCACTTTGGGCGCGTGCCAATTGTGACTTCCTCTTTTAAGAAGAATGGGTCCTGAAACAAGGAAACAGGGCACAGCAAGCTCTAAGGCGCCAGTTCCACGCCCCGCAAACGGGCGCGGCCTCTTCCCCCTCCGGGCGGCCCGACCTCCGCAGCCCACTCCTCCATCCCGATTGCACCCCAAGGAGGCTGCCTCCCCTCGGAAACAAAGATCCCCAGCCGGGCAAAGGAATCGCCGCACGCACCCTGCCTGACACACTTAGAAGGCCTCCGGCCGCTGCAAACCCATGCAGCCTGAGCCGGGCGGTAGGCTCCCGAAGGGCCGCCAAAAGCCTTGGAAGACAGAGACCTTAACTTACCTGGAGCGCAGGCCCGGGTCCACTGGAAAAGAGAACAGCAACCCACAGAGCTGCCGCCGCGTTCAACGAGACCGGTTTCCGTCCTCCGCCCCGTCTCTTATACCCTGCCTCAGAACCTTCCAGAAGGGGCCCGCCCCTGTCAGTGCCCATCACGGCTCTCTCGGCCAATGGGCGCGCGGCCACCTCCGCAAGCCCCAATGACGAACCCGGCTCTACCTTTCGGGCCTCCCCTCTCCCGCCCCAGCCCGCCCCGCCTAGCGATGACGCACTCACCGCAGCGTTCTGGAACTTTCATTCTCGCCCCCGCTGTCCGAAAGGCCCAGGGGAAAGGGAGGGTGGGGCCGACGGAGCCCGCGCGCGGGAGTCCTCAGTCACCCCAGGCGCGGGGGAAGGGCTCGTCTGCCTCTGCGCATGCGCCCCAGAAATCGCAGGCGGGAGGGACGAAGGAAGGGGAGGAAGAGGGGCGGGCCAACTTGGAACCAACCAATGACAGCAGCGCGATCGGCGATCTGGCTCCTGCGGAACCCCCGGAGCTAGAGCGCAGGGCCTGCAGGGAGGGGTCCGGCGCCGGCAGCCCTGGAGAGAAGGCGGAAGTGGAGCGAGGACAAGATGGCCGCGAAGGTGGTTGCGCCCCTCCCCCACCATCCTCTTTCCCCTACTCCCACCCCGGCCTTGTAGATGGTCTTCTAGGCCCTCCGGGATTACACACACCCACATAGCCAGCGTGGCTCTGTCCTAGGACTGACCCCGAGCGACGGGGCCGAAGTTTCTGACCCCAGGGCGCTGCGAGGGTAACTTGCCCAGTGGCACCCAGATCTGGGGATGGAAGGAGCCGGCCGGCCGCCGCGGTGTCTCGCCTCTGCGCGGGATACGACAGGTTAGCCGGGCAGGCCCCCGGGACCCTCTGTTCATTGTGGTAGCTGGAGGCCGGCTGACCCCGACGCAGAGTGCGGAGAGGCCCAACTTCTCAATCTCCAGGGTCCGATGCTGTGTCTGGATCCTTAGCGAAATAGATGGCTAAACTCGCTTCTTGGAGCCCGGATGCCTCCGTCACCCCCCAGCGCCCACCGAGAACAGACTCGGCTTCTTCGCTTGGCCCCTTCTCCACCCGCCCGGGCCCCCTCACTTCTCAGTTATTTGTTTAAAAAAAAAGAAAAGCTAGGGAGCTCTTTCCTTGTAAGTGAACCAGGCGTAAGGAACCTGGGTTCCGGTAGCCCTGTGTCCTTGATTGAGACTTCCTGAGTGTCTTACTTTCAGTAATTCGAGGTAATATCTTTACTGCCTTGACTTTCGGCAAAAACTAAGCGAGAAACCAGGCAGAAGCGCCTTGAGAATATTACTGAACGAGTGGAGTGCACAAAACAGTGTACCTAGAATTTCAAATTGCGGCGCATGATGCGGTGTTTGGGGCCTTGTCATTCTAAGCCTTTCTCAGCACGTTGAATGCTTTCTAGTGAGCGCTTTCAAACAGGCTGGGCAGGTAGTATTCCTATTTAGTAGATGAGTGGGCACAAATAGGTGAAAAGATTTTTTTTAAGACCGCCTAGCAGAACTTTTAGTGGCGTGGCTGGAATTAGAAAGGTCTCCAGACTTCGAGAAGGGCCGTCAGACGAGAGATACCTTGTCCTTGTCCAAGCCAGTAAAGCCTAGAGACAGATTCGAATATTGGATCAAAGGATGTCCTTTCTGTATTTGTCTTCTGGGGGAAAATGTGAGCTTGAGTCCTTGGAGGTATGTACCTAACTTCTCCCCACTTCCCAAGGAGTTCGTTTTATATGATGCTTTCACAGGGTACAAAGTGCTTTCATTTGTTATTTAATCATCAAAACGATTCTCTGAGAGAGAGATCATTCATTCCTGTGTTAGGAGAGAAATGAGGTTCAGAGATGTTATTTGTGGGAAGTTAAACATCTGGCTGAGCTACAGTAGAACCTAGCTCTTGATTCCAGAATCTTTGGTCTTTTTTTATTAGTAATTTCCTTCCTGAAAACACGTGTAACTCGAACTGCCGAGAAAGATGTATACTTCTTGCAGTTTTCTTTAGCATCTGCAGACTTCTCTCCCCACCCAATTTATAGAGTACAATCTCTGAACCACACCCTACATTTTGCAGCTTTTTAAACTAACCTCTGAACTACCTACAAGATTTGAACCGGTGGAAAATAGAACGGGTGCCTAAATCCACGGGTTTGGGGTATCCCACCTAGTAGTAGTGATTACAGAAAGCTGAACAGATAACCTTCCCTTCTGGTCACTTTCAAAACGCGTTCTAGGATTTGAACTATCTTCTTATCGACTAGAATGAGAGTTTATGTGTTATGTATAAAGTTCAGATAATGATAAATGTCCTGTCTCCACCTCTTTAAATGCACAGGGTTTCAAACCCACTCAGGATCTAAAGTTAAAGTTTGGGTGCCTGGGGCTCCAGTCTGAGGCCTAGAGTTTCTGACTAGGGAAGAGGGTCATGATTAACATTTTTTGAGTGCTTGTCACAGGCCAAGCACTGTTCTAAGTGCTTTGCATATATTACCTCATTTAATTCTGTGAAATTTTTTTCAGATTTATTTAAATCTCATAGTAGTTACTTTTCAGATTTCTTTGAACCCCTTAGTGTGTACTTCTTTTACTGGCACTTCACCTGGATATAAAATACTGGCTTAGTAAATATTATTTATTTTGATAAAGTCCTTAAGGTCGGAAACTGTCATGAACTCTGTCGTCACTTGGTTTGTCCAGGACTACTTAGTATCTCGCCTTGTGAGAAAAAAGTGCTTGGTATATTTGTGACTGGAATCAATAAATAATAGATCATATTCAGTCTGAGTTCTTCTGTTCTTCAGTTGGCTGCAAGCTAATAAATAAATTTCCAATGCAGGTTATATGAGCTTCAGCCTCTCCTACAGTATCACCTTTACTTATTTATTTTTAAATTGCCGACACAGATGCACCTGTAATAAATACTTGGTTTTTGTGATCAAACACAGTCCCATTTACAAGGCAACTTAGAAGTTAAAATTGAAATATAAACAGCTTAACACGAGAAATGAAGCAGAATTATATATGTCTTTTTCGCAACGGCAGTTTTGAAATTGTTCTTATACAGGGTAACAACAAAGGCATCACTTCATTCTTTTACAGTTCTAAGTTTAGTGTGTGCATTTTATTGAAATGGTTATTTTCTAAACATCCACATCATTCCATCTGTATCTTCTTCCAACACTTTTTCTTCCACCATCTATTTTATCCTTTTTTGTTTTATATTAAAGAATCAAATTTGTTTGACTTGCAAGGTTAATGGAATATGGTTTGAAACCAGTAGTGGCTCAAACTTTATCTTAAACCCAGAGCCTGTCATATCTGAACCCAAAAGCCTGACTGAAAGAGAAGCACACTATCACTAAGACTTCAGCACCTTATCTCTCAGAATCTTCAATTCCTAGAATTTCTCAGATTTCAGGGAATAATTTGTTTTGTGACATTTTTTGTAGATATCCAGTATGAATGGACTTCCAAAATAATATGGATATTCAACTGGTATTTTAGTCTTCTAATAACTAACCTGTTTAAATAATCAAAACCTTTTCACGCAAAGGGGACTGATTCCTGCTTGCAGAGGCATAAACAGGAAACCTTAGGTTCAAAGGTAATAAATAATGATAAGAGCAAATTTCTAGTGATGGTAGAGCTGCAGCTGCCACAGCATACTCATTTGGCTCAGGTACTCTAGGAATGAGAATTCTCAGAATTACAGAGCAGATGTGTTATGTTGCCTGGACACCACACTATCAGAAGAATAAGGAAGTGGAGTAAGGAGTTTATGTCTTACAATGAGGCAGTGTTAGTATAAGAAGCATTCCAAATGTGCTAGCCCTCTTAAACTAATGGCAGGCATTTTTTACATTACTTCCTCAATGTCTCTTATGTCCCAACTTTTTTTTTGGGGGGGGGGGGGCCGGGGGCCATGCCACGTGGCTTGCGGGATCTTAGTTTCTTGACCAGAGATTGAACCCATGCCCTCAGCAGTGAAAGCATGATGTCCTAACCACTGGACTAACAGGGAATTACCCCCAATTTTTTTTAGAGGAAGACAAAACTCAAGATGAAACTTTCACTCAAGGATAAAACCCTATTTCTTAAAGGACTTTGGAAGGAAATGCATTCGTACTATGTGAGAATTAGATGTAAAAATGAAAATCAGAAATAGGACAAAATCCCAGATCAACTTTTTCCCTTTAAGTGCCTGATTCCCATTTTAGGAACAGGGCTTTCAGCACCACGCTCAGCACTACTTTTTCTTCCCTATAGCCTGCTGCCTTTTTTTTTTAAGACTTTATTTTATTTTTATTTATTTATTTGTTTATTTTTACTTTTGCAGGGCCTTAGTTCCCTGACCAGGGCTTGAACCCTCACCCTCGGCAGTGAAAGCGCAGAGTCCTAACCACTGGCCTGCCAGGGAATTCCGTGTCCTTTTAATAATAAAAAATATTTTGCTCTACCACTGGTGATCTGTTGACACTTGCTTCAGAGTCTTTGAAGGGCTATTTCAGGTTTAGCATTCTAGCCATAGGATGAATTTGACTAGCAGAGTCATCAAAACTATTAAAAAGGCAAGTTGTATTGGAGGCTGCTTTCTTTTTATTTCTCAGACACCTGTCTTCTCCCATGTGTCAGCTCTTCTGAGAGCTATCCTGGTAAATCATTTCTGCTAATTCTTTCCAAGATGCCAACAGTATTTAACAGGCACTAACCTAGATCCCTCCTGCCACCCACTAGTTATCCTCACCACCTCTTCCCTAAATGTTAATATCCTATCCTTCCAGCCCAGAGCTAGGCTTCCTGAGAGGCTAAACTGGGAAAATACTGACTTTCTCTCTGTCTCAACCTCTCAGGAGGGAATGGTCTGATGTCCATGCAGTGCCATCAGGAAAGGTTGTCAGTCCCTGAACTTTTTGATAATTTAAGGCCTAGAATCAACAAAAGTCCCAGGTTCACATCTTTCTCTGAAAATGAAAGAAATGGAGGAAGCTCCAAGTTTGGTGCAATGCTGAATTTCTGATGCCACTCCTTGACATATTAAGAGAAAGCTGATCTAATCTCCCTTTTTAGTCTAGTCAGTCTTGAAATCCTGATTTCATATGTTCACTGAAAGAAGAGACTGTGGTTGGATGATCTTCCAGCATTCTGAAAAGATCTCTTTCTCTAGAAGACTTCTTTCTAAGGAGATTGTTAAATGACACCTAATGATTGTTTTCTTGCTCCAGAGATATCCAGCAGGGAAGTCCTTAGAGACATCCAATTTGAGGGAAAATCCACAATTATTCCAGCATTATATTTCTGATATTTGTCAGTGGCCCTCTGAACATCAAGATGGAAAGCTTTTCACAGTCCCTTGTTACACATTTTGGACTCCCTTTTTTTTTAGTTCAATATAAGTAGGAAGATTAGTAGTGAACAGAGTGGGAAAATCTCAGTCATTCTCCATCTCCCACTATTTCTCAACTCCTCTTGAAATTAATATCCAAACTTTCTGGTAAATAAAGTCAGGTCAGGATGGAAGAGACTTGTTTCCTTTTTTGGAGTTTTTCATGGTGCAGATAGGTGTGATATAAGGCTGTGGGTTCTGCTTGACTCTGAATAATCATAGCAATCCAGTAGGTTTGCAGAAATGCATAGAAAATTTATGAACAACACCTCATTTCTTAACAGTGGTGAGTCAAAGTGTTGACACAAAACAGCCCAAGTGAGGAATTCTAAGTGTGTTCACTTCCCCTCTCCCCAGCCTTTCTCACCACAGGTCCTGGTCCCCAAATGCACAGATTTGGCCCCCACTCTGGTCTAAAGGCACAGTGAGATGCCTTTTTGGAGACCATCAGCTTACATCCTTTTCCTTGTTTGGTGTCATATGAGGAAAGTGTTCATTTGAATCTCCCATGCAATGGTCACTGCAACTTAAATGACCTCTCGTTTGGTCCGAGGCGGTTGTGTGGCTGGTGACTGGGCGTCAATGACGAGAAGAGTCCTGACTCCTGGGAAAGGATGGGAGTCAAGTCCGCCCGAACTCAGACAGTTTGGAAGGCTCTGCTCTGGCTGGGGATCGTGCCGGGAGTGCTCTCTGCTTTGGTCAGGGTAGCGTGGTGGACTTTCTTTGGTTCAGACCCTCTTGCCTCCGGCCCCACGGGACCGTAGGTGTGGGTAGCCAGCCCTGGCCGGGGCGCCGCTTCCGAGGACGGTGTCCGCTGGCTGCGGGAGCCGCTGTTAGCCGTGGAGCGCGTGGAGGAGGAGCCCGAGCGTGAGCTCCGAGAGCCCGAGGAGGAGGAGCTGGGTTTCACAAGGCGGGCTTTCGGGGCTTCGGCATCTTCTCTGAAGAGGAAAAACAGCAAAGATAGATTTTAGGGCCACAGGACTGTGAAAGCTTCCGCTGCGGCTGCTGCTTTCTGAGGTTGCCCGATCAACTCCTCAAAGTGGAAACCTCGAGCTACCACGTAGGGAAACAGGGATTCCCCCTGCGTCCTGAGCCCTTTCGGTGGGCCTTGGCGGGTGTGCGGCCCCTTGGCCGGGAAGTCCACCCTGTTACTCTGGGGGAATGGGCACTCCCTACTGGATGTCTAGACAGCAATCCCCTTGACTGGGAGTTTGTCTGCAGAAGCCCTTTCATGGCCCGTAGGCTAGGCCCATTCTCTATTGCATGGCCTTTACAAGTGGAAGGCAATGAGAAGGAACGCAGAGTTTAGCTATTAAGTCCCTGTTGTGGATAGTTTCACAAGAAAGTCAAGGTAAACCAGTCCTCCTGCCCCTAGGCTGGAGCTCCTTACCCACCAGAATAATCCTTTTAACAGATTTAAGGTTAAGAGGAAATGGGACATTTTTGTTGTCACTAGGGAGCTGGGGAGCTGGCGGTAGAAAGGCAGCCTAGGTGAGGAAGGGGATTTCGCGGGAGGTTTACCGGATTTCATTCGGTCTCTCTTCCTCCTCGTATCTCTCTTTGTCTTTCCGTCGGATTAGCAGCCACACCAGGAGGAAAATCAGCAGGGCTCCAGCCACCATACCTGTCACCGCTCCTGCAATCATGCCGATGCTTTGTACATCTGTTTTCTCAGAAACAAAAGCAAAAGTAAAACCAAACATAAGCTAAGCAACACATTGACTTAAAAAACATAAGCTCTGGACAAGATGAGTATTTCCAGATCTTTGTATCTATCTTCCTGAGTTCCCCATATACCCTTTCTTGGTGTATGACTGTCCCTCTTGATATTGAAGGGGAGCAGAATACGACACCCCAAAATATGCCTCGTTGACATTAGGATTATTTTTAGCTGATTATTTCTGAGAAACAGCAGACACAAGAGAAGCTCTGAAAACAGAGTAGAAGTTACCCTTTGTAAGGGTATATCTATAAAGGAAACCTCCATTTGGTTTTGGTCCCCTCCTGGATATAATAAATTTCTTTAGGGGGCTGGAAAATTCACACATACTATGAATATAGAGTTAGCTACAACTGTTGAACAGTCCTTGGTAACTACTGAATTTATTTCAGTGATAGCCATGTTCTTCTGTAGATAAAGATGTTGACCTTACTCTTACTTGTGATTAAAAACATTTTACGCTGAACCACTGCAGAGACAAAACCAAACCAACCCTTTGCGTACTTACACTGAACAGTCACTCGCACCACACAGCTCTCCTTCCCGGCCTCATTGCCCGCTGTGCACTGGTAGAGCCCAGAGGAGGACATGGTGAGATTCTGCAGCAGGACGCGTCCAGGGTGGTTGTAGTCTACACAAGCAGAAAGATGACTGTAATCCCCTAGTGACAAGGTCTATATTTATCATTTATTGTGTCACTGACCTAAGATTCTATCAATATAATACGGTTTGGTAAGGATGAGGTGAGAGAATCGATCCCTTTTTGGAATGTGGGAAGAAAGGTGAACATGCCTTTAAACTGCAGTGCATCCTCAAAAGTTACAAAAGATTCTGAACATTTAAGGGATACTAAACACAATAATTAGATATAATGAATTTATAGAGTACATTTATTCCTAATCTCCTTACCACTTTTATTTTTGCCATTTGAGTAAAGAAAAGACAGATTTTTCTGTCCCTGTTTAGGGATGAAAAATGGAAGTTCAAAGAGGTCCAGCAGTGTGTTCAAAGTCACCTTGTGAGTTGCTGACAAAACCAGATTTAGAATTCATGGAGAGAGTACTGTCCTGCTATCTCAATAGACCGGTAGAAAGATGACTTACCAATCCTAGATTTGGGAGGCAAACGTTCATCCTCTCCCTCCTTCTCCCGGATTCGCTGCCAGTAATACACAATGGGCTTTGTGCCAGAGGACGACTCACACTGTAAAGTCAGGTCACTTCCTTCTGTCAGCTCTCCTTCCAATTCACACTTGGGTTTTGATGGTCTCACTGGCAAAAAAAAAAAAAAAAAAAGATCCCCAAACACCCGATTCAGTGGAAGAACTACATCCTGTTGACCTCTTTTTCCACCCATATGGTCAAATTTTGAATGTGGATTCAATAGTACTTTGTTACCTCGCCATGCTTTACACCACTCTCCAAAATATACCCACTTCCATCCCCTGCACACATATACACCCAATTCCAGCTGTTTCCAGTGGTGCTGTTGTAATTTTTAGAGGCTGCCTCAGAAACTCTCTCATCACTTCTCAAAGAAGAGAAACTTTTATAATTGGAAATTTTAGGAAAGTTGAGTGTGATTTTACTAATACTGAAACAGGGACAGAAGTTCATTAACTTGTAAGCAATTAAGAACTTAGTAGTTCTTGCTATCACAAAACAGAGAAATGGACTTGAAGCAGATCTGAGAGATTTGTTAAGTATGAGGATACTATTTAAACAGAGGATATTTAAATTTTGTAATGGGCTACCGTGGAAAACTGTGATTATTTTTTCTTCTTTCATTACGACTAAAATACAAAACATACACACTTCTTCCCAGGGAACTGGACTAGGTGACATCTGTATAATACGAAGGATTGAACAAGAAGTTTTGTACCAGTGTGACACATTTGCCTGTCCCTCACCAAGACCTTATTAATAAGATGTAGGCATTTACGAGGGCACTCTGTCTTACCTAAGACTTTTAAGATGACGTGGCTCCACACATAGCGCCCTGAATTCTTCACCTTGCAGGTGTACCGGCCCTCATCGCTGGGCTTCAGAGGCTCAATCTGCAGGGAAGCATCTCCTGCCAGAAAATTGGAAGCAAAGGCCACTCGGCCCTTCTGTTCCTCAGTCAAGTTATTGTAAACATGACGACTGGAGTAAGTGATCACCTGTGGGACAGACGGAGGCAGACTCAAGTTGTGTGGCTCTCAGCCTTGCCCACTAGCTGAGGTCAAGGTGAAGAAAGGATGGGAATTCCTGGTGGTCCAGTGGTTGGGGCTCTGTGCTTCCACTGCAGGGGGCGCGGGTTCATTGGGGAACTAAGATCCTGCATGCAGCCACGCGGTGCGGCGAAAAAAAAAAAAAAGACGAGGAAAGGAAAGGAAATGGAACAAAGCAGTCAAGCCTGGGGGTGATTCTAAGAGTCCAAGAGATCTCTGTTCTAAACAAACCTAAATACACTATGTTTGTCTAGGCCTTCCTTTTTCTAAGAATACGAACACCTCATATTTGTGTAGCATTTTAACTATAAAGTAGTAATTGTTACATTAAATGCTCAGAACTTTTCTATTTTACAGGTAAGGAATTTTATTTTTATTTAAAAATTTTTTATATGTGTATTTTTTTATTGAAGTATAGTTGATTTAGAATATCATGTTAGTTTCAGGTGCACAGCACAGCAATTCAGTGATATATATATGTATATATATATGTGTATGTGTATATATATATACATATATATACATATATATGTGTGTGTATATATACATACACACATACACATATACACATGTGCATATATATACGTATATACATACACACACATATACACATATACGCATATGTGCACATATATACATATACGCATATATACACATATAGATATATACCTACATACATACACATACACATATAGATATATACATACATGCGCACACACACATATGAACATACATATACATACATACACATATATACATACATATATATACATATATATATAATCTTTTTCAGATTCTCTGCCCTTATAGGTTATTACAAAATAGAGTATAGTTCCCTGTGTTATAAGGAATTTTAAATTTGAGTTACAGACTCAAGTTCTCACAGCTGAGTCCAGGAAAGAAGTAAATGCACAGAACGGTCCCCAGAGTTGACTCTGAGGGGAATTGAGAGAATGGAGGCTAAGAAGGGGAGAAGACTTACCTTTCCCCTGCATACCTTCCTCACTTTTGCATTTCCTACCACTTGCACATGATCTGGTCAAAGTACATACACTCCTTGTGTTAAGTGCTTTTACATCTAGTTTATTTCTCACAGTTTTTCCAAGTAGGCGTTATCTATCCCCATTTCACAGGCACATAGCAGAACCAGGATTTGAACACGGCAGTCTAAAGCCATCCAGTTCATTGTTTTGCTTACCACAGTTATCTCTCCTTGTCCCACCTGCACTCATTTCACTGCTCAGAAACTGCTGTTCCAGAAAGTTTGGAAATGAAGGAGAAAATGTGAAATGAAAAAATGTGTTTTTACAAAAGTTTCGAGCCCAGCTGAAGTTAAGGAGTAGAAGTTTATGGTTAAAATCTAGGTTTGATACTGAGGGATTCATTGTTGGCTTTCCTTCTTTGTCTGGCTTCGCTGTGAAGTAGTAAGTTAGGCGGGAAAACATTGTGTCCTTTCCTTCCATAAAATACACGTGAGCTTCATGTCTTTGTTTTCCCTGGCAGGGAGACCAAACTTCAGATTTCCCCAACAGGAAAAAACAATCATGATTTTTACTGGATTTTCATCTGCCTGCAACACCACCTCTAGTTCTTGAACCTTTTCCTGGTTCTCTTAGTCCATCCTCCTGGTAATCACAAAAACCATGCTGATCTGGTCTACCAAGACCTCAAGCCATATAACTTCAGTTCTGTCCTCCCCGCCACTTAGCAATCATATTCCTAAAATTACTTGATTTAAACATCAGCAAACATTTATGGAATGACTGCTCCCCATCAGGTCAGGAGGAGGCTATACAGATGAAGTAAAACCCCCTTCTTATCATCAAGTAATTTATAATCTAGCAGGATTAACAAGGAGAGAAATGTAAACATAGAAAAAGGAATGATTAACTTGAAAGAGTATCAAGAGACAATGTCCCAGAAGAGTTGGTGGCATTTGAGTTAGGCTTTGAAAGATGAGTAGACTAAATAAGAGATTAGAGAGGCAGGGAGAAGCTTGCTGGAGGGGGCATGCCAGATACACAGAACAGCACTAAAAAAAGGCAGCAAGCATATGGGAATCCCCCAAGCACATTTCTGGCTGCAGCTGTTCCAAATTGTTTCACTCTACTTTAAGCCCTTAACCCTACTGTCAATCACGTGATGCTCTGCAGCACAGGAAATGCTTTCCTGAAAAGATATGAAGCCATCCAGTAAAATGGCCATAAATGCTCTCACCGTTATATCAAAACTTTTCAGTATCATCCATTTTGCCCTTACCACCTCTGAAAAAAAGTGCTTTCTCTTTTTTCTGCATGTTCTTTTTCTTCAGCAAATGTTTATTGAACACATCTGCCGGGTGCTTTGCTGGGCACTGGAAAACAAGCAGGAATAAGACACAGTTTCTACCCTGGGGCCTCACAGTTTTGTGGGGGAAAAAAATGGGGGAGCAGCAAGTAAGAAAATTAAGGTAAACACTGTAATCGATAATACACTTAAAACGTTTTCAGTATTCAATTTTGTCCCCTCACTTCAACCAACACCACAGTTGTGATAATTCTGACATCTTTGTCACTATCGCCAACATATTTTTGAGCTCCAGTTTTATATTTCCAGCTACCTGGCCCCTATAGATGTCTGTCTTCTCCAGTCTACCTTACATAATAATGTAAGTTAATATTAATGTAAAACTCATGCTAGCTCTTTCCCAGATCAAAAGCCTTTCATGGCTCTGCGCCACCTCTGAATGATGACCAGATTCAGACCAGGGACATCAAAATGATCTCTGCATTACCTTTCCAACCTCGTTTCCTATTTAGTCCCCCTCACATTCTTGAGTGTAGTCACGGTACATTTCCCTTGCTTTCATGTGAGGTGCGCTTTCTTTATGCTCACATGCCTTTGCCCACTGCATTTTTCCACTTAGAAACTCCCCTTTCTCCATCTCTCCACATAAAGAATCCCTATTCATTCTTTTAAACCCCAAATCAATGTTAATTCCTTATGAAACCTTCCCTGATAGGACACTCAGACTAAGAATGCTGTCATCCATAGCATGTCTTGGCAACATTTTTTTTTTTTTTGCGGTATGCGGGCCTCTCACTGTTGTGGCCTCTCCCGTTGCGGAGCACAGGCTCCGGATGCGCAGGCCCAGCGGCCATGGCTCAGGGGCCCAGCCGCTCCGCGGCATGTGGGATCCTCCCGGACCTGGGCACGAACCCGCGTCCCCTGCATCGGCAGGCGGACTCTCAACCACTGCGCCACCAGGGAAGCCCCCATGGCAGCATTTTTATGTGAGGAGAAAGTGTGAAAGACAAGACATTGGGCAAACAGGTTGCTGGATCCTCTTTCTATAATTCTGGGCATTGTCTGGGAGATCCTTCAGGCCACTATGATTTTATGTATGTCTGTTGCCATCGACTGTCTTTGGCTAGGCAATTTTGCAACCCGGCAATCGTTTATTTAATAAACACTAATTGAAAACATACTCTACACTTGGCACTGTTCTAGAGATGATAACAATACAGGGAAATGAATTTTATAAGTGTTTTCAGGGACCAGGACATGCCACCCCCAAACATGCCACTTTGCATATGCATAAGGATAAGTTTCAGCAGAAGTCACTTGAGCTCCTGAAATCCCTTCTCTGCCCAAAAGCAGAGCCTCCCCAAAGAATTTGTGTCCATAAATCCCCATTCCCAGGGCAACTCTAACCTTCCCTTCTGGGAGATAAGAGGTGGGCATCACACCCAGACATTGTCACAAACTACCACATCTCCCATCTATCCTTCTAAGGGCCCATTTATCTTTCCAAAAGGTCATTTGCTTTACCATAGGTGCCCTTTCCACCCCTCCCTTCCCACACTAAATTAGGTATACTCTAACCACCTCTTTGAGTTACTCATTGCTGGGTACTCCCAGGTGTTACTTACACAATGCATGGGTTAATAAAATGTTTGCTTTTTTTCTTATTAACCTGTCTTTTGTCAATCTAACTGACAGTGCCCCAGCCTGAACACCTAGGAGGGTAGAGGAAAAAATATATTTTTTTCCTCCCTTACAGTTTTAAAGAACAACTTTTTTTAAAAAAAAGGTGAAATCGCGACTCTCATATACGTAGAAAATAAACACGTATCAAAGATTTTACTTAACTCGTTAATTAATGATGGAACCAGAAAGCTATTACAACAGGTTCACAGGAGAATTGGACTAAAGAGTTTATATTCTCCTTTGGACAAAAATTCATTTGCATCTCTATGAACAGGAACCATTTCCATCCTATGGATAGGAAGCTTGGCATCACCATCAGCATTCCCCAAGTTAACTTCCATTTCTGCAGAAGTTAATACGTGAGGAAAATTAGACCCTAATTCATCTCCAGAAAACTTGGACTCTAAGCATAAAGCTGATGTTCAGGAGGCACCTCCCTATGGTGTATTGCAGGGAAGGGCCAAGTCTTCAGGCTCGGGTATGGAGAAAGCCACTTTGGTATGACAATGAGGGGAATTAGATCCCTTGAAGGCTGTTTCCCGTGCGTTCCCGCCTCCCTTAGGGTGTGGTCTCCAGGTTCAACTCGCTGAGTCTTTACATTAGAGAACCTGAAAGGTTACTGGGAACAGCACTATGGGGGTGTCTCCTTCTTACTGGGATGAGGGTGGAGGGGGAATTGGGGCAGCTTCGCTAGGACAGCACCATCAGGCTGCTCCCTAAGACTAAGGTGAACTCTTCAAAGACATCTTAAAGCAAATTGGGGGAGTCCCCTAACCACGTGGTCCAGTGGTTAGGACTCTGTGCTTCACTGCAGGGGGCACGGGTTTGATCCCTGGACAGGGAACTAAGATCCCACGTGCCACGTGGCACGGCCAAAAAAATAAAACAAATTGGCAAGCATGGCCAGTTAGAGAATATTTAGGAGAGCGAAGAGAGGGTTGAGGGAGAGTCATCCATAGGTAAGGCTGGACATGTGACCAAAGGCGGGACTTGAATCTTAAGCTGAAGAGATCCAAGATGACAGTCATTCATTCAACACATTTTGAGCCTCCACTATGTGCCAGCACCTTTTTAGGCACTGGGGAAATATCAGGGAACTCAACATGTAAAAATCCAGCCCTTGAGAAGCATATATTCTAGTGATGGAAAACAGACATAGAAGAACATTACATGGGAGACCTGACAGCGTGAAATACTATGAAAATACAGAGCGGGGGAGGGGGGTTGTGGGCCAGGGAGACAGACTGCAATTTAAATAAGGTCATCAAGGTAGACCTCACTGGAAGGTGAAATTAGAGCACACACTTGAAGGAGACACAGACTTAGCCTTGGAGTTATCTCGGGGCAGAGAGGTCTAGGCAGAGGAAAGAGCCAGTGCAAAGGCCCTCAGGTGGGAGGGCGCCTGGCGTGTTTGAGGAACAGCAGGGAGGCCAGGTAGCCGGAGGACAGTAGATGAAGTCAGGCACTGGGGCCTCATCATGTAGGGCCTCATGGGCCACTGTAAAGATGGCTTTTACTCTGAGGGAAATGGGGGGCCACTAGAGGGCTCTGAGCAGAGGAGTATCAAGACCGATTAATGTTTTGAGAATAGGCTGTAGGAGGCCAAGGGTGGATACAGGAAAACCAGTCAGGAGGCTATTGTAGTGAAGATCCAGGCAAGAGATACGCTGCCTGGAAGGGAAGCAATGGAAGTGATAAGTCATCAGATTCTGAATGGACTTTGAGACAGAACCTACTAGATTTCCCAATAGACTGACTGAGCAACTTGTTGAAATGTTTGTGGCATGAGAGTGTGAACTAAAATTCGTATTTATGGCAAGACAAGAACGATTTAAACATAAAGATTCTTCTTTGCCCTTTACCCCCACCCCACACCCCGCCGTACTCCGCATCGTGTGTCTGCATTTTGCATTGACCACACCCCCATCAGCAGGAATGCCTGCTCAGCTGTAAAGAGCAATTCTCCTAGCCTCAGCAAGACCGCTCCTTAGAGATAATATTCCTTCTTGATCTTATAAAGGGTCACATGACCCACCACGATGGTGCTTAAATCTGAATTATGTAACCTGTCGATCATACGTCATTTAATGTACAGCCCTCTGGTTCAAAAAACATATATAGGGCTTCCCTGGTGGCACAGTGGTTAAGAATCCGCCTGCCAATGCAGGGGACGCGGGTTCGAGCCCTGGTCCGGGAGGATCCCACATGCTGCGGAGCAACTAAGCCCGTGCGCCACAACTACTGAGCCTGTGCTCTAGAGCCCGCGAGCCACAACTACTGAGCCCGTGTGCCACAACTACTGAAGCCCGCGTGCCTAGAGCCCGTGCTCCGCAACAAGAGAAGCCACCGCAATGAGAAGCCGGTGCACCGCAGGGAAGAGTAGCCTCTGCTCGCCGCGACTAGAGGAAGCCCGTGTGCAGCAACAAAGACCCAACGCAGACAAAAAATAAATAAAAATAAAATAAATAAATACATAAAAAACATTATAAAATGTGTCTTGACTTCTAAAGGGCAGAACAGTTCTCGGAGCTTTCTGAGATGCTCTTCCCGGGTTACAATCCTCAAACCGCGCTCAAATAAAATTTTCCAATTCTTTCTTAGATTGACTGATTCATTTTTCGTCGACAAGAGAAAGAGGAGTCCAGGGCTACTCCCAGGTTTTTGGCATGAGTCCATGCAGGGAGAGAACTGCCCTCGACCAAGAGGGGGAAGACTGCACAGAGCAGGTTTGGGGTCAGAGCATGAGGAGTGGGGAGGGGTCAGGAGTTTAGTTTTGGACTTACTCCATTTGAGGTACCTGCTGGACACCCAAAGGAGGTGTGGAGTAAGCCAACTGCATACTTGTGAGTCTTCTGTGCCGGGGTGAGGCCTGGACTGGAAATAGGCATTTAAGAATTACAAGCATGTGGTTGGTGTTTAAAGCCAGGAGACTGGGTAGGATCGCTGAAAGCATGAATAAGAGACCAGGAACACAGAAGGGAGAATGAAGCTATTCATATAGTGGATATGGAAACACAAGAACGAGAACTCCAGTAAAATACCAACAACCTCAGAGTAAAACAAATGACTGTCATCTTGGATTGCTTAATATACAAGTCCCGCCTCACCTCTGGATGACAGCTCGTCTTCCTCCCACCCTCTCTTACTAGAGGCTCTCTGAGTGACTGGTGAAGTCTCAGTGAGACCACAGACCAGGAGGAGGCCTTGGAGGCGTGGGGGCGGGGAAACAGCCAACTGGAGAGCTAATTCTCCTCACTGTCATACCAGTAGAGGCTCTCTCCCTACTCCAGCCTGAAAACTGCCACCTGCACAACTTACCCTCTAGGGAGGTGCCTCCTGAACACCGTCTTCAAGCTGAGGAACATTCCAGAAAGTACAGGAAATGCATGGGGAGGGGCAGAGGGCTTTAACTCTAGGAATCTTGGGTTCAGATCCGAGCCCTGAAATCTATCGGGCAAGTCCTTCATGTTTGCAAGTCTGAAAGGTTTAGAGTCCAAGTTTTCTGGAGATGAAGTAAGGTCTCATGTTCCTCACATATTAAAAGAAAACTACTGTAATAATCCTTACCCTACCGACTTCACAGGCTTATAGGAAGAATTAAATTTAAGATGGGAGTTCCCTGGTGGCCGAGTGGTTAGGATTCTGGGCTTTCATTGCCATGGCCCAGGTTCAATCCCTAGTCGGGGAACTGAGATCCCACAAGCCGTGTGGTGTGGACAAAAAACAAAAAACAAAAAATTTAAGAGACGACATTTGAGAATGGGCACAATTCCTTCCCTCGATAACCATTTAGCAACTCCCCTGCCAGCACAGTGCTTGGCTCTGGGATCAAGCATGTGAATTAGATGTAGACATGAAAATCCACCAACACAATACGATACACCCACTCAGGGTTTTTTGTTTTTATTTAACAAACACGTATGTGGTATTTATTTTGTGCTGGGCACTGTTCTAAACACAACAAATATTAACTCCTTGCATTCAAGAAAAAAAAAAAAGGCAGCATCATACAATGAAAAGCTTAAGACAAGACGAAGGAGATTAAGGAAGTAGGCTCTCCAGTACACTGCTTAGATTTAAGGCCTTTCTTTTGTTTAACAAATATCTGTAGTGTGCCTTCCATGGGGTGGGTACATATATCTTTAACCTGAAACTGGGGCCCTGCAGTTGAATCCTGCTAGAATGGGGTAGTTCTTTTGGGCCCTCCTGTAGTTGCTAATTAATAACTGCATTTCCCACTGAGGCTGGGCATCCCAGGGAGGAGTTCTTAGGACCAGGGAGAGGTTTCTATCCTATTCTTATCCCTTAAAAGGCAACCAGCCTCATGTGCCAGGAGGTGGCCAGCAACATTTCTGAATAATTTCTTCATCCCACCTCACTGCTTTTTGTTTTTCTCCCAATCAGATAAAACCTATGAACTCTGACCCAGAAAAATGTACATGACATCTTATTTTGCAGATAATTCCTTAGGGTTCCTGGTGTTCAACTTAGAGCCCTGTGCTTTAGACTCAGACCAGGAGGAGCTAGGACCACATCCTCCCGATATGGTACTTGTTCGTTTTAAATGTTTGCAGGGTTTTCTTGCCCCACCTCCTGTTGCACTCTATGGGAAGAACAGGTTTCTTACAGGGTAGAGGAGCTGCCATAGAAATGCCAAACCAGTGGGACAATGGGGAGAGGATGAAACACATTAGCAACAGGAAAAAACTGGAAGCTTTAGAGCTCACCTCCTCTCTAAGAGGGAGTAAGGAGGGCTGATGTTTGGAGATAGAACAAGTAAGCGTGGAACACTTACCAGGCACTCAATGTTATTTTCTCTCTTTCTGACTTTTTCATATTTGTGTACATTTATGTAGGTGCACATCACCTATGTGCTTCCTAAGAAGAACAAAGAGACTCTAAACCTAGAAATCAGTACAGAGCTGGGTGATTTTTAGGGACTTTTGGGTTTTGTGGGCTGTGGGAGGTTGGTGACCCTTTGTGGTCTAGGGAATTTCTTCCTTGTTCATTTTAGTATCTGGACTAATATCAGGAGATACATTTGTCTCAAAAGGTACTTTTGACTTCGGAGAGCCTTAGGAGGTGTGGTCCAGAGTTGAATCTGACTGCTTTGGACTGTCAGAAGTTCACTACTGTAGGAGCTTTGTAACGTTTTGAACAGGCGCACACTAAGAAACACATTTTTCTTCCTGACCCAGCACACACAGAGCATACACATATATAACTGAAACATAAGTTTCATGAAACAGTGTATGTGCCATATGCCCTGATACTTTCTAGTCTATGTTAAAACAAAATGTCTGGTTGCTTAGGATCCACTGCTGAGTCCTGATTTTGAGAAACGCTACTGGCTGGGAAGTCAGTAGTCCTCTATTCAAATGAGAGTTCCTCCACCTACAGCTGTGTGCCTGGGCTCAACTAATGAACTTTTCTAAACCTTAAGGTCCTCAGCTGTCACACAGGGACAAGCTACTTCATAGGACTTTTGTGGGATGAGATAGTAAGGGTTCATGATCACTTTTATTAGGCAGATTCTGGGTTCAAGGAAGCCCCTAAGGTTTCCAAACTGTTCAGCCCATTCATTCCATTCATTTCTATAGTGAAGCTCTCCTGGCTAAAAGCCTCCATTGTTTCCCATCACCTGTGCATGCTGTGGTCTACAGTTTGACCCTCTGAATGTGGCCCCTAAGGCCAGTGCAGCCTGGACCACACCTCAGCTTTGACCCCTGCCCTCACATCTCTGAATAGCCTAGTCCCCAAACTTGAGTCCCCTGATTCCGAACAACGTCCTCTGTTGTGTCTTTGTCTTGAATCATAGTCTTCTCCTTCTGAAATGCCTCTCCTTTTATTTTTACCTAAACAACACCTACACAGGTCTCAGGATCAAGCTTGAGGGTCACCTTCTGTGTATACAGCCTTTCCCGGTATATTGCTTTTCCCTCCCTTTCCCCCAAATCCTGTCCTAATATTAAATGAAGAAAAAAGAGATAACTACAGGTAAGTATTTAACATCTTTGGGAAGCAGAGATTATGCAACTTCAAAATAATTTTTTTTTTTGGCCACGCCACCCAGCTTGCAGGATCTTAGTTCCCAGATCAGGGATCGAATCGTTTCCTCAGCAGTGAAAGCGCAGAGTCCTAACCACTGCACAGCCAGGGAATTCCCCCAAAATAATATTAATAGGGACTTCCCCAGTGGCTCAGTGGTTAAGAATCTGCCTGCCAATGCCTGCCTGGTCCGGGAAGATCCCACATGCCGCAGAGCAACTAAACCCATGAGCCACAACTACTGAGCCTGTGTTCTAGAGCCCGCGAGTCACAACTACTAAGCCCGTGTGCCAAGCCCGTGTGCCACAACTACGGAAGCCCGCGTGCCTAGAGCCCGTGCTCCGCAATAAGAGAAGCCACAGCAATGAGAAGCCCGCGCACCGCAACGAAGTGTAGCGCCCACTTGCCGCAGCCAGAGAAAGCCCGCGGGCAGCAAGGAAGACCCAACGCAGCCAAAAATAAATAAATTTATTAAAAAAAAATCTTAATATAATTAAATAACCCTTATTTAATATGAGAATTTCACAACACTTCTGACATGGGTTGGGGCTCAGTTACAGCCTTGCAATTTGACTCTTTTTCTTTTATTCAGACACACACTGAATCTCAGATGCTTGTGTGCCTCTCTGTTTTATTTTGTTTTTTAATTCTAGGGGATGTAGTGCTGAGACTAAGCCATGGATCAATAGGGGTGTGATGGGGGAACCGTGAATAAATTTAATCCTTTTGCAAACAAACAATTTAAATATATGAATCGCAGCTGTTGTAGGGCTGTTTGTCTTATGACATTCCTGGTGGACCTGCTCCGGATGCATTTTCAGGGAAAGAAGGCAGGACAATTTGTTAGGACTCCAGTGGAACAGCACAACTTTCTGGCAGCTGCTCTGCTGTGCCAGGCCCTACGTAGCAGTTGTGAAACTGCCTTGAGGAGATGGACGTAGGCCCCTCTCTCTATGTTTTAGATCAGGATTTTTCTTGCTTAAAGCCAAAGAGAAAGGGGAAAGGGTGAAAGAGTGGCCAAGAGGGTTGGCATGGGAATTGGAACACTTCTGTCCTGATTTCTCCAACTGAAAAATAGAGGGGAAATGTTGTGAGTTCCTGACTGACCTTGGGGGAGGTGAGCACTCTTACTTTGGAAATTCTACCGTGTTTCCATCCTAGAACCAGGAGGAAAGCTCCAGATTTCTAGTGGCCATGCTCTCTAGGTTGAAATTCAAATATTCCTAAATGTTCCCTGCATATCTGAGCATCCTAGACAAGAGGGATGAAAGTGTTTCTGCTCAGATTGAAAGGCAAAGCTAAGCTTGGGATATAGGTCATTGGTTAGCCTCACATCTGGGAATTCCCTGGTGGTCCAGTGGTTAGGTCTCTGAACTTCCACTGCAGGGGGCACCAGTTCAATCCCTGGTTGGGGAACTAACATCCTGCAAGCCATGCAGCGCGGTCAAAAAAAGAAAAAAAGAAAAAGAAAAAGAAGCACTGCGTCTGTTCCAACCCTTCCTGTATTTTATTTTCTTCCTCGGTCCCCCTTACTCTCACTCCCAACCCCCTGGCAATTAACCAGCTCTGGCAACGGCACCCACTGCTTGGTATCCCAACTCCCCATGACTGTAGTTTAAGCCCTTATCGTATAGCTGGAAACTGTTCAACTGACTTTGTTTCTACTGGAGTCCCGCTTAGATCAGCCTCACAGAGCCAGAATGCATACTCTAAAATGCAAAGATGCCCTTTTCACTCTTTTTTTTTTTTTTTTTTCCTTTTCACTCTTAAAAGCCTTCAAGAACGCCATGACCTTGTAGGGAAAATTCTCAGCTCCCTGGTATGAGAGGCAAGACCTTTCAGTTTCTGGTCCTGCAACCCCACAGGCTCACACTTGCACTCCTTGAGAAGCACACCTTGACCTCTCCCCCACTTCAAAGGCTCTCAGCCAGCGGCTCCTCCTTTGTTTTCCTCTAGAACACTCTGCTTATCTCTATCATGATATGTATCTCTTCAAGTAGCTCCTTTATGAGAGAGGGTATGTGTGTTTAGTGGGAATCCAATATTTATTATATTTAACCAAACTGATTTTTGATATTTCAGAACTTCCAATAGTGCTCAGCTTTTTCCAGCAACAGAGTCTCTGCATAATTAATTCTGTCTGGAATAATTTTCTCCCCATATTCTCATTTCCTATATAGCAGCACATTTTCTAATTTCAAATTATTTATGAAGGTGACATAGCTAGTGGTTAATAGCCCAGGTACCGATGTCAGCGTGCCCAATTTCAAAAATGGGTGACTTTAAGCAATTTTCTCACTTTGTATGTGTATATGCACGTGCCTTAGTTCCTTATTTGTGAAATGGCACCAATAATCCTGGTTATGAGGATTAAGTTAAGTGAGATAATATGTGCTAAACAGATCTGTGCCTGGCATGTAGCTAATATTTATTGCTCTGTCTTTAAAAAAAATTTCTTGGGGGAGATTGGGCTTGACATATATACACTAATATGTATAAAATAGATAACCAGTAAGAACCTGCTCTATAAAAAAATAAAATAAAATTCAAAAAAAATTTTTTTAAATTATTGAATGACATTTCGCTTTAAGCTCCAAGGCAGGGATGCTGCTATCTTCTTCACTATTGTACCCCAGTGCCTACCATAGCATACAGTAAGTGCAAAATAAATTCATGCCATGTGAATGACTGAATAAATGGCAATCCTTACTTCAGAGCATTCACTGAAGATAAGTAGGGAACTGTGCCTGCTTATCAGAGTGATAACAGAAGCCGTATCAGTGGCCTTCTTTAGTCAACCCTTATGTTCACCTGGCTACATAACCAAGCAACTCTTTTTTTCTTTAGTTTAAATGAAACCCCTTGGGTGAAAGTTAGATGAGTGGCGTCATTCTTGGATTTTTATTAGAGGAACATGGACTCTTATTTACTTCCTTCAGAACTGAGAGTATCATGTCTAGGGTTGATTATGAAATTGTTGGAATAAACATGCACAGGTTAAGGTGACCTTGCTCTCGAGAGAACAGAGTGAGTCTTGGGATGATGTACTGTGAGAACAAAATGACAAGCAGTATCAAAGTAACAAGGTGATGTAGGCAGCTCTGTAAGCAAGTTAAACTCCAACCGCGATCCTGGATTTTATTTTCAGTGAAAACCTTTGCTTCTCCCTGCATAAACCATCTAATGAAATTAGTAGTATAGACAGAGGAGAGGAAAGGACAACTTTGCACTTTTTGTAGGGACAGAAGTAAAGTTCTGAAAATGAAGCGAAGTCTAAAGTCAGCTTCCTAGGTTATAGTTTTTTGTTTGTCTGTTTGTTTTTTTAAAATCACAAGACTTTCAACAAAAAGATTTTTAAAAATAAGTCAGTGGGTAAAGGGAGTAAGAATAGCTACGCTAGAAAACCTAGGTTGAGGCAAGGTACAGTGGCTGAGTGCAGCCAAGGCAGAAAGGATGGTAACAACAGGATACCTACTTCTCATTCTCTAATGAAGACCAGACCAGGGGGTCACCAGGAGCAGAGAGTGACAAGTTCTGTTCACACCACCAGAAGCTTGTAGAAACCAATGGACCATCCTGGTGGTCCTACAGAACCTGAGCACTGCAGACCCAGGGCCAGCTCCTTTGTTTTCCAACTCTAGAACAAGTATCAGTTCTTTTGCTAACCAGTTATACATGTGTTAAACATTTCCATTTATGTCCTGTACTTGTTCCTCTGTATCCTATATTGTTTATCATATTACACAATCTTAGAGTTCAGAAGGCATGAGTGCGCAAAGCTTAAGCATCGGTAGGTGGGGACGGTTTCAGAGGAGAAAGAGGAGCAAGATTCCCAGTGCAGGTGTGGCTCTGGCCCATCAACCAGGCAATCAAGCTACTTCATCCTAGCCCCCTTCATAGGAAAGACCCTACTAGGGCAGATTCCCTCCTTCGGCAAATGATAGATGGCTTTCTCGTAGCTCTTGCTTGCCCAGGAAACATAGAATCTCTTATCCTCACAACCCAGTACCCTTTCTTGTTTATAGTTTTGCATCTGGAAGACTCTAGCCTTTTTCTAGCTAGAAAAGCAGTTCTAGCCCTTTCTGACACAAGGAGAAAGGCCAGGGAGGATGGGGGAGAGGAGGTGGGGCTCTAGCCGGCGCACACTCACCACTTTTTGGTTCCCTTCATGATCGGTGAGCAGCCATTCGATATCCAGGGTGTCTTTTTCTGGGAGCCCCAGTTGATGGTGACAGGGCAAAGTGACCTTTTCCTCTGCCACTCTCTTGATCTCAGTGTGAGTCCCCAAGGTTCCAACATAGTAGGAAACTGGAAGAGGAAAACCTCTGATGAATCACGCAGAAACTGGATGGCAACGTGCAGGAAGCAAATATTACAACTAATAGTTATTGGATGTTTCTGTGGGCAAGGGGCGAGTCAAAGTGTTGGAAGAATCCTGGACCAGAAGTAATGGAAGTCCCGGGTCTCACACTGGCTCCTCCATATTAATTGAATTCATCATATCTTCCTTAACCCCCCAAATTACAGTCCAACTAATGCCCACCTTTCCTACCTTACTGGGTTTTTAGGAACAATGAAATAACTCAGGTCAACAACAGCTTTGTCTTCTGACCTTTCTCTCCTCTACTAGCAAAGGCCTCCAAAAGAACAGAACTTAAAAGGGAAGGCAGGGTTGGCCTCCTCCCAGAACAGGCTCCAGATACTGGTTCACTCCTGAGAATCTTCTTAAAGTCAGGCTGCCCCCACAGAACTCTGAGTAAGTGCAGCATTGCCTCTGGGAACAAGTGGGCTCTTACAGGCAGTCCCTGCTTCCTTTATGGACACCTTGCCACCCCCGCCAACTTCTCTCTTTCATTCTCTGTAGTTTCTTTCTTTTTTTAAAATTGAGTTATAATTGATATAATATTCTATATAAGTTACAGGTGTTATAAGTTATATAAGTTACAGGTGTTCAATATAGTGATTCACAATTTTTAAATGTTATACTTCATTTATAGTTATTATAAAATATTGGCTATATTGCCCACGTTGTACAGTATATCCTTGTAGTTTATTTTATACATGATGGTTTATACCTCTTAGTCCCCTACCCTTTTATTTTCTCTGTAGTTTCGTATCATATGGCTTCAAAATATCAAGCAGCACTTTCTATCCAAAGCAGAATTCCGAGTTACCACATTTGGATCCTGTCCCTTCATCCATCCAATATTCCTTTGGCCAATAGGAATTCAGTTCCGCTTTTGCTTTCTTTAACTGTCATCTTTTTCCAGGAATGGTATGGTGTCAGCAACTTTACATCCCAAGTTCACCTTCTCTCCTTCCTATTCATCTCTTAGTACCTGAGTTTTTCTTTTTCTTTTTTTTTTTTACTTTTTGGTTGCACCACATGGCATGTGGGATCTTAGTTCCCCAACCAGGGATTGAACCTGTGCCCCCCTGCAGTGGAAGCTCGGGGTCTTAACCGCTGGACCTCCAGGGAAGTCTCTCTTAGTACATGACTATTAAATCTACAGTATTGATGACCGATAAATTGATATGATGAAACCTCACCTGATTCTAGGTATGTGTCTGGCATTGAAGGTGTGCTTTAGCTCTGATCCTCCTTTATCTCCTTACACAGTGATAAAGAAGCTCAGTGTCAAAAATGATCTCTTTCAAGCCATTCACAATGGAACAGAATCACACAACCTCTAAGATGGAACAGCCCCAAGTGCCAGGGCTTGTGTGAAGCCCTCTCGCTGGCAGAGAACTCACTCTGTCACTTTAGAAGGGTGTTAAGCACTAAAGACCAAGAGTCATGACCAACAGAAGCATATAAACTACCTCTCATTCCCCGTTCATTTCCCCAAATTGATTAGCAGCAAATCTGTAGGAAGGAGAAGGGCCTGTCTTCTTGCCTGCAGGGAAGTGAAACAAGGAAGAAGGGAGCAGAGGAGACTGTGGTTCTCGCTCGGGGGGCTGACGGGCTGAAATGCAGGGGCCCTCGGAGGTAGACCCCAAGAGAAGCAGCAGGTGGATTCCCAAGCTCCATGGCCAAGAAGGGAGACTACAGAAATCTGCTGAGCATAAGAAGGGGCCTCAGAACCAAAAGACAAGCCCCTTGTGGGGTCTAACTGACATTCTCAAGAAGCTTTCTGTTATTTGTTTAGAACTTGACACTGCAGTGGGCGTGGCCACCATGTAGTGAGCACTTCCAATGGTGTGGCTCTACACTGAGCAGCCACTCTATAAAGAAAGGGTTATTATCCAAAATCACTGAGGAAATGTAAAGAGGGGGTTAGCAACT
The DNA here is from genome assembly GCF_059928025.1 of Delphinapterus leucas. NCBI lineage: Eukaryota > Metazoa > Chordata > Mammalia > Artiodactyla > Monodontidae > Delphinapterus > Delphinapterus leucas. Next base: position 99,220,582 of record NC_143135.1, read on the forward strand.
TGCCCAATATCATACAGCTAGTGCAGTGTGGCAGTGCTGGGCTCCACCCAGATGTCTCACTGCGAAGCTCACACTGACAACCATGCTATGCTGCACGGGCCCTTTGTTTTTTGTTTTTGTTTTTTTTTTACAGCTTGTTGGTATTTTAATCATCAACATCTGAGTGCTTTATTGGGTCTCTACACAGGTGACCATTTGTGTTTAATCTCTACACAAATGACCATTTCTCCAGTGCTTTTTCTGGAGAGACGACAGAGACAGCAAGGTCTCAGTTACCTGGCAGACACAGGGCAGTACTTGATGAACTGGGGGAAGAACTCTCCAGGGCTTCTTCATCCTCCTCTGTCTGATTTTCACTCTTTTTTTTTATTCTGCTGGTGGTAGAAGACTAGTATCATTGACTTCTTCCCTTTCTTACATTTTTCCACACTCTGCCAAAGGGTTGATCTTACCTTCACGACTATCTTCCGTACCTTCTCACTTTCACAGTCTTGGAGCTGATCTCTGAATCCGAGTTAGGCTCCTGTGGTTTCTCAGTTACCTCTGCCATGTTGTAGCAACAGTGTGATCTCGTGCCCTTTGTTTTATGTGGCTTCCTGGATGTCTGGTTCTCCCGTTAGCCTCTAAGCTCCTTGAGATCAAGTTCTGTTCACCACTGCATGCCCAGAGCACTCAGCCTGGGTCTCACACACTGCAGGTGCTCAATAAATACGTGTTGGATGGATTTGAATCTAACCCACACAATGATTTTACCAATGAGCAACCTGAGGTCTGGGAATAAAGGAGTCGGCCCAAGGTCCTACTGTTAGGGGAACCACTGACCAAAAGTGCCCTTCCTGGTCAGGCACGACAGTAACCACTTGCATGAGTTATCTTACAACAGGAGGTCCTGGTAAGGAACTCGGAACTGACAAGCTACCACCAGTCGGAAGAATTCAGGAAAGGTCAAAAGGAGAGAGGAGATGCCAGTCCGTATGTCCTACCAACCTCCCAGAATCCTTCTCGCTGGAATCCATCTTGGCTGAGCGATGCACGTGTCACCAGGAAGGACCCTGAGTCAGAATGATTGGCCAGAGACAACCCGGAAACTAAAACCTGAGACTGTGAGCCACGTGGCAGAGCCGTTCTCTGGGTTCCCTTACCCTGCTGCTCCCCCCCACCCGGGGACCCCTTCCCCATAAAGTCTCTTGCTTTGTCAGCACGTGTGTCTCCTCAGACAATTCATTTCCTAGTGTTAGACAACAGCCCACTGTCGGGACCTGGAAGGGGTCCCCCTTCCTGCAACACTACAACTCATTTAGTGGCAGAAATAACCCATATAAAACCCATGCTCCCTCAGTCCCCATAAAGCAGAGGCGGTTTGCACTGTACTAAGCTAAGCCTGTAAGAAGGAGCTCCGGCTTCCATCCCTGATCATTCCACTGGACACGGCAACGTTCAAATGAAGCACTCCTGGCAAAGCTAGAGAACCCAGTACCAATTTGGTGCATACAGCAGGCACTCTATACATTGAATAAGTTGCGAAGAATCAGCTATGTAAGTTGCCGATTTTAGCCACTAGAGGGAATCAAAGGCTCAGATTTGGTTGCTGTCCCACAAGGAAAGGAACGTAGTGGTGGGCGGTGTGCTTTGCCAGAGCCCCAAGTTCTATTTATACCACACCCAGAATTAAACACAGCAGTGCAGGGACTGGCCACTCAGTGAATACAAACGGCTTTACCAAGGCAGGGGGCCTCAAGATCAGAGTGCACGCACCTTTAGTCTTCCCTGAACCTCAGTTCCCCAGGACCCCTGAAGATTTCTCAGGTCCTTCTGTGCTTTTTAACCCACACTCATGTTCTACAGTCTACACGGACAGGGGCCTGGGCTCTGATTACCACCCCCAGGCTCGGCAGTGCTCATGGGGGATGCCGAGCACGTCTGCCGCCTGGCCGGTGAGCAGGAAGGAGCAATCCCAACACCCCGGGGCCAGCCTTGGGTTCCCTGGACACTGAACGGTTTGTCTTCATTGAGAAAGACCTTAGGGATCATCAAAATTTAACTGCAGCTTGGAGAACTGAAGCGTCAAGTCACAAAGCTGGTTGGTGGCATAACTGCAAGTAAGGGAATTATCTCTATCGTGTGACTGGGACTTGTGGCGTTTGACAGTGGGGACAGGTGCTGGAAGGCGGCAGTGGTAAGGACCCCCTCCATGTGCAAATGCAGTCATGGATGCTGCGGCCGCTCCCTAAGCTGAAGCCTTTGCCTACAGCTCCAGCACTTAACAAAGGAGCCCTGTGAGCTTGGGAGAATTACCCTCTCTGAGCCTTAGTGTTGTCATCTGCAAAATGGGAATTAAGCTAGACGCTGAGGTAAAGCACCTGGTGATGGCACATAGGGGTCTCCCCCTAAAATGTTCTTCTCTAGTACAGAAAGGAGCTTCTCCTCAGATGACTGCTGCCTACACTCGTTAAGATTAGTTTAAGGTTTTATTCTCTAAAGGGCATTTACATTTATGAAAGATTCTCTTGAACCTTCAAGACCTCCTTCAAAGAGAAGGGGCAGGGGTAACTTTATTTTTTCAACATGAATACTTGTATATAACTGAGGGAAAATAAGCCACATATTTTGAAGATGAATCCACTGAGGAGATGAGTCCGTTTTTATTAATTAATTAACTTTTGCTGTGTTGGGTCTTCGTTTCTGTGCGAGGGCTTTCTCTAGTTGTGGCAAGTGGGGGCTAGTCTTCATCGCGGTGCGCGGGCCTCTTACTATCGCGGCCTCTCTTGTTGGGGAGCGCAGGCTCAGTACTTGTGGCTCACGGGCCCAGTTGCTCCGCGGCATGTGGGATACTCCCAGACCAGGGCTCGAACCCGTGTCCCCTGCATTAGCAGGCAGACTCTCAACCACTGCGCCACCAGGGAAGCCCGATGAGTCAGTTTTTAAAAGGTGATTTCTATAACCAATTGACTATTCACATTAAAATACTCACAGTTGACTATTCTACTCACATAAAACATTCACTCTCAAATCGCCTTTCTAAAAATGTTATATATGAAGAGCTGGCATTATTTCAGTGGTCAGGTAGACGCCTTGGACAACCCTTTCAAGGAAGCTCACTTAGGCCAAGTAAGTGAAGCCTATAGTCTTCAAGCCCTGACAAAAACACTGTTTCCCTCATATACTGAGGCCCTATTTCTGGATCAGACTGTATGGGTTCGAGAGATGTGGCAGGAGTGAGAACCCTGGCTGAATTTTCTCAGATGGCTCCCCTAGGGCTGCCAGTGACCCATCTTGCTTTCACGGATGCAAAAAGACAAATGGCCAGGGGTAAATTTTAATAGAAACCAGGATGCTGCGTATAAAATATCTATTTCTCTTTTCTTTCCCTAACAGAGAAATTTTCTACTTCTCAAATACTTACTGAATGCCTACGGGGTACAAGTTGCCCAGGGTCTGCTTGCTACTCTCTCCAAAGAATGGATCCTCTATGCTGCCCTCATCAACACAGGTCATGCACACTATTTAGTGTACAGCAGGGCACCTGCTAACAGGCTATGGAGGGGTGCAAGCACCCGCTTCCACTCGGTGATTACACTCTTTTCAATGGACCTGTTCTCTTACCTGAAGAGGAGGAGAATTTTCTTGTGTTTTGCTTTACATGGAATATTTGAGAAAGCCTCAAGAAAATCAAAATCATCGAACGTCATTTAGCAAAATTAAAAGGATTTTGGAAATTTAAAAATAGACTTCTCTTAATTTATAGATCAAGAAATCGAGGCTTAGAGAGAAGTGACTCACCCAAATTCCTCCTGATTTCTAAGACTAATATATATATATTATACATACATATAAATTCTGTAGGGGTGTGTGTGCGTGTGTGTGTGTGAAGGCGTGTACCTTCCAGACTGTATGGAACACTGTATGCAATTCAAGGTACAGCAGGATGCAATAGAAAGAGCATGAGTTTGGAGTCAGACAGATGTGGACTTAATTGGCTCTAAGACCAACTAATTCCCTGACTGCTCTTTTTTCCTTCTCTGTAAAATAAGCATAAAAACATCAACCATGAAAGGTGATTTTAAGGGTTACATTTGATGTATGTAAAGTGTCTGGCACTGGCACATGGTATACAGTACATACTCAACATGTGTTCATTGTTATTATTAATAGTTGTACACGCCATGCTTTGAAAGACAAGGAAAACCAGAAAAACATGCTGAGGAAGTGAAGAAGAATTGTGAGGAGTCTGAAAGTCATTTTGCTAGATAACTCTTAATATTTGGCCATATTTGCTCTCTCTCTCCATATATATATGTATCTGTATATATATGTATGCATATGTATATATACATACATATATGTATGTATACATGTATATTTTGCTGCATATTTTTGCTGCTATGTTTCAACATCTTGATTACACCTAGGAAAAGTGATCATATTGTATGGAAGATCAATCATTTCCGACAAGAGTGGTTAAGGAAGACGCCAAAGAGTAAGTGGGATTAAGCTGGTTCTGGAGACGACAGGCTTTTCCTGCACAGACCCCAGGGAAGGCAGAGAACATTCCTGGTGGAGAAGCAGCTTAAGCAGAGGCAGCCTCTCTCCTCTCGTCAGCCTCTCAGGCACCCTTGCTGTGAACCAGGCAAGTTTCTCTTCTCTCTATTTTGCTTTCCCAGTCCAAACCCAGCATCTCTCCAGCCAGCTGCCTTTATGAGGTGTTCGGAAAAGGAAAACCAATTCACTCTGAGCTGCTAGATTCATCTCAATGTCTTCTCAGAGACAAACGTATAATTGATATTTAGAGAAAGCCTGGAGCTGAAGGAACGCAGCTGTAGTTATCAGTGGAATTTCAGGCATCTGGGAATCAGTGTGGTGCCTTGTTTTTTTCCCCCAGGAGGTGAGCATTTGTTCCTGTAATCCTAAAATTAATGTGGGTGCAAGGACCAAGATGGCAGCCTTGGGCTTCAGTGGCGGGGTGGGAGTGTATAGAGCTTCCTCTGGCTTCCCAGCCTGGGGGTTGGTTTCAGAGGAGGAGAAGGAAGGCAGAAGGAAGTGGGGAGGAAGATGGAGTAAAGGAGGAGGGAGGGAGGGAGGGAAGGAGCAGGGCTAGATGTAGGGGGGAGAGGAGAGGGGAAAAGGGAGAGCCTTATGCTGATAGAAGATAGTTGAAGAAGTTTCCAGACTAAACACAGGCTGATTAAAAATTATCAACTCATGGGCTTCCCTGGTGGCACAGTGGTTAAGAATCCGCCTGCCAATGCAGGGGACACGGGTTCGAGCCCTGATCCGGGAGGATCCCACATGCCGCGGAGCAACTAAGCCCGTGTGCCACAACTACTGAGCCTGCGCTCTAGAGCCTGCGAGCCACAACTACTGTGCCCGCGTGCCACAACTACTGAAGCCCGTGCTCCGCAACAAGAGAAGCCACCGCAATGAGAAGCCGGCGCACTGCAACCAAGAGTAGCCTCCGCTCACTGCAGCTAGAGAAAGCCCACACACAGCAACAAAGACCTAATGCAGCCACAAGTAAATAAATTAATTTTAAAAAATTATCAACTCACCTTCCTTCCCCTCTGTGAAAAACTGTCTCAATATGTACTTTGTGTGTATTTATCCACATTAAAAAATTGTACGGAGCTCTTCACCTATCAGGTATAAAGGGAACACATAAGATAACAGTTTCTCCTCCCTCCTCAAACCATTTGAAAGCTAATGATTAATAATACTATACATTTATTTAGCAATTAACAATTAACTCAGCCTATTCAAATGCATCATCTCACGTGGCCCTATGAGCACACGATGAGCTCATGTTATCACCTCTGTTTCAGAGAAGAGAAAACAGAGGACCACACAGCTGAGGCCACACGGCTGATGGTTGGGACTGTGGGGACATGGGCCCACCTCCAGTGTTTATTCTAATCTCTTTCCCACACCAGAGGTCATTGCCTTTGCCTTGAAGTTGGTTGGAAACACGGAGGTCATGTTTATTAAATATGGGTGGCACAGAGCTAGGTAGCTTAGCTAATCTGAGTGAACACATTTAAGATATATAATTATCTTGCTAGCTGGGATTCTGAGCCAAAGGCTAGATGAAATTTAACAGAGACAATTGTTAGAAGTTATAGCTAGGCACAAGTACAGGGTGGGAAAGACCTGGAGGACCTGGGGGGCTACAAGATTTACACTGACCAGTAGTATGATATAACTGCTGAAAAAGCGCATGGAGTTTGGGTTGCAAAACCGCTTTGAGGAATAACTGCTTCATTGTCCTCTATCCTAGACAAATGAGCACACCCAGAACATCTGTGTTCAGTTCTAGAAGCTGCACATGAGAGGGACATTGACAAAAAAGTTGGTATCCAGGGTTGTAACTGGGAGATGATGGGATCTAAAAACATGTCATATGAGGAATAGTTGACACAATTATTGGTGAAAAGGTAGCAAGACGGAAGACTAAGGGGCAACATGGTAGTTCCTTTCCAACATTTAAAAGCCTACAAAACAAGTAATAGGCTTATTGAGTGTTGTTCCAGAGAGTAGAATTAGGTCCAGATGGTGTAATAGATTCAATCATAAAAGGATAAACTGGGAGATCTCCAACACCTCTTTCCAGTTCTGAAATGATATGATTCTCTTACAAAGGATCTATTCCATTTGGGCTTAATATCTTTTTTAACTGAATTATAGTTGAATTACAATGTTGTGTTAATTATTGCTGTACAGCAAAGCGACTCAGTTATACATATATACATTCTTTTTCAAATTCTTTTCCATATGGTTTATCACAGGATATTGAATATAGTGCCCTGTACTATACAGTAGGACCTTGTTGTTTATCCACATCTGGGCTTAATATGTCGATAGACTTCCTAACAGTTAGTCCCTGCCTGATCGGAGAATGCACTGAATCATTTAGTGAATTTTCCATTCCTGGAGTCACTCAAGTGTGGGTATGTCAGGGGCTGTGAAAGGGATCCTTATGTGTGGATGTTAAACTCAATATTTCATGTCCTTCCTAACATTCTATGAAATATTTTTCCAACGCTTGATATAGTCAAGGCATGGTCCTCGCATACAAAGTGTGAGATACAGATGTATACTATTAGCCGTCAATGTATTTTGTCATCACCTATCAGCTCTTACACAATTTACACAAATAGTCTAGTTTTGTTCCATTGTAACATTACTTTTCAAGATCACTGACGGGCTCTCTGATAGAACTAAAAGGAACTGGCCCCATGCAACTGTAGCATTTCTTTCCTAGCTGTGGATATTTTAATCCACAAGGGGGCAGAATTTGCTTAGCGAGATTAGCCGAGCCTCACCTTATGTTTTTATAATAGCAAAAAGGATTAAAATTGACAAAGAATTATAGACGACCTTGGATTTAAGCTTGAAAAGCACTTTGTTGCCATTTGTGGTTATATGCTAAATTTCACACTGTATGCAGTTAGTTTCCAAGGGCCATGGAAAAAATGGAAATCTTAGAAAATATGATCAGGCATCTGAGAATAACGTCATTAAAGAAGTAGAAACACACACTTTAAAAAAATAACTTAAGGTCACTGGTTTAACTTTTTCCAACTGAAATAGGTGTTTACTTTGTCTAAGACCAAAAAAACTTATTTTCACTGCAGAACTTTTATGAAACAAATCAATTACTCAGGTACTGTGACGTATCATCTTCAGAGAGGCGGTGAGGGAAGGAACAAAAATCCATCCCAGGTGGCTTAGAGGGGAGAAATAAGCAGAAGAACCCTCAGGGTCCTTTAAATCTTGATGTTTAGCCTTTGTTTTAGGTTGGTAATTTACTGAATTACAAAACCCTAGAATGCTCTGGTTCTCTGTAATCTAGAATCTCAAGCTTGGGAAGGCCCAGAAGGTCATCTTGGTCATTATCCTGCCTTCAGGTCAATTTCACATTTAAAACTAATCTGCTAAAACATACGAAGTTGTTCATAGTCTCTCATTATCACTGAGAATCTGAAATCACAGGAAAACTTTTATAAGTTCTTGACAGGTCTGTTAGTATCAAATTGTTTATTATTGTATATCATAAGATATTCAGGAATACTGATTTCTGTAGCATTTCCTTAAACATCTTATCCACCATGCTTCAGATTCTGGGTGCCACAAACTAACGGGAACATTGACAAAATAGTTGGCAGCCAGAGCTGGGTAACCAGGAGTGCACAGTTGTTCAAGCAATATGAGTAGCACTCCTGTTACCACCCTAGATGGTGCCGGGCTACAGAGATGAATGACATTGTCTTTTGTCTATGAAGACGTCCCAATAATAGAGAAACAAAAGAGGCACCCAACAAATCCAGTTCAAGGCAGTGTGTGTGATAAATATGAATGTGAGGGTCAGAACATGCTCTAGGATTTACAAGAGGAAGATCACCAAGGCGATCAGGGATGGCTTCATACAAAAGGAAGTATTTAACCTGGGCCTGAGGAATAGGTTGGACTTTTAGCAGCTCTAATTCATAGGTGATGACATTCCAAAGACTGGGAATGGCGGCCTGACTGCTTAGGAAACGAGTTGTCAAGCTGACCTCAGCGTTTGGCAGATTAGAACATCACTGTGGACCCTGATCCTGGTGAGGTCTCACAGACTGGTCTGTAGTATTACAAAATCAGCATGTAAGCTCTACCTACCACTGTCCTACACCTGGGGGTTGGCCATCTGGGAGCAATGGTGTACCCTGATTTCTCCAGTACTAATTGTCAGGGTAAGGCTACCAATCTAGTCTACAGGGATCACTCTGCTACTAAAAAATATACCAGTTATCCCTCGGAATTCTGTTCTCAGCAGTATGATTGTACATGTTCCGTGCATGTATTCATGTCCACATATGCAGCACCACACACACACACACACACACACACACACACACACACACACACCCCTGTCTAGAGACCCCTACAAGCATGCCCGTGTCAGTATGCAGATCAGACAAGAATGTATGCCTTTGATGCTGAGATTCCAAGAGCTAACCTGTTTCATTGACATTCCTATTTATAGCCTCTATCTCATTCCAAATGCTAAGTCGCTTTCTAAATCTAAATCTTTTATTACCTTCAGCAGAGATTTGACCAGAGGGAGGAAATTAAAAATAGACACAGACTGGCTACTGAGAAAGCAGTAGTCAATTTTTAGGGATTCACAGCAATGGAGACTTGAGATTATGCTTATAATTAAAATCTATTGATAAGTTAAAGCCTCATTTCAGCCTTTAGCTTTATCCTTCCTCCTCCACCTTCCCATCAAAGCTAATTACAAAGAGAAAATGCCCAGTCTGAACTTCATCTGTTTCCCTCTCCATCACCCACTCTAGGGACAGACAGAAGAGCCAAGAAACAAAATGACAGTACAAATTGGTCACCCAATACATTTTTTAAAAACTCCCGATGGAGGGCTTCCCTGGTGGCACAGTGGTTGAAAGTTGGCCTGCCGATGCAGGGTACATGGGTTCGTGCCCCGGTCCGGGAGGATCCCACGTGCCGCGGAGCGGCTGGGCCCGTGAGCCATGGCCGCTGAGCCTGCGCGTCCAGAGCCTGTGCTCCGCAACGGGAGAGGCCACAGCAGTGAGAGGCCCGCGTACCGCAAAACAAACAAACAAACAAACAAACAAACAAACCAAAAAACTCCCTATGGAAACATTTATCAATAATAGCTAACAATTTTTGAATGCTCATTTTGTGCAAAGCATTGCACTACTCTATTTATATTTATTTTTAATTTAAAAAAATTTTTGGCTCCGTTGAGTCTTCATTGCTGTGCGCGGGCCTTCTCTATTTGCAGTGAGCGGGGGCTTCTCTTCGTTGCAGTGCACAGCACGGGCTTCTCATTGCGGTGGCTTCCCTTGTTGTGGAGCACAGGCTCTAGGTGCACGGGCTTCAGTAGTTGTGGCACGTGGGCTCAGTAGTTGTGGCTCACGGGCTCTAGAGTGCAGGCTCAGTAGCTGTGGTGCACGGGCTTAGTTGCTCCGTGGCATGTGGGATCTTCCTGGACCAGGGCTTGAACCCGTGTTCCCTACATTGGCAGGCGGATTCTTAACCACTGCGCCACCAGGGAAGCCCTCAATTTATATTTATTTCCATTTTTAAACTTCTCAACAATCCTGTGAGGTAAGCACTAGTATTATTCTCATTCTATAGACAAAGATGCTGAGGCACAGAGAGATTAATTTGCCCAGATCACACAGTTAGTAAGGAGTAGAGAGCCATGATTCTAATCCAGGCATGTTATCTGTAACACCCATACTCTTAACGGTGTATTATACTGCCTGTCAGTATATATACATTTAACAAACATTTTATTGCTCTAGAGTTCTGCTGGGATTCTTGTGAATTCCTGCAGACCTTCTCATCATCTTCTTTTCTACTCTTGGTCATATACAGAGATGCTTCTCAATCTTTCTCTATTATGCTCCCATTTTTACATATATATCAACTCACACTCTTCTTTACTACTATTTGGAATAGATTAAATACTGTAATTAAACAACGGCATTTTAGAGCAGGCCTTTAAAAACTAGACAAGAGGAATGTACTGCTGACCCAAAGAAGGCAGACACAAAAGAGTACATGCTACGTGCTTCTGTTTATACAAGGTACAGGAACAGAAAATTCATCTATTCTGTTAGAAGTCCAGATGGTGGTTACCCTTTGAAGAAGGAGGAATGGGTTGATGGGAACATGGGGAGGCATCCAAGGGGCTGACTACATTCTATTTCTAGATTTGGGTGCTTGTTAACTTGGGAGTGTTCATTTGTGAAATTCATCAAACTGTACACTTATGATTGTGCATTTTAGGTATGTATCTTATACTTCTTTACTAATTTTACCTCTTTCTACATAACAAATCGAACTTATTCCAAAACTTAGCAGTTAGAGTTTCAAACTCATTCCAAAATTTAGCAGCTTAAAACAACAAACATATTTCATAGTTTCTGTGGGTCAGGAATCTCGGCACAGCTCGGCTGGGTAGCTTTGGCTTAGGGTCTCCCATGAGGTGCAGTAAAACTGTTGGCTGGGGCTGTGGTCTCATCTGAAGGTTTGACTGAGGTAGGGAGGCTCCATTTCTAAGCTTACACACGTGGCTGTTGGAAGGTCTCAATCCCTCACTACATGGGCCTCTCCAAAGGGCTGCCTCATCCCATGGCAGCTGGCTTCTCCCAGGGTAAGTGACCCAAAAGAAAGCACAAGAAAGTGTCGAAGATGGAAACTCAGAGGAGACACCTGTTGCCATATTCTTTTGATATTTGTTATAAGTGATTACATTATTCCTGCCCACAATCAGGCAGAAGGAATACTAGGAGGGAGGAATTCTGGAGACAATCTTAGAGGCTGCCTACCACATCCTTTAATAAATGTTTAAAAAATTATGCATTAGCTTCCTCTACCTCCCCATTGACAATGATAATCACCGTCTCATAGAATTAAAAATGCTTTCACTATTCACAAGTTTTTTGGTAACCACAACAGCCCTAGGAGTAGGTTATGACATGAATTCTTCATTCTGTTTTATAAAAATGTAATGATAAGCTTGATATTACCACTTTTATGTCTGCATAGCACTTTTTAGATTTCACAGTTCTTTCCCATATATATTTTGAGTTTTGTTATGCAGAGTAGGTGGGAATTGTAGTTTAGTGTTAGTTTATCTGAAAGTACTCTGCAATCATAAAAATGCTTTATAATATTAACAATATCTAACATTCATTGAGTGCTTACTATATGCCAGTTACCGTATGCTGAGGAATACATACATATATATACATTATATATATATAAATTCATTTAATCACTTAACCCTAGGAAGCACGGTTTACCTCATCTTACAGAGCAAAACCTAAGACTCAGAGTTAATAATTTCAACTCAGTCTGACTTCAGACCTCCCATGCTGTACAAATGATATAAACTATACTCTTCACATCATTCCGGTAACACATTTTCCTGGAATATGTCATGGGGAAATGTTTACAGAAGCTGTGCCATCCTAATATCATGGGGGCAAAAAGAAATCATCTTCAAAGATTATGGCAGGTAGAATGTGGAAGACAGTAATTCCCCCAAATGGCATTTGTATCCAAGATTCAAGAATATAATCCTCCTGCCAATGCAGGGGACATGGGCTTGATCCCTGATCCGGGAAAAGCCTGCATGCTGCAGAGCAACTAAACCCGTGTGTCACATCTACTGAGCCCATGCACCACAACTACTGAGCCCACGTGCCTAAGGCCCGTGCTTCACAACAAGAGAAGCCACCACAATGAGAAGCCCATGCACCGCAACAAAGAGTAGCCTCTGCTCGCCACAACTAGAGAAAAACCCGAGCGCAGCAACAAAGACCCCACGCAGCCAAAAATAAAATTAATTAATTTTAAAAAAAAGGATATGGTCTTTCTCCAAGAGGCTGATGCTACTGACCTATTATCATTTGGCTAAAGTGCTGGAATATATTCTTACTAATATGCTCATGAAAAAGTGACCATTCATTACCATTTAACACAGATTCTTATTTTTTTTTTTTCTTACGTGGCTTAGTGTTTTTTTTTTTAACATCTTTATTGGCATATAATTGCTTTACAATGGTGTGTTAGTTTCTGCTTTATAACAAAGTGAATCAGCTGTACATATACATATATCCCCATATCTCCTCCCTCTTGTGTTTGCCTCCCACCCTCCCTATCCCACCCCTCTAGGTGGTCACAAAGCACCGAGCTGATCTCCCTGTGCTATGCGGCTGCTTCCCACTAGCTATCTATTTTACATTTGGTAGTATATATAAGTCCATGCCACTCTCTCACTTTGTCCCAGCTTACCCTTCCCTCTCCCCGTGTCCTCAAGTCCATTCCCTACATGTGTAACACAGACTCTTTTAAAAGGGCTTATAAATCACCACTGAATTAGATAAGTTCTTAAGGACTGCAATAAGCTTTCATATGCTTCCTACATCAAGTATGTGAGCAGAACTATAATCAGGCTTAGCTCATGCTTCACAAGAAACATCTCAGAGCTTCTCTTCTCCCAGAGACAGAGAATGGCAGTTACAAATCTGGACCTTGATCTGTGTGCTACGTAATGATGGTATACAGCTAAATCGGCTAACCCAGACTTCAACTTCTCATGTTGAGGTGGCAAGAAGAGACCTGGCGTTGCAGTCTGGCTCCCTACACCCAATATACATCCCTGCAGAAAATGTCAGGTCTCAGCAAGGGAGGATTTACAGTGCCAAACAATTTCCCCTAGCTTTACTTCCTTCCTCTCACTCACCCACACCCAAATGACTCAAATGGCTGCTTCATGCTCATTTATCCTTTCATTCACTCCTGTATTTATTCAAATGACCTAATGATGAGTCTTGGCTTTGGCTCGCCAGAGGACTGACTTCCAGAAGATCTTTGCATTTTCACCAGTGCAGCAAACAGGTTCTGGCTGACCTTCCTTTCTCCCTGCCTACTCCATGCTTACAAGAGAGGAGTGGAGAACCGGTAATCATCCAAGGGCTTTTGGTGGCTTCCAAATTTAATTAACTATTGGCATCACTTAAAAGTGATTTCTTGATTCTAAACTTTTTGGAATAATGTGATAAGCATATGATAAACATTCAAACAGAACAAAATGGTCCACAGTGAAAGGTAAGTCTGTTACCCACACCTAGCCCTCAGTTTCCCTCCTACAGGTAACACTTGTTACCAGTTCCTGTGCATTCAGTGTCTCACACTTGACTCCTGGCTTGGTTGCTATGGAATATTAGGTTGGATACAGTTTTCTCAATTCCGAAAGGCATTGCTCCATTCACTTCTGGCTTCCAGAGTCACTGTTAAGAAGTCTGTTTTAAGATGCCAGTTTTAATTCCAATCTTTCATAAGTGACCTCTTTTTTCTCTCTGAAAGTTTTTAGGGTTTTATCTTCATCCTTGGAGTTGTCAAATTTTGCTAAGATGGGTTTTGGATTGTATGTCTTTTTTTTTTTTCCCCATTCATTTATTGTTAGTAATCTGAAAGCTCATTTAAATGTAAGGCAATGTTATTATACTATTTAAAAATAATTCCTTCCATTTTCACTTCTTCCTCTTTGTATACATATGTGTTAGATGTTGGACCTCCTGGGTTGATCCTCTCATTTTCTTACCTTTTTCTCATGTTGTTTGAGTTGTTCCGAGAGTTCTTTTCAAAGGATCTCTTAGAGGTCATTAAAATCAGCAACTCAAATACATTTAGTACATACTCCTTTCTGGTTATATAACCTCTGACAAGTTCCTTACCTTCTCTGTGCCTCAGTTTTCTCATCTATAAAATGGGGGAAATAATTGTACCCAACTCATGGGCATTTAATGAGGATTGTTGATTTATACACACTACTATATATAAGATAGATAACTAATAAGAACCTACTGTATAGCACAGGGAACTCCACTCAATATTCTGTAATGGCCTATATGGGAAAAGAATCTAAGAAGAATAGATATATGTATATGTATAACTGATTCACTTTGCTGTACACCCGAAAGTAACACAACATTGTAAATCAACTATACTCCAATAAATTTTTTTTAAAAAAGATGTTGTATATATATATATACACAATGGAATACTACTCCCTAACTATAAAAAAAAAAACCATAAAAAAGAATGAAATTTTGCCATCTGCAGCAACATGGATGGACTTGGAGAGCATTATGCTATGTGAAATAAATCAGAGAAAGATAAATACTATATGATACTGCTCATAAATGGAATCTAAAAAATACAACAAACTAGTGAATATAACATAAAAGAAGCAGACTGACAGATATGGAGAACAAATCAGTGGTTACCAGTGGCGGGGGAAGGGCATTATAGAGGTGGGGGAGTGGGAGGTACAAACTGTTGGGTAGAAGATAGGCTCAAGGAGGTACTGTACCACATGGGGAATATAGCCATTATTTTGTAATAACTGTAAATGGAAAGTAACCTTTAAAATTGTATAAAAATTTTTTTAAATTTTAAATTAAAAAAATGAGGATTAAAGCATGTAATGAGGATTAAGTTAGTTTAAATACATGCCTGGTACATAGTAAATGTTCAATAAATATTGTCATTATTATTATTAATCTGTTCCTTTTGCATAACATTCTACAATTTCTTCCCTTATGTCCTTTAGGATATTGATCATAGGGCTCCTTGCACAGTTTCTGTTTCTATTCGTTTTCCTCTTACTTTTCTCAAATGTCTCATGTTAGGGAGAGAGACACCAAAAAGCTCTTTGGAAGTACTGTGAGCCAACAGGGCTTTTTGTGCCATGGATTTCTCTGTAGGCTTTTTCACTGCGGGATTCCCAAATGTCAGCATCCGGAGGCTTTTTCTTTGAAGCTGTTCTCTTTCTCCAGAGAATTCTCAAGTCACCCATCTGTCAGTGGGAGGTGAGTAATGGCTGCCAGTGATCTCTGAGCTGGGTGGCCAGGGGGTCGGAGGGATAGTCCTGTTCAGAATGCAAATCCAACAGCCTCAGAGAAAAAGCCTCCAGACCTTGACTTTGGGAAGCCCCATGTTTACAGTTTGGCCCTTTGCTCTTTGCTGTGTCTGATGTCTCTGTTTCTCCAAACTCCCTTCTCCAGTAGGGTGGGGGAGGAGTTGGGGCTTCTCTGTGGAGGGTGCAGAAGGAGAAACTTAGATCTTTTTAAACAGACTGTCACCTGATCCCCCAGCGTTAAGAACATGCCTCAGCTCATCTTTTTGCTCCACGAGCCGGCTGCCCTCTACAAGCAGCAGGTTTCAGCCACGGGGACCTGGTGAGTCAGTTCTTCCCTTCATCCAAATGTTTGTCGACATTTCTCTTTCCCCTCAATTTCCTCCCCTATTCTCTTGACCTTGGTGGATTTACAGCCGTTTTACTCCTTTACTTTCATCTTAATGGGATTTGGGGAGGAAACAGAGAAAAACACCTGTGTTTAACCCAGTAGGGGATTGGGGGCGGGGAGCAAGCATTGTCTTGCCCTAGACATTTTCTCTGCTCCATGTTTGAGACCAACTAACAACTTGATAACACCTGTGGCTTTTTATCCTCCCACTTCTCCTGTTCAACAGATAGTCATCTTTGCAGGGTGTGTCCCTTGACTGTGACACTGCTATCTAACCCTGTGCCCAATAGGACAGTCCTTTGGGAACAGAGCTGCGTGTCCTTTTCCTCAGGCCGCTCACGTTGGTGTTGGCGACAGGATGGGCACACCCCTGCTGGAAAGTATTTCTGCTGCAACCTCCTTTGTTCAGCCTGATAGGAAAGGAGAAAGGACGCTTCTGTCTTCTCCATTGGACCTTGCCTGAAGAGCAGGGTACCAGAACAATGTGAAAGCAAGTCTTATCTTGTTTTTTCTTTCCTCCCTCCCTCCCTCTCTTCCTCCCTTCCTACCTTCCTTCCCTCCTTCCTGTTCACCAGGCATGTTGTATTTCAACTATTTTGGTTCAGAGTGGGGAAAAATGAATCAAGGTTTTCAGAACGCATTGAAGCAGTTCAGAAACCCTGGGGATAAAGCCATCCTGCCCAACATAAAAGCAGCCCTGTTCTGCCCAGCACCCTCCTTCCTCCGCCCTCACCTCTTTTGCTGCGTTTGCAGCTTAGAAACCCTATGAGAGGCCGAGGCCCTCCTAGGAAAAATATTTGTTTAAAGTTCTCATTTTCTCTGTGGTCTTTAAAAGCCACTGTGGTTCTTAGTCCCGGAATCAGCTTTTCTGGGCATATCACACTGGTCTCCATCTGTGACCTTTCTAGGGGCATGAACTCTACAGAACTCTAGCAGAGATCTGAAGATTTTTGTTCAGGAGAAATTGGTGGCGAGCCCTGCAAGGAGCTGCTTGGGGCATGCAAGCAGATTTCCTTGACCACTAGCTCCTGTGTCAACCAGGGAAGCAACAGCGTGAGCATGTATTACGTCCCCACGGTGCACAGGGATTTTGTGAGAGATACGAGAGTAGGATTAACACAGGATTCCTGATTCCTGCTCTCAAGGAGCATCCAATATAGTTGTAAGTGGTGTGCAAGAATCAGAATACCATGAGACAGTACAAAATGGGCAAATCCTGGGAATTCCCTGGCAGTCCAGTGGTTAGGACTCCACATTCTCATTGCTGAGGGCCCAGGTTCAATCCCTGGTTGGGGAACTAGGATCCCACAAGCCGTGCGGCGAGGCCAAAAAGAAAAACCAAAAAATGAAACAAACAAAACCCCCCAAATGGGCAAATCCTGTAAAGTCTCAGGAGCTCAGAGGAAACAGTAACCCAGGGATGGTGACAGTCAGTAGAGGAAGTAACCCCTGTGGCCTGAAGGACCGCAGCATTTCAGTAGGTAGGACGGGCGGCAGGTAGAGGGGAGTTGGGAGTAGAGTAGTGCTGGATGTTTGGGTGGGAGTGACATGATCACTCAAGGTTGGGTTGCAAGGGAAAGACAAGAGGAGGGCGCAAGTCATTTGCGGCGAGATTCAGCATATGGAAGCTTCTAGAGAAATACTACTTAAACTGGCCCTCAGAGAACAGCTCTAATTTTTCTTTTGATTGTTTTTAGTTTAACAGTAGTCTCAGGTTTTAGCAATAGTTTTCCCGCCTGACCTGGTTTACTGTTCTCTAATCCAGAAGCAGATGGAGACTTAATTTTGCCCACTCTCCACCCCGTGAACCCCTCTTAAATCTCCAGGCTTTTGCTGGGCTGTAGTGTCACAGGTGAGTAAATCGAGATAGAAAGGAATTTAGATATATTTCATTCAGCACCACAGGCCTATCTGGCAGCAGAGGCCTGAAGTGTCCAATCCCCGCTTTTCTGGATCGTGCCTCTGAAATAATCTAGCAGGCATCTGCCCATATCGTTTTTAGGATATCTGGGGGTCTGAACATGACAAAACCCACCCCTTTCCATGACCCACAAGAAGTTGCTCACTCTCTATTGCCTCACCTTTCCTGCCTGGAAAATCTCTCTCCCTCTCTCATGGAAACAGCCCAGGTAGGTGGCTTTGCCTAAACAACATGGCTTTCTCTTATCCCCTTTCCCAT
The DNA here is from genome assembly GCF_059928025.1 of Delphinapterus leucas. NCBI lineage: Eukaryota > Metazoa > Chordata > Mammalia > Artiodactyla > Monodontidae > Delphinapterus > Delphinapterus leucas. Next base: position 99,238,603 of record NC_143135.1, read on the forward strand.
AGTACTCAACAGACACCTATTAGAGTCTTTATATTTCGTTGTGCCTGAATATTTGTTCGTCTTTTCTCCCACTAGACATTAAGGTTCTCAGGCAGGGACAGTTTTGTACCCATCTTTGTAGTTATACAGTGCTTGTCACAAAATAGGCCTTCAGTGAAAGGGAGCTAATTTTTCAGAGGGACATGCAAATTCTCTGGGAAGCTCATCTGAAAGCATTAATTTATTCATCATCTCTCCGTTCATTAATTAAATACTTGCAGCTTTCTACAACTGAGCCAGGTTTATGACGATAATAGTAAGGAAAACAGAATTAGTCTCTTCCCTCATGAAGCTTATATTTGTGTGATAAAGACTCACAGGAATAAAAGAAAAATACTTAATCATAAGTATTAAGTTATATTAAATGTGATCAATTAAATAGAATTAAATAAAATCTGTAAAAGTAAAAAACGTTTTAAAGGAAAAGTACAGGAAGCTATGAACATATATAATTCCTTTTTTTTTTTTTTTTTTTTTTGCGGTACGCAGGCCTCTCACTGTTGTGGCCTCTCCCGTTGCGGAGCACAGGCTGTGGACGCGCAGGCTCAGCGGCCGTGGCTCACGGGCCCAGCCGCTCCGCGGCATGTGGGATCTTCCCGGACCAAGGCACGGACCCGTGTCCCCTACATCGGCAGGCGGACTCTCAACCACTGTGCCACCAGGGAAACCCTATAATTCCATTTTGAAATATACTTTGAGTTCTTAATATTCCACACAATTATATTGTTTGGATTATAGTAGAATTCTTCTTCCTTTTAAAACCTTTCCTTAATTTGTTCAAGCACTTTTTGAACTGTATTTATAGACTGTTCTACCCCTTGAGATAATGACTTCTCTTCCATTTTGGTAAATAAGACTCTTGTGTAAGGAAGGGGAGGGTTGAGAGGAACATTTAAAAATCAGAGCTAAACCTTCCTGGAGAGGAGGAGTGATAGTAATTCTACACAAACTCTTTTAGAAAACAGAGAAGGAGGGAACACTTCCCAAAACATGTTATCAGTATTACTCTGGTCCGGAAAACCAGATAAAGATATTATACACACGCAAAAGAAAATCAGACCAATATCCCTCATGAACAAAGATGCAGTCAGCTCTTAACAAAATCAGATCACGCAATATATACAGAGAATAATGCATCAGATCAAGTGGGTTTTATCCTCAGAATGTAAGATTGATTTAACATTAAAAAATCAATCATAGTGGGCTTCCCTGGTGGCGCAGTGGTTGAGAGTCCGCCTGCCGATGCAGGGGACACGGGTTCGTGCCCCTGTCCGGGAAGATCCCACGTGCCGCAGAGCGGCTAGGCCCGTGAGCCATGGCCGCTGAGCCTGCGCGTCCGGAGCCTGTGCTCCGCAATGGGAGAGGCTACAACAGTGAGAGGCCCGCGTAACGCAAGAAAAAAAAAAAAATCAATCATAGTAATCTCCCATATTTATAGAAGAGGAGAAAAGAAATGGCATTTCAGTAGATGAAGAAAAAGAATTTAACAAGTTCAACACCCACTTATGATAAAAGAAAAAAATTATTGGCAAACCAGGAAAAAAGGAACTTCTTAAAAAACAAAAAAACAAAAACAAAATAGAACTACAGTGGGAAGTCTGCAGCCCAAAAGAGGGTCCTCACCTGACCATGCTGGCACCCTGATATCAGACTTTCAGCCTTCAGAATTGTTAGAAATAAATTTCAGTTGTTTTTTTAAGAAATAGAACTACAAGTAAAAAAGTGAACATTACTTAAAAATTTAATCTTCAATGACCTTTTTTGCAAATTAAGTCATAAAATGTAGAGGTGAGAGGAACCTTGTGGAACTTCTATGCTAATAGCTCTTTTTTTTTTTTTTTTTTATGGCACCACGCCACGTGGGATCTTAGTTCCCCTACCAGGGATTGAACCCTCAGTAGTGAAAGCGCAGAGTCCTAGCCACTGGACCCCCAGGGAGTTCCCACTAATAACTCATTTTATTGATCACTTCCTAAGAACCCTACGAACATTATCTTATTTAATCCTTAAAACCACTCTATAAAATAGTTTCAATTTTTATTCCCATTTTACAGATGATGAAACTGAGGCTTGGAGATATCAAATAAAGTGCCTAAGGAAATGCAACTAGTAAATGGCACAGCCAGTATTTGAACCATGGGTCTGTCATTTGGCATTCGTGGTCAGTACTCATTTAGCCACTTTACCTTATAAACTAAGCAACTGAGTGTTGGGTCACACTGATGCAGGTTACTGGCAAATTTAGGACTAGAACCCAGGCCTTCTGACTCCAGGGGCACTAAGTGTTACTTTCACATCTAATCCTCCCACTCCTTCCTTTTCAACAAAACACACGTTATTCCTCCTTGGAAGCTCCAGGCCCAAAATACTAGAGAAATAAATATAATTTAGAGAGCCAAGAATTGCATTTCATCTCCTGCTTTGTTTAGCATTCAAAACCACTAAGCCACATAGAAGACTCTGCCCACGGTCAGAAAAGAACAACTTAAAGCAGGATTGAGAGGAATCCTCCCTTCATAGGAATGCAGATGGTGAGAAAGGAGATGTATTAAAGGGAAAAGGAGGTAAAGAAAGTTAGGGGTGAGGGTAGAGAATGCTCATGGTTTTCATCTCTCAGAGATTTGAAACTCTGCCCCCCACCCCCGCCCCAAGAACAGAGGAATGCAGACGGTGTAAGTGCCCCAGGAGACCTCAAACTGGCCCTTCTGTGACAAAGATCAGTTCCCATCTTCCTACTCACAGCCCCCAGGACTCCTTAGAACCACCTGAGAGGTGCTGGGAAGTGGTCCCAAGGGCATCAAGGCTCTGGAGCTTTGCTCTGCCCTCTGGAAAGGTCTGGCAAAGATAAAAAGAAAGAAAAACTTCTTTGCAGTTCAAGAAATGTGAATTAAGAAGAGAAATGGTATGGGCTGGATGGTGTTGAAGCAGGTCAGGAGGGAGAAGAACAATGTCAGCATCCTTCCTTTTAGATGGGCTGAAGTTCCCTAAATGGTGCTCTCATCCGGACAGAAAGGAGCCCACCTTCCCTGTCTGGCACCACCCATCGTGAGCAGCATCATTCCTGTGTCCCGCACTACATGGAGGAATGTGGAGCAAGCATTTTGAAGGATGAGCACTGAGCTGTTGAAAACGGTTGCAGATTTGTTTCCAAATTATAGCATATTTTCAAAATTAGAGGAAATTAGAATGAAGGAAGTAAAAACCACCCATTTCTTATATCATCCAGAGACAACCACCGAATTCATCCAGAATTTTATTTTTACTTTTGTTAAAATACTTTTTATTTTTTAACAAAATAATAGTGCATCTATAATGCTCATAAAAACAGTGATCTCCCCCTCCACACTTTACTTCCCAATTTTTGTTCCCCAGGGGCAATCACTCTGAATTATTCTAGCTATTTCTCTGTCATATCCCTTTATTTAAAAAAAAAAAGTTAGATATTATCTGCTGACTTTCTCCTACGGAAGATGAAAGTTTATACTCTTGTTTCCTTCCCACTCCTTGCCTCTCAAATACACACTTCCCCTCCAGCAATGATCACAGTGGAGTTATATCACATTTCAATATGTGTATTCAGCATATATATTATTGTGACTGTGCAAATAATACTCACAACTGAGCCATGCAATTAATTCTGATTACATTTTCTTTATTGTATGATTTTTTAGTATTAAATGCTGTTAATATTGAAAAAAAGAAAGAAAAGAAAATGGTTGCAGAAAAAAAAAGTAGTTCAGGAGTCAGAAAATATTCACAAACCTAAAACTTGGTTGAAAGTTGTTTCTAAACACATCATGGTACACATGTGCATATGATCTTCCCTCGGAGCAGAAAAAGTGTGCCTAAGATCTGCAAAATCTTTGTTATTCTTCCCCAGGTGGATTTCAAAACTAATGTACATCATTCCAAAGTAGGATGGATGTACGAGATTGTTCTTCCTTCCCCCAAAATAGTTTGATCATTTAGTTTTTGTTCCTTGTTCTCCTTCCTCAAATGCAAAGGAATAGGGGCTTCCCTGGTGGCGCAGTGGTTAAGTATCCGTCTGCTAATGCAGGGGACATGGGTTCGAGTCCTGGTCTGGGAAGATCCCACACGCTGTGGAGCAACTGAGTCCGTGCGCCATAACTACTGAGTCTGCGCTCTAGAGCCCACGAGCCACAACTACTGAGCCCACGTGCCTAGAGCCCCATGCTCCGCAACAAGAGAAGCCCCCGCTCGCCGCAACTAGAAAAAGCCCGCACAAAGAAATGAAGACCCAACACAGCCAAAAATAAATAAATAAAATAAATAAATAAAATATCATTTAAAAAAAAACATAAAGGGATAGAAATTTCAATTGCCCCATCAGTTGCATTAAGAAATATTTCCTGGTAGCCACAGAGGTTAGAAAATAAATATGGAAAAGAATATTTTGAGCCTTGGAGGTAATTCTTAACTCCTCTTAGTTTAATTTTATGTATTTAAGATTAGAAGCAAAACAAAACAAACAAAGGACAGTAACAATAAAACAAGCCCCCACTTACTTCCTCCAAAGTCTTAAAATAGTAATTTTAAACACAGCGTGGAGAGTGGTCACCCAAGCGGGCTTGGGTCAGGCTGAGTCCTGATCCTGCCTTTCACTGGCCAACACTATGTGGCCTTAAGATCCTTAAACTTGTCTAGACCTGATTTTATTATCTGTAAATTATATAGTAGTAGTCCCTTTTCCACAGGGCTTTTGTAAGGATTAAACAAAGGAACGCTTGTTTTAAAGCACATGAATGCTTTAAAATATGAAATATGAAATATGTCTTCGCTGCTATTATAAATAGTACAAAAGTGGAAAGAAAGTAGTCATTCTAGGGAGAGGGAGGACATATATGTAAGAAACTTCTGAGGAAGGAGCAAAATTGACCCTAGGTACTGAGGCAGGGCCTCTGCTAGGACAAACAGCACCTTTTTTGAGCAAATGGCAGAAAGACGATTTATATCTTTCTGTGGGCTGATTTGTTCTGATGCCAGGGCACATGGCTGGTGAGTGGGCAGCAGCTCTTATTAAGGGACTCAGCAAAGGAATGATTACTCTGGGGAATTGTCGAAGACAAATACATCACGATCCCACTTATTTGTGGGATAGGGAAAGCTTTTTGGAACGTTGCTGTGGAGAAGGCTATTTCCTAAATAACAGCTTCTCCAATATTTCCTATTTCTCTGTGGGCTCTCAGGTTATAATTGCGGACTAAGGAATTCCAGAGTTGTTGGGATGACCTGGAAATATGTTCAGGGTAAGATGAGAAATTTCCAGGAACTTCAGCATACAGTTGACGGGACCTAATGACTGGATATGAGCTGCAAAAGCAGGATAGGGCCAGGCCAGGAAAACTTTGCCTGACATACTAAGAAGACTGGAGTTTATCCTTGATGCATAAGTAATAGGAAGCCATAAGAGTTTTTAAGCAGGAGTGTTTCATGCTAAATTTATACTCTAGCATGAGAACTCTGTTTACCTGTGTGACAAATGGACCCTGCAAGGGGAGGGCTTGGTTCATGGAGGCTGGGTGCCATAAATCCATGAGCAGCAATAAATAAATTAACAGCTTTTGACCTTGTGAAAATTTTCCTTTCTTCTTATTCGCCTTGAGGACAACAGAATACCTGAGAAACTTGTCAAACATCCTTGTAATGTTTGTACTGACATTCTCCAAAGTAAAGTATTTCTATGAAAATGGCAATCCTGACTTATAATATCTGTAAACTACATGCATGTAAGGTCAAGGCTAAGGACTGAAAGTTAATGTCCCAAGAGGGAAGAACAGTGAAAAAAAAAAAACAAAAAACCTGAATGAGGTGTCTGTCATAGATATTTTTCAGGAATGTGGGATGGGTATTGAATTGTTTGAAGCAAGATGATTACCCATAGGTTTTCATTTCCAGTGTAACAGTTCATGGCTGGAACCTAGCTTATTACTTTCAAACAATACACCTGAAATGTAGGCCCGAAATGTAACTTTAATAACTTGCCATAAGTGGAATCTTACTTATGGGCTGGCTAACAGCCTCTGGTTTTAGGTGTTACAGGCTGCCAACACAGGCTGACAGGGTTTATCCTCATTCCAAATTGGGTAAGCAGACCTCCGGTGCTCAGTTGCCTGAGCCCCAGAGAAGTTTCCAGCAACTCTTCTTTACTAGAGAACCAAATTAACTTCCCATGTAGGAATGTTGAATTTTCCTTGCAGTCCTCGGTTTTAAAGTTCACCGAGTGGTATCAAATTCAGAGGAAAGCATCTCAGAGGGAGGGAGGGGGAGGAAGTGAGAGAGGAGGAAGGCTGGCCGAGCCTGCAGGGTCCCAGAGGGGAGATGGCCATCTCCTAAGAATAAACTGTTTCACCAGAGGCTGCGCTGGGGACATCTGCTGGCTGTTTGCTTTGGACAGAGCCGGCCAAGAGGTCTCAGGGTTAGTGGTCCCCAGAGATCCCGAGTGGCCCCAACCTAGCAGCCCGGCTCCCTGAGCAGCTGCCTGAGCCTGCAGCCTGTTGCCTGAGGCTGCCCTGCGATTTCCGGAATTTTACAGAAGGGGGAAGGCCGAGCCCCAAGACGGCTCTGAGGGCAGCCACCCTCGCGGGGTCCAGCTCCTAGCAAACAAAGAAGTCAGATGGGCGCCCGGAGCTGGAGCTGCAGGGCTTCTGCTCTGTGATTGAAGCCACGTGGGCTACAGGTTTTCGCGCCCCGGCCCAGATGCCGGGGAGCCTGCGGCCTCCTTCTCTCTGTTTCCACAGTCAGATGCTCTAAGGGCTCTAGACCCCCAGTATCGCAGCAGAAAGAGCAGTAAGTTGCTTCCTCTTTTTCTTTTTTTTTTTAAATGTAATGAACGTAATGTAATTCCACCCCCTTCCCCACCCCCAAATGACTAGAAACCCCCAGGGACCCATGGGCCTCTGCCTCGAAGCACTCTCCTAGATTTCCCTACCTACAGGAGACCTCAATTCCCTGGCATAAACCAGCAAGGAGGGGTGGGTTTTTGTTTCTGTTGTTGTTGATGGTGTGGGAGGGGGTGGTGAGGCATATTTATCAAAATAGCATAAGATACACAGTAACCTTTTTTTTTTTTTTTGCAGTGTGTGGGCCTCTCACTGTTGTGGCCTCTCCCACAATAACCTTTTTAAAGTTTAAAACTTTATGAAGTTCTAAGACTAATACATAACTGTAGTCTCACTATAAAAAAAAAAAAAAAAGGAAACACTTCAAGGCTTCCCCCAACCCATTCTTTTTAATTCTCCTCCTCTCCCCCAGGTAATTCATAAAAGCTATTACTTTGGGAATTCCCTGGCGGTCCAGTGGTTAAGGCTCCATGCTTCCACTGCATGGGGCACAGCAGGTTCGAGGCCTGGTTGGGGAACTAAGATCCTGCATGCCATGCGGCGCGGGCAAAAAAATATATATATTACTAATTTTATGAATATTCTAGATTTCTTCTTTCCAGGTTAAAGTCCCACATTTCACCTTTGGGGTCTCCATCGATCCAGGAAGGGGCATGCCGAGAAGCCAGTAGAGGCTCCTGGCAACCTATTTCCTGTGTGGGAGCACGGCTGAGTTCTAGGTGGTCTTATTTCTAGCTCCTACTCCCCAATATTTTTGCAAGCTGCCTAAATGTTAGGGAACCATTGACGGAAACTGCCTGCCATGGCCAGGCAGGATAATATAGTAACCACTTGCATAAGTTATCTAACAACAGGAGGTCCGTGACAAGCCGGAAGAATTCGGGAGGGGCCAAAAGGAGGCAGGAGATGCCAGCCCATAATATGCCCTGCCAACCTCCCAGAAACCCTTACAATGGAAACCATCTTGACTGAGAGATGCGCACGCCACCAGGAATCGGACCAAATATGGGCACAGGCAAGATGACTGGCCAGAGACAACCCAGAAAGCTAACCCCATTACCATAAAACCTGAGACTGAGAGCCACACAGCTGAGGAGTTCTCCTGGGTTCCCTTACCCTGCTGTTCTCCCCCCAGGCACCCCTTCCCAATAAAGTCTTTTGCTTTGTCAGTATGTGTCTCCTCGGACAATTCATTTCTGAGTGTTAGACAAGAGCCCACTCTTGGGTCCTGGAAGGGATCCCCCTTCCAGTAACAAAAGGGCAGGACCCATGTCTCACTGTACCTATGTGGAAGAAGGGATACTGGCCATGGAATCAGAACACGTGGACCTTAGTTCCTTACAACCTAGTCATTCTCCCCAACCCTCACTGCCCACCTCTGTGAAATGGGGGTAACACCACTGTAGTGATAGACATGCGCCCACCTCCTGGTGTTCATGTTTTTGTGTAATCACCAGCCCCTGAGTGTAAGTGAGACCTGTGACTTTCTTCTAACCAATAAACATGGCCAAGGTGATGATGGGCTGTCACTCATGATTATGTTAAATTACAAAGAACTCCCTCCTAGTGGACTGGAGTTAGAAGCACTCCTGCTGGCCTTGTAAAACAAGCTGCCATGTCATAAGCTGCCTATGGAGAACGGCCCATGACAGGGACCTGGGGGTGGTCTCTGACCCACAGCCAGTAAAAAATGGAAACTCTCAGTCCTCCAACCACCAATAAACTGCATGCTGCCAACAACCATGTGAACAGGTACATACATCCTTCCCCAGGTGAGCCTTCAGATGAAAACCTAGCCCTGGTTGACACCTTGACTGCAGCCTTGAGAGACTAAGCAGAGGGTCCAGCTAAGCTGTGTCTGGCCTCCTGACCTGCAGAAATTATGAGGTAATAAATGTGTGTTCCTGTAAGCAGCTAAGTTTATGCTAATTTGTTACATAGCAATAGATAATAAATATACCTCTCCCTTTGGTTTGTGTGTGAAGAGCTCTGTAATCTGCTGGGCACTGTACGTGCATAAGGCTTTACTGGATCCAATATCTAGTTTCAGGCACACTGTACTCGCAGTAACTATTTGTGCATGATGACATTCAAATGGAAACCAAGGTGAGCATCATGACAGAAAAGAAGTCGTACAGAGCAACAGACAGTTTTTTTCAGGGCAGGGAGTCCTCCACCTTGCAGATCTATGGGCTGATTGCACATGGCCCTGAGGTTACCAGCTGGTGGGTCCCCCTCTACCCCATCTCTCTGGCTGTGTGGGGTCTGTCCCCATTCCACTGCCTGACTGGAGCCTGGAGGGACCCTGACCGTCTCTGCTGTCCCAGCCCTTCACACTTACAAGGCTCTAGAGCTGTGCCAGCCACCCAACCACACTGGGCACTTGAAATGTGGCTAGTTGGAATTGAGAGGCACCTTTGTATAAAATACACACAGATTTTGAAAACTTAGTGCAAATAAAAAGAGTGTGAAATATCTTGCTACTAATTTTTTATATTGATTACAAGCTGAAATAATCATATTCTATATATTTAGGGCTAAATAGAATATATTATTAAAATTAATTTCACCTATTTCTCATTGCTTCTTTTTGATGTGACTACTAGAAAATGTTAAATTACAAGTGGGTTTGCGTTTTATTTCTGAATTTTTTATTGGGCAGCGTTGCTCTAGAGCAGGGGTCCCCAACCCCAGGGCCACGGCCCAGAAGCGGTCCATGGCCTGTTAGGAACGGGGCTGCACAGCAGGAGGTGAGAGGCGGGCCAGCGTGGGAAGCTTCATCTGTATTTACAGCCTCACGTTACCACCTGAGCTCCACCCCCTGTCAGCATTATGGTGAGTTGTACAATTATTTCATTATATATTACAATGTAATAATAATAGAAATAAAGTGCACAATAAATGTAATGCGCTTGAATCATCCCGAAACCATCCCCCCCACTGCCGCCCCATCCGTGGAAAAACTGTCTTCTGCGAAACCGGTGCCTGGTGCCAAAAAGGTTGGGCACCGCTGCTCTAGGGTAACATTACTGGTTAACTTTGTGCTCTGATCTAGACTGGCTGGTGGAGAGCTGCTGCCCAAGGTAAGGGCTGTCTTAGGTCTGGGCCAGGGAAACCCAAGTTAGAGGACACCCTTTCCCTTGTGCACCTCGCGCTGCTCTGGGAGTGGGTTCAGCTCCGCTAGTGGTGTGAATGTGCTGAGTGAGCTGTGCTCCTGACCGGGTAATGCAGGGACGACACGGCGTTACGCCTCCGAGCCCTAGTGAGCCTGATGAATGCACTGGGAAGCAGCAGCTACTGCCTCGCCCTCGTTACTTGGCATATCCCCTCCCGCCCGCTCACACCTATAGCCCTCCCAGGGGGAGAAGATTCACGGCCCCAGCAAGCCCGGTTCTGGGCCAAGCGCAGGGAGCTCCCAGCTGCCTTAGTTTCTCCCACTCGTTAAATGCACGCTTACCACGCCTAGGGGAGGCTCTCGGGCAAACCCCCAGCATTATTTCCTCTCAGTTCTAATAGTGAGGCTTATAATGCTAGCCATTCTTAAAGGTTTAAAGATTTCTTCTTCCCTGGGAGGGGTAATGGGTTCAGCTTTTGTCGATGGGCAGCATCACATAGTGGTTAAAAGCAGGGACACTGGAGTTAGACTGCCTGGGCTTGAAATCAAGCCCCACTGCTTAATAGCTGTGTGACTTTGGACATGTTTCTTAACTTCTCTGTGCTTCACTTTTCTCACCTATAAATGCAGATAAGAAGGTAATGTACCTTTTTTTTTATTGTGGTAAGAACACTTAACATGAGATCTACCCTTTTAAATTTTAAAATGTTAAAAAACAAGGTCCTACTGTATAGCACAGGGAACTATATTCATTATCCTGTAACAGATCATAATGAAAAAGAATATACATATATTCAGTTACATATATATATTCAGTTATATATATGTATACATATATATAAATGAATCACTTTGCTGTACACCAGAAACTAACACAATGTTGTAAATCAACTAGGCTTCAATTAAAATACAATAAAACGTACAATAAAGTCCTCAACAATTGGTGCAACGTCATACAGCAGGTCACCAGGATTTATTCATCTTGCATGACTGAAATGATGACTGTCGATTAGCAACTCCCATCTCCCCCACCCCCAGATCCTGGCAACCACCGTCGCACTCTTGGATTCTATGAATCTGACCATTTGAGACCCTCATGGAAGTGGAATCATGCAGTGTTTGTCCTTCTGTGACTGGCTTATTTCACTTAGTATAATGTCCTCAAGGTTTGTCCATGTTGTCTCACATTGCAGAATTTCCTTCCTTTTTAAGGCTGAATAATATCCCATAGTGAGAGAGAGAGAGAAAGAGAAAGAGAGAGAGAGAGAGAGAGAGAGAGAGAGAGAGAGAGAGAGAGAGAGAGGGAGAGAGGGAGAGAGAGGGAGAGAGAGAGGGAGAGAAGAGCATGTACCTAACAGCACAGATGTGAGGATTAAATCAGATTATCCACGCAAAGTGTTTAGTGCTTGGCACATGTGTACACAGCAAGTGCTGGCTCTTCTCACTTCCTTACTCCTCTTGTATTAAGTGCTTGCTATTTTGGGGAAACAGAGATGAATCAGGCCCAACCCTGTTCTCAGGTCACAGCCTTGGTGCGTAGGTGATGTGTAAATAAGAAGAAGTCGGCCCACCCCTCGTGGGTGACGTGTCCTCATTTCTAGAACTCTGCCTGTAGCTTGTGTGACACGCCGTCTCTGGGTTTCCTCCTTCCTTGTCCCATCATTGGGTCTTCCTCTTGGGGATGTCCCATGAATGCAGGCGCTGCCCCAAGGCCCCTCCTTCAGCTCTCTTTCGTCTCTCCCTGTGCACTCCCCTGGTCTTCCGGGGCTTCCACGCACCTAAGTGCTGATGACTTAACTTCCTATCCAGCCCTACCACCCAGAGCTCTTCCCCAGGGCCTGCAGATGCAGGGAAAAGAGCTCTCCTTGCATGTCTCACAGGCTCCTTGAACTCAGAGGGAGGGTCCCAAACTCAGCGCTGTGCCTCCCATTTTCCTTATTTGATTGAATGGCCCCTTACTTCCAGAGCCAGAACCGGGAGTCACGCTGACCCCTCGCTCCTCCTTTACTTGACGTTCACCCCACGCCCGTCCTGTGGATTCTGCCTCCTGACGCCTTTGACTCTGACCCCTCTCCATCCTCGCTGCCCTGCTGTAGTGCAGCTGCCCAGGATCTTCATTTGAGTTACCTCCAAAATGAACCCCCTGCTTGCAGTTTTATACTTTCCAATTCATTCATTATTGTTTTCTGAAATGCTATTTTTTCTCTCAGGTTCAAACTCAAATTCAGTACGGTAAAAAACCCTTGGAGATCTGACTTTGCTCTCCAACGTCCTCCCTTGTAACCGGTCCACCCCCATGCGACGTTCCAGCCACAGCAAACTGCTTCCTATTCTGCACGTGAACTGTTATACCTGGGTCTTTGTTACACCTTTGTCACTGCTTCCTCCGTCTAGAGGGCCTTCCCTACCCTTCTGTCCTGCCTGTGGCCTCGTGGTCTACCCTCCACTGGTCCCTTGAGACTTAGGGGTCACATCTTCCTCTCTTCCTCTCTTGATTGCTCCTCCTCTGTGTTCCCCTAGTGCTGTCTGCACACCTCTGACCCAGCCCGCTGAGTAATGACATCTCCCCCTCTGGACTGTCAGTGCCTGGAGGGTCAGGGCTGTAACCTTCCTCACTGCATCTTCAACACCTTGTGCAGAGGTGGACAGAGGTGGCGCTCAGGAAGTGGCTGCTGAAGAAATAAATGAAGACAATGTACCTGGTAGGAATGTAAACTGGTGCAGCCACTGTGGAAAACAGTATGGAGGCTCCTCAGAAAACTAAAAATAGTACTACCACATGATCTAGCAATTCCACTCCTGATTTAGATTAAAGTTATACCCCAGGGGAATATAAGAAGGAAGGTCATGTGATTCCAACCCACCTGGGACCTCTCGATAGACGCTGAAAGGAGAAAAAGTCACGCTGATGTATTTGGTTCCTTCCCTCTTATCGCCCCACCTTTTTTTTTTTCATCCTTCTTCTTTTTTTTTTTTTTTTTACTGAAATGTAGTTGACATACAATATTATTAGTGTCAGGTTGCTACATAGTGATTTGACATTTGCATACCTTATGAAATGATCACAAGTCTAGTAACCATCTGTCCCCACACAAAGTTATTACAATATTATTGACCCTATTCCTTACACTGCATATTACATCCCTGTGGCTTATTTATTATGTAACTGAAGGTTTGTACCTCTCACCACCTTTCTTTTACAGGTGGACTTGTTCATTCAGCAGGTGTTTTGGGGGCCCCGCTGATACACAGCAGGGGTGGCAGCAGCAGGGAGGACAGGAGGTCAGCCGGGAGCTTGCGGGGAAGGACCCTGGAGCACTGACGGGCTGAGGCCACGGAGAGGAAACCACTGGCTTCTGCCCATAAATCTGTTCTTTGAAATAAGTTATTTCACATCATTGGTGCCATCTCCCTAGCAATTCTGTACAATAAAGTCCATATGTGAAAAAGTCTGCTGCCTGCAGTGAGCTGGTGGGCAAAACCACTTCCTTGAAGTTTCTCGGTCTTAAGAGAGATGTCTGTTAGGTCCATTACCTGACTGCAGAGGAGGCTGTCCTGGGGACCCCTGTGAAGTTACCGACACTTGCCCTCAAGGTCCTCTGCCTCTGCTTTTTATGCTCTTTCCCTCCTCTGTGTCGGTGTCCACCTGCTCACTCTCATTCATTCATTCAAAAAGTGTTTATTGAGCTTCTAACTACGGAAATGTTTTACTAGGTACTGGGTATGCAAAGATGAAAAAAATACTGTCACTTTCCTAGAGGAACTCATGGGCCGGTGAGGGAGCAGACATATGAATATAATTACAGTGCAATATACTAAGTGCCTGTAAGAGACACACAGGAGCACAGCTGCACTGGTGTCCTCCCTGCCCCTGCTCACCAGTCAGGGAGGAATCTGATCAACTAATTCATGCTGGGAAACAGAAGCCTGATGAAAACCAAATGCGTTACCCTTCCCAGGGGCATTTTTGCTAATCTCGTAGCAGCTTCGTTCTTAGCATGTTTATTAATCAGAACCAACGTAGTATGTCTGTTTAAATTATCCCACTTCTGGTACCAGAATTCCCCTAATTCAGGCTTTCATCACTTCACTCCTGTTCTGATTTCTAACAGCTCCCTGCCCCTGCCTCTTCACACCCCAAAGCCTTCTTCACAGCCTGTCAGATTAATTTGCCGACAGCACAGTTCTGATCGTAGCCCTTACATCTGCTGGTCAAGCAATTTAAGCTCTCGCCACCTCAATCTCCTCATTTATAGGATGGTTATAATGATGCCCTGCTGATTTCGTTAAATATCTGTGGTGAGGAAATGGGATAATGTATATGAAAAATCTTAATAATTGTAAGAGGCTGTTCACATGTGTTATTATTGTTCTCATTTTACTACCAGTTTAAAAGCCCTCAGTGGGAAACAGTCTCTCTGCAGCCTAGCCCTCCACGCTTGAGTTTCAGCTTATGTCCTCAAGCTCTTCTCCTCTCCTTTCCTATAAAATGGATGCTCCAGTCTTACAGGACCAGTGTAGTCAACATCCTCTGAGCACATCTGCTTAGAGCCTCACCTAGACCATTTCCCATGCTGCTATTCCACCTGGAATGCGCTCTCCTCCATCCAACTCCCTTCCTCCACTCTCATCCAAGCCTTACTTTCCTCTCTAGCTAGTTCAGTCCCATCGACACATGAATGGATAAAAAAGATGTGGCATACACACACACACACACACACACACACACAATGTAATATTACTTAGCCATTAAAAAGAATGAAATAATGCCATTTGCAGTGACATGGATGGACCTAGAAATTGTCATACTGAGTGAAGTTAAATACAATATGATATTGCTTATATGAGGAATCTAAAAAAAATGATACAAATGAACTTATTCACAAAACAGAAGCAGACTCACATAGAGAACAAACTTATGGTTACCGGGGCAGGGGTGGGGGACGGGTTGGGGGGAGGGATAGTTAGGGAGGTTGGGATTGACATGCACACACTGCTATGTTTAAATGTTTAAAATGGATAACCAACAAGGACCTACTGTATAGCACAGGGAACTCTGCTCAATGTTATTTAACAACCTAAATGGGAAAAGAATTTGAAAAAGAATAGCTACATGTATATGTATAACTGAATCACTTTACTGTACACCTGAAACTAATGCAACACTGTTAATCACCTATGCTCCAATATAAAATAAAAAGTTAAAAAAAATAAAAATAAAGGCCTCCTCAAACCACTCAGGCTCATGGCAATTCCTCCATCTCCTGAGCTCCTTCGTAGTAGCACACACCTGGCAGGTAGCACAGCCGCCTAATTGACAGATTAACATAACTTTTCACATGGTTACGAGTTGTTTCCTCCTCTAACCTAAACATCCCTTGTTATGGACTGAATTCTGTCCCACCCAATTCATATGTTGAGGCCCTAACCCTCAGTACCTCAGAATGTGAAGGTATTTGGAGAGAGGGTCTTTACAGAGGTAACTGAGTTAAAATGAGGTCATTAGGATGGGCCTTAGTCCAATATGACTGAAGTCTTTACAAGAAGAGGAGGTTAGGACCTAGACAGGCACAGAGGGAGGACCATGTGAGGACACAGGGAGAAGACAGCCATCTATAAGTTAAGGAGAGATGCTTCAGAAGAAACCAACCCTGCTGACACCTGAATCCTGGGCTTCTAGTTATCCAGAACTGTGAGAAAATCAATTCCTGTTGTTTCCATCACCCAGTCTGTGGTACTTTGTTACGGCAGCCCTAGCACACTAGTACTCCCATGAAGGAGCCCCTGAAGGGCAGCCACTTTTGCTTTTCTCCAAAGCTCAAATTAGGGAAATATTTGCCAAGTACCTTGTCATTTTCCTTTGACTCCATCTTTCCCTCTGTATCCTTGCACGTTGCATATCATGTATGTCCCAACCAGACTGTACATTCCGAAAGCTCGGGGCCATGTCTTTTATTGTACATACTCAGTAAGGCCCAATAAGGGACTTGGAGCACAGAGGTTTTGTAAGAAATGCCTGAAGGGGAAGCATGTTAAAAGTATTTCACCACTGGGCTGATACAGACTGCCCTCAAAGGAAGTTGATTGAGGACATTTGTTCTTTTTTCTAAAGGTTTTCTCTAGGAAACGAAATCTCTTGCCTTGAAACGCATCTGGCTGAGAGAGTCCAGAGCAATGACATTAACCGTAATTGACATTAAAGCATCTCCCTGGACCGCCGTTGATGGGGCTCCCAAGGTTTCAGGGCTCGTGTTGCAGGAAGCACTGACATTCAAGCTTGCCCATCGTCTGGAACACTGAACTCCTCTCCTCTCCCCAGGCACAGAGCAGCCTCCAGGGTTTGAGCAAATAAGAGCTTCAGCTATTTTCTCTTTATGGAGGAAGGCACAACTGAAAACTTTTATCTGATCTTTTTCTCTGAAGTTCCTTTTTTCTCCTGCCAGCTTTTCTCCTTTGAGTCCTATTGCCATGACCACATCTGTCCCCAGAGATTTACCTCTCCCGCTTAAAATTTTGGCCCAAGTGTGGAAAATAGAACATCTTCTCTCTTCATGTCCACTAATAAAGCGGAGGCAGGCAGGAACATTCAAAAGGAACTTTACTGTGAACTAACAGGGGAGTGAACATATGTGTTTATATGTAATACATACATGCAATAACATACGTGTACATATGAGCATAACAACATTTATGAAGTATTTGTTTTTAAACAATTGGCCCACTTAACATGCTCATAGGCACTATTCTTTCCACCTCTAGGCTGAGGAAATTCCTCTGTAATTCTTTGGCTTTTCTTCCTTTGGTTCTTTTCTTTTCCCTTTCAGAGAAGGTACTGGAATTAAACAGTTGTCATATACTGACCTGCTGGTCAAAAAGTGGGTCGCAGGAATTCCCTGGCGGTCCAGTGGTTACAACTCCACGCTTTCACTGCCGAGGGTCCGGGTTCCATCCCTGGTCGGGGAATTAAGATCCTGAAGGCCACGTGGTGTTGTAGTGGGTCGCAGGCCCACCCCAGATGAATGCGGAACCCTCCACTTCTCAGCTCTCATTCTCCACAGCAAGACAGGGGGCATGCAGAACCGCGCCCTCCCACCGCCTCCTGCATGCAGGTATTGTCAGGGATGACGTGATTGCCCCATCCTGACTTGACTTCTTTTTAAAAAATATTTTATTTATTTTTTATTTATTTATATTTGTCTGCGCGGGGTCTTAGTTGCGGCGTGTGGGCTCTTCGCTGCGGCGCGGGGGCTTCTCTATAGTTGTGGTGTGCAGGTTTTCTCTCTCTAGTTGTGGTGCGTGGGCTCCAGAGCATGTGGGCTCTATAGCTTGCAGCACGCAGGCTTTCTAGTTGAGGTGCACGGGCTTAGTTGCCCCGCAGCATGTGGGATCTTAGTTCCCCGACCAGGGAATCGAACCCCCGTCCTCTGCACTGGAAGGAGGATTCTTTACCATTGGACCACCAGGAGAGTCCCCCTGACTTGACTTCTATTTGTCAGTGAGAACCTAGCTTCTCTTTGTGATTGGAGCGTATCAGAAAACTTGAAGACACAAAACTAGCTCCTGATCCAAAAGCTCTGATTAAAGAGCCTGAGAACTTACAGGCATGTTGTTGGCTGGTGAGGCAGCCTTCCATGGAGGCCACACAGGCAGGAGCCTGTTCCGGGGTATTTACGGGCCCACAGTGGCAGGTTTGGAGGTCTTGTTCATTTGTGCTCTTCATTCAACCTGAGCCCCAAGAAGGTTTTTTTATCCTGGATTTTTATGTTAGACTGAAAAACACCATAGATCTCTTATCATGTCAGATATAATGAACTATAGCACAGCACATCAAATAAATAAGGTGACAATTTAGAATTAGGGGACGATCATTGGTTTGGAATTAGGAGGTCCAGGTTTGAGTCCTAGTTATATCATTAACTAATACAAGTGACCTTTCATCTCTCTGGGCCTCTAAGATGATAATTGCTTTGCTTTTCACTGAAATTATCACAACTCAGTGTGGAAACACTGACGGTCTCTCACTGATCAGAAGTTCTGATGGGCAGTTATATATGCCTTTGATGACTTTAATGGGAAATGAAATGTGTAGTTAATGTAATTTGGGGATCGAAAGTATTTCAAACTATGGGTCTCACTGGGAGAAAAAAAATACAACCTTGGCAGTTAAAAAAGTTGGGATTATTAGACTATACAGAAGTCCTTCTAACTCTGACAATCTAGAATTCTTGTCTGTATTGCCATTGTACAGGAAAAGTATGTGAAGCCTGGGCAAGCGCTGGAAGTGGGAAGAGCAAGGTGGTGAGAGACAAGAGAAGGTTGGGGAGGGAAAGAGTATTTACTTGATAACCACAGTTTGTGACTCAGCACATCTATTCTCTCCTTTAAGACAACCATCCTATGAGGAAAGGTATCATTACCCTATGGTGGAGAAACAGGCTCAGAGAGCTTTAGTGTTAGCATAGCCCTCAAGTGGTGGAGCTGGGATTTGACTTTGGCTCCAGGTCTGCTGGCCGTACTTGGAGATGAAACCTCTCAGGAAGTAATTAAGGTTAAGTGAGGTCATACAGGTAGGGCCCTGATCTGACACAGGCAGTGTCCTTATAGAAAAGGCACCAGAGCACTCACACCATCTCTCTCCCTCTCTCTCCCTCTCTATCCCTCTCCCTCCCTCCCTCTCCCTGTACCCATGGACCAAAGAAAGGCCATGAGGTCATAGTAAGGAGGTGCCACCTGCAAGCCAGGAAGAGAGCCCTCAGAAGCAACCAATTTGCTGGCACCTTGATCATGGATTTCCAGCCTCCAGAACTGCGAAAAAATATACGTCTGTTTCTTAAGCCACCCAGTCTGTGACATTTTGCTATCACATTAGCCTGAGTACACTAATACCAAAGAAACAGATCCTTCGGTCTCAGCCAAGCCTTCAGATGACTGTAGCCCCAACGTGACTGCAAACTCAGGATCCCAGGCCAGAACCACCTGGCCAAGCGTCTTCGGAATTCCTAACCCACAGAAACTGTGAAATAATAAATGCTTCTTGTCTTAAGCCACTTAACTGGAGGGCGGGATAATTTTGTATGCAGCAATAGACAACTGACGCAAAAGTGAGGGAGAGGGCCGTTGATGGCAAGGCAGTACCCGTAGGGCATTTTGCATAGACGGAGGAAGGAAGCATCATTTGTGAGACTTTACCTGTGGGACAGAGCCCAGCTATGCTTTGTCCCACAGGCAAAGTCTCAGACGATGCTTCCTCCTGTAGCTATGCAAAGCGGTGGAGAGATGTGGGAGAGAGATGGCCAGCTATGCACCACCCCACAAATCACATCTCCCAAATGATGCTTCCTTCCTCTCAGAAAGATTTGCTAAGCATCCCCAGCAGCAGTGCATACAGCTCCAGGGAAAATCTCCCCAAATGTCACTACTCGGACACTCTCTTTCCTGGACACTGTCTTTTATTTTGCTAACAAATTATTTTGGTTAATATTTCTATTGAATGCTGAAGCTTATGACCAAATTAATGTTTAAGAGTTTTAGGAGCAGATACACTGAGGGATACAGTTACAGTACTTCCAGGAGAACGTTGGAATCATGGATGGTAAATACCTGGGAACAAATTAACAGCTGGCTCTGTATTCCAAAATAAAATTCAGAGGAACTGGGAGAGGAGGTCACAGTGGCGGAATATTCTGAGAAGGTTTAGGACATCAGGCCTAACCTTAAATCATCCCAGTTCAGGAGAATCTGAGAATTTCAGAGCTAAAATATCTTAAAAATCACCCAAGATAAGCTCTCTATTTCACGATAAAGGAGAAATGAAGGCCCAGCAGCTGAGTCACTTGCCCAAGCGTACGTGATGTGCGTGTAAATGATGGAGCAGAGCCTGGAGCTCTGGCCTTTGGATTTTAGTGCAGGCTGTTCTGTCGCAGGGTTGGGAGGAGAGCGCCAAACCACTGCTTCTTCTAAGGGGGATCTTGACCACTTCCCTCCCTGCAGCCATTTCCTCATTAGATGATTTTTTTCCTGCTCCTTCCTGCGTGATCCCTTCTACACAACCCCCCCAGGTCTGCTCTCGCAGGTTTCCGCACATAGATCACTCAGCCTACCTGAAAGTGCCCTCTGCTGCTCTGCTAGAACTCTGATAGCCAGCAAGCCTTTGTCAGGTAGGAAGGTAGGGGGAAGGGAACGTGCCCCGGACGGCAGGGTGAGGGACTGGGGCTCCAATATCGATCGGCCACCAAAGATCGGCCCTGGAATCTTAGGCAAGTCACGTACTGCTTCTCAGCCTTGAAGTGCCCTTCCAATTATAGCCCGCCGCCCCATCAATCAGAGAGAGCCATCCTTTTTAATGAGCTAGCTAGCTCTCAGCGTGCCTACATAATGGAATGCTGCAGTCTCTATGAAATGCCTCTCTCCTGGAGAAGACTAAGAGAGAGAACAAAGGTGGAGAATTCAGACATTGTGGAAGCTGCAAGTGCCAGTCTCCTCTGCTAGGAATCAGCCTCGGGGAACCCAGGGACAGTGCTGCCTCAGCCTGCCTGCTTTGGACGGACCCGGGCACCTAGCTGGGCCTCATCGTCTCCCCCTTGAAAAGGCACTGCTCATTATTTTCTCATACGTGTTATGCCGTCGCGTATATGGTTCTAGTTTTGCAATAAATCACAAAACCAGTAGCGTAGTTGAATATTTCAGTCCCTAAAGTCAGAGTCAGTTCAACTCTAGTCCTCATGTTGTGCGGTATCAAACACACGGGCTTTGGAAATAGACAGACATGGATTCAAAATTGGCTTTACCACTTCCTGGCTGTTGGACTTGGGCAAGTTACTTCCCCTCTCTGAGCCCCATGCTGTTTCCTTCTACCACGTGTGGGGCTAGTAATCCACAGCCCACCAGGTGGTTGTGAGGGTCACACTAAGATCATCACATAAAGGTCTTCACAGTGTGGCACCAAGAAAATGCTCAGTGAGTTTTAGCTATGACTCTTGCTATTCTGTGCCTAATTCTCTGAGCTCCTTTATGTGCCAGGAATTATACTAATCACTGGGGATTCAAATAAAAAAGATAGTCGTTCCCTCAAGAAGTTCATGAAGTAGTTGCCTTGTGTGCCTGGTTCTAAGACATTTGGAAAATTGTGGAAAGCCCAAAGATCTGTCAAAGCATTAAAAAAATGAATGTGCTTAAATATGGATGAGTGTGTGTTATTTAAAAAAATGAATGTGCTTAAATATGGATGTGTGTGTTATTTAAAAAAATGAATACAACAGTGTCTGGAAAGCCCAGCAAAAACCCAGTCTCTCCAGGGAACCATTTAACCTCTATTTTGAATGAGAAGATAAGTATCAGGCTATGAACCTTCCAGAAAGTGCTCCTATCAGATTCCCCATGGGCCACTGTGCAAACAGAGCTGCGTGGCCCCCCATGGGGCGAGCCTGGGCAGGAGAGGAAGGTGCAGGGAGACACCAAGACCCAGTGGTGAGACGGGTGAATGGTGTCCCTGGTGTCTCCTTTGGGTCCCCACTCTGCAGGCAACAGATGATATGGGGATCACCTGAGTGTGTGTTGCATCTGGATGAGAACATGACAACGTGGAGCATGCTGGATGCTGAAACAGATGCTGAAAATCTGTGGGCTGCATCAATTTTCATTTACATTAGCTTCTCTACTGCTTCAATCTTGAGATAACTGTCTCAAGCATAACAGAATAGGCGCTGGTCAGCTGACATGACGAGGCAGTGAGGTAAGTGCTATCATGGTGGCAAGAGGCTGGGCTGTGCTGGGGGCACAAGGTAGGGGGTCACAGCATGCGGACCCCAGAGGACGGCTGGGATGCCTGCCCCGAGTCTCCGAGGAGGTGTGTCCATAATTCTCCGCAAATCCTCTGGATGAAGAATTGCTGCTCTAAAAAATTATTTTAAATTCCTAGCCCTAAAGGGAAAAAGTGAGGAATTCATCCATTTTTTGCTTAAATTTGCCACGTTTGTTTGTTATTAACACCTCCTGCCTAATGGTGATGATGGTGATTTTATAACAAGTTATTAAATGTTCTGAGAACCATAAAACAGACCCTGGTGATAAGAATTTATCTCAACGATCCAGGTATACCCTCTTGAACTTAATTTTTTTCCTGAGGAGGTAAATAAATACTGACATTTTAGGAAGGACAGTCCTTAGAAGCATGTTTTCCTGAGTGGCTTCTCTACGTGTTTTAATGATTTCCTAAATGCTGGCTCACATGAACACTGTTTATTCTAAGGAAAATCAGAAAGCAGATATGCAGCACCACAACCATTGGAAGAGGGGCTGAATCGTGCTGAATTAGTTGAGATGGTTTGGGTTAGAGACATGCCTCTGATGTGCTGATTTCCTCAGACACATAGAATGCGTGGGCCTGCTGTAGTTCTCTTGTTTAGAAACCTCCTCCCCTGTAAACATCTTAGGCATGGGCGCTTCAAAGAAGTTGACAAGGAACTTGCCCTCCTCCTACTCATTGATTGAAATGGGGAATTTGAGGTTTCCTTGGCTTTCCTGTGACAGCAATACTGAAAAGGAACAGGAAAGGCTGCTATTCATTCAAAGGTATGTATTGAGTGCAAACTTGGGGCCTAGCCCTGGGCTCTGCCTGATGGAATTTGCAAGAGAAGTAGTTGAAGAATTGGTCTCTAACTGCAAGTTACTTATATAATCTATTTGGGGAGGTAGGACTAAGGTAGATGGAGCGAAGAATTTGATCCATTAAATAGTTATGAAGTCCCTACCATGTGGTAAGCCCGTCACAGTCGGCCCATGAAAAGCTCTGTGGCTTCTTTTTCTTTTTTTTTTTTTCTTTTGCAGGATCTTAGCTCCCTGACCAGGGATCGAACCCGCACCCCCTGCAGTGGAAGCGCATCTTAACCTCTGGACCGCCAGGGAAGTCCCTGTGGTTCCTTTTCTTTAGATACAGAATGGCTGGGCCTCACCCCCAGAGCAGTGGTCCAAGAGTCATTTTCAGAGCAGCATCAGTCATCTGGGAACTTGTTACAAATGCAAATTCTTGGTCCCATCCCACAGTCTCCAGGGTAGGGCCCAGCCATCGACGTTTTAACAAGCCCTCCAGGTGCTTATGACACACACGCACATCTGAGAACCATCTGATTCAATAGGCTTGGTGTGGGATGGGGGCCTCTGGGCTCCTGAATATTTCCAAAGCTGCACAGAGATACTGATGTGAGGCCAGGATTGGGAACCACTGGGCTGGTGATATGAGAGACACAGGGATGCTGAGAGCACGGCCCCTGATGTGAAGGAGCTCACAGTTCAGTGGACGGTATTAAACTAGATGCTACTGGAGGCCACGGAACAGCTCCACCTTGGGTCGGGGGGAATTCCTGGAGGAGCTGGAGCTCACCCTGCACCTTAAAGTTGAACAGGATTCCAAAGAGCTGCAGGGGGACCTTTTAGAGGGACAGATGAGCAAAACGTCCAGAGGCAGGAAGGAGTGGGAAGGGCGGACAGCAACCTGCTCTTTATTCGGCCCTGAAGCAAGCATCCATTTATTCATTTTACAAACGTTTCCTGAATGTCTACTCTTACGGCTGATTATTTACGATCTCTAGCTCGCCAATTTCCAAACAGGATTTGAGGTGGTTTACAATGTTAAAACACATCTAACACAGGATCATAAATAAATGCAAATGGAACACAGTCCCATTAAAAGGAACTGGGAAACAGATCTTTCAGGCACTAGGATGTATTAATCGAGGGCTGGCTGGGAGCAAAGCCCTGTGAGAGGTGCTATGGGGTTTGCTGAGAGAGATGAAGGACCCCACCAGGGAAGATGAAAGTGCACATAAATGACCATATTTTAGCCAAGAGCTGTGGCACTTTCGAGATCATTCTGAGCTGGGGAAGTGGGTGTCCGTGCCTTGAAGGAGGGAGAGGATTTGGGTGCTGAGATTAGGGCCACAGTTGGAAGCGGGAAGGGGCATCAGTGGGAGGAAGAGAATCCACAAAGTCCCTGAGGCAAAGAAGTGCTGGAGAGAAAGAATAGGGTAAATCAATGGGAATCATGAGATTTCTCACACTAAAGAGGCTGAGGCTAAATTCGAGAAGGTCTTAACTGCAGCCGGAGAAATCTGTGTCCCGTGTCCTAGTTAGTGGGGAGTCGTGGAAGGCGTTTTAGAGGGGAGCAACCTGGGGGCACTTATGTAGGATGGAGTGGAAGTAGAATGTATAGGTGGGGAGACCACTGAGGAGGCTGGGTCTAACCTAGAGGAGGGAGGATGGCCTGAGCTGGGGGTGGCAGCAGCAAGAGAAAGGCAGGTCGTTGAAAGAGAGGCTTTGGAGTTATAATGGACAGCTCGCTACTCCTGGGACTTGCAGTACCAGCATCACCAGGGAGCTTGTTAGAAATGCAACCTTAGGCCCCTCGCCCAACCTCTACTGAGTCAGAATCTGCATTTTAACAAGAGCCCCAGGTGATCTGTATGCACAGCAATATTAGAGAAGCAAGGGTTACCAGGACCAGGCAAGTTTCTTAATGCAGGGAGTAGGTAGGGGAAGGAGAAGATTCGAAGATACCGTCAGATTTTTTTTCCTTTTTTTTTTTTTTGCGGTACGCGGGCCTCTCACTGTTGTGGCCTCTCCCGTTGCGGAGCACAGGCTCCGGACGCGCAGGCGCAGCGGCCATGGCTCACGGGCCCAGCCGCTCCGCGGCATGTGGGATCTTCCAGAACCGGGGCACGAACCCGTGTCCCCTGCATCGGCAGGCGGACTCTCAACCACTGCGCCACCAGGGAAGCCCCATCAGATGTTTTGAGGACTGGACCATAAGGGGTTGGGGGTCGAGTCAGAGTAAGTTTGACTTGAGGCTGAGAGGACCAGACTACTGACCAGCTTGTGGGTTCAAGGGCCTGTAGCTGGAGGCATGTGTCGGGAGCCAGAGTACTTGCTTAATTTGTTTACTCCAAATCATTGCATGGTGGAGCCACTTGAATCATATTTTGTAAAATTTTCTCTGTAAAATGGAGAAATAACAATATCGTCCAGCTTCTATAAATTATGTAGGGCAAGATCCACGTTAATTCGCCAAATGTTTGCTAACAACAATAAGAGTGATGATAATAACAACAACATATACTACCATTTATTAAGTGCTTGCTCTGTTCCAGGGAAAATACTAAATCATTTACTACTACGCAGATCAACAGTAATATGCCTACCAAATGTTGCCCTTGATTGTTATAGATTTTTACCTCCTTTGCGCCATATATCTATTTATTTATTCATCTGTCTCCCCCATTCAACTCTTCTTAGCTTTTCTAGTACTTAATATAGCGCCTTACAGTGAACTCACTGGGGTTTTTTAATGAATGAAAAACCAGTCGAGTGAGACTAGCTATGTGTACGATGCTTTAAACACCTTGATGTTTAGTCACACATTACACTGCACTTGATAACGCATCTGCCTCATATAGGAAGAGACAAACTTAGTCATTCTCCTGTTCCCAGTATTGAACCACTGTCAGGCACATAGCAAGTACCCGATAAACCTGGATGAATGAATGAATTTGTAGTTTGCACTAAAAGTTTTTTAACATGTGACAACAAACCCCTAAAGTTAATAAAAACAGGACCTCAGAATCCTCGGATTTGAAACTAACCAAAGAATGTTGTAACATAACCAAGTAGGTTTTCATTTAGCCAAGGAAGAAAGGATGTCATCAGAGAAAGGTCATGATCTTTACAAAATTCTAGAAAAATGAACCAGAAAAATGAGATTGTGACAGTGTCATTCCACACTGTGCAGGGGACAGACTGTTCTGATAAAAACAGACACCTCTTCAGACTGGAGACAGTGTCTCAGCTCCTTCAGCCTGATGGAAGGATCCTCGTATCCACTGCAGCAACTTCTGGTCTGTCCTCTGGCCTCCTGAGCACGTGTAACTCCCACCCCCCCTATGGGAGTGTCCTGAACAAGTAACTAACCTTCAGCTGCTGAAAAGGCCTGACAGAGTAGAAAGAAGTTGGAATCCCAGCTCCATCACAGGCTAAGTCTGAAACCTTGAGCAATTTACTTGGCCTCTATGAGACTTAGTTTCTTCATCTGTAAAACAGATTGAAACTGACCTCTCAAGATAATGAACATTAAAAAATAAATTAGTGTATGTAAAGCGCCCAACCCAGTATCTGGTACCTAGGACAATAATATCAATGCTCCTGTCCATCCCCTGCCTCTGCCCATCCCTCACCCCCGCTCCCCCCATATCCCTATCATGGTGAACAAGGACATTATTACTATTTTGCATTCCTACACATGCACGCAGGCCCGTGGTGACCACCTCAAAGTACTGTTTTCCTGTGGCCTCAGCCCCCAGTTAGCCTTCCCCTTTTATCACCATTACTTGGAGTTTCCCGTCTTGCTAGCAATTCACCCAGCTGGCTTTGAGGACAGTGTCCTTTTTACCCAACCCTGACTCCACAGGACTGTTTCTAAACACACCTCTTAATCTTTCATCATCATAGGCACCAAGAGAGCGCAGGGTCTACCTAGGACCCATGTAATCTAGTGCCGTCCCCGAAGCCGATGCCACGGAAATCACAGTAATAGCAACCACAGCTCACTGTCCAGACTGAGCTGTGGATGCTGTCAAGCCGTCTTTCCCTTTCCCAAGCTTCGTTAAAGGTGTGCTACTTCCAGTAAAAGGGTCTTGAATTACATTTAAGGGAAAAATCAAAGAAAACTTCAAGGGACACAGGGACTGGATTCCCTGCCACAAAACCACACGGGCTTGTCCTGCATTAAAACTCGTGTGGCCACGCTCCTTCGATCCCTTCCACCGTCCAACCTCCCTTCGGCACTGGCCTGCTCTTACATCTTAGGCCTGAAGAAGGAACAGCAGAGCACGGGTTCTGGGAAACGTGTAGCATGTGGAGGTAGGGAGGTGTTTTTAGTGACCCCCAGCCTCCCCACGGCCAGGTGCCTCTCCTCCAGCTTCATCATTTTCGCCCAAGCCCAGGGCTACATTCGCTTCAGAGGGATTGACTATAAATGGTCATCAGGGGGAAGCGGCCGGTATGCCAAGAGCTACAAGCCTGACAGAACTTGTGTATCAGCCTGACAGCTTCAATAGCCCAGAGTCTACATGGAATCCCAAACAGCCCTTGTTTCTTCCTCCCCAGCCACAGGCCTCCTGCCTGCCTCCCTGGCTTTATTTAAACAAGATGAGAGCAGGCTGTGTCTGGACCAGGAGACCAGGGACCTTCCCCCAGCACCAGAGGGCAGGTCAGCGAGTCAGGGCTCAGACTTTAAGGCGAACTGCTCTCCTGCCTTTAGGTCCTCTGACTCGTATAAACTGGAGACCATAGGAACTCCATCATCTCAGAATCAAAGGTGAGGCATGTCCATAACCAGTGCCGATGGCTGGGGTCTGCGTGTGGTAACAATTACGGCGCCGGGCTCGGGGCGGGGTGGGGCGGGGCTGTGGTGATGCCTGTCCAGTGCTCAGCACGGCACATATGGTATACAGTAAGTAGTCAGTAAGTGAGAGCTCTTACTATCAATAATCAATAATCTTATAGATCATCCTACAAAGACATATTGTTATTCATTATTACCCTTTTTTCTTTTTTTTCTCTTTTGTTTTTTGGCAGCTGAGGAAACAGACCCTCAGAGACGTTCAATAACTTATTCCTGGTTTCATCGCATTCAGGTCAGGGTGTAAAGCCAGACATGGTACTGTAGCCTCTGTTCTGTGTCACTTCTCACCGTGGGGACAAGACGACCACGTATTATACTCCAGCTCTGAAGAAGTCACCTCCTCACTCTGGGCTTGACGTATGAGTTGAAATTAATGACCCCTAAGGATCCTTCCCGTGTTACCTGCTGTGACTTCAAGTTGAAGATCTCAGGGGCAGGGGAACTCCTCCCTAGCTGAGAAGTCTGTCTCCTTCCCCATCCAAGAGAGGCTGCAGTGATGGGAAGGGTGACTGCGGTCCATGAGAAGCAGATGCAGAGCCTGGGCTCTTTTAGGCCCAAGGAAGAAAGATGGAGAGAAAACTAGGGTGAAGGATGCTTCAGAAAGCAGGATGCTTGTTCTTAGCCTCACTGAGGGACACCAGGTCAGCAAAGGAAGTGGGACTGGAGAAACCTTGTCCAAAGAATCTGAGTTAAAAATGCTGTCAGAGGTTGGAAATCTGCCACCATAATTTCCTCCTTCCACTTCATCCACTGCCCTCTTCTAGTCCTCTAAGGGATACACGTGTTTTCTTTGCAGAGCAAGCTGTAGAGGGAGAGTCATGTATCTGGCCAGGGCAGAGCTGTGACACCACATCCCACAGCTGGGGCCAGCAAACACCGAGGCACAGCCACCCACACCGGGCTCTCCCATACATATCGGGATTCCACTGGCTTCATTTCATGGCTTTTCTCTGCAAGCCCTTCTTTCCTTCCAGACTTGGAAACAATTGAGGTAGTTGGGCTAGTTACTTTGGAATGAGACGGGGCTGTTTTGGGGACTCTGCGAACCTCCGGAGCTGCTGTCTCTCTGCCATTCCGATTGCCCTTCCGCACCCCTGGGTGGGTGAAGGGCAGCTGATCAGCTGTCCCTGCCCAGTAGTCAGTACCCTTCCCAACTCCATCCTTTTCCTGTCAAAATTCACCTCCTCCAAGAAGCTCTGAGGTTGGATGGAGCCAGACTTCCTTCCTGCCCTGCCCCCTCCTGGGAATTTACAGGCTTCACACACTGCTGATTACCTTCTCATTTACATCTCCCTGCAGCTGGTACTATGTCTCAGGTTTCTACTTTTTGATTTTCCTTCTCTGTTTTGTATATTCCATTAGACTGGGGGCTGTTTAAGCACAAAAAGCCCAGAGTGTCCTTACTCCCTCAGCTCTGCATTTTACAGCACCAAGTCAGGGCTCTGCCCGGGGCTGTGCTGCATCCATGCTGTGGGTTCACTTTGCCTTCTAGTGTCCAGGATCCGGGCTGTGAGACGGACAGCAGGGAAACCCCTGGTCTTCAGAGACCTTGGACCACCACAAGGGGGGGTGGGGCAGAACAGAGCTGGTCTCCCAAAGGGCCAAGTGTCTATTTTTACACCCCGATAATGAGCTGTTGGGCCCCTGGGCCAGGGAATAGCCGCACAACACTGGGCTCCCCGGAGGCGACTGGGCTCAGAAAGCCCAGGAGGAGGTGCAAAGGGGGAGAGATGTTACTTTGGCTGTGAGGGCCTCTGGGACTCCTGGGTGAATCCACAGGCCTCATATATATTTATGTGAACTTAAGATGCTAATGAGTGGTGTGGAGCCAAGAGCCCTGCTGGGCTCTGTGAGCAACTGGCTTCACTCCTAGCAGTCTTCTTTGTCTGCGGGCCTTTAGGTTCAAATTGCAGATCTGGGTTTGGAAGTACAGCTGACATGGAAACCTGCCCGGGGCTTAGAGCAGAATCACAGCGGGCTGGGGAGAAGCGGGGAGCCTCCCACCCAGCTTCTTCGGACAATTCGCTGAAGCCTGGGTCTGGCTGAAGTCCCCTTGTCCACCTTGCAATCACAACCCCTCTTACACAGGGAGGTTTCTACCCTCTTCTGAAGGCATCTCCTTACCCCAAACATTCATCTATTCCAGTGATGGCAAACTGTGCAACTTTTTTAGCTAACTTAAATCTGTTTGGCTGCAGTGGAATGAAGGTCAGTTCACCACCATATTACACAGATGACCTCCTTGGCTTTAGAACCCCCTGCTGCCTCCTCTGGTCCAGCTCAGTCACCGGTTTTCTTACCTATCCATCCCTGGACTCTGTGCCAGTCACCGGGCACACCAAGATGAATGAGTCTCAGAATTGACCCTCACAATCATATGGTCTTACGTAGGGAGGAAGTTGAGGGGGAGCAGGATATATTAAAATACATTTATTATGATAAATTATATTTGCTAACACAGAGCTATAGGCAAAGTCTTTGGGGACAGAGCCAATAGCAACCAGCTCTGCTTGGGACTGATGGGTAAGATTTCATAGAGGGGCTCACCTCTGAGCTTGGCCTTCGTGGCAAGTAAGACTTTCCCAGGTGGAGAAGGAAGGAAAAGGGTGTTCTAAGCAGAGGGAAGACCATGCATGAGGCCAGAAGATCTGAGAGTCTGGTCTGTGTGGTTGAACAGCTAATCACACAAAGGAGTTTGAACCCTGCCTTCTAGTCTAAAGGCAACAGGTAGTCAGAGTCTGTATTAGACCAACGGTATTAAACCTGATCAGCTTGGAGTCACAGAAGACGACCCTGGAGACAGTACAGGCTGGGCTGGGAAGCGGGTAGGATGGGAGGGAGGGGTGGCGGTTGGGAGGCTGCCGTACTTATTCAAGCAAAAGAGAAAGCCACTTAAGGACAGCACTTAGAGATTTCAGCAATTCTAAAAATAACATTAAAAAAAATAGAAGTTATGTGTACTTATTATACAAAAATTGGAAAACAGGGACAAAAATAACACAGAAAATAACAAACACCTGTAAAATTTCCTTCCAGTCTTTTTTCTATGCATATATACATACACACACACACACACACACACACACACACACACACAGAGTACAGATTTTACTATACACAGAGTTCTGAGGTCTTTTTATTGCTTTTTATATCATGAACATTCATACAAGTCATGAAAGTTCTTTGTTACCTGTTTCACTAACAGCATTATATTCAATTGTATGGATTCATGAATTGTAATTTACTTAGTCATTTTCCTATTCTGGGACATTTAGTTTGTGCCAGTGTTTTTACTGCAGTAAACATTTTAATACATAAATTTTTGCACATTCTATTCAATTATCTCTTTAGCATAGGTTCCTAACAATGGAAGTATTGGTCCAAGGCTATGAATGGCTTTAAAATTCCTGAAGCAGACTTTTAAACTGCTCTTTAAAATGGTTTGTGTTATTAGCACCCCACTAATTATGCATAAGCATTGCACCCTTGGGTGCAGACCAGGAGTTCACTCCCTCTTTATCATTTCCTCAAAGTCCACACTCTTTTTCCCAGACTTCCCCAGCAGAGTGATCAGTCAGAGCAGATATGGTGTTTGCTTTAACCTCTTAAAAAGAGCTCATTTCTGAGGTGGGACTAGGCTCATCCCAGAGCAAGGGGAGTGTCACTCATGCTGGGAAGATCAGAACTGGCATTAGAGCATGAGCAATCGTCTGTGACCCAGGATTGCTTTTCCTGTGGCTGGAGCCACCGCCAAGCCTGGATTTCTGGGACAGTCCCTGGGTTTGTCCATTAATTCTTAAAGTATACTCATGCTGGTCAGAGCACAAAATTGCTTCTGTTTGTAAAGCACAGTCTGACATGAATGTCTTCGTGGACACATGTAGAAGTGGGCTGACATGTCTGTTTGCACATGCCAGGTGGAAGTCTGTGCCTAATAGCCACCAGGGATGATTGCACAGTACCTGGCTCATTGCAAACATTTCAGTGCCTATGGTCTCATCTTGGTGTGGTTAGGGAAAAGAGCACAGGTTTCACAATAAGATACCTACCGGGCTGTGACTTTGGCCAAGTTTATGAATCTCTAAGATCCTTACCTTCCTCCTTTGTGAGATGGGAATGCGTATCCTCATTCTGCAGATAAGGAAACTGAGGCTCAGGGGTAAGTGACTTACCTAAGGTCACAGAGCTGATAGAAAATGGAGCTATCACTATCCAGGGCTATCCCCAGCTCCCACCAGATTTTAAAAATTCCAGCCCTATGAGTCTAAACTTCCATGACATGGAGGCTAGGACTCGCCCTTCAGATTAAGTTCTTCTTACACTTACTTAAATGTCCTTTCTACTACATTATGCTTCCTCATGTTTCCCTCCAAATCTAGTTCTTCGGGAATAAGAAGTAGCTTGAAAATTTTTTGTTGCGTTCTATCTATAATAGGAAGTTCCAACTGTGTCTTTCTTTCTTATTGGGAAGCAAGATGGTTAAGGGGAAGGGATGAAACAAGCAAAGATCGTCTGGACTTAAACCACTTTCTATCCTGAATCTGGCTCCCTTTCCATCTGGATATTAAAGCACTGTCTCCGGAAATGTAATATTTCACATCTAGGTCTGACACTGGGTCTCCTTGAGCTGATTTGTTAAGCACTGGAAAAATAAATAACAGTGCCTCCCACTTGCTTCCTCCTTTTGAAGATGTGTCTGGTCTCCGGGGAGACTTAGCAATGGATGACCTTGCTGGCCTGCCCATCTTCTGAAGAAGGCCCTTAAGTCTAGAGGCAGCATCTTAAGGGCCTTTGTATTCTCTATTTCAGGCCTCCATGAATTTCCTTAATCCAGAAATTAGGAAACACTTAGGAATTTTTTTTTACATGGTTGTTTAAGGGTTATTTAATTCATACCCTGTTACTCAACCTAGCATTTTTTCCCTTGGCTTAAGCCATCTGGTTTGTATTCATTGTGAAACATGATAGCGGGATATTAAGTTTTTCAAAGTACAGGCAAGGAAAGGGGAAAAAGGCTCTGTCTTGCAAAAGTGGTAGCTTTTCCTTCATCTCTCATGACCCAAAAATGTAGTTGGAAGCATTTTATCTTTGGCTGGATTGTGATTTACTTGGGTCATTGCATTCGTAGATAAAAGCTGCAAGCTTGAGAGTCTCCGTTGCAACTGGGAACAGAACTTGCTGGGTCCCACATCTCAAAGAAAACTTTAGAGGAAGATCTTTGTCATCTGGATCCCGCATCAAGCACTCACCCTGAAGGGTCACGTCCTGGCCTCTGCATCAGGTGGAAACTTTAAGGTTCATGTGAGTTTGATTCCTAGGGCTGTGAGTTACCTCTAAAAATTCTCTCAGCTAGTGATTCCCTAACTCTCGGGTATAAACTGGTGCCATTGGTCCATGATGAAATTTTCATGGTTTCACAGGGAAGGAAAAATGTAGATGATATAATATGTATGGAGTAAGATGATAAAAGTAAAATATTTAGAATGGCGCCTCGCATACTGTTAGCACTCAGTAAATGTTAGCTGAGACAGACAGCTGTCTGTGTACGGTTGTCAACTGCCTTTTTGTTTCTATTATTGTTTTTGTTGCTGAAATGTCATTTCTTTTTAGGAATAATTGTAACAGGATGGTAGTTTACATTTTTGTCTAACGTCCATAGTCAGCAATATTTAAAAAGTGGGCACCTGATTTCGTATCCAAATTTATTTTTGAACTTTCACTGGTCTCTGAAATCTAAAAGTCTGAGAAACGGTAATCTAGGCGCACCTATACTTCGAATCAAATTTTGTCTAAAACATGAATGGATTCCTTTCCCAGTGACCTAAGGCATCTAATCACTTGGGCCTTGCCCCGTCTGTCCACAAGGAATGGCTGTCTCTGGACGGGGAATTGGACTGGCAGCCCACAGGTACCAGGACGCTGTAGACTTCTTTCCAAATGGGACCCTAGTTGCTGAATCCCTCACCCCGCCTTGCTCAGAACTACTCTCTCCCGCTTCAACCACCTGCCTTCCCCTGGCTCATCAGTACCAGCTGGAAGCACTGGAGGCGGGAGCCACATCTCCCTCGGCGACGGCCTCACCAGCAGCGGCAGGCTGACCAGTTATCAGCAGCCCGTTTCCTTCTGTGAGCCAAGCCTAGCAAGCTAAGCCTCACCTTTGCTGAGAATTAACCGTGTGTGCAAAGATGGTGGATGCATCTTTCTGGCTCTATTTATGTCACCCAAGTGAGAATCACATTTCGTGTGCAAAGGTGCATGCATCTTTCTGGCTCTATTTATACCACCCGAGTGAGAGTCACATTTTGGGTGTAATATACCACTACTCCATGTGTGACATCTGATGTGCGAGACACTGGGATAATGCTAGGCTCAGCTCTGAGTCCTGCCTAAGCAAAGCGACACGGCTCTTCCCTGAGGTTTAGGACAAGGTGGGTCATTCATTCATTTGTTCAACGAGTACCATGTGTACTATGTGTTAGACACTGCAGGGGATGCAAAGATGGATCAAACCAGGATCATGCCTGAGAAAGCGTACAGTCCAGAAAGTGAATAATTATATTTCTAAGGGTAGAAGGTGATTGGTGACATAATGATAGTTTTGGGAGTTTAGAGCAGACAAAGATTACTTCAACTGAGGGAAATGAGGACGGTCTTAGAGTGAAGGGGGTATGTAGGCCATTGAGCTATCCCAGAGCAAGCCTCTGTCTTTGCATTCAGAGTCCTTCCCTGGAAGGACTTAGGGTGTCTTTGCTCCCTTTAATGCAGTGTGTATTTGGGGACAGGGTTTCAGGAGGCAAGGGTGAGGTAAGAGGGGCAGCAGGGAGATAGGAATTGGACATTGACCCGGTGCCTCCTATCTCCTGGAGACTCGGATGGGCCATCTCATCCTTACTGAATCCAGAACCCTGAAAAGACGGGCCCCTGAACTGGAGGAACAGCCCCATTGGGTTCCATCTTACTTAATTTTTCAACCCCAAGAACCTGATAGTTAACTTATTCCTGAAAGGTTCACGGGAATCCAGAGAAGCCAAACAGGGCTGGAGATGTGGGCTCTGGCCTCAAGGTCAAAATAAGTCAGAAAACTGCAAAGTAGTATGAACATCTAGAAGCAAAGGGAGCTGGAGGGTCCTGCAGATCTGGACTACCGCTGACCTCAGGTCTAAACCTTCCACAAGGCTTTCCAGGGATTGGAGGTGGTTTGCGTTCTTCCTGGGTCCTTATACTAGACCCTCCATGAAGATCAGAACCCCCCAAATTCATAAGTAGGCATGCCATCCTTTTGGATTTATGACATATATTTAAAATATCTTGATGGTGGTGATGGTTTCATGGGTGTATATATATATATGCCAAAACCTAACAAATTATATACCTTAAATATATGCAGTTTATTGTACATCTCAATAAAGCTGTTGGGTTTTTTTTTTGAAGTACTTAGCATTGCTGTGAAATAACCTTCTCAATAACAAAGCCCTCAATAACTCTCACCCTGCACAGATTCGGCTCCCCTGAAGGCCCAATTTAGTACATGGTTATTCTGTAAGGGAGGCCATGCCTGCCAACACAATAAAGATAGCTATGATGGGAGAATGTCCAAGTTTGCATCATTTCTCACCCGAATCCCACTGTCCTCATTCCATCCCTTCACCCAGCATTCTTCTCATTTTCACAGCCTATGAGGCCCAGGCTCAAATCCTCGCTTTCTGTCACTTATTAATTAAGTGACATTGGACAAATTACTTTTCTGAGTTTCAGCACTTTGCTCATCTACAAAATGGAGATGTCTTAAGGTTCTTGTGGAGATAGATTCAGTCTACATACTGGGTCCCTGGCTCATAGCATGGCTTCAGTTAATGATGGTTGTAATAACTGCGGAGAAAGGTTAAAGGAAACAGGAGTGTTTAGTTTGTAAAAGGAGAGAGCAGGATAGGAGACAAACATGAAAGAACGTTCTTCAACTATTTATAAGGAGGATGGGCAGCTATGATGCAGTAGAAATGACATCGGTCGTCTGTCTTGAGGCGAGTCACTGAATCCCTCCCTCAGTGTCCATATGTCAAAGGGGGATTGATCACTACATACTTCAGGGTGTGCTTGTAGTATTACATGAGGTGACGTGTATATGAAAATGTCTAGCACAGTACCCATCACAGAGAAATGCTCTTAAAACATCACTTTACAAATTGGAGGGCCCTTTACTTGTAAGATTATGGCAGTCCTAATCTTTGTAGCCTTGGGAGGTGGCAGTTTCAAGCATCTCCAACTGAGAGCAGAAAGTCCCTCCCAGGGTAAGAGCTGTCCTGGAGCGGATGGGGCTCTGCAGTTTCTGAGTACCCTGCGGTGTGTTCCACTGGAGGATGGACAGTCATCTTCCAGAGGGACTTCTGCTGGGTGGGAGGGGGAATAGACCAATGTGTAAAAGTGTTCATAAATTGAATCTTCTGTGTCAGGAAGGCAGGAACTGGGAAGGCTGGGGAAGGGTGGAGGCGGCTCAAATGAGCTGATGCTCCCTGTAATAAATACTATTGACATATGCGCAAACCTTAGAGCAGCCAGCGGGAGCTTGGTAAACTGGAGATAATGGCACGTTCTGTCCTGGGCATGACAGTTTTTGTTTTGAGAGACATGAATGGTTCCCCAGAATTTCCAGACCTCCTCCAAGCACACACACTCAGCCGCCAAGGTGTGTGATCTCCGCGTACCCCCTCCCATGCCCTCTGCCTCGGGGACGGAAAGAAGCCCAGCAGCAACCAGGTATCCTGGTCATGATGAATAGGGGGCACAGGCCAGCATCTTGGGCCCCTTTGCAATCTCTAATTCAGGTGGCTGTATTCCTGCAAACGGTCTTTGAAGATGTGTACATGCTTTAAAATCCTTGGGGTTGCTGAGCCATTGAAAGAGCTTTAGGCTAGGAGCCAGGACACCAGGCTGGCCATGAACTAGCTGCATGATCTAAGGAAAGCCACCTGGCCTGTCTGAGGTCAGTTTCTCTCCCTCCGTCTCTCCCTTCCCTCCTGAGAGGTATTTTCCATGGACCAGCAGCCATAGCTGGAAACTTGTTGGAAACACGGAATCTCAGGCTCCACCCCAGACCTACTAAATCAGATCTCGCATTTTAAGAAGGTCCCCAGCTGATTCATAAGCACCTTAAAGTCTGAGAAGCGCTGGCTTAGGTGACCTGAATAGCACATGAACTTACGGCACCAGCTCTGCAGTCAGACTGCCTGGGTTCAAACCCAGACTTCACAGCTCACTAGCTGTGTAACTTTGGCAAGGACTTCACCTCCTCTGTAAAAGGGGATCCTAATAGTATCTACATGGTAGAGTTGTTATGAGGATTAAATGAGATAACATATACAAAGAGCTCTGCACAGAGAAGGGCTCGTTAAATAACTTTTTGCACTTATAAAATGTCTCGGTTGCTATGCACACCACAGAGAAAAAAGGCACATGTTTATTTATCGTCTCTTTACTGAGTACCTATCTCTGTGTCAAGCACTGTGGGGATACAGAAGTCAGTGATACAAAGTCCAGACTCTCGTAGAAAGAGACAAGAGACAAGTGCATGAGCAGAGGTAAGAAGAAGACTTCAGACCGTGATAAATGTTAGGGGGAAAATAGAGCAGGGTAATGTGAGGTGATCAGGCCAAGGCTCTGGTTAGAGGGGAGGCTGAGTGGAGCTCAGGGAGGGTCTCACGGAGGAAATATTTGCACTGAAACCTGTAAGGTAAGAGCCAGCCTTGCAAAGGCCAGGAAGAGAGCGCTCCAGGCGAGGGACAGATGTGCAAAAGCCCTGGGATGCGAGCATTTTCAGAGGCAGAGGCCTGGGCAGGTCAGGCTGTATGTGGGTCTATTCTAGTGCCAGGGAAAGCACGGGGGGCAGAGCCAGGGAGCTGGGGGAGCAGGGAGACCTGGTGGGGGCACAGGTGAAGCATCAGCTCACAATGCCTGCACGGGGAGGATGGCGACGGATCGTCGGGGTCTGAAGCCTCCCGCTAAGGAGTGCAGCTGAGTCCTCCTGCTGCAGAGTGGGAAGGACCTAGAAATTCTCCCCTCCGATCTCTCCTGGTTCACGGTGACAACTGAGACCCAGAGAGGGAGTTGCCCAAGGTCCTTCTCCACACTGCCTGAGGTAGGTCCCCAAACTGGCCTGTAAACTATGACTGTGTGTTATTTCCAGAGTGAGGCTGAATAACTGTTTCACAACTACTCCCCACCCACCGCCGTGTCCTCCCTGCCCCCTCTATGCCCCCAGCTGCGCGTCTCCAGGCTCCTGACCCCTCACCCACCCCCTGACACAATATCTTCATCTCACGTGACACGTACTCTTGCTCCACTGTTTGCTGAAGCTCTTACACCTTAATGACTCTCCTTTTCCAAATCCCGCACTTCACTTCCTGTCTGTACCAAACATTCTGGTCTTTAACTACATTCCGTCTGACATCGTTCACCATTTCCTTTTTCCTCTGTCAGTCTGGTCCCCTGATAGGACTTGGATGAGCAAGTATCCAGCACACCACACAGGAGTTGCTTCACAATGGAAATCTGTATCTTCTGATAAAATCCACCCACAGCCAAGCCCTTGGAGCTCCCAGGGAAAACAACATGCACAGTCGAAACTGTTACAAAACCAACCTAGGTCAGAGGCATCTCTCCCTATTATGAGAAAAGCGATGGTTTGATTTCTCGGTGTCAGGGTGGGATTAAAATCACAGCAGAGGGCTTCCCTGGTGACGCAGTGGTTGAGAGCCCGCCTGCCGATGCAGGGGACGCGGGTTCGTGCCCCGGTCCGGGACGATCCCACGTGCCGCGGAGCGGCTGGGCCCGTGAGCCATGGCTGCTGAGCCTGCGTGTTCGGAGCCTGTGCTCCGCAACGGGAGAGGCCACAACAGTGAGAGGCCCGTGTACCGCAAAAAAAAAAAAAAATCACAGCAGAAATCGGCTTTGTCTGAAACGGCTCTAACTGAGCAGATGAACACATCCATCTCCAGGCCTGCCTGTCATCCCGGCCCTTGAGCTGCCCTTCTTTCAGAGCCCCTACTGAGCACGTGACTTAGAACAGAGAGAAAGCGGACCAATGTGGGTTATGCTTCATTTAGTATGAGGCTGCTCCGCCACCCCAGCCTTACAAATGTCTTTTCCTACCTTGCCTGGTACCTGTGGTTTTCACATGTGACAGTCAGGTTTGAGAGCAAAGAAACTAACAGAAGACGACACACCACCACCATCACTCAAAGGACGGAACACCTGCTTTGACCCAGGTTTACTCTAAGATAAGCCAAGGCCTAGAGGAGCCCGTGAAGCGTGTGAGGAGTTGGCCAACCACCTCCTCGCTGGAGCACACGTTCAGTGATAACTTCTATTTACGTCCCAGTGAAGTGCTCGCCATGGGGAAGGAAGGGCCAGGTAGCCGCTGCCGGCTTGCTTGCAAAGCTAGGTTAGGATCCTGCGACGAGGAGCCAGGCGTTGCACAGGAAACCCTGTAGGTGTGGAGCGCTGCTTGAATAGCCTACTATTCCTTCCATAACTAACTCGGAGAGTCTGCTCTTCGGCGAGCATGGCTCAATTAGGTGCTTTGCCCTCTGTGCTCTCATTTCCCGTGTCTCCAGGCCCCAGGGGCATAGGCCGCTGCTGGCCCCAGGCAGACCCTGGGTAATTTGCTGTCGGCCACTGCCCGCTCCAGCCTCGCCCCAGTAAAAGGAAAGGAGAATCCAGGAAACTTCAGAACCTTTATAACGTCATCATTCCAAGGACAGACAGAAAAGCTTAACCACGCATCACTCATGCCCACACAGCACCAAGACACCCTCCAGCCTTCTCACCCCCATGTGCTCAAGTCTGGGACCTTCAACTCTTTTCCTCTCAGCCTATAAGCCTAAGTCTTGAGTGTCAATGGACATCACCTGAGGTTACAGCAGGTGATGGTCCCAGGTCAGGGAACTCAGGTGCACATCTTCCATTTCCCCAACTCCTGCCAAAGGTGCCCGAGGTCCTGCTCTGGAGCTTCTCAGATGTTTCTTATGTTCTGCAGGGAGCTTGCAGATCCTGGTTCAGTGGGTCTGGGTGGGACCCGAGATGCTACATTTCTAGCAAGCTCCCTGTGCTACCCCTGCCGCTCATCTGAGGATCACACTTAGAGTGGTCTACTACTTGGGTGACCAACCAGATGGTTTTCTCAGGACTGTCCTTGTTTTATCATTGAAAATCCTGTGTTCCACGTCCTGAGAAACCTCCCAGTCCTGGGCAGATCAGAACGGTTGATCACTCGAGACAAATCTCAAGCCTTCCCAGAGTTGAAGGCAGCCATATCTGGCGACAAAGCTTATGCATTGCCCCCTCCATGAGCTGGTAATGAGACACTGGAGGATGAGAGCCAGTGAGGAGTCCTGCTGTGGGGTGTTGCTGCCATGCATAGGGAGGCTCATGGTCCAGTGGAGGAAGGGGATGAGCAATGGTTTGGGAGCCAGAAGACCTGACTTCTCCTTTTGATTCTGCTACTAATTAGCTGTATAACACCAGGAAAATGTCTTAACCTCTCTGATCCTTTTCGATAAAATGGAGGCTGACAATACCTGTCTCACAAAGCTGTCGTGAAGATTAAATGCGCTAACATACACATAAGCACTGAGCTGGGAAATAATATTTTTTGAATCCCACCAACACTTTCTGTAATCATTGACTTGTATTTCCTCTGTTTGCCCTACCTCGGATACCCTAGTGGAGTTAGTGATGTGCAGGGTGAATCCACCAAGACAAAGGAGAAAGAGGGAGGAAGAGGACCTTTGACTCCACGTGCCGGGCAACACAGGAAAGACGAGATGTACAGAGTTCACACTTGCCTGTGCTGCATGTGTGTGTGTGTGTGTGTGTGTGTGTCTCACTCTGTCCCTCTCTCTCTGTTTCTCTCTCTCTCTGTCTCTATCTCTGTGTGTCTTTGTCTCTGTGTGTGCATGTCTGTTTCTCTGTCTTTCTTTGTCTCTTTCTGTCTCTTTCTCTGTTTTTTCTGTCTCTCTCTGTCTTGCTCTCTTATCTCTCTCTCTCTCTGCTTCTCTGTCTCTCTCTCATTAAGTACCAGATCCGAGAGCAGCCACACTGGGTCCAGAGAGAGAGAGGGGAAGAGCAAGGGGAAGGTCAGGCTCAGGTGCCAGGCATATGAGGACGGTCACCTGGATTCCTCAGGGCTTGGGAAGCTACAGGACTCCGGGAACAGGGAGGGAGAGGCAGTGGAGCAGAGACGGTGGCTACGGAGAGGTGGCCCCATTTCCGGCTCTCCTCCTCTGAGGATGGAGAGGCCGCAAGGCGGGAGCCTGAACTTTGCTATTGGCTGGAGGGATGGGGGATGGACCTCCAGCCAAGGAAAGCAGATGGAGACCAGGCCTCGGCTAGAAACCCAGACTCTACCCGCCTGGGCCAGGAATCCATTCTAAGTGGGAATTCTAGGTCTGCGGAAATCTGGGACACCCAGTTTAGCCCACACTCTTTGTTGTTCAGGTCAGTGGAAAAAATCAGACATTTTTCTTCCCACCTTGAGGTTTGCCTTTCCTCCCAAATTGAAACAGGAAATACAATTCAACATGTCTTGAATGTGGGTATTGGGCTCACTGGATCTAATTTTGGTCAGGACAAAAGTGGAGGATGCAGAGCCTTGCAGCTCCATCTTAGGCCAAATCCTCAAAGACCACATGGTTGCCTCCCATCCATGTGTCCCCATAGGTATGTCATCCATCTGTCTCTCCACTCCTGTCTTCCCCAGATCATTACTGAAGCAGAAAGAAAAC
Organism: Delphinapterus leucas; assembly: GCF_059928025.1. Taxonomy (NCBI): domain Eukaryota; kingdom Metazoa; phylum Chordata; class Mammalia; order Artiodactyla; family Monodontidae; genus Delphinapterus; species Delphinapterus leucas. The sequence continues at coordinate 99,279,844 of NC_143135.1, forward strand.
TCAGCTCCAGTCTGTACAGCTGTACAGCCTACGACAGAACACCTGACCTCTTCAGTCTAACTTTTCTGACCCAGAATAGGGATGACAATAATACTGGCCTTGCAGTGGACTTCCCTGGTGGCGCAGTGGTTAAGACTCCGCGTTCCCAATGCAGGGGGCCCGGGTTCGATCCCTGGTCAGGTAACTAGATCCCATATGCATGCCACAACTAAGAGTTTGCATGCCACAACTGGGGAGCCGGTGAGCCACAACTAAAGAGCCACAACTAAGACCAGTGCAACCAAATAAATAAATTAAATAAAATAAATATTTAAAAAAAATAATACCGGCCTCACAGATTGTTGTGAGGATACCAGAAATTTCTGGTATGAAAGTCCCTAGCATGATGCCTGCTACATAATAGGTGCTCAATAAAACATTACCTGACAGCAAAAGCAGAAATTAACCAGCCTGTGTTTGCCCAGGCTGGACAGCCCAAGCGGGCACAGGCCTTGGGGAGCGTGTGATGGAGAGGGCAGAGTGGGGAACATAAGTCTGGCCCCCTGTGATTCAGCTTCAGCAACCTGCAGACAGTATGCAGGGCAGCATAAGGAAGGGCGCCTCTTGCCTGGAGCTGAATAACACAAAAAGTTACTCTCCTAGAGCAGTTACAGACAACTGGGGCACAGACAGGGTTTATGCATCTCTTGGGATCCTGGAGCAGGGTGACATTCCCCGAAGGACATCTGGGAACTCATCTGCAGGATGGAGGGGCAGTGGTGACCGGAGCCCTGAAGGCTGGCCCTGCTGGCCTGGTGTCTGCTGGCTTCAAGCAGACCCTCCAAATACCTCTGGGCTGAGCCTCTCCCAGCAAGGACAGTCATGGGAATCAGGACAGCCATTTATTAGCTTATTATGTACCAAGCAGGATGCTAAAATTCTTTGTATGCATTGCCTCATTTAATTCTCACAACAAACCTATGAATTGTTAATAGATGTGAGTACTGGTGAGAAAACTAAGGTCAGGAAGGTGAGGTGCCCAAGGTCACACGGTTATAAAGTGGCCCAGCCAGGAGCCCGGGGCTGAGCTCTTACAGAAGTGGCTACGCGGCACATCCACATGGCCGCCTATGTGCCTTCCCCCACTCTTCCCTTGAAGAGTGATTGGAAATAAGTGGAACTGTCACCGGAAGTAATGAGAAGTGACAGAGGCTGGGTTGGAAGGCTTATTGCTCCAAGTTAAAATGATCCCCACAAACCCAAGCCTAAATTTAAACAGTGAAGTCGCAAAGCACTTTCCCTCTCCAGGATTTGACACCCCCTCACCCCCAACCCTCCCAACAAGAAAAGAAGTAAGGTTATGTCAGGGGCTGAGTCTGTTCAATACACCAGATTTCTTCTGGAGCAAAAAGTTCCTTTTCGGCTTGATCCTATTCACTTTCCACATGGACAAATATTACTAAAACCTCAGGTGACCAGACCACCGTTCTTAATTAAGAGATCCAAATTCACTGATGTATTTCTTCCTCTTTTTCTTTTCTTTTCTTTTTTTAAACATCCCATGAGGGACGAGGAACCAGAGGCAGCTATGTAACTGGCAGGTTGTGAGGGAGAACGAACCATAACTTTCAATAGGCAAGGATGTCGGGAGGTCCGATCCTTCCAGAAAGCACCTGGCTGAATGCCCAGGACACACAGCACTGAATCCGTCCCTTCTGATGATGATGGGGGTGATCCATCAAGCCACCAGCTGTTTATTTAGCACCAGCCCCACTAATGTGCAAGTGCTGTGGATGACAGGGGAACATCAGCCACCGTCCTGAAGATGCACGTGGGAAGACACAGCCCATCTCCGTAAGACGGCACAGAATTGAGCTGCTACCTCCCCAGGACTCCTAAAAGCCCTGGTACTTTCCTTGATGACAGCGCTCTCATGTATCTGCAATTCCCTGTTTATGACTATGTCGCCCCACTGGCCTGAGTTCTTAGATGGTGGAAACTGTGTTCCACATCAGTGGCACCTGAGAGCCTAGCACAGGGCCTGAACTACAGAAGGAGCCCCCCTTCTCTAGTTGTTTTGTGAGTGAGGGTGCATGAATGATGTCGAAAATGTCATGGGACACACATGAGAGTCCCTGGAAGCTCCTGAAAGCTGCTGCCGCTCTCCGTGAAATAGAAAGAGCTCAGAGAAGCTGCTCTGTAAATGCCAGCAGGGCCGAGCTTTTCGCTTTTGCGTCCTCGCTCTCTGTTTCTGTGTCTTCCTCTCTTCCTCCCGCTCCTCTTTCTTCTCCCCTGTCGCCTTTCGTGACCTCAACTCTCCAGATCCCCTTGCTGCCTCGCTTCAGAAAAACCTCCCATATTCCACACCGACCTCGGAAGACAGCTGTCCATGTTCCCTTCTCAGTGTGGTCACAAAGGCAGCGGCTTTCTCCCCTGTGTCCCGTGGAAACAAAGTAGCCTTCAGTCTTATCACCAGCAGACTCTGGCCGCGGCTCCACACACAGTGATCCAACCACTGTCACTAACAAAATAAAGGTTGTCTGACTTCAGCATTCTTCCCCATTCTGGTCTATGTGGTGCCAAAGGAAATAAACTTATTTTCCCAGACTCTAGACAGTTAGGAAGCTCAGATAACCAGATTTTTTTTTTTTTTTTTTTTGGTACCGAATGCATTCTTCTTTGGGAAGAAGTCAAAACTGCTGAAAAGAGGAATTTAACTACAAAAGGCAACATATAGGGTGAGCTGTAGCCAATACACTCACCATCCATAGCCTCAGGACTAATAAGGAGTTCACGCAACCAACCCCAAAGCAAGGCGAGGTCTCCACAACTACGACAGTCTTCTGATTCGTTAGAAGGAACTAGTAACCCATGTACGACATACATAGTAATTCTGGGTTATAAACAATAGACATTAACCCAAACGAACCATTTCTTAACAATTTGAATGGAGTGGGGGGGGAGGGGGTGATAAATGTTCTAACCGAACTTTCCACTGTGGGATTTATCGTTTGGAATCCTGTAAATGAAGCCTTGCTTCAGCCTGATCCTCTCTTCTTGGTAACACAGAAGCCTTGATTTCAGAATAGCTATGTGCCTCCTGATAATTGGAAAGCAAATAGTTTTTGGAATCCAAAACGCTGGGTCGGCGTCCTGGCTCAGCTATTTACTGAGAGGGTAATCTTGAGAAACTCACTTTATTTCTCTAGGCCTCAGTTTATTTACCTGTAAAGTGGCATAATAATGACATTTACTCTCAAAGAGTGATTTGAGAATGAGATAAGGTATGTCGATATATTTTGTAAACTGTGAAACTTTGCACAAACGTTAGCAATAAATTCTACTGCCGTAATAATCCTACCCACATAGTTCTCTCTCAGGCACTACGAGTGAGCTAATAATACACAATTCATATTTCAAAACCCAACCACAAGTTCAAATCCATGCAAGGAAATCATTAAGCTACACACTTAGTGGGTGCACTTTATTGTATGTAAATTATGCCTTAATTTTAAAAACTGAAGGAAATGCTAATGCCTGCAAACAGTTTCATACAACAGACCCTCTACTCAGAAGTCTACCCTGGGTGCCCAGGCTTGGGGTTGTTCTGTAGGTAACTCTGCTCAGGATGAGGTCCTTTTGGTGAGTATTTCAGGTACTAAGCTTCTAGGGCAGAGGTCTCTGGCCATCTACCCTGACCTTGAATGATGCTGCCTGGCTAACAGTGCCCCAGTGCAGACCCAGGATGGAGTCACTGCTGCTCTCTTCACATAGGCAGCCAGCCGTTCCGGATTCATCATCGTGTGCTACCTATTGCCATGAGGGCTCAGTGCCTGAGAGAAGTCAGGTAAGCACGGTAACACCCGTGTGTTCTGATCACAGCCACATCGGGGCCAGCCGGAAAGTTCTCAGAATTATAAAAAAAAACCCAGAGAATGTTAATGGTATAAGGAAACAAAGAGATAACCTGAGTCTAGTAATCTCGTTTCACAGAGAAAGAAATTGCGGCTCAGGATAATGACTTGCCCAGAATGACCCAGCAAAATTATGAAGGAGCTAGAGCTATTGATTTCCCATTCTATTCCTTGTAGGCACACCTACATCTTTAGGACTCTGGGTATAATCCCTTTTTCCTGAATATACCAGACATTATACAAGGCACTGCAGAAGTTTCCAGGATTTCTAGTTACGATGGCTAAACTGAAATGTTATGACATCGGCCCTATTTTTCAGACAATTTCTCAACATAAAACCAACGGCAATTATTCAGCACTGACTACATTTAACTGAAGCGTCTGAAGAGCTGAACTACATGAGCTGAAAAGGAGGGAGAGAGGTTTTCCACTTCGAGAATGTGTGATAGGACAGATTATGGAGCTAGGGGGTCTTGTCTTGGCCCTTCTACTAAGCTACCTGTTTAACTTTAGCCAAATCTCTCTGAAATTTGGTTCTTTCCTCATCATAAAAGAAGGGGTAGGTTTAGATCAAGGATTTAATTGGGTTCCAAGGAACGGTATCAGGAGGTCAATGAACCCCTAGAAGCTATAGGAAAATCTGATGTATATGTGTCTTTTTCTAAGAAGTGGATTCAGGGTTTTCACTGGATTCTCAGAGGGGTCTGGGATTCAAAATTTTAAGAACCACTGATTTAGATAGTGTCTTAGCTTTTCCCCACGTCTGCTAATCTTTGATTCTACCTTTTAAAAATGTCTGTCTAGTTCATCATCATTAGGTACATTTATGAAATATACTCATGTATACTTTGCCCAGCTGAGCAAAAGATAAAAATCGAAGGAGACAAGATATGAGCCTACCGGGAATGTATCTATATTATAACCATCACCATTAATGTGGGAAGACGAGGGAAGGACATGGAATCCTGCTGAGACCCGTCATTAAACTACAGGCCAGCGGACCAAGCATTCAAGCACTCCTCAGACTCATTTTTTTGGAAACAAAGCTCCTTCCCCATCCTGGCAAAAGTTTCCATGAATTCTATTGTTAATGTCTGGTACTAACGTACTTGATATATTAAGTTTGTATAACAAATGTATTATCTGGTCTTTGTCCATGTAATGTTCTATGTATAATTTTTTTAAAAACAGTACTCATTGTTTGCATTAATGGACAAGGCAGCACAAAAGCAAACAGTTAAAACTGGGCTCCTCGCAATTGTGTTGTTCCACAGTCAAAGAGTAATAATACTCCAGATCTTTCACCTCTCTTGACCTTAAATGTTCCAAATGTTTCAAATATCCAATTATTTTAACAGATAGTTCACAAGCTTTTAGTTTCTGCTAGGTACTAAAAGTGGTACCCAGATGAATGAGGCATGGACCTTACACTCTAACTGGAGTGTTGGGTAAGTATTCAGATCGCTGTAATACAAAGTAGCATAATAGAACGGCTACTGGGATTCAAAGGAAGGAAAAAAGTATATTCCGTTGCTGAAATCATGGACAGATGTATGGAGGAAGTGGTATTTGAGGTGAGACTTGGAGAGTGAACATGATTTTGATCTGGAGGGTCAACAATCCGTAAGGGTGGAGAGTAAGAGGGCATCTTTGGTGGAGGGATTATCATAAACAAAAGCATAGAGCCAGAAAGAAGCATGGGGCATGGTTTGAGTACAGGAAGCAATCCAGGTTTCTTGGAGAGTTGTTGGGGGGTGAGTTGTGAATGATACTGTGTAAAATCTTTAATATGAGATTGAAGTGTTTATACTTGACATTATAGGCAATGGAGACTACTAAAAGTTTATGGAAGAGCAGAGTAAGATCATGGAATCAGAGAGAATGCGAATTCAAAATCCCTCCACCCCCATTCTGCAGTCAAGGAACCCAGAGAGCTTGCCAGATTCCTAATCCAAATTCTTTGCCTTATACCAGCTGTTTCACGAGGTTACTCGGGTAGCAGTATGTAGGAAGGGAAGAGAGAGCTTGGGCAGGAGACCACGTGGCAGCTATTACAGAAGTCCAGGAAGAAGTTCAGGTAGGATAATGAGACCTGAGCAACAGGGGAAGGGGAGAGGTGGTGGTCAGAGGAGGGGCTGGGGTAACCCATGAAGTCCCCCTTGTTTCTCCTCCGTGGGGCTCAGAGCATTCCTTTTCATTCACATCAGAAAGGCAGGACATTTGATTTCACTCACTGGCGGGTCCAGGAAGCAAGGAGTCAACTGGCCCATCCTTGTTCAGACTATGAACACTTAGCCCTCCTGATTCCCCTTCAATACTGTGCTTTCTCTAGAAAAAAGAGGCCAGAAATCACGCTAGCAGTGGCCAGAAGCCACGCGGGATCTGTTCCTTTCAGGGAGCAGGAGATGATTTTAGGATTCAGGCAACACTGAGGGCTTTCTTTCTGGCTTTCCTAAAGAGTGCCCGTCCAGGCATCCCAGGGCTCAAAACCACTTTGCAAATAAGGCTAATCCAGCCCACAGGAGTGGTTCCCCAGGGGCTGCTGACCCATGCAGGGATTTCAGTTCCTTCAGTGTTGCTCCCCTCAAATGCTGGTCTCTGGCTCTCCAACCTCATCTCAGGTTTTCTGCCCTGTCCCTTGTCCTGACCCTTCAACTCATCTCCTCTGTGACTTCTTACTTGAACAGTTTATTCAATTCAGAGCTGGGATGTCATATGTCATGACAAGGGCATTGATGTGGCAAAAGCTTAATAGTAGGTGAACATCCTATTATTAGGTGAATAGTAGATGAACATCCAGTTATGGAGAATTTCTAAGTCAGTGGTCCACTTTTTCTCTTCTACATGGCATTTGGTTTGTAACAATTTTATAAAGACAGAACCCTCCCAAAAAAGATATCATGAGAGACAACTTCTATGAGAAAGACATCAACCCAACAGATGATATTCTCACCAGAGGAATGATACACATAGTAGGCACTCAATAAAAAATGGCTAAGGAACCAATGACATCTTTTGATCCATGTCTTGGTCTGTTCCTCTTTCTCATGAACTCAGATGTTGACCATCATCAAAGCCAGCTGATTTCAACTGACCATGCGGGCCAAAGTCACTTTCCACCAGAAACTGTGCCCAAACGGGGCTGGTGTAGAGCAGGTGCTCAAACACTCTTAGCTTTGTTTCCCTTTCCCAGGCTCCTCCCGCGGGGCAGGATCTCGCTGACATCTCCTGCTCCATGAATAGGACTGAACTGGATCTCAATGCAGAGAACATCTTTAAGAGTCCTTCTGTGGTACCGGAAGACTATAACATGGCGGTTTAGCAAGCAAACAACCTGCATTCAAATCCTATCTCTGCCAACTAGGAGCCTACAGCTTTGAGCAAGTTACCTGACCTCTTTACATCTTGTTTTCTTCACCTGTAAAATCGGGGTAATAATAGCGGGTGGCCAATAGGGTTGGCGTGAAGAATAAATGAGTCAACAAGATAACCCATATAACATGCTCAGCATAATAAGTACTCAATGAGTTCCAGCTGCTTTTAATAAGGCTGCTCTGACGTTTGAGCCTACTGACATCGGGTGGTTGGTGGCTTAGGGGTAGAGGCCAGCAGAGGTGCCATCCAGATATGCCAGCTGTGCTCAGGAGCAGCACTGCAATACTTGGCTGGTATGTACAAGAGCTTAGAAAATCGTGGCTCCTCACCTGCCCTACTTCAGCAATAGTTTAGGTTAATCCACCTCTTTTATTCCTCTAACCTGGGTGAAGAGTTATTGTTGGCCTGAGGCTGGCCTAGGCAGGCATGCATATAGCCTAGTTGGTTTGTAAGGTTTCAAAAAGAGAGACAGAGAGCTCTAGACATCTAATTCAGAGGGAGTTTTTAGTGCCTCTTCGCTTTTGTTTGGGGGCTTTTCCATCCATTAGGTCCCTGACAAACTCCTGGTGTTTAAGGCTGTCAGAGCCAGAAGGGACTTAGGAACCATCTCACTTGCTTGTTTGGGAGCGAAGGGAGCTGAAGGCCTGGTAGTGGGTAAGTGGTCCAAGGTCACCCAGCGAGTCAGTTCGAAACCGGGACCAGTTCTCACCTGGCCTTGTCTCCAGGGCAGCGCTCACTTTACCACGCCTGCTGGCTCTTTGGTTTTCTGAACTCAGGCTCACATTCGGTCCTGGCTCTAGGTGTAGCCCACGCTTCCCTGGTGCCTATCATGACTTTTCTTCAGCTCCCCAGTCGGCCTTCCCTGCCCTGGTGCATCTCCCTCCTGTCAGCTCTTGCCCACACATCCTTGATGGGCACTGTCCTGCCCTGTCCTGTAAACTTGCCTGCTTCTAGCCCGGGTGAGTCTATGCCTTAGGGCCTCTGAGGCCTCAGGAGTCCCCAGAAGGGACACGCGGGGCAGCACTTCTCTTGGCTCCAGAGCCTGTTTCCCTCTATTCTCTCCTCCGCTCCATTTTTCTCTGTCTTGATCAGTCTCTCTCAGGCTTGCTGTTCTGCCTCACATCTCTCCTCTTTCCTCTCTCCCTCCCAGCCCTTTCCCTTCCCCTCTTCGTCCCTCCCAGTCTGTCTGCACCTTCCTGGTCCTCCTGGGGCTCTGCCCTTTCCCCTCTCCTGCTTTCCTCTCCCCGTCTTCTCCCACTCCCTTTCGCTTACCCTCCAACACATCTGTTTCTAATCTGCGCCCTCCAGGCGCCTGTTTGAAACGAAAAAGCTCCCCCCACCCTCAGGAACCTGGCACAAAAATTCCTGAATAATACCTTCCCTCTCCCAATTCTCCAGTTTCCCCAGATACTCCTGAAACTAAACACCACCCCCAAAAGCACCCGCCACACCAGGCAGTTCTCGGCCAAACTCAACCAGGAAACACCCCAACGCCCAAGGCTGCTCCAGGGCCCAGATGTGCGAGACGTTTTCGATGGCCGACTGGGCGGCCCTCCGCTGCCAGATGTGTTCCTCCCTGGCCGGGAGGCAGGGACACTGGCGTCCGGCTCACTCCGGGGGCCGCGGGGACAACCGTTCGGAGCCCGTATCGCGGCCCGGGTGCGGGACAGTGTGTGCCCGGGGCCACCCACCCTCCCCAGGCACTCACCTAGCCCGAGCAGGACGAGGAGGATCATCCCGATGCCCGGGCGCGGGCTCCTCCCCGCTCAGTCGCTGCTTGGCTCCGGGGCGGGCGGGCTCAGCCGACGGACCTCGGGCAAGCTGGGCGCGGCGCCTCGGGGTGTGCGCGGGGCGGCTGCAGCCATGTGCCGGCGCGGGAGCGGCCCCGCGCCTCGCGCCCCGCTCCGGGATCCCCGCAACGGGCGCAGAAGGGCTTCCAGCGCTCGCCCTGCCAGCTGGCACTCGGACGGGAGCGGGAACCCGGGTCAGCGAGGAAAAGGCGAGGCAGAAAGACCCTACCGCTTCGTGGAACACTTTTCCCTGTTTGGAAAGAAAAAGGAGTGAAGAAAGAGAGGGGGGGAAAAATAGAGTGAGCTGGAACCACATGGTTGCCTCCCACCGGCAGCCCCTCCCTCCCTCCCTTGCTCGCTCGCTCGCTGCTCCCTCCCTCCCAGCGCTCGGGGCGCGCAGGGCGCCGGCCGGGCAGCCGCGGGGGTCGGGCCCGCGGGGCTCCGCCGGCGGCGGGAGGGAGAAGAGGGGATGCGGCCTCTCGGAGGCCGGTGGTCGCGCCCGGCGCTCAGTGTGGGGTCGACCCTGTAGGAGAGAGCCGGGGACACTTGGCCACGAGCGAGGATGAGGCCTTGTCAGCCTCCTCGGTCTCCGTCCTCACTTCGTCCTTCTCTCCACTTCTCTCTCGCATCCTTTTCTCGCTCACACACACTGCTTCCGCACAAATCTGCGCTTTCTCCTCTTGCATCTCCTCTCTCCATTTCTCTCGCGTTCGCATTCTCCTTGCCTCTCCTCTCTCACCTCCTCCCTCCTCTCCTTTCCTTCCTCATTCCTCTTTTCTCCTCTCCTCCGCCCTCTCTGCCACGTTTAGTCGGGGTGAAACTCCAGACCCACCGTGCAGACAGCCCAGCCTGGAAGTGACAGTGGACTGTCAAGCAACGGGTCTGGTCGGGCGCTCCTGACTCCACGGCCTGTTTGGGCTCCACAGCCTTTCCGTCGGCCTTTCGCCCTCGCTGTTTCTCCCTCGGCGGTAATCACAGCAGCCCGCGCTCGGATCCGGCCGAGCTAAGCAAGCCATCCCCCCCCCCCCGGGGAGTGGGGTTCACAACTCTGTGGAAAGGAGTCCGTTAGGAAGCCCTGGAGCTGACATCCCTGCACGTGGCCCTGGACAAAACAGGCATCACCTCCTTTCAGAAAAGAAGGCAGAGGGCACGGATTCCCTCCTCCGTGCGAGGGACCCCGCCAAGGAGGCCTGCGGAGGGCCGCCCGCGAGCTCCCGGGTCGGCGCCTGGGGTTGTGTCTACCAGGACCCTGCTGCTCGGCGGTGGCGGGAGGGGACTAGCGAAGGAAAGGGCAGCGACGGCCACGCTCAGGTCTCAACTGTCCTGAGGCTCTGAGAAAGCCTGGACCTGCACTCTCTGGTGCCCGGGCTCTGGACGCCCCTGGAGCGGGGGCTGCTGCTTCAGCCAGACGGAGGCACGACCTGACCCGTGCCCGCGAGGGGAGCTGGGGCCAGCCTTCAGCGGCGGGGCAGGCTGCTCCACCACACTTTCAAGCCCGTTTGTCCAGTCCTCGCTCCAGGGGCCTTAGATGCCGGAGCTGTACGGTCCTTTCTAATTAGCTAGTCTTTTCCGGTGTAATGAAACCAACCCCATCTCATAAGTGAGGAAAGCACAGGCCTGGAGAGGTGACGGCACTCTCACCAGGTCCTTCAGAGGGGTAACAAAAGCAAGGGCTGCTCTTGGGGCTTTGGGATCAGCTGTGAGAGTCCCTTGAGCAGAATTCTGGCATTTTTTCCCTCTCTCCTCGCTCCCCACCCTTTTTTCAATAGCTGTTTATTACGCATCTATTCTGTGCCAGATGCTTTTTTAGGTGTTGAGGACACAAAGTGAGTAGAACTTGGTTACTGACATTTCTTAAACATTTGGAACTAGTATATCTTGGCATCACCTATGGACCAGGAAGTGTATTAATTATTTAATATTTATTGTTTTATTAATTCTTATGATAATGCTAAGGGATAGGCAGTTTTGATTCCATTTTAAAGATGAGGTAACTATAGCCTAGAGAGGTTAAATATCATGCCCCAGATCACAATATATTAAAACTCTTCTATTCCAATATTAATATTCTAATGTATTATTATTATTAAAAATAAAACATTTTAAAAGTCTCTGACTACTTTTTTCCATTTTATACTTCTTGTGTAATAGGAGAAATAGAAATATTCATAACTATAATTCACATATGAATGTGCTGAAAAATGTCAATTCCCTTAAAGGCTGAGGAAGGTAGGAGGGAAACTGTACAGAGAAGGTGACTTTTTGTCATTTCTGTCTTAAAATTTTATTTAATATTTTGATATATTTTCAGACTTAGAGAAAAGTTGCAAAAATAGTACAAAAAATCCTGGTATACACTTCACCCCAGATTTCTACTTTTTATTTCTTTCTAAAAGAGATATTTTTGTAAAAGTTTTAAAGCCCCATCTCTACTCCTCCATCGCTGGTGGCCTTTCTCATGAACCTGGTGACACCATGTATTGAGTGAGGGCTGGTGTGCACATGAAGACAGATGTATGCAGGTGTAAACAGACATGTGTTTAAACCCACATTGCTCAGGCTGAAGATAACAAGATAGCTTCAGCTCCAAGTTGTTAGTCAGTCACCAGCATAGGAAATGCCAATTTCATATGATTTTTGCTGAGATTGGGTCATAAACACTCAGTTTCCCCAGGTCTGAAGTCTTATAGCCAGTATATATTGCGCATAGACTCCTTGGGGAGAGTCCTTGGGTCTCTGGAGATGACTGTCCCTGAATCTGAAGCCCCCTTTCTGTTACTAGGCATCTGTGAGCCAGAAGAGTGCCCCAGGGCCCCTGGGGATGGCTCACAACTCAGAAACACATTGCCTACCTACGCTGTGTCCCACACTGATTGGGCTGGGATCCAAAAAGGTACCGGCAGTCTTTACCCTAAATGGACCTCTCAGTCCAGTGAGAGAGAAAACATCAACATTCAAAATCTTTCCACAACAAACACGAAAAGTTACGTAATTAAGTGACAGAATAAATTATCCTGACAATAAGAAACACTGAGAATTCCAGGAAGGGAGGGAGAACTGTAGGCTGGCGTGGCTGTGAAGGTTCTTTGGGAGAACACTTCTTGAGCCAGGCTTTGGGGAATGGAGAGAACTTCACTAGATGGGAGGACCTGGGGAGGACCACTGGAGGGGGGGCACTCCTGGACAAAGACATGGAGTTAGGAGTAGCTGTAGTGTATGCAGGGGGTATTGAATGGAATGAAATCCATGAAGTGAAAAATTGGTGTTGGTGCAAAATGTCTTGGAACAGTTAGCCTGCAGCAAAATTGTGAAGAGTCCTGAATGTGAGGCAAAGGATTCTGGAACTTGTTCTACACCTTCTCCAGACTCACTGAAAAAATTTTAGCAAAATGGACCTTGATGAGAACCATCCTTTAAGAGATATAAATTGGCAGTGCCCAGAGGTGACTCCAAGGGCTGGCCAAGGGTGGAGAGCTTTAGTACACTTTCTTATCCATCAAGCTCCCCGGCCCCATGCTTTACTAGAAACAATTACATTTCCTCAACATTTTGTAAAGTGATATGAATATGCAGCTTCGAGACAAGTCCCTGATCCTCCCCACTCTGTGCAGAGTCAGAGAGCCACACTAAATCTCTTCTCTATAGGAATTCCAGAGCCACCACGGGTATGCGTGAAGCGTGGGAAGAAAAACCTGAAGCAGAGAAACTGGTTAGAACCTACTGTGTTAAATGGGGAGATGAGGTGACGGTGGTAAATCAAACATAGAAGATATTTGGGAGAAAGTTAAGCCAGGTTAAACATCCAGTGGTCATTGTGGGCGGGAGAGGGAGTGGAAGACAAGCGGCACCGAAGATAAGGATAAGTGATCTAATCTATTGTTATATATGCTAAGATTAAAGCTACAATTTATAGACCTTCTAGTACATTCCAGGGATTATAAGTGTCATCAATAAGCCTCACTACATGACATTACAATGAGGACACTAGGGTTCAGAGAGTAAATAAATTGCATATCATTCCATGGTTAGTAAGTGATTGAGCCAAGATTTAAAGTTAGAAGATTGAAAGCCCTCACTGTCTTTTGACGGTAATGCTTCCTAGGAAGTCAAGTAAGTTAACTTGTCAGGAAGGGAAAGATCAATTTCATTTGAGACACGGTAACTCGGAGACGATGATAAACCACATCTATCCATTCTCCATCCATCCATCCATTCACTTTTCTATTTTTAGTTTGAATCAAGAATTCAGTAAATCTTGGTTAAGTACCTATGAGGTGCCCAGCACTGGAAGTCAATGATGAACAAAGCAAAAGTTGTCCTTGCTCTCTAGAAGCATATGGGTTAAGGAAGATGGACAGCAAAGAAGCAATCACGAAGCAGAGTGAGAAATAGTCCGTAAGGGAAAGTGCAGAGTGCTATGGAGCTGACGGCAGGACCCTGTACTCAGTGCAGGGGATGTCAAGGAAGCTGCCCTGAGCAGGAGGGGAAGGAGATGTCTCATCTTACAGGACACCTGGGAACCATGGCCCATGTCTTTTCATCTCTTTGCATTCTGGTATCCACCCGTGCCCCATTCTCTCAGAGGAAGACACATTCCTGAGGGCATTTAGGACAAGAAGCTGTGGGATAATGGAAGGAGCTGTGGGCTGCGAGGCAGACAGTTTGGGTTCTGAGTGGCTTTGAATAGGTCACTTGACGTCACAGGGCCTTTTCCTCTTTTCCTGACGCTGTTATGAGGCAGAAATGAGATTCTGGTGAAGGTGCCTAGCACAGTAACATATTGGAGACTCAGTAAATACCTGTTCCAACTAAAACTTAAGTCAACAGGACCACATTCCCTGCAGTAAAAAAAGAGCCAACTTCTGTCTCATTTCCTTTTTCTATGAAAACAAGGTTATCTTTACATATTCTTTCGTGTCCCACAAGGACATCACTTCTTGCCTTGGCTGTTCAGTGCACTGGTTCTGTGTGTGGCTGGATAGTAAGAGGCTCCAGCCGGCTGTCGGGGTCTTGACTGGACAACCCTTACTGAGGCTGTGTCTGAGGAGCCCTGTGTGTTGATGGAGGCTAAGGAATGAGGGGTTCTCACGGAGGAAGAGGAAGCAGCTGTTCTCCCCACCAACGGCCTGGGGGGGGGGCAGAGGTGAGAACGGCTGGCCCTGCTCTACCCCAAACTGCGAGATGACAGTCCCCAGCTTTGATCTGTGTGGTCAGCTGAGGAGGCAGGGATTTGGTGGGGCTCGGGTTTCCTGTAGGACATTTGTCAGGGAAGAAGGGACCTATGCTTCCCTCTGCCTGCCAGGACGCAGGATGCATAGGTCTGTCCTTCAACCCCAGTCCGGTTTTCAGGTGCCAGTGGGAGAGTCAAGAGGCAAGATGAAAAACAGAGAAGGTTTATGTAGCTGCTGAGCCTAAATTACAGTCTGAGTTTTTGCTCTACACACCACCTTCTTCCCCGAGGTCAGCGAGATCTGGGGTTTCCCAGCTCCTCCCCACATCCTACTTTCAATTCCTGCTAAAGTGATGCCCTCAGAGACGTAGTTCAAGCTTTGGAGAAAGACAGGCTGATTTTGAATTCGCGTGGCTCTCCTTACCGTGTCTAACTTGGGCTCGCTCAGCCTCCGTTACTTCGGGTCATCTCTAAGAGTTCTCATGGGTTTTTGAGACGATTACCTGAAACTATATAGAGAAAGCACCTAGCACAGGCACCCTGCTACTCAGCCCACAGCAGTTCCCTCTGTTCTCCCTTAACTAATGCAACAGTGCATGCCTCCATGATCCCTTGTAACCAGGTCTGCAGAGGCTACTTTCACCTCTCAGAGAAGGGGAGAGATAGCATCTCCTTCCTCTAAGGGTGAATTGAAGTCTGGTGACTTCCTTAGAAACACACAGCAAAAGGAGTAGTGAAAGTATCCCTGTGCCATCTCCCTTTCTCATTCCCCATCTCTGAGTTAAGATGAAAATCAGAAGGCTTTTCCTTGGCTAATAATACTCAGAATGCCCACAAGACAAGCTGTCCTAAGGAAGCCTGTAAGAGAGGAATAAGATGAAGCACTAAATTTCAGATCATTTGATCGAAAAGACTATCAGAGGCATCTAACATCCTTATTTCACTGAAAAGAACTCAAGCTCAGAGAGGAGCAACGACTTGCCTAAAGCCACACAGCCAGCTGGTGGCACAGAACTGACCAGAGCCTTAGTCTGATGCCTAGTTCAGTGCTCTTGCCACCATCTCCTACGGGCCTGCTCTGATCACCAGCTAGGCAGGCAAGCAGACCCACGCCTGGCTTCATTCTGCAGCTGGACAGACCTAAGTGATTTTCCTGAGAATCCAGCAGCATGTTTTCCTCTGTAACACATAAGCACATGGCAGAGAACGCAAACGGCCAAACCAGAAGACAGAAATCATTCCTATCTTCCCAGCTTGGGATCGGCCACTTGCTGTCCCCAGCTGCATGAGTTCTCCTGTGCTTTCCATTCATTCAGCCTTAACGGAAGTGTTCCAGCCAGGAGCCCCGCATTAGTTCCACCTCTGTGCAGCTGCTGTCTCCACTATCAAGCTGGATGGGTCTTAAGAGTTCCTTTTGGTCGAACTTCCTCACTTTGTTGACTGAGACCCAGCCAGGGAAGAGCTATCTCAGGGTCACACTCAAGTTAGAGGCAGAGCCAAGCTTGAGACCAGTTGCCTAGAGGCCAGCCCATTCTCCTTCCAGCAGGGTGGACGATTATCACAGAGAGTGGCTCTCCCTCTTCCTAAAAGGTCAAGAATGAGAACAGAAAACTACATGGTGTCTGCTGGCAGAAACAGGTGTGACAGGGCCCCAGGAAGAGCTGGGATTTTTTTTTTTTTTCCTACTAATGGTTGAGGCCATCAAAGCCATTGGATAAAACTGAGGACAATATATCCAAAGGCTGAATATGCCACTGGTGTCCTGTGAGGAGCTCATATTTTTGTAGGCTGAGGTACGGGAAGTTGTCAACAGCTGTTTGCAGCTGCTCAGTGACAAGACTGGTGTCTGCAGTGGGCAGGCTGAGGAGCTGGCAGGGGACAAGAACCATCCCCCACCTTCCCGACCACAATACTCGCACAACTGCGTGACACAAACTCGGCCCACTGCCTTGTGTTGTCTCGCATCTCCCCTGACGACACTGTTCCCAGGAGGCGGGGTGAGGTACAAGACGGCTATGGCCTGAAACCACTGTCTGAGAGACAGCGAAGAGTGGTGGACAGAGCACGAAATGTGACATCAGGAGACCAGGACTGAGCACTTCCCGGCACTGTCATTTCCTGAGTTATCTTGAACAAATTATTTAATGTCTCTGAGTCTCAGTTTTTCATCTGAAGAAAACAGGGATGCTACAACACTGTAAATTTTTAAGCTCTTTATGAATGTGAGAGAAGTATTATTAGGAGTATAAATTGCAGGAATTGACACAACCTGATTAGAGCTGGTCATTCTTCTCTGTTCCCCTGTTTCTCAGTTGGAGTAGAGAATCTATGAATCTAGGAGTGTTTAGTGGGTACCCACGGTAGACACAGCACAGCATGCAGAAGAAACAGACCGGGCACAGGACTCAGGGTGGGGCCCTCCCCTCTGACTTCCCCGAAGATGTGTTAAACTCAAAGACAGGGCTGGCAGCCCCCGTTCACTGGCTGCCCAGCCCATTCCCTACACACCTCCACCGTGGAGGCTGAAAAATTAAAGCACCTGCCCAGCCTCCCTTGTCCCAGGGAAGGCCAGGTGACACAGGTCTAGCCAATGAGTCAGGCATAAGAGAATTTTGCTGGGAAGCTTTTGGTAAACACTTGCTTTATAGGATGAGCAACCCAGAATTGGATATTCCCCCTAAGGGGCATCTAGTTTAAAGAGGGATATGTAATTTGCTCTTACATATCTTACATTTATGGTAAGTAACCATAAACCTAAGATAAAGCATAGCCATTGGCCTAAGAAAGGCACAGGTGAAGTGCTATTGAATTTAAAATATCCCTTCCTAATACAGTGATCAGGGACTGCTTCATGGAGAAGGTGGCATTTGAGGCGGGCAGGGCTTGAACAACACGAGGATGGGATACTGAGAAATAGATCCCAGTCCCAACCTCACCAGCCCTGAGCTTCCCCACTGTCCTGAGCCATGTTACAGGGAAGCCAACAGTTCTTTCTAGGTGAGGTAATTATAACTCTGGACATGATCAGATATAATTGCATCTTGTATACACAGAGCATTTCCTCTAAAGTCCTTTAAAGATACAATCTAACTCATCCCTCTGACATGGGCAGGGGTGGATAAAGAATAAAGAAGGAAGCTCACAGACATGAAGTGACGTCCTAAGATTCTAGAGTTGTTTGGGAAGAGAGCCTGCCAATCCCTTTGGCCATCCAATCCTTCTTGGAACTCTGCACCTTCACTTTCATCCATGTAGATGCACACCCTTGCCTATGTGTGCACACACACATCCTCTAGTTATGCAGGGAGGTGCCTCTGTCTAATGTGCATCATATAAAAAATTCTCACTCATAGTGAAGATATAGGAAATCTCTATGAGGAGGGTCAGTATTTCAGTTCATTACCCTTAAGAGCATATCATGGATTTGCTCGTTATTCAAGTGCTTTCCCTGGTGTCCAGTGGAATCAATGCTTCTGTGAATGCCCCTGGCTGGGCTCGGGGCTGGCATGTCAAGTGGAAGCTAGCCTGGTTTCACTAGGACCATTCTTAAACTCCTCCGAATAAACTGCCCTGACAGCCACATGTTTAAAAAGTATCCATCTACACACTCATTAAGATGACTAATATAAAAAAAAAACAGAAAATACCAAGCGTTGGTAAAGATGTGGAGAGATAAAAACCCTTGTGCACTATTGCTGAGAATGTAAAATGGTACAGCTACTATGGAAAACAATATGACGACTCCTCAAAAAATTAAACATAGAATTGCCATATGACCCAGCAATTCCACTTCTAGGTATATACTCAAAGGAATTGAAGGCAGGGACTCAAAGGGATATCTGTACACCCATATTTATAGCAGCATCATTTACAATAGCCAAAAGGTGGAAACAACACAGATGTCCATCCACAGATGAATAAATATACAAAATATGACATATACATACATGGAATATTATTTGGCCTTAAAATGGAAGGAAATTCTGACACGTGTTACAACATGGATAAACCTTGAAGACATTATGCTGAGTGACATAAACCAATCACAAAGGGATAAATACTGTTTGATTACACTTGCATGAAGTATATATAGACGTCAAAGTCATAGAGACTAAAAGTAGTAGAATGGTGATTTCTGGGGGCAAGGGGGAATGAGGAGTTGGTGTTTGATGGATACAGAGTTTGTTTTGCGAGATGAAAAGAGTTCTAGAGATGGATGGTGGTGATGGTTGTACAACAATGTGAATGTACTTAATGCCACTGAACCGTACACTTCAAAATGGTTAAGTTGATAAATTTCATGTTGTGTGTATTTTACCACAATTAAAAAAATCATTCATCTACAACATCACTTACTTAAAAAAAAATCTGCTCCTAAGCTGTCCAGATCAAACGTGACCTAGTCTATCTTTTGGAGATCATCGTGGTCTAATTCAAAGAGCTAAATCTCGAATCAGAAAACTTAGATTCAAATCTCAATTCTGCCGCTTGTTAGCTGTTTGACCTTATACTTACTGAGCCTCAATTTCCTTGTCTTTGGTCAAATATAACAACATCAGCTTTGACTCCTTCGCTGGGTAGATGTGAAGATCCAACGAGATCATTTATGTGAACGTGCTTAGCAAACCACAGAACACTAAACAAATAACAAAAGAGTTTTTGAGAGAGTAATGAGGTTTTCTCTGGGACCTATTGTAATATTTTCCAACTTTTCTTGCCAAGAAGTTTCTTCAATCAGACCTAAATTCCTTCCAACACAGCTTCGGCCAGGTTGGAAATAGCCTTTCCATTAGGACATTTCCAAATCCCCGGTTTAGAGATCCTTCCATCTGGTAGGTGTCAAAGGGGACAGAAGGAACCACAAGCAGAACCACGTGGAACCACTAGCTCTTTGGGCCAAGGACAGAATTCTTCTTTAGGTCTGGTCTGGTTTGCAAATTCCTGGCTGTCATAGCAACCCCCAAAGTAAAGGAGGACTGTTTAGCGTCATCTTTGAC
The DNA here is from genome assembly GCF_059928025.1 of Delphinapterus leucas. Classification (NCBI taxonomy): domain Eukaryota; kingdom Metazoa; phylum Chordata; class Mammalia; order Artiodactyla; family Monodontidae; genus Delphinapterus; species Delphinapterus leucas. Next base: position 99,299,069 of record NC_143135.1, read on the forward strand.
TGCAGGCCGGGCTGGGAATGCACTCAGGTTGGCCCGAGTAAACAGTGTTCACTGCTAACCACTCTGTACCTCTCTCTCTGGGTCCAGGGATGGGCGAGGCAGGGAGCTCGCCAACCTCAAGCCCTTTGGCTGCAGGGCTTCCTGCTGGTGTCCCGTTGGCGCTGCCAGGTCCAAAGTGGGGAGGGAGTTTCCAGAAGAGGGGAGGCCCCTGGGAGACGGAATGAACTCCACCATGGAAGCAAAAGTCTGCAGCCTGCGAAGATGTATGTAGGTGCCTTGGGGAGAGGACGACTGTTGGCACTTCCGTAGTACTTCAAGTGTCCCTGTTAAGTTCACAGTTGACCTCTGCTGACCCCTTCAGTCAGGGCTGTTTATCCCAGTGCTAGCGCTGGAGACCTAAAAATGTTGAAGATCTAGCAAATGTTGAAGATCTAACAAATGTAGTCGGCTTCACAACACAAAAAGAAAACTGCAAAAATGAAATTATTAGGCACCTCACTAAACCTATAAAGATGCTACGATGCCATTTTCTTTGTTACATCTATTATCATAAGATTTTTACCTATTTGAAAATAACTTGCTGGCTAGTTTTTCGTCATTGGCAGAATTCCTGATTATGTGCAGTGATCGCCAAGAAATCACTGCTAGGCCAAATTTCAAAAGTAAAATTATAAAAAAATATTGCGATATTTTCATAGTTTAAAAAGTTAGAGTTTGAGTATATTTTAATATGCTTAATATGGTGCGGTGTGGGGCCAAAAGGCCTGGGAAGGCCCCCAGATGTTTCTGCTTCTCAGTTTGTCTCTCTCACTCTTTTTCTTTCCTCTTTCCTTCTTTCTTCTTCTCTCCCTCTCTCCTTCAACTCTCTCCCCCTTCCTCCTGTCTTCCTTCCTTTTTTCCCTCCGCTCTCCTTCCCTCTCTCTCCCTTTCCTTCCTTCCTTCCTTCCTCTCTCTCTCTTTCTCTATTTCTCTCTCTCAAGGGCGCAGGATCATTGGTGCCTGATGCTGAAGCAGCATAAAGCAGTGCAGAAGCTCCGTGCGCTCAGACGGCATGTATCCTCACTACAGGAACATAGGCACGCTGCTATCTCTCTGGTCCTCTGGGACTATCTGTCCGCTTGTAAAATGAGGTGATACCAGTTGCTTCCAGGAGTTCTGGTGAAAATTAAATTAGGTTAGTAAAAGTGTTTTGCTAAATCTGGTGGTTGTTATGACTAATAGTGATAGCCACCTGCGCTTCACTAGTCATCACACACATCAACATGCCCTCTATCCACTACAGAACATTACTACTCTAAGGTGTGTGGAAACCGTGTCTGTGTTTCTAGTTCTTTCTGTGGCCAGATGAGAAAAGTATCCTGTCTGAAGGTCAATTTCGTTAACCCCGTTAGATTACACTGTTGCTCCACCTCCCTGGGTGATATTCAAAATCACCGTGGAGGCATCAACTAACTCTGGAGATCTTCTGCTGTGTCGTGTCCCTTCTTTAGTTGCTGAGTCATACAGCGGGTTTAGAGACTCTTGGAGGAGGATTCAGGGCAGTTGGGGGGCAACTAGGGGCCCAGAGCTTAAACTCACTTAAACTCACTAGCCAGAATGGAAATACTGCAACATTTAATACTGCACGTGTAATAATGAGCGTACCACCTGAATATGCCTTCTTTGCTCCGATGTAATGTTATTAATTTCTTCATTTATTCAGTCTGTCAATACTTAAGAGTTTTTGAGCAGCTTTTTTGTGCAAAGTATTAGGTTAGACACAGGGGAGGAGATTAAAAAGAGTGAAGAAACATACCCCAAAGAAACACATGGTCTCCTAAGAAAGCTATGGCAATAATCAAGTAAGCTCAGTAAGAACAGTGCATGAAAACTGTCCTAAGGAAAGTGTACTCGTCTTGGGAGTCAGGAGCATGATGTCGCATCTGGCTGGTGATCATGGAAGTCTTTGTGGAGAAGGTGACTTTTCAGTTCAGGCCTTGAAGGATGGGTAACATTTCAATACATGAGTAAGAAGTGAGTGGAAGCCCAGATGGAGGAAATGGCAAAGGGCAGAGGCTCAGAGGTTAGGAATGGGAGTGATTTTGAAGGATCCATGAGTGGTATCATTTTGTGGGAGCATAAGAAACATGTGGGTGAATAAGGGTGGAGTTGGGCCAAATCACTGAAAAAATGTCTAGGCTATTCAGTAAGCAAAAGGAACTGTTGAAGGTTTTTGATCTGGAGAGCAAAGCAGTCTTTATGAAGAGTGGTCGGATTTTCTTGTGAACACCTTAAAGGAAGGACATGGGACTGGAAGTGGTGGAGGTGAGGGAGGGCATTGGGACCAACTAGAGGTGGAAAGTTAACCTGTAAGGCATTCAGTGTTCCAAGTGAGAGGTAAAGAGGGCTGAGTTGGGACAGAGGCCATGTGCCTTCAAGGAAGAGATGATGAATGTAAATTTTTGAATAGAGCAATGAGACTTGGTGACTGATTAGAGAGAGTATGGAGGATGGGGAGGGATGGAAAGAAGTTAGTCATAGTGTGGATTTTGAGTCTGGGAGTCAAGAAGAATTATGGTTCTAAGCCTAGAGAAAAACACAGAAGCCAGGAGAGGGAGCTGGTTGAGAAAAGAGAACCCAGTGAATTCATTTACGTTGTTTTTGAAAAACATATTCATTTATTTATTTGGTTGCACCAGGTCTTAGTTGCAGCAAGTGGCTCCTTAGTTGCAGCTCGCCAGCTCCTTAGTTGTGGCATGCAAACTCTTGGTTATGGCATGCATGGGGGTTCTAGTTCCCTGACCAGGGATCAAATCCGGGCCCCCTGCATTGGGAGTGCAGAGTCTTAACCACTGTGCCACCAGGGAAGTCCCCATTTATGTTGAGTTTGAGGAACCTACAGGACACCTCGTGAGATGGTCACTGGTGCTCTAGCTTGAATTTGGATTGTTAGTTATTTACATCAGGAAAGGGCTGCCAGGCAGAACCAGAGCTGCCCACTGGGAAAAGACTGCTAAAAGACAGTGAAAACGAATGAGCAAACAGGGTGGTTAAGGGGGTACTGAGATCTCCAGGTACCATCAGGGCAAACATTAGGGCAACAGAGCAGTCCACAGTGGAACAGCAGGTTGAATCAAACTTTTAGAGCTATCATCTTCTGGGTCACACTGGCAGCCCCACCAACCTGATGCTAAGTGCTGGCCTGGTGCAGGGGTTCCCACATCTGGCGATGCAGAGTCACAGGGGAGCTTTTAAAATGACATATTCCTGCCTCCCCAACCCCAAGGTGACCAGAGGTGGTGCCTGGAAGTCTGTATTTTTAAGTTTCACTTTGGATTCTGGTTCTCAGGCATTAGTCTAGTGAGGAGCAGCAGCTCTCATCTCAGAATTGGTCTTAGTTGCTCACTGGCGGGGGGTGGGGGAGGGCTGATCCTGTAGGCGAGAACCTAGGGGTCCTAGTCTTCCCTCCCCCTCTCCCTCCCCCTTCCCTTTTCCCTGCCCCTCTCCTCCTCCTCCGCTCCCCATGTCAGGGAGAAGAGAGCTACTTGGAGAGGCTGCTCCTCAGACTGGCAAGAGTTCTGCAGAGAGGTGCAGGCAGACCCCTGCCAGGGAGCCCCTGCAGAGAAGGGGATCAGCCACCGAAGGATGGAGCAGAGTATAAAACAAGCCAATATAAGCTCCACGAGGTCAGGGATTTCTTAAGGAAAATTTCCAACCTAAAAAGAAGGAGACAGGATACTGCAAAGAACCCCCATGTTCCTGACACCCCACTCCAACAATTAGCCACAGCAGCTAATCCGTTTCACCTATTTCGTCTACACCCAGCATTCCCTCCCCAGCTTCCACCATTTTGAAACGAATAAGGAAAGATATTTTACGTGCTCTTCTGATCTCCTATTTTGCAGTCCACCAGCCTCTTTGCTGGTAACAAAAACAAGCTCTGAGGGAAGAAGGGATCAGGGAAGAATTCATCAGCTAACCCCTAATTCCTCTTTGAGACACAAAGAGGCACTCATTAATTTTGTCACCAAGTCGCTGAACAAAATATGCGGCCTCTAGCAAAGGGAAACACACAACACAGTAGCCAGTTAGAAAAGCTACAGTCTGGGGACTTTTCTGGTGGCGCAGTGTTTAAGAATCCGCCTGCTAATGCAGGGGACAAGGGTTCGAGCCCTGGTCCGGGAAGATCCCACATGCCACGGGGCAACTAAGCCCGTGCACCACACTACTGAGCCTGCATTCTAGAACCCACGAGCCACAACTACTGAAGCCCGCGCACCTAGAACCCGTGCTCCGCAACAAGAGAAGCCTCTGCAATGAGAAGCCCGCACACCACAAGGAAGAGCAGGGCCCGCTCGCCGCAACTAGAGAAAGCCCGTGCACAGCAACAAAGACCCAACGCAGCCTAAATAAATAAATTTATTAAAAAAGAAGAAGGGCTGCAGTCTGAATTTACTAGAGTCCTTTCTGGGTTCAGCAGTCTGGTCCTAATCATCAACAAATAATAATTCTGCCCCAGGGGGTGAGGCTCCAGAGAGCAGAAATGTGTGCGTGGTTCAAGGGGCCCTATGCAGTAGGTAGGAGCTGTTGAGTCTGGGTGGTCTCCAAGTCGCAGGTTTCAGGCTGCTCTTCCCTCTCATGGAAATAAATCTGTTCTGAGTCTACAGCACTGCCCTTCCCTGCCTTGCCCCCTTCTAGGGCTCCACTTCCACACCCAATAATGGAGCAGAGGAACTGAAGGAGGCAAAAGAATGAGGAATTTGGACCAATTCAAGTAGTCATAAATCTCCCTAAAGAGTCAGTCCTCCAAGAATCAAGAAGGACTTAGGCAGGGCTCATGGGTCGTGGAAGTCTTTGCAAAGAGGAGGGCCTACAGAGAAGGCTGGAAGGAAGCATGGCTGTGGAGTGGAATTACTGCCTAGGGCATGCCCTCTTTTTGGCCCCTTTCCAAGTTCTGGCTCCTGTAGGGCTAAGAGGTCCTCAGTCAAGTGTGGACTCTTCTGTGTGGCGGCCTTTATCACTGAGATGTCATGGACAATATCATAGTAAGGTGCTAATAGTACAGTGCTTTTCAGAGTAGGCTACTTAAGCCTCTTGGGTTATGGGAACCTCAGAATAAATATGGAACATCTTGGTGGAATTCGGTTTTACCAAAGATTTTTTTTTCTCGGTGGGGGGACTATTATTCTTAATATTAAAATAATCTTGGGGGACTTCCCTGGTGGCACAGTGGTTAAGAATCCACCTGCCAATGCAGGGGACACAGGTTCGAGCCCTGGTCCGGGAAGATCCCACATGCCGTGGAGCAACTAAGCCTGTGTGCCACACTACTGACCCTGTGCTCTAGAGCCTGTGAGCCACAATTACTGAAGCCCACGTGCCTAGAGGCCGTGCTCTGCAAGGAGAAGCCACTGCAATGAGAGGCCCACACCCCCCCAATGAAGAGTAGCCCCTGCTCGCCGCAACTACAGAAAGCCTGCAAGCAGCAACGAAGACCCAACACAGCCAATAATAAATAAATAAATAAATTTATTTTAAAAAATAAAGTAAAATAATCTTGGGAATGTGATGGACTAGAACGTAAAATTTTCATGAATTTATGAAGAAAACACAGGAATTTTAAAGAAGTGTCCCAACTGCAGTGGCCTATTTGGAGAGTTATTTTCTTTCTTCTCTTTTTAGAGGTGTTTAGGAAATTTTGACAGGCGCCACCCTGATGTTTCTCGGGATAGGTGAGTTATTATGATGCTGCGGTGTCTGCCCATCAGACACGTCAGCTCGCATCTCCCATCAGCCTGTGAGGCTGGCAGTTTTGTGGTCTCTCGGGATAGGCTCACCCTTTCCTTCCTCTAAGTCTTTGTCCAAACTGTCACTTATGTCTGGGACAACCTCCCACCTCCTGACAGCCACATCACATCTCTTCCTCTCCTTATAATGCTGGTCAAGGTCATTTTTTCCAGAAAGCTTTCCCTAAGTTAAGAGAACTGACTCCCAAAACAGAACCTGAAAGAAGTCCAAGGTTGGGATGCCACAACCCCATCCTGACACTAAATATTTGTATAGTTTTGTATAGGACTTAGTGTATAAAACTGACACACACACATCTTATTTAGTCATCATCGCAACCCTATTTTGTACGAGAATTATGTTTTTAGAAGTTATACTTTGACAGCTCCATATTCCAAGCTCTTTCCATCATAGGCCACCAAGGTCGCTCTGCTCCCCAGTCTGCCAGCTGAGAACGCCCACTAGGTCTGTTTGTGCACTGACATTTTTGCCTTATAGGCACATCTGTTAGTTTTTGTTTGTCTTGTTTTTCTTTGTATCCAGTAAATTCTTTTAAAATTGTATTTCCTAATTTTTAAAAATAGACAATACATCTACTTGGTTCAAATTCAAAAAGTTAAAAGGGTATATATATCCTGAAGATTTTACCTCTCACCACTATCCCAGACACCAGGTTTTCCTCCCCAAAGTCAACTTGTGTAACTTCCAGTGTTATTCTCTCCATATACTATCAAGTATGTTTACATATCCTTTTTTTTCCCAATAAATGGTAGCATATTCTACACCGTCTTGCAACTTGCTTTAAGGGCTCCCCACTGTTGTTTATGGCTACATACTATTCCACTGGATAAATCTACCATAATGATTTAACCATTCTCTTATTAACAGATATTTAGATTGTTTCCAATCACTTGTCATAACAGGCAATGACGCGTTGAATAACTACGTGCATATACAATTTTGTACGACTATGAAGGATAAATTCCCAGAAGTGAAATTGGTTGGTCACAGGACATATGTATGTATAGTTTTTGAAGTTCCTGAGGAATTGCTCTCCTTATGGGGAGTTGTATCAATTTACACTCCTGCCAATGAGAGTGCTTGCCAACATGAAAGCAGGTTGTGAAAAGTTTGAACTTTGATAGGAGAGATAGTATCTCATTGTAGTTTTTACTTGTATTTCTTTTATTAATAATGAGGTGAAGCATTTTTTTCATATATTTGACAATAATGTATATACCTTTTGGGGGAACTGTGTGTTCATACCCTCTGTCAATTTTTTTATTGGTTTGTTAGTTTAATATATGTTATAAATATTTTCCCTAGGTTATCTTTTTTTAAACTTTGTTTATGGTGATTTTTCATACATGGACTTTTTATTTGATGTTATTGAATTTGTCAATATTTTATTCTATAGCTTCTAGTGTTGTATCATAGTCAGAAAGGTCTTCCCCAGTTGGGATTATAAAAGAACTCTCCGACGTTTCTTTTGGTAAGTTTACAGTCCCACGTTTCACGTATAAATCTCTGATTCATTTGGAGTTTTCTCTGGTGTTAGGTATGAAGTATGGTTTCAGCTTAATCTTTTCCCCAAAATGGTTGTCATATCATCCCTAAGTCAGCTATTCAATAATCTCTTTCTCTACATAAACATCAGCAGACACTAGAATCCCAGCTTGATTATACACCAATTTGCCATATGTATTTGTGGTTTTTAAAAAAATTTTCTATTTCATGATCTGTCTATTCATTGCATGAGTAGACAGATTAATTGTGCAATAAACGAGTAGACAGATTTATATTAATTGTGCATTAATATAAACTGTACAATTTATATTAATGTAACTTTAGAATACATTTAGTATCTGTTAAAGCTTGCACTCCCATTATATTTCGTTGAAAACATTTTAAGGATATCCTTGTATATTTATTTTTCCATATCAAGTCTAGATTCAGTTTGACTGGTTAGAAAAAAACTTGGTATTTGTTGAAAGCACATTAAATTTATAGATACGTAAGGGAGAACTGACTTCTTAACAATGCTCTGTCTGACTGCCAAAGAGTACAGTAAGCCTTTTCACTCAGACAAGTTTCCCAGTCAGTTTAGTTTCAGAATTTTGATGTTGTATTCATTTTGCATATTAAGTTTATTCTCAGGTATTTTATTTTTTTGAATCATTATAAAATAGGTCTCTTCTTTCATCATATCTTATGTTTGTTATTTGTATAGATGAAAGTTACTGACTTTTGTGTATAATTGTGTATGAGCCTGCCTACTGAATTCCCTTAACTCTAACTCCTCACATCATGCTCCTAAGGTAGCTAGTTGGTGTCTGAGCGAACCCTCCTGTGCCTTCTTGGAAGTTGGGGCTTCTTAGGGTTTAGTGACAGTTGGTACTAGGAGAGAAAGAGAGTTGATTTCGTTTATCTTTCCAGGATAAACAGTGGATTGTTAATATTGGGTTGACCAAAAAGTTCGTTCGGGTTTTTCATAAGATCTTAATGGAAAAACCCAAATGAAATTTTTGGCCAACCCAATAATTTCTTCACAGACTGTTTCATTCTCAGGGACTTTTTTGAAAAAATGATGGTTAAAAGATTGAACGTTCGGGCTTCCCTGGTGGCGCAGTGGTTGAGAGTCCGCCTGCCGATGCAGGGTACACGGGTTCGTGCCCTGGTCCGGGAAGATCCCACGTGCCGCGGAGCGGCTGGGCCCGTGAGCCATGGCCGCTGAGCCTGCGCGTCCGGAGCCTGTGCTCCGCAACGGGAGAGGCCACAACAGTGAGAGGCCCGCATACCGCAAAAAAAAAAAAAAAAGATTGAACGTTCTGCCTGTGCTCTGCCACCGCCACCAGGCTGCTGTCACACACAGTGCACACCTTCTATCATGCGTCAGGCTCAGCCACTTCCCAGGTAAAATGTCCCTGTGATTAATAACGTATTTTCCTAGAAGCCAGGGGTTCCCCTTGAACCATCTTGCTTTGTATATTTTAATTACAATTTAAGTGATTTCTCTACACTGACCATCCTTAGGAAGAAACCCCAGGAATTATCATCAACCACTTAACTTTGTTTCAATTCTGGTCTGCATTTTGTTTGTTTGTGTTTGTTTCCAGCTTTACTGAGACATTATTGACATACAACAATGCACATTTAAGGCGTACAGTGTGATGATTAGGTACACGTATATATTGCAAAATGACGACCACAATAAGGTTAGTTAACACCTCCACCCCCTCATGTAATTAAGATCTGAGTGTGCAGGTGTGGGGATAACATTTAAGATCTACTCTTTTAACAACTTTTATATATATAATACAATAATGTTAATTACAATCACCATGCAGTGCATTAGATCCCCAGACCTTATCTTGTAGCTGGGAATTTGTATCCTTTGACCAACTTCTCCCCAATTCCCCCACCGTCCAGCTACTGGCAACCACCATTCTACTCTGAGTTTGCTTTCTTTGAAAGTTGTCTTTTAGTGCCAGGTTTAGGGCTTCCCAATGGCCTGCGGAGACCTGCCTGGGTAAAAAAGCTTGGAAGAGATGACTTTTCCTTTGTCTTAAAACCAGAAATAATTCTCTGGGGAGTAACCAAGCAAGGAAGGGAATCCTCCCCCACCAGGGAGCTAGCCTGGATTTAACCACAAATGGGAATGGAAGGAGTGGGGAGGGTCGGTCCACTGCACAACATGATAGAAGTTTCCCACAGGGATCATTTTAGGAGGGCAGAAAGAGACACTGCAGCTCTAAGATCAGGTGGCTTTTAAAAAACCCACAATATTACTGATTACTCTGTTAAGGTTCTAGTTTTAGAATCTCTGGAATTTGACTGGAATTCTAAAGGGTTAAAAAAAATCCTAGCATTTGACCTAAATACCCATTGGAACCCCTCTCTCTGGCATTGTTTAACACCTCAAAATGAAAATACATAAGCTTATTGCGGTTGTTAGAAAAGGGCACAGCAGTTTTTCACACTTCCTTTGCCAGCAAGATAACACTTTAATTTGAGCCCCTTTTTCTTGCCCTAGAGGCAGAGGTGGGGTTACTTGCTGGGGCTCTAGGGCCTCCATTCTTCCTGCTTCTTTGGTGGATTTTAGCATGAGAAAACACAAGAGTGCTTTGACTTCCTATTCTTTTTTCTTTTTTAAAAATATTTATTTATTTATTTTTGGCTGCTGTTGGGTCTTTGTTGCTGCAGGCGGGCTTTCTCTAGTTACAGTGAAGGGGGGCTACTCTTTGTTGCGGTGCATGGGCTTCTCATTGTGGTGGCTTCTCTTGTTGTGGAGCACCAGCTCTAGGTGCACGGGCTTCAGTAGTTGTGGCTCATAGGCTCAGTAGTTGTGGCTCGTGGGTTTCAGTAGTTGTGGCTCACGGGCTCTAGAGCGCAGGCTCAGCAGTTGTGGCGCATGGGCTTAGTTGCTCCGCAGCATGTGGGATCTTCCCGGACCAGGGATCGAACCCACGTCCCCTGCATCGGCAGGCAGATTCTTAACCACTGCGCCACCAGGCAAGTCCCTATTCTTTTCTCAATGATGCTTTTAGAATCTGGGGTTCACACTGCAGCATCGGGGAGCAAAGTTGGATACAAGGTCTCAAGGCCTCTATCACTTTCTCTTACGTCCTACTCTTTGTTACAAGTCTAAGAGAAAAAAAAATCTAAGTTTAAAAGTTCAAGTAAAACTCCCTTAAGTCTGTGACCTGATTTTCTTCAGCTTGAATCTTGTTAGCTCCTGGATATGGAGTTTTTAGTTCTTCTTTATGGTTTCTTGAACCACGGTGCTGTGACACACCCAGGTGGGAACGTGTTTGCATCCACTGACTGCTGCAAAAAAAAACCCATGCCAACTAGTCCACCTGGCACCCTCCCACTTATTGTCGCAGCATAATCCCGGTCAAACTACCTAACAAAAGATTTCTGATCCTCTCTTTTTTTCTGGGTTTATTTGCCCCAGCGCTCTGAGACATCCAAGTCACGCCTTTCCGTTTATATTCTTCTGGACCAAAACGTTAGAATATGAAGTAAGAGGGAAGAAAGCCAGCTGGAGCAGCCGGAGTTCTGCAGTGTCTCTGGCCTGGAGCATCGGCACCCCTGTTCTTACTGCTTCACAGGCCTGAGCCTGAGCCTCTTTGCTTTCCTGGCCACTCCTCTGGGTCAGCTTCGTTTAATCCACTTCCTCCTTGCCTGCCTGCTGCCCCACCCTCTGACCTTGTTGCCTGGCTTTGACCTCCAGCCAATCGGTATAACCGGACCTGTGGACCTTGATACTTAAAACTAGACTCACGACAGCTCTTCAAGGTGCCCTGAGAATACACAGCCACGAGGTGCAGGGTGCTGGGGAGACAAAGATGAAATGTGCACCCTGGCCATGAAAAACACAGAGCGCCTCTGCTCTCAGCTCAGTCTGGTCTTTATTGAAAGAGTAAACGCAATTTGGGGTTCCTGTCTCTGAAGGAACCTCACCAAGAATTTAAAGAAACCCCAGAAGAGAGGAGAGGAAGATGACTGACAGCTTATAAAGTGGCCTCTATGTAGAAGATGCAGAAAAACTAGATATACTTTGTCAAAAAACAGCAACCTGAAGGAGAATTGACAGTTTCCTTCCCCTGACTTCTCTGGTTATAGAATCCTCTCAGCTTATTTCCTGATTCTCATTTACAATTATACATAGGTGGTCTTGAAGTGCATTTGGGCACCATGCTGTGCAGAAAAGAGCCTGGTCCTAGGAAAAGGGAGCCTTGGGTTCTGACCCAAGCCATCCTCTCATTGTGTGACCTCATACAAATGCCTCACCTGTCCTATGGGATTCATTTCTTTGGGAAATTTCCCTCCCTATCTCATCAGGATACTGTGAAAACTCGCTGCACATCTCTATGTATATGTGTAGATGTATGTATATGAAAACACACACATACAATAAAATATAAGCACCTTTAAAATTTTAAGCAATACATCCTTAGTTACTATTTACTGAGCACCCCTTATATATTAGCAACTGTTAAGTCTTTTATATATATTACCTCGTAGATCTTCACAGTATTCTTGCAAGGCGGCAACCTCTCCTAGGAAGGCAAAGAGATTTACTCAAGGTCACAGAGAATGTTTCCTGTGTATAGCAGCCAGCTCTGTGCCATGTCCAACAGGTTCTGGATCATCTAATGATGACTTCAACAGCAGTAATGATGCTTTCCTATCTGGGTATGTCCTTCCTGTGGCACCACCTTCCTATATCTGGAATATTGTCTCCAATTGCAACACAGGGGGTCAAGTCCCTGGACATCTTGAATCTACTGTGTGCTGCTCAAACTGCCTTGGGCTTCATTCCTATCTTGTAATGGGGGTGAGTGACGGGAAGGATTGCTGGTGGGAAGGAGAATCAGGGGGCAGTCTCCTCCCAAGGTGTTATGGACGCTCCTAATACTGTGTTAATGGAATCCTTGCATGCACCAGGCTAAATAAGGGCAAAAGCCACTTATAATTATGATGTGGATTATATTTCCAGGAGTGAAAATCTGCTACAAGGTAGAAGTATCTGTTAGGAGGTGACTGATGTTAGAAAATACGCACCAGCCAATCCTCTGTTGCCAAGGGTCCTGTGAGGCCTTCGTTGGTTGGTACAGAGATGGCACCCATGAGCTATGCCAATTAGGGGAAGTCTTCCAGTGGCTTGATGTCTTGAGCCTCTTCTGGATTGCTTCATCACCTGGCATTCACAAACATTTCCATCTCCACTTCTTACCCTTCCTCTCTCCCCACTCCATGCCTCAGCAAGTGAAATTTACTCTGTTCCAAGTACATGCCCCGGGCTTTCCCACTTCTTCACTTTTGCTCAAATTCTTTGCTCCATCTGGAATGCCCATCTGTCTCTTTCTTTACCAAATTTCTAAATATTACTGATCCTTAAGGCCTTGTGCAAAGTCCTTTTTCTCCATGAAGTCTCCTCTACTCTGTTTTGCCTGGGAATGGTCATAGCACATTCTCTGTTTCTTTTTGGTGGAACATTCCTTCTTTCTTCCTGTAGACATACTTCCTGAAAGCTAAGTTCCTATCAGTCTCATCTTTGTATTCTCAGTCTATAACATGTGACTTTGTATGTAATAGCCATTTATTCATTTACTCAATGAATGAACAAATCTTGAGAGAGTGTTGAATTGCGTGTGGTGCTACATTGAAAGATGTGCCAGGGGAATTATATTCATTAATTTATTAAGCACCTACTAGATTTAAGGTCCTCTTCCAAGATTTATTACAAAATTTATTCTGTCTTAGAATTTGTAGTCTCTAACAAAGAAATATGAATAACAAAGAAAAGAGCTCATAGTCTCCCAAGAGAAACATATCAAACCAAAGTCAAAAATAAATGCATGTTATGTGTTGGATGGAGGAAAGGGTAACGGTGATAGAGTTGCAATTGGGGGAAAAGTTCCAAGGTCTAACGAAAAGGAGGGAAGAAGGAATGAGTAAAAGAAAGGTGAGTTGTGAGAATACAAATTGGCACCATACAGAACATACACATGCTCTCTAAGACCCTACCTGGCAACAGGATGCATTTCATAGACCATCCACTGCAGCCTAAAAACATCTACTGAGAAAATACCTTGAGCTACATGTTGGGATTACAAAGATCAAAATGGCATTTCTCCTGACCTTGGGGAGCCACAGTACAAATAAGAGCTGTGATGAGGGTTCTACAAAAGTTTGGAGATGCTCTGGGAGGAGACAGGAAGGACAGGGAGGCAGGTGGGCAGGGGGGCTTCACAGAGGAGACAGCCCTCCAACAAGGTCTGAGGAAGCAGCATGTGAGGGTTCAGGATACAAACTCACAAGTTAGCCTGCCCAGGCAGGAATCAGACTGCTCCAACTGGAATCTGATCTCACCATGAACCACTTGTGTAATTTTGATATGTGACCAAGCCTCAGTTTCCCCATCTGTAAAATGGGATAATTATATTTCCTGTACCACCAGAGTTATGATGAAGATTAAATAAGAAAGATCCCCAGGCCCAGACTGATTCTTTATTCAAGATTTAAGTGAAAATGCCCGCTGGTTCACTAAGGAGTTGATTTTTGCTCAGTTGTTTCTTAAACTTGTAGCCCCAGAAGTCAGCGTCCAATGGAAAGGTTGGCTGGTTAAGCACATAACTTTTCTCTAAAGAATATCAAAATTGGGTTAAGTGATTTTACAGCCTGCTAATCACAGATTCCCAAATTGGCACTTACATGAAATGAAAGCTTATAGATGTATAAGGCAGCCCATGCCTTGAAATGAACAGGCTTATTTTCTAGCATGCTATTGGATGAGGGAGGAGAGAGAGTGAGGGCCTTTATCCAGCTATAGGGACTCTGTCAATTTGGCAGGTTGGTTCTGTGTTTGGAAGATAAGGGACTCCTGAGAGCATTCCTACCCTATGGCATTGTTTATCGGAGAGTGGGTGACTTTTTTCCTTGTATTGTTTTCTTTATAGAACTCACTGGCATCCTACTGCAATGAAAATGTCTGACTGTTTACTGCAGCCCTGACTCTGGGTTAAGTGAGCAGTGGACCATTAGAACTCGGAAGAATGCACGTACATCTCTAATTTCTGCCTTCAGCAAAATTTCTTTGATATAGACTTTATGATAGCAATTATGTCAAATTATGCCTGTGTAAACAGTAGGATTGAAAGCAGCTAGAGATTAGAGATTATTAAAGTTGTTTCTTAAAGGGGTGAGAATTGTCTTTTCATCTAGTAATAAACTCTTGTCGCAAATGAACATTCTGTATTTCGTTGCTAAGTTTTTCTTCTTTCATCAAGATAAGAGGAGAGAGAAGTGACAAGAAAAGAGCAAGAAAAGAAGGAAGTGGGAAAAAGACAGGAGGGGTAGATTGGAAGGGAGGAGTGGAGAGAGGAAAAACAACATTCAGAAAGAGTGGTTGGGCCTCAAAGTAGCTATGATATCTGAACGATGTTAAGCAGGGCTGAAACATAAGATGCCCATTCAAAAGTTTCCCTCAGTCATTTTGGGAGACCATTCTGGAAGAGCATTTGGGAGATCTTTATTTAGTTCAGGCGTTCTTTACACTTAACCCAGTCTATCCCATTGCATACACAATCAGTACCAGACACTGTAGTCTGTGAGTTTTCACTAACTTTTTGCATTGAGTAAATCTCAGCTCTCAGGTAGATTGCGGTATCCTGCAGGCAAGGTCCAGGACCTTACACTGAGCTTGTATTCCCTCTGCAGTGCTTCACAACTCTGTCCACATGCGCTCAGACAATGGGGTAAACAGAGGAGGCATCACCTCAGCTGAAGGCACCGCCCTCTGTACCCCACCAGCCACACCGGCCACACCACTCCCAGGGAAGCTCTCTGCCCATGATGCCCAGCATCCCAAGGGAATATTCAGCAAACACTTTTGCCTGGCTTCACCTTCCCATTTCCTGCCAAGCTGTGGCCCTTATCTTCTTCCAAATGTGTAAAGCACTTTCTCTTGGAAACCCTCCCAGACATCGATATATATTAATAAAAATTCTATAGACTGTAATTAGCTTATTTTTAATTATATCTGCATGTTCTTACTGAATTGTCTGTGTTCCAATGGAATTTTATTTATGGACACTGAAATCTGTATCTCATATAACTTTCACATGTCACAAAATATTCATTTGATTTTTCCCAACTATTTAAAAATATAAAAACCATCCTTAATCCTCAGGCTCAACAAAAATAGGTGATGAGCAGAATTTGTCCTGTAGCCTTAATTTGCTGAACCCTGGATTAAGTTATCAATCATATTTACATTTCCTTCAAAGAAAGGATTAAATTTTATATTGCTTCAGAGCTACTGGAAGAACTCAGCATTGATTATTACTATTTTTCCTTTTTTGAGTTAATATTGTTTAAAGAGCTCAAAATCCCATGTAACTTGAAAGTCAAGGGTGTAAAATATTGAAATGAGTCTGTCTACATCAAGCAGTCAAGCATTACCAGCAGGACGAAGAGTACGTGGTGTCTGGTGCCTATTCAATTTTGAGTTGGCGCTCTCTCATCAGGCTGCTTGCTCCCCTTACAGATTGTATCTTCCATGCTTCTTAACCTCTCCGTTTCTGGCATGGGTATCGTCACAAAGACACAGGATCAGAACTCCCTCCACTTCACCTTGCATGTGTCCAGTTCTCTTTCCCCCATCTTGGGAGGAGGGTTCCTTTTCTCTGCCTCTACCTCTGCTCCTGGGCACCCCTTTCCTCGGGGACCTTGTTTTATGTGTTGTCTCCGCCTCTTCTACCTTCTACAGTCCCTCCTCCACTGGATCCTTCCCTCAGCATAGGTTTGTGCTGCTTTTGCTTCTCTTTTTTAAAAGAATTCCTCCCTCCCTCCCCCAAAAGCTCACCACTTCCTCCCCTTCTCTTCACATCCAAGCGTTTTGGAAGAAGTCGGCCCATCCTCAGTGGTTTGCTTCTCTGCTTCTGTAACTAGGGATCTTATTTATCCTTGTTTCCATTTATTTATTTCAAGGTAAAAATTGTCTTATTGATTTTTCTTTGCTCATAAAAGCAGTATATTTTCATTTAAAAGTTCATACAATATATAAAGAAACTCAAAAATAACAATAACCAATAACTCCAGAATTCAGAAACAGTGGCTGTATGCACTGCTGGGTTCTTCACCAACAGCTGTTTCCCTACATCTTCCTTCCTGGCAAAGTTTGGTGTCTACTTCACCCCACACCAGACCAGTGACATATCTGGTCTTGTTTAAACTTTTTGGTCTCAGGACTACTTTACACTCTTAAAGATTA
Organism: Delphinapterus leucas; assembly: GCF_059928025.1. Taxonomy (NCBI): domain Eukaryota; kingdom Metazoa; phylum Chordata; class Mammalia; order Artiodactyla; family Monodontidae; genus Delphinapterus; species Delphinapterus leucas. The sequence goes on from NC_143135.1 coordinate 99,315,618, forward strand.
TTGAAAACCCAAAGAGCTTTGGTTTGTGTAGGTTATGTCTGTTAATTTTACTGTATTAGATGTTAAAACAAATTTTTAAATATTTACTAATTCTCTTAAAAATAACAATAATAAATCTGTTGCATATAACATTTTTTTATGAAAAGTAATATATTTTCCAAAACAAAAAAATATTTGGTGAGAAATGTGGCATTATTTTACATTTTCGCAAATCTTTTTAATGTCTGGTTTAATAGACACCTGAACTTTCATATCTGTTTCTGCATTCAATCTGTTGTGATATGTTGTTTTGGTTAAAAAATGTATGAGAAAATGTGGTCTCACAGATAGGTGGTTAGAAAAAGGAAGGGTATTTTAATACTTTTTTTAGGTAATTGTTGATATTCTGATTTGGTACTATATCAAAACTCAAAAAGCGGGATGTAGAGAACAAAATAGTGGTTACCAGTGGTGAGAGGGAAGGAGGAAGGAGAAGGATAAGGGTAGGGAATTAAGAGGTACAAACTACTATGTATAAAATAAGCTACGAGGATATATTGTACAGCAGAGGGAATATAGCCAACATTTTATAATGACTATAAATGGAGTATAACATTTCAGAACTGTGAATCACTATGTTGTACACCTGAAACATATTATACTGTACATCAACTATACCACAATTAAAAAAGAAAAAAAAACAGGAATAGAAAAAATACCCTCAAAAAGTGGTAGTTTCATATCTATAAACCTTTTGTATTTTCTGTACACTTGTGAGAGAATGAGAATGAAAAAGGAAAAAAAATCTTAGTATTATAATGAACATAGTTTTGACCTATAGAGGCCTCTGATACGGATCAGGGTCCCACAAGGGTCCCCGGAGTACACTTTGAGAATCACTGGTCTAAACCAGTAATACTGTTCCCTTTACCAGTGGTTTAGGATGGACATGTGACCTGATTCAGACAAACGAGAAATGAAAGGAACTCTTCAATCACTTTGGAAAAGCTTCCTCAAAGGTAAAAACGGTCCCCCAGGAAGACAGAGCTATGCTGCTTCTGCTGGTCAATGTCACGTTTTTGTGTTTGTCTTGGCTTTGCAAGGGGAGGTGTCTAAGGATGGCAGCACAGACACCACACAGCCAGAACTAGCCTTGACTTACTTTGGCTCTGGTCTGAGAGTTTTGTGAAATTAATTTTACTTAAGGAAGGAAAACAGGAAGGAACCTTTGGGGGACATCCTTCCAGACTTTTTTCTAAATGTTTATACACGTACATTGATATTAATCTCTGTATTCCTAGCACCTAACTCAGTGTATTGCCTGCTACATCTCAGTGCTTAGTAAATGTCCTTTGAAGGAATAAATAAATGAGCATGTGGTGTTTATTGACTGACAATTACCTCTCACTCTGTTCTTTGTGAGGATGAAGAAAAGCAGATCCCTCTAAGAATGACATGTTTCCTGGGTGCAATGAGACATATTTAAACAGATATCTGCAAAGAAGGCTATTTTCTCCATTTCTGGATACTAAACACCCCACCTCCCCAGCACTTTGTATCCTGAAGGAATTCAGGCATTTGCCTAACACAACCTGAAGATTTGGAACTTTGCGCTCATGTAGTGATTTATAGTTTACAAAGTGCTTTCATGGTTATTTCAGTTAGTCCTCAAAAGTCAGGTTATGATGGAGTGCTATTAACCCTCCTGCACTGTTGGTGGGAATGTAAATTGGTACAATCACTATGGAGAACAGTATGGAGGTTCCTTAAAAAACTAAAAATAGAACTACCATATGATACAGCAATCCCACTCCTGGGCACATATTCAGAGAAAACCATAATTCGAAAAGATACATGCACCCCAATGTTCATTGTAGCACTGTTTACAGTAGCCAAGACATGGAAGCAACCTCAGTGTCCACCAACAGAGCAGTGGATAAAGAAGATGTGGTACATATACACAATGGAATATTACTCAGCCATAAAAAAGAAAGAAATAATGCCATTTGCAGCAACATGGATGAACCTTGAGATCATCATACTAAGTGAAATAAATCAGAAAAGACAAAAATCATGTTATTACTCATATGCAGAATCTAATTTTTTAAAAAAATGATACAAGTGAACTTATTTACAGAATAGAAAGAGACTCACAGATTTTGAAAACAAGCTTATGGTTACCAGAGGGGAAACGTGGCGGGGAGGAAGGAAGGGATAAATTACGAACTTGGGATTAACATACACACACTACTATATATAAAACAGATAACCAGCAAGGACCCACTATAGAGCACAGGGAACTCTACCCAACACTTTGTAATAACCTATATGGGTAAAGAATCTGAAAAAGGATGAATATATGTACATGTATAACAATCACTTTGCTGTACACCTGAAACTAACACAACATTGTAAATCAACTCGACTCCAATAAAATTTTTAACAAAAAAATTTTAAAAAGTGGAAACTGGCAATTTACTATTTATATGAATAATGGTAAAGTGAAGAATGTATTGATTCTCTTCTCCCTCCTTCCTTATTAACAAAAGAGAATACATAAAAAATTTACGTGAGGGTGGGAGGGAGGCGCAAGAGGGAGGGGATATGGGGATGTATGTATACGTATACCTGATTCACTTTGTTATACAGCAGAAACTAACACAATATTGTAAAGCAATTATACTCCAATAAAGATGTTAAAAAAATTTTATGTGATATAAAAAGATCAGCTTATAAGCAAAAAGAAAAAAAGAAAAAGATGAGGAAAGGGGGGCCAGGAGAGGTTGAATGGTTCAAAGTTAGACTAGAATTGCAAGTCTAGTGTGCTTAGAGGTTGAGCTCCCAGAAACTCTGTCAACGGCTTTGTCATCATGGGCATCTGTCTGACCACCCCAGGGTGGGAAGGGAAGAGGTACAGAGAAAACTGGCCTTTGTCCCAAGCCCCACACCCTGGGAAGTTCAGTGAGGTGAGCGAGAGTGGCCCTGTGATCTGCCTCACTTGAATGGCACTAAAATGACAAACCTTTGTTTTGAATGTCTTTACCTGGAGGTGAAATCTTCCACTGGCTGACTGTGATATTAAATATGGACGAGGCCAGGGACATTTCTCACCCGGAGCTCAACGGGAACTGGCAAGTGTCAGATTTGAAATTTATCACTGCAACTCCCAGGCCTCTGCTGACCTGGACTTGAAGGCTCCAGCCTGGAAACAATCCAGAATTAAATGCTGACAACTAACTCAGGAAGAGAAAGTATATAAACCGCCTGAGCAGTAGCAAAGGGACTACGGTCTTTACCTCCACTGTGGGCAAGTAGAAAATAGCCCAGCCGGTGCCCAAGACGGGCCTTCTCATCCCGCCCTGCCACTAGTTTGTTATGCAACTCTAGGCAGACGGCTGACCCTCTCCAGAACTAGGCTTCTGTATTTTTAAGAAGAATTAGATGGTCTCAAGGAACATAGCATCTGAAAGCATATAAACTACATAAACTTAAGTCCATTTCTTTAAACAGAAAGTCATTTACTCATATAGTAAAAAATGAATTGTGGGTTACACACGTATATTCAAAAAGTTTATAATCTCACAGATGAGATACGTAGGTGTTGAAAACAGTAATTCCTACCTGCTGCCTTGGTTCTTACCTAAGCCCTGGATCACCTGGCTGGCCCCACACTAGGCTCTCAGCATCATGCCTGGGCCTGATCTACACACATAAATGCTTTTGAATGACTGAGCATGAATAAGAGTGCCCAGGCTTTATCTCTTGTGGGATAGCCTGATGTAATAGAACAAGACCTGGAGTCCAGTACGCCTGGTTTCAGTTCCCAGCTGTGTGACCCTGGGCACGATCTCTGCTACCTCTCCTGTCAAATGGGGTCGGTGAGGAGCGAACATCACTTGTGTGAGTTGTCTGCAGCAGCCCTGAGCCTGAGGCAGGTGCCCGCCATATGGTAGCTGCTGTCTGTAACACGGGGCTGCATAAGGTAAGCACATCAGAGCTTTGGATAGCAGTGAAGATGTAATTATTTCATGTTGGGGTAATCAGGTCAGATTGCTAGGGAGGAGTATTTAAGTAGGGCCTAGAAAGAGGGTCCCCAGTTAGGTCGAGATGGAGAAAGGGAAAAGGGATACAAGTGAAGGACAGCAAAGGCAGGAGGCAGGAAGGTGCAGTGAACGCTGAGGCAGTAGAAGGGAGGATGGTTTGTCTGGACAGAGATGCTACTGAAAAGGGAAAGCGGGGCAGGTTTTTCAGGGTTCCAAGGAACAGAGCATTTGGACTTCATCCTATGGAAAATGGGGAGCCTTTGAGCAGAGATGTGATGGGTTTAAGAAGCTACATTTCTATAGGATGAGTAATAGAAGTTACCAGTAGCTACAACTCAGAGAAAAGATGGGTACAAATTTCAAAGATGGACTTTGAAGCAGGCGTCACTGAAATCATTCTAGGCAGCTGCTATGGCTGATACACTCAGTAACACTAACCTCTAATCAAAGTCTTGGAAGATGGAAATTGGAGTCATCTCGGGTTAGGTGGGGTAGGACAAGATGACTTCAGATACATTTTTCGGGAGGAGGGAAATTCATGGAAGGATTTCTGGCTTTCACTGCTGTGGAGCTGAAATGGATTAGTCATGTTAAGATCTTGAATGTGGACCTACACTCAGAGTCTTCTGGGACCCCAGGTGACAAGACAACTTTCCGTGAAAAAGCAGCATGTTCTTTACCCCTGGGTAACACTGATGTTGAATTACAATCCCTGAGCACAGGTAAAGAAAGATGAGAAAGAAAAGGAAAATGAAGGCACAAGGAAAGAGGGGGGGAAGGGAGAAAAAAGAGGAAGGTGCTGGAGAGAAGAGATAAGAAAGAAAAAAAGTAGGGCAGATCCGGGACAGAGACAGCTCTGCTCACAGTGGTCATGCCCAGCACTGCCCAAGGCGCCTGAGCTGACTGAGCGGAGACGGGAGGCTAAAAGACTATATAGTCAGTTTCATCTTTTTGGCTGTAAACAATTCAAATGGAAAATGTTGGATGAGGCTCCACTGGCTCAGTTTGGAGGGAGGAGGTTTATTCATCAGTCTTGGAGCTTTTCCACTTCTGGGGACTGTCACCCATGTCAGAGCCATCTGCACATTTCTGAGGTTTTTTTGTTTGTTTCCTCTTTTTTTTTTTCCCCAAATGCCTTTGCCAGGAAGAATATTTAACACATTACGATGTAAGAAAGTAGGACACAGAGGAAGAAATTGGGTGTTAGCATCAATTTCTGCCTTTTTCACAAAGCCCAAGTGTTCTTATGGGATCATTAGATCTGTTAAATAATTTACGTCTCATTCATTCATTCTTTTATTCAACGACTATTCAACAAGGACTTGGTATGTACTAGGCACCATACAGGTTACTGTTGGTTGGGCTTCCAGCAGGATCACCTATGCCATAAAGATGAGATCAAGCACTGGACCAAAGACCTGAGAAGATACTGCAAGACGTTCCCTTAGTTACATTTCTGGTAACAAAACAAAATGCAAACAAAACACAAAGCTCACCATCATCAGTTCCTCCTTACAGGGCTCGACAATTCTGCCTTTCTCTGTTTTCTCCTGGTACCACCCATCCTCTTAAGAAGTACTTAAAAGTACTTCTGGGGCCTCCCTGGGGGCGCAGTGGTTGAGAGTCTGCCTGCCAGTGCGGGGAACACGGGTTCGAGCCCTGGTCTGGGAAGATCCCACATACCGCAGAGCAACTAGGCCCGTGAGCCACAACTACTGAGCCTGCGCGTCTGGAGCCTGTGCTCCGCAACAAGAGAGGCCGCGATAGTGAGAGGCCCACGCACCGCGATGAAGAGTGGCCCCCGCTCGCCGCAACTAGAGAAAGCTCACGCACAGAAACGAAGACCCAACACAGCCAAAAATAAATAAATAAATATTTTTTTAAAAAAGTACTTCTGCTCGAAAGCAGCTGCTGGGTTAAATAATCCCACTTCTTTAGTAGTCAACCTTAAATCATGATTTTCTTTTTGTTTCACTCCACTTTCCATCTTTATAACTCTCTCATTTACAATGGTTGCTTGTTATTAAGTCCTTCCTAGGCATCAGGCCTTTTGTTTTCATTATCTTTAAGACTCACAACAACCTCTTGAAAGAAATGGAGACTCAGCTGGGTTTCATTACTTGCCTAGAACACACAGCTAAAAAGCAGCAGAGTCGGGCTTTGAACCTTCCTCTGTCTGACTTCCAAGAGTGGACTCTTTGCCAGACACAACATGGCCTCCCCCAACCCCGACCTGTGAGTTATTCACCCCCTGCTCTTGCTCTTGCCCTTGCCAAGAAACTAGAGAATTTCAATCAAGAGACTGTACCCCTTGGTTTTCTATTAACAAATGTTTGATTGATTCTAAATGAGCTGTCACTATGCTTTGGAGTGAGAATTACAAGTGGCTCGGCTCCATAAGCAGATTGTAAATCGACAACCACGTGACTCAAGCTGTTACTGTCACAGCAGCTGAGGACGAAGAATATTTAATTATGGAGATGGGGAGGAAGGGGACCAGAGGGTCTCAGGAGGGAGGGTCAGGCGTTCCCAGCCTTATCTAGGCTTCAGGATCAAGAAGCAGTCTTTGTTCTGTCTCTCCAGGTTTTTTTGATTTTTTAAATAAAATCTCCTTAAGCCAAACCTCCTTATTGCATTGAAAAATGGTACGAGTTTGGTTTCTCTAGTTTTCGTGGGAAACAGGAATACTAAAGTGTGAACTCCAATCATCTATGAAAAACCCTTGCCTGAGGATCTTGGCTCAGATCTGCAAGCATAACGCATTTCAATAGTTTTTTTCTTATGAGTATCTTGAGGTTGTCTCCCCGAATTAAGTTCCTGAAGCTCACTGGCAGTGGCACCTTGCCCGTGTGAGCATGGTCCTGACACGCCGCAGGTGCAAGAGAGGCGGACAGGTATCCTGTGGGCGGTGGCGCCAGCGCATGGTCGTCCTCGTGGGACTCGGCAAGGGGTTCCAGCCATGAGGCTTCGGTCATATCACTTAACGTCTTTACGCTTTGCCGACCTCACCTGTAAGAGAACCACGGTGGTGTCCTCTACCCCTGGGGTCCTGGTACCCGTGACAGCACGGGTGTTGCACCAGTGGACGCCGGCCATAAGGGCGCCTGGTGTGAAGGAGGAAGAAGCCCTTGGGCCAACGCTACCTTTCAGGGGCCCGCGGGCGGCGCGGGGGGGGGGGGTGGATGTACAGGATCATAAACCGGTGCCCCTTCTCGCGGGAACACACCCTGTGGGGGGAGGGGTGCGGCTGGGGGAGGGGACGCAGGCCGACCTCCACTCCCATTGGCGCCCTCGGCAGAGCCCAGCCCCCACCCGCACCGCTGACCCCTTGAGCGGGCACGTCCCATCCAGTTAGGGTTCCTGCGCTGTTCTTAGAACTTTTTTTTACCACATTTCGTCAGCCAGTACTTACTGTTCCCAGTATTATTTACCATATGTTCATCGCTACCCAGGGAAACAGATGAGACTGAAAGGACTTTAAACTTCATATTGTCACCAGCAAACCCATTCACAATTCCCGGGAAGCAAAAATAGAATCTGGGTAATAAAGTCTAACCTTTTCCTTTCCTTTGTGCTCAGTCTAGTTCCGCCTGCTCATAGGGGGCCGCGTGCAGAGGCCGGCCCCCAACACTTCAGAGTCCCTCGTGGGAAATGGTGACGCCCACGCGCCAGCTCCCTGGGCCGTGTGCGAAAGGGCTGCGTGAGACACCACGATTCAAGATGGTGGCAGCTCGCCGAGTGCAGAGACGCTGCCCGCGCCCCCGCTCCCATCTGGAGTCTGCGCAGCAGAGCTGCCCGACCCTACAAGAACCCCGCCCCCTCCCCCTCCCGCACAGGACGCTATAAATCAGCCCCGCCCATCACCTGTCCCGGATGCGTGTGCTCTAGAGCCCAAGCTGATACCTCTCCATTCTCTGATCAAAGAATAAAGCTTTCCTTTGTTTTTCAACAGAACTCGGTCTCACTCTATTGGCTTGGATGACACAGGGTTGGAGAGCCCTTGTTGGGCGCCCAACTCAGGAGGGTAGGTAACAAAGTCATTACCAACGAAAGGAAAGTGTTGTCCCACCTGTTTGCATCCGGTGTTTGAGAAGATCGTAGCCACTGATGCGAAGTTCCTTATGGCTGGTTTGGGAACAAGAGTGTGCTGGGGGCAGGGGGAGGGTAGACAAATGGCTGGGGTCCGTGAAACATCACTCAGAGGTCAAGGTTTCGAATGTTTCAGATCTGCCTGAAGAAGCAGATGTGGTGGCAGAGCTCAAGGTCTGGAGTCAGGAAAACCAGGTTCCAACCCTCATGCTTCTGTGATCATGAGCCAGGTCTTCAATGTCCTGTTTCCTCATTTAAAACATCTGGGTTATGATCTCTCTCCTATGTATGTTACAGGGCTTTGAGTTTCAAACAAGATAATTCAAGGAAAAGTGCTGTAAATTCTGCAAGGCACAATTTCCGGGGAAATTGCCCTTTCTCCTCTCAGTGGATTTGTTAGGTTTGCAGAGCAAGAAAGCAGGCTTTCGGGCTGCAAGTGTCATGGGGGCAGGGGCCCGAGCTTCACCTCATCTTTTCAACTTCACGTCATAGCTTCTTTATGGACGTGGGCCTGGCTGGGTGTCATGTGCTGTTGGGCAGCACCTGCTGGACCTCGATGGACCCATGGGGTGAGGGCACACTTTGGGGTGGTCACCCTGCGTTGCAGGTAATGCTTAACTGCCTCTGGTGAAGGCTGGAGAATCCTTTGCCATTGGCCTTGGAGGTAATCTTTGCATTTCTTGTTCTGCCAAAAGAGTGATAGTCGTTGAAACTTACGGTGAATGGGTCATACCTAATACCTAGATTCATGCAAATTCCCAAAAACAACCTTAGGGGAACCTCACCTGAACTCTCAAACCCTCTTCTGTCTTCATGCCAATATGCTCATGTGTTCACAAAGCTGAACCATCACCACAAACCCCTGCAGGAAAAGTATAACAGTCGGGTTACAGAGAAAGTGATTAATAGTTCATTTTCATAAAGTCTGCGTCCAACACTGAGATGCCAAGAATCTATGACTTCACCTTTTCTTTCCTGATGCACGCCTAAAATGCATGACTGGGCGCAGTTCCACTGGGAAACTAAATAAATCAGGAAGACAGAGTTGCCTGTGAGATGCTGAGAATTTAGAATTCAAGAGAGCTCCAACTTTGATTTGCCCTTCTTTTTCTTAATGGATGTTCTCTTTAGTTTCCATGGATTTGTGGAATACATATCATTTGTGGTTGAATCTACCAGTTTTTCCTGTAAAGCAAGAAAAGGTTATTATTATTTTTTATTGTAGTAAAAGAGAAGCCCGGAGAAGGTAAGCAATTTGCTTGAGGCCCCCCTCCAACACGTCTGTTTAATCAATGAAATGTGCGGGCCAACAGTGAGGTAGAAGTTGGCAAATGCTTGGCCACCTTCTTGCACTGCCTCCCATCTTCTGGAACCAGTGAATAGGCTGATTGAGCTGTGATGTTAAGAAAAGCCTGGATCAGGCATTCTCTCATGAGGGCGACTTAGCTCCTGGGAAGTGCAATTATGAGTAGAGATGTTGGTTTAAACGTTAGCTTTGGAATAAGAGAAATGCAAACCATTTTTCTTAACTCCAAATTGAGAAACTCTCTGATGATATAGGAACCCTCATGTAGAATATCCAAGTACGAATGGCAATGCAATGATGAATTGCTCTTTTTCACAATGGTCTAAGAGTGAGAAACAATGCACTAGGAACAAGAGTTTAAGTAAGAGGGGACCAGGAAGAAATCCTTGGACACAAGTGGTCTGATCTACGTGGTGGCTTGTAAGTCCTGCCTTTTGTCCTGAATTTTAATTTCTTTTGAACTTCATTGTATGGGCCACACACTGCGCTGAGCAAGCACCTCCTCTGCCCAGAACAAGCTTTCACCTGAGCTGGAGCAGTTCAGACTGTTAACTCCCCCTGGCTCTGACCACTCCAGCACCACACGTTCCCACGGAAGGTGCTTGTGTTCACACGGGGCCTGAGCTTGATCTACCCGTGGAACCATCTTGTAGGAAAGATTGCCCAGTTGGGACTTTGGGTGTTTGGTAACTGACCTTCTTTGCATTGGCTTCTGTACCAATGTTTCTCGACTGGGAGCGATTTTGCCCCCCTAGAGGACATTTGGCAATGTCTGGAGACATTTTAGTTGTCCCAACTGGAGTTGTTGCTGGCGTCTAGTGGGTAGAGGCCAGGGACGCTGCTAAACATACTATCATGCACAGAACAGTCCCCCACAGGAATGATTGCGCCCCAAATCTCGAGAGCGTCAAGCTTGAGCAACCCTGTCCTGGACCAATTGAACCTTACATGCTTTTCTAAAACAAGCAAAGTGTAGTAGGGTTACAGCGCAGTCTGTACCACACTGGTTTTAGTCTTGTAAAAGAAGACCTGCCTACCTCTATTTTGATAATCCTGCTGTATAAAAAACAACCAGAGAACCTCAGTGACATAACACAATAAACTTTGACTTTTGCTCCTGAGGCTAGAGGTCAGCTGGGCAGTTCTGCTAATCTGGGCCTGGCCTGGCTGACCTTAATGAGCCCACTCAGGTCTCTGCAGTCAGCTGCTGGTTTGGCTGGGAGCTGGCTGGTTTAGGAGGGGTTCACTCTTATGCCTGATGGTTGGTGAACTGTCAGCTGCGGTGACAAGGGTGACTGGACCACGTGGCATGTCGTCATCCAGGGAGCTAGCCCAGACTTTTCACATGTCGGTGGCAAAGTTCAAGAGAGAGAGAGAAAATATGCGAGGCCTCTTGAGGTCAAGGCTTGGAACCAGCACATCACTCCTGATGACTCTATTAGCCAAAGCGAGCTCCAAGATTCAAGGCACGAGAAACAGACTCTACCTTCTCATGGGAAGAGCTGCAAAGTCAGTTGCAAAGGGCAAGGATGCAGGGAGGAGTGAAAAATTGCGGACATTTTTGCAACCAATCTACCTTACGCTTCTTCTCCAATTCTAATTTACACGTATCCTTCAAAATCTGGTCGAGCAGTGCCTTCCCCAGGAAGGTTTATCTAACCCCTTCTCTGTCCTCTTATGGAATCTGGGCTGACAGCTCTCACAGCTCTCTTCATACTGTGGTACCGTCACGGCATGGCCACTGGCCGGCCCCCACTCCACCCAAAGGCATCTTGTGCTCCCTGCCTTCAAAGGACCATGAATGAGCGAGTCGTTTTCTTTCTCTGTATGTGGCCTAAATGTTTGGTAAACCTGGCTGTAGAGCATGAGAGCTTGAATTATGGAGTGAGAATGCCTCTGTTCCAGTCCTATCTTTGCCTCTTACTACGTCCAGCCAAGCAACTAATTAATCTATTTCTCCGTACAGTATGAAACAGCACATCCTCCAGGGGCTTGGGAGGACAAAATGAGAGAATACAGGACAAGTGCTTGGAAGAGTGGCTGGCCCACAGCAATCCTCAGTAACGGTAGCTTTTGTTATTTTGGATGTCTCTTCCACCATTTCAACCCGGCCCCTAGTGCATTAATTAATTCACCAGTTACATGCAGATGCCGCACTCCCGTGCTCCTCCTTGCACAGGAAGTGGACGACATATGTCACCGGCCAAGTGACTCCTCGGTGGTTGAATTCATTTTGTTTCTATGGTTGGTGCTGCATTCCCTTCAGTCGCTGGAAGAGATTATTATTTCCTCCTTCAGAGGTCACTGGAGCTGAGAAAGTCAACTCGCCACCAGGGGTATGCTGTGCTCCCAGGGGGAAGGAGTCCTACATGTCCGGTTCCTACGTCGCCTGACTCATCCTGGGGACGTTGGCGGCTGCTGGATTCCTATAGATCACAGGGATAATGAAGAGAGCCACGTGGACAAGCTCAAGGGCTGAATTTGGTGTTGCTGTAACGCTTTGGGAACTGTTAAAATAAGACACGTACAATTTCAGACAGACTTTTAAATGACAGCTTAAAAACAGCTTCTTCTGCCATGGGCTGGCTCTGTGGATTTTATAACCGTAAAAAATTAGAAGCAGCCTCATGAATAATTCAGTGACTCAGTTCTGGGAGTTGCAACGCCCCTCACTGGGTGACTATGTCTATCGCTTTTAATACCTGGCGAATTGGCCCTGGTGTCTCTCACTTGGTGGATCTCTGCAGAAACGGAATCGGGTAGGAGAACCGCATCACCAGCTTCTGCCCCCTCCCAAGCTGCCGAGTCAGGTGGCTCTTGCCTGGCCTTGAAATTGTTCTCCTTTGTAAAGCCTTCAGGTTAGAACTGAACACTTCTAAAACACTCGCAAGAGATTCTCAGTGGCTGGAAGAAGCCTAATTGTGAAAGGAGAAATTGGGGCAAAGCCAGCCGAAAATAAAGTTTGCATCTTGATGGGCCGTCTCAGGGAATTTACTGAAACATTACCTCTACTAATCACCTATGTCCATACTAGTATTTTTAGTCTCTAAAATACTTTTGTGTTATACAGTCAGAAAATTATAATTTAGCACTGATTATCCTGGCTTTTAAAGTATATTTAGGGAGTTCTCTGGCAGTCCAGTGGTTAGGACTCCGAGCTTCCACTGCAGGGGGTTCAATCCCTGGTCAGGAAACTAAGAGCCCACAAGCCAGGTGGCGAGACCAAAAAAAACTAAATTAAAAAAAAAAAGTATATTTAAACATTTCCATATGAGTTGGTCTTGCTTTCAAAGTAGGTATTTACCTTTTTGAGGTCACGGGCCATGTTTTAAATTTGTTCTGTTGTTTTTTTTTTCCACACTCCCCGGCATCAAGTTGGACCCATATCACTTGACTCCTACTGATCAGCTCTCACAAACAAGTAACCCACACATTTGATTCATTTGACTGTTTTGGGGTTTTGTGTTGCCTTAGTGCAACATTGTAAAAGGCGACATAATTAGATAGATGTCACCTGGGTGTCATACTTAAGCAGCCTGGCATGGATGTTATCTGACCTAGCTGCTTCATATGTTTCTGTGCCTCCACTAGGAATTTGAGTCTCCATCACTGCTCGAAGCTCATGTGCTCGAAAGTTTCCCTCCATTCCCCATTCCCCACCCCCCATCTAAGCCCTGCTCTTACTTCTTAACTCTAGTTCCACCTCTTCCATGAGGTCTTCCTGATGTGACATCCACAAGGGTCTCTCCAACCTCTGAGCTCCACCAGCACCTGCCGTCAGTGTATTGATACTTAATTCGGTAGCTCCTACATATACCCTGGTGTTTTTGCTCTTCTCTGCAGGTATTTGTCCTCTCTTGCCAATTACATTCTAGATCCTTTTCAAGCAGATTCTAATACCACTTTGTAGGCCCCATGGTGTCCCGTACAGAGCAGGTGCTAAATATGTATCTGTAGGCAAGTGAGACGGATGTTCTCAGGGACTGGTTCTTTTTTTTTTTTTGAAACAGTTATTTTTTATGGGCACTTTTCTGGGCAGACTTGACCAATCTTATGGCCACACTGCTTGTGCAAATCTCCATTTAGTGTTTGATGACAATCATGGATCTCTTTTTACTTTTTGTCCTTTATAATCATTGTCAAAGATAGGTTAAGCCTCTAAGACACATCCAAACCTTGACACTTTCCCTTTCTCCTCTCCAAAAGACTCTGTTAAGCGTCTGTCTGCTTTTTCTTAAGCTAGCTAGATGTTTTCCTGAATTAGTTTAAGCACAGGAGACAAACTGCAGCAAGAATGGTATTAGACACATCCAGTAGTGTCATGTTCCTTAACAGATAATTATCCAGCACCTACTCTGTGCACTGCATTGAGTAAACCTGACTGGCAATTCACGACTCTTTAAGGAGCTTTCAGTCTAGCTGGAGAAATACTACAGACATGCATGAAATACATGTAAAACTCAAGACCCTATGTACAGTGCTAAAACGTCAGTAAGTGCTGTGAATTCCAAGGAGGGCAAAGTCTAAAGAGTAAGGAAAATGTTTCAGGAGGAGGCAGATTAGTTCTGGGCCGTGAGCACGCGTAGAATTTGCAGAGGTGAAACTGAGCCGGGAAGATACACCAAGAGAAGGGGGACAATTCTGTAGTGAGAAGACCTGAAGTTTTAGAGTCACAGATAAGCCAACACTTACTATCAAACCACAAGTTTCTGAATCTCATTCCTTCCTTGAAAAAGACCTTGTGACACTGTCATGGGGATTCAACGGACAGAATATGAAGATGTCTGTGTAGCAACTGCTGCACAGCAGGTGAGCGATACTTGCTTGTTAGCTTTATAGCAACTGTCAAAAGCGGTCAGAGCAGGCTTCCCTGGTGGCGCAGTGGTTGAGAGTCCGCCTGCCGACGTAGGAGATGCGGGTTCGTGCCCCGATCAGGGAGGATCCCACATACCTCGGAGCGGGTGGGCCCGTGGGCCACGGCCGCTGGGCTCCGCAACGGCAGGGGTCTCTGCGGTGAGAGGCCCGCGTACCGCAAAGAAAAAAAAAAAAAAAAGTGGTCAGAGTAAGTCTGTGGGGCAGGAAATAGGACTGTCTAATTGAAACACAAGGGAGTGATGAGACATGATGGGGGAGAGCTAGGTTCCCTGTAGGACACCTGTTGGAGGGCTGAGATGTCTGGATAAGGGTTTGGGCTTTAAGGAATAGGCTGCGATGCACAGAGCAGCGGTGATGATTTTTTAGCAGATTTTGCAAGTTGTTAATTTGGAGAGTACACATGCAGAAGCACCGGAAGTAGTGGGCGGCAGGAGAGGGCTGAGTCTCTGACTCTACTCATTATACTCATGTGAGTGACGTTTTGTCTCCAACGATTTGAGAAATACTTATGTCAAAGCAAGACTTCTAAAATAAGAAAAGCCTGAAATACTAAAATCCTGAAATCCAAAAAGATCTAAATATGAAATACTAAATTTAAAATACTGAAAGTCCATCAGTTCCCTTCCACCACTCTCCAGAGCCAGCAATTCTGAGCTGTTCCTCTTGGAACCATTCAACTGTTTTGTATTCCAGAACCCCGGCATGATAGTGATTCTCTAATTTTGCCAAGTTGGAATCAATTCTAGGCAAAAGTACCGATTGACAGCTGAAGTTTTCTCTGGCTCATCAGCTCTTAAACAAGTAATATATTTTCTATATATTATTTATATTTATAGTTATTGTTCGTGAACTGGTCAGACCGGCCCCTAGGCTTTGCCAGTGCTGTGCAGCTGCTGTTCTCAAGTAACAATGGAATGTAGTCATTTTCCTGAACAGAACTGAATGGCTAATAAGCCAGTTTGGTTAATGGAGAGGTGGTGAGGAAGGCGAATAAGGGAAGCATTTTAAAATTTATATGCATTCTGCTGTATTAATTTATTGTTGTCAATCTTAAACAATAACCCCAAACTATGTTTATAGATCAGAGGAAATTAATGAACTTTACCTTTGTTCAACTTTTAAAAAAGTAGCCCTTTGGCCCAAGCAGCATGACAGACCAAGTGGCAAAAGAGGAGAAAGAAGCCTTATAATCAGAAGGTGTATCTGAGTTGAGGTCTGAGTTGAAAAACTGCCTATTAGTCTGAAGAGTCTAGCAGAGTTGTCAGAAGGCTTTCCACACCCAGCTGGTCAGAGCTGTTTCAGATCATTCTACTGCCAAGAAGCTCCTATGATTCCTAGCTTGGTCCCCTTTATAGAAGGTCATGCCTTCCTAACCTAAGAAATAAATACAAGTAGACAGAAAGGGTGCTTACCCAGCTGCAATATTGTTGTATGACACTTAACATTGACTTCGAAAGGAGCAGGGCATCGTCCTAGCGGAGAACTGATGCATCCCCCTGAAGAGTCTATAGGGGTCTTAACTCTTCACTATTATTATACGTCACTCCAAGAGATTCTGAGACGACTTGGTACAGGCAGATTTATCTTGGATGCACTTAAGTGTGGATCATGTAAACAAGGCTTGATATCTTTAATGAAAGCCCCAGTCAAAGTTGGGTGGATTGATTGAGGGCCTACTGCATACCCAGCCTGTGCTGAGTACAGAGGATATGAAGACAAATGGTCCACAATTCCTACTCTTAGGAGTTGTGACAAGTCATGAGGCAGACGCGCCGAAGCATTGCTTTTAGTAATTAACATTATCTCAAGGCAGCCTATGCATATACTAGATGAGTGGTACAGTCAGCGCCATTGGATTTTGAGAGGGAAGCTCAGAAGTGCGTTTAGGGGCAGAGGTTATGTATCAATTTGACTGGAGCTGCGGGCTCAGAGAGGAGTGAAAGGGGTAGCATTGGCATGGGGTTTGCAGCTGAATTGTGGGGACTTTGACAGCCAAGAGCACTTGGGCTTCACAGGCAACTAAGAGCCATGGAAAGTCTTTGACCTGGAGCATCAAATTGCCTTTAATTTAGGAAGATAAACCTGGTAGCAGTGTGTTGCATAAGGCAGAGTCAGGGCAACACGTCCATAGGAGAGCTGGAATGCCTTAGATGGCAGCTGGCAGAGAATAAGCTGGGATGGGACTAGAAAAAGGCATGTGAGCGGAATCGTGAAGAAAGAAGCAGTTCTTGGGCTTGCTTCCTGCCCGGTTGGATTGCAGTTACTGTCTTAGTTCAGGATCTTATAACAAGATACCATAGACTGAGGGCCTTAAACAACAAACATTTATTTCTCACAGTTCTGAAGGCAGGGCAGTCCAAGATCAAGGTGCCAGCAGATCTTGTGTCTGGTGGGGCATGCTTCCTGATTTGTGGATGACTGTCTTCTCACTGTATCCTCACATGCCTGAAAGAAAAATCATTTCTCTTGTGTTTCTTCTTCTAAGGACACTGATCCCATTCATAAGGACTCCACCCTCATGACCTAATTCCTTCCCAAAGGTCCCACCTCCAAATACCACCACAATGAGGGGTCAGGATTTCAACATGTGAATTTTGAGGGGGTATAAACATTCAGTCCACATAACAGTTACCAAAATTATTAATATATTTATAATACTACTGATTTAATTGCAAGTTTCTTGAAGGTAATGCCTTGTATGCAGAGGGGGCTCTGTTGGTTGAATTAAACTGTGTATAACCTAATACACAATTAGGTTGAAATCAAGTTAATGTTGAAATCAGATTTTTTCACACTGATTATTGCTATTAATGAAAATCTGTTTAGCTGCTAAGACATACCAACTATAAGTCTGTTTTGGATATCAAGATTATTTTACGCTAAAGGTATATTTCTTGACAGTGCATTACTTTGAATAGAAACACTAAACCCCCTACCCCAAACACACACAATCAAAAGTCTCAGAATCAAAATGCTTACCATTTGCTTAATGAAACAGAAAGGGAATGCTTAAGGAAGAAAACACTTCCATTCGAGGCAGAAACCTAAAAGCTCTGAGGGGCGTTATTCAGTTTCTTGGGCATTTAAGCATTTCGTCACATTTTGTTTTTCCACTTTTTAAATTCATCAAGCCTCCAGCTTGGGGATTTCTGATCTGTAAAAAGTTTTTTAACAAACTTCCTTAACACCCTTTTATATGACTACCGCTTCTTCTCAGAATGCAAAAATAGAAACTACTTTCTATTCTGAATAATGTATAGTGTTCTGCTCTATGAGGCAGTTATGGCTGGGGGACCTACTTCATCTAAGCGTCAGCGAGCTCTTTCTTAGTCTGGCCCTCTCTTCCAAGAGCTGTGTATTTCATGGGGCACTGGGGTAACCTCAGATCCACTGCTGATACTAATTGTGACGGCAAAACTTTCTTATACTGTCTGCTTTTTCACTTTTGTTCACAAACTGCATGTTTTTACACTTTAGTTCATTTTGGATCATCCACTTTTCATGTAGGAAATAGAATATTCGGCATGATCTTTGAAGCCAGATCACATCCGGACTCAATACTTTGTAGGTGCGTGGCGTTGATCAAATACTTCTGGAGCCTTTGTTTTGTCATTTGAACGTGGGGATAATAATCCCTACTTTCCTAGAATTTGTGCAGATTAAGTAAAATGAGATAATGAAGGTAAAGCAACCAGCATACAGTAATCTCAGTAAACATTAGTTTCTTTTCCTTATTTGGCGGGTATTTGTTCCTGAGCACACTTCAGGATGATGTAGTGAATAGAGAGAGAGAGCGAGAGCGAGAGCGAGAGCGACAGACAGAGAGAGACAGAGAGAGAGAGAGAGAGAGAGAGAGAGAAAGGCAAACCCCTCTGTGCTCTGATAATGGTAACACTGGTTCTCAAAGTGTGGTCCCCAACCAGAAGCATCACCATCCACCTGTCTTACTAAATCAGAAACTCCAGGATGGGGTTCAGCAATCTGTGTTGTAAAAACGTCCCAGGTGATTCTGATGCACACTGATGTTTGAGAACCATTGATTCTAGATAAAGGCCACCATGGTATGTTTGTGGGTTTACAACCAGGGAAAAGGTGGGTATGGGTGCATGCGTGTGAGTGTGTGGGGCTGGTGGGGTGCTGGGGTGTTAATCTTCATTATTCACAAATACAGCTAAAGGAAATAAGCCATGGAGGTGGAATTGGAGAGTAACTAAATTATTTAGATGTGGTCTTCAGTGTCTGGTCACATTATTTGTTCTCTTTCTCTGTCAAGCTAAGTCTTGGGGAACAGGGATTTAGGAGTAAATAGAGCTTGAATCCTGTGTCATGTTGAGATCTTGAGGTGGTCCTGAATCCTGACCTCAAAAGTCATAGCTCTGATGCCTCCAGATGGGCTCCTTTGTCTTTGACAGGTGGGGGACCTCTCTTCCCTTGGGAGCAGGGATTTGGGGCTGAGCTGTCACTAGGACAGGCAGACCACTCTCTATTCAGATGCATTTTTTAGTGTAGGTCATTTTGCCACCTTCCTGTGACTCTGAAACTAGGCCTCATTTGAGTTTTGTGTGTGATGGGCAGGAAGGTCATCAGAGTAGACACTAAATGCTGTTTGTCTCATATGACAAGCTACTTCTGAAAATGGGTGCCAGTTCTCACGTTTCAGTATTTGGGATCAAAATGATAGCAAAACAGTCACATACACTAATCAATGGCTAGAGATCTCAGTCTGACGGTCTCCCGCAGAGCTACACTCGGGTACCGTCTGCCAAGCTTGCAATTGGTTGGACTCTGCCCCCTTGTGGACAGTCGGTCTCACTGGATCCTGCCAGGAGCCTGTGACTTGCTTCCTTAGGGTCATTGATGAACTGTCTTTCTCCTTTCTCCTGTCCTGAGATTCTGTGGCCATTTGACTTCTCATCAACCATAGGGTGATTTGGGGAGATACCCAAATCACCAGAACGACACCATTGCCGCTGTGTGGATCAGGTGCTCATTGCCAGGAATGTGTGACGTTTGGTACAACTGATGGGATGCTGCAAATACATATGCCACATCTCACGCTTGAGGTTCTTTTAACATACGTTTAAAAATTCACTTGAAGATTAATCTGACACTGTGGCATTACCGTCTCCTTATCAACTTTCGGAAAAAGTTGGATCATACAGAAAAATAGGAGGTAACCCCTCAATCTCTTGCTTTGGGTTTTAAGATACTACTCTTCTTTCCCTCTGTCCTTTCCTTTCTCCTTCCCTCCCTCCCTCCCTTCCTTCCTTGCTTGCTTGCTTCCTTCCATCCGTCCTTCCTCTTTTTCTCTCTTTCCTTCCTTCCCTCTGCCCTGGCTCAGACCTCCTCTTTCCCTCACTTTGCCATCTTCCGCATCCTGAGTTGTCCTCACCTGGTCTCTCTCATCCTCCCAGAATTCAACTCTCCCCCTCTCGACTGCAGTCTCTTTCTTGACTTCGTTTCTTGCGGGCAGGAAGAGCTGCAGGGCTTCCAGAGAGCTCCTGTTCAGGTTACAGCCAGTAGCTCAGGTTTCAAACATGGGACAGATGGCAGATCCACTTCCTTTCAGAATGGAGGGCTCATCCATCAGAAGGAGGTTGTTTACTCTTCAGCCACCTTCATTCTTTACATTAAAATGTCTATCTTTGGTATCTTTTCCTCATTCTAAACCTTTTTTTTTAAAAACTTGGAGAATGGCTTTGATCTCTTTCCAGCCAACAAATCTGCATTGCCTGTGCCTGGAAAGGGAAGCGGATAACAGCATGTGAGGTGTGCCTGGGAACACGAGGGTGGAGAAGAAGACCAAGGGTGTGGGTGGAGCCTTCTGAGCAGGTGGCAGTAAGCTGAGTGGGGATTTTTAATATATTGACAGAGGATTATACAGTGCAGAGCACATAAGGTTTTGGAAATGAAGACCCCGGTTTCAATCATAGCTCCGCCACTTAATAGGTGGGTAGCTTGGGCAAGAAATTTAACCTCTCACTGTCAGTTACTTCTCTGTAAAATAGGGATATAATAATTATTTCACTAAGATGTTATGAGGATTAAATAAGTAACCATATAGGAAAAGTGCCAGGTAGTAGTACTGGTCCCAAATATGGAAACCTATCTATTGATGCTTCCTGTCTCTTCCATCTAGATTCTCATGGCTGTCTTCTCCTCCAAACAATACTTTAAGCACAAAGATGGTTTTATTCATGTTTTGCGTCACCAGTGCCTAGCTTAGCGTGAAGTGTCTATTAGATGCTCAAGACAAGTTTGTGGAACTCTCCAGGGCACAAATCACCATTCCCCATGGTTGGGATCAGGTGGAATCTTTGTCCCATGAGCTGCCTCCCACTTTCTTCCTCTTCTCTACTCATCGTGGCCTTTTGTCCTCTGGTATTTTCAGTAGGCTTTCCCCTCCCTGGTCTATTTCTGTCCTCTCACTCATATTCATGGGGCAATGCATATTTTGAGAATGTACTTCAGACCCAAGCTCCTCTGAGACCTCATTTTCACTCTCTAGCAAGTGGCTCAGATAATCTCTGTTATTGCACAGATGTTAAGCCCTTAAATGAACTGCCTTTCATTCCAAGTGTCAGGAGATTTCTAGTGGGTGGAGCCTGAGTTCCTGCTGTTGTCATGGTGATGATGGGCTGGGGTGTGTGTGTTAGGTTCCAGTATCTTCTCTCCCATCTCCTCCCCAAGACACTCACATCCCTTGCCCCATAAGTCCTGATCTATTCTTTCATGGCTTCAGGCCAAAAGTCTAGGGGGCAGTGACATTCACTGAAGGGGATTTGGAGATAATTGGATATAAAGCAGTGGTGATACCGTTCTGAATAACATTGGTACAAAATCACAGCTCAGGCAAGAACTCACCTCATGGTAGCCTCTTACTTTACCAAGACATGTTTGGCAAAGAGACAGGGACATTGGTAGCTTCTGCTTTCCTCACCCCTTCAAGCTAAAGTCACTGATGCCCCTCCCCTCCCCCCCGAAGCTGCGGTCTCAGCCCCAATTTCCTGAACAAATCTGGGTCTAGCTGGAGCTTTACCCACAGACTCAGACCTGCCTGGACCTGAGCAAGGTTCAAAGACAAAGGACTGGAGAAGAGAAAATGGGTTTGACAAGTATCCTTAAGAGGTAGAATGAGCTGAACTTGCTAATAATTGAAGCAGGGGGTGAGGAAGAGAGCGCCCCCCAGGTTTCTCAGGAGGGCAACGGTATGGGTGGTGGGTTCCATTAAGACCCCCTAAATCGGGATCTTATCCAAGTTCCCGCAAGAGGAGGAGCGGGTTGGTGGCGGATAGAAGAGGATTTCCACGTTGCACATGCTAAGGTCCCAGCACAAAACTTGGGCACAAACCAGCCTATTTCAATTCTGCTTTTTCATCTTGAACCGAAGAGAGGCACCTCCCTAACCCCCATCCTGGCTAATCAGAGGGATCAAACTGAAATGAGGAAGGAAAGGATTTTATTCATAAGACATTGAAAATTTTCTCATCTAGATCTCTATAACCTATCTATCTGCATCTGTAACTGTATTAGATTCAGACCTATCTACTAGCTGGCCTGCCCAAAGTTACCGGGAAGAATCATTAACCATCATGCGATAAATGAATCCATTGCAAATCAACACTTGCCATTTTAACTGCCCCTCTTGGGGCTTGTGTCAAAACCCCTGTTTGTTTCCCCCAGGTGGCATCTCAGTGTCAGTGGTACCCTGCATATGGTGCTCACTAAGACCTCTTATGTTCTTTAGTTTCTGCTCCTTGGGAGGATGACCGTCTAGCTCCTTGAGGCATCCCATGTGCTTTCTAGAACAAATTTCCTTTATTACCTTGTGGTCAATTATCTTTTTAACTCTGACTATCCCAGACACTCCAAATTTAGGGAAGATAAATTCAGGTGTTTTTGTGTGATGCATTTAGAAATAGAAAAAGAAGTAAAAACTTCTTTTGGAAAATAATATGGAGTATTTCCTGAAGCTTTCTCACATTGATGATCTCAGTTTGACTGTCTAAAACTCTGTGAGTATAGGAACAGAGGGGCCCATCTTCCTGATGTGAAAACTGAGGCCCAGGGAGGCTGGTGACCTTGCCTAAGGTCACCAGGTGAGTCAGGAGGAACAGGGACAGGCATACATAGCACCAGGCAGACTACCAAACACTTTCCCTGATACCGTCTCCTTGTGAGTGGCTGCTGTAGTCATCACAACAACTTCATTTTATAGATGAAAAAACTGAACCTCAGATGTGACTTGCCAGAGACCAGGGAGCTTTAAATAGCTCTTCTGATACCTACTGGTGAACTGCAATTCAATTGTGCATTAACCACCCAGAGTTAGCACAGACCCCACAAGTTAAAGGCATGGTCCCCAACAAGATTGACCCCACTGAGATGTCAGCTGCAACTGGGGGTCCCAGGCCACCCACACTTCTGATCAGCTCACTGCAAACCTGGGGGATTCCCACTACCTCCCTCGGGTGTTTTTGATAATTTGTTAGAATGACTCCAAAAACTCAGGAAAAGTCTATGCTTACAATTATAGTTTTTTTTGTTTTTGTTTTTGTTTTTGCGGTATGCAGGCCCCTCACTGCTGTGGCCTCTCCCGTTGCGGAGCACAGGCTCCGGACGCGCAGGCTCAGCGGCCATGGCTCACGGACCCAGCCGCTCCGCGGCATGTGGGACCTTCCCGGACCGGGGCACGAACCCGCATCCCTGCATCGGCAGGCGGACTCTCAACCACTGCGCCACCAGGGAAGCCCGTACAATTATAGTTTTATTCTAAAGGACATGAATCAGCACCAACCAACCAAAGAGACAAACAGGGCAAGGTCTGGAGAGTCCTGAATGCAGAGCTTCTGTGTCCTCTCTCCATGGAATTAGAGCATGTTACCCTCCCGGCACATCAATCTGCTCGCCAGCCAGGAAGCTCACTGAGCCTCAGTGTCTGGAGCTTGTACTGGAGTTTCATCACATAGGCATGATCAATAACTCACTCTCCAGTCTCCCACTGTTCCCCAGACTCAAAGCCCCAACCCTCTAGTTACACGGTTGGTCTTTCCAGTAACCAGCCTCCATCCTGAGCCATCTCATTACCATAATCTCAGGTGTGATCCAAGGGGCTCATGAATAACAGACACTCCTATTACTCAGGAAATTCCAAGTGTTGTAGAAGTTCCATCCCAGGAACCTGGGACGAAGACCAGACAAATTCTTTATTATACAACAGTAGCAGAGCCGGGTCTTGACCCCATGTCTGCAGAATACAGGTCCAATGCTTTCCCCACTGCCTCACACCTGACCCCCAGCACCTGGCCCCCACCTGGCTTTCTGGCTGTGCATTTAGGAAAGAGTAAGAAATCGTGTTGTATTCTGACTTCCCAAAGACCTGGAGAGAGGCCACACATATTTCAAAAACACCCCCTGTTTTGCCCACCTGAAACCAGACCAAACCCATAATACAACCTCCACGTTTCTAAGGTGACAAAACTGAAGCAGGAAGGATGCTGGCATTCACCCTACACCTCTCCTGCCCCAGGAGAGAGCTTGTCTTCAGGACAGCGCAGGGCTTTTGAAAGCAAGCCTCACAGGAGGTGCTAGTACAGACAAGAACTGCTGCGGAGGTCTGCATTTACCCTTAATCTTTAAACAAAACCCCTCCATCCCACACAGCTCTCTGCCCTAGGGAGCTGTACTCCAAAACCTGCAAGCCAAAATGGAATGGTGAATGAGAAATTATTTCAAAGGAGTAAATTCCAGGGCATGCAGGCTGCAAAGGGCAATGTATCCACTTTAATTATCAATGCAAAGCTCTGCCATTCAGTGAACCGGGAAAGGGGTTTTCACTTACTACACGCCTACTACATGCCATGCAATGTACTAGGCATCTAGGGACGTCACACATCATTTAAACCTTACAATTCTATGACGTATACCTTCCCCTCCTAATTTAATTGATAGAGAAACAGGCTCTAAGAGAGTAAAGGACTCACCCAAAGATCCTCAGTTAGGAAGAGGCAAAGCTATGATTCAAACCCCAATTCAATTCCAAGACCCATTCTTTCGCCTATACCAGGCTGCCTCCAGTAGCTGGTAATAGCTGGGAAAATGTTGCCATCATTTTTGTTTGCTTGTTACCTTCTTAAGGATTATTTTTGTACAATTAGGTAATTAAACTGTGATCCTCAGAAAACTTGAAATTCTGAAAGCCCAGGGCAGCAGAACAAAGCTAAGCAAAGAAAAGCTTCATTTACCTTAGTCCTGCTGGGAGATTGCTCGGGTCATTTCTCTGAAAGCCCTTGTGACCTTGCCTCTCCTAGTCTAAACATTAGGCTGGTTTCAGTTCTTAACTCACTGCTAATTCAGGCCTCTGGTGCAGAACAAACGCCCTATTAATGAGAAAAGTCTCAGTCACATAAAAGGCTTGATGTGGGATTATAAGAGCAGCCCTATTTCCAGCTCCAGTTTTTATTTTACCTCCTCTTACTGGCCTCTGAGGATAAATGTGGTGGCCTATCTTGCAGGGTGGGCAGAAGGCCCCAGCACGCATTAGCTCAGCACTAGTGCCACCTGGTGGCCGGCCCGTGTCTGCGGGTCCTCCTGGCATTTCAGATTACAAGGTGGTGGCGCAGGACTTTTGGTCTCTGCCTTCTCCAGGTCCTCAAACAGGTGTTTTCACAACAGCACAAGAGACACTTGTGTGTGGGGAGGGGGTGAATGAGGCAGTCACCTACTAATATAAGTGCAAAATTCTAAGTTACTGTGATGACTGATTCTTGGACGTGGACAGTCGTGTTTGTTTTGACCTCATGCAGGTAGAGCACAAGAATGCGTTGGCCCCTGCTTCTTTCATTCTTTCAGATCCCTGGTCCCACTGATACCTGGATGTAAGCCCCATCGACGCACAGGTGGTGTCACCTTCTTCATATTCACGTCCACAATCTATACCACAGCCCAGGAAGAAAATGAGAGAGTTCGGTGTATCCCAGACCATTTACGCGGCTGATTTTATTTCCTTCTCAAGGCGTTTCTCAGCCACCTGCCTGGGGAAGAAAATCAGAGGTGTTTCCTCTGCACTATTCCTGAATAATGTTTAGGAGCATCAACCAGGTGTCATGCTTTGAGTAAGCACTGAGAATACAAAGTTTGTAGGTTACACTTCCTAACTTTGAGGAAGGCACAAGCTGGTCAGGGAGAGAGCCTTGTTAAGATAACATCACAGCAGAAGGCAATAAACATCACCACAGAGGTATAATTGGGCCGGTTCAGGATTTGGAGTCAGATTTACCTGGGTGTGGATCCTGGATCTGTCACTTAATTGTTATACACTTGGGCAAATTATTTGGCCTCTCTGAGTGTCAGTTTTCCCATCTGTAAAATGGACATAATTGTGTTTGCTTTGCTGGATGGTAGTAAGAAATAAACCTAACTGTGGAAATAAATGACATAATTATGTTTGCTTCGCTGGATGATAGTAAGAAATAAACCTAACTGTGGAAATAAATGAAGATCACCCAAATGAGAACAAACAGAGCTTGCTGCGGCAGGGGAGCCAGACACCATCACTGAGTTTGGAGAGACTCATTAGCAGGCAGGGAGTGGGAAAGCTTTACAATGGAGAAAGGGGAAGGCTCCCATGTGCTCTGGCTGGAGGCTGTTGACGTGGGGAAGCTGGAGGCTACTTTGAAGCAGGGGCATCTTATGTGATTAGTTCAGGGGCCTATTTGGCTTTCTTGGATTGGTCCTGAGTGGGAAGCGGAGGCAAAAGTTAGGGAAGCTGGCAGTCAGTGGCCGAGTCCTGGCCATTCTGGGTCCATCACTGCAGAGGCTGTGGTTTGGCTTCCCGTGCTGGTTGCCACAGAGGTTGTGGGTCAGAGTTCTGCTGTCACATGTGGTCTGGCCACTGTCCTGTACAGTCTCTCCTAACGCTGGTCACGTGGTGTATGACATGCACAGATATCCAGTGACTGGTGCTCATTATTATTAGAATTCACCTTGGTCAGAAGTGACTCTGAAGCTCTAACTGAGCTGGACTTCGGTGGTCGCTCCCCAGCAGCTGTTCTCTCCGTACCAGTCGGTCAGCCCGGGAAAACAGAAACCGTACCAGCTATTTTAACAGAGATAACTTAATATGGGAAACTGGTTACAGGAATTGGAAGATGGGGAAAGTTAAAGGGAGACAATGTGGTAATACAGACATAGCTGCTGAAGGAAGCAGCTGCCGTCCTTCAGGCTGGAGGAACAAGAAGAGATTGAGGTACTGGGACTCGGAAGCCCAGACGCTGAGCTTCTCTGAGTGGGCCCCAGACCTCCCACGACGGCTGTGCTGCCGCCCACCTGGTGCTGGCACCTCAGGAGCCCCGAGGAGGGGCTGAAGGAATGAGACGCAGACGGCCGAGCAGCAGACTGGTACAGGCACGCCTGAGGGGTCACCATGAGGCTGGTTCAGGGAGAGCGGAAGAGTCCTGGAAACTGGAACCAGTTGTTTCCACAACGAATTGCAGCTGCAGGGTGAAGAAGCATGGTTGTAGCGCTACTGGTGGGCGAACGAGAAGGGGATTGAGGCCGCCTCTGATTCCTCTCCTCTTTTTTCAATCCAGAACCAAGAAGCTCCTGGAGAAGTTCCCGTTCCTTTCCTTAACAGGGTCAGGGGAGAGGGGAGTACCGGAGCTAGAGTCCACTTCTGTTCCAAGCTAGATGTTTCCAGTCTACAAAGTTGGACTCTTCCATGAGATTATTGGGATGGAGATTTAGCCTGTTCCTCTTAGGGGAGACAGGGCTCTGGCTCTACTTTTGTCCAGAAGCAATTACCAGAAACAGTACCAGGCATCTGGAACATCAAAATGAATCAAATATCCTCCCCCAGAGGAGTTCATATCTAGTGGAGAGAGATTCTAACCAGTCAGTATAACATAACATGAACATAAATGTAAGTCAATGGTGTCATTGAATCACTAATGCCTAACTCTGTGAAGGTCTCAGAAGACTTTCCAGAGGAGGTGGCTTTTTTTTTTTTTTTTTTTTTTTTTTTTGCGGTACGCGGGCCTCTCACTGCTGTGGCCTCTCCTGTTGCGGAGCACAGGCTCCGGACGCGCAGGCCCAGCGGCCATGGCTCACAGGCCTAGCTGCTCCGCGGCATGTGGGATCCTCCTGGACCGGGGCACGAACCTGTGTCCCCTGCATCAGCAGGCGGACTCTCAACCACTGCGCCACCAGGGAAGCCCGAGGAGGTGGCATTTGACTTGAGCCATGGAATAGAAGTCTGCCAGGAGGGTGAAGGAATGGGAGGGCACTCTGGGCAGAGGCCAGTGCCTATGGATGGCTTGGAGGAGGTACACAAGAGCATCTCTGTTTGGAGGTCTCTGAGGAGGTGTGTAACCTGGCAGAGGGCTGGAGGCAGGGTTAGGAGGATGGAGCTCTGTGATGATGAGCCTTCAAGGATGGAGAGGGGCCAGCTCCCAAAGGGCCTGAGATGATACCCTACAGAGATGAGTGAAGCTGGGGGAGGGACATGACCCAGACCGAAGTTAGAGAGATCACTCTAGCAGCCGTGTAGAGGGTAGATCAGGAAAGGGAGCTGGTGAGATTTCAGGCAGAAAAGCTGCCCAGCTGAGGCACCTTGTTAGACCTGCAAAGGCCACATTCCAAGGACGGATGAGGCGCTCAGGGGACTGAGTGGAGGAGGTGGAGGGAAGCCAGGCTGGGCAGCAGGAGGCTGCACATCCTGGTTGCACTGGATCCCCAGGCTGGATGCCACTCTGAGGCGACTGAAAGCTGGTGCCAGTTCTGAGGCAGAGAAATGACTTGATCAGAGGCTGTGCCTCAGGAGGATTAGAAGGGAGCTATATGTAGGTTGGATTCGGGTAAGAAGGGCGTCCTGTTATAATACCGCATCCAGACCAGTGATGACGAAGATCAGACTAGTGGCTTTGGGAAGGGAGAGGGCGGGCCAGCATTGAAAGGGAGGCTGTCATGGAAACTGATAAGGAAATGGGGAGCTGGGAGCCAAAATGCCCCCAACGTCTTTGCTCCCATAAATGAGAGGGAGATAGAAATTGGGAAGCCAGGAACAGAAGAATTTTCAGTGCCAGCTGTTGGTATCTGAATAACAGGCTGCCTTTTCCAGTTTGTATCCACGTGGCTGGTGTCCTGTGACGGAGCCAAACTCCTCACTGACTTCAGGTGAGGGTATTACAGCCACCGTGAAGGGAACCACAAAGAAATGAAGGGTAAACGCTCCAAGGACATTTTGATTTCTGGTAATAATTTTTGTTGCAACCAGAATCATGATAGTACTCCCCTTATTTTATACTCCTGTTTGAAAGTACTCCATTAGGCTAACTTTATGGAGGGTAGAGTGAAATTGTTCTGCTAATTCACTCCCGGTAGTACTCTAAGTTAGTACACTTTGGAAAGCAATGAGATAATGTGTGCAAATCCCACTGCTGGGAATTTATCCTAAGGAAATACATGTTTTTAAAGCAAAAGCTGAGAGCCCAGAGAAGTTCATTACAGTGTTGTCTATGCTAATCAGAAATAGGGGAAACATAAAAGTTCTACGGAAGGAAATGTGGTTTGATAAATGGATGCTATGACGATTCAATGAAATATCATGAGCCTATTAAAATGCAAATTGCAATTATACTGATGGGGGAAACATGTAAACATGTTTGATATGGTAAGTGGGAGTAGGGAGAGCAGAGTACCAAACGCTGTGTATAATTTAATATAACGGAGTATGTGCGTGCATGTAGATAAAGACTGGAAGGTAATTGGAAGAAATGAAAGTAGCTATTACAGTAAATAGCATGGGCCCGGCGGTCAGAATGCTGGGCTCAGATCCCATGACTTATTAGACTGTCATACTTGGATAAAATCTCTTAACTTCTCTTAGCTTCAGTTCCTTATCTACAAAATGGGGGTAACAAATGGGTGTAATAAAAACCCCGACCACGAGGATTTGAGAGCATCCACATGAGATAAATGCTCAATAAATGATGGCTATTATATGGGTGATTTCTACTTTAAATATATTATAAGTAGATTACCTCAATAGTTTAAAAAATGCACAGGTGATATATCATCATTCTCTGTAATGGAGTTAAATAGACCCAAGTGGAATTAAACAAAATATTGAGAAGAAAATGTTAGGTGCTGGGTTCTCTGTGTTGCCTTTGTGGCTTTGTTTCTGTTTTGTCCTTGCGTTTTAACCCTATTTGACATGTGACCAAGTCTGGGAGTGAAATAAATACAATACCAAAAAAAAAAAAAGAAAAAAAAAAGAAATTCTTACCCAGTGCCTTAGCTGGGACTCTTAGCTGTTTTCCTGTCCCCACTGTATAAGTACAGATTTAAAGTTTAATCTCATCTACTTTACTTCCCAAATGGTAGATGTTCGGGGATCAGCCAGACAGCTGCACAGCGGACAGGGGGAGGGCACAGGCCCGGAAGGGACTGTTTGTGAACTAGATTACTGCCATGTGAGGTGTGTATTACTGGGCAGCAAGGAGAGACTGGCAGTCATTTCCGACAACCAGGGAGTTGTCACCAAACTTGAGACGTGCAGTCGTGGCTTCATCGGGGCTCCAGTAGTTGGTACTGTCTCTCTTCTCTTCCATTTATTCTGTAATAAGGATGTTCAGAGGTGCCTACAAAGACAGTGGGAACAAATATTCGCTGTCATGTGATCACCCTTGCCCAGCTTCAGAGAAAAGGAAAGTACAGGTGGTTCCTCTTCAGGACCACTGTTTCTCTTATCAGCACAAAAGATTTTAAACTCCTGCAGTGTACACCCTGCCTCATCTTCAGCTGTACATCACTGACTGCTTTGAGTACAACCTTGGGATCAATACTCTGCTCTAAAAATGATCCAAGGGCTCCATCTGCATCATGGGTAAAGGCTGCTGTTTCCCAGCATCAGGTTTCAGTGAGAACCAGCTGGACAGCCCCTCAGGACACCAGATCTGTGCAGGCAGAACCTGCAGGAGCCAAGGCACCTGCTGCTCCCTGCACACTTCTTTTTTTTTTTTTTGCGGTACGCGGGCCTGTCACTGTTGTGGCCTCTCCCTTTGCGGAGCACAGGCTCCGGACGCGCAGGCGCAGCGGCCATGGCTCACGGGCCCAGCCGCTCCGCGGCATGCGCGATCCTCCCGGACCGGGGCACGAACCCATCTCCCCTGCATCGGCAGGCGGACCCTCAACCACTGCACCACCAGGGAAGCCCCCTGCACACTTCTGAAAGTAGCAAGCCTGGAAATCCACACCGGCAATTACGCTATCAGACTCATTGTTGAAAAATATCACCAATGTTCACAGAGATGTTCGTCATGTGTTATTTTAATAGCAAAGGGTTGGAAATCATACAAATGTCCATAAATAGGAGATTGCTTAAATGAGTTATGTACAACAATCATAAAAATAAGCAAAAAATTATCTCCACACTGCTATGGAAGGATATTCTAGATACACAGATTAGTTAAAAAGTAATAGGTTGGTGGTGTAGTGGTTGAGAGTCCGCCTGCCGATGCAGGGGACATGGGTTCGTGCCCCGGTCCGGGAAGATCCCACATGCTGTGGAGTGGCTGGGCCCGTGAGCCATGGCTGCTGAGCCTGCGCGTCCGAAGCCTGTGCTCTGCAACGGGAGAGGCCACAACAGTGAGAGGCCCACGTACCGCAAAAAAAATAAAAATTAAAAAAATAAAAAAGGAAAATTATTTCCAATTATAATTCTATCTTTAGGGAAACTATCAGTCATATCATGGAGGTGGAGGTTGGAAAAAGTTGTGCAAGTTCCAGTTGTACGAGACCTCCAATATTTTTTATCATGTGCACCTCTCTTGGAAAGCTACTAGAGGATGTTCTCCATCAAAATAAGGGAATAAACCAAGAAAGAGAGAAACATGGACTCTAGTAAACAGGGGATACAACATAGAGAGGAGAAGGATGTTTCCAGGATTGTGGTGAAAGGAGAGTTCAGATTCCATTATGCTGGCCCTGCAGCAGATCTAGAGAGCAACCAGGATGGAGGGGCGTGAAGGTACGTCACCAAGAGGTCCAGGCAACTGATGCGTTACGTGACAGAAGGGAATAGAGTGAGAAGAGATTTATACTGCTGGCTAAGAGACTGGGGACGAATTAGTAAAAGGTAGTTAGAAAACTATGCCGAGGAAGAAACAACATTATTGAGAGTGAGCAAAACAAAAAATGTATTGAATACAAGAAAAGAAATGAAAGCATAGCATCCTGCACAGCTATGTGAGCAAAAACTCCATGGTCATTTCATGGTCATTTCATGACATGAACATCATATCGTAATCTAACCAAGATTATATTCTGTTTAGCTATAGAACAAAGAGAAAGGAAGTATGCATTGGGGCTGGGGGTGGGAAGAGTGTAAGATAACCAAATGCTCATGTCCACTGTGGAAAGCCAATAGAAAATATTGAAAACCGGAAAACAAAAAGCAATAGTGCAAGTAAGTTATCTAGGTACATGGAAACAAATAGCTAAAAGAACGTAAAGCGAATGGCTTTGCGGAGTGGAGGGAAGTGAGGCAGGACACTGCTGGTTTCCATTACAAGCCTTGTAGAACAATGTGACTTTTTAAGCTACAAATAATTGATTAAAATGTTAAAAATTTAAGTTAAAAGCCAAAAAATTAATCAAAATATAATTAAATTAAAAATATTGAATTAACAAGGCAACCTGGCTTTATATGTTTACTTACATACCACATTGTATATCGGTTATACCTAGGTAATATATAAGTATACGTAATATAAACCTTTTAAGAATGTGTAAACATGAATATTTATGTATGCATGTATATATCACTAGATAGATAAATGCATAGATTAATAGATAATTAGAAAAAGCATAAGGAAAAATCAGGGTGAATATACCTCCATGCTGTTACTAGTTGACAGCTCAGTGGGTTTTTTTACTTTCTACAGTATGCATTTGTTTGTTGTTTGAAATTTTATACCACAATTACTATTGTAATTAGAAAAATGAATTTAAATTAGGAAAAAATTGAGGTGAGAAAACTTGTCTCCTCATCTATATTTCTACTAATGAGCTTTTTCATCTATCTTAGATAATGGATGGTCCAAGCAATCCTGGATGTCCTCCCAGACTCTCCACACTCACATCTAAGGCTTAACACATGGAATTCTTTGATCCCATTTTGACTAGAGCCTAATTCTGGTTTGACGTCGGAAATAACGTGGGTTTCTATTTCTCATCTCCAGTTCATTCAATAAAAACTTTGGAAGGTAACGCTGCAGTTTGATGAAGTATTTCTGGTTCAGAGTTGTACTTCTTCTTTTGTTTTTGGATGGCTTAAACAACAAACGTTTATTTCTTACAGTTCTAGAGGCTAGGAAGTCCAAGGACAAGGTGCCTCCAGATGTGCTGTCTGGTGAGAATCTCCTTCCTGGTTTGTAGATGGCTATCTTCTTGTAGATGGCCAGTAATCCCATTCATGAGGGCTCCAGAGTTGTATTTCTAATGAGGCATCCTATGTTATACAGTATATCATTATAATGGTTTTATAATATGTAGAATTTCTGGTTACAGAGATTCCACAACTAGTGTTTGCCAACATGAGATATTTTACTTCCGGAAGTGTTACATTACTTTGTAACCATCACAATAATACTTGATTTAGGCAAGGATCATCAGTGGATGCTAAAATCACAGAGAGAGCAATTTGGGGTGGGAGACAGGATACTCAGGCAGTCTCAGAGAATCGCATCACAGGTTATAGGTACGAAGGGAAAAGGACATTTTTGATTTGGGTAAGTCTGGCAGACATTGCCTTAACCAAATGATTCAATTTCACATCACCAATAATGAGACAAAGAGCATCGTCCACCTCCTGCTGCCACGCACGAGAACAGAGCATCCCATATAACATGTTCCTGTGAAAAATGTTTATCCTGAATGTAAAATGAGGAAACAGTCAGACAAATCCAAACTTAGGGAGATTGTACAAAACCACTAGACCAAGTACTTCAAAACATCAATGTCATAAAAGACATAAAGAAGCAGAGGAAATTTCCAGATTAAAAAACACCAGAGACATGACTACTAAATGTGTGATTCTAGACTGGATTTTGGACTTAAAAAGAAAGAAAGGAAAAGCTGAAAGTACATTATTAGGACAGTTGAAAACCTTTGAATATAGACTGTATACTGGATCACATCATTCCATCAATGTAAATTTCTTTTCCAAAAAATATTTTTTATTATTATTATTTTTTTGCCTGTGAAATAGGCACATGGGATCTTTAGTTGTGGCACATGAACTCTTAGTTGCGGCATGCGTGCAGATCTAGTTCCCCGACCAGGAATCGAACCTGGGCCCCCTGCATTGGGAGCCCAGAGTCTTACCCACTGGACCACCAGGGAAGTCCCAATGTAAATTTCTTAAAAGTGATCATTTTAATATGGTTGCATAGGAGAACTTCCTTAGGTCTTAGAAGAATATTTAAATATTTCTGGGGGGAAAAATGTGTTACATGACTACCCTCACCTGTATGTTTAAAACAATAATTATGTAGAGCAAAAGTGTTAATTCATTCAATGTTGCTTCAACAGCCATACACTGAGCACCTATTATGTGCCAACTACTGTTATAGGCACTGGGGATACAAATGGAGCACAAACATACCAGATGCCTGCCTTCATCAATTTGTATTCCAAGGAGGAGAAAAAAAGCAACCACGGTGAGTAATGTGGTAGGCTAGCCAGAGTCCCCCTTCAGGACCAAGACACTCATCCCCCACAGTTTCTGGTTCGCACCTCCATCCTTCTCTGGGAATTGCTCTTGGCTGCAGGGAACTGCCTGCTCCAAGGTTCTATCTAGCCGACTGCAGGAAGCCCTCATCCAGGGACCAGTCTATATGGAGCTACAGAAGCCTGAGCCCTCATCCCAGTTTAGGAAAACTCGGAAGGGCCATCTCAGCTCTGGAGCTGCCTATGGCCCCTAGTGTAACTGCTTCCCTCATTCTCTGACAGGTGTTGTTTCTGAGATCACACCTGCATTAACCTGCCGCGCTCATATCGTCCTCTCAGAGTCTGTTTCCTGGGGAACCCGACCCAAGATGCTAACCACATGGCTGTGCAAAGTGTAAGCGTGAGAATACAGATATGGGATACGTCAGGGCCAGGTAAGGACCAGGTGGACGCAGCCTTGATATCTCAGGTGAAGCCTCGGCACAGCCTGGTGACGAGAAACCATATGCCCAAAAACAAAACAAAGAATAATTCTGCCCCAGTTATAATCTATCTAATCTTATGTCTCTTCCCAGCCTCTGAATCATTTTCAAATTAGAAATATTTGACTGAAGTCATTGGGCTGTCTTTTCACTTCACTTTTAAGATATTTTGCTTGGTTGGAAAGAGAAAGCCAGAGGGAAATTCTCAGATTCAAGCTTAAGGAACATACAAGAAAAGCCAGCGTATTCCTTGCCCACCCTCCCGCAAGCTCTCCTCCTCCTCTTACTATTTTTAAATGAGAGGACAAAACAGGCTAGCCTTGGCAAGTGGTTAGTAATAATGGGGCTGCAAAGGTACCACCCACCTACCCTCGCTCCATTTATGGCTTTGCATCTAAAAACCAGCCAATTAGAAGAGAGCTGGAACACCCTGAGTGCTGAATTCTGCCTGCTCCCCTCTCTCCATCTCCATAATGACCACACCTGGGGCACTGGAGAGAAATTGGAGATGTATGGGAAGACATCCCTCTCATTTTATAAGGTTATTATGCCTCGTGACAGTTACAGGCAGAAGAAAGCAACGGTGCTAACAATTGTGTGGCCGATCTGGTCCTCTGTGACATAGCACAGCTGGGTTCGTTGCCTATTGACAGCATGTTCGAATTGGTGGGAAGGATTCCCAGTCCCCTAGCAGCACTCCCCTCTGCATTGATATGGCGATAGGATCGGATCCTGGCAACTACCTTTTTGATACATGCCTGCGGAAAAGGACAGCAGCATTTCAATTCAGTATATTTGGAAGAGTTAAGGCATCCCGGTAGGTGAAATTAGTATCTATCGCCTTCAGGTTGGTAATGGCCCAGGTTTTTCTTCTAAGTGTGAGCGTGGTGACTTGGGAATAAGAGGCTTGCCTGGAACCCAGGCCTGGTTTTGTGGGTGACAGATTAAAATTTCCCGGGCAAGCCACTTGAGGGCTCTTGGAGTCCATTTCCTTTTCTGCCACATAAACAAAGTATCCCTGAACATTCTTTTTTTTTTTTTAATTTTATTTATTTATTATTATTATTATTTTGGCTGCCGTTGGGTCTTCGTTGCTGCGCGCGGGCTCTCTCCAGCTGCAGCGAGCAGGGGCCACTCTTCGTTGCGGTGCTCAGGCCTCTCATTGTGGTGGCCTCTCTTGTTGTGGAGCATGGGCTCTAGACGCGTGGGCTTCATTAGTTGCAGCACGCAGGCTCAGCAGTTGTGGCGCACGGGCCCAGCCGCTCCGCGGCATGTGGGATCTTCCCAGACCAGGGCTGGAACCCGTGTCCCCTGCATTGGCAGGCAGACTCCCAACCACTGTGCCACCAGGGAAGCCCCTCCCTGAACATTCTTGATCACAAGGACAGTCTGAGGCTAAGAGGAGATCATTCTGGAAATAACTCTCCTGTAGGCACATTGTGTGTCACTTGGGTGTTGAGGGAGCAGGGCTCCAGAATTAGACCCTCTGGAGGGGATGTGACTTCTTGCCATCTTCTCAAGGAGCCGTCCAGGGTTGTTCTGTATCCTCCATCATGGTGGCTTAAAATTGGCCCTGGGGGCTTCCCTGGTGGCGCAGTGGTTGAGAATCTGCCTGCCAATGCAGGGGACACGGGTTTGAGCCCTGGTCTGGGAAGATCCCACATGCTGCGGAGCAACTGGGCCTGTGAGCCACAACGACTGAGCCTGCACATCTGGAGCCTGTGCCCCGCGACAAGAGAGGCCGCGACAGTGAGAGGCCCGCGCACCGCGATGAAGAGTGGCCCCCGCTCGCCGCAACTAGAGAAAGCCCTTGTACAGAAACGAAGACCCAACACAGCCATAAATAAATAAATAAAAATAAAATTGGCCCTGGTTGTTGTTCATTTTGTCAAGATAGGAAAATAATGCAGTGGGATGTTCTGAAAATCATCAAAATATGCCTACAAATCTCCTTATTTGGTGTTTTTAAAGGATTTTAGAATCACAAAAGGCGAGTTGCTATTATTATTATTATTATTATTATTGAACAGTCTTGTTGTGGGATAAGGGACGTGAAGAAAATCCCACCGTAGGACAGCTTCTGATCATAACTGCCTCGTGCAAATGGAGATTCCTGTCTCACAGTGTTTTATGAGGACAGAAGGAGAATATATGTAGCGTGCTCCCAGCAGTGCCTGACACGTAGGGCGAGCTTCGTCAGGTTAGTTACTATTGAGAAGCGGATGAACAGGGAGCAGGCTCACCCCCAACACCTGTGGACCCCAGGCGAGACCGCAAAGGCAGGCTCACTTGCCTCTGAATGTTTCAAGTTTTGAACAAGCCAACACACTGTTAAATAAAATGGGTTCTATTCTCCCACCTTAACAAACAGACTTTTATAATGACCTGGAAGGCCCAGTTCACATTCAGGATTCTCAGACTCCTTGGAGTTCTGTGCAGAACATGGTAGTATGGGGCCTTCTCCCTTCTCTTCCTCTGCTGGTTCTGTGAGGATACCTCAGCCCACACAGCCGGGCTCCATCCAAGTTCCCCACAGATGGTCACCCTTTAGGGCGCTCTTGGTTCTCAAAGTACATATACCAGGGGTGCAGTAGTGCCCTAGGGGGACGGACCTAAGAAAGAAGGCTGTGCAGGCCCTAGAGGCAGGCTTGGGACTATTTAGGAAGAGAAGGCTGGGACTAGGTTACCTGGCACAGGATTCGGGTGGTCACGGCTTCTTGGCCCATGGACTCCTCTCCCCATGGGAAGAGGTACCAAGAGGTGAGGGGTCCTCTAGGGCACAGGGTACAGAACGGGGGTCCTTCTTGACTAGGTCTAAGGGCTGTGCTGGCTGGTGTTTTAGAGCATTGTCGTAAGAGCTGGACTGCCTGGGATCAAATCCTGGCTTCCTCACTTTGCGAAGTATGGTCTTGGGTAATTAACATCTCTGTGTCAGAGTTTCCCCATCTATGAAATAGGTAAGAGTATTTACCTCATAGGGTTGTTATAAGGACTTAATGAGTTATATGTAAAAGCGCTTACAAATGCCTGACAACAAAGAGAACTCTGTAAGTGTTAACTATCATTCACAGATCCCTTTTTTTTTTTTTTTTTTTTTTGCGGTACGCGGGCCTCTCACTGTTGTGGCCTCTCCCGTTGCGGAGCACAGGCTCTGGACGCGCAGGCTCAGTGGCCATGGCTCAGGGACCCAGCTGCTCCGTGGCATGTGGGATCTTCCCGGACTGGGGCACGAACCCGTGTCCCCTGCATCGGCAGGCGGACTCTCAACCACTGTGCCACCAGGGCAGCCCAGATCCCTTTTCTTAATGATTGCTTGACCTGGTATGATCACAGTAGTCAATGTCCTATTCCAGTTTTTGCTTGGCAAAAGGAAGAGAAAAAGGAAACACTGGTTTCATTCAATGGTTTGCAAATATGCCTTCCAATGTGCCCAAAATTGGCAAATTTAGTTTTTGGGTGGTTTTTTTTGCAAAGTTTAGAAAAAGGCTTGCACTGCCCCAAAGTTATTCTTGTGTATTTGAATAGAAACTCCTCATAGTGAAGACTCAGAGCACTGCAGGCATGATTGCAGGAAGTAGACAGTGGAATATTTTCTCAAAATCTTTATGCACACAAAAAATTCCCATCTGTTTGGGGCACATTAAAGTTTTGTCCAGTTTGAAGGCAGAGGAGGTGTTAAAATGATTTTTTTAATTGTGGTAAAAAAAGACATAACATAAAATTTACCATTTTATCTATTTTTAAGTGAACAACAGTAAGTACATTCACTCTGTTGGGCAACAAATCTCCAGAACTTTTTCATCTTGCAAAACAGAAGCTTTGTACCCATTAAGTAACAATTTCCCATTCCTCCCTCCCCCCAGCGCTGGAAACCACCATTCTACTTTTTGTCTCTATAAATTTTACTATTCTAGGTACCTCATATAACTGGAATCATACAGTATTTGCCTTTTTGCAACTGGCTTATTTCACGTAGTACAATGTTCTCGAGGTT
Source organism: Delphinapterus leucas (assembly GCF_059928025.1). Taxonomy (NCBI): domain Eukaryota; kingdom Metazoa; phylum Chordata; class Mammalia; order Artiodactyla; family Monodontidae; genus Delphinapterus; species Delphinapterus leucas. The sequence continues at coordinate 99,354,114 of NC_143135.1, forward strand.
AATACAGGTTGTAGCATGTGACATACCATGATTATTAAGTCTCTCTCCGACTTGGGGATGGTACCCTGAAACCTCCAGATGACTGAGAAGTGGAAGAGATGGAACTGGTCCACTCAACAGCAGAACCCAGTGTCTGAGATGGATTGTAAGGGTTTGCTTTCTTCCAGGGGTAAATCCCTTCACCACAATACGCATGTGCTTGGCACCTGGACAACACCTGCATTATTAGAGGATGAATAGTTTTTGAATGGTTTCTCAGATTTACCTGGACAGATTGGCAAGGAAAATATAGACCCACAGGTATTAATTTGATGGAAATCCAAAAGAAAAGCAGTTTTACTGACAGTTTAATTATTCTCTATCTCCTCCTAGGAGAGAAGACTTTTGTCAAATCCAGAAAACATCAAATGAGCACTAATCCAGGGCAGTGCCTGAAATAATTTTAAATCTTCAAATCATAATGGATTTTAATTCCTTTGTACATTTGCTTAAAATATTTTGGTCAGTACCTCTCAAAGTCTTCCTTGACTCCTGTCTCTGCAGAGATCTGTCCTCCAATGCTTGCCTTAGTAAACTTCTCACTAGTTTGTGGTTTTCCTAGGTGGGCTGTAAGGGCAGAAATCACACATTATGTGTTTTATTGATTTTTTTTTTTTTTTTTTTTGCGGTACGCGGGCCTCTCACTGTCGTGGCCTCTCCCGTTGCAGAGCACAGGCTCTGGACGCGCAGGCTCAGCGGCCATGGCTCACGGGCCCAGCCGCTCCGCGGCATGTGGGATCTTCCCGGACCGGGGCACGAACCTGTGTCTCCTGCATCGGCAGGCGGACTCTCAACCACTGCGCCACCAGGGAAGCCCACACATTATGTTTTTTTTATCCTCCTCCATAGTGCTCTTTTCAGGTGATAAACACATTTCTTGTTAAATGACTGACTGACTGAAAGGATAAATAATTAATACAAATTGTGAACTGCCTTAACATTATAGTCATAATAATACTACCCTGCTAATAGGATAGAAATGCTCCTTTTTGCTGATTTGGAATTTTCTTTGAGGCAAGTTACTCATGAATTCGCTAATGAATGTTAGAATCCTGGAAAGATGACTTAAGAAGGATATATTGAAGGCAAGGGAAAATGTCATCATTCAAGAAGAAGGAAATCGGAACATAAATTTCATTATTTTCATGATCGTCTATTTATTCATTCAAACGCTTTCTCACAACAGTATCTCAAGCAATGTTTACTGAGTGCCATTATTATAAGTCATCATGCCCTAGCGTATCACAGGGTCACAAAGATGGATGGGACATTAACTTTTCAAATCTACTATTTGAGCATTCTAGGAGATCAGACATGATAAAAAATTGATATAATACAATGTAAAAATACAGATGGCATAAGAAAGATAGAAATACTTGCTATGAAGTACAGGGAAAGAAAAGATGACTCTGCTATCTAAAATGTGGGTAAGCAGGGGTTGGGGCAGGCTCCAGCCAAGGAAACAGAGAACAAAAGTTAGAAGATGAGAATGAACAAAGCAAGGAATAGAGAACAAGTCTGCTGGACTACATGTAGCATTTGTGAAGGGAGAGAATTCAAGCAAGGCATGAATACCAGAGGGTGGAGTGCATGCGGGAATCCTTCTGAGATTTTCTTTTCAAAATAATCCAGAGGGGCAGGTAGAATAAATGAAACAAGATGGTGTATATGTTGCAGTCATTGACGCTGGGAATTGGTTACGCTATTCTCTCTGCTTTTGTATATGTTTAATTATTTTCTTAATAAAAAGAAAAAAAAAGAAAAAGAGTGGGGAATGATAGTGATCACTGAAAGATGAATTGGACCTGGTTGACCAAGGAAAAGGGGAAACTCATTCTGGAGGTCAGGAAACAAACACTGTCATTCACACAGAACTTCTATAACCCTGAACGTTCCTCATAACCACTGCTTCATTTTGTAATTGTATCCTCCCTCTGACTGTGAGTTAGGCTGGCCAGGCATTAAGCTAACTGATGAGAGAACTGAAATCCAGAGAGACCGAAAGACAGAGCTGGCAAGTGGCCCAGCTGGTATTAGAAACCATGCCTGTCCTTCAGGAGGCCACCCAGAGAGAAAGTCAAGGTTCTTAGGGAGACTCTCCTGGCCAGAGGCCAGCCTCCACACTGGGGGGAGGATGGGAAATACGGTTGCTTCTACAGCACCAAATTAGGAAAAAGTTTGAAAGTCAAAAAGAAAAGTTTAGACTCAGATCCAGCCTTGGGGATCATTCTTCTATCTACACACTTGTTTTTCCTTTAGGTGATCCAAAACGCACAACTGTCCTGCTTTTAAAATTAACAAAACAGAAGCAGACTCACAGATACAGAGAACCAACTGGTGGTCGTAAGAGGGGATGGGGGTGTGAGGATGAACAAAATAGGTGAAGGGGATTAAGAGGTACACTTCCAGTTATAAAATAAATAAGTCACAGGAATCAAACGTGCACGTAGGGAATTTAGTCAATAAACTTGTAACAGCTCTGCATGTTACAGATGGATTTATCATAGTGATCGTTTCATAATGCATAAAAATATCAAACCTCTACATTGTGTACCTGAAACATATAATATCGTAAGTCAATTATACTTCAACAGAAATTTAAAAATAAATAAAAAATAAAATTAAGAAAGGAGAGTATACAATTTTCTTCAAAAAATTTTTTAATAAGAAAAACCATTTCAATTAGGTATTTTAGTCAAGGAAGATGGAGGAGGCAGGAAAAATAAAGGCAGGGTACAGAGGGGGAAAGGGAGATTATCAAGAGAGACTATCAAGAACATTTTGAGGAGAGGATTAGTGATTAGAAACTGTCCTTAAGTTCTTACTGCTATTCACTTGAGCTCCAGGCTTCAAAATGGATCTTTGACTGTTACGTCCATCCTTTGAAAATCTGAACAACTGATTATACTTTTAGAGTTCTTAGGAACCCAGATGCCCAGCACGAAGGAGAAAGAGTAAGGGTGGCTGGCCAAAGGGCAGAGTGCAGACACAGCCAGGATCTCATCTGCGATACACAGTGTTGACCGATCAGTATCCCCTAGAAGACGATGCCCTGGGAGTGGCTTATCCACTGGGGATGAAGGGCAGTGGCGGAGTCCTTAGACCCTTTGTCCAGGGGGGCCTGGCACCACAAAGTTTGACCTGGTCGTCAGGGGGTAACCCACAATCTCATGAGCACCAGGGCTTCCTTGACCAAGAGCCAGGAATCCCTAAACTGTAGCAGAGAAACAACCATTTCATTTCATATCTGTTTTCCAGTCCTAATTTTGAAAAGTCTTCTCTGAGTATTAAAACTATACACACGCAATGACTTGCTAACCAAAATAATGGTGCAGATTGATCAACAGAATCTTTAGGGGCCATCAAAATACTTTACAGGCATTATCTTATTATTTCCGAGAGATTGGTGGGACGAGATGCTTCTTCCTGTGTTTTGAAACACTGAAACACTGACATGATGGAACTGAAAAACAGATCTTTCAATGTCTAGGAGATTTTATGTTTTATTATCTTTCTTAGGATGGAGAATAGATGAGAAAGAGTAATCTACAACTTTCTTGACAGAATTCCAACCCCGGCAGTGGTCACAGACACCTGTCTAAAGTCCTTTTGAGGTGGAAAGGGAGGAGGGATGATTCTCCTACTTAACGACTGGGAAATGGAGAACAAGCTCATCAAATGATCAGTCAAACGTCCCAGAGTAAGTTAGTGACGGTGTTGAAACAATTTTAGACTCCAAATGCATTAATCTGCGGACCAGAACTCTTTCCACTCCTCCAGCAGACATTTATTGAGGTATTAATTTGTAACGAGTATTAGAAACTCTTCTTGAGTCTTAGAACAAGATGAATAAGAAAGAAGCTCTTGGGAGGGACAGAGAAGCAAACAAATGGTTCAAAGGCTCGCCCTGTGAGAGTTTTGTTCCAGATCTCCTGGGCTCTGGCCGAGGTGAAGGTAAGGATGGGGGAGAACACAAGAGATTGAGAAGAGGAAGTTGAGAGCAGGTGCCTGCTCCGTCCTGTGGGCCAATCAGCCCGAGGGCAGCCTTGGGACTGGGGAATGTGGTCAGGAGAAAGCCATCTCCTGGACAGGGCCACTTAAAAATCGCACAGCAGAGCTGAGACTGACCTATCCACTGATGAAACTACCTTGAGAGATAGTTGAAAATATAATCCTGGGACTGGGCGAGGCAAGGCCAATCAAAGGGACCCAAGAACTTTGGCAGTAAAGCTGAAACCTGATGCCTTGTATTGCAGCCTGGGTGAACCCATTCAAGGAGGCAGAAGGGGGGTGGGCGGCCATATGTGTGTCTCTAACCCCCCACCCAGACTGAAGATGCCCTGAATCCTTCAATGGGAGCCATCAGGCCATGTCGTGAGCTATCTCAGGTGTGTTTTCAGTGCCGAAGGTGAGAAAGCATCAGGCCACACATCCCTCTGACCCGCCCCAATACCTTCATCCGATGCCTCTCGCTCTGATTCCACGCCTACCAAGTAACTGAAGGTGGTTTCACCTACAGATTTTACAAGGACAGGGGATATGCTGGCTGACTCATGAGTATGACCAGCAACTGCTTGGCAGTAATAGATTTGACGGCAAATGGATATCTTGCCACTCTGGTTAACACGTTTTCTTGTGAGTCTGAGAGGTATGAGCCAGATAAGTTGAGAGGGAACTCATAAAAGCCAACTTCCAGGCCTGAAAAGCTCAAGACCAGAAATGGGACTTTTCAAGGCGGTGGGGGAATTCCCTGGCGGTCCAGGGGTTAGAACTCGAGTTTTCGCTGCTGAGGGCCTGGGTGGTGGTCCCATTTCCAGCCTGGAACACTGCCTAGCATTTAGTTAAATGTTCCATAGAGTTATCATTATCATAACAAAAATATTGCAATTTGTTAAAATATGTTTATGGCCAAGGGAATTTTAGCCATGGGAATGTCTATATGTTTTTTAGGGTTTTTTTTTGCGGTACGCGGGCCTCTCACTGTTGTGGCCTCTCCCGTTGCGGAGCACAGGCTCGGGACGCGCAGGCTCAGCGGCCATGGCTCACGGGCCCAGCCACTCCGCGGCATGTGGGATCTTCCCGGACCGGGGCACGAACCCGTGTCCCCTGCATCGGCAGGCAGACTCTCAACCACCGCGCCACCAGGGAAGCCCTGTCTATACGTTTTTAAGCCCTGTGTCTCTACTTCCCTGCAAAGCAGCCCGTCCCTTGAAGGCAGGGAGCTGACAGTGCAGTGCCCTGCACATAAACACGTGCTCTCGACTGTTTGCTGTTGGTGAGCAGCCTGCCTTGTGCTGGGAGGGCTGCTTCAGAGGCTGCCAAATTGTGAAAGTGGAGACGGAGTTGGTCTTCTGTTCTTCCTTCCCTTCAACATTCTTCTGCTTCTGTCTAGTCCCACTGTCTTTCCCTCTCAACCCCCAATTGGACAGTTGGAGATAAATTCCTGCCTTCCTGAGAGTCCCTAAGCTGTGCCCTTAGACGGCACCCACGCAGCACATTGAACTCTTCCCTTCCTTCCCCGTCACAGCCCACCCAATAAAGCCACACATCGTCAATGGAAGAGAGGGAACACTAGGTACAAGGTTACAGTCGAGCGATAGTTAGACAGGCAGGCTGTTTGTCACCTTCTAAAATGAACGTCTACCCTACTGAGTGTTGCCAGCAATCATAGGCAGTGTGACAAGTTTCAGTTGAGTGTGATTTGGGGAGGTTTCTCTCCTCCCACCTCCACCCCAAAACAAACCACAAGCCAACCTAGAAAAGTTGGTGAACTGTGGTTTGGTGAATAATCCCAAGCTTTAATGTACAAACACAGGAGCAGGGGGCCCCACCTTGCTATTCACTAGGTGTGTGGTCCTGGGCCTCCTGTTCTCTCTTTGTCCTTGTCTGTAAAATAAGGGTAATCTTAATGCTTCTCTTCCCAAATGAACAGAGATGTGAAGATACAGAAAGAAATTCTACGTTCTCTGTGTGTGCATGGGAGTGATATTTATCTAGAAGATGCTCATTAATGATTGTTGACTTGACAGAAAGACAAATTCCAGGTGATATCACTTATATGTGGAATCTAAAATATGACACAAATGAAATTATTTACAAAACAGAAACAGACTCACAGTCATAGAAAACAAACTTACGGTTACCAAAGGGGAAAGGGAGTAGGGGAGGGATAAATTAGGAGTTTGGAATTAGCAGACACAAATTACTATATATATAAAATAGATAAACAACAAGGTCCTACTGTAGCACAGGGAACTATACTCAACGTCCTAATAAACCATAATGGAAAAGAATATGAAAAAGCATGATATATATATATATATCTGAATCACTTTGCTGTACACCAGAAACACAACACTGTAAATCAACTATACTTCAATAAAAAAAAAGATTGTTGACTTGATGAATGAATCAATGGTGGAGTTGGACCTTCTAGATCAGTGATTCCCAAGCTTCAAGTGTGCATCAGGATCACTTGAGGGGCTTGTTAACATACGAATAGCTAGGACCCACGCTACTTTTTGATTCAAGACTAGGGCGGAGTCTGAATTTGCACCTCTAACAAGCGCCAGGTGACGTTGATGATCTAGGGACCAAACTTTGCATTAGATTTGAGAAGGAACCCAGCAGCACGCTGCAACATGAGAAATGACCAGCAGATGGCGCGACCATCAGTCCTCCCCTGGGAGCTGAAGGAAATGGGTCCGTTCCGGGCTCAACCTGCTGAAACATCGGTTGTCCGAAGCAGGAGGGGGCGATTCTGGCCTGGCGGGATTGGGAGCAGCTGGTGTGAGGGAGAATCGGTAGTTCTTTAACCACCTCGGTCTCCTTTCACTGCTGGTTTCCCTCAAAGGAGGGCTCTGATCTCTCCCTCCGTACGTGTTTCTGCCTGGCCGGCCGCCAGAAGCAATGGCATCCATCACAGCAAAGTAAAAATCATCCCCTCGAAAAATAGTCTTTGTTTCCTTTTCAGTAAAACCCCATCTTGGGACTGAAGCCTTAAGTGTAAGAAAATTCTTCCTACAGTTTAATAAAAACATCAGACGTGGTTGACAAAGCCCTTTCCTTCCTTCTTTTCTCTCCTGGCCTGGTCCCTATATACCTTCCTAATATTATCTTTCCATCACTAACCCTAAGCATGTGGCTTGGGGTAGGAATATGGACCGGATGCATTGGCTGTCCAAACTTCAGGCTCCTGTGTGCAACGAGAAAAACACTACCCACTTTAAAGAACTGTTATGTGGATTAAATGAAACAACACATGAAAAGTGCCTTACACAGCAAAAAGGACTCAGTAAACGTTAATGAGGTAGGCAGGAAAAAGGGATATCCAAACAGCCAGTGATACAATCCCTTAGGGGAGAAGTTGGTCTCGGTTTGGTAGACTGCCATCCAATAGAACTTTCTGTTGTCTATACTGTCAGTCACAGTAACCACTAGCCAAATGTGGCTATTAAGCCCTTGGAAAGTGGCTGGAGCAAGTAAAAGACTGAATTTTACATTTTATTTCATTTTAATGGGTTTACATTCAAATATTGGACAGCACAGGTTTAGAAGGACACCTTGCTGCATCACTTTAGCCTGTGAAAAGGTGTCCCTTGGGCCTTAGGATACGGTTGAGAGTGGTAAGAGTAGCTAAATTGTTCTGCCCAAAAATGTACAAAAATGTGAGGGCATGGTGAGGCAATCTAACTGGAAGGAAAGGTGAGAGGTTGAAGGGGGAAAGGTCCAGCTGCACTGCAAGAGGCTGACGACAAGCAAATGCCAAAGGCATCAGGAGGGTGTCCCCTGGCAGTCCAGTGGTTAGGACTCCATGCTCCCGCTGCAGGGGCCACAGGGCCGATCCCTCGTTGGAGAACTAAGATCCCGCATGCCGCGCAGTGAGGCCAAAAAAAAAAAAAAGGCATCAGTAAAGCCCTTCTGGTGGGGACTTCCCTGGTGGCGCAGTGGTTGGGAATCCACCTGCCAATGCAGGGGACATGGGTTCGAGCCCTGGCCCGGGAAGATGCCGCGGAGCAACTGAGCCCCTGCGCCACAGCTGCTGAACCTGCGCTCTAGAGCCCACGGTCCACAACTACTGAGCCCACGTGCTGCAACACTGAGCCTGCGTGCTGGGAGCCCATGTTCTGCAACAAGAGAGGCCACCACAATAAGAGGCCCATGCACCACAGCAAAGAGTAGCCCCTGCTCGCTGCAACTAGAGAGGGCCTGCGCACAGCAATGAAGACCCAATGCAGCCAAAAATAAATAAATAAAACCCTTCTGGTGGTAGAAATGGCTCGAGGGAGCTATGAAAAGTGGCATAGCTAATATTCAGTCTTAAGTCATATACTGTCCTCCCTGTAGTGTTACTTCTCTCTGTTGCCCCAACTCTTCAGAAACGCCTGCTCAACACAGCGCCTGGGTGTGGCAGCCTTCGGAGAGTGAAGAGATGGCGAGACCTGGGGTGTCCAGTGGGGGTGAGTCCTTAAGGAAAGGTGACAACATGCTCAGGAGGGAGACAGGATTGATGAAAAATTCAGCACAAGCAGGATGCAGGGACCCAGAGAATCTTTAGGGATATCGCAGGAATGCTTGCTTTTCCGCTGCAGAGGGAATGGAGATTTTGGACCCTGTTTTAATGAAATCTTCCAGGTAACGGCAACCCCAGTAAGGGGGAGGGCTTGAGCATCCATGCAATGGTTCAGAACGTTTCCCCAGATGAATGCTTGCCGACTCAGCATCCCAGAGCAGCCATCTCTGGAAGGGCTCACCGCAGACCTCAGGTGTGAGCGAGAAGGGGGCAGAGAGGGGCTGAGCCACAGCTACAGCAGACAGACGGGAAGCGGAGACAGGACATCCTGCTAAATTTATAAAGCATAAAGTCTTTTTCTCTGGATCTTTGTCTCTCTCTGTGGCGTCTAACAACAATGGATCACTGTCTACCTGCTCCCAATTTCTGTAGGCAAGTGACTGTGCGTGTGTGCGTGTGTGTGTGAGAGAGAGAGAGAGAGAGAGGCGGAATGCAAAGTAAGGTGCCCCTTAGATGATGGGCATCCTTCATATGCTGAAACAAGTACCTCCCAGGCACTATGTATTTCGCAGTCTTGGAAGATGACTCCTGAGTGTTATAATGTGGAATAAACATTCTCATGCAATTAATTCCATGGCCAAAGTCTCAGATGAGACCCTGTCAGCTGCCCCTTCCCTGCCTGGAACTTGGTGGGAAATAAAAAATTACCACTTAGCAGCCAGCTGCTACTCGCTGCCACAAGAGCCGCCTCTGTGGCCAGAAAGGCTTTGGACAGAGCATAAGAGGGAAGAACAGAATGCAGCCTTTCCAAAAGAAGGGACTTCTGTTTTCCTCTTGTCCAAGTCAAGCCAGCTCTCCAGCTCCAACACACAAGAACTTACGTGATTTTGTCTCTACCCATGTCATCTCCCGGTCTCTGCTGACTATAACCCCCACCATATAACCCTGTTCTGTGTTAACCTCGGTGAGGAATTGTGCACCCAGTGAAACTTCTGGCTTTGCTCCCGCGATTACTCAAGCTCCCATCAGCACCGTTGCTCAGGGCAACTCCCAGTGGAGGTGGGCCAAGCAGGTAATCTCCGGTGTGATTTGAGAGTATCATATTCTTTCCAGAAGCCTCCTATTAAAATGACTAAATTACCTGGGGGTGGGGGGGAGGGAGGAGAATGGTATTAAGGTATTAAGCTGGCAAACAGGCAAGGAATATTCCACCAGGCTAACTACACCTCCCTGAAGAGGGGAAGCTGAGGGGCCTCAGAGGATGTGATTGAGGGGACTGTAGTTTAACAGGGGCGACAGGTGTGAAGTAGACAGGCAGGGGAGGGAGGAGAGGGAAACATAAAAGGAAGGGTGGAGCTGTCTGAGGTGAGCTCTACAAGGAGGATTCTATTTTGCCTGGGAAAGGAAGGAGAATGAATCCTGGGTTTTCTGGGTCGGATCAACCTGGATTCACAGCCATTCAGAGTCTGGGTGAGCCCCTTGGGAGCTCCTCGGAGGAGGTTTCTTTTCCTCACGGGTACGGGTGATGTGTTTAAAGCCCAAACCTTAGAAGGCACAATCATACATCATTTTTGCCTAAGCCTGACCACTCTTCCTGCTTAGAAAACAGTGTCACGGCCGAGGCCAGGAGTAATTGTCACGTGCATCTGTGTGGGTCCCTACACCTGTCAGAGCACTTTTCCAGAGATGGTCATGACTGCCCCCGTTGTAATAACATTAAGAGGAAGAAGGTCTCTGTGGCCCTACTCACAGAGAGGCTTAGAGGGGGAGAGCGACTGTGTTAGGAGTCCCTCAGCTCTGGGGTAACCTGGATCAGAACTTCTGCATCTTCTGAGCTCTGAGCCTGGGCTGGTTCTAACAGGTTTTTCTGATAAGCCATGCTCCATCTCCAGCCATGGAAGGTTTAGTGCAGTTAATGAGCTGGGCAGAGAATAGCATATGCACATCTGAAAGACACTGTATGCATCGTTAATTAGGAACTTGTCCGGGTGTGTGGTATCTGCTCTGCATCCCGAAAGGCAGCGTCTGCAGCCTTTGCGGGTAAGAAGCGTTTGGCACTGTTGTTCTCCTGTGGTGCCAAGTCAGCCAGATGGAGCTTTGCCAGCTTTTTGAGCACTTCTGAGCCCAGCTTTGCTGATGAAGGCTCTGTAAGCTGAAGTGCTGCGATGAGGTTGTTTGCAGACTCATTTGGGTTCAAGTTTAGGTTGGCATGAACTGAGATTCAAGTGCTGCATGTGCAAAAGAGCACCAGACACCTGCAAGAAGGGGCAAAAAGCAACAGGCGTCCTGGTGAGGGAGCCACATCTTCAATTACCTCCACCGTTTACCTATGACAGACACCGCCATCTATTGAACCATTACTATGTGCCAGGAACTGTGTTGAGTGTTTTTCATGCCTGGTCTTTTTTTTTTTTTTTAATTTATTTATTTATCCTTGGCTGTGTTGAGTCTTCATTGCTGCACGCGGGCTCCCTCTAGTTGTGGCAAGCGGGGACCACTCCTTGCTGCAGTGCGCGGGCCTCTCACGGGGTGTCATGCCTGGTCTCTTAATCATGTATTTTTATTACCCCATTTGCAAATGAGGAAACCAAAGCTCTCTTAGCAATGTTGAATAACTAGCCTAAGGCCATATAATGGTAAATATGGAGACCTCATTTGAATGCAGGGATTTCCATCTTCAGATCATTTGCTCTTTGCATCTGTATTACATTAGCTGTCACCAAACAGATAATACATTTGTTTGTCATCAGACATGCAATAAGTGACCTGGATCACCATACTGATTGGCAAAGAGGGGGAAATATTTTATGGCATGGATTTGTCGTTGGTTAGGGTTGGACTGTATTCACAGAAAAGGCCAGGGGAATTCCCACCACCCAAGGCAGCACTGCAAAGGGAGATAATAAAACTGAAAACATAGAAATTCAATCAAAGTGAAGGCTTCATTCATCCAAACAGATTCCAGAAGTATTTAATAAGTTAATGGAGAGATAAAAATAGATCATGAGGCAGCCGATAATAATAACATTTCTTGCTAAGACAGCCCGTAGAGGAGTAGCAAAAAGAAAGACAGCCTCAGTAGCTTCGATGGTCAGTGAAATAAAGTTTGCTCTCGGAGAGAAGGACAAAAAGTTGGAAACACCAATAGAAGAAACAGTTAGTGGGAGGTGTTGGAAGTGGGGAGGGGGATTGCCACGGTAGAAGTAGCAACAGAGTTTCAGGAGAGATCCATATTACAGCTCACCAAAAAAATCTATCAACAAGCTTTTCCTGAGTGCTGGGGGCACAGTGGCAATGTGAAACTGAAAGACCAGGCTCATTTGCAAGGAGAGTGCAGGGTACTGGGTAGATAAAAATAGCACACTTGAAACAATTAGAGTGCAATTAACGCCAAACTGTCTGGTTCCAGCTGGAGTACGACAGGACTCCAGAATGTGGAGAAAGCCTGATGAGCTGGAATAGTCAGGCAGGGGCAGGAAGAACTCTCTGGGGCCCCAAGGTACTGGGCATGGAATGCTTTGAGGGAGAAGGTCTGTTCCTGTGGGATGCTCAGCCTAGGCAATACAGCACCAAACATCCGACCACAGCCTTGCCCTTCCAGAAGTTTCCAGTTAAAAAGCACAACACAGAGCTTGACCTAGGATAGCTTTGTTGAATAAATCAATGAAAGAACAAGTGATTGGAGTCCTAGGGCCTCCTGGGGACAACTGAAGAAGCAGGACAGGAATAGCATGGTTGCAGAAACATTCCTTGGTCCACTGTATACTTTCTGAGGGCAGAGACTATGTCCTTATTCTGTATTTAATGAGCCTCTGTCATACAAAACATACTGTGCTAGCCCTGGGGATGGGGTCTGCAGATGGAATGAATCATTCGTAGTCTGCTAGCTTCAAAACAGCTCAGAGCAGAGCTTCTTTTGGAGCTTAGAGCCTAATTATTTACACCATGCCTTCGATCACTGGACATCCTTTCCCCAAACACATCGACTAAATCATTAATTCTGTAAATAGTTTGCACATACTATGTGCTAGGTAATGGGATAGGCACTGGATATAAGCATCAAACAACAGTGTTTCTGAAAAGACTGTATGATTCCGACTGTATAACATTCTGGAAAAGGCAAACCACCGAGAAAATAAAAAGGATCAGTGGTTGCCAGGGATTAGTGGCAGGGGAGGGATGAATAGGCAGAGCTCAAAGGACTGTTAGGGCAGTGAAAATACTTTGTACGATGCTATATTGGTAGATCTATGTCATTATGTGTTTGTTCAAACCCATAGGTTGTATAACAGCAAGAGTGATCCCTAATGTAAACTAGGGGCTTTGAGTGATAATGATGTGTCAGTGTAGATCCACTGATTGCAACCAGTGTCCCACTCTGGTAGGGGATGTTGACAATGGAGGAGGCTCTGCATGTGGGGGAGGGGCAGGGAGTAAATGGAAAATTGCTGTACCTTCCCCTCAATTTTGCTGTGAACCAACACTGCTCGAAAAAAATCAAGTCAAAAAATAGACAGTGGTTTCCTTTAGAGAGAGCTTATTGTCAAGTGGGGAGATAAATAGTTGCATACATTTAGTTCAGTATAATTGTGTAATTAATTTCACGGTATGTCATGCGAAGTATAGAGGGAGGTTAAGGAAAGGATCACCTGGGCTGTGCAGAGGTGTGAGGGATGATCTCACGGAGGAAGAAGTGCTTAGTGGCTCTGGAGTGGGCTTCGTCGGGGCAAGGCGTGGCAAGTGGGGGTCATATGTAGGGCCGATGGAATGGAATGTGCAAAATCTGAAAGCACGGGAGAATATAGTAACATGTCCTGAGAGCTATAAATAACTGAGTGTTACCAGAGCACACAGTTCTGGAGGGGGAGCCATGGAAGATGAGGTGGGACAGATCAGCAGGTGCCCCATTGTGAACAACTCTGGTAGCCAAGCAAGTGGGACAGATTGTGTCTTGTTAGTGACTGAGAGGCTATGGAGGAATGTTGAGTGGTGGGATGCCGGGATCAGGTTTATGGATAAAAAAGAACATTTTGTCAGCGTCATGGAGGATGCATGGGGTGGGGTTGGGAGGCGGTGGGGAAGGATAACTAAGCAGGAGGCAGAGAGGACAAAAGGGAAGCCATGGCAAAATTAAATAACCTACATAGAGCACTTAGCACAATTCCAGGCACAGAGGAATGGTGTTTTATCCTATCCTCTGCCAACTTCAAGATTTCTCACAAGCCATGTCCCATACCTAGAACATTCTTTTTTCTACCCTGTTTAGCAACCACTCCTTAACTCAAAAGGATCTTCTAGAAAGATTAAATTAACTTATTAGAAATAAAGTGATTTCTCTAGTTTAAAAAATAAATAAATGGAAGCCATGGCAATGGTCCATGTAGGGAACCATGAGAGCCTTGCTTAGGGCATGGGCAGCAGGGAGAGATCCATGAGCTACCTACAAACTGAAATCAACAGGCCTTCCTTGGGTACCAGTTGGATGTAGGGGTGAGGGAGGGGGAGACCAGGATGACTGTGAAAGTGGCAGTGCTGGTCACAAGCCTATAGGACAGAGTCTAAAATCCACAGCTTGTCATGCAAGGCATCTTGCCATCAGGTGACACCCTACTTTTCCAGCTCCTCTGCCCCTGGGAACCCTGTTGCATGCTCCTGTCCGGGTGGTCTAAGTCTTTTCCTGAACAAGCCATGTGCCTTCCCACCTCCATACCAGAGCTTCATTTGCCCCAGCTGCAAAGAATGCCCTCCCCACGCCTTTCTACCTGACAACCCAGAGAGACTCATCTGAAACTCTTGCTTCTGTAAAAGGCCTTAGGCTTTTTTTTCCTGTTCCCTAATGACTCTTAGCCCTTGCAGAAAGAATCCTTCCTCCTCTGTGCTCTGCTGGAAGTTTGTTTTTGTTACATAAAGAGACTTTATCATTCCACTATTCTACTTAGATGCTCACGTCTGTCTCCCTGGGCTGGATTAGTTGCTCCAAGCTACAGTCACAGCTCCACTGTGCAGCTGTAACATTTGGGGAAATATACTTGGATCTGTGGAGTTCACAATCTCTGTAATTAATGACATAGGTTTTGCTGGGGCTTTATTGGTTTAGCTTATAGAGAAAAGAGCATTAGTATTGGAGTCAGGCAGACGGCAGCATATCACTTAGTGTTTGACTTTGGTCTCTTGGCCTCAGTTTCCTTATCTGTAAAATGGGAATCACCACCATCATCACCATCCTCCTCCTCCTCCTCCTCCTCATCACCATTGTCTCAGAGGATTGTAACGGGGTTAAATACATGTAATACATATAAAGGCCTGAGTCTGGCATTTGGCATATGGTAGGTTATGCCAAGAAAATATGAGTTTTTCCCCCTTTCCATCTTATAGTTCTTCGATTTTCATACTTGAAAAGCTGGTTGATAACATTCTTTCATGCCGGTTCTACCCTCACCCCTGCTGTGCCAACCTTTTCTTCCAGTCTTCAGATTCTTAGTATGGTTTTGATCACTGCCCTTCTTGGGATACCCTTCAACCTCTGCACTTCCTTTTCTTTTTCTTTTTTTTTAAGTTCTGAGTAACTTCTCTTTTTTAAAAAACAAATTTATTTATTTGTTTGTGTATTTATTTTTGGCCATGCCGTGCAGCATGCAGGATCTTAGTTCCCCAACCAGGGATTGAACCTGTGCCCCCTGCATTGGGAGCTAGGAGTCTTAACCACTGGACCGCCAGGGAAGTCCCTGCACTTCCTTTTCAAAGCATGGTGACCCTTCATAGGTGGAAGCTCTTAAAATAGTAGTAGCGGGAGGAGGAATAAAAATAATAATAAATGATGATAAGTGACATTTATTGAGGGCTTACTAAGTGGCAGGCTCCACG
Source organism: Delphinapterus leucas (assembly GCF_059928025.1). Classification (NCBI taxonomy): domain Eukaryota; kingdom Metazoa; phylum Chordata; class Mammalia; order Artiodactyla; family Monodontidae; genus Delphinapterus; species Delphinapterus leucas. The sequence goes on from NC_143135.1 coordinate 99,369,529, forward strand.
CGCAGCTCTTTTTGTGCAGTGTACTTGCTACCCCTATGATTTAGCTATTATCTCCATTTCACGGATGGGGAAAGGGAAGCTTAAACTGTTGAGGAAACTTGCTGATAGCCAGATCGCTAGAAAGTGGTGGAACCCAGAGCACAGGCAAAACCCATGAGTGCCCGGTCTAAAATCCTCGCCCTTAACCACACATTCTTCAAACACTGCTGGAGCCCTCCATGGCCGTTTGCGTCGTCACAAGGGGGCCGTCGTCACAGGGGGCCGTTTGCGTTGTCACTCAGGCCAACTCATGGGCTGTGACTGGCCTTTCTGTGATGCCTGCTGGGTGCTTGTGCTTAGACATTGTGGCATCACAGGACCAGTGCTCAACTCCACCAACACCATCCGGGGTATCCCCTGAAGGGAAGAGAGGGTCCAGGCTTCCTTCTAACAACTCTTCAAAGCGCAAGCACTTAGATCAATACACACCGTTCTCCCAGGGCTGTGATCCGTGCTCTGTATCGGACTAAAGCAATCTGAGTGAGGACAGAACTTCCCCAGAGCAAGTGACAGTGGTGTTCAGGCTGAGGCTCTCTGGTGAGCCTCCTTTGATTCCTGCCAATTATAGAGGACATTTAGTACCCAGAACTCCTGCCAAATATCACGCTCGGGGTCTGGCCCAGTTTCACGGACGCCCTTCTGGGGGCCCCACTGTCAGTTCCGTTTCCTTGCTGCTGTCTCACCGCGGCGCCTCGGCAGCACTTGGCCTCCTGCTGGCTCTTCTCCACGACCCAGGCTTGCGGGGAGCTACTGCTGTTCCCTTCTCTCTTCCCCTCACTTCTTCTTTCGGCTCCATGCCCACCCTCTAAGCTGTTCCTGTCGCAGGGACTCTTGAGTTTCCTTCTGTGCGAGCGCTATTCCCCAGACCTCTAATTGGTTGCCTCCCCATCTCCTGTCTGGTCTTTACTCCAATGTTCCTCCTCCAAGAGGCTTGTTGTGTTCGCTGGGCCAGCTGAGCAGCCTCACCTTCCTCACTACGCATCACCCTGTTTTATTTTATCAAGGCTCTTCTATTTCCTAGAATTATCTTATTTATTTATTTTCCTGGCGGTACGCGGGCCTCTCACCGCTGCGGCCTCTCCCGTCGCGGAGCACAGGCTCCGGACGCGCAGGCTCAGCGGCCATGGCTCACGGGCCCAGCCGCTCCGCGGCACGTGGGATCTTCCCGGACTGGGGCATGAACCCGCGTCCCTGCATCGGCAGGCGGACTCCCAACCACTGCGCCACCAGGGAAGCCCTATCTTTATTTTTAAATGTGCACGTTTATGATGGCTCTTGCCCTCGTAGAATATTAGCTCCCTAACTGTGAGGTCTCTTCTTCTTTGGCACCATAGTCCTAGTTCCTAAAATCGTACCTGGCACACGGTGGGCTCTCTAACTGGCTGCATGACTGATGCAATGACCAACTGGTCAGAGGTCTAGGTGTGTAGGCAAAGAAAGATGGTCATAATGAGAGCCATCATCTGTCAAGGTACTGTCTGTACAAGCATCATGCTAAGGATTTGACATGCATTGTCTCATTTAGTTAACCCAACAATCCTATTGTTATTCCCATTTAACAGATGAGAAAACTGATGGTTAGGAAAATTTAAAAAAAAACTCAGCCAAGAAATATACCTGCCTTAGGGCCCTGAATAGTAGAGCTGACCCAAAAGTAGTAATGTCATCAGAGTCAAACACTTTTAACTATTTTGTTTAAGAATCACCAAGTTCAAGAAACACCCACTGCAAGGGGATCCAAGAAATACCAGGTAGGACATTAACAAGTGTTGACCAGGATATAGAGAAATTGGAAGTCTCATACATTGCTGTTGAGAATATAAAACAGTGCAAACAGTTTAGAAATTCCTCAAAAAGTTAAACATAGAGCTACCCTACGATTCAGCAGTTCTACTCCTTGGTACACACCCAAGATAACTGAAAACATATTCACAGAAAAACTTGTATACATATGTTCATAGGAGTATTATTCATGAGAGCCAAAAAGTAAGAACAGCCCAGATGTCCACCAACTGATGAATGGATAAAGAAAACATGGTTTAGCCACACAAGGGAATATTATTCAGCCATAAAAAGGAACGACGTACTGATTCATGTTATAACATGGATGAACTTTCAAAACGTTATGCTAAGTGAAAGAAGCCAGACCAAAAAAGGACAAATAGATACGATTACATTCATATGACATGTCCAGAATAGGCAAATCCATGGTGACAGAAAGTAGTTTGGTGATTGGCAGGGGTTGGAGGGTGGGGAAATGGAGAATGACTGGTAAAAAGTATGGAGTTTCTTTATAGGGAGATGAAAATATTCTGGAATTAGGTAGTGGTGAGATTGTACAACCAGGTAAACTTTAAATGATTAAAATGGTGAATTTTATGTTCTATAGATTGTATCTCAAAAAAAAAAAGAATTACTTGGCTTATCTGCCTGTGGATAGAGCAGTTTGGGGAGTGCAGGTGTGGCGAGTGGTCAGGTAATCAGTCAACTGAGAGGCCAGTCCATCGTTGCAGAGGCCCAGCTCTGAGGGTCATCTAAGGAGCAGTGCTCTTCTTGAACTGGGGAGAGGGACTGGCAAGTGCAAGGCCAGGACTGACCCGTACACCAGGACTGGGCGCTAGATAGGTTTCTAGAACTGGGATTCGGATGGAGGTGTCAGAGCAGAGCCCAGCATATAAACCAGAGTGCATGAGGGAATCTGGGTAAAGACGCAAGGCCTTGGGCCCTATTAACGGGACAGAGGAACCACACAAGGGGAAACGTGGGTATAGCCACATCGGAGCTCAGGAGCTCACGTTAGAGCTCTGGGGCCCGGATGAGACCAAGAGGCCAAGCACTCCAAGACTTGGCCTCCATTTGGCACAGCTCAGTCTGTTTCAGGACATCCTTTTTCAGAACTGGAAGGCTGGGGCTGAGCAGCGAGCAAGAGTTGAAATCAGAGTCTCAGCTGGGGGTGAGGGCCAGGGCCAGGGGCAGGGAGCCAACTGGCAGGCTGAGACACCAAATTCCTCCAGCTGAGAGCTGTTCCCCAAGTTTAAGGCTTTGGGGCTTATTACAATGCAAATGGCCCTGAAAAGTTAGATGATGGGGCCAAGGTCACACAGCTGGAAAGTGAGGAAGCCCTTATTAAAGGCAGCTGTGCCTGACTCCAATGTCCTCGCTTTCAGCTCTGAGGATGAGAGGCAGTCTAACATGATGGTGAAGGGCATGGGCTGTGAGTTCAAATCCCACTGCTGTGTGACCTTGGACAGGTTACTTAGCCCCTCTGGGCTTCAGCTCTCTCCCCTATTAAAGTGCATGGCAATGACTCCACCTATCTCAGATTGCAGTGAGGATTCAATGACTTAACACATACAAAGCACTTTAGAATAATGCCCAGAACCCAGGAAGTACTAACAACCATGAGCGGCGTGCTCTACACCAGCCAGGGAGCCCAGGCGTGCCCATCTAGACGTGGCTGATGTCAGTTTTGTCTAGAACCATCTCTGTTTTCTGTTTCCTCATATCTTGCTCTGGAAAGACATGCCTTGTTTATGTGTTTCTCCAGGGGTCAAACTGAATCGATCAAGTCACAGAGAGTGCCAGGCATTTGGCAGCCCAGTAAGAACAGAGATAGGGCAGAAATCACCAGTTAGTTCTAGATATGAGTCAACTCCTCCTCAGCTAATCTCCTGTTGGTGGCTAGAATCATTTCTCCCACACACGGGTGATGCTGGTAAATCAAGACCTTCTTGGGTAGTGAAGGAAAAAGCTTAGATACATTGAGTTCACAGAAGTAATATTATTGGTCAGCTGAGCACAATTGCTGTGTAGTAGAATATATTAGAGTTATCTGCGGTCAAGAGGCAGTACTTGATACTCACAGAGCCTCTGGTGAAGCTCTTTGATAGTTAGCCTTCACCATCTTTCTTGGAGAGAGGTCCAGATGGCTGTCCCTCATGGCTATCCGTGAGGTCCGGCCTACCCTTCCGGGTCCAGCTCCAAAGTTACGAACGAACCCTCTCCTCTCCTCCCCCGGTTGAAACTAGTCACTCCTCCTTTGTGCTCTGTGGGCACCTTTCTCTGTATTCTTTTTTTTGGCCGTGCCACATGGCTTGTGGGATCTTAGTTCCCTGACCAGGGTTTGAACCCGGGCCCTCGTCAGTGAAAGCATGGAGTCTTAAGCACTGGACCGCCAGGGAATTCCCCCTTTCTCTTTGTTTTAGCAAATTGCCTCATAGTATAGTTCTAGCCTCATGTCTTTCCCACATTCAAGAGTAACTTCTTTGATGTCATGGACTGTCTGATTCACCTCTGCATCACTTTCTGCCTGCTAGCTCACTCAAGTACCATCACATTGGTTGTGGGTTTATTTGCACTCTGAGTAGGAATCCCCCTTGAAATTCTAATATATCCCTCTCTGGAAGGCTACCTTCTAGTTGAGAAGCATCCTTCCAATAATACATGCCTTCTGCTTAGTAGGAATCTATATCTGTCTGCAGAAATAAATCGAACAAACAAAAAATTAGAGAATTTTGGCCATTTGACCAAGCCTGCAAAACCAAGATGAAACTTGGAAATGTGTCTGCTGAATTTTAGCTATTATGTCAAACAGTGCTGGTGCTGCGTGAATATGGTGCTATATGGATTCCTAACATTCCACAAGGGGCCCCTATTGTTTTGTTTCTTTCTCTCCTTCCCTTTTTTCTTCCCACACATGTTTATTGAGCCGCGATTATACACCATGCATTGTGTTAGACAATGGTGATTCAGTGATGGGCCTTTGTCCTTATGGAGCTTAGAGTCTGCTCAGTGCGAGAGATAGTCATTGATCAAATAGTGCTGGGAAGGAATGCGTACTTACTGAGGGTGGTGCCCTGCATGAAAGGAACACTGATCCATGACAGCTTGTTCCAAAGGAAGCTGACCAAGCCTGAGTGGGATGCAGGAGGAGGCCAGGGAAGATTTTGCTGAGGAATTGATGCTTATTGTGAGAGCTGAAGGAGAAATAAGTACTGAACAGGCAGACGGAGAGGGAAGGGAGGGAGGAGAGGTAACAGTGCGCACAAAGATTTTGTACTGGGAGGACGTGCATTTCAGGAATGGAAGACCCAAGACAGGCTGGGACCTGGGACCCTTTGCTGCAGTGCTGCAATGCTTGCACCTGGACACACCTCTCCTCCAGCAACAGAATATAAAAAAAAAAACTATATGGGACTAAAAATAACTGTGTGCATGTGCAGTTGGGGCAAAATTGTGGACAAAAGATACAAAGAGACCAAAAAACGCAACTGCCACTTTGAAGAGCCTGGAGCAAAAGCAGGGTACTGCGCATGCCCCCTTCACTCAACACCACCTAAGGGGTGGGCCGACCACCTAAGCCACACCTCTGGCCCGACCCCTGGACCCACCCCTACCCTCACCGTATATAAGGAGGAAGCTCACTCCCCCCCACCCCCCTCAGGGAGCAAGCAAGGGAACCTGTTGTTCGTTCTCGCCCCAACCCCTGCTGCAGCAGGGGCCCCAATAAAGCCTTGCCTGAATTTCTTGCGTGGTCTCTAGTCAATTTCTATTGACTGGGGAAGGCCAAGAACCCTGGTCAGTATCAGGCCGGGAGCATCTGGCTGCGGCCCAGAGAAGATATAGGAGGTGGTTCTGTATGAGGCTTGACTGTTTACACGGGATGATAGAACATATGAGGACAAACTAGGCCAAGTTAGGAGATTTTGTCTGTATCCTTCCACAGCGGGAAGTCATTCAAGGTTTTAAGCCAGGGTAGAACATAATCAGAGCCTTGCTGCTCTGTGGGGAATGGAAGGATATAGGGGAGGGTGCAAGAGAGAAAGAAGGAGACCAGTTAGGAGGCTCCTGCAAGGGGTCAGGTGACAGATAATGGCCTTAATCAGAGTGGTGGCAATGAGGATGACATCTAAACGTTTAGAATGTAAACGTCACCAGGGCTTGGTGAGGGAGTGAAGTAAAGCCCAGAGCTTATCGCAAAGCTACTTTTGCCCAGCTACCATGTTTACCAGGGCTCTGGGGTAGCAGCTGAGTGTATAAACTCCCTGAACTAGCTATTGTGAATGATACAAAGAAAAGTGTGTCTGCCTTTAAGGTGTTTCTGCTCCAAGGTCACACTCAATATATACATTCACAGGCAAATAAACTCTCCTGTGCTAAGTGTGGACATGTCAGTGTGAACTTCACTATGTGGTAGGGACATGTCTCTAGGCTTCCTGAAGTAAGAAACTGGGTTGAACTTTCATGATACTTTCCAGACTGTTAAGGACTACAGATTAAAACGTTTGCTTTTTGCCAGGAGACGAAAAGCCCGCAGGTTAACTAAAAATAAACATTAATGCATTCATTCATTTATGTATTAATTCACTTGTTCACCTGATTTTTATTAAGCACAAATGATGTGTAGGGCGTTTGAGCTGGAGAGCACAAGTGATGGAAGGAGACACAGGGTTTGGAGTCTAAAGATTTGGGTTTGAGATCTATGTACTGGTTAGGTTTCTTTTTGTTATTATGGTAAAATATGCATATCGTGAAGTCTACCATTTTCAAATGTGTGATTGTCAAATTTAAAATAAACTTTCCTGTTAAAAAAAAAAGTTTAACTTTTTCTTAAGTTCAGTGGCATTAAGTACATCCACACTGCTGTATAACCATCTTCAGAACCTTGTCATTTTCCCCGAACTGAAACTCTGTACCCATTAAACAATAGCTGTCCATTTCCCCCTTCCCCCAGCCTCTGGCAATCACCATTCTACTTTCTGTCTCTATGAATTTTATTACCCTAGGAACCTCATATAAGGGGAATCATACAATATTTGTCATTTTGCAACTGGCTTATTTCAGTAGCATGATGTCCTTGTGGTTCACCCATGTCATAGCATATGCCAGAATTTCCTCCTTTTTTGTTTATTCTTTCTGTAAAAGGTAGGCTTTTTTTTTTTTTTTTTTGCGGTATGAGGGCCTCTCACTGTTGTGGCCTCTCCCGTTGCGGAGCACAGGCTCTGGACGCGCAGGCTTAGCGGCCATGGCTCACGGGCCCAGCCGCTCTGCGGCATGTGGGATCTTCCCGGACCGGGGCACGAACCCGCAACCCCTACATCGGCAGGCGGACTCTCTACCACTGTGCCACCAGGGAAGCCCAAGGTAGGCTTTTTAATAACTGCTTTTGTCACCAGGTTAAGTCATGCAGTTACAAAGTAGTTAGAAATTTCTGAAAGGATATTATTATTTTAAAAAGAAGCTCATTCTTATATAAATAATATCTAGTACCTCATTGGGACACTACTGTTCCAAAGGCCCTGGCCAAACAACTCCCAAAGAAAACACAACCCCAGGTTGTTTCCAGCCCACTGGGAATGAAGCCGTGCACAGGAGATGAGGCCTCTAAATGAGGACACAAAGTCAGGGCTAGTCGGGGCCATTGGCAATGCTCAGAGCCGCCAAAGACGGAGCCCAAGTGGTTTTCTTCTGGGGCACTCTACTTGAATTATTGTTCAATTAGTCAACACAATAGATCTTCAAAAGAGGACAACTAATTAACATTATAAGGAGGTTACTGTGTTCTTTGGACTATATGTCATAATTGTGGTTAGTAAATTCCGACAGTCTTAACAAAAATAGCCTCCATCGTTTGCAGGTATGAAGATAACTTAATGGTCTACCAGGCTTTTTATTTTTGCTGGATGACAATATGCAATTGATAAGTTATAAATGAGAGTGTTTTATGTTATAAAAATACTAGCTTTTTTCATTTATCATGTTTACAGACATTCACTGCTTGAGTCAAGTTTAGGCTTGTTGACTGATTAAAGGCAATTTTATTACAGCAGCATGTACTTATTTTATTCTAAAAGAATAAAATGCATACAGAGAAAGGTTTTTTTGTTTGTAACCTGTAAAACTGAGTTATTTTGCTGATGTAAAATACCAATAACTCACTTGAGGACCATGCTACTTCCTGAAAATGCCATATACCTGCTTCTTAAATGTGTCAGAGCACCTGATAGATCTATCCCGAGCTGAAGTGGCACGGGATTGACTGCTCTTGGACAAAAGGTGCTTTCCCAGGGCTACAGCTGACTGTGTTGGGAAACAGCCATGGAACAAGGCAGCACAGGCAGAGGGAAAAGACTTTATTTAAAGGCAAAATGCCCAAATGGCTCTCTGACATAGCTAATTTCTACTATCACCTATTAGCTTATATATGATCCCCTAACTTTTTTTTCTTAAGGGGCTGATTTGGATTGACTTGTTGAGAATGGTGTCCATTATCTATTAAGTCACAAGAGAGAGATTTCTGTGGTTACACGTAAACCTGTGATAGTTCTGCGGATGAAGAGATGAGGAGGGTAGTGAAGCAGTCAGCCGCAGTCCCATCCCGTCTATGTGAAGGTCACACCAGCTTTGAAGACTTTCTCGATGGCGTTGACATAGGCAGCTGTCCTCGGGTCCAAGCCTAGGTTATACCTCATGGCTGTGCACATGATTTGCTTGGCAGAGCGCTCCATGGCGTCAGCTAAGCCAGAGTGCACGACGTCTTTCTCAGAGGCACCCGATATCCTGTCTTGGAACTCTGCTGTGGGTACAATGGGAACAGTTCCACCATGCTTTCCAAATTTCCTTTCCAAACTCTCTTGAACAGACATGAGCAAGTGGTAGTTAGAATCCCGTTCATATTTGAAGGTCAAACGGCCATAGCTGACATGATTTAGATTCTTCAGCCACTCAAAGTAAGATACTGCCACTCCTCCAGCATTCAAGTAGAGATCTGGAATAACCATGATGTTCCTCTCTAGGAAAATCTTACCAGCTTCTGGAGTTGTCGGTCGTTGGCACCTTCAGCAATGATCTTGGCTTTGACTCTGGGTGTATTGGACTTGGTCAGCTGCTTCTCGCTGGCAGCAAGGATCAATATGTCACAGTCCACCTCCAAGATGCTCCCTTCATAGATCTTTGCTTTGGGGAAGCCCAGGATTGTTCCATGTTGCAATTTGAAGTCTTCCAGCTCCTTTGGGTCAATACCATCTGGATTCCATACGCTCCCATCAGATTCACCAACACCAACACATTTAGCACCAAAATGATGTAAATATCTCATAGAGGGCAGGCCCACATTACCAAATCCCTGAACAACAAATGTTTTATCTCCAAATCCTGGTGTCATTCCTAAAATACTCATGTAAGAAGCTTCATTGATGAAGTTTTCAATCCCATGGAATGACCAGCAGCAAAGATCCGTCCGTGGATTCCACCCTGTCTGATGGGCTTACCAGTAACACAGGCATGGGCATTAATATCATAGTGCCCTATGGTGCTAGCATAGGTGTCAGCAATCCAGGACACCTCCCGCTCGCCCGTGCTCATGTCTGGGGCAGGTACATCAATGCCAGGACCAATAAAGTCCTTCTTTGCCAGCTCCAAGGTAAACCTCCTTGTGATGTTTTCCAATTCATTATCGGTATAGTTCTTGGGATTGATCTTAACACTGGCTTTGGCACCCCCAAATAGCACATCGACCACTGCACACTTATATGCCATCAGAGAAGCCAGAGCTTTTACTTCATCTACACTCACATCAGTGCTGTAACGGATACCTCCCTTGCAGGGCGTGCGGTGCTGGCTGTGCTGGGTCCGGTAGCCCTCGATGACCTCCCGGGAGCCGCCGTCGCGCCGGATGGGGAAGGACAGGCTCAGCACATGGTTGCAGGGCTTGATGATCCGCAGGACGCCACGCACCCGGTTCCGCTTCTGTTCCTCGCTCTCCCGGGTCTTGAGGTCCTCCACCAGCTTGTCCCCCACGATGCTGGCGCCGCGGTCCAAGAAGCCCTCCACCGTCTTGAAGAAGTTGGGGTCGTCCTCGCGGTCGGCCGCCGCCTTGCTGTAGTGTCGCCGGCCGGGCGGCGCGAGCCCCGGCTGCAAGGGCGGTGGCGGCGGGCTGCCAGCGGCCCGGCCCAGCAGTGCGGCCGAGTCGGCCGCTGCCGAGCCTAGGGCTGCGGGCCCGACGCGGGACAGCAGCAGCGCTTCGCCCAGGCACCGGTACACGGCATCAGGAAGAAGGCCGCGGAGGAGATGCGCTCTCACTGGCCGGGGACGGACAAAAGGAGCTCCTTCTTTTTTAAGGCTGAAAAATATTTCATCATATGTATATAGCACATTTTGTTTATTTATTCATCTGTTTGGGGTTTTTTTGGCCGAGCCGCGCAGCTTGCAGAATTTTAGCTTCCCAACCAGGGATTGCACCCGGAGCCACCGCAGTGAAAGCGCTGAGTCCTAATCACTGGACCGCCAGGGAAGTCCCTATCCATTCATCTGTTAATGGACACGTGCATTATTTTCACCTTTTGGCTCTTGCGAGTAATGCTGATATGCACATTGGTGTACGAATATCCATTTGGGGTCCTGCTTTCATTTCTTTTGGCTGTACACCTGGAAGTAGAACGGCTGGATCGTATGGCAGTTCTGTGTTTAACTTTTGGAGGAATTATCATACCGTCTTCACAGCAGCTGACTATTTAATATTCCCACCAGCAATGCACAAGTGTTCCCACTTCTGTACAACCTGGTCAACAATGTTACTACAATGAGAACATTTTTGGGTGTGGATATTAGCCATCCTAATAGAAATGAAGTAGTATCTCACTGTGGTTTTGATTTGCATTTCTCCATGACTAGTCATGCTGTGTGCTTATGGGCCATTTGTATATCTTCTTTGGAGAGCTGTCTCTTCCATTCTTAGCCCATTTTTAAAAAACATTTTAAAAATTATTTATTTATTTATTTAGGCTGTGCCGGGTCTTAGTTGCAGCATGTGGGATCTTTTAGTTGCAGCATGCGGACTTCTTAGTTGCGGTGTGCGGACTCAGTTGCAGCATGCATGCAGGATCTAGTTCCCTGACCAGGGATCGAACCTGGACCCCCTGCATTGGGAGTGCAGAGTCTTACCCACTGGACCACGCTTAGCCCATTTTCAAATTGGGTTGTTTGTCTTTTTTGTTGGGGAATGGTTAGGCTTCTTTAAATTTGGTTTTTAAGAAACCAAACTCAATCCGGTTTTTTTTTTTTTTTGCGGTACGCGGGCCTCTCACTGCTGTGGTCTCTCCCGCTGTGGAGCGCAGGCTGCGGACACGCAGGCTCAGCAGCCATGGCTCACGGGCCCAGCCGCTCCATGGCATGCGGGATCCTCCCGGACTGGGGCACGAACCCATGTCCCCTGCATCGGCAGGCGGACTCCCAACCACGGCGCCACCAGGGAAGCCCTCAATCCGGTTTAAGGCAGAAAATAAGCAGAAGAAATTATCGCTTCACGTCACTGAAAAGTTTAAGGCACATCTGGGGTCAGGGTGCTATGGACTGAATTGTGTCCTTCCCAAAATTCATACAGTGAAGCCCTAATATCCAATGTGACTGTATTTAGAAATGGGACTGTTAGGAGGTACTTAGGGTTAAATAAGCTCATAAGGGTGGAGACCTAATCTGATAGGATTGGCGGCTTCTAAGAAGAGGAAGAGAGAGCACTCTACACACACACACACACACACACACACACACACACTTACACATCGAGGAGAGGCCCTGTGAGGACACAGTGATAAGGAGGCCATCTGCAAGCCAGGAGGAGAGCCTTACCAGAGCTCAACCATGCTGGTACTTGATCTTGGACTTTCAGCCTCAAGAACTGTGAGAAAAGAGATTTCTGTGGTTTAAGCCACCCAGTCTATAGTGTTTTGTTATAGCAGCCCAAGCTGACTAAGACAAGGTTTTCAAAATGCAGGAATATTTTTCTTCCCTCCTCATGCATCTGCTTTCTTCTCTACTGCTTTCTTTCTCAAGTGGGCTTATCCCCATCAAAACAGGCTGGGCATATTTATTCATTAATTCAATATTACCGAACCCCCCTTAGCCTACACACTGTTCTAAGTGCTGGGAATACATGGCAGTGTATCAAACAGGAATGGTCCCTTTCCTCATAAGGCTTGCATTCTAGCAGGGAGAAACAGACATAAAAGAAACAAGTAACTTCTCTAAGAGTAAATCTTAGTCTCACCACAAAAAAGAAATTGTAATTATGGGATGTGATGCAGGTGTTAGCTGAGCTGTGGTGGTAATCATTTTGCAATATGTGTGTATCAAATAAACACTGTGTGCACTTTAAACTCACATTGTTATGAGTCCATTACATCTTTATAAAGTTGGGGAAGAAAAAAATAAGTAACTGTGGATGTTCAGAATGCAAATTGTATGGAAACTAAAAACACAGGGAAAGGGATTGTGGGGTGGGGGTGGGGGTGGTGTGTGTGCCTCATTGCTTATAAAGCAGTATGAGGATTAGCATCCCGGGAATATGGGGTGACCTGGGTGTCCTGCACTTCTGGGGAGACTGATATAAGCAGATAATGAACATGTTGAGATAAGTGTTGGTGGTCTCAAGGCAGAGAGAGTGGTGGTGGGTCAGCGAGGACTGAAAGGGAGGGAGGTGAGAAGCAAGAGGTTCTTCTAGGAGCAGGCAGAGTTCAGAGCCCATGTTACTCCTGTCAGCAGCGTTCTGGAGGGCAGGGGTAGGGTGGTATTTTGCAGAGCTGGGGAGCTCCTAGGACTCCCACGTCACTTGCCCACAGAAGTCTGACAAAAGGGGAGGCTGGTCTTAACTGGGAGCAATCAAGAAAAAAGAGTTCCAGCAAAAGTCCTAGGACTGGTACTGATTAGCTCTGATTGGCCCAGCTTGGGTCACATGTTCACATCTAAACCAATCACTGAGGTTAGGGATAATTGGAACTCTTATTGGACAGGACTTAGTTGCACTCCCATGGGGTCAGCCTCACCCAAACTCAAGGGCTGGGAGGAAAAGGAATAGTTCCCCAAAGGAAAATTAAGTTGTTACATCCAGAAGAAAGGAAAACAGATACCGGGCAGCCCCAAACAGCGGGAGCCCTCCACACCCACCTCCACATTCAATGGCTGGCTGATCTTTGGCAAATCATAGCCCTTCTGATTCTGTTTTCTCCTCTGATAGGAAAAAATTTTTTTAAAGTAAATTAGATTCATAATTAGATTAATAATGAAATGGAGCAGGACTCTGTGGTCCCCCACCATGTCCTCAGCCTGCCTTTTGTCTGTAGAAAACCTTTAGCCAAAGAATAAGTTTAATCAGAGAAGTGAGAAAATGCAGAAACAAAGGAAAACAGTCAAAGGAGACCAAATAATAATATTTTAGTCATTAAGCAAAGTCAAGGACATTTAGTTCCTCCTCAAGGGCTATAGATGATATTCTGAGCCACATCCTGTGAGCTGTCTTATAGATACTGAAACCCCCGTCAGTTGGAAGAAGTTACTACATGGTGACCAGGCTGTAGCCATGACATAAACAGTCACAATTCTGAGAATTGGCCTCAAGGAAGTGGGAACAAACCGACCCTGGAACTGAAGATTAATTGTACTTAAAACAATCAAGATGACACTGGTCAGACCACCGATGACCAATTTCAAGATGACTGTCGGAGCTGACTGTGCTGTTTCTGCATGTAGCCCCCTCCCTCCGTCTATAAAAGTTCTTGCCCCCTGATTGTCAATGGGGGGCGGGGGGGGGGGTCGACCTTGGACAGGCGTCTGCCCTCCCGCCGGTTGCCGGCCTCTGAAATAAAGCAAATTTTCCTTTCCACCAACCTTGCTTCTTTAATGGCTCTTGGGCCGCGAGCAGCCGGACCCCACTTTCAGTTACAATAAGACCTACATCACTAAGTTACTGAGTATTCTATGTGGTCATGTACAGAAATGCTCTTTGGAAGGTATAAAATGCTAAACAAATATTACTTCTTTCAGTTTTCTAAGACATGGCAAGTGCGCTTAGGGGCTTATACTTCGTAGGGAGATGGAACATGCCGGCAGATAGTTGCCACAAAAAACGATGCCTGTGGGCTTCCCTGGTGGCGCAGTGGTTGAGAGTCCGCCTGCCGACGCAGGGGACGCGGGTTCGTGCCCCGGTCCGCGAAGATCCCACATGCCGCGAAGCGGCTGGGCCTGTGAGCCATGGCCGCTGAGCCTGCGCGCCCGGAGTCTGTGCTCCCCAACGGGAGAGGCCACAACAGTGAGAGGCCCGCGTACCGCAAAAAAAGAAAAAAAGATGTCTGTATAATTTTCCAATGCCTTCATTTAAGGCAGGAGTCACACACTCACATACCTACATGTTGGCCAAGCAGCTAACACAAATGAGGGAAGAACGCGGAGCTTGCCCCAAACCAAGGACTCTGGAAACCCCAGCGCATGGCTCCAGCCGATGGTTGTCAGGCTTGAAGGCAGGCCCAGTGTGGCTAGATGGCCCAGCTGTTTTCAAGAGAAGCTGATAATCTGGATTTTGATATGAACTTTTTTTTTTTGAGGTCGGCAACTTCTTCAAATTAAAAAAAAACACAAAACGCTATGTGAGCCAAACAAAACATATTCAGCCTGTGAGGTCAAGCCTGCCCACCCTTTGCTGACTGGTGTCCTCCGATTCAAGGTTCGTTCTGAGAATTTGACTCCACGACCCCTCTGCTTTACTCCCTCTCCGTCGCCCTTTCTTCATATTGGAATTTTGGCTCAGTGCACATGTGGTAGGAAACGTGGCATAATTGTGAGGTGAGGGAGTGCTAGGGTCCAACTCCAGCTATGAGTCCTTGGTCAAGTTGCTTCACCCATCTGGCCCCAATTTCTCCACATTTATTGATGAGGGGTATGGGACTAGATCATTTAATTTCCTACCAGCTCTGACATTTTATGACCTATAATTTTTAGAATGCAAGGGACAAAACTAAAATAAAATTCTTATTGGGGGAATGGAAATTTCATTTCCAGTTAGTGTATTTTCTATGCATTAGCTATTACTATGCTAGGCACTGTGAGAAACGTAAAATTAATACAAACAAGGATTTGACCTTAGGAAGATAATCTATTGGAGAAAACAGATGGACATAAAACTCACTGTGGTAAATTATCCCTAAAGATGACCAGAAAAACCCCTCCAGTCCTTCCTGTTCTTTGGAATGTGACTTTGATACCCCTCCCATCGGGAGATGGATTTTTTCCCCCTCCCCTGAATTCTGGGCTGCTTTCATCACTTGCTTTGACCAATAGATTCTGGCAGAAGTGACATTGTATGACTTTCTGGGTGTAAGACTTAAGAGGTCTTGGAGCTTCTGTTTTTGTTTTTGTTTTTTCTCTTTAAAGCCAGCCTCCATGTAAAGAAGTCCAGTCACTCTGCTTGAGAGAGACCCTGCCAGCCCCAAGCCATTCCATTCCAGTTGCCCCAGCTCGGCCGTGAGACGTGAGCAAAACTGTTGTAGATCCTCTAGTCCCAGTCAAGCTGCCCAGGCAACACTATGGTAGCAGAGACAAGTTGTCCCTGCTGACCTGCATAAATTACAGTCATGAGACAAAAAAAATGGTTGCTCTTGTTTTAAAACACTAAGTTTTGGGGTGTCTATTATTATTATGTCTTATACGTAAGGCATATTATGTGTCAAAACCAGGAATATGGGAGCTCAGAGGAAGGCATGATGCTAATTTGGGTGGAGGGTGGGTGGGAGGAGATGTGGGAATTAGGGAAGATATCAAGTTCCAAAATTTGTCCTTAAGACAGCCCCTTAAAAGGAACTCATCATGATGCTGTCTGCTGGGAGCAAGCCCTACTCTCATGCCATGTTGGGAAGTCAACCTGTGATCCTGTTGTCCTTTGCTGCTTTCCGACCCTGTATCTGCTTGGTATTCTGACTCTGCGATTTGCTACACTTTACTGTGGGTGCATGGTAGGTGGGGAGAGCACTAAGTTGAGAGTCGAACAGATATAAGTTACTATTCTAGTTATGCTAATCGCTCATTATGTGACATTGAACCTATGAGAGCTCTCTGAGCCTGAATTTCCTCATCTAATAAAATAGTGACAATAACACTTAGCTCACAGGGTTGTTGGAAGGATTAATCAAGATAATATACGCACATGTGCTTAATGTAGAACATACATCTTGTTGGCCTTCAACAAATGCGAGGTCCTATCTCTTAGATCTCCCAACTAGCAATTAACTTGGTTTATCCTCTGGACTTTCTCGACATCCCCAGGTCTGGCTTTTGACACTTGACCATGATCACGCAGTGATTGAACTATCCTTTACTCCTCAAATCCATCTTTTGCCTCCAAGATGCTTTTGAATTTTGCCTACTGCTCCATATAGAGTGATTTCTGAATGCTCCTAGGTTTTCACTCATTAACATGGAGGATTTCCAGGGAAGGTAAAGCCTGAATTCGTTTTTGAAAGATAACTAAAATTTTGGCTGTAGAAAGCTTAAGGTGGAGAAAGTTCAGGAATGGGGCAGAATAGAAATGCTATGAGGACGGGCAGAGAAAAGGTGAGTTATGGTTTGATAAGGAAGACTTTGCTAGATCAAGAGTTTTAGATTTTATTCTGTAGGCAGTAAGGAACCATTGAATATTTCAAACACAGAATGACATGCTCAGATCCTGTGTGATTTTACTGGTGGCAACATGAAGGATGCTCTGGAGAAGGGGGAGAGATTTGAGGCAGGCAGAACAACAGGAAGCTATTGCAATAATTTGGGTGAGAGAGGATAAGAACTTGCTAAGGGGTAGAAGCTGTAAGCCTGCAAAGGGGAGGTCAGATGTGAGAGACATTTCAGAGTAGAATTGACAGCATTTTTTGGCCACCGGGATATTGAAAATGAGAATGAGGAAGGAATGGAAGGTAGCATTTGGGGCTGAGAAGATATGGTGGAGCCACAAACTAAATAGGAGGAGTGGGCTTCCCTGGTGGCGCAGTGGTTAAGAATCTGCCTGCCAATGCAGGGGACATGGGTTCGAGCCCTGGTCGGGGAAGATCCCACATGCCGCGGAGCAACAAAGCCCGTGCACCACAACTACTGAAGCCCGTGCGCCACAACTACTGAAGCCTGCGTGCCTAAAGCCCGTGCTCCACAACAAGAGCAACCACCGCACTGAGAAGCCCGCGCACCGCAATGAGAAGCCCGCGCACAGCAACGAAGAGTAGCCCCAGCTGGCAGCAACTAGAGAAAGCCCGCGCACAGCAACGAAGACCTAACGCAGCCAAAAATAAATAAGATGAAATAAATAAATTTAAAATATAATAAAAATAAAAAAACATTAAAAAAATAAATAGGAGGAGTAAGACTGGGGAGGGGAGAGGTGGGTGGAGAGAATACATTTAATTAAGACATCAGAGTTTGTCACTCTTTGATTTCTATGCTTTCTGCCTCCATTTTTCCTGCCTCTACTAGTTTCCTGGGCTCAGAAGAAATGGGAATATGTGGGTGACTGATACGGCAGGATGCCCCCACCATATCCGGAATACTAAATAACCATAGCACCTGGGAGGCTGAGCAGTCATGCTGCAACCTGCACTCCCTCATGTCAAAGGGGGAAAGACAAGAGAGGATCCAGAACTGCCTCAAAGCTTCCTCTGGGGGCTGCTGTTTTTAGGAAGTATTGAAGCGCTGCTGCTGATTTCCTGAGATGAGTCAGAGCTCGCTACATAATCTTACTCCCCTGAGAACTTGGAGACTTTGCTGACAGCCCACCTCTTCCTTCTCCTTCCGCAAATCTGGATCAGACCCAAGGATGTGGAGGACTGTTTGATTTTTAAGAATGATATCCTGTCCTTCTCTGCTATTTAATCTCTGCTCTGGTTAATCATCTGTCCAATCCAGGTCAATCAGCCAATCAACAAACATTTCTTAAGCACTTTTCAACTTTTCATTCATTCATCTGACAAATATTTTTTGAGTGCCTGGTACATTCTCCAGGTGCCAGCAATACTCCAGTGGTTTAGTCAGCTTGGGCTGCTATAACAAAGTACCATAGACTGGGGGACTTAAACAATCAACACTTATTTCTCATAGTTCTGCAGCGTGGAAGTCGGAGATCAGCATGCCAGCACAGTTCGGTTCTTGAGAGGACCGAGTTGCAGACTGCCTTCTTCTCATTGCATCCTCACATGGTAGAAAGAGGGCTAGAGAGCTCTCTGGGGTCTCTTTTATAAGGGCACTAAACCCTCGTGGCTTAGTTGCCCCTAATACCATCACATTAGGGGTTAGGATTTCAGCATATGAATTTGGGGGGACAGAAACATTCAGTCCATAACATCCAGTGAACAAAACAAAGTGAATTTTAAAAGGTGGTTTATGTTCTCCTGGGAGTGTAATACGTATACATACAGTTTACTGTAAATAATACAAGACGAATGACTGAGATGTTTTGTTCCCTTGGATTGTAGGTGGATTCTGCTCTATCAGCTTTTGATGGATGAAAACATTCAGGAAAGTGGGAGATAATTACAGGTTGGAATGACATAGGAGGGCTCCTTAGGAGAGGTAGTAGTTGAGTTGGGTCTTACAAGATAGAGGGAATTTGGGGACTTCCCTGGTGGCACAGTGGTTAAGCCAGAGTTGTTGAATTTCGAATGTGAGAGATGACCACACCCCTCCTCCTTGCCCTTCTCAGGATGGCCCAGGAGTCGGGATCGCATTCCGTACTGGGGTGATACTTTAGGAGGACAAAAAACTGAGTGCATTGAGAGACAGCAGCTAAGGCAGTGGAGAGCTTAAAGGCAAGCTCAGGTGTAGAAGTTGAAGGAAAAGAGAAGACTTAAGGGCTTCAAGAACAAAACTACCTTCAAATATTTGAAGGGTTTGGAGGGACTACGTTTACCCTGAATGGCCTGAGTTGGTACAACTATAGGACCAATAACACTATAGGGAGACACATTTTGCCTCCTTGTAAGGAAATGAAACTGGTCGGCTTAAACTGATTTTGCCTCCTTAAATAGGTTGACTAATCAAACCTGTAGTTATTTTACAGAGATAGCACTGTGCATGTGCAAGATGGGAACCCGTGTCTCCAGCAAGACCCCAGAATCAAGAATCTTCAGTTTACCAAGCTCAAAGAATAGAAATATTGCCACCAGGGCCCTTTACGAAGCAAGAAGTCCTTCAATAAGGAAAAATCTGGCTTCCAGCAGCAGGAGTAGCTTATATGGACTAATTCAAGACTAGCCAATCAGCTTCCAAGTTTGAAATACCCCTTATCCCTTAATTTTCGCCCAGAACCCTGGATCAAGGAGACAAATTTGAGAGCCTCGCCTTCTGTCTCTTTGCCGGTCAACCTCTCAATAAAGCTCCTTCTTTTCTCAAAAGCCAGTGCCATAGTATTGGCTTAACTGTGTGTCAGACAGCGAGCCCTTACTCGATAACAGAACCTGCTAAGTCAGAGCTGTTCTCAGGAGCTAGTGAATTCCCCATCACTTTGCAGAAATGTTGTGGAAGGGATACAAATATTGGACAGGTAGTTGACTAGCTAAAATTTGAAGTCCTTCAAGCATGAGAGTCTGTGCTTCTCGACTCAAGTTCAAGTCCTCAAGTATCTGTAGCAGGAAGGATCACATCAACTTCTGATCCTTCCCTTTTCGTAAAAACAAGCCCTTGTTCTGGGGGGTTCCAGGCTCACCCTACATGGTAGATGCTCTGAGTGTAGGGCTAATGTTTTTATGAAATGAAACAAAATGAAAACAGAGCCCTTCTTGCTGATGAAGTGTGTTTGGTTCTTTATGTTTTGATTTTGGACAGGTACCAAATTTTATAGCCAAGGAGAGAGAAGTAAGGAAGAAAGGAAATTTATAATGTGGTTCTAAGTGGTTTTAGCACATATTTGATTAGCTCTTCAGAGGAAAGGTAAAAGCTGAATTGGACCATTTAAAAAGGTGCACATACAGAAAGGAGACTTGCTTAAACCATGATTAGAAAGTGTTATCTGAGCTGGAAAGTATCCTCTTTGCCTTAAGTGGTGACATAGATACTATTATTAGGGGAAAATTCACACTATTACTGAGTCCATAACTGTAACATGATTATGACTTGCAAAGCATTTATCATTTTCAAAGATATTAAATTCTTGGGTGCCTAATTTACCAAATGGGCAATATCTCCAAACTGCCATTCACATACCAACCGTAACACAAATGTAGCAAAAGGAGTCTTTGGGACAGAAAAGTCATCAAGAAACCTCTCTGAGTGGGCAGCACATGCCCAATATCCCCCACGTTTTCCACCATCCACTTGTTCTTTAACCCTCTGCAGCATTCTATTCCACCACCTTCTTGAAACTTCGTGTTTGTTTTGCTTTTGAGTGGCTTCAATCTTCTGATTTTGCTACTTCTCTGATCACTCCCCTTCTCTAGTACATTGCCAGGACTGAACTCCAAGGTTCTACCACGATCGTCTGTTCCTTATCCAGCTCAGATCTCATTCCACGTACATCTATGTACTACGTACATCATCAGCCAGCACTGAAGCAAAGGACGTCTTATTTCTCTCTTGTTCCTTCACACCCTAATGCATACTTCATATACAGTAGTTGCCAAAGACGATGAATTCCTTTGTTGACACACGGAGCACTAACGTTTTCTTATTTTAGACCTTCAATTCTCATTGTTCCTTTCAACCTGGATTTTCTCAACCCCCTAATTTCTAAAACCAAATTAGTCATGTTTAATAAGTTCAACTGTTGGGAAGCTGCACTCTTGTCTTTACCTCCCACCCAGGAGAACAATCACTTGGCTCCTTTGCTGACTTTCTGGTTTCTTTTACTCATACTCAGAACCTCAAATTCATCTTTATCTCACTTGCCCCCGCCCTCCAGCCAGTGTTGTCAGGCTTCTGTCCTACTACTCCACTGAAATTGACCTCACTAAGGTGATTTCCTAACTGTCTAATTGCCAGACCCAATGGATACTTTATCGTTTTTCTCTTAGTTGACCTCTTTTAGCACTATTGCTCACAACTTCCTTCCTAAAACTTTCCTGTTGGTTTTTTGTTCTCCTTACTCGCTTCCTGCTTCTCTGATCCCTCTTCCCTTTCCTTTGCCATTGTTATTTCCCAAAATACGATTCTGCTGCTTTTCCCCATTGTCATACTCTCTCTTGATGATGGCAAAAATGTCTTTGATTTGACAGTCTCTGATTTTGTATGACCCCCAAACAATATATCTCTAGTCCAGACTCGTCTGCTGAATTCCAATTGCCTAAAATTGGAATCATTTTGACTTAGATGTTTTATAGGAACCTCAAAATCAGCACAAAAATGGAACTATATGAGTAGTCTGCCCAGCGCTACAGCAAGTCTGGTGTGATTTGACCCAGCTTGGTTTTCTCCTTTAAGCTAATGGTGATCAACACTTCTGATTCATGTCTCCTAAAATAATTTGGAAAAACTATATACCCCCTTCACATGTTTTAAGTTGACATCTAAAATTTTTTATTATAAGTTGATGTATTTCAAGAGATAGTTTTCAACATAGTATAAGTATTAGCATTTAACAATAAAATGATTAAAGCATTAAAAAAATATATCCAATGGGACCAATTCCCGACTTGATACTCAGAATCACTCATTCGAAAATACATGAACAAACTCTTTTTTAATGGTTAAATTTTTACATGTTTTCTCCGTGAACTTATTATTTCCATTTAACTTTCCCCACTTCAATGCTTGGAAATCATTTATTTATCACTCTTCTTACTTCTCCGAAACAAAAATATAAATTGAAGTTGAAAAAAAGTTTATTTTGATGCCAAAAATATCTGTGTGTTAGAAAAGAATTAATATGAGAATTGTTACTAATATATAATCAACAGAAACATAAATATGTTGATTTTTTGATTACTAAACATAAAAGTGCATTTTATTGGAAATACATCGCTTAACAAGATAGATGGGAGTTTTATTGTTTTTCCCAATCAGTTCAGATATCTGTGGTTGAATATAACGTATTATTAGAATAAAACATGGTTCAGCACTAATTCTATTCCTATTTTACTTTTTATAATCCAATACCAAAAATAGCATTATGACCTATCGTAAAAAAAAGTATATTTAGTGATCTATCAGATGGCAACTAAGTTATGTCTTCCTTCAAATTTCAAAAAATTAGAAACCACCTGACTTGCAAAAGTATTTGTTACCCAGTCATTATAAACATTCACTTTCTCAATACCAACTGCAATATTTTAAATATTCCTTTTTTTGGCACCCAAGAAAATTTTTTTCCTGAGTCAATGCACCATGGTAATATTTGGAATAGGTGAGAGGTACGCCTTTCTTTTGTAAAGTAGGAGAAGTGTGATTATGAAAGGGGAGTTGGAAAGAAGCTAGCTTGAGGCCTTGACCATGGAAACATCCACAGGCAGATCAGTTTTAGGGAAAGAGATATACTGAAGCTCATTCCCTTTAAGCATCCGTGCCCAAAGCTTGGTGACAGTAGTGGATGCCATTACTTGCCCATTTGGCATTCGCTCTCCACTCCCCCTTTCCTAACAAAGCGGTTATTTGGTTCCAGTACGGACCTCTACCACACAACTCAAGGTGAGATTTACCCTATCCAGGTCCAGAGGAGCGCCCTGATCCATCCAGGCCAATTAACGCAGCTCCACTGGCAGGAGTTATTCATTCATGTTACCCAAGTTGACCCAATCAGACTGAAGGAAAGACTGGATTCCTGTCTGTGAGGAGAGATTCCTCTGTCTGGTAGGGTGTGCACCAGGGGGCATGTAGCTCTCTAACTGCCACTGCTAGCAATCTTGGTCTACAGGGGGATCCCATATTTGAATAACTAGAGATGGAGCAGAGAGATGGAAAGAGGCCAGGGCTTTTGATGGACCACTGATCAACCTGTGCTGTGGCCTGCCCTACCTGTGGCCTTTCTGTCATGTGAGATAACACACATCCTTATTTATAAAACAAGAATCTGTGCCCACACACATGTGAGTGAGCAAATAAATACCCAGTTTAAGAGGTCTTTATTTTCGCTTGCCTGGATTTTTGTTAACAACTTCTTAACTGATCTTCCTGTTTCTGGTCTCTTCCTTGTTCCATCTAATATACACTCTGCCCCTAGACTGGTTTTTCTAAAACAGCTGCTCAAAAATCCCTCAGTGACTCCCACTCTCTGTGGAATAAAATCCAAGCTCCTTGGCTTTGGTATTCCAAGGTCTGCAAACTCTGTCCCTTGCCTACATTTCCAGGCCTCTCCTAATATCCCCCAGTTCATGAGAAGCAGGGTGATAATTAAGTAAAAGCACAAATTTGAGAGTCAGAAGGATTGAAGTTCACTATCTGACTTCCGTATTTACCAGCTGTGTGATCTTAGGCAAGTTGCTTAACCTCTCTGAGCCTGAGCTGCCTGACTTGTAATCATGAGTTAATGCTACCTCCCTTGAAGGGAGTAGTGCAGTTTATACATGTTGCTAAAAAGTTTGGAGCTTAGAAGTCATTCTAAAAGATAGTTGTAGTCAACTGTTGTTGTTGTTATACCTTATGTATCAGCCACTTCTAGACTACTTGCCTTTTGTGTAAACCTGAAAATCCATCACAATTGCCTGGAATGCCCTGTCTAGAGAACTTCTACTTTTGATTCAAATATTACTTACACTATCCAGCCTTCCTAAGGACCCCAGCATCAGTAAGTTCACCCTTTGTGCTTCCATAGCACTTTGTACCCATAAACTCATCTTATATTGTAATTCTTTATACACCTGCTACTAGTTTGTGGAATTCCTGATGGGTTGCATTTTATCTTATTCCTTTTTTAAGCTCATCATGTAGAATGGAGCTTGATACACAAGTAAATATTGAATGAATGAGAGGAACGAGCAGAGATTATGGATTGTGGAAAATTGATCCAGGAAATATCTTGGAGAAACATGTGCCAAGCAGCAATGGCAATAACACCTGACGTATACATACCTCTTTTCAATTTGTGAAGTGCTTTATATAATTATCTCATAAAATGCTTAAAATGATCCTACAAGGTGCTTTTGTGATTATCCCTAATTTACAAATGATTAAACTGAGGTTTGAAAGGATAAGAGATCAGCCCATGATCAACAACCAAGAAGTGTCAGAACACAAAACCAAGTTTTCCCCAAAGAACTCGCAGATAATTTGGGCAACAAACCAAAGTTCAAGAGACAACGGAGGGACTTCCCTGGTGGTGCACTGCTTAAGAATATGCCTGCCAATGTCTGAGCCCTGGTCTGGGAACATCCCACATGCCGCGGAGCAACAAAGCCTGTGCGCCACAACTACTGAGCCTGCACTCTAGAGCCCTTGAGCCACAACTACTGAGCCCATGCTCCGCAAGAAGAGAAGCCACGGCAATGAGAAACCAGCACACTGCAACGAAGAGTAGCCCCCGCTTGCCTCCACTAGAGAAAAGCCTGCATGCAGCAGTGAAGACCCACCACAGCCAAAAAATAAATTAAATAAATAAATTTAAAAAAAGAAAGAGAGACAATGGAGTCCAGAGTGGATTTTACGTATGGATTACCTAGAAAGCTTCTCCAATCCTCCGTTATTACCATCATACTGAGTGGTGCAGTTGAAAGAACATTTAAATGAAAGTTGAGGTATCTGGGTTATAGACTTTTTTTTGTTACCAAAAGTTTGTGGAATTGGGAGCCATTTACTTAACTTGCTGAGGCACCGAAGACATTTTCAAGATGATAGCAAAGGTCCCTTCCAGTTTTAAACATCTTTAATTAGATGGCAGCTGCCGTTTGACTGGCTTGGGGGAGTCACGTATATCATAATGGTCTCTGAGAGTGAAGTTCTTCTGCAGCTTTAGACCGAGACTGATTGAAGACAAAGGTATGATGCTCTAGAAAGGAGAACATGGCAAGAAGGGAGGGTAGCAAAGTATTCTAATCCTACAGACTATGCAGGTCATTACCGTTTGCCTAAGTCTGGCTCCAGAGATCCTGTGAGGAATGAAAAAGAAACCCTGTTCTTTCCCTTTACTGTGAGATGAAACACTGGTGTCTCCTCTCTTTCCATTAATTCCTTTAGAAACAGAATAAATTGATTTGATAACTTTGATCAAAGAGGATGTGTCCTTTCCCCTCTACAGACCTTTTAACTTTCAGGTTCAAAGAGGAAATCAGAGAAACATCGGTTTTGAAATTTACTTCTCAGAGTGGCCTATATTGCACTTTAATATAATTTGTTAGAATTTCACCTTTTGCCTTTGCAGGACTGATTAGATGAAATAAAATTATATCTGGGGGATCTATGTTACAAAGATTGCTTAATCCTTCCTTCTGAAGTTGAACTGTCAAGGCCATAGACTGGCCTCCGGTCACTTCCTAGACCACCTCCTACAGAGATAGCTTCTGAGTTTGTGTGTCTCTGATATATAAATAGACCCAGAGCTTTCTTAAGAGCAGAGCTGGATTGCCTGCTAAGATGTTTCTGAACTGTGTACATTTGCAAGAGTGGGAACTGGTCTGTGTGTTCCCAGCATTTTCAGCTGGTTATTCGAATCATAAAATTGTCCAAACCTTGGGACCTTGTGCAGAACCTGAGATGTAACAGGTTCCAACAAACCTGTTTTTGACTAAGCTAACCTCATCCAGCCTCCCTTCCAACGCACGAATCCCTTCTGCAGAACCCTGGACGTGGCCATTGAGCTTCTGATCAAACACATCACTGACAAGGAATTTCATGAGATATCTTGCTTATTCATCCACGGGTCTAATATCTTCCTCCCCGTCCCCATTAATCCTTCTTCTGGAATCAGAGAACAGCAGCATTTGATAGAATTCTCCTATTGGCAAATTGTCAACTCTAATTAGGGGGCAGGGGTTCAATCCCTGGTCGGGGAACTAGGATCCCACAAGCTGTGCGGCCAAAAAAAAACCCAACTCAGTGTCAAACAAGGTCCTACTGTACAGCACAGGGAACCATATTCAATATCCTGTGATAAACCATATGGAAAAGAATACGAAAAAGAATGTATATATATGTATCGGTGATTCACTTTGCTGTACAGCCAAAATTAATACAACATTGTAAATCAGCTATACTTCAATAAAAAAAAAAGAAGAATCAGTATCACACTTCATACATGCTGCATTTATAACTATATCTACATATAGGTAAATGTTGAGTAGTATATGAATAATCTAATATTGTAAAATTGCTCAGACACCAGCTTGTGACTATGAAGCTAATTTGTATCTGTGGAGCCGTAAAATGAAACATGAAGAGAAATAAGAACGTGGGCAATTAGAAGTACTGGGAAACGATATTTCATTATGCAAAGGTCTACAGCATTCATGCTATCTGGGAGGAAGAACATAGCACATTCATAAAATATTAAAAATATAAAATTACCTAAGTGCTTATTCTCTTACCTTAAGTAATTCTGCCCCTGTAATCCTCTGCTTACTCCGAAGTACAATAGTATCTACCTCCAATGTCAGGGGTAGCAGAGCCCACAAAACGTAACGTCTTGATGCAGTTTTTCCTTTGTTTTGAGGGCACAGGTCAAGACATGTGAGAATATCTCCCTTGGGCCTAACTTGGGTCACAGGAGTTTAGGTTTGGTTTAGGTTTATGGGTTGTGCTGTGCCCATGCTGAGAACCAATTCCTGAGTGGCACAGTGTTCGTAAATAGATATGTGGTGTGTTATGTGTGTTTGTGATGTGCAGGGCCCTCTAAAGTTCAAGTCCAAGGCAGGGCAGGGCTGGCCAATAAGCATTTTCCATTCCCTTGGTTAAGATCAGATTCAGCATTGGGAAGGTAATAGAAATTAGAACAATGAAATTAATTTTAGAGCTTTATTGGAACGATTAGGAAAATGAAGCTCTTTTCCCACAGAATTGTTAAAATGCAGGATGTAAGCTGAGAGCTGCTGGCAGCCATCTGTGGGGAGAGCTTGCCTGAGAGAGAAGGCAGAGAAATTCCAAGTCCAGAGATGGACAGAAACTGTCACAATGTCATTATTTGAGGTTTCGGATCCTGCTGTAGCTGAAGCTTGATACATTCCTAAATTTTCTCAGTTATGGGAGCAATAAAGCTCCTTTCTGCTTGAACCAGTTTCACTTGGAGTTCTGTCACTTGCAACAAAAAGTGTTCCAATTAACATATGATATTCTGGACACTGGAATCCACTTATTTAATGAATCCCTCAGTATTGCCTGGTCTCCTCTGCCTTTGAAGATTTCTTGAAAGCTGTACGTATCCAACTGTCCACTCAGAACCCACCTTTGACTCTCTATACTTATGAACTCCTCAGATCTCGCCACAGCAATTTGGGAAAGAATTAATGATAAATGTTAGTAGTCACGCTACTAAAGACGGTAAAATGCAAATGTAATTGCTTCAGAGCCAAGATTTATGGTATTTCCTTGCTATCATCTGTACTAACCCCTTGGTTCTAACCATTAATGACTCCTATTCTTCATGCCTCCCTATACCCATGTCCTTTGTCTTGTAACTTCATAGGGTCCTCCCGCTCTGTGGGTTTGGCCATGGCTTTGATCAATGGGATGTTAGCAAAACGTTCACAGTCTTGAAAAAATGTTTGTGTATTTCCATTTATTACTCTTGCCTTCTGTCATTACCATGAGAAGATTATACCTGGCTAACTTGATACAGGGTGAGAGACATGTCGAACAGTTTATTCACCCCAGTCATTCCAACTGTGCCCGAGATCAGCCACCAGCCAGCCAACACCATGCCTGACAGTGGGCCCAGACAGGATAGAGTGACCTAGCCAACCTGTAGCAGACGCTTAACGTAGATCAGGTAAACCCCGCAGATTCACGAGCTACATAAATGTGTATTGCTGTATGCTACTGAGGTTTTGAGATTGCTTGTCACATACTATTATTATGACAGTACATATCAGCCTAGAAGTGTTACTTTTGGCAGGTTCTGTCGCTTTTGTTAGAATCTCATTTTTGTCTTTTAGATGCTGTACAAAGAGACTTGAAATATCACCCCTCTGGGCTTTAGTTGCATCTGTACAATTATGAGTTATACTAAGTGTGATCAAAAGTTTCTTGAAGCACAGAGAAAAAAGAAGCATCTAGGTTGGAAAGGAAGAAATAAAACTGTCTTTATTCACAGATGACATGATTGTCTAGGTAGAAAATCTGTTGGAATTTACCAAAAAACGCTGTTAGAACTAGTAAGTGAATTAAGCAAGTTTGCAGGATACAAGATTAATATTTTAAAAATTGTATTTATGTTTACTAGTAATGAATAGCTGGGAACTGAAATAATTTAAAAAATCATTTACAATTAACATTCAAAAAATGAAATACAGAAGGCTAAATCTGGCAAAAGATGTATAAGACCTGCACACTGAGAACATCAGTGAGAGAACATAAATACCTAAGTAAATAGAGAGACATACTGTGTTCAAGGGTCAGAATACACACTGTTGCTAAAATGTTAATTCTCCCCAAGTGATGTATATATTCAATGAAATCTCAATCAAAGTCCCAGGAGACTTTGATTCATACTTTGCAGCATACCAAATATTAACCCAAAATGAATCATAGACCTAAATGTAAAACATAAACCTATAAAACTTCTAAGGGAAAACACAGGAGAAAATCTTTGTGACCTTGAGTTAGGCAATGATTTCTTATATTTGACATGCAAAGCATGATCCAAAAAGGAAAGAATTAATAAATTGAACTCTATCAAAATTAAAAACATCTGCTCTCTTAAAAACAGTTTTAAAAATGAAAAGAAAAGCCCCAGACTGGGAGAAAGTATTTGCAATGCATATATCTCATAAAGGGTTTGTACCAAGAAAATATACATATGTTATATACATGTGTGTATGTATATATCTATGTCTATATATCCTTGTAAATCAGATATATGTTATCTGTCTTAGTCTGCTTGGGCTTCCATAACAAAATCCCATAGACTGGGTGGCTTAACCAACAGAAATTTATTTTCTCACAGTTCTGGAGGCTGGAAATCTGAGATCAGAATGACAGCAGGGTTGAGTCCTGGTGAGGACTCTATTTCTGGCTTGCAGACGGCAACCTGCTTGCTATGTCCTCAAATGGCATGCACATGCATTCTCTTCTTGTAAGGCCACTAATTCTTAGGACTCTAACCTTATGACCTCATTTAACCTTAATTAACCTCTAAAACTCCTGTCTTCAAATACAGTCAAGTAGGGGTTAGTGCTTCAACATATGAATTTGGGGGGAGACAAATTCAGTCAATAGTAGTATCTCAAAACTCAATAATAAAAAAGCAAACAACCCAATTTAAAAATGAGCTAAAGATCTGAACAGACACCACATCAAAGAAGATATATATCTGACAAATACACACATGAAAAAATGTGCCAAGTTACTAGTCATTAGGGAAATTGAATCAAAACCACAATGAGAGATCACTACACACCTTTAAGAATGGCTGAAATGTAAAAGACTTACCATACCAAGGGTTGATGAAGATGTGAAGGAGCTAGAACTCTCACCACTTTAGAAAATAGTTTAGCAGCTTCTGAAGCAGTTAAACTTACATCTATTATATGATACAGGCCTTCCATTCCTATGTGTTTACTCAAGAGAAATGGGTAAATGTTTTTGTCCATTCAAAGACTTTTAAATAAATACTCAGAGTAGCTTTATTTGTAATAGCCCCAAACTGGAAACAACCCCAAATGAACATCAATTTGTCAATAGATAAACAAAGGATGGTATGTTTACATAATAGAATACTAGTTGGGAACAAAGGCGTCGAATTATTGGTGTACACAAGAACATGGATGAATCTCAAAATAATTATGTAGGATGAAAGAAGCCAGACAAAAGAAGAGTAAGCATATATGATTCCTTTGATATAAAATTCTGGAAAATGGAAACTAATCTCTAGTGACAGAAGCAGATCCCTGGTTGTCTGGAGATGGAGTTGCAGGGGGTCGTAGGACGGGATGGGAGGAAAGGATTACAAAGGGGCTCAAGGAAACTTTTGAAGGTGATGGATAAGTTCACTTTGTTTATGGCAGATTAAGTTTCCATGTATATATTATCATATATCAAAATTTCCAAAGGTACATTTTAAATGTATATGGTTTATTTATGTCAATGATACCTCAATAAAGCTGTTTTTTTAAAGCTTCCTTTAAATTACAATGGTCTCAGTGAATAGTTAGAATTCTTAGTGTAAGTAGGTACCGTAGACAAGGGACCGCTAAATGCCCAAATCCTAGATCACAGGCGATCTTCCCCGTGGGGGCATAGAATTCCAATGTCCTTTGCTGGATAAAATAAGAGTCCTTTTTTCCCATGCTCGTTAGGCCTAAAGCAGAGTATGAGGGCTTTGCTCTATTCACTATCCTCCTACCCTGCTGCCCTCTGTCCTATGCCTGACCCACAGATCTTACCCTTAAGATGGGCAATACAAGCCACACATTCTAGCAGGTGGAACCAGAGAGCAACAGCTGTCAAAAAAAAAAAAAAAAAAAAGTGTTTGTCCTGAACAGTTTAGGATTGAATTGATCTGGGCTGTTGTTGGAGCTCTAGGTTTACCTGGCTGTCACCTGGGTGAAGAGTATTTGAGGAAACTTACTAGCGTTGCATCAAAGTGACAACCAGTGAAAGAAAGAGCAGCACAGAGGCTGCTTCTATGAAAGAGCTGGCCCCGACTTCCCTACTTC
The DNA here is from genome assembly GCF_059928025.1 of Delphinapterus leucas. Lineage (NCBI taxonomy): Eukaryota > Metazoa > Chordata > Mammalia > Artiodactyla > Monodontidae > Delphinapterus > Delphinapterus leucas. The sequence continues at coordinate 99,400,092 of NC_143135.1, forward strand.
AGCCTCATGTGGTGACTAACAGGGAAAAAAAAGAACCCAGCAAGCAAGGTTTTATCTGGAACCTAACCAACCAGACCCGCTCCTGGGAAGGAGGCAGAAGAGAGAAGGGAAGGAGTAGCAGAGAAGTCCTGAAGGCATCTACTGAAGACCAGCACTAATGATAATAATGAAAGAAGAAAGGACGCGTCTCGAGAGGAAGGAGATATGGGGATATATGTATACGTATAGCTGGTTCACTTTGTTATACAGCAGAAACTAACACACCATTCTAAAGCAATTATACTCCAATAAAGATGTTTAAAAAAAAAAAAAGAGAGGGCTTCCCTGGTGGCGCAGTGGTTGAGAGTCCGCCTCCCGATGCAGGGGACACGGGTTCGCACCCCGGTCCGGGAAGATCCCACATGCCGCGGAGCGGCTGGGCCCGTGAGCCATGGCCGCTGAGCCTGCGCGTCCGGAGCCTGTGCTCCGCAACGGGAGAGGCCACGACAGTGAGAGGCCCGCGTACCGCAAAAAAAAAAAAAGAGAGAGAGAGAGAGGACGTCTCTTGCAAGCTGGCCACTCTTACAAAGATCTGTCATGTCTTCAACATTCCTCAGATTTTCTTATCTCTGCATTTTTTTTTTTTTTTGGTCTCACTCTATTTGCAACACTCTTCTAGCTACTGTCTATGTAAATCCTTTCTTGTCCCCTCTGCTTCTTTTCTGTTTTTATGGTAGTTTGGCATATTTTCCCTGCTTTATTACCATTTCTTTTTGTCTTTCAGGTTGTCCTTCTGGAATCATATTCCCTTTTCCTGGAATATACCCTTCAGAAGTTTTATTACAGTGGTTTTCTTCATCGAAAACTTCTCATTTGTTGTTTATTTATAGATGTCTTTATTTTACCTTTATTTTTGAAAGATAATTTAGCTGAGTATACAACTGTAGGTTGAAAATATTTTTTCTAACAGCACTTTGATGTTATTGTTTTGCTGTCTCTTGGCTTCCAGTGTTGCTGCTGGGGAGTTGCTCTGTCATTCTAATTATTATTCCTTCAAGGTAGCCTGTTCTTTTTCCTTATGGGTGTTTTTTTTTGTTTCCTCTGAGATCTTAAAATAATTTTCCCCCTTTATTTTAAGTCAATCATGGAATTTCACAATGATTTGGTGGGGAAAAGGCAGGGGGAGGCTATGTTGAGCACACGGAGCTGTGGCCTGGTCACCTGGAGGAGTTGTGATTAGAACAGACCTCACTGAGGTAGGCAGGCAGCTAATGTTTCAAAAGCAAGAAAGCAGGTACACAATGTCCTCTGAACTTCCAGCCTATGCAGCTCAGACTGTTGCCCAGCTCAGCTTCTTTGAAGTCGTCCTTGGCAGATGTGATACCTGCTGGTGAAATAAAAATTTATATTTTAAGGCAGGACAAGAAAACGAAAGCATAAAACTCTTTCTTTCTGTGTCTATTTGGGCCTCGTCCCTCCCTCTGTAATATGTAGTGTTCGTCTACATGACACACATTAGCCAGACCTCCTCAAAGATGCAAAGATCAACTTTTTTGTTTTCTTCTGATGCTAGCAATGTACCTTCTTAAACGATTAGTGTTTTTTCCCAGCTCTATAGGGAATCACGGTGACTTGCTGCTTGCTCTCCATGTGCTTACCTGGACTATGCACCTTTGGTGAACTTTATGTAAAATGTCATTATGTCATTTTGATGTGCAATCCTTTGTCTCAAAAATGTGTATGGCTGTGCCTTTAACTTCTAACAGGCAGAACAGTTCTCAGATCTTTCTGAGAGTCTGTCTCCTAGGTTATAATCCACAGTTTGGCCTGAATAAAATTCCCTTTTTTCTTCTTAACTGGATTGTTAATTGAATTTTGATGACACTGCCTTGTTTATTTCTTAGTCTTTTCTATCACGAATCTGACCTCCTCTGCTTTCTGCTGTGCCACTATTTGGTTTTCTCCTGCTCTGAAAATTTCATCCCAGTGGTCAAATGTATCAAGGACATGTTGGATAATTCATTGTTCACCCGTCTGGGACCAGCTGTCTCTGCATGGTTGGTTTTCTGACATCAAGATGAGCCAGCATTCACTTGAGGCTCTCCATAGTGATGGATGGAAGCCCATGCTTGACCTATAGCTCTCTCTGTTGTCGATGAAGATGCGAGGAAACTCTGGCAATTGGCTGGAAAAGGATGCAAAGCGTGACATTGACATTCTATACATTTTTCTTTCCAGGGATTACTGGTACATTATGTAGCAGTCAAGGATGATTGGCTTCTGTTCCCAAGAGATAAGAAAATTAGTCCTTTTGCCTACTACAATGTCCTGAACTTTACAGAACCACACAAAGGTGACAGCCCTGTGGCCAGTATTCACACTGACCATTTCTGCTCAATTTTAAGGCCAGGCTGAACTTGCCAGTGGACTTAATAACTTTGGCAGCTGTGTTTCTTTTGCTGGATTTCGCCTCTCAGCCCATTCGTACCTGCCTCCACTCTGATTTCCACACGAACTCCCCAGCTCCACTCACTCTCTGGATGATTTTAAGATCTTGTCTTTGTCTTTGATGTTCTGCCTGGATTTTTAACTGTTGACTTACTAGGCATAGGCTGCTCTTCTTGAATCTGTAAATCCATATTTTTTACAAGTTGTGAAAATTTGTAGCCAATATCACTTTAAGTAATTCTCTTCTCCACTTCATCTACTCTCTCTTTCTGGTACTCTGAGTAGATGTGTAATTACACTTCCCAAGTCTCTTAATGTCTGTTTCATATTTTTCTTCCCCTTCTCTGCATTGCATTCTGGGTAATTTGTCCAGGTATAACTGTCAAATCATTAATTCTGTCTTTAGCTGTGTCTAATCTGCTAATTAACTCATTAATATTTCTATATCAACAATTACAATGTTAATTTCTTATGGTTTCATTTTTTCCCACAAATACATTTTTTTACTCTCAAAAGTCTCTTGTGGGTTTGATCATCCTTGTGTTTGCCTAGTTGTTCTATGTTCTATATTTGACAGATCTCGTATCTGTAATCCATAAGGTTTTAAATTCATTGTACGTTATTTCCACCAACTCTCAGTAACAGTGGCTTGCATTCTATATCTAGTGATCTTTGTGAGCTTATTGTTTGTTATAATAGATGGAACATCCGAGGGCTTAAATTGGGGATTGGAGAAGTTTTCTTGCAGAGAAGATTTGCTTTTGCTTTTGCCAGTAATGAGGGGGTGCAGCCAATTTGGGACCATGTTGGTGACCTTGCCCCACCCCTTGTACACTCCTTGCTCTCCTTTGAGGGCTTCAGTGTATGGTGGGGTCCCAGACTTCCATTCCGCCCCTCAAGTCTGGCCCAAAGCTCAGTCTCTTGGCACCACTACTGCAACCAGTGTTCACCCTCTGATAGGTCAGCCTTGACCTCTCTCTCATTCTCTCTTTCTTTCTTGCTTCTTATCTCTTTGCTCTTGTGAGGCTGATAATGTCTCAAATAATGTATCCTAACCAGGCGTTGCTGTCCTGTAGCAGGAGCCCCTTGGAGCACATAGTCAGACATAGCCAGAAGAGAAAGAAGTTTGCCTTGTCTCCCTTCCCCTGCTGTTCTCATCTCTGACACTACACACACAGGGCATTGCCCACAGATATACAAGCCCTAGTGCCTGCTCAGGGAAGAAAAAATGTCAGCACCTCAGCTTTACCATCTGGTGTGGCTTGGCATTGAGTCGTATTGCTACACAGAAATGAGTATCTGATGTGATCGGGCTGAGTTCGGATGCTAGGACACCTCTGAGGAATAGCCCTTTGCATTCCGCAATTTGATTCAGGTCCCCAAATTGGGCTCTTGCTTTGGACCTTACTCCCCTTTCTAAAGTCTATCTGTTACCCTGCATAATTCTCCATACTCTCTTCAAGATTAGAATGTTGGCCCTAAACCCTGCCCACCTGACAGGGACTCCTACCATGCTTGCCAACCCTCTCCCCTGGTGAATGGGATTCTAATTCCTATAACTCTAGTTATTCTCAGGAAGTATCACTCAGATCTCCTAGAATCATAGTGAAGCTTCCTTTTTCTCAATATTCTTACCTGGCCGCCTGGAATTTCACATGTCTGTGTCCAGGAAAGAGAAGACTTTCCTGGTATCAATCCTTTTCTGAATTACACCTAAGTTTTCTTCATCCATAGCCATGGGCCTAGGACTGCCCAGCTGTCCTTAATAGCTCTAGAGCTAAGACAATTTCTCTTCTCATTCAGGCCTGGTTCATTTCCCCAGCCTCCTGGTACTACTCCCTACCTCCATCCCAAGTCTTAAGACTCACCTCACATGCTACCATCCTATAGCCCATAGGATCACTTATTTTCATTCCATTTACTTCCTACTTATAATATTATAATCCTGTGCAATATGTACACTAATATGTATAAAATCGACAACTAATGAGAACCTGCTGTATAGCACAGGGAACTCCACTACACTGTACAGTAGAAACTAACACAACATTGTAAAACAACTGCACCCCAATTAAAAATAAATAATACTATAAATCCTGTGCTTATCTCAACCTTCTTCCTGGGTTGCAAGTTCCTTGAGGGAGCTGTCTCACTTCTTATAACTCTTGAGGCTTGTGATCAACAAATGGAATTGAGTTAAAAAGAAAACAGTTGCTGTTTTTACTATTGACAAATAAATGGAATTAATTAAAAAGAAAATAGCTTTTGTTTACTATCCTCATTTTTGTAACTGTATATCCCACCCTAGCCCTCAGACAGACTAGGGCTTAACAGTTCAATGAACACAGATGCAATCATTGAAGCCTTCCTGGAAAGCAAGTTTCCTTTCTCTTTGTAGCAAGAGAACCAGACGATCTTGGGTTAGGAGAAAATTGAGAAGGAAAGGGGCCTCAGGATTGGGAGACTTCGGGAATTCAGAGAGAAAAAGCCTTGTGTTTCTGGTATCAGAGAAAAATATCTGTGCTGGGAGTAGACACCAACAGCTTACTAAATGACGGTAATAAAGCAAGGGCCTGACACTCGGGTTTTGACACCTATAACTAAAAACTGTGTTTGCAGCCTGGCCAAGGAATCATTGCCTTTATTATTAAGCAGTTGGTGCTCCCAAGTTGCTCCAAGCTTTTACTTCCTTTATATGCTCTTTTAGAAGGAATATTTATTATTGCTGTCTCTTCCCATTTGTCTGCTGGGATTATTATCCTACCTGATTCTCTGTCTCCAGAGCAAACTGCTCCTTTTTTCGGGGGGATGGGTAATAAAAGTTGCCAGATTCTTAGCAAGAGAAATAGGTTCCTAGTGTAGACTCAGTAATTGCAACTCCAGTGAAATCAGAAGTTAGTTTCTTGGCGTAAAACTGGTCATTTATATAATCTTTGAACTTCATAGAAGTTTTTTTCCCCCCTGTTAGAACTCTCTTTCACAGGCATATTGAGAGGAAAAGGAACACCTCAGATCCTCCGGAAGCCCTTTTTCTCACTATAGCAACTGGCTCCACTCTTTGTGGGCCTAGTGATAGCCAAACTTTCTGTGCCCAGTTACTGAAAGAGCCACATGCATCCAGGCTGCTTTTCTGGGTGGTGCAGGAAAAAACAAAAGACTGTATGTAAATGGTACACAGTCTAGGAAGAAGTAGGCCAACCAAATCTGTAGCTTAGAAACCATGGGAATGATCGAGAAACCCAGTTAGACTGTAAACATGGTAAAACGGGCCAGAGACTCATAAATTCTCACCCAGTACTGGATTCCCCTCTGCAACAGCCATTATATGCTATACATTATATACTGCCTGCCTAACCCCCCATCACCCTGGCCAGAGCTGGTTAGAGATTGGCTGCAGTGCAAGTGTGTTGTATCCCATCAGAGGTGCAGTTCACAAATACGGGAGCCAGGTTAGGTCTGTTACTGGGATGGCCATGAGGGAGACACCGTACCAGAAGCTACTGTGCAGGTCATAACCCTAAATGGGGGTGCATGGTACTGACAAACAGGAGAAGGCCAAGGCCAAAATCTAGTAGCACTCCTTCAGAATTCTGCCCAAGGGAGCTCCATCTCATTAAAAAAAATAAATATAAAAATTAAAAATAAATTTTGTAGGAGCTTCCCTGGTGGCGCAGTGGTTGAGAATCTGCCTGCCAATGCAGGGGACACAGGTTCGAGCCCTGGTCTGGGAAGATCCCACATGCCGCGGAGGAACTAAGCCCGTGAGCCACAACTACTGAGCCTGCGCGTCTGGAGCTTGTGCTCCGCAACGAGAGGCCGCGGCTGTGAGAGGCCTGCGCACCGCAATGAAGAGTGGCCCCTGCTCGCCGCAACTAGAGAAAGCCCACGCACAGAAACGAAGACCCAACACAGCCAAAAATAAATAAATAAATAAAAATTAAAAAAAAAACATGGTTAAGATGGTAAATTAAAAAAAATTAAAAAAATTGTATTCGCTCAAAAGCTGAAGGTACTATCTATCTGTCCAAAATATACCCTGAATCTGACCCACTGCACCTTCTCTATTGGGACCACCCCTGGTCAAGCCATTGGGTCTCTCACTGGTTTCCTGTGTCCACTCTGCTCTACTTCCAAACAGCTCTCCACAGAACAGCCAGAGCCGTCTCTTAAAAAGTAATTTCAATCATGTCATTCTCCTGCTTAAGTTCTTCAACTGCTTCCCATTTCACTGAGGACAAAACCTGAATTCCTGACTGCAGTCTACAAAGCTTTGCCAAGCTGCCCGAATCCCTGCTCACCTGGGGCAACGTCCCCTTCCCTTGCTGTAGGTCAGACACGGTGGCCTTCTTTGGGTTTCTGAAACATGCCAAACTCACTCAAGTATCTGGAACTTTGCACCTACTGTTTCCTCTTCCTGGAACAACTTCCCCCCAGATCTCCACACATCTGAGCCCTTCTCATCACCCCAGCCTCAGCTCAAATACCGTTAGAGAGGCTTCCCCATCGTTCTGGCTAATAATCATTAGCCAGCTAAGAATTCACTCCCAATCATTCTCTAGTCCATGGCTGTGCTTAATTTTCTTCTTAGCACTTACCCTTATCTGAGATTTTGTTTGTTTATGTGTTTGTTTTCTGACTCTTCCCAGGAGACTCAGTGAGAGAAAAGATTTTTTAATTGAAGTATAATTAACATACCTTATTATATTAGTTTTGGGTGTACAACATAGTGACTCAACATTTATATACATTGCAAAATGATCACACAGTAAGTCTACTTATCAACTGTCACCATACAAAGTTAATACAATGTTATTGACTAACCCCCCCCATGCTGTTCATTACACCCCAACGACTTATTTATTTTACAACTGGAAGTCTATACCTCTTGATCCCCTTCACCCATTTTGCCCACTCCCCAACCCCCTTCCCTCTGGTAACCACCACCTTTTCTCTGTACCTATGCGTCTGGTTATGTTGTGTTCTGTTTGTTCATTTGTTTTGTTTTTTAGATTCCACATGTAAGTGAAATAGTATTTGTTTTTCTCCGTCTGACTTATTTCACTTAGCATAATGCCCTCAAGGTCCATCCATGTCGTCACAAATGGCAAGGTTTCATCTTTTCTATGGCTGAGTAATGTTCCATTGTATATATATATATACACCACATCTCCTTTACCCGTTCATCCATCTATGGACACTTAGGTTGTTTCCATATCTTGGCTATTGTAAACAGTGCCGCGATGAATATAGGAGTGTGCAAAAAGATGTTTAATTGTCTTGTTAATTAATGTTATTCCACGTGGCAGACTCTCAATTAATGTTTGTTGAATGAAAGATATACACAAGGATTTAACAAGCATATTTTGACTTCCATAGTAAGTCTATCCAAATGGTAAGTTAACTTTTGTTGGCATGACTGGTTCCTAGGGACTCTAGGTTGACCCTCCTTTGCTAGCATTAAGTTATGTATTTAATCTTCTCTCCTAGCACCTCATTAGAGATTCTCCAATCTCCAGTTTTCTGGAAACTACAATTTAGCTCAGGGATTTTGTCCTTCACTTTCCTACGATTTCTCAGAATCATTGACTCTGGGTCTAAGGTTGCATTTGGTACGTTATTTCAGCACTCTGGGATGAAACTGTCTGAGCCTGGACCCTGGAATTAGAGTGACTAGAGGCTCTCCTTAGTGTCTCTTCACTGAATTGAGGTTTCACTTCCTGGTTCTTATCGTGTGCCTTCTGAGCCTGTAGTATCCCGTTAGGACCCTCAGGAGAGGCTCTTTACGTAATGGTTTATAGTCATTCGGTAAACATTTTGCAGGATGGGCTCTGTAATGACCTCCCATGCTCCCCCGTCTGGCCCCTAAACTGCCTAAACACAGAGCCCCAGCCTTGCTCTGGGAGTCAGTGGTAGAGGGGTGAAGTCTCCAGGATCTGGGTCCTGGGGGGCTGAGTTTGCATCCCAGCTCTGCCACGTGCCGGTAATGTAACCTTGGTCTTCAGTGTTCTTATCTGTAAATGGTCCTGACTTTGTAACCTTCCCAGTACCCAGCTTTTCTGGGCTAGGACCCTTTTTTCTCCTCCGTAGCCCTTTCTGGAGTGGGATCCAGAAGCTGGGCAGCCCACAGACTTTCCTGTTGCTGTCACTGTTCTCCTACTTTCAGAGGATCTCCCGTTTGGGGACCTCCCTGCCTGGATCACTGCCTAGTGCCTGTCACCATCCCCTCCAGACGTCATGTGCCATCTGCCTGGATGGGCTTTTCTCTTTATCTGCTGCCATATCTATCCCCAAGCACAGGTCTCCTCTGTGGCAGAAGACTTAACTACTGGGTCCTAGACTCTTCGTTTGCAATGTCGTGCAGGCAAACTCGAATTCTGGTGGCCCCTGCCATTAGGTGAAACACCTGGGGACAGAGAATGAGTGATGGGACTTCGACAAAGGACAGGGCATTTCATCAACAGTCCTCAGTACTAAAAGCCTTTATTGATTGCTCGTAGGTATTTGGTGCCATACTTAGTGTGGTTCGAAGCCATCCAATCAAGACTCAGCACCCACCCCTGAGATTTATAGTACACCCCAAGATACCACGTTGGTTTCCTAATTCAGCTTTTCCCTCACTGTGCTCTGACTTGGTTTTCTTTTTAGCCTCGTCTCTTTTCTTTCAGAGTAGAGGAAATTAGAGCCAGAAGAAGCCTCTTAAAAATCAAGCATCTAAGTCCTCAGTAGCCACTGCCTGTCAGGGAGAGAGCCTGACGTGGCTGAGGAGCCTGGTAGACTTGCTCCGTGAGACACTTCACGTTGCAAAGCTTATTAACCAGAGTTCTGATTAGCGAAGTGCCTGTACCCGTAAGGGCCCATCAGGTTTTTTTCTTTGTATTGATCAGAAGAGGAAAGCAAACTCAGAAGGCAAATAAAGACCTAACTCTAAGATTGGCAGCCAAGGAGGCTCAGCTGAGAGCATCAGGGAGCCTGGGACAGGATACTTCTCAGAACCCAGACTCCGAGCACCTGCTGCTTGAGTCAAAGTGAAGCCCTGTAGTCCCTCCTCCAGGAATAGGGACTTTGGCCCAGCAGCCTGCCCAGCGCCTACCATGTCCTGTCGATGGTGGAGTCCTGGAGGACAGGAGTTCCGTGTTTTAGGAGATGCCCTGGGAGAAGGAGCCGTGGGATGGAGAGCAACCTTTCCCATCATCTCCTTAAAAAAGTGTCCCTTAGAGGAGTCTTTCCATTTCACATAACATGGAAGGAATCTCACAGGGTCTATCTAATCCCACTCTCCCATTTTCTAGGTGAGAAAAGTGAGGCCTGAAGAAGAGAAATTATTTTCCCAAGTTCAAACACCTTGTTTCCGGCGAACTTCGGACTTGAGTTTGGGCTTCCTGAGCTCTGATTTACCCACCACTTCAGGCTGCCACTCTTCCATACCCCACCCATATCCTTTTGCCTCTGTTTCTCAACAATGTGTCACAACACCCAGTGGGCAAAGGGAGGGTGGAGGAAGTCATCCTAAAATCCCTGAGGTCAAATGTGCCCACGAAGAGAGGCCTAGATGCCGGATCCCTCTCTGTGGCTGCACTCCCGGTGGTGCTGTGTTTCAAAGCAGTAGATCTTGCAGGATTGCGGGGGTGTTCACAATCAGGGAAAATGCCCCTGATTGGATTAACAGACATGGTTCCGGGAACTGAATCCCATTGCCCTTACTTGAAAGCAGGCTTTACTAAGCACACATCAGCTGGTGATATAGGCCAGATGAGCGCTCCCAGGAGAAGGGGGAGGGGAAGAGAAGTCCCCTGCTTGGCAAGAGGAGGGAGAGGCACCTCTACCCCACACCCAGCCAATCTGGCTTCCCTTTGTGCTGGGCTGACAAGGGGCAGCTGGTGACTCTGGCAGGGAGATGGGCAGAGGAATTAGCCAACTGCCTGTGGGCAAAGACCAGCCTGCAGGAGGGGGAAAGATGGTCCCAGAGCATCCCTCCCTCAGATGCAGGCATTTACCCCCAGGGTCTCCCTTATCTATTCTGGTAAACTGGTGCCCAGAGGACCTCATCAGAGCAGCTAATGTTATCCTGGATAGCCACTAGCTCTTTTGCACTTGGAACCTGGCACCAGACTCCCTGGGTTTAAATCCCATCTCTATCCTTCCTAGCAGTGTTTGCAATTGGGCAAGTTCCCTCACCTCTCTGTACCTTATTTTCCCCATCTACAAGATGGAGATAATAACGTCCCTACATCATAGCATGACTCCAGATTCAATGAGTAAATAAAATGTAAATCCCTTTTAACAGTGCCTGAAATTTGTAAGAGGGTATGCTTTTATTGTTGTGATCATTAATGTTTCATATTTTTGTCTACACAGGAAAAACTGAACATTTGGCCTGAAGGTCCGTGAGGGACAGAAACAAAGAAGATCCGGCTCCTGGAACCTCCTGCCCAGTGACTGGAAATCCCAGGGGTTCTTCTGTGGCTTTTTTTCCCCTCTAGCATTTGTTGTTCACGGTGACTGGCTTGGCCATGGGAATATTAGCAGGGGTATTGTTCAAGGAGTGACATGTTTTCTGATTCTTGGGGCATCAGGATCCCCAAACCTGGAAAGTCTCTGTTTGCTAGCGTGACTCAGTGGTAGAATAAGCCTAAAATTCAAGACCCAACTGTGTCATTTTCTACCTGTTTGAATTCAGTAGTCTTCCTTCCACTCTCTGAGCCTCAGTTTCCTCGCTGTGCACATTGGGAGAAGTGTTTGACGGACCTCACAAGATTGTTCGCTATCCAGGAAGAATATGTTTGAAATATGAGGTAGCTGAGATGATTATTTGCCACATCAAATACTGCGTGGCTTTGGCCAAGTTGCTTAACCTTTGATAAACTCAGCGTTCTCTTCTTTAAAGTGGGGATAATGAAAGTAACTTCATAGGACTACAATAAGGATGGCAGCAAATCTTTTTTTTTAATATATAAATTTATTTATTTATTTATTTATGGCTGCTGTTGGGTCTTCATTGCTGTGCGTGGGCTTTCTCTAGTTGCGGCGAGCAGGGGCTACTCTTCATTGCTGTGTGCAGGCTTCTCATTGTGGTGGCTTCTCTTGTTGTGGAGCATGGACTGTAGGCATGCCGGCTCAGTAGTTGTGGTTCGTGGGCTCTAGAGCACAGGCTCAGTAGTTGTGGCGCACGGGCTTAGTTGCTCTGCGGCCTGTGGGATCTTCCCGGACCAGGGCTCGAACCTGTGTCCCCTGCATTGGCAGGCGGATTCTTAACCACTGCGCCACCAGGGAAGCCCAGCAAATCTTATACTGTGAGCATTCAGCACAAGATCTGATGCGCTGTAGTAGTTATTATAATATGTTAGGGTTATGCCCATCCTGCACCCCAGCCCCTTAATACATACAGCCCACATAGCCACACAGCAGGTGTTTCTGAGAACCACAGACACAGTAGAATTCTCTGGTGAGAGAACGTGGACTTTGGGAGGTTCTGTACCCTCCAAACTCAGCCATGCAGGTGCAATTTTTTATCACAGAAGCTTCTCGTTATATTTTACCTGAGGAAATAGCAAAGTTGTTCTCTCTTCTCGTGCCTTTTGTCTCTTATTAGCTTGGTTTCTTTCCAAATCCCCTTGAAAAAAAAATAGCCTGGTTATGTTTTCTGCCAGGAGTTGGAGCCAGCCATGGCTGCCTTTAGGGTTCTGATCTCCTGGAAGAGGCAGAATCAGTCCTTTTCTCAGCTGAGGATGCAGTCGAAGGGTGTCTGGTGCTTTGACTGGACTCCATCAGGAACAGACCGGGAAGAGTGAACTACGGGTTATTAGGAAGATTTAGTCTGGAAGGACTCACATGTTCACCCTGGGCATGGCTTTCTTGCCAGGGATGAAGGATGAGGTGGGGGTGGAGGAGTCTGAAAGGATACTGTGGGTGAGAGTGAAAGGGAAAGAGGAAGCATTAATTCACTGTCCTGGTTCCACATGCCTGGGTTCCTGCTACTGGTGGGAAGAAATTATGTCTTCATTTCTCTGTTTATATAAAATGTCCTCTCTGATCCCCTGACACCATAGTTCCTTTTATTTATTTTTCTAGTTTTACTGAGATATGATTGACACACAGCGCTGTGTAAGCTTGAGGTGTACAGCATAATGACTCAACTTACATACATTGTGAGAAGATTAGCACAATAAGCATAGCTTCTTCCAGTAGGCTAATGAGAGTCCTGCATCCTTCACATATAATAGTCTGACAGGCAGAGAGTCCAGTCAATGAGCCCTTGGAGGAAGCAACTGAGAAAGGAATTTTCTTGGCTCCATTTCTTACTTAACTGGGCGTTAATTAACATCTTTTCCACAGCTGCCCCGTCCATAAGAGAGAGAGAGATCATCCCAGCTCAGCCACGTCCCACAACGTGTGTTCTAGTCCACAGCACATCAACACACAATGTACTTATGCGCCCCGAGGACTGGAATGGCAACAGGGAACTGGTAGTTACTCATTTTGCCCTTGGGTGAATTTGGCCTCTTGCCCCATAAACTTTCTGAACCTCAGTTTTTTAATTTTCACAATGGGGAGGTGGACGCTTCCCTCTTCAAGTGGTTGTTAAGGAGTACAGACAGATAGAGACATAAATAGATAATGAACAGAAGTAGAAATAGAAATCACTTAGCTCAGTGTCTGGTGTTTAGCAGTTGCTCAATTAAAGGAAGCTTTTTATGTCAGTGATTAATATCGTTTTTAGCTCATTTCTGAGTTTTCTCAAAGAGTATCTACCGCTAGTTTCCTCCCAGATCTGAGGGAGCAGAGTAGTTGATGGGGTGACTGTAATTGGCATAACCCTGTGATGGGGGAGGAGGAAGAGGAGAAGGACTGAGCTGTGGGGTTCAGCAAAACTCAGCTGTATCACCGTGCTCTCTGTTGACAACTGAGTGCCACAAGTACTCTACCATACACCATTGTCATTCTTAGTAATACCGCCAGAGTTTTGGGGTGCTTCCTCTGTGCCAGGCACTGTGCCAGGGGTTTGAGTGCACTATTTCCATCCAGCATCATTATGCTAATTTCATAAATGAAAGAACTGAGGCTTAAGAGGTTCAGCAATTTGCCTAATAAATATCCAACAGCTAGTGAGAAGCAGAGATGGGACTGGTACCCAGGGACTGTCTAGCTCAAAAGCCCATGTTCAAACCACTGTGCCCTATAGCCCAAGCAGCCTGGAAACTTGCTCTGAATCAAAGCAGGGAAGGAAGAACTGTGTCCTGATAGCTGTGATGAGTCTGTCCCGTTCCCCACGCCAAGCAAGTTGCTCAGGGAAGAGGGGACCCATGGCGACTCATGCCCCCTTCATCTGAGGATTGCATCTAGAAGACAAGTTCCTAGACCTCGAAAGGGGACTGACAAATGCCCAGGATGTGTTAACACTAGACTCTTCTCTGGAGGTCACACAAACAGAGCAGTCACATTGGTTGGTCGCATTTCCAGTGTTCATCATCGTGTTCCCTAAATCTGTGTGTTCGATCCCTAGTTCCCCAAATGCTTTATGAGAAAGGGTTTCCTGATTGACTGCATTGAACAAGTGAGGTGCACTATATCCCTTGGAAATTCACAATGCTCATAAACATAATAAAGGTTCTGAAAAGTCTGTCAGGAAAAACAAACAAACAAACAAAATAAAACTTGGTTTACTTTCTTTAACCCATTATTTCTCAAACACACTTGGCCATAGAACTCTTTTTTGGAGTGCCACCTATTAGCATTCCAAGGAATTAGTGTTCATGCAACAGCTGGCAAGAACTGGTGTTCATGGAACAGTTTGCATAGTTCAAAGAGCACTGGCTAAGGAGGCAAGAAACCACCATCTTTAGCATTAAAATGTGTATAGATCAATTATCCACTCTGGGCTGTAAAATGAGAATGTCAACCAATATAATCTCTAGGTCTCCTTCTAGCTCAATGACTCTCTGACTATGGCTACATCTGTAGGAGGTGGTGAAAGATTAAAACACGTTCCCAGAGCCTGGGAATTTAAAATCATTCAAAAGAAATACCTGCATGTCAGAGCAGGGCACAGTGCCTGGCGGCACATAAGTGCTCAATAATTTTTTGCTAAATAAATAAGGGGATGTGAGAAAAATGTAAACACATTTAAATGAAACAAAATTGGTATAACTAAAGAATGCATGAGATCATGAGTGACTGAGATGTGGTGGGAATGCTTCCAGGTAAAAATAAATTTTGAGCAGTTTCAAAAGGAAGGGAGGTAATTAACATACATTCAGCACTTACTATGTACCAGATAATATGCATGTGTTATATGAATCTTTGCTGTCCTATGAGGTTTAGAAAAGTTAACTTGTGCAGGATTACACATTTGGTTAACTGGAGATGAAGAGGCTGGAACGAATATATTATCTTGGATGTTCATTATGTATCAGGTACCATGCTAGGTGTTTGACGTGCATTATTTAATTTAATCCTCTAACAGTCCTACAAAGGACATGTAATTATCCCCATTTTGGAGATTAAGATAGCTTGGATTAAGAGAGAATCAGGGAGGGATTAAGCAACTTGGTCAGAGTTACCTAGCTAGTAAGTGTAAGTATGAGGTCGCTAAGAGGACTGTCTGGCCCTGAAAAGCAATATGAACAATATGAATAACAGCTAAGATGTATCACAATCCAGGCAGTGTGCATTCAGAATCTCATTTACTCCTGGGGCAAGGTTGGTTACTTTCTCCAGTTTTCATGTAGGGAAACTAAGGCTTAGAGAGGTTAAGCAAATTGTCCAAGTTGACAAATCTGGTCAAGGGTGGTGCTGGGGTACCTACTCAGAGTTCACTCTTCCTCACTCTGCTACCTCCTTCTTAATGGCATCTGACAAAGGGACCCCTTCTTGATTTACAGTGTAACTCCTGGGGAGGTTTCATTTTTCTCTGCGTTACCTCGGTGCACATACTTGTGAAATAGCTGTCATGACCTCCCCAAAGAGAGTATATGAGTGCATCCAAAATATTGGACCCCACCTGGCCAGAAGGAGGTGTGAATGGTACCACATACCATTGCCCTGGGAAGCCCTTCCAGAGGAGCTCTGTCATTGAGGTCGTGAAATGCCCGAGGGAAGGACATTTGTGAGAAGACTCTGCCAGGCATAATGACATCTTCTGGGAAGGGAATTAACGCTATGACCCCCTCACCAGTCTTCCAGTGAGAAAGCCCCTTTGATTTATAGGCTGGTACTGCCAGGTAGTATTAGTGTAGGCGTAAGAAGTAGACGGGGGGAAATGTGTGCTCTTTTGTGCGTAATGTGTAAATATCTGTGTCAGAGAGTGATCAGAATGATGTGCAGGATGGAGAGGAAAGTGGAAAATATAAGTGGAAAATGGGGGTTTTAAAGCAGATCTTGTTAGCTGGGTCTCTGGAAGACGGCAATGAAGAAGGATTTGCCATTTCACTTTTTTGTGGGTTAAGTCTTGCTGCTCCTTTGGTGCTTTTCCTTCTTCACAGCCTTCCTGGAAGATGGGGCGGCTTTAGAAGTGGTTCCGGTGAGAATGGAGTGTTAACCTGTAAATTGGCTAATTATGTTTTCTTCCTGAGCTCAGGTGAGCTCCCTGAGACACGGGTGCCCTGCGCAAGAGTGAATGAAAGAGACTGACACTGTCCCTCTGGGGCCCCTCCACACCCAGACAGTTCTTTTTAAGGTACGGAAACGTGAATGCCCTGACAATCGCATTAACTAAAGGTCTCCACTTCCCTCGCCAGCTGTGTGACCCTGAGCCAGTCAATGCACCTCTCTGAGCTTCAGTTTTCTCAGCTGCAAAATGAGGGCTTTGAACCCGATGACTCGTCAGGTCCTGTCCTGCTTTGCAGTACCCAGATTCCCACACCATCCATCCAGATTCCGCCCCATTCTGGAGACCCTGCAGGTCACCTGTGGACTCGTGCAAATCTCTGCCATTCGCCTTCCTCACATGCCTGCTCGTAGCTTTGCGTGGAACGCGGCGATCTGGCTTTCAAACGGGCTAACGTCTCCTCCCAGCCACGGGGAGCTGCACTTCTGGGCTTGGTTTCCGCACTAAATTTGATGGTCTGGTTTTAAAGGAACTGTCTGGTCGCGTGTCCCCGAGTTACACTGCAGTGCTAAATGTTGGAGAGAGGCAACACCGGGAAAATCCAGGCAGGCGGCCGGCTTCACCCGCGGAGGGAGGGGGAGGGGAGGAGGGAGAGACTGAGGGGAGCGGAAACCACGGAGGTAGAGTCGGGGACGACTCGGAGAGCGGCGCAGAAGCGCCGGGAGCGGGCAAATATATATTTATAGAAAGCGGGAAGGCGACGCCGCGACACGTAGACGCCGAGCCAGCGGGAGCCTCGCGGCCCGCGGAGGGGGAGGGGGTTCCTCTTCCTCCGCCGGCGCCCCCGCCCCCCGCGCAGACGGCCGCCCGCCCGGGTGCCCCGCGGCCCCAGCCCAGCCGGGCTCCGCGTCCTCGGGCTCCGCGCCCCTCCCCTTCCTCCCCCAGGTGGCACTGGCTCTCCTGTCCGCAGAGCCAGGCTCCCGGGGAGACGTGCTGAGCGGTCGCTGGCAGCCCAGAGTGCCTTGGACGCCGCCGACCGACGCGCCCGGCCCGCCAGGCCACATGAGTGCCTCTCCCAGCAGAGCCAGGTAAGAACTTCCTGACCTTCCTGAGCCCCACGAGGGGCACACCTGGATGCTGGGGGAGAGGCTGAGGGATCCCCGGGAACCTGGAGGCTGTGGGAACATAGGGTGAGGCGGGGGTGCCGTTCTCGTCTGAATTTTCTTAGAGCGACCTCAAAGTTACCGGAGGGCACAGTAAAGCTATTAACATGGATTGTGGCGCGGCTGTGGTGTCCACGCCTGAGACTTGGTGTCCCCAGGAAACCCCGGGGAGCGACTGCTTCTTCATGAATTTCCAGAGAGAGCTAAGCTGGCTTCATGGTCCATTCAGTTCTGGAGACGTGCTCAGGCGGGTGGTGAGGGCAGGGCTGTGGGCACGCGGTTGTGTCTGCTCCTCTCCAGATTTCTGGCAAAAGTTTAAACTGGGGACACTGGCGTTCCTTGTTCTAGGCAGTGCCTCCCTGACCCCACCTGGCCACCCCCATCAGTCTGTGCCTGTTCCCCTCGCATGGTGAAAGTCCGAGATTTGGAAGAAGAAGTAGACATCATGAGGTTTATCTGCTGGTACCTAATAAGACTAGGGAGAGGTTCTGCTTTTCCTAATTTCCTCGTAGGGTGGAGGTGGAGGTCTAGTAATTGGAGGAATTCCTGCTTTGGACCGAGGGATGCATGGAGTCCCGTTCTAGAAGAAACGGAGTTACTCTTACGCAGTAGATGAAGGGATGAGAAGGTGTGGCCATTGGAATGAGGGTGATGGAGCCCAAACAACTTGTTTGCAACCATCAGCCAGCCTTATGCGTGGAGAAACTTCATTCCCCCCAGAAGTTCCTTAGCAGGTGCCTAGGCTCCGAGGCCTTGTGTGAACCAACAGCTGAGAGCGTACTCCCAGGCTGAGTGCTGGTGGACAGAGCAGCTGGGAGAGGCAGCTCCATCACACACCCAGAGTTGGAGAGGGATAGGTTGGGAGGATTGTGCACATCACATATACTTAGAAGATCCCTAGCTTTATCCAAGGAGGAAAAAAAAAAAAAACTTGTAAAAAAAATAATAAAATGTTTTCATGACAGCAACCGATGTAAAACTCCCACCACTCTGGGTGAGAACGAAGACATTAGTGCAGAGGGCTGAGCTGTCTCCCCTGCCAGTGCCCACGTGGGCACATCACCTTTTGGAGCTACAGAAGGATGGCTTATGGATGAAGAGCCCTCTGCCTGGGGGCTTTTCAGGAGGGAAGTATCTCAGCTGGAGCTGTCCCTTTGAGCTCAGGAAACTAATGTTGGAAACAAGTTGGAAATGCTGCATTTCTGTCCCAGTTTGCCCCTAATCTGATCTCGAGGCTCACTGTGGAACAGGTGCACTCAAAGAAGGGTGTCCACACTGTTTTGATGTGACCCGTTCCCCTCTCTCTTTTTTTTCATTAAACAGAGTTTAGAAGGTTAGAGGGCAGCGTATAGACGTGTATCTCTTGTGTGAGGAGTTCAGTCTTGTGCTCTGGCTGAGGGTAATGTTTATTCTGCCTGTTCAGCGGTGCCTCTGCCTTTGTTTCTTACTTGAAGATCAGGTCTCTTGCCCATACCAGATGTCCCTATCCATGCCACCTTCACTGCTTCTTGCAACTTGAGCTGGCTGCCGTTGATGGTGTATAGTGGGGTCACCAGTGTTTGCCTGAGGCCCCTGCCCTAGACTCATGTACTTTGTAACTTGCTCAGAAGACCTTGTCCTCAACTTGCAACTTGGGCCAAGAGCTCTGCGGGGCATCATTGGTGTTCAGGAGGTCCAGGGTCTCCAGCGGACGTGGGGAAGTTCTGGTTTCCCCTGTCCACACTCAAAGGCTGCTAGGTTTTGGAGATTTGGGGCCAGGCTTTGGTGTGAGTGGTGGAAAGAAACCATTATGAGCAACTGGTCAACACTTAGCCGAACTGGGGCGCTACTATAATACCCTGATGTGCCCTCGTCACCAAATGTGAGTGCCTTATTTGGTTTCTTGCTCAGTTGTTTTCAAGGATGATAGGCCTTGAATGAAATCTCATCTGTATAAGGAGACCACATAATAAAGGGGGTCCCTGCCACCACCTTCCTGGCTGCGATTTTGGACCGTCACAGTCACATGATGTCTTTGCAGTTCAGCTCACTGTTGACTCCCCCATCAGGGCTGTGCGGTCAGACACATCTGTAGTGTGTACATCTATAACTGAAACCACCAGCCCAGGGCTGCAGCTGCCGTCCAGAGGCGTTTCCACTGCTCTGCTTCCACTGTCTGCAGCTTTCACACAGGCGGCACGTCGTTTTCAGCTGTTTGTGGTTTGGGGCTGCTATTTACAATTTTGCTAGGAATTATCACCCATTCCGATTGCCCGGCCAAGAGGGTGCTTTCTTTCTCTTGGGGTGCCTGCTGTGGTTTATACTCTGTTTTAACTTTCATGGTCCTTTAACCCTGATCAGGATCCTTTCTTTCTTCCTCTCCTTTCCCCCTTTTGCACCTGTGGATTGGTACATCGGGAACCACATTTCATTTTCTGCCTAGGCATAATTAGTCTTCAAATTGTACTAAAATCATCATGTCCTTGACTTGGCCCAGAACCCTAACAGGCACAAAGCAGAAACACCACATGTATCTCTGAGATGTCAGGGTTCCATATACCCTTTATGTTGGTGTATACAAGACTCTGGCTTCTAAGGGATGCCCTTGTACCCACTCTGCTTTGTGGATACACATTGCACATCTGCCTATCGAATGAACATGGCCAGTAAAAGGCAGGAGGATGGAAACAGTGTTACAGCAGAGCCGGGTGTTTTAGGAAATGGGATATGCTGTTACGAGGGTCCCCCTGATTTACTGAAGCCTCATTTGGTGTGTGTGAAAATGAAGTTCTTTAGATAGGGGAACACTTGGCATTGGACTCGAGTACAGATCTGGAAGATAGCAGTAAAAATAGGAGTGCTTTTTCAGTGGGTTGACGTTGATGAATCTGTGAGTTAGTGATCCGCTAACCAGCTTTTCTGATAGGCTTTCCCCAGAGCAACTGTGAAGTTCTGTCGTCAGAGAGGAGGTTCCTGGCAATCCACTGTAGCAGAGAAAGATGGCTCCACAGGCGAGGGGCCCGTTCTGGGCACAGAGAAGGAGCTCCACTGCGTTGGTTCCATTAGCCGTCTTAACAGACTTGAAACAGCCTAATCCTTTGGTTTGAAATTAGGTCAAATAGTGGGAGCATTCTGAGACCCCAGTGGGGGTGAACAGAGCAGGAAGCATGTCTCCCCTCTCAGCACCCATGTGGACTCTTCTGGCGCAGCTCTGGAGCCCCTGGTTAAAGAGAAGTTTCCCTTTCTGAGCCGGGATTGTGCTAAGGTTGATGTGGAGGTGGCTACGGGCTTCAGGGGTCAGAACTGGAGAGGGCAACTTGGGCATTTATTTTTAAAAACTTAATAAAATTAAAAACTAATTTGTCCAGAACGCAAGACCAGCGAGGTACCTCCCGCCTGCCCACCTGCCAGGAGCTGCTGAGCTCCGTGAATGATAAACATATTTGTCTAGATGAGGGAGTATGAAAAAAGGCAGCCCCTGAAGCTCGTCTGCCATCTGATCTAACTGACCTCTGAAATTCCACCTTTCTAAACATTTTCAGTGTCTGGGACTTGGGGGAAGGGGTAGGGGATAAAGAGGGGAACAGGGTATAGGAGAGCAATTCCTAGAAAAGTTGATGAGACCCCGGGAGCCTGGCAGCCCGGGGAGGCAAGGGCAGCCCCGGTGAGGGTGTGGAGCATGGGGAGGAGAGCCAGTCCCCGGGAACGAGAAAAAGAAATGACACGTAGAAACGATGAAGGAGGGGCAGGCGAGTGGGGTGACGGAGACAGGAAGCAAGCCAAGTGCGAGGAGAGAGAGGGAACAGATGGAGTAAAGAGGAAAATGTGGAGAAGTGCAAGAAAGGGGGCAAAGGGGGAAAAGAGCAGAATATCGTGAAAGCTGTACCTTGCTTTCAGGTTTCTTCTCTTCCCCTTTTTCCTCCGTCACGGGGAGGAAGCAGGCGACCCAGCAGAACAGCGTGGCTTTTGTGCTGTTGGAGCCTCTTCTCATTGAAGCTGTCAAGCCTCAACCCTTCATGGCAGCTCGTTCTATTTTTACCTTGTGCAGAATTGAAATTAAACAAATGACCTGCGATGGCATTTTCATGCAGATTTTATCCAGCACACCCACACAGCCAGTGCCGGGGTGGCTGAATATTTCGCATAATATTCCCTTTAATCAGATAAGAAGGCATCCTCAGGAGAAGCCTGGGCTTTCAGAAGAGCTGCTTGGAGGAGGGTGGACAGAAGCCAGAAAGGAACCTTGTCCACTGGCTCACTTGGGCTTCTTAGCAGGAGAAATTCCAGTTAACTGAATTCTGGAGGAGCCCAGTGTTGCCCCTCCCATACCTTTTTTTTTTTTTTTTTTTTTTTGCACTGGCTTTGATTCCAGCCTTTGTGAGACTTGGTCCAGTTCTCCTTGGAGATCTCATTGATGGCAGAAAAGGGTTCACTTTGGCTGAACTTGCCCTGAGTGGAAGCCTTGCTTAGAATTTGGGTGCTTGCCCTGTCTGTTGGTCAGGTCAGGGAAGCTCGTGTGTACTTTGCTGGTGTGACAGTGCTTAGGTGGCAAGAATAACGATGTTGTACGTCTTGTTCCTGGTTAGAACACAGAGCAGATAATGCTTTGTTGGTTTAGACATAGTTGGTTTACACTTACTTCCTTAAGTCCCGGGGAGGTTGAGTAGCAATTAAATGCACGTCCCTTTGCACATAACCATTCTTTTTTTTTTTTTTTTTTTTTTGCGGTATGCAGGCCTCTCACTGTTGTGGCCTCTCCCGTTGCGGAGCACAGGCTCCTGACGAGCAGACTCAGCGGCCACGGCTCACGGGCCCAGCCGCTCCGCGGCATGTGGGATCTTCCCAGACCGGGGCACGAACCCGTGTCCCCTGCATTGGGAGGCGGACTCTCAACCACTGCGCCACCAGGGAAGCGCCATAACCATTCTTTTGTAGGAAAAACAACAACAATAGCAGTGTGTGTTAAGGGGACTAGTTAATAAGACAAGGTTGGTTGGGCAGATGTGAAAATGACGGGCTATTCAAAAGACTTGTCCCTTCCCATGCACATGTTTGTATCTAACAGGGTATTTATGAGCTCTTTTGCCATATGCATTGAATGTTTATATGATTCACCATCTATTAACCTCTAAAATGCTGTTTTGACAAGTCTAGCAGTCAAGAGCGGGTAACAGTAAAGACTGCGATTGAGTCAGCTCTGACTTCAGAAGGAGGGATGGATGGGACAGTGGGACTCAGAAAGGAACTCTTCTTCCTGCCGGCTAGCCTTGTAGAGACTGATCTTTCCCTCCAGAACTGAACAGGCTTACTAGTCAGAGAATACTCCCTGCAGCGACTGTAAAAAGGTATCTTCGTCTCTGAAGCAGAGAGCAATTGAGAGCATTGACATGTGCCATATGGATGTATGTTCAAAGACCTGGGGAAACGAAGGATTGACAGTCCATTAAGAGAAAAGCAGAAGCCAGTTTCCTTCCTTTCTCTCTAATGGGGCGTCCATGTGTGTTTTCTCTCTGTATTTTTTTTTCTTGTCTATCTGGTTCGGGCAGTTTACTTGGCCTGGTTTTGAAGCCAAGGACACTTTTATGCATCTTGGGGAAAAGGGAAAAAAGATGAACTCAAGTCAGGACTTCTTTTATTACCATCAGGTTTAAAGTACGGCCTCCCAGATATAAAACCCCTGTCTGTCAGTCAGGCCTCTCAGCTGCGTTGTGCTCACAGTTGAACACAATTCCACAGTGTCAGCCCCATAGCCATTGTAGCTGGACATGACGGTCTCCATCATTGCTTTGTCTTATGTTTTCCCCAGACTTCTATGCTGGGACCCTGAGCTTTTCATGCTCAAGTCTTTATTCAGTTGAATCCTCAGAACAAGTTCCTCAAGTTGTTTGGAAGTAGAGAGCTGATACAAAGTCTTTATCCAAAAATTTCCCCTTTCCTGGTGAGGTTGACATAGCCATCTCATGAGTCTGGAAGTAAACAAAGTACCTTGAACTCCTCATCCTTATTATTTTATTACAACTAAAATATCATTTGTATCATATATTATAGAGCTTTTTTATTATTTTATTTAATCATCATGAGAACCTTATGTAGAATAAATTATTATTATCCACATTTTATAGTTGCAGAAACTGGGACATACAGACATGATGCCAGAGATCACATAGACAGGAAGTGGTAGAGCCAGGACTTAAACCAATGTTCTATTTTTAAACACTATAATCCATTCTTAAATACCATGATATCATTCTTTTGCTTGTGGATCCTACCCTAAATTTTCAATGCCATCTTTTTTCTCATAGCCTTTCTGATCAGCTTTCATTAGTTCTCTATATCTCAGCAGGTAGGGGTATACAAGGGATTCCTTAAAATATGGACACCCATGCAAAACTAATTAAATGAATTTAGAAGAGAGAGGCAGACTGTATTACTTTCCTTGACACCTACTGCCTTTCTTTTAGGTTTTGGTATGTTAACCCACTGCCAAGTTTTCTTGACATTTAAGTCAAAGAAAATACTGAATGGAAGTTGGCATTATACCTACTTCTCATAACTGTGTTCTCCCTCCTTTCCTCCTAGATTATCCTGAAGGAAGAGCTCTACCCCAGGGGCTGCTCCAGCTAAACCAGTGGCTAAATAAATTTCTGTAAGGCAAAAAAGTGATAGGACTTGAGGGAAACTACCACTTCCAAAAGAGAGCCCTTAGGATTCAAGTCTCTATTACTTGACCTTTTGAGGTCTTTCTTCATCTTTGCCAAGGCCATTCCTTCCATTTGAATTCAGTTGGCAACAATCAATAGAGAATGTTAATTTCTGGTCCTGGCTGCTCTTTTTCATGCATGAGCTCCCTGCTATTTGTCTGAGAAAGTGCAAACCCAGGTAAATAAGGCTGTGCTGATGGCTTTATTTAGCAGTTAGCCTACCCCAATCTGAATGATCTATATTGGCTTGTCATGAAGCAAGAACAGGTAAGCAGGGACAACAGGTCTGTTTTCTTAGAGTGTTTGCCCAATGGAGGATGAGATGAGAGGATTTATAAAATTGCTTTAAAATAATCTTACCTGTTTATTTTCTCCCCAAGTATGATCACTCTTAACACATCTGGATGCCTCCTGCACCTGAGTTCAGCTCTAGTGCCAGGTTTTGACTCTTCCGTCTGAAGCCTGATATCTCCTAGCAACAGGCAAATTTAATTTAGGCATTGAGCCTTTGGGCATCTTTTTTTTTTTTCCGGCTGCGCTGCAGGGCATATGGGATACTAGTTCCCCAACCAGGGATCGAACCCGGGCCCCCTGCATTGGAAGCACAGAGTCTTAACCCCTGGACCACCAGGGAAGTCCCCAGCCTTTGGGCATCTTGTGTACCTGCACTGATGACGTTACCATGATCAAGTTTGGACAACTGATCTTGGGAGAGGATAAAAAGTGGTACCCACAAGCCTGAAATCGGAGAGAGAAGAATACAGGCATTAACAATTTTTATGGATTTGACTCCTGTGTCGACGGTGGAAAGACATGAGTTGATGGACGGGAATGTAGGTTTTTCCGAGCACTGATGAAGTATCCTTCTCTCTCGTCCTTTTCTACCAGGGTATATTATCTTTACCAGTTGTGGACAGGATGTAACGTGTTCTCACCACCATTTTATTCTCTTCTTGTTTATTTCTGTCATATTTTTTTAACCACATCCTCTCTTTATATTCTTGCAGCAAACATTTGTTAAGCAAGAAACCAAATGGGTATTGGGGATGCCGAGTTGCATATGATAATTCTTTCTTCAAAGAGCTCAGGGTCTAGTGAGGAAGGTAAGCAGCGTGGAGGAGTCAGGGACAACGTGTTAATGGCTACAAAGTGGTAAAGGATAAGGAGGCGTGTCTGACAAGGCTTTTTCAGAAGAGCTTATATTTGAGCCGGGGCTTTAACGGCGAGTAGGCAGGCTCCAGATGGGAAAGGGTGAAATCATATTTCAGTGAGATAGCCTGTGCAGAAAGCAGGAGTTGTGAGGTGTTTGACGTGTTCAGACCATCAGGTGTGCTGTAGGAGAGGTGATGAGCCTGGAGCAGTGAACTGGAGTCGGATTCTGAAGGTGCAGTTACATAGCTGTACTTCAGAGAGGCAGGTGGGAGCCCCAGACATTCTCCAGCAGGAGAGTGAGAAGAACAGATTAACGTGTTTAGGAAACTAGCTGTGGCAGCGATGTGGAGGATAACCAAAACAGGGAGAGTCTCAAGACCAGTTGCCGTAAAGGGACCACTGAGTAGTGCAGGTGAGGTTTGGGAAACTCACATGGCGTCTAAGCTCTGGCAAGAAAGGTTGGAATAGACTATCCAGATTTGAGAAGTAGTTTAAAAAAATAGTCATCAAAATTTGGTAGCAGAGGTGTGGTAGAGGCTGAGGGAGGCGAGAGGAGGAACCACGGCTTGCCTTAACGTTCTAGCTTGATGTTATCCTAACTAGGTCAGTAGCAATAATTTGAGATACGAAGTATCAGAAAAAAAGCAGAGTTGAAAGGGAGGGCAATGAGATCAAAATCTGAACAGGATGCGTATTGAAAACAGGCCATTGGAGTAGAGACGCAGGGCGTCCTTCGTAAACTCAGCTAAGACAGTTTTATTGAAGTTGTAAAGGAAGATGGATCAAGAACAAGAGGGTACCATTGCCCAGAGCTGAAGACAGCAGAGAGTTTAGGAATACTGCTCTCAGTGTTTGAAAGAAAGGAGGGCCTTTGGAAGAGAAGTAAGAATAAAAACAAGTTAAAAAGAGGGGAAGCACTTGAATATGTCTCTCCGTGAAAGGGGGGCAGCTAGACAGAAAGGGAGAGATTAAAGATATAGGAAAGAGAAGAGACAGCTAAGAGAGTAGGGTCTCTAAGAACTCAAGAGGTAACAGAATCTAGTAAAAAAAAAAAAAAAAAGATAGGTAGATAGATAGGAGAGATTAAATTTGTAGAGGGAAGAATGGCTAAGACCCAATATTATAAACAACAAGGTCCTACTGTAGAGCACAGGGAACTATATTCAATATCCTGTGATAAACCGTAATGGAAAAGAATATGAAAAAGAATGTGTGTGTGTGTATATATATATATAACTGAATCACTTTGCTGTATAACAGAAATTAAACACAACATTGGAAATCAGCTATACTTCAATAAAATATTTTTTTAAAAGAACCAATATTGGGCTTCCCTGGTGGTGCAGTGGTTGAGGGTCCTCCTGCTGATGCAGGGGACACGGGTTTGTGCCCCGGTCCGGGAAGATCCCACATGCCGCGGAGTGGCTGGGCCCGTGAGCCGTGGCCGCTGAGCCTGCGCGTCCGGAGCCTGTGCTCCGCAACGGGAGAGGCCACAACGGTGAGAAGCCCGCGCACCGCAAAAATAAAAAAGAACCGATATTATCTGCACCCTGCTAAGCATTGTGCTAGGTATCTTACATTGATTGATTGGTTTAATTCCCATTAAAACCCTGTAAGGGTAGAGAAGGAATGCCCCTTTCTTGGAAAAAATAGGAAAGTAGCAAGAGATGAGTGCTGCTTTCAGAAGTGCAGATGTGAAGGACCACTGGATGTCACTTCAAGAGATAAGTTCAGGGGTAACTTTAAGAGGTAACTTCTGTGTCCTCTGTGAAGAAGAGGTGAAACCATCTTCTGAGAATAAAGTAGGAAGTGGGGTAGTGAGTTCAAGAAGAATGGAACAGTCTTAGTTCAAGATTATTGACTGTGGGCAAGCAAAAAATTTCCATACAGAGCTGATACCTGGGCAGAGAGAGCAGTTGGTTGGATTTCTCTTGGGTAGGAGATGTACTGGGAAGGTGCCACAAGGCATCGAGGGTGCTGGTGAGACTATTCTTGAGGAAAGTGACCGAGAGGAAAGTGAAGCCAGAAGATGACTGATAAACTGAGAGGATGATGAGACAGAAAAGAGACTTAAGGGAGGAGTAGAATGAGAAATTTCAAAGGGTTTGAGTTTGAGATCCTGGTGACACATCTCAGAGGTCGTTTGAGATTCTAGGGTTGATATCTGGATAAAAAGTTGTTTCAGCAAGCTGCATGCCAGTGACCATCTCCCTTAAATTAGC
This sequence comes from Delphinapterus leucas, assembly GCF_059928025.1. Classification (NCBI taxonomy): domain Eukaryota; kingdom Metazoa; phylum Chordata; class Mammalia; order Artiodactyla; family Monodontidae; genus Delphinapterus; species Delphinapterus leucas. The sequence goes on from NC_143135.1 coordinate 99,427,279, forward strand.
GTCGCCTTAATTGTATTATCAAGAGATGGAGCACCTTACTGTTGGGTGGGCGACCAAGAAAGGCTGTGAATTCAACATTGGGTAGTCCCCATCCATCTGGGATTAGTTAGGGGTGGACCTCACTGGAAACAGAATGCTGTGCTGGATGACGTCTCATGATCTATCTGCCACTAAGTCTTATGACGATTGCAGAAGTTGCAGAGCCCAATTAACAAGTATTTTGAAAAATTTCCAAAACACGTGATGGCAAGCTTTTTCCACCCAGACTTTTGAAAGTCCAAGCCACAGAATCATTTTTTTAAAAAATGGGCTTTTAAATTCAATTTAATTTAATTTAATTTTACATCATCGATGCCTTAAAATAAATGTGTCTCTTCCAGAGAACAGTTCTTAGCTCTCACTTCATGAAATTTTAGGTTCATGAAGTGAATTTTTTTTTTTTTTTTTTTGCAGTACGCGGGCCTCTCACTGCTGTGGCCTCTCCCGTTGTGGAGCACAGGCTCCGGACGCACAGGCCCAGCGGCCGTGGCTCACGGGCCCAGCCGCTCTGCGGCATGTGGGATCTTCCCGGACCGGGGCACGAACCCGTGTCCCCTGCATTGGCAGGCGGACTCTCAACCACTGCGCCACCAGGGAAGCCCCATGAAGTGAATTTTTTAGACCATTCCCTATACCTCCATTCCAGGCAGGTAACGTAATGGTTTCCATTTTCATCCAAGCTGGCCTATTCTGTAGGGTTGATTCACCACTGAGCCACGTGCTTCCTACAGGTGTTGTCACCAGAAGCCAAGCAAATGATGGGCCTGCTGAGGCAGACAAAGGATCTTTCTGTCATTCAGGGAACAGCAGCAGCAGGGCTGTCTGGCCCTTGCTGACTTGTTCTCTTAGAGTTCTCTGTGGCTTATCCATCCTCTCTGTCCCCGTCCCCTCCCCCTTCCCATTTCTAGGTGTCTTTTGCTGCATCATCACAACATCTGTAGTTTGGTGCGACTGTGTGTCTTTGTTCTACATGCAAATCAAAAGGACACAAGTCTCTAGGTATCTATAAACAGCTGATGTCATCCAAAAAGAGCTTTAAGGGGAAAAAGGGGGAAAAAAAGGTCTCAGCCCTGTTTCATCTGCCTGTTTATTTGTTTACTTCAATTACAGAGCACTGAAGCAAAGTTTTAAAGCATCCTTTCTTTGTCAGTCTGTTATCCTTTCTTCCAGGTATTTCTCATTTCTTCCACTGCTGTTCCAGTAGGAGACTAAATGTAGGGCTTCAATGTAGATGCAGACACATTACCCAGGAAACAATCTGTAACCCAGGAAACAATCTGTAAGAGTGTCCTTCTAAGTACTCGGTCATTACTTAGTTTTATGATGAATCCTGGATAAGAAATATTAAAAATTAAGATCTCAGTTGCCTTCTGTGGCTTCACTTTCATGTATTCCTGGCAATTTAGGAGCCTAGAATCATCTCATTTAACCTTTTACAGATGAGGAAAATGAAGCTCAGAGAAAAGTCAGTCATCCAAGTCCATAAAGCTGGTTGGTGGCAGATCCTGGACCAGCGCCCCCATCTCCAGACACAGAGTTTAGAGTCATTAATGGAATCTCCCGTGAAGAAGGGTATTTTGAAGAAGGGTAGAATGGCGTTCCCATTTAAGGTGACAGCCTGTGGGGCAACCTGTCCAGTATTCTGCTCCTCAGTTTGCCCTCTACGTAGATTATCTTGTAAAGTTCTCACCCTGTGCTCCCTGAATCTGTCTCCTCTTCCCCTCGTTGTCTGTGGGTGTATGTTTAAGGCAGAGCAGTTTGAACAGGTAAATTTTGTTTTACCACCACACATTTAAAAATCATATGCACACTAGCAGCAAATAAAAATTAATCACCTATGGGAGGGAGGGAGACGCAAGAGGGAAGAGATATGGGAACATATGTATATGTATAACTGATTCACTTTGTTATAAAGCAGAAACTTACACACCACTGTAGAGCAATCATACCCCAATAAAGATGTAAAAAAAAATTAATCACCTGATAATTTATAACGTCACCCTCTGTTAACAGGCAGAGATTCATGTTGATAATTTGTGCTGATAATTGCGAGCTGACCCTTTCTACAACATTGTTAGTTTCTTACACAGCAGAGAGACTAGAGCCAGGCACAGCAGCAGTAAAGTTTGCCTGGTCTTATAGCTGGAAGGGTTTGGGGGTGTGGATGAATTTTCAATAGCGTGGGCACAGATTTCCCGGATGGCCAGTCATCAGTTACCCAGCTTCTGGCCTGCTAAAGTATGGCACGGTCTCCCTGTATGACCTGCACTTGAAGGGGAATCTGAGTCAGTGCTTTCGCTTTCAGAAAAAGTGGAAATTCTCCCAGATCACTGCCTTGTCAGTCAGTTTGATGGATTACATACTTAGGGCTGCAGAAGCTGGTACTAAGCAAATGACTCTTGTCATTCCCCAGGAAAGGCATTATGCTGGAAAAGGGTGAAACATGCTTAGAAAGAAGGAACTCTCCAAGGTACACCTCTTACATATGTAGGTTGGAGAAGATCATTTGACCATAGATATGGAAACCCGTTAAACTGCTCATAAGAAAATTACGGAAGTCTGCTGAGAAAGTTTTCTGGTCTCCCATCCTTGTCTCCTTGGAACATGAGTTAATAACCTATATTGTGGAACCCTCAAAGAAATCATCCAGGCTCTTTTTGCCAGAGCTTGAGGTCCCTAAGAGTTCAGCTGTACAGAACTCACGGTCATTCGGAGAATTGTTTCCTATTTGCTGATTATTTTGTTCTCTGATTTGGTTTCCCCGGGGAGAATCCCATCTGGACAGAATGTCAGTTAACAGCCATGTAGCCATCCATGTTAATAGCTTTACTGAGTGTGTATTTAGACATGCTAGCTGTGAAGAGAAGTGTGAGATGTGGTAGGTGTTTCAATATATCGATGGTCTCTATGCTTTGACAGTTTTCCTGGTCTTGTTCAAATGCTATTAACTGCTTCCAAAATGTTATGAAGTATGTGTTTGTTATCTGGATTGACCCTATGTTATCCGTGTTATTGTTTCCATCTGTTCTTAAATTACTTATTCAGTAATTTTGTGTTTTGTCTGCCCAATTACCCCCTGCCCCAGTCAAACTGAGTCTAGTTTTCCAAGGTAGACCATTTTGCTCTTGAGTCTCAGAGATGGAAAATGTGAACACAAAGTAAACATTACCCTACTACTTAGAGGCCCCTTTCTTATGATAAACCACTATCTCTGTTGACCTCTTAACTGAAACCACAGTTCAGAGTCTCAAGGAGCCGTCCCTCAAACGTGGGTATCATTAAGGTCTAGAGATTTCCAACCACAGATTTACTACCTTTGGAATAAAAGCCGGAGAGCAGCCTAGCTCACGTCTAATGCAGGAAGGGCAAGGTAAAGATAGCCTCGGCATCCTTCAGATCCCTGACCCTACGGGTTGACAGCCTTCGTGTCTTACTTTGGTTAACAGCCTCCTGGTGCACTTGTCTGCCATTTGGTTAAATTGTCACAAAGCAACTGACGGTGATCCTCTGCTTTTGTTTCCAGATCACCCAGTGTAGAGCTGATGGGCTGTCACTCTGTGCTGAGTGCTTAACGACAGATGTGGGAGAAGCAACCCTAGGAATGAGCTATGTAAAACGTCATTTAAAGCTCTGTTGCTTAGTTGCCACAGCTTAGACGGGGCATGATGGCATCTGTCTTCCTCAGTGTCAGATAGAGCAAGGAAGTACTCCTCTTCTGTGAGTGAGCTTCCCTCAGCGTAGCCACAGAGTTTTGATAAAAGGTATCCATTTGGCCTTGGCATTGATCTAGGTCTAATCTGTATCTGAAGAATTATCATCCTTTTTGTCATCATCAACGATTTTTATTGAAACTTTTATCATGGGCCAAACCCTTCGCTAAGCACAGTGCATTCCTGGTCTCACTTAGCTCACAGTTCCATCATGAGTCACTACTATTAATTTCCCAATTTCACAGATAAGAAAAACCAAGATGTGGTGACTTCCTCAAGGCTATTTGCCTACAATTCAGAGCTGAGATGCTAATCTAGGTCTGATTTCAAGCCTGAGCTTCCAACACAGCTGTGTTATGTGAAACAAAGCTCTAGGAAACTACTTACTGGGCATTGCCTCCATCAAAAGTACGAAGTTACGCTTACAGAGGGCACAAAGAAGCATAAGATACCCCCCATCCCCACGTGGCTCCAAAAGTTGTTGGGCAAGAAGTCATTTAAACATAATTAACAATACACTAAATGCCCAAAAGGTGAAACGTAGTAAATATTGTATGGATAAGGAGGGGAGGTCTTGGAGAAAGTGAGATTCACGCTGGGCCTTGAGCAGTGGGCAAGATTTACATAGGTGAGAAATCAATAGGAAAAGCATCTCATACGAGGGAGGTGATGTGAGCAGATCTTAAGGATGAGCAAGTACAAGCCACGGTATATTGTTGAAGGGTGGAGAGGGGTGGGGCTGGGGTAGATGATGTTATCCATGCATGAAATATTTGTGTACGCATCTGTTTGGTCAAAGATATTTAACGAATGTCTACTCTGTGGAGGTGTTCTGGAGGGGAAGGGTGAGAGATAAGGTTGAAAATGTAGATTAGAGCCTCGCTGACATAAAGCTCAGGAGCTGGGACTTTCTCTTGTAGACTCAAGGTTTTCAGTCTGTAGTCTCGGAGTTATAGATGGATTTTAAAACCTCCTCTGACAAATTTTCAAACTGGTTGCCTCTGTCATGTCCCCCTTCCTTAGGTTTTTCTGGACTTCACATTGAGGGGTGGGCATCCCTCTGACAAAGACATCCATTTATCTATATGGAGAATGCCCATGTTTAAGGTGTGGGAGCAGAAGGAAAGCCTATTAAAGAGTCAGAGAAGGACCAGTTGGGGAATTAGGCTACTGTCAAGTCACCAAAGCTCAGAAGGAGAGAGTTTGAAGAAAGTGTGGAGGGAAGCGGGTCATGGGTGTTAAGATTCAACAAGGAGAAGAAAAGGAGATTGCAGACCAAGAGAAGTTTGATGACTGACTTTGACGATTGGTCCATCAGTGATCTCGGAGAACACGTTTCAGTAATGCAGTGGGGACAGTAGCCCTGTTGCAGAGGAATAATGAGCAAAAGGAGAGAACATGGTCACAGTAGTAGAGCCTGCCCGTTTTACAAGGTCAACGGCCAAAGCAGGAGAACGTGAAGATACTAAGAACAGGGTCACAGAATTCATCAAAGATTTTTTTTTCTCAAAATGGACTAAACCAGGACATATTTGAAGATGTAGGATATAGACAGAAGAATAAACTGAAGAAATTGTAAACAAAAGATGTAACAACTTTTTGTTACAAGGATGGAAGGGAGCGCTTGCTTCCTGTCTGTGCACTGGGATTGTATAGCATTGTATTCTAATGATACCTGGATGAGTAGAACTTTTAAAAACCGGCTGATTTCATTGGTACCAGCTGTTACCTCCTTCCCACATCCCCACTCAGTTCTCTGCCCTTAAACCATAAGTGCATATTATCCTTAAACTCGCCTGCTACTGGATGGGGACCATATGGCAATGATTGTTCATTTACCTTTAGAACCGTCTTCTTTCTCAAGCAAGTGAACTTCTTGTTGAGTGTGTTTGCAACACTCTAAAGAAATTTCTGTCTATTTGGCTGTTTGCTTCAGACTTTCATCTTCATGGCTTAGCACTGTTGGATTACTGAAGCTCTTCTTTCGTAGAAATGAATGAATGAATGAATGTTTGGCACAAAAATTCATCCACCCAGCAACATGTATGTATGTATGTGTGTATATACACACACCTGAAACACAGTAGCAGCTCCTGTGTCCCAGACTCTGTGTTAAGTATTAGGGTTGCCAAGAAGAGTAAAGTTGTAGGCCCTGTTGTCAGAGAAATTCACTTTTTAGGGAAGAAGTTAAGATTTGTAAACAGACACTTTATCTCTAACATGAGTAGGGCAAAGATAGAAGCATGTCCAGGTGCTCTAGTAATAGAGAAGACACTCAACCCTTCCTGGAGTATGGAGAAAAATTTCCTGGAGGAGGTGATGCTTAAGCATTTATATTTTGACGGATAAGGCAGAGTAGGCAAGGAAAAGTGGGGAGAACCATCTAGGCAGAGAAAACCTAAGCAAAGTCATAGGGGCCAAAGAAAGTGTGGTTTTTACAGGAAGCAGTCAGTTATTTTAGCCAGGAAGGAAGGGCAGTGGGGGCTTGGGTGCTATCAGCAAGGGTTGTGGCCTAGGTAACAACCTTCTCCCTGCTGAACCAGTACACATCTGGTTCATGCCCAGGTCGGTTGTTGAAAATTGACTAAATCCAGCTTTCTGCCATAGGATTGACTTCTCTTTACCTCTTTGCATGCCTCACTAGGCTTCAACAATTATTTATTCCGGTGCTGGAATGATGCTAGATACTGTTGAAGGATATGCAGGATGGAGTTAAGGATGTAACAGCAGAAGAATAAGGACCACGTCCTTCCTCAGGTTGCTGCTGATCTCTATATGGAACAATTTAAAACTCGTATAAGAGAAGATGGGAGCAAATGCTCAGCATAGTGTCAGCAACCAAGCCTGGGCCCACAGGTCTCTCACAGATTGGGTTTTAGTGATTCAAGGTCGGATGTCACCACTGGACCTCTCTCAGCACTACTTTGCAGAGTTGTCTGGCTGGTCTGCCTCATGCAAACATGTCAGGAATCAGTGTTTGGTCAGCAGCTCCCCATCCCCCCACCTTACCTTCACAGATACACACACACTTGCTGGAGTATACCCTGTCTCCAATCCCTCTTCCCTGGCCAACATGTCAGAAGGAAAGAGAATAGCTCCGGCATATCCATTCAGTTGATTTCTTTCTCAACTTGAAAAAATATCAATGCCATATGACAGCATTACAGAAATGTTTGGAAGAAATGGATAATCACCCATAATCCTACCTCCCTAATATAACTGAGGTGTAATCTCATGTAGTTTTTATCATGGAAGTAATGCTTTTCTGCATGCTTGTAATGAGAAAGTGGGCACGGTTTTGCATCCTGCTTATTTACAGGGTTAGAGCTTGTAAAAATATATTGAGTCACTGAATATTGATTGATGCATAGTCTACACAAGAACAAGGTGTGCTACCTCACTCCCGTTGTTGTTACTATAAATTGTTTTCCGTTTTCTCTATTTAATTAGCAATGGGGGCTATGCAGATTTGGGGGCACACTACTTCTGAGGTGTAGCTTTTGAGCTTTGATACAGACAATAGGAAATATCTTAGCATGGAATCAGGAGACTTGACAAGAATTGGAACCCTGATGGTTGGGAGTGAGATAAGGGTCACTGTGGTCCTCTCCAACCCTAAGACGAACCATTTTAAGTGCAAAGACAGTCTCTCTCATTCGTGACCATGGACATGATTCTCTTTTTCGTTTCTAGTTGCCCAAGTCTTGCCCTTTGGTCTGGTGGCTATTCAAGGAATAGGAACTTTCTGGGTTACGGGAAGTGAGGGACTTGGACCAAGTTCTTGGAATCGGAATTCTCTCCTCCCACAGGGATTGTGTCTGGGTTGCTATCCCTGCTCACTCTGTGATCCAAATAGTTGCTCTGTTTTAGAATTACCATGGGATTTTGGAAACTCAGTAACTGCTGGTTAACTAAAGTAACACATGTGGAATTATTGTAGTCCGCAATTCTTGTAGTTCAGTTCTGCAAGTCTTACACCCACAAAATTTACATGGGGTTCCACCTACCATATTAATCAGTATCATCCTTTTCCCTCCCACCCATTCCTACCTCTTGAATCATTCCCAAGAGCTGCTCTAAAAGAACACCAGTGTCTACTTTGACAAACAAACCTCACCTCCCTTTGACCATTCCTCTTCTCAGCTCCTGAATTCCTCCGACAGTAGAATAAATAGATCCAATAAGACAAGATTCTTGCACTCATTTCCTTTAGGCTGATTTATCTTGGGAAACACCTCCTCTGTCTTGTCTATACATGTCGCACCAGGATGATAGCTGTTATGAAAATCTAAAGATAAATGCCTCAAAATGTCGGCAGCCAAATTCCAGAATTTATCTCACTCATGCAAGCTGAATGAGAAGTTCTGGGTGGACCAAGCATTAATGCTAAGAGGGCAGAGTGTGGGCTGGGTGCAGGAAAAAGGGAAGTTCCCTTGGAAGAACTGAGTCACAGAGTCTCTGGAGTGTGACATCGTGGCAGTAATGCCATCAGAAAAGAGGAGAAGGAGACTCTGTCACCAGGGAAGCTGGAACCAGGTCTGGGGACATCAGAAGCAGCAGATGAGAAGGCAGGAAGCAAGCTGTAAGGGAAGGTGTGAGCTGTCCACATGCCCTGTTTAACTGTTCCTGGCTTTTATTAAGCTCCCACAGTGACAGATCTCTGAACTGGACGTGCGCCCTGCCCTGTGCCCACAAGTGCCACCCAGAATAGCTGGAAGATAATATATACTTAGAAGTTTCAGTGGCTCTCTGTTTTTCTCTATATGGGAGGTCCTAACGTAGGGACTTGAAGAGAAAGGTCAGATACCCAAAGAAAAGACTCACGAAAGATATTGAACTTGAACGAAGTGGATTTCCCTTCACGGCCATGTGCTCCCAGCTGAAAGAGGGCATCCGTGTGGATGGCAGTTGTTCTGCCGCTTTGTATGTGGCTCCTCTGTGTTTTAGATTGAGAATGGAAAAGTGCTCAGCGTATAGGAGGCGCTCGGGGTTGGTGTGTCCCCATCTTTTTTTTTCCACTTTTTTTCCACATATGGCTTTTCCTGCAGGCACAAAACCAAGGGCCCGTGTGTTGTAGTGGGCAGAGCACTGGACTTGGTAATAGTTATCAAAGCTACCTCTTACTGAGTGTATCCTGTGTGCTGGTGACTTGGTGGAAGGTATTATCTTTCCCATTCACTTCTGAAGACACTGAGGCTCGGAGACCCTGATTAACTCGCCCAAGATCATGGCATTAGTCAGAGGAAGACTTGGCACTGGAACCCAGTTTCATGTGATTCCAAAAGCTGTGTTTTCTATTCCTGTGACATTCTGTCTCTCAGAGACCAGAAGAGCTAGTTTTGATTCCCAGCTCTGCTTCTTCCTAGCTGAGCATTTCCTCACTCTGGCCCTCAGTTTATTCATCTGTCAAATGGAGGGGTTATGCTAGGTGTTTTCTGACATCTCTATTAACTCTCAAGTTCTATGCACTGTCTAATGTTTAGTCTTAAGCAAGACTTTCATCAGCAGCATCATAATTTTGATCAGTCTAGATGTAGGGGGAAGGATAAGAGATATTCTTCATTCATTTAATTGCTAGCGATTGAGTGCCTCCCTGGGGATAGAGGCCAAGCTGCATGGTCTGGCCTTTGGAACTTACCAGTAGAGCCGGGAAAACAGACATGGAATATGTTACAAGCCCTGAATGTTATGCAGAAAGATAACAGCATATGTAGACACTCCTGAGGCTAATTCAGGTGAACTCAATCCAGTCAGTTCCATGAACGTCTGCATGTGTCTCAGAGCCAGCAAGCACTAGAGATTTCACAGCAGATACAACAGGCTCAGTATGCCACCTGAGTTCAGTCTTTGGTCCCTACTATTCTTTTCTTTTTTCCTATTCTTTCTTTTCCTCACATCAACCAGTTTCAGTGGGGGGTGTCGGAGGAGCTTGAAGCATTGTACTGTGTCAGCCTCAAGAGGGATGAGGGAAGATGGCGAGAAGGAGGAAGGCAGGGAGGAAGGAGGGCTGGAGAACAGAGTTAGAGGGATGCAATTAGGTCAAAACCATGGGTTATGGCTTAAGAACATCTTTCAAATGCTCAGTGCAGTAGAAAGCATATGAAAGGCTAGAAAGGAGAGAAGAAAAGAAACAGAGATTCATAGTGTCTCTGATTTGAAGGGACCCAGTAAGTCGTGAGCTCCGACCTCATCTAATTATTTAAATCCCAAACCTTACAACATTCCAGTAAGGCTAACTTGAAAGCTGTCTTTGCAGGTAACTGTCTCCCTCCCAAGGCAGGCCATCTGACTGCAGGGCAGCTCAGGCTGGGGGGAGGGGCCCTTCTTTCAGTTGAGCTGATTTATTTTTATTTATTTATTTTTGCGGTACGCAGGCCTCTCACTGTTTTGGCCTCTCCCATTGCGGAGCACAGGCTCCGGACGCGCAGGCTCAGCGGCCATGGCTCACGGGCCCAGCCGCTCCGCGGCATGTGGGATCTTCCCGGACCGGGGCGCGAACCCGTGTCCCCTGCATCGGCAGGCGGACTCTCAACCACTGCGCCACCAGGGAAGCCCTGAGCTGATTTTTTTTTTAAACTTCTGTTGTCTGGCTTTAGTTTGGACCTTCTGGGTTACATCAACTTGATTCCGTTGTTGTTTTTGTTTTCCTTTATTTGAGTCCTTCAGATATTTCAAAGTAGCCATCATGTTCCACTTATGGCTTCACTACTGCACAGGAAAGACCTGACCTTGATTTTTTTTTACTAAACATGTTCTGTAAGCTTTTGATTCTCTACTCCAGCCTCACTGTCCTCTGGAAGCACTTCACTTGGTTGGTGTCCCCTTAAAAAGCAGAACCCCCAGAAATGAGCACAGTATTCCTGGGAAATCAGTTGGAGAGTAGAGCAGGCATTAGGACATTTGGACATGGCTGTAGCCCAAGGTCCACTTAAATTTTTTCTGCAGCTGCTTTATGCTTTTGACATATAGTGAGCTTATAGTGAACTAAATTTGCATACCATCAATCAGATGGCTACAACTCTTCTGAATATGCAATCATCTTACCTACATTTCTTTATCTTGTTAGCAATGATGTAAAGATACTGCTGCATGCATTATTGAAGGCTAAATATTCACTGTTTTGCAATTCCCTAATCTATTATTGTAGTCTAATAACTGTGTCAAAAAAGGCAGTGAGGTTCATTTGACATTCCTCGGTTTTAGCGAAACCTTCCTGGCTGCTATTGGAAACAGCTACGCTTTCTGAATGTTTATAAACTCGTCTTGTGAAATAATCTAGTTTTGGAATTCTGCTAGATATCCAGTTCATGCTCACTGGTCTATACTTGTAGAATGTGCTTTCTTTGCTTCTCATTATTTAAAAATTAGGGTAGTTGCCCACTTTCAGTTTTACATAATCGTTTTTATTCTGCATAATTACACACACACACACGTACATATGCACACGTAAAGCCAGTGGGAGAAAGTGTATATGAAGGAGCAGCAAAAGGGCGTCAGGAGGGTTAATGGTGAAGCATGCATCTGACAACTCAGGTTGGGAGGCAGAGGGAGAAAACTGAGGAATGTGGAAGGAAGCCTCCAACAGACCCCTTTGGGGATCAGAAAAGGCTGTTTAAAGGATGATGTCTTTGCTACCACACCCAGTTCAGGGCTGCGCTAGGGTGATGCAAGTGAAGCACTGGCCTCAAGCACAAAATCTAAGAAGGTAACAAAAAAACTCAGTTATCAAGATAAAATATTAGTGCAATATATTTTTTGAAATAATAATGATGCAAAAAAATCCTGAATATCAAAACTCTAAATGACGAGATCAGTATATTACAGTTTCTCCTGGTCTATTTTTCTTATAACAGCTTTATTGAACTCTAATTCACAGACCATACAATTAACCCATTTGAAGTGTAGACTCCAGTGGGTTTTAGTATATTGACTGAGTTGTGCAACCGTCACCACAATCAATTTTATAACGTTTCATCACCCCTAAAAGAAGCCCTGTACCCATTAACTGTCACTCCCTATTTCCCCCCAATCTCCCCAGTCCTAGACAGCCACTACTTTACCTTCTGTCTCTATGGACTGAATTTGCTTATTCTGGGCATTTCTTATAAATGGAATCATACAATATGTGGTCATTTGTGTTGGCTTCTTTCACTTGACATAATGTGTTCAAGGTTCATCCGTATTGTGGCATGTGTATCGGTACTTCATTCCTTTTTATGGCTGGATAATGTTCTATTGTATGGTTATGCCACATTTTACTTATCTGATCTTCAGTTGGTAAACATTTGGGTTGTTTCTGCTTTTTGGCTGTTATGAAGTTTTGGTGCGGATATATTTTCATTTCTCTTGGGTATATACTTGGGTAATTGGTGGATCATATGGTAACTATGTAAAAGCTCTTCAGGAACTGCTAGACTGTTTTCTAAAGTGGCTGCATCATTTTATGTTCCCACCAGGAATGTATGAGGGTTCCAATTTCTCCACATTCTTACCAATACTTGTTATCATCATTTTTATTATAACTATCATCCTAGTGGGTATGAAGTGATACCTCATTGTGTTGTTGTTTTTTTAAAATAAATTCACTTATTTATTTATGGCTGTGTTGGGTCTTCGTTGCTGCGCATGGGCTTTCTCTAGTTGCAGTGAGCGGGGGCTACTCTTCATTGTGGTCCGTGGGCTTCTCATTGCAGTGGCTTCTCTTTGCTGCAGAGCACGAGCTCTAGGCGTATGGGCTTCAATAGTTGTGGCACTTGGGCTCAGTAGTTGTGGCTTGCGGACTCTAGAGCGCAGGCTCAGTAGTTGGGGCGCACGGGCTCAGTTGCTCCGCAGCATGTGGGATCTTCCCGGACCAGGGCTCGAACCCATGTCCCCTGCATTGGCAGGCGGGTTCTTAGCCACTGCGCCACCAGGGAAGTCCTGCTCATTGTGTTTTTGATTTGTATTTCCCTGATGGCTTATGATGTTGAGTACTTTTTAATGTAATTATTGGCCTTTTGTATATCTTCTTTGGAGATATGTCTGTTCAGATCCTTTGCTTATTTTAAAATTATTGAGTTGTAGGAGCTCTTTATATATATATTCTAGATACAAGTCCCTTATCAGACATACGATTTATAAAAATTTTCTCAAGTTCTTTGAGTTGTCCTTTTACTTTCTTGAGAGTGTCCTTTAAAGCACAAAAGTTTTAAATTTTTATGGTGCCCAATTTATTTGTCTTTTATTGCTCGTGCTTTTGGTGTCATGTTTAAGAAACCATTGCCTAGTTCAGTGTCACAAAGATTTATGCCTATTTATGTTTTCTTCTGAGAGTTTAAAAGTTTTAGCTATTACATTGATTTCTTTGCTCCTCATGATCTATTTTTTTTAATTTTTTTTTGCGGTACGCGGGCCTCTCACTGTTGTGGCCTTTCCCGTTGTGGAGCACAGGCTCTGGACGCGCAGGCTCAGCGGCCATGGCTCACGGGCCCAGGCACTCCGCGGCACGTGGGATCTTCCCAGACCGGGGCACGAACCCGTGTCCCCTGCATCGGCAGGTGGACCCTCAACCACTGCGCCACCAGGGAAGCCCATGGTCTATTTTTAAAAAACAAATTGCATGACATTTAAGACTCAGAGACTCCCTCCTCACTCAAATTTCATCTTAAAATCAAGATTAGGAGAAAAAGAGTTTAACAGAGTTCTTCTTTACAAGTGACCCAAAGCATTGCAATTTTATAAGACAAAGATGTACAGAACACCTCCAGACACTTTATTATTATTTTAAGGTGTTCAAAGATGGAAATTAGGGTGCTAGACTGATTGACTCTGCAGGTGGCCCGAGGTGATGAAGAGTATAGGAGGCTGCTGTCTGTCGCCATCTAAACATACCACCGGCTCTGCTCTCCACTTGCTGTCCTGTCCTTCCTCCTCTGGAAAGAACCTTTGGCCTGAGATCCTTCATGAGTTGACTCTCAGTCCCCCCCTTTCCTTGTAGTTACTTTCACATGTTAGTGCTCCCCCCCCAACCTCCTAGTGCCTCATACCTACTTGTCTACCCCACCTCCCTCCTGATTCTGTGACTGAAAGGCAGCCTGGTTTTCACAGAGCCTTTTTTATGTATCAGGATAATGATCAGCTCTGCTTCTTCCCACGTGAACCCCCCCACTCCCTCCTCCTCTGCCTGCCTTCCTTGGAGCTAATTCATACATACCTTCTTTTGGTATGTATCAGGACGCTTCTTCTTTTTAATTTTTTTCTTTTCCTATAGATAGGACTTACAAGGTTTCCATGGAAACTCCTGGCCAGAGGTAGGGGACTTTTGAACAGGGGTGAGATGATAGAGCTTTACTCCTTTCTGTGGGGCTCTGAGAATGTCTCCCTCACTCCTCTCTCCTCTCCCTCCCCAACTCTTCCCTGGGCAGCTCTTGGATCTGTTTTTGTATGATGCTCTAGGAGCCCGGAGACTTGTTTCTTAGGACTGAACAGATGGTGCTGACAATGGCCCTGAAAGTTGCAGCTCTAGGAGGAGGCTGCTGCTGGTGGTTGTCTGGCAGCTTCAGAAAAACTTGAATCTGGGCTTCCCTGGTGTCGCAGTGGTTTAGAATCCGCCTGCCAATGCAGGGGACACAGGTTCGAGCCCTGGGCCGGCAAGATCCCACATGCCGCGGGGCAACTTGAGTAGATTAGGTCTGCCTCTAACTAGAGACTTGCATGCCTGAGATGTAGGGCCATTCCTTTTAGTGTCCTGGGCCAAGCCTGGCACGGAAAGATGTTGAGATTCTCGAGTGCCAGCTCTTTATATGAATGCCAAGTCTTAGGCATTCACAAAAAACCCAGTGTGCTGGAACTGGAGGAGATTTTGGAGTCCAGAGGTTCTAACGTGTGGCTAAGATGTGTTAAACATGTATTAAGTGTTCCCAGAGGGCTGTGGAATTACTACAAAGCCATGCCTGCACTGGACCTGCAGACCAGACCCATAAACGCAGCCACCATCTCTCTATTTCTTTAATGATAAAAAGCAACCCTCCATACTTGAAAAAATTTGTGAACTACTGATTTAATGTAAACCTGTTAGTTTACAAACGAAGTACCGGGGGCTCAGAGAGAAAGAAAGAGTGAAATGGTGACTGGACTGAAGTCACAAGCTAGACCTGGAGGCTTGGGGCAGGGTCAGTGCTGGTGTCAGGAGCCACTGCTCTGCACGCCCACACTGTGGGAGGTGCAGTCCCTGGTGCAAAGGGGGCTCCTCTGACCAGCCTGGCAGTGCTCGCTCAGAGCCCAAGAAGGAAATGACACATTGAAAGTAAAGCTTGGGGACTTCCCTCGTGGTGCAGTGGTTAAGAATCCGCCTGCCAACGCAGGGGACACAGGTTCGAGCCCTGGGCCGGGAAGATCCCACATGCTGCGGGGCAACTAAGCCCGTGTGCCACAACTACTGAGCTTGTGCTCTAGAGCCCACAAGCCACAACTACTGAGCCCGCGTGCCACAACTACTGAAGCCTGCGTGCCTAGAGCCCATGCTCCGCAACAAGAGTAGCTACTGCAATGAGAAGCCCGTGCACCACAGTGAAGAGTAGCCCCCGCTCGCCGCAACTAGAGAAAGACTGTGCGCAGCAACGAAGACCCAAGGCAGTCAAAACTAAATAAACAGTAAATTTATTAAAAAAATAAAAAAGTAAAGCGTGAGTGGTTTCACCTTCCCGGAATAAGTGAATGACATCAATAAAAAAACTAAGGGTCTTTTTTTTTTTTGCTGGTGGTGGTGGGGGAAGAGAGGGGTGGGCAGAGAAGCAGCAATTCTGAGGGCATCCAGTTTTTCGTTACCCTTTTGAAAAGCAAATTAATATTTTTTTCTTTTCTTTTTAAACTTTTTATTTCATATGGAGTAGAGTTGATTAGCAATGTTGTGTTAGTTTCAGGTGTACAGCAAAGTGATTCAGTTATACATACACATGTATCTATTCTTCTTCAAATTCTTTTCCCATTTAGGTTGTTACATAACATTGAGCAGAGTTCTGTGTGCTATACAGTAGGTCCTTGTTGGTTATCCGTTTTATTTTTTTATTATTTTTTAAAATATTTATTTATTTATTTATTTTGGCTGCGCCGGGTCTTAGTTGCAGCACGTGGTTGTTCGTTGCCGTGTGTGGGATCTTAGTTGCGGCATGTGGGATCTAGTTCCCCAGCCAGGGATGGAACCTGGGCCCCCTGCATTGGGAGCATGGAGTCTTAACCACTGGACCACCAGGGAAGTCCCAGGTTCTCCATTTTAAATACAGCAGTGTGTACATGTCAGTCCCAAACTCCCTAACTATCCCTTCCCCCCTGCCTTTGCCCGTGCTAACCGTAAATTTGCTAAGTCTGTGAGTCTGTTTCTGTTTTGTAAATAAGTTCGTTTCTATCATTTCTTTTTAGATTCCGCATGTTAAGTGTTATCATACAATATTTCTCTGTGACTTACTTCACTCAGCATGACGCAAATTAATGTTTTAAATTACGTTTCTATCACAGAGTGTGAATCATAGAGAAAGACTGGCTGGCCTCCCTTTCAAGGCCAGAACTGGGAAGAGCTTTGAACTTGAATCTAATTGTAGCTTCAGATCTGGTGCATTTCTCTCCGCTTCAGAACCTGAGTCAGTCAAATCCAGGATTCGTTTCTTCAGGGGATTTTTAGAGGTGTTGAGAATACTAAGTTCCATGATTAAACATCATTGGTTCTTAAATTGTTTGGGGTGTGAGTTTTAAAGTGATATTGAGCTCCAAGGTTCAGCTTATATTGTGAAAAATGTCTCAATTTTTCCATTCTGAAGGCCTTGCAGTTGGTTGATGTACACATATGAACGTGATGTTTAAGTGTGTGGGAAACGGATGCATGTCAGGGTGACTGCATTATCCACTGTGAGGGAGCATCCGGGAGTGTATGTGACCCGGTGGCTTGTCAGGGCTCAGCAGGATGGAGATGGCGCACTTGGACAGGGTAATGGCGGAGAGTTTAATAAAGAGATTCTTTTAGACATGTAGGGGGAGTTAAGGGAAATTGGCAAAGGATAATAAAGCACCCTGAAGGGTGGCAACCGCTGTAGCAGAGGGCTGCCTGACCAGAGCTGTGGCCTTTAGTACAAGGATGTGATCAATCCCTGGTGACATGGCAAGGAGGAAGCTGGGGTCCAATGCATGTCCCCATCCCCTGTTCTCCTGTCTCCAGCCATTGCCCTCCCTTGGCAGGACCCAATCAGAAAAGCCAGAAGGCAAGGGAGCCAGTTATATTGTTCCTAAAAGTCAGCCTCCAGGGTCACAGAGCAAGATGGTGAGACAGAGACAGTAGATCTGGGGCGCACATGGAAAATTTCCAGCACTTGGCCAGAGTCAAGTGTGTAATTGCAGGTAAGGTGAGATTGTTTTCTGAGAACACTGAGGTGTCCACCGAGGCTCACCTGGATTTGCACTGAGGAGTGTTTCTACACTCAAAGACTTAGAGAATGAACTTATGGTTACTAGGGGGAAGGGGGGGCAGGGATAGATTGGGAGTTTGGGATTGACATCTACACACTACTGTATGTGAAATAGATAACCAACAAGGACCTGCTGTGTAGCACAGGGAACTCGGCTCCATTATCTGTAATAACGTAAATGGGAAAAGAATTTGAAAAAGAATGGATACTTGTATGAGTATAACTGAATCACTTTGCTATACACCTGTAACTAACACATCATTGTTACTCAACTATAGTCCAATATAAAAGAAAAATTTTTAAAAAAAGTGTTTCTATTTCAGAATCTCTCTTTTCACCCATTCTGTTTCTTTCCTCCCGTGGCAGGGAGGAACCTTGTTTCCAAAATGTGGCATCTCGATTGAGTGGAAAGTACATGGGCTCAAGAGCTAAATAATAGTAGCTTGAAATCCCAGCTCTGCTCCTTACTAAACGTGGGCTTTGGGAGAGTTTCTAAACTTCCAGTTTCCTCATCTGTACAAGTGGGTAATACTAAACTTTCATGGTTGATCCGAGATCTAAAGACTACTTATCTCTTAGTTATCTGTATCAATATCTAGATCTCCCAGTGTGGCGGTTGGCTCATGCTAAGTGTCCAATAAATGCTGGCTGTTTTTCTCATAATTCCTCTGCCTGAGGTCTGGGTAATGAATTATTTCCTAAATCTTCCATCTCTTGCTCTTTAGTGCTTCTTTCCTCTTTATAAATATACTCACAGAGAAACCTCTCTCTCACATTTAATGCCTCTCTAACCTGCCATAGCTTGGCTACTATTCTCTCCTTCTATTCTGATTTTCTTTACAAATCATCACACACTCATTTCCCCAAGTCCCTCAATGCCCTCTTGACTTAACTCCTTGCAAACTTGTTTGTTTTCCACCAGTGTGCCAAAAATCGTCTCAGAACTCTCTAATTAACTCCCAAAGGCCAAATCCGATGGCCTCTTTCTTGACCTCGGTCTACAGCATCTGACATGCCCAGTCCCATTTTTCCTCTCGAAAGATGCTTCGTCTTTGGTTTCTGTGCTGATGGGTGTATGTTCTTGGTTTCCTGCTGCCCTGTCTCGGTAGTCCTGCCCAGATGTGTTCCCTCCCATTCACTTCTCTTTTTCTTTCTCACCCGCAAAATATAGATGTCGGTTATTAAAATAACGAATAACTTGTTGCTATCTGATTGTTTCCTCCTGTTGCTTCTCTTGTAAAGTTCAGGGGGGTGGGGGCCTTGTGTGTCTTGCTTGTTGTGTTAGTCCCATCACCTTAGCCCAGTGTCCCAGTGCTGGATCTAGAGTAAGTGATCAACAAACACTTATTTGTTAAGGACCTGCTGTAGAGCACAGGGAACTCTACTCAATACTCTGTAATGACCTATAACGGAAAAGAATCTAAAAAAGAGTGGATATATGTATATGTATAACTGATTCACTTTGCTGTACAGAGAAACTAACATAATATTTGTAAATCAACTATACTCCAATAAAAAATTTTTCAAAAATACTATTTGAATGGAGAATGGATTATAATATTCCTCCAGTGTTTCTTTCTTAGCCTTCTTCTCAACTACATGCTCCCCAAATAAACATTTCTGACCTCCTTTTTTTTAACTCTAGATCAGAGGTCAGCAAACTTTTTCTTAAAGGGCTTGATAGTAAACATTTCAGGCTTTCAGGCCACCCAGTCTCTGTCATGACTACTCAGCTCTGCTGTTGTAGAGCGAAAGTGGCCACAGGCAATAAACCTATGGGTGTGGCTGTGTTCCAGTAAAACTTTATTTACAAAAACACGTTGCTCCCGCGGGCCAGAACTGGCAGACCCTTTCACTAGCTCGTGTTTCCAGTCAGTGGGTATTGTCACATGATTGACTTAACGGCACCTCAAATTCAATTTGTCTGACCTGAAATTACTACCCTCTCTTTCTTCATTCTCCAAAAGCCCCTCCACTTGCTGTGATACTTCCGCTCAGTTTCTATCATCTCTACTCTTCTGGTCATCCAGGATGGAAACCCGAGTTAGCTTCATCTTTACCCTTTCTTTCCCCCAAGCCAATCAACAGCTAAATTCTGACCCTTTTATTTCTGTAATTTTTCTCACTCAGTCACCGCTGTTGCTCAAGCTCTCATTAACTCTGCCTTGATGACTGCATGGCCTCCTAATCACTGATCCCTATTGTTCTTGAACAGGTCTGACTGAGCCATTTGACTCACTCCTCTCACACCTTTCCCAGTCTGCTGTTACCTGCCAACTGCAGTTTAAATTCCTTTTTTTTTAAAAAAAATAATTTATCAGGTTTGCTTGTGCTTTTGTCAGTTTTAATTTTTAAAAATAATTATTGGGCTTCCCTGGTGGCACAGTGGTTAAGAATCCGCCTACCAATGCAGGAGACAGGGGTTCGAGCCCTGGTCCTGGAAGATCCCACATGCCATGGAGCAACTAAGCCCATGCGCCACAACTACTGAGCCTGTGCTCTAGAGCCCGCGAGCCACAACTACTGAGCCCACATGCCACAACTACTGAAGCCTGCATGCCTAGAGCCCGAGCTCTGCAACAAGAGAAGCCACCGCAATGAGAAGCCTGCATACCGCAACAAAGAGTAGCCCCCACTCGCCATAACTAGAGAAAGCCCGCGCGCAGCAACAAAGACCCAAAGCAGCTGAAAATAAAATAAAATATAAATTTTTAAAAATATTGATTGATTGATTGATTTGATTTGGTTGCACCAGGTCTTAGTTGCAGCAGGCAGCCTCCTTAGTTGCGGCTTGCTGGCTCCTTAGATGCAACATGTGGGTTCCTTAGTTGCGGCTCGTGGGCTCCCTAGTTGTGACATGCAAACTCATAGTTGTGGCATGCATGTGGGATCTAGTTCCCTGACCAGTGATCAAACCCAGGACCCCTGCATTGGGAGCACAGAGTCTTAACCACTGCACCACCAGGGAAGTCCCCAGCTTAAATCCTTTAACAGAGTTTCCAGCCTCTTCACCCTCTCCTTGGCTTCCATTCATTTCTTCATGCCTTTGTTCTTTCTCTCCTTTCATTCTGGAATACCCTTCCTGTCTCCACTGCCCACGAAAATCTTTGTGCTTTAGGACCCAGATCAAATCCTACTTACTTGGGAGGCCCTCCCCAGCCTCCCAAGCCTGAGTGAATCACATGTTTTGCTGCTCCCATTCTGCCTTGTGGTGTGGTTGGTTGGTTGTTTACACCTCTCTTCCCCTCCTTAGTTTTGGTTTCTGGGCTGGTGTACTTTCTTGCTTTTCTAGTGGCCTATCTCAATATTCCTGCCCAGGAGTTTTTTTGGCAATATTCCTTAGTGTGGCAAGCTTCTCGAGGGCAGGGCTATTCATCCTTATAGATTCACATTTAATTTTAGGCCTTGCACCTGGAGGTATTGTTTGTTGAATTGAATACATTTTTAACCAAAAGACCCTTTACTGGGGTTGTGGGATGAGTCCCATTGGTTGGTGGAGATCCTTGGTCCTTGACTGTATCACTGTATGTCTGTGTCCTTGTGCAATTACACTTCTTCCTGCACCTGCCTCTTTTGGTTCCTTCCTGGGATTCACCATTATGCTTTGTAACGGGGCCAAAGTAGGTCTGGGAAAATACTGTCTCGGTTTCTTGGTCCACCTCTGTCAGGAAAACATCCTGAAATATCAGAAAAGTATATAGGCTTTGAAGTTTGACAGACCTGAGTTGGAATTCTAGGTTTTGACCTAGTTTTGGAGTTCTAGTTTCTGACCTAGCTGTTGACCTTGGACAGGTTATTAAACCTCTCTGCTTCTAAGTGTTCCCATCTGTTAAGTGAGATCCTAATACCAACTTTGTAGGGTTGCTATGAGGATGAAATTAGGTTTTATATACGTATTTTTCCCATCCCTATCTGCCTTCCCTCTGTCATATTTTTTTCTCTGTTATTTCTAAAGAGTTTTAGACTCGTTTGTAGTGGTCACTTCTAGCATTCTATACAGGAGACTCCTGAGTGGAATCCAGGGGCCTTCTATCCCAAAGGGAATCCCTCGCTTTGTGCTTTCAAGGC
This sequence comes from Delphinapterus leucas, assembly GCF_059928025.1. NCBI lineage: Eukaryota > Metazoa > Chordata > Mammalia > Artiodactyla > Monodontidae > Delphinapterus > Delphinapterus leucas. Next base: position 99,448,529 of record NC_143135.1, read on the forward strand.
CCTCAACTTCCTCCAACCCCAGATTCTTAGACTTTCACTTTGAATGTGACTCACAATGTACTTCTGTCTTAAAACACAGAAAGCTGCCCCGTGTCTCCTGGCCTGGACGGATGGGAAGTAGCAGCAGCTAGCCAGAAAATGTTCACCAAACAAACCCCTTGCATCGGCTGCAAGATGTTTAGCAGATCTTTTAAGCCCTCTGGCTCATCTGTAAGTGGAGGTGGTAACATCAGCCCCCGTCTTAGATGTGTGGGAAGGGAGCAGAAAGGGATGCCTAGTCCATTTTACGTGCACCATGCATTTGCTGAGTGCCGGCTGACCAAGGTTGTAGGCATTTGTTTGCTCAGAGGGCCTTTTGGCAGTGGTTTGTGTTTGGGTTCCTTTTAGGAGGCAGGTGGGATGAGAGAGTCCCAGGCTGCCAGAGGCAGTCTCTGTGCCTCTCAGAAGAATTGCAGGTCACCCCAGCTGGGGTGTGCGAATCTGTTGAGTACCAAGATGCTGGCATTTTAGGAGGCATCGTCTGGTTTCATGAGTAATGACTGGATGCGAAGTATCCCTGGGAAGATTTTTCAGAAAAGGACTAATTTGTCACAGTCCTCTGGTGAGTGGAGTCACGGCTCACAGCGGCCTGCCCCGCCTTTCAGAAAGGCAGCATGTTTGCTGACACACAGGCCTACGCACACGCACATGAGACCCACTGTTTATCATCACAGACAGACGATTTGGAAGGAAAGGAGGAACCAAAAAGTCCCCGAAGACACTGAATTAGCATTCTTTGGCAAATTAAAGGTGGTCATTTCGGGGGGTGTGAGGTCTTGTACCAAGGTGAGTGGGTTTCGAAGGCTTCGAAGGACAGAGCACCCACGCCAGCTTCCACTCTCCAATTAGGGTTCCACAAAGCACAGGATGACAGAGGCCTTGACTTCTTAGAGTCAGGCTCTAGAATCCCCAGAGGTCTCAGAGTTTTGTTTTCTGGCTCTCAGTATGCATACAAACAAGCATCAGTCTGCTCAGACCCCCAAAGTACCCTATGTGGCCTCGTGCTGTAGGTGGAATACATGCATTTCCCCCCCACCCCCATTCATATGCTGAAACCTAATCCCCAGTGTAACGGTGTTTGGAGGTGGGACCTTTGGGAGGAGATTAGGTCATGAAGGCAAAGCCCTCATGAACGGGATTAGTGTCCTTATAAAAAAGACCCCAGAGAGCTCCCATGCCCCTTCTACCTTGTGAGGACACAGGGAGAAGGCAGCCATCTATGACCTAGGAAGAACGCTCTCACTAGACACTGAACCTTTAGGCGTCTTGACCTTGGACTTCCCAGCCCCCAGAACCATGAGAAATAAATTGCTGTTGTTCGTAAGCCACCCCGTCTATGGTATTTTTGTTTTAGCAGCCCGGATGGATTAAGACGAATTGGCAACAGGAATGGGGCATGTGGAGATGTCCCTTCTAAGATGAAGGGTGAGTTGCTGCATCAGGTTCCTCCTCCAGCGAGAAAGAGGCACAAGGCCTAGTGGCCTCTTTGGATTTTAGAGGCAACATATTCCCCAGCTGAGTGTATTGCTCCGGCCCATTGACTGAGTGACCTGAAAAGCTGCTAGTGTTGAGTGGGCCCCAGAACAAGAGAAGGTTCTACAACAGGTCCAGGCTGCTGTGCAGGCTGCTCTGTCACTTGGGCCTCACGAGCCAGCAGATCTAGTGGTGCCTGAAGTGTCAGAGGCAGATAAGGGTGCTGTTGGGAGCCTTTGGCAGGTTTCTGTAGGTGAATTGCAACACACGTCCTTGAGATTTTGGAGCAAGACCCTGCCATCCTCTACCGATAACCGCTCTCCTTTTAAGAAACAGTTCTTCACTTTCTACTGGTCCTTAGCAGAGGCTGAATACTTGACCATGAGCCACCAACTTATCATGAGACCCGGGCTGGTCTTCACAAAATGCGTATTATCTGACGCATCAAGCCGTAAAGGTGGGCACGCGTGGCCATTCTCCATCATCAAATGGAAGTGGAAGTGATTGGGCCAGAGCAGGCCCTAAGGCGCAAGTAAGTTACACGAAGAAGTGGCCCAAAGGGCCATGGTCCCCACTCCTGCTAGACTGCCTTCTCTCCCCCACCCTTCACGTGTGGCCTCGTGAGGAGTTACCTATGATCAGTTGACAGAGGAAGAAAAGACTCAGGCCTGGTTTACAGATGATTCTTCCGTCTACAAGCTGGAGAACAGGAAAGCTGGTCGTGTAATTCAGTCCTCATCTGAAGGCATGAGAACCAGGCAAGCTGGTCGTGTAATTCAGTCCTCATCTGAAGGCATGAGAACCAGGGGAGCCAATGATGTAACTCCTGGTTGACGTCAAAAGGCCTAAGAATCAGGAGCGCCCATGTCCAAGGGCAGTGAAAGGTGGGTGTCCCGGCTCAGGGAGAGAGCGGATTCACCCTTCTTCTGCGTTTTGTTCTATTCAGCTAGTCAGCTGACTGGATGATGGTCACTCACATGGGAGAAGGTGATCTTTATTTACTCAGTGTGCTCATTCAAACGCTGATCTCCCTCAGAAGCACCCTCCCAGACACACCCAGAACTAATGTTTTAACCAGCTGTTTGGGCATCTGTTAGTCCAGTCAAGTTGACACATAACAATTAACTATCACAGGACTTCCCTGGCGGTCCAGTGGTTGACTCCACGCTTCCACTGCAGGGGGCACGATTTCAATCCCTGGTCAGGGAACTAAGATCCTGCATGCTGTGAGGTGTGGCCAAAAAAAAAAAAAGTAACCATCACAACCTGCAACGTTTTTTCTTTGAAATATCCAGCCTCACAAATGCAGATCGTACATGATCAAAACAAAACAAAACAACAACAAAAACTATGGTTTGCGTGGAAAGGGGGAGAAACAGTAGCTTTACGGTGGAGAAAGCTGACAAACTGTACCTCAATCAGATATCAAGGGGAACATCAACAGTAAAAAGTCATGTTGATAGTGTGTCTTCTTGGTATGATGTGTGGAGAACGGTGCTTTACCTCCGTGGTCTTCCTCCCCGAAACCCATAACACCAGTCGAACCATGAGAAGAATATCAGTGAAAGATCCCAGTTGAGAGACATGCTACAAGGCACCTGACCAGAACTCCTCAAAACTGTCAAGGTCATCAAAAATAAGGAACATCTAAGAAACTCTCAGTCAAGAGGAGCCTAAGGAAACATGATGAATAAGTGTAATGTGGTGTCCTAGATGGAATCCTGGAATGGAAAAAGGACATGAGATAAAAACTAAGGAAACCTGAATGAAGTATGGGTTTTAGTTAATATAATGTATCAGTATTGGTAACTGTGACAAGTATGCCCTGTGGATGTAAGCAGTTAATAACGTGGGGGGGGGCGGGCGGGGGGGAAGTGGGGGAATTCCCTGGAGGTCCAGTGGTTAGGACTCGATACTTTCACTGCTGAGGGCCTGAGTTCCATCCCTGGTTGGGGAACTAACATCCCACAAGCCTTGTGGCGAGCCCAGAAAAAAAAAAAATGTGAGGAAGTGGGTATGGAGTTTTATAAGAACTCTCTGTATTATCTTCACAATTTTTCTGTAAATGTAAAACTATTCTAAAATTTAAAAGTTTATTTAAATAATAGCTATGCTCAAATCAATTCATTAAACTAAGTGAGGTCTCTAGTCCAATGCTTTTTAATACTTATTTACACAAAACAGTTTATTTAAACAAAATAATAGGTGATGTCCAATTATATACGAGTAAATGTTGATTTGCTCTGGCTGAAGTGGAGCAGAGTTGATTTGGTCTGGCTGAAGTGGTGAGCCCCTGCCCTCACCTGCTTGTACCTGCTGGGCCCGCTTCCTTCCCGCCTGCCTGCCTCTGAGGCAGCCCCAAGGATCGCCAGCCTCTCCATGACATCCTCTGCTCTCCTTGGGTCCTCCCTCCCCATAACATCCTAATCTGTCCTTGAACACCTCTAGAAATGAGTATCCCCCCACCCGAAAGACAGCCTTTATCTTTTTATGACTTTTTACTGACTGCTATGATTCTCGGCATTTTTTTTTTTCACATTGGGTCAAATGTATTTATAATTTCTATCTGTCGGCTTTAGTCCCATGCAGAATTCATGTCAAATACAGTTTTTCCATGGTGGTTTTTCCATTTTTTCAAGACAGGTGCTTTTTCCTCTCCCCCACCCCATGACTCATTTCTTGACAGGATAGATACTCCCTGTCCCTTCAACTGGTTGTTAGTGACAGGGTGGCCATTGTTCTTTGACCCCATAGAAGCCAGTCTCTTGACCACTTTGTATGCCCCCATCTATAAACTCCCTCCCGGCTTCACCTCCTTCCCCACTTAATTCTATGAGCCTTTACTCGGCCACTGTCTTCCCATGCTCATTGCCCTTTTATTGAACCCACCTTGCCACCTGGCTTCTCTCACAGTGAATATTTCAAATTTCCTTTACTCCACTTTCCTCAAACCCATGGTCCTACCGCTTGCCCCACTTTATCTCAGTGGATGAATCCTTAATACTACTTTAAAAACAAAACAACAGTCATGAAGTGAGGAATCCTTCACCTTCTTAACCCCATACCAAGGAACTGCACTCATCCATTTTTTCCTCCCCTCTTAAGGTTCCCATCTCCCATCTCAGGCCAATTCCACTATCGGTATTTCATATCTCATCTCCTCCTGCTTTCTCAGGCCTTGTTTAATCTATTATCCCTTATATATCTGACCTTTTGTTCCTGCACTGAAATTGTTCTTGTCAAGATTACCGGAGTCCTCCTTGGCATCTTGATTTTACTTAATTCTCTTATCAAATATTCACAAAACGCCTACAGTGTACCAGACACTGTATGTACTGTGCAGTGTGGATCCACCAAGGAAAGAGGCAGGTGGAATCAGCATGTATATATGGGGCCGGGGGAGATGAGGAGATAATAAATAAAGGAGCAAGCAAATTTATAAAATGTTAGGAGGTGAGTGATAAATGCTGAGAAGAGAAATGAATCAGGGTGAGACACAGGGTAAGATAGAATCAGGGTCCGCCCTCTGAGGAGGTGGCATCTGAGCTGAGATCTGAATGAAGTGAGAGACTGGACCCTTCTTGGATCTGGGGGAAGAGCATGCCAAACAGTGGGCATGGCAAAGACAACGAGTGACCCAGAGTTAGGAAAGAGTGTGGGGTATTTGAGAACCAAGTGGAAGACCCATGTGGTTGGGCTAGAATGAATGAGTTACAAGGGTAGAAGAGGAGACTGGATGAAGAGGCAAGCACCAGATCACATGCCTGTGACCTTGGAAACACATTTTTGTTTTAGCTTCCAAATTTTTCTCCTACTTCTCTTGCTGCTCCTACGCAGCCCCTTGCAGATCCTCCTCTTCTGCGTGTCCTTTATGTATTGGCGTTCGGCAAGATTCTATCCTAAGCCACCCTTTCTTCTCTCTGGACAGACTGTCCCTGGACAAGACACACAGAGCAGCCACTGGATAAAGGTTGTTTGATTCTGATTACTTTGAGTTCCATATCCATTCTGGTTAACTCTTCTCAGACCAAACTCTAATTTTTCTATAGATCAAATATGATCTGACCAAGCAAGGATGAGCATAGGGTTCCCTTCTCCCTTATTTTTAGGTTCTGTAATTCTATAAATGTAGTCTAAATTTGTGTCTTAGTCATTGCTGTAGCCCTAATGCCTAGTACCGTGCCTGGATGATTATTGAATAAATTCAGCAAAAGAAAGGCATGTTCATTCCTTGGCAACCAGTTCACATGATTGAGAGTGAATGTCACTCTTACCACACTCTGATGCTCCTAGGGATGAATTTTCAGACCTTCACAGGCTGTCTGTGAGTCTGTTACATTTTTTTGTCTTGTTATGCTTGGTTCATTGTTCCTGAATTTCAAGATTTTTAAGCATGTTGCTTCAGCAGAGTGATCGCTTTCCCTCAGAGTTTCCCATCATCTTTGATTTTGACAGGAATGCCTTTTGTATTTTCAATTCAGTCGTTGATAAGATGGTTGAACAGGATGAGGTCAGAGACATGGAGAGCCCTCCAGATAATGGGATAATTTCTAATCCCTGCTCAACGACTAATAAGGGTGCTTTTAGAATAATGGGATCGTTTAATTTGGATGCTGGAAGGGACACTGAAGGTAACTGGTCAGGCCTGCTTATTTTGCAGTTGAGGAAACCAAGACTCTTCTATGTGAAGTAATTTCACCAACATCACACAGTTAACTGAAGGAGGAACTGGGGGGAGGACTCACATGCCAGATACTTTAGGTTTCCATATGCAATTCAAGTTTACCCTTTCCTTTTTATTTTTACGATCTAGTGTTTGTTGCTGCATAACAAATTACCCAAAACCTAGCAGGTTAGAATGGTAATAAACATTTTTTATCTCACAGTTTCTGTGGGTCGGGAAATCAGGAGAAGCTTGGCAGGGTGGTTTGGCTGAGGAGCTCTCAGTGAGTTTGTACTTAGATGGCACCTGGGGCCGTAGTCATCTGAAGTGTTGGCTGGGGCTGGAGGGTTCAGTTCCAAGCTGGCTCACACAGAGGGCTGGCAGATTTGTGAATTTGTGCTGGAGGTGACAGATCTCAGTTCCTTATCACATGAACCTTTCATGGGGCTGTTGGAGGGTCTTTACAACATGGCAGCTGGCTTCTCCCAGACCAAGTGATCCAAGGAGGAGAGAACAAGAAGGAAGCCACAGAGTCTTTTATGAGCTGACCTCCGAAGTCATACTCGGTCATTTCTGTGATACCCTGTTAGTCACACAGGTCAGCCCTATTCAGGCAGAAGGATGGGGCTCACTGGGGCTAGCTCAGAGGCTGCCTTCCACATTTGGCCACCACCTCAGTTGAGCCTCTTTTAACTTTTGCATAGAATAAAGCTATTGCCTCTGAATGATCGTCCCATCCCTATCTTATTTCTTTCCCTACTGAGCATAAATCCCATAGAAGTGCCTGATGAGTCTTGGTAAAATACAACTCTGATAATATCATCCCTCTTCAACTCCTTTGCCCTCTGTTTTTTGTTGTTGTTGTTTGTGTTTTTTTAAATTTAATTTAATTTATTTTTTATACCGCAGATTCTTATTAGTTATCTATTTTATACATACTAGTGTATATATGTCAATCCCAATCTCCCAATTCATCCCACCACCACCACGCCCCCCCGCCATTTCCCCCCTTGGTGTCCATATGTTTCTTTCCTACATCTGTGTCTCTATTTCTGCCCTACAGACTGGTTCATCTGTACCATTTTTCCAGGTTCCACATATATGCGTTAATATACGATATTTGTTTTTCTCTTTCTGACTTACTTCACTCTGTATGACAGTCTCTAGATCCATCCACGTTTCTACAAATTACCCAATTTCGTTCCTTTTTATGGCTGAGTAATATTCCATTGTATATATGTACCGCATCTTCTTTATCTATTTGTCTGTTGATGGGCATTTAGGTTGCTTCCACAACCTGGCTATTGTAAATAGTGCTGCAATGAACATTGGGATGCATGTGTCTTTTTGAATTATGGTTTTCTCTGTGTATATGCCCAGTAGTGAGTGGGATTGCTGGGTCATATGGTAATTCTATTTTTAGTTTTTTAAGGACCCTCCGTACTGTTCTCCATAGTGGCTCAATCAATTTACATTCCCACCAACGTGCAAGAGGGTTCCCTTTTCTCCACACCCTCTCCAGCATTTGTTGTTTGTAGATTTTCTGATGATGCCCATTCTAACTGGTGTGAGGTGATACCTCATTGTAGTTTTGATTTGCATTTCTCTAATAATTAGTGATGTTGAGCAGCTTTACATGTGCTTCTTGGCCATCTGTATGTCTTCTTCGGAGAAATGTCTGTTTAGGTCTTCTCCTCATTTTTGGATTGGGATGTTTTTTTTTTTAATATTGAGCTGCACGAGCTGTTTATATATTTTGGAGATTAATTCTTTGCCTGTTGATTCGTTTGCTAATATTTTCTCCCATTCTAAGGGCTATCTTTTCGTCTTGTTCGTAGTTTCCTTTGCTTTGCAAAAGCTTTTAAGTTTCACTAGGTCCCATTTGTTTATTTTTGTTTTTATTTCCATTACTCTAGGAGGTGGATCAAAAAAGATCTTGCTGTGATTTATGTCATAGAGTGTTCTTCCTATGTTTTCCTCTGAGTTTTATAGTGTCCAGTCTTATATTTAGGTCTCTAATCCATTTTGAGTTTATTTTTGTGTATGGTGTTAGGGAGTGTTCTAATTTCATTCTTTTACATGTAGCTGTCCAGTTTTCCCAGCACCACTTATTGAAGAGACTGTCTTTTCTCCATTGTATATCCTTGCCTCCTTTGTCATAGATTAGTTGATCACAGGTGCGTGGGTTTATTTCTGGGCTTTCTATCCTGTTCCATTGATCTATATTTCTGTTTTTGTGCCAGTACCATACTGTCTTGATTACTGTAGCTTTGTAGTATAGTCTGAAGCCAGGGAATCTGATTCCTCCAGCTCCATTTTTTCCCTCAAGACTGCTTTGGCTATTCAGGGTCTTTTGTGTCTCCATACACATTTTAAGATTTTTTTGTTCTAGTTCTGTAAAAATTGCCACTGGTAATTTGATAGGGATTGCACTGAATCTGTAGATTGCTTGGGGTAGTATAGTCATCTTCACAATATTGATTCTTCCAATCCAAGAACATGGTATATCTCTCCATCTGTTTGTGTCATCTTTGATTTCTTTCATCAGTTCTTATAGTTTTCTGAATACAGGTCTTTTACCTCCTTAGGTAGGTTTATTCCTAGGTGTTTTATTCTTTTTCTTGCATTGGTGAATGGGATTGTTTCCTTAATTTCTCTTTCTGATCTTTCGTTGTTAGTGTATAGGAGTGCAGGAGATTTCTGCGCATTAATTTTGTATCCTGCAACTTTACCAAATTCATTGATTAGCTCAGGTAGTTTTCTGGTGGCATCTTTAGGATTCTCTATGTATAGTATCATGTCATCTGCAAACAGTAACTGTTTTACTTCTTCTTTTCCAATTTGTATTCCTTTCATTTCTTTTTCTTCTCTGATTGCTGTGGCCAGGACTTCCAAAACTGTGTTGAATAATAGTGGTGAGAGCAGACATCCTTGTCTTGTTCCTGATCTTAGAGGAAATGTTTTCAGTTTTTCACCATTGAGAATGATATATGCTGTGGGTTTGTTGTATATGGTCTTAATTATGTTGAGTTAGGTTCCCTCTATGCCCACCTTTTCTTCTAGAGAAAGAAGAGCTGGGTGTTGCTCTGGCGGGCAGAGCTCAGTAAAACTTTAATCTGCATGTGTGCTGATAGGTGGGGCTGGGTTCCGTCTCTGTTGGTTGTTTGGCCTGAGGCAACCCAGCACTGGAGCCTACCCGGCTCTTTGGTGGGGCTAATGGTGGACTCTGGGTGGGCTCCCGCCTAGGAGTACTTCCCAGAACCTCTGCTGCCAGTGTCCCTGTCCCCACGGTGAGCCACAGCCACCCCTGCCTCTGCAGGAGACCCTCCAACACCAGCGGGCAGGTCTGGCTCAGTCTCCCCTGGGGTCACTGCTCCTTCCCTTGGGTCCCAATGCTCACACTACCCTGTGTGTGCCCTCCAAGAGTGGAGTCTCTGCCTCCCGCAGTCCTGTCGAAGTCCTGCAATCAAATCCCACCAGCCCCCAAGTCTGGCTCTCTAGGAACTCCTCCTGTCGCCAGACCCCCAGGTTGGGCAGCCCGACGTGGAGCTCAGAACCTTCACTCCAGTGGGTGGACTTCTGTGGTATGTGTTCTCCAGTTTGTGAGCCACCCACCCAGCAGTCGTGGGACTCGATTTTATTGTGATTGCGCCCCTCCTACCATCCCACCGTGGCCTCTCCTTTGTACCTGGATGCGGGGTATCCTCTCCTGTGAGTTCCAGTGTCTTCCCATCAATGACTGTCCAGCAGTCAGTTGCGATTCCGGCGCTCTCGCAAGAGGGAGCAAGTACACGCCCCTCCACTCTGCCATCTTGAACCAATCTCTCTGCCCTCTGTTTTTTAAAGGAGCTTAAAGGTTTCTTGTTGCTAAGATGATCATATAATTTATTATCCAAACCATAGCACTTTTGAGAGTGAAGCAGGGTGTTCTTAGTAATTATGCATGAACCAGAGATGTAAATGAATACTGTCTTGAGAAAACCAGGACTTGCTGTCATCCTGTTGCCCCCCAGTTAGGAATAAGAACCTTATTCTGTCCATTGCTTTCATACTGGCAACAGCTTTCTCTTTCACCACTTTCTCTCTTACTCTCAGTGTTGATATTCCTTCTGCTCTCTCCAGTCATACCATTTTGTGTTTCCCAAACATAGTCATGCCTTCCTTCCCTGGTGGTCCAGTGGTTAATGTTCCACGCTCCCAATGCAGGGGGCCTGGGTTCGATCACTGGTCAGGGAACTGGATCCCGTGTGCTGCAACTAAGACCCAGCACAGCCAAATAAATAAATAAATAAATATTTTAAAAAACCAAAAACAAAAACACAGTGCCTCTGCACATTCCTGTTTTTGTGTGTACTGTTCCCTCCAAATGGAATTGCCTCTCCACTTCCAAACCTCGTGACTCCAACCTCTTCTCAAAGCTGCCATTGCAACCCCCTCCCAACACATTATGGGCTTTCATCTCAAAAAATCCATAGTAAATTTTTACTTCTCCCATCCTTCCAGTCCTTCTTCCCACCTCTCTTCTTTTCTCCTTGTCTTTTTTTTTAAATTAATTTTTATTGGTGTATAGTTGCTTTTCAATGTTGTGTTAGTTTCTACTGTACTGCAAAGTGAATCAGCTATACGTATATATGTATCCCCTCTTTTTTGGATCTCCTTCCCATTTAGGTCACCATGAAGCACTGAGCAGAGTTCCCTGTGCTGTACAGTAGGTTCTCATCAGTTGTCTATTTTATACATAGTATCAATAGTGTATATATGTGAATCCCAATCTCCCAATTCCTCCCACCACCCCTCCTGTTCTTCTTTTCCCATATAAAGACTGAGCACCTTATGTGTGATAAGCACTGTCCTAATTACTTCCATGCACTTGGCATAACTTTCTGCTGGTAGTTACCTGTGTACCTTTCCTGTCCTCCCTACAAGTTTATAATCCCTTGAGTGTAGAACTATGTCACACTCATTTAGCAAAATCTCAATAAATGTCGCATGAGCCATTGAACATTGTAGATCCTTAATAAATTTTAGTTTATTGAAATCAAACAAGTTCTGGAAAAGAAAGTTTGTGGAAAGATAATCTTGATTTTCATACTAAGGAAGGGCTATTCTATTAAAAGTGGTTTTCTTTTTCAGCTGAAACACAAATGAAATTAAGTAGTAAAATTTTGGAAATGTATAGAGGGAAACAGTGGACCCTTCCCTCCTTTGAAGTTTTCAGATACACCACCCCTCTTGGTAGATAACCAAAAGATGCCTGGATTCATTTTTCAAGGAAGGAATTAATTTTTACACTGTTTCTTTTCCCTATCTGCCTGCCTTACCCAAAAGGACAAAGGAGATATCAGAGCTGCCCTGGGTGAAGTGTGGATTTAACTTATTATCCACGAAATCAAATATGTTCAAGTAGTAATTTTCATCCTTGGCTGTGCATTAGAACTGAATGAGGAGTGTCTAGAAATCCCAATGTCCAGACCAAATACATCAAACCAAATTCATCAGAATCTCCGTCAGGGAGACCCGGGCGCCAGTACTTTTCAGAGCTTCTCAGGTGGTTCCAACAAGTAGCCCAGGGTGAGAGCGCCTGTGCTCAGCCAGAGAGCGCTGGGTAACGGGCGAAGAGACCCAAGTTGTTCCTGACCTTGGATAAGTTTTTCTCTCTTTTGTCTGCAGTCCATCTGTGAAATAGGGTTTCCCCTTCACATTTTTTTCTGTCCTGCTGAACTGTTGAGAGAATCAAATGAAGTATCAGAACGAAAAGGCAACTAGAGATCAAGACTCTGAGAATCCTGTTACCCCAGTAGGCTCTAGCTGCTGTTTCTCAGTAATAATGGTTTGGTCGTTCTTTGGAACAATGAGGCTGGGTTGATGAATGCACCTCATATGGTAGAAAGGAAGCCTCTCTCCTCTTTGCCACGCCTTCCTCCTCCCTTTACTCACCATCCTTCCATGGAAAAATCTGCTTGCTGGTTCCCCTTTATCCATCCCCTTTTCCTGTGGCTTAGAGGTGCCACACCATGTGTCTCACTGCTCTACTGTCCCCTGAGATGTGATGGATCCTGAGAGACCTGCCTATCCTTGATCCCAGCGGTGCCATTTCGTGGTGTGCGAGAATATCTCAGTGCCTGGAGATGAGGACTTTGCTTTGGACGATCTCTACCCAGTATCTTGTTGGAGTATTTTGTGCATTTTGCTCTCTTTGGATAGCGAGGAAAAAACAAAACTTTGCTTATTATCTGGTATTATAGGGATAATAATATCTAATGTTTATTAAATATTTTGTGTAAGCCAGGATCTTTTTTGCATTATCTATTTCATATTCACGCCAATCCAGCAAGCATGGCACTATTATTATCCCCATTTGATAGATGAACAAGCAGAGACATGGAGAAGCGAGGCAACTTCTCGAGTGTCATTGAACTAATAAGGGAAAGAGCTAGTACTTGAATCCAGAAAACTGTGAAACGGAGCCTTTTTTTTAACAGACCACGTGCCAGGCATCGTTTAAAGCAATTTGTCTTTTTTAATTCAGTTACTCTCCATGACAACCATATGAAGCAGATTCTCTTATGTAGATTTTATAGATGAAGAAATGGGAGCACAGTGAGGTTAAATAACTTGCCCGTGGTCTCACAGGTAAGAGGAACTTGTCTGAATAATAACGTGAAGGAAGACTGACTACGCTTAGCCCCAAATGGCACGGGAGTCTATTACTTTCCCTGCCCAGGAAGTTAAAGTAAGGAGAGCAGGAGACATCTGGCCATTCTGATGCCAGAGGCATCACAGCAATTCCTGACAAGGCTCTGGTGCTCCCTAGATTCCAAAGGCTGTGTGTGTCCACTCAGAACTTCATCCTTAAGGTAACCCGGGGGCGGGTGTGGGTCATCAGCCCTGTGCAGAGCTCATGCCCGTAGCCACCAGGCTCTCCTGCCTCTCACGGTGTTTGCTTGTCCCTGAGGCTTCCTCACACAAAGTGGCTCCAGTGACTAATGGACGCGGTGAGTGGTGCCCTGGGGTTTCCGCACCCCCCGGAGAGCAGCAAGAACAGGAAGCCATCAGACTGATGAGAGTGGCTTCGAGTGGAAGCCTGGTTGAATGTTTAATGGGGAAGAGGATGAGTGGATCAAGTAGGGAGCATGTCCACTGGGGAGACGTCACACTGGGGAGAGCCAGCAGAAGGCTTGCGAAGCTGCACCTTCTACAACCGCCCCGGTCACTAGTGTCCCAAAGGGGCCATGTTCTCGTCTTCCCTTTTTGAAGGAGAAATCCACCTTCTGGTTTACTTCTGTCCACATTAGGGGCATCCTAATAATCAGATAGATAATAACAATAGTAGTAGTACTAGTAATAATAATAATAATAGGATGACCGTATTGAGTACTTCCTGTGCGCCAGATTCTGCACTATGAGCTCTGATGAGTTATCTTATTTGATTGTCATAATGACAAGGCAAGAACTATTATCTCTACTTAGTAGATGAGGAAAATGAGATGAGGGAGGTTAGCTGAGTTTCCTGGTGTCCCAGCCAGGAAGTGGCAGTCAGGAGTCAAGGCCAAGTCTCCGCAGCTCTGCAGCCAGGACATCCTTGGCCTTCCTGCCCCCGCCCCCCCTGCCTCCTGCCGCTTAGCAGTCCCACAACCAACCTCGTCATCACGACACCTGTCACTTTCCAGATTTAGAATTCCAGAACCCAGCCATCTAGCTCTGTCAGGAAGTAAAGGTGATTTTTCTACTCTCTCATTTAAAAAAATCACCTTATTATGAATTAAAATACAAACGCAGGGGCGGACAGCCAAGCAATAGAACTCCATCAGCCCCCTCAGTGCTGTCTCCTGATCCAACCATAGACTCTCCCCGCCCTGAAAGTAATCGCCCTGCTGACTCCTGTTGTCATAATTTTCTGGTGTTTCCTTTCAGTTTTATCGTTTGACCACAACTCTCTCGACATGCTAGTGTAGTCTTTTCCATTTTAAAAAGTCGACATGTCTTCTGAGTCCCTGTTCCTCTCCAGGTTCACTTTTCATCAGTTTCTTTTCCTTACACTTTATTTTGAGAGGAACTCGGGGCACATGGCCTGTGGAGTTCCTCGCAGTCTGGAATGTGCTGCCTGCACACTCGCAATGCAGTTCAACGGTTCTCTGTCCACTTTTTTGCCTGCAAATTTCTTGCTGGACCCAGAAGTTTGACCTGATTAGGTTTGATCTGAGTAGATCTTTTCGGCAAGTTCGTGGGTGGGAAGCACATAACATCTGTCTCTCTTTTATTGACCTTAGTAATCATTGATGCTCGTTGTCTAGATTCATCAATTCATCAGATGTTGCAAAATGGTGATTTCCCATCATTTATTTTTTATGTATTTGTTGGAATACTTTAAAAAGGAGGTGCTTCCCCTTGGCAACGATTTGGTTATCTAGTGTTGTAGTTGATATAGGGGGAAAAAAACCCAACAAATGTTGACTTGTTTCATTTAGTTGCTAGTTTTCAAGATAATGAATTAATTCCCTGAACTACTGAAGGGACCATTGAAAGTGACCAATTAATTTTTGTTGTTTTAAAAATTGAATCTCTCTAAAAACAGATACTGTATATTAACGCATGTATGTGGAATCTAGAAAAATGGTACAGATGAACCGGTTTGCAGGGCAGAAATAGAGACACAGACGTGGAGAACAAATGTATGGACACTAAGGGGGGAAAGCGGCAGGGGGGTGGTGGTGGTGGGATGCATTGGGAGATTGGGATTGACATATATACACTAATATGTATAAAATAGATAACTAATAAGAACCTGCTGTATAAAAAATATATGAAATAAAATTCAAAAAAAAATTGAATCTCTCCAAATTAGGAGTTTGGGATTAACATATACACGCTCTTATATATAAAATAGATAAACAGCAAGGACCTACTGTATAGCACAGGGAACTATACTCAATATGTTGTAACAACCTATAATGGAAAAAAATCTGAAAAAGAATATACGTATAGGAGTCCGGAGACCCCGGCCTTGGGCGCCTTCACGCTGTCTCGAAGCGCGTAATGCTGTGAGCAGGCAGGCGCCGCGCCGGCTGACCCGGCTGGATCTGCGCGTGGCAGGCAGGGACTGCGTGCGCCTTCGGGGACTGTCGGTGCCGGGCGCCCGGCCCCGGGGTCAGCGGCTGGGATCCTTGGCGCCGCTGGTTTCTCCATGCTGTGGAAGGGACTGGCGGATGTAACCGGCTCTCCAGAAACCCCTGCTTGGCTGTAAGTCCAGGAAGGCCTCTTAGACATCCATCTCGTTTCAGAGCCACTTCAGAAGCTACTTGAGAAAAATGATGTGACCGCTCCTATCAAAAAGGATATTGGGAAACCTGTAACATCTGTGAAGAAAGTGGCCCTTTTTCCCTTTTGCAAAATCGACATCTTCAAACTCCAAAATGTCAGCCAAGACCCCAATTTACCTGAAAGCTGCCAATAACAAGAAAGGAAAGAAATTTAAACTGAGGGACATCTTGTCTCCGGATATGATCAGCCCTTCCCTTGGAGACCTCTGCCACACCATTCACATCGGCAAAGAGGGCCAGCACGACATCTTTGGAGACATTTCCTTTCTTCAAGGAAATGAGCTTCTACTGTCTTTGGAGACATTTCCTTTCTTCGAGGAAATGAGCTTCTACCTGGAAACCAGGAGAAAGCATGCATGGGCCAGTTCCCTGGGCATAACGAGTTCTTCCGGGCCAACAGTACCTCCGACTCCATGTTCACAGAAATGCCCTCCCCGGTGCTCAAAAACGCCATCTCCCTCCCAACCATCCGAGGGCCCCAAGCACTCATGTTGCCCTTGTTGTCACCGGTGACATTCAGTTCCGAACAGGAGTCCTTAGGGCCGGGAAGGCTGCCCCGGCTTAGCTGTGAGCAGGTCATGGAGGAGAAGGCTCCGGAGAAAAGCAATCTGTTGGAGAACGGGACAGTCCACCAGGGGGACATCTCGTGGGGGTCCAGCGGGTCCGCATCGCAGTCCAGCCAGGGCAGGGGCAGCCTCTCCGAACAGTACCCGACTGGGCGGCGGAGGACATGTTTGACCATTCCTCCCCGTGCGAGCTCGTCAAGGAAAAGACTAAATCAGAGGAGTCCCTCTCTGATCTCACGGGTTCCCTCCTCTCCTTGCAGCTCGATCTTGGGCCCTCATTTCTGGATGAGGTGCTGAATGTCATGGATAAAAGTAAGTAACAGGACACCACTGGCTCTTTTCCTTTGGGATAAAAGGTATCAAAAACCAGAACAAAACAAAACTAACCACAGTCAAAGAGAAGAGCTTCGCTGGCTATACTTGCTGTCACGTGATGGGTTTTCTAAAATGACGTTCCTACAGAATATGTTTTTACCTGATATATGCCCTGTTTGCAAAAACAGTGAAAGAAACAAAAAAACCTATCCTGGCAAAGAGAGGAAGTGAGTCAGAACCCATTTTCGGCGGGCATTGCTGACGTACAGCTCACATTTTTTGTTTTCAGACCTTCAGACATGTAAGAAATCTGGCTTGGCCAGGACTGGCACTACTTATGAAGGGCTGTGCCAGTCACATTAGGGACCTTTACAGTACTCTGGCATTTTCTGAGCACGAGGAAGTCAAAATTTATTTAACACCCACGCCTTTTTTCTAGACTGTTTTCTATATTGTTTGGGCTCACCGTAGCAAATTCTTCCGTGTTAGAACTTTTCTCTGTTTTCACATTTGAACAACTTTATGGGTTTCGGGGATTTGCTTGTAGCTCTTAGATATCCCTATATATTATATCTATATTGCAAAATTTTGACTGTCAGCTACATGTTGGTAAGACACAAGCAAAGTATTACTGTAACTAAGTTATTTTTAAAGTTAAAATATATTTTTATGTGCCTTTGGCTTTTTATTGCAGAGTCTGCGTTTTATAGGTACTACATCAAATATGGTCATTTGACTTTCCATTGGGGTTCCATTGTAAGCTGTGTATGTTTGGAAAAATTATTCATACTTAGCTTTATTTTTTTTCCTTCATCTGTTGTCATACTTTACTCACAATGCTTCTGCAGAGACTGTGGGCCACACCACATAATGTTATTTGGAAATATGGGTGTTTTAGTACAGTACCTACTTGCATCACGTGGTACTCATACAACACAATAAAGAGTAAATGTTAAAATAAAAAAAGAATATACGTATATATATGTGTGTGTATGTGTGTGTTTATATAAATATATATAATTGAATCACTTTTCTGTAACCTGAAACTAAACAACATTGTAAATGAACTAGACTTCAATTTTTTTTAAGTGGTTAAATTTTAAAAATCTCATTATGGGGGAAAATGCCCAATTCCAGAAACAGACTTTTACTTATGTTGTACTTATTTTGGTAAAGATGCATGTCTTCATTGTGAATCTGGGATTTGTATACTATGAGAGTGATGATACAATTTTATTTAAGCATAGCAATATAATAAAGAAATGTTGAGAAGTCGTTTTTTAGAAAACTGAATCTCTCGTGTTAAAAATGAGGTAACTGAGAGCCAGAGAGGTTAAGTAATTGACTTAACATCACACAGCACATTGATGGCAGAGCTGGGTAGTGCTCTGCTGCCTCCCAGTTCATTCTAGTCTTCCCCTTTCACGAGCAGAACTCAAGACCTGGAGCCGTAGACTCCAAAGCTGTCTGAGGATATCTGAAAGGGCCAATAAATATTCGAAGTATTGTCCAGCACCCTTCCTGGCTCATTGCCTTCACTACTGGGCAGCCCGAAGCCAGGCTGAGACTCACTGGGAAGGGAGGGGGGTAGCCTGCAGCTTGTGTGCTGCTTCTGAGAGGGGGTGAGTTGCCAGCCCTGGAAATTCCACCTGTGTCAGGGAGTCGTGGGAATGTGCCCAGGTTGCTATGGGGAGGCTTTCTGCCACGGCTGCCGTAAAGCAGCCCCCTGCCAAATCCCGTCTTGCTGTCTCTCAGCGGGAAAGTGGGAAGTCAGAGGAGAAAGTTCCAACCTGTCAGTTAGAAGGGAAATAGCTGAGAAGCCATCTCCCACCATGTGAACGATCTTAGCATCTAAGTGTGTGTGTGTGTGAGAGAGAGAGAGGGAGAATATTTGGTAGAGGACGTCAGGGGAAGAGATGGGGGGAAACGATCAAATGGGCTTAGGAGAAGGAGGCTCTGTGTAACCCTGTGCGCGGGTGGGGGGAGGCTGCCTGGCTCCTGGAGATTGTTTAGCACTCCGTCTGTTCACATCTATTTACGTAGCTGATGACCTCAGACCCACCTACTTGTCCTGCGCTTCCCCTTCCGGGCTCCTCTTATTCCTGCTCCCCTCTCCGCCCCCTCCCCCCAGGCTCCTAGGCTAGGGGAGAGTGACGGCAGCAGAGATAAGGACATGCTCTTTTATGTAAGGACGCAAATCCCTGCTAACTTGTGGGTTAGAGAGCTAGTCAAGGACAAGGACAAAGCTGCTACCAGTGGCCCTGGTCTGTGTCCTGAAACACCGTAGTGTGGTTACTCACCCTGGCTGGAGAGCAGGGTTGCTTGGACTGCATTCTTGGAAGTGAAATGAAACTTGACGGTGGGAGATACTACTGCCTCTACTGAGTCATAAAACTGGGATCTTTGGGCCAAGGAGTCCCAAGAAGCTGATCACTCTAGTTCTTTTCTCCTTGGAAGAAGATTCTGGAGGACTTCAGCCTGAGAGGTTATAATGTTTTAAAATTTTAAGTTGTGAAATTAATTTAGTGAGTTGTGATCAGAATATTATTAAAAAAATGAAATAGAGTAGAAGTAGACCAGGGTACGTTATTGCATGGAGAAGGTGAGTATTGTTTCAGGAAACTCTTTTTAGTGTTGTGTGTGTGTAATTGTGTGGGTGTGTACTGGGTCACAATGTATTTCTTACTGTAAGTCACAGCCAAAAACTTTGAACATCATTGCTCTTTTAGAAAGTGTCAGGAATGAAGACTTGGAGTCACTGTAGGGTCTGCCATGTAATTGCTGTGTGACCTATGGTGAGTTGTTTAACCTCTCTGACCTTCATGTTCCTCATCTGTGAAGTGAATGAATGAAACCAAATGAAGAAATTAAAATGATGATTTCTAAGGTTCCTTCCAGCGTCAGATTCTATAATTTTTAAGGTAAATGAGAATTCAACCTGTTTTTAAAGATTCTCAAGGAAGGAGATGACATCCTCTCCAACAAGCAATAATTTCCATTAAAAAACAGCTCTTTCTCTTTAGGCTTCATTCATTCATTCATTCACCAAATATGTATTGATGAGTCAGACACTGCTCTAGGTCCTGGCGAGGCAACAAGTGGAATAAAACACAAAAATCCCTGCACATGTGATGCTGCCTTAGAAACCTCTGTAGCAGTTTATGGTTTTTTGTTTTTGTTTTTTCACTTACCATGCATTTAAAATAAAACAAAATAAAACTGAAAACCTTCTGTAGACTTGAGAGGATAGTTATCATTTTTCCAAAAGTTGGTTTGGACCCTCAGTTTCTCCTTCGATGAAGTGGGAATGCAATCATGGAATGCTAACAGTTCAAAGTCTGAAAGGGTTCCAGAATGTCTTTTTTGCTCAGAAGGGTGACCTGACCTGATAATCTTAAATAGATAGACATCTGAATGTTCCAGACAGGAAATTATTATTTTCCTTGAATATTTTCCTTTTTTTCTAGGAGCTCTTGAAACCACAGACCATTCACTGAAAGGCAGTTCACTTTAAAATGTTCAATTTCAGCTCCTTGACATATTCATCTTCTCTCAGTATAGAGATGAAAAGCCTCCTTCGAGGACTTTGGGATTGGGGTGGCATCTTTCTGGCCTTTAAGCCGAGAACTCTGCTGTTTGGAGAAGGGGTTGGGTAAATGAAACCTGCAGACTCCTGGCTACCAGGATGCTTAAATTCAGTGCTGGGAGTGCAGGACTTTGGAATCTGAAATCATCCTGACCACCAGGGGGCAGTAAGAACTTGTTTTTCCACACCACCAATGATCGCCATTCCCGTCTACTTTAGCCTGCAGTTATAGGCTGGTAAAATGACCTTTTCAAAATATGCCCGGCCACTTCAGAGCCCCTGAACGCCAGGGCTATAAGCAGTCAGTTGGCTGATTCTCCTCTCTCTCATCTCCCAAAATTAAACGTGCAGGTCCATTCACTGATTCAAAAGGTATCTACTGAATCCTTTTATGTATCAAGTACTGAGCTAGACTGTGTGAATCCAACCTTCATCAAGGCAAAGCCTCTGCTCTCCAGGACCTCACAGGCTAGGTTTTTCCATAAATGACAGACAAAGGGCTTGTTGCCCCCAAGGTGGTTTCACATGGTCCTGAATCCAAGGTTATAAGGCTGTTTTCTTATAGTGAGGTGAAGTTTCTAGGCGTGCGGATCATAATCTTGACATTTTCAAATGAGAGAATATAGATCTCTGTCAGTGAGATTTAGGAAATGCCTTTGGTATTATAGCTAAATTTTCAAACACCAGTTGGAGCAGACTGTATAGGCTCATCGTGAATCCTAAGTCAGGAATCACTGTTTTGCTGTTGTAAACTTGCAGGACTGATCAATCTTTCTGGACCCAAGTTTTCCCAGCTGCTCTCAGAAAAGGCCAGGACACTAATAGAAAACTAAGTGAGATGGAAGAGAATGATATTGTGAGGCATTACACTGGTCTAGAATCCCCACGGGGATTTTGCTAGCCCCTTTGCTATGTGTTAACAGCTGGTTGTTCGCGTGGTTCGTAGCTTCCCTGCCACCTCTCTTATTTGGTGTAGACACAGGGTCTAGGTTATGTTAAAACTATAGTATTGGAACCCAGAAGTCAATAATTATCCAACCAAGGGATCAGATTTTATTTTATTTTTCACAATAACTTGGATGAGTTGAGTGTGTAAATGGATGACATGTTATAGCTCACTACTTTCTTAAAAATAGAATGGAACAAGGGAAGAATTCTGGGATGCACTTGTCCCAGACTTTTTTTGGGGGTGGGTATTGCCCATAGGTCACGTTAAAAAAGTTTGGCAGGATTACCAATGCATGAAGGCATTGATGGGTAATGAGCATTTATAATTAAGTGCAATCACTGGGATGTACAGGGAATCTGCTAGGTTGATTTGGACTGTCTCTAAATGGCTGAGCATGAATTCATGCAGGGATAACCCTGCCTCCTAATAATAACACTGATCCAGCGGGTCAAGTTTAGGTTCTTGGGCTTCTTCTAGGCCACACCTCTGAAGACTAGAGGTCCTCTTTAGTTGAAAGCCCACTGCAGGCGAAAGTAGAACGCTGCTTCTATAACCTCCAGATAAAGTGCGATAGTCACTGTTTCAGAAGACTGGAAGTAATAGCGTAAGGATTGAACTGGTCTATAGTCTTTGTCTTCTTTTTAATTTTATCTGTTATTTGCCTGGAGGCAGCACTGCTTAGAATAATTTTTACCAAAAGCCAGAGAAAAAGAAATTTGATTACATAATTTGATGATGTAGGCATTTTTAGGTAGTGAAAAGACCTTCGAAGGGGAATTAAGAATCCCCAACCTGTCATTGTCTTACCACCTAAGTACCAGGTAAGCACTTTCCATAATTATGGTTATTTGGAAAGGGCGCACCTGGCTGGAAATCCCGCCTTTGCCTCTTACCATGGGACTCATGCAAGTCCTATAATTTCTCTGATCCTGCCCTCTTGTCTGTAAAGTAACATTATACCTATTCTACTTCCTTTATTGGGGTGTTGTAAAAATCATATTGCTCATTTGTGTGGAAGTGTTTCAATTACAAAGGGCTATACAGATGTGGGTTTTTATTTTGTTACCTGGCCCTCAGGGTCTTGTCTGGTCTTATCTGTTTTGCCTGCCCTTTCTTGCCCTGACACCCAGACCCAGAGTTTCTGAGAAGGAGACTTGATTGTCAATTGTTTATTTGTCTTTGGTTTTTAGAATATGCCCTTTGTCCAGGCTGTCGGTCTGAGTTACCATAACAGCCTAATGACCTGCTGGCTCCAAACTCAAGGACCTTTGCCTGCAGCTAGTATGGCTTCCTGTTAACATCTACTTGTGAGAGACGGGCCTTATTTCCACCTTCAAAGTTGGTGACTTAGGTGCCTGAAAATAGAGTTCACAAGGAACAAATTAACAACAACAACAAAACTCACGACAAACATTTAGAGCATGTACAGTCTTTTTTTCTCCATAGGTAGTTAGCCTTCTTCCCTGTCTTTCGAGGTCAATAACAGGTGCGTGACTTACCCTCACTGAGTTTCAATTAGTTTCGAACTGTGGTGGAGTTAGCATTATTGAGCCTCAAGATGAGATTTTTCAAGTGGGTTCTCCATGTCCACCGCCCACGGGACATCTCTGATTCTAATATGCTCAGGGAGGCCGAGGTGGGAGAGCTGTGATTATGAAGACAGGGACCAGACCCTTCGGAAGCTTCGAGGACAAGGAAAAAAGGAGCTTATAGAAGCAGAAGAAGAAATGGGCGAAAAGAGAGGGGAAGAAATCTTCCCGAGAAAGGGAGAAATGAAAGAAATGGAGGAGGAAGAGGGGAGTGAGGGAATCAGGATGGGGTAAAAGGAGGAAGATGAGGGTCTAGGAGACTTCTTTGCTCCAACCTCCTACTGAGACAGAGCAGAAACAAATACTTTAGAGCTAAATCAGCTGTGCCCAGATGCCCCTGAGATGCCCCATCTGCGCTTTTAAGACCGTCAGGGATTCAAGCCTCTTGAGCGCCCGGGTCTCCACCGACCCAGGAACACCCTGCTGCTCGTCCTTGATCTAACAGGCAGTGGCAGCTGCATCCCACATCCCTAAAAGGCAGCATAGCCATCGCCTCTTCTTGAGAGCTGGAACATCACATGCTTTCTCAGGGTTTGAGGAAGACAAGGAAGACCTAGAGAGAAGATGCTGGCAAAGAGAACTCCCAGATCACTGTCTGTAGGGAGAGGCTGTGAGAAGTGATGAGAGCAGGGTGTGTCGTCGGAAGACGAGTTCAAGTTCCCCTGCTCTGCCCCTTAGTTGCTAAATGGCTTCCAGGCAAGGTTTAATTTTTTTTTTTTTTTTTTTTTAACCTGTGAAACACATCTCCACCTTCATGCCTACCTGCGGTTTATTAAGACAATGGATGCTATCCCTAAAGTGCCTTGCCTACCTCTAAGGGCACTTTCCCAGGGCCTTCTGTTTAAATATTTTGATAGTTTACCTTCTTTAGTAGGTTATATGCTCCTCAAGGGCAGGATACTTACAGATTTATCTCCTAGCATGGTACCTAGAGTACAGCAGGCATAACAGATATCTGCAACAGGCATCAAATAATCAAATAAACAAGGCAGATGGTGGTTTCCTTTTAGGAATCCAGCAGGTAGATCTCTAGAAATCATGTCAGCTCTGGAACCGATCTGCTATTATTTAGTCTTGATGTGGCAGGTGTGGGCTTGGCGTTACTGGCTTGAGTTATATTTCGCCAGAGATTGAGAACTACCTAGGGACCATCTGCACATCCCTAATTTTCTTCTTTTTAAATTAAGGAATGAATTTAATTTTGACATTTTTTAGATTAAAAATATTTTATTACCTTAAAAACAATTATTATGAGCAAGTGAAATGTATAATAACACCACTTAGTACAATACAGAAAATCACACACACAAACACGATGTTATAATTTTAGTGTATGTGCAATATATTTCCACTTCCGGAAAATATATACAAATCTATGCAAATAACCATAAGTGATTAAATATATAGTAGATGTATGTTTATATTTTTAAATAGTTGCATTTCTCCTTAGAGTGAAAATACCATGATTTCCTTAGTCATTCTGCTTTTAATATTTTGGTTATTGGCAACTTTTCACTGTTAAATAAACATTCTCTCTTACATAAGAAATAATTCTTATTACTGTTGAAAAAAGAGAAACAAAACCTAAAGCAATTTGTTGAGTGCCTATTATGTGCCAGGCACTTTACTTGTAGTGTATCATTTAATTTCACAACCCGGGAAGTGTGTATTATTTTTCTCCTTTTGCACAGAAGAGAAAATGAAACCTAGAAAAGTAAGTAGCTTGGCTAAGTCACGTAGGCAGTGAATATAGAGCTAGGATTTATATTCAGGTCTCCCTAACTCCCAAACCCTATTCCTCCAAATAACAAAGCTGGTAAGTGCAGGAATGTAAGGGCAAAGGTGTTAGGCTCTAACTAAATTTTTCCGTGTTGCTTTCCAAAACCTTGGTGCTATTATATAAAGCCCCACTCCCTAAGTATACTATTTTCCCCATAACTTTGTCTGACTTCATTTTTTAAGCTAAGAAACTCAAAGACCTGTATCTATTCTCTTCCTTACCTTATAAGTATTGTTTTTAGACAGAATCCGTCTTGAGTTTGAGTATTACCTGCCTGCAAAAGAACATCAATTATATCACAGTCTGCCCTGAGTTCACCTAAGGGTAAGGACTCTCACCCTTACTGGAAGGTGGGACACACGTGGTTTCCTGCCCTCCAAGCCAGCAGTGGAGAAAAGTTCCACTTCCTCCTTTATTCGGTATCACCCCTTATACCTTTGAGAAATGCAGCAAAGCACATATACTGTCAAAATGAGAGCTATGGGGCACTCTGCTGTGACCTTTCCTGCCTTTCCCTCGTTGCATTGGTGGCTGCGCTGGGGGAATGTGTCTGGAATAGAGAACTGATCGACCAACATGAGGAAACGTAATTATGGGACGGGGGGTGGTGGTGGTGAGGGGACATTGGAAAACTTCCACAAGAACTCAGGGACCATTTGCACATCCCGTTTTGTCTGTTGAAATTCAGGAATGAATGGAACGTTCCACGAAGCACCTGAGGAGGGATCAGAGGGAAAGCGTGGAGCTCTCCCTCTTCTGGGTCCTCTCTGAGGAGCTTAGAACTTGCACGATAAGCAAGAGTCCTTTCTTGTTAGTCACCATTTAATCGCTAACTTTTGCCATTTTGCTTTTTGTTGGTAAAACTGGACTTCGAGTTTTGTTTTAAGTGTTTCCTATTAAGAATCCCTGTTAATTGTTGACTCCGTGATGCCCATAAGCGTTCCAGATATCGTGCACACATACATGGACTTTGTGCAAAATCCACATGGCTGCCGTTGCTGTAGCCCAGCCAAGGGGTAAATTGGTATCTTATTGTTGAGGTTTGTTTGCGGTTTTTCCCTCTGGCATCAGTGTCTTGTAAGTTATAGAAATAAATAAAAATGGTTTCTCTTTGGTTCAAAGAGAATTTTCCCCTGTAGCTGATTTTACTATAATATAAAGCTTAGTATAAAGCCTCACATTCTGAATACAGCCGGCCTTCAAAGTGGATTAAGACTGTCGTGCTCGGGGTATTTCCAAGGCATTAGTTACAGTACATTGCATTAACTTGACCAGTTGCCTCTCCTGTAATGAAAGGGATAGAAGGGTCACCCACTTGAACAGAAGACCCAGATGCCATCTTTTAACTTCTGTGTGGGGTGTGATGGAGCTGATAATTGAACGGGCAAAAACCATTCCATTGTTAGGAAGCAATCGAGCATTCTCTCGTTCCCTTAGAAAAGGCAAGTACGGAAATCTGAGATGCCGGACGCTGAGAGTTCTGTTCATACTAGTGATAATGATCACGATCATGGTCATAATCGTTCCAATTGTTACCATTTTTCACCTCCCCCCTTCTCCACAGGCCTTAAAATTAAAAAACCTGTATTTTAAGCTATGAAGTTGACCTCCGTCTTTATCCATCTCTTTTTTTGTAAGTGGGGAACTACTGAAATGATACGTGGATTTCATACGTGCAGCCTGTGTAGCACTGTGCGACGTGGATATTTAGAGGGCTCCCTGGTGTATGTATGATGTGTCTGTGCAACCAGACATCCCTTGCTGCTCGATGGCCCTTATTACATTAGCGATGAGTGTGCAATGCTTATACACACGATGGCGGGTGCAAAAGTTATACCTCCATGGGCTTTTCTTAGCATTTACTATGTGCTAGGGATTGTGCCAAGAGCTTTATGTGTATGATCTTGTTTATATCTTACAACAAGCCCATAACACAGGCACTGTGGTTAACAGTCTGATTTTTCACGTGGGTTAACTGAGGCACTGAGACATTAGTTAACTTGTTAGTAAATGGTGGATCCAGGCTTTGAACCCAGCCATTCTATTTCAGAACCATGCATGTAACTGCTAGGTCATACTGTCAACCATACATGAGGAAATAGAGGAGTATTATGAGCTCAATGTAACTGGAAAGTATGCTGTAAATGTCAAGGATATGCAGATATGTCTGCCAGCTTTGGGAATTCGTATCTGCACATACCAGTACTGACATTTATCTCAAACTGGTCATGTGATGGATATTAAGAATGCATATTTTTACAAGGCACGTGCCATAACTGTGTAGGATAGGCGTATGAACGAGTTATCGAATCAGGTACCAGTTTAGGACCAAGATGCTGCCGTTGAAGACAGAGATCATTCCACGCCAGCGGAGAGACCAAGCTAACCATGGGAGGGCACAAACTCTGGCGTCAGATTGCGATGCCAAAAACCCGGCCTCTGCGCACTGGTGCCGAGTTGAATCTCGGAGACAGAGTTTTGGTTGAAGTAGAAAAGAATAGCTTTATTGCTTTGCAGGCTAAGGCGGACACGGCAGGCTCCTGCCCCTCAAAAACACTGCGTCCCAACCTGGGGGGATTTGGTGAGGAGTTTTATAGCAACGGTTCAAGGACAGAGTTGCTAATAAGAATCAGGGTGTGTGCAGGGCCTGCACTGCTTTAATCTGGCCGCAGGTAGTCTCCTCCTTTGTCTCTGCATCCCCTCCCTTCCCTGATTAGTAATTGCTCGCATCTGCCCTTTGACACTCAGGGAAGGTCATGGAGGCTGGAGGCTGTTCCCTACAAACAAGAAACGGGGGACACAGAAAGGCTTCGTGCCCAGGAGCCCCACAGGGTCCTGCTTGGTTTCAGTTGTGCAGTTTGAACCCCAACCCAGCTGATTAGCTGTGTGTCTTTACATGACCTTTCCAAGCCTCATTTTTTCTCATTTGAAAATGGGGGTAACAACTACCTCATTGGGGTGATTTGAGGATTAATCGAGATCATGCCTGATTCACAGTAAGTGTGCAGTAAATGTTAGCTAGTCCTACTATGATTGTGTTTGGATTGGTCTAGTTTACATAAAATTCCCTTCCCACCTTCGGCATAGAACCTGTGTACGTCAGTAGCTCTTTGTAACATTTCCCCTCAGAAAACAAGCAAATTGTTTCTGGAAGCTGGGCCAAACTCTTACCCGTATAAGGCACTTAGTGCCCATAAAATGGAAAACAAATTATTTTGACAGTGTGCTGTAGAGAGCACTGTTAGTAAAACAGTAACAGGAAGGATAAAGCAGTTTAACGTGTAGAAGTATGTGGTAACTTCAGTAAATCAAAAACTGTTCTTAAAGTTTATTTTTTACAGAGTATGTGCTACTGTGGTTCTGGACTCAGCTCCTCCGTAATTAATGGATTAACTTCGTCTTTGTACCGCAGCAAACAGGCTAACAAAGCCAACAGAGAGGCACTTCTTGAGCTGAATTCCTTATCTATAAAATGTGGCGGGTGGCTTCCTCTAAGGTATTTTTTCCCCTTTGAAACTCAAACGGAATGAACAGTCATTTAATTGTGGAACTAAATCGTGACTTAACATTGGCCTTATAATCAAGATTGGCAAACATCCTTGGGACAGGAAACCATGGAAGAGGGTGGTTATTTTTTGGAGTGCAGGGCAGCCGCAGAACTCAAGTGGGCCTGGGCTTCCCACAAGGGGAAGCTGGGAGCTGGGCCTATCTGGAGATCTGAGCAAGAGAGTAGGATGAAATCCTTTCTCACAGGAGTGGTTAAACTGAGGCCCTCACCAGTCCCTGAGGGAGAATTGATTTAACTCCATTTCAGGGTGTTTTCTTAAGAGTTGATAGGAAAGCAGCTGTTTCCAAATGCATTCTTGTCCCTTCCTTTAATCGCTCCCCAAAGATCCATAGTCCAAACACCCTTACCTAAGAAACCTGAGCTTTTAGTTAATCAGGAATGGATGTTCTGGGCAAGGAGCATTATAGTCCCAGGTGACTTCTCCTGAGACCTCCTATGCAATGTAGCATGAGTGTGTCGTGATGATCTGAGGGAAAGTACGACCATGGTCAGAGCTGTCCCAAGGGACACTGCAGGGCTGAGATGGACCGTGTTCTTCAGCCTTCGTCTCTCCAGAAGGGCAAGCAACCCCCAGAGAGCATGGGGCTGGGAAGCTAACTGCACTGGGTGCCTCTTCAGTCCTCCTGACTCCCCTCCACCAACACTGCCCCACCCACCATTTCTTCACTCACAGACGTTCACTGAGCAGATACACCATGTGGGGCGGTGAGCTCCGTAACAGGATGACACAGATGAATGGGACAGAAATCTTGCCTTGGTGGCATTACAGTCTGAGGGGATGTGGAAAAGGTACACGAGTAATTATGATACAGGGTGGAAAAAGATGTGTTGCAAAGCAGTGTGGGTAAAGTGCGCCAAGGTCTTTTTATACAAGTAAGGGTTGATTTAAATGAATGTGGAGGACATTCTCAAAAAAGAAAAGAAGGAGAAGTCACAAAAGGACAATTAGAAGCTATTGTGGACTTGTTCCAGCACGTTGGAACCTCTGGGATACTATCAGCCTTGGACCTGGAAGTGCCCGCCGAAATCATCTGGTCTCAACCTCAATGTGAGAATGTCCTCCACGCGTTCAGTCTCTGCTTGGACGCCTCCCCGATGGGGAACCCACCATTTATTTTTGGATGAACAGTGTCTGGTCATTGAAGGAAGGGGGGAGAATCTCTAAGAATGGGGTGTGTGTGCGAAAGAGAGAGAAAAAAAGAGACAGAGACAGAGAGAGGGAAGAAAGAGAAGAGGAGAGTGAGAAAGGCAGAGCAGTAACCTAGGTTTTCAGTATCCTGGTGGGGCCCTGCCTGAAGGACAGTGGGACCAAGGAGTACTGACTAGTCGCTCTCTGGTTAAGCTGGGAGATTTCGTTTCGGTGGGGATGGAGTCTAATGTCCTGATTCCAAGGTCCGAGGATGCAAGGGTGAGCTTGCACAGAGTGCGATCATGTGAGCCAGCCTTCAAGAACAGAGACTTTGCCCTGGCTAGCAAGATTGAAGCTACTGCCTTCCTAAGTCCTGCAAACAAGTTAGATCTACCTGTGGAAGCTAAATTAGAACCCAAAGGCCACAGAGAAGATACTTTTAAAAGTCTTTAGTGTTTACTAAGCTACTATTTCAGCAGACGGTGGCAAGCCTCGTTTTAAGCAAACCAACTGAGTGGAGCCTCAAGCTGCCCTGTTTGTGCACAGGCCCTGCTTGGAGCATTGTGTGGAAAAATCTCAGTGACAGAAGCCTCCAGGCACCAGCACCTGCAGAGCCCTGCTGACTCACCTGAGATCTACAGGTGGACTTCTTAACAGGTAAGAGGTGTGAGAGAGACACTTGGGTACAAATTAGGAATTAGGGCTTCACTGACTTCTTTAGTTGCAAATGAGAAACTGCTTACGTGACCAGAACGTGCCAATACAAAGTACTTCTTGGACTTCCCTGGCGGCGCAGTGGTTGGGAGTCCACCTGCCAATGCAGGGGACACTGTTCGAGCCCTGGTCCGGGAAGATCCCACATGCGGCGGAGCAATTAAGCCCGTGTGCCACAACTACTGAGCCTGCGCTCTAGAGCCTGCGAGCCACAACTGCTGAAACCCGCACGCCTAGAGCCCCGTGCTCCACAACGAGAGAAGCCACCGCAATGAGAAGCCCGCGCACCGCAACAAGAGTAGACCCCGCTCGCAGCAACTAGAGAAAGCCCGCGCACAGCAACGAAGACCCAACGCAGCCAAAAATAAAGTGTTTCTTGCAAGCACTTCTACCAAGTGAATTCTACTAAATGTTTGGGATAGAGTTTCTTTTCAGAGTATTTAGAATTCAATAGGAAGACCCAAGGAAATTGGTATTAACTTTGTGGTGTGTTTTAGATAGGGAACAAATAGGAACTGACCGCATTAGACAGGAAAACAGTGTCTCAGTTTGTAGAATCACAGTCGCAAGTATCAGTTTATTTACCAAATTGCAAATCAAAGTCGTCACAAAAAATGGCAGGGAGAACCAGTTGAATAGTGACTGACAATATATTTTTTACAGGAAGTTGAAATAGAGTAACATGGAGGAGTGCAGAAAACACCGGTTTGGGGTTCAGACTACTTGGGTTTGAATCGCATCTTAGCACCTAAAGCTGATCTCTCTGGGCTTGGTTTTCTTCATCTCTAAAATGGGAAAATTGGCACGACCTCAGGATTTTCGTGAGGCTTAAATGAGAAAACACAGTGCCTGGCTCGAGAAATTTTAGATGAATCTGCAAATTTTTAGGCCATTGGAACATTTCTAATCTATGCTTGGCTAAAACAGATTTTTCATTTGGTTCAAGCCATCGTTATCATATATTTGCTTTGAAATGAAAGAATATGAGCATGTAAGTTGATCATTCACAGACATACGTTCATTAAGGAGTAGTATTGTTGCAAAATTGTGTATCAATTGAGCAATATTTGAAATGCATGAGGGGAATTTCCCACATCAAGGAATTCTATTTGTTTAAAGCCCAAAGGCCTTTG
Organism: Delphinapterus leucas; assembly: GCF_059928025.1. NCBI lineage: Eukaryota > Metazoa > Chordata > Mammalia > Artiodactyla > Monodontidae > Delphinapterus > Delphinapterus leucas. The sequence continues at coordinate 99,479,353 of NC_143135.1, forward strand.
CAAAAGCAATAAACACTGTGATGTCTTTTGTGCAAATCTGAACGTTCATGTGTTGGGATCAGTTCTAGGGAGGTGTTTGTGTTTCATTAACTTCTTGCTCTCTGTGGGTTTATGAGGGAATTAGATGCACACAGAATGTGTGTGGACAAAAGCAGAATGAGTATCTGGATTCCTGAGTACCATTTTTTTTTAATTATTCTTTGAGGTCAAAATACTACCTCCAAAACAACACTGGAAGGAATTAAGGTGGAATTTGACCAAAAGATATTTGACTTAACAGAAAGCAATTTCCATTTCAGCCTTATGACCTTGGTCCAAGATTGAGCTTACCAGTGCCCCAGTTTCTTTTTGTGACCTTGGGTGGGACAGGGCAGAGGAAGAATGGACCAGATAGCTAATGAAATTGGACTAAGTATCTGATGTGTCTTCCAGGCCTATAATTCTATTGCCTAAGGAAGTTCTATTGCTCATAAAACTTTCCAACTGTCAGAGTTAATATGTCTTCCCAAAGTACTAACTTACATCAAGGGAGTGGTTGAGGGTATGGGAAACGGAGCTCTTTCTTTTCCTGGAACTATGAAGAAACAAGATCACTCAGCATTCAGTGACGTTTCAGGTTCATGTGGACATCTGGTGTTCAATGGTGGTCTCCTCGTAGAGTGTGCCGTATTCAAGTTGATTAATTGAATAAAAATGCTCCTACACCTAAAGAAACAATCTATCTTAATGAATCCTTTTTGTAAAACAAATGCTTTGTATTATAAGATGATCATTACAATGCATACATTTTTTTAAGGTATTTATTTATTTTTATTTGGCTATGCCAGGTCTTAGTTGCGGCAGGCAGCCTCCTTAGTTGTGGCATGTGAACTCTTAGTTGCAGCATGCATGTAGGATCTAGTGCCCTGACCTGGTATCGAACCCGGGCCCCCTGCATTGGGAGCATGGAGTCTTAACCACTGCACCACCAGGGAAGTCCCCCCAGTACATACCTTTTAATTGTTTTATTATTTTTTAAAAAATTAATTTATTTTATTTTATTTATTTTTGGCTGTGTTGGGTCTTCGTTGCTGCACACGGTCTTTCACTAGTTGTGGCGAGCGGGGGCTACTCTTCGTTGCGGTGCACGGGCTTCTCATTGTGGTGGCTACTCTTGTTGTGGAGCTTGGGCTCTAGGTACATGGGCTTCAGTAGTTGTGGCACTTGGGCTCAGTAGTTGTGGCTCACGGGCTCTAGAGCACAGGCTCAGTAGTTGTGGTACACGGGCTTAGTTGCTCTGCGGCATGTGGGATCTTCCTGGACCAGGGCTCGAACCCGTGTCCCCTGCATTGGCAGGGGGATTCTTAACCACTGCGCCACCAGGGAAGCCCACCCCCAGTGCATACATTTTTAAAATCTGTGTTTTCATACATCAGGATTGCTTAAAGCAAAGTAGACCTTTCCAGTTCATAGACTGTGAGAGCTACAGTCGAGACTTCAGAGATCACCCAGCATAACCAATCCCCAAATCCCAATTTCAGAGTGTTTAAAATACCAAGCAGTCACTGAATTGTGAATTTTGTGGGCAGTGGTCCAGGGTCTTAGCTTCTAGAGGAGGAGTGGGGGAATGCAAGCACCGGCGTTGCTACTAGGGGGCAGTTGCGGGCAGAGTACAGCCAGGGTAGAGGGTGGTGGACTATTTATTCCTGAAAAGTGGGAACATCTGACAGTGTGACTTTCATTTCAAGGCAAGAGCTCACACTAAATGCAGAATTTTACAGGAATGAATTATCTACACTTACTCCCTCCAGATGTGTTCCTTGCCGAAGGATAAATAACTCAGGTTGCAGTGGGAATCTTTGTCCAGATGTGGATTGCAGGGGCTAAAATGCCTCTCCTGAGCCCAACCTTCTTTAGCCCCTTCCTGTGTCACAACAAAATAACTCGAATTTTTGGTTTGAAGTGGTATGTAAAGGCTAGTGTCCCTGTCATGCTTGTCAAACATGCCATTGTATCCATCAGAACAAACTGGGCAGCTTTTATAGTTTCAGCGTCATACCCCAGGGCAAGAAGTTACCACGCTTCTGGTCAACCCTGGAAGCACTGTTCCAACATCTCTACTGCTCTGGATCCGGGTTTGCGTCTTTGTAAAAGGAGGCTACTTTTCTGATTTAAGGGAGGTGGAATAGCCCGCGTTTCTGTCAGAAATAAAAGCCTTAGGTGGTTGCTTTAGTGCTTGAAAGGAATCATTTCCTAGAGCTTTGGGGCCCTTCTCTTTGAGTGAGTTAAGCCTCCAGGTCCTGTCTTGGTCTTTGCTTGCAAAGCACTTTATCATCTGTGAATCCTTGGCTGTTTGATATGCGACTTTAGTAAATGTCTGTAACCTCCCTGTGCCTCCTTCTCTAATCTCTGAAACAGAAGGAACAGTGGAGATAAAGTGATGGTTGGGTCAGATCTTTGAAATCTCTGTTCCATCATTCTGGAATTTTATGATCACCAGGATGTAAACTCCTCCAGGGCACAGACTTGGTTATGTGCACAGACACACCCCCACCTTGTTTTCTAGCACGTAGAACATAGCGTGCTCAATCAATTTGTGTTTAAATGGGTGAATGAAGGAAGATTTATAGTAGATGTAATCTCTTGCTTTCATCCCTCACCTAATGGAACATTATGATCCAGGCTGTTCTTTTTGTGATTCCAAGAATATACCCTGCTCTCTTTTACACCTCAGTGCCTTTGCACAAGTGGTCCTTCTGCCTGGAAGCATGCCCCCCTTGGTCTAGCTGGAAAACTCCTCTGCTAACCTTCCACCTTGGGTAGGTGCTGTCTCCTCCATGAAGTTCTTTCTGGATCAAGCTCTCTCTCCTGTGGGCTCACACTGCATTTGGTACATGCTTCTATTGAAGAGGATTTTCTTACCAAACTGTAGTTCTTGGATTGGTTTTCTGTTCTCCCCCCTGCCTCAAGATTTGAAGCAATTGAGGCCAGGGTCATCTCTGATAAACATTCAAAAATTATTTTGAGGAATAAATAGTTTTGCAGAAACTTTTCAGAAACCTTTTACAGTACCCAGTGTTATGGTATGCTTAGAGTCTGGGCATATTAAATACTTTTTGATTGATTTGCTAGATTACCAGGTACACCCCCAAGCTTCAATTTTCTTAGCAGATATAGGCAGAACTCCATTTTAAATGGCATAATTGTACAGTCACATTTTGTTCCTCTGAAACATAACATCTGCCAACAATCACACACACACACACCACACACACACACACAACTTTTCCCAGTCTAACTCCAGATCCTCGAAGAGTGTTTATCACATAGAAGACGCTCAATAACTGTTTAAGAACGAATAGAAATGAAAGGCACTCCTTCCACTGCCTGGTTTCTGGAAAGCACGGTCTCTTGCAGCCTCCATGTATTGCTTCGCTCCGTGCTCTTCCACCTATGGCAATCGCATTCCGTCTCCTGCCCTCACCACCGCTGTTCCCTCAGAGGTCACCAATGACCCAATTACAAAATTTAATGGGATTATCTCAGTCTTCCTCCTGCCTGACTTCATTACAGCATTGGGCATCACTTATCTTTCTGAAATGTGGTGTAATTGAAAAAGCATGAGCTTTAAAGCAGGGAGACCCTGATTTACATTTGTGCTCCTCTTCCACTTGCTGTGTGAACTTGGGCAAGTCAGGCACCTTTTAAAATCTCTCCTCATCCTAACATGGGACTTTTTTTTTTTTTTTTTTTTTTTTGCGGTACGCGGGCCTCTCACTGTTGAGGCCTCTCCCGTTGCGGAGCACAGGCTCCGGACGCGCAGGCTTAGCGGCCACGGCTCACGGGCCCAGCCGCTCCGCGGCATGTGGGATCCTCCCGGACCGGGGTACGAACCCGTGTCCCCTGCATCGGCAGGCAGACTCCCAACCACTGCGCCACCAGGGAAGCCCCTAACATGGGACTTTCGATGTCTGTTTCTCAGGGTGGTTGGGAGGCTTAAATGGGATTTTGTGTGTGAAGCACTTTGCCCGGTGTCTGGCTTGCGGTAGTCATTCAACAAACACTGGCTCCTTCCTTCCCTTGACTTCCGAATCATCCCACACTCTTGGTTTTCTTCTAATCTGTGCCTCTGAATAAATCTTCATAGGACTTTTCTTTCCCTTGCCCACCTCCTCTCATCCCACATTTTTCTCCCGCCCTATTTCATTTTCTCCATCACTTACCTGCACTGTTTGCCATGTATATAGCTGATACTCCAAAATTATGGACCGATTGAATGACAGTCTCTGGATTGGCCTCTGTGTGTCCCATCTTTTGCTTCTCCAGTATATATTTCACACTGTCACCAGAACTGCTGTTCCTCAAATACAGGTTGATAATGTTACTGCCCGCCCCCCCCAAGAAAAAAAACTTGAATAGCATCCCTTTGTTTAAAGAATAAACTAAACTTTAAGTACTCACCAATATGACCCTCTTGTTTGTCCGTCCTCATCTCCTCTGTGTCCTTCCATAAGCCCTGACTTCTTTCTTCCTATTTTCAGAAACTCTCCATGGGTTTTATTCTCTTCAGTGCCTTTACTCAAATGTTTCCTTTATTCCAGAATGCTCCATTCCTTTTTTCTACTGAAATTCATATGTTAAGTCTTCACTTAAATACTAATTCCTCCATGGAGCCTTCCCAGACCACCTCTTTCCCTCTGGTTAAAATTTATCCATTTTCCACTCACAGCTGTTAGCGCTTACGTTTTGCACTTAATTAATTCTGCCCTGCTAGGCTGTATGCTCCAACGCACATCCCGTGTCATGCTTGTCTTGCTGTCTCCCCAGCGCTTAGTAAGGAGCCTCACACACTGCTGTAGCTTAACGTGTACTCTTAGAATTAAACTGAATGGAAAATCAACGCGAGTAGTCATGTTTCCTAACACAGGTCTTATGATGGAGACTTAATTAGGTACAAAAAGGCCAACATTTATAGAGCACTTCCTAGGTGCCAAGCACTATTCTAAATGCCCTACGCTGTTCAGATGCTCTCACAACAGCTGCAGGAGGGAGACACTATTTTTAAAAAATATTTATTTATTTGGCTGTGCCGGGTCTTAGTTGTGGCACGCAGGATCTAGTTCCCTGACCAGGGATCGAACCTGGCCCCCCTGCATTGGGAGTGCAGAGTCTTAACCACTGGACCACCAGGGAAGTCCCACAGACACTATTAATTATCCTGATTTTTTTTAGGTGTGGAGACAGAGACACAAAGAGAAATTAAATAACTCATCACCAAATCCAACAGCTGGTAAGTGGTGGAAAGGGTCAGAAGCTCAGAGAACAGGCCTGTGGGCCTGTGCACGCAGTCACTAGTTTACGGTGCCCATAGTATTTGGACCCTTCAGAGGAAAGCAGCAAGCAACCCAGAGCAGGCCACCTGCCTCCTCCGGGATGGACGACAAGGAGACGGGTGGGGTGGCCGCAGGAAGTCTTGTCCAGCCCTGATGCCCTTTGGAAGATTTAGAGGACAAGTGATGATGTCTGTCCGCAAAATCAGGGTCAGCCAAATGTTGTGCAGAATAGTCTGGATTGACTCCTAAGCCTTTCGATGAGCAGTTAAACCAGGCAGGCTTATCTGGTGACAGTCCTCCTGGGGTGACGTCATTGCTCACCCTGGCATCGGCCACCGAAGGCTGGCGGAAGCGTGCTGCCAACCTTGCGCGTTTCCCAAGGCTGAGAGACCTCGCCCAGCGCACCATCCTTGGGAACTGAGATCCGGGAAAAGTCTTGCAGCTCTTTCTTCCTTTTTCTCAGAAGGAGAAGCTGGACGTGGAGGCTGGTCCACTGTGGTTTTATTTAGATTGTGCTTAGCCAGCATCCTCCAGCACCCTCTAATCACACAAACTGAGTGCAGAAACCGCACTGATGGCTCCAGTAACGAGCTGCTGTACAGGGCGATGAGGTAGGGATTAGAGGAGGGAACAGACTCAGGCTACCAGGGGAGGGCTTGAAGCTTGCTCTCTCCAATTTCACCTGTCCCCGCTGTCCCCACTCCCAGCCCCTTGTCCTTCACCACCCTCGTATTTCTGTTTCATGGTGCAAGATATTAAAACTGTCTGTGGGTTTCAGGGAGGTATTTAGTATCCAGTAATCAAAACGCCCTGGGCCAGAAATGCATCAGTTTAAATGGACTTTGTTTTAGGCATATGTGAATTGCTTTTATTTAAAAGAGAGAGAATCTGGGGCCCACAGACCCCATGGTTGGGCCTTTACGAGATCATTCTTTCCTGCCTCTGCCTCTAACTAGGCTCCAGTTACCTTTAAAGATGTGCAGAGAAAGCTGCCCTCTAACCATCTTTGGTCATCCATTCCAGCCCTTAATTGGCCTTTCTCTCAGGAAATGTTTATCATCTAACCTGAATCTCCCACACAGAGTACTACACAAACTCATTTCCTCTTGGTTGGCAACGGAAGAAGCGTTTCAGTATATGATCCGGCCGTGCTTCATTCTGTATTTGAAGACAGTTCATTACGCTGCTCTTACGGCCTCGTCCACATTTCTATCAGAATTTCCAGTTTCTCTGATAGCAACAAGTTCCTCTTCGTGAATGCCCACTGCCCACTTCTTTCTCTGGTCCGTGAGCCAGCCCATGTCCTGCGGGAGAGAGAGTCTGTGTCGTCACCTCGATGGGGGGGACTGACTGTCCTGTGGCAGCCGCGTTGGAGGGGACACACCTGTCCGTGCTATTGGGAGCTGCCTGCCCTTGGCATCCCTGGGGCTGGAGGGATGTGGGTGGGTGTGGGTGGGGACCTGCCCCTTCTGCGTCCCACTCACTTGGGTGGGCACCCAGGAGAAATCTAGCTTCTCACCTGCTATTTTTCACTTAAGTTCCCTCCTGGAAGTTTCTGCTGAATAATGGACTTTGGAGTTTGCAGGGCTCCAGAAGTAGTAGACAGGTGTTGGATGTCTTGTGTCTGCAGGAAAAGGAGGCCTGAACAGTTGAGAATAAACAACAGTTGCTTGGTAACATGAGCTCCTTTCATTAAAGTCAGAGGCCTGGCTGTGTGAGCTGGGGGCAGGGAGGCCTGGCTGGTCTGGCACCACCTGTCTGGAGGGGCCACAGGTGAGGGCAGTTACCTGGAGAACCGCCCAGTCGGCTGAGAGTGAAATATGGGAGACAAGTGGAAGGGTGGGGGGACTTGGGAGGAATGCAGTGGCTCAGATCCTGAAGCTCTTTAGTCCTGACCCCCTGACACCAGCTCCTGTGAGAAATTGTTTTGCAGAACTTTGCACTTCCACACTTGTAAAATACGGATGGAACTGAGTAGCCACACGTCGTTTCGTGACATACCCAACTAAAATCAGGGCTGGTAAAATGCTGGTGCTCCAAGGGACCTGCTTTCCAGAGCTGATGCACTTGATGAGATTTGGGTGGCCTCTGAGTGGCTTCAGATGACCCAGGTTCAAGTTCTGGCTTTGTCATGGATCAGTTATTGTGTTTTTATCTCTGACCTTGGATATCTTCCTGTGCGTCACTTCAATAAATTGTAAAAATGAGGGTAATAACATCTGTCCTCACTGCTAGGGTCACTGGGAAGATAAAGTATTACAGATGAAAGCCTTTGTGACAGTGTAAAGGTTGCTTTACAAACAAAACACACAGGACACTGGACAGAATCAAAGGGAGGGCAAACTTGGTCCTTCCTTTTAATGTGTGTAGTTTTCACAGCAATGATGACTTGCAGCTGGAGGGCATTTCATTTTCAAACTAGTGTCCCATTTATCATCTTCCTTGACAGTGCCACAGTGGAAAGGAAACAGCTGAGGGTGGTGGGATGGGGATGCGTTTTTTTTTAAATTTTCTTTATTGAAGTAGAGTTGATTTGCAATGTTGTGTTAGTTTCTGGTGGATGTGTTTTGAGTAGGGTTTTATTGGGTGACAAGGACCTTCTTTTCTTTAAGCCGAGACTGCAGGTGGAGGTGAGCTAGGACAGTGGCTGGGGGCTTCAGGTACTCTGGGTATCTGCTTCCCAAGTGAAACCATTGCAGACTTAGTGTGGAGGAGGTTTTCCCTCAGGCCAGGAGAAATGTAAATGATCACTCTCAACTACTGCTGGGCACAAGGCTTAAATTAAACCTCATAGGGTTTTAGATTTTAGGTCCAGCATCTCTTGTGGGTGGAAAAGGGGCTGAAGTGTGTGGGAGGAGGAAGCTGCTTGTTTTTCTTCCTTTCAAGGGGTGTACATTTAAATTCAGAGGGCGCACGGTCCCCTTAAGGGGGCCAATCCCCTTGCTGAATCTCCCTCTCCCCAAAATACCCATGGAACCCTCTGGCCCCTGTCTGTGCACCCTCCTGTTTTGTTCCATCTTGTTCTATTTTTTGGCTTCCCAGTGAATGACAGTGAGCAGTGAGCCCACCCACCTTCCTTCTGCCCCTTAAACACCTGAGACGCCGCTCTCTTAGTTCAACTGCCCCCTTAACAAGCAGGTTCCTTGAACTGAAAAGTTACCAGATCCCCGGCAACCCGCTCGTCTTTGGAGGAAATCCAAGGCAGTGAGCAGCTCTGTGGCTTCGCTCCGGACCCTGAAGTTTGGAGGGACAGCTTGGCTTCCTGGGCATTCCCGGAGCCGGAAGCAGTGTCCTGCCGCTTGCCAGGCCTGACACCTGATGGGAAGGAGTTGATCCCTTCCGGGACACATCCAGGAGTTAAAATAGAGTGATACCAAGCCACCCTTGAGAGAGCCAGTGGCCGGATGTGGAGAAGGGTCAGAGATAAGACAGGCCCGCTGTTCCAGGGAGTCATTTACAGGTGGGCCTGGCTCTGGCATTTCGGCTTCAGTCTCTCTCTCTCCCGGAGCAAAACATACTTCCCTCAGATTCCTGGCCTCATGGAGGTTGTGCAGGGTCACAATGCCTGGAGCTCCCCCCATGTGTCATTGCAGGGCATGGTGGACCCATGGCCAGCTGTCACACTTGAACTGCAGGGACATATTTTCTTACAGTGAGTTCTGGTGGTCTTTAGGAATGTGATTTTTTTCCCTCAGCTTTGGGACACTTGTGAAATGTTCTCATGACCTTCATGCTGGCACAGAAGCTGGGCATTGTTTCCCTACTGGACTCACGGAGAGGGGCAGAGAGGATTGGGTGAATTGCACTGTGGACTTAATGCTGCACTATTTGTACTCCTACTGGTCTCTTTGAAAGCCATCATCTCTACTTTAGCTCTCGTGCAGGACTTACTGGAGAGGCACATGCGCTGTGGGCTGGGAGGAAAGATGGGCGGTAACAGTCTGTGATCTAGGAGCTGGGCTGCTTTAGACTCAGTCCTGACACAGGGCTCCTCGGTAAGGTGGATCAGTTCTAGGGCCAATCTCCTAGGGTGGTACCTGGGTCTAGGGAGTGAGGGGTTCAGCATAGCTTGGGACACTACAGGACTGACCCAGACTTTCGAGTTTCCATGACCTGGGGACATACAGACTTTTTGTGACGCAGTCCATGCCCCCTGCAGGTTGAAGCAGACTTGATCCAGCCCCCAGGAATGTAAAGGGAGTACCCTTAGCTCCCTGAGACTCACTTTGCTGGATGCTTCACCTTCTGGGTGCTCACCTTCCTCTAATTTCATTCTGTGCTTGGGATGGGGCTCTGGTATTGACGGGGTCACTCCAGATGCACGGAGATCACTCCCTTTTCCAGACTGGTCCTGTGTGTCCTGTGTCTCTCAGGTCCTACTGTCTGTCCTTCCTCCATATGTCATGTCTGCTGTCCTCGGCTTATTCCACAGAGCTGTCCTCTCTTCTCAGCCTGTCATTTTGGAAGCGGCCTCCAGAACTGCACCCCCCTGCACCCCAAGTTATTCAGAGAGAGCACCTTTCTCAGGAGAGGAGATCCAGCCGAAGAGTCCCTAGTCTTCCCTCAACCCTGTATCCTGACTGAATTCCTCGGTTCCTCCCTTCCCCTGCTCCCCCTCAAAGAAAAAGCAGGGAGTTAGATTAATGAGAGCTGCCTGGCCAGCCGTCGCTTTGAGAAAGTTTGGGCTGTGATCCTATTTCATTCGGCTGATTGGAGCAGCCTTGGCTCGGAGGTAGCGTCCCTCCCCAGGGATCCCGGGTACAGTTACGCCAGCCGTTGCCGCCTGTGCACGCCCTTTCTGGACAGACGTGACCCCCGCTCCTCGCCCCCTGTTCCTCCTCTTTTGTTTTCATCCAGCGTCTGCTTCCTCTCTCTCTCTCTCCCTCTGCCTCCTCCTCCCGCCTTCTGCCTCCCTGCAGCGCCAAGACCGGCTCCCCAGCCTAGTCCGCCGAACGCAAACCGCTGAGAGTTTGCCGAGCCGCCCCTTGGGGCCCGGGCCGCCGAGTCCCGCTCGGGCACGGCCGCCGCCAGCCGGCGAGGGAGCGCCGCCGAAGGAAAAGCAGCGGGCGCCCGAGGGGAGCCCCGGAGGGCGGCCGGGCCGCCGACTTAGACTCCGGGGAGGTCGCGCCGCGAGCCCCCGCGCTCCCCCCCTCCCGCGCGGCGCTCCGGGAGACGAACTTGCTCCGCTCGCGGCTCGAGCGGCGAGCATTTCCTAACGTGAGAGGCCGGGCGCCGCGGGCGAGGGGCGGGGAGCGGGCCCGGCGGGCGGCGAGGCGCCGGGCGGAGGCGGCGGGCCCCATGCCGGCGGCCAACATGATGGAGAGCCTGCAGCCGCCCGCCCTGCAGGTGCCCGAGCCGCCGGGCGCGCCCGAGGGCAGCCGGGTCTGGTCCAGCTCGTCGACCCCCACGCTCCGCCGCCGGCGCTTCAAGATGCGCCGCACCAAGAATGTGCAGGAGCCGAGCCTGGAGGCCGGGCTGAGCCGGGACCTGCCCGGCGTCTTGGCCCCGGGCAAGGAGTTTCTGCAGCTGCCGTCCATCGAGATCACGCCCTCCAGCGACGAGGACACCCCGTGGTCCAACTGCTCCACGCCCAGCGCTTCCCCGCGCCGCAAACGCTTCCTCCTCCGCAAGTGGCTGCGGGTGAGTGAGCGGAAGGAGTGCAGCGAAAGCAGGTACGTGCCTGTCCCGCCCCAGCCGTCTTCCCTTTTCCTCTCCGGCCTCCCCACGGCCGTCGGGGAGGTGGGGTGGGGGGTGCCCAGGGCACCCCGGGGAACTTCGCCGAGGATTGCAGGAGCCCTTCGCCAGGGTGGACGGCTTCCCCACGTGTCACCCATCTCCCCAGTCCAGGCCGGGGGGCCGGTGAGTTTCCATTACACGGGTACTCGGGGCTTCATGCTGCGTTCCATCCCATTGGATCCTCACAGCAACATGAATAGTAACAGCCATAGCAGCTGATGTTCATTGAGCCTTTATCATTCTCGGTCAGTACGATGGGCACGTCACAGTCCATCTCCACATTTAATCCCCACGAAACCTCCTTGAGGTCGGTACTCCCTGTCAGTCCCATTGTACAGACAGGGATCCTAGAAGGCGAGAGAGGTTAAGTGGCTCCTCCTCTCAGACTTCAGTTTCTAAGCTCCATTTCAATGTTTATTATTTTATTGTTGGCCACCCCAGGTTGCCTTTCCTGGCCCCCATGTGTAGAGGAGGTGGCGGAGTATTCACACTGAGTGAGTCACATTTCTTAGACATCTAGGCCTGGTCCGCACCATGATGGTCTGTGCCAGCTACTTTTTGTCTGGACAAGCGTGGCATCTGAGTAGTCGGGGAGTTTGCTTTCCCTGGGCAGAGGACTGGTGTAGAAGACCATAGGGCAGCTCCACACAGCCTTGGCCAGGGGTTGTGTTTGAGCCAAGCCCATTGCCTGGTGGAGGAGGTGGGCAGTCCTCAGTGGCGCACTGATGTCTTGGACCCTCCGCATTTACCTTCAGGCTCTAGGGCCCTGTCTCCAAACAGTGGTCTGTGCCTTTGCGTGGGGCAGGCAAGTGATTGGCCACCTTCCCCGGGACGCCTCTTCCTAGTCTGTTCAATTCCATGCATTTCAGTTCAACAGGTATTTATTGGATGTTCTTGTGAGTTCAGCCTGGCACCAGCTAATGGTGCTATGGCCAGGAGGCAGGGAGGGAGGGTGGGTAGAGCTGGGTAGAGTGTGGGGATGTGGAAGTTGAGAAGGAGGATGGGAAGAGACTTGGATAAGAAATCACGGCATGTGAGTTTCCCTGGTACTGAGGAGATGGAATCTTTGGAAGACACAGACTATGTGTGCCATGTGGTACTTGTAAGGCAAAGAGAGGAAGAAGACTTCTGGAAGGAAGAGGCTCAAACCACAACATGTACACATAGGTAGTAGAAAACAGGAAGAATATAATGTCAGGGGCATGAGATCAGGAAAGGGGAACAGTACAGATGAAGGCATAAGAACAGGGTGAGATGTGTCGTTGAGGGGACGCTGAGGAATTGGGCTGGGTTACGCAGATGGTGAGCGTTTTACGCCTGCCACGCTTCCTTTCTCTTTTTTTGGTGGTAATGACTGGATGTGGTTATCCCTGCAGGCGCAGATGTAAAGCTTTGTTCTGGGGCTTTTTGGGAACCTGAGGATAGCAATTCTTTCTGTACTCTTACTTCATCCTGTCACCTTTTCCAGAGAGTAGAGGGAAATGGGGCAAGCTTGGTGGGAGCTAATCTTGAACTAAAATAGTTCCTCCGGGTTTGTCAGCTTTCCCTCCAAATGTGAGAAACCCTAAAAGAGGCCCTATTTTGCTCCTGAGATTCTGCCATGTACACTGAGGACAGAATATGGGGAAGATTCTTACGCTGGTAGCCGGGGAAGGGATAGGGGAGGGTTTGGTTAGATTTAGGGAAGTCTATCTTGGTTTCCAGAGTCTGTCTAAAGGTGCAGTGGAGGGACTTCCCTGGCCGTCCAGTGGTTAGGACTCTGCGCTTTCACTGCCAAGGGCACGGGTTCGATTCCTGGTCCGGGAACTAAGATCTCTGCAAGCCGTGTGGCCAAAAAAAAGGTTTAGTGGAATCTTCATTTTTGTTGGAGCAGGAAACATACTTTTAAATCAGGAAGGGTTTTCACCTTCTAGGAGTAGTTTAAAAACTGGCAGTTGGGGAATTCCCTGGCGGTCCAGTGGTTAGGACTCCGCACTCTCACTGCCAAGGCCCAGGTTCGATCCCTTGTCGGGGAACTAAAATCCCACAGGCCTCATGGCACAGCACACCCCCAGATGGCAGCTGTTTTCAGTGGCGGCTTGCTGGATTAGAAGAATATATGCATATATGTATAAAAAGACAACCTCTGGATTTAAACCCAAGTTTGTCTGACACAGATCTCTACTCTTAACCACTGTTAAACTGCCTCCTGTTGGACTCTATCTCGATTGTGGCCAAAACAAAAACCCATCTCTTTTAGGCCTTGGAAATAGAAGGCTTCTTGGAAAGAAAAGAAGCGGTCAAGTGAAGGGGTGCTTGTAAATGGCCAAGACGATTCCCTGAGGAGGAATTGACATTTAGAGGCAATAGGGCACGAAGAGAACTGGAACTCAAGTCAGGAGACGTGGGTTTAAATTTTAAGTTCTGTCATTTCTTCGCTGTGGAACCTTGGGCACCTCCCTTCACCTCTGTTTCATCTTCTCCATCTGTGGATGAATGGGAGGTCTCAAGTGATAGACGTGAAACCGTTTTGTAAACGTCCTCTTGCTGTGCAAGGGGGAAGGATTATTGGCATCATTCTATGAGTGACTCACATGGAGTGGATGTGTGCTTGAGAATATAGGTTACATACTCACGTGTCCTGGAGCAGCACCTGGGACTCCTCACACGTTACATGATTTGGATATGATGATTGGAAAGTGACCCAGCTCAGGCTTGGATTAGGGGGGTGAGCACACCAGGCCCAGCGCAGCGTCCTTCCTCTTCACTGTTCCCACCCCAAGTCTACCTCTCCACAACAGAGAAAAGCCCCTTTGAGGCCTGCGATGCAGTTCTATCTGAGGTAGAAGGCACGGGGTCAAGAGGGCCTCAGCTTGTGGATTTTAACTGCACAAAGATGAAGATATAAAGAGAATCAGGAGACCCCTTTCTTTTCCTTAATCCTGGGAAGAAAGAAGTAGAGAAAATGGTGAAGTTAGTGAAGACCTTGGGGGCCAGTACTCTGAGTCCAATTTTCTCTGTTTCATCCTTGGATCTTCACTGTCTAGCACTGTACTTGGCCTTTCGTCACGATCAATAGATGTTTATTGATGGGTAAATTAATAACGATTGAGTGAATGATTCCTTTTTCTTTCCTCTTTGGAGTGAAATTATCCTTATTCGTGAATCAGGGAAAATTTCCTGGAGGATATGAGTCCAGAACTGAGTTTTTTGACGTGTGACAGCTTTATTGAGATATAATTTACATGCCATGCACTTCAGTCAGTTTTAAAGTACATAATTCAATGGTTTTAGTATATTCACAAATATGTGTAACTCTCACCACAGTCCGTTTTACAACATTTTCATGACCTCGAAAAGAAACCCATACCCTTTATATATTACCCTCAATCCCCCTCTACTCCTTGCCCCCAGCCCTAGGTGATCACGAATCTACTTTCTGTGGAGAGCTGAGTTTTGAAGGGGAACCAGAAGCCTCTTGGTGAAGGCAGTTTGGGTGTGTTGGCTTGAAGATGGGGATGGATGACCAAGTGTGGTCTTGATGAGGGATGTGGAAAAATGAGGGTGGTGAGGTGATGGGCCGACAGACTATGATTTATGCTGAAGGGTTTGAATTTCAATTAGTCAGTCAGTCAACAAAGATGTATTGAGATCCTATGGACAGTGTGCTTTGTCTGCAAAGAGGATTCAACTCAATGGGGAGCCATTGTAGGTTCCGGAACCCAGGAGAGACATGCTCAGAATGGTATTGGAGGCAACGAATTCTTGCTGTTCTGTGTGAACCAGGTGCGAGGTAGAGGCCTGAGCCTTGCACTGTTCTTCCAGCACTTACTGTTACAGCTGGGAATTGTCATCTTAGCCACTGTTTAACATAAGGTGGCACCGTTTTTTGCTGGCCTCGTTGCCCTCTGAGCTCCACGGATAACGTAGTCTGAAGTTGATGGGGCAGGCTTTTAGAATTAGTACCTGCATGTCTGCCCAAATCCCTTGGCCATAACTGGTTGTGGTGATTGTTCAAAACCCAAATTGAGGATTAGAGTCCCTCTCTCACCTGCTGGATTATGGCAAGAGGTCAGAATTGGCAGAGACACAACTTTTGTGTCTCCGTGATGGCATCCTGACATCATTCTCTGGAGGGGGAAAGGAGAGCTGACAAGGGGCAAGGGTGTAGGTGTGGCTGCCTGACGGCAGGCTGCCTTTATGGGGGGCACAGAAGCGCTTCTCTGCTCTGTCTCCCCAGGCCGCCCTCCTTATTATTACCTCTTGCACCACTTTCCCATGGCAGTTCTGTCCCCTCTTCTGTGTGACACATCTACCCTGTCATGACTTCTGCTCGGCTGCACACCTGACCTCAGGTGGCACCTCTCACTGATTCTGCCGGCCTGGTGAGCCTGGTTATCTATCTGGTGCCAGTCTAGCTGGCACGTGGGTTTGCACATAATGATTATTCATCATTGGTATATTTATCGTAAGTCTTCATCCCCTTCCTCTGACCTTCGGAGGGAGTCTTGCTTTCAGTTTCAGCTCAGTTTCCAGGGAGGAGGCTGATGTGTGCTACATCCATCAGCTCCGTG
The DNA here is from genome assembly GCF_059928025.1 of Delphinapterus leucas. Lineage (NCBI taxonomy): Eukaryota > Metazoa > Chordata > Mammalia > Artiodactyla > Monodontidae > Delphinapterus > Delphinapterus leucas. The sequence goes on from NC_143135.1 coordinate 99,494,954, forward strand.
TGGACCCTGACATCTGGGAGAAGTACAGAGTGTGGGAGGGAGGTAATTCATGTCTTTCTTCACACAAAGCATCAAACAGGAGACCTGTGATTTGTCAGCAGATTAAATAAATTATTGGTGCTGGATAAGGTTAAACTAGGAAAAACCTCTCTCCCAGACCCTTATTTCCTTGAGGGCGGGGACTGCATCTTACTTTCTGCTAAGCGCCTTAAATACACATTTAATCCTCACAACAAACCCCCAGGTGGGTTTTACAGCTGAGGAGCCTGAAGTTCAGAGATTCATTTGCTCCTGGTCGCACAGAAGCAAGGGTGAGATCTGAATCACATTCTTTTGATTCCAGAGCCCGGGCTCTTTACAGCTACACTGAACCATCTCCCCAGGGCCTGGGAATAGTTGGCCCTTGCGTGTTTGAGATCACATCCACGTGGAAGGGGAGGTTCTGAAGGAGGTTGGGAGGATGGGAAGGCCACTGAGGATGTCTGTAGATGTCAGAGGTCAGAGGTCAGCACGGGGATGTGTGAGGGTGGTGCTACATGGCGTAGGTGAACTGCTCCGTGAGAAGCAGCCGACCTTGGGCTGTAGATGTGGTTTCCACATTCAAACAGTCTGTGGAAACTGAGAAGATAGATCTAAGCCCTGTGGGCTGATTCACACTGGCCAGTTTCCTCCATGGCAGTTGGTATTTTGAGAGTTTCCGTGGTGGTTATGCACTCAGGAAGTGCCAGTTCCGTGTCAGGGGAGAGACTGGGATTTTCATGGGGCAGGTTAACAGGTGATAACCCTGCCCCGCTCGGTTAGTTTCTCCCAGCTACCGTCTATAGGCCAGTTGCTATGCTGGCCACTGATAAGTGCTTCTAGGGGAACTCCGGAGTTTTCCTTAGGGCGCTTGAATGGCTGAGCTGCCGGTGGGGCATTTCCTCCTTGACCCCAGTGGGTGAGCCGCTGGGCCCTGAAGCAGGCGTTCAGATACAGAGCCAAGCCGGCCTGGGAGCCTAGGAGTGCTGGCCTGGTTGCTGTGTGTACAAGAGCTTTACAAGGTCTGCAGGCTTTTCCTGGAGGCTTTGCTCTCTTGGGATTCTTTCCTCCATTGCCCATATCAGTGCAGTGACTCGCTAAGGGGCAGTTGTACCTATTGTGAAGGGAGATGCTTTTCAACACCTTTCGGGGCGGAGGGAGGTCTATGAGCTCTTGTCCTGTGACTTTGGAGCCTAAGGAACCTTCCTTCTCTAGGAGGAGATGGTGAGGCTTCCTTCAGGGATGCATAACAGAAAATCAAATGTGGAAGGAAGGCAGAATGGAGATGCTTCAATCTGGGGCTCAGAGATGTCAGACCAGGCCTGCACCTGCCAGCCTCCATGCCACTGCGGGCAGCCAGGTGCCACCTCCTGAAGATAGCCCTGGTGTCAAATATTCTTCCCTGTTTTCAGACCATGTGTCTGGGTCATCTCATCAAAATCATCACTAGGAAGATGTGGCTGTTCCTTAGCTAAGACCAGTGGTAAAGAGGAGACAGAGGAGGACACCCATGGCTTTTTCATTTGAGGCCCTGATACATCTTTTGCGTCAGATGCTGTGAAGCCCTTTCTTCTGCATCCTTTGTACGTATTCTAACTGGCTCTGGTTGTTCCACCCTGATTTTGTGGATAAGATAAAGAAAACGGGTGATTAGGCACGTCTCACTGGCAGATCTGGGTTACACTCTGCAGCTCAGGCCTCTGACCTAAAGTCTGGGCTAATTTCTATCTGTCATGTCTCTGGAGCTTCTTCCAGCCTGGTGCCTCCTACCTCCATGGTCTGACCACAGAGGTTTTTCCGTCTTGCTGCTTCTGGTTCCAGAGTTTAGTCAGGAAATGAGGGGGCTGAGTGAGGGGACTGAAAAAAATAATCCACAACCCACTTGGTTTTTCCACTTTCTTTTGCAACTATGCAAAAAGAATTTGCCTTGGGGCCCCTTTTGGGCAGGGGTGAGTGTGGTAACCCACGTATTATTTGCTCCAGCAATTAGGAAAATACAGAAAGATGATGGACGGTTAGTTTAGCAATACAGGTGTTTTTTTTTTCTTTTTTCTTTTGAAGCAGCTGCGTAGCACAGGGAGATCAGCTCGGTGCTTTGAGACCACCTAGAAGGGTGGGATGAGGAGGGTGGGAGGGAGACGCAAGAGGGAGGGGACATGGGGATATACGTAGCAATACTTTTTTGAGTCTCTCCAAGGGTTTTCCAGCTTGTTGTCTTTTTTTTTTTTTTTTTTACTCAGTTTACTGTTTTTATTTATGTATGTATTTATTTATTGGCCGTGTTGGGTCTTCGTTGCTGCCTGCAGGCTTTCTCTAGTTGCCGTGAGCAGAGGCTACTCTTTGTTGCGGTGTGTGGGCTTCTCATTGCGGTGACTTCTCTTGTTGTGGAGCTCGGGCTTCAGTAGTTGCAGCATGCGGGCTCAGTAGTTGTGGCTCAAGGGCTTAGTTGCTCTGCAGCACGTGGGATCTTCCTGGACCAGGGATTGAATCTGTGGCCCCTGCATTGGCAGGTGGATTCTTAACCCCTGCGCCACCAGGGAAGTCCCCCCAGCTTGTCTTAAAAGAAATTTTTACATGATAAAAGTCAATGAATATTGTATGTGTGATCAAATAACTAGTTAATGTAAAACTTTTGGACAGTAGGGAAAAGGAAAAGAGCTCATCATTTTACTATGCTAACCCAAACATTAGTAGCATGCTTGGTGCATTATTCCCCAGTATTTTTTCTCATTCAGAGGTTTTTTTTGGCCATGCCATGTGGCTTGTGAGATCTTAGCTCCCTGACCAGGGATCAAACCCTTGACCCCTGCCATGGAAGCGTGGAGTCCTAACCACTGGACTGCCAGGGAATTCCCCAGAGTTTCTTTCTAATTGAGACTTTCCTTTTTCATCTGCTCTTCTGCACCTTGTACCTGTGTAAAGTAAGGGAGAACATTAATCGAAAGGTTAAGGACAGGTAAGTCTGTGAAATAAGGAAAATAAAAGGATTTCTGAAGCACTGTTTCTGGAGGAACCATGAGAATGAGACATTTCTCCAAAGGGGGGAATATGAGCCCTCTCATCAAAGAAGATGCCTCTTAGCCTCGTTCTCCTGTTCTCTGTAACCCAAGCTTGGCGTGAGTGCCAGTCTGACCCCTCAAAGCAGCCTGCCTTGACCCGGCAAGCATTTGTTTCCCAGCTGTGTCATTACACTGGGAAGCTCTTCCTGACCTTTCTGTATTCTTGGGATTGGATGGAATGGCAGTAATAAAGGCTACTCTGAACAGGGTGGAGCTTCTCCAGAGAACAGTTTGCCCTTAGCTTGGGTGATACCATGTGTTTTCTCTGTCTATGATGAAACACATCTTCTCGACACATGAAGATCTCATTAAAAAAAAAAAAAAAAAAAAAGGCCCCAGGAAAGAGATTGCACCACCTCTCCTCTCTTGGTTACTTCTTAATATGTTTTCGAGACCTACTATTGAGAAAGTTCTGCTGAAGATCTAACTGAAATCCCCCATGGTATAATGCAAACTCATTCTCTCTTGTTTTGTCCTCAGTGAAGATGAGAGACTATCAGGTCATTATCCTTTGAGAATATTCCTTCAGAGACTTATTGTTAGTAATTTGGGCTGTTGCTTCCAGATTGTAAGAGAAGCCTTGATTTGGGCTACCAGTTGCTTGGTACTCACTGATTCTCCGGTGGAGGCTGTGGAGCCCTGCAGACACAGTGGAGGAATTGGCAACCACACATGTTAGAAGACAGAGCCAGTCTCAGAGGTGAGCAGAGTAGGAAGTGGCCCGCCCATTCAGAAAGTTCTTAGGGACACTGGACAATTCCTCTGAATTGCCTTCTCCATGCTTGGACTTCTTCCCAAAATGCCTCTATTAGTTGACACACCTTTTGTTTAGCAGCCAGAGAGATTAGGCTGAAAATGTAGATAACTCAGGAGAAGTAATTCTCAAGTTCAACAAACATTTTTGGGGCACTTACAGAGAATCAGGTGCTGTCCTAGGTGCTTGGGGCACAAAGATGGATACAAGTGGCCCTTCCTTGAGGAGCTCACGGCCTGTGGGGGAGACTAGTGTGCAAAAGATAATTTCAGTAGAATATGGAATTTGGACTAAAACATTAAAAAAAAAAAAAAGGTCTGAGGAAAAGATCTGCTGGGAGGGAGATGGGAGGAGGGTCCTGGGACCTAGATTTCACCCCCGAATAGCCTTACTTTTCTCACACTCAGCTGTCACCCCTTAGTACCTACAGTTCTGGTCTGCATCTCGCTCAGAGAATCTAGTCTTCATGGTAGATGAGATTTGTGTGGTCATTTCACCTTTGAGCAAACTGAGAAGTCCAAGGTCAGTGGACAAAGCTGGTGAGTGGCAGAGATGGCTCTAGAATACTGATCTCCTGCAACCTAACTATCGTATTCTGCCCACCCCATGTCCCTAGGAGCCTGTCTTGGCCCAGGATGGAGGCATATCTTCATCAGCAAACCCAGGAAGCTCAGACAGGCCTCATCCATGGTTAGGGGCAGGGTGATGGTTGTCCTAGGACGACTGCCTTTGTACCACTCCAGGGGGCTGTCTGAGGCAGCATCGGAGGTAGAGGCTCTGGTTCTGTTATTTATTTTTTTATTTTTTGCTGTGTGGTCCTGGGCAGGTTACTCAGTCTCTCTGGGCCTCAGTGTCTTTCTCCTTGGTAAAATGGAGAGTACGTTTCTTCTTCATCTTGTAAGACAGAATTCAGTAGATGTGTCTGAAGAATTATGCTCACGTTATCATTAGTTAATAAAACTGAGATTTCTTTGGTGGTCTATGAGGCTTCTGAGTCTGCTACTCTGGTTAGTATAAGCTGAACAGTGGTTTGTTGTTTCTTTGATGAGATGTCACTTTTCTGATATACTGATACGTGGTGAAAATGAGTTTCTAATTTGTGGGCTGCTCTTGGCTGTCTGTCTCTTCAGTGTTGGTCTGCCTAAGGTTCTGAATCCAGGCTTATTTCTCCTTCTCTGTCTCCCCTCCCTCTCCCTCACCCCACCCCCTTTCCTTCTCCTAAATCGACATACTATCCTTGGACTCTTTTATTCACTCTCTTGAATTTAATTATTCCTGCATGGTGATGATTCTCACACTTACATCTCAGACCTCATCTCTTTCCTGAGCCTTCAGCTCATCTCTCCAACTGGCTGATGGGCATTTCCATTGGAATGTTCTTCAGAACAGTCCATAACTGAACTCTTCACCTTTCCCTCCAAACCAGTTCCTCTCACTCTGTTCCTTGAGGTGAGGGTTGGTACCCTTCAGTTTTGCACAGTTTCCTTCCTTTGGAGGAAGTCTGTCTTCTCATCTCCACCACCATCTCGGCTCCCTGGGCCACCACCATCTCTCACATATGTTATTCAAGCGTCCTCCTAACTCACATATGTTATTCAAGCGTCCTCCTAACTGGTCTCCCTGATGCCGCTCACCCTGCAGCCAGAGTTACCGTTCAGTGCCTTGGATGGATGCTTCCTTTTTTTTTTTTTTTTTGCGGTACGCGGGCCTCTCACTGTCATGGCCTCTCCCGTTGCGGAGCACAGGCTCCGGACGCGCAGGCTCAGCGGCCATGGCTCACGGGCCCAGCCGCTCCGCGGCATGTGGGATCTTTTCGGACTGGGGCACGAACCTGTGTCCCCTGCATCGGCAGGCAGACTCTCAACCACTGCGCCACCAGGGAAGCCCTTGGATGCTTCCTTTTATTTCTAGGTCTTCACAGACATTGTTCCCTTGTGTGGAATTCCTCTCTTGTAACGCTGACCCCCTTGACCACCCTGCCCTTCTTCTCCTTTGGATCTTACCCTAGTTATTGTCCCTCTAGCAAGTATTTCCTGACTCACGTATTTATTACATCTGTGTTCTTAAGTTGTGACTACTTGATCACATTGTATCTTTCACTGGATCAAAAGCTGTGAGGGCAGAGTTAATTGTGTTCAGTGTTTGTTTTATTCAGTGCTTGCTAAGCTCTTTGCGTGGAATGTAGTAAACATATACTTAGGGAGTGAATAAATAATCAAATGGATGAAGGACTCTAAGGAAATTTGATTTTCACGGAATTCTATTGGAAGTCATTTTACAAAGCAGGAAGTCCTCTTGAAGTTGAATAATTATGCCCTCATGGGCCATTTATGTAAATCTGGATTACTATGTATTGTTTGTCTGTTTTAAGTCTTTTGGTTTCTTTCATGGTTTTTCCCTTGTACTGTGTCTTCCCTCAGACTGCAAGTGCCCAGACACCAGACGTGGCTGCTCTTCTAAGGGTGTTCTCTATTTGGGGAGACAGCTTTGGCATCACCAGGTGAAGAGTGGTTGACCTCTCCCAAAACGAGGCTCCAGAGAGCAAGAGCACATTGGGGGCAGTATTTTGGCTTGTAGTCAACCCGGGGCCCAGGTACAGTCTACAAATCGTGGTTAGCCTTTTCCCACCAAAGACCTGTGGCAGCTTTGAAGGCTATTTTTATTTTTGGAGCTGTGGTTGCCGTGGTAACACAGTACATTTTCCCTAGTCTTCTGATTCCAGGTCAGGACAACAGTTGTTCCTCTTGCAGGAGAGAAGGATTTTGTGATAGATGCACCCTTCCTTCTACCCTTTCTCCCTCCTACTTAATCCAACCAATATTTACTGAACGCAGATTACGTGCCAGGTACTGTTCTAGACACCAGAACCAATAGTGAACAAAATAGTTTCTGCCCTAGAGAGCTTACATCCTAGAGAGGGGATAAAGACAGTAAACAAATGAACAATGCAACGCTGATCCCTACTTATTTAAAAACAAGTTACTTGAGCACATCACTGAAAGGGAATTCGTGTGTTTTCTAAAATTGGGAAATCAGGAGTTGTAAAAGGAATGCCTTCCATGCTGCGCTGGAGAGAGATATGTTGGGCGTGGAGCTGGGGGCTGACTCCCCTCCCACCGACAGTAGGACTTCATTCAGTTCTGGAATGCAGATGCACCTGTTTCTCTGACCTCTCCCAAGACCTAGGGAGACATGGTATTAAGCTGGGCCTCTCTCTGCAGCTGTCAGGTGCCAGGGCAGTTGTTCTCCTGGTGATTTGCTTCTTTCTTCCTCTTTGCTCCAGTGGAAGCCAAGAGCCAAAGGGCTGCCAATACAAATGGCCCTTCTTTATGTCGTGTAATGAGAGCCCTGAAGGCAGGTTGGGAATGCCATTAACTGGGGGACTATAGGGTATGGAGCCTTGAAGGGGGAGCCTGGGGGGAGGTGCAGAGGAGAGAGGGGATGCTGACACCTGCTGTTGGGAGATTCTGGTCAGAGCGGCAGAGAATGGTGCCCGCTTGGACACAAATGAACGCAGTGCTGGCGATAGCAGTGTGATAATCTCTCAATGTGGGGAGCATTTGATCCTTTTCTCCGTGATTTACAAGGCCCCGGGCTCCAGAAGCCGGCACGGAGTATAATTATTCTTTTGTATTTGCCCCAGCACTTACCACAGCGCCTGGCAAACACCGAGCCTTCCAGTAACATGCTTCTGGCACGACGCTCCACCACTTCATTTGTTCCCGCATCCTAGGGGGTGGATGTAATGAGTATGTCCACTTGGATTTAAGGGAATTGAAACTCTGAAACACGCCCACATCCATACAACTGAGTAATGATGGAAACCTGACTCTAAAAGGTTGTGTCCTGTCACCTTTAATTTAGGCCTTTTTCTGTATTGTACAAACATGTATACATCTGGCATTATACCAAGGCTGATGTTTGTGTGCTGACGATGTGGGTCATTAAAATCCACAGGAAATGGTAAGTAAAGACCAAATATCAGAAGTGGCTGTTTCAGCATGCCTCACCCTGTGAAAAGCTTTGATTGGATTTTACTTCCCCTCCATTCCCTTCCCATTTGGAGGGACACATGAAACCTTCAGACTGTCACAGCGAGGCGGGTCCAAATTCCGCAAAATCTGACAGCTTGGTTGCTCTGTGCCCGCCACTGAGCTCTGACTGGCCTGTGCCCTTGAAGGGTTTAGTCTAGTGTATTGATTATTCATCCACTCATTTGTTCAACAACAGATTTTAATTGAGTGTCTATTAGGCAGTCAATGCAAGTCATACACATAAATGTAAAATTTGAAAACGTGGCCAGTGCTTCCACAGAGGGGACACCAGTAGCCGTTAACGTTTGGTAGTCCTGGTGATTGGCCAGCATTTGTTGTGAAGGACATCCTCTCTGTAGAAGATCTTCCTGAGGAAGTGGGGTTGCATGGACATTTTGTTTTAGGAGAGCAGAAGCAATTTCCTCGCAACATAGGGTCTAGCTCATTCATTTCACAGAATAGGCAAAGATGGCTCATGTTTAGTTGGCTGGAGAATCCCAGCTGTGAACATGGGGGTAACCAGGGCTTTTTCTGCTCCTTCCACTTTCTGCTGGACATAGAACCATTGAACGTTCCTTTGGTTTCTCCAGCAGAGGATGGGCAGGAAAAACAAAAATTTTGTTTCTCACAAACATCGTTGATGCAGTGATTCAGAATTTAGGTATTTTGGGCTTGTTAACTGCATTTTTCTCCCTCATAGCCACAGAGAATCTAGAGTTCTAGAGCCTCTACCCGCAGTTGCCTGCTAGATTAAGGCCCCTTTGCTTGACAGGTGCTATTTGCAAATAATTCACTCTCACTGCCTTAATCAGCTCAGTAGTATCCTCAGAAGGTTAATAAGAAATAGTTGGCACCGATAGCCTCATCCACCAGAGGGCAGACAACAGAAGCAAGAAGAACTACAATTCTGCAGCCTGTGGAACAAAAACCACATTCACAGAAAAATAGACAAAATGAAAAGGCAGAGGACATTGTACCAGACGAAGGGACCAGATAAAACCCCAGAAAAACAGCTAAATGAAGTGGAGATAGGCAACCTTCCAGAAAAAGAATTCAGAATAATGATAGTGAAGATGATCAGGGACCTTGGAAAAAGAATGGAGGCAAAGATCGAGAAGATACAAGAAATGTTTAACAAAGACCTAGAAGAATTAAAGAACAAACAAACAGAGATGAACAATACAATAACTGAAATGAAACATACACTAGAAGGAATCAGTAGCAGAATAACTGAGGCAGAAGAACGGATAAGTGACCTGGAAGACAGAAGGGTGGAATTCACTGCTGTGGAACAGAATAAAGAAAAAAGAATGAAAAGAAATGAAGACAGCCTAAGAGACCTCTGGGACAACATTAAACGCAACAACATTCGCATTATAGGGGTCCCAGAAGGAGAAGAGAGAAAGGACCTGAGAAAATATTTGAAGAGATTATAGTCGAAAACTTCGCTAACATGGGAAAGGAAATAGCCACCCAAGTCCAGGAATCGCAGAGAGTCTCACGCAGGATAAACCCAAGGAGAAACACGCCAAGACACGTAGTAGTCAAATTGACAAAAATTAAAAGACAAAGAAAAATTATTGAAAGCAACAAGGGAAAAATGAAAATAACATACACGGGAACTCCCATAAGGTTAACAGCTGATTTCTCAGCAGAAACTCTACAAGCCAGAAGGGAGTGCCACGATATATTTAAAGTGATGAAAGGGAAGAATCTACAACGAAGATTACTCTACCCAGCAAGGATCTCATTCAGATTCAATGGAGAAATCAAAAGCTTCACAGATAAGCAAAAGCTAAGAGAATTCAGCATCACAAAACGAGTTCTACAACAAATGCTAAAGGAGCTTCTCTAAGTGGGAAACACAAGAGAAGAAAAGGACCTACAAAAACAAACCCATAACAATTAAGAAAATGGTCACAGGAACATACATATCGATAATTACCTTAAACGTGAATGCATTAAATGCTCCAACCAAAAGACACAGGCTCACTAAATGGATACAAAAACAAGACCCATATATATGCTGTCTACAAGAGACCAATTTCAGACCTATGGACACATACAGACTGAAAGTGAGGGGATGGAAAAAGATATTCCATGCAAATGGAAATGAAAAGAAAGCTGGAGTAGCAGTACTCAGATAAAATAGACTTTAAAATAAAGAATGTCACAAGAGACAAGGAAGGACACTACATAATGATCAAGGGATCAATCCAAGAAGAAGATATAACAATTATAAATATATGTGCACCCAACATAGGAGCAGTTCAATACATAAGGCAACTGCTAACAGCTCTAAAAGAGGAAATTGATAGTAACACAATAGTGGGGGACTTTAGCATCTCACTTACACCAATGGACAGATCATCCAGACAGCAAATTAATAAGGACACACAAGCTTTAAATGACACAACAGACCAGATAGATTTAATTGATATTTATAAGACATTCCATCCAAAAACAGCAGATTACACTTTCTTCTCAAGTGCACATGGAGCATTCTCCAGGATAGATCACATCTTGGGTCACAAATCAAGCCTCGATAAATTTAAGAAAATTGAAGTCATACCAAGCACCTTTTCCAACCACAATGCTATGAGATTAGAAATCAGTTACATGGAAAAAAACGCAAAAAACACAAACACATGGAGCCTAAACAATATGTTACTAAATAACCAACAGGTCACTGAAGAAATCAAAGGGGAAATCAGTAAATACCTAGAGACAAATTACAATGAAAACACGATGATCCAAAACTTATGGGATGCAGCAAAAGCAGTTCTAAGAGGGAAGTTTATAGCTATACAAGCCTACCTCAAGAAACAATAAAAATCTCAAATAAACAATCTAACCTTACACCTAGAGGAACTAGAGAAAGAAGAACAAACAAAACCCAAAGTTAGTAGAAGGAAAGAAATCATAAAGATCAGAGCAGAAATAAATGAAATAGAAACAAAGGAAACAGTAGCAAAGATCAATAAAACTAAAAGCTGGTTCTTTGAGAAGATAAACAAAACTGATAAACCTTTAGCCAGACTCATCAAGAAAAAGAGGGAGAGAACTCAAATCAATAAAATTAGAAATGAAAAAGGAGAAGTTACAACAGACACCGCAGAAATACAAAGCATCATAAAAGACTACTACAAGCAACTCTATCCCAATAAAATGGACAACCTGGAAGAAGTGGACAAATTCTTAGAAAGGTATAACCTTCTAAGACTGAACCAGGAAGAAATAGAAAATATGAACAGACCAATCACAAGTAATGAAATTGAAACTGTGATTAAAAATCTTCCAACAAACAAAAGTCCAGGACCAGATGGCTTTCCAGGTGAATTCTATCAAACATTTAGAGAAGAGCTAACACCCATCCTTCTCAAACTCTTCCAAAAAACTGCAGAGGAAGGAACACTCCCAAACTCATTCTATGAGGCCACCGTCACCCTGATACCAAAACCAGGCGAAGATGCTACAAAAAAAGAAAAGTACAGACCAATATCACCAATGAATATAGATGCAAAAATCCTCAACAAAATACTAGCAAACAGAATCCAACAACACATTAAAAGGATCATACACCATGATCAAGTGGGATTTATACGAGGGATGCAAGGATTCTTCAATATACGCAAATCAATCAATGTGATACACCGTATTAACAAATTGAAGAAGAAAAACCGTATGATCATCTCAATAGATTGAGAAAAAGCTTTTGACAAAATTCAACACCCATTTATGATAAAAACTCTCCAGAAAGTGGGCATAGAGGGAATCTACCTCAACATAGTAAAGACCATATACGACAAACCCACAGCAGACATCATTCTCAATGGTGAAAAACTGTAAACATTTCCTCTAAGATCAGGAACAAGACAAGGATGTCCACTCTCACCACTATTACTCTACATAGTTTTGGAAGTCCTAGCCATGGCAGTCAGAGAAGAAAAAGAAACAGAAGGAATACACATTGGAAAAGAAGAAGTAAAACTGTCACTGTTTGCAGATGACATGATACTATACATAGAGAATCCTAAAGATGCCACCAGAAAACTACTTGAGCTAATCAATGAATTTGGTAAAGTTGCAGGATACAAAATTAATGCACAGAAATCTCTTGCATTCCTATACACTAACAGTGAAAGATCAGAAAGAGAAATTAAGGAAACAATCCCATTCACCAATGCAAGAAAAAGAATAAAATACCTAGGAATAAACCTACCTAAGGAGGTAAAAGACCTGTACTCAAAAAACTATAAGACACTGATGAAAGAAATCAAAGATGATACAAACAGATGGAGAGATATACCATGTTCTTGGATTGGAAGAATCAATATTGTGAAAATGACTATACTACCCCAAGCAATCTACAGATTCAGTGCAATCCCTATCAAATTACCCGTGGCATTTTTTACAGAACTAGAATACAAAAATCTTAAAATTTGTATGGAGACACAAAAGACCCCGAATACCCAAAGCAATCTTGAGGAAAAAAAACGGAGTTGGAGGAATCAGACTCTCTGACTTCAGACTATACTACAAAGCTACAGTAATCAAGACAGTATGGTACTGGCACAAAAACAGAAATATAGATCAATGGAACAGGATAGAAAGCCCAGAGATAAACCCACGCACCTGTGATCAACTAATCTATGACAAAGGAGGCAAGGATATACAATGGAGAAAAGACAGTCTCTTCAATAGGTGGTGCTGGGAAAACTGGACAGCTACATGTAAAAGGATGAAATTAGAACATTCCCTAACACCATACACAAAAGTAAACTCAAAATGGATTAGAGACCTAAATATAAGAACGGACACTATAAAACTCAGAGGAAAACATAAGGAGAACACTCTATGACATAAATCTCTATGACAGCAAGATCTTTTTTGATCCACCTCCTAGAGTAATGGAAATAAAAACAAAAATAAACAAATGGGACCTAATGAAACTTAAAAGCTTTTGCAAAGCAAAGGAAACTGCAAACAAGATGAATAGACAGCCCTCAGAATGGGAGAAAATATTTGCAAATGAAGCAATGGGCAAAGGATTAATGTCCAAAATATATAAACAGTTCATGCAGCTCAATATTAAAAAAAAAAACAACCCAATCAAAAAATGGGCAGAAGACCTAAATAGACATTTCTCCAAAGAGGACATACAGATGGCCAGCAGGCACATGAAAAGCTGCTCAACGTCACTAATTATTAGAGAAATGAAAATCCAGACTACAATGAGGTATCACCTCACACCAGTTAGAATGGGCATCATCAGAAAATCTACAAACAACAAATGCTGGAGAGTGTGTGGAGAAAAGGGAACCCTCTTGCACTGTTGGTGGGAATGTAAATTGATAGAGCCACTATGGAGAACAGTACGGAGGGTCCTTAAAAAACTAAAAATAGAATTACCATATGACCCAGCAATCCCACTCACTACTGGGCATATACACAGAGAAAACCATAATTCAAAAAGACACATGCATCCCAATGTTCATTGCAGCACTATTTACAATAACCACGTCATAGAAACAACCTAAATGCCTGTTGACAGATGAATGGATAAAGAAGATGTGGTACATATGTACAATGGAATATTACTCAGCCATAAAAAGGCACGAAATTGGGTCATATGTAGAGATGTGGATGGATCTAGAGACTGTCATACAGAGTGAAGTAAGTCAGAAAGAGAAAAACAAAATTTCCTATATTAATGCATATATGTGGAACCTAGAAAAATGGTACAGATAAACTGGTTTGCAGGGCAGAAACAGATACACAGATGTAGAGAACAAACTTATGGACACCAAGGCGGGAAAGTTGGGTGGGGTGGTGGTGGTGGGATGAATTGGGAGATTGGGATTGACATATATACATTAATATATGTTAAAAGGTAACTAATAAGAACCTGCTGTATAAAAAAATAAATAAAATTCAAAAAAAAAAAAAAAGAGAGAGACATGCTGTGGCCAATGATGAGCTGATATGGGAGTCCAAAGTCTCAGCACCTTTGCCTCAACCCGGGTGATACCAAAAAGACATCCTAGGTCAAAGCTCCCCATGGAACTGGCAAAAACACTCCAGGTTAAGTGGATAGGTAATGGAGAATGACTGAATGAACGAACCTTTAAAAATAAATATATTGTGCATTTAATACATGTAAATATTACATATGTATGCGTGCATTTATACACATACGTATATGTACATATACATATATTTTAAAACCCTGGGTGTCCCATAGGGCAAGTGAGGTCCCATTGGCCGTGGGACGGTGACTCACATTTACCAGCAAGGAATTTTAATTTGCGTATTGAATACGATTCTTGTCTTGATGTCCGTAGTCGGGTTAGATCCATCCGCGTCACAGAGACTTAGAGACTTGGCCTGCCCTGTTCTGGTTGAGGACGGGATAAGCCCACCTGTGGCTGAGTGATGAAGGGTCTGGAGGCACAGGTGGAGACTGATTGTGAATTAGAGCGTGATGGGGGCAGCTGAGGAAGAGAATGTGTCTACCTCTCCCAAGGCTGCTCCTCTGCGAAATACTGTCCATAACTTCCCAGGCCGACTCTGTTCCTCACTCTGTCTACACAGATGACTTCCCAGGGGATGCCTTTGAATTTTATTCCAGTAGCAATTTCCAGCCTGCTTCCATGGGGTAAAATTCCAGCCTGGAGCAAGCTTTCTTCCCTCGGGCTGCTTTGCATCGTCAGTTTCCTCCCACATAAATGGAGGATCATGATAATCCCCCACCTTGTAGGTTGGTTTGAAGATGAACTAAGAAAGGCAAGGCATCTCTCATCTGTGCACAGTACGTGCTCACTTTTCTGATCGTTTCCTTTTATCTCCCTCCCCTTCAAATTCAAGGGAAAGAGGTGTTTTCATATTGGTGTCCTTTGGGGCCAAGCTTATCTGATCTGAAGGACAGGCCCTGGGACTTGTGGTTCTTTGTCATTGCACCACCTTTGCTGAGTCACTTGGGGTTGGCAGACCTGGAAAAAATAGTGGTCCAGAGGGTGGTTAGGGCAGTGTGTGATAGCTAAGGCAGCCTGTCCTGTCTCAGTATTTCCCCATGCACTTCTGGAACCTGATCCCCCTTCTTACGGGAAAGGGAGGGGGCCAAGTAACCAGCGCTGCAGGTGTTACGCGTATTTTGCCCGTGCTGAGTTTCCTGTGATGTGGCTTCATGAATCTTTGATTTCAGCTTAATCAGTGCTGCTGTGAGGCTCTGTTGGAGGACTAAATGCTGGAGGGCAGGATTGTCTTCTGAGATTGAGATGAGTGACAGTCTTTGACAGGCAGGATAATAAGGCGAGAAGATGCTTTTGGTGCTAGGGAGAAGATGCAGAAAGAGAACTTTTAGAAAAATGAGAAGTTGTAAGAAGGAGCCAAGGTAAGATTTAAAGACAGTCTTTAAGAGAGGTGACGGGGGGCAGGGGGGAGCGGGAGGTACAAACTGTTAGGTGTAAGATAGGCTCAAGGATGTATTGTACAACATGGGGAATACAGCCACTATTTTGTCATAACTAAATGAAAGTTACCTTTAAAAATTACATAAAAAATTAAAAATTAAGTTTAAAAACATATGAAGCATTTGTGAGATTAGGATTGATTTTGTGTGTGCTCTGTGATGCTTCTGCCATCTTTCATGAGACTTATTTGGGGGAACTTATAGTTTGAGAAACACTTTAACTTGTTATATCTGAATATTTTATGAGCACTTAGTCTTATATTAGTAGGAATATTGTGATCTGTTTTATCCCCATCAACATCAGTGATAAATACTGTTTGAATATGTACTGTGTAAGAGACATGTTTAATATTTAGGAAAATAGGAAAGCAAACATTTAAGTCTGCTTTGGTAGAATCTGCCACTTAATACTGATGTGAGCTTGACGTATTTTTTTTCTTTTTTGAGATTCCTCTTCTCACCACCCAATTTTATTATCTTCATTATATTTGTCACTTTTGAAATTATCCTATTTTTTAGGTTGTCTTTGTCGATGATCTGTATCCCATCTCTGCAGCTCTACTGCTAAGCCACAAGAATTTGAGGTCTTTAGGAGCAGGGACCTTGGCCGCTACTGTCTCTGGTTAGAACAGAGCTGGTACCTAGAAAACACTCGACGACAGCACAGAACGCACACATTTTATGGAATGAACCGTGGTTAGTAGTTGCCCTCATTGTGAGTGAGTGCACCAGAGGGCTAGGAAAAAAATGAAAAATACCTCCTCTTGGCTCTAGGAGTTTATATTCTCGGACCCGAAGGGCAGCTGTGGGCAGAACTCTGCTCTAAGAGTATGCTGACTAGAGTTTTAGTTTTTGCAATGCTGTTAAATACCTCTGTGGCTTTATACGTGTCTCTTAACTTCTTTGGCCTTTGGTTTCCTGTTCTGAAAGGGAATGAAGTAGACAAGATCTTCTTTTTTTATTTTTCCCCCTTTTAAAATCTTTATTTATTTATTTTGGCTGTGCAAGGTCTTTGTTGCAGCATGCAGGATCTTCGTTGCAGTACGCATGCGGTATCTAGTTCCCTGACCAGGGATCGAACCCGGGCACCCTGCATTGGGAGTGCGGAGCCTCACCCACTGGACCACGAGGGAAGTCCAGACAAGATCATCTTTTAGGCCTCTTTTTGCTGTCAGGGTCTGTCCATGACTTTATTAGTAGAATTATAGGCGATGATAAAATGATAAGCTGTAGACAGAGTAACAGTGAAAGGAAGCAGGGCTCAACAGGAGTCTGCAGAAGTGGGCCAGGACGGTTTCTGTCTCTGCCCATGAAACGCCTCTCCAGGTATCTGAGTGACACTGGTCCTCCACTCCCTGCTGTGCAGCCAAGGCCACCTCGCCCTCCTGGTTCAGTTCATGCAACTCCCTTCTCCGCCAATCACTGAGCTTTCAAACTGATTTTCCCTGCAGATATCCTTACTTACTTAAACCTTACTCAGCTTCCTTGCATGTTTAAGGCCAGAAGGGGCCTTTGTGGTCATCCAGCACACTCAGCAAACTGAGGTTCAGAACGGTGAGGCTACTTGCTCTGTGTGCTGCCGAGTTAGTGGCAGAGCCAGAGCTGGACCCAGACTCCTGAGCCCAGCCCCAGCACTATTGCTGCACCGTACTTGTGCTCTGTTTTCCATATGTTTGTATTCTTAATAGGCGAGTGTTGCTTTATGCACGACTCCAAAATGAGTGTATATGGATGCTATAGAGAACCCAGTTGGGAGCCCTAACCCACTTTAGCAGCCCTCCTGCTCTCACTGCAGATACAAGGCTCACTGAAGATTTGCTACAGACTTATCTTACCATTAGTTGATGAAGGTGGTAATAATTAAGTAGTCAGCAGCTCTTTATTGCTTGCCACACATTTGTTTTGCACTGTGCTAAAGTGGTGGGAATGCCAAAGAAGGAGCCTGAACTGCCCTCAAGAGCTGACAGGCAGAGGAAGCAGGACCTTCCAGATTTCTCCCTCGCCTGCCCCCATCACCTGCAGTCAGGCACCTCCTACCTCTTTCCCCGCTCGTCGGTTCTCTCCATCCTCATCTCCTTAGCTTGAGCCTTCATCCCCTCTGTTTTACTGAGAGGGCTTCCTTATAGGCCTCCCACTTAACCCTTTACTTTCTTCTAATAAACAAATCACTCCCCTCTCCAGGTTTCTTCAATGCCTCCTTGTCCTCTACAGGATGAAATTTCCTCCTGCCTGTGGAACACACAAGGCCCTTTGTGATGCAGACCCTGCTTACTTGCGCACATTCATCTCTTGCCATTCCCACGTCCTCCTTCATCTCCAACAGTGTGGGCTTCGTGCTAAGGTCGAGGTCCTTGACTGAGCTTGCATCTGTTTCTTGCCATGTACCAATCTCTCCACTTGGAATGTGGTCTGCTAGTTAAATTTTACTCATCTTTTAAATGTCAGCTCAAATGCTTCCTCCTCTGTGGAGTGCTATCTGTGTTCCCATGCAACCCAGGTGTTCTTTCACTGGTATGGGTACTGAACTTTGTACATAATTTTCCCCATCGTGCCCTCTGTGAAGCAGTTACCTTGTTGTGTGTGATCTCATTGTTCGATGGACTGTCTCTTTCTCCACTAGGCAGTAAACTCCTTAAGGGTGGAATGTATCTTTCTCTTTGTGTTCCCTCAAATGGAGCCTAGCACATAGTAAGTGCTCCAGAAATGCTGGTTTGAATGAAAGATGTGATTTCACTAAGTACTATTGAAACTAAGTCAAGGATGGAATACTTTTTACCCCAAGAAGGAAGAGTTATTCCAAATGCTTGTAGAAATGTCAGAAAGAATTGAGATAGGAAAAAAGGCCATTAGGCAGTCATTGGTGACCTTTGATAAAGGAACAGTTTGTATCAGGCAATAGAATTGGAAGCTTGATTGTAGGGGGTGAAGTGAATAGAGAGGGAGTGGATGCAGCTGGCGGGGATCACCAGTTCGGGGAGGTGGCTAATGAAAGAGAAAAAGGTGGGTAGCTTCAAGAAGTATGATGCAACCAAAGTAGTCTGACCCATTTGGAGTGAATATTCGCCCTCTTGGGGCAACTGGGCATCACAAATACCAACTTACCTCATCCAAACGAGACTGGCAGCTGAGCTCAGGAATGGAGCCTGCCCATGCAGTGTCATTCATTACCTTCTCACTCAAATTGCCCAGAGAAGGAACTGGATGTAAAGAAGAGTCTGAAGCAGATGGCTTTTTTGATCTGAAGAATCCTAGCTAAAGAATCAGGGAAGGGCCAGGGTTTCCCCTGCTTGTTGTAAACCGCCCCTCCCCACTCATTTACTGCTGAAATGTGAGTGACGAGCAGGAAAGAGAGAGGAGAACAGGAGCATTTTGAGTGACAAGAACGTGTAGGGTATGTATGTACACGTGGAATACTTTTTAAGTGTCAACTCTGCAGATGGGCAATTACAGAATGGAAGTAGAGCTTCTGGACTGTGCTCCTCTAATTTCCCCTCAACTCTGAGTCGGATCTCCTGAGCCAGTGATTCATGTTGTTGGGGAGGAAGAAAAATTTCCTATATCCTTCTAGGTTCTTCTGGCTGGTCTAAGAATGAAATTGACATGAGACAGATGAACAGGAGAAAATCAAACAGAAGTTTAATAACATGTGCACGTGGGAGAGACCCAGGAAATCTGAGTAATTTGCCATAATGGCCCAAGCCCTCTTCTTAAATACCATCCTCAGATACAGACAAAAGAGGATGCTAAGGGTGGGGAGAGTCAGTTCTGGGAGGTGACCGGGAAAGGCACAGTGAACAAGAGTGATTGTGATTCAGATCTCAGTTGTTCCTTTCCCCACTGATAAGAGTTGCTGGAGATTTGGTCTTCCTCTTCTTCCAGGTGGAGAGGGAGACAGCCTGATAGATGGAGATTTCCCTTACAAATGTAGAAGTCTCTTACAGAAGGGCAACTCCTACTTGGTTTTTAGAGCCCTTCCCTGGTCTGCTGTTTTCTCAGAAAATAACCAGCTTAAAACAATCGATGTGCCAAAGAGACATATTTTAGGGTGGCAAATTCTGCTCCCATATAATGTATATGCTCTTAGCCCAGCAGAGTTACATAGAGGACTCAGACCTAGAGGACTCAACACTCTTGTGGGCTTCAGGCATCTTCCAGCACAATTGCCGGCCTAGTCCTGAGCTTGGAAAAGCGTTTAAAGGACGTTGTTGTAGGAGGGGCGCTGTGTTGGTCAGAAAGAGCATCGTAGATGAGTTATAGTTACAGTGGAGTTAGGGCAGATGAAGGGACTTGGTTACATTAAATGGGACACTTGTAATCTTGCTCTAAATAAATCAAGAAGAACAGAATTTGAATAAAAAATATTTCTTCAAATACTGACTTTTAAGTGAGATAATGTGAAAAATGCATAGAGTAGGCACTCAGTACATGTTAGTTTCCCTTTCCTCTATGAAACAAACTTCTGGTTCTTCATAATTAATTGTCTTTAGCCTTTCAGCTTCATTTCTCAACACACATTAGGGTTCTTGAGGGTAGGGTCTTCGGGTACTTTTGTGTCTGTTGCTTTCTAGCACAGTACCTGGCCCACTCAAAGTTTGCTTTCTCATCTTTTCCCTGTTTACAGGCTGCCATTCAAAGAGTTCTTTAAATGAATTTTAAGTGAATGAATGATCCACTTTGTAGATCATCAAAATCTATTTTATGCCCTTGTCCATGTGGGTGAATCCCAGAGCAGAACGTGAAGAGGGTTAATTGAATGTAGCACAGGATGCGATGGGCGGGGTGAGAGGTTGTTTCATTAACATTCTCAAACCAAAAAGTAACGATTTGTGGTTTATTCAACTTCTGTTTTCGTTTGTTCACTATTCCCATAACAGGTGTTCCAGTACCTGTTGCCTTCTTGCTTAGTAAAAAGTGGACAGTGGGGGAATTTCCTGGTCCAGTGGTTAGGACTGTGCGCTTCCACTGCAGGGGGCATGGGCTTGAGTCCCTGGTCAGGGAACCAAGATCCTGCATGCCACGTGCCACGGCCAAAAAAAGACAATGAGTGGCCTATACCTTATCATAAAGTTGTCAAAGTGCTTGGCTGAAAAGATAGGCATTTACTCCTGTGTGGAAAACCATTTGTGGAAACAGGTCAGGCTGTTAGACCCTGACATCCTGTTTCTTCCCAGGCCCCTGAGGGGCTCCCTGTGAGTTGGTAAATGACCAAAGTTCTTGGTTAGAACTGTTTTTATTTCTTCTAATTGGAAAAACAAAAAACCCATGATAACAGTTTTACCATAAACCGGTTTTTCCTGGGGCTAAGAGCAAAGTTGGATGGGGGATGGAAGGGGATGGGGATGGGAGTCGGGGCAGGGAAGGGGAGGCAAGGAGGCTGAAAGGCCTCTTTCTGGAAAACAGCACGGCCTCCATGGTATCTGACCATTTGTCTGTGATAGGGTTTCTGCATAAACAACCCTCCTCCCCCATGTGTCCCTTGTCCTGTAGGACTCAAGAATTCGTCCTTCTTTCTAGATGCATCAGCTTCTCCTCTCCTTGGGTGCCTCTGTCCTTGGCCCCTGGGGCAGAACACAAGGCTTTTTGTATCTTGCCTACCTTAACCTTTAGGACTCCTACACTTTCAGTTTAAGGGATTTGAATTCTGTTAACTAGAGGGAAACAGGTGGTGACAAAATTAACTGCCAGTTGGGAAGCCAGAGTCATAAAATGTCTTGAAAACATATTTCTTTTTAATTGAGTTGGATCTTCAATCAGCTGTAAAATAGACTCTTGCCACTTTTTTGGGGGGGGCGAGTGGGGGGTGAATCTGGAACGTTCCTGTGGGAATTCACCAGTTGTTTCTGGAGCATCAGCTGCCCAGTCTGCTCCAGGTTGGCTCCTAAATCAAGCTGCTCCTACCTCGGCTGACAGTAGAATCAAGTTGGCACTGCCAAGTGTTTCCTACGCTTCTTTCTATGAAGAGGCCCTCAGGGCACTTGCATTTCTGCTCTGCAACTGGCCTACCCTTCCTGAGTCCTGCTCTCAGACCTAAATGAGATGGTTCTGGCCTCCCTGGTCTTCAAAGCCTCCCCCTTGGGCTCAGGCCAACCCTCCCCTGGCTTCCTGGAAGTCTCTCGAGACCTGGCTCTGGCTCTAGGAAGTCCTACGCTCTCACCGGGCACAGTGCTCTGGTTTATTTGGTGTGCCTGTGGATTTTCCACCAGCTGGTTGATGAAACAGCTCTACTCTGAGCCATAAGTTATTTTTTTCAGTTATCATCAAACACTTGTTTATTTCTGTGATTTCACCTGTGGCCCTGAGACCTCATGGCAGGTTGCATTATCGGTCCCATCTCACGTCAGTGCCTGTTGACTGGTGCGGGTAAACGCTTGTCACTTCCCGTTTCGAGGTTTCTGTGGCCTTGGACCTCCCAGATGTTCTTGCTTTCTGGCTAAGGGCTGCCGCCTGCAGGGCAGAGACATTGGCAATTTCAGCAGAATGAACATTCAGGCTCTTCCCAGTGCCCCCACCCCAAGCTCACATCTCCCCCAGCCTCATCACTGAGGTCATCCCTGCCGCCCAGCCCTTCCCAGTCTTAAGTGAAGGCTATGGCCCAGCGTGGTCATGTGCTCAAGGTGAAAGAATCAAGAATTCTGGAGTGGAAAGCCTGGGTTGAAATCCTCATTCCTTAGCTTACCAACCATTCGCTCTTAGACATGTCATATATTCCCCTGAATCCTTATTTTCTTCATCTTTAAAATGAGGATCAGGAATTCCCTGGTGGTCCAGTGGTTTGGACTTGGCGCTCTCACTGCCGAGGGCCCTGGTTCGATCCCTGGTCGGCTGGTCGGGGAACTAAAATCCCGCAAGCCGCACGGTGCGACCAAAAAAAACCCAATAAAATGAGGATCAGAGTATATATATACATGTATATATATACACACATATATTTTATCTTCTTTATAAGGTTGGAAAGATCAGATGGAAGAATGTACAAGAAAGCACTTTGTAGACTGGAGAGCACTGTTTAAATGTGAAGGATTACTGTTAGTATTAAACATATTAGTATGCAATAGCTTCACTGCACTGAAAAAAGCAGCCAGTACTTGTGCTAAAGGAGGGTTTCTCTGATGCAGCCAACAGGTTATCTCCAAGGCTCGGGCAGGGCCACCATCAACACTGGCAATAGCTGCTCAGGCTTGGATTTGTCGCAGCTCTGCAGCTCAAAGGGTCAGGTAGGAAGAGAAAATCAATGAGGCCATGGAGAGACAGGAAGGCTTCTGTGTGACATGGGGCTCGATTGGCCAAGGTGGGAGATGCAGTTATTGAGGTGGCGTCTGTGGGATCATGTAGAAGAGACATTTAGGGGATGATATGGACAAAGCTTGGAGGAATGAGTGGACGTGGCATATTTGGAGAGCACAATTGGCTAAGTGTCCACAGAACTTAGGCAGAACTTCCTGTGGGGAGAAGTTGAGAAGTTGGTTTTGTGTTGTAAGGCCTCGTGTGTGACAAAGGTCTTTGGACTGTCATCTGTGACATTAGGGGAAGCCCTCAGAGGACTTGGGAAGAGGCATGTCTAGCTCTGTTTTAGAAGATAAAGGTGGTTTGCATCCGCCAGTTGCGCACACAGCTTCCCAGTTGTGATATTTTTAGTGACATCACGTTGGTGCTTGAAATCACACGTGGTGGGAGAATTTACAGCACAGAAGTCAACAAGTGATACAAGTCATTCCCTTTTCCCCTTCAAGCTGGTTGTTAAAAATTTATCCAGGGACTTCCCTGGTGGCACAGTGGTTAAGAATCTGCCTGCCAACGCAGGGTTCGAGCCCTGGGCTGGGAAGATCCCACATGCCGCAGAGCAACTACGCCCGTGCGCCACAACTATTGAGCCTGCGCTCTAGACCCCGCGAGCCACGACTACTGAAGCCCGCGCGCCTAGAGCTCATGCTCCGCAACAAGAGAAGCCACCGCAATGAGAAGCCCGTGCACCGCAACGAAGAGTAGCCCCCGCTCGCCGCAGCTAGAGAAAGCCTGCGCGCAGCAACGAAGACCCAGTGCAGCCAAAAATAAATAAATAAATTTATTAAAAAAAAAAATTATCCAGCACAGTTAAGGGGCCATTTCAGTAGGGTAGGACTTTAGTACAATAGTTGCAGACTTGGGATATGCCTTAAAAATCCTTCAGCCTCCACCCAGACACCCAGAATCAGAATCCAGGGCAAGTGAGGGTATAGGAACCTATTTTTAAAAAAGTTTTCAGTCAGTTCTTGTGCAGCCAGTCTGGTATGACCGGGGCAGGGACAGGAGGAGTAGGGAGGAGGGGATGGATATAAAAGATGTTTCAAAGGTAGGAGCAACAGAACTCGGCGACAGATTGGAGGTAGGGAGCGGAGGAGAGGGAACCGCTAAAACTATTTCTGAGTTTCCTTGTTTGGATAGCTAAGTGGATGGATGGTGATGCAGGTGGCTGAGCGAAGGAAAGCGGATGCAAGTGGTTTGGTAGAAGAGGTGAGAGTGCGGGAGGGAGCAGGCAGTTTGGGACATGCTGCTCGAGGAGCGCACGGACGCAGGGTTTTGGTCATGTCCTGTAAGCAGCTGGGTCCGGGGAACTGATGCTTGGTGGAACGGTCCAAGCTGGTGGTACAGGTTTGGGAGTCAACATGTGGGTCGTTGAGGCCATGGACTTGCACGAGATTATTGGGGGAGAATGTGTAGTGAAAAGAAGGTGACTGTGGGCAAAACTCTAACCATGCAGAGGTTGGTAGAAGCGGAGCCAAGAGGAGATCCAGCGAACACCAGTTTGTATATTGATTATTGA
Source organism: Delphinapterus leucas (assembly GCF_059928025.1). Taxonomy (NCBI): domain Eukaryota; kingdom Metazoa; phylum Chordata; class Mammalia; order Artiodactyla; family Monodontidae; genus Delphinapterus; species Delphinapterus leucas. The sequence continues at coordinate 99,519,090 of NC_143135.1, forward strand.
AGTCAGTGGTTCCTTGGAGGGCGGGGTTCCTTTAGGTATTAACAAAATTTCCAAAGGCTTAATAGAAACCACACATTGTTTCATTTGAATTCTATCAACCCAGTGTGGTGAGGCGTGTTACTGGATGCTGACCTGAATGGTAGCTGTGTGCCTTTGACTAAAAACACGCTCACAAATTAACCAGGAGACACATAGTGTGTTGTCAGTTATCTCTTTCAGAACCTGATAGTTGGGGATATAATTTAAGGGTTCTTGGTGTGGAGGAAGTAGGGATGTGTGGGGAGCACAGGCAGGGGCTCTTGGTGTGTCCTGGGAAAGTCTCCTGACTTGTTCCTGTGAGGGGAAATCGACGGAGAAGGAATCTTAACCCATTTTGAGCAGTTTAGGTAAAGTGACCAGGATCAAGATGATTGTCCAAGGGACATCCCTCACGGTCCAGTGGTTAGGACTCCATACTTCTACTGCCAGGGCTCCGGGTTCGATCCCTGGTCGGGGAACTAAGATTCCGCAAGCCACGTGGTGCAGCCCCCCCCAAAAAGATGATTGTCCAAGATCACGTTTTGAGGTTATCTGTGGACAAAGTGGCTTCTGGCTCTCCTGGGGTTTGAGAACTCTTTGCAGTTTCCTGGCACTTCCTTCCTTCTCCAATGTGAAGGCTCTGGATTGGGAAGGAAGGGATTTTCTAAAGGCAGGAGGGGCCCCAGGGGGCTGGGGAGGGAGGAAGGCGAGGGAGGGTGGGAGGAGGCTGGCCTCTGAGACTCTGCTGCCCAGGGCCTTGGCAAATTCTCACAGACTTCAGGTCCTGGGAAACAACTCTTCGGCCCTGTTCCGTCCTGAGTAAAGGTTTACTACCAGGAGACCTGGTGAAGTTGTATTTACTCTCTTCAGACGGTCTAAGATTTCCGTGTGACGCTGAGTAGTGATTGAGGCCAAGGAAGATACTGGGATGTGGGAAACTAGAAGGGGGCTGTGTGTTCCTTTAGCTAAGCGCAATTGAAGAGAGATAAGCTGGCACAATTCTCCTTGCTTCCCCCTGCCCCCCAATGGCACCTTCAGGACCCATTGGAGGGATGTAATGGGGTAGGTGTAAGTCTTTTAATTGTGTGAGGTGAGAGGCCTAGGTGAGGGATGCTTTACCCTTTGTGAAAACTATCTCAGAACAGAGCATTCGAGAAAAAATTTTTTTTTCCAACTGAAGCTTGATTATCTATATTCTTGAGACCCAGGGATTAGCATGAAAATTTAAAATGCATTGTTTGGGATTAGTAGGTACAAACTGCTATATATAAAATAGGTAAGCAACTAGGTCCTACTGTATAGCATAGGGAACTATATTCAATATCTTTTTTTTTTTTTTTTTTGCGGTACGCGGGCCTCTCACCGCTGTGGCCTCTCCTGCTGCGTAGCACAGGCTGCGGACGCGCAGGCTCAGCGGCCATGGCTCACGGGCCCAGCCGCTCCGCGGCATGTGGGATCTTCCCGGACCGGGGCACGAACCCATGTCCCCTGCATCGGCAGGCGGACTCTCAACCACTGTGCCACCAGGGAAGCCCTATATTCAATATCTTGTAATAAACTATAATGGAAAAGAATCTGAAAAAGAAGATAGATAGATAGATATACACACACACACGTATATATATGTGTGTGTGTGTATAACCAAATCACTTTGCTCTACACCCGAAACTAACACAAATTGTAAATCAACTATACTTCAGTAAAAAAAGAAAACAAAAAGGAATACCAGTGTCACCAAAAAAAGAAGGTACAAACTTCCAGCTATAAAATACCTAAGTCCTGGGGATGTAATGTTCAGCATGGTGACAATAGTTAATAATATGATGTTGCATATTTGAAAGTTGCTGAGAGAGTAAATCTTAAAAGCTGTCGTCACAAGGAAAAAAAGCTGTGGGACTTCCATGGCAGTCCAGTGGTTAGGACTTGGCGCTTTCACTGCTGGGGCCCGGGTTCAGCCCCTGGTTGGGGAACTAAGATCCTGCAGGCCTTGCGGTACGGCCAAAAAAAAAAAAGTAACTATGTATGGTGACAGATGTTAGACTTATTGTGGTGACCATTTTGCAATATATACAAATATCGAATCATTATGTTGTACACCTGAAACTAATACAATGTTTTATGTCAATTATACCTCAATCAAATAAAAATTAAAATTCTTTTAAATTAACAGAAGAGAAAATTTAATACTCATAGGCATTTGAGAAAGAAAGAAACAAAAAAAAAAGTTGCAGCCTTGGGCTTCAGAATCTTTTCCCACTGACGAATACCTGTGATGTCTAATTGGAGGGCCACCTTCTTTCCTGTTCGCCCTCCAATGGAGGCTCTGTCAAGCATGAGGTACGGCTTCCTTGTGTTGGATAACTGAGAGTTGGGCCACAACTCTGGCATAGGGGTGGGGCAGGGGAGGGCTGGTGTTAGGAGGGCCATGCCAGCCCTCATGGGTTTGCTTACAGTGGTGGCTTTATTTAGAAGGTTCACATCTAATTCAAGTTGGCATCTCCAGAGCACCAAACCCTGAAGCTTAGTCTGCTGGAAACATGGATGAATTTATGGTCCATCAGGAATTCATACAGACTGGTGGGCTCCTTGAGGTCACAGACCAGGCCTTACAAATCCAGTAAGGACTAGCAGGATACTTTGAACACAGGTGTCCAGAAAAGGTTGATGAGCATTTTGGAAGCACATTGTAATCTAGAGGGAGCATGTAATCTGTACTCAGCGAAGTGTCTTTCTGGACTGGCCGGGGAGTATTCAGCAGAAAGTGGAGACCTCAGAGGGAGGACAAGGCTAGATATTTGTACATTAATTTATCATGTTGTCCATCTAATAGGTGCTAAGTACAGTGCTGGGCACTGGGGATGGAAAGAAATGACATAAAATGGGATCTTTGTTCTCAAATAACTTACAGTGTGGTAGAAGGTATACAGAACTGAATCAGTAATTACTGTATCCCAAGGAGTATGATAAGTGTTAAGATAAAGGGAGGTACAGGGCAGGGTGATATAGGGACCATAGTGTGGGTGGTGGCCATCGAGGAAGATTTCCCTGAGAAGGTACTACTTTTGGAGGATGATAATAGCTATAGTATTGAGTATCTACTCAATGCCAGATACCTTTCTAAGTATTTTGTGGGTACTAATTTATTTAATTTTCACAACACCCCAGTGAAGAAGATACTTTTATCATCCCCAGTTTATGGAGGGTGAAATTGAGTAGGTGGAAGAATCGAGATTTGAGTGCTGACCATCTAAAGCTAGAGCCCTCAGGCTTAATCCCTGAAGATCCTGCCTCAGCCCATGGGAATGAGTGAAACAAAGAGGGGAAGTGGAGAAAAGGATAAACCAGGCGGGAGCAGAGCAACGTCAAAGCCAGGGACAAGCAGAATGACCGGAGTGGAGAGTGAAATTCTGGAGCCGGTGAGGGAGATGTGGGAGATGTGGACGCTAGGAAGGTAGATGGCAGTCAGCTTACTGGGCTTTTATAGCTTAGTTTTAGGCTAAACTAAGGAGTTTTTGAACTTTGTTCTGAAATTAGGAGACACCTAAAGGATTTTAAGCCAGAAGGAGGGGCCTTCCCTGGCAGTCCAGTGGTTAGGACTCCTCACTTGCACTGCCGAGGGCCCGGACTCAATCCCTGGTTGGGGAACTAAGATCCCTCAAACCACGCGGTCAAAAAAAATAAAGTAGTAAGCCAGGAAGAGCTGTGATCAAATCTGCATATCAGGAAGAACACCGTTGTATCAGTGTCAAGGACAGAGTGGAGCAGGGCCGGGTTGGCAACAGGCAAAGCAGTTAGGAGCCGATTAAAGTAATCCCCACAGGGAGTGATGAGAGCTTGACCTCAAGCAGTGGCAGTCAATGTTGAAGGGAGGATGGGATGCCTTTGAGGGATAGTAAGGTAGCATCTGCAGGACCTGGTGTGAAATTGACATGGAGGTGCATTTCTGGTTTGCATGCATCCTTAGTTGTGGAGTCCAAGGAGAGGACAAAAAGATGGTGAAATCAGTATTGGGCATGTTCAGTTTGAGATTCCTGTTGGACCCATTCACCATGGCAAATGTATTATAATAAAAATAAGTATTATTAACATTTTGGGGGTACTTATTACTTGCCAAGACTTCTGTTAAGTGCTTTATATCAGTTAACTTGGTCTATCCTCCAAACAGGTCTGTGAAGTGACTTACCTTTTAAAAGACAAGGGGGCAGGAATGTAGAGAGAGGTTAACAGGCTGCTCTGAGTTACTCAGATAACAAGTGGCAGAGCTGGAACTCAAATCCTGGGTTTGATCTGGAAACCTCTATGCTGTTCAATAAAGCTTTCTGCGGTGATGGAGATGTTCTCTAGCTGCACTAATATGGAAGTTAATGGCCACATGTGGTCATCAGGTTCTTGAAATGTAGCTAGTACGACTAAGGAACTGAATTTTTAATGAATTTAAGTAGCCACATGTGACTAGTGACAGTTCAGTGCTGTGCTGTCTTTGGGGGTCATTAACTTATCCATCATAATTGAAGCCTTGCGTGTGGACATGATTCCCCAGAGATATATTGCAGTGGATTTTAATCTTCTGTGGGTTACATTCTCTATTTGAGAATCGGATGAGAGCTATAAATCCTCTCCCCTGAATGTGTAATATAACAATTTCAGAGATCCACAAAAACTAGGCTCCCCGGGTATAAAGCTGGAAGAGCAAGAAACCCAATAAAATGTGAACTCCTTGAGCATGGAGGTTTCATCTGTTTCATTTGCTACTTTGTATTTGGTATCTAGATTCTAGAACGATGCCTGGCCTATAGTTGGTATCAGATAATTTATTAAATGAGTGGCTGAATGAGTCCTGGGAAACATTTTAGGACCAACCAGAAGAAGAGTCCATGAAGTTCCCTAAAAAAGAAGAGAAAAACAAAAGTAGGATAAAATCCAAGAAAGAGGGCTTCCCTGGTGGCGCAGTGGTTGAGAGTCCGCCTGCCGATGCAGGGGACACGGTTTCGTGCCCCTGTCCGGGAAGATCCCACATGCCGCGTAGCGGCTAGGCCCATGAGCCATGGCCGCTGAGCCTGTGTGTCCGGAGCCTGTGCTCTGCAACGGGAGAGGCCACAACAGTGAGAGGCCCGCGTACCGCCAAAAAAAAATCCAAGAAAGAGCAGAGGGTTTTGTCATAGAAGGCAAGAAGGGTGAAGTTTAAGGAATGGGAATAATCATCAATGCCAGACCTGCCTGGGTGGTCAGATGAGGTTAGGATGTAACTATTGTCATTGGCTTTGGCAGTAACAGAGGTCTTGGTTGATCAAACCAAGGAGGGGTAAGGGTGTGGTCCAGGTTACAGTGACTAATTCACGAAGTCGATGGTGAGGAAGCAGAGGCAGTGAGTGTGATGTCCAGTGGGTCTCTATCCTGGTTGCTCCCCAGAATCACTGGGAAGCTTTTAAAAAATACGCATTCCTGGACAGACTCTGACTTGGTAAATTTGGGGAGGGGGCCAAGGAATCTGCATAGAAAGGCTCCTAGCTTATTCTGATACAGATTTTTTTTTTAAGTAATTTAGTTTATTGATTGCCTTAGGAGCATTAGAATGTTTTAAAGATGAACGATTTTAAATTACATAGAAAAATCAATAAATGAGACATGCCTGAAATAGGGAGATAAGGATTTCTTCTTTGTTTATTAATAACTGCTTAATTATCACAACACATTATATGCAAATCTCTGATAGAGTTTTGATGGAAGTTCGACAGTAACCAAATAGTGCATTCTTTCAATAAAATATGGCCCTGAAGGGAAGGAAGGAAACATAAAGGAGTTGAGGGAGAGATTTTATTTTTTAAAGACAGAGACATGGGTATGTTTAGAGTCAGAAGAACTATTCAATAGAGAAACATTAGTGAGTTGTAACGAGTTAAAAGATATTTAGCTGGATTCTGAATCCCTCAATCTTTGACCAGCTACCCACCTTGCTACTTGTTCCCAGGGGAGGCATTAAGCAGAAGCAGTCCTGCTACCTTTGTAGACAGATCATTAATCTTCACGCAGAGCATGTTATTTTCTAAGTAGTAATTGAGAATATTCAGTTATGTTGTGTAAGAAGCTGGCAGGCATTGGCAGTGTCCCAAATCACATCTGTTTACTTATCTTCTATTATTAGACTTTCCTATACCCGCTTGCCAGATGACAAACAGAAACTATTCTCTTTTATTCTCTACTTACCGGCTACCTGCCTTTCTTCCCCAAATGCCCTTCCTCTTTAAACTGAAATGGTAGACGCTAGAGTCATTTCTCAGGCAGATATAATTCAACATGAAAATCCAGCCTTTTATCAGTGACAGTGCGACTCTACTTTTCAAGTCAGTGGCTCTCAACATTTTTTATCATAAGGTTCTCTTCTGTTAATTTCCTCCCATGTATTGGATGTTTCAAAGTATTTATCTGCCAAACTAACTGTGAATATTAAGTACAATTGATGTCCAACATTTCTGGTACACCTACCAAGGCCCAAACGTGGCGCTAGACACTTTCTATAGATGATTTCTACCATTTCTAATCCCCACTGCAGTCCTTAAAGGCATGTGGTGTATACCCATGTCTGACACTTAGAAAAGTTAAATAATTTGCCCAGTATCACTGTGCTAAGTGGCAGAACTTGTGTCTTCCTGATTCCAAATCTTGAACTCAGATGTTGGGAAATAGGCTGAGAGAGGGTAAGGGACTTGGTCAAAGTTATAGGGCCAATAAGAAACAAAGCCAGGGCGAACCTCGGTTTGTCTGTCTCCATGCTATTCTACTACATCCACTAAATTTCTTCCCCCACTTTAAAAAATTTTTTTAATTAATTTTTATTGGAGCATAGTTGCTTTACAACATCGTGTTATTAGTTTCTTGCTGTACAGCAAAGTGAATCAGTCATACGTATACATATCCCCCACTTTTATTAATCAGACATTTATCAATCAAAGCCACTCTGAGCTTTTCAGAGCTTCTAATTAGCATAAGATAATTGGTATTAACACACTAGATTGCTCTGATTAGAGCCAAAAACAAAGAAATGCGAAAAATGAGTGCACAGCCTTAGTGTGGGTAAATGTACAGGTTCCATTAGGCTCTGGAAATACTAAATGACATCTCGCATAGCCCCATAACTGCTTGGAATCCCCTGAATCTCCCAAAACCCCTTCCCGGCTTAGGAGACCCCATTAGTATTGTCTGGGCGAGAAAGAACTGTTTCTACTTAGGAAGCACCAGCTCAGAAAAAGTGCCAAATTTAGTTTCCACAGGAGTGAAGCTGTACTTTGCAGAGGGCAGAAGGACACCTTCCTGGTGGCTTGTGGGTTTAGGCTGACCTCCCTGCCAGTGCCCGGGGGTGGGGGAGGGAGGAAGGGAGACCAGTGGAATCATGGGAATTTACCCAGCCTGCCTTGCGGAGCTTCCTGCTAGCTCGGCATCCTGTGAATTTCTGCCTCTGGAGTGTGCTCTGCCTCAGATTACAATGGATTTTTCCCAGCCAGAGTTACTGGTTCAGTGTGACCTTCTAGGATAAGCTCCCAGCACTAGCTTGCTGGCAGAGAACAAAACCAGGACTCCAGATTCGATTCGCTTCAGCTGTTTTCCCTCCGGAACATTGCGGGACGCACAGAAGCGCTTCCCCACCGTATTTACAGTGTGCTGTTTCAAAATTTAATTTCTAGAGTGGTTTTTATCAGCAGCTTGAATTTACAGCAGGAGGGATTTTAGTCATCCTCATGCGTTTTCTAGCTCTTTTGGGGGAAAGGCAAACGGTTGCTTATACAACTTCCCTTCCTTGCAGTGTTAAGCTGACTTTCAGGCATCTGGTGCCCAGGCTAAGTCATTCCAAATCGGTGTTTGGAGTTTCTTTTCAGACTTTCTAAGAGACGTTTTCATCCGTGAGCGCCCTCTGCCGGACTTCCTTCAAGTTCTTCTCAGCTTCCTTAAGCTGTAGAGCCCGCACTGGCCACCTGTCCCTCCAAGGCCTTGACTGAAATGGAGCGGTTGTGGACGTGGCCCTTGACCTCTGGCCTTCCACAGCCCTCTGCAAGCACCCTACCGTGGTGACGGCTCTTCTGCATGACCTCAGAAGACTGGCAGATTCATTTAGGGAGCAGGGTGAGCTGCCCAGTGTCCAGGTGGTCTGTACTGTTTGAAAAGGCTCATATAAGAGAGGAGCTGAGAATTTTGCCAGAGAGCAAGGCCGTGTCTGAATCTCTGCTCAACAACGATCATTTCGTGGGGTTGGGTAGAGTGGTAGTGGTTGGCGTCTATCTCACCTTTAAAGACGGTGGGGAAAAAAGTTCTGAAAATGGGAGGAGAGAGGACCAGGCTCCTTTGGCGGGTGGTGAGGCAGGGGGGTGTCTAGAGGAGGAGGGAGCCCATGCGTGCTGCAGCTGTTGCTGCTGTGGAGTTACCTGTAGTTCCTTCTGTTCTACGTTCTCCTCTCCAATATGTTGCCTGAAATTCCCCAGCAGAAGTGTCTGCGACCTGCGCCCCTTCATCCTTCCGGTGTTGCTGCATCGCAGTGCTCAGGGAACACTTGTGCCTCCTATACTGGGGCTCCTTACGTCCCAGCCTTCTAGCACAGTGCCTGGTAGGTGGTAAATGTGTGGTGAGCCGAGCTGAACCAGAATGCCCTTTCAGGATTCCCTGCCGGTCCAGTGGTTAGGACTCTGCGCTTTCACTGCCGGGGGCCTGGGTTCAGCCCCTGGTTGGGAAACTAAAATCCCACAAGCCACGCGGAGTGGCCAAATAAATTAAGGAAAAAAAAAAAAACGCCCTCTCTTCTCAGTTCTGCTCATCCTGAATCTGTTCAAATTTCAAGTGTCAGCAAAAAAACCCTTGCTGTTGAGATGGTCTTCTCTTACCAGCCCCAGAAGGAAGTGATCTTTCTCTGGTCTATGTTTCTGTAGCTTTTAATATTTACTTCTAAGAGTTATCATTTTCTACTTTTAAATGTAGTTTAAAATTATAGTTTATATTGACTCTTACTTTCCAGATTGTAAACACCTTGAGAGCAGGATCCCTGTCTGATTCATGTCTTTATTTTCCATGACCCACAAAACGATGACTTGCACATAATAATAGCATTTGTACAACAGTTAGTATGTGCCAAGCAGTATTCTCCATACTTCACATATGTTCATTCTTTAATTCTTACAACAGCTTTACATTCTTTAATCCTTACAACAGTAAGAACTATTGTAACATCTATCTCCATTTTGTAGGTAAGGAAAATGACTAATAATTTGCTCAGGGTTGTGTTAAGCAGGAAGTGGAGGAAGTTGGATGTAACCTGAGGCAGCATATTCCAAAGTCTTGACTTAACTTGGATGCTGCCTTTTGACATATGTGCACATAGAGAGCATTGGAGAAATACTTGTTGAATGCATGCACGTTGATATTTCTTAGTTATTTAGAACCAATAAATTGTTTGAAGGTGATCCATTGTTAACTTTTCATCTCCACCCTCTGAAAGGTTTTCTAAGCAATGGGAAGGCCAGAAGGGGGCGCCAGAAAGTTGGTTCTAGTTTTGGTTTCAGAAGCTGGATGGCTTGGCCTCGTTCAGGTTCTGGTTTGGAAGTCAGCAGTGCCATCTAGTGAGATAACTTGCTAAAATCAGCTCAGAATTATTTTTCTGAAACTCTGGTACTTCTCATTTAGTTCTGGGAGCCCCTCTATTAGCTTTACTTTAAGCCTTGATTGCCAGAGTGAGGGTAGGGTGAGAAGGAAGCACAGCCCCATTATAGATAGCTTAAATGGAGTCCAGTTTGATCTCTTCTGTGAAGAGGCCGTAATGCTGATTGTGGTCATTGGGTTGGTTGAGCCCCTTTGGGTGTTAGATAGTGTAAAACACTGGGTTCCAGACAGCCCTCCCTCCTACTTCTCCTCAAATGTACTGCCAACGGTGTAGACTGGTATTCCTCTCTCTCTTTTTTTTTTTCTTTTTAAATTATTATTATTATTGTTATTTTGGTTTTTCTCTCTTGATTCTTGCCTCTGGAGCTGAGTCTGCTGTGGAATTTGAGTTCCAGTCATCTGTGGGTTGCCTACTGTAGCCTTAACACCTATTCCAAGTTGTATAGAAGAGGGTGCTTGATACATACGACAGGTCAGTCCCAATATAAGAAATCCCATGGGTTAGCAACACAGCAGTATAATTTTGTTACAAGGAGTTTTTAAAAGGCAAGTCTATGAGACCTTGCAAAGAGGGAATGACGAGTAGCCACATGTTCTCCCCAGGGAATGAGCGGCAAAAAAAAAAGCGCTTTGTATAGAGTAAAAGAAAACACAGGATCGTGTACACACTTGGTTGTGCCAAGCAACTGGAAGCTTTGTGTGCGGTGCTGCTCTGATTTCTGGCGTGTGTGTGTGTGTGTGTGTGTGTGTATTTGAAAATTTGATGTAAATTGCTTCTAAGTTCATTTACTTCTTGCTGAAAAATCAGAACATGAGAGCGTGGTTGTAAAATCACGTGCTTCTTTGGTGGAGAGTGTACAGTCACTGGGGGCAGGCACTTACCCTACAAGATTGTTCACAGTTTGCCATCTTCTGGGGATCTAGTCTAAGGAGTGTACTCTGTAGAGAGCAGTGCTTTTTATGGCTGTGAACAATCCACCAGAACAAGGGAACAAGTTTGGTTGTACGGGGCCTGGGTTATAGTGACATTTATGGTAATAGGAATTTATTATTAATGGAATCTACGCCAAACAGGGGTTTGCTAACTTTTTCTGTAAGGGGCCATACAGTAAATATTTAGGCTTTGTGAGTCTAATGGCCTCACTACTGCACTTATTCAGTTCTGCCTTAACTGCACAGCTCTGCCATTGTAGCAAAAAAGCAGCCCTGGTTAGTATGTTAATGAATGGGTGTGGCTGTGTTTCAATAAAACTTTATTTATGACATCATTTTGAATTTCATATAATTTTCACATGTCATGAAATATTATTATCATTTAAAAAATGTTTATTCCCAGCCATTTAAAAAAGCAAACACCATTCTTAGCCCACGGGGGCTCCAGACTCTTGATTAGAAACCTGGAGTACTTAATAATTAGCAATTAATAAAAATTATTTGTTCACCAGCTTTATGTTCAGTTAGTGTCATAAGGTGTCTGAACGGCTTTTCTTTCTCTTGAGTAGGATGAATGACTGTTGAATTCCACAGTCATTTAAAGTAAGCACTTCAAGAACTCTTGTGAGTTGAAGCTCTATAATCTTCGTGCCTACAGGGCTTTAAGGAGTGGAGAGACTCCACCTTCTAATCCCTCTTTCGTCCCTCACCCTCTTCAGCCTTCCCTGGAGGTGGGGAAGCAGGCCACGTGGCCCCAGACTCCATCAAGTCTCAAGTCTTTCTCCTGCTGGAATTCCCTCGTGCCCGCACCCCTCCCCTTCCTGCCCACAAGGCTGCAAGCCAGCACCTTGAGTGTCTCAGGGGAGGCGGAAGAATGGGATTATTCTGTCCTACAGATCTAGAGGCCCAGGTACAGAGAATGCCAGAGGCATTCACTCTCAGAGACTGTGTGGCCTGGGAAGAAAAAGGTGATAGGTCAGGATCTTCCTCTATGTGCTTTAGGTATGATGGGTGGGGTTTTCACCAAATGTGTGTCTCAGTTCCACCGTCTGGCAGTATACCCTCTGTGTAAACTTAGCCGGGGAACGTCTCCCTTTAAGATGTTGTAACCCCATTTCTCCATTGAGCTGAAGTCTAGATGCTCTCCCCCAGGGTTGAGAAAGAAGCCGAACGTTAACGGTTCACATCCTGTCTTTTCTCAGCAGCCAGCAGAGCAGCCATGACGATGACTCTAGCAGGTTCCTGAGTCCTCGGGTGCGGGAAGAAAGGTAAGATCGCATGAGGAGGGAGGGATGGGAACAGCGATTACAGTGGGTGGGGAAAATGTTCGAGGAAGATGGTGCTTTTGCCGCGAATGAGAACTGTGGGAAACTGCAGAGAAATAGGGGCCCGCCAGACCTCTGTGCTCAAACACGGATTAGAAGGAGGATGCTCCCCCTCGACCCGAGTAGAGGGGACCGATTCTAAAGGCTTTTGGTGTCCAGCAGGGGAAGAAGTCAGTGTGTGGAAACCAAGTCCGTTGGGAAGATGTCAGAGTGGACTTGGCACCTGAGGCACACTCTAAAGGTCGGGTACGGTGTGGAGCGAGAGGGGAAAGGGTATTTTGTGCCCGAGGAAAACGGCGTGGCCGGGGATGCATGTGTGGCATCAGAGTGGTACCTGAAAGGTGGGTTCGCCTCTTGGTGGGTGTCAACCAAAAGATACAACCAAGCTAAAGATCGGAGGAAGGAAGAAGGAGTTATCCCAAAGCAGTGTTTCCCCCACAGCAAAACTGGGGAAGTTTTAAGCTAAGGGTATTCATGCGTATTCACGAGGGGCTTGAGCTGGGGAGAATTCAGCATGAATTTGCGACAGAGGTCGACAGAGTTCAAGCGTTAGTTGATTGAGGTGAGGAGGGTCGACATCATCCTTCCGTAACCTCGCCCACCCGGTGGGGGTTCAGTTTCTGCAAAACAGCTCGAGGACATTGTTGTGTGTATCCCTGGAGGGGGATCCAGGACCCTGCCCCAAGGCTGCACTATTGTTTCTTGACCGCTCCTCCGTATCCCCTCTGTATCCCCTCCCTTCCCTGATTAGCAACTGTTTGAACCTGCCCGCTGGAACTCAGGGAAGGTCATGGAGGCTGAATGAAGCCTATTTCCTGTAATCAAGAAGTGGGGGGCACAGAAAGGCTTTTGTGCCCGGGAGCCCCACAGGGTGCTGCTGGGTACCACTATCTGTTTGCAAGATGACAGGCGTGGGTGGTAGGTGTCAGAGGTTAACGGAGAATGAGGTGGGGTGTACAGGGGGCCCCCTGAGGATACGGAGGCTCCTGGATGCTCGTTCGAGGCTCTGAGGTGGGACTGGCTAAACACTCAGGCTGTGGGCCCCAGGTGGCATCTGTGGCATGTAGCGCCTCTGAATGGTAGACAGAGGGAGCGGTCTGTTGCAGCAAGTTAAACTTCTGTGCCCGGCGAAGGTGGACCGTACTGACCTTAACGGAAAGGGGGTCTCAGCAGGCATGCCGCAGGGCTCTGCTTTTGGTCTAGCTCTGTTTATGAAAATGCAGAAGGTACTTTTACCTCATTTATCAAACTTATGGTGGCTGCTCAGCTGAGAGGGAGTAGAGAGAACACCAAGGATGATAGAACCAAGACTTAGTATTATTTCAAATAGAACAGTAGGTGGAAACAGCATGGAGTATTTTAAAAAAGGAAATGTGCTATTATATATTTATACATTTATATTAGAATAGTTGCTTGAGTGTAGGGTTACCACGGGGAGCCTAACTTGACAGGATTTCATGTGGAAAAGAACTTAAGGGTTACTTTTTAACCAGCCACATATAAGCCAGTAAGTAATCTGAAGCAAGTACCAAATGATCTTTGAAAGTCTGAGTTCATTACTGGAAGGATGGAGCATGGATTTAAAAAAAAAAGGTCTCACTGTAGCCTGTACTAGTTTGACCATATCGGATGTATTATTCTCCGTTCTTTGGAAAAGGATATTGATAAATTAGAGTTCAGAAAAGAATGATCAAGATGATAACTATGTGATTATAAGGATTGGTTGAAGGAAAGGGGTTTAGCCTGGAAAAGAGAAGGTTTAGAATGACTATAGCAGCACTCTTTAAATATCTGAAAGCCTAAGAAATAGAACTAGAGGGGTAGGAGTTACAGCGAGAAGGATTTCAGCTCAGGATAAGAAAGAACTTTTCCGTGATGAGAGCTGTACTGCAATGGAACAGGCCTTGTAAAGTAATGAACTATCTCCTCCATACAAGTGTTCAGGCAAAAGCTAGATGGTATGTCATGAAAAGGATTTCATCCTGGGCAGGAGGGTGGGACCTTCCCTTTATATTTATAAAGTTTTTATGAGTTTTGTGCTTGTTACTAACCAAAATTAACAGTTCAGCTCATCAATTTAGACAGAGGCATGGGGCCTCCAAGGGGCAAAGATTAATCACTCTTGTAAAGATGCTTTCATCAGTTATGATCTGATGGCAGTGCCCTCAGTCTCTAGAGTGGCCTTCGCTCTCTTTTCAGTGCTGTCTGGATTTCGACAACCATACTCTCAAAATTGGAAGGGTCCGTAGAGTTCCCCAGCAGAACTCCCTTCCCTGTGCTTGTGCGCCAAACACCTCTGGAAGCGTTCCGTCCATTTCTGATCATCATACCTTCAGCTGCTCCTCGTCTATCTGCCCTATGATTGGCAGCTCCTCGGTTCGCTCTGTTTTATCCCTGCTGCTTAGGGCATTCCTGGGAGAGATGAATAAGTGCCAAATTGTACATACTCTGCAATGCGTTTTTCACAAGGCTGCTTGCTAACTGGAGAGAGCCCTGCCTTTTTGTTCAGTATTTGGGATTGTACGCTGATAAAAATTATATTCTAGCTCCTCTGCCCACTCCCCCAACCAAGTGAAATGTTACGGAGGGTCTCCCTTCCAAACCTCTGCCCAGAAAAATCCTCTAAATGTCTTCCCTGGTCCTTTCTTCTCCCTGGCCCACCGACAGCCCCCTGAACTCTTCATGGTGGATGTTGGATACAGTTCTGCACTAGCTCACCTTGGGCATTATGGGAAACAGAGAGGGCTGGGATCAGAAGGATGCTTCTTGTGGCGGTCCCTGTGGACCCCTCCCCTCGAAACTCAGGACGGATGTGTGTTCCCCATGGTGTTTCTGAATGAATTCTTTTTTCCCTTCTCAGCCAGTGGGTTCTCCTGGAGAGAGCAAGTCCTGAGAGTGCTAATTAATCACTCAGCCCCAGCTCAGCACAAACCTTTACACCCTGCACCTAATCCTTCCTCTAACATGTTTCCACCCAATTAAGAGACTCTCTGGGGCGTTTTGGATATTACTCTGTGATATCCTGACATAGAGCAAGTGTGAGATCTGAGCCCTGTGGAGATTTTCTGCGGTGGTGGGGAATCTGGTTTGTGCCCTTTGCTCTGGGCCCAGTTTGATGGACAGCACACCCTGCTGGTTACAGCGGCATTCCCCACACTGGCCAGGCCTTCCTGGACAAACAGATCATCTCATTTACTCTTTGCCCCTCCCCTGGGAAGCAGGTAGAGCAGGGTTGAAAATGGTCAAGTATGAAATGGGTAATATGGACCCTTTTCTGTGGCCCCTCCTAATTCTCCAAACCATGTGGTCAATTACAGAATGAAGGATCGTTTCATAGAGCAGGCAAAAAAAAAAAAAAAGTTTGATTTCCTCTGGTTTGTTTTTGGTTTTGTTTTTTTAAAAAATTTACTTATTGTATTTATTTTATTTTTGGCTGCATTGGGTCTCCATTGCTGCACGGGGGCTTTCTCTAGTTGCGACGTGCCGGCTTCTCATTGCGGTGGTTTCTCTCATTGCGGAGCTCGGGCTCTAGGCGTGCGGGCTTTGGTAGTTGTGGCACGTGGGCTCAGTAGTTGAGGCTCGCGGGCTCTAGAGCACAGGCTCAGTAGTTGTGGCGCACGGGCTTAGTTGCTCTGTGGCATGTGGGATCTTCCCGGACCAGGGATCGAACCTACGTCCCCTGCATTGGCAGGCAGATTCTTAACCGCTGCGCCACCAGGGAAGTCCCAATTTCTTCTGTTTTAAAGATCAAAATTATAACCCTTTAGTACGAGGTAACTTTCAACTGGTTAAATAAAACATTGATTTTTCTTTTTTCTTGTACAAGGTTCAGAATGGATATAATATTTAGAGACAAATAGCTACTCTACTGTAGTCTAAAAACAGTCCACAGGACTTCCCTGGTGGCTCAGTGGTTAAGAGTCTGCCTGCCAATGCAGGGTACACGGGTTCGAGCCCTGGTCCGGGAATATCCCACATGCACTGGAGCAACTAAGCCCATGCACCACAACTGCTGAAGCCTGCATGCCCTAGACCCCACGAGCTGCAACTACTGAGCCCACGTGCTGCAACTACTGAAGCCCGTGAGCCAAGAGCCAGTGCTCTGCAACAAGAGAAGCCACCGCAATGAGAAGCCCGTGCACCGCAACAAAGAGTAGCCCCCGCTCACCACAACTAGAGGAAGCCCGGGCGCAGCAACGAAGACCCAATGCAACCAAGAAAAGGAAGAAGAGTCCACATTACAGCAAAGAGGGAAATGCCTCAATAAGATATCCAAACTTAAGGGCTTCTAAGAATTGTGCTTTTCCTCATTCACATCAATTTATGTCCTGAAGGAAAAAAAGTCTTTGGGTAGGTGAGTGCAAGAGACGGTCATTTCCTGGGCAGGTGTGCATCAGGGAAAAAGGGCAGTTTGGGGAGAAGGATCAGTTTATTGGGAAGCAGGGATTGTCTCAGAGATAGGAATAATCCCCTCAGGTTTCTGGTTGAAAGCAAAATAGATCTAACTTCCCCAAAGCGTGTATGTGTGTGCGATGGAATTTGGGACACTAATCCATTTTCATGGGTCGAGGTGAAGTCATGGGTATACTTACAAAACGCTAGTTCCCAGGTTCAGCCCAAACTGGAACTGTTGGTAAGGTTTCTGAGGTGCCCAGGTCTTTATTTATTTAGTACATTCACCCAGTGGCAGGACCTTTCATACAAAGCCAGGAGTGTAGAAAAAGGAGCTGTTTTTACTAAGGACCGTTTATGTACAGGATGTTAGTTTCAACAGAACGTGGTCTCAGTTGACCAGGAAGCCTTTTCGTGGTAGGAAAATGAGACGTGGAGAGGGCTGGAGTGTAACTGAGGGCCAAGGCAGGGCTCCATGCATTCACGTACTCTTTGCTGCATGCAGGCATGTGTGCCACAAACCTTTATTAAATGTCTTCAACATGCTGGAGCCTGCCTGAGTCCAGGCTGCAGCATGAATAAGAGGCTTGCCCTCTGCCACTGGGCCCTGCAGTGTGCAGGAAAGAGTGAGAGTCTCAGTCAGCAGACATGGTTTTGTCTGCCTTCTTCCATATTGACTGTGCATTTTTAAAAGCATTTTCCTCAGCTTTACTGAACCTTAGTTTCCTCATTTGCAAAAGTCTTTTCTTGTAAAGAGTACATGAGATAACATGTGTAGAATGCCTGGTACTTAGTAGGTGCTTAGTATGGTGGCTGCTGGTACTCTGATGGTTTTTTTGGCTATCGTGAGTTTTTACTCTCACTCTCTTAGCAGATCTGTGTTCTGTCCTTGAAGAAGCAGAGACAGAAAGAATGTGTAGAATATTGATTATCTGTAAAATATCAGATATTGACTCTGAGGATAAACAGATTAAGGCATGGTATTTGCCCTCAAGAGCCTTCTTGTCTTATGGTGAGACATACCTATAAGTAAGCAAGTATAACGTAGTGTGATAATTGACAGATGGAATTTTGTCTAATAGAATTTCGTTGTAGTGGAACTAAAGAATTTGTTTACTAATGCACCTAATCTGTGCAGTGAATCTTGCATATACTTTTATTTTTTATTTATTTATTTATTTATTTTTGCATATACTTTTAAATAAAACCTCTCAACAGCCCTATCAAATAGATGCTATTATAATCTTCATATTAGAGTTTAAGGAAACTGAGGCTCAGTGGAGTTAAGAAATTTGCCCAAGTAATGCAGGTACTCTGCTTGGGGCGAGGATTGGGGAGGAGGGAGGGAGAGGGCAGTGGTATCCAGAAAGACTCCACGGAGAGGGGGAGAGGGCTGTGCGTCAGCTGAGAGCTGCAAGGTGAGTAGGAGTCCGTCACATGGACAGCGTTCCCAGGCGAGGGAACAAGATGTACATAAGCATGGAGGCGTGAGAAAGCAAGGCATGTTCAGGAACGGCAAATACTTCAGTACTGCTGCCGAGGATGTCCCAGGAGTGGGGGGTAGCTGGCAAGCGGCTGGAAATCATCTTTGTACAGGTAAGCAGATGCCTGATCATGTCACATCCTGCCATGATAGAGTGACCCGTATTTATAGATGGGGGAAGTGAGTGAGGGATTTGGAGGAAGGGGTACCTGAGTCTCTCCCAGATATTCTTGTGCGAAAAATCCTTTTCATCCTAGTGTGAGAGATGGATTCAAGGAACAAACACTGGAAGCAGATAGACAAGGAAGGATACTGTGGCAATTGTCCACCCATTCGTTCCCTCACTGAATAAGGGATTTATTGAGCACATACTGTACGCTAGCTACTCTTCTGGGCATTGGTGGCTACAGCTATAAACAAGATAAACATTGTTTCTCCTTTCACAGTGCTTACTTTCTAGTGAGGGAAGATAGATAATAAACAAGAAAACGTCAAGTAGTAATAAGTGCTGTAGAGAAGATGAGGAAAGGTGAGGTGGTGGACCAAGGCTTTTTGGGACTACTGTGAGTTGGGTGGGAGGGACGGCTTACTGATGTGGTGACATTTAAG
The DNA here is from genome assembly GCF_059928025.1 of Delphinapterus leucas. Classification (NCBI taxonomy): domain Eukaryota; kingdom Metazoa; phylum Chordata; class Mammalia; order Artiodactyla; family Monodontidae; genus Delphinapterus; species Delphinapterus leucas. The sequence goes on from NC_143135.1 coordinate 99,537,489, forward strand.
GTGAGGCCAGATGGGCGCATTTCTGAATTATGGTAGAAGAACAGAAAAGAGGACTTCTCTGTACCTCACTCTCCTCATCTATAAGATGGGTATAATAATAGGTCCTACCTCATAGGGTTGTTGAGAATATTGAATGTGTATATGTGTGATTAGAACAGGAATGGTGCCTGGCACATGGCTAGTATCATATATGTGCTTGCTATTATTGTTATTAATAATAATGCTGTTGTTACTAAAATACTGGGTAAAGCGGGAAGATTTGAGGAGCAGGGGTGGTAGTGAGTTTCATTTAGATGTGTGGAGTTTGAGCATGGAGTGTGCAGCTGGAGAGATACACTATGTCGTTGGCCACACCTGTTTGAAGCTCAGGAGACAGGACTAAAACTTCTTTAGTTTTGGAAATGAGAATATAGTTGAGGCCAAGAGTCTTAGAACGAGGAGAGTTTAAGCAGAAGATGAGGGAAGGAGGAATTTGCAAAAGGTTGCCCACTGAAGCTAGGAGAACTAGGGGACAGAAATATCGTAGAAGCGAGGAAGAAGAGACAAAGAGGGTAGAGATAGGTAAGAACTAAAAAGGGTCTTCTGCCGTGGTAATTAGGAGGTCGTTGATAACCATAGAGCAGTTTTAGAAGAGAATATATGAGGGGAGGAAGGAGAGTCTGAACGTGGGGAATTTATTCTAGACATTTGCTTGGGAAGAAGAGAAATACAGATGGTACGTAGGGGTGTTTGGGGAGAAAGTTTATTTTAATATAGGGAGACACAGCACATTTTTAACCTCAAGTAGAAACCGGTAGGTCAGGGATGAGAATTTTAAAGAGGACATCATTCATTCATTCACTCAGTGAACACTTATCAGTTAGGTACTATGTGCTCTACTCATCAAGTTCCCAGTCTTGTTGAGGAGACAGTGTTAACACAACTGAGTGTATCACAAAGGAAATACAAACTCGGATGTGTGTGTTGAAGGAGGGGAACATGGTGCCATGAGGGAGTGTATCAAATAAATTGGGCCTGGACTGAAGTGGGGTTGGTATGAGAGCGTGGTGGTTGATCTAAGGCCAGAAGGATGAGCCTGAGATGGGAGGGAAGCAGTGAGACGAGACAGATGAGATGAGATAAGATGAGAGGAGCTTGGTTGGCCACAACAAGGACTTGAGTCTTTATGCTCAGAGCACTAGGAAGTCATTGGAAGTCTTTATATTTTTTAATTTTTAATTTTCATTGGAAGTCTTCAGAAGCGAGCTGACAGGGTCAGATTTGCATTCTGTAAAGATTGCAGCTCGGAGAAAGGATGCAGAGGATCAGCTGGGGCAGTTGGGAGGCTGTTACAATAGTCCAGGCAAAGGACTGAGTATTGGTAGCTTGGACTTGGGATGCTGGTCGTGGAAAAAAAAAAAAAAGTAGATGAATTCAAGATACATGTTGGGGATAAAATGCGCACGATATGGTGATGCACCGGACGAAGGGTGTAAGAGAGAAGGGAGGTCTCCAGAGTTGATCCTGGGATTCCATCTTGCCCTGCTGGGGAGGGCCTCTGCTGAAAGATAAGGAAACGGGTTTGGAGGAGGCAAGAAAAGCTGGACCTAGATCACAGGTGAACGGATTAGCCTTGAATAGGAGAGAGTAGTGGATGTGAGTGCAGGTGTGCTCGCAGGTGATGTGGTAGGACAGTGAGGAGGTTAATAGCTATTTTCTCTGTGTGATAGGAAAAAGGATCATCTCGGAAGATCAAGGAAGGTGAATAGGAGTACTATGAGGCTGGGGCGTCATTAATTTGGGGATTTCTTTTTTTTTTTGCGGTACGCGGGCCTCTCACTGTCGTGGCCTCTCCCGTTGCGGAGCACAGGCTCGGGACGCGCAGGCTCAGCGGCCATGGCTCACGGGCCCAGCCGCTCCGCGGCATGTGGGATCTTCCAGGACCGGGGCACGAACCCGCGTCCCCTGCATCGGCAGGCGGACTCCCAACCACTGTGCCACCAGGGAAGCCCTGGGGATTTCTTGTATCACCTCTTCTCTGACTAGCTCAAAAGACGTTCACGTCTTACATGTCTTACTGGAACGCACCCTCATTTCTCCCAGATAAGGAAGGGAAGGCAAGGTTAAGTTTCATCACGTCTCTTTTCTATGTGTAGTAGCGGGCTGTGGTTAATTATGCCGGACACTTGCCCCATGCTGTGCACTCTTTGGTTTACTTACCCATCTCCCCACTCGCCCACGAAACCCTGGAGAACAGAAACTGTATCTCTTATATGAGGCACAGAGTAAGTGCTCAGCAGCAGATATGTGTGGAATTTATGAATGAACAAACACAGAAACCAGGGCAATGGAATTTGAACCCCCGGAGCTGGAGCAAGGCCAGAAAGCAGGCCCACTCCTTCCAACTCAGGTCTGGCCACCGGAATAGATAGCTTCCCACTAGAAGGAAAATGTTTTTAATTCTGTCCCAGAAATTGTCCCCAAGTTGCGTATTTCCAGGGCACTCTAGCCCCGTCTACCTGCCTGGCCGCCAAATTCCCTGTGGCCCCGTGGACACAGAGGTGATGGCTCGGGTCAGCTCCCTCACCAGGAGGAAGGAGCCAGGAGTAGCAAACCCTCTGGGAGCAGTGCCCGTGGCCCTCCCCTCCTTCCAGCAGCTGACATCACATGCAGGTACAGCTCCATCCTCCCTGTCTGAGGACAAAGGAGGAGAGGAGACTGAGTGCCCAGAGCGCGTGGCCAGATGCGAGAGGATGGGGGAGGGCTCTGTGCAGAGCCCGGGTCGTAGGCAGGGGGCATCCCGGGAACACGGAGCCTGAGGCCGGGCCCTCCACCCGCCTGTGTTCTGTGTGAACACTAGGTCAGGGAGAGCTCAGGTGCAGGGGCCAGGTCGACAGCTGAAGGAGCTGCCCGGCCAGCAGCCCCGGAGTGAGCCTCCGGCCCCCCCAGGTCCCTGTGGCCATGTGGCAGGCCCCCCGGTGAGCCCAGCATGGTCCAGAACCTGCGCTCCCCGACGGTCTCTTGCAGCACAGCTGTGAAGCAGGCCTGCCATCACCATGTCTCCTCCCTGAGGAAGAAGCTGTCCTTTCTACGAGCCAAGTAGGTGGCCGGGGGCCCTGGAGATCAGGGCACGAGGACTTGGCCCTTGGCTGGTTTGGGATGACCCGGGGCTGTTCACGGAGGTGGGAGTGCTTTGGGGTGTCTCCCACGTTTGGGGATATTGCAGTTCCTTGCTAGTGACAGGCCCGCAAGAGGGAGAGTGCTCTGTTGCCAGAGGCTGAAGGTGAAGGGGAAGGGGTGGGGCAGTGAACGAGGCTGCGTGCTCCTCAGTGGATGGCATGCTTGACTGGGCCTCGCCGAGTCGTCTCCAAGGAGCTTCCGTGGCTCTCTGGGTTCTTCATACCAGGGGGCACTCTTTTCCTCTCTGATGGTAAATTACTTCAGTTGGTAAAGAACTTGGAGGTCCCAAGAGAAAGGTGCTGAAGAGAATGGTGTGTTCTGCCTGGTTTCGGGTTCTCTCTTGTCTTTGTGGGTGTTGATTCCCTTCCAGTGATAGGGACCTATGGATGAGGGACCTTTGGGGGTGTTGCCTTTGTGTGTTCACACCTCATATCCACTCATTTGGGACTTTGCTTAAGCAGCTGCCAGGGAGATCTGAGCATAAACCAGGTGTGGGGCTCTCTTCCCTAATGTGGGCCCTGAACCTGGCAGAATCGTGGGGCGGTGTTTCCTTGCCAGACACACTGTGCCTTGGCCTTTGTGACAAGCAGAGGGGAGGAGGTTTTCTGGAGGAGAAGGAGGTTGCAACCTCTAGGATCAGAGTTAAATTCAGGGGCTGGCAGGCATCGGAGAGAGAGGTGCATGTAAACTTATAGGCAGTTTTGTTTTGAAGAGAAGCAGCAGCGAGGAAGAGGACAGATGGGACAGAGCGGGTGAGGGGAGGACAGGAAGAAGAAAGGCAGTGAGAGGCTCAGTGGATCTCAAAGGTAGGTAGGGGCTCGAAGGTGGTTGGTGACGATCACAATTCTCTCACACGCACACACGCCCAGGCACAGACGCCCACAGGTATGCAGCCGTCGTTGACGAGGGTTCTCTCCCCAGGGTGCTGTCAGGCGGAGGTTGAGGGTGGGGAACAGAAACCCAGTCTGCACCCTTAGGAGGTGGCTCCTTGGGCCCCGACTACCCCACGCTGTGGCCCTGCAGCCGGCCCCCAGCAAGGCATGGCAGCACCAGAGAGTCTCTGATCCTGTGGTGCTGGCGTCAGGGACAGGAATCTGTGCAGCGGTCACGTGGGACTCAGGACCCTGCTTTGAAGGTGAAGGAGTGACCTCAGGTTAAATCCTGGCTCTACCACTTACTGGCTGTGGGCTGTGGTGCTTTCACAACGTTTTATCCTCTCCGAGCCTGCTTCCTTCTTTGAAAATGGAGATAATTGTACCTACTTTGTGGAGGTTGGGGGGATCAAGATGAGAAAAAAGGGGAAAAACACTTGGCACTGTGTCTGACGCACAGTAAATGGTAGCTTCTGTTAGAGTTACTGTCAGCAAACTGTTGGCTCGGGCCACGCCTGGGAGGTGAGTGGAAGGTAAGTTCTCAGAGAACCGTAGTTGGAGATTTGGCTAGAGTGAGTTCAGGAGAGGTGACGTGTGATGACTCCTCAGTCGCCCGGGAAAGCCAGTCACATCAACTCCGGCCCCCACTCCCCCCCAGCTTCCTTTCCGTCTTAGCACTAATGGTGTCATAATTGTATTTGTTTGTTGACTTGGTTGTTGTCTGTCTCCCCCGCTCGTCCTAAACTCCATGAGAGCAGGGACTGCCTTTATTTGCTAGTGTGTACCCAGCACTCAGCACGGAGCCTGACACACGGTAGGTGCTCAGCAAATATCTGTTCCGTGAATACGTGTGTAAGGCTTTGCTAGCTCTAATGTTCTATGAGCATGGGATTCTGTGACTATGGCCCAGGAGGAGGGCCGCTGTAGCCCTAATGAATGCATCTGTTAACCGTTGTGACAGTTTCATGGTCCTGGAAATGGTTTGATCCGTGTGCCCCTTTTTCTGATTCACATACACGTGTGCTTAGAGGTTGGTGAGGTCTTGTGGCAGACAGCACATAGGCGTTTGGATAGTAGAGGAGAACTTATTTTAGGTCTGGGCTAAGCTCTGACTTTGGGGGGCAGGGTGCTTCTGCCTTCCCCTCCCGCCCGAGTTCCCAGTTTGTAGCTTCCCTCCAGCCGCTTCTGTTGCTGTCAGCAGAACTGTCTGCAGGTGTAACCATCACCTGCTCTGCGTTTCTCCTACTCCAGCATTTCTCCCTTTCTGCCTGAGAAAGCAGGGTTATTAATTATAGCTCAGCAAACCACTCTCTCGCTGCGGATGCCATAGTTGGGATTTAGATTGGGGCAACTGGCAGGATGAACGGTAAATTTCGTTCCCCAGCGTCTCCACTTCCTACTGGGAGAAATAGTATCCTCCTACCAGCCAGGGTGAAGAAGGAATGTGAGTGGGTGACAGCTCGGGGCTCAGGCCCGGACTCCGCCCGCAGGCTTGCTCTGCTCTGCACTGCATTCTTTCCTCCCTCTTACACGAGGGCTGAGATGCAGTCGGAGGCCCAAAACCCTGGGTTCTCTTCTTAACTGGTCACTGAGGAATAATGTAAGCTCAGAGCAGGTATTTACAGAGGCCACTCCTTGCTTTGAAGCAATCGTTGTACCAGAAGTTGATACTCCAGCTTGGTTGCAAATCCCCATCAGTAAACATTTTTTGAGCGGTACCACCAATGTCATGTGTAAACGTATTTACGTAAGTTGTATGCGTGCACTGCTGTATGAAGTATTTTGTATATTATATAATTAAGTAGACATTTTTAAAGGATGAGCCAAAAAGAAGTATAAATATAAGTTCTCATATTTTCTTCCTGCACTGCATGAGTAAGTGTTCATATCCCCTTGATAATGAGCCTCCAGCTTGGGAGACCAGGGTTCTAAGGCAGTGGTCCTCAGCCTTTGAGCGGGTGTCAGAATCACTTGCAGAACTCATTCAGCATGCACATTTCTGGGCCCCTCTCTCTGATTCTGAGCCTCTAGGAATTTGCACAGATAACACATACCCCAAATGATTTCCATGTCGGTGTTTGAGAAACACACTTCGTAGCCTGAAACCTTCTAGCTGGTATCAATCACCCAATTTAATAGGCCTGGGCCAGGGAGAGCCTAGCTGTCCCAGTCCTGGCTTGTGACATCGGTTTTAGGGAACCTCTGGCGGGACCCGCGGTGCCTTTTTACCCAGCTTGGGATGCTGGCGTCAGTGCATGGCTTCTGTTTTTCCCTTATCCTCTGCGTAGCCCAAGAATCACCATTGTGCAGTAAGGAGAAAGGGTTGGGCTGTGTAGTTAATCATTTCATCTTATCTGTCATCACTTTTCAGGTTGCTCAGTGCCTCTTTTCTTTTTATCCTCAGGCAGGGGAGCCACAAGCAGTTAACTGCTTGGGGCTCCCTCCCTCTCTTTGCCAGTCCTCCTTAATCCGAAGGGGCAACTCTTGCATTGAGATGCAGAGAAACCCATTGCAACCCTGGTTCAGAACAGCCCTCCTCCTCCCGGCTGCAGGGAAGGGGCTGAGGGAGTGGAGGCATTCTGAGTACCACCCCGCCTGCCCATACATAAACACAGAAGTTCCCCTTGTCATTCTTTGTGTGAGCGTGGTGGGTGAGTTAGTAAGTAGAATTCGGGGTTGGACTTTAGAAACTCTTAGTTTATTAGTTTGGCTCCATGCCTTAGACTTGCTTTGGGCTCCACAAAGTGGACAGTTTCACCTGCTCACCTCCTTTCCCTCTGGAAGTGAAACAACTATTATCCATGTTTTCTTTTCCTGGCATCTTAAACAACGGGTGGATTCGCTTCCGGCTGAGAGTTGACATCAGTTGTCCTTGTAAATAGGGTACAGAACAGAGATCTACAGAAGGAGCCCTTAAGAAGGAATTTTAGGGACCAGACACTCTCTACTCCTTCCTAATTGATGAATTTCTTCTTCACTCTCTATGTCAGGTGGTTTTCTGCCTCTCTATGAATAACTTCCGTAATGGGAAATTGACCAAGGAAATTAATTGGGGTCTTTTTCAGTAAAGAAATCTCTAATTATAAGAAACTACTGCAAATCTACAAATGAGAAGAGCAAACGCAAGACAGCACAGAATGTCTGTGTACTTAGTTTGTGGGCACAGTATCAGTTCTGAGGTATTATTTGTTATTACTAAGAATAGCTTCTATTTTGAGAGCTTATTCTGTGCTCGATGCTGTGCTTATTTGATCATATTAGCGACCCAGGAAGGGAAGTTACTTCTCTACCCATTTTCTAGATAAGGCAAAGTCCATTGCCTTTCCTTGTAACGTGGCAGAGCTGAGATTTGACTCCAGAGCTCAAGTGTTTATTTGCAGTGCTTTAGGACTTCCCGTTGAGAAAGGATACATGTGGGGATCCAGTGCGGGACCTTCTGCTTTTCCTTATATCTGATGGGTCTGTCTTTCCCAGCTTGCTAGAATTGAAGCTCCAGATGTGGAGGTGTATGAGCCAGTCTCCTAATGAAGATTATCTCTCGGAAAGCTTCAAAACCAGACAGAACAGGAAAGAAACAGGGAGAGGATAGACCTCAGTGATTCTGAATGATGCAGTTAAATGTGCCTGAAGGCCAAATAGGTTTTTTTCTTTTTTAATCTTAATTTTGAGTATGTTTCCTATGCCTTGTTCATTTTGAGAAGTGCCTTAGGATTTTATATGTACAAAAGTTCCAGTACACCTCTTTGTGTGACAGTATCTCTTTCTGAAACTTTCTTTCGGTTTCACTGTTATGCCTGAACTGCAGAACAGAGCCATTGTTACTCTTACCTCTGCAGGTACCAGCTGAAGACCCTGTAGGCATCTGCAGGACCTGCAAAAACTCACCTTCCCTCTGGGCTCGCCAGCACCCCCTGCTGGTGGTGGCTTTGCCAGGAGAGGAGGGAGTGGTCATCCGATCCCTCAGTAATGAGATCGGCTGTGAGTCAGCAGGCAGAGAAGGCTAAGGGAGTGGCCTGGACTCCACTTCTTCAGTTGTGGAAGGCAGGGGTGTCTGCCTGGCAGGACAGCTCCCACCTCGTAGGAAGAGAGGACACGGGGTGGGGTGGGGGGAAGGGAACTGCCAGTGCAAAGGAAGAATTGCTGGTTGGCGTTGCTGTGCAGACAGGTTTGTATGTTCTTCTTAGACCCTCTGCTCAGATTCCTCGGGGACCCATGAGTTCTTCCTTGGACATTTAAGTAGCATGTTCCTTGGTCATTCTTTTCTTTCCCACCCCACGAGCTTCCATAGCTTCATGGTCTGTTTGTTTTCTGGATGTAAGCGCTGCAGTGGCAGCTCCAAGGATACATTGGAGCCAGTGACCTTCAGAAGACAAGCTGAGGACAGTCTGGAGAGGGTGGTAGGCTCTGGAAGCATTCCCCTCCACGTTTGCCCTCGTGCGCTGCCGGCTCGCATGTCCTCCCCAGCCCCTGGCCCAGGAACTGGTGCACATCTGTATCTGCATCTTTCAGCTTTGTTCCCAGTCCTCTGGGAGAAACCTGGGATGCAGAGGAGGGCGCTTGGAGACTTCCCCTCAGCTTCCCCCTTACCTCTCCCACGCGCCTGGTCTGGCAGCTGCAGAGGACAATGGGGGAGTGAAACACCCCTCAACAGCGCCCCTACAGCTCCCAGCCCCGCCCCCCCAAGGCTGCTGCCGCTCACTGGACTGCCCAGGGGTCTGTGACCTCTGTCTGTCACCTTATCTTGTTTTTTGCTCAGTTTCAACAGTAGTCACTAGTGGGTCCCGAGTCCAGCGTCCAGTGATGTCCCAGTGGCATTCAGACGGTCCCCACCTCTCCCGCACCGGCTCTTCCACCAACACCCACCTCCATCTGCAGTAGAGTCTTTGGTTGTACAATGGAAACGTGTGTGGCTCCCGTTTACCATGTACCGTAAAAAGGTCAGGCAGTGTGATTGGCTCTCTCCGCGCTCCGCTCCCTGCTGACCCCCTGCTCAGTTAATCCTGTGGCTTCTCATCTGTTCTCACCCTGACCCCCTCTGCCGCCCCGGCTGTAGGTCTTTTGTGAAAATTGGTGCAGGCACAGGAGCAACCTCCAGGGCAGGGAGTGGGAGGATTATCCACCTGAGGCATTTATGAGCCTTTCCATTTTTGAAGCACTTGCACAAATCTGTCATGTGGAAGTCTAGTTCAGGGACCAGCTGCTGGCTGGAGGTGGTGTGACTGGGGCGGGTGGGGGGGTGGTCAGGGCAGGAGTTGTGTAACCAGACCAGTGCCAGCTTTGCATTGGCGCCAAGTGCAGATGGCTCGGAGGTTTGGGGGAACTCGGAGAGTTCCCATTGTTCCCAGCCCCCTGAGTACTCTTCAGATAGTAATCATAAAGGCGACATTATTTTAGTTAACACTTGTTGAATGTGCCTATTATGTGTCAGTCACTGTGCTCTTGTTTAAATTTCCCCATTTTCCTATCCAGTAGTATAACTATTGCCTCCATTTTATAGACAAGAAAACTGAGGCTTAGAGAGGTGTCATAACTTGCATGAGAGCGCACAGCTGCTAAATGATGGGCTGGAATTGGAACCCAGGTAATTTGACTCTGGGTTTTAAGCACTATGCAACACTGCCCTGTCCAGCTCTAGAGGATGATGTCCAGGCGCTATCACTGATATTCCTGTTGCTTGCGAGGTCCCAGGAAGTGCTAGCGGCTGAGGGAGGTGGGTTTCCCGAGAAGCTACAGTGTGAACCGAGGCAGAGACCTCCAAGTCTGGCCTGAGCTGTGGGCTTCCCTAGGGGCGCCAATGGGGGAGGCGGGCGGCCTGACACTGTCCCTTCCGGCCAGCAGAGGGTGCATTCCCGGAGGTGACTGGCCCCTGGCTGTTTCCTTTCCTCCTAGAACCTGAATCTCCTTCTCTCCTTGCCCTGACTCGTCAGAAGCTCCTCCACCCCAGCCCTCCCACACCTGACATCACCAGAGAGCAGTTCAGCTGTGTGAGACCAAGTCAGCCTTGAACCTTGCAGGGGTTAGCTGCCGTCTCCCTAGTTTCCCTTGTGCGTGGCTGTTTCTCTCCAGCCACAGCTCCTCTCAGATGCTTGGGTCAAATGCCGTCATGGAAATTTCCACTTTGAGTTTGTAGTTGCCTGGTCTCCTTTCTCCTCCCACTTCCAACTCGATCAGTTTCCTGATTTTCTTTGTGCATCTTTCTTTCCCTTCTTATTTTCATTTGGACTCCTTCCTTGTTCTTGGATGGCTTTTTCCCCCAAAACTCCCCTACGTGCCCCCACAGTGTCCACTACCCTTCAGCATTACCTGGAAGTGTCTCCCCTTGGTCTTTCCCTGATTTCTTTTCTGCCTTTTCCTTGTTATAATGACGCTCTCACCCCGCTGGCTCTAACGCCTTTATGCACCTGAAAAAAGCAAGTGGGTTTGTTTTCTGTCCAGTCTACCTCTACCGTCATCAACAGGGTCTTAAAATTTCATGCTCTGCGGGGGAGAGGTCACATGGATGACGGAAGACAGGAGGTGAACCACTGAATTAAAAAAAAAAAAAAAAGCTCAATGTTTAAGTAGTATTTACTGCGTGCCAGACACAATTCTGAGCCCTTTCCGTATGTTATCACATTTAATCCTCATAGGTGCCGATGAGTTGAGGAATAGCATCCCCTGTCTTACAGATGAGGAAATGGGGGCACAGAGAGGCCAAGTAACATGCCCAAGGTTACACAGGCGGTGGGTAGTTGAGTCAGAATTCAGACCTAAGCAGGATGACTTGAGAGGCAGGCTCTCCATCAGGATCAACTGCCTCTAAAGGGTTGATGGTCAACAAGCACGAGAGAGGAGATGGCACCTTCCAACCTCTCAAACTCGCACAGTCACACGGCAGGATCATGGGAACTCACACACTCTGCCCCTGTTCACTTTCACCCTGCCTCCCTCTTTCTTTTTCTGTCTCTTCTCTCAAAAGAAACTGCCGTTTTCTGTGTTCGGGGAGAGAAGACATCAAGTGACCTCTCAGGGTCTGTCGTGCTGGGAGACTCTCCCTGCTTCATCACTGTCTTCTCAGTTTACAGGCATCAGTCAGACTCTAGAGACAAGGGATTTCACCTTTTTGGCGAAAAGGCACCCGATCTGTGTTTGTGGTCTCAGGACGGGCAGAGTGATCGGGCTGCGCATTTTATAAGCAGTGCAGATGAAGCCATCCCACTGCCCCTCACTCGGAGAGCCGCACACGCCACCGCGCAGCAGGCAAGGCTGATCCCACCAGGCTTTGAAACAGCCTTGCGCGCTTTCCTGGCAGCGCTTCCCACCCACAGCTGCCAGAGGAAGGGCTTCCTAAAGGTGCAGTGTCAGCCTCTGAGCTGTCCTCCGGGAACTGGGTGCCCGGACTCCCCACCACAGCTTGAGTGGCCCCAGCCCATAGTCACTCTAGCCTCGTTTCAAGCATCTGGGTTGTTTTTTTTCCCCCCACTTTCTTAACTTTATACCTAAGTACAGTGATTAAGGAGTTAGAATGTAATACGTAGGGTAAAGTAATTAGTACGAATAATTGCCCTGGAGAGAAAATGGTATGATGACGTTATAAAGGGGCTCCCCCCCGCCCCCCCACCCTTTCTCTGCCTGCCTGCCTGCCTGTCTGTCTGTCTGTCTTTTCACTAAATGTTAGGCAAAATGGAAGGAGATTATAGCAGCTGTAGAAGAGAGAGCTTCTGGTCTCTAGTTCAGAAGGCAAATGCATGGAATAGAGGAGTGATTTATCCTATGAGGAATCATCTAGATCAGTTTCTTGCTGGGACGTAGCAGAGGTGCAGATTTGATGGCTACTTAGATACCCTGCATTAGCTTTTCTTTCCTTTTTCCCTTCAGCGTCGTTCTCTTTTCCGTCTTTCTTCCTGGAGTTGTCTTTGGACTCTGGGACATAGTCCTCTTCTTCTCATTAAAGCCTAGCACTGTCCCCCACCTCCCACCCTGCCCCATCTTCTAGGCTGTCTGTTCTATGGCTAATAGCACTCTCTGTGCTGCTTTGCGTTCAGGACATATGAATTGCTTTGTAAAATAGGCAGACATGGATGCTTCTGGCGGAGCAGGTCTTCTCAATGCCGTCCTCCGCGTTCACCATCCAGGGCTGTGTGACAGCTGGATGACTTTAAGAACTGAGTAGGTGAATGTGTGTGGTTATTTGGGAGACTGGGTGGAGTCCCGTTAACGTGGGTCTGATTTCTGTGTGAATCTGATGAAACAGAACATCCTCACTCGTGGGTACTAGCCTTCTGCTCTCCATCTGTTTGTACATTTGACTGTCAGCCCTGGAACAGAGAGGACTGAAGGCCACAGCGATAGCCAGAAGGCACATTCCAGGCGTCTGAGCAGAGCTGACATGTGCGGGTCTGGCACGGCCCTACACCTTTGTTATTGTTGTGGGCGTATGGTGGAATATCGCCACTGCGGTACTAGCAAAGCCTCTTACCCACTTCAGGTTGACTGTATCTGTGACCACTGTTTAGGGCTTATAGAAACCAGGCAATAAGTTAATGAAAAACAATCCATGGGCCTAAATGATTTCCTGTTACTCTCATCCCCGTCCTTTTTCATCTAGGTTTATGGAACTCGGCAGCCCTTGGCTGATAGAGTTAAGACGGGAAAGGGAAGGCAGAAGTGATACCTTCGGTGTTTATGATGGCTGGAAAATAATGTACCTCCAGGAACCAGGATACACATCTTTTTTTCCTCCTTAATTTCAATCCTGATGGTTGACCAATTTGGTCAGGTGTCTTGGTCCACTTTCCTGCTTAAGTAAAGCAATCATGAATGAATCTTTGGTGATTCTTTTTAAAAGCAGTTTCCATCAGACACGGGAGATTTGCTAAATGTATACAGTAACTTCTAGGCAGGCCTAAGATTTTTTTTTCCTAGTGTTTGATAGTGTATTTTCTAATTTGCCGTCTTCCACAAAAAGGGGGTGCCAAAGGGAAATTGTAAATTCATTGAGATTTTATGTTCTTTTAGTCTATAGTCATGGGGAGCTGGAGTTGGGGGCAGGTTGAGGGGTGGGAAATTTGATAGTATGACATTTAGTTGAAGGGGATTTGGAGTCAGTGAACATAGGTTTGAGTCCCAGCTCTGCTGTGCTGTCTATGTGAGCTTTGGGCAAGTCCCTTCAAGTCTCTGAATCTCAGTTTCATTATCTGTGAAATGGGGGAGACAATACTTACCTCAGTGGATGCCTGTGAGTATCAAATGAGGTAATGGATTTGAAAACATGTAAATCATGGAGCCCTGTACCGATGGGAGTTGCTAATATTATTGTTCCTGCCAGACCCTAGGACGCTGGTAAAATAAACTGGTAGAATTGTTGATGTCGTCATTCTTTTGGAAAACTCTTTCCTTGGTGTGTCGGTTGCCTGACTGCATGGATTCGTTGTGATGAAGTCAGGCTTGAATAGAAGCAGGTAATAGAAAGAATGAGGGCCAGTGCAGGTGGTAGTGGATGAGACCTCATGGTCACTGCCGTCTTTTTTCATTCCCTTATATTTGAATCTCTCCCTTTAACCCTTGCTTTGCTGGGTTTTCTGTGCACTGGGAGCTGTGGGGATCAGAAGGTAAGGGGGAAATGAGGGCATCATTTCTCTCAGGAGCTCACCATCTCTGAGGGAAAATCTCTGTGGAATTGGGGAACAAGTGCTGGGAGACCTTTCTTTGACCCTTTTGCTTTTTGCTGGGCCTTGGTTTCCTTCTCTGTAAAAAGGAGCCGAGGCTTTAAGGTCTCATCCACCTGCAACCTTTTGTGGGTCTGAAATCATGGGCTTGAAGGAATGCATGTCCTTAACAGCAAGCCCAGGTCAGCACGTTAGGAGAGCTGACAGGGAGAACTGATGGAAGGAGGTACTTAGGGATGCCCGAGGATATCGACCTGCTTGTCCATAGGTGGTTCTCAGTGACTGGGAGAAATATCTGAAGATTCGGATGTGTCTGATTGAACTCTTTGACGGGAAGACCGGTGCTCCACCAGAGCACACAACCTGGTCTCCTTGCTGGTTTCAAGGAGGGGAGTGGCTCTTTTGCGTTCTTGCCGGTGCTGGCACCGGCAGACTCACGGAGGAATGGATGTATGCGCTGTGCTTTAAGTAGAGGTTCTGCACTTCCCTAGAAATGTGAGCAGACTGTTCCCGCCTTCCTCTAGGGCCCGACATACTCTGACCCCTCTCCCTGGCCGCCCCCGACTGCCACAGCCTATCCCAGGCCACCCGAGTAAAATGGGCCACAGAGGAAGCGGTAGTCACTGCAGCAGAGCGGCCTGTCCCCGCTGGGCAGGAAACCTAGTGATGAATGGGGCCGGATGAAGTCATCCTGGTCCTCCAATCAGGCTGCTCCGAGAGAGCCAGGGGCCTCTGCAGATCCAGCCGGGCTGCCGGCTGCTCTCATGTACCTTTAGACAGAGGCTGTGAGTCTCTGGGAGTGGAGTGGGGGGGTGTGAACCGCCCGCTCTGGCTCCTGTGTAGGCCTCAGTCAGTCTGAATGTTAATGCAAGGTGAGTGGCTTCACCGGGCGCATTCCTCTCCCTCTGCGTTCTCGGCCTTGCCTGGCGGGCTCTGGCTTTGTGGCTCCGGCACCTCCTTGCACAGCACCTTCTGCTTCCATCTGAGTGCCTTGTACCTTCTTCTTGAGGTTCTCACACCCGCCTCCGCACCGACCCCTAGCCTCCTCCCCTCCCGCCCCCCCCCAGCACTTGCTCAGCACCCGCCAGCCGGCCTCTTCCCACAAGCTCCCCTCTCTCTGACCCGTGGGTACCAGTTTGACCCGGTGATGGGAGGGCAGGGCCTCCACCTCTGTGCGCTCTCCCCCAGCAGGGGGAGCCCTGGCGAGACCCGCACTTGCCTCCTGGGAAGAAGTACCAGGCAAGGGGAGATGCCCCCTGACTCAGCCTGATGTGGGCATCTGTGGGAACACAAGCAGGCCCCTGACTTGCTGGGGACCCCGAGGCCCTTTGCTCTCCCCGCCAGCAGAGGAGGTCCTGGGGCCAAAGCTTAGAAATAGGTCTCTCATTTCCCCCGATCTTCCAGAGGGGTGGTTGGTTCTTTCTGGGTGGACCTTTGTGACTCTGCCTTTTCTCTCCGGATGGTACCGCTGCTCCTTAGGCCAAGCCGAGATCATGGAGCCGGCTGATATGGCGACAGCAAAGGTAGGATGGAAATGCTGCCGGCCTCACTGTGCGTAAGTGGCTTCGCTTGGCAAGTTCTGCCTTTGGTTCACTTTTCTCTCCCCTCCTCTCCCTCAGCCCACCAGTCCGGAGCATCCAGGGGCTGTGTCAGAGTGGAGGGAAACGGTGCGAGAATGAGGACCTCAGGGGAGGGGAGGAAGGCCGGGCCCTCCTAGGCACACTCCTCACCTCTGTGTGCCTGGAAGCCTGGTAGGCGGGGGCGGTGACCTGTAGCTTTGTCTGGGCTGACCCGTGTGTCTGTCTTTCTCGATAGCTTTGCCTTGGTTTTCCTTTATCTTTACCGTGTCTCTTTTCAGCCGCCCCCTCCCTTATCCTCTCTGTCTTCTTCCTCTGCCTCTTCCCCACGCTGCAGTGCTCTCTTAACCCATCTGTGCCATCTCCACACTTTCACCCTCTGTTTGCTTCTTTTCCCTCTGCCTGCTGTGTAAGGAATGGGTGGGGTCGGTGTGGGCTGGACAGTCTTGAGAGCAGAGACTGCCTCTCATCCTGCAGCAGATGTTGGCCTTGGGATTGGTGAGGTGGCCTTGGGATTTGGCTCTGAGTGGCAGATGCGGCAGCTGTCCCCTCCCACCGCTCATCTGAAGCCCCAATGGAAGTGCGGGTCTGGGCACCTCTAGGGAACGGTGCCCGGGTGCTGGGTCGCACGCACCCTGTATGCACGCTAGAGGGCGTCCCTGAGATAGGTTTCTGATGTCTCCTGACTGCTGCTTGCAATTTGAAATTTGTTTTTCTGTGCATTCTTCCAAACAAGGAGCTAGAGCCATTGAGAGTGGATGGGGGAGCCAAGGAGGCTGAGTTTGTAAGCCGCAGTCCCTGTGTACAGGGAGAGAGACCTGTGGTCCTTCCACAATATCTCAGTGCTGGGTTTGGGGGGCCTTCCTCTCTGGCCAGATGGCAGGGTCTCCTTTCTCTCCAAGATGGAAGACTGGACGAGGCTCAGACTTCTGGAGCAGGTTGAGTACCCCATGTGTGTATGAAAGAGAGAATGAGGTAGGAGGTCCAAGCAGCAACCGTGCTGCGGGCAGTAATGTGTTAAAGTGGTTAGGACACGTCTCTGGGAATCGCAGAACTGGATTCTCAGCCCCTTTCTCCAACTCCCACATGCTGTGTGATCTGATCCAAGTTACTTAACCTCTCTGGGCTTTCATTGCCTAGTCTGTATAGTGGTGAGAATTACATGCGTATGTTGTTTTAACCAGCTTAGGTCTGTCGAATACTTCCTTTTCCTTGCAGAAAGGAGCTAGGGAGAGCAAAACTAAATGAGAACAGGCCTCCCTGGATTCCTGGACCACATCACTCTTCAGTCCCCCCACCCTTCCTCTCTCTTTACCTCCTTCCACAAACATTTGAGTAGCCACATTGAGCATGGCTGGTCAAGGTGCTGTACCCCCCTTGGCCGTGTGCAGTGGCAGCCATGGGAGCAAGGCATCTGCAGCTGTGTTTGGATCCAAAACAGTTTGCTCCAAGCAGTTTGCTGTCTGGCTGTAACGCATCTTCTCTCCGTGATGTCAAGTGTCATCTCTTGCCAGGCTTACAAACCTGCTAGTCCACTAGCTCTTAAAGTTGTAAGTGGTTTGGGATCAAGCAGCTGGCCCTCCAGGGGTGGTGGTGGTGAGTGCTCTGGGAAAGGTGTGCTTTGGGGGCATCGGGGAGTTACTCTGCAGTTAGTTTGGAGATGTGCGTTTATGTTTCCATTTGCACATGGAGGTAGAAACCGAGTCAGCTTCATTTTTCTCAGGCTCTTGCCATCCCTTCGCCCAGATTGCAGATTATCTAATCAGGCAAAGAATCAAACCTTGGAGCTGGACCATTCCTGAGGCCAGCATTTGCGATCAGGACCTTGACCACAGGAGTGAATCTGATGGGTCACAGAAACAGACGACGTTTAACACTGGCACTGGGATTCGTTTTCTTTAACCTTCTCTAGCCCAAACCTTTTGGAGGGAGTTTAGTTCAGGTGTTTTCAGTCTGGGCCTGTGAACCATTTAGGTCCTGGGATGGACTTTAGGAGAGGGTCCATGAGCCTCTACCACTTGTAGGCAGAATTTTGTATCTCTCTATTTTTCTGGGAAGAGTATCCATGGCTCTCATCAGATCTCCAGAGGGCTTATGACTCAAAAAAGTTTAAGACTCTTTAACTGATCAAGATGCTCCCATAAAGAGCCTGTTTGCATTTTGCAACCCAGGTACAAAGAAAACCTGTACATTGAGGTTGACACAGTGACATTGGAGAATGCCATGCATGAGCACGAACCGTGGAGTAAAAATTCATAATGTGACTCACTGGTAACTGATTTAAGATGATGTGGATATCATTTTTAAAAGTCTAAATACATGTAAATGCATCCCCCTTACCTTATCTTTCCCCTGTAATACCTGAGGTCCTATTCCCTGGATCCCTTTAGCCCCCAGTGTATTGGGTTCAGTTACCCCCAAATGAAGTAGTTTCGGTTGGAGGTGTGGCCACTCTTGATGACAGCCCTGCCTATTTAGACTGCGTTCAGTTCCTGGAGGAGAGCTTTTGGAAGTGTGACTTCACCTCCTGGAGTCTGGATTATTGCATTGCTGTGGAGCTACTCTTTTTTTTTTTTTAAGGTTGCAGTTTCAGACTGGGGCCATCTGATGTCCTGACATGACTGTGTTAAGATAAGTAGATGATAAATTGTGTCCTGAGAGTTTCTTTTTCAGCCTTGAGAAGAGAGGTCGGTAAGCACTCATTAATCCATTCACTCAACAAATGTTTATTAAATGCCGCTTACACGCCAGCAGAGATTCAGTGTGGAGGTTTTCAATGAATAACACACGATCCCTGTGAGCAGTTAGCTGCTCATGGGTTCTTGGGGAAGACAGATGAGTAAACAAATTATGATGGCACAAAGGTAATAAGGGTTGTAATAGAAGTTCGAGTCACCAGGGAAGCACAAAAGAACTATTTGATGTTACCTGGGCAGGCATAATGGCTTTCTAAGGAAGTGGCATTTGATTTGAAGCGTGGGGGGGAGTTTATCGGGCGGACGAGGCAAGAGAGGGGATCTAGTTATGATTTGGAGCTGGGCATGTCTGGGTTCAGATGCCGGCACTGCCGCTTTCTGGCTCAGTGAACCTGAGCGAGCTGTCCTGGCTGCTCCTATAGCCTCAGTTTCTTCCTTGGTAAATGAGAGTGATACCGTCCACCCTATAGGATTGTTGTGAGGTTACATGAGATAACTTAGGTAAAACGCCTGCACATCATAGGTGTTCACTGGACACTAGTGGGGCAGGAGAGGGAGACAGCACGCATGTGGCAAAGCCCAGGTCACTGCAAGTACTTGGGCCTGATTGGAGTGCAGGTCGCGTGTGGAAGATGGGAGGCAGATGGTGAAACTGGAAAAGGAAGCGGGAGTTGACACCCTGTGACAGCCTCATCCATGTAGATACTGGGAACAATTGAAGGACTTTTAAGATATCCTCAGGTTTGCTTTTGACTACAAAACTGCAAGGTAGACAGATTGTTAAGATTTTCCTCATTTTGTGCCATCTCTGACACTTTATTTTTCACACGTTTGTCTTCCCCCCACTAGACTATAAGCTTTTTAAGGGCAGGGATTGTGCATTTTTGCTTTTTAAGCCACAAAACCCCTAGCACCTGGCGTATTACTTGGTGTATGATAGATGCTCGATAAATATTTGGTGAATTAACAAACAAGTACGAGAGGGTAAGTACAACTGCAAACCTAAAGATGAGGATTGAAGGGCAGGTAATAACGGATAGCAGGAGACAAACGCTAGTCATAATTAGGGAGCTAGAGTTGACATGCCTTTGTGCCTAATTAAATGGGAGGTGGGAGAGGAAGCATGTAGGATGAATTCCAGCTGTCTGACTGGGTGGCTTCATAGTTGGTGGTGCCATCTATTGGGATAAGCACGGGAGGTCAGGGTCAGGAGAGGTAGGGGGACAATGCAGAGTTTCATTTATTCGTGCTGGCTCTGAGGTGCCCATGAGACATCGAGGTGAAGGTGTTCAGGAACAATCGCGAATCTGTATCTGAGGTCAGGGAAGTGGTCAGAGTTGTTCACATATATATTTGGGAGGCACAGTCTTATCTCCAAGGCATTATTCAAACAGTCAAGACTAGATTAGGTCATTATAAGAAAAAAATTGTAATCATGTGGGGGTGGATGTTAACTAGACTTATTTTGGTGATCATTTTGCAGTATATACATATATGGAATCATTATGCTGTACTCCCGAAATTACTATAATGTTATATGTCAATTATATCTCAAGTAAAAAAAAAAAAAAAGAAAGACTAGATTAGGAACCTCTGTGACCTAGATGGCCACCCAAGGACTAGGGAGTTGACAGGAGAAACTTTTCAGATCTCCCATCACAGCAGTTAAGAGGCAGAGGCTCTCCTTATAGTAGAATGTGAGATCTTGGAACTGAGAAGGCCTTCTTCATAGGAGAGTCTGAACTTGTGGATTTTGTAGAGAAATTGAAAAATGTTGGCGGACTGACACAGAATTGCCAGATATTTATTGCACCTATAAAGGGTAACAACAGAACTAAACTGAACTAAAATATACAACTACCACCACCATTGTCTGTATTTAGAGAATATTTAAACACAAAATTTAGAAGGATGAATTATCAAAAATTAAAGGTTCAGTATCTTTAGTTTTTAGAAACTTACCACGTTGCCCTTATTTTTCCTCACTTGTCTGTGGATCCACGTAAAAACTTCATCATGGTACACGCCAGCACTTGGGTGCCCCTGAAGCAGCAGCGGTAGCCAGTGGCTGAGTATGGAAGGACACAGGTGCATTTACCGAGTAGCTCTGGAACCTGGGCTCTTACATTTACTCATGATTATGCCAGTCTCATGTCTGTTGTGATATTAAGAGAATATCGTGGGTATGGGGGCCTGAAACATCTCTGAGCATTTCGTTTGCAGCTTAATGGTGCTGATGAGAAAATATCCTGATGGAGGAAATGAAACTTCAAAATCCACCCCATTAGATACAGCCTACTCCATCCACATAAACCTGTGTTTATTGGCAGTGATTGTAGCAGTATGTTCCAAAGGCACTATTTCTGGACACCTGTCATGCAAATAGGAAGTTCTGGTCTCCTTAAAGGATGATGACAAATATTGGATCCTTTTTCTGGCTAACTCTTTTAAGACCATACTAATCGAGAAATGATGATCACAGATTTAATATAGGTTAGCTGACAACATTCACCATTACTCATTAGTTGATTGAAAAACTGGCATAATGATTACAAACCCATCTTCATTTTGGAAAACAGAAGTACTCTGCCCTTCTGATTAGCTGTGTCTCTCTTTTGAGACTTATTGCTTTAAACTTTATGTTAGAATTATTTAATATGACTACTTAATGCCCATGCCTTGTGTTCCTTATTAGATTATAAGCTTCTAGAGATCAAGGACGATATTGGATGGGTCATTGAAATAGCATCTTGGTTTGTCTAGGTCATGAACACATTAGGTACTCGATAAGTATAGTTATTGTTGAATAAATAAATAAATATCTGACTGACCTGACAGAAGTATCACAAGATAAAAATACAAGAATATCCCCAACAAAATAGGAAGAATGAGAAACTTTGTTTAGGTAAAGGAGAAAAAGTAGACCAGGAAGCATAGAAACGGAGCCTCTGGTTCTTGCAGTGGGTAGTGGTGGTCTGTGGACACTGGTTGGGAATAATCATAATAAGGGTGAAAAGGTGTTGAGCCCTTACTCAATACTACGTCATGTGTTGTGTCATTGACTCTTAACAGCTTCATGGATCGTTGTCATCACCTTTTTATAGATAGAGCCGAGGCGTAGAGAAATGAAGTAAGTCGCTCAAAGTCACACAGCTTGTTCAGTACGGATTTGAACTCAAGTCTAGTTTCAGAATCCTTGTGCTAGACCACAGAGTGCAGCTCTGGGACTGGTGTCAGGCCCCTGTCAGTTAAGAATGCGGCTTTTCTAGGCTTGTCCTATCGGCAAACGGCTTCTCTGCCAACAACAGATTCTGGTCTTGTCCTTGGTCTGGAGACTTTCACTGTGAACATGAGTTAACACTCGATTCAGCTGTCTGTTAATGGTAATTCTCGTATGTAGCTTAGTTGAGAAAAGAAAAATCTCCATTTGGTGGGAGGAGAGCAGGAAGCAGCTGGCTGTGGATATATGGGTGCTCCCTTCCTGAGAAAACCTGAGTTTATAAACACCCTCTGGGGTCCCTGACACCATCAGTCACCCCGAATTCCTCTAGAGAATAAACCAGGAGGAGCAGGGGGCGTAATTAGAAATCTGCCTTGTTTCTTCCATCTGGCAGGAGACATGTTTTCTTCTATTACGAATGTAATTAGAATGAGGAGTGAAACCAGGCCGCATTTCCCTCTCCTGGGGGGTGTTTCTCCGAGGTGTGCTGTCTTTCCTGACAGGAGGGCTTCGTGTCCGGAGGCCGCCCTTCTGTCTTTTGGCAGGAGGAGTCGTGATCCAGGGCACACCAATGAAGGAGACCTGAGTCCGGCAGAGGCGTTCGGGAAGCGGGCAGTGATTTTGGAAGGGAAGGGAAAGGCAGGGCAGAGAGAGGGGGTCCTCTGTGGGATTTCCACTGTCGCAGAGAGTGGGGCCCAGGACACTCCGGTCTCCTTGCATCAAGCCAGGGGGTCTCCGTGGAGAAGGGATGTCCAGCAGAGCTTCAGCAGGCAGGGAGGGAGAGCTCAGCTGGCATCTGTACCAGGTGGGCAGGGGAGGCAGTTCTCCTGGCCTGGCTGAGTGGGGGAGGTGCCTGGGCTAGAGGCAGCGGGCGCTTTGTGGTTCCTGGGCATAGGGCTTTGCTTTGTAGCTTTCTCGCTCTTTTCACCAACTCCCACCTTATCTCACGGCTGAGTACTAGGCCTCCCGGGGCCTCAGTTTCTTCTTCCGTCCAGTGTGGTTTAGTAACACCTCACTGGGTTTTTGTGAGAATCCCAGACACGACGTGTGGGAGGCCAGCTTAAACTCGCGAGTGAACAGACAGACACCCGGTGGAAGCCCTGGCTGCCTCCCTCTCCAGTCGACCCTGTCGGTGAAGCACCTGGGGGCAGGATGAAGCCTACCGGAGCTTGGCTTGGACCTTGTCCGTCCTGTTGGTTGCCCAAAGGAGCCTTCTGGATTAGCAGATTGTGAGGGAGAGGCAAAGAAGGATGGGGGAGGTAAGTCTGTCCAGTACCCTAAGCAAATCCGTGGGGTCACAGAGGCGGAAGGAAGCATTCTTCAAATGAACAGAGCCTGCCTTGCTTTCCCCACAAGCCCCTCAACCCCAGTGGCTCTGTGGCCTGTGCCGCCCCTCCCTGTCTCTCCCTGCAGTGGCCAGTGGGGCTGGAGGGCGGGGTGTGTGCAGGTCCTGCCACAGGAGGGGTGGGGCAGGCGCAGGTGAACAGATGAGAAGGCAAGGCCAGTGCCTGCGGCCCACGCCGTCACCCCAGAGCCAGTGACTAATTGTGGCAGAGGGTGGGGAGAGGAGAGTGGGTGGGGGGAGGAGGGGACAGGGAAGTAGTGGGGAGCACCTGATGGGCGCAGCTCCGGCCATCTGCCGTCCCCTCACACAGCCTCTATCGACTGCAGTTGGAATGTGGAAGAGGTTCTGGCTGGAGCCCGAGGAGGAGGCTTGTTGTTGAAATGTTCAGGAGGCTGCTCCTCTCGCTAGCTTCCTGACCTCCAAAACGCTCCTTAAATATAACACTCCCGGCGCCTGTCGACTCCCCTGCCTGAGCTTGGAGCTTTGATTCCCCAACGTGTGACTGCAGCACTGCTCTGCCCCAGTTTTGCCAGCTCCTAGAGGCATGCGGCTCTGCCCTGGCGCTGCGGCTCTCCTCTCCGTAGGAGCAGGGGCAGAGGGAGGGCAGCACATACCCAAGAACCAGAGAGAAGGCGAGCCTCAGGGACCACGTTGTCCATCTATTTTCTGCTCCAGATACGCTCCCCGTGACTTCCCAAGGTCATGAGGAGGCGTGCGCTTCTGGTGTCTGGTGCTGGGAAGAGCCGCTGGTGGGGAGGTGGGAGTCACGGGGGCTGAGTCCTCCCGGGGGCTCCCAGCTGCTAGGTGTCCCCTGGCTGGGTTGCTTGGGTGTCTGCTTACGCATCACCGGCAGCGTGCTCTGGCTGAAAGACCTCTCTCACCATCTGGCCCCTACTCACGGATGAGGCAAGAAAGGCCAATCGTGGTTTTGTTGGACTAAGAAAGGAACAGCACCAGGGTGAGTGAGACCTTCAGGCTCCTGGGGGCCAGGAGGAAGTCAAAGCAGCTAAAATCAGAAAGGAACTTTTTCCAACCTTCATTCCAAACCCGTTTGGAAGGAACCGTTGTAGCAAGAAGCTTAGAGTGTTACAAACCAACCTTCTGTGAACCACACCTTGTAAACACAAGCAACTTGTGAATGTTTGTGAGGCTGGGAAGATCAATTTTCTGAACTTAGATTTTTGAAATGCAGATGACACAAGACATTGTCATTGTCAATCCTTCCCTCACCACCATCCTGCCCTTTCATCAGGTCTGCTCACAAAAACCCATAGGAGAAGGTTGGTGTCAGGTGAACACAGGTGTACCTTTTACCTGTCCTGCTGACCACATTGCCTTACGCCCGCTCCAGGCGTGACCGCCTCCCTGAATGCTGAGTGTGTCATTCCCTTGACTTTTCATTTTAAGGGTACAGAATACCTATACAGATTCTGTATCGGTATGGATATAAAATATCATCTATCTATTTTATGTGTTCTTTAGCTGTATACACACATAAAATACATATAAAATCATACTGTAGGCATTCTTCATTGATTTGCTTCCTCCATTCAACATTGTTTCTGAGATGCATCCACCTTGTTGCATGTGACAGTAATTTATACATCTTCTGTATGCTTTTGTTATATACCATCCCACATTAAGAAAATACAACAGGTATTTTTCCTTTCTGTTATTGATAGAAATTTTTCCCCCCCAGTTTTTTGGTTGGTTTCTGCAAACCATGTTATTACATCCAGTACCGTGTGAAGTTTCTTTTTTAATAAATTTATTTCTTTATTTTTGGCTGCGTTAGGTCTTCGTTGCTGCGTGCGGGCTTTCTCTAGTTGCAGCGAGCAGGGGCTACTTTTCTTTGCAGTGCGCGGGCTTCTCATTGCGGTGGCTTCTCTTGTTGCGGAGCACGGGCTCTAGGCACGCGGGCTTCAGTAGTTGTGGCACGCGGGCTGAGTAATTGTGGCTCACGGGCTCAGTTGCTCCATGGCATGCCTGGACCAGGGCTCGAACCCGCGTCCCCTGCCTTGGCAGGCGGATTCTTAACCACTGCGCCACCAGGGAAGTCCCCCGTGTGAAATTTCTAACGTGAGTTTCTTCAGTCAGTGGGGTAGAACCATTAGGTGTGAGGGGATGCATTTCTTCAACCTGACTACATAGCACCAAATAGTTTCCTTAGGAAATCAAACCAATATACACCTGCACTAGTTCCCTTCCAACCTTGATATTGTTAGACTTTTTAATTTTTGCCAGTCAGACGGGTATGAGATGGTATCTCACTGAAGTTTAAATTTGCATTTTCGTAAGTACTAATGAAGTTGAGCACCTTTCATATATTTATTGATCATTTCCTCTTCTGAAAGTACTTGTTCAAATCATTTGTCTATTTTTCTAATTGTGTTACTTTTTCTTACTGATTTGTAAAATTTTTAAGATAAACTCTGTGAACAGCTCCTTTTCCAGTTACACACGTCACACATATCTTCTCCCAGAAAAATCTTGTCTTTTCTGTGACCGATGTTGACGATCAGATGTTCTTAATTTTACTGTGGTTACAGTCTTCTTTCTAGACGTGGTTTTTGGTGAATTGCTTAGGAAATCCTCAGACAACAATCTGTGTGAGGATCCGTTTGTAGTCATGACTTACCAGGGGAGATGGTTTTTCCTTCCTTCTTCATTCACTCACTGTCAGGGTTGAAGACAGACAGTTTTCCTTCTATATCCTCCGCCGTACTGTGTCTTTCAAGTTCACCCTTAGGGTGAGGGTGTGGCCAGCAGGGCCTGCTTTACCAGATCTCCCCTTACACCTTTCACATTACTGGGCTTTTGGAGAAGTTGTCTCTTGTCCACTGTGCTTTGTGAGGCCATAAAAACCAAAGCCCAATTTCACAGCTTCTGCAAATGCCTTCTAGAAAATGCATCCTCTAGGCGTTCCCTGATTTTCTGGGTTTCTGCCCTCACTACATTTGTGCCTCTAAATATTCCATACTGTTTTGATAGTTCATCAAGCTTTTTAAAAGAATTTCTTGGGCTTCCCTGGTGGCGCAGTGGTTGAGAGTCCGCCTGCCGATGCAGGGGACGCGGGTTCGTGCCCTGGTCCGGGAAGATCCCACATGCCGCGGAGCGGCTGGGCCCGTGAGCCATGGCCGCTGAGCCTGCGCGTCCGGAGCCTGTGCTCCGCAACGGGAGAGGCCACAACAGTGAGACGCCCGAGTACCGCAAAAAAAAAAAAAAAATCTTGCCCCCCCCCTTTGTTAATATTTTATTTTATGTCGCATTTTTCGTTGTTGTCAACAGGAAGGACCATCAGGATATCTAGTCTGCCATATTGCCAGAAATGGAAGTCTTCTGAATTTAGTTTTTTTTTTTTAATTATTGCCCTTCCTGAAATACAGATGTCAGGGAGCAGCCAGCCAGACTGCAGAGTCAGGCAGAAGCAGGAGAGTCTAATGCACCTGCCTGATCATATACAGAGTAACGTAGAATTATGTCAGTGCTGACAATTTACTGATCAGGGAACTTTTCAAACCATACAAAACAGACTGTCCTCTATGAGAAGATAAAACAAGGAAAATATATTAAATGAGGAGGCTCAGGGCGCTTCTCACATCACAGATGTACAGTGACACGCAAGCCAGCTAACTCATCAGAAAGAGAAGGAGGAAGCTGCCTTGATTTAGTCTCCTTTTTTTAACCTGTTACTTGGATTCTTTTTGTTCTGGGAGCATGTTAGCACTTATGATCAGCTTGTCTGATAGAGAAGGTTTTTTTAATAAACATACATTATGACTGAGAGCGGATTTTGGAGTTGGATGTGCCTGCATTCAAATCCCAAGCTTGCAGCTTGTTGTTTGGCATTAGACAAATCAAGATACTACACTTTAGTTTTCTGCTGCATTACCTGGAAAGTAACGATAGTTAACTGCTTCATTATGTGTGTGACGATTAAATGAGATAATGCTTGCCCTCAATAAATTCATACTGAGAGCTGCGAAGCAAAGGAGAGTTTAAACAAAAAAAACACATAAATGGTAAAAGCTAAAGAATTTTAACATTACAATAATGTGTCTCTAACGTGATACTTGGAAAGCTTTGGTCCAGGTTTTATGTGACACTTGTGATCAGAGCAGTTGACGGAGCAGAATGAGAATATTCTCATCTACCTGGAGTGCTCTAAGTGACGTTAGTCTAGGGGCCGGGTCACGTGTCCTGGGGAAGCCCTTCGAGTGACTTATCTAGGTTGTAAAGGAGAACTCTATGCACTTCTGGAATCTGTTGCATCCATCCCTACAATACCTAGGCTGACACTATGGCCTGGGTACAGGCTCAAGGAGCTGTAAAAACATGATTCAGATGTGTTCAGAAGTCTTGAAAGCACTTCATTGTTGTCTGGCATGGGGGCTATGGGTGGAGGGAAATTCCGTCACCCAAGGATATGTTTAAGAGTATTTCTGCAGAACCATCTGGACACTAGAGAGAGAGACTACAGTGTTTCAGTTCGGTTTGAATGAGGTCACTTCAATTAAACACTTGCTCATCGGACCCCTACTGTGCAAGCCCTCCTACTCACCAGGGAGATAGAGCTGAACCCATACACAGCCCCTGCCTTCATGGAGCTGACCATGTAAAAGGAGGAAGGCAGATAATAAACAAGTATTACAAGTACAATGAGTGCTACCAACGGGGATCTGCACTCCAGTTTTTCTTCAGAGCATCGCCTTAGAGGGTCGAGTGTAGATGGTGTGCGTACAACACAAATGAATATCTAGATGCTTTGGGGCAAGTCACAGGGTATAAAGGCTTACTATGGTTGAGTTGAAGGTTGCCATGTCATAATTAATCTCCTCTTTGTTCATTCTCACCCATCCGCATTACTGACCCAGATAGTCAGTAATCTAGGGGAGGACAAAAAGGAGTGACCTAGCCAGGGAAGTTGCTGGTGCTGGAACTCCCGGGCCCCAGCTTGGAGGATTGTAAGAAGAGCCGTTTCCCCTTTTCCTGGGAACCGTGTGTTCCGAGCTGATGTTGAAAATCTCGGTGCTGTGCCTGGTCTGAATCTTCGCGGCGCCCTGCATTGGTGATAAAATGTTGTTTAAATCCTACACCAGGCCTTTGTGGCCAGCTTAAGAGTTCCCTGGCTCCGGGTGACTGGGGGCACTGCTGGGCCACCGTAAGCTGCTGCCTCACCACGAGCCCCAGAAGTCACGGCAGGCGACTTCCCCAGCAGGGAGGAGAACTGTGTGTTCGTGGGCTGCGAACTGCCGGGGAGCTCGCAGCCGCAGCCCCGAGCTCGCGCCGCCTCGCTGGGGAAAAGGGCCAGGACTCTGTTTAAGGTGGTCCCGCGCAGCTCGCCTGCCTCCGGACACCTAGGCATCCGGCCTCTCAGGTCGGCACAGCTTCAGATTCGGGGCTGGCAAAGGGCCTGGGGGCAAGGCTCCCCTCCGCCTCTAGGCGTGGGGCATTTTTAACCCTTTGGCGATGCCCAGGGAAGTGCTCGTCTTCAGATATTTCTGCCCCTCTCCTCTTCCTTCTCCAGCGCCCACGTTGCTCACCCATCCTCTCCCCGACTTTCTGTCCCATCCTGGGACAAAACATGTGCTGTGTCTTTAAATGGGCGGAAGTGGCTGGCGGCGCTTTGCCTGGGTACTGCATTGATTAGGAGGTTATATGGAGCTGCGGGAGCTGCCGCCTGGGGGAGGAGAGGTGCAGGTTCTGCTAGGTTTTTGCTCTCCTGCCGGGCTCTCCCTGGGTTCCTTTACCAAGGCTGCGCTGAGCCGGCGTGAGGTGAGGGTAGGGTGGCCGGCCAGCCCGCCTGTTGACGGCAACTCCAGGGCTTGTT
Organism: Delphinapterus leucas; assembly: GCF_059928025.1. Taxonomy (NCBI): domain Eukaryota; kingdom Metazoa; phylum Chordata; class Mammalia; order Artiodactyla; family Monodontidae; genus Delphinapterus; species Delphinapterus leucas. Next base: position 99,565,835 of record NC_143135.1, read on the forward strand.
TTGCAGCCTTGCCAGCGTTACCCATCCTCATCAGAAACTGGCAGTGGCAGCAACCGCTCAGGCAGGCAGCTCCAGCCCCGGGCTGGGTTTGCAGAAGCTGTCCTTTGCCTCTTCGCCCAGCTTTCAGCTGGGAACGGCGAAGGAGGGAAAGCGGCGGAGCACTTCTTCTGGCTGGGGCTGCCCGTCTCTCTCTCTCTCTCTCTCTCTCTCTCTCTCTCTCTTTTTTCTTTCTCTCTCTGGGTTCAAGTCACATTACATGGGATTCTGTTCTTTTGGGACTTCATCATCTTTTCAAATATGTCCTGGGTCCTCCGGAGCTGTGCCCGGGATGCTAAGGACACGGTCAGTGGATTATCGTGACTGTACTAATGAAAGGATTCAAGCTGTCCTGGTGAGTAGAGAAGGGATAAGGCACCTTCCCCTGCCGCTGTCTTTCTTCACCCTTGTGCGCCCCCCAGCACCTCAGCATCCTCAAGAGAGGTCTCCCTCAGATAGGCCCCTCTCCCTAGCTTGGGTATCGAGGGGTTAAGGCGGGGTCCACACACTCTACAAAGTTGGGTTGCCCTGTCTGGCTCCCCCCAGCTTCTGCACCGCTGCAGTATTTTTTCTGCCAGCATCTTCCTGGGGGAGGGGTTTTGTGGAAGTTGGGCCGCGGTGGAGAGAATCAAACTGCAGCTGAAATGAGGCTCCGACTCTGAGGGGGCTGAGTGGTGCCAAACACTGAGGGAACTGGATAAAGAAAGAAACCTTTCACAAGGTCCTGCATGTCCGCATTAAGCTGGCGGTGCGAACTTTCTTGACCCGACAGACATCCAGAGGGGCCCTCCTCACCCTGCTGCTTTGGGCACCCTCCCCCCGGTGGGCAGTCCCTGACCTCTCAGAGGCTTCTCTGTGAGGAGAGAGTCCTGGAGGGCCAGGCTCCAACCTCTAGCATGCCTGGTGTCGAAAGGAGAGCGGGCCGCCCCCCTGCCCACCACATGGACGCGCCTTGGGGCTTTGCAAGCCCCTCTTCCTCTTGCTTGGGGTGTGGGATATCTGTATTGTAGCCGCAGAAGTCGTCAGAACATTTTTACCTTCCATTTTAGAAGTAAAACCCGTATTCTCCCTCTTCTTCTTTGAATCAGATGGGTGGGTGAATTGGCTTTTTATCTGCTTGAGCAACTGGAGATTTTGCTTGGAAAACTTTGCCACTGTCTGCAGGGCGGCGTGCGCAGCACGGAGGAGAAAGGCTCCTGGGGCTGGAGATGGAGCTTCCTCTCCTTGAAGGCAGGGGAGGGTGGGAGGAGGCAACAGCGAGAGAGCGCCCCCTGCAGGGCTGCGTCCTGCCTTCCCTGCGCCGGCAGTCGTGGGCGGGGTGGTAGCTGGGTCACCTTTCCGGACTGGAGGGCGCTTGTCAGAGTCCGGGTGAGCACTCTAATGCAGGGAGTCCTAGCCTGGCTATCGGCCACCTCTGGCTTTGCAGAAGCCGGGTTCGCCAGGGTAAACCCTGACAGAATCAGTCTACGCCAGCCCTCCTCCCTTAGGCAAGAGGGTCCTTTAGTGAAAAGGCGCTTCAGAAAAGATACTTTGTGGAAGGGAAGGGGAGGAGCTTAGTTCCTGCAGCCTTAACTCTTCATACCTCTGAGGTCCCCAGCAGTGGTGCACGTCAGTGACCGCCCAGCCTGTAGCTTCTGCTGCTTAGGATTTGGTATCACTGCCTCTTGTATCGACTCTTATGCTGAAGCCCCCTCTGAGTTTGAGAAAGGGTGGCAGAGGTACTGTGGTGCCATCCCTGCCCTTGCTTTCTTGGGTCCGGCTTTCCTGTTCCTTCTGGGTTGGAAGCTGTTAGCAGGCCCGGTCAGCATCCGAAGCTGCCCCTGTATTCCTCAGCAGAGCCGAGCTGGGTCTGTGACTTGGATGAGGCCTCCAAGGAGAGCCCAGGTGCTGCTGGGAGAGTGGGGATACTGCCTCGTCATCAGAAGTCACTCAGCCTTCCCCTGCGCCCCTGCTGTCAGTGCACCCGGGTTGGAGCTGAGGGGTGCTTGGCTGTCATGCAGGATGAGACATCACTTTAACGCAGAGTGCTTCTCTGCACAGCCCGGGCTGATCCCTCAGGGACGTGCCGAGATGCCTACCTTTACAAATCTGCCTTGAGCACCTCTTGATGCATTTCAACAGGAGAGCAGTGTTAGGCTGGGAACTGTAACTGGGGTAACCTTGTCCTTTTCAGCCAAGTAAAATGCTACCAGGATGGGGAAATTGTGTATGTGGTCTGCCTGGGTACTGTCAGATCCCGTGATTCACCATGTCATTAGGTACAGATTTATCAGTCCATTTTGGCCCAGGGGCCAGACCTTGTAGTTGTGATGTGGATGTTTGGACTGGAAATGCGGCTCCCTTTGGTGGGATCCCATGTCGGGGTACCCTCTACTCTCCCAACAGGGAGACTTGCTAGAAACATTGGCTGTTTTGTTCTGGATAAAACTGTCTGCGTATGGAAGTGGATGGTATGAATTAACTTTCTAACCTTTGAATCATTTCTAGAAACATTTCCAGAATGCCTACTATGTGTTAGTGATATAAAAAATGCTGACAATAATAATGATAATAATAATAATGGCAACTAACATTTGAGTGCTTACCATGTGTCGAGCACCGTTTACATGTATTAAGTCACGTAGTGCCTACAGTGTTATGATTAAGGTCCCCACTTTACAGAGCGAGGAAACAGACAGAGAGGTTAAGTAACCTGCTTAAAGGTGTACAGATAGGAATCTGGCTTTGGGTTTGCAATGAGTTTTCCCCAGTGATTCACTTGTTTACTTTCGTCTGTATTATATGTATATACATGTGAATATATACGTCTAGTACATATTGGCTGTTTTGTTTTTTGCTGTCTCTTCGCCTTACTTTTTTTGTTGTTAGTTGATTAGGCTTTTTTTTATTTTATTTATTTTAAAATTTATTTATTTATATTTTATCTTTGGCTGCGTTGGGTCTTCATTGCTGCGCGCAGGCTTTCTCTAGTTGCGGTGAACGGGGGCTACTCTCCGTTGCCGTGTGCGGGCTTCTCGTTGCAGTGGCTTCTCTTGTTGCGGAGCACAGGCTCTAGGTGCGAGGGCTTCAGTAGTTGTGGCACGAGGGCTCAGTAGTTGTGGCTCACAGGCTTAGCTGCTCCATGGCAATGTGGGATTTTGCTGGACCAGGGCTCGAACCCGTGTCCCTGCATTGGCTGACAGATTCTTAACCACTGTGCCACCAGGGAAGTCCAATTAGGCTTTTAAAAGTGTATGGAAATGTGTTATCCCAGTCCTCACTATAATTCCATCAAGTGGTGTCTCCATTTTAGAGCTAGGGAAACTGACCTACAGAGTGATAAAGGGTTTTGACTAAATTCTTGCAACTAGTTACTGGAAGGCCAGGATGCACACTCTTATTACTTGACCATTATTTCAGTTTTGCAGCTATCACAGCAAAAACAAGGTTAGACTTATACTTTTCCAGAGAGCAGGGCAGGGTCAAGGTCTATAAATTCATTATTATTTTTTTTTATTTTTTGCGGTACACGGGCCTCTCACTGTTGTGGCTTCTCCCGTTGCGGAGCACAGGCTCCGGACGCGCAGGCTCAGCGGCCATGGCTCACGGGCCCAGCCGCTCCGCGGCATGTGGGATCTTCCCGGACCGTGGCACGAACCCGTGTCCCCTGCATTGGCAGGCGGACTCTCAACCGCTGCGCCACAAGGGAAGCCCTATAAATTCATTATTCATCCATCCCTTCATACTACAAATGTTGACCAAGTAATTATTGTTTTCACAGCCCTGTGCTTAGGCATTGTGGGGGGGGGTGAAAAAATGTAAAGGACATTGCCTCCCACTTCTAGGGACTGGTAGCCTCCCCGGCAGAATGAGACCCGACCACACACACACACCCCACCCCCCCACAAAACAAGTCAGTAAATGCTAGGGCAATGAACAACAAGCACTCTAGAAATCCAGAGGAGGTTGGAATTTATTTCCGCTTGGGTGGCAGAGAAGCTTCTTGAAGTAATTGGCACTTGAGGGGTGGGTGTGAAGCCTGGACAGCGTTAGGTGAGTGGAGGCTGTACTGTGTACAACATTGATACCCCACCTCTTGGAGTTACAAGGTTACCACAGGGGATGCTTTTGGATGAAGCTGATCAAGATACGTGTCTGTGATTGACAAGTGGCTGGATTGTGAGCGAGAAATTCTCCCCCCACAATCCGGCCTCCCCCTCACTGGATCAGGGGCTTTAGGCTCTCCCAAAAGATGCTTCTGTGATTCCATCTCCTGATAACTTGGTGAGCAAGGTGAAGGCGGCGGGGAGGAGATCGTGGAAGGAGGTCCGTATGCAGACAGGGCTGTGTCCAAGCAGAAGCCTGGCACGTGTAGTTTAGAAGCCAGGTAAGTTCTTTAAAGGACACTTCACTAGGCCTCCTTAGCTTCTACATGGTTAATTTTTTTTGTATGTGTGTGTGATGTAAAGCTGTTCCTAATTCCCGTAGAGCTTCAGAAATCCAGCCACTAGGAAGCCTCCAGTCCCGTGGGGCTGCTCACTGTACAGACTGTTTCGACCCCACAGGACTTGACAGCCTGTCATGACATCTGTCTCGGTTCTCTGTCCTCACGTTCCTGGTCCTCACGTCTGTTGGGGGCTGTGACAGACCTTCAGGAAAGTCAGCGTGCTGGAAGAATTTCATTTGGTGAAAAAAAAAACAGAGTAAAGACACATAGCGGGGGAAGCATTTCTGTGGCCAGGTCTTGGTCCACAGATGAGAGGAATTTCGAGTCTGCCTCTGTGTTGGAGCAGGTGAGTGAGCAGTCGTGCAACTTCACACTGTCTATTTAGGGATGTGAACGCCGTGCGAGAGAACCCAGTCACGTTGTTAGTGGGTAACTGGGACAAGAGTCCGTTTTGCACACCTCCATCTTTCATGAAGATTGATGGCCAGCCATATTTTATCTGATACGAGGTCACTGGTCCAGCGTACTTCTTCTCTTTAAATCTGTTAACGAATGGAGCGCTGTTCCTTCTTCAGCTCTGGTTTAGACCCCAGAAAGAAGAAATGGTTGGGTTGCAGCAGGGAGGATTTAAACTAGACGTAAGGAAAGAGTTTGGACTTTCTGGAGCATTAAGCTCAGGATGTGTATCTATCTTTCGAGGCCCTTTCTGTGAGGTTTACTTTGGAGGAGGAGGAAACCTTGGGCATGGCCTCTGCACAACCCCTTTAGCCCCAAGCTTCCTAGCTCTTCACACGTTTACCAGAAGGTGAGCTAGGGTGAAGGCTCGAGATTCTGGAAAGCCAGCTCATGAGTCTGAATCTTGTTATCGCCTTTTGACCTGCCGTGTGGCCGTGTTAGGTGACTTCCATTTGCCTTGGGTGGTAGCCGTCTTGAAAGTGGGGTAGCAGATGAGTGGGTCTCTCAGCTTTACTTTCACCAATGGTTTAAACAAAGGCCGCCATCCCGACAGAGCGGGTCCCTTGTGATGTGGGCCATTGGTGCACTTCTTTAGCCAGCAGGAGACACTAAAAATAAACGTTCATTGGAAAATAGTCAATATTCATTTACCATCATCCCCCAGCAGGCACACCTCTTGCTAACAGTGTGAGATTTACTTTATGACTTGGTGGGATGGGAATTGGCGATTTCCCATGGTTTGGTAAATCCAGGGCACTGAGTCCTGGTCACCTAAGCATTTAAATCCCTTGAGTATCAGGACAGCTTAGGGCAATGACCAAGTCTTCTGACTCTGCAGATTTCTTAAAAGGATAGGCCTTTCCTACCTCTTACCCAGGTTTTTTTCTCCTTTGGGAAACTGCATCTGGCTTGAAATAAGCAACGCTAATCATTATTTGCCTTGCTTTCTTGTTGTTGTCATCATTATTATTACCTAAGAGGAAAGAGATTTACTCTTATTAAAATGTAAGCTTCTGGGGGCTTCCCTGGTGGCGCAGTGGTTGAGAGTCCGCCTGCCGATGCAGAGGACACGGGTTCGTGCCCCGGTCCGGGAAGATCCCACATGCCGCGGAGCGGCTGGGTCCGTGAGCCATGGCCGCTGAGCCTGCGCGTCCGGAGCCTGTGTTCCGCAACGGGAGAGGCCACAACAGTGAGAGGCCCGCGTACCGGAAAAAAAAAAAAATATATATATATATATCTGGATGGCAGAGATGTTGTCAAACAAATGAGATGATGAGCACTCCAGGTTCTTTGCTGCTGGCTAGAAATGCTGCTTCTTGGCTATTATGAGACTTGTTGTCATTGCAGTTTACTGCTGGAGGAGATGACTTAGGGTTTCTCATGACAGAACTTGAGGAAGAGAAGAATGCTTCTGATCTCTTGCTAAATTGTCCGGAAGGCTGGGCATTGGTCTCCTAAATGAGTTGTTACGGTGAAAGCGTATGATAACATAGGTATTGGCTAGATGTTTTTGGGTTTACTTATCCTTCGCGCTGTTATTTGGTTTGTATTTGCAGAAGGATGTTGAATTAAACTGGATAGGCTAGCTTATGCTGTGATGACGACCCCCACCCACAAACTCAACAGCTTAACTCATTGAAAGTTAGTTTCTGACCACTCCAGGTCCCTCTGAGACTCTGGAAAACTCTCCAGGGATGCCATCCTCCGTGTGGTAGCTCAGTGATCCAGGCTGTAGAATCTCCTGACATCTCCTCCACAATCATTACAGGGGGAGGAGAGCATGCCTCTTAAATGCTTCTCCTTGGAAGCAAATACACTGTCACTGCCCTTTTAGCACATTGGCCAGGACTAGTCACGTGGCCCTGCCTGACAGCCAGAAAGCTGGGAGATGTAGACTTCTGATGGCAGGAAGAGAAGTATTGTTGAGCACCAGTAATGCCCACCACAGCTGCTTTTATGGAGGTGTGGGCGTGGGCGCACTCCCCTACTTAAAATCCCGCAATGTATTCTTACCGCCTGGAGAACAAGGGCCTTAATTTGTGATATCAGGGGGGACCTTGTGTGACCTTAGTCCAGGTGTCAGCATGCTCAGCCGAGGGCTGTGTTCAGCTTGCCACCTGTTTTTATACAGGTGGCAAGCTAAGAATGTTTTTTTCTTTACATTTTTAAATGGTTGAAAAAAAATCGAGTCATATTTCATGACGTGTAAAAATTGTATGAAATGCAGATTTCAGCATCCATGAATAAAGTTTTGTTTACGCATTGTGTGTGGCTGCTTTCATGCCACGGCATCAGAGGTGACTAGTTGTGACAGAGAGCTTTGGCCCCCAAAGATAAAATAATTGTTGTCTGGCCCTTTACACAAAGTTTGCTGCCCCCTAGTTTAGGCAAATAGAGATGCCTCTCAAGTGCAACAAAGTGATATGTTTTTACTGACCACCTCCTAGCTAGCAGTCTTGTTCTAGGCACCTTAATAGTAATAGTGATGACGATAAAGATAGTAATAATTATAGCTAGTACTTCATAACAATTGACTATATGACATATTATAAATGTTTTCTGTATATTAACTCATAGCAGTTATTTGGGGTCTGTACTATTATTATGTAGGTTTTACAAATTAGTAACTAAGGCACCGAGAGGTTTAGTGATTGGCCCAAGATCACACAGCCCAGAATTGTTCAAACTGGCAGTCTGACTCCAGAGCCCGTGCTCGTAACCACTACAGTTACAAAGCAGTTGGAAGACAGGTCTTTGCCCATGAAAAGGGAGAAGACTGATACCTGTGAAAAGTTAGAGAAATATTCTAAGGTAATTTATGAACACGTTTAATGATATGAATTATAAGCACCAACGATGTGCAAGAACAGAGACAGGGGAAGAGCAGTAATGGGCAAAAATCAATGGAGAAGGGCTGAATGGAGGAGGTGGGATGTGGGCTGATCCTTGAAGCGTGGAGGCCACTGAGGTGTCAGGAGGGTTTAGTGGGTCTCTCAGGCAGGGAAGAAGCAAGAACTGAGCCACAGAAACCAGATGAGGGCCTGGTGGATGAAGAGATCAGAACAGAGCACAAAGTTCAGAGGCAAGTCGGGGCTCACCTGTCGACAGCATCCAAAGTGAGGCAGAGGCTGTGGGCTTGCTCAGCTCAGCCGTGAGAAGCCCTCAGGCTCAGGATGACTGAAGAGCGTGGGGATGCATTTCCCAACTTGGAGGGCAGGCTGATCTGGGGCCGAGAACTGGAATAAGTTTGGGAGCATGTGTGAAGAATAGCATTAGAAATTATAATAACAATGCTTCTCTGAGCTTTCCTTGGGGAAAAAAAAAAATCTCATATAACCCTCACGCAACCCTACAGGAAAGGTGGTATTCATCCCATTTTACAGGTAAGGAAACTGAGTCTCACAGAGGTTTAAGTAACAGGCCCGAGACCGTGTGGTAAGTGGCAGAACTGGGATAAAACCGAAGATGTTTAGCCCTGTGCCCTTAACCTGTGTACTCTGTGTACAGTGTGAAGAGTGTTTATTTGGTAGAAATGCTTTAAACTTTGCATTTCAGCAGAGGTTTGCTGAGGAGGTGGGGCGACCTTTCTGGGCAGTGGTGCACCCCTTTGTCCTTCAATCATGCAGTAGAGTAGTTTTTCCAGTGCACTCATCCCCGCCATGGTGAGCCATGACCCTAGTCATTGATGTTCTGGTGGCTGTCACTTCAGGGCTGCATCAGGGTTTATTAAAAAAAAAAATTTATTTAAATTTATGAAGTGTATCATGCATGCAAAAGAAAGTGTATAATGTATCTGTACAGCTTAAAGAAGCATACCTAAACATTGTCACCATCCAGTTAAGCTTAGAACATTACCTAAACCTTTGAAAGTCATTCCGTTTTTATGTGTTTCTTTTGTAAGATTTATGGAAATATTCAAAGGCTGGGAGGTCAAGCCTCAGAAAATGCAAATCTTGGGAGCTGAGCACTGACTGCTTTCCTGAGTCTGGGTTTGGGACTTTCCTTCCTAGAGGAAGCAGGCACCTCTTTGTTCTAACACTGGCATAAATGGCTGCTCCGTAAATGTGGACCCCAGGGGACGGATGCAGATGGTTCTGCTGCTTTCTAGTTGTATGACTCTAGGCAAGGTGCTTACTCTCCCCAAGCCTTGATTTTCTCATCTATAAAATGGGGCTAATCACACCTACCTTGGAGGGCTGTTGTAAAGATGGGGAGGATTAAATGAGATCATTCCTGTTAATGTGTTTAGGAGGAGACCTGGCACATTGTAACCACCTCATAAAATGTTAAGCTGCTGTTAAAATCTTTATTGTTTTATGTTTGGCATCATTCAGAGAGAGCATGGTCATGTTCCTCGCTCTCCACACCTAAAATCCAAGATTGTTTCTCATGCCCTAGCTGGATACCGAGAACTCTGATCCTTCTCTTCCCTGATAGCCAGGGACAGTAGACTTAGGCCACTATCAGTCAGTTTCACCCCTCCTTTCAAGTTAACAGCCTCCAATATCATATGTTTGAGTCTCATTGCTGGAGCTCTTCTGTCTCCTGTCCCACATGGATATGGTCACTTGGTTACTTAACTAGGAGCTAGAACTTGTCCTACCACTCACTGGTTGTGTGACCTTGGGCAAGGCACCAGTGCCCTCGTCTCTAAGACGATAGGCGAGATTAGAGCAGCAGATTTTATCTCTTTTGGATCCCCATGGACTTTGGGCTAGGATCTCTGGAGTACAAGACCCTTTAATATTCTTCCCAAGTTCCTACTGGATTCTTCCTATCTTCCCTTTAATTCATTTATTCATCTGTTTAGTGGATGAACGTTTCTTGTGCGCCCACTGGGCTAGGTGGTAGGAACACAAAGATGAGAAGAACTGGTCCTTGCCCTGGAGTGAGGCTTCAGTAGAGGGGGAGCCGGAATTGGACTCCCTTCCCTGTAGGGTCTCACCGATGCTGCATAGTATAGGAAAATTCCACAGAGGGACTCAGATGCCTCTCCTGCTGTAGTGCAAATAGATTTATCTTTCAGTTAAGATCTTTTTTTGGACCCTTTCTCCTGAGACTGGGAGCTTCATTGTTTCATAATAGCTTCCCTGCAGCGACCTCAACTTTTTATCCTGACTGAATGAATGGTCATGGTGTATATCCGGTGGCATTATGACATGACATGCAAAACCCCTTTGTTTTCCAGAGGCTTAACTTGACAAGCCTCGGGATAAAAATTCTGGGAACTGTGACCATTGGGCTTTTGAAGGTGATCTGCTTTGCTCATTGCACCTTATTTTCCTTAGTCATCTTTTTGGTGTAAATGATTTTTTTTTTTAACTCTCTGATTTTATGAACCGAGGTTTCTACTGCATGTTCTTTCCTTCTTTGATATAAACAAGCAAAATTTGTGCTCTTGTGAGGCCCTCTAGTAGCAGGAGCAACTACTGCCATTCAGCTATTGAGCAGTCTTTGTATAAACCATTACATTTATAGCTGCAATGATAATACTCCTTTTTACAAAAATCCCTACTTGGAGCAGTAAATACTCAGCTCTTTTCAATGCTTGGAATATTGTGTGCAGCTATAGAATTGGTTTTCCTTGCTTGCCGCAATCTTAACTTCTTTCTCCGGCTAAATTCTCCTAAGCGTATTTCTAGGCATAAGTTAGGACCACTTTAAACTGGTCATTAGTGCTAAATATAATTAATAATTGTCATCACCAGTCACAAAAGACTCTTAGTCTCCACTGGCAGGAGAAGGGCTGTCGACTCCAGCTCTGCACCTCTCTCTCTGTTCCCTTACTTCCGGGAATGGTCTTAAGCTGCTCAAACTCACTTTTGCTTTTTCACGTAAAAAGCAAATTTATAATAGTCTCCCATCCAGCCTTCCCCTCACATCCTCTCTTAGTCATTCACATTGGAAACTTCTGAGCTGTTTTTTTTTCACTTGTTCTTCCTCACTCCCCACATGGTTACTTCCGTCGTTGCAGTGTCTCTGATCATCCTCCACTCTTTCCCATGACTACTGCCACTGATTTAATTCATAACCTTTGAATGTCTTACTTGGCCTGTTGCAAGAGCCACCTGGCTGATCGCCTCCCTCTTTTTTTTTTTTTTTTTTTGGAACAGTTTTATTGAGACCTAATTCGCATACCATACAATTAACTCATTTGAAGTGTACCATTCAGGGACTTCCCTGGTGGTCCAGTGGTTGAGAATCTGCCTTCTAGTGCAGGGGACTCGGGTTTGATCCCTGGTTGGGGAACTAAGATCCCATATACCGCAGGGCAACTAAGCCCGAGGGCTGCAACTACTGAGCCCCTGCGCTGCAACGAAAGATCCCACATGCCACAACTAAGACCCGATGCGGCCAAAAATAAATAAAGTGTACCATTCAGTTTTTAGTATATTCACAGATATGCACAATCATCACGACAGCCAATTTTAGAACATTTTCTTCACTCAAAAAGAGACCCTATACCTTTTAGCTGGCACATCCCAACCCTCCCAGCCCAACCCTGGGCAGTTACTAACCTACTTTCTGTCTCTATAGATTGCCCTAATCTGGACTTCATGTAATATATGCATGTGTATATATACATACACACATGCATATACATATATACATACATATTTTCCATTTAGGAAATATACGTGTGTATACATATGCACACACGCATGCATATACTTTGGTGACTGGTTTCTTCCACTTAGTATTATGTTTTTAAGGTTCATCCAAGTTGTAGCATGTATCAGTACTTCATTCCTTTTTTGTGGCTGAATAATCTAATCTCTTCTGTAACTCTTGGGTCCATTTTTCATTCAGCTGTCACGTAGGTCAGATTTCCAGCCCTTCTTCAAAACCTGAATTTGGCTTCGTGTCGCCTACAAAATGCAGTTGACACCCTGGCGTGTCACTCAGGGCCTTCTCCAGTCTGGCTCCGTCCATCCTGACTGTCCAGCCTCGTCTTCCACTCCATCCTTCCATGACCTCTGCTGTCCCTGCCACCCTAACAGACCTATCCCCTGCAGAGCATCTCACATACCTTTTCCTAGAACTACAGTCAGAGTTAAACGCTGCTCTTTTGTTCATGCTTCTCTCTTCTCTGCCTATGGAAATCCTATTTATCCTTCAAAATTTAGCTTTACTGTCACCGCCTTGAAAAAGTCTTCCCAGATTTATCTTATCCCCCAAATAGGAGCACTTTGCTTGGATTCCCATAATTACGTTGTGTTGGATTAGGTGTCATTCTATCTTTATAACATTAAGCCTTCTCTGAGAGTAGAGATTTATTCTAATTTTTGTTTTATTTTCTCATTGTACTTTCTTTTTATAATTTAATTTTTTTTTACTGTTTACTATTTATTTAGGCTGTACCAGGTCTTAGTTGCGGCACACGGGATCTTTAGTTGTGGCATGCGGACTTCTTAGTTGCAGCATACGTGTGGGATCTAGTTTACCGACCCGGGATCGAACCAGGGCCCCCTGCACTGGGAGCTCAGAGTCCTACCCAGTGGACCACCAGGGAAGTCCCTTAATTTAATTTTTATTTTATATTGGAGTATAGTTGATTTACAATGTTGTATTAGTTTCAGGTGTACAGCAAAGTGATTCAGTTATATACATACACATATCCATTTTTTTTCAGATTCTTTTCCCATATAGGTTATTACAGAGTACTGAGTAGAGTTCCCTGTGTTATACAGTAGGTTCTTGTTGATTCTCACTATACTTTATTTTTTAAGACTTTATTTATTTTTAACATTTATTTATTTGGTTGTGCTGGGTCTTAGTTGCAGTTCGTGGGCTCTTTAGTTGCGGCATGCATGTGGGATCTAGTTCCCTGACAAAGAACCGAACCCGGGTCCCCTTCACTGGGAGCACGGAGTCTTAACCACTGCACCACCAGGGAAGTCCCCTCATTGTACTTTCTTCAGGGCTTTACACACAGTTGGTACTCAAAGAAATATTTGCTGGATAATTGATTGTATTCTTGTATTTATATTTTGCTTTTCAAAGTTCTTTTATAGATTTCTTGTCTTTTGAAAATCAAAATTAAAGACATTTTTGTTTTTGTTTTTTTTTTGCGGTGCGCGGGCCTCTCACTGCTGTGGCCTCTCCCGTTGTGGAGCACAGGCTCCGGACGCGCAGGCTCAGCGGCCATGGCTCACGGACCCAGCCGCTCCGCGGCATGTGGGATCTTCCCGGACTGGGGCACGAACCCGTGTCCCCTGCATCGGCAGGCGGACTCTCAACCACTGCGCCACCAGGGAAGCCCTAAAGACATTTTTGAAGAAAAAATTTATCAGTCCTTTTAACTTGTTTGATTTTTTTTTTTTTTGCAGCTAAAATTGTGGGCATTGTAGAAAAATTAGAAAATATTTTTTAAAAAATCAGTCATAATACCACCCTTCAGAGATAATCACTATTAACATTTTACTTTATATCCTTTGAGCTATTTTTTCATAGGAAGATAGAAATAGCTGAATTTGGTAATTCATTCTATATGCTGTTCTTAAGTTCTTTAATATCTGATCTCTCTGTAATCAACTAACATTGATTTGCCTAATTACTTTTAAGGGTAGCAGTGCAAATATGCAAGTATTTGTCCAGTCTCCTCTTATTTGACATTTAGCTTATTTCTAATTCTTCAAGATTAAAAATGATGTCATACTAACGTTCTTCAGATAAAAATTTAGAAGCCAGATTTCTAGGTCAACAGCTTTTAACACATGTGCCAAGTTGTCCTTGGAAAGGTTGTTCCAGTTTACCCGCCCACCCCCAAGTTATGAGAGTGTTTGTTCCCCTTGTCTTTGCCTGCCTGGCATTACCATTCTTTTTAGTCTTTGCCAATCTGATACTCCACAAGTGGTGTCTCAGAGTTGCATTAATTTGCATTTCTTTGATCATTGACTACATGCTTTTAATTTCCTTATTACCCATGTATATTTCTTCCGTGAATTGCCTTTTTTGTTCTTTGCCCACCTTCCTGTTGAGGTGTTTGTCTTTCTCCTTGCTCACAACTCTTCAACATAATAAGGGTAGTAACCCTTAGTCATACATGTTTTAAGTACTTTCCCTGGATTTTTTGTCTTTTAATGTCAGGCTGATTTTCAGCACATTGAAGCTTGTTTGTTTGAATGTGATCAGGTCAGTCTCCCTTCCCCTGTTGTGTATTATTCATAGAAAGTTCCTCCCAACCTTAACAGTATACATATTCACTTAAGCTTTGAGTTCTTCTGTGGTTTGTTTTTAAATTTAATGCATTGGTCCATTTGATATAAAATTGTATCAGTTGATACTTTTTTAAAACTCAGGTGACGACATTTTCAGCCATGGGACGAGAAGGGACTATCATAAGTCATGTTCATTTTCCTAGCATCAGAGCAGCAGCCCAGGTAGATGGGTACCTCTTTTCCAGAGTATAGTCTACCCCTTCCCATCAGTTGCCCACACTTTCCGTCATCTGTTCTGAAATCACCTGTGTTATTGTGTGGCAGTTACATATTAATAATATCTATCTAAGTAGGCTGGTTTGAGGATTAAATAAATTTGCAAATGAGATATAAGACAACCTACAGCACACTGCTTGGCACACGAACAGTCTGCATCACTTTTGTTGAGTGAATAGCTGAATGAATGAATGAGTAAATGGTGGTATGAGAAGTGATGGCAGGTCGCTGAGGATACTGTAAGATAGCAGCAGCTCTTCCGTTGAAGCAGGGCCTTGGCCAAGCAACAGTGTAGGGAGAGCATTTGCCAATTACAGTGTGCCACGGGGAATGTGGAAGAAGGAAAAATCCTGATAGGGGTTCTGAGAAGGTGATAGTCCAAGGGTTAAGACAGAGCCCATAGGCTCTCATACACCACACTTAAGGTACATAAACAAGTGGGAGGCGTGCTGGAGAATTCCAAGGGATGCTGGAGAGTTTGAGATTTGGGGGGAGTTTATCAGGGGAGTCTCCCTGGGGAAGATGCATTGGGAGCAGAGCTTTGAAGGAAGGCTGGGACCATACAAGTTGGACTTGTGGAATGAGGTCATTTGAGGCAGAGAGAATGATGTAAGTAAGCAATATATATATATTTTAATTTGAAATAGTGGTTTTTTTTATTTTTTGCCTTCCTTTCTACCCTCGTTGCTTTGGATCTCACCGTTTCCTCATTCTCAGCTTTTTTTATCCTTCCTGCTTTTATTTTTATTTATTTGTTTATTTATTTATTTATATTATTTATTTATTTTTGGCTGTGTTGGGTCTTCATTGCTGTGTGCGGGCTTTCTCTAGTTGCGGCGAGCGGGGGCTACTCTTGTTGAGGTGTGCCGGCTTCTCATTGTGGTGGCTTCTCTTGTTGTGGAGCACGGGCTCTAGGTGCGCGGGCTTCAGTAGTTGTGGCACACGGGTTCAGTAGTTGTGGCTCGCGGGCTTAGTTGCTCCGCGGCATGTGGGATCTTCCCGGACCAGGCTCAAACCCGTGTCTCCTGCACTGGCAGGCGAATTGTTAACCACTGCGCCACCAGGGAAGCCCCTTCCTGCTTTTAGTGCCATTTAGCAATCATCATGTTAAAAGTTGTTAGTACTGCTGAGAAGGTTGTTTTTGAAGTGTTTGAGCTCTCGGGTAGAGAGACACCAGGGAGCAGGAAATAAATAGGCCTCACAGCAGCCTTTTGAGAAGATTCCAGCCATAGCAGCCTCTCTCCAACTCCACTCAAAGCGGAGGGGAAATTTGTGTTTTCTAAGATTTACCTGGCACACAGTGGGCACTCCTCTATTTAAGTAAATCAGTGAGTGAGTGAAGACCTTCCTGGGTTCCCTGAGATGCGCAGCTGTTTAGGACGCTGATGCAGAACAGACTTGTAGGATCCAACCCACTGTGGCCCGGGAAAGTGGGTGAGGGGCGGGCCTTTTTGCATTGAGGGATTTCAAGGAGGACATCTTGAGGGGCGGCCAGTTCAGCCAGTTTCTCACCGTGCTTGCTGGAGGAGGAGGAGACCCTGCCCTGTGAGCTCCCAATGCCAAGCATTACAGGAAGTGCAGAAGAACAAGGAAAAGAACCCTCCGAAGTGCAGAGAGGTACTGGGCAAACTCCAGACATAGAGGCTGAGGAGACTGGCATACAGGAGTCATTGCAGGTAGCTGGTGTTGGCTAAAATCTCTTCCTGGACGTCAGGTAATTGGGTAAAATACTCTCAGTCCCATGAGAAGAGCAAGAAATGGGCCTCTGCCACCATAAGGACTCAGCATGTCCTCTATTAATGCCATCCTTTATTTCAGGGGTCAGCCAGCTTCAGCCTGCTGCCTGTTCTGTAAATAAAGTTTTACTGGGACACAGCCATGTTCTTTCACGTACACGTGGTCTATGGCTGCTTTAACCCTGCAGCAGCGGAGTTCAGCAGGATGGTCAGACTGTCTGGTCTTACTACCTGGCTCTGTACAGAAAGAGTTCACCAACCCTTGCAGTATATTATGAATAGGTGACTAATTTTCAGTTGTTTTCTCGTGAGAATCGTGATTCGCCTCACCGTGTGGTTTCCTAAATGAGCGCCCCCTCTCCTCACGGCACATATATGCAGGATGACTTACTGGAACCAGTGGTGTGTTCTGGGATTCAGGCCTCTTGAGGAACACACTGAGCGGCTAGTACTCTAATAATAGACAGTATTAGTTTCTAATGTTTATTCACTGCTCAGTATATGCCAATATTGCAGAGGAACTGCGGCTCAGCGAAGTTAGGAATGGTGCCCCAGATTACATAAAGTGGCAGGATTTGAACTCAGTCTGTGGGAGAAAACCCTGACCACTCCCCTGTATTTCCTGCCAACCTCCACTCCCTGCCCCGTTCTCTTTGTGATTTCTGGATCTGACATCTGTCAGCCTTTGCTCTCTTGGATGAAATGTTTCTCTTGGAGCGCCCATTCCTTGGTCCGTTTTCTTTTTGACCCCCACCCCTCCCGCGGTCATCTTTGACCTGCCCCACCCCCGCCAAGTCCCACTTCCTTGGGGCTAACTCTCCCTAGGAGGATGAGTTTGAGAAACAAATGAGGTCTTGGGTTTCCTCTGCACCGGCACCTCCTGCCTGATCTCTGAACCTCGCCTGGAGCCGCAGCTGTCACGCAGGTGCTGTGCCTTCTCCCGAAGACAGCAGGTGCCCGGAGAACCAGCTGGAACGGGGCTCACAGCCCAGGGCCCCAGGGCACCAAAGTGGCAAAATGGCAGCCGCTGGGCAGGCTGAGCTGGTGTTTCTGACCTTTGTGGAGAGAGGGCGTCCTTAAAGGGACAGCAGGCTTTTTTCTTCCCTGGTGGCCGACTGCCAGTTCAGATGCCAGGGATTTGAAGAGGCCATTGTTCCGGTGACGGGAGATGGGGGCCCAGGCCGCCCAGTCTTTTCTCCTTTTCCCGTTCCCCACTGCGTGTGCCGCTCTGATGTGCTGCAGCCTGTCGAGGGTGGAGGGACGGTGAGCTCCCTTCAGTCCCCCCCTCCCCCTCCTCCACCGTCTGAACGCAGCCTGTCACCAAGGCCAAAGAACAGAGCAGCCCTCACACGGCCACCAGCTCCCCCTCCCCCAGGGCTGCTCCAGTGAAGAAGGGACAGTCAATGCAGGCAGCCCTGAGGTGCCCCAGTGAGCTGTTTACTTGTCCCAGGTGAGCTGGGTTAGGCGATGGGACGAGTTCTCTGCACGGGCCTTCTGTGAACCACCTGCACTGGCCTCATCTTAGGTGCCTGTTAAAACTATAGATCCTTGGTTCCAATTCTAGAACTTCTGAGGCCCAGGAATCTGAATACCCACAAGCACACCATAGGTAGTTTGAGAGCCAACGACTTCATTAGCGATCTGTAAACCTGGTTGGTCCTCAGGATCATGTGCTGAATCAGAGTAACTGCACGGGGCCCACGAATTTAAGCAAGGCGGCTTCTCTTCAGTGGTTTCGAGCGTATACCCTGGGGCTGGTCCGCTGGCCTTGAATCCTGGCCCCACCAGCTACTCTCTCTGTGATCTTGGGTAAGTTTCTCAACCTCTGTGTGCCTCAGTTGTCTCACCCGTTAAAATAGGGATAATTTAGTCCCTACAGTATAGGGTGGTTATGAGGATGAAAGCTGATATTTATAAAGTTAGCACAACAGAGCTGACACATCAGTAGTACTGTAGACTTTTTTGTGAAACCTTTTTTTTTTTTTTTTTTTTGGTAAACTGGTCATCCAGGTTTCACCCAGGAGATCACGATTTGAATAGTCTTTTAGTGGCGGTGTGCCCTGGCTAAGCTGGCCTTGGGAAGGGAAGCCTTATATGCTTTAGTAAATGAGCAACAATTCTCAGGTACGTCTGTGTGACTCGCTCGGAGAAGGTGGCCCTAACATCTGCTCTCCCTGTCACTTGGCCAGTAGAGTGAGGACAAAAATCCTGGCCTAATTTCCACCTCTGGGCGAGGTGATGCTGATGAGCACTGGATCGCTGGCACAGGAAGGCCAGAATCCACATCTGTAAGGCTGACTGACCTCTTCAGAGGGAACTGAAGGAGGAGAAAACAAGCCGCAGGCCAGAAATAGCGAGACATAAATACAAGGTATCCTAATTACTACCCACACCCAGCTCCATCCCCTGAGTTAAATTGAGCCCTCTGCATAGCCTTCCTGACCTCAGGGAAGGAGAAGGGACACAAGCACACAAGCATCCATGGGGACTCGGGGGGTGTGTGTAACCAGGGGTATGTGGGTGGTGCTACCCTCAGGAGTGCCGCTGAGCCAGAGTGGGCACTGCTACGGTTCAGCACGCATCCAAGTTTTTATTATAAGCTTTTGGTTTTGCTCAACCACTACTTTTCTGAAAACGATTCTGTTGGACTAAAATTTTCCATGTTTAGTATCCAGCTCAAGGCTTCTTTTTCTTCCTGTGCCTTCTAATTTTTCTTTGCATTCGTTACTCAGGAGTCACACTGATTCGGCTGCTATGGGCCTGGCATGCGGCTGGAGGAGGGTGGGAGAGAGACACCCAACCACACCCAACCTGGGAGGATTGAGCTATTCCTTTCTACCTTCCCCCCAGGGTGTTCTGGGAAATAATCAAGGCTGGACAAAAGGCCATTGGCCTAGGAGAGCATTCTAATGCCGTACACCCAGGCGGTGGTATTTTATAGATACTGTTACAAGAGTTTTTGGTGAGTCGAATGCAGGATGATTTAGAAGAAAACAAGCCAGTCTCCAGGGCATGTCTCGTGGATATTTTCCATCTTGATCACAAATGTCAGCACACAGGGAACCCAGCAGTGGGCAGAGCTTTCCTAGCATCCAGTCACTCCCACTTGAGCATATTTCACAAGATCTCCAGGAAGCTTCACAGGCGCATTTCTGTTCTTGGTGGTGGGGGGCGGATTTTGGTACTTCTGGTGGTTCTGAGACCCACAGTGATGGGCAGAAGGAGGACCTCAGTGGATTGAGGGCCACGTATCAACCTCTCTTGGGAGAAGGGTTTGGCTAACCTGCCCCGTTAGTTAAGAACATTGATTCATTATTTTGGAAGCTAATGGAAGAGATCCTTTGGTTTCTTTGGAGAAGCTGCAGAGGAAAGCACTGCTTTGGGTGAAAAATTAGGCTGAGTGAGATCAAAAGGCCTTTCCACTTTGGAGATTCGTGGAGTCTGTGGATGTATCTCTGGCCCCTAACAATAGAGGGAAGCCCTTCCCTCTCAATCTAGAGAAGAAGGATCCATAGAATAGGAGCAGGTGGAGATTCCCTACTGGTTTCCAATGCGAAAATCAGAAGGCCCTGCGCTCATTCCTGCCCTGTAGGCTCACTGGGTGTCATCTGTGACTGGGCGCTGCTCAGCACAGGGGATGTCTCAGAGTCGGGAGGTTTTGTAAGATCATCCGGACCAGCCTGGAGATCGGGATGTGAAGCCAGCCTCTTGGCTAGAAGCGCACCCTAAACTTTTAGAATATTCCATGTTACTTCAAACCCAATTATGTAATCTGATAACTTCTCTCTAGAGAAACAAAACAAGGACTCTTCTCTCCTTTGGCTTTCTCTCTCTCTTCCTCTTTTCAATTACCTGATATCCTGCTTACTTTAAGGCATTTCTCCTTTAGTCTAAGCATTCCCAGTTGCTTTACAGTTTTGCGTAGGGCAGGCTGTCCAGACCCACGCTGTCTTATCTATCTTATCTGAGCAATAGACCTCGTAAAGAGTGGTGCCCTTTCTAGGTATTATTTGCAGGGGGTTTATTACCTCCCTTTACTTGCTTCTGTTGACGAGGCCCAGGTGTATTTTCGTTACTCTCACAGCCACATGTAGTTTTGGTCTATGCCGAGCATTGTGATCTTTGCCCACTCTACCTTTATATTCCTTCAGGCTTTGTAGAAAAAAGGCCCTTACCGTAAGTCAGGGCTTATTCTGCATCGGGGAGCCTCCAGCATCTGGGGTGCGTGGCTGAACGGTTAACAGCGTGTGGACTGTAAGAAAGGAAGTTGGTTTTGCTTAGATTTGATTTTGGTTGGAGGGCATGGTACCGCCAGGGTGTCACAGCATATGCACGTGGTGAGTTGGTGTCCCCAGCTTGCCACATGGCTACTTACTTCCTTAGTCGCATCTGTCCCTACCTGTTCCTTTTCAGCCCCCGTCAGGTTTGGAATGGAGAGTCAGGCCAGGCCCAAACTCTTTAATGAGCATTGGCTCCCAGATGCCCAGCACAACCGCCCCCACAGCGTTTTAGCTCTTCTTCTCTGGAGAGACAGGAGATACAGAGGAAGGGAGAGGAGAGGCAGGTAGTCCAAGGCAACGATGTGTTCAGAAGAGAGAAAGTGTAAAGAGAGCAGCCTCATGGCCGGGCACTGGCCCTGTCTCCTGTGGTCAGCATTGCTGCTTTGTTCTACCTCAGTCTGTGGCCACAGAGCTCTTTTTTTTTTTTTTTTCTTATTATTAGCACTTGGAGATGTGTGAGGGTGAAGAATGGTCACAGGTCTTCATGGGGGTCATCTAGACCAACCCCTTCTTATAAAAGAGGGGGAAGCTGAGGCCTGGAGAAAAGGTGGGACACATCCAAGGTCACCACCAGTGTCATCTGGGTGCCTGTACCTCATGAAAGGTGGACGCTGTCTTATATAGTGAGTTTGGGACTGGAGCTTGTTAGTAACGCCTTCCATAGCCTGCATCGTCCTCATCGAGACTCAAGTGTATACTCTGTCCCCAACTAGGAGGAGGCCTGTCTTGGGGACAATGGCCAAAGCAGCCCAGGTGCTGCCCTTGGGAAGGGTGGCTGAGCAGACTAACTGCCATGGCCATGTATGGAGAAATGGACACTGAGAAAAGATGTTCATAAAATGAACAACTCACATCATAGGGGAGCCCAAACAGGGTCTGGCAGCCTCACAGAGCAGCTTGGACACGTCTGCAGAAGCCAGGCTCGAGGCAGCACTTACAGGGTCCAGGCCACTGTGCCATCCTAAGGAAAGAGAGATGGTGGAAGGTCTGTCCGTGCCCGTGTGAGAGCACTCCCAGTAATCCTCCGCAGAGTCTGGGGTGAATTAAAGACGAGCTGGGTCAGGGTGTGCGTGACCAGTGAGCTCTGGTGCTTTCTTTCTACCTGGGTTTTCTGTCCCGGCTGCACTGACCAACTAAACTCCTGAGACGCGGGTGTGTGTGCAGTGGGGCCGGGAGGCAACAGCAGCCTCCCCGGAACACACCGGGGACCCCCAGCTGGGGCAGGGTCGTTGCTGTGACAAGGATCCTTCCTAACTCACGCGTCACGATCCCCTCTCTTCCTCACCAGCTCCAGTGCGGTGCAGGGGCCTCACCATAGTGTTTTCGTGACGTGAGCTCTGTTAGCTGCCACAGCTGGCTGCTCCTCTCTCCGTTAAAGGAAGAGCGGGCAGGGGGTAGAGGGAGATGGAGGGGGTAGTCATGCGGCCCAAGCCTCAGGCCAGTGGCCGGAAGGACTTGAAGTCTGTCCTTAAGTACATACAGTGTGTCAACATCTTAACTGGGGCACCAGCAAGCAGCCGTCCCTCTCTAAGACCTTAATCCAGGATTAAGGAGAGGTCAGTTACCTCTTCGGAGCGGGGCTTAGTCTCCCCTAATATCCGGAGTTGGACAGATGTAGAAGCCATAGCATGGTCATCCACCTGTCCCAGTGGACCAGGTGTCTCTCTAGAAATTCCAGGCTGGTACTGATTTCTTGAGGCTGAAATTTGGCGTTTTTCTTACACTTCAGCAGTGTGTCCTGTCACCGCCCTATTCACACACTCCTTCGCGGTAATTGGTGTGTGTCGTAGGTTGGAAGGAGACCCTGGGAAAGACGTGGGCACGGATTCGCCTGCAGGAGGTTTATGGGGAAGTGCTCTTGGGAACAAGCCTGGAAGTGAGTGAGGGAATCAGGATTGGGCAGAGGGAGAAGTTAAACTTTGATGCACTTGGGCCAATCCCACAGACAGCTCTGGTTCTGGATGGCCCTGCAGAGTTATCCCAAACTGAGGCAAGGTTCCCAAAAAAGTTATCCCCAAAGGGGCAGGTTTCGTATTCCCGAGGGACTAGCCATTAGGGGTGGTCTGTCCTCAGGGAGGGGGCATATTCTCCTGTGAGGCTGCTCTCTTTGGTCAAGGGCAGGGCCCCAAGAGGAGCTAGGGTGTGACCCACCAGCAGCTCTTACTACAGGGAGATGAGCGCCTCTCTATGGAAGGGAGCAGCGCACTGAGGCAACTGCTGCACTATAATGTCCTTGCACATGTCTCAGAGTCAAGGACATTGCACTTGGCCTTACATCTCTTCTTCCTCACAATCACCCTCTCATAGAGCAGGTGTATTATTACTTAATCCGCTTCCATGTTAACACTGGGATTGTGGGCAGGTTAAACTACTTTCATTTGCATGATGAAGTAATTCGCTTAGCTCTGTGCCCAGGTTTTAAAGGTCTCCAGCCCCACTTGTAGCTACCCTGCTGGCATTTTCTCCATTCAGGGCCTTCCTGCTTGGGCAGTTATGATCGCCTGGAGAGAGGGCAGACTTGCCTTAGGATGGTCCCTTTTCAGTGAGACTGAGTCCTTCCCTTGCGCTGCGGATCCCATTTGTCAGCCTCCTCACTTTTTCTTCTTCTACTTTAACTCCTCAATGCTCCCTGGGCTCCACACAGACTCCTCTTACCACCTGCTTCCCCCACTGAATCATGACCGTAGATTATCTTCATTTTCCTCAATCCCATTTTTTCCTCCCGGGCATCAGCTCCAGGTCCTTGACCCCGATCCTCTCCACGTATGAGGTGTAATGTTCTGGTACATGTTGGGGTCTGGGCTTTCTCTCTGGGGTAGAGCACTTTAGTGCCTGCTTTCTTTTGTTTTTTGAATGTTATCTTCTTTCTTTTTTTATACAGCAGGTTCTTATTAGTCATCCATTTTGTACACATCAGTGTATACTTGTCAATCCCAATCTCCCAATTCATCACACACACACACACCCATCCCCCCCACCGCTTCCCGCCCTTGGTCTCCATACGTTTGTTCTCTACATCTGTGTCTCTATTTCTGCCCTGCAAACCGGTTCATCTGTACCATTTTTCTAGGTTCCACATATATGCGTTAATATACGATATTTGTTTTTTTCTTTCTGACTTAACTTCACTCTGTATGACAGTCTCTAGATCCATCCACATCTCTACATATGACCCAATTTCGTTCCTTTTTATGGCTGAGTAATATTCCACTGTATATATGTACCACATCTTTTTTATCTGTTCGTCTGTCGATGGGCATTTAGGTTGCTTCCATGACCTGGCTATTGTAAATAAAGCAGCAGTAAACATTGGGGTGCATGTGTCTTTTTGAATTATGGTTTTCTCTGTGTATATGCCCAGTAGTGAGTGGGATTGCTGGGTCATATGGTAATTCTATTTTTAGTTTTTTAAGGACCCTCCATACTGTTCTCCATAATGGCTGTATCAATTTACATTCCCACCAACAGTGCAAGAGGGTTCGCTCTTCTCCACACCCTCTCCAGCATTTGTTGTTTGTAGATTTCCTGATGATGCCCATTCTAACTGGTGTGAGGTGATACCTCATTGTGTTTGGATTTGCATTTCTCTAAAAATTAGTGATGTAGACCAGCTTTTCATGGGCTTCTTGGCCATCTGTACATCCTCTTTGGAGAAATGTCTATTTAGGTCTTCTGCCCATTTTTTGATTGGGTTGTTTGTTTTTTTAATATTGAGCTGCATGAGCTGTTTATATATTTTGGACATTAATCCTTTGTCCATTGATTCGTTTGCAAATTTTTTCTCCCATTCTGAGGGTTGCCTTTTCGTCTTGTTTGTAGTTTCCTTTGCTTTACAAAAGCTTTTAAGTTTCATTAGGTCCCATTTGTTTATTTTTGTTTTTATTTCCATTTCTCTAGGAGGTGGGTCAAAAAAGATCTTGCTGTGAGTTTTGTCAGAGTGTTCTTCCTGTGTTTTCCTCTAAGAGTTTTACAGTGTCCGGTCTTACATTTAGGTCTCTAATCAATTTTGAGGGTTTTTTTGTGTGTGTATGGTGTTAGGGAGTGTTCTAATTTCATTCTTTTACATGTTAGCTGTCCAGTTTTCCCAGCACCACTTATTGAAGAGACTGTCTTTTCTCCATTATATATCCTTGCCTCCTTTGTCATAGATTAGTTGACCACGGGTGCATGGGTTTATCTCTGGGCTTTCTATCCTGTTCCATTGATCTGTATTCCTGTTTTTGTGCCAGTACCATATTGTCTTGATTACTGTAACTTGGTAGTATAGTCTGAAGTCAGGGAGTCTGATTCCTCCAGCTCCGTTTTTTTCCCTCAAGACTGCTTTGGCTATTCGGGGTCTTTTGTGTCTCCATACAAATTTTAAGATTTTTTTGGTTCTAATTCTGTAAAAAAATGCCACGGGTAATTTGATAGGGATTGCACTGAATCTGTAGATTGCTTGGGGTGGTAGAGTCATTTTCACAATATTGATTCTTCCAATCCAAGAACATGGTGTATCTCTCCAGCTGTTGGTATCATCTTTAATTTCTTTCAACAGTGTTTTATAGTTTTCTGCATACAGGTCTTTTGTCTCCCTAGGTAGGTTATTCCTAGCTATTTTATTCTTTTTGTTGCAGTGGTAAATGGGAGTGTTTCCTTAATTTCTCTTTCAGTTTTTTCATCATTAGTGTATAGGAATGCAAGAGATTTCTGTGCATTAATTTTGTATCCTGCAACTTTACCAAATTCATTGATTAGCTCTAGTAGTTTTCTGTTGGCATCTTTAGGATTCTCTGTGTATAGTATCATGTCATCTGCAAACAGTGACCGTTTTACCTCTTCTTTTCCAATTTGTATTCCTTTTATTTCTTTTTCTTCTCTGATTGCCGTGGCTAGGACTTCCAAAACTCTGTTGAATAATAGTGGCGAGAGTGGACATCCTTGTCTTGTTCCTGATCTTAGAGGAAGTGCTTTCAGTTTTTCACCATTAAGAATGATGTTTGCTGTGGGTTTGTCCTATATGGCCTTTATTATGTTGAGGTAGGTTCCCTCTATGCCCACTTTCTGGAGAGTTTTTATAGTAAATGGGTGTTGAATTTTGTCAAAAGCTTTTTCTGCATCTATTTAGATGATCATATGGTTTTTCTTCTTCAATTTGTTAATATGGTGTACCACATTGATTTGCGTATATTGAAGAATCCTTGCATCCCTGGGATGAATCCCACTTGATCATGGTGTATGATCCTTTTAATGTGTTGTTGGATTCTGTTTGCTAGTATTTTGTTGAGGATTTTTGCATCTACATTCATCAGTGATATTGGTCTGTAATTTTCTTTTTTTGTAGTATCTTTGTCTGGTTTTGGTATCAGTGTGATGGTGGCCTCATAGAATGAGTTTGGGAGTGTTCCTTCCCCTGCAGTTTTTTGGAAGAGTTTGAGAAGGATGGGTGTTCGCTCTTCTCTAAATGTTTGATAGAATTCACCTGTGAAGCCATCTGGTCCTGGACTTTTGTTTGTTGGAAGATTTCTAATCACAGTTTCACTTTCATTACTTGTGATTGGTCTGTTCATATTTTCTATTTCTTCCTGGTTCAGTCTTGGAAGGTTATAGCTTTCTAAGAATTTGTCCATTTCTTCCAGGTTGTCCATTTTATTGGCATAGAGTTGCTTGTAGTAGTCTCTTAGGATGCTTTGTATTTCTGCTGTGTCTGTTGTAACTTCTCCTTTTTCATTTCTAATTTTATTGATTTGAGTTCTCTCCCTCTTTTTCTTGATGAGTCTGGCTAATGGTTTATCGATTTTGTTTATCTTCTCAAAGAACCACCTTTTAGTTTCATTGATCTTTGCTATTGTTTTCTTTGTTTCTATTTCATTTATTTCTGCTCTGATCTGTATGATTTCTTTCCTTCTGCTAACTTTGGGTTTTGTTTGTTCTTCTTTCTCTAGTTCCTTTAGGTGTAAGGTTAGGTTGTTTATTTGAGATTTTTCTTGTTTCTTGAGGTAGGCTTGTATAGCTAAAAACTTCCCTCTTAGAACTGCTTTTGCTGCATCTCATAGGTTTTGGATCATCGTGATTTCATTGTCGTTTGTCTCTAGGTATTTTTTGATTTCCTCTTTGATTTCTTCAATGACCTCTTGGTTATTTAGTAACGTGTTGTTTAGCCTCCATGTGTTTGTTTTTTTTACGTTTTTTTCCCTGTAATTGATTTCTAATCTCATAGCATTGTGGTCAGAAAAGATGCTTGATATGATTTAAATTTTCTTAAATTTACTGAGGCTTGATTTGTGACGCAAGATGTGATCTATCCTGGAGAATGTTCCATGCTCACTTGAGAAGAAAGTGTAGTCTGCTCTTTTGGGATGGAATGTCCTATAAATATGAATTAAATCTGTCTGGTCTATTGTGTCATTTAAAGCTTGTGTTTCCTTGTTAATTTTCTGTTTGGATTATTTGTCCATTGGTGTAAGTGAGGTGTTAAGGTCCCACACTATTATTGCGTTACTGTCAATTTCCTCTTTTATAGCTGTTGGCAGTTGCCTTATGTATTGAGGTGCTCCTATGTTGGGTGCATATATATTTATAATTGTTATATCTTCTTCCTGGATTGATCCCTTGATCATTATGTAGTGTCCTTCCTTGTCTCTTGTAACATTCTTTGTTTTAAAGTCTATTTTATCTGATATGAGTATTGCTACTCCAGCTTTGTTTTGATTTCCACTTGCCGGAATATCTTTTTCCATCCCCTCACTTTCAGTCTGTATGTGTCCCTAGGTCTGAAGCGGGTCTCTTGTAGACAGCATATATATGGGTCTTGTTTTTGTATCCATTCTGCGAGCCTGTGTCTTTTGGTTGGAGCATTAAATCCATTCACGTTTAAGGTAATTATCGATATGTATGTTCCTATGATCATTTTCTTAATTGTCTTGAGGTTTTTTTTGGGTTTTTTTTTGTTTGTTTTTTGTTTTTCTTTTTCTTTTTGTTTTTTTGCGGTACACGGGCCTCTCACCATTGCGGAGCACAGGCTCCAGACGCGCAGGCTCAGCGGCCATGGCTCACGGGCCCAGCCGCTCTGCGGCATGTGGGATCTTTCCGGACTGGGGCACGAACCCGTGTCCCCTGCCATCGGCAGGTGGACTCTCAACCACTGTGCCACCAGGGAAGCCCTGGGGTTTGTTTTTGTAGGTCCTTTTCTTCTCTTGTGTTTCCCAGTTAGAGAAGTTCCTTTAGCATTTGTTATAGAGCTGGTTTGGTGGTGCTGAATTCTCTTAGCTTTTGCTTGTCTGTAAAGCTTTTGATTTCTCCATCAAATCTGAATGAGATCCTTGCCAGGGAGAGTA
Organism: Delphinapterus leucas; assembly: GCF_059928025.1. Classification (NCBI taxonomy): domain Eukaryota; kingdom Metazoa; phylum Chordata; class Mammalia; order Artiodactyla; family Monodontidae; genus Delphinapterus; species Delphinapterus leucas. Next base: position 99,593,522 of record NC_143135.1, read on the forward strand.
ATCTTGATTGTAGGTTCTTCCCTTTATTCACTTTAAGTTTATCATGCCACTCCCTTCCGGCTTGTAGAGTTTCTGCTGAGAAATCAGCTGTTAACCTTATGGGAGTTCCTTTGTATGTTATTTGTCGTTTTTCCCTGCTGCTTTCATTAATTTTTCTTTGTCTTTAATTTTTGCCAATTTGATTACTATGTGTCTCGGCATGTTTCTCCTTGGGTTTATCCTGTATGGGACTCTCTGTGTTTCCTGGACTTGGGTGGCTATTTCATTTCCCATGTTAGGGAAATTCTCAACTGTAATCTCCTCAAATATTTTCTCGGGTTCTTTCTGTCTCTCTTCTCCTCCTGGGACCCCTATAATGTGAATGTTGTTGTTTTAATGTTGTCCCAGAGGTCCCTTAGGCTGTCTTCATTTTCTTTTCATTCTTTTTTCTGTTCCACAGCAGTGAATTCCACCATTCTGTCTTCCAGGTCACTTATCCCTTCTTCTGCCTCAGTTATTCCGCTATTGATTCCTTCTGGTATATTTTTCACTTCAGTTATTGTATTGTTCATCTGTTTGTTTGCTCTTTAATTCTTCTGGATCTTTGTTAGACATTTCTTGCATCTTCTTGATCTTTGCCTCCATTCTTTTTCTGAGGTCCTGGATCATCTTCACTATCATTATTCTGAATTCTTTTTCTGGAAGCTTGCCTATCTCCACTTCCTTTAGTTGTTTTACTGGGGTTTTATCTTGTTCCTTCATCTGGTACATAGCCCTCTGCCTTTTCATCTTGTCTGTCTTTCTGTGAATGTGCTTTTTGTTCCACAGGCTGCAGGATTGTAGTTCTTCTTGCTTCTGCTATCTGCCCTCTGGTGGATGAGGCTATCTAAGAGGCTTGTTGTGCAAGTTTCCTGATTGGAGGGACTGGTGATGGGTAGAGCTGGTTCTTGCTTTGGTGGGCAGAGCTCAGTAAAACTTTAATCCACTTGTCTGCTGATGGGTGGCGCTGGGTTCCCTCCCTGTTGGTAGTTTGGCCTGAGGCGACCCAACACTGGAGCCTACCTGGGCTCTTTGGTGGGGCTAATGGCAGACTCTGGGAGGGCTCACGCCAAGGAGTACTTCCCAGAACTTCTGCTGCCAGTGTCCTTGTCCTCACGGTGACACACAGCCACCCCCGCCTCTGCAGGAGACCCTCCAACACTAGCAGGTATGTCTGGTTCAGCCTCCTATGGGGTCACTGCTCCTTCCCTTGGGTCCCGATGAGCACACTGCTTTGTGTGTGCCCTCCAAGAGTGGAGTCTCTGTTTCCCCCAGTCCTGTTGAAGTCCTGCAGTCAAATCCTGCTAGCCTTCAAAGTCTTGATTCTCCAGGAATTCCTCCTCCCGTTGCCGGACCCCCAGATTGGGAAGCCTGATGTGGGGCTCAGGACCTTCACTCCAGTGGGTGTACTTCTGCGGTATAAGTGTTCTCCAGTCTCTGAGTCACCCACCGAGCAGTTACGGGATTTGATTTTATTGTGATTGCGCCGCTCCTACCATCTCACTGTGGCTTCTCCTTTGTCTTTGGATGTGGGGTATCTTTTTTGGTGAGTTGCAGTGTCTTCCTGTCGATGACTGTTCAGCAGTTAGTTGTGATTCTGGTGTTCTTGCAAGAGGGGGTGAGAGCACGTCCTTCTACTCCGCCATCTTGAACCAATCTCTAGTGCCTGCTTTCTTGTGTAGATTTTTGCCATGGCCGCTGAGTACTCTCATTCTGAAGATCTAGGAAATGGAGGGATTTTCATTCTGTTTTTCCGTGTGTTTCAGAATGTCACCAAACACATGACGTTGTCTTTTCGTGTAGAGAGAGCAGTTTTCTAAATCCAAAGATTAGAGCAAAGGTAATTGGGTTAAATTAAAACTCAAAGATCAGAGAAAAGATAACATGGGATGACTTGATCTTTTCAAATTTGTTGAAGTTTCACAGGTGTCCTGAATAAACTTGTAGATGGGCTTATAGTCTCTTGACTTAATTTCTTTTCTGTGAAACTGGAATAATAAGATTAAATGAGGGACTTCCCTGCTGGTTCTTTGGTTAAGACTCTGCGCTTCCACTGCAGGGGGGCGTGGGTTTGATCCCTGCGGGGAAACTAAGATCCCACATGCCACGGAGCAACTAAGCCCGTGCACCACAACTACTGAGCCCATGTGCCACAACTACTGAAGCCCGTGCGCCTTGAGCGCATGCTCTGCAACAAAGAGAAGCCACCACGATGAGAAGCCCGCGCACCGCAACAAAGAGTAGCCCCCACTTGCTGCAACTAGAGAAAGCCCGCGCGAAGCAACGAAGACCCGACACAACCAAAAATAAATAAATAAATGTTTTAAAAAAAATTTACCGAAGCCTAGCTCTCACCCACACCCACACCCCGCCCCCCCCCAGACACTCTGATTTAATCGGGTACAGGGTGTGACCAGGCATCGGAATATGTAAAAACTACTATAGGTGTAGTAAAGTTTGGCAATCACTGGCATAGACCATTCAGTGGGTTTATAATTGATCCTGGCTGAAAATCTAGGGCTGATGGTCAGGAACATTTTTGAAAAAGGAGATACTCAGGACTCAGTTATTCTGTTTGGATGGGGTTATAAGAAAATTGGTAGAGAGTGTTGGCGGGCATGGTGATGCGGGCTTTGACTAATATATAGAAGGATCCCCATCCCCAGCAAATTCTCTTCCCAGTGGGCTAGGGGATAGGTCTTTTTATCCTAGTGGGCTGCATTTGGCTCTAGAGAAAGGTTTCATCCTACTAAAGTTTGACCTAACGGGTGGGCATTGTTGGTTTACCATAGGGTGGGATTGGTGTTAGAGCTATCTGAATCCTCACCCCTCTCTCCCCACCCTTCCGGCCATTTCTTGCTTCAGGTTTTAATTATGTAGACATCACTGCTCCTCATGTGAGAGTTGCAGTATTCATGAGATGTCTTGGGTTACAGCTGGGTCAGAGGCAATCAATATACCTATTCGGAACCCCTGACCCAGGTTCCATGGATTAAAGTCTGGGTTTGGGACCTCAGAGATGGCAGAGTGGAAATCTGTGGACCATCGGTTCTTCTACATTAATGGTTCATAAAACATGGACAAGCATTAATTCTGAAAGAGATATTTAATAGGGTCTCCCGAGTACCTGATGACCAGGGTACACCAAGTCTCTTACACTAAGAGACTGGCTTAAAAGACCTTTAATGGTCCCTTCTCATATTTTAAATTCTTCGGAGACAGGTGGACCTCTCTGGACAACAACTTAACTTCTTTTTGCTCTTCCAAACTTCGTGAAAGACTGTTGTGTTTCTGTGTCCCACTTCTGCCTCCTTGCACCCCTTTCCCTCTTTGACTGCAGCCAGCTGGTGGTGGCAGCGTTGTAGCATGGCATGGCTGAGAATGGACTGTGGGGTCAGAAACTCTGGTTTCTCTGTCCACTGTGTGATCTGGGGAAATTATTTAATCTCTGAGATGTCTCCGTTTCCTCATCTGTAAAGGAGGGTTGAGGTGAGGATTAAATGAGGGAGTGCATATTAAATGTATAAAATCTGTCTGGCTCATAGAGTGCTCTAGATGCTTTTAGCCATTTTCTTCTTACTGAATAACTCAAGGGCAAGGATGGTGTATTACTCCTCTAAGCTGCTTTTTGCTCATCCCTGTAGAGTAGTAATATATCAGGGAGCATCAGTCAGGAGATTGACACCACACCAATAAGTTGAACAGGGAAAGTTTAATATGAAGAATCATTAACAAGTATAAACGAGTGCAGCAGACTCTAAGGAATACAGGAATAACAGAGGTAGGGAGCAGCCACTACGTCTAGGAACAAATTTGTAAGGGCTAAGACTCAGAGTTCATTCTGGAGGGCAGTGGCTGTTGCCCAGTATATGGCACAGAAAGTTCCTGAGATGCTGCAGGGTGGGACACATAAACTGAAAACCACCCACGGGACTCCAGTGATGCTCCCGGGAGGCTGGTGAACCGCTCACAGGGCACAGCTCCAGCATCACAAGGCGAGGCAAAGAAGTGTGGATTTGGAGCTGAGGGGCAATAAATGGATAGCCGGCCTGAGTAAATAGGAAGGATAGAACTTACCTTGCAGGGTTGTGTTGAGGACTAAATGTGGTATTATGATAGTAACTGGTTATGATTAAGTGCCAGTGACCTGGGAAGTGCCTTTTTCCTTAGTAGGTGTTTATTTATGGAAATAGCATGGTGTGGTGCAAACACGGATTTTAGAAATACTAGTGTGACCTTGGGTAAGGAGGGGCTTCTATACTCAGTTTCTTCATTTATTTGATTAAATAAAAGTTTTACAAGTAAATATATAATAAAGTAAAATACGTGACTAGCACATGGTCGAGTCTCAGTAGGTGTTAGATCTTTGTTCCTTTGACTTACCCCACACACTTCAGGAATCTCCTAGATGCTTATGCTTCAGAAAAGCACTTGTGCTTTGGGTGATGGTCGTGATAGAGTCAGGTTCACTTTTGCCTCTCATTTCCCATAATTCAACAAATTCAGTAGTTAAAATCTTTGAAGTATTTGCTATGTAAAAATTCTTTTGTTTTTGTCGGGATGGGAGTAGGATTCAAAGATAAGACCTTATCTTTTATCATCCCTACCTCCCATTCTTGTCCACAACACTTGTTAAGCACTTGAGGTGAACAAGATGCTGTGTAGACGCCGACCTTCTTTTTATAGCTTGTGATCGAATAGGATTGGGTTGAATGGGACCGTTTGGTTCAATTGGATTTGCAGGTATACATTAACTTCTCTTTCTTCCCCAAGTCCTCCAGGGTGCTCTTTGGAAAGTGCTTTTGATACTGTACAAGACTCTCAGAAACCTCTTTTCCTTTCAAAAATAGAAACTAGTGTCAGTTTTCCATATCTCTATGGCAGAGGTTTAATTCAGAAAAAGATAACTACTTTGACCTCAATTTCCTAAATTCATTTACAGAAAAGCAGCTTGGGAATTTAGGCAACAGATAGCCCAGCCACTGGAACGCGGAGATTGAGTCCGGAACCAGGAGTCCCACCTGCCCGGTCAGCTCTGTTCTGGCCACGGTGAGCGAATCTGAGGCTCAGCCAGCCTGTTCGGAGTTTGCGCTGTGACTTTCAGGAAGGATGAGGCGAACAGTGCAATCTATAAACACTGTGAGTTTGAAAAGGCCCCTTCCCTCCTCATGAGGAGTCAGTAGCCTTCTTTTCATACACAATTAATGGTTAAGAGTAGGACTCGGCTAAGGGGGTCTGGGTTTCAGAAACATGCTCTACTGTTTATTAACCATATACTATAGGAAGGTTATTAAACCCTCTTTCTCATGGTTTTCGTTCATCAGAAAAGCGGGGATGATGAGTACCTGTTTCTTACCGTTGCCGGTAGCGTTAAATGAGACCATTCACATCAGAGACTTAGCGAATTGCACTGCTTGTAGAAAGTACTCTATTTCTGTTTTTTTGTGTTTAATTTTTTGGCTGCGTTGGGCCTTCGTTGCCGGGCGCGGGCTTTCTCTAGTTGCGGCGAGCAGGGGCTACTCTTCGTTGCGGTGTGTGGGCTTCTCATTGCGGTGGCTTCTCTTGTTGCGGAGCACGGGCTCTAGGTGCGCGGGTTTCAGTGGTTGTGGCTCATGGGCTCTAGAGCGCAGGCTCAGTAGTTGTGCCGCACGGGCTTAGTTGCTCTGCGGCACGTGGGATCTTCCCGGACCAGGGCTCGAACCCGTGTCCCCTGCTTTTGCAGGCGGATTCTTAACCACTGCACCACCAGGGAAGCCCCTGTAACTTTCTTATTATTTAATGAGGCCCAATTTGGGAGGAGCAGGCAAAGAACGTTTTGGAAACTGAGGAAATATCATGCACATACCACATGCATCTTTAGGAACTGAGATCTTTCTTAGATCCACACTCAACTGAAGGCTTCTGAATGCCTGTCTCACCACTAGAAGGTATCTTTTGTTGTGTTTTTTAAAAATAGCTATTTTTTAAATCAGTACTGATAATAATTTTCATTTATTGGATAGACACTGTGTCAGATACAGTGAAAAGCTTGCTATTTGTATTTACCTCTCTTAATCCTCACACAATCCAGTAATATTCTGTTATTTTTGTGACTACTTAAAGACTTTAAAGTCTGAAGCCAGAGGCTAACTTCAAGGGCCACAAAATTAGTACAGTAAGTCCCCTACATACAAACGAGTTCTGTTCCGAGAGCATGTTCCTAAGTCCAATTTGTTCGTAAGTCCAACAAAGTTAGCCTAGGTACCCAGCTAACGCAATCGGCTATATAGTACTGTACTGGAATACGTTTATACTACTTTTCACACAAATAATACATAAAAAACAAACACAACAATGAAAACATTTTTAATCTTATAGTACAGTACCTTGAAAAGTACCATGGTACAGTACAACAGCTGGCATCCATGGGCACGCTTTGCACCTTTAACACAACTTGAAGGTTCGTATGTAGGGGACTTAGTGTAATTGAGAGAACTAGCTTTTGAAGTCAGGTTTGTCTGATCTCTGTGTCTGCCCTTTTAACCCATTGCTGTCAATCTAAATCATGAAGGTACTGATACTATCGGGCTGTGTAGAGCTGTTTCAGAAGAAAGGTGAAATCTGTGCATTTTATAGCGGAAGAAGCAAAGCCTCCAAAAAGTCAGTATGATTTGTCCAAAGTCACAGAGTAAGTGAATGGAGAAGGCAAGACAAGGGCTCGGGCCCACCAACCCTTTTGTTTACTGTCTTAATGGAGGACGGGACAGTCAGTGCAAGGATATTTACAGATACCTGTGCTGTACCCAGTACTCCTAAGAGTTGGAGGGACATGAAGGAAGTTGCCTACAATCTTCCTAGGTAGGGAGATAAAACCAACAGAATGAACAACGGAATCTACAATTAAGTTCTATATTCTGTAGTACAGTCAGAAGCTCAGAGGTGGAGGATGTAGCCAGCTTCTCCTGGGTGCTTTTTCATACCTTTATTTTAGTCTTCCATTTTTTTCAGCCCTGTAAGAGAGGAAATACCTATTTTTGGCTTTTTCAGATGAACAAACTGCATCTGAGAAGGGGGTGGCAGGGCAACTTGGAGCCACAGAGCCAGAAAGCAGCAAAGCATAGCTCTGAATGCAGATCTGACCCCCGAAGTCCGAGATCTTTCCCTGGAGTAACAGAAGGGGAGGTGGGTGGGTGGTCCACAGAGAGATTATCATTTCAGAAGAGGTGGGACTTGACCAGACAAGCGGGGGCCGGTAGAACTGGGGCAGTGCTTGCATCCCAGGGCATTGCCAGCACACCTTTCTGTGGCGCCGAAATTCCTCTACGTAACTGAGGTGGGACAGTTACCAAACCTAGGTGCTTCCTAAACACCGTGAAGCTGCTATTCTCTCAACTGGTTGCAGGTAGAAACAATCCTAGAAAGACCTTTCTTGATGAGCCGGTAGGGCTTGGCAATCATAGAGTGAGACTTTTTGCCAACAGATGCCCAAGAAGTATTAACTCCCAGCCTGAGTCTGGTGAGCAGGACACAGGTGGCATTGATGAATTATAGTTATTATTCACCTTCAGCATGTTACCCTGTGCAGCTGCAGCAGGCAGACAAAACTCTGCCCCTTAGGGACATCCAAAGAGTGAGAACTACTCAAAGTGTGGTCCATGGAATAGCAACATGGACATCACCTGGGAGTTTGATAGAAAGGCTGACTCTTGGGCCCTCTGTCCCTCCCACAGATACTACATCAGAATCTGTGGTTTAACAAGATCCTCAACTGATTAAAGTTCGAGAAACACCGAGCTAACCGTCACCATTGTTTTTGTTGTTTTGGGCCCAGGTTTGGGGTTCCTCTGCTCCTCCCCTCAAAAGATGACGGTGGTACTCAAAATTCTCACAGCCATACTTGGGGTGTCGTGGGATTTCAGGTCAGGTGATCTGGATTCCCAGCTCAGCCTTTCTTGCTGTGGGGACCCTCCACCTTTCCAGGGCTCAGCATCCTTATGTTAGTTGTCATAACAAGGCCTATGTATATGATTGTTGTGGAAATCAAATGAATTAATGTGAGTGAAAGTGCTTTGTAAGCCGTGAATGACTTTCAAAGTATTCATTAGTATCCTTGCTGAATAGAATACGCCTCATCTGAAAGAACATCATCTGGGGGCTGTTTCAGTACTAGTGCTACATTCCAGTGAATGGACAGGAAAAAAAAACAAGTTTTGGAGGTGCTGCTTAGAGTTTGAAAACTCAGATGACTGTGCTTTGTCATGAATGTAAGTGTTTTACTTGTTAAGGGTCTGACCTGCAGGTATCACGGCCTGCTGCCTTGGAAGTCGGGGAGGCTGCCCTGAAGAGGCCGTTGCCATTTTCTTTTAAAGATTGTGGTCTCCAGTGCCGCCTTCCTCCTTTCCTCTGTTCCCGAGGCTCAGGCAGTAAGAGCAGATGTCATCCTTTGAAAGGTGCAAGGCTCTATTCTGAGCCAGGCACTTGTGTTTTGATTTAGTATCACCTCTTTGATACAGGTTGACCTAATAGGCAACACCTGGGAAATAACTGGTGGCCGCGAAGGGAGCAGAATCTCTCAGGGGCATCATCCTGTGTTTTGTCAGATTCGGGGATGGAGAGGAAATAACGCTCGTCGCCCCAGCGGCCCTGTCCTCCAGGACGGCATGAATAATTGAGAGCTGGCAAGCTGACTGTGCACCAAAGAGTTGCGTTATGTAAAGCGGCAGGCGGCGGGGTGTGCGTGCGCGTGTCTGTGTGCGTGTGTGCGAGTGTGTCTGCGCGCCAGAGGGGTGCGTGTCTGAGTGTGTCTGTGCGCTATGCGCGTGCGTGCAGGAGCTCGGGAACAGCTGTCTGGGAGGGAGTCCGAGGGAGAGAGAGAAAGGGAGTGAGGGCCGGGAGAGAGGGGCTCGGCGTGGCCGCACGACCACACCAAGCACCGGCCGCAGGGGAGGTGGGGGGAAGAAATTCAAGGGGAGTCACGCTTAACAATTCCAGAGCGTTTCGAAACAGCAGAGAAAGGAAGCTCCCCCAGCTTGTGAGAGCCCTGCCCCCGCCGTTAGCCACAGGGCTGTGGGATGGTCATGGAGGTGCGTGCCCTCCGGCATCCTCAGGGCCCCCCGCTCCCCGCCCCCTCCCCCCACTGCCCAGTGCATGAATGAATGAGCTCTGCCCTGCGCTCCACTACCTTCCCAATGGCTGCCAGGTTAGTGCTCACTCGTGCTGACGCTCGTGTGTGTGTGTGTGTGTGTGTGTGTGTGTGTGTGTGTGTGTGTGTGTGTATGTCAGTCCATCTTTGTTTTCTCCAGGCATTGTTTTTGGAAGGGGCGCCTATGCAGGGGTCGGGCGGGGACCTGTCTTCCCTGGCTGTGTGCTTTTTCCAGCTGGCGCAGGAGGCTGGAGCTGCTAAGAACACAAACCTTTCCCGGCTCAGTAAATCTGGAGTCCATGTTGTTTGCTTCTGTTCTGTGTTGGGGGATCTGAAAGCAGCCAGCGTGACATCATGCTGCAGAGATGCCACATTCTTTTTCCTCCCTGGCTTTTTTCTCCCCCCCTTCCTCACCTCCGTCATAGTAGCACTGCCCTCATAGTAGCACTGCCCGAGCTGAGCTTTGGAGCACTGAGGGGTGGGCCTACGGCTGGTAGAGGGAGGGGTTGGGTTGAGGCTGGTGGGGTCCCCTTGGCCAGCAAGACTTATTCAGGGTCCCTGAACTTGGAGAAAAGAGGGCAGAGGATTGCATTAGCGGTGCGTCACGGAGAGCTGGCCGGAGCTTCTGGGGGAGGTGTGGACAGGCCATGTGCTCCTGTTCTCCACCCACTGACTTAGCTCTGGGGTGCCTCTGGTGGGAGAGAGGTGACCAGAGCAGTGCTTAGCAAGGGAGGAGAGGCGGGCTGGAGGGTTAGAAGGCAGGCCACCCTCTCAGATGTAGACAGATCCGGCTCCTCCTGCAGGGAAGAGCCCTGGGACGGGTGGATGGGTCCAGCTAGCAGGAGGGGGGCACCAGAGGGGAAGTCAGTAGCTCCCGTCTCAGGGGAATAAAGGGATTTGTTTATTCTTTGGCTTAGCCAGCATTTGGCTCAGAGATTTGCCGTGTGTTTTCAGAAAATAGATACCCAGTGGCGGGGTAGGGGGCCTTACTCCCCCAAGTCTCCTTGTATTGTTAGTTATTTGCTTAATTTAGGTAAGTGGAGGGTAGGGGAGGACTTGAAGCTCTGTCTCCCTGGGGACTCAGCCAAGCGCCCAGCCAGGACTGGGGAAAGGGATCTTTGCCTCTTTACTTTCTCTGACACTTGTTAGCAGATCGCTTCTGTGGACACCGCCTGGCCCCTCTGCTTCCCGCCACTCCTCTCCCGGCAGCCTTAAGGTGGGCATGCTTTCCTCCTTTGCCTTGGACAGCACTCCATAGGTTAGCGAAGTTCTGGATGGGCTGGAAAGAGCTGGCTTTGGAAGAAGGGAAGAGAAAGGGACGTTCTGGGGAGCTGCCGTTGGCAGGAGAGTGTCAGTGTCAAGGCCATGGATGGTAGTACCCCATTGGGTACCCCATTGGGAGAGAATGAAGGAATGGGAGCTTCTGTCATCCTACCTGGAAAAAAACCCCTCCTCTCTTTCCTGGCCCTACAAATTTCTTCTGCAGGCGGCAGGCAGCCTGCAGCCCCTTCCTTCCACTGTGGAGTCGTCAAGCACAGGTGCCTTGTCGGTGGGACACAGGTACCCTCCTCTTCAACTTGACGGAGGAGAGGCAGACTCACAGAACAGACCTTTCAAGGTCACACATTTTGTGGGACCAGGGTTTGCTAGCTGTTTCTGTAAGGGACCAGAAAGTGAATACTTTGGGCTTTGTGGGCCAGGCCGTCTCTCTTGTAATGCTTTGTACAGCGGAAGCAGCCACAGACGTATAAGGATGAACGCACGTGGCTGTTTTCCCAATTAAACTTTATTTATGGACTCTGAAATTTCCCTTTCATATAATTGTCACATGTCACAAGACATTCTTTTTTTTTCCCCCAACCGTTTAAAAATGTAAGAACCATTTTTAGTTTGTGGGTCACACAAAAACGGGTGGTAGGCCAGATTTGGCCTGTGGGTCGTAGTTTGCTGACCCATGAATTAGTCCTGATTTGAGCGGCCTGATAATTACCTGAGACCTCCTTAGGAAAGTGTGAAGGGCGTGAGCAGCCTTCACTGTGCACGTGTTCGCACACACGCACCCTTCTATTCCGGTGACAGATGAAACAGGGCTGGATTCAGTTTTCCTAATGGCCTCAGACAGAACCTCACAGTATTGCTCTCGGCCAGCCAGGCGAAACCTCATCTCTGTAAGTCAGGCAGTAAGGGTCCAAGGAGCAAATGTTTGGACTAGAAGGCGGGAAAACACTTGCTAAGGACATGACATCTCCAGAATCTCTTAAGGGCTGTGGTTTTGTATCTGGCCTGGAAATATGCATATAAACGTTCCGAATGTTGGGGGAAGGAATGGTGGGGGGCGGGGAGTGTCCCTCGTAGGGATGCATACATACGTTACACGTGCACGCGCTCTCCTTAGCCTGGAGGCTATAGCCAGAGACTCATAAGAGAAGAGTGACTAATTCCATATTCCTCTGATTCAGAATATGACTCCAAAAATCTGTGTTTGCACTCTGATTTCCAGAGCACATGGAGTGATGGTTCTGCTCTATTCTGAGGTCATCAGAGCACTTCTTTTCTGTCCTACAACCATTTCTGGGCTCCACAGTTTAAGGGGGATTGAGATGAACTGGAATTCGTTCAGAGAAGAGCGAACCCAGTGGCCAAGGGATCCATAGTTGTGCTGTGTGAGGGATGGGACCACACATCCCTGTGTGAGGGATGGGACCAGCAAGTCTGGAGAAGAAAAGACTGAGGGAGCCTGAGAGTCACGTCAAAAGCGCCATGTGGAAGAGGAGTGAGATTTATTCTACACCTGCCAAGCGGGTAGATAGATATAGGACCTTTGGTGGGAAGCCACAGGAAACAGATTGAGCTTAAAATAAGAAGAGTTGTCCTAAGGTGAAGTGAGTTACATCATCATTTAATTATCTCTCTGTCACTTGAGGTAGACTCTAAACAAAGATTAGGTGGAGATGTAGGAGAAATGATTTTAAACTTCTAAAAATAGGTTGGAGGCATTAGATTCATTCCACCCAAAGGAATTCTAACAGGTTTGTTTTTTTTTTTTTCTTTTTTAATCATAAAGAACTTGCTGATGGTAGCAGAAGCCAGTCAGAAGGATCAGAGGTGGAAGCCCTGGAATTTTGTACTCTGAATATATTTTAAATGAGCGTACAGCCTCTCTTGGGTGACATAGGTATCTGCTTGCAACCGGGCAGATCGGCCGACCCCTCTTACAGACCTCTTTGTTCTAAAATTTCTATGATTTTAACATAATTGTTATTCTTCAGCCTGTTTCTGTTTGATCTCTGGCAGAAAGTGAGTCAGAACTGGGTTTGAATCCATAGGTTCTGGAGGGGATGAGCCATACCCTTGGCTTAAACGGCAAGGTTGGGGAGGAGAGATGGGAGGGAAGGGTGCGCCCAATGCTTCTCTTTAGCCGCATCCACCTGTATACACCCTGCACACCCCTTAGCCTGCCTGGCCGGCTGGGAACTTTCTCCTGACAGCACGGCAGCGGGCTCTGGCGCCTGAGGTGGCGTGTGGCCCTGACGAGAGGGGAAGCTGCTGATGCTGAGTTAACTAGGGGCCCAGACAGCCTGGATCTTGTTCCTGGATCCTTTGCCAGATGTAGATCAGGGTCCCTGTGTCTTGGAGAAGCCGCTCTTCTCGGTAGTTCGCGGTGTGTCCTTTATACGCTCTTTGTCACCCCCTCTCACGTCTCTGTCTCTGTGGGGGACTTAAGATATATTCACACTCACTCTTCTTGCATAACGAAAGCCGAAGCTCAGGGAGGAGGGGTTTGCCCCCAGATCATACACAGCGAAGGGGCCGAGTCGGGACTGCGCAGCTCCCTTGACAGGTGATGAGGGGAACTGTTTGAATCCAAGTAGGTCTTAACTGCAGGGTTAATTACATGTCTGTCTCTCTCATAGATGGTGGGTTCCTTAGAGGCAGAGCCTGTTTCCCTAATGCCTAGAGCATTATCTGGAGCATGTTCTCTTCAGCTGTTTGTTAGATGGATGGATGGATGGACGGACGGATGGATCCTGCACAAGTTCCTTTCAGTTTTAGTAGTAACATTTCTCTTGCGTGGGATGGGGGAGGGGCTCCTTGTGGAGCAAACTTAGAACAAGCTGGACGTTCTATTCAGTTGAACTCCTCCCTGCCTTGTTCTGGTGATTTGTGGCCCCCAATGGATTGGAAATCTCCTTCAAGGAAGGGGCTGCCTGGAATAGCTTGGCACCTTTCCACGTTCACAAGGTCCCGTTCTCCTGAGTGTTGAGGCTTCTGAAATACTTTGGGTAGATTGTACTTAGATTTGACTGAGATTGATAGTGTAAAAGTGTAAAAGCATAAAGACCCTATTGTGTGCCCAGCATGTTTAGTACCGTGTATGTAATCCTTGCGTATCTACAAAGAACCACGACACAGTCGCTGCCCTGTGGGGCCCTCAGGATGAATACGTATCACACAGTAGGAGACACATACTAGGTGTTCAGTAGATGCTTGTTTAATGACATCCAATCCACAGGGTCAGCTTAACTGTGTAGCTCAGAGAGAGCTGGATGGAGAATGATCACGGAGAATCGTGGAGAAGTAAGGACCATGGCGCTTAAAATTCAGTCCCTTTGGAGCTGTTCCAACACATGTGCGGTCACCTAATGGGTGCTCTCTCCTAGGAAGCCTGAAGGGGGGGGTGGGGGGACGTGGCTATTGACAGGGCCTCAAAGAGGAAATTCCTGTGTCCAGTGGGAGGTGAGATTACATGACCACTAAGTCCCCTTCCAGACTGCAGACTGTCAGAGAGCAGTTCGGTCAACACTGCCTGTGAAGCCAGCAGGACCGTTTCGCAAATGTTAGGTGTTTGTCCTGTTGTGAACAAACTCAGAGAAAGGAAGTCGCACACCACCAGCAAGCTCCTGTGTTTAATTTCAGCACCTTCAGCTTCATGTGAAGCCTTTATCCTCCTCGCCCTGTGGAGGTGGGGACGAGCTGAAGATGTGAATACCAGCAATTTGTATTCTCATCCCTTGTCTTTGCCTCATGGACAGGACAGAATTTAGAAACAGGATGCAGTTCCTTAGCTGGAAACGGACTTCCTACTTCTAACCCCCTTTTTCCCACCGTGAGCAGATTATAGGAAGCCCTTTACTTTGGGGATGCACTGTCTAATTAGTTGGGGTTTTTTGCTTGTTTGTTTGTTTGTTAGTTTTTAGCTTCTCCCAGTCATCCTAGTAAGCTAGGTTGTGAGCATCCAGTAGGCAAGGAACACAGGTATACAGAAAGATAAAGTGACTTTTCTCAAGGGCACAAAACAGCTCAGTATTTAAACTCAAACATGTACACTTACGTCTAGACAAAGTGATCAGGCCGGCAAAGTCTGGAAGTGATGTCAAATTTTAGTTTTCATGGATACAGAAGTCAGAACAAGAACCATCGGGCTGTTATAAGAAGGCAGATTTGGGGCAGGCTTAAGAAAGCAATATCTAACAGAGTGGCTGAACAGTGGCTTTAAAATGAGTGCATTCCTTTATTCATGCAATACATATCTGTGATCCCCAGGCATTGAGCTAGAGGCACTGGGGAACCACACAATAGACAAGGCCCCGGCCCCCATGGAGTGTTCAGTCTAGTGTAAGCAACTCAACAACAAAAAATAAGACTACTTCAGCTCCGGATAAGTGCCGTGAAGGTGGGAAATGGCACGACGTGATAGTGAGGGCCTGGAGACAGGGAGGCTGCGTTAGATGCAGTGGCCCTTCGAGACAGGCTGCTTGGGGGAGGTGACATTTGAACTTGAATCTAAAAGTTAAAAAGGAATCAAAATTCAAAACTCTAGAGTGAGAGTTCTGTGGCAGGGGTGAACTTGGTGTGTTGGAGGAACAGAAAGGTCCAAGGAGGCCAGAATAGAGTGAGGGAGGAAGTGGTACAAGAGAAAGTTGAGGAAACAGATCCCTGAGTTTGGATCCCAGGAGTTGGATTGCTAGTCATTAAGTCCATCCCTCCAGAAGGTTAGGACAAGGACACAGGATGGATTGGGTGCGGCCTGTGAACCCTTTGTGCAAAACAATTGATGTCTGCCTCTGACTTCTGACACTGGTTCTGTAGCGTCATCAGAGTTTTCCAAGGTTATCATCAATTGTTCCTCTTCGAAATGTCCATAGAGATAACTGGAGCCCTGGCTTCTCCCTCAGCTCTGGCAGGACCCAAACAAACTTATTTTGTTTTTGTAGGAAGGAGGAAAAGTGGGTCAGGCTGTTTCGGCATTTCAGGCATGGAGTCTTGGTTCTATTGCGGGCCCTGGTCTCCATGGAAATGAAAAATAGTGTTTGTCATGCCTGTTCCTGGATTGAATTCCAAACTCTGGGCTGAACAGAAGCTGTAGGAAAGCCAGGGAGGGGGGAGTAGGGTGGATGGAGGCTGCAGCCATTGTGATGAGCGATCTCTCCTTGGCTGGTGTTGGAAAGGCAGGCAACCTTTGCCCGTTCTCCAGCCCTGTCTTCACCCATCACCTCTCTGGACCAAGAACACCAGTAGTAGGGTAACTGATGTTCTTCTGCCTTTCTCCTTGGCCAAACGCTTTCCATGTACCTTGCCCTTTCATGAATAAGTTCATCAACTGAAGTCACTGCTAAGACTTTCCCCACAAGTAATTCCTTCTGGGCTTAAGTAGCTCCCTAATGAGAATGTATCTAGAATGTATCTCGTATGTAAGTAGCTCCCTAATGAGAATGTATCTAGAATGTATCTAGTATGTAAGTAGCTCCCTAATGAGAATGTATCTAGAATGTATCTCGTATGTAAGTAGCTCCCTAATGAGAATGTATCTAGAATGTATCTCGAATGTATCTCGTATGTAAGTAGCTCCCTAATGAGAATGTATCTAGAATGTACCTAGTATGTAAGTAGCTCCCTAATGAGAATGTATCTAGAATGTACCTAGTATGTAAGTAGCTCCCTAATGAGAATGTATCTAGAACGTATCTCATATGTAAGTAGCTCCCTAATGAGAATGTATCTAGAATGTACCTAGTATGTAAGTAGCTCCCTAATGAGAATGTATCTAGAATGTACCTAGTATGTAAGTAGCTCCCTAATGAGAATGTATCTAGAGTGTACCTAGTATGTAAGTAGCTCCCTAATGAGAATGTATCTAGAATGTACCTGGAAGGTGTATCTAGAAGGTGTACCTGGAAGGTGTATCTAGAAGGTGTACCTGGAAGGTGTATCTAGAATGTACCTGGAAGGTGTACCTAGAAGCTGGCTGCAGATGTTTTGGATGGGCTCTGCCACCTTTCATTCCCTTTGTAAGATTTAAAAAAAATAGCTTTCCATAGGTACTTGAACAAGATAGGGAAGGAAGAATGGGTCCGTGGAACTTACTGGCCATAAGAAGTGCCCTGAATTATCTACAGAGATGGAGACCAATGAGGGACACAGTGCAGAGAGAGGGTGGGGCCTGGGCCACGTGGACCCTGTGAACCAATGTTTGGATGACCAGTGGCCAGAGAGTAAGTCTGGAGAATTGTCAGGCTTCCATTTGTAAGGTGTCTCTGCCCATGGTCTGACCTGGCAACAGTCTAGTTCCACCTTCTTGGTTCCAAATTTCAGACAGAGCCTTTCCCTGAACACTGTGTATATTTCACCCAAAGGCCCAACTTGGAAAGCCCCTGGGACATTTCAGCAAGTTACTAGAACAGAAGAGAGGGAGAGAGATGTTCATCTCTGTCTAAATCTTGCTCTTTCAGCAGTGGAGGGAGGCCTGCTCAGTGTCAGGCTCTGCAGTTGCACTGTATGAACTGTGTTAGGAAAGAAAGGCATTATCCCAGGATTCCTCTCCTTCCCTGCCCTTTGCTGAAATGCAACACGATGCTACATCCAGGCCAAAGTGTGGCATGCTGGGACCAGGCTGAGAGAGACCTGCTTTAGCATAAGTTGGGAAGAGAACCTCTATGCCATAAACAAACCAACAAAAAACCCCAGCAACCACAAAAAGGCATCTCTTCAGAAGCTGTCTGGCCCCTTTCTTCAACCAGGTAATCACAGTTTGACACAAAAAGCACAGTTGGCTTTTTCTCCCTAAGAGAAGGAATTGGACCCAATGGCAGAGTTGTTGCCAGGTTTAGATTCTAAGTGATAGGCTCTCAAAGAGTGAGTTCTATACATGGTCACCAGGAGCTCCTCTTAGGAGGAACAAATAGTACATTTTTCCATCCTTTCAAAACCCCACCCCATCCAGTATCCTAAAAAGCATGGGGGGAAAAGCTACTGAGACTTAAACACTGCTGAGCACTCTGTCCAGCTGCCTGTTAACCCCTTGGTGGACAGTCACATCATCTCCCTGGGCCTGTGCTTCCATCCATAACAGTAAGAGGACTCTGACTCTTTCTCTGCAACAATCATCCCTTGGGGACCTGAGACTGTGGTTTTATTTTCATGGGTAAAGGGGGCCAAGACCTGGACCTCCGGGACATCATAACAAGAACTGAAGCAGGCCTGGGAAATTTTTTTTCTAGATGACTTGGTATTTTGCTCTCCAAGGAGGAGGGCCCAAGAGGAATTTGGGGCCCAGCTGGGATTTGTGATCTGGGCTATTTTTCCTCCTCTGCAAAGTTCTGGTTGGGTCTGCCCTTCCCATCTACCGTGCTGTGGATTTATGGGTACGGAGACACTAAGTGACAAGCAGGAATACAGAAAGGGATTGAAAAACAACCATCTTCAGGAAATCCTCGTCAACTCTGAATTTGGAACCAGTTTAGGTGGACAGATCTAATGGAGGCATTTGCAGGAAGCATGTAAATTTCATGCAACTATTATGCAAATACACCTATGGCCATCCTATCTCAGACACTGGAACATGTGCTATGGGAAAATTCAAAGTGGAGCTGGCTAATTTGCATGGATATTTGCAGTGCTATTATAAAGAGCTGAGGAGGATTACTGATGAAACTTCAGAATTGGCATGGGGATGGGGGCGGGCATAGCTAGATAACAGAATAGTCAGCTGTTAGGAATTAGGAAGCGCTTGATATCGGAATCCGCTTTAACTAGATGCTACTAAAGGCAGGGAGGGGAGCGGTGTTTGTAATATGGCTGTGGGCGTGGGATCTAATAATTGTCAGGCTCCTGCACCAAAAGAAGGTGTGCTGAGTCGTAGTATTACATTGAGAACCACACCTTCAAGCCCACTCCCCAGCAGCCCTGGGGTCTCTTCCATTGGCACTTCCTCTGACAAGCTCAACTGACTTTCTGTTACAGCGAGTCCACCCACCCGGTGGACACTGAATAGCTGATGCACTCAAGAGAGTTATAAGCAGGTTTCTGTCATCTGGGGCAGATACGGTCACTGATCCCTTGATCCTTATATGGTTTAGTCTTTGGGAACACTGGTTCTTAAATTTTGGGGTGCATCAGAATGAGCTATGGTGCTTGTTTAAAATGCGGATTCATAAGACCATCCCCCGGAGACTGTCATTTATTGAGTGGGGGTGGGGCTGGGATTTTGCACTTCAAGAGAGCACCCCATGTAGATTTGGTCCCTCCTATGGGAAGTAACGTTTGGGAGCGTTCAAAGCATGTCCATATAACCCTCTGAGGAAGAAGGGCAAGGATAATTATTCCACTTTTTACAGAGAGGAACAAAAACCTTCTCAATAAGAGTAGCTCAGAAATAGTTATTGATCATTATGTATCGGGCACCGCACTGAAGATTTCACTTACGTTATTTCACTTAACACAACAATCCTCTGAGGTAGGTATTATTATCTCTCATTTGTCTGATGAGAAAAATAAGGCTTAGAGGCCGGGGTCACACAGCAAATGGCAAAGCTGGGACTCAACGCTGAGCCTGCTCACACTGCACACTAGCAATTAATCCCGACCCTGCAGGGCCCAAGCAGGCCTTCAGCAAACAAACGTTTCATTTGAAACTGGCTTTCTACATTTCTAATTAAATGCTCTTTCTATTGGGGTGGGGTGCGCTGGAATGTATTAGGCAGTCTTTAAAAAATTACCAGTATGGGGCACTGAAGTTGTGACAGCCGTACGTTTGATCATCCAGGTCATGGCAGAGCTGGGCTCAGGGCGAACCATAGAGTGAACATGAAGTGTCCTGGGGTGGGAAGGAGGGGGTCTGATTTGGAATGAGCCAGGGCCGGAACCCACAGTGGCCTGAGAGCCAGAAAGGAGCCTCTGGGGGTGGGGCGACAGGTACGTATCTTGCAATCCCTGGGGCAGAAACAGTTAACTTTGCTGCAAGCAAACAAGTTAACTTAAATGAGGAGCACTGGGGGGGCTTCCCTGGTGGCGCAGTGCTTAAGAATCCGCCTGCCAATGCAGGGGACACGGGTTCGTGCCCCGGTCAGGGAAGATCCCACATGCCACGGAGCAACTAAGGCCGCAAGCCACAGCTACTGAGTCCGCATACCTAGAGCCCGCGAGCCACAACTACTGAGCCCCGCGTGCCACAACTACTGAAGCCCATGCGCCTAGAGCCCGTGCTCCACAGCAAGAGAAGCCACCGCAATGAGAAGCCTGTGCACGGCAACGAAAAGTAGCCCCCACTCGCCACAACTAGAGAATGCCTGCGCGCAGCAACAAAGACCCGACACAGAACCAAAAATAAATAAATAAATAAAATTTATTTAAAAAAAAAAATGAAGAGCACTGGGACACCAGCTGACTACCCAGCTCTGCTCGGGGGTCTGAAACTGTGTGGGTGGCTGATCAGGGAGCTTGCAGGACTACACAGGCAGAAGGATGGGAACAGAAGGCCAAGCAGACCGGGGCCGTGGCTCCCACGTCTCGAGTGGGGGTGGGAGATGCGGCCAGGAGGGTCGCCACAGAAAGCCCAAGAGCCTTGGTCCTCTTTCCATGTGCCCCTGTTTCTCAGGGACTTTAGCCAGACCTAACTATGGGAAGCAGGATCAAACTGTAGCATGAGGTACTGTGGTCAGACTTAAGGAAGCACTGTTTGTTAGCAAAGTAACCAGGGGAGGAGTGACATAGTCTTTAATGGAGGTTTTAAAATAGGAGAGATGGTGGACTTCCCTGGCGGTCCAGTGGTTAAGACTTCGCTTTCCACTGCAGGGGGTCCGGGTTTGATCTCTGGTCAGGAAGCTAAGATCCTACATGCCTCGTGGCCAAAAACACCAAAAAACATAAAACAGAAGCAACATTGTAACAAATTCAATAAAGACTTTAAAAATGGTCCGTATCGGACTTCCCTGGTGGCGCAGTGGTTAAGAATCTGCCTGCCGATGCAGGGGACACAGGTTCCAGCCCTGGTCCGGGAAGATCCCACATGCCGCAGAGCAACTAAGCCCGTGCGCCACAACTACTGAGCCTGTGCTCTAGAGCCCGCGAGCCACAACTACTGAGCCCGCGTGCCACAACTACTGAAGCCCGCGCCTAGAGCCCATGCTCTGCAACAAGAGAAGCCACTGCAATGAGAAGCCCACGCACCACAGTGAAGAGTAGCCCCCGCTCGCCGCAGCTAGAGAAAGCCCACGCGCAGCAATGAAGAGCCAACGCAGCCAAAAACAAATTTATAAAATAAAAAAAAATGGTCTGTATCAAAAAAAAAAAAAGTAATAAAATAAAATAGGAGAGACGGGAAGTGAGTGAATGACCTCTGGGCCCCCTGCAGTGGGTTGACGGTGGTTGGGGTGTTTCAGCTGACCTGTTACTGGGGAGAGTTGATGAGGACAAGAATCTCTTAAGCAGTCGCTCAAGTATGTTATGCTTCAAAAACACACAGTTCCTTGTGCTGCTCTGTGTACTCCATGCTATCTTAGGCCTTCATACCTTTGTTCCTGCTGTTGTTTTGGCTTTTGTGGGTTGTCTTTTTTTTCTTTCAGGAACAGTCTCTTCCCTCCTACTACCACACCCTTCACCTGGCTCACTCTGACACATTTTTCAGGACCCAGCTTAAGTCTCAAGGGCCGTATCTTCAAGGAAGCCTTTCTTGACCTCTGACTGAGATCCCTTTCCTCTCTCCTGTCACACCACTTGTTGCTTATATTAAGATGAGAAGAATACGTGTCTGGCTCTTCCGGATGATAACGTCCCAAGCACAAGGATCCTTTTGACTCATCAGTATGAACTTGAACGCCTGGTATTATGCCAGGTGCTCAGTAAGTGTTTGTGGAACAGAAGATCCAGATGTGCAGTCCTATCCCCTTGGCCAGGCACTTAACCTTTAACCTCTGTTTCTCAGGTTTTTTATATGTGAAGTTAAGAGTTGGCTATGTTAATTCTGAAATCTGAAGGAGGGGGGGGGTCTTACTCCAATAGCCCTTCCAAAATCCGTGTCTTCCTTTCTTTCTACAGCAAACCTAAGGTCATTTTTAGCTTTAAAATCCAAGGATTTTGAAATATAATGTAATACTATTGTTAATAAGGGTGGCAGGATCAGATTAATGGCACACATTGTAGAGTTTGTTGAAAAAACAGTGTTACAGGTTATGAGATTCATAAGAATTGGTTTTATTTGCTCAGCAGGACATCCGAATCTGTAGGATGATGGAGTGCCTTTTAAAAGAGTTTTAGGGGGAATTCCCTGGCGGTCCAGTGGTAAGTACTCGGCACTTTTACTGCCGAGGGCCGGGTTCCATCCCTGGTCGGGGAACTAAGATCCCACAAGCCGCACAGCGTGGCCAAAGGGAAAAATAATAAATAAAAAAGCTTAGTAAAAGTAAGAGTTTTAGGAATCGAACGAGTCTAGCTGTGATTTTGCCGAGTTAGGACTGTAGTAGCTCCTAACATTTCTTCTTGTTTAGCGAAGGATCAGAGGGGAGGTGGAGCATGGGGTGGGGCATGAGGGCAATACTTGGGCTTAGTCTTGAGTGTAAGTGTTGGGTGGGAAAGACTGATAAAACGTGCAAGAGTGACGGAGCGTGGCAGGGGATCCGTGAATAGGCCTTGATTGATGGCGGAGGCCGAGTGTGTCCTGGGAGAAGTAGCCAAGCCGGAGCTTTCAAAGGCAGCTTGGAGTTGACAGTTGGGGAACTTCTGTATCATAGTTTGGAGTTCAGATTTTATTCCAGGGAGATAGAAAAGCATAGAGAGCTTTAACCAGGGGCAGAGGAGGGCCAAAAATGACCCATTTACTTTTTGTGGAAAGTTCATTTTGACAGTGAAATAGAGAATGGATTGAAGGCTAGAGGCCGAAAGTTGATTCCTTCTTTCTTTCCATCCGTTCAACTCCCCATCAATCCTGTTCCTCTATCCTCCTGTCTCGTCACCCAGCAAACAGACATTACTGAGCGCTTGGTTCTGGGAACAAGCTCTATAATCAGATAGGCCTACGTTTGATTAGGCCTCTCCAGCCACTTACCCATGTGTGTGACTCTGGGCAAACTACTTAATCTGTCAGTCGTTCAATTTAGCACCTGAAAAACAGGACTGGTAATAATCCATTAATACTTCACAGGTTGGTTGGGAAGATTAAATGAGAGACTGCCTTAATAAATGCTTGCCACTGTGCCAGGAATTCATAAGCACGGCTAAACTTTTAGCTATTTGTATTAATATTAGCAGGTTGGAGGTGCAGATTTGGGAGCTGTCGTGATCCTGGGGGTTGTTAAAGCCGTGGGTGTGCACTAGAATGAGACTCGCTTCAGGCGTTAGCTGAGCTCATACTACTTACAGAGCGTCCCGTTGAGCAGGGAGGAGGCTCAGAGGCGTGCACCCAGGAGTGTGAAGGTCTTCACTTTAACACCAGTGAGGTGTTAAACACCAAAGTGTTAAATGCTTTGGTCAGTTCAGTGGTGGAGATTTACAGAAGCTTTTTGGAGAAGGTGGGGTTTGAAATGGGTCTTAAAGGATGAACAGGACTCCACTGGGTACATATGAAGGGAGAGAGCGCTTCACGCACAAGTGGTGAGCCGTTGGGGAGGTAGGGGGCAGGGGAAGAAGAATGTGTATTAAGAAAACCAGGGGAAGATAAGTAGGGCGAGAAGATGGGCACCCTATGAGCGAGTACAAGGAGAAAGTATTGAGATCTAGGGAAGCGTCAAATTATTTTCAGTAGAGAGCTTTGAATTCTATTCTGAGGATTTTGGACTTTAATAGGAATGCTAGTAGGGGGCAGAAAGATAGTATCAGGCTTTTATTTAGAAAGATTCAAGGACAAAGGTGTGAATGGGCACGAAAGAGGAAAGGAGAGGAGAAAACTACTTAGAAGGTTATTAGAAAAGTCTAGGCCGGAGGCGTTTAGAGCTTGAACTCGAGCCCTGGGGGTGGAAGGGAAGGATGGGTTATGGGAGCTTTAGGGAAATGGAATTGATGGGATTCAGTGGCTCACTTTTTGTGGGGTGAGATGCAAGAGATGGGTTTGCAGCTTGAGAGACTAGGAAATGAGGATGCCATGGAGATTGGGCAGTAGTGGGAGGCGGCTTGGGAGGAAAGACGGCAAACTCAGTTTGGAGCATCTGAGGTGCTCGTGAGACATGTTTGGAGGAAATATCACGGTGGCAACGGGTTGCTGGGCTGAAGCTAACAGGACCAGAAGCAGGTAGAGGAGTCCTCTGCTTCCAGGCATAGTTGAAGTCATGGAAAACAGGAAATGGCTCAGGTGGTGAAGGGCCCACCTTTGGGGAAGGACTAAATTTCAGATGGAGGTACAAGGGAGGAGCCAGCTACTGAGACAGCAAGAGGAATAGGAGAGAGAGGTGTGCGTCATCAGGGAGAAGGGGAGAGATTTTCAAGAGCAACACAAATCTACAGCCTTATAAGCACAGAGAGGAAAATGGCACGTGATAGTATAAGTTGTCTGTTGACTGAGGTGTTGAAAGCAGAGTTTTTGGTACCTGTCGGGTGGCACATGGAGGGTCAGCTGATGTGGGGTCACTAGGCGAGGAGAACATCTCCTAGACACGTCGACCACGAGCGCCGGAGATTCATGCGGTTTTGGGTAGTTGGGGTGAGTTTCCTCCCGGTTGGGATTTTTTGCCTACCCTTTGCTCGAATCTTTCCTCAACAGGCAGTTTTCTCAGGGATTCAGAGTTTGAGGAGGGATAAAGGGAGCTCCTTTCTATTCCTGGGTCTGGAATCACCATGTGAGGATGTCCCTTATCTCGGGAAAAGACAGGAGCCCAGCTGTGCGTTCGCGTGTCCGAGACAGGCGTGCACTTGGTGTCATCCACACCCTTGCTCTCGCTTCTCTGAGCAAACTAGTTGAGGTGAGGGGCAGAGGTCCTGGCTGTTCTTCCAGTGAAACAGTGCCAGGAGACGGTTTCAGCCCTGGAGTGTTTGGCCGTGGGTTGCGATTGGCCCGAGAGAGGGGGCGGGGCTGCCCCCAGAGAGGCGAGCGCCTGATTCTGCTCCTCGGACCGTCCCGAGGCCCCCAGCCCCCACTCCCGGACGGGGCCCAGGAGCCACTTGCTGCTCTTCTAAGGCCCAGCTCTTCCAACCGAGGGAGAAGAACGTAATTTCCTTTGTCCGGGGTTTGGCTGGAGACGGTAGTGGACGAGTTCAGAAGTCGGAGAGGATGAGGGTGTTGGCGGTGGGGTGAGAACTTGAAGAGCCGCTTTCTAAATCACAGTTGTTGTTGGTATTATAACTGAGTTTCCACATTCAAATTCTGTTTGGGGATAAAGCAAAACATTCGGCCTTAGTGTCCCCATACGCCCTCTGGTCACATTTGGCTTCCTTTACTCTGGTCTCCTTTTGTTTCTTCTCTCCATCAGTTTCCTTCCAAAAGTCAGAGGCCTGCCCTCGCTCCACTGCTGCCCTCCTCCCGCACTTGCTGGTTTGGGCCTTTGGGCTTCCTTCCTTTTCTCTCCGCCAAGGATCCCCAGGTGGAAGGTTCTGCTGAAGGGGGCGTGGTTTTCATTGCAGATGGGGCCAGTGGGACATCTGAGGTTGCAGCTGGATCTTCATGCAAATGGCAGTGTTCCCCGCCCTGCACTCCACTGGCTGAGGGAAGGTGGGGATGCAGCTTCCCAGGGTGCTTCCTGGGGCCCTGACAGCCTCGCATCCATCCGGCTGTGCCCAGAGCCCCGAGCCTGCCCTGACTGCCCTGTGCCAGGCCTTGGGCTTTTCACCCCCTCCCCTCGTGCTGCTTTGGCTTTCCAGTCTCACGTGGGCTTTCCTTCCCGTTTCCCGTCTCTTTCCTCCATAACCTTTCCTTCCCCCGTCTCTTTCCTTCCTCCATTCTCTCAGAGCAAAGCAAACACCTGTTAGAACTTAACTGCACTTAATTTTCCTCTCCTCTTCCTTTCTTCATCTCCTCTAGTCCATTAAGAACACAAGCTAAATATTTACACAGTTTTATAAGCCTTGAGGTGAGGGGATTTGGTACGGTGAGATGTACAAGGTACCTTTTGCAAGTGAATTCTAAGCCCTCTGTGATCAGAGGACACTTGATTCTCTTTGCCATGCACTGGTCTTCATTTTAAAGATAGGAATTATGGCACTTGTCATTACTACCTTGGTGGAATGATTTAAGGACCCAGTGAAATAATATGTTGTGAATGCTTTGGAAAGTGGGATTATTTTTGTTATTTTTATGGGCAAATATCTCCAAAACCAAATGTAGAAGCTGGATTTTGCAGCATGTATAAAATGAGCTGATAGTACTGATCTCACCTCTGATGAGCCTTTCAGATCTTAAATTCCGTGTTCCCTAGACAGTTCTTGGCATATAATGGGGGAGGGGCGGGGGTGTCCTGACAGTATCTGGTGGATGGATGGACAGACAGATGGTCGGATGGATGGCTGGGTGAAAGAATCTCTCCATGTCTAATTGCCCTACTTACCCCTTCCTATTGCTATTTCCATTTCACGTGGACACCACCGCCCCCTCCTGGCCAGCAGCAGTATTATGGTGCAGCAAGTCCATAGCTGGGCCCTTTGCTCCCTATTTCTCCCCAGCCCCGAACCCTGGCTCCCTGAGCTGGCTCGTTGGGACCCGTCTTTGGCCTTCAGTCACTGACTGCTTGTTTCTCCTCCCCCTCCCTCTCCACCCCGCCCCCTCTCTCTGTCTGCCCCTGCAGCACTGCCAGTAACTCCAACCGCAGCACGCCGGCCTGCTCCCCCATCCTCCGGAAGCGGTCTCGCTCGCCACCCCCTCAGAACCCGGACGGAGACAGCATGGTGGAGAAGGGCTCAGACCACTCCTCGGACAAGTCCCCGTCCACGCCGGAGCAGGGCGTGCAGCGCAGCTGCCCCTCGCAGTCCGGCCGCAGCGGTGGCAAGAACTCCAAGGTGAGCCAGACCCCGCCGGGGACTCTGTCCTTGCCCATTGGCTGGCTGCAGGGAAGCTGGCATTGGGGGGACAGTGAGGCAGAGAACCCCGTCATCCAGGGACCTGACGTGAGTGACCGGCCCCTAGTGTCCCAGAGATAGCCTTGATTCAGTGAGGTGAGGCGGGGCCGGCAGGGGAGAGAGACCCTAGCTAAATTTTACCATCTCAGCTAAGTACTCCGAGAGGGCCCCGGGAGCTGGAAAAATGACTCCGCAATGACCGTTATCTCTCTTTAGGGGCTAGGGAGCCTCACGGGCCTTGAGACTTGGAGGAGAGGTGCTCTGGGGGTCAGGAGGGGTCATCTGTTTAGCCCTGCTACCTTTTCCAAATTTGGGGTAGAAGGGAAAATTATTTGGGACAACTGTAGTGCCAGGAAGGGAGTCCTCAGGGAAGGTTGCGGAATGCCGTTTTAACCTCCGCCCTGGCCACCACCCTGCCTGACCTTTGGTAATAACCTACTTGGTACTCATCTGGCCAAGAGGACGGTGACAGGGCTCTCCATCCCTCCCAAGTGTGTCAGAGTTGCCACCTGAGCCCCGGGCCTTTGCCTAAGGAGGGGCATAAAATAAGCCCTGGGTACCTGGCTACTTATGGTTCCCAGAGACTTTCTTCTCCCCCACCCCCTTAGTCCTTTGGGAAGCAGGATATGTCTTTGCCTAGATGCTCCTTTAAAAGCTTCTCTTACCTGCTGGACTCACAGGCCCTGGGAAGGGGAGGGGACCCCGGGAGGCTCGGGAGCTGGCTTCCCACCTGAATTTGTCGTTTGATTTCTTGTTCTTCCTCTTCTTCCCCCCCCCCCCATCTCCCAAATACCTTCTTTGCATGCATGGTCTTAGTCTCACAAGCGCCTCTCAAAAGTAAGCCATCTTTTGTCTCTGTCTTTGGTCTCCCCTCCGGTGTTGGATTGTCTGTAGTGCTCCGCACCCCTCCCTCTTCCTCGCCCATCTTGGCCCATGCGTCTCGCTTGGCCCCTTTCCCAGAAGGGCCGGCCCCACTGCCCCTGGCAGGCTGGCTGAGGTCACTGAGCGGACCATTCCCACTGCACCCGGAGTCGGAGACCAGACCCGCCCCCCACCCCCGTGTCTCTGCCTGCGCCCCAAACACTGCCTCGGCTGGGCGTCTGTTCCCTACTTTCCTGGTGCCATCTAGAAGCAGAGTCCTGCCAGGGCTTAGTTTCATTCCTTTGGGGAAGGGAGCCCCCCCGCCCCCCCCACCCCGTGATCTGGTGGGGCTGCAGGTCCTGATACCCCCTTGTACCTGCTCTGGTGGGCGATTCCTGATTCCCCAGGCCAGCTGATTGAGGGTCACGAATTCCCTTACACGAGTTCCCTGGTGCAGTAGAGCGACCCCAGGAGCTCGCCCTGGCCCGCTCCTTCCCTCCGCTTGCCCGCTGAGAGCTGCTCAGCCTGAGCGCCCCTTAATGCTTCCACCCACCATCCAGCCTGGGGCTCGTGGTGTTCTTAGGATCCTGGCTGGTGATCAGAGGAGAAGTCTTCTCTCACAGGGCGTGGCACCAGCCCCGGGAGGTCGTGGACGTTGAGAGTTGTCCCTGCTCAGGCCCTGCACAGATGCAACCAGGTCAGGGAGCCCGTGCCAGAGTCTGCCCAGGACCCCAGGATTTCAGAGGCCTGAGGAGAACTTGGAGGGAATGGAGGGTGAATAATAGGTGTTTTACAACAGTAGCGGGGCTCAGGAAATGATACCCACGGGGAAGGGGGTGGCTACAGCCTGAAGAAGAGAGAGCTGGGGGGGGGTGACTTAATCATAGTCTCAAGCCTCTGTAAGGGTTTTGGGGAGGAGCAGGGTTCAACAGCTGTTCTGGTTACTGAGGGATGAGCGAGTGGCTACAGGGCTAATCCTACAGTCTGTGACCTTCAGGCTAAAAACTCATCTTAGCTCTGAGGATTTTAAACCACCAGCTGCTGGCTGTGGGCAGGGCAGGAGGAGCTCTGCCTGCCCCGAGGAGGCCCCCAGGAGTCCGCTGTGGGTTCGGGGGGCTCGGCAGGTGCAGGCCTTTTGGGGACGGGGTTTGGAGATGACCTCCGTCAGCCCCTCCTGAGCCCCTCATGCCTCTGGCTGGGGAGAGGGCAGATGCGGCGGGACAGGGCATCCAGTTATTCCATGTCTCTGCCTCTGCCCACAGTGTTTACGCACTTTTCCATCCTAAGGTCAAGCTCTAAGCTTCCTTACCCTCTTACCCCTGTGCCTAGCAAGGCCCTCAGTGAGCAGAGCAATACTTATCTATGGTCTACAGCACGGAATTCAGCACTTAACGGAGCGCCTCTTTTGGTCAGGTGATGGGTTGAGGGGAGTAGCCAATGGTGAGGATTTTTTAAAAACCCTAAATGGTAGGTCTTCCGTAAGAAAGGAGTATGAAGACCAGGTTCCCACCCCCAGGCAGCGTCTAGCCTGGGAAGGGAGATAAGAAACACAGATTATCCTGATTATTTGTGTCCAGATTATCCACAAACCTAACCTGACCTTCAGAACCACATGAGCAGTTGGGATGCTCCATGAAGTCGGAGGCAGGAGAGCTCACGTCGGAGGCGGGGAGCGGGTGCACGGAACCAGGCTGGAACTCCCAGTGGGATTGTGGAGGGGCAGAACGAGGCATCAGGAAGAGACCAAGAGCTGAGCGTGAGCCCAGAGTGCACCTCAACCCCTTTGCTAAGGAGCTGAAGAGGGAGGTGACTGGTGGGGTCCAGGTTTTCTTTCCCCACGAAGAGCTTGGGTGAGGCGGTGCCTGAACCCATCAGCCACAGACTGAGGTCCCATCCTCTCCCCAGCCGTGACCATCGTCACCGACCGACAGCATAGCAGTTAACAAGGACTGACTTGTGGCGGGGAGGGCGGCCTGCCACCCCAGGCGGACGTGGGGGCAGCCGTGGTTGGTATGGGAAGTGTGCGTGCGGGACAGAGAAGACACACGAGGACCAGTGTAGGAATTAGGCTCTGCGCGGTCAGGGGCCGGAGCAGGGAGCGAGGGAGAGCTGCAGGGGTGAGGTGAGCAGAGGGAGGGGAGTCTTGTGGTGGGGATACCCCTCGCCCGGTGGAGCCTTTTCTCAGGTTGACCGAATGCAACCACAGCGAGGGGTCTGGTGGCCAGAGCTACTGCCACTGTTCTCACAGCCAGGCCACCTTGCTCCCTGCATCCTGTGCGCTAGAGGAGGTGACCTCATATTTTTCAGGCCGGCTGGAGAGTGCCGCCACTTCTCCCTGAAGCCAGGCCTCGCTCACAGTGTCTGCCTGCCCTTCTCTCGCGCCCCCATTTCCTCGTGTGTTAGTACACTGGGGTTGGACGAGGTAGCTGGTGAGGCCCTGCTCCTGTGACTCTGCAGCTGTCCTGCTGAGGCGGGCCCTGCCCCGGCCAGCCCTGCCGAGAGCCCTGGGCTAGACGTCAAGGCCCAGGTCTATTCCAGGACCCCTTAGTTTGTGCCACCGCCCAGCTTTCGCTCTGTAGTGCTGGCTTGTGGCCGCCAGGGGGAGCCCGCAGCCGTTTCCTGCTCCGCCAGCTCTGGAACCGGGCGCTGCGGTGCCGGGAGCCCAGGCAGGTCCTTGCTTGGCCCCCGCGTTGTGCCTCCCCGCGCTGGGTGTACGGTGTCGTGGGCTCTGTGGCTCTGGCACGCCTTTTCCCCTTTGACTCTCTCCCTGTTGTTCAATCCTAATTTTTGTGGTTTTCTTTCCAGTATGACAGACTTAACCTGATCAAAGTAAGAAATTGTTCTTTCCCCCCAACTCCTCTAACTAGCGCTCCTCCGTCCCTCCTCTGCCCACACCCCATCTTCCAGAGTCCCGGGCCTTTGCACTGGGGGGATGTGTAAGGAACTTGTCTGTTTCCAGGGGCCTTGGAGTCCCATAGGTGCTTGCTCCTCAGACCTCGGCGAGGAGTTTAGAAACCTGCTCAGCTCAGCCCTGTCCCAGCAGCTCTGCCTTTGGGCGGTTTTCCTGACTCCGTCCTCCCGCTTTGCCCAAATCCACTTATCACCTGTCAGAAAGCCCTGGCCCCACTCCCTCGTTCTGTTCTTCCCTTGCCTCTGGCCCTCTCTGCACAGGAGGACATTTTCGAGAACCCACCAGGACAGAGACTTCACGAGTGCCACTGGACACCCCTCTCACCCTCCGGGGCCACCGCTCCCTGGCCTCCCTGCCCCGTGAGCTGGCCCCTTCCGGTCCAGCAGCTCCTCCAGGACTCAGTCCTGGAAAGCGGAGCCACGGAGATCAAACTGAGTTCAGGGAGACTCACACCCACATGGCTGTTCCCAGGGGCTGCCGTGGATTTGGCCGGAGGGCTGGACACCCTCAGTGGTGATGGGTAACAGGCTGCCCACAGAGCGCTGGATCGGGGCAGAGTCTCAGGCTGAGGGACAGAAGTCCTCGCTCTGTGTGTCTGACATTGCAGTACTTGTGAACACGTATTTACACAAGCAAGTAACACACACAAAGGTATCACACAGCTAGTCAGAGGTGGGCCCAGGTTCCCTGGTGCAGGCTCTTTGTCACTCTGAAGCTCTTTTTCCGAACAGATTCAGAAGGGCCGTGCATCTGTGCGGCAGTGCACGAAACTCTCCTTCTTCCATTCACTCGAGTTAGGAGGGGGAGCCTAAGTAAAGGATCAAATTCCTGCTGCCCCCTTTCCTCCGAGGGTCTCACGTGGAGGCCAGGATGGTGAGGTGAGCAGCTGGGGGCGGGTACAGAGAGTTTTCTCAGCCGTGAAGCAGGTGTCTGATGACCTGGCTTTGGTTTGATGAAACGCAGGCGAACTGCGGGTGCTTGAGGCCGGCAGCTCCTAGAGCGTGCTTTTCCACTATTGAGAGAGGTGTTTTCATGGATACCTGTACAGCCTCGTGCCCTATGATCTCAGAATGAGGACCCAAGAATTAAGATGTTCTAAGGCGCAGGGTAGAGTCCGCTGCAGCCTCCTTGCCCCATCCACGCTCCTCCAGAATGACTAGAGGCTAACTTTCAGTCCACGATTCCCATTCTCCCTCGGTGGTGGGATAGTTGGCTTTGAATATTTGGATTTGGGCCCTTACCTGCTAGGCCCTCTGGATTGGAGGAGAAGATGAGGCTGTGGTGGGAATATGTGACTTCCGGATGGGGCCGTGGTGACAGCCTCTGTTGGGAAGCGACCAAGGAGAGCATCTTGCAGAGGAGGATGGAGCGCCTGCCTTGCCACCTGCCCCCTGGCCAGTGAGATAGGGTGTGAGGTTGAAACAAAGCCACTCAGAGGCAGCACCACCCACGCCTGTCCTTCGTCTGCTGACACGCTTCCTCTTCAGAGTGAAGGTGAAGGTCTCTACAGAGTTCTTCCGGATGGGAGAGCCAGCGAGGGGGGCGATCGCACGCCCAGGCCTTCGCCACTGCAGTCACCCTCACCCTCTCCAGACACCGCACAGCAGACCTCCTGAGCCCACGCCTGCCTTCTTCCCTTAGGAGTAGGGACCCTGTAAGACCAGGTGGGCGGGATAAAGGTTGCTAAGTGTGCCCACGATCCACACCTCTGCGTATGCAGCCATAGCTCGGAGAGCCTGCCGTTGGGTTCCAGGCCACCACAGTGAAGCAAACGTTACAATAAAGCAAGTCACGTGGATATTTTGATTTTCCAGAACACGTGAAAGTTATGTTTACACTGTGCTGTAGTCTGTCAAGTATACAATAGCATTATGTCTAAAAAAAGCAGTGTACACTTAAATTATCATTAAAAATACAATTTTAAATTAACTGAAAAATAATGGATGCTCTTGGGAAAATGGTGTCAATAGACTTGCTTGACACCCTATCGCCACAAACCTTCGGTTTGTAAAAAATGCAATGTCTATGAAGCGTAGTAAAACGAGGTGTGCCTATAGTTAAGATGTGGACCAGTAGGCAAAGCTTCCTTCTACCCAGTGATTCTCCTCCTGAATTATACACCCTTGGCAAGCATTTTAAAACTGAAAATACGCCAGCCCCAGTCTACCCAATCTAAACCTGTTGGGTCAGCCCCTGAAGAGATGGGGCAGGGGTGTGCGTGAGCGAGTGTGTGTGTGTGTGTGTCTGTCTGTCTCTATCTGCTTGTCTTTCTGTCTGTCTTCCAAGTGGGATGTGTATGTATAAAGGACTCCTGGCCAGTGAGATGGGAGATAGACTAGGCCATCCCTCCTCTTAGCCATCCCTCCTCTTTCCCTAAAAATCTTTGTTACCTTTGCTCAGGGCTGGGAATGGAGAGCACCTGAATTCTGGAGTCGGGACGGACCAGGGTTTGTTGGTATTGAATTTTAACCCCATGAAGTCGGGAAGGACCTTTAGCAATTATGTGCTTCAGCCTTCCCCCCAACACACAGCCCCCAACCACTCCTTGGCCACTGTCACTTACATGATCAGCCAGTTGGGCAGAAGGAGGAATTTACTGAGTTGGAGGGAAGTTTCTAGGCAGTCCCTTGACTCCCCGACACCAGAGGGTCCCACCCTGCCTTGCAGGGGGGCCGACTTGGGTGGACGGCTGTGTTGGTCTCCATGGGTACTTTGCTTCTGATCAGGGCCCATTGGGGACTGGGTCTCGGATGCCTGCAGTGCATCCCTCGCCCCCATCAGAAGAACCTTGTGATGGGGCCTGCTCCCTTCCGGCCGAGCTCTAGCTGGTGCTGCACTGCCTGCCATCCCAGCCGCGGGGGCTTCCAGCATGGACCGCTCCCTGGGCCTCCTTTCGGGAGCTGTCTTGAGAAAGGAGGACCCCCACCCCGAGCAACAACACGGGGAGCCTTCAGCTGCCTTGGGGTTCCTCCTCCCCGCCCGCCCTCCGCTGTCTGTGTAACCTTCCCTCTGGAGCCAGGAATGCGCTGGCCGTTCCCACTGTGTCTCGCTGACTAACGTTGCTTCTCTTACTTTGTTTTTTCAGAAAAGCCAGAGCTGGTATAACGTAAGTATCCCTTTTCTCTGCTTGTTGGCTTCGTGCAAGGCGGGTGGGGGGTGGCCGTGCTCGGGGGATGGAGGCATGGGGGGCGCAGCGTGGCTTCCCTGTGGGCTCGGGCAAACTTAGGGGCCTAGCAAGGTGGGCTTTTCCCCTGACCAGACCCCCTCCCTCAAAAACCAGACACCATGGTTCTCTTCTGTAGCAGGACAGGACTGCTGGTGAGGGAGGGTTCGATTCCCGGAGACCAAGCAGGGATGGGCTGCCTCGTCCCCCCGCTAGAATCCCCGACAAGGGCCCTCCAGCCCTGACGGAGGAGACCGGGCTGGGGAGGCATTCCAAGGCCAGACAGAACTCTGGGACGGGACAGTCCTGGGGCCTAAACTTAGGGCCGAGGTTTCCTCCCCTTAACCGAGACATTTTGGGGGAAAAGCAGTCAGACAAGTTGCCCGTTTGTAGGGAGGCTGTGTCTCATGTAACGGAATGTGACTTCTGCCCCTGGGTCCTCTCGGTAGCCCCACGGGCACACTCCTCCCAGAACACATCCCCGGCTCTGGGGTCGTCCCTGCGGTGTCCAGCCAGGCGCTCCTACGCGGAAGCCGATCGTGGAGTAAGCGGTCCCTGCAGAGGCCACATCCTCTGGGTCACAGAGCCGGGGCCACAGGGTTTTGAACTTTTCCCGTGAAGAGCAGCTGGCTGAAGTCTCAGCGGCCTGCCTGGTCGTGCGCCGACCCCTGCGGCTGCCCACGGCCCGGTCTCAGGTCACTGTCTTTCATCCCTGAGCTTGCTGTTGCCCGTGCTTGACCCTGATGGTCACGTGGACGCATCCTCCCCGCTCCCCTAACACCAGGCCCTGCTGCAGCAGGTCGCGTGGAGTTGGAGAAGGTGCCGGAGCGGGCGCCTGGGAGACGGGCGTTGAGGACACTCTGGCGAGGGGGAGCGGCAGGAGGAGGGGGGAGGGGCTTGGGTTTAACGCAGGGACTTGGGCCGGAATCGCTGTGTGGAGGGTGCTTTCCCACAGGGCTCAGCGGTTCCCCACAGTCACGCTCATGTCCGTCAGCCCCGTGGCTTCCCACCTCCTGCTGCTCAGGGGACCAAGCAGAGGTAGGGTTGATGGATCCCAGCCTTAGCCTCACCCAGCACAGGCAAAGCAGAGGTTGGTGGGCTGTGCTGGCAGGAGGGGAGTTGAGGGCTTAGGTGGCCTGTGGGTGGGAGAAGCCGGACTTCAGCCCCTCAGCCCCCCTCGGACCCACAGTGGCCTTTACCTGGGCTTGTGGCCTCCCCGTGGCTTAGAGCTGACATCCTGGAGGGGAGAGGAGCTCCTGTGTGGGAGGACGTAGAGGGGATGGAGAATGCTTTCCTGGGAGTGGGTGGGGCCTCCAGCATCCTTTCTATCACGAAATCTTCCACCCTCCCGAGGGGTACTGTAAAATCAGTGCCTCAAAGGGGAACAGGGAACACGTGGCTGCAGACCCAGGGGACAATTAAATCGACCAGATTTGGACGGGCAGATCCTCAGCCTTGCTGCCCGTCTCCACCCTCTCCCTCTTATCTACTCCTTTCTCTCCTTTCCTCTTTCCAGCAAGCTTTTCTGTTCCGTCTCACGTTTCCTTCCCTTGAATCCTTGCCTACCCTTTCCTTGCTGACTCCCCCGTTTTCTTTTCTCCACCTCCGTTTCCTGCTCTCCTTTCTAACTTTCCTTCTCCGGGCTGGCTTTCTCTCCCTCTCTGGTTCTAGCAGGTTTACTGCCCCCCGCCCCCACCCCACTTTTCCCCTCCTTTCACTCCTAGTTTCTCCCTCAGCCCCACAGAGGAGAACTGGCGTCTGAGCCCTCAGCAGAGCAGCAGGCTAGAAACAGATGCTGCCGCTTGGCTGGACGGTGGTGGTAGGCCAGCTGCCACATGGGGCCAGAGGCCAGGCGTTCTGATGGCAGATAAGTGACAGACAGAGGGGCCCGGCATGGCCGAGCGTTGCTTCCTGGTGGATTCCACCTGCAGCGGAGACGTGCTGGAACAGCCCGCCCTCACTCGCTCCGTAAATCTCCTTATACAGTCCTCCTCCAGAACCCACCCGGTTCCCGGGCCTTTCCTGCCCTCACCCTCCATTAATCCTAGGCTGTCTCCCTTCACCCTCCACCCCTCACCCCAGATGGATTCCAGAGACACTGACTCTCCACCCAGCACAAATCATTAACTCACAGAGGCCAAGTGCACAAGGGGCTCTGCTGAGCAGCGTTCAGAGATCCCCTCCCGGCCTCCCGCTCTCACACTGGGGCTTCTTCTGGAAGCTCGGCCATACCAAACATGGGGCCCATCCACAAATGTGTTCCTGCTTTCCTCCTGCTTCCCCTGCTCCCCGATTCAGGGTTGCCAGGCACACGTGGTCCCTTGTGTCTGCCACCCGGCCCCGGGGTGCTGCCTTCTTCCTGGTCCTGCCGGACTTCCACTGTGGACATCCAGACTTGTGGGCGGAACAGGGAGCAGAATGGACCAGCGTGGGGGAGGGAGAGAGAAATGGCGGGTGGGCATTGGGAGGCAGCGGCAGAAGCTGAGCAGATGGGAGGGAAGCTGCGAGGCACAGGGGTCTCCAGCCGGCCTGAGCCACAGATGTCAGGGGCTGTGTCTAGTGCATCTCGGCATTTTTTCTTTATGTGTTTTCACGTCCGGAGGGTCATCAGCTACCACAGTGGGTAGAGCTCTAGAGAGGCCGGCTTCAAGCAACACCGGGACCCCCCCTCTTCCAAGTAAAACCCTGCTCTCGTCCTGAGGCTGATGCCCCAGCTCTGGGCTGGTCCACCCCTGCGTGTCTGTGGAGGAAGCAAGATGCTGTGTGTTCACACAAGTGGCACCCCCATGAATGCCCACTCTGATGGTACCAGTGCACTTCTCCGTGGGCACCGCCTGAGCGTGGCTGTTGTCTTAGGCTGGATGCTCTGGCTCCACTGGGAAGCCAGGTCCTGGGAGTTTCCCTGCCTGAGCTCAGAACCACCTGAGTCCGTGCCCATGGGTGTGTGGTACCCCCGTCCTCTGGGGCCTGCGCTCCTGCGGTATGCTGTGTGTGTGTGTGTGTCAGCGCTCGTGGGCAGAGGCCCCATCAGGAAACTTCAGTTCATCGCCCGCACTCCCTAGCACTGCCCCCCCTAGTCCATTCCTGGTTTCTCAGGAGGCCCTTGCCCTGCCCCTGTTGCTGTGACCTGGTTCTCTGTTTTCCCTTGATCTGCTCGGTCCTCCTACCTCACCACTGCGTTGGCCTAGGGGATTGGACTTTGACCATCAGGAAGGCTACCCCGTGTCTCCTTCTCAGCTCTGCGACAGCCCTCTCTGATCCCTCTCCTGACGCCGCTGGTGGCTCTCCAGCTATGCTGCTGCCTGAGGCTCCATCGCTGGCACTGGACATCCTTCCGATAAGCAAAGGCTCTGTCTCCCCAGCCCTAGGGACAGTTAGAAATGCCTGGCCCGATTCAGGACAGCGAGGGTCAGCACATGCTTGCCGACTGTTGCGAGAACATCTCAGGCCCACTGGAGTGGCCTGGCTCTGATGTGAGAGGAAGCCCCCCAAACCCTGCCCTGTCCCTCCCTAGCCTCCCCCTCCACCTGCCTCTCTTCTGCATTTTACTTTTACCTATTTAGCCAGGGAGGAACTGTCACCATGATGACAAACCATCTTGGCCTTTATAAAGCGTGGGTTCCATGGAGGAAGGTGGCTGGACCCCAGGGACACGTGGAAGGACTGTGGCAAGAGCCTCTGGTCTCCAGCCAGGGATATTCAGGTCAAGAGTGGGGTTTGAAGGCCGGGCCATCTGCCTGAGTCCCTGCCAGGCCTCATCACATCTACTGCCCCTGAACCCCCCTTTGACTACCCCAGTTTTATTAGTCAAGGCCCCCAAGCTTGGGGGATACACAGGTGGAAGGATGAGCAGAAACAGGGGACCAAGGGGAGAGTTAGGGGCCAGAGGGGTGCAATCTGCCCCCCAAAGATGGCCCCACTGGACGCAGTGGGCTCTCGCATCCTGGATGAAGGCAAGTCACAGAAGACTTTTCCCCGGTGCTCC
Source organism: Delphinapterus leucas (assembly GCF_059928025.1). Taxonomy (NCBI): domain Eukaryota; kingdom Metazoa; phylum Chordata; class Mammalia; order Artiodactyla; family Monodontidae; genus Delphinapterus; species Delphinapterus leucas. The sequence goes on from NC_143135.1 coordinate 99,630,831, forward strand.
AGGTGGACAAAGGTGCTTCCTCACCTGCCTCACCTCTTTCCTGGAGGGTCAGTCATCTCCGTGGCAACCTAGGGAAAGGAAGGTTTCTGAGGTCAGAGGATGGGAGCCCAGACGCTGGCGGCTGCCCTGAGACTTCAGGGCCCAAGTGGCCTGCTGGTCCCCGTTGGGAATGCTGGCTGTCCAGTGGGGAAGAGGGATGGTGCCGGCCCTGTGGAATGACCAGGCAGGCCTGGCAGACATACTATTGAACAAGAGGACGAAGCTTTGTAGGAATGAAATTCAAATGATGGGGGACAATGAGGAAAGTGGGAGTGAACGCTGAAAGGCATCACTGAGGACACCTTGGCAGCCCGTTTTTGTTTGTTTTCTTTTTTTTTTTTTTCGGGGATGGCCTCTGATTCCTCTGCCTCCGTCCAGCTTCCCTCTGTTATTTACCCATGGACCCCCGTGCCCCCATCTTAACTGTCTCCAGAGCGGCCCCGTATCCAGGTGAGACCACTTCCTGTCCCGCTCCGCTCCGCCTTTCTCTGTTACGCTCTCTCCCACCCACCTCTCTCCTTCCTTTGCTGGGTCACCTCCCCCGTCTCCACTGCCCCTTATCCCACATCTGGCTCCTCCCTACCCAGATCTGGTTGAAAGTCCAGCGTCTCCTTTGAGGGTCTCCATTGGTTTCTTCCTAGGTGAGGCCAATGTGTCACCAAGATCCATCTGTTTTTCTCCTGGACTCCTCCACCCTCTCCCTCCCGCTGCTGTATCCAGGGAGGGGTACCACTTGGTCCCAGCTCCCAGTGTTTGCCGTGGAGTTAATGTTTAGCCTGGGGCCAGTTCCCTCTCCCCAGGCTGGAAGTTGCCCGCTGCCCTTCCTGGTGGGGCGGCGTTGTGAGGGGCGTAGGAGACAAAGGCTGAGAGCACTGAGACTCATCTCCAGGGCTTATCTTTCTGGGTGTGTCCTGCCCCTGACTCACCGCATCGGACCCCAAACAGTCATCCCCTTATCTGGCCGCAGCAATACTCAAATGTTTCCAGGGAATTTCTGTAAGGATTCAGCCCTCTTGGGTCCTGGCACTGCCTAGATCGTGGGGTCTGCTGAGGCCCAGGAGAGAAGCATTCCGGTCACCCTGGAAAACGGAATTGCTGACTTCTCCTACCCCACTCCTGACGATAGGGCTGATGCAGGGCGGAGAGAAGCTCGGATATATGGCTTGGAGAGTGTTGGCAGGGACTGGGTGCTGAGGAGCCATGCCTAGAGGAGCGAGGATGTGTGTGGATGTGTACACACACGATGCTGTGTAAATAGGGACAGTGTAAGAGGCGCAGAAGGAATGCATTCATGTGGTAAATAGTTTCTGAGCGGCGGAGACTTGAAACCCACCATACCAGGTGCTGGAGAAGATAGCTGGAGGCGTTAGCTGCTTCCTGGAGAAGATGGTAGTCTGAGAGAGGAATCACCCTGCGCGATAGATGGGCGGAGGCGGTGGCTGCGTCCGGGGTGTGCACAGTGAGACATGAACAGGAGTTCGGGGGAGGACTCAGGCTCTTCCTCCAACACGACTTAACTGGGAGACCCCAGGTTCCTCTGAAGCACAATTTTGGGGGTTGGGAGTCGGGAATCTATACTTTTAATATGATGGTTAGATCATTTTTAAGTACGGTACAGTTTGAGAGTTACTGCATCAAATATCGATAGCTGAGACTCCTAGGACAAAGGCAACGTTCTCCCTCGTGTGCAGCCTGGAGACCCTCCTGGCAAGGCGGGCAGAACTGGGGAGGGCGAGGGAGGTGCCCCGTTTGTCTCCAGAGTCTGACATTTCCTGGGAATCCAATCTTCCCGGCCCCAGTGCTGTCTGACCTCTGTCCCCAGCTTCTCTTTCTAGAGCCCTTCTTGCCCTCATTGGCCTGGCTCTCTTTCCTCTCCAGAGGTCTCAGCTTCCTTGCAGCCTGTCTGTCTCCTTTGGAGCTGGCCCAGATTCTCTGCTCTTAGCATGGTTCCTTGGCCCTCAAGGTCTGAGAGGCTGAGTGGGTGCCCTCCCGGCGTCCCTGGGAAGGAAGGCGATGCCGCCCACGCACCTGGGAGCTGTTGGCCTCAGCTTCTCCCCACCGGCACATCTGAAACAGGATGAGTTAAACTTCCAAGTCTCCTGTTGCTGCTGCTGCTACGGGGGAGTTGGTGGATGGATGGGCCAGTGAGGGGAGAGCGTGTCTCCAAGAAGTCCCTGGCTGTTCAGGTCTCACATTTCAGATTTCATCACAACAGCAGTGCCCCTGGCACCTCCTCCCCTCCCTTCCCCGACGCAGAGCCTTGGCCAGCTACTTTCCATTGCAGGAAACATCTGCTGGGGAGGCCAGGCTAGGCCGGGGGTTACTGGAGGACGTTGGCCGGTACCATCACCCAGATCCTGTAACTCGAAGCGTGTGTAGGGCTCCGGCCCTGCCCGCCCACCCGCCCTGCCTCCACCCCCCCCTCCTGCCACGGGCGATTCTAACAAAGAAGTTGTTTGCTGGTCAGCCGAGAGGAGCGCGTCTGGGAGGAAAGGGGGTGTTGGGGGGAGCAGGCCCTGGTGCCCCAGCCAGCGGTGGCCACGCTGCCTGGCTGAGGACTGTGAGTCACAGCGACAGCGCCCGCCCAGAGCAGCGACTGCACGTTGAACAGGCTGCCTTACGGGGCGGGCCAGACAGAGCTGGGGAGTTGGGCGTCCGTCTTCCCTGGAGTTTCAGACCAGCCGTGAGCCACTGTACTTACTGTGTGTGAGTAACGGTGGGGCGGGACTCTGGCGGCCCTGTGCACCTGCCCCGTCCTCCGCGTCCTGGCCGCAGCTGGCCCCTTGGAGCGGCTGTCCACGCTGACCCGGAGGAGGGGCCCCCTCACGTCCCACCTGGGTCCCCCGCAGCCTGGAGACCTGCCACGCTGGGAGCCGAGTGCGATGAGGCAGAGCCCGGCCCCTGGAGACTCTGGCCAGCCCGCCTGAGAACCTTGCTGACCGCACCCTCCCACCCGTGAGGCTCTGCGCCGGGAACCGGGCTCTAGGGGCACCAGGGGGGCCAGCGAGGGTCACACAGACCCACTGCTGCGGAGCCAGAGGCCACCTCTCTGCGTCCAGCCCCGGCGAGACTGACTGGTTGCATCCTGTGGGGAGGGTGGGGGGTCGGAGTTCAAGGACCGGGATGGAATCTCTGACGGAATCGGGGGTCCTCTGGAGCCTCCTGCTGGAGCAGGACAGCCAGCCCCTGCAGCGGCGCCTGGAGAAACTGACGGATGGACCTGCTGGCGCGGAACTCTGCTGCCGGCCCGGGTCTGAGGAAATCCCAGCCGTGAGTGCGCATCCTCACTTCTCTGCGCCGTGTGACAGGTCTGCTGCGCCCTTGTCGTTCTCCACCTGGCCCTGCTCCCTGAGAGGGCCCCGGGTTTGACAAGCCTTGGACCAGAAATCTTTGGCCATTTAAAATGAAAATAGGTGAGCCGTGCCTCCCCTTCGGAGGAGATGGCTTTAAGAGCACAAGGGCGCCAGGGAGAGAGGGTCACGGTCTCCCGGGACAAGAAGGTAGATGGTGGCGGGGCCAACTAAGATCTCTGTACTTTAGACTCTAGGAGGCGAGCCTGCCTACCTTCCACGGTGGCAGCCTGCTCGAATCAGGGCAGTGACTTGTGGGCCTGGGTTAAGGAGTTCCTACACCCCGCCGAGGCAGCCCTTGCAGAACTGGCTGACTTCTGAGGTCAGGGCTGGATGGGCCCTCCCCTCCCCATAGCCACGGCTTTGTTCCGAAGGGAGGAGAGGGCGGCTCCCTCCGTTTGCCTCTGGGTTGGAGATGAGGGCCAGACTCCCTGCGCCTGCATCTCTGTCCATGTCTGAGTCCTCACTGGATGTGAGAGGAGCAGGGGTGACAGAGCGCCACGGAGGGGACATTTGGAAAGGGGAGGACTTCCGGGCTGCAGGCAGTTGGATGCCTGATGTCCACTTTCAACTGAAGGGGGTCCAGGGCCACCTGGTAGGCTGGTCCTCAGGCAGATATTGGAGCTTTAAGACCGACTCGACTGATACAGTTTTTAAAAAAACTGTGGGGTTTCCCCGGCGGTCCAGTGGTTAGGGCTGTGCGCTTTCACTCTGCCAAGGCCTGGGTTTGATCCCTGGTTGGGGAACTAAGATCCTGTAAACCACATGGCGTGGCCAAAAAAAAAAGAAGTATGGTAAAATACACATAACATAAAATTTACCATCTTAGGTATTTCTAAATATATATTTCAATAGTGTTAAGTATGTTCACATTGTTGTACACCCAATTTCCAGAACTTGCAAAACTGAAACTATACTCCCGCCCCAAAAAAGCCCCAGTTGCAGGCATGGAAGGCTAGTGGGGGCCCCACGCATAAGTGAACACCTCATCCACAAGAGGGTGTGCTCAGCTGGGGCATCCCTGTTGTTTCCTTCTTGGTGCAAGGATCCTGAGGCAGTGCAGAGTGATGGCTCAGACCCAGAGCTGTGGACCACACTGCCCGCCCTGGTTCATATTCCACACTCGCATTTAGTAACCACGTGCCTTGGGCAAGGTGCTTAACCTCCCTGTGCCTCAGGTTCCTCGCGTCTAAAACGGGATCGTAAAAACGACCCTGTGGTCAGATGAGAGGATGTTGTGAAGGGCTTATGATAGTGTTTGACGCAGGGTCATATCTCACTCCATGTTAGCTCTGCAAGGTCGGTTAGACATAAGTAGGAACTTCCTGACAGGTGCTCAGGCAAGGGTTTTCAGTGTGTGGACTCTGTTCTGTGAGGCCAGGGGGCCACTGAGATTGGATACCTCAGTATCAGTTTGATGGGTCCGAGGAATGTTGTCTTCTGAGGTCTTTTCTGGCCGTAGAAGTCACGGGATGAGCTGGCTTCCAGACATTCCCTCCCAATGACCCCGATACTTGGTTCAAACATATGGTCGGTGAGTTCTGAAGTTTGGGATTCTACAGCATATCTGTTGCTTTGGGGAAGGTAGCAGAGGGTCCACTTGCACATACAAAACTCATTTTATAAATAAATAAGCCAAAACAAGAGTTTAAATGTCAAATTAACTATGGACAAAGTAGTTGAAAGCACTCCTCTTCTTTCTCTCTTACCTGGAAAACCTCCCCCAAACTGAAGTCATGCTGTTTTCTCTCCTCCAACTTCCTGAAACCCTCCTGTTCCCTCTGGCACAGGTAGTCACCGAGCTGAGGTAGTCAGTGCCTGCTGCCAGGGTGGTCAGGCCGCAGCCTCAGCTGTCTCACGGGCCGTTAGCTTTACAGAAAGCCAAGAAACGAACAGTGCAGAGTTCACTCCATTGTGAACTCCAGCTGTATGCCAGTGGATTCCCAGGGAAGTGGGCGAGAAAGCGTAAATGGCCAAGACCCATCTGTCAGCAATAGCAGGACGGTTTGTCTACCTGCGTGTGTTCCTGGCATAAGTAGGTCAACAAGTCACCTGGGTGGAGTGCACATGTCTCTGTCACGAGGCCTGGCCCTTCCCGGGTTGTGCGCTTGTGTTCGTGTATCATCCTTGGGTGCCTTTCACTTACGGGCACATGATTGATTGTAAGCTTGGAAAGAGCAGGATTCCTGTCTGTTCAACTGGTTCATGGAATTTCCAAGAAGGATTCATTAAGGCAGTTGATGGGTTTGAGTTTTCACTGAGGCACCGAAACGCTAGGTGTGGGTTCAGGGGTGTCTTTGGGCAGGGACTTCTCTCCGGGCTTAGTTTCCTCATTGGTAACGTAAGGTTTGGATTAGATAGTCTTCTAAGGGATGGTGAGGGAGTGAAGTTTGGGTACCTCAAGTTGCCAGATATGTTTTTTTGTTTTTATTTATTTATTTTTGGCTGCTTTGGGTCTTTGTTGCTACGCGTGGGCTTTCTCTAGTTGCGGCAAGTGGGGGCTACTCTTCGTTGTGGTGCGCGTACTTCTCATTGCGGTGGCTTCTCTTGTTGCGGAGCACGGGCTCTAGGCGCGCAGGCTCAGTAGTTGTGGCGCATGGGCTTTGTTGCTCCGCAGCACGTGGGATCTTCCCGGACCAGGGCTCAAACCCGTGTCCCCTGCATTGGCAGGCGGATTCTTAACCACTGCACCACCAGGGAAGCCCGCAAGATATGCTTTTAAATTCCCTACTTGTGTGCTTTTTTTTTTTAGTACTAGTTTGTTTGTTTGTTTTGCGGTACGCGGGCTTCTCACTGCTGTGGCCTCTCCTGCTGCGGAGCGCAGGCTCAGCGGCCATGGCTCACGGGCCCAGCCGTTCCGCGGCATGTGGGGTCTTCCCGGACCGGGGCACGAACCCGTCCGTGTCCCCTACATCGGCAGGCATACTCTCATCCACTGTGCCACCAGGGAAGCCCTAGTACTAGTTTTATGGCGTTTTTTTTTTTTTAGTCCACTCTTTGTAAAGGTGTAATTCCTCGCTCCACCCCCACCAGTTTTATTGAGCTATAATTGACATAACATTGTACTAGTCTTATGTTTCATGATTTCTTTTTTCCAGTCATGAAGTTCAGACACAGCCAAGTGCTAACTGTGTTACTCGTAATGACAGCTTCTTCTGAGGGCTACACTGGGCACCGTCATATCCTGGGTCCTGCCGGGGGGTGGGGGTGGAGGTCCCCTTGGTCCCCTTAGTCCCCTTGGGCCTGCTTCACTGTCACCATGGTGCTTCCTGCTGTCAGAGGCAGAACAGCAATAGCCCAGGGCTGTCCCTCCTCCCTTTGTCCACTTGGGATGTTGTGTGGGCCCTGCTTAGTATGTTTGACATTTTCTCACTGATGGACACTGGGTATAAAGCCTTCTGCAGCATCAAATTCTCTCCACCATGTTTTTCCATACCAAGCCCCCTTTGCCTAACTCCTGGGGTCTCTGGTGCAACAGAGCCTCAGCTTTGCCTTGAAACATGCAAGCAGGTCCTCCTCCCACACCTTCCTCCCCAGCCCGTGAACCTGGGAACATCCTGCTAACCTTGGCCATTTTCACGCAGGTGTTAAGCCCCACTTACAAGCAGAGAAATGAAGACTTCAGAAAGCTCTTTAAGCAACTTCCAGACACGGAGCGCCTCATCGTTGGTGAGCTGGGTGACCTGCGTGTGGGGGCAGGAAGGCAATCAGGCTGCTTCTGAGTACTGGTTCCCCAAGTAAGGGCATCTGTCTGGGAGTAGGGAGCGAGGATGTCCAGGGAGCTGGCCCCAGCGGTGGGGACTCAGGGCTGAGCCCCACTTGCGTGATGGCCTCCAGAGAGCCCGGCCTGGGAGGCGTCGCTGCCACTCTTGTCCCTGCAGATGGCCCGGCAGAGGAGGGGCTGGGGAAGTTGTGGAGGGGGAGGAGCGTTGGTTGAATTGTATTGGCCTTTTCGTCCTCTAACGTAGTTCACATCCTTCCCCTGCCTGATCAGGAGATGCCAGGGACTCCCTTGGCCGCTAGACTAGTGTTTCACACACCTAGTCCATGGTGGGCAGTTGAGCTTCCCGGGGCTGTTGGGGGATGGCTTGCCTGATTGTACTGGTTTGCCGAGAACGCTCCCTGTCCCTGAGCTCCGTCCCCCATTCTACCACAGATTACTCCTGTGCACTCCAAAGAGACATTCTTCTTCAGGGCCGACTCTACCTCTCTGAAAACTGGATCTGCTTCTACAGCAACATCTTCCGCTGGGAAACTCTGGTAAAGACCTGGGGCTTGCTCCCTGGGGCTGTCCCCCTGGGCTGTGGCTGCGGAAGCTGCCCTCACTTTTGTCCTTTGGTTGATTTCAAACTCTGCCCAAGCCTTTGCATAATTCACAAAAGCACGTGCCTGAATCTTGAAGGATAGATCTCTCTACCATGCCTTCCCCTCCCTCCTCGTCGGGTAAGCATTTGATTTTGGGGAAGTGCAGGTAAATATTTGGCAGGAGTCACCACGGAGGCAGAAGTGTAGGGTAAAACGGGCACTGGCCTTGGGACTCAAGAGAACGGGCTTGTACTTTCTGGTTCTGCAGCCAATAGCGTGTGATTTTAGGCTAGTCCTTTATTTGCCTTGTTTCCTAATCTTATAAAATAAAGTGAGAAAAGACAGACTAGATGACTCTAAGGTCCCACCCAGTGCCAGTGTTCTGTGTTTCTGTAAGTGGCAAATCGTGATGGGACCTCTGCACATTTATCAGGCTGTGTAGAAATGAGAAAGCAAAGCTCGTTGGACCAAGAATCAAGAGAACCTTGGGTGAGGCTCGCCGTGTGGCCTCTGAAATAAGGGGCCAAACCAGGTGATCTCTAAGGAGGTCCCTTCCAGGTTTAGAAGTATGCAGCCTGTGATCTGATTTCCTCTGTCTGAACTGGTGCCGTGTGAACACTTTGCCTGACTCTATTAGTATGCCTCTTCTTGCTTGTTATCCATTCTCTGTTTCTGTGCGGATGCCAGCTGACCGTTCGTTTGAAAGACATCTGCTCCATGACTAAAGAAAAAACAGCCCGCCTCATTCCCAATGCCATCCAAGTTTGCACTGACTCGGAAAAGGTAAGTAGAGCCTGATCCTGGACTTTCTGTTCCCCCAAACCCCAGTCCCCCTACTGCTGGATTTCTGCCCTTCAGTTGCACTAATATGGAGGCCAGTAGGATTGGGGTGAGAGGTGGTAAGGTGATGCAGATTACGGGAGCCACCTCCGTGGTGGGCAGGGTGCTTGGGGTCTGAGCAGGGGGCGAGGTGGAGTGGCAGAACATCGGACTTGGAGCCAGAACACCTGAATTAGAGTCCCGTGGCTGTAGGTACATTATGTAACCTCTCTGAGCCCCAGTTTGTAAATGTAAAACGGAGCCAGCAACGCCTGTTTAACAGTCTGAAATGACCTCACACACTTGAAAACAGTAAATTGCAAAGTGCTACACAAATGTAAGCTGCATCATCGTATATCAGGACAGCTCATCGAGAGGAGTCTGATAGGAGACAGACTGTCCATATCGTCAGCATGGAGAAAATGTGGTAGATAAAATTGAGAGCGGAGGAAACACTGTGGTCTTTGACCTTTAACCAGAGCCTGAAGACTGATAGCTTCGGGGCTAGGGCTGGACTGAACACAGGTCTGCAGTGCCCTTGAACTCAGGCACTTCAGAGGCACGAACCCTGAGGCTTAGGGGTCCAATAGTCTTTGCTTTGAATTCTGTTTCTGGCACGAAGCAGCTTTGTGATTACAGAGGTCACCTAACCTCACCAGCCGGTTTCTCTTTATTAAGTATCAGCAGTTATGTTTATTTTCCAAAGCTTCTGTGTGGTTTAAATGAAGGAGCATTTGTGAAGCACCTAGAACGTGTTCAGTAAAATCTGGTTTTCTGTCGCTTTCTTCCCGCACATTATAAAAGGTCCCCACGAATGTGTAAGCTCCATAAGAGCTTTCTGTTTTGTTTGTTACTGTGCCCAAAACATGTAGAAGAGTGTGTGCACACGTATTAGTGTGTGTACATGTAGAAGAGTGCACACACTAATATTCAAGTATTTGCTGAATTGATGAATCAAAGGGTGAGTGGGTTAGTGGGTTTGCCTTCTCCTTCCCTTGGGCTGGTTCCCAGCTCACCACTCGCCCAGTCCGTGTACGTAGGCGCAGGAAGTTTTTTATGGAGGTGAGAACTTCAAACCAGAAAGAGAACCACTGACGAAAGTGTGGGTGAACATTGAAGGACATGGAGACAGTGCGGACTCAGAGGTCCCAGGGCCCTGGTCCCTGGTGTGCTGACCCCGTTCACTACAGAGCCCCTGTGCTGTGATCACGGGTGACTGAGAGTCCGCAGTGTTTGAGGATGGACTCAGGAGCCTTGCTTAAAGGAAGGAGTACTGTGTCTCCATTCACTATATTGTAAGTCTTAACAGACGTTTCTTGCCGTTTTCTCGTTCAATCCAGCACTTTTTCACTTCATTTGGGGCCCGGGATAGGACGTATATGATGATGTTCCGGCTCTGGCAGAATGCTCTCCTGGAAAAGGTGAGTCCTGGCCAGCTCCTTCAGCCTCAGGATGCACACCCACCTAGAATGTTCTTTCCGCTTGGGTGGGGGTCCACTGGAGTGATTGCTCTTACTGTGACATCGGCCTGCTCCAAAGAAGCCCATGCCTCTCCTGGTTCTGGAAGTCCTCCAGGCTTCCATATCCTCCACTGCTGGTGACCCAGGTGCTGAGAGTAGCACATCCTCTTATGTGAACAGCTTCACTGCCGCCTGGAGCAAGGCCCTGTTGACAGGGCAGTGCATTCCTGCTGTTTTAAAACGCACCGGGGTTTGTTTTAATCAGGCGCGGTAAGACGCCCAGACACAGAAATGACTGTCATGAAGGAAGAGGTTTTTATACTCACAGATCCCTAGAAGCAGAGGCCCCAGCATGCCAGCCAGGGCCACACGGGGATGCTCGAGGTCAGACAGGAGGCAGGGAGAGCGAGGGGGAAGCGGGGCAAGAGCCTTCATTGCAGGTTTTCATGGGAAAGGTTGAGTGAGGCGGGGGGAGCTGGCCAAGCCGCTCACTGGACTGGCTAGTTTGAATGTTTCACTGGGCTTCAGGGTAGAGAGACCGTCTCCAGAGAGACTGTCCCGGGGTAATTAGCGCGAGAGAGTATTGGCCTGGCATGTAAGAGCTAGAAAAACAAGGTGGTTCGGTGTGTGGGCTTTGGCTTGGCCGGTTTACATAGGGAAGGTAGTCTCCCTGGCAGGGTGAGTTCTATCTCTAGGAATTAGCTAGCCCTGCAAGGGGCAGGCCTTCCCCAGTCAGCAAGGCTAGAGCATCAAAAGTACGGAAAATAGGACTGGGAGTTTGGGATTAGCAAATGCAAAGTCTTGTATACAGAATGGATAAACAACAAGGTCCTGCTGTATAGCACAGGGAACTATATTTAATATCCTGTGATGAACCATGCGGAAAAGAATATGAAAAAGAAAGCTTATATGTGTATATGTGTATATAACTGAATCTATATACATATATATGTATAACTGAATCACTTTGCTGTACAGCAGAAATGAACACAACATTGTGAGCCAACTATACTTCAATAGAATAAGTTTTAAGGAAATGCAGAAAATAGGAAGATAGAGTTAACATAGCCACCGGTTGATCACCTGGATGAAGGGGACACTGTGGGAGATGCAGATGGAGACGTGGCTGTGCAGCCTGTGCACGCAGATGCCGGGGGTGTTGAGAAACAGCCTCCCAGCCAGGGAAGGAGACCTGGGGGAACAATTATGTAATATAATTATATAATATTGTAATTACAATTATATATATGACTTGTATGTATTTAAATTTATGTGTGTATCTACCTTGACTCTAGCCCAAACTTATTACTGTCTAAAGAAAATTAAATAGATTTGTTATTTAGAGTTTCTTCTAACCTGGAAGTCTGTAGCCTTCGTATAAATCCTGGTAACTTATTCTGAGTTGATCGTCTACCTTTATTAGCCATGGATAATGGTAAACTGAGAAATGCGTTTGAGTCTCCATTGGCAGGTCTGAATTTTCAGCTCACAGCCACTGTCATTTCTAACTAAGACAGAGGGTCATCCATATGGTTCGCAAAAACTCTCACAAAATCACATCAGCATTCTGCCTGATGAGCAGGGTCTTCTATTTGTGCTTGGCCTGGCTGTGGTCAGACAAGCTGAGCCTGGTCAGGGAAGGCTGCATGGAGCAGGTGAATTGTGGAGAAGGGGAGGGCGTGGATTGGCAGAGACGCGGATGTGTCCCGGGCAGGGTGGATGGTGTATGTAAAGGCCGCTGGGAGGAGGGAGGAGGTCCAGGTACAGAAGCAGGTGCCTCCCTCTGGCACTGGGGCGGGGGGTGGGGGGTGCGGCCAGCACAGAGAGCTGCCACCCCAGACCCTTCCGGCTCACAGAGAGCCCCGACTATGCCATTCCAGGCAGTTCTTCAGCTCACAGAGAGCCCCGACTGTGCCATTCCAGGCAGTTCTCCTTAGCCGGGAACGCGGAGACCTGGCTCATGGCACCCTGCCAGCTGCGTGCTTCTTAAAGCATACCTTGAAAGGATGGGGTCAGAGAAAGCTCAAACTCCTTATCAAATCCGTTGGTGGGAACATTCTTTAAGTTTGATTTTCTTTTTTTATATAAATTTATTTGTTCATTTATTTTTGGCTGCATTGGGTCTTTGTTGCTGTGAGTGGGTTTTTCTCTAGCTGTGGCGAGCGAGGGCTTCTCTTCCTTGCAGTGCGAGGGCTTCTCACTGCGGCGGCTTCTCTTTGTTGTGGAGCACAGGCTCTAGGCAGGTGTGCTTCAGTAGTTGTGGCATGCAGGCTCAGTAGTTGTGGCTCGCGGGCTCTAGAACGCAGGCTCAGTAGTTGTGGTGCACGGGCTTAGTTGCTCCGCGGCACGTGGGGTCTTCCTGGACCAGGGCTCGAACCCGTGTCCCCTGCGTTGGCAGGCGGACTCTTCACCACCGCACCACCGGGAAGTCCCTGCTTGTTTTTCTTAATGCTTCTCTTTTTCACATACTTATCCCTCCCACCTTCTCTCCCTCCTCCCAACCTTGGACTCATCCATGGTCTCCACCTTTGACCTTCATTCTTTGACATTCTGTTGCCTCTTTTCCAAAACTCTGAACCTCAATGAGAGCTAACTCTTCTTAGGACAGTGCTTTTGAGGAGGACATGCAGACACGCAGTGAAATGAGAAAAACTGTTTATGGAACTAATACATAGAACTGTAGGCAGACTGATTGTAATTAAGAATAAAGAAGTATTCAAGTAGTGAAGAGAGGGCTGGATGCAATGACCTTTGAGGCCCCTGAAACTATGAGAATGTAGACTTCTTTCCAAGCACAGGAACTGCCCAACTGTGGAATGGGCCACCTTTGAGGTCACACCTCATTCTTGGACCTGATCCATCTTGGGTCAGGTCCGTGAGGACCTGTGTGACCACTGTTAGTATAAGGAGGTTTCTGCAGCGTGGGCGAGACTGGCCCAGGGGCCTCTGGTGCTCATTCTGAGTCCAGGTCAGAAGCTCTGTGATCACTTTGGCCCCAGAGGAGTTTTGGTTTGTGCCGCTGAATGCCGGACCTCACCCACAGGAGCGAGAGGTGGGCGGTTGCCATCCTCAAGGGCCCGTTGGTCCCACCGTGCAAACCTGAGTTGAGGGAACTCCTGGCTTTACTAAAAGCCGTATTCTTAGGGGGAAGATGGGCGTCTTGCTGAGATCAGAAGAGCGCGCGGTGGGGTTGTTGTGGAGGCGCTGCCTGGAGTTTGGCTTCTCCTACCCTTGGGGGAGTCCAGCTCAGCTCAGTGCCTCTGTGGAGAGTGGGGTCCTGAGGAGGGAGGGTCAGAGCCCGTCTGCCGCCCCTGCAGCCCCTGTGCCCCAAGGAGCTCTGGCACTTCGTTCACCAGTGCTACGGGAACGAGCTGGGCCTGACCAGCGATGACGAGGACTACGTGCCCCCCGACGACGACTTCAACACGATGGGGTGAGCGAGGCAGAGGGCAGGCTGCCCGGGGAAGCCTCTCCAGAGGGGTGAGGGCGGCTGGGGAATGGCGTCTAAGTAAGGCCCTGGCGGAATGAGGGAGGCCCCGGAAGGCCCCTCCCAGGCGGAGGGAGCGGAAGCGGCAGCTGGGCCAGCGAGCAAAGGGCAGGTGGCAAAGGGCAGGTGGGAAGCGGGGAGGTCGGGGAGGTCGGGCTGGACTCTGAGGGCCGCTGGGTCAGCGTGATGATTGGCTTTTCCTCAGAGGGGGATGAGAAGCCAGGGAAGGCTTTGAATAGATAATTGATGAGATCTGACATAACATTTTAACATCACTCTGGCTCCTGGGTTGAAGATAGAGTGAAGGGGAGCCAGGACAGGCTGGCTAAGAGGCTGCCGAATAATTTAGGTCACTTAGATGAGAGGTGATGGTGGTTTGGACCAGGAAGGTAGCAGTAGAAACAGCAGTAAGTGGTTAGTTTCTGAATATATTTGGAAGATAGAACCAGACATATTTTGAAGGATTTGCTGATGGCCCAGAAAGGATCCAAAGGTGGCTTTAAGGATGTACCAGCCGGAAGGATAGGGTTGTTCTGAACTCAGATGGACAATACTATAAGCAGAGCAGATGCGGCGGAAGGTCAGAAGCTTGATTTTAGGCGAGTTGAGTTTGAGATGACTTAGCCACGTGGAGAGGTCACGTAAGCATCTGTGTGTGTGAGTGTGGAGTTCTCCGGGGGGTCTGGGCTAGGGACATAACCTTGGGGGTCACTAGTGCCTGAGACCACCAGGTGACTGAATTAACATGAGAAGAAGCTCAGGGCCTGGGCCCGGGAACACTCAACAAGAGAAAGAGGCAGCAAAAGAAATCACAAAAGAACATTCAGTGAGGGAGGAGGAACGCTAGGAGAGTTTTCTATCCTGGAAGCCAAGGGAAGGACGCTGTGAGGAGGGGCTGTCGTTGCACCACATGCTGTTGGCAGGCTAAGACATGGGACTGCAGAGTGATACAGGATGCTTGAGGTTGGAAGGTAGAGGCTTGGTGGTCATGTGAGAGGCAAGAGGAATGGACAGCAAGGAAAGAACGTCAAACGTGTGGTGCGTAGCCCAGGGCTCAGGTACCACTTCTGACACTTAATAGTAGTTATCACTTAGCCTCTGTGAACATCTACTTGATAATCTCTGAAACGCATGGAATGATTTACTCAGAGTTGTTATGCGTCCAGATGAGGTAACCTGTAAAGTATAAATTAGATGCTGATGACGACGGCGATGACGATTTCTCCCTTGGGGGAGGCTCTGATGGCATCCCTGAAGTTGTCCGCAGAAGGGCACCTGCCTTTATCTCAAGGAGGGTTTTTCCCCAGGTGTGCAATGCAGAGAAGTTTGCTAGTTATGATCCAGAATCTGGGCAGGTACCCTCGAAGGGCACTCATGTCCAGAGTCCTGTCCTGGTCACTGTGGGAAATCAGATGTATGCTCGGAGCCCGGATGTTTGATTCACATGGTCAGGTTGGGGTGGGATGGGAAGCCAATGGAAAAAGAAAGTTTAAGACAGACAGTTTTCTTATTTAGGTGGGGATAAATCTAAGGAGGGTGCCTAGAAAAGGTGAGTTTGGGGACAGAATTTTACCACGGGGAGGGGGTGTCAGGTGGGAAGGAGGTTTTAGGAGAGCAGTTCGGGGGCAGCGAGAGGTTTGAGGAAGGTCACGCAAGCCCATAGTTTTGGATGGATCGGTGGGTGTGAGTTTCTTGTGAGTCTGCCGTCTTGGCCACTGAGGCTAACGTGGGTTCACACTGTCTCTTTTCAGCTACTGTGAGGAGATCCCTGTAGAGGAGAATGAAGTGAATGACAGCTCATCCAAAAGCAGCATAGAGACCAAGCCGGATGCCAGTCCACAGCTGCCCAAGAAGTCCATCACCAACAGCACGCTGACATCCACGGGGAGCAGCGAAGCGCCTGTCTCGGTACGGGCGGGGAGCCCTTTGCTTCCACCCAATCCGGTGGCAGTGTTTCCCAGCCTTGTTAACTCCACGGGACCCCAACCTGGGGAGCAGGCAGAGGGGAGGTTGGTTACACTGTGGTCAGTTTATGCAGGACGGCATCCTGGGGCAGAGGGACTCTGCATCCAAATGAGTGTAGAATCCAGAGCTGGGTTCTTGGTGCTTCGGGTTCCAGATTTTGTTTGGCTTCGGAGCAGCTGAGAACCATTTCAAGTCCATTGTGTGAGCTTTGCTCTTCGTGGGCTGGTGTGATCAGCCCACTGGTGGAGAACTACTCCAGGTCTTTGTTTTTTCACTGCCTCGATCTAAAGTCAAAGTTGTACATGAAGAGAGGACTGCAGAACTGCTATCTGTTCATTCATTCCGTAAATCGTGATGGAGCTCCTAGTGTCGACACTCCGGTTTATTTTCCTGCTGTGCTAGACTTTGCAGAAGAGACAGAAATGTATAAGAAGGACTCTGTCCTCTGGGACTTGGTTATATAGAGGGGATAGAAGCTTGGTGAGGGAAGTGTCTGGGTGTGAGCTGGCAGGTAGAAGAAAGGGTTCCCAGAAAAGGGAGCCTTGTATTCCAGTGGCTTAGGGGTCAGACCACTTGGCCTTAGAATGAAAGCATCATCCATTTGATGCCTAGTCTCCATTTTCTGTCTCAGAGGTTGACTTTAAAATGTAAAGAGTTGTACCCATTCCCTCCCAGGGCTAATGGGAGAATGAATCAAAAACTGCTTAGGAAGCCTTTTGAGCCTCTCAGAAAACAGGGCACTAGTTGGAGGCAGGCCCACGTCGTTACAGGACGGTGGAGGCCTGGCCCCAGGAGAGGAGTTGGACTACGGAGCTGCCTCTGCCCATGTGTGGGGCTTGGTGTCAGGAGAAGGGAAGGGCCCTGTGCTGTGTCCTGTCCTCCCCGGCAGAGCTGGGGAGACCCCTGACCCCCACAGCCCAGCCCCCGAGCAGCTGCGTTCTGAACGTGCAGGCTCCCGCGGCCAGCTCTCTGACTCCCTCTTGGAGAGTAGACCAGGCTGACCGCTCTGTCCCCACCCCAGTTTGACGGCCTGCCCCTGGAGGAGGAGGTGCTGGAGGGCGACGGGTCCCTGGAGAAGGAGCTCGCCATCGACAGCATCATCGGGGAGAAGATTGAGATCATCGCGCCCGTGAACTCCCCTTCGCTAGACTTCAACGACAACGAGGACATCCCCACCGAGCTCAGTGACTCTTCCGACACCCACGATGAAGGTGGGCGTCTGACAGCGGGGGCAGAATGGCACTTCCTGTCTCCAAACATTTTGAAGGCTTAACGGATGTTCCCATATGGAGACTGGAGTCAGTCTGGTTTCCTGGCGGAAGGGTGGGTGGGTAAAACAGCTCTTTTAAAAAAGGTGCACTTGTTATTAGCAAACATCCCTTTTTTCAGGCACTCACCGTAGTATCCTTGTCGTTTTATATTTGTCTTTGTCTTTTGTTTTTTTTCAGTTTTCTTTTTAAACATCTTTCTTGGAGTATGATTGCTTTACAGTGTTGTCTTAGGTTGTCTGCCATTTAGTCCGTCACTCCACGTGCCCCCTGTTGGCACCGGCGTGCCCTGCAGCTCTGCCCCTCACAGTGTTTACGCGTATACGCCACAAGCAAAGTGCTAGTCCGCTGGCCCTGGAAACACATTTTAACAGACACTTGCTCCGGTGGCTCCAGCATGGGGATTTCGGACCTAGACTGTTGCCTGGTCAGACAGACTGAGGAGACTGCCCTTCTCTCTCATACTTCTAAGTGGGTAGCTTCTTACTTCCCTCCTGCGTAGGGTTGGCGTCTAGCCCTCCCTCGGGAACACGCTGCCTCTGACATTCCAGGCCAGATCCTCAGTGTTCACGAGTATGGTTGATGGCTTACCTCCTTTGAGTTGGTGGTGGGTTCTGACTTGCGAGGCTGTGCAGACAGTGCTCACTTACCCACCTGTGTGGACGGTCTCCTGCGAGTCACCTGTAGGGGTATTCTCACCTGTGGTGGGCTTGCCCACTGCCATTTGGGGTGCAGGGTCGGTGCAAAGGACTGTGCAGGTGGGCACCGCCTAAGAACCGGGGTGCCGTCGTGTAAACTGAGAAGTGCGCCCGAGCTGTGCGCCACAGTCCGGATCCCGCAGTCATGCGCACGGACGCTCCAGGATGCTCGTGAATTCCTCTCTGGCCTTCTCAGGGTCACAGGGATGCCAGAAATGGCAGCGTTCTTCTTGAGATCAGATAACAGCCCTGCAGGGGCAGTGATTAGGGCCTGTGGGGTGCCGAGGGCTCAAGAGGAATGCTGGGGTCTGAGCAACTCACCTGTACTCAGAAACTCTCTCCTGTAGAAAATGAAATTTTTTGAAGGGGATATAGGCTGCCTTATGGAAGGAGAGCAGACCTTGCGCAGAGATCACGGCCCTGCAGACCAGACCAGCCTCAGAAGCTTTTGTAAAAACAGATTCGTCAGTGTCCCTGGACGCACCAGTGCCATGGGTTGCGATGACGTTTGCTGTCAATTGCGCTTTAACTTACAGACTCTTGATAACTGATCCTCTGGGTTCCGGCAAGCCCAGGAAGTAGTCATCTATTTCATCTATTTAGACTTTGGTCTAAGATCACTTTAATTAGGAAGGCTTGAGAGTGTAAAGGCAAATAGCACATTCCCAAACTCTCTGTAAAGCTATAGAGTCCGTAACGTGCACGCCCTTTGAGGAAGGAGGCCGACTGACGCAAAGCCACGGACGGCGGAGGCCAGGGCCCCGCTGCCCCACCCCGCGGCCTCCTTTGAGCCTTGGTGGCCATTCCCACATTAGCCATGGAGGGTGCTCTGGGGGGTGTCCCTGGGGTATCCCTCACCTTCCCTGTCTCCCTCCTCATCCTCTCTGCAGGGGAGGTCCAGGCCTTCTACGAGGACCTGAGTGGCCGGCAGTACGTGAATGAAGTCTTCAACTTCAGCGTGGACAAGCTGTACGACCTCCTGTTCACCGACTCGCCCTTCCAGCGGGACTTCATGGAACAGCGACGCTTCTCAGGTCCGTCCCTCCCAGGGCTGGTGCCTCCCACCCCTTCCCGCTCTGTCCCCTCTCCTTTCCTCTCCTCCCAAGCACCCTCCTTTTCCAGGCCGCCTCATGGCCCGGGGCGCCCCCTTTGTGGCCTCACACGGTGCCAGAGCTCCTCGGGGCCCTGCAGGCTACTCCTCCCCGCGCCACCGTGGCTGTACGCTCGCCCGTGGTGCCCAGACCCTTGATGCCGGGCCCCAAAGGCTCGGCGGTGAACAGGATCCGCCAGGGCTCACCGTCTAGTAGAGAGTAGCAGCCGCCACGTCCTGTCGGCACCTGCTGTCCGCCAGGCACGTTACACTGTCTCATTCAGTCCTCCAGTCTGCCCTGTGTGCCAGGATTGTGATCCCCACGGTACCAGTGAGGACGCTGAAACTCAGACCATTATTAGACGCCCAAGGTCATGCAGCTAATAGGAAGGGGCCCAGCTGGGATTCAAACCTCAGGCTCTCAGAGTTGATGCTTGGCACCTGTGTGCTCCTTGCCCCTGCCGCACTGCAGGGACTGGCAGGGCTGCTTAGGGTCCGGGTCTGTGGAAGAGCCCTTGGGCATCGGCGAAGCCCTCTGCCAGGAGGAGGGGAGAGCCGAGGGCACGGGGAGGTCATGCCTCGGAGCAGAGGGCTTGGTCCCAAGGATCCCAGGCCCTCATCACAGTAACTCCAGTGTTGCCAGCTCCCCCGTAGGTGGCCCCAGGACCTCCTGCCCGAGCCCCAGAACAATCAACATTCTGGAGCCCTGTGTAGGATTTCGGCCATGCTACAATGAGCTTCTTTCTGCTTTGACGCCCCCTCCTCTCACCCTTCTCCCCCGGCCCTCAGGCTCCCGTTGGCTTCCTTTTGGGGGCCAGTCGGCAGTCAGTACGGTCAAGAGGAGGGCACTGGAGGGGACGTTCAGATGTGGGGATGGCACGCCTCTCTCCCTCCGTCATCCCACGGCTCCTCTCTCCCCTCAGATATCATCTTCCATCCGTGGAAGAAGGAAGACAATGGAAACCAGAGCCGAGTGATTCTGTACACCATCACCCTTACCAACCCTCTGGCTCCCAAAACTGCCACTGTCAGGGAGACACAGGTGAGCGCCGGGCAGAGGCCAGTAAGGGCAGGCTGGAGAAGCCTCTGTTCTGTCGTGGAGGATTCAGGAGAGACGTCAGCAAGGAGTGTCTGGGTGACGGTGTTGTTTAGCCCTGAAACGGCGGCATTTGACATGCTTAGATGCTGCTGTTTCCCGTGGTTCTGGGTCCCCGTTCAGAAGTTGGGGGTGGGCTGGGGAGGTTAGGAAGGAGGTGCTTTTACCGTCTTGCTGCTCGTCAGCCTCGTCCCACGACCCTTTCCTCCCCACAGACCATGTACAAGGCGAGCCAGGAGAGCGAGTGCTACGTGGTCGACGCCGAGGTCCTCACGCACGACGTGCCGTATCACGACTACTTCTACACCATCAACCGCTACACTCTCACCCGTGTGGCCCGGAACAAGAGTCGACTCAGGTGCTGTCTCTACGGCCGAGCGGGTGCGGAGCAAGTTCCTTGTGCACCTCGGGGAGCTTGCAGCAGAAACCGTGGATGTGCTCCTGGGGAGGAGGGGGAGGCTGGGTGTACCAGCTGCTGCCTCAGCCTTTATTCTGTCTCCTCTCCAGAGCCTCCGAGACCGCCCCCCCACCGCATCCTTACAGTTCATGCTTCTCTCCACCACGTGTTCTCTTTACCCCTCTGTGTGTCTCTTTAGTAAAACTTTTACAACCACTGCTTTTCAGTGGTTTTCTGCAGTTTATAAGATACTGTGTAGGTACTTCACCTCCAAGAGCTGGTTCTTTAGAATAACCCAGCGAGGTGGGTTTATCCTCACTTTTCAGATAAGAAAGCTGAGGGTCATACAAGTTCAGTAACTTTTCTAAGAGTCAAAAGTGCTGAAATCCAGGTCTTAGAAAAGCAAGTCTCTGCCCTTCCCACCCTGCTGGGTGTTGGGCTTGTTGCGAGTTCCTGCGCATGTGTCTCCCTGGGTGGCAGCTCTGGCCATCCTGGCCGGCAGGAGTCCCAGTCCACACACCACTGTGTTCCCAGCACCCAGCACGGGGCCCGCACACAGCAGAGTCAGAAAAGGTTGATTGAATGATTAGTTAGATGCCGTTTGTGGGTCGAGTCTTGTCCTGGGCACTGTGACGTGCATTCAAGGAAGGAAGAAATTTAGACCCTAACATTCTGCGAAGCTTGTAGTCTGACTGAAAAGCCAAGACACACACCCATTTGAACATAACCGATCGTGTACCTGTACCTTAGACCCAGTTCTTCTGGTTATACGGAGCAGAAATTCACTCACGTTCAAATAAAATAGGAGTTTGGTGAAAGGCTGCGAGAGGTCTCTGGGGAATCGGGAAGATCTGAATACCCACACCTTGAAAAGGGACGAAGCTTTCTCTTTTTTTTTTTTTTTTTTTTTTTTTTTTGCGGTACGCGGGCCTCTCACTGTTGTGGCCTCTCCCGTTGCGGAGCACAGGCTCTGGACACGCAGGCTCAGCGGCCATGGCTCACGGGCCCAGCCGCTCCGCGGCATGTGGGATCTTCCCGGACCGGGGCACGAACCCGTGTCCCCTGCATCGGCAGGCGGACTCTCAACCACTGTGCCACCAGGGAAGCCCCGCTTTCTCCTGTTTGAAACATTTTTTTTGGTTTCGGTGCTTCTCTCTGAGCAACTCCTTGTCCTTCCCCGCCCCTCTCCTACTCCCTCCTTCCCCCTCTCCCTTCCTTCCTTTTCTCCTCCCTCCCCCCGCACTCCCTCCCTTCTCTCTCTTCTCCCCGCTGCCCCGCTGTCCCTCCCCTGCAGCATCTGTGTTCCTCGCTTCCAGCTTCCTTGGAGGGTTTTCCAATTGGGTGTCCCTTCTGTCCAGCTCACGCAGAGGTAGTTGGTTGACCCCAGACAGACCTTTACAGAGAGGTGCCCACCTTCAATCCAGGGAAGAGTTGCTGGGTGGGGGTGACGTGGCCGTGGACACACACACGTCGGACCAGGGTTGGGGCTGAGGTCCCTTCTTCCTCCTGAGGGCAGAGCAGGGAGCCTTGAACATGGGGAGCGTCAACTGGGAGCATCTGTTAACCGAGGAAAGTGCACCTCCAGGAGAGGCAGAGCAGCATGACCGTGCAGCAGCCGAAGGTGGTGCTGCAGGGCCGGGACAGCAGAGGCGCCCACGACGGGGACAGAGTGCTGCGGAAAGAGCAGGAGCTGGCAAGGTCCCGGGGAGGGTGGAGAGGCAGGGGCCAGGCCAGGAGCTGATGAAGCCCTTAAAGGTGGAAGCCGCGAAGCCCGAGAGCCTGCCCGGGGCTAAAAGTCTCTGGAGAAGGAGAGAAGGGCCCTGGGGCCGGCAGGCTGCCCGCCATCCGGAGCCCTCCTGGGATGAGGCCGAGTGGCATCATGAGCGAGCTGTGGGCTTGGAGTCAGAGCCCTTTTTGTTAATCTTTGGTCTGCTTACAAATTCTAAGACTCAGTTTTCTCTTCTATGAAATGAGGGTAAATCCACTAGCTTCACCTACCTCAAGGGGTGGCCAGGGAGATCAGGTGATGTGGATGTGAAGGGGCTTTTTTTAACTTGTAAAGGGCAGCACCAATGTGAAGCTGCTTCGGCCTTGAACCTGAAGTTTCCTTTTCCCAGCAGAGGAAGGTCCGCCTAGCAAATGGCTGATCTTGTCTGTGGCTTGTTTCTCAGGGTCTCCACAGAGCTGCGCTATCGAAAACAGCCCTGGGGACTGGTGAAAACGTTCATCGAGAAGAACTTCTGGAGTGGGCTGGAGGACTACTTCCGCCACTTGGGTGAGCACCGTCACTGGTGCTGGGTGAACCATTCCGCTGTCACCGTTCAGGGCCTGAGAGGCATGGGGCACGGGGAGAGACGGGGGCAGTGAGCGGGCTTCACGGGGTCCCTGAGTCTGCCCCAGAAACGGATACAAAGTTCAGCACGTATGTGAACGTATGCACGTTGAAGAGGCTCTGACTGTAACCTTTATGAGATCGTCGTCATGAAGGGATCCATGACCCCCCCAAAATGAGCCTGAGATCCAGGCTCACTGGTGGTGATTCTGTTATGAGAAGGAAGTAGCCCGAGAAGGCGTCCATTGGGAAACGTGACGTGCCCCAGATTGCATACGTGAGGGTGCACGTTAGGAGCCTTTGTCTCTACACACTGTTGAACGACCCAGAGAGGGTTTTGGGCTGGGCTGGGTCCCAGGAGTATTTCCTGGGGCTCATGGGCATCCCTGAGGGATCCCCGCCCTCCCAGGCAACATCCCAGAGTACAATAGGGGAAAATGGTCCCCATAGAGAAGGTTCGGCTAGGAGTAGACAGCTGCTTTTGGAGGCCAGTGTGCTGGGCTGGAGGTAGGGGCAGATGTCCTCTGATATGGCCTTTTGACCCTGACAGAGAGCGAGCTGACCAAAACAGAGAGCACCTACCTGGCTGAGCTGCACAGACAGTCTCCCAAGGAGAAGGCCAGTAAGGCCCCGTCGGTGCGGAGGAGGAAGCGTCCCCATGCCCACCTGCGGGTGCCCCACCTGGAAGAGGTGATGAGCCCCGTGACCACACCCACCGATGAAGATGTGGGCCACAGGATCAAGCACGTGGCAGGTGTGCGCGGGTGGGGGCCGGGGAGGCGTGGCTCAGGGCTGTGGGCGGGAGCTGCGTGCCTATGCCGGGCACACAGGCGTGCTCGTTTTGCAGCCTGGCGTGGACTGTGTATAATTGGCTCACGACTCATTACATCTGAGGCTCCGGATGCTCTGCCATTTCCCTTTGCCCTTAAGCTCCTCAGCCCTTGCTGAACCCCCCTGTGTGCTCTGCTGAACAGAAGTTGCCTTTGGGTTTCTGCCTCCGTGTTCCCTGAGCTCCATGGCTCCCTGCATGCCTCGGCTCAGGCCTGCAGCTTCCGAGCTCTTGGGACATGCTCCAGGGAGAAACCGAAGCTCAGCCCCCAGGGTTACCGCATGACACAAAGGTCAGGGAGTGCGAGGCAGCCCCCTCCTTGGCCCCCTGCCAGGCAGTGGGGCTCCCTCGTCCCATCCAGCCATTCACAACCTCCTGTCTTTGCTCGGTCGCAGAAACATGCAGTAAGGGATTTTCAGGCTGTGCTCTGCACTTCCCCGGATGTTCATCAGATTTGGGTGGGGCAAGGCAGGGGGAGGAGGAGGGTGCCAGCCTTCTTTGTCCCTCCCCTGGCTTCAGCCAGGGCGCTCCCACGTTGTTCTTGAGTTTTACATACAGGACTCCTGGCTAACTTTGCATTCGAATAAACTGACCCTCAGTGGATTACGTGACTCACTCAACGTCCCGTGGCCAGTTATGGATGAAGCCAGAGCTGAGAGCTGTCTCTGGTCCCAGCCCAGTGCTGTTTCCCTTCCACAGCTGCAGGTCGCTTTGTCCTGCACCTGCATGTCCTAGCTACAGAGGTCAGGTGACTTTCTCATTTGTTCGGTCACTTTCCTGTCCCCCTTGCCCTCCAGGAGCTTCCCTTCCCTGAGGGCCAGGTCCACGTCTCACATCGTTGCCACGACAGCGTCACGGGCAGTTCTGTGCGTGACCAGCATCACGTCGGTTGTTGGTGAGCTGGCGGGCCACGTGGTGATGACCTCTTTCCTTCTCCCCACAGGTTCCACGCAGACACGGCACATCCCCGAGGACAGCCCCAATGGTTTCCACCTGCAGAGTGTGTCCAAGCTACTGCTGGTTATCAGCTGTGTGTAAGGGACTCCGGCAATCCTCCCCCGCCCTGCCCCGGCCGCCTTCCTTTCTCGCCTGCCACCTCCTCCCCGTCTGTCTTCCTCAGGCATCCGAACGCCCTCGCTGCTGCCCTGGTTTTTGCCTTCTCCTCTAGTCCCTCTCCAGATCGGTTGCTCTATCTGTCCTTCCTTGCCTCTTTGCTGCTTTTTCTCTGTTTTGCTCAGCACTTACTGTATGCTAGGCCTTCAGGATTCAGAAGAAAATGCTGCATACAGCCTCCATGCCCTTCAGGAGCTCAATTTCAAGTGGGTCAAACAGACAGGAGATTCACAGTTGCTACACTGTTGAATAAATGCTAACATAGAGATGCCACAGAGCATTTTAGGAGCCCATTCATTTGTTTGTGACAGACGTTCTGGGTGTCTGCTCTGTGCCAGGCGTCGGGACTGTGCACTTACGGGGCCCACCCTTTGGCAGGGTGGCCGGACACAATCGATGACTAGAGTCCAGGAAAAGTGTATGCTTATTTTAATATAAGCCGTGTATAATCACTGCCATAATGCTGTAAAGCTGTGGGCTCAGTAACTTGCACAGAAAGATGCTGGGCCAGGGAGCAAGTTCGTTGAAAAACATGAGGGTGTAAGATGGGAAGACAGCTTTCTGAAGTGTGAGCCCAGAGCCTGTTCAGGACTTTTGTAAACCTTGAGTAGGAACAGCTTGGACAGCTAAGTACAGAGAGCTCCTCTGCTTGGCTGGGCCCACTGCCTGACTGCCCAGCCCTTCCTGCCTGGGCTGTGCTGTGAGACGTGGTGGCACAGCTTGGGGGGTGCTCAGGAGCTGCCCAGACGCTGGCTCTACCAGGTGTGCACCAGGCGTTAGACTGTGCGTAGCTCTGTCCTGCTTCTGTGACTCCCACCCCCCCCCCCCAGCCCTTCATGCCTTCACTAAAGTATTTTTCAGGATTGCAGAAACAGGAGCACAGCTCTGCCCACAGGAATCTGGGAAGGAAGCCCTGGACTGACATGGTTGGATTTACACTTAAAAAAAAAAAATCACTCAGATGGCAGTATGGGGCATGGGCTAGACAAGAACGGACTGGAGGCAGTGGGGGCCAACAGGAGTAAACGGCAGTGATCTCGGCGGGAGGGACCGTCACACTGAGATGAGGGCCTCCTGGGGCTGAGAGGGCCCAGAAGGTGAAGGCTCCTTACACCTGGTTACGTAGCAAAGGAAGAGGCCTTCCTGATCTGCGTGCCTGTAGATGGTTGTGTCATGGACAGAAACCTGGAACTTAGAGGAAAGTTGTCACAGAAGATGCCGTCAGTTCCCGATGTCTCTGAGCTGCCATAGATAGATATTTCTTGATGTGGACCTGGAGCTTAGGACGGAAGTTCAGGCTGCAGTTGCAGATTTAATTGTCGGTAGCGTTAAAGCCGTGGTGGGAATGAGATTGATCATCGGAGGAGAGTATGGAGCGTGAGAAAGGAAATGGGCTGAGGACAGACCTGGGGACCACGCAGGGAGAGGGGCCTTTGAGGGTCACGAGGGGGGCTCTTTTGCTAACCTTACCTGAATTTGTAACATAAAAGTAGATGCAAAAGTCTTCTGACTATGGCATAAGAAGCCAACATATTTTTACACAATTAAATGCAAGGACAACCGTAAAGCCAGTAGAATTCACGTTTGGCAGCATCGTTTTAATGTGATTCATGCCACTGTTAAAACTAAATCTCTGGTGTTGGTTTTGGTCAACAGAGAACTCTAACCTTGGGTTAGTTCTGTTTAAGCTCTCTGTGTTTTGTCATTATTTAGTAGAGAAGGCCAGTGGCCTGAGTAAATTTTATAGCATATTAACAAATGTTGGCGCTTTGTTCGTTTAGGATAATTGGGCCTCGTCATTCAACCCTACAAGGTCCAGGCGTTGGGTCTGCTCCCAGCCTGTGAGTGGAAGCTTCTGGTACAGTGCAGGTTGCCCTGCGTCTTAGAGGCCCCGGCTGCCATAAGCCTGCCCTGTGGTGACCCCAGCCTCCTACCGCTTCTCTGTTTAGACCACCCCCAAGCCTTCACTCGGGAAGCGGGCAAGGGTGTCCCTTGACCTCCACTGAGCACAGACAGGACTGTAAACACAAACCCAAACGCAAGTACTAAGATTGTGTGCAGCACACCCTGAGGAAGTGGCATTCAGGTGGTCCAGGCGCACTGATGCAGTTAAAGGTGGTATCATTGAAATTCAATACAACATTAAGAAGTTCTCGTGGAAAACTCAGGAGAGCCCCGAGAACACAGCCGAGTAGCCCCAGGGATTTGCAGCTGCTGCTCTAAGGAATGCCGCCTTCCATAGTGCTGGAAGCCCAGGTGAGAAACACAGTAACACATGCCACACACACCACACATCACACACCACATGCAGCACACGCTTTGAAAGGTCAGAGTCTTAGTATAGGTTTTCTTTCTTTGTTGGTCTTTTTTCCACCTATTTGTTTTATCTTCCCGTTTTTGTCATTCTTTTTCCTGTGTGTCTGTACTTCCTCCTTTAATGAAAATAACTGCTCCTTGTGGAGGGCTTCACATACATTCCTTCCATGCACATAACAACCTCAGCAGGGTAGGTATTATTGTCCTGTTGAAGGAACTGGCTTTCAGTGAATCTAGGAAACTTGATTGAAAGTTGAGATGTTTCAGCAGTGAGCCAGGCTTTGTGCCCAGTTCTGCGTGTCTGCGTCCTCTCTTTCCCAGAGCTTTCATCTCTCCATCCCATGAACCTCTGTTATAAAATGATCTTTAGGCCACTGAGACCAAGAGAAGAGAATTCCCACAGGCCTCAGTGACTCTTCATCATTCCCCACTGGGTCCCCCGGCCCCTGGTTTTCCTGCCACCTCCCTGACTCTGAGCACTTCCAGCCCATCCCTGAGAAGCCTCGACTGGTCCTCGTGCCCCGTGCAGGGCTGTGGCAGGTGCACGGAGGAGACGGCAGCTCTCGGGCAGTTGTGCTAACATCTGGGAGGCGTATCAGGGGCAGAGCTGGGAATCCCACTGGAATTCCTCCCCCGGTTTGGATTTGTAGAAGGAACCTTGTCTCTACTGATCACCCTTGAAGTGCTAAGAGTCTGTGTGCAGTTGCTCCCAGCGCCCCCCTTCCTTCCTGCTAGATGTCCCCATCCTGCTGTGTCTCTGCTCCCGCCATTTCTTTGTCATGGACGCTCACTTTCTCTCTGCCTCGGGTTGAGCGGGCTTTCCCCTTCCCCACACGAGCCTGTTTCTAACCTCTGCCTCCTCCCTGTTTTTCTTCCTTGCTCCCACTGGGATCTGTTTCAGGTGCTGACTCTATGATGGCTTCTTTTACCCCATCATCTCTTTTCCTCTCCATCTTACCTCGCTTCCCCCAGCACCCAGGTTCTGGGTGACTTGTATGTCTCTCCTTTCTGTTGCGTTCACCCCACACGCCTCTCCACGGCCCTTTCCTGGCCCCTCCAGATGACACTGCTTCTCTCTCTCTCTCTCTCTTCCCCCCCCCCCCCGCCCCCCGCCTCCGCTGCATCCCTCTGGCTCACTTAACCACCCCCTGCGACACGTCGGGTGACCCAGTGGTCAAGGACAGCGGCCCCTGGGCGGGGGAGTGCCCGGCTCTGAGAGGGAGGGGCTCCCCCAGACGCCGGCTCATGGCTCTCGCTTTCCCCCTTGTCACCTTCTTAGTCTGGTGCTGCTGGTCGTCCTCAACATGATGCTCTTCTACAAACTCTGGATGTTGGAATATACCACCCAGACCCTCACTGCCTGGCAGGGTCTGAGGCTCCAGGACAGGTAATCCTGGCCTCTCCCCCTTGCTCCCACCTTCACCCCAGCCAGTACTGTGTCCCGGCTCCTGCTTCCCAGTCTCCTTGGGACGGCCCTGCTGCCCTTGGCCGGGGGATAACCCTCTGGGATGAGTGCCTAGGCAGGCTCTGAAAACTGTCCCTGTAGTTTCAGTCTGCTTCTGATTTGGGGCACAGGGGAACCAGGGCACTGAGCAAAGGACAGAGCGCTCTGATGTGGCTCTCTGTCCTTTAGGGGTCTGGGCGCATAGGACAGTCAGCGGGCCATAACTCCAGCTGCTGGGGTACCCCTTCTTCTACCCCACAGGTTACCCCAGTCTCAGACAGAGTGGGCCCAGCTCTTAGAGTCCCAGCAAAAGTACCACGATACCGAGCTCCAAAAATGGAGGGAGATCATCAAATCCTCGGTGATGCTTCTTGACCAGGTGAGATGCCCCCACCGTCCCTCCTTGCCCTGGTCTTACGGAGATGGGACTTCTGCCCTGTGCTCTGAGGACAGCGCCATCTCCATCATCGCCCACCAGATGCCCTCCTCCCATTCGTTCTTCCCTCAGGCCATCCATTGTTCTGATTTGAAAGCCACCCTTGAGTGAGCTGTGGGAGACACCCGTGTATTCCCCAAAATTATGTCAGTGAAATAACACACTGGATTTGCAGTAGGAAAACTGTAGGTTAGAAGGAAGGAGAGCTAATTTTTCTTCTTGGTAACCCATAGCCATCTGACAGGCCTTGAAAGAGATAACCCCCTTTTTGCAGAGATTTATCTTCCCAGAGGGCGTGTCTTTCTAACTCCTTTTGACGTGTGCTCCCCTCCCCCACCTCCTGCCCTCAAAACATGCACACAACACCCAACGCCCAGGCCGTGGCCCCTCCTCAGGGGCCGTGCTGAGAGTCTGGGAAGATGGCTGGTACCGTGTCTCCTTTTCATAACGTCTTCTTGGTACGGTTTTCTTTCTGAAAAACTAGATGCGTCTTTTTAAGAAAGTCGTTCTGGGGCAAAATCAATAGTTAGCTTCATTTTATCAGACTGAGGTAGAATCCTAATCTTGCCACTGACTAGTTTTGTGACCTCAGGCAAAGGATTTAGTATTAGGGACCTTCGGTTCCTTCATTTATAAAATTGGAATTATAATCATTGCTTCGTGAAATTGCTGTCACATTTGATCTGATGGCCCATGGGAGGCACTCGTTAATATTCAACTTTATTTCCCCTTCATGGTTTGCTTTCTTAGCTCTAAATTAAGGGTAGAGAAGTTTAATGCAGTGATCATGATCCAGTTTAATGGGTTTAGAGTGTCATGCCTAACATTGGAGCCACATTTAAGGAGGGCATTTTTTTTTTTAACCAAAGGAGGGCAGACAACACAGCAAGGAGTTTGGAAGCTCTGGCCTATCAGGAAGGCTTGAGAGAAGTAAAGATGTGCTCAGGAGCAGGGAAGACGGGTGGGTGAGCAGCACGGGACAGTCTTCAGACGTTGGGGTCTAACATCTAGAAGAAGGGTTAGACTGCTGTGAACCTCCAGGGGACTGAACTAGGGCCAGAAGTTATAGGGAATCGGATTTTTGAGTCATCAGCGAAAAGCACACTCCTTATGGAGAGAGCAGTCCAGCAATGGAACGGGCTGCTTTGAAGGACTAAAAGTGCTCAGAAGGTGATGTGATGATGTGGGGTGAGGGACTTATGAATTAAAGGCGGGGGGCAGTTGGACTGGATGACCCGGTCCCCTTCCAGCTGTGGAATTCTATTCAGGGTGGGTCTCCTTCAGAAGGAGCTTGGGGCATGCAGACCTGTAGCCTCGTAGACTCGACTCTACAAGCATTAAGATCGGTGTCTCGTTCCGTTCCCTTGATTTTGTTTTTCGTTTTTCTTTTCCCCCTTTTTTGGGGGTTGGGGGTGCGGGGGCGTGCCACACTGCGTGGCTTGTGGGATCTTAGTTCCCCGACCAGGGATTGAACCCAGGTCCTGCCACTGAAAGCGCCGTAGTCCTAACCACTGGACCGCCAGGGAATTCCCATTGTTCTGTCCCCTTTAAAAGAACATTAATGGGCCCCTCATCCCTCCTGATATCGAAGAACTAAAGAGAAGAAAGTGACAGATTAGGCCGAGAGATCAGAGGTTCTCAAAACCCATAACTGTTTACCTGTGAAATGTTAACCGTCCTGTGTTAACAAGGCAGCTTACCTAGAGCCAGGGTAGGATTCTACCGCTGGAATTACCCCATGTAAACTCCATCCCGTGATGTGGGGTGTATCTGTTTCTTAAAGAAGGTTAAGATTCAGTTAATTCAATGACGTGGGTACAGCTAGGAGCCTACTCAGTTTTCTGCTTGGCACCGGGGGTGTACAAGGTAAGGATAAGACAGTGCAGTCCCAACACAGCTGAAACAAAGCCGTTAAAGATGACTGCAGTGCAGAGCCCTAGTGAGGGGTCCATGAAAGGCCAGGAGAGAGAGAGATGGCTGTGAGCCAGAGAAAGTTTGGAGTTGTTCTGGGCCTTGATAGTAGATGGGTGAGGTTGAATGGGCAAGAGAGGAGTCTGAGCTGGGGGAACAGTGTGACAAAGGTACCAGGAGAGGAGGACAGTGTATTCAGGATCACAGGGAAACCAAGCCGAGTGAGTAGAAGACCGATCAGTGGCGTCGGACGCGGGTCCTGATAGCAACAGAACGTTCACGAGAATTCTTAATTTCGTGAAACAAGGACCACAAGTCATTGAGACACAGCACCCCTTACCCCAGGGGTTCCCAGTGCTCGATCGGCCATCCCCCTTCAGCCTGAGACTGTGTCCCTTGAGAACGACCCTTGTTTCAGGAGCCTGCTGCCTTTAGCTGCCCGGCCTGGCGGGGGGGACCTGCCATACGTGGGTGTGGCGGGTGCTGCTGAATGGAGGAGCCCACTGAGGGCACAAACCCGGGCTGGGGTGGGCTTCCCTGTCTTACAGATGAAGGACTCACTCATCAATCTTCAGAACGGCATCAGGGCCCGTGACTACACATCAGAAAGTGAAGAGAAGAGGAACCGCTATCACTGACAAGGCAGGAGCGGGGGCAGCTGCAGGAGGCCTGTGCAATACATGTACATAGACCATATAAATATATATGTATAAATAGAGAGAGAATATAAATATATATATTATATACAGATTTTAAAAAGAGATGATGCCTATGTACCAGGGAGAAGGAGCGGGCCCGCCCCCTGTGCTGGCCGGCGGAGGGGCCAGGAGGGCAGGGACCACCTCTCAGCACCCACCTCCCCTGAGCCTCTTCCTCTCCGTCCTCTCGTCCCCACCCTTTCCCTCGCTGGCCATTCTTGGCTCTGAGAAGGGAGACGTGGAGCCAAAGTTATGCCTGTGAAGACCCTGGGGTTGTGAAAAGAAGTCTCAAGGGGGCATTGCTTAAGGTGCTTCATTCCCTAATCCCCTTTTGATTTGTTTCCAAAATAAACGAGAATCTTTTTTTCCCCACCCAACACTTCCCCAAGTGTTCTCTTGGGAACAAGGAAGCATCAAAAGCAGGGCGCAAGCTAAACTCTACCATATGAGGCCGCCCCCTGTATGTGGACCGTGCACCACGAGTCAGGTGCAGAGGACTGTGGGACAGCTGGGGAGGCTGCTCTGGAGGGTTTGGGCTTCGTAGCCACAGGCTCCTGAGGGCTTGTGTTCTGAAGGGCATCTCCTCCGTCAGCCCCTGTACCTTCCTCTACCCTGCGTGGGGTGTGGACCCGATAAGGGCTGGGGATTTCTTACTTCCCCCCCCCTCCCCCCCCTTCTCTCTGGTCTTTTCCCAGGCTGGATCTGGGTGAAGTGTCACTTTTTAGTGCCTAAAGCCCTATTTTTCCTCTGTGCCCTAAGAGCACATTGTTTATTCGTCAGGGTGGGAGCATTTTTGATCTTGTTAAACCTCTTTAGCGACTGTAAGCAAGTCAGGTCTGTGGCTCTAACCCCTTCCCTTAGAGCTCTCATTTGATTTCTAGGATGAATCAGGGTGTGTTCTAGGGCCTCCAGGGTTTGAGGGTGAATGCACTAGCCGTGTAAGAATTGTAGGGTCTAACCACAGAACTACTATGGGTCGCGAGCACCTATATCCAAGCACTCTTTGGCGGCCAGCCTCATTTCCTCTCAGCGAGGAACCAGCTTAGCCAAGGGAGACAACCGTCTGAGACACTTTGCACATGAAAGAAGGCCTAAGCCTTGGAGGGAATGGATTTGGCAAAGGTGCGTAGGTTTGGGCAGGAAAAAGCCAGATGGAGTCTGCCCCACAGAGGGCCATTCCAAACCCTGTTTCTGAGAGCTGGGAGTGGAAGTTCTGGCTGAGGGAGCAACCAGCGCCTTCTCTAGTCTCTGGCCCCAGAGAGGTATGAGACCACTAAGGAGTAGAAAGAAGACCATGGGTTAGGAAAGTGAGTCATCTAGGGCCTTTTGGGGGCTGGCTCACAGAACTGATGGCCCATCTGGGCAGGCTTACCATCCTTCACCCACTAACTACTATCTCTCCCTGTGATGACCCAAGGAGTCCTGCCAGCCCCAGGCAGAGCTTGTAGAGATTCTTGATCAGGAAAGGATTATACCAATTTGGCAAGGAGAGATCTTCCAGATCGCTTGTTCTAGTGGACCCCTTGGTGGAAGGGGCAGAGGAAAGAAAGGTAGATTTGATCACTGATCTAGCCCAAAAGAAGAGCATGTTGTATTCTCTTGGACTGGCCTGAGCATCCCACTTTAGCCATTAAAGAAAGTTTTTGACTCTTCAGTCTGTCTGAGAAGAGGGCCTCATTATTGCCCTAAGGGCAGGATGAGAAGACAGAAAGATACACACCCAGGCCATCCCCCCCAGGGGGAGTAGGATGAGATGGATGATTCCATAATGGTCATCTAGAATGTTGATATCCCTTCTTTAGAAAAGGAGATATGAGCAAATGGAGTTGCATGTAATCCTTGTGAAGTGTGCATATGCCCACAGGCCAGCGGCTCAAGATCATATCTGTCCTTGTCCCTGTCCGGGACTTCGAATGGGAGACCCTGGTGAGGGTCAGGGTTCATGGGCCGTGAGCCAAAGAAGGAGAAACAGTGCAGGCTGCTAGGAATTTTCTGGTTGGAGTAGCCAGAAGTCAAAATTATTCCCCGAAACTTTTGAAAGGAAAGGACAAGTGATAAATTCACTAATTTATTCCATACATATTTATTTATTTAAATTATTCAATTATTAAAGGTACCATATTGGGACCTTTGGGATGACTTTAAAAGGACTCTTTGCTGGGAGGAAAGTGCTGTAGTGGGCCTGGCTACGCGGAATTATTCGGCTTTTGCTTCACCTCTCGGGCCCCTCTCAGGGAGGAGTAGGTGACAGGGAGGGATGTCCAAGGAACCCTCTTGATTTCTGGGGTTTTGAACCCGGGAGACAGTGTGTGCACGTGGGGAGCATCTCTTGGCCTGCCTCATTTCTAAGAATCACGGATCGTTTGTGGGAGCTTTCTAGTCTAGTAATTTTTTGATTTTCAAACCAGGAGAAAACCAACAGCTGTGTTCACTCCCAAACAAAAGCTTTTCCCCTTTATTCAGGAACCTGTCAAAGAGAAGGGCCCTCTGCCCTAGCAGCTCAGTCTGGGAGTGAAACTCGTAAATAACATTGTGACTCATGGCTGGCAGCCCTGGCTTGGAAGCGAGCATTAAAACCACCATGTCTTATGTTATTTCTTCCAGCCAGGGCATTTTTTTGTTTTGTTTTCTTTGTTGTTGTTTGGCTTTTTTCACGTAAGAACTCAGTCATATAGGAGTCTTTCTGCGAGGACTCATGAGGTGAGACATTCGAGAGCTTGCACTCAGTTTCAAAGATTTTGCCGTTTCTAGACAGGTGAGAACAGCAGCGGGTCTGCACTCTACTCCTGCTGACTGGGGGGGAATTGACGGGACTGGTGTTGGAGAGGCCAGTCATGTCTGTAACTCTCTCCTTTCCCCCATCCCACTCCCTAGGACAAAGGGATAACATTCCAGGACAGCAAGGTCAGCAACTTAGAGCTCTCTGGAAGGGCAGCGAGCTGAGGGGTTCAGGGGACCTGGGCCTGAGTCCTGGCTCTGCTGTTGGGCAGGTCACACACCCCCACACACATAGCCCCGGTCTCTGAGCCTCTGGAGCCTCATATGTAACAGGAGGGGCTTGAGCTAGACTGTCCCTAAGGTGGATTCTAGCTTTGACATGATCTTGGAGGCTGGGTCAGAGACTGGCGAGGCTGGGCTTTCTCAAACTTGGAAGGTGCCTTGCCAGGAGAGGACAAGCCTTCTGGACTAGAGCCTCCCTGGAGTTTAGATGAGTCGTAGGGCAGGGTCTGGGTTCCCAGGAAATCCAGGGTAGTTAAATCTTCTTTACGTGCTAGGAGGGGCAGGGAGGTCCAATGAGAGGCGGGTGGGGGAGGGAGAGGGAGAAAGATGAAGCTTGCTGTATTGCTCGGTGTTAACCTAGGAGGGTGTTTCTTCCTTTGTTGGCCTAGTCTTACTCTGTAAGCGTCCTTTTGGACTTTCTCTCAGCTGGGAAGAGGAGGATGGTGGCAAGGACACTGTCTTGGATTAAGCCCACCTTCCGTCCCTGGGCTGTGAAGCCTTCCATCCGTCTATCCATCCTCCCTCCTTCTTGCTAGAGCAAACGGTGAAGAGAAGTCATTCCTGCTTCTACCATCTCTCTTTTGTCTCCAACTTTGTTGGGGTTTGGATTAAATGTGAAGCTTTGGCTAAAATCCTTGGGTTGCCTTAGAGCGCTGACACTAAGAACTTGGTATTACAAGGAAGGGGGAGGACCAAGAAAGCGCAAGAGGAATGCTTTGATAGAAGTGGATTCTCTCCATTGCCCTGTCTGTGACCCAAGCTTGACCATGTCCACACGTTTGCAGGCAGCACGTCTAGGGTGAAATCTTGGAGGAAGGATTAGGGAGAGAATCTTTCTGGACTGTGTGGTCTCAGAAGAATCCTTTCTGCGCCATACCATGCTGTGTCTTTAGCTCTTCAGGGCAGCCAAGGCCAGCCCTTCCTCCCTAGGGGCCCCCAGGAGAAATAGCGCTCTCCTCTCTTCCCCCAAGTGGTAGGGCACCCCCTGAGTCCACCTGCCCACTCCAGTAGGAAGCTTGAGAACCTCTCTTCCTGACTCTTTCCTCCTCCGTCCTTCGTCTCTAGGCTGTGAGACAATCATCCCATCCACCACTTAACATCCCCGACCCTCATCCCCCAGCTTCCAGCAGGCTGGCCCCACTCCCCTCCACCTCTAGGTTTTCTTCCAGAAGATGCATTTTTGGGTCCGAGAGGAGCACTTTCTGGAAGGCCACCTTTTAGCAGCCCTGCTTGCCTGACGTGCAGCAGGAACTTGCCCACCGTGCAGAGAGCTGCCCCCGCCTCCCCACCTCTCTGCCCTCCTTGTTACCTCACTCCTGCTCCAGCCGTGGCTGCGATGGACCCAGCCAGCTCCCTGTTTTGGCGTTCCGGGGGAAGCTCAGGGGTCTGGGCCATCGTTTTCTGTTGCGACTTGAGGTCCTCAGCAGGCCTGGAAGCCTGGACTGGAGCCTTGGCTGCTGGCGAGAAGCACTTTGCCTGCCAAGAGGAGTTGATGCCAGACGATGTACCCGACATGTGAAGGCATTAAAGAACATTGTCACCTCTGCCCCTTGGCCCTCCTTGCTTCTCTCAACACGATGAGACACTGCAGAAGCAAAAAATGGTGGCCTCCGCTCCAGGCAAGTCAGCTGGCTGTGTCTGGGGAGTTGGCCCTGGGCTTGGGTGCCACGCACTGAGATGGCAGAGTAAAAGCAAGCATTTTTGCCAGCGACAGTGTGTGGCTCCCCACATTTCTCTGTCCTGCACTCTAGGGCCAGACCACTCTCTGCATGGACCAGACCATCTTCCCAAACCCATGGTGCTTTCCCCCCAACTCAACCTAGACTCCAAGGTGGGGAGGGATGGGTCCGAGGCCGTTGTGGCCGCTGGAGAATCCTGACGTGGGGGTGGGGGTGGGGTGAGGCAGAGGGAGCATCCCCAACCCCTGCCCGGGGCCATTACGGGGAAGAACACAGGTTAATTGCAGTTGAGCTGTCTGGCCGCCTGTATTTGGAGCTATAGCTGTACTTTGCCTGGCGCTGTGCGCAAGGTCTAAAAACTTAACCGCTAGTACCTAGAGACAAACGAGGCTTCCCGGTCAAATCGTAATGTAAAGTAGCTAGAGCCATGGAGGTACAGTATGAATTAAAAAAAAAAAAAGTATTGAACTACATGTAATAAACGGTGTGTGTGTTCATTGCTTGATTCGTTAGTCCTCATGGTCCCAGATGTTTTTGGTCTTCCCAGGTGTGATCACAGCAAGCCCTGAAGGCATGTGTTCACAGGCACACACACAGACACACGTGCACAGCCAGCCATCTAGGACCTCCTTCCCAGGGGAGGGCGGCAGCCTGATGAAGTGGAATGGATAAGAAGTTTGGGAATCAGATCTGAGTCCAGATTGCAGCATCACTATTTACCAGCTGTGTCCTTGGGCCCCGACCATTACTGCCAACCTCAGTTTATTTTAGAGATAACATAAAATATATGTGTGTATATGTGTGTGTGTCTGTGTTTCTTAGTATAGTGGCTAGTACTATATGAAGATAATTTTATATCATTATTAATCAATCAATCAGTATCAATCAGTAGTAGTGTTATTCTAGGAGTGTATGGTAGACTGAATCCCAGTGACAATTTCTTGTGTAACTTTTCCCTTTTGGGGCCTTGGCACTTCTAGGAAGACACACACTGGGGGACAGCGTTGCTTTATTTCCTTAATGTTAGCCAACCTGGTAAGGGAGTGGGCCCCCCCTTCACTAGGTCTTCCTTGCTGGGAGCCCCTCACCAACTTGTTTGATGTCATTCAGGTGAGAACACTCTGGCTCTTGGATTCCTTTGTATTTGGGTAGGGAAGGAAAGAAGGGAGACAGTATGTTTAATTCTAGACTATTAAATGTATTTTTCATTCTCTGGGCATATATCCAGTGATTGTGAGTTCAGGAATTGATGTGGGCTGGGGAGGTAGGTAGAAGCCGTAGTATGTGTAGCAGACACACACAGTGGAGCAAAACCAGAGCAAGCAGTGTTTAGAGACACTTTATTGACATGAACAGGGAGTTTACTGAAAAACACCACATACAGGCATTAGGTTGTTGAGAGCTTGAGTGGTCAGGAACAACATTTCTCAAGTTCAGAAAAAGATTGGCTGTGGAAAATCAAGAAAAAGCCACACGAAGGTGACAACATGGTGACGAGTTCCATGGCTGTACGAATTCGCTGATCGTGTTTGGTGCCTCACAAACCTACAAGCGCTCGTCCTTCAGTGCCTCCCTCCCTGTCACTCTGCCCAAAAAGGAGTAATACCAGCTTTGAGGCTTAGCTGGCCTATGATAGGGGTTGAGTCTGAGCTACAGCTCAGACTCGCTTCAAATGTGCATCTACTGGGTCCTACTACAGCCTCAAGTAAGGGGAGGGGCGCCAAACATGGGTCGTCTGCCATGGTAGCGTTTTAGAGACTAGGAAAGGCTTGGATGATGATATTTTTAAAACCTAAGGGCGCAGGGCACACTCAGGGTCTAGACTGGTGCCTGACGCAGGGAGGGTGCTGAAATGCAGGATGAATGGATGATCGGAGTAATGACGCACCAAGTACTACACAGATACATTTGCCGTGACTAGGAGGACTCACTGGGTTGGGGGCTTTTCATTTACAAAAGGATGGGAGAGGAAGGTGTTTTTTGTTTTATTTTTCCATTTCCGCTTGGGAAGGAGAGCCAAGATATATTCTGAAATGGGTCTAGCTCCTTGCTGCTTCTTCCTGCCAAGATGCAGTTACACGGCCTTTTCTCTCTGATTTATGTCAGGTGGGTTCACAGATTCTGAGATGGGTATGTTTTCCTTTTCGATCCCGTAGTTTTGGGGGGAAAAAAGGAGCTACTATCTCTTCTCTTAACCATTCATAGCTCTATACATATTTTCAGCATATTCCTGCTCTGAAAAATTCCTTTCCTACTAACATTTCTAGTTTGGCATCTAAGGAGAAACCAGAAACTCAAGAGAGTCAGAAATCCGGGCGTGTGGGTGTTTGGGGGTGGTGACTCTAAAGGACAGTGCTTTTAGATGGACTGAAAATAAAGGCTGGTGTTGGGACAGGTGCTGACCGTCAAGGTATTTCCACACAAGAGTTGGGGCTGCGATGCAAGACTGAGCTGATGGCAAAGGTCAGTTGGGCGAGGTGCTCACAGGGCCAGCAGAGTTGAGCAATGAAGGTCATGGCTGTTAAGCCCAAGGGGAGGGAAAACCAGACCCAGCCGAGCTGGCCTTGAGTGAATTGTATTATTAAGCATCAGGGGAAATATCCAGCACCAAGACAACAGGTGGGGTTCCTAGAGTGATGGTAGCCCTTGAGAACATTTCTAAGCCCTTTAATAGAACAGCGTACCAGATAGAGCTTCCAGAGCAGTGCGCATTTATCTGGGTCCTTTGTAGGAATATGCGGGGGAACAGGGAGGGAGTGAGGATTTGAAGTAGGCTGGTGATCACAGTACCTTGTGGATTTATAGTCATGATCAAGTCTCCCAGGAAGGAGTTTAATTGCAATTCAGGAGAAATAATGAGGTACAAACCAACGAGAAAGGGGAAACGAACATGAGATTAAGACTGAAAGCACAGTTTTAGCATGGACCAAGAAGCAAAGTGGTAGAGGAGCAGTGGAGTGGGGTTAGGGGTGAGCGAAGATGTTTAACATCTCAGGACAAGCAAGAGAGACAAAGATTAGATGGAAGAAAAAAAAAAAAAAAGAAAAATGAGAGGAAAGGAAGCAGCTACGGTCTCAGTGGAAAGAGAGCTGGGCTAGGGCTCAGAAGACCTGAATTCCAGCTCTCTGTTTACCCACTATATGAACTTATGATTTGGTAAAGCTTCTTAGCCTCAGACAGCGTGTTTCTTCATTTGTTAACGTATTAGCAATATCCACCTCACAGAGCTAGTTGTGGAGAAGAAATAAGATAATTAAAATGCTTGGTAAATCATATAGCTTAATAAAGAAAGCATTAAAGATGAGAAGAGTTGAGAAGTTAGGAGGAGGAAAAGACTAGAGAAGATTACTTGTAAAGGATAAGAAAAAAAAGAGAGGTACCATTCAGCTTCATTAAAAATCACCCAGGAAATATCTGAGTTGGGCTTTTAAAAAGGAAAAAAAAACGTGCATTCTAGATCACAAGTTAGATGCGTGGTCTACTGAAGCAAGAGGGAAGTGGAGTGGTAGAAAGTAGTTTCTGCGGCAGGCTTCTCATCCACCATCCACGTGACTGGGAAAACCTCACAGTAATCCAGGCCTGTTTTCCTCACAGGAAAGTAAGGAAAATCTATATTCTGTCCCCTATTTCAGAGAGATTGTGTGGGAAATTACCAAAGAGAAAGGCCTTGAATTTATTGAAAGTATTTTCTTCGATAAAATCAGACTCTCAAATATGTAAACAAGGACTAATTCAAGTGCTTTCCCAGGGATGGCAGAGATGAACTGAGTTTGTCAGGTGAGACCCAAAGCCAAGAGAGTGGGATCTTTCCCCATAGATGCCCCTGGATCTGAGGGACATTTTGTTCATCGAATCCCAGTCACTTTCATCTTCTCACATCCCATAAAGCATCCTTCCCCCTCTCATCACAAGGTGCAGGAGGACATCACACTTACACCAATTACTCAAAGTGAAACATGAGATATCGACTAAAATGTTTCCAGTGTTCATCTGCTCTCCTAACATCTAGGGGAAAACAAAAAAAACCTTGGACATTATGAATTCACAGGTGAAATATTTGGAAGCCACCTAGCCTGTCCCTCCTCTATCACATCACTCATTTGCCATCATCTATCTCAGGCTAAAAACATATGTCTTAGTTAAATGCCATTCCCGGATGCGTTCCCCTTCTGGAAGATGTCTCAGATTCACAAATCTTTTCACTAAAGAAATTCTTCAAATCTACCTCACATCCTTCTCTCTGCCTTTTTGGCCAATCTCTAATTACCTGAATCAGAGCTAACCTCATCCAGGCAATCCACTGCGTTCTGTGCCATGGCCAGACTCAATTTCAAAGTCTTTTCAAGAACAAAATTATCCCATCTCGGGAAGTGTAAACTGG
Organism: Delphinapterus leucas; assembly: GCF_059928025.1. Taxonomy (NCBI): domain Eukaryota; kingdom Metazoa; phylum Chordata; class Mammalia; order Artiodactyla; family Monodontidae; genus Delphinapterus; species Delphinapterus leucas. The sequence goes on from NC_143135.1 coordinate 99,670,944, forward strand.
ACCGCGCCTTAGGCTTCTATCTGCTCCAGTTTATCCTTTGAAGTCTCTTATCAGTGGAGTCCTGTCTTGAGTCTCCGTTGCCTCCTGTATGAGTAATAATACTGACCCACAGAAATTTTGAGAGGAAGAACTTGGGAATTGCAGTCCCAGTGCCCACAGGAAAACAATGCCACCTTGCCATCTCCGGTGGTGCGTTCACCTGGCAAGGCACACACGTTGCCCCAGGAGGATCATGAACATGTTGTATGACTTCCCAAGTCCCCTGCCCTCGGCTTCTTGAAGTACTGACACTAACTCAGGCCTTTGAGGCCTCTTGGGATCTAGCCCTGGAGCACCATAGTCCAGAGAACATTTTAGTCCATGCTTAATGAACTTTCTATCACTGGAGGGCCTAGAAACGCATGCTTTGCTCTGATGCTCCAGCCAAGTGGACCAGGAACTTAGAAAAACTGACTTCAAGGAATCCCACTTCATGACACTCTTGCTTTAACCCAGACTAATCACTCCAGCTTCCTTCCGTTAAGCCCTCCATTCACTTGCGGCAATGGAGAATCAGCGGGCTCCAGCACATGTTCAAAGCCAGGTGGAGCACGGGGGAGGGGTCCAGTTGGCATGGGAGCTGCTTGCTTGAAAGCAAGGGCAGGCTGAGGTTGAGTCGTGTAGAAATGTTGGCTCCTTGGTTCTGGCAAAGTCTTGTGTGTGGAGGTCTGATGGAGTTAGCAAGTCAGAGGTGACAGTTCAGAGGTGAGTGGATGTATGATGAATGAACTGAAGGATGGACGCGTGAAGGGAAGTGATGTGGCCCCTGGGGCACCCTCCTGACGCTGTTGACATCACTGAACATGGGGTAGCCAGCGCTTCAGTGTTCAGGCCACCTACCAGTGATAAAACAGCTCACTGAGGATTGCCAGCCCAGTCCAGCCCAGCCAAAGGCTCTCTGACCTCATCCACGATCCTTACATAGGAGGGAGAATGGGGAATTATTTTTTGTCACTGTGGGTAAGGAGTTCAAGTTGCCCCAACACTCAGGCCAAAGCAACTCACCTTCTGAAGGACTTGAACCTCGCACAGAGCTCTATGACTACTTGGGCATCAACTTAAAGAAGTACCCTGAGGGTGGGGACTCTGGGTAGGGTAGAAATCTAAGGGACCAAATCTAAAGTCATTTTGGTTTGTGGGTGTCAAGGTCACTTGTACAACCTGCCTCCTTATCTACCTGCCCCTCCCTTCCCTGTACATCACCTCCGGTTTCCCCCTCCTATTCCTCCACTGGTACCGCAGAGTTCTCTTTGTTCTCCGATGGGATCGCCAGGTAGTCAGACCTGTTGGAGGAGAGAGGGGGGAAGAAAATCAGTGCATTTGTACCCAGAGGTGCCAACACAGGAAAAGGGAAGGAGCAAGGGCCCCAGGAACAAGGATGTCTCTAGAACACCTCTGCACTTCCTTCTCACCATGTTACCCAAGAGAAAATGAGAATGGCCCTTTCAGCAGACTAGAATAATAAATACTTTTGTTTTTTCCTTCCACCAGCAACGTATGAGTCTTCTCATTTATCCACATTGTTCTCAGGACTTAGTACTGTTAGATTAAATCAGCCAAACTGATGGATGGGAAATTACATTTTATAGATCTTTTAATTTTCCTTTCCCTGATTACTGGTGAAGTTGAGCATCTTTTCATAAGTTTATAAGCAATTTGGGTTTGTACTTCTGCAATATGACTTCATTTGCTTTACCAGTTTTTCTTCTGAGACATTTGTCTTTTTCTTTGATGATTCCATGTCTTGAAAATATCTTTCTTTTTTCTCTTATAATTTATTTATTTTATTTTTGGCTGTGTCGGGTCTTCGTTGCTGCGCGCAGGCTTTCTCTAGTTGCAGCGAGTGGGGGCTACTCTTCGTTGCAGTGCACGGGCTTCTCATTGTGGTGGCTTCTCTTGTTGGTGGAGCATGGGCTCTAGGTGCACGGGCTTCAGTAGTTGTGGCATGTGGTCTCAGTAGTTGTGGTTCGTGGGCTCTAGAGCGCAGGCTCAGTAGTTGTGGCACACGGGCTCAGTTGCTCCGCGGCAGGTGGGATCTTCCAGGACCAGGGCTCGAACCCATGTCCCCTGCATTGGCAGGCGGATTCTTAACCACTGCACCACCAGGGAAGTCCAGTATCATAAAATCTTTACCCTAATAGCTGTATAAGAAATCTTTATATCTGACAGGAAAACTCCTACCAGCCACCTCCCCCAAACTTACTGTTCTTTGAAATAGGCAAACTATGGCCCATGAGCTAATAAAGGCTGTTACTTGTTTAAAGGGTTGCACACAAACAAAATGAAAGAACAGTAGGGGACAGAGACCCTCTGTAGCCTGAAAAGCCTAAAATATTTACTATCTGACCATCCTCCGGCTTAGACTAGTTTTAGCCTCTGGGCTTCTGTATGACTTTTAAGATTCGCTTATCAAGTTCCTTGAACAATCCATTGGGTATTTTGATGGGAATTTTACTGAATTTGCAGATTAATTTGGAAGAGAATTGCTATGTTTGTAACAGTGAGGTTTTAGTCTTCATTTATTTAACTCAAATCTTTCAGTAAAATTTTGTAATTTTCTCCTTAAATATCTTACACGTTTTTATCAGATTTATTCCCAGGTACTGGAGAGTATTTGTTGCTATTGTAATTGAATTTTTTAAAATGTTTTAAATATTGAGATGTTTCTCTAAATTTTTGTGGCTGGAATTTAGGTGCTTTTATATTTATAAATATTTTGATCTGTATCAACAATCTTATGAAATGTTCTTACTAGTTCTAATAGTTTGTCTATAGATTCCCTTGGATTTTCTATATAGGTAATCATATTGGCTGTGAATGATAATTTAGTTTCTTTCTTTACAATTTTTACTCTGTATAGAATAGAAGCAGGTATCCTTGACATGTTTCTAATATTATAGGCAGTTCTTCTAAAGTTGCCACATAGATGATATTTGCTGTAGGTTATACTAGTTGCTGCCATCAATCAGTTTAAAGATGGTTGGTGTTTAGGTTTAGACTTACATGTATTTATCTTGCTCAGGACACATTGAGCTGCCCGAATCTGAAGAGTCATACCTTTCCTTAGCCACTGTATCTCTGAATATTGTCTCTCCTCCATTTTCTCTCTTCTATTCTAATCGATCTTCTCAATTTTTGTCTTCCTATTTCTTTGTGATATTCCACCTTTTTATATCTCTGGGCTTCATTCTGTGAAACTTCCTTATGTTTATCTTCTGGTTACCAGTATCCAATCTCTGGTGAACCAATCCATTGAGTTTTGAATTTTATTGACTGTATTTTTCATTTCCAGGTTTTTCTTCATTCCCGTTCCAATCTGCCTGTTCTTTTTTCTTAATAACTTATTGTATTCTTGTGTTTTGGTTCCTCCTCTTGTTTTAACTCTTTTAAGCAAATTTCTTTTCTATATTCTACCAGGTCCTTCTCGTGTCTGAAGCTCCCGGGGTTTAATCCTGCCATCTGTTACTTCTCTTGCTCATGCTGGATTATTTCCTGCTGTGTCTTTTAGTTTTGGATGAGACTGTGGAATCAGATTCAGCAATGCTTTATCTGGGGAGCACTGTTAAGCCTCAGAGAAAAGTGGGTCCCTTCAGAAAATAGTTTTTCATTTGCGTCTACATGGTTATCACTGTCTGGGGACTAATTTTTTTTTTTATTGACTCTCTCAGCTTAGAGGTTCCTGGATCATGTGGGTAGCATAAATTTAAATCCCAAACATTGTGAGAGCAGGCTTGTGGTTACCGGTTCTCAAGAATCTTTTATGTTTCTGCTTGGAGTCAGGCCAGGTAGAGACGTTTCCTTGGCTTTCCTCTGGGCTGGTGGACTGATGATCATTCACTCATCTATCTTTTGCACGAGCTGTAGCCCTCTGAGGATCCTGGTTCTGCTGGTGACCTCAGTTCCAACTCTGTTTCTTGTGCAAGGCCAGCTGTGGGTACTTCCTGTCCAAGTGTGGGCACTTCCTATGCTCAAGCACTGAAATCTGATCACCCAGGTCACCAGGAATGACAACCTCCCCAGCATATCCTTTCTTTCCTTCTATCTGGTCAGTTATAATTTTTTACTTTCCTGAGATCATAGATATCCTGAAACATGATACTTTATCAAGCGTTTCTAGGTGATAATAGCCTAGGGTTTTTAGCTTATCACCTCCACTGTGTAAATCTGTGAGGGTTATTTTCTATCTTTCCTCTCCCCAAATAACAAGCCAACGCGGCCCCTTAGACTCTCAGACCCCATCATCTGTTACCTGTGCTCGAGTGACTAGGGCCTTGGCGAAAATGGCCAAGGTACAGTCCGGACGTTGGAGCAGAAGAGCCCGTCTCTGGGTTTTCAATCACGGCCAAGCTCCAGGGGGAAGAACATGTTTGGAGCTCCTTAGCTAATAGACGGCAGAGCCCAGGTGGCCTGATGAGCTCTGTGGTTTACAGCAAACAGCTGAATGTGTCGGGAACAGCAAGGACACCAGACAGGCTTCGGTTCAAATCCCAGCCTCTCCTCTCATTATCTGTGTGGCCCCAGCAAGCCACTGAAGCTCTTTGAACTGCTTCAGCATCTATAAAATGGTCCTAATAATGCTAATGTCATGGGATTGTGGTGGGAGCTGATGGGCTTTACATAGTGGTTAAGAGTGCAGGGCATGAGTTAGCAGGCACGAAGTCAAACTTTGCTTTGCCTCTTATAATGGTCTTGGGCAAACTTTCCCAGGCTCAGCTTTCGCATCTGTAAAATGGGTATATTCATGCTGCCTACCTCAAACGCTGTTGTGAGGAAAGTGGAGGACTGTGTAAATTGCTCACCACCTCACCCATGAGAGCAGGCGCTCGGAAGGTGCGAGCTATCATTATTTTGGCATCTTTGGACTTACGCATTTTCTTGGGCTGCCTCTTCGGCCTTTGAGACCTTCCTGTAGCAATATATCATCTCGATGAGCAGCCACAGAGTGAGGAAGACCAGGAGGATGTACATCATGATTTCTGAGACCACAGAGGTGAAGTCCTCTCCAGCTGCAAGGGGGAGAGTGAGGCTCACAATATGCATGTCCAACAAACCCAGAGCTGTCCCTGAGGTCTGAGATATACGAGGCCTATTTTTAGGTATGTCTTAAATAAGCACTGGGTCTAAAGGAACGCAAGAGGGTACCAATGAGATTTAACATCCCCTAATTCTCCTGCCTGTCAGCTTTCTCACTGACTTTCTTCAGATGCTCTGGAGGGAGGCATGAGGGAGAATGATGGGTGGAGGAAGAAGTTATAGAGCTGGAAGGAATCCTGGAGCTGAGATACATGCAGCCGGGTCCCAGTTTTCCTACTTCCCGGTGTGTGAACAGTCATTTCCCTGATTTGAGACTCAGTTTCTTAATTTGTAAAGTGAGGATAATAATTCGTACCACACATTACCTAATGTATTTAAGGATACCTTGTGAGATGTAAAAGTCTGCACAGATGTGAGGCACATGTCTTAGTTGAGCCGACTCTGTCCTCTGAGCTTAGGGTGGTGGAGTGTGGTACCCCCAGGAAGAGGGCGTCGGAAAACATGGACAGGGCCACGTGGACAGTGCCGTCAGCCCACCCAGGGACCTGAGCATGTCTGGATGAGAAGCAAGGACGTTCCCAGCTCATCTTCCCTCCAGGTCATTCCAAACCCAAACAGAAATGAGGGTTGGAGAATTCCACAGATTAACCAGGCTGTCCTCAGAGTTCTACTTCCGGAACACAGATCTGATCCTGCCATATACCTACTGAAAACCTTCCAGTATTCCACACCACCCTCAGCATAGAGACCTGACTCTCTTAACAGGGCACAGGAGGCCACTCGCCGTGCAGCCTTCCTCACCTCATTTGCATTCGGTTGGCCAGCAAAACCTCTCTACTCATACACGCTGTGGTCTTTTGGGATCTGTGGACGTTTCTTCTTTCTCTTCCCTCTTCCTAGATTGTATCTCACACCCCAGTGCTACCTCTGTCCCAACATCGCCTCCTGCTCTTCAATCTCCCAACCATTTTTCTAGACTCCACTGAAGTCACCTCCTCTGTGAAGCCTTCCTCAACTTCTCGTGCAGTGATTATTCACGTTCTTCTCCAGGCACTTTTCCGTCCACCTATTATAACACTTCCCAGATTGTACTGTGATGTGCTTCTCTCTCTTCTCTACTGACTGTATGGTTACTAAGAACATATTTATTTCTGAATTATCAGCCTGTTGCCTAATCCTAGAATACTTGAAGTATTCAATAAGTATTTGTGGAATGAATGAATATAAATAAATATTGATCTCCCTTGTTTCCTAACCAACAAAAATGACAAATAAAACACGATAGGGAATTCCCTGGCGGCCCAGTGGTTAGGACTCGGCACTTCCACAGGCGGGGCCCAGGGTCAATCCCAGGTTGGGGAACTAAGATCCCACAAGTCGTGTGGTGCAGCCAAAAAAAAAAAAAAAAATTTTTTTTTTCATTTTAAAAAAATAAATAACTGAAACATAATACATGGCAAATGTCCCGACATATATTCCTTCCTAGTGGCAAGGAAGGCTGCAGCCACATCTCCCTTTGCTAGCTCTCAGCACCAAATTAGATTCATGGTTATTCATAGGGCATAAGTCATCCCCAAGGCCTTGCTCATTAAAAGCACAATATAGGCACAGCCATGACCTTCACCTCAGAGAAGCAGTCCAAGGGCTCCAGGATCACCCAGGTTTCCTAACTGGAGCTGGAGGTCACAGATGCAGCTTGAGGTACAGGAGAATGCCAGACACATCAAATGTCTTTTCACGGGCTGACAACGGTCTGGTTTGCAACGTGCTCAACTTCAAGCACCCTATTTCTTTCTTTTTTTTTTTTTTTTTTTTGCGGTACGCAGGCCTCTCACTGTTGTGGCCTCTCCCGTTGCGGAGCACAGGCTCCGGACGCGCAGGCCCAGCGGCCATGGCTCACAGGCCCAGCCGCTCCGCGGCATGTGGGATCTCCCCGGACTGGGGCACGAACGCATGTCCCCTGCATCGGCAGGCGGACTGTCAACCACTGCGCCACCAGGGAAGCCCCCCTATTTCTTTTTAAATGCAGTAGCCAGAAGTAGTACCACAGGAAGCTGTCCTCAGTAGCTTTATTTACCTCTAGGTGAAGAGAACTCAGACTTCTGTCTTAGAGCCAGGGGGTGAGAGCCTACGCCAGGATCAGTCCAGCTTGAGCAAAGAGAAGCAGGGAGGTTCTCTGGGACCACAGGGATGGAGCAGACGTGGGGAATGTGTCATGGTGGAGCGTGCAGCAGTATGAGAGCAGTGAATATCTGGGGGTGGGGATGCAGAGGGCTGCCAAAGGGGTCACGGGGTCGGGGGAAGAGAGAAAAAGAAAAAGTGGCAGGGAGTGGGCGGTGGTGGAGGGAAAAGATGCAGTGGAAACACAGGTAATAGAGGCAAAGATCTGGACCGCAGTCCTGCTTCTGGTGCTAACGTGCTTCATGTCTGGGCAAGCCCTCCTCTTCCAGAGCTCTGTCTCCCAGCCACAACATGAGGGCGTCAGAGCTGCACCCTCCCACCACCTGGGGAGTCATTTCAACTGACTTTCGCCAGACCGCACCCCAACCTGCTGCACTCACACCGCAGCAGTGGTATGGAGCCTTCTGCACTGAAGGAAAGCCCCCACAGCGATTCCGATGCCAGCTCTTTGTTCAGACCCCTGGACTGAAAGACAGCCAAGCTTCCTTCCAGCCCTAACGTCCCGAGGGGCTCTGTGGCTCTGATGACAAACTTGTTTTCCCTCTATTCTTACCCAAGTCTGGCTCTGGTGCCCGGCAGGCAGGCAGACTGGCTCCGCTTTGCCACCCTTTCCATGGCTGCGCAAAGGTCTCTGGAGGCAAAAGCCTTTGAGAGCACAAGGTGGAGACCGAGGCAGCTTCCTAGGGCCTGGCTGTCACCAGCCGACAGTCTCGAGGGTGAACAGCAGAGGGCGCCAGGCTCCCTTCCCCCGGGGGCACAGGTGTGTAAACAGAAGAGGATAATGGAACTTCTGAACAGAAAAATACCTTAGAGAGCTCCCAGTCCAACCCCCTCGATTCACACAAGAAGAGACGGGCTCAAGGAGGGGAAGAGGCTCATCAGGTCTGAGCCAAGTGGCCTGAGAGTCCCTGTGCACCATCTGGATTGACCTACCTTCCGTTTCAGTCTTGTCTAAATCATGACATCGCTCGCTCTGTTGTGCACTCTCGTTTGCTTCATGAATTTAATCACCATAACACGATAAAAAAATAAATACACTTGTGGCCTGAAAGTCGGGAATCCTGGCATCCTTTTCTAGGAAGAGCCTGGCTTTAATCTGACCTCTCCTTTCTTTCCTGCCCCACACCTTTTGCCTGTTCACTGACCTGCACCTTGGGGCAGCCATAATGCTGAGAACGTGCTGGAAATAGATCGTCTAGGAAGGGCTAAGTAAAATGGAGTCATCATTTAGCCTGGGTGAGAAAACACAAAGGGAGATGCATATATCGCTCCTCTGCCACATGAAGGAACATTTGCAAGGGGTGAGAAGCCACAGTACTCTGAACAGTGAGTCCATGGAAAGCAGAACAAGACCAGCTCTAAGTTCACCCTCAAGATTCTGGATTCGATCGCAACAGAAACTTTTGAGTTAGGTGGATGAAAGAACTTCCCAGCCTAACAAGGAACCAGCTGTGGGAAATCGGGAAAATTTAAAGATTGGAGAGCAAACCGCGTTTCCCCTTTTCATAGCTGAAAGTGAGGTTATATAACGAGAGACGCCACGGATGGGGAGGGGGTTGCTTGTATGACTACTGTAGAGGGAGGCAGAAGACAGAGACTGTCAGACTTTGGTTTACAGCAGTTGTTCTCAAAATGCGGTCCCCAGCAGCAACAGCATTTCCTGGAAACTTTTTTTGTCATGCTCCATCTACGGAATCAGAAAGCCTGGGTTTAAGAAGTCCTGCAGGGGGCTTCCCTGGTGACGCGGTGGTTGAGAGTCCACCTGCCGATGCAGGGGACACGGGTTCGTGCCCCGGTCCGGGAAGATCCCACATGCCGCAGAGCGGCTGGGCCCGTGAGCCATGGCCGCTGAGCCTGTGCGTCCGGAGCCTGTGCTCCGCAACGGGAGAGGCCACAATGGTGAGAGGCCCGCGTAACGCACAAAAAAAAAGAAGTCCTGCAGGGGAATCTGAGGCTGGCTGAAGTTTGAGCACCGCTAGTTCAGAGGTTTGTATGAGTCACAGACAAGAGGGTAGATGACCTCTAGAGAACCTCAGGAGATTTCTCTGAGCCCATTGAGTCTGAGATTCAGAGCAGGCCAGAGTAGGTGTAACTGTCTTGGCAGTTTTAGGCTTCAGGGAGGCTGTCCTCTTTCTCTAAAGGTGAGAGTCCAGGGACCGGGTCAAGATTACTGCACTATCATCTCCAAGCCTTTCTGCTTTGAGGAAAGACACAGAGAGGCAAGCTTTCGGGCGGCTTGCAGAAAGCTGGCCGCCCCAGGAGGACAAGCCAGTGGTGACATTTTTAGATATCACCACTCCAGATACATGGGGTTTTGCATTCTGCAAGGGCCTCATTTACGTGGAAACCCGCTGTCCTCCCTCCCCCGAGAGCAGGGCACCCAAGGGAGCCTGTGCCCTAGCCTTACCCTCCTCGGTGACACGGAGGGGGATCAGCCGGGTGGTCTTCACGAAGGGGCGATGTGCCTCAAACTCAAACTCCCGGGACACGTTGCAGGTATAGAGGCCGGAGTCGTTCAGGGTGACATTGAGCACAGTGATGGACACGTCCTGCAAGTCTTTGCTCCCGTTCCACTGCAGGCGTCCCTGGAAGGGGCTCTCCACCTCCTGGTGGCCGTTCCGATACTCATAGATCTGCAGGTAGAGAAGCAGAGGGTGTAGGAGAGAAGACAGGGTAGAGGTGGGGACAGGGCGGAGAAAAGGACCAGAATGGTGCTCGGATGTGGGGACGGGGACAGTGTTACCAGGGGGTCCCAAATGTGGGAGTGGGATGGGCATCTCAGAGGAGGGCAGGGAAGAGAGCAAAGACAGGGAAAGACGGGCAAAGGCACCCAGGTGTCAGGGCACATGGACAAGGCAGGAAGAGGTGGGCAGGGAAAAGGGCTGGAAAGAAAGAGGACAGAGGAAGGTGAGTGAAGTGTACAGAAGATCAGGAGAGGGAAATTGAGAGAAAGGAAGGATTGGAAGGAGGCAGAGAGAACAAGAGAGAAAGGTGTGTCATGGGGGCAGCCGGGGAGAGACTAAGGCAGAGAGGCAGCTTCATTCGTCATGAAGATGTCTGAGAGCTCCGGCCTCCAAAAGTGTCTCTCAGAGCTGGTCCCCTTGGAGGGGATGTGAGCAGTCGGGGCCAGGCCGCAGGAAGGGGACCCAGGCTGCTTAAGTGGCCCACATGAGCAGAGAGCTGCCAGCCAATGTGCACACATCAGCTCTTCCACTCTGGGCGAAATTAGATCTGAAATGTGGTCTCTACATTTCTCTTCTCAAACACTTCCACCTTCTGACATACCTTTTTTGTTGTTTCCTTCTACAGCTGTGCAGTCCATCTAGTTTCTGCTTGCCACGTGTGGCTACTTACATTAAAATTTAACTTACTAGGAATGAAATAAAATGTAACATTCAGTTTCTCAGTTGCACTAGCCACAGTTCAAGTGTTCAGTGCCACCTGTGGCTGGTGGCTACTGAACTGGACAGCACGAATATGGAACATGTTCATTGTCACAAAAATTTCTATTAGTGTTGTTCTGTATTTCCAGCACAATTTTTAAAGTTTCTTTTCCTCCATCTGAGCCACCTTCTCCTCACTTTGGGCAGGCCTGGAAGCAGAGCAGGTGGCTGGCATATGAACAGACCTGAGGCTCGTGGGGACCTTTGCATCTGGTCAAGACGTCCAGGCTCCTGTAACCTACGCGCTAGCCTCGGCTGCGGTCAGCCCTGAGCCAGGCACTAGGAAGCCTACTGTCCCAGGCCTGGCACCTGAGTGCAGCAAAGCCACATCAGAATGGCACATCCAGCCTAGAGTGAGAAATGAGTCCAGCTTTAGGAGAGCTAGACAGAAGGGCAAACAAAACCCAATTTCACCCTAATGTTGTGTCTCCATTAGGTCTTTGTGGGGAAAAACTTGCCCCCAGGAAGATGAGGCAGTGCAGCAAAAAGGGCTTTGTATCTGCTGTCAGACGACCTGGTTCAAATCTAAGCTGTCTTACTAACTTAATTTCTTTGATCCTTAGTTGCCCCATTTGTGTGTGTGTGTGTATTCTCTATCAAACACTTATACAGTACTTCTTGTATTCCAGAACTATTCTCGACGCATTAAAAATTATAGCACATGGGTCCTGGTAACAGCTCTGTGAGGTAGCTATGGCTTATACCCCCATTTTACAGATGAGGAAACTGAGGCACAGAGAGAGAGGTTAAGCAGTTTGTCCAAGGACACAGAGTTAAAATAAGTTGTGGAGTCAAGAATCAATCCCCATGGGCTTCCCTGGTGGCGCAGTGGTTGAGAGTCTGCCTGCCAATGCAGGGGACGTGGGTTCGTGCCCCAGTCCGGGAGGATCCCGCATGCCGCGAAGCGGCTGGGCCCGTGAGCCATGGCCGCTGGCCCTGCGCGTCCGGAGCCTGTGCTCCGCAACGGGGGAGGCCACAGCAGGGAGAGGCCCGCGTACCACAAAAAAAAAGAATCAATCCCAGGCAGCCTGGCTCCAAAGACAGTGACAATGTGAATAATGGTCATCCCCAAGTTGGTGTTCAAAGTATATAACAACCATTTTGGCACTGGCACCAACCAGTCAGAACTGACATTGGCCATGGCTGATCCCTTAGTTTCCACATCGTGGGAGGTCTGGAGGTTCCTAGCGGGAAGGATGGTGATGAAGCCACTTGGGAGATTTGGCACAAGTAACAACTATAGGACTATTTAAATATGTTACCCACTGATGTGTGTGTACCAGTTGCACATCAGTCTTGGTCATGCCTGACATTCTTGTTTCACTGAGATTGTGAGACTGAAATGAGGTAACCTATGCTATCTCATTTAATGACCCTTGGAGTTATTTCAATGTGAATTTAATCCATCCAGCAGGATGGTGCAGACGTTCGATGAAAACACCTGCACAGTGCCTAGTGGGGTGACTGGCACACAGTAGGCTCTAAATACTATTCATGCCTTTCTCCTTCTTACCCTGCCTGTAACCAGGAGTGCCCAGAGCTGGCCTGGAGCCCTCCCTTTCCCAGAGGCTGGGCTAAACTAAGGCTGTCAGTTATCTGCAGAGCAGCTGTCAGTGCTTTGGAGAGAAAGAGCCAGTGTTTGTCAGATCCTCATTCCCCAGGCTGTCGGGAGCCAGGCACACAATGGCAGAGGCCAGCGAAACAAAGGGCAGAGTCAGCAGTCAGACATACAAGGAAATCTTTACCGCCCTCGGGCCTGTAGAACCATTCCACCACCGTGGTGGCCTCAACGTCCTCCCTCTTCATGCAGGAGATGCAGCGCAGCTTCATGGGATTGCCCTGAACCGCCTCCGTCTCCGAGGGCACTTCCACACACACAGGGAAGCAGATACCAGCTGGGGAGAGCCCGGACGCCAGGGAAGGGACAGGAGGCGTTAGGGGAGAGGCAGTGGAGAACAAGGAGGGGGGAGGAGAGACAGAGAAGGCAGAATCATGAGACAAACTGGAAAACAGCATGCACGTGTACGTGTCTCCCCAGGTACACCCTCTCACAACGGGCAGAGATGAGCCAGCATTGACTGCAAGCCTCCCCGGAAGCAGCAGGGATGCGGTACAGCTCGTACCTCAGCTCTGCCCTCAAGGACTTAGAGTCAAGGTGGGAAACAGGGCACCCATGCATCCATCCATCAACCACCCATGCACCCCTTCATTCCACCAACACCCACAGAAATCTACTCTATGTCAGGCCTGACGCTGAGATGCAAAGATGAATAAAACACGCTTCACGCCCTAAAGACATTTATAGTCTAGCAGGGAACACATACTCCTGTCATAAAACCAGACCATGGTGAGTGACATACTAGAGGAGAGGCAGTTACTCCTGGCTGGGCTGGGAAGAGAGGAAGAGAAGGATGGTGAGACTTAAGGCCAGAAAGGTAGATCGGACCCATGTTGTGAAGACCTCTGTATGCCCTTCACAATAGGAGGGGTCACATGTTTTAAAGCCTTAGAGAGATGTAATCATATCTGTGTTTTATGGCAAATGTAGGTAATTCTGATGCATGGTGGAGGACGGAGCAGCAAGGAAGAGAACGGTGAGCTGACCCTGGGGCTGGGGCGATGATGCTTCACCCAAGGAGGAGAGAGACACACACAGTTAAAAATGAGGAAGGGGAAAAGGAGAAAATAATTTAAAAAATAAAATAAAAACAAAATTAAAAAAAGTAAAAAACAAAAAAAGGGGGAGTCAGATTGGGGGGCACCTTGGAGGCCACCCGCAGGCCTGGACTTATAGTTCCTGCCCTCTAGAAGCTCATGGCCCATTAAAGAGGGTAAGTACATCAGACTGAAAATTCAGAATGAATCAAAAGTGGGACGTGGCTGCCAAGAAAGCAAGTGCAAACGTGGGCTGTGTTATCAGATGTACACTGCAGGACAAAGGAGGAGCAGTTCCCCTGTGCGGTTCAGAGCAAATCTGGACCACTATGATCAGTTCAGGGTGTCACATCGTACGAAAGGAAGTTTTCAACGAGTGCATGTGCAGAGGAAAGCAAGATGGAGAAGGGTCTGGGGGCAAAGTCTGGTAAGAACAAAGCGGGGACCGGGAGTGCTTAGCTTGAACACCGACGCACCTGTCTTCAAATATTTGACGGTTGGCCTGTGGAAGAGAAAATAGATTCTTTCCAACTGCAAAAGTCACATGAAAGTAAAGCTAACTCAATTAAAAAAAATTTTTTTTTTCTGGTGCTGAAGCTGTTAACGAATTCGAAAGACTATTTGGTAAGAGAGTTTGCCTGTTATACAGAAGATTCAAAAGTGAGATGAATCACCAACGATTCTTGTATCAGAACTTCCAACCCCTTCTGAGGCTACCTTCTCATTAATAATAAAAACAGAACCCCTAAAAAATGAAATAATACACATAGTAATTTAAAAACTAGTCCACAGTGAATGGTCAGTCTGTTCCTCTACTGGCAGACAGTTCTTTCTAAAAGCAGAGAAAAGCTTTATTTAGAACTTAAAATGAGACTGACCGACTAACTATGAGTCAAAAAATGAAATATTTGACTCAGAAAGCAACAAATTTAATTTTTAGACATAGGGTTTAAAAACTAGAGGCACTATGATAAAATTTAACATATCAAGGTAAAATAAATTTTATTGGCTTTAAACTCTCAACAAGCGGGGGGTGGTTTTATCCGGCAGCCTGCAAGAGGCTCTCCTGCTTCTGCATATGGGTCATCACTTTAATCGGGGGAGGGTCCGTATCTAGAGAGAACTGATCAGAAACATTTTCAGAATATGAAGAGTTTGAAAACTTGAGTATAGGCCTGGTTTTAAAAAAAAAAAAAGCATGGTCTGTGCAAAAGTTTGGGAGTGGATAGAGGTGTAGAGTGTGCATTGAGAACCCCATGTAGCAGGGAGCCTCGGGGCACATTCATATTTAATGAGACGTGGTAAAGATGAGTTAGTTCAATGATGATGACTTCAGAGAAGAATAGGAAAGTGTACCAAGGAATGTATAGTTACGCTCATAGAGGCAGAAGAAAGACGGTATTGGGCAGCTGAAGGCTTGGGTTCGATGGACTTTTTTTGGCCGCACTGCGCAGCTTGCAGGATCTTAGTTCCCTAAACAGAGATAGAACCCAGGTCCCTACGGTGAAAGCACAGAGTCCTAACTACTGGACCGCCAGAGAATTCCTAGTTTGGTAGACTGTCTAACCTCTCTGAGACTCAGTCTATGCATCAACAAAATGCTGAAAATAATATTTATCTAATAGATGTGTCATGCAAATTCTGTGGGATGATTTCTACGAATGTGCTTTGTACGTTCGTTAATGTTATTTTCCTTCACTTATTTGTTCACTCATTCAACATACATTGAGTGCTTATTGTGTGCCAGGCACTGCTCTAGGCACTGAGAACACAACAGGGGACAAAACAGAAACCATCCCTGCTCTCAGGGAGCCCACATTCCAGTGGAAGGAGAGAGAAAATAAGCAACATTAAACTGCAATAAGTGCAATTATAAGAAAAAATAAAACAGAATAGAGGAGTTAGAGTGTGCATAGAATCATCAGAGACTCACTGAGAAGGTGATGTTGAGCAGGTGTTGAAGGAAAGAAAGGAGGGAGCAAGCTGTATGAATATCTGTGTGAAGGTGTGCAGAGGAGATAGCAACTCGAGAGCCCTAGGGTGGGAGTGTGTTGGCAAAAGCAAAAAGCACAATAAAGTACAGGGCACAAAGTGAGAGTAGGAGGAGATGAGGCAGGAGAAATAAGTCAGAGCCGGATCATGGCTGCTCTTCCAGCCCACAGTTAGATCTTTGGCTTTTGCTTTGAGTGACATGGGAGCATTGGAGGCTGCTGAGTGGAAGAATGACACGATTTATACAAAATTACCTGATCTGACTGCTATGTTGGGAATAAACTGAAGAGGTGAGGAAGGATAAGGGTGGAAGCAAAGAGAACAGTTAAGAGGCTGGTACAGTGATCAGACTGAGAGGTGGTTCAATGACTTTGCTTGGATGAAGGGAACAGTAGAGCTGCTGGGGCTTGAAAGTGTGTAGTTTGCTGGACTAACATCCTTGAATAGGTGAGAGGTGATAGCCTCTAGTGAACAAGTAGATGAGTTGGTCTTAAATATAAACACGGTTAGTTCATTTAGAGTTAAAGGAGGGAAGGCAGAATACACGCAGTCAGGATGGTGAGTAGGGCATGGCAGCCTCTCTTTGTTCTGAGTTGCCCCTGAGTAATCCAAGGTATCATCAGACAGCAAGCCCCACTGATCGCCTTCTCCTTGCCAAAGTCCGGTTTGAAGTCCTAATAAAGAACTCAGCTCATGAGGTCAATTTAATTCATGAGGTCCTGGATAGAACATTGCAAAATGGCCACAGAATCCTCTCATCCTTGTTTGCCTTCCTTTGCAATATGACTCGCTGCTCCTTTCACCAAAAGGTAAAGTATATTTCTTCACCCTGTAAGTCTCCAGTACACTATTGCCTCTCTTTCCAAGAAATCCTCTGGATATCCAAGAAAAGATTGTACATATGGTCGACATTCAACCCACATTGCTGACTGTAAATAATAAACTCCTAGAATAATCTTGGCCAAATCATTTGACCCATGGTCTCCTCTTCAATGTCTATAGTAATAATGAGGAAACCAGAGAAGGAAGAATATATTAATTATGATTATATTTAACTAAGGAATAGCATCAATCTATTATCAGGTGGATAGTAATGTGTATGTAACCAATTCCTCTAATAACCCCAAATCTTTTTCTTCTTTGGTTATTGCTATATTGCTCCTCTTAACTTTGCTCTACAATGCTAAGAAAATAAAGGCTTTGATTAGAATGTAAATACTTTCCAAAGGGGGGTAATAAATGATGTTATTTGTAGATATTAACACCCTGAAATGACTTGGTCTATCAGATTAGCCAGTCACTTAGCAGAGCCTTGAAAGAATGGGATGTAAAATGGGTTACTGGGGGAAGACAGGAAAACATTCCCCAACACAACCGACACCTGGGAGAGTAGACCTGGAGAGGAAAAACAGAGAAGACACTAGGAGGTAAAAATGAGTAAGGCCCTAGGAAAGGCAATGGCATGGGAGAGGAGTGGAAGGGTGGCTCCAAAGAGGGATGAGAGGACAGACGCCCACCCGGCAATCCTGTATAGCAGCACACATGTCCATAAGAGGAGCTAGAACAAGCCCTGGAAGACTGAAATCAAGAGGTAAGAGTTCTCTAGCAAGTCCTTTCCCCTCCACTGCACTCATTTTCTCATCTCTAAATTGGAAATAATACTGCTTTCCCTGACTACCACCATAGGATTGCTATGGGGACCAAAAGAAGAAATAGATTGAAAATTGCTTTGTAAACTGTAAAGCACAAGGCAAGCGTAGATTCTATTATTATTATTATTATTATATACTTTATTGAAGGAAATAAGGGAATTTTGTTCAATTCACGCAGAAAATAAAAGAATGGAAAAAATTCCATTCATATTGGGAAGGGTGAACACGTCTACGTTAAGTGCTTTGCACTGCTGGAATTACATGCAAACGTTACGTTACCCTGCCATTCAACTGTGCAGCTAAAAGGGACGTTAGATATCATCTGCCCCAATTTCCAAACATACGTACCTGAGGAACAGAGTACTCTAAGGCTATTACATAGCAAGCTAGTGGCAGAGCTGAGACTCCAATCCAGGCTTTGTAAGTCCTAGTCAAAAGGTCCCCCTCCACTAGAATTCAGCCAAATATGCTAAAAAGCTTAAATTAGGGTTTGGGAAGAAAGGCTCTGTAGAATCTCTCCCCAACCTTCTCTACAACTTCATCTCTCATTGCTTTACTCATGCTCTTTCTTATACAGCCCAACTAACCTCTCCTAAACCCCCTAGTCTTAGCCTCCCCCTGAGGAAATCACAGCCTTAAGTCTTCAAGGCAGGTGAGATCATTGGCGACCTATGATGTCTGCTTCATCTTCAGGTCTGGTCTACCCTACTGGGGATGGGTGGCGGTGAGTCTGCCCTTGGGACTGGCATTACTCTCCCTCTTTGTCCTTCCCAGCCTGTCTCATCAGGCATTTTGTTCAACAGGAAGCTTGGCTCTGCTTCTGGTCACATGCAAAATCCAGATAATGCTGGCAGCCAGAGTTAGTCCTGGAGGCTTAATAAAGTGATACTAAGGTAAAGAGGCTGTTCCCATCAGCATATCTGCCACTGCACCAGCAGAATGAGTTCCTGCCAACCACAGAGCATAATCCTATACCTAGTTTCAGTAAGGCAGGTGGGCATGCTCACATCTAATTATACTGGTTATTGATTTTTAACATGGAGGTATGTAGCTAAGATCATATAAAGCAATTATCAACTGGAGAGCACTTATATTTGACCTGAGGATCTAAGTTGCCAAGACTGAAATGCCCATAACTACACAACAACCACACACACACACACACACACACACACACACACACACACACACTACTACATCCTCATCAATCCATGCAGATGCCCATGCTAACATGCTCTGACATACACTAGCATACACATTCAGATCCTGAGACATACATCAACACAGTAAAGCATTCTCTCAATCACACATTCAGACATTATCATGTAGACTCATTAACTCCCACTACACACATGCAGACACCCCACTCCAAGCCCATCTCTAACACCACTCTGCTCAGCCTTACTGTTGCAAGTATAGGATTCCCTTATTTGGAGGGAGAAGGTCACCTCACTCCTTCACAGCAGACAAACAAGAACCTATTTATCGTTAAAGGCAAAAAACTCAGCCCCCCAAACACCAAAGCACCTTAATTCCACATGCTCATGAAAAAGAAGAAAGATGCAACTCCCAGGTGCCTATTTATCTAATATATCGCTGCAAATGGCTGAAGCCTGTTTTACTTACTGAAATTAAACAGATGGATCAACAACTAGTTTCATTCTCAAAATGCATGCATCCAGATTTTTTTAATATATAAAAATTAATTCAAAGACCTCATTGAGAAATGAAATGTAACGGTAACCGAGATTTTTAAATAATGAATGTGACTGCATGCTCTTTCAGCTACGGGAAAGGGAAAAAATACTTTGAAATTAACAGGAAATGGGAGGAAGGGTGGAAAAACCACCAAGGGAAGTTCAGGAATAAAGCAGCACGGGAGTGGGGAGGCCTTTTTCCAATCTCAGAATCCCAGCTCTCATGGAACCCCTCTGGATCCCGTGTCTGGCAGACATGCACAGGGGGAAGTCAGCCAGGGCTCCTCGTTTTCACCAACGACATCAATAAGTGTTATTACTGTTAGCATTATTACTGTCATCTGCATCTCGCATGGCAGGGTGCTGGTACTTACCCCACAAAATGAGCAGGAGCGAAGCCAGGGGAAACAATCTGTTGAAGCCAGGCATCTTTTTCAGCGGGTGGCTTCCGGGGCTAAACAGAGAGATTCCCTGGGTCAACAACTGCTCCCTCTCAGTACTTTCGAGGAAACCCTCTGGGACGAACTGCTCCAAGGGAGCGACTTTCTGACTGAAATAAGGGCCAAGTGCCGTTTACTGGGGAGGCTCTGCGGGCTTCTTGAGCCGGGCGGGGGTTTCAGCTCCAAGCCACCCTGGCGGACTGCCCCAGTTCGAGGGAGTGGATCGGCAGCGTGGCGCGCCCTCCCCGGAGCCCGTTGCTGGGATCCGGATCAGCACCACGGACAGAGCCTTCCCCGCCCACCCGGAACTTCCAATTCCAGTCGCTCAGCTGTTTCCCCTGTTTGCGCCTCGGGGAAAGCTCAGCTCCGAAGTGAGCGGCAGGCAGGCTCTAGGCGGCTCCGCTGCCCGAGGGGTCCCTGTTGATCCACCTCTCACCTCCCTACTGAGAGTTACGCTCCGACCAGGATCCACCCAGACCCGGGAGCGCCGGCTTCGTCCGCCCTGATCGCCTTCTCCAGCTGGGCCTGCCCTCACACCAGAAGCCACCGGGGCTGCCGTCTGAGCTACAGAACTCGTTCCACCTCAGTCCAGTCCACACCCGCCGAGCCTCCCCGGGGAGGTCCGGAGGGGGCCAGGAAGGAGGCAGAAGCTTCTGTGCGGCCTGCGATCGAGAGGTGGGGTGGGTGGGCCCCGTGCCCGAGCTCGCCTGCAGATCGTGCAGGGGCCCAGACCCTGGGTGGCGCGTGACCAGCCGCCCTTCTCCAGGCGCCCCGACCGTGTGTGCTCCGTCAGCCTTGACATGCGCAGGCGGCTCTCCACCGCCACCGCCACCACTTACCCCCGCCCCCCAGCGCCAGTGCAATACTCCCCACCCCCAAACAGGCGTGCCCCTCTCAGGGCCGACCGCGGCTGCCGAGCGCAGGGGCGGAGCTCGGAGCGGCGCAAAGACCTCAGCCCCCGCGATTTCTCTGCTCGCCGGCTGACTCCAGGTCTGCCTTTCGCATCTCCACACCTCTCCCCAGCACCGGCACGCCTCCTCTCACCAATTCACCGCCCCCACGCCCCCGCCCAAGCAACCCCGCTTTGGCTCCTGCACAGACATGCGAGCTTCCAGCTCCGGGAAGAGGAGGGCCAAATCTCTTTCAATGATGTCATCTTTAATGTACATGCTACATGGCTCCTGGCTTCTCTCCCCCGACCCCATCCCCTCCTGGTATATCCTTTGTCTAGCCTTGATTAATTGGTACCGGGCACCCTGAACGCAGCAAAATAATCCCTGCTTAGAAGTGGGGTAAGAGGGAGGCGCACCTGTTCCCGTGTTCACCTCCTCACTGGCTGAGGAGGTGATCCAAACGTCTGTGCAACAGTGGTGTTGGGGGTGGAGCAACTCCCTCTCGCTCTGCTCACTTTTTTGTTGTTGTTAAGTTTAAAAGCAGATAGACTGTGGTTTGGCTTCTTCCAACTATTAGCCTCACCCTAGCCCTAGCAGCTGTTTCACTGCCCCTCCCCATCCCTGGAAGGGAAACCTGAACGTTTAAATTTAGTTATAAACTCAAATTGACATAATAGATTAGGAATGCCTGGAACCGAGTGAAAGATTAATACAAGAACCTCTCCCCCCTTCTCATTCCCTACTGCTCCCTTTCCAAAACGGGAAGCTTGACACTGATATTCCAAAACAGAACGGCAGAGTAACGGCTGACTGTAAGTGAACCATGTGCAGGAAATTCTCCCTCCTAACATATCACAGAGCAACAGAATGTCCTTCTTCCTGGGCAGGGAGCCACCAGGCCATACTCTGTGTTGCTTTGAAGACCAGCCCTTGAATCACAGTGTGTTAGACCTGGAGAAGTTAAAGTCGACTTAATTCAACTTCCTTTCCAACTCTTGAATCCCCCAAGGACATTCCTGATGAACGGGCTTGGCCTTTGTCAGGAATGAGAGCTCACTACTTCACAAAGTCAGTCCCTTCTAACGTTTAAGGAAGTTCATCTTTATATTCAGTTGAATTCTGTACACTCTTCCTTCCTCCCCAAACTCCATTAAGTGGTCGGCAAAATGTTTTCCTTAAGAGATAGCTATGCTTCCCCACATCCCACCCCAGACTTTTTTGTTTGGGGCTAAGCTTCGTAAGTCTCTTCCAGTGTATTTTCTGGTAGTGTCCAACCCTTAACTACCCTGGTCACTGTCTCAGGAGGAATTTTAGTTTGTGGGCATGATACATCCAGAAGAGGGACTGATGTTTTCTGTGGGGTCTGCCAGCGTAAATCCAGGAGAATTATGGCCACAGTTGCTTTAGAAGGTACGTCTGTTCAGTTACATTTACAGCCATATCTCACTCATAATGAGCTATGGTCAGTTAAAATCCCTAAGTATTTTTCACTCAACTTGTTGCAGAGTTATCTTGTACTTATAGAGGGAATCTTGGCTGGGGGGGACTCCTCTGTGCTTATTGCTGTTAAAATTTATTAGTTTCAGGCTTCCCAGGTGGTGCAGTGGTTAAGCATCCACCTGCCAATGCAGGAGACATGGGTTCTAGCCCTGGTCCGGGAAGATTCCACATGCTGTGGAGCAACTAAGCCCGTGCGCCACAACTCCTGAGCCTGAGTGCCTAGAGCCCATGCTCCACAACAAGAGAAGCCACCGCAATGAGAAGCCCGCGCACCGCAACAAAGAGTAACTCCCGCTCACCGCAGCTAGAGGAAGCCTGTGCATGGCAACGAAGACCCAACGCAGCCAAAAATAAATAAATAAGTTAATTAATTAATTTTAAAAAATGTATTAGTTTCAACCAATTATCCCATGCTATTAATAATTGTATTGAATCCAGATTTAATCATCCAACATCTCTCTTTTTTAGCGTTGTTTCATCTTTAGGCTTGATAATCACTTGATCCAAACATAGATTTTTTTTTCAAATATAGATTTTTTTTTTCAAATATGGATTTTTTTTAATGGATAGGAAAAAAAAAAGAGTTCTTTGGCATGAGTTTAGAGACCTTATTCTAGTTTGACTAATTAGACTTCTTTGGTATTATTGCTCAATCACAAATAAATACCCAAACATATCTCCCTATTTTCCATATTTGTAACATAACACATTCTGAAAATTTAAAACGAAGGGTATATGTGAGAGGAATTAGACTTATAATGATCCAGATAAGAGAGATTTACATTTACATAGAAACAGATTTTCAGCAATACATTTCAAACCATTCCAAAGTGGAATGAATTACCTTTTGTTATGTTCAAGCAGCTGTTATCCAAAGAATTACTGGGATGTTGTAGAAAAAAAAAATCTTCTATAGGTTAGAAATTTGGAACGGATTGTTGATAAAGTTCCAGTCATCTTTGAGATTCTATGATCTTATTGAAAGTCTCACCCAAATACATAGAGTGACTGAAATATTTTCAGTCTGATAATTCCATCAACCATTACACTACAGCCATCACCACTACGGCCGCAGGAACTGGCTTAATTTTACATAATTTTTTCTTAGGTCTATTTGTGCAGATTCCTAATAATCACAATGTTCTTTTTGAAATATTTACCAGTCCCATTTTATTTTTTATTTATTTATTTTTTTGCGGTACGCGGGCCTCTCACTGCTGTGGCCTCTCCTGTTGCGGAGCACAGGCTCCGGATGCGCAGGCTCAGCGGCCATGGCTCACGGGCCCAGCCGCTCCGCGGCATGTGGGATCTTCCTGGACCGGGGCACGAATCCGCGTCCCCCGCATCGGCAGGCGGACTCTCAGCCACTGCGCCACCAGGGAAGCCCCGCCAATCCCATTTTAAATAGTCACTTTGAGGATTTTACTCCCCTGTCTCTCCTCTATTGAAAACAGGAGCATTTGGTCTCTTCAGTCTTCTGACGTTTCCTCTGATATTTGGCAGTACCTCTCAGTCACTTTCACAAGTACCTTAAATTCCCTAAAGTACCTCTGGCCTTGTTCTGAGAGTTCTTAACTCATTTAAATTAAGTTATCCCTTCCTCCTTTCTGCCATTTTAGCTTCAATCCTTTTCTGCTGGGATTTTGTTGTTTGTTTCTTTTTCTTTTTCTACCTTTCCCAATTTGATGATTATCTTCCCCTTACAGTCGAGGGTGAAACTGTAGTTTCTAGTCTACCAACAGTAGCCAGGGCACTCTTTGTATTCTGTGAGACCACGTACCTTTCTTGCTTGAAGCCCTTCAATAGCATCTCATTGAATAATAAAATAATAAATAAAATCTAGACTCCTCACCATGGTCTAGCAAGGCCTGCCCTGAGCCCTGCCTATCTCTTCACACTCACGTCTGCCATTCCCTGTCTTGCCCACAGTGTTCCAGTGACTCTTGACTTTTTAAATATGTGCCTCAAACTTAACAAGCTCTTTCCCGTCATAGAGCCTTTGCACGAGCTGTCCCCTCTGCCCAGGCCGCTCTTCATCCTGTGGCTGGTTTCTTATCATTCTACTCTTGCCTTAAATGACTTCTTAGAGTAGCACTTCCTGGACACACTCTCTAAACTGGTTTCCTACCTGTTTCCCCCATCTGAAGCTACTCTCTATCTCATTACCCTTTTTCTTGTTCTTCCCATCTTCTCTCACTATCCAAAATTATCTTATTTTAAATTTATGTACATACTTATGTTCTGTTTCCACCTCTCAGGGTGTAAGCTCCGTGAAAGCAGCCTTGTTTGTTCTTTTCGCTGCGGTATCCCTATGCCTGGATGGGTACCAGGCAAATATTCCATCCTTTGTGAATCCTGAATGAATGAATAAATGGATGGAGGAATGAGTGAGGTTAGTGCAGAAAGAGTGAAGAGCTGAGGCCATAATCAGTAGAGGGAACAGAAAAAAATAGTCAAAGGAATGGGAGAAGGTCCAGAAAGACGCAGTGCCACACTGGAGAAGGGAAGAGAAAATATCTAGACTTTGGGGACACTCCTCCTCAGAGGGGACTTCAGCTAATTGCTCTCAGAGATTGGGGAAGAGGAGGGGGGAGTATGGGGCCTGAGGTTTTCAGAGATTTTGAGGTGGAGGGAAGCAATGACTCTGACAGAAAAAAAAAAGAATGACATCTGAGATATGCATGGAGAAGTTAGTTTTTCCTGAGGAAAGAAACCCATTTCACTAAGATTATTGGGGGGAAAATTAGTAACAGTAGTGGCAGTGACGCTGTGAGTAAAGATAAAGCATGAGATCTTTATATATATATATATATATATATATACACACACAAAAAAAATTGTCCACTGAGAGTAGGGACAAGGAAACTGGGGACAAGAAAACCAGTCTGTAATCACCATGGGGTCCTTCTTGACACATAGATTCCAAGAGAAGCATTTCAAGATCAACGCATACCTGAACATAGAGTCAAGATGCAGAAATCAGAGCCCAGTGTAGGCAAGTCAAATAAATGACCTGCTTCTGCTATTGTGAGTTTTGAAAAATAGTGCACACCCCATGGGATGAGAGGGAGGAAACCTCTTTATCTTAAACTGTGGCCAAAGAGCACATATGGGACTGAGAGATATTGGGCTCCCCCAGATCTTTCCCTTATCCTGTCTGCCGGCTGTGTGGTTACTGTCACCAGCCAAGGGATGTTTGGGATTAGAACAGGAAACAGTGACATGGTGACCAGACTATGCAATCTCTTTCTGGAACTGCACATGGCAGAGAACCTGGCAGGTAAGATGGGGCCAAACAAGTTTTTTGAATAGAACTGAATCCCATCTGAATGATTAGGGAAGCCAGAACTTTCCTGACACCCAGGAGGAACCCCACCACTCAGAACAGACCCTGTGTACAAAAACGCCAGTGTCACACTGCTTTTAGCCAATCTCCAGGAAACCCGTGGTTATCCGTCAGTGGGAAAGCTGCCAATAGGTAGGAATGATAATCCAAACATTTGAGTGGGGAAAAAGAAAACGTAATTGGTGATAATGTACTTCACCTCGGAAGAAAAGTTATAATATGTTTTCAGTTATTGCTGTTAGCCTGGCATAATTGTTTATGCATTTCTGGCATGCATGTGGCTGGAGCTCTCAGGTAGGTAGAAAGGAAAAGTCTTTTGGAGAAATGAATATCATTATTACCTTTGCTGCTTATCTAAGTACTACTGTTGTTCTGACATTTGGGACAGGACTCAATGCTCATCAGAAACACTATCGAAAAAGAAGAGACAGAAACCACAACATGAGGCCCAGGTCTGCAACCTAGGCCTGTGTCCCATGCCTCGTTGTACTCTGAATAGTACTGACATTTTCACTTCACCTCTCTGAACCAATTCTCTCGAATTTTCTGCCTCCCAGAAGTACTGGGAGCACAGATGAAATTGTGTGTGTGGATGTGTTTTGCATTTTGTAAAGTCCTATAAAACCAAGAGGTGTTAGGCTCCCTTTCCGATGATTTCTTTAATCCTTACGGAGATGCGCTCAGCTGTTAACTTCAGCAGGATGAGAAATAATCAGCTTTCCATGCTTATCATCACTTCTGTTACCATTATCGTCAGCAGCATTATTATCTCATCGTCACGGAATTTGAAGGCCCAAAACCATGCTATGTACTTCATAAGGATTAATTCATTTACTCTGCACAACAATCTTCTTTTTTTTTTTTTTTTTTGCGGTACGCAGTCCTCTCACTGTTGTGGCCTCTCCCGTTGAGGAGCACAGGCTCCAGACGCGCAGGCTCAGCGGCCGTGGCTCACGGGCCCAGCCGCTCCGCGGCATGTGGGATCTTCCCGGACCGGGGCACGAACCCGTGTCCCTCTCAACCACTGCGCCACCAGGGAAGCCCCACAACAATCTCAAGAAGTAGGTACTGTTATAATTTCTCTCTCTCTCTCTTTGTTTTTTTCTGGAAATAAATACAAGAGGAGTTGACTTGCTCACTCAACTGTACATGGCAGAACTACGACTCAGACCTAAGGCTCTTTGTCTCCAAAGCTTTAAGGACTTAACTTCTTCCTATGACACCATCAAAAGACATGTCTATGTGCAAATCAGTCAGAAAGGTAATGACTCGTCGTGCAATGGAAAGTTCCTAGATAAGTGTTGTGTAGATATGTGTATTTATATGTGAGAAAAGTAGGTATAATCCCTTTACTCACAAAACTTCTAGTATGATGAAAAACTATGGACTCTAAATAAATAAACATGAGAAAATGCAATATATTTTGTGTTCTTTCTTTCTTTTCTTCTTTCTTTTTTTGGGGGCGGGGGAAGCTTATAATCACTCACCATTTAGAGAGCTCATGTAGATCAACATGAGTAAAAACCTCCTCGTTGCTTTGTTTTTCTGTCTTTTGTTTTTTGTAAAAGGAATAACCTCTTGGCCTCATCTAACAGTTTTACTTTTAAGAACACAACATATTTCATTGAATTCCCATGATATACCTGTGAGGTATGAGAGACTAGTCGTCTCTTTTAGAGATGGCAAAAATTAATATTTAGAGAGATTAAATGATTTGTGTACTGTTACGCATCATTCATTCATTCATTCACCCAGAAAACTTCTACTGGGTGCTTATTCTATGCCAGGTATTGGATTAACCTCTGGCTTTACAACAGTAAGTGAAATTGTGGGCTAAGGGCTATTATGTCCATAGCCCTGGAGGATGGAGTCACAGATTATGCTCTGGAGGTGTGGAGCAGGGGGACAGCTGGGAAAGTTTTGAAAGCGGTAATATTTGAGTAGATGAGTAGACTTTCCCAAAGAAAAGGAATGATAGAATGGGAGTTGATGGGTGCTCTGAAAGGTTTACCTTGTAGATGTGGGTGGCACTCTGCTGGTTCTTAATGTGGGGCACTTTTCACCAAATGACCCTGCCATTTTCAAGTAAGGTCGTGATTTGTGGCTAAATGGAGTAGTGGAAAAGAATGATATCTTTGGTATCAGACAGGCTTATCCTGGATACTCTGCTTGTTACCTCTGTAACCTTCGGCAAGTTACTTAATTCCTCCGAGTCTTAGTTTCTCCAGCCATAAAATGAGAAAAATAATGCTACCTACCCATAGCTATTTATGGCAATTAAACGAATGATCATGTAAATCACCTGGCTCTTAGCATAAACTTAATAGATATTATTTTCTTCTCCCTTCATCATAAATAAGGACTAGACACTATTACTATCTTCTTCTTTTTAGGAAACTAAATTCAAGAGAAGTTAAATGACTTGGCCATTCAACTTGTATGTAAGTGGCAGAACCATCAGTTTTTTTGTTTTCAATTCTTTGATGTTCCTCACTCACCATGCCCGTGGACTCAGATTTCCCCAGCAGCCGTGTAGGGCCAGGTAGAGCCTAACGTACCAACTCCAGGACTTGAAGGAGGAAAGGGATGGGGCTCTAGATCCAGAATATATGAAACAGTAACGTAGCTTCTAAAAGTTATTGCATTTCTGTAAGAACTTGCAAGAACGTGTGACTATGCCTAATGTTTGGGAAAGGCACAGCGCTGGACTTTGTGTTTCAGAATGATTGATAAAGTCACTGAGAAAACCAGGCTGGGCTGAGCAGCTGCCAACCTCCTTCATCCTTCAATAAAGCCTTCAGATTTGTTCTTTCCTGCTCCCACGCCTTGCTGGAGATGGCTCCCGCAGCTCCCAGAGTACACTCCTACCACAGCTTTTGTCAAATTACCTGGTAACTGGTTCTTTGGGGTCTGTCTCCATCACTAGCCTGCAGCCTCCCCTCTGGCACAAAGATAGGCATCCCGAACTCCAACACGAGGATATGAGAAAACACTCTCCCCTGACGTAGCGGTAAAGATGGCTCTACTTTCTCTCTTTTCCATCCTTTAAGTGGTAGCGATAGGAACTCACTTGCCTTCTGGGTGAGTGAGAAACCTGCGCGGGGGGATGGGGATGAGAAGCATAAATACAAGTGTCCTTTGGGTAAGGGCATTTGGAATTTCCCAGGGAAATTAGGAAAATTTTTACTTATCTTTGAATCTGCAGAAACTAGCAGAGTACTTGGAAAATAGTATTAAAGACACAAGCTAGAGTGAGGATAAGACATCAGTGGTGAGAACGTGGTACGTTCAGCCAGTGGTTAGGATACAAAGCAGATTAAGAGTAAAATATAGAGGATTAGATGAAAGGTAGTTTACATCTCAAACAGTAAAAGGAACAAAACTTCCTAAAGCAAAGATAGGATTTCAACAGGAAGTGATTGAAAAGCAAGACATTCTTGACAGGAAAATAACACGAGCATAGAGGTAGGAAAGTTTCAGACCTGAGATGAGGAAAGTGAACGATTTAGTTTATCTGAACACGGGACACATTTAGAGAAATAATGGTGGGTAATGCTGGAAAAGTAAGTTAATAGTCTTTAATGCTCATTAAAGTAGTCTAGACTTAGTTTGATAGGTAATTGGGAGTCACTGGAGATTTTAAAGCGCGTAAGATGATATGAAATGAGTTTAGGAAAATTAATCTGGCAGAATAGGAGACATGGAATGAGAAAAATAGGTGAAATGATTGGAGTAGATGTAGTAAGAGGGAAGGAGGGGCTGATGTAGGGAGTGGGAGTGGGAGAGGTCTGATCTTGGAAAAAATGTGAAGGTATAAGATATTGGATTTGGGGACTTCCCTGGTAGCACAGTGGATAAGACTACATGTTCCCAATGCAGGGGGCCCAGGTTCGATCCCTGGTCAGGGACTAGATCCCACCTGCATGCCGCAACTAAGAGCTGACATGCCGCAACTAAGGATCCCGCCTGCCACAACTAAGACCCGGTGCAACCAAATAAATATTTTAAAAAATAATAATAAAATCAAGTTAAAAAAAAAAAAAAGACTTTGGATTTGGCAAATGACCAGATGTGGGGAAAGGGAGGAAAAGTCACTCTAGTCAGGGTTGATGGGGAAAATTTTTATGCCATTAGAAGTTATAGAGAAGATAGCAGGAGTGATTTAGGGGAGAAAATGGCTGATCTTGGGTCTTGTTTGGTATATTTTATGTTTCGGATACCGATAGGTCATCTGGAAATTTAAATTTAGTCCTTAGAAGAAATCACGATTTGAGAGTCATTGTCATAGAGTGATAATTGAAGTAATGGAAAAATGGATGATATTTGAAGGAGAGACTATAAAGAGGTAGGAGATCTGAGGATATCTTAATTTAGGAGGGTAGAGGAAGCAGTGGAGCCAGGAATAGAGATGGAAAAAGAGTGATCAAAGTGATAGGAGGAGATCAAAATAGTGCTGTGGTCAGGGAGTAAAGAGAGGGAAAGTTTCATGCCAAAGTGTGCTACAGCAGCAAGTTAATTGGGGGAGAGTTGGCTGGGAGACTTGGTAATTAGGAAATCACTGATGACCTTAAGAGGAGTTTCAGCAGAGGAGAGAGAGGGGGCAACACATAATGGAAGAAGTAAAGCAAGAAGTGTTGGTACAGGGACTTCCCTGGTGACGCAGTGTTTAGGAATCTGCCTGCCAATGCAGGGGATACGGGTTCGAGCCCTGGTCTGGGAAGATCCCACATGCCGCAGAGCAACTAATCCCATGAGCCACAACTACTGAGCCCGTGTGCTGCAACTACTGAAGCCTGCACGCCTAGAGCCCGTGCTCTGCAACAAGAGGAGCCACCGCAATAAGCCCGTGCACCTCAATGAAGAGTAGCCCCCCCTCACCACAACTAGAGAAAGCCGGGGTGCAGCAACAAAGACCCAACACAGCCAAAAATAAATAAATAAATTTTAAAAAAAAGAAGTGTTGGTACAAAACTAGTAGATGTGATTGGTTTGACTATCCTTTCGAAATATTTGATAGTGGGAATGAAAGAGGGATAGGAAAGTGATGAGAGGAAACTTTAGGATAAGTAAGGATTTTCTTAAGGAAGGTCATATGGGCAAAAGCTTAGAGGTCAACTCAGAGGGAAGGACTGAAGATGCAGGAGAAGTGAAAGGACTGATGCAGGTGCTTGGTACCAAGGAGGAAAGAGAGACTTGAATGCGGAGTACTAGCTGAGGGGTTAACCTCAGATTTAGAGGAGGAAGAAGAGGAGAAAGAGGAAGGAAACACAGAGATGTTGAGAAAGGAAGAAATGAATTTCAAGTCGCTCCAATGAGAGAAATTTTATGTTAGTGAAACAGGTAGTAAAGTCACCTGCTGGGAGTGTGAGGTTGGATAGAACTTGGGCCTTGAGGAGAATGAAAGAGATACTGAGAAGTCTCGAGGAAGTAGGATGAGTAATTAATAAAAGGTGAATGAAAGCAGATGTGAGTATCAGTAGACCTAACAAAGAATGGATTTGTGACGAATCCAGTTCCGGTGGCTTTAAGGCTTTCTCCAACAACAACTGGCAACTATTCCTGAAGGCTAGGAGTGGCAATAGAAGAGAAGTCCCAGGTGTTGAGGCATCTTGGAGTCGTAGTATGTTTGTGAAATGGTTAACTATATGCGGAGTCACACAAATGGGATTAAAAAAGAAAATAAAGAATCATAGAGTGACTGGTGATGAGAATAAGAAGCAATTTTAGGGGTGGCAAGCAGTTGAGAGAGAAGGAAGGGCAGGAGGTAATTGCTAGAGAAGATATTTTGAGGGTTGGAATCTTCAGTGTGGAGCCACACTGAGGAATAAACAAGTCTGTATGGTGGGGTTCCTGCTAAGTGACCAGGGTACATTGCAGACAGAGGACATTGCAGTTAAAGAGGTTAGGATAATGGAATTTTTTTGATGTACAAATTTGAATTATTTTTCCAACAAGTAAACATTACTGCAAAGCAATAAAATCAAAACAAATAGTTATGGAATTCGAAAGAATGAAACAGAGGAGATTTCAAGTTCATATCCAGGTCAGTAAGTCAACAATTCTTTACTAAAGTCACTAATGTTCAGCTGGACTGGATTGAAAGTCGGTGGATGTTTGCAGGTCTCTGGAATTTAAAAGAAAGGAAAAGAACGTGTGAGGTCAAAATATGAGAAGCTTTATCAGCATAGACTATTGACATTCACGAAGGCAACGATGGGTATAAGAAAAGAAACAACCGTTCTCAGATGGAGAAGTCACTGAGGAAGATGGACGAATTATAGGGAAGTCAGCGGAGAACTCTGAAGACGATGCAATAGTGACGTAGTAACTTTCATGAACTCCGTAAAGGAAGAGCTGACTTGAGTCATGTGGATAAAACTATGGTCTGAATAAGGCAGGTGGGAACAGGGATAATAAATGCTTCTCTTCCAGGAGAATAGAAATAAGTGGAACACACAGCCTCCTTCCAAAGGATTCCAAGAGATTTAGTCCTATGAGGCCTGGGGGAGAAAGTAAGAAAAGATTCAGTTAATTGAAATGAAAGGTGTAACAGTCAAAATTGGGGGAAAGTTTGTTCCTAAAAGGACAAAACTGAGTTCCCATAACATCATAGTCCTTCTGCACACACAGGCACTTAGGGTGCCTAAATACAACCCAAATAAATAAGCAGCTGTGCGTTGCCAGCCGTCCCTGAGGGCCTTCAAGGCCTTGAGGGAGGAGTCAGATTTCAGAGGGAGGAGAAGATGCCTTTTGTTTTTATGCGGGAGTGAGGAGACATACCCTTGGTCCTGTTTTTGTGTGTAGTTGAAGTGGAAAATAGTAGTAAGGAAACTACTTCTTTAAATCTCATCATGAACCATTTACTGTTTGGGTCTTAGTCTCCAGGACCAGATTGAAAGGTGAGAAGAGGATTTTAGCACTTTTTCATTTCCTTTTTCATTTTCTTTTTTGCCTTTATTTTTCATTTTTCTTTCTTTCTCGTTCTTTCCCTCCCTCCCTCCCTCTCTCTCTTTCTCTCTTTCTTTCTTTCTTTCTCTCCTTTCCTTCCCTTCCTTTCCCCTCCTTCCTCCCTCCCTCCCCTCCCCTCCCCCTCCCCCTCCTCTCTCCTCTCCCTCCTCTCCCCCCTCCCTCCCCTCCCCTTCCCTTCCCTTCCCTTTTCTTTCTCCTCGCTGGCAGGAAGGAGGCAGGGCCACAGCTAAAACTCTTTTCCAGCTGAGATAATCTATTGATGTGGTATCGTGCGTGGAATTGAGAAGTGCCACCTTCCACTCCTCAGCTCCCAGGCTCAGCTGACTTGACAGCCCTCAGTGGGATGAAGGGCAGCACGTCCATGGCTTTCCTAGAAGTTTCTGTCCCAGCAGCACAAAATTCATTCCAACCTAGTGAGGTAAGATGAGTGTTCAGAACAGCTGCCGATTTGGGAGCTTTATTTAGACTCTCTTCAAAAGTCACCTCTGCTCTCAATTTGGCTGAGTGTCTGTTCCCAACTAGACAAGGCTGGTGCTGAACACTCCACTTGGACTGGACCTGCCTGTTCAGGCAGAATTTGTAACGGCACCAGAGCCTCCAGTGTCCCCTATTCCTTAGGGGACGACCTGGCGACGCCTCGCCTGACCCAGGCACCTACTGGCACCTACTGGCCCTCGGTCTTTGCCCAGCTCTGGGTTTGTATCCTCTATTCTGCCCCCAGCAGTGGTGTCATTGCTCCTCTTGTCAACAGGAAGCAGAGATTCAAAAGTAGACCTACGCTCAGAGACAGAGAAAAGCGACTCAGAAATGTTTGTTTTCAGATAGAACAGAGCGGGAAGAAAGGGAACACAAATTTTAAGAGTCTGGGGTCAGATACAATATAAAAGCATTTGACTCTAAGGGCATGAAAAAAAAAAAAGTAGCTTAACATGTCCAAGGTGAAAACAGCCATATCGTAGAGTGGGTTTAAAGAAACTTATTTTCCTGCTTTTTTTTACACGGAGTTACTTTATCTCTTTTGACTCTGAGATACCTATAACCCAGGAATATTTGGAAGACAAAGTATCTAGAGTTAGATATTAAATCTTCTAAAAGTTCTTAGTAGTGAGCTGGTAAAAGAGGGAAAAGCCCTGATCTGTAGGATTGACACATTTCTGTGGTGTAAATACTCCTACCATGCCTACTTTCAAGCTACTGATGTGACATCCCTGAATACGGAATTGGGAAGAAATGCACACATCGGTCTCATGAACCAATTCAAGCCAGCAGCAGGATAGCAGTGCTTTTTCTAGTTCTCCTTAATTCTTTTTTTTTTAATTTTAAAATTTTGTTTTGATGTCATCTTTTATTTAAAGCAGATTTCACAAGCTAAAAGATACCTTGCCTGGGCCATGATTTGACACAGGATCAAACTCTTCCCTCAAATTGGTCATTATTAAGTGACTCGTAATTGGTAGAAAATTTCTCTCAGCATCACTGATATTGATTGTGGTGCTTTTCTTAAACTAAACCGCTTGCATCCAAATTATTTCTAAACCTTACAAAATATATGAGACTCATATATTCAATACCTATTTATAGACCACAAAAATTATTCATTGGAATGCAAGGTTTAATTAAGCGGAACTTCAGGACCAATGAGAGGCTGAGTGTTATCTTGGTTACCAATGTGCAGTGCTCCTAATTCTAATCTGGGCTTCCCAGCCAACCTCCAGTGAGGGGTTCATGGAGATCAGGCTCCGAGGGCAGATTATACTTCCTTTTGTGTGCTTAGATGCTGAACTGACTGGGAAACACTTCACGTCTCAGGGCACAGGAAATCTTGGAGTAGAGGAGATGAGTACTTTCCCAGTTCCAGAGTATTCTTATTCCTGTCTGGGAGTGGCTGATCTGCTTTAGTCCCTGCTTGCAATCACAACATTATAAAGAGAGACACTGCTTCCCCTCAAAGAGTTTCTATGGCAACCTCACCCAGCAGGCAAAGAAGAGCACTCTAAGCTTCATCCGGAAGGTTAGGAGATAAAAATAATTATGATTAATCCAGAACCCACGTATGATCAAGACTCAGGAATTACTTGAAAACATAAAACCAGTCGGAGTGACATTTGCATACTTTCCTTTCCTTTCTTAACAAAAAACCCACAGACAAATGAACTGAT
This sequence comes from Delphinapterus leucas, assembly GCF_059928025.1. NCBI lineage: Eukaryota > Metazoa > Chordata > Mammalia > Artiodactyla > Monodontidae > Delphinapterus > Delphinapterus leucas. The sequence goes on from NC_143135.1 coordinate 99,704,944, forward strand.
GCATTTTCTTTACCATTATGGCTCCTTGAAAAGCAGAGCTCTTTCTCTGAGGCTGGATTTTGTTGGTAGCTTTTCTCTCTGAATTTCTTATTCCCTATACATCAGATTGCAAAGGAGTCTGTGAACTGAGAGTTGACACGGCCCAATAGGAAACTAGGGGCCACAATTCGTATTTCAGAGTTGATTGCCACAGCCCAGAGACTTGAGATGTAGCACCATATATCATGAGTCAGTAAAATCTCTGGATTTCTTAATTCTCTTACCTTAAAAAAAACACCTTCCCTGACAACCTTACAAGTGAACAGTGAGGCTCAAATGAGGTCATAGATGTGAAACGTTTTTGAAAAAATGAAAAGGTTCTGTGCAAATGTAGGTTGTGACGGCGACTGTTATTAATATGCCTTGGGCTTAGGCGGAGGGGAGAGCCAAGGGAGTAGGCAGAGCTCCGGCTGCGGTGGGCAGGCAGGGATTAAGTCCCTCAGCAAGGTGTGGAATGAATCACCCGCAGACAACCAGTGCTCACAAGGCTGAATGCTCATCCCTGCTGCACCCAAATTGCAGACTCTGCTATCATTTCAAAATGATTTCCTTCTTCTGTCTCTCCATCCACTCTCACAGAGATGTTCTCTCCTCCCACTCAGACTCCCCACACCCAGATTTGCCCCAGCCTGTCTGACCCTATTATTTTCTCCACGCTTGGGTATCAGTGAACATACAGCCTCCTCTGCTTAAACTGTAGCCACATCCCTGCTCAAGGCATATTCTTTTTCTCCTGTAAATTCCAGAGATTTGGCCTACTTAACTCTATTCTCTTTAGCTGCTGCTTCCCTTTTGGGCTTTCTTTCCATGCCCACCTCTATCTTCAACATAAGGAAGAGGATCTCTTAAGTCAGTTTAGCCTGCTTCAGAAGACTAAGAGGCCTTTGAAATTTTGAGGCAGGTCATTTCTAAAATTTTATTTTTCATTTTTTTAGATTCCCTATTTTTTAAGAAAAGTTTTATTTTGAAGCAATTATAGACTCACAGGAAGTTGCAAAAACAGTAAAAATAGTCTTGTGCAGGGCTTCCCTGGTGGCACAGTGGTTGAGAGTCCGCCTGCCGATGCGGGGGACACGGGTTCGTGCCCCGGTCCGGGAAGATCCCACGTGCCGCGGAGCGGCTGGGCCCGTGAGCCACGGCCGCTGAGCCTGCGCGTCCGGAGCCTGTGCTCCGCAACGGGAGAGGCCGCAACGGGAGAGGCCACAACGGTGAGAGGCCCGCGTACCGCAAAAAAAAAAAAAAAAAAAAGTCTTGCGCACTCTTCAGCCAGCTTCCCATGGTGACACCTTATATAGCCGTAGTATGATATCAAAGTCTGAAACTTGACATTGGTACATTAGTGTTAACTAGACTACAGAGCTTATTCACTGTTGGCCATTTTAAAAAAAATATTTATTTATTTTATTTTATTATTTGTATTTTCTTTATATTTTTGGCTGTGTCAGGTCTTAGTTGCAGCACGCAGGATCTTCACTGAGGCATGTGGGATCATTTTCGTTGTGGTGCGTGGGCTCTTCGTTGCAGCATGCAGGTTTTCTCTTTCTAGTTGTGGCTCATGGGCTCCAGAGTGCGTGGGCTCTGTAGTTTGCAGCACGCGGGCTCTAGTTGAGGCGTGTGAGCTCAGCAGTTGTGGCATGTGGGCTTAGTTGCCCCGCAGCATGTGGGATCTTAGTTCCCTGACCAGAGATCGAACCCACGTCTCCTGCATTGGAAGGCAGATTCTTTACCACTGGACCACCAGGGAAGTCCCTGTTGACCATTTTTTAAACCTGCATTCATTTATGTGCTTGTGTGTATATAGTTCTATGCAATTTCATCCCATGTGGAGATTTTAAGATCCAGAACTGTTCTATCACCACAAAAGAACAGCCTCATACTACATCTTTGTATGAATGTCCACCACCTGCTCCACTCCACTCCCATCCCTGTCTCCTAGCAACTGTTAATCTGCTCTCCATCTCTACTTTTTTGTCATTTTTAGAATGTTCTATTAATGTAACCTTTGAGATTGACTTTTCTCAGTAAGCACAATGCCCATGAATTCTGTCCAGGTTGTTTTACGTATTAATAGTTCATTTCTTTTTATTGATAAGTACTTTTCTATTGTATGGATAGATCAGAGTTTGTTCAATCATTTATTAAAGAAAACTTTTGAGTTGTTATCAGTATTTTGTTCTTACAAATAAAGCTGTTATGAACAGTTGTGTGTAGGTTTTTGTGTGAACTTAAGTTTTTATTTCTCTGGGATAAATACCCAAGTCTCATATGACCCAGAAATTGCTGGGTCATATGGTAGTTGCATGTTTAATTTTATAAGAAACTGCTGGACAGTTTTCCAGAGTGGCTGACACAATTCCACTCCCACCAGCAATCTATGAGTGATCCAATTTCTCTACATCCTTGCCAGCTTTGATGTTGCCCTATTTTTTTTTTTTAATTTTAGCTGTTCTTAAAAATGTTCTTTAAAATGTGTGGTGATATCTCATTGTGATTTTAATTCGTTAATGGCTGTGATGTTCAACATCTTTTCATGTGCTTATTTGCCACCTATATCTTCTTTTGGGTAAAATATCTGCTCATATCTTCTGTGTATTTTATAATTGTTCCTTTTTTAAATTAATGTTGATTTTTTTTAGAGTTCCTTCTATAGTCTAGATATAAGGCCTTTGTCAGAGACATGGTTTATAAATATTTTCTCCTGGTCTGTAGCTTTTATTTTCATCCTTTTAAACATTTTTCACAGGGCAAAATTTTTAATTCTGATGAGACCCAATTTATCATTTTTTTTCCTTTTATGTATTGTGCTTCTGGTATCATATCTAATAAGTCTTCACCTAGTCCAAAGATTATCTCCTATGTTCTAAAAGAATTATAGTTTCACATTACATTTAAATCTGTGATACATTTAAAATTAATTCTTGTATTTGATAGGAGGCTTATGTCAAGGTTCATTTTTTTTGCCTATGTATGTCTGATTGTTCCACCGCCATTTGTCAAAAAGACTCTCCCTCCTCCACTGAATGACTTTTGCATCTTATCAAAAATCAATTTGGCATATTTATGTTGGTCTGTTTCTGGGTTCTTTATTCTGTTCCATTGATCTATATAATTATTCATCCACCAATCTCACACTATCTTGATTACTGTATTAGAAAATAAGTCTTATTATCAGGCACAGTGATTCCTCCTACTTTATTTTTTTTTCAAAATTATTTCAGCTATTCTACTCCTTTACTTTTTCATACAAATTTTATAATAAGTTTGTCTATGTCTACAAAAATTCTTGCTTGAATTTTGACCGGAATTGTTTTAAATCTATAGATCAATTGGGAAACAATTGACATCTTTGCTATACTGAGTCTTCCAGTCTTTAATTATGGTATGTCTCTCCATTTATTTGGATCTTCTTTGATTTCTTTCACCAGCATTTTATATTTTCAGCATACAAATCTGTATGTGTTTTGTTAGGTTTATACCTAGCTCTTTCATTTTTTGAGAGTAATCGTAAACAGTATTGCATTTTTAGTTTTTGTTTTCCACATGTTTGTTGCTAGTATATAGGAATACAGTTGATTTTTGTGGTTGATTTTGTATTCTGTGAACTTACTGAACTCACTCATTGAGTTATATATGAACTTGTTTGTTAATTCCTTGGGATTTTCTCCGTAGATAATCATGTCATCTGGACATGATTGGGACAACAAATTTGGACAACTTATTTCTTCCTTTCCACTTGGTATACCTTTTATTTCCTTTTCTTGCCTTGTTGCTTTTTTTTTTTTTGCAGTACGCGGGCCTCTCACTGCTGTGGCCTCTCCCGTTGCGGAGCACAGGCTCCGGACGCGCAGGCTCAGCGGCCATGGCTCACGGGCCCAGCCGCTCCGCGGCATGTGGGATCTTCCCGGACCAGGGCACGAACCCGTGTCCCCTGCATCGGCAGGCGGACTCTCAACCACTGCGCCACCAGGGAAGCCCTGCCTTGTTGCTTTGACTAGGACCTCCACTACTGTGTTGAATAAGAGTAATGAGAGTGGACACACTTCCTGTGTTCCTAATCTTAGGAGGAAAGCGCTCAGTCTTTCATTGGTAAGTATGATGTTAACTTTTTTTTTTTTTTGCCACACCACATGGCATGCAGAACTTCCCTCACCAAGGATCAAACCTGCACCCCCCTGCAGTGGAAGCACGGAGTCTTAACCACCGGACCACTAGGGAAGTCCTGATGTTAACTTTTGATTTTTATAGATGCTCTTTATTAAGTTGAGGAAGTTTCCCTCTGTTCCTAATCTGCTGAGAGCTTTTATCATGAATGGATTTTGAACTTTGTCAAATGCCTTTTCTGTATTAATTGGTTGATTTTCAAATATTGTTCAGCCTAGCTGATTTATTCCAGCCCCTACCCCACTGGTTATGGTATATAATTCTTTTTATATATCGCTGGATTTGATATGCTTACATTTTTAAAAAGTATTTTTGCATCTAAGTTGTGATAAATATAAGCCTGAAGTTTTATGTTTTTTTAAAAATTATATTTGTCTGGTTTGGGTATTAGAGTAACAGTAGCCTCACAAAATGAGTTGGGTAGTGCTTTCCTCTCTTCTAGTTTCTGAAGAAGATTGTGTAGAATTGATGTTAATTCTTTTTCAAATGTTTGGTAGAATTCTCCAGTGAAAACATCTGGGCCTAAAGAGTTCATTTTTGGAAGGTTTCAAATTATGAATTAAATTTCTTTAATAATTACAGGTCTGTTCAAAAGATCTGTTTTATGTTAGGTGAGACCTTTAACACTTTTGAAGGCTGAAATCTGGGTTTCCTAGAAAGCAGAACTGGAGACACAAGTTTATGTGCTATTACTTGGTTAGGATGCAATCCCAGGAGATGGGAGAGAGGGAAAGGAGAGTCAGGGGAAGAAGGAGAAGCAACACAAGAGCATGTTACTGAGTCGATCACCACTTGACTTGGAGCAGGACAAGACGCTTGATTTCACAGGATCTCCCAAGCTACACATGACTCTTTTTCGGGAAAGTTTCTCTGGGGGAGGAAGAGAGAAGAATTTAGCCACTGGAGCCCATCTTCCATTTGTCAGAGTTTATCACACGGTTAATTTCCCCCATGCTCCGAGCAGCTCATGTGTAAGTGCCCAACTGGTCCAGTGGTTTCTCACCTCTTGTCAACAGCGAATCTCCTGGACCAGAGCTAAGCGGCACCAGCTCAGGCCTGAGGCAAAGTACTGTCTCATTGTTCTGCACAAAGTTCGTCAGTTTAGTAGAGGTGGTTGTTACAGTGAGTGGACCTAAAATAAGTGATCCAAGACCTCTGAGATTGCGAAGCTGAGAGCCTGTGAAATGGTACAGAAGAGGTGTCTGAGGCCATTGAAAAGCAAGAGCAAAGGGTTTAAAAATAAGCCAACCATTGGGTAAGTTTCAAAAAATCTCAAAAAAAAAAGTCTCCTAAGGTTTGTACTTGGTCTTCACTTGAAATATAAGCAGAGTTAAGCTTGACTTTCTCACACAGTCTTCCTCCCTTTGGTACAGTTTTCCTTCATCTTTTGTACCCAGCGATGGAGTTTATCAATCTTCCTCTTCCCTCAGCAAGAACTCCTTCCCACATGAATGGCCCATGTTTCTCTCCAGAAAGGAGTTCCTGTGGATATCACAGAGGCTCTGTCATAGAAGTGCCACACGTAAAGGCAGAAGAGATGCTTCCAGACTCAAATGGATCATCTGGAGTCTTAAGTGGCTCAAGACAAATGTCTTCATTCCTGTCTTACATATGAAAAGGCAGCTTAGGCCATTCCCGGAGACAAAATATTCCTATTTCCATGGTCCTTAGCCTAGAAGCCACCTTTTCTTTTTTTTTTTCCCTTTGGCTGCGCCACAAGGCTTGCAGGATCTTATTTCCCCGACCAGGGATTGAACTCGCGTCCTAGGCAGTGAAAACTCGGAGTCCTAACCACTGGACCGCCAGGGAATTCCCAAAAGCCACCTTAAGAGTCATTGGATCATGCCTCTGCTTTCAGGCAGGACAAGTCTCTACCATCCTAAACCAATGAGAGTTTATTAAATTCTTAAATTAAATTTTTTTACCAAAATAATAAATATATTATGTGGTTTTAAAGCCAAACAGTACTACAAGGCTTATGAGCCTCCCCTGCTTTTTCCCTCTCCATTCTTAAGTTCCATTCCCTCAGGGCGACCACGTAAATCTCTTTTAGCCATTTCTTCTGGTACTTTCCTCTGTATAACAAAACAATATGGTTGTGCTGCTGCTATATCTTTACGTCTCAATTTTAGACACACACACACACATATATATATATATATTTCCTATTACAGTGTAAGGGTTTAACGCATTCACACTCTGATTTCCCCTTCTTGTCCTCCCTCTCTAGTTCCAGGAATGATATTCCAGACATTGAGTAATTGCTGGAGAACTTGCAGAACAATTGTTGGCTGCCCGGCTATACCAGTGCATATCAGATGAATATCACATTGTTTGTTTGTCTAAATTAGGAAGCAGCCTAGGGTAGTAGAAAAATGCTCAGATTCTGGACACAGGCTGCCTGGGTTCAAATCCTACTTCTGCTACTGGTCGCTGTGCAACCTCAGGCAAATTGCTTCACTACTCTGTCTTTGCTGGGGACAGTAATAGTAGCTACCTTGTAAAATTTTTGTGAGGGTTAAATGAGTAAATACAGATAAAGCACTTAGAACAGTGCTCTACTAATCCATATACATGTTTGTTATTAACATTATTTTATGATTATATTATCACTACTATATAAGACCCTCTTGCTGAGTCAAGAGAATATGATGAATTTGTTTACTTTTTTATGACCCAACACTGAATCTTCCCACTCTTCAAAAGAACTATCAATTCCCCTCTAATACTGTTTCCATGTAGTCAAATAATCAGGTATTATTCCAGTTCCATCCCCCCCCCCCCCCCCGCTTTTTTTTCCTTCTGGTATACTCCTACTGGAATCTTTTGTATCCTGGTATAATCCTACTGGATCCCTTTCCAGTTTGGGCTGGCTGTCCTCTAAGCCTGTAATACAGCTGCAGACCTGGGACTTCCCTTTGCAAATCTACTGTGTTGGAAATCTTATTCTCTGATAAAGTATCTTCTTTCTTGATTTAATCCAGGACTTCTCAGTCTCTGCACTGCTGACATTTTGAGCCGGATAATCTTTGTTGTAGAAGGCTATCCTGCCATTATAGGATATTTAGCAACATCCCTGGCCTCTACCCACTAGATGCCAGTAGCAGTGTCCCCTTCTACTTGTGACAACCCAGATTGTCTCCAGACATTGCTAAATGTCCCTGGAGGGCAAAATTGTACCCAGTTGAGAACTTCATGCTACTGACCCACAGCTGACAATAGCTTCCCGAGAAGGGTTGCATAGGATGTAAATTTTTTGAGGCCTTGCATGAAATCTTCTTTAATCCAACCTTATGGTTGATGGCTAATTTTACTAAGTGTAAAACTGTAGATTGAAATAACGCACCCCCATCCTCACCCTGGCTTTTCAAGCTATCACTCGACTATTTTTTAGCTTTCAGGGGTGTTGTTAAGAAGTGTGATGCCATTCAGATTCATTTTTTAATTTGGGCAATTATTTTATATTTGCTGCATAACACAGCATCTGTAACTTAATGGTTTACAACAGCAAACATTTTATTATTTTTCACGATTCCATGGATTGACTGGGATGCATCTGTCTCACTTGGGGCCTCACATGTTGTCTCCCTCTCAGCCAGAGAGCAGATGGTGCGGGAATAGCAAGCATGGTTTCATCCATACATCTGCCTTGGCCAGGTGGCAGGAAGACTCAGCTAGAACATGGGGACGGCTGAGCCTCGCATCCTCCATGTAGTCTCAGGACCTTTCTCTCTGTCCATGACCTATCCATGTGGTGTCCCTAGCAGAGTACCGAGAATTTTTACATGGCAGCCCAGGGCTTCCAAAAGCAGAAACTGGTAGCTATCTCGAAGACTTAGGCCGAAAGCTCGCCCAGCGTCACGTCTGTCCCATTCTATTAGTCAGAGTGGGTCACAGGGCCTCACGGTACTCCATGTGGGAGAGGACCGTGCAAGGGTGTGGTTATTGAGAAGCACGGTTCGCTGAGGTCTGTCTTTGGAGACTAGCTACCAAAGCTACCACATTTTTATTTCCTTGTTTTCTGCGGATGTATCTTGTACAGGCTCCTGTTCTTGCTTCATGGATGCGATAGCCTCTCTTTTCTCTCTGAGAATATTAATCATAAAAGTAATATCTTTTTTGGTCTCTGGTTCCTTTGACTTCCATTTCTTCTGCTTTGGAATTTTGTTGTCAGGTGGAAGCTTTCTTCAAGTATCTCAAGATCCTTGGCTATGCTTTCCAAGCAAGGCTCTGAAAAGCTGGTTGGAATCTCGGGAATAATCGGTGTCACGTCTTTGCCTTCAGTCGATGGGGATGTGACAGAGTACCAGCTGTTTTATTGTGGATGTTATACATTTAATTTTGGGTTTTTTTTTCCTTAAGACTCTTCAGTCTCCCCAGAGAAAGATTGTCCAATCTTTCACTTGGAGAGAATTTGTTTGGCAGTCAGTATTCTTGAAGCCAAGCCACTGAAAGGGCTGGATGCCAAAGGTGATCGTCTAGATTTCCACTGAATCACCCTCTTTCCAGCACAGCGCCTCTTCCCTGTTTTCCACTGTGCTGATATCCTATCTGAAGACTCTTGATGTGGTTTTTTCAGAGAATACCCTAGACCTTCTGTGATGGAGGGAGTCACCTGACTTCTCCTACTGGGGGAGAGGACCTAACAGACTGCCCATTATACAGACGTTCAACTGACTCCTCCCGTTTTTAGTCCCACCTCTCTTCCTATCTCAGTATCTGGTGCCTCCAAGTATTCTTCAGCACAAATCATCTTGACTCTCATCCACGCTCCCCTCTGCAAACACGTAGGTTTTAGCTTTTCTAGCTTGACGAAGTCAGTTTCTATTCCTCTATTTGCATTCCATTTTCCAAAACTTAGCTGGTAGCACTTGTCTGTTGGTTTCTCTTCTCTGTGCTACATGTCCTTACAGGTTTAAAACATTCACTCTTATTTTAGTGGGAACCCGGGAGGGAGTATAGACGAACACATGTTTAATTCACTATATATAACTCAAAGACTTTAAAGCTCCGAAGGTGATATTTATAAATTTCCTAGGTTCAAGATCAAACGTCCTCATCCATGGTAAATTCTATCTAACTTCGTCTAAGCTGATGGAATGCATGACCCAATGGTTCTCAACCCTGGCGGTATATAAGAAACATCTATGTAGCTCTGGAAAATGCTGATTCCTAGACCCTACCCCAGATCAAATTAATCAGAATCTCTGTATGTGTGGGCACATACAGTAAATAATAGATTTTTCTGATGTAGAGCCATGGGTGAGAATTAGTAATGTGGCAGCTTGGTGGGCGGAAGGGGAGTGGTGGTGCTGGGGCACCAGTGTTTGATTACACAGTCTGATGACTCTTGCAAAATACATCTCTCTTTTTTTTTTTCTCTCTCTCACATGCACACATACTTTCTCACTGGCTTCCTATGCATGGTCGTCCATGCTTAGCTTTGGGGATGAAGTATTTGGGACTGTTGCTGCCTGTCCTGATTTTCACTTTTCTGTTCTATTCTGAACCACTACAGACCTAACAAACACAAGGGGGCACATGTATCCAGAACCCTGATCTCTGTTACCTGTGGGATAAGAAGTCTCAATTCCACGTGTCCTCCTCCTTTTACCTTAGTCTGTGCTAAAGGGACACCTCAGAGAGTCACAGTTAGCAGCTAAAAAGGCACATTGTGGAGGGAAAGAAACAATTTAAACTGGACAATCTCTCTGGCTTTCTAGACTTCAGAAATTTGATCTTCCTCAGTCTTGGCAAAGATGCTATTAATTCGATAATGCATTTAAGATCCTTTGAAAAGTGTAATGTGCTTGGAGCTGTTTTTAAAAAATCTAAAGTGTGTAATTTTGCAGGGACTCATAACAAGGTCACAAATTAAGAGTCAAGTCAGCAAGTCAGGTAAAATCTTTATAATCAAGTCTAAGAAAGAAAGTAGTAAAATGTAATTTAACTAGACACAGAGACCTGATGAGGGGATGCCCACAATCATAATATGATTACTTTTCATCAACTTAATTAGTTTTCACTGACAATTAATTTAATTAATAATCTGTTAATTTTAATTATAATATTTATTCTGATTTAGTAGGATTAATTTTTAAGATTTTCACATTCTTTGGCTGCTCAGTCTATCACATTAGTTATTTTTTAATTAATTAATTTATTTATTTATTTTTGGCTACATTGGGTCTTTGTTGCACATGGGATGTATGCCCTGAAGTGGAATTGCTGGATCACACGGTAATTCCAGGTTTAGTTTTTTGAGGAACCACCACACTGTTTTCTAGTGTTTGCACCACTTAACAATCCCGCCAACACTGCATGAGTGTTTCAATTGTCCCACACCCTTGGGCCTCTCACCGTCGTGGCCTCTCCCGTTGCGGAGCACAGGCTCCGGACGCGCAGGCTCAGCGGCCATGGCTCACGGGCCCAGCCGCTCCGCGGCACGTGGGATCTTCCCGGACCGGGGCACGAACCCGCGTCCCCTGCATCGGCAGGCGGACTCTCAACCACTGTGCCACCAAGGAAGCCCTATTTTCTCTGTTTTTGATAGTAGCCATCCTAATGGGTGTGAGGTGATTGAAATCTTTTCTTTTGGCTGCAAATCCAGGGCGGATAATGCCACAACACAGAAACTATACCACATCACACCAACCACAGCTGCCTAAGAAAACACAGGAGAAGTCATCACAGAAATACATGGTCCTACACCTAATGGACCCTTCTGTCCCTGATCAGGATGGTTCATGTAGTAACAGAGAGTATTCAGAGCACAATGCTGCTTTGGACTGAATTATATTTCCCTCCTTTACCCCCAATTCACATCTTGAAGCCCTAACCCCCAATATGATGGTTTTGAAGGTGGGGTCTATGGGAGGTAATAGGTTTAGATGAGGGTGGTGTCCTCACGATGAGATTAGCATCCTTATAAGAAGAAACCCCAGAACTCTTCTCGCACAGAGAAGGGGTCACGTGAGCTCACAGTGTGGAGGTGGCCATTGGCAACCCGGGGAGAGAGCTCTCACTAGACACCAGCCATGCTGGCATCTTGATCTTGGACTTCTAGCCTCTAGAACTATGAGAAAATAAACATCTTGTTTAAGTTGCTCAGTCTATGGTGTTTTACGGCAGCCCGAGCCCACTAAGACCAGTGTCTTGCCCTTTGCTTTCCACCTCAACACTATCCAGTGTCCAATTCTACCAGTGATGGTGAATGAAGCCTGCTCTCTAGTCACAAAGCCCGCCAAGTTCCAAAACCTTACTGAACACCAGAGGCTCAGAAAACATGCTATCGTCAGTGATCAATTATCTTAGACGAATAAAAGCCAGATGCAGGAAAGAAGTCCCGACGTACACAGACACAAGTCTTTAGAATGGGGTTTGGAAGTAAAGGTCCCTGAGAATCTGAGCCAACCAATGGGTGCTTCCCATGTAGTTCTGCCTGGAAATAGAGGGCTTGGACATTTCATACACCTCTACCCAGTTAATCTCTGACCTCTCCTTCCCTCCCTTTTCCAGAACAGATTCTATAATAGCTTCTAGGACGTGAAGGAGATTTTAGACTGGCTTCATCATACAAATAAAGTTTTGAGTTTAGCCTTGGTCCGTTTTCTTGGCAGAAAATAATTTCTGTGTTTGCCATGTAGGGAGAGAGAAAAGGACAATGGGCAGCCAGCTCTTCTCTGAGCACCACTGGAAGCTTTCCCCATTTAGATGAGCAAAAGAGGGAGGAAATATCTTGTCTCACTGGCTCATATTGATTTCCTGGTCATGCCTGATACCTGCCTGTGGATAGACTTAATGGCTGCAGATAGATGAGTCTTGTTCAGCTAGCAGAAGGGAGGCTGAAAAAAATCGCCTGAAAATGCATGGTGTGTGTGGGTCTAAACAAAAGTAAATGTGGCTTTTTAGCCTGCAATTCACTCTGACACAGTCAGGCTAGGCACTGGGGGGGGACTTAAATTATGGTCGCTGGACTTCTCATTGTGAATGAGAGGCTCAGGATCCTGTGTGGTGAGACACAGAAATGGGATTCAGCTTCTGCCGTTACGTGGAGCGGGCTAGAGGTGAGGGGACACGCCGTAGAGCTGCTATGCCACTTTGACCTCTTAGATGAGCTCCCGCTGTTCCCCTATCGGGCTCCCTTCCCTTTGATACTGGGATACTGGGCTTGGTGCAGATGGTAAAGAGGAACTGTTTGGACTGTATCCTGACCACCATTCTTCACTCTGTTCCTAATGCTAAGTCTTTAGTGCATAATAAATGTCCGGACCACTCAATCATTGCACAGTATGCGCTAGCTTGCATTTCCTGTTCTATATTCTGTCTGCCAATGAGATTACAAGCCCTTTGCACGCAGGGACCAGGTCTCATGCTCCCTCCATCTCCAGGGTTCTCTCCATAGCATCATATGCATGAGCAGGGCTAGGTGTGATCTGCTTAAGACAACATGAAAGGACAGAGGGGATGGGCACGGATCTGACACTAGCACCCTCCTAGGAGTGGTGGAGACAGTTGGAGCTGAAGGAGCAAGTACTGTCTGGCAAGCAGAATGTGGTATACGATTAAGACAACAGCACATACGATGGGGAGCAACTCAGTAAAGCACTTTGCATCAGGCAGGCCCAACATGAACAATGAGGGAGTGTTCCTTGGACAGACAGAACACAGTGATGGAGAAACTAAGAGTAAGCCATACTCAGGGTCTCAGCAGACAAAGGTAGAAGCAGGGCATTTTCTCATCAGGTGGCAGGAGCCTAGCCACTGCCTGGGTGTAAAGGACAGGGTCCCAGTCCTTGAGGATTGAAGGATGGATCTACAAGAACAAGGAGAGGGTGTGGAGAAAAGGGAACCCTCCCACACTGTTGGTGGGAATGTAAATTGGTGCAACCACTATGGAGAATAGTATGGAGTTTCCTTAAAAAACTAAAAATAGAGCTACCATTTGACCCAGCAATCCCACTTCTGGGCATATATCCAGAAAAGATGAAAACTCTAATTGGAAAAGATACATGCACCCCAATGTTCATAGCAACACTATTTACAATAGCCAAGACATGGAAGCAACCTAAATGTCCATCAACAGATGAATGGATAAAGAAGGTGTGGTACATATATTCAATGGAATATTACTCAGCCATAAAAAAGAGTGAAATAATGCCATTTGCAGCAACATGGATGGACCTAGAGATTATCATACTAAGTGAAGTAAGACAGACAAAGACAAATATCACATCACTTATATGTGGAATCTAAAAAAAAGTGATACAAATGAACTTATTTACAAAACAGAAATAGCTTCACAGCCATAGAAAACAAATTTATGGTTACCACAAAGGAAGGAGGGGAGGGATAAATTGGGAATTTGGGATTAACAGATACTACTATATATAAAATAAACAACAAGGACCTACTGTGTAGCACAGGGAACTATATTCAATATCTTATAATAACCTACAATGGAAAAGAATCTGAAAAAGCATATATATATATATATGTATATATATATGTATATATATATATATATGTATAACTGAATCACTTTGCTGTACACTTGAAACACTATAAATCAGCTTTAGTTCAATAAAAGAGAAAAGAACAAGGTAGAGTCCTGGATGCAGAAGACCAAACAGTAGAGAGTATTTGTTGGGAATGTGAACTCAGAATTTAACACTGTAGGTTTGTGTCCTATTACTATCTGTGTTACTTTTGGACATTTACTAAACTTCTAGGTGCTTATTTATTTGACATATGAGGATGATAATGACATATACCTCATAGGCTCACAGACATTAAATGACATAATCCATGTGAAACATGTCATGCCGGGGCAGTACCTGGCACATAGGAGCATTAAATAAATGTTGGATGTTATTGTTGTTTTTATTACAATTATTGTTACTATTATAAAACTGAGCCACATGAAATTGCTATATTTGACTGTTTTTAACAATAAAAAGGAAGATTTCTTATAATAAACCTAATACTAGTCAGGTTACACAGATAGATAATCAGGAATAAGGGTGACAGTATTATTGACCATTTAATCTATGATGCTATTTTGGTTAATCCTTTATGCAAGTCATGTGGGATTAGATCCATCTGACAGAGGAGGGGAGTAAGGCTCAGAGTGTTAACCAGCTCTGGTCCCTGCCCAGTGGGGACCTGCTCTCTAAATCAGACATTGACCACTAGTCAAGAGAACCAACAGTGAAGAGGATTATATCAGATAATGCACTAAAACATACTTAGGTATGGACAGAAAGAAGGAGAAGTACATATTATAGGGCAGTTGGAGTCCCACGGTACATTCCTGCTTAAAATGAGGGAGGCCCATCTTTACCATCATCATCTTCGTCATCCTCATTATCGCCACAGGAAATGGTTATTGAGGGTTTACTTTGCTCCAGACATGTATATAAGTGCTGTGTGTCTATCAATTCACAATCTCGCAATAACCCTATGAGAAAGATAATCTGACTGTTCCCATTTTACAGATGAGAAAACTGAGGCGCAGAAGGGTCACACTGCCAGTGAGGGGCATCTAAGGATTTGAATCCTGGTGCAGAATGATTCCTCCATTTGAAGGGCTCAGCAGAAGAGATGATATTTCAAAAATATTTGAAGAAGGAGCAAAGAGATGAAAGGAGAAGACAGGCAATTCCAGGCATGTGGCCTTTGACCTAAGACATCTGGGAGTCTTGCCTTTGTTTTCAGTTTATGGATACTTTGTCTACATGGCATCACCAACAAGCTTACTTAAGGGTTCCGAGGATATAAAAGGAATCAGAGGCCCCACAGGCTTCTCCAGGAAATGCAAGCAGAGGGCTCCTCAGATCCACCTTGCAATCCCTGACACCCCCTCCAGGAAGTGTTCTTTTCTGCGACAGGCCTATGGGCCAGCCGCTGAGATGTTCTCTGGGGAGGGAGTGGGGAGCTGGGGGATTGCACGTCACAGGCCTTAATGGATGGAGGAAGGCAAATTAGAGAACGGGGATGAGGGACGGGGCCGGGGTGGTGCGGGAGGTGCAGAGAGTCCTTGCAAGGCCTGGCGAGGCTGTGGCTGAGTCTGAGCTCATCTGCTGAAGAGCTGGGCCTGCTGTGCAGTTTGAGGCCTGGGCATGGTGTGGGTGGGAGGGCTTACAAGCCACTCAGCCTGGCCTGTGGGAAACATCAAGAAGCACTATAAGAGCGTACGAGCAGAGCTCTGAGATCTGGGTTCCAGCTCCGGCTTTGCCATTCACTAGCTATGTGATTCTGGGCAAATCAGTTCATCTTTCTAGGCCCATTTCCTTTTTCGTAAAATGCGAGGTTTTTTGTTTATTTGTTCATTTGTTTTAACATCTCCGAAGGCTTCTGTGACCCTATCATTCTGGAATTCTGTGGCTTCCATAGAGCAGGCTGGTTATACACCAATGCCAATCATGTCATGGGATGTCGGGTGTTCCAGTCATTACTGCTTTCCTCCTTACCCTCTACGCCTTGGTAAAGGCCGACTAAGGGTAATTGTGCTGACTACTAGTCACTGCGATCCTGTGCTGGGCTAGAGCATTCCATCCTCAAAACAGCCCTGAGAGACACAGACATTACTTTGTTCTATGGATAAGGCATCTGAGGCTTAATAAGTGACTTTCCCAAGAATACATAGCTAACAATCTACTTTGGGAATTCAAATTGAGGCTTGCGTCTAAAATTTCAGTTGTTTGTTAATATGTTATCCTGCTTCTCCACTTTCTGTGGGTTTCTCCTGGCCACTGAGCCAGCACCAATTTTCCCTAGCCGGGGGGCAGGCATGGTGGTGGTAGAGTAGTGTCTGAAGTGTAAGGAAGGCACTGTGTTTGGGCCTGTGAGCCGTGGAGGCCCCTGGAAGGAATGTGGGCAGCACTGACCCTGTGGCTGCACTCTTTCTCAGCTGCTGCCCCGAGTGGGCATGAAATGAAGCTTTGTCTGCTAAGAACTTACAAGGAATCCCAATAAGTTACTCTTATTTATTTATTTATTTTTAACAAGATAGCATTTGCATGTCACAGCAGTTGCTATAACAGAAGAACAGTCCATTATTAGCTCTGCTCTCCTAGGTGGCTTTTTCCACCTCGTGGCCTCCCTGCCCACTTCCCCTGGGAGGCTGGCTGCAAAGCTGAGATGGGAGTAGAGGCACTTGCCGCCTTGGCGGAGCTGACTTTCAGCCAGAGAGGGTGGGCACGTTCAAGCTGGGAGGAAGCCCAGCTACAATCATCAGAGTTTGTGGTTGGTGGGAGTGGAGGGAGGTCCCTTCCAAAAGCTTGCATTTTATATCCCAGTCATCTGCCTTCTGAAATCTTTAAATCATTCACTCATTCATTCACTTAAAAATGTCTCACACAGGGATCTTCCCTGGAGGTCCAGTGGTTAAGACTCCATGCTTCCACTGCAGGGGGGTGTGGGTTCGATCCCTGGTTGGGAAACTAAGATCCTGCATGTTGCACGATGTGGCCAAAAAAAAAAAAATCTCACATGTTCCTATTCTATCAGGAAAAAAAAAAAAAAATTCTCACATGTTCCTATTCTATCAGGAACTGTTCTAGGCACTGGCAATCTGGTAATGAACCAAAACAGGCACATTTCCTGCTCTCAGAAAACCAATATTATAGTGAGGGAGATAGAAACGCATCAATTAGACAAATACATATTATAATATTAGATCTTAAAGAAAATAAATTACGGGATGGGGCAAGAGGGTGATAGAAATGTTATCAAGTAGGGTGTCAGGAGAGGTCTCCCCTAGGAAATGACAGCTGAACAGACTTGGATGTAGTCAAAGAGCAAGTTGGAGAAACAACCGCCGAAGAGTGGTCCAAGAGAGGGAACAGGAAGTGCACGGCCGGCAGGCCGGGATGAGAACAGCAAATTCCAAGAACAGCAGGAAGCCAAGGTCAGAAATATTAAGGAATGAAGTTGGAGACGCGTCATGGACCATGGGAAGGACTTTGGATTTTATTTTAAATATGATGGGAGTCCATTGGAACAGAAAGGAAATACATGAAGAGGTTTGTGTTTGAAATAGTCTTCGTGGTTATTTAGATTGAAAGAGGTCTGGGGAAAAGCAGGGAGACCAGTTAGGAGCAAGGAGACCAATTATAACAGTCCAGACAAGAAGTGATGGTGCCTTAGACTAGGTGATTGTGGTCAAGGTGGACAGATATAGTAGGAGTCAGAATTTTTTAAAAGATAGAACTAGTAACATTTGCTGATAGATTGGCTGTAAGACATACGAGAAAAGAGAGGTCAAGGATGACTCCTGTTTCTTGGACTGAGTGACTGGGCAATATATTCCACTGGGATGGGGCACCCTGGGGAAAGAGCAGCTTGGGGAGGGGAGCAGAATACAGAGGTCAGTTTGGGGCATGTTAGGATTGAGATCCCTGTTAGACATTCAAATGGAGGCGTCAAGTAGCTGTTCTGTACTAATGCTGGATGTTTACGGGAGAGACTGGGATGGAGATTTAAGTTTGGGTATTATCAGTGTATCAGAGGCTTTAAAGCTGGGGGAATAAGGGAATAAGAATAGATAAAGATGGAAAGCGGTCCGAGGACTGAGCCATGGGCACTCTGATGTTCAGAAGTTGTGTGAAGATGATGATCCAGGAGAGAAGACTGAAAAGAAGTAGCCAGTAGAGTAGGAGGGGATGAAGGAGCATAGTTTCCAGGAAGAAGGGCTCTACTGTGTCAGATGCTGCTACAGTAGCATGAAGAACCGAAAAATCGTCGCTGGATTTGGCAGACTGAACAAGGGTATTTTCAGAGGATGGTGAGGAAGAAAAGCCAGACTGAAGAGAGTTTAAGAGAGGAATTCTCCTTGATGGTGGCGATATTTTTAGTGGGTTGTTAGAGAGGGTTTTTAATTTCTAAATCTATCTTTCTGTAGTTCTAGGGCTTGAAGAGTAGCAGGCTGAATCATGGCCACCCAAAGAGATCAATTCCTAACCCCTGGAAATTCAAAGTATTAACTTATTTGGATAAAGGGTGAATACTATTTTATACGGTAACGTGTGACTAAATTAAGTATCTTGTAATGAGGAGATTATCAGGATGATCTGGGTGGGTCTTTGTAAGAGAGAACCAAAGGGAGAAGACACACACAGGCCTTGGGAAGATGGAGGAAGAGATTGCAGTGATGCAGCCGCAAGCCCAGGAATGCCATGTGGGCAGCCACCTGAAGCTGGAAGCGCTAAGGCACAGATGCTCCCCTAGAGCCCCCAGAGGGTGTGCAGCTAAGCTGACAGGTTGATTTTGAACCAGTGATAGTGGTTTTGGATTTATGGTCTCCAGAACTAGGAGAGAATAGATTGCTATTGTTTTAAGCTGCCAAGTTTGTGGTAATTGGTTACAGCTGCCATAGCAAAGTCATACAATGAAGGAAAGATTCCACAAGGCCAGTTGTACCAAGACAAAGACCATCAATACGTTAGACCACTCAGCGATGAAATGGAACATTGAAAAGTGGGCAAGGATTGCAAAAGTCCCAAGAAAAACTAGGAAGAACTTCTGTTGGGGAACAGGAAGGGGCAGATGGAAAGAGGAGAGAAGGAGAGGGAGGCTGGGATAAGCTGTGAACTCCGGACTGTGGCGCCTTAGCCAGATAAGCATCTTACCCCAGTGCTTAGACAGACCTACCACTTTGATCCAAATTGGATTTTTTAATGCCTTAATTGAACTTTTCTAAAACTGAGCTTTTCTTCCTCTGGGTCTAAATTCAATTCTTGAAACCATCCCTTGGTTTAAATTAGGTGGTTTCCCAATGCTGCTTTCTTTCTGCTCAAAATTGACTTTGATCGGCAATTCCCAATTATCTTCCCAATTTGTCAGCAATTGGATCTGACCTGATTTGACATGGCAAGCATGTCAGTCTCCCGGTCTGCCTCCCCACATCCAGTGGATTGTGACCACTCCAATCTCTCTGAATGTGCTGACTTTTCAGTGTATTTTGGGAGGCAGGCTGGGGCAGTGGATGGAGCGCGGGGCTAGGAGTCAGAAGCCCGTTTGGCACAGTGGTTAAGAGAACAGGTTCTGCAGTCACCCTGTGGGGATTCAGATAAAGGCTCCACCACTTACTTCTGGGTGTCCATTGGGAGTTACTTAATCTCTCTGGGTGAGGTCAGCTATTTTCCAGTTGACCTTAGCTCTGTTCTTTGCTAGCATTAAATGAGTGTAGTTGCCACCCTGAGCTTTATTTCCTTCACAAATAAAGGATTGTAAAAAAATAAACAAAACAAAATAAAATAGGATTGGACTAGACTGGATGATCGCTACACCTACTTCCAAATCCAGGATTCCATAGTTCTAGCAGGAAGCAAGGAAACTGATAGATAACATTTGGGTTCACTTGTTTGTTTCAAAATGTATCTTCCTTTTGTTTGAAGTCTTTGCTAATCTACTTCCCCCTAAGGCAGAATTCATCCCTCCTACTGGGCCTTGTAAAATGGGGAAGCCATTAAACAGTGGACTAGAGCTTGGACTTTACAACCAGACCTGCCTGGGTTCTTCCTCTGCCATGTGCATGTCACATGCACCTGGGCGGGTTACTGAGCTCTCTAAATCTCAAGTTTCCTGATCTGTCAGCTGGGATTAGGAATTGGACATCCCTCTTAGAATTACTGCGATATCTCTAATCATCAGGGAAATGCGAATCAAAACCATAATGAGATCACCTCGCACCTGTTAGAATGGCTGTGATCAAAAAGACAAGAAATAACAAGTGTTGGCAAGGATGTGGAGAAAAGGGAACACAAATGCAATACTAGTTAGCCATAAAAAGAAGGAAATCCTGCCTTTTGCAACAACACGGATGAAATTTGAGGACATTGTGCAAAGTGAAATAAGTCAGACAAAGATACATGCCATGTGATATCACTTATATGTGGAATCTAAGAAAAACCAAACTCATAGAAAAAGAGAGTAGATTGGTAGTTGCCAGGGGCAGGGAGGAGGCAGAGATGGGGGGAGTTGGTGAGGGTGATCAAAGGGTATAAACTTCCAATTACAAGATGAAGAAGTTCTGGGGGGGCCTAATATACACCGTGGTGACCATAGTTAACAATTCTGTATCGTGTACTTAAAAGTTGCTAGGAGAGTAGATCTTAAAAGTTCTCAACACACACACACATACACACACACACACACTGTAACTTTGTGAGGTGATGGGTGTGTTAACTAATTTGTTGTGGTAATCGTTTTATAATATACACATATATTAAATCATCACCTTGTACACCTTATAGAATGTTATATGTCAATTATATCTCAATAGGGCTGGGAAAAAGAGAATTATTGTGATGACTGAGATAATATATGCATTGACAAAATGCCTTGCACCTAATAAACACTCAGTGATGTTGACTATTGATTTCTCTTTATTTATTTGTTTATTGAGGAATAACTTATATGTGAAGTGCACAAATCTTATACAGCTCAATAAAATTTTACATCTGTATATATTCAGTATATACAGCCCTTGATCAAGACACAGAATATTTCTAGCACAACAGAAGGCTCATTTTCCCCCTTCCTCTCAATACTTACCCTGCTCCTCCAAATAACAAATATTCTGACCTTTATCCTCATAGATTAGTTTTCCTGTTCTTGAGCCTCACCTAAAATGTAATCATATAGTATGTGCTCTTTGAGGTCAGGCTTCTTTCAGTCAACATTGTATTTAGTGAGATTCATCCTTGTTGCTATAAGCAGCAGTATTTTGTTCTTCATTGCTGTGTAATATTCCAGTTATTGCATATATTGTGCATATACCATACTTTATACTTTGTACTATCGATGGGTATGAGTTCTTTCTGTTTTTTCTATCATAAATAATCTGCGATGAACGTATCTGTGCAAGGCTTTGGTGCACGTAAGCACTCACTTCTGTTGGTTTATACCCGGAAGTGGAATTGCTAGGTCACAGGGTGTTTGTCAAGTTAGGTTTAGTGGACAGACCAAGGAGTCCTCCAAGTGCTTGTTGAGTTTACATCCCCACAGCAGTGTGCAAGCTTTCCAAATGCTCCACGACCTCATCATCTCTTAGTTTTCTAAGTCCTTTTCATTTTAGTCATTCTTACTGGGATACAGTAGTATCTCACTGACCTTTTAAAGTGCATTTTCCTGATGACTAATAATGTTGATCACTTTTTTGTACTTTTAGTCTATTTGTTTTCTTGTTCATGAAGTGTCTTTTCAGGTCTTTTGTCCCTTAAAATATGTTGCCTATTATTTTGTATCATCATGACTGTACTTTTCCATTATCTGTATAGCTAACCCACTCTCCCAATAGATTATAAACACATATCAAGGTCTATGTGTCATTCACTATGAATTCTTTGTGCCTAGCCTCCCGCTATACATTTGCTGAATAAATTAACAAATGGCCATGATTCAGTCGATCATGATAAAATATCGCCATCTGGTGTCAGTAGCGTAAATTAGAAGTGGAGGATGCAAAGCCAGTGGGCTAGATGAATTCATTAGGCTATTTGAGCTTTCCCTTATAAATGATTTTTTTTTTTTTTTTTTTTTTTTTTTCCGGTACGCGGGCCTCCCACCGTTGTGGCCTCTCCCGTTGCGGAGCACAGGCTCCGGACGCGCAGGCTCAGCGGCCATGGCTCACGGGCCCAGCCGCTCCGCGGCATGTGGGATCTTTCCGGACCGGGGCACGAACCGGGTCCCCTGCATCGGCAGGCAGACTCCCAACCACTGCGCCACAAGGGAAGCCCCCAGGTTCCACTTTTTTTTTTTTTTGCAGTACGCAGGCCTCTCACTGTTGTGGCCTCTCCTGTTGCGGAGCACAGGCTCCGGACGCGCAGGCTCAGCGGCCATGACTCACGGGCCCAGCCACTCCGCGGCATGTGGGATCTTTCCGGACCGGGGCACGAACCCGTGTCCCCTGCATTGGCAGGCGGACTCCCAACCACTGTGCCACCAGGTAAGCCCTATATATGATTTTTTAAAATTATCTTTTACTTTGCCTCTGCATACTTGATTTAAGAAATTTTTTTCCATATGTACTTTAATTTCTTCAAATCTATTTAAATCAAAGTCCTTGGGGGACTTTTTCTTTAACTTCTTCAGTGATTACATTTTTAAAAGCTGAGTGTGATATTCATAAATAAAACAGTCAATCAGTTATTACTATATTCTAGCCCTGTAATAGGTGCTAGCATATACCCTAAAGTGTATTCAAGAGACGAGGAGCTCATAGGCAAGTAATGGAGAAATTAAAAACTCAGAGTGAAGTATTGTTAATAAATGCTTTAAAACAGATATTCAGGGCTTCTCTGTTATGCCAGTTCCCAAATAGTGGCTATGACTGTATGAGTCAACTGTCACACATTCTCCTACACTTTTTCAGACATGACATTACTATTCAATAACTATTTATTGACTTCCTACTATGTACCTGAAATTGTGCTTGGTGTTGGGTAAACGAAACCAAGAGAACAGTTAACAGGTGATGACAATACAATGGAAAAAGGGCCACGCGAGAAGTCTATGAAGGGAAAGGAAGAGCAAACTTCTGGGAGGCTGTGAACCACGCGTTGAATTTTCAAAATAAAAAGCAACCAACAGGTAAGTGGGCCATGGACAGAGTTGGGGATGGACAGAGGAGCTGCATGAGAGTAGGGCCTTCATGCTAGGGCATTCGTATTCCATCTTGAACATGCTGGGGAGTCACTGAGCAATTTGATGCTGAGAAATCATAGAATCCAATTTAATATTTAGAATGTTTGTGGGCAGCCACATAGAGGACGAGTTATGGAGGGGTAACGTGGGAAGCGTGAAGTCTGTTAGAATGCCATTGTAAAAACGCACATGATGAGGCCTGAACCACTGCAGGGGGGGGACAAGGACACATGAGAGGAAGGCACAGGTGTGGGTCACCAAGGATAACTGAAAATTAGCATCACCGGTGGGACACAGAGAGGAGGGAGATGAAAGAATCTGGGACAAATCACAGGTTTCTGTTTTAGGTGGCTGGTGGCTGGTCACTTTCAGGAAGAATAATAGATTTGGAGATGCTGGCTTTAGTGGGGACACAATTCCCTCCCCTTTCCTTACCCCAGCTTATTTTCATTTCTGAGGAGGGCTCGTGGGTTTTTGGTGTAATAAGAAAAAAGGTCCATGGGCATCGTGCTGTATTTTTGTATGGAATTCCTGAGGCACCACAATCACTTTTACTGTCTGTAAATGTGCTCAAGTCAGAGTGCCAGATGTGAATAGACTGCATCCCAGCCTGACTGCTTATGAGGGTTTCAGGTTCAAAGAACTAGCTGTTCAAAGCAGCCCAGATTTTGCACATATATCTTTTGAAAATTTGGGGAGAAATTGAAATTGAAAACTAAAATTTTGAAAGCAGTGGGGGGCTTTCAAAAATCTGGGATCCCAGACATTTCCCTATTTCTTTCTACCTAACACCTACCTTTGCAGACCTGGAGTCCCTGTGGAGGGCATAAGCCTCCAGCAGGGAGAGTCGACCTCAAGTGGTAATTCCTTAAACTGCAAGGGCAGCTGCAGGTCTGCAGGCGAGAGGAACCTGCTCTTGGAGATTTAGATTCATTTGCTAGGCCCAGGACAGCTCAGAGTTTGAGCTTTGGTTTGGCGGTGTCAGGCATAGCACACACTACCCTCAGGTTCCTTCTTCTGTTTAGAGGGAGTATTTTAGACTCCCTGGTTAAGAGCAAGAATTGAGAGCCAGATTGGGAGACGAATTTATCAATAAATATTGGTTCTACTACTCTCTAGTTGTATAACCTTAAGCAAATTACTTAACCTCTTTGAGCTATAATTGCCTTATTTGTGAAATTGGATAATCAGTAATTCTTTCTCCTCAGGTGTGGTGGGTTGATTTGGATCCCCCAAAAGGTTTGCTGAAATCTTAATCCTGGTACTTCCCTGACCTTATATGGAAATAGGGTCTTTGCAGATGCGATCAAGTTAAGATGAGGTCATACTGGCATAGGGTGGGTCCTAAATCCAGTTACTGGGAGAGGGAGATTTGGAGACATACAGACACACACAGAGGGAAGACTGCATTGGGAAGCCAAAGGCAGGTGTTGACAGCTATAAGCCAAGGATTGCCAGCAACCACATCTAGGAAGAGGCAGGGAGGAATTCTTCCCTAGAGCCTTCAAAGGGAGGCTGGCTCTTCTGACACCTTGATTTTGGACTTGTGGCCTCTAGAACTTTAAGGGGATAAATTTCTGTTGTTTTAAGCCACTTGGTTTGTGTTAATTGTTAGGGCATGCCTTAAAAACTAAACAAAATAAGGATCTTGTAAAGAATAAATTAGTGAACATAGGTAGAGCACTTATGAAATTGATTGGCACATAGTAAGTGCTATATAAGTGTTTGTTCTCATTAATTCCCAGAATCATATAAGTGTTATATAGTGGGACCAGATTTAAACTCAGACTAAATACCATGCAGTACTGGCTTGGCAAAATGGAAAATAAACACAGATTTACATGTTTGAAATTAAAATGTATAGCATGAATTTATATTTTTAAAAAATGATGCGTCAGCTTTGTAGGTTAACTGACAAGTTACTGATTCCAGTCATGCTGGATGAGCAAGTTTCTATCATGTTGTTGATCTTTAAGTCCCTGACTTACAAGATTGGGAAGAATCAGCAGCAGCATCACAGAGCAAGGAAAGACTTGGGATTTTGCTGAATATGGAAAAAAACATACAGAGATATTGGGTTGGCCAAAAGGTTCGTTCGGTTTTTTCCATAAGGTGGCTCTAGTAACACTTAGTTGTCCTTAACTTCATTCAAAACAATTTTGTTAGATTGTATGTGACAGCTGTCACATCAGCATGCATTTAAAAAAAGACTTATCAGGGCTTCCCTGGTGGTGCAGTGGTTGGGGGTCCGCCTGCCGATGCGGGGGCGCGGGTTCGTGCCCCGGTCCGGGAAGATCCCACATGCCGCGGAGCGGCTGGGCCCGTGAGCCATGGCCGCTGAGCCTGCGCGTCCGGAGCCTGTGCTCCGCAGCGGGAGAGGCCGCGGCAGTGAGAGGCCCGCGTACCGCAAAAAAAAAAAAAAAAAAAAAAGACTTATCAAAATTGGTGAATTTCTGTGTAGCCATTTTAATATTGAAGATGGAAGAAAAAAAGCAACATTTTTGGCATATTATGCTTTATTATTTCAAGAAAGGTCAAAACGCAACTGAAATGCAAAATCTCCATACTTGTGCAGTGTGTGGAGAAGGTGCTGTGACTGATCGAACATGTCCAAAGTGGTTTGTGAAGTTTCTTGCTGGAAATTTCTCACTGGATGATGCTCCATGGTCGGGTAGACCAGTTGAAGTTGATAGCGATCAAATCGAGACAGTAAATAAGAACAGTCAACGTTATACCACGCAGGAGATGGCTGACACCCTCAAGATACCCAAATCAAGGGCTGAAAATCATCTGTGCCTCTTGGTTATGCAAATCGCTTCGATGTTTGGGTTCCACATAAGTTAAGTGAAAAAAACCTTCTTGACCGTATTTCCACGTGCGATTCTCTACTTAAATGTAATGAAAAAGTTCCGTTTTTAAAACAAATTGTGACAGGCGATGAAAAGTGGATACTGTACAATAATGCGGAACAGAAGAGATCATGGGGCAAGCGAAATGAACCACCACCAACCACAGCAAATGCTGGTCTTCACCCAAAGAACGTGACGTGTATATGGTGGGTTTGGGAGTCCTCTATTATGAGTGAACTCTTTCCGGAAAATCAAACGATTAATTCCAACAAGTACTGCTCCCAATTAGACCAAATGAAAGCAGCACTGGATGAAAAGCGTCCAGAATTAGTCAACAGGAAATGCATAATCTTCCATCAGGATAACACAAGACCTCACGTTTCGTTGATGACCAGGCAAAAACTGTTACAGCTTGGCTGGGAAGTTCTGATTCATCCGCTGTATTCACCAGACATTGTACCTTTGGATTTCCATTTATTTCAGTCTTTACAAAATTCTCTTAATGGAAAAAATTTCAATTCCCTGGAAGATTGTAAAAGGCACCTGGAACCGTTCTTTGCTCAAAAAGATAAGTTTTGGGAAGATGGAATTATGAAGTTGCCTGAAAAATGGCAGAAGGTGGTGGAACAAAAAGGGTGAATACATTGTTCAATAAAGCTCTTGGTGAAAATGAAAAATGTGTCTTTTATTTTAACTTAAAAACCGAAAGCACTTTTTTGCCCACCCATAAAAGCAGGAGACTGGGACTTGGGGTGGGACAGGGATATAAGTTATGAACTTCACTTGGTTGACTTTGACACACAGGGAAGCGGAGGCTGTAAATCAAGGTAGAGGCCCTCACTACCCCTCACTACAAAGAACTCAGCAATCGGAAGCCAGATGTGCAAGAATTAAATGGTACAGTAACTCACCTACATATGAACCTTCTAGCTGGGAACTTTCAAAGATGCTAACATGCGTTCCCATGTCCAATCACGTAAGTTAGTTCAGGAATCTGGTGTATATTGTCACATGTGTGCATCCTCTACAAGTGGTTGTGCTTCTGTGTACTTTACAGTACTGTACAGAGTACAGAAGTACAGTATCTTTATTTTGAGGTAGATCTGCAAGAGGATGACTTCATTGAGCTCCTTGCTGTGCAACACGAGGAACTGATGGAATTGGAGGCCCAAAGAAAGAACAAAGAGAGGAAGAAGTAACTGAAGAACTGAGGAGAGTCACGACGCAGGAAATGGCAAGGGGATTTTCTTTATTTGAGGAGGCACTGTTAGCTTTTGAGGCACAGGACCTGAACGTAGAACGGTACACAAAGGTTGCAGCAGCCGTTCAGAATGCAATCCAGTGCTACAGTGTCGTCTGTAATGAGAAAAAAAGAGCTACTACCCAGACATCACTGGATCATTTTTTTCAAGGTAGAATTGAATCCAGCAAAGAACCAAAACCCTTGCCATCAATGTCAGGTGTGAGTGAAATTGCAGCTTGTCCTCCGTCTCCTATTGCTGATGATCCTTCAGCTCTACCATCTCCCACCTCCTCTCCCTCCTCCAGTCAGTAACGCTTCTTGCCTGTTCACTCGATGCCAGTCCCTGTGTGCCAGCGGTTGTACTGCACTACTGTCCTTTTCAAGGTACTGTGCTGTAAGATTTAAAATGTTTTATTTTTTGTGTTTGTTTTTGTATGTATCATTTGTGTGAACAGTATTGTAAACCTATTACAGTACAGTACTATATCGCTGATACTGTTAGTTGAGTACCTAGGCTAACCTTGTTGGACTTATGAACAAATTGGATTTAGAAACGTGCTCTCGGAACGGAACTCGTTTGTATGTAGAGGATTTACTGTAGTTGGGAAGGGAAATTAAGAGATTTGAAGTACATCGTGTGAGTTCTAAAAGAAGGGATTACTCAAGAGAAAACCCACAAACTGGCCAGAAACTTCAAAATCTTGCAAGAAAAGGATTTCAAAAGCCATTCTTCAAGAGAAGAGACAGTTTGCATGGGAGATGAATTTTCTGCTAGGACATAGGAAGATTCTTTTTTTTAAAAAATAAAATTTTAAATTTATTTATTTATTTTTGGCTGCATTGGGTCTTCGTTGCTGCGTGCAGGCTTTCTCTAGTTGCGGTGAGCGGGGGCTACTCCTCGTTGTGTGCGTGGGCTTATCGTTGCGGTGGCTTCTCTTGTTGCAGAGCACAGGCTCCAGACGTGCAGGCTCAGTAGTTGTGGCGCACGGGCCTAGTTGCTCCACAGCATGTGGGATCCTCCCAGACCAGGACTCGAACCTGTGTCTCCTGCATTGGCAGGCAGGTTCTTAACCACTGTGCCAAGGAAGATTCTTACGGAGAGATTTCTGTCATTATAAATTATGGACTTGGATTGATTTGTAATCCAGAGAAGCCAAAACCACAGTCTTTTTCTTTATCATTTTTTAAACTTACTATTTCTAACCTTTAGTTACATAAATCTCTGCTATTATTTACATCTGAAAATAGCAGTGTGGATTTAGAAGGCAATATATGTTCCCAAACCATAGCTTTGGTTTGGGAATATTATTGTATAATGGAATTTGTAATGCTGCAAAGATCATGCTGGTTCTGGGACATCCTAGAGTTTTCTAAGGTTTGTGGGTGTGGAGCTGGTACTGGGATAATCCTTTATGTCCTTTAACTCTCTGGATTCTTGAAAGAGTAGGACAAATGATAGATGTATGTTGGAGCCACTTTGGGTACTAGCAGAGTGCAGCTTCTGACCCAGGTTGGAGAAGATAACTGGGCACCATGCAGGGACTAGAGTGAAAAGACTCAATGCACAGTTGGGATGTTTAATTTCCTTTGTGTAAAAAGACATAAGACTATTTGGGAAACTTAATTTATCTGTGGCAACGAAAGATTTACTTGAAAATGGAAGGGGTTTATATTATTAAGTTTTATAGGATTCGCTGCAAATTTCAGGATATTTTAAAGCTGATACTGATTGTCTGGTTCCCATTAGATAACTTTCTGGCAAGTTTGGGTGGACATGATGAATCTAAGTCAAGAGATAATTTGATAATTTTTATTATTTCCTCAGTGTATCTTGTGACATAGGGAAAACTGATTTGAAGTAACATTCTCACCCTCAGGGGCTTCTGGAGTTGTAAGAACAGAGACATTCATAATGGTCTTCAGGGGCCAAGCTGCTTTTCTCATTGATCCTGGGAGTGGTAGAAAGAATCAGAGTTGAGCCGTCATGGACATGTGGCCAGAGCTTTCCTGATACACAGGCTGCAGTTGCAGCCCGGCTCATCACACGTCCAGCCAATCAAGCTATTTGGGTAAATAATAAATGAATAAAAATGTTGGCTTCGGGAATTCCCTGGCTGTCCAGTGATTAGGACTCAGTGCTTTCACTGCAGTGCCTGGTTGGGGAACTAAGATCCTGCAAGCCGTGTGGTGCTGCCAAAAAAATAAGAAGTTGGCTTCTAAGGGTTCTGTTAATTTCCCCACTTTACATTGGGGAACCTTTAGGGATGTTAAGTAACTTACATGCCCAAGGTCATATAGCTAATAAGTGATGGAGGTAGGATTCAAATCTAGGTCCCTATATAGGTCTATTTATCCAGAGCCTGTGCTTTTAACCACCACTCTGTTCTGCCTCTGTCTTATTTGAATCATTTCTTCAGGCAAAGTTGACCATCCCTTTTCTATGCCGTCTAGTATATCTACTTAGTACTTCTCACGTCTTTCCCACCTGTTCATGAATTCCTTGGAAGCAAAGCTCCTAGTAATCACTGTACCTAACACAATGCGTGGCACAAAGCAGGTATGCAATAAATGTGTAATGCATGGGTGGCTATTATAATTCTTCTCTCCAGACTCTTTTATCTAGCTACTTACACAACATGTCCACTAACTTGTTTAGTAGGGTATCTCGGCCACGTCCAAACCCCATCCTTCTCATGTTTCTGGAAAGTTATGCTTTACCTAAGTCTTGCCATCTTAGTCAATGGTACTTACTTCCTCCCATTTACTCAGGCCAAGACCTTAGAGTGTTCTTTAATTTTTTCTTACTCAATTCTCACATCCACCAGTAAATCCCGTTCATTCTACTTTAAATATATCATTTGAACCCTACCACTTGCTCATCACCTTCACTGCAATTATTCTCACCCAAACTATGCTCATTTTTCACCTGGATAATTTTATTACCCTGCCAAGTGATCTCCCCTCTTCCATCTTTGCTTCCCTACAATCCATCCTCGCCTATCAGCATGTTTTTATTTTTTTGTTTTTGCGGTACACGGGCCTCTCACTGTTGTAGCCTCTCCCGTTGTGGAGCACAGGCTCCAGACGCGCAGGCTCAGCAGCCATGGCTCACGGGCCCAGCCGCTCCGCGGCATGTGGGATCTTCCCGGACCGGGGCACGAACCCGCGTCCCCTGCATCGGCAGGCGGACTCTCAACCACTGTGCAACCAGGGAAGCCCGATCAGCATGTTTTTATAGTTGTAGTGAGATCGTATATCAATCCCTTGAACAATAGCCTCACTGTCTTATTTAGAATAGAAGCCCAAGTTGTCCCAACGGCTTATGAAGCCCTATGTGACTTGCCCCTCCGCATTATCCCCCCAGTCGCATCTCCTGTACTTTCTCCCTCACTCTCTCTGCCTCAGGCTCACAGGTCTCCTTGCTCTTCTCAAATATGCCAAACAGAAGCTTGTCTCGGGGACTTTGCACTTGCTATTCACTCTAGACTGTTCTTCCTGTATATATGCATGACTCGCTCCCCCAGCTCTTTTAAGTCTTTGTTCAAATGTGACCTTCTCAGTGGACCCTTCCTGGATTACTTCCTCCCCTATCCCTGGAACTCTCTATACTTTCCCTGACTAATGTTTCTTCTTGGCATTTGTCACCTTTTAGTATGCTCCATAAATTAAACAATAATTTATTTTGTTTACTGTTTGTCTTTCTTCACCATAATAGAAGCTCCTTGAAGGTAGGGATCTTTATCTCTTTTGTTTACTGCTATTTCCCTAACATCTAGAACGGTATCTGCTACATGATTATAAGTATTTATTAAATACTTTCTCAGTGTATGAAATAAAAGGTAAGGAAACTCATCATGGAGTTTGGGAACTGCATGTTAAGAACTTTTGGGTTTTGGTTATTTTATGTTTCCAATAACAAAAAAGAATGTATTTTTTTTTCTTTTTTGGTTTCAAAGAAGTTTTATTTTTCTATTCATTTATTTGTTTTTAATTTTTATTGGAGTATAGTTGATTTACAATGTTGTGTTGGAAGTTTGGGGTTAGATTCACTCTACACATTTCCAGCTTCAACCGTCTATGGTTTTGTGACTCAGTGGTCTTCTGATCGATGTTCCCCCTGCTAAGTTATAGGCAGATTTTCACTGAGAAAATTCATCACAAGAATTATTTCTAGAGAGCAATAATCACTTATCTAGAGTGACCTTTTGTTGGTCAGTTTAGTAACAGAACTTTCTACAAGTAGCAATTATGTACAATTACTTTCCCTGTTCATGTAACAGTCTTCTCCATCATGAGAATAACTGATGGCATTCTTTTTTTTTTTAAATTTTATTTTTGGCTGCGTTGGGTCTTTGTTGCTGCTCTTGGGCCTTTCTCTTGTTGTGGCGAGCTGCGCATGGGCTTTTTCTCCGGTTGCGGTGAGCGGGGGCCACTCTTCGTTGCTGTGCGCAGGCTTCTCATTGCGGTGGTCTCTCTTGTTGCAGAGCACAGGCTCTAGGTGTGCAGGCCTCAGCAGTTGTGGCTCGCGGGCTTTAGAGCGCAGGCTCAGTAGTTGTGGCGCACAAGCTTAGTTGCTCCGCGGCATGTGGGATCTTCCCGGACCAGGGCTCGAACCCGTGTCCCCTGCATTGGCAGGCGGATTCTCAACCACTGCGCCACCAGGGAAGCCCTGATTGAGTTCTTTACAGTAGTTTTGTCCTGACCCCAGGCAGTGGTTACTCTTCCACCACATCCTCTCCGAAGATCAAAGCCTGGTTGAAAAGCTGAAACCCCCAACCTGCTCTTCAAAAAAAAAAAAAAAAAAAAATCAATAGGTATCTAAGGGGAGGTGAGGGTTGTGTCAGTTTAACACAATCCATCCTGACAAAATAAGTTAGAGTTTAGGTTTGAAGCTGTAGGGGCTTCAGTGGTTGGAGGAGGTTTGAGAAAAGCTATCGAGCTCTGTCTCATCTTCAAGCTTGCAGCTCTGTTAAGCTCAATCATCTAAGCTACACTTTCATTGTACTCTCCCTGATAACACGTTAGATGGACCCTCAGATCTTCTCAGAAGTTCTTCTAGCTGTTGTCAACCACTCTCTCAACTCCCAAGCTTGAACCCTTTCCTGCCCTTTCTGAGCCTATTTCTCTATTTTCCCACCCCTCCTGTTTAGTTGATGGGAGTAGAACTTGCCACAGGAGAAGGTGGAAACAACTGGTGATGGATTCCCTTCATTTTCCTTTCCCCAGTCTAAAAGCTGATCACATTTTGTACTCACCTGAACATGTTTTTCCTTTTGTCTCAGAATATTTTTCAATGCAAATCCATCCACTGTCCTTTTGATCCCATTGTCTTAAAGATTTGCTTCTTCAATTATCCCCTTTTTTGTATTTTTAATGTCTCAGTCTCCTTTGCCCCTTCTCCTCAGCTTCTGTGACTTGACAATATGTATAAATACACCTCCTAGCACAGTGTCTGGAAATTAGCAGGTGGTCAATAAATATGACTCTAATGCTTCAAGTTTCCCTTATCCTGAGAAAGGCTGACATCTTTTCTTGACACTGAACGTTCCCAAACTGCCACACTATTTTCTTTCCTTCTCAAGCTTCTTACAAAAACATCCTGTATTCCCAGTCTCTTCCTCCACTCCTTCTGCTCGTCCAATTTTCACCACATTTCATAATCAATCTAATTATGAAATCAAACGGGGACTTCCCTGGTGGTGCAGTCGTTGGGAGTCCGCCTGCCAATGCAGGGGACACGGGCTTGATCCCTTGTTGGGGAAGATCCCACATGCCGTGGAGCAACTAAACCCGTGCACCACAACTACTGAGCCTGTGCTCTGGAGCCTGCGAGCCACAACTACTGAGCCCACGTGCCACAACTACTGAAGCCCACACGCCTAGAGCCTGTGCTCTGCAACAAGAGAAGCCACCGCAATGAGAAGCCAGCACACCACAACAAAGAGAGTAGCCCCCGCTCACCACAGCTAGAGAAAGCCCACGTGCAGCAATGAAGGTCAAACACAGCCAAAAGTAATAAATAAATAAATTAATTATAAAAAAAAAGAAATCAAACACTCTCTCTTAGTCTTCATCCAGCTTGACTCCTCTATGGCATTTGACAACACTGACCACTTTCTCCTTTTAAATTTTTCTTCTTTTTCGGATTGTTTTTTCTCTTCTGAGTCTCCTCTTTAATTCTTCTTCCTCACTTTTTGTTGGTGGGTAATCTTCTGCCTCCACCAGTTTTTCCTTAAATGTTGAAAAAGCCCAGATTTCTGTCCTTAGCAAGTTTTTCTTTTATTATTATTATTATGGCCGTGCCGCATGGCATGTGGGACCTTAGCTCCCCAACCAGGGATTGAACCCATGTCCCAGGCAGTGGAAGCGTGGACTCCTAACCTCTGGACCGCCAGGGAATTCCCAAGTTTTCCTTTTTAATGTGCACGCCTTCTTTCTCATCCACACCTGTGCCCTGAACTTACACCTGTTTGCCCCAAAGCCATTTCTCCTTTCAGACCTTTTTATTCACAACAGATACGTTTCTACCTTCTGGATAAACTAGAACTGTCTCACACTCAATAAGACAAAACTGAGCACACCATCTTCCTCTCATGCTTTTTCTTTTCTTCCGCGTGTCTAACTTGAGTACTGCCGACTCTCACCTCGATCCCCACAGCTGTGTGTGTATGTTGTGTCTTCTTCATCTTTGCATCCTCTGCTTCATCCCCCAGCTCTTGGTACATTCAGTTTTGTTGAATGAATTAGTGATTAGCGAACAGAGTCACCACCTTCAATCTTATTCATTTCCCTGAAGTTTGCTCTTCTCAGGCTCAGTTCTTCCCATGGTGTGTTCGCGCTGCCTCGAACGCAGTGATATATATAGTCTGTCTCATTCCCTCCTTGGCTATGTCTATTCTCTAGGGACGATTCATTTTAAAGAGTGCCTTATGCTTTATGTTCAGCCTTCCTGTGTTCTTTAAGGTATGTCTCGTGTGTGTGCACACCCATATACATATGTGTGCATTTCTCTATTAACTTGATCATTAACTGGTATATTTAATCCACTTACACTTATAATTATTTATATATTTGGGTTTTTAGCTACCATCTATTTGTTATGTACTTGACCCACCTATTTTATATTCCTGTTTCTCTTTTATTGCCTTCACTTGCATTATTTTTCACTACTTCATTATTTTCCCTCTATTAAGATGTCAGCTGTACATTCTTTTAGTGGCTACCCCAGAGTTCAACATATATCCTTGATTATTACCATCTAAAAAACATAGTACTTCACCTTCCCAACAATGCTTGAACCTGGAGGTATTTTACCTCCATCTACTCTCCCCATCTTACCTGCTATTATTGACATGTATTTTAATTTCTTTTTCATTTTCTGCTTTATTCACTTGTATAACATTTTAATTATTTTATGAGCATGATTCTTTTCATAATAAAAAAATAAACATTCTAAAACCAACTCATCTACCAAGTTAACAACCCCTTTGCTTTCACTGGCTGTTTGCTTCTCTCTTTGGCTAAAGCAGTTTCTGAGAAGTTCTGAGAAAGTTTAGAAACTTCTGAGAAGTTTCTAAAGCAGTTCAGAGAAGGGGAGTACTGAGGCGCCAGAGCAGGCCCAGCACAAGCTGCCTGGGCGTCCCTATTTACAGATGAAGAAATTGAGATCCAGAGAGGGTTGTAACACATGCCGAGGGCGCCTTCTCCTTGGGCAAGACTTCCTGGTCCTGAGTAGCTGCAGCTCGAGTCCTGACCTGGGGTTCGTGCTGACCCGCTGTGCAGCTCCCCTCTCTGGGCCTCAGATTCCCCCTGCACACTGGGAGGACCAGACTCAATAATGGACAGGCCCTACCACCTTGGACAGTCTTGGATTCCAGGTTCCTTTCTCAGAGGAGAAGGGGCTGATGTGACACCATCCCTCCTATGGCTGACCTCTGGATACCGAGGGCACGCATCTAGGACAGCATTTCATTTAATCCTCTCAATAGCTCGATGGGGTGCAGCTGGTGCTGTCCTAAGTTACAGAGGAGGACACTGAGACTCAGAGAGGTTAAGCTACTGGCACAAGGTCACACAGCTAGTGAGTGGGGTAACTGGAATGCAGTCCTGGGGTGCAGCCAGGAGGTGGTGGCTGGGGAGGAAGGCTGAGAGCAGGTGCCACATCCCACACGTATGGTCTTGGGCAGGCCCACTCCCTCCACTCCTTCCAGAGGCAGCTCAGCCCATGGGTCCCTCTCCACAGGCCTGTGCTCATCTTTCCTGGAATGAGCTCATGTCTGTTCAGATTCTGTTTTGGGGAGAGGAAGGGGAGAACAAACAAGGAATTTGCTTTGAATGCCTATTTTTTTAGATTTTATTTTATTTATTTATTTATACAGCAGGTTCTTATTAGTTATCTATTTTGTACATATTAGTGTATATATGTATATACACTATATACATATAGTGTATATGTATATACACTATAACAGATATAGTGTATATCTCCCAATTCATACCACCACCACCACCACCCACCACTTTCCCCCCTTGGTGTCCATACATTTGTTCTCTACATCTGTGTCTCTATTTCTGCCCTGCAAACCAGTTCATTTGTACCATTTTTCTAGGTTCCACATATATACGTTAATATACTATATTTGTTTTTCTCTTTTTGACTTACTTCACTCTGTATGACAGGCTCTAGATCCATCCACGTCTCTACAAATGACCCAATTTCATTCCTTATTATGGCTGAGTAATATTCCATTGTATATATGTACCACATCTTCTTTATCCATTCGTCTGTCGATGGGCATTTAGGTTGCTTCCATGACCTGGCTATTGTAAACAGTGCTGCAATGAACATTGGGGTGCGTGTGTTTTTTTGAATTATGGTTTTCTCTGGGTATATGCCCAGTAGTGAGTGGGATTGCTGGGTCATATGGTAATTCTATTTTTAGTTTTTTAAGGAACCTCCATACTGTTCTCCATAGTAGCTGTATCAATTTACATTCCCACCACCAGTGCAAGAGGGTTCCCTTTTCTCCACACCCTCTCCAGCATTTGTTGTTTGTAGATTTTCTGATGATGCCCATTCTAACTGGTGTGAGGTGATATCTCATTGTAGTTTTGATTTGCATTTCTCTAATAATTAGTGATGTTGAGCAGCTTTTCATGTGCTTCTTGGCCATCTGTATATCTTCTTTGGAGAAATGTCTATTTAGGTCTTCTGCCCATTGTTGGATTGGGTTGTTTGTTTTTTTTCAATACTGACCTGCATGAGCTTCTTGTATATTTTGGAGATGAATCCTTTGTCTGTTGATTCGTTTGCAAATATTTTCTCCCATTCTGAGGGTTGGCTTTTCATTTTGTTTGTAGTTTCCTTTGCTTTGCAAAAGATTTTAAGTTTCATTAGGTGTCATTTGTTTATTTTTGTTTTTATTTCCATTACTCTAGGAGGTGGATCAAAAAAGATCTTCCTCTGATTTGTGTCAAAGAGTGTTCTTCCTATGTTTTCCTCTAAGAGTTTTATAGTGTCCAGTCTTACATTTAGGTCTCTAATCCATTATGAGTTTACTTTTGTGAATGGTGTTAGGGAGTGTTCTAATTTCATTCTTTTTCATGTAGCTGTCCAGTTTCCAAGCACCAATTATTGAAGAGACTGTCTTTTTTCCATTGTATATCCTTGCTTCCTTTGTCATAGATTAGTTGACCTTAGGTGCATGTGTTTATCTCTGGGCTTTCTATCCTATTCCATCGATCTATATTTCTGTTTTTGGGGTTTTTTTTTGCGGTACACGGGCCTCTCACTGTTGTGGCCTCTCTCGTTGTGGAGCACAGGCTCCGGACGCGCAGACTCAGCGGGCATGGCTCACGGGCCCAGCCGATCCGCGGCATGTGGGATCTTCCCAGACCGGGGCACGAACCCGTGTCCCCTGCATCAGCAGGTGGACTCTCAACCACTGCGCCACCAGGGAAGTCCTATATTTCTGTTTCTGTGCCAGTACCATACTGTCTTGATTACTGTAGTTTTATAGTATAGTCTGAAGTCAGGGAGTCTGATTCCTCCAGCTCCGTTTTTTTTCCCTCAAGACTGCTTTGGCTATTCGGGGTCTTTGTGTCTCCATACAAATGTTAAGATTTTTTGTTCTAGTTCTGTAAAAAGTGCCACTGGTAATTTGATAGGGATTGCATTGAATCTGTAGATTGCTTTGGGTAGTATAATCATTTTCACAATATTGATTCTTCCAATGCAAGCACATGGTTTATCTCTCCATCTGTTTGAGTCATCTTTGATTTCTTTCATCAGTGTCTTATAGTTT
Source organism: Delphinapterus leucas (assembly GCF_059928025.1). Lineage (NCBI taxonomy): Eukaryota > Metazoa > Chordata > Mammalia > Artiodactyla > Monodontidae > Delphinapterus > Delphinapterus leucas. The sequence continues at coordinate 99,742,188 of NC_143135.1, forward strand.
TCTCAGTACAGGTCTTTTACCTCCTTAGGTAGGTTTATTCCTAGGTATTTTATTCTTTCTGTAGCAATGGTGAATGGGATTGTTTCCTTAATTTCTCCTTCTGATCTTTCGTTGTTAGTGTGTAGGAATGCAAGAGATTTCTGTGCATTAATTTTGTATCCTGCAACTTTACCAAATTCATTGATTAGCTCAAGTAGTTTTCTGGTGGCATCTTTAGGATTCTCTATGTATAGTATCATGTCATCTGCAAACAGTGACTGTTTTACTTCTTCTTTTCCAATGTGTATTCCTTCTGTTTCTTTTTCTGCCATGACTAGGACTTCCAAAACTATGTTGAATAATAGTGGTGAGTGGACCTCCTTGTCTTGTTCCTGATCTTAGAGGAAATGCTTTCAGTTTTTCACCATTGAGAATGATGTTTGCTGTCGGTTTGTCATATATGGCCTTTATTATGTTGAGGTAGTTTCCCTCTATGCCCACTTTATGGAGAGTTTTTATCATAAACCGGTGTTGAATTTTGTCAAAAGCTTTTTCTGCATCTATTGAGATGATCATATGGTTTTTATTCTTCAATTTGTTAATATGGTGTATCACATTGATTGATTTGCATATATTGAAGAATCCTTGCATCCCTGGGATAAATCCCTTGATCATGGTGTATGATCCTTTTAATGTGTTGTTGGATTCTGTTTGCTAGTATTTTGTTGAGGATTTTTGCATCTGCATCGATCAGTGTTATTGGTCTTTAATTTTCTTTTTTTTGTAGTATCTTTGTCTGGTTTTGGTATCAGTGTGATGGTGGCCTCAAAGAATGAGTTTGGGAGACTTCCTTCCTCTGCAATTCTTTGGAAGAGTTTGAGAAGGATGGGTGTTAGCTCTTCTCTAAATGTTTGATAGAATTCACCTGGGAAGCCATCTGGTCCTGGACTTTTGTTTCTTGGAAGATTTTAAATCACAGTTTCAATTTCATTACTTGTGATTGATATGTTCATATTTTCTGCTTCTTCCTGGTTCAGTCTTGGAAGGTTATACCTTTTGACGAATTTGTCCACTTCTTCCGGGTTGTCCATTTTATTGGCATAGAGTTGCTTGTGGTATTCTCTTATAATGCTTTGTATTTCTGCGGTGTCCATTGTAACTTCTCCTTTTTCATTTCTAATTTTATTGATTTGAATCCTTTCCCTCTTTTTCTTGATGAGTCTGGCTAAAGGTTTATCAATTTTCTTTATCTTTTCAAAAAACCATCTTTTAGTTTTATTGATCCTTGCTATTGTTTTCTTTGTTTCTATTTCATTAATTTCTGCTCTGATCTTGATGATTTCTTTCCTTCTCTTTGTGTTTTGTTTGTTCTTCTTTCTCTAGTTCCTTTAGGTGTAAGGTTAGATTGTTTACTTGAGATTTTTCTTGTTTCTTGAGGTAGTCTTCTATTGCTGTAAACTTCCCTCTTAGACCTGCTTTTGCTGCATCCATAGGTTTTGGATTGTCATCTTTTCGTTTTAATTTGTCTCTAGGTATTTTTTGATTTCTTCTTTGATTTCTTCAGTGATCTCTTGGTTATTTAGTAATGTATTGTTTAGCCTCCATGTGTTTGTGTTTTTTACCTTTTTTTCCCTGTAATTGATTTTTAATCTCATAGCATCATGATCGGAAAAGCTGCTTGGTATGATTTCAATTTTCTTAAATTTACTGAGGCTTGAATGTGACCCAAGATGTGATCTATCCTGGAGAATGTTTCGTGCGCACTTGAGAAGAAAGTGTAATCTTCTGTTTTTGGATGGAATGTCCTGTAAATGTCAATTAAATCTATCTGGTCTATTGTGTCATTTAAAGCTTGTGTTTCCTTATTAATTTTCTGTCTGGATGATCTTTTCATTCGTGTAGGTGAGGTGTTAAAGTCCCCCGTTATTATTGTGTACTGTCAATTTCCTCTTTTAGAGCTGTTAGCAGTTGCCGTATGTATTGAGGTGCTCCTATGTTGGGTGCATATATAATTGTTATATCTTCTCTTGGATTGATCCCTTGATCATTATGTAGTGTCCTTCCTTGTCTCTCGTTAACATTCTTTATTTTATTTTTTAAAATATTTATTTATTTATTTTTGGCTGCATTGGGTCTTCATTGCTCTGCATGGGCTTTCTCTAGTTGCGGTGAGCGGGGGCTACTTTTCGTTCTGGTGCACAGGCTTTTCATTGTGGTGGCTTCTCTTGTTGCAGAGCCCAGGCTGTAGGTGTGCAGGCTTCAGTAGTTGTGGCACTCAGGCTTCAGTAGTTGTGGCTCACGGGCTGTAGAGTGCAGGCTCAGTAGTTGTGGCACTCGGGCTTAGTTGCTCTGTGGCATGTGGGATCTTCCTGGACTAGGGCTCAAACCCATGTCCCCTGCACTGGTAGGCAGATTATTAACCACTGTGCTACCAGGGAAGCCCTATTCTTTATTTTAAAGTCTATTTTATCTGACATGAGTATTGCTACTCCAGCTTTCTTTTGATTTCCATTTGCATGGCATACCCTTTTCCATCCCCTCACTTTCAGTCTGTATATGTCCCTAGGTCTGAAGTGGGTCTCTTGTAGACAGCATATATATGGGTCTTGTTTTTGTATCCATTCAGCAAGCCTGTGTCTTTTGGTTGGAGCATTTAATCCATTCATGTTTAAGGTAATTATCGATATGTATGTTCCTATTACCATTTTCTTAATTGTTATGGGTTTGTTTTTGTAGGTCCTTTTCTTCTCCTGTGTTTCCCACTTAGAGACGTTCCTTTAGCATGTTTTGTACAGCTGGTTTGGTGGTGCTGAATTCTCTTAGCTTTTGCTTGTCTGTAAAGCTTTTGATTTCTCCGTCTAATTTGAATGAGATCCTTGCTGGGTAGAGCAATCTTGGTTGTAGGTTCTTCCCTTTCATCAAATATATCATGCCACTGTCTTCTGGCTTGTAGAATTTCTGCTGAGAAATCGGCTGTTAACCTTATGGGAGTTCCCTTGTATGTTGTCATTTTTCCCTTGTTGCTTTCATTAATTTTTCTGTCTTTAATTTTTGTCAGTTTGATTATTATGTGTCTCAGCATGTTTCTCCTTGGGTTTATCCTGCCTGGGACTCTCTGCACTTCCTGGACTTGGGTGGCTATTTCCTTTCCTATGTTAGGGAAGTTTTCAACTATAATCTCTTCAAATATTTTCTCGGGTCCTTCCTTTCCTCTCCTGGGACCCCTATAATGCAGATGTTGTTGCATTTAATGTCGTCCCAGAGGTCTCTTAGGCTGTCTTCATTTCTTTTCATTCTTTTTTCTTTATTCTGTTCCACAGCAGTGAATTCCACTATTCTATCTTCCAGGTCACTTATCCGTTCTTCTGCCTCAGTTATTCTGCTATTGATTCCTTCTAGTGTATTTTTCATTTCAGTTATTATATTGTTCACCTGTTTGTTCTTTATTCTAAATGTTTGTTATTTAATTCTTCTAGGTCTTTGTTAAACATTTCTTGCATCTTCTCAATCTTTACCTCCATTCTTTTTCCAAGGTCCTGGATCATCTTCACTATCATTATTCTGAATTCTTTTTCTGGAAAGTTTCCTATCTCCACTTCATTTACTTGTTTTTCTGGGGGTTTATCTTGTTCCTTCATCTGGTACAAAGTCCTCTGCCTTTTCATTTTGTCTTTCTGTGAATGTGGGTTTCCTTCCACAGGCTGCAGAATTGTAGTTCTTGCTTTTGCTGTCTGCCCTCTGGTGGATGAGGCCATCCGTGTAGTTCAATTTTCAAAAGGCATTCTTTGTTTTATACCACTACTACTGATTTATATTTATCTACAGTTATCTTTCTGTAGCTTATTACTTACTGTATTTCTATATTTCTATCTCTTAATCAATATTGCCAAAGGTTTTAGCAGTCTTTTCAAAAAGCCAGGCTTTTTCCTTTGTTAATGTAATTTTTTGTCATTATTTTCTGCAGTAGCTCCTTCCTATATTTTGTTATTTAAAGCATTCCTAAGCTGATAATTTAGCTCATTGTTTTAAGCTTCTCCTTTTTTGTTATCCGCTCAGTAACATTTTCAGTGCATCCTATAAATATCGATGTGCAGCATTTACATTTTGTTTTAGTTCTGAGCATTAGTAAATTTCCACATGATCTCTCCTTTGATGCAAGAGTTCTTTACATTGGGCTTCCCTGGTGGTGCAATGGTTTAAGAATCTGCCTGCCAATGCAGGGGACATGGGTTCGAGCCCTGGCCTGGGAAGATCCCACATGGTGCAGAGCAACTAATCTTGTGTGCCACAACTACTGAGCGTGTGCTCTAGAGCCCACAAGCCATAACTACTGAACCCCACGCACCTAGAAACTGTGCTCCACAACAAGAGAAGCCACCACAATGAGAAGCCCGCACACAGCAACAAAGACCCAATGTAGCCAAAAATTAATTAAAATGAAAAGTTATTTATATGGACATTTAAAAAAATAAATTTATTTATTTATTGCTGCATTGGTTCTTTGTTGCTGCACGCGGGCTTTCTCTAGTTGTGGCGAGCGGGGGGCTACTCCCCGTTGTGATGTGTGGGCTTCCCACTGCGGTGGCCACCCTTGTTGTGGAGCACAGGCTCCAGGCACGTGGGCTTCAGTAATTGTGGCACATGGGCTGAGTAGTTGTGGCACATGGGCTTAGCCGCTCCGCGGCATGTGGGATCTTCCCGGACCAGGGCTCGAGCCCGTGTCCCCTGCATTGGCAGGCAGATTCTTAACCACTGCGCCACCAGGGAAGTCCCTATATGGACATTTTAAAGTCTCCAAACATATAACTTAAACTTTTTGTTGTGGATTTTCCAATAAAAAATATTGTGGTCAGAGAACTTAATCTATATAATACTCACTTGGTATTTAAAACTTTATTACAGTATATACTAGCAATTATTTTGTTTTACATCCATTTCAGAATATGTATTCTATTACTGTGAAGCATGAATCTTTATTGCCCACAAGTTATTAAATTATGTTGTGTACATTTGTATCCTGAATTCACTAGATTCTGCTCTAGAGTTTGAGCCCTCAGTTCCAGATAATAAAAATATATTTTGCCTTTATTTCCTTCCATTTACTTCTCTTGGGACTCTGCAGTGGAGAAGAGGCTGGATATTACTTGGTTATTCCTAAACTAGTGGCCAAATGGTCTTAATATTATCATTTTAATTTCTTAACTTTGTTAGCAAATCACTTCATTTCCAACAATCTAGTAATTTTTTAAGTTGTCAATTCATTTAGACTATATCTTCCTCCAAATAATCTTTTAAAATCTTGCCTTTTTCTTCCTCTGAAACTTTTTTTTAGTAAGGTGTTAGGGAACGCCAGGATTCATCTGTTCACAGAATTCTGAACGACCCCTCAGGAATGGTAGGGCATCCAGGGCTCCAGCATCCTGTGTTCAGCTGTACTGCTTCTTGCTCGTGCCAGGCTCTCGTACTGGCCCTGCTGCTACAAACCATGGTTTTGCTCGTGTTTAGATTCAGGAGACAGCATATTCCTTCAGGAACCTCAGAAAATACAGTCATTTACAAGAGACCAGAGATTTAGTGTCAGCATATGAAACTTTGCAGGAGGATCAGCAATAAAAGAACTATTTTTCAACACACTGCACTGTCTCTCAAACTTTCCTTTATGTATAATTCTCTTGACAGATTTTCACCTATTGCAATAATGCAGACAAATCAGTGAATTAAATGTAATTTGTTGTTACCTCCAGAATTTTATCAACTTCCATAAATGTTATAACCCAGGGGAAATTATTTTTTGATGCTGTGCCGTTTCACCCAGGACAAACTGTGCTTAAACCTTAGATCAGTGGCTCAGAAATGTCTGTATGTTAGGAGAGTCTCTTCGGCAAACTCCAGACTCGGCTCTTACCTCAATTCCACCTATGGCTCTGCTAACCATGCCAAGCCTTCTCTATCCTCATGGAAAACTATCATGTCCTCCCAGATTTTTCTGTATGGATGATCTTTAGAAGTCTCAGGAACCTGAGGCTCTGGAGAGTGAATGGGTTAAATGGAAAGCCCTAGAAACCAGGGAACTTGGCTGCCCGTGTTACTTTCTAAAATTTCATGTGTGCATACTTCCAGAAGGACAATGGAGGACTGGAGTTAAAACCAAACCGGTCAGCTGGAACATCATTACTGACCAGAACGAGAATCCCCTTGTTGAGCCGTTAAGCTTCGGCTTTGTCATCCCACCCGCATTCCTCTGGTGAACGCTGGCACACAACAGGTCGAGAAACAGAGCAGAAGAAACCAGCACAGAAGGCAGTCTCCCTTTTCATGCTTTAATCCCATACCCCGTGCTCCACTTTTGGAGGATGGTCTCCCCAGTCCTTGCCGCTCCCACACAATCAGAGCAGGTGAGGTTCATAATTATTCAGCCTCACCTCCATGGAACCTTTACCAGGCAACAGAGATCCTTGGGCCATGAGAGTCTACTCCTTAGTCCTTAATTACATGAGAATGAAATCACGTAAGAAAAAGCAAACAACGCAAATACATGAAAGCCTTTACTCCTGGTAAATTCTTCAGGGTCCCAGGTTTCCCTGACATCAGAGAATGAGGCAGGGCGGATGGGGTGGGGTGTCAGGAGAACAGTCTGGATGGCCTTGGCCAGCAGCAACAGCTTTTGCTTAGTTTCCACAATTGGAGCTCAGATCTTCTCCAGCTCTCTTCATGTAAGTGAAGTGACCCCATCAATCAGGATTCTACAATCATGACAGTGCCTTTGTAAGCTGACACCACTTCCAAATCCCCTCACAAACTCATGGGAAGAGGGTCGGGTGGGTGGGCGTGTATATATGTGGAAATGTAAATGACTTCAACGTGGTTTCAATTAGGTGTTACTGAATCCCTCAGCACCCAAATGCTACATCTCACAGATGTAGCACTAGGGACAAAACCGAGAGCCTGGCAGAACAGTAGGGGGGCTGGGCAGGGGCATTCTAACAGGAAAAAACCCACAAGGAAAGAGGCTTCTGACTAGGCCCCCCTTTCAAGCTGCGTCTGGCACCTGGTGTCATTTTGACAATGGGGAAGGGAGCAGCCTGACAAGGTCCACACGAAGCCGCCTCGATGTTTTTGCCCGTCAACCACTACTCGCATCTCTCCCGAGAATCAAAGGAAAGTGCATGGTGAAGCAGTGTATCAGTGAGAGAGTTGTACAGTTAACCTGTGAAAGTGCGGCAGAGCCATCAGGATGCGGGTCTCCTGCCTTGAGTTCAGGGCTGTGTGCTTTAAGATTTGAGCCCAGGAAGGACAGAATCCTAAAGGCTGGTCCCTTACCAAACCTAAGGACCTGTCCTGGGCCACTTTAAACTTGAGGGCGTTAGGCGTCTTTAGGATAGTTAACAGCTTATTTGGGGGCAAATATAGTAAACACAACCTCTTAAGTCTTCTAATTCTCCTACTTCACACCTGTGAGGTCGAGGCAGGAGCACTCCAGTCACGGAGAGGCCTCAATTCAGGCGAACTTTGGAAAGTAGAACATAGTTGAGAGGTTCTGCCCGGGTGGGGTGGGGGTGGGGTGATCTAGTTGTGGGAAGAGGTTACTAACGCACATCTGGGCAGGTGAGGGAGACTCCCTAGAAAAGGTCTTCCCAGGCCGACAAGATGGCTTCTCCCAGACCACCCCTGGGAAAGAGTCGAAGGCAGGTGTCCGCACGTGGGGACCAGGCTAGGAGGTCTTTCCTGAGTGGGTCCTCTGGTGCCTGATTAAGTGGTAGCCTCTGCTGAAGCTCTTCCCGCAGGTCGGGCATGTGAACGGCTTCTCACCAGTGTGTGTTCTCTGGTGCCTCACGAGGTGGTCTCTCCGACCGAAGCTCTTCCCACACTCGGGGCAGCGGCAGGGCCTCACTGAGGCGTGTCCCCTCAGGTGCTTGGCGAAGGCGGCACTGTGGTTGAAGCAGCGCCCACACTCGCTGCACAGATAGAGCTCCTCGGCCGCGTGCGTCTTCCGGTGGGCCAGGTACCGCCTGTGGTCACTGAAGTCCTCTCCACACTCTCCACACAAGTAGGGTTTGCCTCCAAGGTGGATTCTTTGGTGTGTTGTGAGCACGGATTTCTGGCTGAAGCTTTTGCCACAAATAGTACAGAAGAAGGGTTTCTCTCCCGTATGTGTCCTCTGGTGCCTGACAAGGTCTGAAGTCCAGCGAAAGTGTTTTCCACAATCGTCACACCTATAGGGTTTCTCAACAGGTGGAGTTCTCTCAACCTGGACCAGAGGGGAGGTCTCATGCAGATTCTTCCGGTTTAGGGGATATTTATAAGGAGCGCTCATCTTGTGGACCTTCTGGTGCCTGGCGAGATGTGAGCTCCGTGTGTAACTTTTCCCACACTCCATACATTTATAGGGTTTCTCTCCTGTGTGAGTTCTCAGGTGTCTAACAAGGTGGGAGTTACAAGTGAAACTTTTACCACATACAGTACAGTCATGATGTCTCCCTAACAGGGGGTGGACAGGCAGAGTTTCCTGAAGATTCGTTAAACTATTAACTTGAGAAATATTTGTGCCAAATCTTCTTTCGTTAAGTCTGCCTGGATCACCCTCAAAGACTATTTCCCAATCTGGAGTCTGGTGAATTTCTGCATCTCCCAAGATAGACCTGTGTAGATCCTCCAAACTCAGATCTGCTTGCTCAGGACACGCCTCATCTTCACTCCTATCTCCTGTAGAAAGGGAGAGAGGAGAAAAGAGGAAATTGTAGAGGTAATGATGCCTCGCACACAATGGAGAGACTTTTAAACAGTTTTGGGAGGGCAAGACCGTAAAGAGAGAAACCCATGTTTCTTAAGTGTAGAGGTTGGGAAGAAGGAAATAACCAGTCAACTGAATGCCTGTCGTGTGCCAGGCACTTTCTTATACGCTCCCTCACGCTGTCAACAGCCTTCGTCTGGACAAACATTTTTATCCTCCTTTCACAAATATGGAGGTTGGGGATCAAGGGTTTACGTGAATGCTTAAAAAATGGTATAGCTGCAATTCCAAGAGTTCCCCTTTTTTTGTCTGTCACCATTTTGCAGTACAGATCCCTCAAGCCAATGATAGGCGTGAAGAGGTGAAAAGGATAGAAGAATTTGGCTTCAGAGGGAGAGAGTGCTGTCGGCTGACATGTTAGAAGAACCAGTGAGAGGGGTTCCCCAGAGGGACTGCCAGCTCGGGGGACAGATTCCCTTTGTCACTCCTCACCTGTGTAGGTGAAGCTCAGGATTTCTGGCTCTTGAGGCTCCTGCGCCTCTGGGATCTCTGGGATCAAAGGCTCTTCTTCTCCCATGTGGGAGATCTCGTCTAGTCTGGGGATTGGAAACGCTGCTCAAGAGAGGGAAAACAGGACATCACGATTGGTTCAACTGTTCCCCATGTCAAGAGCAGATCTTTTCTGTTTGGCAGATTGCAGAACAATCACATAGGCAGGTCAGTCCATCAAACCTTCAGTCTCTTTAGCTTGAGCACCTCTGACGAGTACTGCCTATCTCTTGCCTTTCACCAGCAACTCAATAATCACACAGCCGTCAATGTTACCCTCTTTTCCCAGATTCAAGTAAGTAGATCGTCTCCAATCTTTATTGCTTGTTTCATAACTTATATGCTTACCTACTCACACTAAACTTAAACTCATACTAAAACTATAGTATTACAGCTGTTTTCTTATTAGAGGTTTCCAACTACTTTCTAGAAATTTTCTCCTCCCTCTAACTTCGAAGGACACCATCTTCCTCGGCTGTCCTTCAGTGTCACTGGTGGGGTCGGCATAAGAGAAGTGTAGTACGTACAATCTAAGGTCTAAGACACCCTCAATTTCCAACAAGAAAAAGATCTCTGTGCTCAGGACACTCTAGAAACACTTGAAATTCCTTACACAAGGAGACCACAATTCCGCAGTCTTCTTCCAAGACATATTCCCCATAGAACTCTTTCTGTGTTGGATCCAGATCACTCCACTGGTCCTGGGAGAAGCATACAGCCACATCCTTGAAAGTTACCAATCCCTGAAACAACACAAAAATTCTACTAAAATGGCATGCTTTATGGAGCCTCATATTTTGTTCCTGGAATAAAGGTCATTGGTACAGGCAGAATCCATCCAGGAGACAAAGAAGCTCAAATGCGACACTCGGTTCCCTTTCAGGACATCTGAGTTTCATCCTGTCGCTGCTTCCCAAGTTTCTGCTTTTGCAACTGGCCCGCTTCCTGCTCCCTCCAATCCCACTACTTTCCCTCAGCACTAGCCTATGTTCTTCTTTCTGAGGATATTGTTTAAAATACAAGAAAGGTCTTAGAAGTCACCATTCAACTCCCTATTTTACACTTTAGTGCTACCTGCATTTCTGCAAAAATTCATCTTTTCCAGGAAGCTTTCCCTAACTGACCTTACCTAATCACACATCACTTACATAGTCTATACAGCATAAACAGGACTTTCTTCTTCAGCTAGACTACAATCTAAAAATAAGGATGGGGGGCTTCCCTGGTGGCGCAGTGGTTAAGAATCCGCCAGCCAATGCAGGGGACATGGGTTTGAGCCCCGGTCCAGGAAGATCCCACCTGCCACAGAGCAACTAAGCCCGTGCGCCACAATTACTAAGCCTGCACTCTAGAGCCCGCGAGCCACAACTACTGAAGCCCACGAGCCACAACTACTGAAGCCCGCGTGCCTAGAGCCCGTGCTCCACAACAAGAGAAGCCACCGCAATGAGAAGGCCCCGCACAGCAACGGAAGAGTAGCCCCCGCTCGCCGCAACTAGAGAAAGCCCACATGCAGCAACGAAGACCCAATGCAGCCAAAAAGAAATAAATTTATTTAAAAAAATAAATAAATAAGGATGGGGACTTCCCTAGCGGTCCAGTGGTTAAGACTCCACACTCCCAATGTAGGGGGTACAGGTTCGATCCCTGGTCAGGGAACTAAGGTCCCGCATGCCACGCAGCGCGGCCAAAATAAATAAATAAATAAATCAAATAAAAACAAGGATGAATTCTATTCCTTTTCTTCTCCAGCCACATAGCTTAGTTGTGGGGCTCTTGACCATGGTGAAGTCTTCATGAATGCCATGGCCTGACTGAATGCAGTCCCTGGAAGAGGATAGCACCCAAAATCAGAAATCGTTTTTGCAGGACAGTCAGTTATCCTTACAAATGACGATCAAGTTTATTCCTTAAAACCAAAAACAAACCCTCACTTGACAACTTCAAAGTTGTACTGGGGTGTTACCAAATAATCCCACTTTGTTAGTCCCTCTGCTTGGTGGCAAATCAAAAGGCTCTGGAGCCTGTAGATCCGACTGAGATGTTATAACTGATCTCATTAGCTGCAGTTCCTCCCCTTCCAGACACATGCAGAACTGAGAACTTAAACTGGTAAAGGAGAGTGGAAACTTGTGTCCCGTCTGACCTGTTCAGTGTATATGCCCAACGGTTCCTCAAATTCTCCATGGTATAGACAGAAACTAGGGTGCACCTGTGATAGAGCAGTAAGAAGGGCAACCATCTCTGGGTTTCCAGGGTTCCTCTCTTCAGGAATGGCTGGGTCCTGGGGCACTGGAACCTCTAAGAAGAAAAGAAGGCAGAGATCAGCAGTGTGCAGGGCAGCCCTAAAACTGGCAAAGAGCTGAGCATCCCCCATGGTCTCTGGTGGGAAGGTGGGAGTCAAGACACAGGCCTAAGGGCGGCTTGAGTCATCCCAACGCCACCACCTGTAACACTACGGGAATGCCAGGAGAATAACCAACAAAAGTGCTATCCAAGGTAGCCCTGCTTACGGGTACTCTAGCTAGTACTGCCTCCTCTCAACACCCTGTACTCTGTGGTTTCCTCCCCTTATGATCTAGCCAGCCTCCTCGGTATGGGAGCAATATCCCCCTCCCCTCACTCTGCCACGATCCCCCCTTCCTGCTGAGGCTCCCACCGCTCTCCTGCAGGGGCTGGAACTCCAACTCCTGGCACAGGCTCTGCTCTTCTGGTGCCCCCAGATCTGGGCTCTGTGTGGTCTCCTCATGGGACTCCTCGGGGGTCAAGGTCTGTGCAGGATCCTGAAGCTCACTAGGTGACTCGGGCTCTGCTCCTGGATGCACTGTCTCCTCGGACAGGACTTCCTGGCCGTGAACATGGACAGTCACCTGGGAATAATTCCAACTTCCAGTCACCATGGAGTCAGGAGGAAAGTCTTGGTTGTCATCAGGGCTTATGTTAGGAGAAGCTGCCAACAGGAAAACTCCCAGAGGGACCCAGACGAGGAGGGGAAAGTCCAGTCCCACTGGGGCGTGCGAGGAGGAGCCGAGGTTATCCTCGCCAGGACATGGGGGGACATTCAGATACTGCCCTGCTTTCTCATTTCCCTCAACCCTGCCTGTCACCAGGGCTATGAGGTCCCATCCTTCCCATCTTCTCCTACCCCACCTGCGGCTCGCCTTGCTGTGTGCTTCCCTGTCTGTCGTCCTGAAAGGGGGATCTGTCACTGAGGGGCTGAGAACCTCTGAGGAAGTCACGGAATTCTCCTCCCCAGGAAATGGAGGTTCAACATCCGAAGGGAAAACCAAAGCCGTATCACCTTGTGTGCTGAGGCCACAAAGATGGTCCCTAGGCAGGTGTTTCAAGAACCAGGAAGTCACACTCATACACACACAAACACACACACACTCCTCTGTCCCATGGAGCTTATGGATCTAGGTACAACCCAAGGGCAGAGCCAATTCAATTTATGGGGTAATTTACGTAAGCCCTACCCCTAAATCCATGCTCCCAGCAAATAGACCCCCTCCACATCACACAGATCAGGACTCCCCCTCCTCACCCACCGCCTTGGTCTCCTGGGTTGTTTCTGCAAACCCTCCACCAGCGTCACGGCCTCCTCGCCACTCTCTGGCCGCTGGCCCCGCACCCAGCTCTGCAGTTCTCCGGGCAGGACAGTAAGGAATTGTTCCAGCACAAGCAGCTCTAGGATCTGCTCCTTTGTCCTCCTCTCTGGCCTCAGCCACTGATGACACAGTTCTCGGAGTCGGATGAGAGCTTCCCGAGGGCTTGCTGCTTCCTGGTAGCGAAAGCGCCGGAAGTTCTGGTGCGACGTCTCAAGCACAGGGTCATCCCTCTGTAAGACAGACTCTGGCCTACAGGTGAAATCATCTTCCAATTTCACCATGAGAATCCCCTCTTCTTCCCAAAGATCCTGGTCCTCCGGTTCCAAGGCTGTAGCCATTGTCTGGCTCTGGGGTGGTCTCACACCATCGAGAGCTCACACAGTCGTTCCCCCCGTCTCAGCCTGGGCACCTCGAGGAGTTTCTCCCAAGGGACCTGGGTAGAGAAGTAAAGACAGACAACACTATGAGCATGAAAGTATACACAGGAATAACAGTTCTGAGCTCAGTCATAATCCTGTACACATAACACTCCCAAACTTAAATCCCCTTTCCCCTCATCTCCATAACATATGTTGTAAATAGATCTAGTTGGAATAGGATAAGCTATGCCTGAAGGTATGCTCTCCCACTCCTTTTCCTAGACAAGGTTCACACCCCATAGAAAAACAGAAAAACACTGCATTTCTGCATCATGAAATATGGGAACCTAAAAGGAAAATGGCTAGGAGAAAGGACAGTCATAACTGCCTGCTAAAAATGCGGTACTGACCACGATCTGTTTTACACACACACACGCACACACACACACACGCTGACATATATATTAGGATATATATTCTGAGAAGAGACACATTGACAGGGCTGAATTAGAGAAGGCTTTGTGGAGGTTCATTGCGAACTGAATCACACTCCGTATTAATTTATTCTGTAAACTGGGGACTCTCCGAGATTTGAGAGGATTGTATGCGATAACAGCGAAGAAAGCCACTTATACACAGTGGCTGGCACATAAGCACCCCCAAAAGCGATCCTCCTCCTAAGACATCTTTAACTGGAAGACCTACAGACCCTCAAAACTGAGTGCTCAAAACTAAATTCACGATTCCTACTCCCAAATCCACCCCTCTTCGTGTAATCCTCTTGGCTGAGGTCATCACTTGTTAAGTAAACACTCAACGTTATCATCTTTGGATTCAACTTTGAATCTTACCCATTGCTTACAGCTCACTAAACCAATTGTACCTCTTAAGCCTCTAAATCTGTTTCCTCCTGATTTGGTTTGGGCCCCCATCTCTTGCCTGGACTACTGCCATAACTTCCTAACTGGGATCCCCGCAGTACTCAGCTATGAGCAAAACGCAACAGACTCAGCTGTGGAGCTTTTGTAAAACACAGCATCACACATCATTCTTCTGGATATTCTGAGTCAAGTCAACCTAGGGAACTGTATGTTTAGAAATGCTACGTGTGGTTCTGATGTGCATCCTAGCTGAGAAACACTTAGTGCATGTAAGGTTAAGAGAGAGTCCTGGAGTCAGATTGCCAGGCTTTGAATCCTGGCTCTATTGTTTACTAGATATGGGGTCATGGTCAAGTTCTTATTCTCCTTATGCCTGTTTCCCCTTTACAGAATGGAGGTAAGGATGGAATCCATCTAATAGGGTTACTATGAGGAATACCTGTGAAGTGCCTAAAAGTGATGGTGCCCCAATGTTAACCATTATCTTTCTGAATAATAGTTCCAACTGCATCACTCAACATTTAAAAATAATTTCATACTGTTAGTAAGATCAGTTCCAAAATCCTTGGCATGGTACATGAAGCCCTTCACAACCAGCCCTCAATTTATTTTTCAAGCCTCATATCCTCCCCTCTTCTCTGTATCACCTGCTATAATGAATGCATTGCTGACCTCCCTACAATAGGGTGCCTTTCCAGGCCTCCAAGTCTGTAAAAGTCTGTTCCTTTTGTATGGAAAACTCCCACCACCAATGCTTCACGTGTGTTCCTACTTCTTCTAAACAGGTCCCCTCTTCTTCATTCCCAGGATTTACAGTTTCGGTCTTAATCAGTTCTCCTCTGGATTACTGCAATTGCCTCTAAATGTGAGCTATCCGTCTCCAGGTTTGTTACCTTCGTCACCATTCATCATATCACAAGAGTGACTGCTCTTGGCAAACCTGGTCCTGTCCCTTCCTTATTTAAGATCCTCAATCACTCCTGTCTTGGAAGTGAAATACAAACTTCTAAGTATTATGTATTAGGTTGACCTTCATCTTGGGTTTCTTTTTTTTTTTTTTTAATATTTATTTTATTTACCTGGCCTCACCAGGTCTTAGTTGCAGCACACAGGATCTTTCAGTTGCAGCATGTGGGATCTAGTTCCCTGACCAGGGATCAAACCCGGGCCCCCTGCATTGGGAGCATGGAGTCTTAACCACTGGACCACCAGGGAAGCCCCTTCATCTTGTTATTCCTTTGCCTTCCTCTCCAATCCTTTCAAACACACACACACATGCACATTGTGTGCATGTAAAGCACACAAAAGGTCTACGCTCTTTGGCTTCTGAACATGCCGTTCCTTCCAACTCTTTACCCTTCATTAGGTTAAACTTATTTATCTTTCAAGACATAGATAGGTAAGGCTTCATGTCTCCTGAGATGCCTTCTTTGATCCCATTCTCCCTGCCCTTAGACCTGGTTAGAAATCACTTTGCTTCCCTAGCTATCTGGACACATCTGTATCTCAAAATCTGCCACATCACACAGTCATCATTCATCTTTCCCCTGAAACCCCTTGAAGTAGGCGACTGTCCTTCAATCAATTTCCAATACCTATAACAAAGCACACAATAAATGCATCTAAATGAATAAGCCTCCACTTTGAAGTTTTCTTCCTCCATTAACATTAAGAATCAATCTTTTCCTCCATAAGTTTCTACTCTTTTTTATTCACCAAATCTTGTTAATCCTACCTTCTAAATCTTTCAAATTCATGCATCTCATCTCCACTGCCATTCCCTGAGTGAAGCCGTTATGACCCACTAAAAGGCATTGATAGGACCTCTTAAAAAGTGACGATATCCTCGGCCCCTACGACTGCACTGGCACTTACATGTGGAACGAACCACTTGGTTCAGATTTTACCAGTGGACTTCCAGGTGCCACTGCCTCCAGACCACTCTCCACATACAACCTGAGGGTTCTTCATTTTCCAATCTTTTTATGCTTCACTACAACTGCCTCAGGTCCACCTTCAAGGTCAACGATCCACTCTTAACAGCTGTAACATGCTGTCTAACGTGCTGTTGCCCATCAACCACCAAATTATTCATTATTTAAATCTGTATCTCAAATCATTTTTCATTCAAGCTTGTTTCATTTTTCCATTACCCGCAAACATTCACTACATAATCTCATGGTCTACAGTTCTGTAATTTACAGATCTTCCTGGGCTAATTTACCTACTTACTACATCTGCTCTATCTCACGGTGGTTTGTTTTTGCAGGTGGTTTGTAATTTTTTTACGTTTTATGCCCATTTTCTTTGGGAGAGCCCTAGGTTATAAAAGTGAGCCCTTTGAATGAAATTTCCTTTGCTTCCATCCAAGTACTAGTGGTTTCAATATCTCAACTTCTCAGTCTTCCTGAATTATGCCGAGTGTCTCACTTAGGCCTACCTAAGCCTGTGAGTGATTTCTGTCCCACCCAAGGCTATGGAGGCCTACAATTCCTTGCCCTTTTGCTTGATCAGTAGACAGATTTTCACGGAAGGAGTAGCTCTTCAAGGCTCCAGGCTGGCAGATACTCAACTCTATATCCCTCCCCCATCCCCACCAGTGCCCCATTTTCATATCTCCTTGTTGGAGTATAGGTATGAGAACCCCAAACTTTAGAAGTCTTTATTTTGGTTTGAAACCTCCTCGGGCTGTGGTGGAGTTAGACTGTGCTCACTCCTCCAGCTTTTATTTCTGGAACGTAGACATTTACCTTTAGTTTGGGGGCAGGGAGGCAGGTGAGTGCAAGCATTTAAAAATGGGCAAGAGCCATATCCACATCAATACCACCTGCAGTGCTGCGGTAAGGTCTGAGTGGTGACCCTTCTAACATACAAAATCGGCCAATGGCTTCACACCGTCCACAGGGTAAAATCTAAACCCCTTACAATTTGATTCCCAAGGCCCTGCAAGACCTGGCCCCTGCCCACCTCTCTTCTCCAACGACTGCTACTGCATTGAAAGTTGCTGCTCAAATACACTGCTGTATCTCTTTTCTACGCCCTCACTAGGTGTTCCTGATGCTGTCGACTGCCTGAAATACCCTTTCTACCCCTTTTACTTGGTTAACTCTACTCATCCTTCAGATCTGCTTTCCCCAGATGCCTTCCCTGGTCCTCCCAGATTGTTTCCACAGGGACTTGGACCCTGTATCGCAGCACACACATATATCTACTTTTTGTGTGGTAAGAATTGTTCATCCTCCTGTTTAATTCACCAGACCATAAAGCTCCGAGGGCAGGGCCTCACAGCACCCAGCTCAAGGCCTGTCACACAACAGGTTCTCAGGCAGAGACCATGGTAAGTCTTTTAAAGTCTTTCTCTGGAAGGACAGATCCAATATCTTATTAATTCTTATTCACTCATTTGTCCAGCTAACTGTGTGCCAGACAAATGAATAAATAAGGGAAAAAAACACTTCTTATTTGGATTGCGAGTAAAACAGAATACTCTTAGTGGTTCCTGAAGTGAGGAAAATACAACTCATCACAAGGACTCTTCAGGCTGCCTTGGGAGGATCCACATACAAGTCACACAAAGCTGTGCATTTGAAAAAAAAAAAATCATTTTCCTTTGAAGATGTGAATCAACCTTAATATGCACAAAACCGGACATCAAGTAATTTAACACAAATACAACACTGATTATTTATCCAGACAATCCCCCCAACATCTGCAAGGCAGGAAAAGAAGATGGAATTGATACTCAGGGTCTCTGGCTTAATGAAGGGATTTCTATTAACTTAAAAATGGGAGAACTTGCCCAGCGAAGCAGGCTAGGAACTCTCACTGTTTTCACATAGCACAGTCCACGAGATGCCCTACTACAGATTCTCTAAAGTATGCGCTGACAGAGGGTTCCTGCTCTTACAGGGCTTTGCTCCCCAAAGAAAAAAAGAATGTAACAGCATCACATAGAACCTGCTGCTTTAAAGTGCTCTTCAGAAATCACGGATTGAGATTTCCTTCGCTTGTTTTGTATTTACTTTGGCAGCCTCGGAAGATGAGATGGCGACAAAAGGTCAGCAACAGCGGAATGAGGGGCGGCAGAGTCGTCCTTGTTGGGGCAAGAGATGGGAAGGAAGAGAAGGCGGGCAGTGCTGTGAAAAGAGCACCAGATTAGGTATCCAAAGGTGTACGTTCCAGCCCACATCCCCACAAACCTGGAACCGCTCTAAGGGTTTCCTGAGACGAGGTACACAAGAGCCCTTGTAAAGGGTGAAGCCCTCTTCAGACAACAACTCTCCTCTCAGGGTTAGCTGAGACCTATGAGAGCTTGTGAACTAGAGCATGCTGTGCAAATGTCAGGTGTCAGTACTAGAGACAGAAAATGGGCTTTGCATTTTATTCCGCCATTTATGGGATGGGTTACCCTGCAAGTCTGCCTTGCAATTCGTTGCCTTCTAACGCCTTCCCTCAGTGTCTGTCCTTGGAAGGGCTCCACAGTGACAGACAAAAACCCAACAACAGGATACTATAGAGAGACTGTGAGGCCAGGCCAGAGGAAGAGTGAAAGACCTGTTTCCAGAAGGCTCTAAAATAATGTCTGCAGAGACGCTTCACAAGCCTCGGCCTGGGCTGGCCCCACCACCTAGCCTCTTCAGTGTTTCTAGGACGTCTGGGGCAGGACTGCGGAGGAGATGTGGGAAAGGCAAGACCTTTCTCCAGTCTGTGGTCCAGCTGTCTCTGTCCGTATCTGAGTGGGTCCCATGCCAGTTAAGGCCCTAACTCAACCCTAAAGACCAGAAAAGAAAACTGCACGCAGTGAAAAGATACCTGGGTCTCTATCTTAAAATGTTATTCCTACTTGGAGTGATCCTTCTGGACCCTAAATGACAAGGTCTGTAGTCTTATAGCATCTTCCTAAAGGAGAGATGGGATCTACTTACTGGCAAATAATTAATCTTCAGAAGAAAACAGTGATCAGAGAGGTTCAAATGATGATATTCAGCAGACATTTAAATTCTTTCCAGTCTCCCTTCTCCTCTTTGACTCTAACGCGGGCCCAGAGCCTGGAGATTTGAATCAATGATCGCTGGGACTAACCAGACGCTTGCAACTGCTCCTCTCATTGCTCTAGAAAAAATAATCAGCTAATAAAAATTGTTAACTGCCCTTTTCTACTCCTGTAGTGTTCTTTAAAACTAAAGACTATCCACTATGATCCTCCTACTGGAAAGATTCTTTCATTTTACTGTTACTTATCCTTATACAAACGTTTACCCATACTTTCCACATAATGGTTAGGGGCTCTGGAGCCTTAGTCTCGATCCCTCCCCTCACCTATTAGCCAGGTGACACTCCCTAAGCCTCAGTCCAATCTCCAACATGTGGCAAATACTTCCTACCCCATATGGTGGTCTTAAGGATCAATGAAGTAACACATAGAATCGCTCAGCACAGAGTTTGGTATATGGTAGATGCTCTATATATTCTGTTCTTTCCTTCAAATTGCTTTAAATCCTTTTGGGAAGAAGATTTACATGATAATCAAACAGTCCTTTATTTCATCATAATTCAAAACAAAATTTTTTTTAATGCACAGGGAAAATCTTGGTCTGTTTACTGTTACATCAAAAGTAAAGTGTTAAGGGAGTTCCCTGGTGGTCCAGTGGTTAGGATTCGGCGCTTTCACTACTGTGGCCTTGGTTCAATCCCTGGTCGGGGAACTGGGATCCTGCAAGCTGCGTGGTGCAGACCCCCTAAAAAAAAGTAAAGTGTTAAACCAGGAGAGAATTCTTGCTTTGAAAGCACTTATAAGCTAAGATTAAACAAGATCCTTGGAACCAGATGGGATGAAAACTTAAAGATAGGTTTTCCTGCCTAAGACCACAGTAGTGATACTTCTGTTTACCAATATCACAGTCCTGTCCCCTTCCTCTAACTGGGAAGAGGCAACCTGAGGCAAACCCAGTTAGTACAGGCATACCCCATTTCACTGCGATTCACCTTTATCACGCTTCATAGATAATGTGCTTTCTGTTTTGTTTTCTTTTACAGCTTAAAGGTTTGTGGCAACCCTGCAACAAGCAAGTCTATCAGTGCCATTTTTTCAACAGCATTTGCTCACTTGATGTAATCACATTTTGATAATTCTCACAATATTTCAAGCTTAATTATTACTATGTTTGTTATGGTGATCTGTGATTAGTGATCTTTGATGTTACTATTCTAATTGTTTTGGGGTGCCACAAACTGTGCCCATATAAGATGGCAAACTTAATAAATGTGTGCTTTCTGACTGCTCCACTGACCAGATGTTCCTCCGTCTCTCTGCCTCTTCTTGGGCCTCCCTATTCCCTGAGACATAACAATGCTGAAATTAAGACAATTAAAAACCCTACAAGGGCCATAAATGAAAGGAAGAATCGCATGTATCTTGCTGTAAATAAAAAACTAGAAATGATTAAGCTTGGTGAGGAGGGCATGTCGAAAGATGAGACAGGCTGAAAGCTAGGCCTCTTGCCCCAGTTGGACAAGTTGGAATGCAAAGGTAGGTTTCTTGAAGGAAATTAAAAGTGCTACTCCAGTGAATACACAAATGATAAGAAAGTGGGGAAAGTTTTAGTGGTTTAGATAGAAGCTCAAACCAGCCACAACAATCCTTTGAGCCAAAGCCTAATCCACAGCAAAGCCCTAACTCTCTTTAATTCTATGAAGGCTGAGAGAGGTGAAGCAGCTGTAGAAGAAAAGTTTGAAGCTAACAGAGTTTGGTTCATGAGGTTTAAAGAAAGATGCCATCTCTGTAACAAAGTGCAAGATGAAGCAGCAAGCGCTGGTGCGGAAGCTGCAGCAAGTTATCCAGAGCTAGCTAATTAATGAAGGTGGCTAAAATAAACAACAGATGTTCAATGCAGACAAAACAGTCTTCTACTAGAAGAAGATGCCATCTAGAACTTCCATAGCTAGAGAGAAGTCAGTGATTGGCTTCAAAGGACAGGCTGATTCTCTTGTTAGAAGCTAATGCAGCTGGTGACGTTACATTGAAGCCAATGCTATTTACTATTCTGAAAATCCTAGGGCCCTCAAGAATTATGCTAAATCTACTCTGCCTATGCTCTATAAATGGAACAACAAAATCTGGATGACAGCACATCTGTTACAACATGGTTTGCTGAATACTTTAAGCCCACTGATGAGACCTGCTGCTCAGAAAAAAAAAATTTCTTTCAAAATATTACTGCTCATTGAACAATGTACCTTGTCACCCAAGAGCTTTGATGGAGATGTACAATGAGATTAACGTTTTCATGCCTGTTCACACAACAGCCATTCTGTAGCCCATGGATCAAAGAGTAATTTCAACTTTCAAGTCTTATTATTTAAGAACTACATTTGGTAAGGCTAGAGCTGCCATAGACAGTGATTCCTCTGATGGATCTGGGCAAGGTAAATTGAAAACCTTCTGGAAAGGATTCACCATTCTAGATGCCATGAAGAATATTAGTGATTCATGGGAATAGGTCAAAACATCAACATTAACAGGAGTATGGAAGAAGCTGATTCCAACCCTCATGGATGACTTTGAGGGGTTCAAGACTTCAGTGAAGGAAGAAACTGCAGATGTGGTAGAAACAGCAAGAGAACTAGAATAAGAAGTAGAGCCTGAAGATGGGACTGGGTTGCTACAATCTCATGATAAAAACTTCACGGATAAGGAGCTGCTTCTTATGGATGAACAAAGAAAGTGGTTTCTTGAGACGGAATCTACTGGTGAAGATTGCTGAAATGACAACTGAGGATTTAGACTATTACATAAACTTAGTTGATAAATCAGCAGCAGGGTTGGACAGAACTGACTCAGTTTTGAAAGAAGTTCTACTGTGGGTACAACGCTATTAAACAGCGCTGCGTGCCACGGAGAAACTCTTCATGAAAGGAAGAGTCAACTAATACTGCAAACTTCATTGCTGTCTTATTTTAAGAAATTTCCACAGTCACCCCAACCTTTAGCAACCACCACCCTTCAGTCAGCAGCCATCAACATCAAGGCTAGACCCTCCACCAGCTAAAAGATTATGATTCACTAAAGACTCAGATGAGGGTTTGCATTTTTTAGCAACAAATATTTTTAAATTATATACATCTTATTTTTAAGACACAATGCTATTGCTTAATCAATCGACTCCAGTACAGTGTAAAGAGAACTTTACAGTACAGTGTAAACAGTTTTTTGGAAAACCAAAAAATTCCTGTTTTTATTGTTATATTTCCTTTATCGCAGCAGTCTGGAGCTGAACCCGCAATATCTCCGAGGTCTGCCCATATACCCAAGAGGTCCTCTGAAAACCTAACCCAAAAGGCAGAGGAAATGAAAGGGAATACCTTCACTGACTTTTTGCCTTCTAACACATCATGATCAGTGTGCTTCAAACCATGTTTAAAAACTATTTAAGATATTCTTGCTATTTAAATTTTTTCTTCCTTTGTTAGAGTCAACATAGATTTAGTTAAGATTCTATTCAGTGATTCTTCACTAGATTTGAGTAGCAACGGGAGAAGTAGCTCAAAGGTTATTATAAGGTGTAAAAAAGAGGAAGACAGGAAGAAATAAAAGGAGAGGCCAAATAAGTAGTGGGTGGTACAGGGAGTCAGAGGAGGCTAAGACATAAATATCTTCTGTCACTAAATTTTATAGACTTTGCAGTTAGGATCAAGGTATAAAAATGTAATTGAGAGTAAATATAAACATGAAAAATTTAAATAAAGCTATAAAAATCATACCAATTCACTTTATTTTCAATTAAAACGTTTCCTACAGGTACGTACACAGGCCCAGGAGGCAGTGCTGGATCGCTGTTGATAGTTCTCCCTTCAGAGGTGGATGAGCTGTGTTCCACCTCCTAGAGGTGTGTCATCTGGGACAAGTCACATCAAATCATCTTGAAAATGGGGATGATTTTCTACCTAAAGGCAGAGAGCTGGATCATTTTTTGAGAAACTATCCAGCTTTTTGATGGTAATAGAGGGGCTTTGAGGGGTACAAGGATATGTGGCCTCTTTATTGAGTACCTGGGCCATAATGTATTAGCCTGAAGATGGTGAGAGGAATTTACTCAAGAGTTGAGAAGGGCTAGAGGCCAAATACAGGTTCTGAGGCCAGAATTAAATATCCTGCCACCATGATCATATTGGGTAACCTCCAACATGAAACTAGGCTTTTTAAACTTACAGGTTTTTACCCAGGGGTGGTTAATGGCCTGAATAAAGCAGGCCAATCTACATGCCTCAGTTTAAAACAGAATGTCACAAACTAATCTGAAGTAGGAAAAGGGTGCTCACCAAACCTGACACCCACCTTGATGAGGGCAGCAGCTTTTATCTGGAAGCCAGAGTTAAACTAGCCAAATACACTTAATTCATTACAGTGAACACGGTCAATGCCGATCACACAGAGGAAACATTACTTAATGAAAGAAAAAAAAAAAGGATATTTTATAAATATAGCTTGACCTGAGGTATAAATGTGGATAATTCAGAAGTTAGTTCAAAAGTCATTCACTATGTTTTTAGTTTTTAATTAATATTCTCTGTCAAGATACTCCCTGCTCTGTATCTAGATGACTTCCTTCTGGCTTTGCCCAAGGCTCCCTTGCGTA
Source organism: Delphinapterus leucas (assembly GCF_059928025.1). Classification (NCBI taxonomy): domain Eukaryota; kingdom Metazoa; phylum Chordata; class Mammalia; order Artiodactyla; family Monodontidae; genus Delphinapterus; species Delphinapterus leucas. The sequence goes on from NC_143135.1 coordinate 99,765,930, forward strand.
TGATGAGATGAAGGATGGGATCCATGCCTGCTGGACCACAGGAATCTGAGGGGTATCAGGTTTCCACTGCAGAGTAAGTCACGGTCCAAAGTAGATGCCATTCTTGCTCTGGGCCACTGTTTAGTGTCTTTTGTCTCCCACTGTGAGCCCTGTCCCTGAAAGCAAGGACCTCCTTATATATTTTTATATTCCCTGTTCCTAACACTTCGTCAAACACCTGGTTAAAAAGATGCTCGATAAATGTGTGTTGCATTTATTTAAGCTGTTGATTTCTCTTCCCCCAACTTGAATACAGACACTGAAATTCAGAATCAGTGGGTGCCAGGGCTTCTGGGGACAGTTACAGGAATTTGGCATTAGCATTTACTCCAGTCCCCTGAGGGAATCAGGTGGCACAGCCATACACTACTTTACTATGTTACACAGGATTAGTGGAGGAAAACTTCTCCAAGAGAAGAAGGCAGGGGATGGAGTTCATTCATCCAAGAAGTATCTACTGAGCATCAATTGTGTGTCCCACACAAGTCAAGGTGCTGGGCAAAGAAAGATGAAAAAAGCACAGGCCCTGACCTTAAAGAATTTAACATGTAGTTAAAAAATAGCCGGGACTTTGGCATACTAGGAACTCACAGCAAAAGCCTAGAATATGGGTATAAGTGATATCATAAAAATAGAAGCTCCTATCAAGAGAATTAAGAAAATCAAGGGAAAAAACTCACCAGTATTTCAGCTTCAATTCAGCTTAAGAAAATGTAGCACTTCGAGTTTCTTTGAAGTACACTTTCTTAGTTTTACAAATCAAAGAACTCAGACCTAAGTGGTTAAATTACCCACACAAGATCATCGTGCTAGTTTCAAGCACAGAAGTACTCACACACAGGTCTTTTGATGTCCAAACCACTGCAATGTTTGTGTGAAGAAGTCTGGCCAAAGGCAGTGGTTCTCAACGTGGGGAAGCCCAGACCAGCGCACCAGCACCAGAGAACGTGTTACAAATGCAAATGATCAAGCCCCAGCCCTGACCTATAATCAGTAACTCTGGGGGTGGCCCCAGTAATCTGTATTTCACAAGCCCTTCAGGGGTTTAAGATGCTTGGTAAGTCTGAGGACCAGTACCTAAGGCAAAGGAGATAAATCTGAGGTTCGAGCAGAAGGGATCCAACTTTTCTAGTGCTGGCCAAATTCAAAGGAGGAAAGGAGTCTAGGACTGCTATATGTGTTTTACGTCCGTGCCCAATTAGCTGGAAAAAAAATGTTGTACACCTGTAACTTACCTCATCTGCATAGTTTATAATGCCCAAGAGTCCCTCACTTCGTAGTAAACCTTGCTGTGCCCTTGAAATGACTGTCTACTGCAATATGGTATACAGAAAGAGTGCAAAACGGGTACAGCTGGAGGAGAGAGGGGACAAGATTATGAATCCCAGGTGCTTAGTCCTAGGAGAAAAAAATTTCTTTCCTCCCTCCAAGCCTGCCCACCCTCTTAGGCTAGATAGTAATAGCAGAAAGCTACCCAAGACAAATGGCTACAAACCCTAACTGTTCCGCTGTCATACATTTCCCAGCAACAAGCCTCCCATGGCTGTCCCACAACCTTTCTGAAGTGGCTTTCTGGATCAAGGGCCATGGGGCAGCTTGGAAGAGAAGTTGGAGGGATGAGGGACTCCACTAGCTTTCCTTGTGGCTTCTGAGTGAGGCTGCCCTGGGTGTCACCTGCAGAATGTGGACAGAGAGAAAAAGCAACAGTTCTAAGCCTAGCCTCTAAGTAGAGCCTGGATGTGGCCCTGCTCCCCAGGACCAAGGCAGACAGGGTTATCAAGGCGCCTAGAAGACAAGAACATCAAGGCCCAGAAAAATAAAAATCGGGCTGGCACCTTTCTGAAAAACTAACATACAAACTAACAAACTTTTCGCGAAACCAGGTAAGAAGCAGGCCCCATATACTCCCGCTGAGGGTAGCGGTGGTGTTGAGAAAAGTGCCAAAACTGGCTGTTAGGGGTGGGGGAGGGAAGTTGCAAGTGGAGACTGCAGTCATTGGCTTGAGAGGAAGCTCAGGTCCGTCACGGTGCAGCTGAAAAGCCACAGGCCAGGTGGTCTCCAAGGCCTAGCACGATCACGGGCGATAAAATCACGGGCGATAAAATCACGGGTGAGGGTATCTGCGTGTGTTGCGGCGTAGTTAGTGGTGGCAAGTGATGGGGCTCGCCTGGGCAGGGAGCCTTCGGGGGGAATTCTCGAGCCAGCTGAGAGGCGGGGTAAAAAACTGCGGGAAATGAAGGGGCCTCGACCACTCCTCCCACGGTGCCGGGGGGGCCAGTTGGCACGGAAGCAATGGGAGGGCGGTACGAACTAACTGCGTTTCTGCAGGCCTCAAGAGGGGGCGGAGGGCGGTGGCTGCAAAGAAAGAAGCCTGGAGCGCGTTCCACGTACCCGAAGGTTCTTGCTTCGGCCGCCAGGAAACACGGGGACCACTACGCCTCAGTCCCCTCAACATACTGCCGCCAACCCCTTCCACAGGACAGTACGATTTCCCCAGGCTCTAGGGGGGCGGGGTCTCCGACCCCTCCCCCTCCTCCCCTCTCAGCCCCGCTCAGCCTGCTTCGGCCCGGCCCGGCCCGGCCCAGCCCCCAGCACTCACGGCTCCGACAGCTCCGGCGGCTCCTCCCCTGCCCCGGCTTCTCCCCAACCCACTCCCGGCCCTAGCAGCGCCGCCAGATCCGAGCCGCGCGGGGCCTGGCGGGTCGGAACACGTGGGGCCTTTGCGCCCGGAACCGGAAGCTGCCCTTCGCCCCGCCTCTTCGCCGCGCTGGGGCCTTTCTAGGCTCTTGGGAGGTTTGCTTGTTTCTCTGTGCCCCTAGCTCGTGGAGTTGCCGTATTCCCAGGAGAAGCGGGTCGGGGGGGGGGGGGCGCTCAGCTTCCGCCCGCTCGCCCCCCCCCTGCATGGGTGGGGGGGCCCTCGATTAACACACGTACCTTCTGCAGGGGTGCTCCGTTCTGTTTTGGGTCTTTGTTTTAATTTTGATGCCTATATCTTGACTTGTTTTTCTTGATTTTTTTTTTCCTTTGCATTGTTGGCGAAGCATGGTAGAAAAGAGCAGTTGTGGGTTTGAATACCGGCTCTTGTAGTCGCCGTCAGTTGTAGGGGTTCCGACAAATTCACACCTGAACCTCAGTGTCCATCTTCTGAAATGGGCGTGGTAATACCGTTACTCTGCAGGCTAAATGGTACATTGCATGTGAACTGATTGGAGCTTAGTAGAAGCTTAGTAAGAGAATAGTTATGGCATCACGGTTCTCCTGTATTTTCCTTGGGCATTTCTTTGTGTTTCTTTACTTTGAGACTATCTTCCCTGATCTCATTTGTTCATTTTTGTGTGGGCAGTGACGTTTCTGCCTGTACCTGCAATTTTCCTTCTGTTCCACTCCCTGAGTCACCACTCTCCATGTGCCATGTCAGGGCCTTCTCTTCCTGAACTATGCCTTACACATTTTATTTTCATGGGACACATTGGTGGGATCTGGTTATTGTGTTTGAACCCAGGGTATTAATCACTTTTGGTGGAGGGAGACGAATTTACAGTTCATGAGAGCCTGCTGTGTGCTAGATGTTTTCTCTTTGTATCTCATTTAATATTTTTAAGTATTAAGTTCATAAGTAATACATACATTTGTTCTTCTAAACGTTTAAAACATTACAGATAAAGCTAATGACTTTTTACTAATCCTGGCTTCCTCATCTCTCTCACCAAAAGTTTCTTCTTATGAACCTGTATTTATCTTCCAGACATTTTTCTGTACTTTTACATACAATACATATATGTATTAATAGAAAATATATAGTATTTTGTGTGTGCATACGTGTATGTGTGTGTTCCTGTTGGAGTCCTCAGTTTGCTCTTTTCTCCTAGCAAAGAGCCTTGGAGATCTGTCCACAGTACGTACAGTTCTCCCTTATTCCTTCTACTTTTCTGCGTAACATTCCACAGTCTGAATAGCCATTCGCTTAGTGATAATATATGTTGTTTACAATTGTTATTATGGACAATGCTATAATAAACATACTCTGCATGCATACATGCAAATGTCACTAGGAGACAAATGCTGAGAAATGTATACACATAATAGCTGTGTATGAGACTATTTCCCCCCATCCGTGCCATTATTTCATGTTGCCAAATTTGTATATCTTGGTCAATCTGTTGGGTAAAAGTGATGTCTTATTGTTTTACTTTACTTTTCCATAATTAATATTGTTAAAAAGAAATAAGCCCAATGGAGAGCCATTTGCCTCCAGTACAGCAAACTAAGACTAAATCGAAGTTTCAACTCTTCCCAGAAATGTGATCTTTAAAATAATCAATCTGAAATTACTTCATCAACACTAGTGAGGTGATCTGTATGATAAAGACCCCTGCAGTTCCCTTACCCCCAAAGAAGATAGCTTGGCCCGAAAGAACGCTTTCTTTTTTCTTTTGCTAATACAGCTGTCCATGTATCTGGGGAGGGGATTGCTTCCAGGACCTCAGTAAATACCAAAATCCATGGAAGCTCAATTCCCTTATATAAAATGGTGTAGTATTTACATAAAATCTATGCATATCTTCCTGTATACTTCAAATCATCTCTAGATTATTTATAACATATAATAAAATGTAAATGCTATGTAAATAGTTTAAAATGCTATGTAAATAGATGCTAGGGCACAGCAAATTCACGTTTTGCTTTTTGGAACTTTATGGAATTTTTTTTCTGAATATTTTCGATCTGCGTTGGTTGAATCCATGGACACAAAACCCACAGATATGGAGGGCCAACTGCACCCTCCTTCTGCCTATAAAAACCTTCCGTTTTGGGCTTCCCTGGTGGCACAGTGGTTAAGAATCTGCCTGGCAATGCAGGGGACACGGGTTCGATCCCAGGTCCAGGAAGATCGCACATGCCGTGGAGCAACTAAGCCCGTGTGCCACAACTACTGAGCCTGTGTGCCACAACGACTGAAGCCTGCGTGCCTAGAGCCCGTGCTCTGCAACAAGAGAAGCCACCGCAATGAGAAGCCTGCGCACCGCAATGAGGAGTGGCCCCACTCTCCACAACCAGAGAAAGGCCAGCGTGCAGCAATGAAGACCCAATGCAGCCAAAAATAAAATAAATAAATTTATTTAAAAAAAAAACAAAAAAAACCCTTCCATTTTGTACAACCCCTCAGACTGCCCTTCTATTTACTGGATGAGATGCTGCCTGATTCATGAATCATTGAATAAAGCCAATTAGATCTTCAAATTTACTTGGTTGAATTTTGTTTTTTAACAGTAGTGACACTGAACATCCTTTGTATGTTTATTGGTAACCTGTAGTTTTCCTATGAGTTTGCCCATTTTTCTATTGGGTTTTTTGCTCTTTTTCTTTTTTAAAAAATTTACTTATTTATTTATTTTTGGCTGCATTGGGTCTTCGCTGCTGTGCACGGGCTTTCTCTAGTTGTAGTGAGTGGGGCTACTCTTCGTCGTGATGTGCGGGCTTCTCATTGCGGTGGCTTCTCTTGTTGTGGAGCATGGGCTCTAGGCACCCGGGCTTCAGTAGTTGTGGCTTGCGGGCTCAGTAGTTATGGCTTGCGGGGTCTAGAGTGCAGGCTCAGTAGTTGTGGCGCACGGGCTTAGTTGCTCTACGGCATGTGGGATCCTCCCAGACCAGGGCTCGAACCTGTGTCCCCTGCATTGGCAGGCGGATTCTTAACTACTGTGCCACCAGGGAAGTCCTGCTCTTTTTCTTATTGTTAGATGTTCTTTATGTATTCTAGATACTAATCATTTAGTATACATGTTGAAAATATTTTCTTCAACTCTATAGCTTATTTTCTATCTTTGTTTATAGTATTTAAAAAAAATTTTTTTTTTGGCAGCGCCAGGTGGCTTATAGGATCCTAATTCCCCAACCACAGACCAAACCCCAGGCCGTCGGCAGTGAAAGTGTGGAATCCCAACTGTTAGGGGAAACACTGACCAAAACCGCCCGACCTCGCCAGGCAAGATAGTAGCAACTTGCATGAGTTATCTTACCACAGGAGGTCCTGGTAACAAACAGAACTGACAAGCTACCACCAACCGGAAGAATTTGGGAAAGGTTAAAAGGAGAGAGGAGATGCCAGTCCGTATGTCCTACCAACCTCCCAGAATTCTTCTCACTGGAATCCATCTTGGCTGAGCAATGCACTCACCACCAAGAAGGACCCTGAGTCTGAATGATTGGCCAGAGACAACCTGGAAAGTAGCTCATTCCCATAAAACCTGAGACTGCAAGCCACATGGCAGAGCAGTTCTCCTGGGTTCCCTTACCCTGCTGCTCTCCACCCAGGCGCCCCTTCCCCATAAAGTCTCTTGCTTTGTCAGCACTTGTGTCTCCTCAGACAGTTCATTTCCGAGTATTGGACAAGAGCCCACTCTTGGGCCCTGGCAGGGGTCCCCCTTCCTGAAACACAACCACTGGACTGTCAGGGAATTCCCAGTATCAAAATTTTAAATTGGATACTGTCGACCAAAAAAAAGATTCACAGTCTAAAAGTTGAAAGTTATGTTTATTTGGCGGAAATATTTAGGACTTCAGGCCCAGGAGGCAGCATCTCAAGAAACCCTGAGAGAACTGCTCCAAGGAGGCGAGGTGGGGAGCCAGGGTATATAGGAATTTTGCAGCAAAGGGCAGGTAGTCTGAACTTCAAAAGATTATTGTTAATTAAAGAAAACCACATAGCTCAAGTTAAGGAATTTAGCGCTTTTCTCTGTATGGGAAGAGGCAAGAGTCTGGACTCACTGAAATCATTCCTTTGATGGGTACCTCAGCTATCTGGGGCCAGTATCCCATGTTTTCATATCCTGAGTGTCCTCAGGGCTCACTGCAGGGAGTGGCTGCAGTCTGAGGGCCGCTGGATGGCAGGTATTCATTGTTTCCTGCCTGAGTTCCCTCGGGGCTCACCAGCTCACTGCAGGTGGTGGCTGCAATCCCTGATGACAGTGACATCCTTTGTTTACTGATATGGCAGGAAATATTCCATTTCTCAATACACACTTTCTCTTAGTGGCTTTGAATTTTGTGTCTTATTTAAGAACATCTTTTCTACACAAAAGTCATCAGGGCTTCCTCCTATTTTTTTTTTTCTATTTTTTTGTTCTTTGTACAGTATTTTTGTGGATGGTATAAATTGGGGATTCTAATCTAATATTATCTATGGTAATTAAATTCCTCTTTCAAGACGTGGAGTATGGGATATTTACAGAATAGAACTACAGAGGATATTATCCATGCATGATGTAACGTGTTCTGTCAGTCCCGTTATCTGGTCCCTCATATTGTAACGGTGCACGCAGGACATTATGGAGCCTTGGCCGGGACAGAACCCTTCCCCCAGGTCCTCTGCTTTAGCTCCACTCTGAAGTACCTAGATAACAATATCTGATGCATCGATATTGTTACATTTACTGAGTTGTTTTACAGATGCTAAAACCCCCATTAAATGGAAGAAGTTAGCTACTTGATGACCAAGAGCACATAGCCCCCAGACCTACTGGAATAAGACGATGCTAACCCCCTTAACTAACTTTCCCCTGGAGCTAACTTTTCATGTGGTGTGTGTGTATGATATGAAGGAGTTTGGAAGGAAAGAAATTTAAATAATTTACATTATAAATCATGATTTAGTTTCTACAGAGGAGAAGTACAGTGTGCTATGAGAGCTTATAACTAAAGGTCCTGTAAAGCAGATAGGGTAGGGGGGTCCCTGGAGGAAGAGAACTAGACATAACATAAGAGAAGTCATTTTATTTTATTATTATTATTTTGGCTGTGCTGCGCATCTTGCCAGATCTTAGTTCCCTGACCAGGGACTGAACTTGGGCCCTCCACAGTGAGAGTTAAATCCTAACCCTTGACCGCCAGGGAATTCCGCCAGAGAAGTCATTTTAGGCCTAAACCACTTTGTGATCTAAGCCTGACCAAAATGCCTGCCCTTGCAAGAGAATAGATCTCAGTAATAGTGATTTTAAGGGAACAAAAGAAGGTAAAAACAAACAGCTATTACCAGGCCAGGGTAAGCATATCAGAGACAATGTATCAGCTGTAAAGACTCCCAGTTCTGTTTCAAAGGTAAATATCAGCCCGAAGCACATTCTTGAGCTGTTTTGCAGAATTCAAACCCCCTGGAACACTCAACCACCAGATTAACTGGAACCTAAGGAATGGCGCTGACCTTTGCTGACCTTTTCTGACTTTGATCACCTAGAGCCTGGACTCTGTCAACCTTTGCCCCAATTCTATGCTGAATTCTCCTCTGCTCAAGCCCCTTCATGAATATGCATACACGGTCCAAACCCCTTCATAAGTATGCATTCACCTTCCAAGCCTCTTCATGAATATGCATGAACCCTTAGCTTAAACCTCCCCCAATTTTGCTGTTCAGGGAGATACTGTTTTGGGAAAGACCCCCAGTGTTCTCCTTGTTCGCTGCGAGTAATCAATCCTTCCTGCTTCTAATCTTTGGTTTCGTTCTGTCTTTTGACGCGACACCCACCAAGAGGCAAACCCAGTCCTGGTAGTAGTGCTGGTAGAGAGGGTTAGGGGAAGCTTCCTTGAGTAGTGACCTTTGAGCAGAGCTCTGAAGAATGACCAGGCAGGCTGAGATTGGGGGTGGGGTGGGAGGTAGGGTGAGTAAGAGAGAATACTTGAAGTGATGGGGGATAGTGTGTGTGCAAGGGCCCTGAGGCAGGAAGGAAGGAGTTCGGGGTATTGGAGAAACTGAAAGAAGAACAGTGTGTCTGGGGCCAAACAGTAATAGAGAAATGTGTGAGGTGGGCCTCATATTGTGGACAGGGATCAGATCTGATAGACCAATGGTCTTATAGACCAAAATTAACTGCTAAAGGTGATGGGCAGTCATAGAAGGGTTATAATTAATTAATTGACATATTTTCATAAGTTTCTTCTGGCCACTGAGGGGAATGAAGGGGTCCAAGAGTGGATGTGGAGAGGTAATTTAGGAAGCTGTATTATTGTAAGTTGTATTGAGGAGCAAAATTTGCCACCCCCAAAATGTGACTTTCTGGCATGAGGAGACTTCAGGCTGATGATTTTTAAGAAACAGAGAACTCAAGAAGTCTTTCTCTTTATCTCCCCCTTAGCTGCCTAAAGAATTTAGATAAAGGGCCTGTGGGGTTCCAGGGCACAGAGGGCTTTTTTTGTCCCCTGTTTCTTGCAGGCCAGACTCCAGCCTCCATGACCTTCCCTGAGTTCCAAGATTAAAGGCAAGATTAAAGGGACCAGAGAAACATCAAGATTAGGAGACCTGACCACCTGAGATGAGATTAAGGGAGGGCAGGCCCTGTGCACACCTGATCTTATGGGCAGCCCCACCCTGGAACTGTTGTTATAAAACCCTCATCAGATCCTCCTGGGTTGGGACACATAATTTTTCAGGGCAGTAGCCTGCTGTGGCCCTCTTTGCCTGGCAAAGCAATAAAGCTATCCTTTTCTACTTCACCCAAAACTCTGTCTCCGAGATTCAATCCAGCACCAGGGCAGAGAAGCCAAGCTTTTGGCATCATTTCCAGAATAGAGCTATCACCAGAAATGTCTGCAAAGATTATGGGCTAGGTATGGTGGGGAAAGCTGGCAGGGCCTAGAGATCGGAGCCCACTCTGGGTCCCATTGTCTCTGCTTGGCCCACAAACATTTGTTTACTAAACATTTGCTTTTCCATCTCCTTGTGAATTGCCTTCTTCCCCTTTGAAGTCCCAAACCACTACCCCCAACCTATTTTGTCTTTAGCTGAAGATGAATTTTAAGGTAAGGGCTTTGGCCTTTTTGGCAAGTTACTCGGTTTTCCTGGGTCTCTCCCATGTGTACATGTTATTAAACTTTTGTTTGATTTTCTCCTTTTAATCTGTCTCATGTCAATTTGTTTCTTAGACCAGCCAGAAGAACCTAGAAGGGCAGAAGAAAATCTCTTCCTCCCCAGCAAGGTCAAGGGCTTGGACTAAAGCCTCAGTGTGGCGACGAGGTTATTTCTTTAATAATATTTGATGGAGAGCAAAAAACTAATTTTTAGGAAAACAGCTGCTTCTGCACTTAGGATAGAGAGAGATTATTTTCCAAAAAATCAAAGAATGAGTTCAGCCGTCCTCCTCTTGGAGTTCTACTTACTTAGTTGTTCAGTCCAAGACTAGCTGAATACCAAGTACACAAAGTGGATGGCTCTGAAAGAGCTATATATATAGCTGGAGTCATTTAAACTTGCAAGGAGAAATTTTAATTCACAGCATGATGAACCAATTTTTCAAGCACTAGATACTTTGGTAAATACATAATTATCTCCAAATTTTTCTGTAGTGTACTTCAGATTTTCTTGTCTTAGATTTTTAAAATTTTATTTCTAAGTTAACTGGGTATGGTGAATACCTGATAAATACAGATGAATTTAGAGATACACCTCAAGGAAGAGAGCAGGGAATCTTTAGTCTAAGGCACATTGAGAAAAGTGGTCTGTGGCCAGATAAGCTTGGGAAAGGCATATACTCTGTCCTCCTCTTGGGGTTTTGTAGTGCATATGAGGATCATTAGAACCGAAAAAGTCAAGTTGAGTTTATTGCTTGACAAGTAAGAGAGAGCTGTATCACTCAAATGTGACTTCTGTCTTTCTGAGTGTATGGTCAGGCCACTCAAGAGGGCTGTTCTCTTGCTCTCTGTGCACTCCCTGCCCGACCAGTGCCTGCTTCATCTATATCTTATGCACAAGACTGACCTTCCCACTTGCCCCAGGCCCCCGCTAGTGCTTGTTCTCATCAAAGTGGCGGTGAGGGGCGTGCCCCTCTGCTGGTTTCCCTGGTAACTAATGAGGCCACCTGACATCACTTTCTCTGTAACTGGTAATTTCTCCTCCGGGAACGAAGACTGCCACCATGTCCTGCCCACCTCTCTGCACACTGTGGGGTGTCCCTCTAGGACCTTGCTTCAGATGTGTAAGATTCTCCCATCCATTAAACCACTGATGTCTCTGTTGCTGACTCTGGGCTCTTTGGTTGTTCTTAAAGCTAGGCAAGTGCAGGCCTTGTAGGCCTGTGGGGTGCAACCTAACACAGAGTTAAAAAGGGACAGGCTAGATCTAGGATAAGGAGAAGTTTTGCACAAATAATGCATGGTAATGAAGCCATCATTTAATTGGTTAAGAAGAGGATTGCAAAGTCTCCTTTGGGAATGTTTGTAGCTCTGATTTACATCAGTAATTATGGATACAGTTCCTTTTTTTTTTTTTAATTTAGTGAGAAGACTGGCATTTCTCTCCATATGTTACAATTCTCTTTACTTTTTAAATTTATTTTATTTTATTTTTATCTATTTTTTTGTCTGCGTTGGGTCTTTGTTGCGGCACACCGGCTTTCTCTAGTTATCGTGAACAGGGGCTACTCTTCGTTGCGGTGTGTGGGCCTCTCATTGCTTCTCTTGTTGTGGCACACGGGCTTCAGTAGTTGTGGCTCATGGGCTCAGTAGTTGTGGCTCGCGGGCTCTAGAACGCAGGCTCAGTAGTTGTGGCACACGGGCCTAGTTGCTCCGTGGCATGTGGGATGTCTTTTATTCTTAAGGGGAGAACCTCAGTTTTTCTTAACTTATTCTTTCTTTTGTGTAAAGCTACTCAGTCCCAGTACTGACCAGAATATATTCAATTAGATATCCTGTTTAAATAAGAATTCTTTTGATCCATGTGTGGAATAAAATAATAAAACCCTACTGAACTCATCTATATGTTTTGATCAGGCCATCCTCTTGTTATATAGTATTCAGCAAACTTCTTATCTATCTTGTAGTATTTGGATATTTAAATCAGACTGCTAGATCATATATCATGATGTAATTTAGGTCTGAGAGCTGTAATGGGAAACAAAGCCCATTCATAATAGAATATTTATAAATATAGTTGGAAGCTGAGGTGGTCCTTGAATGAAGTGAATTACAGGAAATCACTCCATAAACTCTGAGAGAAAAATCACCACGTGTAAGAAATGTGGTAAGGTAGGGTTGGCTTATCAGCAGGACAGATACAGTGATGTTCCAGGTACAGGATAAAGTGATGCCTGTCCACTGTCCTGACCCAGCCATCTTTCCCTTGCCCCCCTCATGTTCTCTTCTTGTATGCTTGTGCGCTTGGGGAATGAGAGGACCAGGATTAAACGGAGAACTTTATTATGAGGGAACCAAATAGCCATAGGAACTGTTATTAGGAATTGTTGGGGAAGGAAAATGTTCCTCCTACCCTTCTAGGTTCTTTGACTGGTCTAATAATCAAATTGACATAAGAGAGATTAATAGGAAAGAAACAACCAGAAGTTTAATAACATGTATACCTTCCGTATACATGGGAGAGACCCAGGACACTGAGTAACTCACCAAAATGGCCAAAGCCGCTGAAACTGTGCAACCCAGATTGGGACTTGAACCCAAGGTCTTTTAATTGAGATCACACACCTGGTCTCAGGACTTAATGAAGCTCAGGTTCTTGATGTCTCACTGCAGAAAGAATTCAGTGACAGGCAAAGTGATAGGTAAGAAATAGATTCATTTAGAGAGAAACACACTCCACAGACAGAGTGTGGGCCATCTCAGAAGGCAAGAGGTCCCGAAATATGGAGTGGTTAGTTTTTACGGGCTGGGTAATTTCATAGGCTAATGAGTGGGAGGATTATTCCAACTATTTCAGGGAAGGGGCGGGGATTTCCAGGAATTGGGCCACCGGCCACTTTTTGACCTTTTATGGTTGGCTTCAGAACTGTCATGGCACCTATGGATATGTCATTTAGCATGCTGATGTATTACAATATGTGTATGATGAGGTTCAAGGTCTACTGGAAGTCCAATCTTCCACCATATTGGACTTAGTTGGTTTTAACCAGTTTTTGTCATGTCCTATGGCTATGTCATTCCTTTAAAGATTGTGCCCTGCCCCCTTCCCTCCTGTTTCACCACCACCTAAAACACCATCTTCAGCTAAAGACAAAAGTTGTTGGGATTGGGTGGAGCCAGTTAAGGGAGGTTACCAGGAAAAGCAGAGTAAAGGAGGGTAAAGTTGTTACACAAATTTAAGTTCTTGCCTTCTGCATTGATAAGAGTTTCTAGAGACAAGGTCATCTTCCCTCTTCCTGGTACAGGGATGGAGACCCTTCCAAATGAACATTTCCCTTACACATGTAAATGTCTCTTACAAAAGGGTAACTTCGACTTAGTTTTCAGAGCTTCTCCCATGTCTGCACTTTCTTTAAAATAATCAGCCTAAAATAATCCTTATGCCAAAGAGACATACAGTGAGTCCCTACATATGAACCTTCAAGTTCCGAACTTTCAAAGATGCAAACATGCACTCGCATGTCCAATCACGTAAGTTAGTTCACGTGTCTGGCGTACATTGTCACATGCATGCACCCTCTACACAAGTGATTGTGCTTTTGTGTACTTTACTGTACAGTACTGTGAGGAGTACAATAATACAGTGTCTTTATTTCAAGCGCAGGATGTCCTAAAGCAAGTGTAAAAGCAGCGGTGATGTAGCTGGTACTGCTAAGAAGTGCCAAGGGATAACGATGGAAACAAAAGTGAAAATAATTGAGAAAGTGGAGCAAGGCGAAAAGGTGGAATTGGAGGTCCAGAGAAAGGATGAAGAGAGACGAGAGGAAGAAGAAGTAACTAAAGAATCTGATTTTGGACACAAACAGCAGTGAGCAGTAGCTGGAAGCGAGACCTTAGTTCCCTGACTGGGAATCGAACCCTGGTCACCTGGGTGTAAACCAGGAGTTCTAACCACTAGAGCACGAAGGCCAGAGGCTAGAGCCTACATCCCCAGTCCTTGCCTGCCTTGACAAGAAAATTCTGACAAGGAGGTGGAAGGTAAAGAGAAAAGTAAAGCATTTATTGGAAAAGCAGAGCACGTGCAGAAAGACGCATGGGAGAACCCTGCGAGAGAGTTGTGGGAGTGGTGCCTTTGGAGAGCTTAAATCATTTATAAGGGGACAGTTTTCTGGGTCTTTGTCTTCCCTCTGGCCAATCGTCTTGTTTTGCCTCCCTTGTTAATTTGTCTCAGGACCCTCCCCTAAGTGTGCACACACCCCTCAGCCAAGATGGATTTTAGTGCAAGGGCATCTGGGAGGAAAGTAGCAAGACTTATCGTGTCCTGGCGTCCCCTGCCTTTTGACCCCCAAGTAGCCATTCTGCACATGTGCAGTGTCTCCCTTGCCCCAAGGAGGGGGAATATGTGATCTCTTGGTCCTTCACTCCTACAGGGTTTAGCCCCTCTCTGTTCCTACCATGACTGTTATCTTAAGGTGTCCACAGGAGACAAAGCATGGCTATTTACCCTGTTTCTGTTGTTATTTCTATTTCAGAGAGCAAACAGGAGGCTGACTGTAAATGCCTAACCTGGAGCCCACCTATCTCCTGTCTCAGGAAATGCAAACAGGAGGCTAGTTGTAAGTGTCCGGCCTGAAGCCCACCTTTTTCCTGCCCCATGAAATGTGAATGGGAGGCCAGTTGTAAATGCCTGACCTGCAGCCCGCCTATCTCCTGTCTCCAACTGAAGAGATTCATGATGCAGGAAATGGCAAGGGGATTTTCTTTATTTGAGGAGGCACTGTTAGTTTCTGAGGCACAGGACCTGAACATAGCACGGTACCTGAAGGTTGCAGCAGCCGTTCAGAACGCTATCCAGTGTTACCGTGTCATCTATGATGAGAAAAAAAGAGCTACTACCCAGACATCACTGGATCGTTTTTTCAAGAGGGTAGATAGAATTGAATCCAGCAAGGAACCAGAACGTGTGCCATCAACGTCAGGCGTGAGTGACATTGCAGCTTGTCCTCCGTTTCCTATTGCTGACGATCCTTCAGCTCTACCATCTCCCACCTCCTCTCCCTCCTCCAGTCAGTAACTCTTCTTGCCTTTTCACTCAATGCCAACCCCTGTATGTCAGCTGTTGTACTGTATACTACTGTACTTTTCAAGGTACTGTACTGTAAGATTAAAAATGTTTATTTTCTGTGTTTGTTTGTTATGTACTATTTGTGTGAAAAGTGTTTTAAACCTATTACAGTACAGTACTATGTAGCCGATTGTGTTAGTTGGGTACCTAGGCTAAATTTGTTGGACTTACACACAAATTGGACTTACGAAGATGCTCTTGGAACAGAACTCGTTTGTATGTCGGGGACTTACTATATTTTGGGGCGATAAATTCTGCTCCCCTACAGAATACTCTCCAGGCTGACTCACCTGGGTGTCATGATCTGAGAGAACAGGACTAGAGGTTTTTCTAGCAAGCACTGGAATATGTGGTGTGAGGACAAATACAAATATAAGAGGCTAATTCTCCCTGTTGAAAATAAGGAAAGAGACTTCTTTCTTCTCCCTTTTCTTGGGGCACATACTTCAGAAAACTTCTAATTGTAACGTTTTTCTTTGTCTCGTTGAAATGTATATACATTTTTTTAGAAGCTAAGTAAGCCTCTTGCCAGCTTTCTGACCCAGAACTGTCTTTCTCAAGGACCTGGGAGCCATCCCTTTGAAATGTAAACTGCAAGGGAGATAGAGCTCTCTCTCACAGTTTCTGTGGGAGGGTAGAAGCCTAACTTGGGTGTTTCCCTCCAAGTTGCAAAACTCTCTCCTGTCATAAAGATATGAGAAGTTTGTTTTTCCTCTGGATAAATCCAATTAGCGAACACAGATGGTCACTCCAATTACCAGATGAATCTAGGATGAACTATGTCTTACAAATTGTGCTATCAAATCTTCTTACTTGGAGACTAGTTATTGTTTATCTTGAAAATATGTATGTAATGGATTCTGTTTGCTTGGTTATATGACAGGTTGAGGTTTCTTTCTGTTTTAGCAAACTCGCAGCGGGCTGCCTGTGATACGCATCATATTCTGGTTTAATGCTTACTTAATAATAAAAGTATTTTCTTTCTCTACTGCCTTTGTGGAGAGGTTTTCTGGGTTGGGAGATTTTGTTTTTAATTATATTTCCCCAACAATGGATAATGGAGGAGAAGCAAGATTTAAAATGTTCAGAGCCAGATGCAAGAGAAAGAGTGAGTCTGTGAAAAATTCTTCCTATAATTGGTCACATGAGACTATAAGCAGACAGTATCAATGATGGCTACTCAAGGCAGAAATTCTCTACCATCAGGTGTATTCTCTGCAATGCAGCAGATACTATCACAAAGGCACTGTAGCAGTTTATCTTAAATTTGACAGAATCATATACATTTATGCATTACAAATAATATGTTGTGAAGCTAAAAGTGACTTCTTTAAAACATAAGTAAATTAAAAATACATTTCAGTTAACCATGTTAGAGGAAATCTAAAGGTATACATGTTATGTTTTTCTTAAAGATGGCCTCCCTCTATGTGCTTTAGCTACCACAAGTCTGGGTCCATCATGCAAACACCGAAAAGATTAAACCATCATCTCCCAGGAAGATGACTCATGTTAGAGTTTCCTCTGAATGGGCAACCATCACTAAGAAAAAATCTTGGTTTTTCCTAGCTCTCAAAACATGAAATGCCATCTTTTGTTTCAGAACTCAAGTGCCTCAGAATGGCTGGTGAAATTTCTGGGCTTTGAAAATAATTACTAGGTACAAAAATGAGAAGTGGTGTACAGAATCAGAAAGGAGTTAGAAAATTTCCCGGTGCCCTTTTAAAAGTCAGATCAAGTCTTCACTACATTTATAGGTTCAGAGTGTTATTCTGATGTGTCAGTTTTCTGCTCTGCAATGGTTTCAAGCTGAGATTACAAATTTAAGCACAAAATTTGTAGAGGACCCAAATCTGATGGAAGTATGCATTTCTCAAAGTTAAAAATAAAGATTTTTTAAAATTATACATTTTTTAAAATAAAATAAAAAATAAAGGTAATGATAATCAAAGTGAAGCAACCTAAGAGTCCATTGACAGATGAATGAATAAAAATGTGGTGTATATATACACACACACACACACACACACACACACACACACACACACTGGAATATTACTCAGCCATAAAAAAGAAATAATGCCATTTGCAGCAACATGGATGCACCTAGAGACTTTCATACTAAGTGAACTAAGTCAGACAGAGAAAGACAAATATCATGTGACATCACTTACATGTGGAATCTAAAAATATGATACAAATGAACTTATTTACAGAACAGAAACAGACTCATGGACATAGAAAACAAACTTATGGTTACCAAAGAAGGAAGTGGGGGAGGGATAAATTAGGGGTTTGGGTTTAAAATACACACACTGCTATACATAAAATAGATTATCAACAAGGACCTACTGTATAGCACAGGGAACTGTACTGAATATCTTGTCATGGCCTGTAATGGAAAAGAATCTGAAAAAGATATATGAGTATGTATAGCTGAATCACTTTGCTGTGCACCTGAAACTAAAACAACATGTTTGTAAATCAACTATATTTCAGTAAAAAATTTTAAAAATGATAATGAAAGCAAACATTTGCATAGTGCTTTTACTGTATGCCAGGTACTATTCTAAGTGCTTTTTACAAGCATTAAGTCCTTGTAATCTTTACAACAAGCCTGTGTGTTAATGTTACTATTATTATTTCATTTTATATTGTAGATGAAGAAAGTGAGACACATAACAGTGAAGTAACTTGGTCCTACAACTAGTAAATGACAGATTTCAACCCAGAAAACATAGTTTCAGCATAGTTTGAAACCCATAGTTCGGGTTTGAGAAAATAGCATTTCTGGAGGAAGAGGAGGCATTTGTAGAATAAGAGGTACAAAAAGAACTGCAAAATGGTGTTATGAAATAGAAGGAAATGTTAGGTTCAAATCTATTCCTGGCTTCCTCATGCCCCTTTGCCAGAGCTAGATGACCCTCTTTAGATGCCGTTCTTCATCTCATTCCCATGATCAAACCTGACCTGCAGCAGGAGCGTGGTCAGCTCCTAACATAGAAGTGGTTCAGTTCCTAGTCTCAGTGAGTTCTGAAGACTGAGCTTTTGCCTGCATCCTGAGGCCCACATGTTTTCTTCGTTCCTCAGCCTCCCCCCAACCCCAACTTGAATCTGTAGTAACTGGGCTTCTCCAGGATCCCCTCTCAGGGTTGGAGTCTTGTTCCGACACCATCCTGGTAGCTGGAATCTTTACTGCTGGTTGATTATCAATTAGGATGCTGAGCGCCTACCTGCTTGGCTCCTGAGTATCATCAGCCCCAGATTCTCTGTTATGGTCTATTCTCATCTCTTGGAGTCCTCTGAAGTTTTATCTTATTCCATCTGTTATTCTTCCAATGGCTATGTTAATTGCCAACTTCAGATTCTCCCCAGCTATCTTCTCTGCTGTAAATAACCACGAATCACTACTATTTCTTGGAGTCTGGCAGAAAAGGTAAATAAGATAAATAGAAGCTAGCACATATGTAGTAAAATAGCTTGGGATCACAATAGACTATATAAAACAGACAAAACGTTCGTAACACTTGTATAGTGCTTTTAATTTCCCAAGTGACATAGCTCTAGTTAATTTCACAACAGCTTTGTGAGGGAAACAAGGTCCTAAGTGCATATTTCTATAAGACAGAAATCTAATGTAATTCTAGGATACGTAAACATTAGGAACAAATGAGCTCTTTGCAGTTTTTGCACTGAATCATCGCTTCTTGTGGTTTTGACTGTCCTGTGCTATAAGTTAGGCACAGGTGATCAAATTCAGGGTAAATGGTAGGAATCAGCATCTATAAGCCTATAATGGTTGAGGATACCACTGTTTTCTACTGTAGAAAGACACCCAGGAATTGCCTTGCATGAAGTCAGACAATGAAATGTTCTGATCAGAAGTTTAGCAGTAGCAAGGTAGTCACCTGTCCAAAATCATCTACCTCTGTTATCTACCTGAAAATCTACCATTGCAGAGTAATTTTGGGCCTTAGATTATTCTGTCTCCTATAATTCTCCTTTAAATTCAAACATCCAAATTAGTAGGGTAACACTTAAAGTTATTCCTGCAGATACATCAATGAGCATGTTATCAGTTAGCTAAGGAAACTAGACAGGTGGAGTTGATGACAGTAGAGGGTGAGCCAGGAGCAGTGACAGGGATTCAAAAGTGATAGAGACACTGATGCCATATTGCTATTACATAAGTAAGTAAATTGGACTTCAGCCCTAACTTCCTAGAAAACCAAGGTCCAAGCAGGTAAACTTCTTTCCTTTTATAAAGCCTCAAACCCAATGTTTAACCATTATAATATTGTGAACTAAAATACTGCCGGCCATATCAGTAAACAAAGGATGTTGCAGCCATCAAACCACCACGTTACAGCCGCCCCAGATGGTGAGCCCTGAGGAAACTCAGGATAGAAACAGGATGCCCAGGGACTTCCCTGGTGGTACAGTGTTTAGGAGTCTGCCTGCGAATGCAGGGGACATGGGTTCGATCCCTGGTCTGGGAAGATCCCACATGCCATGGAGCAACTAAGTCCGTGCGCCACAGCTACTGAAGCCCGCGCACCTAGAGCCTGTGCTCTGCAACAAGAGAAGCCACCGCAGTAAGAAGCCCGTGCACCACAACGAAGAGTAACCCCCGCTCGCCGCAGCTAGAGAAAGCCTGGGTGCAACAAAGAAGACCCAACGCAGCCAAAAATAAATAAATAAACTACAATGAGATATCATCTCACACCGGTCAGAATGGCCATCATCAAAAAATCTACAAACAATAAATGCTGGAGAGGGTGTGGAGAAAAGGGAACACTCTTGCACTGTTGGTGGGAATGTAAATTGATACAGCCACTATGGAGAACTGTATGGAGGTTCCTTAAAAAACTACAAATAGAACTACCATACGACCCATCAATCCCACTACTGGGCATATACCCTGAGAAAACCATAATTCAAAAAGAGCCATGTACCAAAATGTTCATTGCAGCTCTATTTACAATAGCCAGGACATGGAAGCAACCTAAGTGTCCATCAACAGATGAATGGATAAAGAAGATGTGGCACATATATACAATGGAATATTACTCAGCCATAAAAAACGAAATTGACTTATTTGTAGTGAGGTGGATGGACCTAGAGTCTGTCATACAGAGTGAAGTAAGTCAGAAAGTGAAAAACAAATACCGTATGCTAACACATATATATGGAATCTAAGAAAAAAAAAAAAGAAAAAGGTCATGAAGTACCTAGGGGTAAGACAGGAGTAAAGACACAGGCCTACTAGAGAATGGACTTGAGGATATGGCGAGGGGGAAGGGTAAGCTGTGACAAAGTGAGAGAGTGGCATGGACATATATACACTACCAAATGTAAGGTAGATAGCTAGTGGGAAGCAGCCGCATAGCACAGGGAGATCAGCTCGGTGCTTTGTGACCACCTAGAGGGGTGGGATAGGGAGGGTGGGAGGGAGGGAGATGCAAGAGGGAAGAGATATGGGAACATATGTATATGTATAACTGATTCACTTTGTCATAAAGCAGAAACTAACACACTATTGTAAAGCAATTATATTCCAATAAAGATGTTAAAAAAATTAATTAATTAATTAATTAATTTTTTAAAAAAGAAAAGAAACAGGATGCCCACCATCTAGCCATCAACTGCTGCAACCGGGTGGTGCACCTTGAGGAGACTCAGGATGAGAAGGAACAGGATGCTAGCCTCAGATAGCTGAGCTGCGTATCAAAGGAATCATGTCAGTGAGCCCAGACTCTCGCATCTTCCCAAACGTAGAAAAGTGCTAAATTCCTGAAATTGAGATGTCTGGTTTTCTTTAATTAACAGTAATCTTTTGATGGTCTGACTACCTGGTCTTTTGTTACAAAAATTCCTATACACCCTGTCTCCCTCCTTGCCTCTTCAGAACAGTTTCTCAGCGTTATCTGAGATGCTGTGTCCCAGGCTTGAAGTCCTCAGAATGTCCGCTGAATAAAACATACCTCTTAACTTTTAGGCTGTGCAATTGTTTTCAGTTGACAATATCAATTTTCTTAGAAATGTAAAGTTTATTTTTACTTCATCACTTAGCTTTGGTACATGATATTCACCCCGCTTGAAATGTCCTCCTTCCTCTTTATCAAGCCCTATCTCACCTCAAAGTGAAGAGTCTACAAACATGAAGATTGTATTCAATAATCATTTCCTTCACAAATTCCCCCAAATACCCTATTTGTTCTTTAGTCTTCATGACTTAGGAAAAAGGCATAAAGGTCTTCTGAGCCAAGTATTCCATGTGATTACAATCCTGGATAAACAGGACCAAAGTAATAGTCACTAAAAGCAACCTTTCTTTGGTTTAATAAATACCTGCTCTACAAGAACTTAAGCCCCCCTCACATTTCGTCCAAATAGTTTTCAGGCAAATAAACCCTGACTTCACCATCCCTTCCAGGTCTCAAGATATGACAGAACAAGCCTGAATTCTAAGAGGACACATGAAGTTAGTTCAAGTTAAGCATTCAGAGTCATCTCAAAAAATAAAATAAGATTAAGAAAAGTCCAGATCACTGGGGGATGTATGGAGGTGGAAATATATGGAATCATAAGGAAAAATTCTTACTGCAGAAGAACCAACTTGAGGAATTCCCTGGTGGTCCAGTGTTAGGATTCCGTGCTTCCATTGCAGGGGGCATGGGTTCGATCCCTTGTCGGGGAACTAAGATCCTGCAAGCTGTGCAGTGTGGCCAAAAACAAAACAAAACAAAAAAACAAAAAAAAATATTCCTCATACCTTTAATTAAAGTGCCTCCCTATAAGGCTCTACATGCAAGATGCAAAGTCACTGTTGGCTGTCTAATTCACTCAGACACTTATTGGGATTACACTCTCTAATGGATTTGAACCTAAAAGGAACCACTCAGTAAAAAATTAAAATAATTTGTCTCTGGGTGAGAGAAGTTAAGTGCTTTTATATGTCTTTTCAATTTTACAATTATTTTTGTGATGACCATGCATTAATTTATACTTAGAAAAAAAGTTGTAAAAGGGAAAAAACAGTACGGCTTATTATGAAAATTGGCAAAAACACTGAAAGAAAGGAATCATGAAATTTCAGGGAGGTAAAGAGGGCCTTGAGGAAAGTGGAGAGGTGTGAAAACTGTTGGGAGAGGATGTTTTGGGTGGATTTCTGTTCTGGCAGGAGAGGAATCACATACTGAGAACTTGGCAAGAAGAACCTTCAGCCCTAGAAACTCCTGGGAATAGTTCCCCAACAGCTGCAGGCAGGCCTGCCTTAGCCAAGCTTGTCCGAGCTTACCCTGCAGCTGCAGGCTTACAGGGTGATGAGGCTCTGGAAGCCCATTTTTTTTCAAATCTTCATCTTCAGGTCTTGCTTTAAGAGACCATACAAGATGTGATTGGGTTGGGTTTCCCAGGAAATAAAGTTGAACAAGCAAATAGCTTTGGAAGAGCATTTTTAAACTTAGAACATAAATATTTCTTCTAGAGTGCGTGATAGTCAGCTATTAGGAGAAGGAGAAGGCGCTAGGGCTCTTATGAAGAAGGTGATGGAACCAAGAATATTGTGGAAGGTAAAATATGAGACCGTGGGCAGAATAAATATTTTAAAGACCACATCGTTTTACCAAGTATCGCTTATATTATCTTCAACTGCGTGTTTCTGCACAGAAGTATTTTAGGCTGTAGTGAAGTTCAGAGAAAATACACTGGAGGAGGAGAAGAAAATGGAGGGGACTGGAATGGAGGGACAGACCCTCAATGGCAGGATGCCATCAAAGATGTTGATTGGGGCTTCCCTGGTGGCGCAGTGGTGGAGAGTCCGCCTGCCAATGCAGGGGACACGGGTTCGTGCCCCAGTCCAGGAAGATCCCACATGCCGCGGAGCGGCTGGGCCCGTGAGCCATGGCCGCTGAGCCTGCGTGTCTGGAGCCTGTGCTCCGCAACGGGGCAAAAAAAAAAAAAAAGATGTTGATTGGTTTTTAGGTAGCAATTACCTTAAATTCTTCTATCTTCTACCCGTCCCTCCACCCACCCCCCGGACAAGAAACACTTTATCATTCTGAGCTATACAAATCTCACATTAACTTTTATAATTACAAACAAGTCATGCAATGGTGTAATGGCCAAAAAATAAAGAAAAAGGAGGAACTGGGAAAGAGAGGCTGGGACTGCAGTCAGGTGTCTCATTTCTTTGAAGCATTTCTTTTTACTTTCTCATTATTTATAGAGAACCTGAAATTCTCTTTGGAAATGTTTCTGGTCTCTCAGATTCTGTGGAATAAGAATGTCATATTTATCAATGCAGTTATTTAAACAAAAATTTTTAAAATTTTTATTTATTTATTTTATTTTTGGCTGCTTTGAGTCTTCATTGCTGCATATAGGCTTTCTCTAGTTGCAGTGAGCAAAGGCTACTCTTCTTTGCGGTGCGAGGGCTTCTCATTGCGGTGGCTTCTCTTGTTGCAGAGCATGGGCTCTAGGTGCGCAGGCTTCAGTAGTTGCGGCACGTGGGCTCAGTAGTTGTGCTTGCGGGCTCTAGAATGCAGGCTCAGTAATTGTGGTGCACGGGCTTAGCTGCTCCGTGGCATGTGGGATCTTCCCGGACCAGGGATTGAACCTGTGTCCCCTGCATTGGCAAGTGGATTCTTAATCACTGTGCCACCAGTGAAGTCCCTAAACAAAATTTCATGACTAAAAATAGTTTGTATGGCATTTTTATAATGAATGTCCATTTATGTTGGAATTTAAATGGAATTGGGATAATTAATACACATGTATGCCTGATATTGTTCCAGAGGTCGCTGAGGTTCTGTACTTTTTTAAAAAATTAAAAACAAATCTATTTCATTAACTAGAACAAGCTCTATTGTTCTGTCTTTAAGGTCACTGATCCTTTATTGTATCATTGCATTCTATTGTTAAGTCCACCCAATGGCTTTTTTATTCCAGACATTTTCCTTTTCAGTTCTAGAGTTTGCATACTGTTCTTTTGAATATTTCCATTTTTCTGCAGAAATTTCCCCATCTGTTCATTCATTATGGCCATATTTAAAAAGTTAAATATTATATTTATAGTATCTGTTTTAAAGCTGTTGCTAACTTCAGTGTTGGCGTCATGCACTATGAAGTGCTGAGGGTATGCTCCAGGTGGGTATAATTGTTTTCTAACAATATTTTTGCAACTGCTGAAGTGGTAAGCTGTCAGCAGGGGAATGCTTCAATCCAATGAGCAAACACGCAAGCCATAACAAGAAGAAATTTATAGCTTTGGGAAGGAGGCAACTGGATAAAATCCCTTCACCATCCTTTAGAAAGCCCTTTAGGCAAGTTAAAGTGTCCAGTGGCAGTTTGGGTAGTTTTCCCTGGGTTGTATTTAGGACATACAGCACAAGTTAATTGTACTTCTTCTGTGGCCTTAGAAATATTTCCCCACCAGTATTGTTTCATAAAACTTACAAGTTTATCTGCTGCCCAGTGGGTCATCCAATGAGTCATTTCCATCAGCGGTCTTTGAATGGACTCTGGCAAGACAGATCTTCTATTTGGATCATACCATAAATTAGTTAACAGGCTAAAAATACAACCCAATGAAGCCTTTCTTTATGTGGTGCCCCAGATCGGACATATTTGATAGTTTTCACTAGATCCTCTTTTGGAATGTAGTCCAAATTTGCTCTAACAGTTTCAGGTTGGATAGCTCATAAGGCAGCTCTCCTTGTGGTCTTATTAGCCAAATTATTTCCTTTGATTTCATCTGAATTTGATTTCGAATGTCCACTCACCTTAATGATGGTTAGGACAGTTGGAAGTTGAATGATTCCAACAACCTGTTGACCTAATTTTCATTCTTCATCTGGTTCTCCTCCCAACCCCCACTTCCCCCAAGGTCAAGAATCCTCTGTTTCCAAAGCATGCCAAAGTCATAAACTATCTCAAATGCATAGCAGCCATCTGTATAGATATTTGCAGTTTTACCTTCTGCGAGGGTGCAATCAATGTAAGTTAGTGGGCTAGTCTCCTGGTTGCAATTCTAGAGACATTCCAGAACATTCCCAGTTTCAGTTTTCTTCCAGTGCTGGCCCGGCCTTCACCAACAAGCATATGAACTAGTTGATGTAAGTCAGAGAAACCAAGTTGATAAGTTTGGGTGACTGTGTTAAATTTCTCAGCAAAGCTGAGGATCTTTGGTTACTTTGGGAAAGTGTTTGATTATGGCTCACGGATCAGCCTTAGTCCAGGAAGTCTAAGAATGTTTAACCTCTGGATCCTCAGAAGGCTTAATTATAAAAGGATATGTTCTGACAAGTTTAGAGGAAAAGGGAGTGGAGAGAGTTTCAAAGAAATGGGGAAATTTGGTGAGAGAATTTGTATAGGGGAGTTGAAGATGTAGCGGAGCCACAGGCAGTAGAAGGGAAGGAGGAAGACGGCACCAGAGGCAGAGCCTCAGACAAAGAAGCCAAGAAAGAAGAGTCTGAGGCTTTGGAAGCCATTTTATCTTTCTTTAATCATTTGTTTCCCTCAGTTAATCTTAAAATCTTATTTTTTAGAGAGGCAATTTTAGACTCCTGATAGCATTGGGAAGCCCCAAAATACCAACAGAAATAAGCATTCCACTCAGTTCTGGAAATTTTTGAGCTATTGTAGTCCAATTTGATTTTAAGGAAAATAAATTTAGGGATTGCAAAAGTTCCCCATAAAGGCCACTGCTGTTCTAAATTGCCTTTGGTTGGGATGGTCCATTTAATCAGAAATGCACATGAGGAATGACTATGGTTTTAAACATAAAATCAGGTGGAGTCCCTGTAGGGGAGGCACCTTCAACATACTTAGACAACTGGGATCCCATTTCCTCTAGAAACCTCTAGAAAACTCTAGAGGTTTTTCCTCTAGAGTAAAGAACAATTTTCAAATGGCTTAAGCAGCTTAGAGCAGAAAGGCTCAATTTAAAAAGCTTGCACACCAATCCCAGCCAGTCCTAAGAAGACAGCTTGGTTCTAGAGGAGCCAGGCTGAAGTCTTTTTAAAGCCAATCTCCAGAGGACAGCCCTTCCAAAGGAAGAGACCAAAGGCTGAAAACTGGCACAATTTTACTTGAAGCAGCCCTTTCCTGAAGGAACTGGGCTGAAAGCATTTTCAGCCAGCTTTGGCTGAAATAGTCTGATATCAAAATCAGACTGAAGTGCCAAATGAGTATTTATTACAGAACAAAGCCTTAACCAGAAAGATGAAATCATTAAATAGATTCTGAATAAAGCCTGGAGAGCTCAGATCCAGGAGAAAGATGTACCTTCAAACCCCAGTGTTGGTAAGGAAGCAGTGAGCAACAATGAGCTCTATTGTGGGTACCATCTCTGTTTCCTCAAAGTCAGAAAATCAAGAAGGAAATTATGGCATTAAAGGACACATTAGGGCTACCCTGGTGGCGCAGTGGTTGAGAATCTGCCTGCCAATGCAGGGGACACGGGTTTGAGCCCTGGTCTGGGAAAATCCCACATGCCGTGGAGTGACTGGGCCTGTGAGCCACAACTACTGAGCCTGCGCGTCTGGAGCTTGTGCCCCGCAACGAGAGAGGCCGCGACAGTGAGAGGCCTGCGCACCGTGATGAAGAGTGGCCCCCGCTTGCCGCAACTAGAGAAAGCCCTCGCACAGAAGGCCCAACACAGCCAAAAATAAATAAATAAATTTATATATATAAAAAAGGACACATTAGACCAGATGGACTTAATAGATGTATATAGAACACTCCATCCAAAAGAAGCAGAATACAAATTGAAAAATAAAAATCATATGATCATCTTAATAGAGGCAGAATTTTGACAAAATTCAACATCAATGTATAGTAAGAACTCTCAACAAACTGGATATAAGGAGAACATACTTAAGCATAATAAAGACTATATATGACAGCCCACAGCCATGGTCAATGGTGAAAAGCTGAAAGCATTTTTTCCAAGACCAGGAACAAGACACTTATATTCAACATAGTATTGGAAGTCCTAGCATAGCAATCAAACAAAAAGAAGAGATAAAAGGAATATAAATTGGAAAAGAAGAAGTAAAATTGTCACTGTTTGTAGATGACATAGTATATGTAGAAAATCCTAAAGGTGCTACCAAAATACCATTAGAACTAATAAATGAATTCAGTAAAGTTGCAGGATACAAAATTAATATACAGAAATCTGTACACTAACAATGAACTATCAGAAAGAGAAATTAAGAAAGTGATATGATTTATAATTATATTAAGAATAAAAAAATATCTAGGAATAAATCCAACCAAGGAGGTGAAAGAACTGAGCTTGGAAAACTATAAGACACTGATGAAAGAATTTGAAGGTACACTGTGTTCAAGAATTGGAAGAATTATTATTGTTAAAACGACCACAGTCCCCAAGGAAAATCCACAGATTCAATGCACCCTATCGAAACACCAATGGCGTTTTTCATAGAACTAGAACCAATAATTCTAAAATTCGTATGGAAATGTAAAAGACCTCAAATAGCCAAAACAATCTGGAGAAAGAGGAACAAAGCTGGAAGTCTCATGCTCCCAGATTTGAAACTATATTACAAAGCTACAGTTACCAAAACAGTATGGTACTGGCAGAAAAAGAGACATATAGGTCAATGGAACAGAATAGAGAGCCCAGAAATGTACCCACACTTATATGGTCAATTAATCTATGACAAAATTGGCAAGAATATACAAGGAAGAAAAGGCAGCCTCTTCAATAATGATGTTGGAAAACTGGACAGCTACCTGCAAAAGAATTGAACTGGACTACTTTCTCATACCATAAACAAAAATAAACTCAAAATGGAATAAAGACTTAAATGTAAGACCTGAAACCATAAAACTCCTAGAAGAAAACATAGACAGTACACTCTTTGACATTGGTCATATCAATTTTTTTGGATCTGTCTTCCTAGGCAAGGGAAACAAAAGCAAAAATAAACAAATGATACTGCATCAAACTAAAAGATTTTATGCAGTGAAGGAAACTATCAACAAAATGAAATGTCTGCCTACTGAATGGGAGAAGATATTGGCAAACAATATATCCAATAAGGGTTTCATATCCAAAATATATAAACAATTCATACAACTTAATATCAAAAAACAAACAACCTGATTAAAAAATGGACAGGGAATTCCCTGGTAGTCCACTGGTTAGAACTCCGTGCTTCCACTGCAGGGGGCACAGGTTCAATCCCTGGTTGGGGAAGTAAGATCCCACAAGCTGTGTGGCGTGGCCAAAAAAAAAAAAAAAAAAAAAAAAATTAGAGTACCTGAACAGACATTTTTCCAAAAAAGACATACAAATGGCCAACAGACTCATGAAAAGATGAACAACATCACTAATCCTCAGGGAAATGCAAATCAAAACCACAGTGAGATCTCACCTCACACCTGTCAGAGTGACTATTATCAAAAAAACAATAAATGTCAAGTGTTGGTCAGGATGTAGAGGAAAGAGAACCCTCACGCACTGTTGGTGGTAATGTAAATTGGTGCAGCCACTATAGAAAATAATAGGGATGTTTCTCAAATACTTAAAAATAGAACCATTATATGATCCAGCAGTTCTATTTATGGGTAATGTTCCAAAGAAAACAAAAACACTAATTTGAAACAATATATGCACTCCTATGGTCATTGCAGCATTGTTTACAATGGCCAAGATTTGGAAGCAACCTAAGTGCCCATCAATAGGCGAATGGATAAAAAAGATGTGTCATATACATAAAATGGAATATTCAGTCATAAAAAGTAATGAAATCTTGCCATTTGTGACAACATGGATGGTCCTAGAGGGTATTATGCTAAATGAAATGTCAGATGTAGTAAGACAAATAGCATACGATTTCACTTATATATGGAATCTAAAAAGAATACAAATTGGGACTTCCCTGGCAGTCCAGTGGTTAAGACTCTGCAGGGGGCGTGGGTTCAATCCCTGGCTTGGGGAACTAAGATGCCACATGCCACGTGGCACAGCCCCCCCCAAAAAAGGAAATGCTTGGAACTGAATGATAATGAAAATACTATGCATCTCTGGAAGAGGACAAAAACCTCCCCCCTACCCTTCTGGGTGCTCCTGGCTGATCTAAGAATTAAATTGACATGAAACAGATTAATAGGAGAAAAACAAATGTTGGGGCTCAGGACAGGACACCCTATGCTTCAACGGCATATTGATTATTTTGAAGTAAAGTTACTTAAGAAATGGCCAATGCAAGAGGGACACTTTTACCCTCCTCTCTGTCTCCCTGAAAGCAGGAAATAAGTCTCCCATGTGAAAGGTGCCCTCCCTTTACAGGGAAGTGGAAAGATATCCTTATCACCAGAGATAGGGAATTCAGGGCTGAGAAACCTATATAAACAACACTTGTTACTTCTTTACTAATTTACCAGTGTTAAACATAAGTTTCTTTGTCCTGTCAATTTCTCTCAAATTTAGTTTTTCTTTGTCTGAGAATTACAAAGTTGCCTACTCTGGCCACTTTTTAGGTCCCATATCTATACGACTTCCAGGAACATGAATTAAACTTGTTTCTTTTTCTCCTCTTTAACTGTCTTGTGTCAATTTTGTTATTAGTCCAGCCACAGGAACTCAACAGAAGTAAAGGGGGGATATTTTCCTCTCCCTGACACAAAGTCTAACACATATACATGGGAGAGACCCAGGAAAACTGAATAACTTGCCAAAATAGCTGAAGCCCTCACCTCAAATACCCATCGTCATCTAAAAACAAAAGAGGACACTGGGGGACTTCCCTGGTGGTCCAGTGGGTAAGACTCCACGCTCCCAATGCAGGGGGTCTGGGTTTGATCCCTGGTTGGGGAACTAGATCCCACATGCTGCAACTAAGACCCGGTGCAGCCAAAATAAATAAATAAATAAATATTTTAAAAAAAGAGGACATTGGGGGTAGTGGTTTGTGACCTGGAAGAGGAGGAAGGTAATTCACATGGAGATGGAAAAACAAATGTTTGGTAAACAAATGTTTGCTGGACTGTGAAGTGACAGTGGGACCCAGAGTGGACTCTGATCTCTAGGCCCTTGCCAGGTTTCCCACCACACCTAGCCTATATTCTTTGCAGATATCTCTGGTGATAACTCTACTCTGGGAACAGGCCCTTTATCTAAATTCTTTTAGGTAGTTAAGGGGGAGGTAACATGAAACACTTCCCGAATCTTCTATTTCTTAAAAATAATCAGCCTAAATTAATCTTCATGCCAAAGAGACACATTTTGTGGTGGCAAAATTTGCCCCCCTATATATGAAAATACATGCAATATAGCTAAAGTAGTATAATCAAAGGAATTTTTTTAAATGCCTAGAATTGCTCCCTAGAAAATGCTTAGAATTGCTCCCTAGAAAAGCAGAAAGACTGAAAATTAATGTGGCAAGCATCCAATTTAATAAGTTAAGGGGCAAAAAGGAACAAAGAATTCCTGGAGGCATGTTATCTTGTAAAGAGGCTGTCACCCAACGCTCAACAGAAGGATTAGAACTGACTTATCTGATTGACATGTTTGGGAGAAAAGATTGAACATGTTTGACCCAGCCTTTCTGGAGTTTTCTCTCTCTGGAGAGGGTGCACTGGATCCCAGGCTGTGTTCTCACCATGTGTAAGCTTAGTCGAACAAGTTCTATGTCTGATGAGGTACCCATCTCCGTTTGCAGCACTGCTCATAACCAGAGCGTGTGACCTCTAATTCTTGGATGAAGTATAGGCAAGTCAAAGCCATGTTCTCCTATCAACTCGATCAGCAGTAAAGGAGACATTTCCACTTTCACCTGTCTCTTGTGCCTTATGCCATAGTTAGTTTTATTTATTTTTGTCATTTGACAAGTACTTATGATCTACAAATTATGGGTAGGGAATTGTTTTGTGTATGGGGGAGGGATGTATTTAGGCAAGGGACACTCCTTTCCCTGGCATTTGCTTTGCATTGCAGGTGGAGGTAGCCATTCAGCACCCCACTTTCTTTATCAGAGGAGAATTTCTGAGTGCAACAGTCACGTCAACTGAAACCTGAAAGGAGAATGGGTGTAGTATGGTGCAATATAGGCAATTTGTATGCTGACTTTTATTGTCCAGGTAAGAAAATTTCATCTGGCTTGATTTCTAGTTTTTTCTCTTATGTTGCAATCAAGTCATATATTTAGGGAGCCCACATTAATTTTCTCTTCATTTAAAGGATTTGAGAAAATTCAAGATGATTCATGGATATTATCTTTTTATGTGCAATATATTGAGAGGACTGGACAGGAGACACCCACATGTAAATGGTTATGTAAGCCTCTTTTCACTGTGCTCATTGTCTCTTTCTTCTTTCCAAGCTTTTTAATGTCTTGCCTTTCTTTATCTGTGATAAAGCACAGGATGGATTCCCCCAAATGTCTCACAAGTTCTAATGGTACTCCCTAACTGTGCTTGAAGGGTGAATAATTCTTTTCCATTAACTTGCCTTCTTTATCTATGTTTAAGACATTCCTTATCTGGCAAGGTGGGGTCATGGTATGTGGAGGTAAGTATTTAGCATCCGTTTCTCTAACAGAGAAGTTGTTTTTTCTTTTTTTGCCTCGAATACTTTAATGGAGTTCTTTTCCTTCTCTACATTTTGTTGTTGTTGTTTGTTCTGGCTGTGCCACGGGGCTTGCAGGATCTTAGTTCCCCGACCAGGGATTGAACCCGGGCCTCAGCAGTGAAAGCGCCAAGTCCTTACCACTGGACTGCCAGGGAATTCCCCCCTTCTCTGCATTTGTGATGTAAGATGTATGAAATTTGGTATGATAAGTATATGCCAGATATTGGGGAAGACATGTTTTATAAGCAGCATCCTTGCCATCAGGATGTTATAAGCTCTGAGATTCCTCTGGGCACGTTTTAGTGCTAACTGGCAGGTATTTTAGTCTGCTCAGGCTGCCATAACAGAAGACCACAGAATGGGTGGCTTAAATAGCAGAAATTTATTTTCTCATAGTTCTGTAAGCTGAAAGTCCAAGGTCAAAGTGCTGGCAGGGTTGGTTTCTCGTGAGGCTTTGTTTCCCGGCTTGTAGACGGCCATTCCTTCCTGTGCCTTTCTTACATAACCTCTCTGTCCACATGCTCTGGAGTCTCTTCCTCTTCTTACGGACACGGGTCCCATTGGATTAGGTCTCTCCCTGATTACCTCATTTAACCTTAATTGCCTCCTTAAAGGCTCTATCTCCAAATAGTCAGATTGAGGACCTCAACGTACCAATTCTGGGTTGGGGGGGACACAATTCAGTCCATAAAAGCAGGTGACATATTTCATAAGCTGTCGGGGGCCCATGAGAAGGAAGGATCACTAGACGAAACTCCTGAAGAAAAATCACTGAAAGTTTTACTCTTCCTTATCTCTTGGCTCCACTCCTTCTAGATTAATGGGTTTTGTATGGTGGGAGGGACTAGGAATAAGTGGAGAAGGACTTAGAAAAGATGTTGCCATGGAGATCAGCTTAATCTGTATAAATGTTGGAGACTTCTGGTTTCTGTCAACATGGGTTGTTGGCTCCCTCACAGAAAAACAATCTGGGAGAAACCAAAGAAGCAAGAGGGAAGCATGGCTTCCGGAATCAAACAACAATTACCATGGAACAACAAAAATCATGCATGAAAACCTCCAGGGAAATAGAAGGTTGTCTTTTTTTTTTTCTTGGGAGGAGATGGATAGGTGCAACTTCATTCCTGGGTCAGGAAGAGGAGGCACTGTGAAGCTAGATTGGAGGAACACTTGTAAATTCCCTTTGCTTTTCACCTGCAGTGCCTTTCAACAATCATTGCCTGCTCTATCATGACAGAAATAAGTAGCGGCAGTTCAACCATGAAATACCAGGGCAGTGCAAAAACCTGGACTGAGTGATGAGCTGATGGAAACAGGTGTGAGCTGACTGGCAAAACATAGGCCTTCCTGCCTTCACTGTTCCTGGCAAACCATCAAGGCTTGTGTATTACAGCCTAGGAGAGCCAGCTCAAAGATGAAATCCAGATCAGAGGTGTTGCCTGATGGGGCAGCAGCAATTAGAAGTGATGACAGGGAATCATGGTAGTTTGGCCCTTTTCCACACTTGGTCTAAACCCTCTCTACTTCTTAAATCAGGAGTCAACTACTTTTTTCTGTAAAGTGTCAGGTAGTAAATACTTGAGGCTTTGTGAGCCACGTGGTCTCTCCTGAAACTACTCAACTTTGCCCTTGTTGTGCTAACAGCCATAGGCAGTATGTAAACAAATGGGGGTTTCTGTGCTCCAATAAACTTTATTTACAAAAATAGTGGGTTTGATTTGGCCCATGGGCCATAGTTTGCAGACCACTTCCTTACCTTAATCAGATTGGTGTGGACTAGTACCTGACATTTGGCTCTTCACCACCATGAATTACCAGAAGAGCAGTTGATGTTTCTAGGGGTACATGAGTTCACAAGTAAGTAACAGATGAGGACTAAACTTTCTATTAAAAAAAAAAAAAAAAAAAAGACAAACCGAACACCATATATTGCTTGAAGTAGAATTACTAATAGTGAGAATTTAAAATGTGCAAAATAAGAATACTCAAAGAGATAAGGGAAGATACTAGAAAAATAAAAAATTCAGAGGAAATCACAAATAAGAACCAAATGGGAAATGTTAGTATGTAAAATATAGTAATTAAAATAAAAAACACAGTAAATTGTAGGACGGATATAAACAGAAAAACCACTAGTGACTTGAAAGACCATGCTGAGGATCCTCCAGAAGGCAAGAGGAAAGCATAAGATAGAACATATTAAAAAGAAAAAGCCCAGAGATATGGAGGAGTCCCAGTAGGAGAGACAAAAAAAGGAAAGTGGTTGTATTTGAGGAAATAATGGAGACATTTCCTAGAATTAGGGAAAAAAATCTCAAATTGAATGGGGTTATAGAGTACCAAACAGAAGAGAACATCGAGACTGTAACCATATGAAACATTTCATATAAAGGAAGACTCCAGAGAGATTAAAGTCCTCAATGTGAAAAATAAAACTGTAATGCCAATAGAAGAAAATATAGGAGAATGACTTTGTAGTCTGGAGTGGGTGCTTTTGTTTCGATGTTAAACTAAAGTTCAAAATGATAAACCACAAGGCAAAGAATTGATAAATCTGAGTTACCTCAAAGTTAAACATTTCTTCTAAACAATGTACACTATGGACAAGTTGACTAAACAAATGACCAATTGGGAGAAGATACTTGTAGTTTTTATAAACAAGAAAGTATCTATATCCAGAGTAATTATGGAACTACCATAAATCAACAAGAATATGACAGAGATCCTGAGAGAAAAATGAGTGGAAAATAGGCACAGGTAATTTACAGGAAACCCAGAGAACAATGTGCACTTAAAGATATCGTCAAATTAGTCAGTATTTAGAGAAATGCAAAGTAAAACAAGTAAGCGTAGATAGGAAAGTGGTGGTAAAGCAGACTGCAGACTATGAAGCCACAGTTAGGAGGACTAGACTAGATATACTTATAAAAACATGCTTACATCCATGAAATATAGTTCTCAGTTAAAAAAAAAGTGAGAAGTGCAATATGATATATAAAATAATTCCCTTTAAGTAAATTAAAAATACGCACACTGTCAAAGAAAAAAAATATACTGGACAACGTTAAACAGGCAAGGAAGAATTTATTCAAGGCTATTACCATAGGAGAGAGAGGCCAGTACCCTGTCTGAACTCAACTCTGCTGAAACAAAGGGTGGAAGTGTTTTAAGCACTAGGGTGAGCTAGTGGACAAATAAGAGGAAGTGTTTTGGGGGAGGCTGGTCAATGGGTTATGTCAAGCATATGGAGTTACTTCTGAGTTTGCAAATGTCCTTTCTGTGATTATGCCATCTGTGTTTGCTAACTGGCTCTCATTGCATTAGACTCCTACCCTTCCATAGAGACTGGGAGGAAGGGAAGCTATGTTCTTTGATGATTACACTTCAAAGGGACGGCTCCCATGTCCTTGAGAAAGACTTTCCTGGGTTGTAAAATTGGCAAGAGGCTCTTATAAAGATTTGCATCTCCTATTTACAGCAGCCAAGCCATGGAAGCAACTTAAATGTCCATCGACAGATGAATGGATCCATAAGATGTGGTATATATATATATATATATATACACATCAGCCATAAAAGATAATGGAAAAAAAAAAGAGAGAATGAAATAATGCCATTTGCAGCAACATGGATGGGCCTAGAGATTATCTATTAAATGAAATAAGACAGAGAAAGGCAAATATCATATGATGTCACGCATGTGGACTCTAAAAAGATGGTACAGATGAACTTATTTACAAAACAGAAATAGACTCATAGACATAGAAAACAAACTTATGGTTACCAAGGGGAAAGCAGTGGGTGGAGGGATAAATTAGGAGTTTGGGATTAACAGATACACACTATTGTATATAAAGTAGGCAAACAACAAGGATAGGGAACTATATTCAATATCTTGTAATAACCTATAATGGAAAAGAATCTGAAAAATATACATATACATATATATGTATCACTGAATCACTTTGCTGTATACCTGAAACTAACATAACTTTGTAAATCAACTGTACTTCAAATTTTAAAAAAAGATGAAAAGAACAGAAAGAATAATAAAAGAAAAAAAAGATTTGCATTTTTCAAAGGGGCAGAGAAAGAAAGTACAGTTACAAGTTTTCTTAAATAAATGCTCTAAGAAAAGTCAGGGGTCAAGGGTTAGGAAAACGTCCCAACGCCCAGTGTAAAGTTTGGTTGAGGTCATCTTGGTCAACACCAAATAGCAATACACATTATACAGAAACTTACACAAATAATTGTTGTTTGTGGGGAGAGGCAAGAAATGGTGGTGGGGAATAGGAATCAAAGGGAGTAAGAGAGATGAGGGCCTTGCCTAGATCAATCCTGATAGTGTGTCATGGCCTGAGGTATATAGTTCATTAACTCTCTCCACCTGAGAGCCAGAAAAAGGAAATGAAGGAAAGGAAGGAAGAAAGGGGGAAAAAGAAAAAATAAACAGAGCTTCCTGATCAACCTGGATGTTTTCAACAATACCCTGTTAATCAGATTATCTGTTATGCTCAGGGCTATCATGATAAACTGGTTTTCTAATTTCTTTTTTTTCCCTTCTAGTTTCTTTTTTTTGCGGTATGCGGGCCTCTCACTGCCGTGGCCTCTCCCATTGCAGAGCACAGGCTCCGGACGCGCAGGCTCAGCGGCCATGGCTCACGGGCCCAGCCGCTCTGCGGCATGTGGGATCTTCTCGGACCGGGGCACGAACCCGTGTCCCCTGCATTGGCAGGCGGACTCTCAACCAGTGAGCCACCAGGGAAGCCCCCACTTCTAGTTTTAATGAGATATAATTAACATACAGCACTGTATGAGTTCAAGGTGCACAGTATAATGATTTGACTTACATACATCATGAAATGATTACCACTAAGTAGGGACTTCCCTGGCCGTCCAGTGCTTAAGACTCTGCACTTCCACTGCAGGGGGTGTGGGTTTGATCCCTGGTCAGGGAACTAAGATCCTGCATGCTGCGCATGTGGCAAAAAAAAAAGATTTATTTTTCCTTATGATGAGAACTCTTAGGATTTACTCTATTAACAGCTTTCATATATACAATACAGCAGTGTTAATTATATCAGTCATGTTGTACATTGTATCCCTAATGCTTATTTATCTTATGACTGGAAGTTTGTACCTTTTGACAATCTTCATCCAATTCCCCTGTCCCCCCAGCCACTAATCTGATCTCTTTTTCTATGAATTTGTTTGTTTCTTTGTTTTTTGAAGTAGAATTTTATTTTCTTGTTTGATTGTTGTGGCTAAGACCTCCAATACTAAGTTGAATAA
The DNA here is from genome assembly GCF_059928025.1 of Delphinapterus leucas. Lineage (NCBI taxonomy): Eukaryota > Metazoa > Chordata > Mammalia > Artiodactyla > Monodontidae > Delphinapterus > Delphinapterus leucas. Next base: position 99,802,829 of record NC_143135.1, read on the forward strand.
AAGGAGTGAGAGTGGGCATCCTTGTCTTGTCTTTGAGAGGAAATGCCTTCAGCTTTCCCTGTTTAGCATGATGTTGTCTATAGGTTTGCTAATTTCTTTATCATTAGCAGTATAATTCACTTTACAAATGAATTTTCCCTAGGGCTGTTGTTCTTTTCTGACTCAAAAGTTTTAGCAATCCTCATATCTTTAGATATTTGACACAATTTGCATGGCAAACCCTGATTTCAGTTGTTTATAATTTTCAGTAGTGCTTGCGTCCTTTTCACATTTCCTGGCCCAACATCTGTTCTACTCACTTGACTCTTTATAGTTTAAAAAGGGGGCTTCCCTGGTGGCGCAGTGGTTGAGAGCCTGCCTGCCGATGCAGGGGACACAGGTTCGTGCCCCGGTCCGGGAAGATCCCACATGCCGCGGAGCGGCTGGGCCCGTGAGCCTGCGCGTCCGGAGCCTGTGCTCCACAACGGGAGAGGCCACAGCAGTGAGAGGCCCGCGTACCGCAAAAAAAAAAAAAGGGCCATCCTATAGTTTAAAAGGGCCAATCAAACAACTCTATGTTTCCTTTTTGGTTGATCCTACCAGGAAAACCGAACCAACAAATTCAAAAGCCTTACTATACAAAGTGTGATATGCAAATAAATAACATCAAATCTGATGGGAGCTGATTGGAAACACAAAACATTAGGCCCACTCAAAACCAGTGAATTAGAACCTGCATTTTTAACAAGTTCTTTAGACTATTTGTATGCATATTTTAGTTTGACATTGGGGCCTAGGGCAGGCCATCCCAAAATATGACTCAATGGCGTATTTATTATTTTGAAATTAAGTTACTTGAGAAATGGCCAATACAAGAGGAACAATTTGGCTTTCTGTATCTCTGAAATCAGGAAATAAATGTCCTATAGAAAGATGCCCTCCCTGTACTGGGCAGTAGAAAGACATTCTTATCACCAGAGATAGATAATTTCGGGCCGAGAAACCTGTATAAGCAAATCTGGTTACTTTTTTGCTAATTTATTACCCAAGCCCAAATTTTGCTTAAATTTCTTACTAATTAAGCACTGAAACCTAAGTTTCTTTGTCCTGGCAATTTCTTTCAAATTTTTTTTTTCTTTGTCTAAAAAAGTATAAAATTGCCTCCTTTGGCCATTTCTTAGGTCCTATATTTATGAGACCTCTGTGTACATGGATTAAACTTGTTTCTTTTTCTCCTGTTACTCTGTCTTGTGCCAATTTTATTATTAGTGCAGCCATAAGAACTCGACAGGGGTGGAGGGGGAAATTTTCCGCTCCCTGACATTGAGAATCACCATTGTACATTTGGACAAAGACTGACAGCATAGAAAACACAACCAACTTATTTTATAATTGAGGCAACTGAGAAAAATAGAAATTTAGTGACTTGCATGAAGCTACTGATCTACTTTGTGGCTGAACCATGGTTGGAACCCAGGATAACTGACTTTTATTCAAGGATTATTTCTAAACCACAATGTAGTTTGTCATTTTCAGGTTTCCCAGAGTTAATCTCTGGTCAGGTTTTTACTTCTTTAATCTGCATCAGTTTGTCACCAGCCTCAGCTGTTCCTGTCAGCTGCTCTTATTTCTGTCAATCCCAGTTTTGGTTCATATGTAGGAGACAGCTGTGTGTTTCTCCTGCCAGCACCTTTTTTGGCATTGTTTAGTTGCAGTATGTTCTCATGCATGAAGAACAGAGAGCACAGTTAGACTTTCTATCAACATGCCTTATGACCCATGACCAAATTCCAAGTTTGTATAACCTACACCTTAATGATATTCATGGAAATGAGAATACTTCTAGGAGATTATAGGATTGGCTCATGCATGACCTCCTTGTCACATCTGATATAGAAGACTTCTTCTTTTTTTTTTTAATATTTATTTATTTGGCTGCACCAGGTCTTAGTTGCGGCACGCAGGATCCTCATTGCCGTATGCGAGATCTTTGTTGCGGCATGCAGGGTCTTTTAGTTGCGGCATGTGGGCTCTTTTTTTTTTCTTTTTTTAGTTGCAGCATGCGAGATCTAGTACCCTGACCAGGGATTGAACCTGGGTCCCCGGCACTGGGAGCTTGGAGTCTTAATCCCCGGTCTTCCCGGACCACCAGGGAAGTCCCAAGATGTCTGTCTTTCAATTTCTTAAAAATCATGCTTTGTTAAATGAAATTTCAGTCTTCCATTCTGTGACTCTGATTCTGTTCCAAAACCAGGACACTTCTAGATTGGAAGTTGGGAATAAATTGCTATGTGAGTTATTAAATTTTTCAAATGCCACCTATTTTAAACTAAAGTCTAAAGTCTTCCTCACTAAATTCTTTTTGTTCAGGACACAATCTGTAAACAATAAAAACATTAATTACTCATGTTTGCTCAATACACTTCTGTCAGAATTTTAATATTTGTGTCTAAGTTGGAAATCAATAGAAAGAGAGATGGCTGGGACCCATGATTCCCAATTCTCAATTTTGTGACCAGCTGTCTTGAGCAGCTGCAGCCTCTCCCATAAGTCTCTAGAGGATACAGGCAAGAAAAGGAAAGCTCTTTGTTACTGGCTCTGGAAGCCAATCTCATTGTATTTCTTTGATGGGTTGAGCTGGATGATGTGAGGCATGCCAAGGCTCCTCTTGCCTATTAGAGGAGGAAGATTCCTGACTAAAAGTAGCTTTATTATTAGTGCAGCCATAAGAACTCGACAGGGGTGGAGGGGGAAATTTTCCCCTCCCTGACACTGAGAATCACCATTTTACATTTGGACAAAGACTGATAGCATAGAAAACACAACCAACTTATTTTATAATGTACATTTGGACAAAGACTGATAGCATGGAAAACACAACCAACTTATTTTATAATGTACATTTGGACAAAGACTGATAGCATAGAAAACACCACCAACTTATTTTAAAGTGTGAACCTTAAGTTCACACTCTTAATAGTGATCCTTGATATATTACCACTCTGATGGCATAAAGAAGCATAGAAGGGAGGCCTTCCCTGGTGGCACAGTGGTTGACTATACTACCCAAAGCAAGCTACAAATTCAATGCAATCCCTTTCAAATTACCAATTGCATTTTTTACAGAACTAGAACAGAAAATCTTAAAATTTGTATGGAGACAGAAGAGACGCCGAATAGCCAAAGCAGTCTTGAGGGAAAAAAATGGAGCTGGAGGAATCAGACTCCCTGACTTCAGACTATACTACAAAGCTACAGTAATCAAGAAAATACGGTACTGGCACAAAAACAGAAATATAGATCAATGGAAAAGGATAGAAAGCCCAGAGGTAAACCCATGCACCTATGGTCAACTAATCTATGACAAAGGAGGCAAGGATATACAATGGAGAAAAGACAGTCTCTTCAATAAGTGGTGCTGGGAAAATTGGACAGCTACATGTAAAAGAATGAAATTAGAACACTCCCTAACACCATACTCAAAAATAAACTCATAATGGATTAGAGACCTAAATGTAAAACTGGGCACTATAAAACTCTTGGAGGAAAACATAGGAAGAACACTCTATGATATAAATCACAGCAAGATATTTGTAGATCCATCTCCTAGAGTAATGGAAATAAAAACAAAAATAAACAAATGGGACCTAATGAAACTTAAAAGCTTTTGCACAGCAAAGGAAACCATAAACAAGACGAAAAGACAACCCTGAGAATGGGAGAAAATATTTGCAAACGAATCAACAGACAAAGGATTAATCTCTAAAATATATAAACAGCTCATGCAGCTCAATATTAAAAAAACAAACAACCCAATCCAAAAATGCGCAGAAGACCTAAATAGACATTTCTCCATGGAAGACATACAGATGGCCAAGAGGCACATGAAAAGCTGCTCAACATCACTAACTGTTGGAGAAATGCAAATCAAAACTACAATGAGGTATCACCTCACACCAGTTAGAATGGGTATCATCAGAAAACCTACAAGCAACAAATGCTGGAGAGGGTGTGGAGAAAAGGGAACCCCCTTGCACTGTTGGTGGGAATGTAAATTGATACAGCCACTATGGAGAACAGTATGGAGGTTCCTTAAAAAACTAAAAATAGGGCTTCCCTGGTGGCGCAGTGGTTGAGAGTCCACCTGCCGATGCAGAGGACACGGGTTCGTGCCCCGGTCCAGGAAGATCCCACATGCCGCGGAGCGGCTGGGCCCGTAAGCCATGGCTGCTGAGCCTGCGCGTCCGGAGCCTGTGCTCCACAACGGGAGAGGCCACAACAGTGAGAGGCCCGCGTACCGCAAAAAAAGCCCACAAAAAAACAAACAAAAAACTAAAAATAGAATTACCATATGACCCAGCAATCCCACTACTGGGCGTATACCCCAAGAAAACCATAATTCAAAAAGACACATGCACCCCAATGTTCATTGCAGCACTGTTTACAATAGCCAGGTCATGGAAGCACCCTAAATGCCCATCGACAGACGAATGGATAAAGAAGATGTGGTACATATATACAATGGAATATTTCTCAGCCATAAAAAGGAATGAAATTGGGTCATTTGTAGAGACGTGGATGGATCTAGAGACTGTCATACAGAGTGAAGTAAGTCAGGAAGAGAAAAACAAACATCGTATATTAACGCATATATGTGGAACTAGAAAATGGTACAGATGAACCGGTATGCAGGGCAGAAATAGAGACACAGATGTAGAGAACAAACGTATGGACACCAAGGGTGGGAAGTGGCGGGAGTGGTGGTGGTGGGATGAATTGGGAGATTGGGATTCACATGTATATACTGATGTGTATAAAATGGATGACTAATAAGAACCTGCTGTATAAAAAAATAAATAAAATAAAATTTAAAAAAAAAGCATTTAAAGATTAAGAAAAGAAGAAACGTGGAAAAAAATCCAAGGGAAACTCCCCAGGGAAAGAAGGATCATTTGTGCCTAAAACCTAGAGCCCCAGGCCAGCAATAAGAACTTCATGCCCCTTTTCCTTATACCAGTAATGTCTTAATGTGGGAATTATAGTTGGTGAAGGGCACTGTCTTCAGTGGTAGGAGACCACAGGCTTCTCTTAACTGCACCAGCCATATATATATGAAGACAGGAATCCTAGGATTCTTAAACTCAAAAATTTTAACTCGTTCACTTATCAAATCCAAAGCACCAAAACACCTAGGCCCTGATAGGTCTTGAATTTGAAATATGATAGACTACAATGTGAGCAGTGACCCCTATATTGTGCAATACAGTGAACTTGTTAATTATTCCTCCTGTGACTGGAGGGGAGGGTAAAAGTGAAAGGGAGGGTGGCACGTGTGTTTCTTGCACTCCCCCTTGTGGTTGGAGTGTGTTACTAACAAAACTTAACTTCCAAATTTAACCCAAGAGGATCAAGGACTTCCTTACAGTATTTAACTATGAAAACAAGCAAGGAAACAAACAAAAAAAGGGATTAGGTATTTAAAAGGCAGAGCATAAAATTTCTAGCAGTAAGGCTAAGCCCGGTAAATTACTAGATTAAGAGAATGGATTTTCAGTTTGCCACTAAGATGAATTTATAATCAAATCTCTTTTATTTTCCTCTATTTAATTGTGTAGGGGAGCAAAATTTGCCACCCCAAAATGTGTCTCTTTGGCATGAGGATTATTTTAGACTGATGATGTTAAGAAATAGAAGACTTAAGAAATGTTTCTTTTTACCTCCCCCTTAGCTGCCTAAAGAATTTAGACAAAGGGCCTGTTCCCAGAATAGAGCTAGGACAAGAGATATCTGCAAACAATATAGGCTAGGTGTGATGGGAAACTTGGCAGGGATCAGAGTTCACTCTGGGTCCCATTATCTCTGCAAGGCTCAGCAAACATTTGTTTTTCCACACCTATGTGAATTACTTTCCTCTCCTTTGAAGTCCCAAACCACTACCCTCAACATCCTCTTTTTTCTTTAGCTGCAGATGGTTTTTAATGTGAGGGCTTTGGCCTTTTGGCAAGTTACTCAGTTTTCCTGGGTGTCTCCCATGTATATATGTTATTAAAATTTTGTTTGATTTTCTCCTATTGATCCGTCTCATGTCAATCTGTTTCTTAGACCAGCCAGAAGAACCTAGAAGGGCACAGGAAAATCTCTTTCTCCCTGACAACTGATCATACTAAAACATTAGGGGTTACATTTATAAATATGACAGTATCCAGAAAATATTTCTAATACATGGTAACCACTTTCAAACTTTGAAGGCATTCTTGAACATCCCATTTCCAAAAATTGTAATATTTCTTTTCTTTGTCTCATGCTTTGTGTGGACAAGCATGCACACACTGCCCTGGATATTTCCCTTCATGAATTCCCCCCGGTTATGTATAACAATATCCTGCTTCTTTGTATGCCTTGAAAATTTTGTTTGACTGCTGGATGTTGTGTATTTTAGTGTCATGGATTTGGTTGTATTCTTTTAGGGTGTGACAGACTTTGTTCTCCGAGGCACTTAAGTTACTTGTGGACCAGGTTGATCCTTTCAAGTATTATTTTTAAATGGTTTTTAAGAAAAAGCTAGCTTGCTTTTGCAATAAGGATAATTTATCCCCCTTACTCTTACATTACTCTTAATAATGCCACATTTATTAAAAGGTCTTTCCAGTCTGGCTGGTGGGAACAAAAACTGTTTCCATCCCTATGAGATCACTGAGAATTATTTGGCTTTCTGATTTCTTGTGGATTCATTCACACCTTCAGGTAAAAATTTTTTTCAGTATGCTTAGATCTATATTCAGACAAAATCTTAAGGGGACCCCTTTGCATATCTCCAGAGTTATCTTTCTATGCAGCCCTCCCATCTCTGGTCCTCTTCCCTGGAAACACAAGTCACCTGGTCTCTCTGAACTCTGATCTCTGCTCAGTTCAGAGACACGCCAGCCTCTGGTTGAATGCTCCCTCCCTGTGCTGCAGCCTAGAAACAGCATTCAGCCTGCAAGTTCAGGCAACTGTAAAGCTCACTTTGTCTCCCTTCTCTCAATGATTACAATTCTGCACTGCTTGTTGTCCAATGTCTGAAAACTGTTACTTTATGTACTTTTGTCATTTTCTAGTAGCTTAAGTCAAAAGGTTAAATAAAATCTCTGCTACCCCATCATGGTCAAAATCAAGAGTATTAATTCCTTTAGTTTTAGAATGTATTATTCACAGTATTTTCTTATATATCATTAAAAAAATCAAATTAAAATATGAATTACTTAGGGGTAGAGTTCATGTCCTGTTTATCTTTGTATCTTCAGAACCTCCCATAGAATTTTACACAGGGTCCTAAAAGGGACAGCTAATACTTATTCAGTGATGCACTGATATAGTGCTTTTAAGTTTATCATACAATAACCCTAAAGTTTAGAAATTACTATGAGAATTCATTTTATAGATAAGGCAACTGAGGTACGGAGAGATTAAGTATCTTTCCCACCATCATACTGGCAGTAAACGTCAGAATGAAGATATAAATTCAGAGCCTGTGTCATACTGCTTCAGTAAGTGTACTCAAGACATTTTTTATGAATAAATACCTAACCGAACAATGAGTTATGTGGAAAAATGATCTTCATGTACACAATGGTAATTAAACCATATAAACTAAAGCTTTTTATTTTCAAGAACCAGAAAAAGCCAGAGATCACAAACAATAAGTACCTATGATAAGAATAAGGTTCATTTTCATAATGATGATCATATTAATAATACTGTGTGTTATATGATTTTAAAAATCAGAAAGTACAATGTAAGGCAAGTTTCCTGGCGATACTTAATCAAGGCTTTTTGTGAGCAACAGAAATGATATGTGTGTCTCAATAACTGATTACCTGCCTGGCTCTCCACAAGCCCATGGTTCTCTAGTGTTTGCTTGCTTTTATAGCATCTGGAAACCTTGTTAGAACACAGATTGGTGGGCTTCACCCCTGGTGTTTCAGATACAGCAGGCCTGGGATGTGCGCAGGAATTTTATTTATGCCAGATTATGAGAATCAGTGTATCAAGCAACTGAATTATTTGGTTTGTCCCTATTTCAGATGCTTCTTTTCAGAAAAATATAGAGTTTAAAAAAAAATTTTTATTGGAGTAGAGTTGATTTACAATGTTGTGTTAGTTTCTGCTGTACAGCAAAGTGAATCAGTTATACATGTACATACATCCACTCTCTTTTTAGATTCTTTCCCATATAGGCCATTACAGAGCATTGAGTAGAATTCCCTGTGCTATACAGTAGGTCCTTATTAGTTATCTATTTCATATATAGTAATGTGTATATGTCAATCCCAATCTCCCAATTTATCCCTCCCCGCCCCTTATCCCCTGGTAACCATGAGTTTGTTTTCTACATCTGTGACTCTACTTCTGTTTTGTAAATTAGTTCATTTGTAACCCCTTTTTTTAGATTCCACATATAAGGGATATCATATGATATCTGTCTTTCTGTGTGTGACTTACTTCACTCAGGATGACATCCATGTTGCTGCAAATGGCATCGTTATTTTTTATGCCTGAGTAATATTCCATTGTATATATGTACGACCTCTTCTTTATACATTCCTCTGTTAATGGACATTTAGGTGGCTTCCATGTCCTGGCTATTGTAGATAGTGCTGCAATGAATATAAATGTCTTTAACTTCAAACTTAAGAAACAAATTCATTGGGGTCTTCCCTGGTGGTCCAGTGGTAAAGAATCTGCCTTCCCATGCCGGGGATGCGGGTTCGAACCCTGGTTGGGGAACTAAGATCCCACGTGCCACAGGGCAACTAAGCCCGCGTGCCACAATTATAGAGCTCACGCGGCTCAACGAGAGAGCCCATGTGCCTCAAACTACAGAGTCCATGTGCTCTGGAGCCCACCCGCACACCACAACTAGAGGGAGAAAACGTGCACGCCACAACTAGAGAGAAGCCCGCGTTCCGCAACAAAGACCCGACACAGCCAAAAAAATAAATAAAATAAATAAATAAAGGAATTCATTGAAAGAAATCAAAATACTATGGGTAAATCATGTATATTTCTTACAGAAAGTCAATATTTATTGCTGATATGTGGCTGTGTTTAAGTACCAATTCCTCAGCAATATGGGCTTGGTATAGTCCAATGTTTTGGTTTTTAGTTCTGATACCGACAAGGGTTCTTGGCCTTCCCCAATCAATAGAAACTGATAAGAGGCCAGACAAGAAATTCAGGCAAGGCTTTACTGGGGGCCCCTGCTGCAGCAGGAGGGAGTGAGAACAAGTAACAGGTTCCCTTGCTCGCTCCCTGGGGGGGGGTGAGCTTGCTCCTTATATGGGGTGAGGGTAGGGGTGGGTCCAGGGGTCGGGCCAGAGGGGTGGCTTAGGTGTTTTGCCCACCCCTTAGGTGGTGTTAAGTGCAGGGGGCATGCGCAGTATCCTGCTTTTGCTCTGGACACCCTGTTTCTGCTCCCTGTCTGCTCCCAGCTCTTCAGAGTGGCAGCTGGGTTTTCTTTTTTGGCCTTTTTGTATCTTGTTGTCCATAATTTGCCCCAACTGCATGTGCGCTCAGTTATTTTTAGTCCCTTACAGCTTCTTTGTATTTTGTTGCTCTAGGAGAAGAGATGTTAGTCCAGGTGCAAGCATGGCAGCAAAGGGTCTCAGGTCTGAGGCCCCAGCCTGTCTCAGTTCTAGTGCTGTGTGCAGATGAATCAGGTTCCCCGTTTCGCTGCTCACACTGGTCCTTGGAATCTGGCAGCAGAGGTTCTCAGATGACCTGTGCTCTCCATGGCTGATCGCTGCAGCACGAGGGCTTACTTCCCTCACTCTTACCACACCTTGGGGTCTTTGTTCTACTTTGACGTAACCATCTTTTCCCAGATATCCTCCACATGGCTCACACTCTCATCTTCAAATCCTTACTCAAAAGTCAACTTCTCAGAGAAGGCTTTCTTAACCACCTCATTTAAAATGGAAACTTCATCCCCCAAACTCCTTATTCCCTTTCCCTGCTTTCTATTTCTCCATAAATTTGTCACCATGTAACCTTTTATATGATTTCTGTCTATATTTTACTTACTGCATGTCTCTCTCTACTATAATTTTAAACCCACTGGGGGCAGAGATTTTGTCTGTTCTGTTTACTGGTACATTGTAGGTACTCAAGCAATATTTGGTGAATGCATGAATAAATGAATAATTTCCTTTGGCCTGTGTACATTAACAAATTAAATTACTCACTGATGGACTTAGTTCATCTACTCAATCTGCACACATTATTAAAGTTATACTTTTCTTTGGTCATTTTCTACCTGAAGTTAGGGGCTAAGTATCTTCTTTAGGTTCACTTTGGGCCATGCATCAAAAGGCACTGTGACAATTTTCACCTTGTTGTTACCTGGCATGGTTCCACTTCTGGATTCATTCATTACTACTTATCAGTATTTTTACAAATTTCTGCCAACAACAATCTTTCCTCTAATGTTCTTGCTGTCATCACCTTTGACCATCTCAGGTAACCCATCACATGGGTCATTTCCTGCTCTCTCCTCCACTACTGTCCTCCTCCAATCAATATTTTAAATAAGGAAACACACTTCCTGTTAGAAACTAACCTTTTCTAACCCACGTTTCCTTCATATTATAATACCGCTTAGCTTCTCAGCCAGCCTTCTGCAAAGTGTTGTCTGTATTTAAATTCTCCATTACTTCGTATCTATACTCTATGCTGCATCTGTTTCTTAATATCTACAACATATTTTGTATTTTATCCCTAAATTCTATCGAACTTTTACCAGAGTTATTCATGATCTGCTGCTACTAAATGCAACAGATACTTTTAATTCTTTATCACGCTACTTGTATTATTTTCCCCCTTGTTTTTCATCCTATTTCATGATCTCATACTCTTGAGTTTTCTTCTCATTGGTCACCCATTCTTAATCTAATTTTTTATCCTCCTGGTTATCTCAGCCACTTCTATGGCTTTAATTATCATTAATATATTTGATGATTTCCTATAGTTCTAGGTCATATCTCTTTCCTCAGCTTCAAATAATAACCCAACTGACAACTTACAACTGGATGTCCTACAGGAACTTCCAATTCAATAGGTCAACCACTCACCTCCCTTCTTATGTTCCTTATCTCACTGACTATCTCCACTTCTCACTTAGGTTTATAACCAGAGGCTTGATATCATCCTGAGTCTCACCTCTTTTTCCCTCACTCCTCACTTCATATTTATTTGATCTGGTTAATAGAGGTGAGAACTGAGTCTCCTGAAATATTCAAGAGTGCCTAACATGAAGTTAACATTCTCTAACTTAACATGTCATACTACAAGTAGTGATACTTTATTATTTCATTGGTAGATTAGAGACATTGAGGCTCAGATCAGTTCTGACATGGTCAAAGTCACCTGGAAAATAAACTGAGTTAGCCAAGACTGGATTTGAAGACCTCTGAATCCCAGTCAGGTAACTTTTTATGATCTTAAGCTATGAATATACCAGAAGGTACATGGATTAAATTTTTTCCAGATATAAGCAGAATTTTCTTTCTGCTCGGTGTGGGCATTGCTCATCCTGCAGACATAGTCTCAGGTTTCTCACATGCCAGCATGGCACTATACTTATGCAGAATGAATGTGCTGAAGATAAACATTGTGTGATACACTCAGTGTTCATGTCAGGTTTTCCTTAGTACCAGGGACGTGATTCTGTTCATTGCCTCTCTCAACACTTCTTTCACTTTTTCATTCCTCAAGCTATAAATAAAAGGGTTCAGAAGAGGGGTCACTACGGTAATGAGGACAGTGGCTACCTTGTCAAAATCCAGGGAGTGGTTCTGACTGAGTCTCACATACACAAAGATGTTGCTCCCATAAGCAATGGAAACGATGGTGATGTGGGAAGCGCAGGTGGAAAAAGCTTTTTGATGGCCTTGGGCTGAGGGGATGTGCAGGATGGTAGAAATGATGTAGATGTAGGATACAGTAGTGAATGCCAGGGAGCTCAGGATGACAAGGGCAGATAGGAGAAAGTTTACCTTCTCAGTGAGACGAGTATCTATACAGGCCACCTGTAGAAGGGGGGCAATGTCACAGAAAAATGATTAATTTCTTTGCTACAGTAGAGTAGCCTTGTCACTACTATGGTTGGTACCAACACGGGTAGGAAGGCTCCCAACCAACAGCCCAGAATCATCAGGAGGCAAGCCCTGCTGTTCATGATGATGGTGTAGCGCAGTGGGTTACAGATGGCCACGTAGCAGTCAAAGGACATCACTGCCAAGAGGATAAATTCCACGGTTCCCAGAAAGAAGTAGAAATATGTTTGAGTAATGCAGCCAGCAAAGGACATGTTTTTCTTCTCTCCTAGAAGGCAGGCTAGCAACTTTGGGGTAACGACAGTGGTGTATAAAATATCCAGAAAGGACAAATTACTGAGGAAAAAGTACATTGGGGTTTGTAGGCGATTATCAGCCCATATTAGGGAGATGATGATAATGTTTTCCATTGCTGTTAGTGTGTAAGCCAACAAGAGAGCCACAAAGAGGGATATTCGAAGCTTCAGGAGGGCTGGGAAGGCAGTCAGGGTGAACTAAGTCACTGTGAGGCAATTCCCCACGGCCATTGTTACATGTCAACAATAGGTCTCCCTGAAGAAACAAGAAAAAGGAAATCAGCCTCGAAGATAGTTTTTTGTTGTTGTTTTTTTGTTTTTGGCCATGCTATGTGGCTTGTGGAATCTTAGTTCCCAGACCACATACTGAACCTGGGCCCCTGGCAGTGGAAGCGCTGAGTCCTAACCACTGGACTGCCAGGCAGTTCCCTAGAAGGTAGTTTTATAAATATCTGTTGAAAATGTATTGTGGAGAGTGTCTTATATTGGGAAATGACTCGAGCGATATATTCCTTGATCTGAAATCATTATGGTGCAAACTTGGGAAAGTCAAAATACTATTTAGACACACATTTTTCTATAAAATTAAGAGATAAGACTGGATTAAAAAAAAACTCTAAGATTTCTCCTCATTAAAATGCAATTTCTGGGACTTCCCTGGTGACGCAGTGGTTGGGAATCTGCCTGCCAACACAGGGGACCTGGGTTTGAGCCATGGCCCGGGAAGATCCCACATGCTGCCGAGCGACTAACCCCTTGCTCCACAGCTACTGAGCCTGTGCTCTAGAACCCGCGAGCCACAACTACTGAGCCCGCATGCCACAACTACTGAAGCCCGCAAACCTAGAGCCTTTGCTCTGCAACAAGAGAAGCCACCGCAATGAGAAGCCCGTGCACCACAACGAAGAGTAGCCGCCACTCGCCACAACTAGAGAAAGCCTGCGCGCATCAATGAAGACCCAACACAGACAAAAATAAATAAATTTATTTTTAAAAAATAAAATAAATAAAATGCAATTTCTGCTCTTTTCAACCTGTCCAGCTTTACTTTCCTAGCTAAATATGTGCTAAAGTACTGACTCATACTTTATCTAGAACTTCTATCATTCTGAAGTTTACAGTCACTGAGAGGGAAACCCTTTTAAATACTTTCTAGCCTTTTCTATAACAAGTTTTCTTTCACTGTGGCGGTTGACATTGGTGATCTGCCATTAGTAAGAGGTAAATGTTGATTTCTTTTTTCCAATATTTGCTGATCACCAGAGTCTCCCAATTTTTAAAGTCTTTTCCTAGCAGGCAAAGATCTATGGAAATAGACCAGGAATGTCGAAAAGGAACAACGGCTCATGGTTCCTATTAATCACTTTAGATGATACATCAAAAGGAAATCATGAGTATCTTGTTATCAGGTTAGGTCCTGTGTCCAAATCCTACTTCCTGCATGTTCCATGAAGTATGTAATATGTACATTGAATATCTGGCTGATTATTTAAGAGGACATTATACGATGTAATAAAATTCACAAATTACACACAGAAAGGTAAAGTAGAGGTAATTCAGCTTACTTTATTTACTTGATCAGTTGAAATCATAAAACTGTACATTGGGACTTCCCTGGTGGCGCAGTGGTTGAGTCCGCCTGCCGATGCAGGGGACATGGGTTAGCGCCCCGGTCCGGGAACACCCCACATGCCACGGAGCGGCTTGGCCCGTGAGCCATGGCCGCTGAGCCTGCGTGTCCGGAGCCTGTGCTCCACAACGGGAGAGGCCACAACAGTGAGAAGCCCACGTACCGCAAAAAAAAACTGTACATCAACATCACCCAAGTTGTACTTTCGCCTACTATCTGAGAAATGGTTCTTTTGCATAGATTTCCCCATTTCAGGTTAAAACTACCCATTCTTGAACTCTGACCTCAGTGCTTTCTCGGTCTAGATTTTACTTAGCTCCTTAATAAATAAGTTATAGCTAATCCCCTCATTTCCCTTCTCTCACCTCCTCTCTGACCCCTTCAAGATAAAAAGTTTGCCTTCTTATTTCACTTTTTATTTGAAGTTTTTCCTATTACAAAAACACATTTTTCAGTGCAAAAAATTAGAAAATGCAAATGGAAAAAATTTATAATCTGTAGTTAAACTAGTTAGAGATACAGGACAACAGTTTGGTGTATATATTTCCAGGCTGTTTCAAAGTACTAATTACATACATATGTACCTAGAATAAATTACTAACATATTATTTTGTAACCAGCTTTTTCTTTCTTTTTTATAATAATCATTTTTCCATGTCAATAACTAGAAATCTACACAATCATTTCTTAAAAACAACTTTTTGAGGTATAATTGATATACAAAGAACTGCACATCTTTAATGTGCACCATTTGACGAGTCTGGACGTATGCAAATACCCAGGAGATCATCATCACAATCACGCTCACAGACACACCTAACACCTCCCAGAGTTTCCTTTACACAATCATTATGAAGGGTCATATAGTTCAGTTCTATGGATGGGACTGTGATGTATTCAGCCAGTTGTTTAGTGTTGGTAACTTAGATGATCAACATTTCTTGCTTATACAGATAATGCTCCAATAAATATTCTTGCACATATGTCTTTGTGCAGCTATCTTACTATTCCTTAGAATACTCTTATTTCCAATAGCATATTTGTTCTCACTATTTCTATCATAATATAAAAATACAAGAAAGGTTTTGCCCTACTAGAGCCTCTGATAATGCAAAATCACTTACAGATTGCTTTCATGGGTTCTTTTTCTGAGGTAATAAATAGCTCCACATCATACCTAAAGCTGGGTAGCTGATGGCTTTAACAAGATTAAGCTGATGTGCTTTTCTTAAAGTCTCCTTTTATGTTCTGAACTTCAATTTTCTTGTCTGAAAAATTAGAATGTTGGATTACACCTTTAAAAGGTTCATCCGTTGTCTTGGAGTCCTGCTACCAGTTATTTTTCCAACATTCTTCCCCACCTCAAATATTCTAACTTATTTTATTCTAGTAAACAGCCTCCCAAATGATTCTGTAAATGACTCCACAGAAATGGCTGCTCACGACTATGTATACAAATGTAATAGCAGATGAAATCTCATATGAACTTTCCGTGAGAGGCTTTCTGATACCATTTTTGTGTGTATTTTATATCACTATTTCCACGAGGTCATTCAACTGGCAAATGATATTTCACATGTTAAGATTCAAGTATTAACTAATGTGAGAAGTTAGAAAAACTGAGTTCCAGTCCCAGTTTATATCACTTTCATCTTCATTAGATTAAAGTCTTCAACTGAGTCATAGTTTCTTCATCTGAGAAATGAGGGTAATTATAACATTCAAAATGAGCTGCTGTGAGGTTTAAATTAAATCATGTGTGTGACAATATTTAATAGATTCTTGTTAAAAAAATATGGTTCCATTCAGAAAAGACTGGGATGGACTTAAAGAAGATGAACACTTAGAGCTACTTGTTTCTTATCTGAGTAAATATCAATAAATTATGAAAAGTTTAATTTGTAACTGAGGGATATTTTTAATGCGTACTTAATCTGAATCCCCCCAGGTTGACATCTGACCCCACTAAGTATATCGACAGATCAGAGAGACTATACACAGAGAAATAAATTTAACGAAAGTGATATATTAGTAAACAAAACATATGTGAAAGTGTATACTTACATCTCGGCAGCTGAACAGATGATTTAAGATTCTCCTAACATGTTTTTAACGTGCAGACACAGTAAGAGGCTCAAACTTTGATTATTCTGTGTGCATGAATTAATTCTAAGCATTGTACATTGAAAACAATTTTTGGCCATTTCTATTGCTATTTCTAGCTCATAGAAATACCTCTCAAAGATAAAATAAACCTTACTAGGTCACTGAACCATCTCACCCTAATGTGAGTCCTTCTGATTAGTATTCTCGCCACATACCCAACCCAGCCATTGCTTGGATGACTCCAGTGATTGGGAAATGACTATCCTGCTTTTGCACTGGCTAAATAAAAAGCTCTTATTTGGAGTGGAAAACTCTGTCTTTGTAACTTCCAAATACACATTCATGCACTTTCCTTAGGGACCAAATACTGACCTTTTCCACCCCAACAGCCGTCAAACACCTCAACGATCTGGAAATCCTCTTTGTCCCACAACATCCCAGTGATTTCAGCACAGCTCAAACTCCAGTCTGTTTCTGCAGATAGAGAATGTGGTAGTTGTGTTAAGTGGCTTGACAACGTTGCAGGACTAAATCAGTCAAAGCTGTATTAAGAGTAGATCATCTCGAACTCCACTTAAGAAATTCATCCGAGAAAAAAACATTGATTCTCAATTCTCAAGTATTTTTCCCCATGCAAGAAGGCTATGTTTTGTCTCTTTGGTTAATTTTTAGTAACTCGGCTATTTTAGATATAGAATTTCATACAATTAACTCATCTAGACGTGTCTGAGGCAGAATCCTTTGAGCATCCTCACCAAGGGATGGCCAGTGAAGGGTGCTCAGTACAGTTTTTGGTATTTCATTCCACCTTCATGGTTACTAGAATATTTTTCCATTGGAGCTTTACCAAATGGTCTTGAATGCTCTACATCACCAGATTAAAGATGATTTGAATTAAAAAATAAAAAAGTTATCCCTTTCCATTTCTCTATAAAACTTCCTTTTTTTTATGATTCTTTCCTCAGTGGATGAACTATATTTTTTGCACAGGCTTATTTGCCTTAGAGATTTAGAGGGGAACAGCTCTTGGGAATATGGGTCAAACGAAGTTAATTAATATTGTTATAAAAGAATGTTGGTTTTGAACTACCTAATCACAATTACAAAGTTTTAGAAGGTGTAATAGACCTGTTAGGGGCTCCTTGGGGGATTTCCTCAGGTATTTTGCTTTATCCTTTTTTTTTTTTTTTTTTTTTTTTTGCGTTACGCGGGTCTCTGACTGCTGTGGCCTCTCCCGTTGCGGAGCACAGGCTCCGGACGCGCAGGCTCAGCGGCCATGGCTCACGGGCCCAGCCGCTCTGCGGCATGTGGGATCTTCCCGGACCAGGGCACGAACCCATGTCCCCTGCATCGGCAGGCGGATTCTCAACCACTGCGCCACCAGGGAAGCCCTGCTTTATCCATTTAAAGGAAAAAGAATACTTAAAAAAATCAACGAAGAAGTTAAAAACAGAAAACTTTTCATCCCACTTAAGTTATTGATACAATAGGAAATATTCTCCAACAATGAATATTCTAGAGTTTCAGACAACACGTAGTACCTCTGTCTGTACCAGCATAGATTTAACAAAAAACTTCCAGGTGAAAATATAGCCATAGTAAATTCCATTATGTTTCTCATCCCTGTCCTGTCCTTGTTCAGAAACATAAGCCCTTATACTGAACTCAGCCCAGTTCAACGGTTATTCCATCCTCCTGAATTATCTCTCACAGTCACAAGCTTGCTATAAACTTTAACTTCATTCTCTAATACGTACATATTTTTTAAATAAGAAGTAAAAAAAAATTCTCCTCCGAACTAAAAACGCTGTACTTTTCATCTTAACATAAATCTGACTTTTACTTGAGGACGCTGATTCCACTGAGTCTCTTTCAAGCGAGCATGCACCTCCTCCTTTCCCTGTCCCCAAGGGTGAGGGATGCATGGCTGGAGGGACAGGCTCATTCTTATTTGCTGTTGAGGATGGTGTTATTTTGTTCCCAATTTGCACTCTCTTTTGGTTTCGGATAAAAATTCTCCAAGGCTTATATTACACAATCTTGTTCGTTTTCCTTGGTTACGTCATTTAGTGCCCAGCTGAGTTTCAAGAAAGAAGTAAACAACTGCCATAGAGCATAACATTAAGACAATGATGGGGGAGTTTTTACTGAATTTGAAAACATGAAAATCGCTGGAGATACATTTAATAAAGACTTTTTTAGTGGTTCATGGTCTCCTGCTTCATCCTAAGAATTTCAATCATTATGGGAAACTTTATTATCTATATAAATAGAGTTATAAAAGATGCTAAAATTTGAATGTCTTAATCTTACTATCAATGAGTATCGCCTGCATTCCTCCATTTTTATAACTGGATTTTGCCATTACACTGAATTACTCAATCTCTGAAATCCCAAACTCCAAGATACCAATCTCGGACCATTATCTCCCAATTCTACAGTTCTTTGTTTCTGTACATTTACTCCATGGCCTCATCCAGCCACCAGCAGATGGATGACCCCATTTTCTCCTTATCAACCTTTCTGCCTAAAATATAAATAATATTAAAAAATATTTTTTTCCGTGTGAAAATATAAAAAGTACGTTATTTCTACAAGTATATATATTTCTACAAAGAGAGAAAGGAAACGAGAAGGAGAGGGAGAAGGAGAGAGAGAGAGTGAGAGAGACAAAGAGACAGAGAGAGAGATACTGAGAATAAGTCGTTGCAGTGGAATGAACACCTCTAAAATGGAGCTGAAATAAAAATAAGAGCCTCTGGGCATTATTTTAAAATATACCTCAAGTACCACTGGGGAGGCGTATCATAAGTCCTAAAATTTTGTGCTGTCTTAACATCTTTGAGCCTCACAGGGCCCCGAAGGCCTAACTGTGAGCCCCCCCGCTTTTGCCAGATATGCTCCCCCATAGCAGGAGAGTCTCCCACCTGGCTAGTTCCCATAACAGCCAGACCACCTGGATCCCACCCAGTCGTCAACCTAACCAGCTTCAGTTCTCTGCCAGCTGAGCAGTTGTTCACTCTGCTTCTGAATGCAACCCCTGTGTGGTCCTACAGGGCATGCTGTGTTCTCCTCCCTGGGCTGTGAACATATGTGATTAATAACGTATTGTCCATCTTATCCATCCAGTATCGAGTGTCTTGTGTTCAGCCATCCCCAGAACTCTAGAGCAGGACTCTCTACTTCACCAGTGGGATGAAGAGGAAACAAGAGCAAACAAGACTGGGGAGCACAACACTTCACTTACAGCAAAAAAAAAAAAAAAGTGTAGCAATAGACTCATGGCCATGTACTTAACTGGTATCACCTCATATCCTATCGCCTAGAAATGGCTGGTCCAGCTGAAGAGTGTACAGGTTATTGACAGATCAGTTACAGCACTTGTTGGGAGACAACAAACTGAAAGCTTAAGATTCTGTCTTGAAAAACTTAACATAGTCTTTGAACCAACTATTGTGTGATACTGTCTCCCCCAAATCCAGAATACAAGGGGCTGGTAATCAAGGGGTAGAAGTGGTAGTGATGATCTCACTTTACTTCTAATAACACACTCACAGAATTTTTGTTTCTCATCTTGAAAACTCTGAGCTCTGCTGGTTAGGTTTTAGACCCCAAGGAGAGAATGTTTCCACCATGAGACACAGCAGTGGTTCCACTGAATTGGAAGACTGAACTGCCACCTGGCCATTCTGAACTCCTTATGCAACTGAGCACTTGGGTAAAATAAAGGTTTACTACTGGCTGGAGTATTGACCCCAATTCCCAAGAGTAAATTGGGTTGCTAGGACATAATGGAGACAAAGAGGATTATGACTGGAATGCTGAGGATCCTCAGGGTGCCTATTACTACTTTCATGTCTTATAATAAAGATTAATTGAAAACTACAGCAAAAATTCCTACTTTAAATCCTGATTTTTACAATCATATCACCATATCCCTCTAATTCATTATCCTTTAACTTTTCATTGTTACATTAATACATGGAAGTACATTGTATACCAGTGTCCACAATCCCAGCAAACCTTCTTCACCAGGCTGTTTCACTTATGCCGATGCAAACTGGCTCCAGTCTTCTGCTGGGTTTTGTGCCAAGAGACCTTGGTCCTCCTGTCACTCAGATTCATAACCCCTCTTTTGCCTTTCACCATTTTAATCGGCACTAGTGCTGAAGGAATTATCTATTTTTCCCCATTCAGAAACTTACCAAAGCTAACATAAACTGAGTGAATCCATTGTGGTCCTTTTACAAGTTTGAGGAGTTGGTAGAGCATTGGGATCACTTAATGCAAAATTTTGGTAGACATTCCATCTATCATCACCCTTTTCACGCCGTTTTTAATTAACCGGGATCTAGGCAGTCTTCTCTTGATGGATGTCTAATTAGAGCCTTACATTTGTGAGGTTAACTTCACCCCCAAAGTGATATTTTTTCAGGCTGCTTATTGGAAAGACAGCCCTATATGACTTTAAAAAATTTTAAATATGTACCAACACAATAATTGTCACATATTTTCTGCCATGCAAGAGAAGGGATGTGGCCATTGAAGAATATTCCTTTAGTTTTTTTCAGAAGACCTTCCTCAAGTTCCATTTTCTAATTCATATATATATGCACACATATATATATGTTATGAAGAACTGGCTCGTGTGATTATGGAGGTTAAGTCTCACATTCTGCCATCTGCAAGCCGGAGACACAGGAAAGTTGGTGGTGTGATTCCAGTCCAAGTCTCAAGGCCTGAGAATCTGGGAGCCAATAGCGTAAATCCCATTCCAAGGGCACGAGAAGACTGATGGAGTA
Organism: Delphinapterus leucas; assembly: GCF_059928025.1. Classification (NCBI taxonomy): domain Eukaryota; kingdom Metazoa; phylum Chordata; class Mammalia; order Artiodactyla; family Monodontidae; genus Delphinapterus; species Delphinapterus leucas. The sequence continues at coordinate 99,823,734 of NC_143135.1, forward strand.
ACTGTGTTAAGCTCTTGACAAACTCCAAATAAATTATTTGGCACATTTTACTGTAGTCCTTAGAATCCTTGTCATGTAATGGAATGTATGATCATGGTTATTCTTACTGAATAATCTGTTACAACTGAGTTGGGAGGAAGGAATATGTGAGAATTAGCTGGTAAGTAGAAGCGTCAATGAACTCATTACATACAACAGTGGCTCTCTGGTTGGATGCCCTTCATCCATATTTGGAGGATATAATATATCTAATAAGTAGATATTGTTTAAAATGTCTACAAGTTATTTTGGTATATTCCCCCTTCCGTCTCTGATATGAAAAACAATAGTTTGAAACATCTGGTCATAGGTGAGAATAGGAAGAGTGAAGAATTCTCTAGCAGTCCTCAAATTTGGGACAAGTAGCCCCCATTTTCCAATTAACTGAACTAATCAGAATCAATGTATCATTACATTGATTAAACAAACATCCTTGTCTGCGATTATAACAATGTTGGTCATCATCATAATAATGATCAACAAACAGCAGTATATTTATACCATTTTTAAGAGTTTATGAAGTCTTTTTGCACTTTCAGTTTCAAGGCTGGTCCAACCCGGGGCCAGCCCTACTTGGATACCTGAATCATGTTTAAATTACCTTATTTGTTGAGGACTTTCTTTCCTGCATTAATGATCTCAGAATGGGACTTTTGAGTAACGTGGGAATTCATTAAGAAGTTAAAACAGCACAAAGTGTCGACTACATTTATCTTCACCTAACAATGATTTTTTTGTTGCAAAATCATTCTGTTTTAATAACAGTTCAGATTAAATCACGATAATGGATTTACCAGTGAATTAGGATACAAGCAGAATTACAAGAAATGGTTCCCAAGTTTCATTCAGGTATCTCTTACATGTATTTACTCTTGGTTTTCTGATTTAACGTCTCAGTTAAAAATAGCATTACCTGAAATTGCTATTTTCCATATAATTTTTTTCAAAAGCATAAAAGATGAATCAATTAGAAGGTGATCAAAAATTTACAGATAAAGTTTCTCTCAAATATTGGTCAACATGAAGTTATAAAATTTTACCTAACAATGATTGAAATAAAAACAAACATAACTATTAAAATATGAATTTGCCAGATATTTTGCTGCTTTTCACTAATCTTTCGTAAGAGTCTTGTAAATTCTTCTGGTTGCAAGTGATGAAAGACAGAGAGTTTAGGATTTAGTATTGGCTTTAAAAAAACATACCATGTTTGGTTCTTTACTTTTACATTCTTGCACCTTTAACACTAGCAATTTAACATTGGTAAACGGAATAATGGCACCTAAAGATAGTCTTGTTCTAATCCCCTGAACCTGTGAATACACTTCTCCCTTGGTATTCAAGGGGAATTGGGTCCAGGTCCCTCATATAAAATGACATAGTATTTGCCTATAAACCTGTGCACATCCTCTTGAAACTTTATATCATCTCTAGGTTACTTATAAAACCAATGTAAATGCTATGTAAATAGTTGCCAGCTCATAGCAAATTTATTTTGCCTTTTGGAAGTTTCTGGAATTTAATTTTTCCAAGTATTTTTGATTGATAGTTGGTTGAATCAGTGGATGTGGAACACGAGGGTGCGGAGGGTCAGCTCTATGCTACTTTACTTGCAAAAGGCACTTTATAGAAGTAATTCAGGATGTGGACCTTGAGTTGGTGGCATTATTGTGGATTCTCTGGGTGGGCTCAGTCCAATCAAATGAGTCCTTAAAAAGGAAGAACTTTTTCCATCTGAGTCAGAGAGGGGATGGCAGAAGGAGGAGGAGAGATGTGAAACATGAGAGACTTGCCCCCCTGTTGTTGGCTTTGATGGTGGAGGAAGGGGGGCCATGAGCCAAGCACTGCAGCAGCTTCTAGAAACTGGGACTGGCCCTTGGCTGATAGCCAGCAACATAACAGGGCCTTGGTCATAAACTTCAAGGAAATGAATTCTGTCAACAGCCCAAATGAGAAGACAATAGATTGTCCCCTAGAGCCCCTCGAAATGAATGCAGTCTGCAGCCTGGTGAGACCTGTATTGGACTCCTGACCTACAGAACAGTAAGATAATAAATCTGTATTTTTTTAGCTGCTTATTTTGTTATGGCCTCAATAGGACACAAACTTTCAAAATCCCATCTTAATTAATGTCTGATTATGAATACAGAGCAGAAAATTATGTGAATGCTTCATTTCTGGTAATATTGTTCTATTTTTTTTTTTTTTTTGGCCATTCACCACAGCTTGCAGAATTGAACACAGGTCCTTGGCAGTGAATGCATGGAGTCCTAACCACTGAACTGCCAGGGAATTCCCTGTTCTACATTTTTTTGACCTTTAAACATTTGCCCACTGTTCTTTTATAATATTCTGAATCCATTCTGAAGATGGTACTTTCTCTACCTGCTCTCCCATGATGGGTTCCCTGCCAGTTCTTAAGGTCTTTATCTTTGTCTACATAGCTAGACGGTCAATGACCGCACTGGTAATGACCTATTTTGATCTTTGAGATGCCTCTTGTCTTCTCCGTGTTCCTAAGCTCTCTTTTTAGATGCTTGTCCCCACAGCACCTGCTCAGTGGCTGTGTTGACAGAGGGCAGTTTACCTCTTGCCAAACCCTTCCTCTTACAAATAAGTGAATCAGGGAAGACATCTCTCTCCAATCAGATCGATCAGATCCTCTTTCCAGGAATTTGGATTTAGAACTCTGATAATTTAAAATAAATGTTGATATAAATAATGTATATCTCAAATATTTAAATGTATCCAATATATATACTTGTATATATATATATCTATGATTGAAATATACATATATCTGTAAATGACTGAAGCAACCATTACCTTCCATGTGCAGAGAGAAGTGGAAAGAGTCTGCAGACAGAGAAACATGAATCAGGCATGTACTAGTCTGCTGTGATGCTGTAGGAATTTATCACAAGCTTGGTGGCTTAAAATAACACTAAGGTATTCTATTATAGCTCTGGAAGAGAGAAATCCAAAGTCAGTTTTACTGGGCCTAAACCTGGGTGTCGGCTGGGCCATGCCAAGAGCTCTAGGGCAGAGAGAATCCATTTCTTTGCTTTTTCCAGCTTTGAGATGTGCAGTCCTTGGCTTATGGCCCCTTCCTCCAACTTCAAAGCCAGCAGCATAGCATCTTCAAATCTCTGCTTCCAAGATCACATTACCTTCTTTTGTGTGGTAAAATCTGCCTCTACCTCTCTCATGTGACACTTGTAAATACAATAGAACCACCTGGGTAATCCAGGATAATCTCCCTATCGCAGGATCTGTAATTGCATCTGCAAAATCCCTTTGCCATATAAACTTTATATGTTACTTAGAGTCACAGGGTCAGGGATTAGGTCTGGATATCTTTTGGGGCCATCATTCAGCTTACCACAAGATATTTGGAAAAAAACCAATAATACAGAGACCAAATGAACCCCGAGAAAGCAAGAGAGAAATTCAGAGGGAAGAGAGTGTTTGCCTTGGATTTTCAAGGATTTCTAGTTCCTGATTCTAGCCCCTTAGCAGGTCTTGCTGTTTCTTACCTTTTGGGGTTTTATGTGGTGTTCTTGATTATTATTATAATAAATACCCATTTCACTTAAGCCAGCTTGATTACTCTTCTGCTTTTGTTTTCCCCCAACCAAATGCATCCTAGGATACTAATTCTTCTGTAGATGATGGTCACATTGGCCAGTTGCCACAGATGATCAATCTGGACTCATGGTCAGTTACTGCTTCTGAATAGTTGGTTCTCCTTTCAAACCGTTGCTTCTCACAGTCTATTGTCAGTCATCCTGATGCTTCCTGGTCTGTAGATTTTCCAGGTAATTAGGACTGGTAGGGAATGCTCTTGTCTCAGAAAAAGTGGATAACTTCCATGTTAACTTCTGTTTCCCCTCTTAAGTTTCTTCCCATTCCATACTTCATGACATAGTGAAGTATATATTCAAAACTAGTGATGTAGTTTGGGGCAAGACGCTTAATCTCAGTGAACCTCAGTTTTCTCATCTGTAAAATGGAGATAAAAATATCAGCTTCTCAAGGTTAAGAGGATTAAATGAGATATATATGTACATATTTAAGTACATGTACAAACACAGGGTTATGTTACTCCTCTTCCTTGTTTTTGTATTATTATTATTATTTACAGTCTTTGGCTGTCAGGGACAATTCCAATCATCTTGCAAATTCTGAAAAAACCCAGTTAGATGAGTCACTTTTTTTTTTTCTGTCTGTGCCATGTGGCATGTGGGATCCTAGTTCCCCAACCAGGGATCGAACCCGCATCCCCTGCAGTGGAAGCGCAGAGTCTTAACCACTGGACCCCCAGGGAAGTCCCAGAAGATTCATTTTTAATTACATGTGGTTGCATGACTTAGACTATCTCCGTTAATCCTACTTTAACTATTAAAAAAAAAATAGGAAAAGCATGTTACTGATGGGAAACTAAGGTCAGAGAGGTTAAGTGTCACCTGGTAAAGAAGTAATAGAGCTAGCCTTAAAATTCAGGTTTTCTGACTTCAGTATTTTTCTTTAATTCATAATGTTCTGTGTGTGAGACGGTCCAATAACAGTTCAGAGCATGTTATTTTCTCGATGGCTGAATTGTCTCCTATGGACCTTGACTATAATACTTTGCATCTGATGTGGCACAAAGCTTTTTCATTTCTTCTTACACATCTTTGATTTTACGATCTTCAAGCATGCCTTACTCCACATTGTGTCCAAGAGTTGAAAATGACATTCTTAGCAAACAAACTTTCAAGGTTTCCTGTGCAAAAAGGGCAAAATTTTGTTGACTGCATCTCTCAACACTTCCTTTACCTTTTCATTCCTTAGACTATAAATGAAGGGGTTCAGAAGAGGGGTCCCCATTATGGTGAGGATAGCTGTCACTTTGTCAAGTTCCAGGGAATGACTCTGGCTGGGTCTCACATACATGAAAATGTTGCTCCCGTAGGCAATGGAGAACACAGTGATGTGAGAAGTACAGGTGGAAAAGGCTTTCTGACATCCTTGGGCCGAGGGGATGCGCAGGATGGTAGAAATGATGTAGGTGTAGGACACGGTGGTGAGCACCAGCGAGGTCAGGACCACGAGGGAAGATAAGAAGCAGCTTATCATCTCAATGAAATGAGTGTCTATGCAGGCCGCCTGCAGTAAAGGAGCGATGTCACAGAAGAAATGACTAATTTCTTCAGTGCAGTATGGCAATCTGGACACCACAATAGTTGGGCAAAGCACTGACGGGAAGGCCCCCTCCCAGCAGCCCAGAACTAACAGGAGGCAGGCCCTGCTATTCATGATGATGGTGTAGCACAGCGGGTTACAGATGGCCACATAGCGGTCAAAGGACATCACCTCCAAGAAGATAAACTCCACTGTCCCCAGAAAGAAGTAGAAATATGTTTGGATGACGCAGCCAGCAAAAGGTATGTTTTTCTTTTCCTCTAAGAGGCAAGCTAGCAACTTTGAGGCAATAGTAGTTGTGAATAAAATGTCCCAAAATGACTTATTATTGAGGAAGAAGTACATTGGTGTTTGGAGACGATTATCAGTCCATATTAAGGAAATGATAACAATGTTTCCTGTTATAGTGAGTGTATAAACCAGCAGGAGAATGAGAAATAGCAAGATCTGAAGCTCCTGGACAGAGGGAAAGGAGACAAGGGTGAATTCAATCATGCTAGTCTGGTTTCTCATGGCCATTTCTGTGTGAGGGGTGAAGAAATGAAGAAGGTTAGAACAGTTTAAGATGTCTTTCAAATGTTTTATGATTTCACTAAATATAGAATAGAGAGAACATTCAAGAGTGAGGGGTTCTAATTCTGTCTGTGGCCTTGGGCAAATCAAATTATATCACTAGGCCTCAGTTCTCATCTATATAATTGATGTGCTAGGGGAAAAAAAGCAAACAGCAACTCTGTGATCATTTTAAACTTTAACCATTTGATTTTTATTTAACTAAAATATTTCTTCTCTCTTTTTTCCTTCCTTAAACCCAAATGTATTCAAACTAACTGAAATATGTAATTAACTGAAAATCATTCAAGTTATTTTGATCATATATTGTAATCATTTAATAATATGGATATCCTAGCTGAAAACCTCAGATTATATTTATTGAAGGAAGAGAGGCTATCAGACAGATTCTATTTTCATTCCTCTGTTAAGACTGACTAGCATATCATGAACTGAAGGATCCTTTTAACCTATCATAATTGAAATAACAACTGAGTTATTTCAAATGAGTTAAGATGAGATAAACAATAGATTAGGTAAAATTTTAAACAGAGTTAGTAATTAGGAAGATATATCAAAAGAATTTATCTTTAATGAAGCAAAGAGAGATAGACATTGAAAATATGAGACAATGTTCAAAGAAATGAAAGGAATGGGAACATTTATATACATAGTTTGTATCCTTCAGGAGAGAGAATAGAGGCAGTGAAGGTGGGGCAGTATTTAAAAGGGAAACAGATTCAGGACACTCAAGGGAGAATATGGAAAACAACCAGAAAGGGAAGATCACTTATATAGGAAGAGGAGTTAAAATGACTGTCGGTTTCTCAACAGCAGCAAAGGAAGCCAAAACTTAGTTAAATAATATCTTTAAAGTATGGTGAGAAAATGATTGCCATCTCAGAATTGTAGATCTAGTAAGATTATCTTCATTGTAAAATAAATATATTACAGACAAAAACTTCGGGATTTATTACCAAGGGACCAGCTGTAATTTCTAAAAAATACAATTCAAGAATAAAAAAATAATTTTAAGATAATTTAATATGTAGAAAGAAATAATAAAAAATAAAATGTGAACATGTACATAAATCTAAATGAAAATTCTTTGTAAAAAGTCATAATAGTGTTGAATTTGTGAAGTTAAGCTAGGATGACAATAGAATGTGAGAGTGGAGAGGAAAAATTGGAGCTTCCAAACCAAATGATACAAGAGGGGATGAAATATTCTTTCATGTTAGATTTTAAGTTAAATAAACTGGATAACTTTTCTAGGGTACTCACTGAAAGAATAGAAATAATTTCCAAATTTGTAGACAGGAAAAAATGTTATAAGAGAAACAAAACTCAACTAAAACAAAAATATAAATAAATACCAACAGTTAACACAATTAGGGCTTCCCTGGTGGTGCAGTGGTTGAGAATCCACCTGCCAATGCAGGGGACACAGATTCGAGCCCTGGTCCGGGAAGATCCCACATGCTACGGAGCAACTAAGCCCGTGCGCCACAACTACTGAGCCTGCGTTCTAGAGCCTGTGTTCCGCAACAAGAGAGGCCACGATAGTGAGAGGCCCGCGCACCGCGATGAAGAGTGGCCCCCACTCGCTGCAACTAGAGAAAGCCCTCGCACAGAAACGAAGACCCAACACAGAAAAAAAAAATAAATTTATATATTAAAAAAATTCTATTCTGGACCTTTGCTGGCTGATATTGTAGCCACAAGCCATGTGTGGCCACTTAGCATTTGAAATGTGGCTAGTTTTAAGATGTGCTGTAAGTATAAAATGCATTATGAATTTTAAAGATTTGCACCAAAAAAAAAAAGAACGTAAATTACCTTAATAGAGTTATGTTATTACATGTTTAAAAGTTAATATTTTTGGATATAGTTCTACTAACCTTCTGGAGTCTGTCCCCACGAAGTGTCCGCCTACCTGGTGTCACTCACGCCAGTAGAATAAGACCGAGTTCAGTTCAGAAGCAAAGGACGGTGTTATCCTTTGATCAGAGAATGGAGTGGTGCGTACTCCCACTCTGGAGCACAGGCTTCCGGGACAGGCGGACGGCGAGGGCGGGGCTGCTTGATAGCGTGTGGATAGTGTCGGGCGCAAGGAGTTCTCGCGAGGCTGGAGCAGCTCTGCGGCTCACGCTCCAGATCACAGGGCCTGGTGCAGCATCTCTGCACACAGCCCGCTGCCGCCATCTTGAATTGGGTGTAGTGGGCGGTGTTTCTGCGCATAGCCCCTCGAGCTGGGGTGTCGGCGTCGGCATTTCCCGCGAGAAAGTCTGGTCTGAAGTGCAGGGGACGAGGCCTCCGCACGCGGCCCCCTATGAGCAAGTGGAACTAGACTGAGCACAGAAGAAAAGAAAAAAAAGGTTAGACCTAATTTTATTACCCAGATTCTATTTTTATTTCCTGGGAATTGTTAATGGTCTTTGTTGGTGGCAAACCCCTCCTCTGCCTTTTGTCTCGCTCGGTCTTGAGGGGGGCTGAGGGTGGAGGTCTGTCTCCTGTGAGTGCCTCCTGCTGAGTGTGGGTGTTATCATCACCCTGGGAGAGAAGCAGAGCTGCTCCCCAGCTGCTGCCTTTAGGTGCGTGTGATGGTCACCAGGCCTCGGCCCTGACTGTTTGTCTCCGTCAGTGAGCACCACTTGTTTATCCTTTTGGAGACAAAGGACACCAGACAATGTAGGATGCGTGGCCCAAATATTAGCAAGAGAATAATGGTCTTATATCAAATTTTTCCTGAAAATGAAGGTACCTTGGTCTTTGGCCTGTAGGTAAAAATGGTCCCTGATGGTGAGGCTCACTGCTGTGGCCTGAATACCCCTGGTCACACATTGCTGTTTTTCGGAAGAGAAGCTTCAGGTTAGAGAGAGGATCACACAAGTAGTCAAGGGTGGCTCTTGCCCCATATTGTCTCTCTGGAGGTTGGGGCTTGGGGGCCTCTTCCATAGAGTTGATGTACTCATGGAGTGACCCCTGCCACTTCAGGCCAGAATGGGTGGTTAGGATCACTGAGTGGGGTCTGTCCCACTTAGGAGCGAGCTGGTCTTGCACGCTCCTGTTTTCCAGGTTAGGTGCACCCAGTCTCCTGGCAGGAAGGGGTGCAGAGTCAGGTCAGGTAGGGGCAGCACCTGGTGACCATATTCAGCAAGAGCTCTCCTGGTTTCTCCTACCTGGAGGCACACTTGAGTTATTCCATTTCAAGGGACTTTAAGGTGTCCCTTCTCTGGGACTTGAGGAATGGGTCTATCATACATGAGTCTGAACACATTTAAACCCCAGGCAAAGCAGGACCATTGAAAGCAAGTTAATACAATATTTTTGAGTTTCCTGACATAGCTTTGCTAAGGCCCATTTCAAGGCCTGATTGATTTCAAGGCCTGACTGGATCTCTCTACTTTTCCTGATGATTGGGGTCTCCAGGTTAAGTGCAAGGTCCATTTTATGCCCAGGGAACTCGTTATCCGATTTGTTACTTGAGACACAAATGCTGGACCATTATTGCTTTGTAGGGATCCTGGGAGCCCAAACCTAGGGATTATTTCTTTTAGTAATGCCTTAGCCACTTCAGCTGCCATTTCAGATCTAGCAGGGAATACTTCTCTCTACCCAGAAAATGTGTCCACTAGCACCAAGAGATACCTGAAATTGCCCAGTATTCTCGGCATGACAGTAAATCAATCTGGCAGTCTTCTCCAGGGTATGTTCCTCTGGTCTGAATGGACCTCATCTGGGGGCCTGGGGGTTCTGGTACTGGGGCTGTTCACTGTGCAGATGGGACAGGTCTCGACTCTCTGACTAACTATACTTTTCATGCCAGGAGTTACCAAGACCTCAACTCAACTAACTAATTATGTAGGGCTTCCCTCCCATATTGAGGCCCTTTATAAGCCTCCCTGATGGCTTGACAAGCTGCAGTTTGGGGAAAGAGGTATTGCCCATGTTTATTAACTAGCCACCCACGGCCTCCTAGATCTTTACTGAAGTTCCATTTTCGGGCTTTGTGTAATTCTTCTTTTGTGTAGATTGGGGAATAATTGGATGGATCTGGCTTCAAGGTATGATGGGTGGCTGCCAAGTTACTGGTCTGGGGCTGCCCTTTTGGTGGTTGCATCCACCTTGTTGTTTCCCTTTATTACCTCTGCATCATCCTTTTGGTGACCCCTACAATAAATTACTGCTGTCTTTTTTGGAAGCTGTACTGCGTCTAAGAGCTTCAGTATGTTTAAGCCATGTTTCACTTGTTTATTCTCTGTAGTAGTAGCCCCGTGTGTGTGTAGGATGGCATACGAATACCGGAAATCTGTGTAAACATTTTAAGAACTTCCCTGTCCCAAGCTCTAAGGCTTCGCTCTTCTAAGAGCTATCAGCTCCACCTTTTAGGCAGAAGTCCTGGAGCTAGGCTTCTTGCTTCTATGACTTGGGTCTGGGAGGTCACTGTGTATCCCACCAGCCTTTTTCCTTCTCTCATGAAACTGCTCTGTCTGTGAACCATTCCTCTTTGGTGTTTGGGAGAGGCTCACTTCCTAGGTTGGGACAACTGGAATAGATTATATATGGTTTCTATACAATCATGCTTCAGGGGCCCAGGTTCTGTGGGTAGCAGGGTGGCAAGATTTAGTGTGTAGCAGGTTTTTATAGGAGCCACTGGGTCGTCTTAAAGCACAGCTTGACTTTGAATTGACCTTTGGGGGATAGCCATTCTGTTCCCTTAGAAGGTACTAAAACCTGAACGTGGTGTGGAGTCCATATAGTGATTAGCTGAACAAATGTTAACTTTTTAGCATCCCTTAGCAGGGGCAAGAAGGCCATCCCTTAGTGGTTTGATCTAGTTGTTTAGAGAAATAAGCAACCACCTAAGTAAGGGGGTCCCAGTTTTTGAGCTAGTACCCCAAGGGCAATTCCCCTTCTCTCATGAAAGTAAAGGTCAAAGGGTTTAGCTAAATCTGGGAGGGCCAGGGCAGGGTAATTGCTTTTTCAGTTCTTAAAACGCCCCTTCCCACTCTGATTTCCATTCAAAAGGATCATTATCCTTCCCTTTCAACTATTCATACAGAGGCCTAGCTATTAGACCAGAGCTAGGGATTCAGATGGGGCAAAACCCAGCCATCCTCAGGAAACCTCTAAGCTGTCTTCTAGTTTTGGGTGGGGTCAGGCTGAAAAATGGCTTTTTTTCTTTCATGAGGTTGGCTTCCCTGACCTTCTGTGAGAATGAAGCCGAGGTAGGTCACCCTAGTTTGTGATATTTGAGCCTTTTTTTTGGGAGATTCTATTTTTACTTCCTGGGAATTATTAATGGGCCATGCTGGTGACAAAACCAAGTAAATAAACTGTAGTATTAAAATTTACCTCATCTTTCTGTTTTGCTTTTTAAAAATGGGTTTCTACACACTTTACCCATGTGACTGCATCATTTTTCTATTGAGAAATGCTGATCTAGACTTCACCCTTGTAAAATACTTCCAATTGTCATAGTTTTAATAGTGCTGTGTGATGTGTTGAAATGTTTAAAAACAACTTTTAAATTGCTCTTGAATCTACAAACAATAAATGCACACTGGTAAAAGGATGAAGGAAGAGAAGGGGGCAGAGGCAGAGACCATTTTTCCTCTGTCTCTGTACTTCTCAGAATCAGAGAGCAGTCATGGAACCTTCCAGACGAGACCAGCACCACTGTGTCTGTGTCTTCAGGCACTGGGGTGAGCTAGCACTTGCTCCTGGAGTGGAGACAAACTCTTGCCTGGTCACTTCTCTTAAGCTCCTAAAACCCCCCTCAGTGCGGTTTCTTCCTTGTTTCTCAGTAAACAAGAACCTAAAGGGAAAGGTGCAAGTACATTTCAAATGATTCCAAATTTAGTGTATTGCAAACCCTGCTCAGGTCTCTCTGAGTCCATTTCAAGATCTTTTCCCATTCCTCAGTTTCCTGGTTGTAGCTGCTCAGATGGTCAGCCTAGAACAATTTGTAATAATAAAAGATGGGATCCAGTTCCCTTTCATTTTCGCTCATTCAGATGTCATTTGATGGATAACTCGGTACTAGAAGCAGGGAAGGCAAAGATGAAGAAGACACACATGATCTTACCTGAATGATGTCATAGTCTGCTTTAGAAAACAGATATACAACTAACTAGACCATCCCAGGATAAATACTGTGGTCAAGGTATGAAATAAAGCAGAAAATGTGGAGTATATTTTTCTGGGACTGGGGAGGGACCACAAAGAAGAGGTGTTGAAGGTTGACTTTCGTTGTTTGTTTGTTTGTTTGAATGAATGAATGAAATGAAGAATAGCTGAGAAATGCTTCACAGGGAGAAACAACACACTGCTGTGTGTGTGTGTGTGTGCGTGTGCGTGTGTGTGCGCGCGCATGTGCACACAGTGATGAGAGATAATTCCTTGGGTTGGTATCTCTTAAGTATTTGCCATCTATGAGTGAATATTCTTGCAGGAAAAATAAAATTCATTTGACCTGTTTTCAGGGTTCTTCCTTCAGCTCAGCTCTTTGTTCCTGGGTTGAAGGAATGATTCACACAGAAGGACTCTTATCATCTCCTTAAACAAATTGACCTTTCTGCTTGTCCCAGAGAATTGCTGGCAGCTCTCATGTCTCCAGGTAGTGTCTGAACTCTCTTTTCACCTGAGAAGGAGCCCAAAATGTCGGGCCCGGCCTGGGAGGTGGAGGCCCAGGCCGGCTTAAATAGTGGAATAAGACTTTTCTGTGTTCTACAATTAAAGGGACAATGTAAGAAGAACTTAAGAAAAATTCTCAGTGGGAGAAACCCCAAATCAAGTAAACCATCTAGCAGAATATTTAATCCACAGGGGCAGAGCAAAGAAAGAGAATCAAAATCCAAGACCAGGGAGGCCAGAGAAGAACAAGAATATTAAAGCAAAGGTTCAGAGGTTGTTTTGAGAAGAGTGGCTACAAGCAGCAGCATTTCCTGAGTCACTGGATTCAAACATGGTCTAGAAAGTGGTATCCAAGACCTGACTCCAGGTAGATTCTAGTTCCTTTAAAGGCTTCTAGGTTCATCCTGACACTTATCACTTAAGTTGCAATTGTTTTGGTCAAGAATACTGGCTTTACTTTTACAAAAATAATTATTCAAGCTAAGAGAATAGCATTATTTATACTCTGCTAGTTCACTTAGGGTAGGAGGAGTAATAATGCCTGTGATTACTGGGATGCTAAATTAGTGAAAAACAATGTAGTCGATTATTTAATCATCCCTTTATTTTACATTCCATTGTTTAAAAATAATATTTTAATGCTTGTGGCAATAATATTCTACAATGACATCAATAGGACATCCTTCATTGTCCTGTTGGAAGTTTTTTTCAAACGTTTTTATTAAATAGTAAACAATTAAAAAATAATATTAATCGAAAATATGTAAAATATACAAAACTCTGATACAATGAACACCTGGGTCCCACTACCTAGTTTGAGTAGAACAATGTCTGTACCTTGGATGTTCCCAGTGAACCTTGGGCTGATTCCGTGCCCTTCACTCCCTTCATAGTAGAAGTCATCACTCTCCTAAATTTTGGGTTCATTTTTCCCTTGTTTTAAAGTTTTACCTCATGTGTCCATATTGCAAGTTTTTGATCTTTATATTAATTTAATTCTACTGAAATTTTCTTTTTTTCACTGAAATTTTTACTTTTTCGACATTTATGTCATTGCATGTGTGTGAAAGTAATTCATTAGCCAAAGTGTAGTATCCCATTGTATGAGTAGATCAACATGTCTTTTTCTGCTGTTGTTTTTATCTATAAATAATATGAATTTCCAGAATGTAAGAACCCTTTTCTTTTAAACATCCATAATGTTTTGGTGGGTTCTTCATACCCGTCAATAGGTATAGATATGACACAAAGATACTATTACCAGCCTCCCTGCAAGAATTCCTTCTATTAGGGAAAAGAAAAATAGAAAACTTTATTCAGTTTGGATTTGCCCAGTAGCAGACAATGAGACGAGGGTTTGGGTATAACCCAATTTATTTGAAAGATGATCCCAAGAAACATGATAAGGGAATGTGAAAGTGAGTCAGGAAAGGATAGTCAATTAAGCAAGTGTCAATGAATAGTTTACTGCTGTGGGGAACGGGGCTCAATCACACTGGAGATTTTCTGGAAAAATGGTCTCTAAACACCTCCAAGTTGTCCCACTAGGGTGAAAAGGAAGCTGGGGTATTTTTGTACTGACTCCTGCCCCACATTGGTTCGTGGCCTGCCTCATATATGTAAACCAAAAAACGTCCTTGGCCAGAGACTACTGCCAGGCAGAGGATGTGGGGAGTCCTCAGGACATAAAGACATTATCTGAAGGTGACCTCTGGAGTGGGCTGGAAGGGTGTGAACAGAGGTCCTAAGAAATGCTATGGTCATAATTCATTCACTTCTTAAACTATTATCTTTCCAAAATGCAAACCATGTAATACTGCTCTGCTTCTTTAGGATCTTCAATAATTTATTGCTTATATGTTGCATTAAAATAACTTAATAACTTTGCATAGTATTATGGAACTAACACTCAGACCCAGCCTACCTCTGTAGTCCCCTCAAAGCCATGTGTTTACCCAGTAGCACACACATCTCTCTCAGGCACAGTCTACTATTTAGCTAAAATGTCTTCACCATTGCCTAGAGACACCCCTTTCATTTTTCATTCATTCATTGACTTGTTCTTTCAAGAAACACATATTTATTGAGCATTTACTATGTTGAGCACTGTAGTTACAAAGATCTAGAAGTCCTATTCTTTAGAAGCTCATACCTGAGCATGGGAGGTAAATATACACTTGATGAAAATAAAAGGTAATAAATGTTTAACAGAAATATGTAAAATATATAATGATTAATCCTGTACAGATGTTGGAGAAGGTTTCCAAAAAGCATTTAAAATAGATTCATTCACAATTTTGTGCCTTTAAAAATTTTACTCTCGCCACTTGGGATGCCCTTCCCTGATTCTTCTGCTGGAAAATTTTCTATACATCCTTCAAAACCCAAGTTAAATATTCATTTTCTTTGTGGAATATCCCTATCTCAGACATAGTTAAGTTCTTATTTCTTTGTGTTCCAATTTTACGTTATAGCATACGGCATCAATTAATCATGTGAAAATAAGATTGGTAAAGTGAACCTCAAGAGTAACAGTTAACTAGATGCAGGGAAGTGAAGAAAGGAGACAATATTTACAGTTCAGAACTGTCCAGCCCTTCATTTGTTAACAATAAATGAAAGTGTGACTTCTCAGTGACACTTTGTTGATGGTCAGAACCCCAGTCTGTACATTTGTCAGATGTTATTAAGCATCTGTTAAGAACAGATTCGTGTTCTTCTTTGAGAGGAATAAACTGTAGTAATCGTTAAGCCAAGAGAAGTGATAGAATCAGAGATAGTTTTAATTTGATCTTAACATGTAAGCATTTTATGACTTGCAATAAGTTACTTAGCTAATTTAAATTGCTATGTTTTAATTAGCAAAATGGAGATATTTAAACCTACATTATTGAATTGTAAAGATTGACTTGGATGTTTCTTTAAAGCAATTCACACTTATCTTGAACATAATAGGGATTTGGCAAATGTTATCTTCCTCTCTTCTCTGTTTCTTAAGAAATACATTTTAAGTAATAATTTTTTTAAAAAGCTAAAGAAAGGCAATATTTAGTTTACAAGGTTTTCCTTTGGATATAATTCTTCAAGAATATTAGGGGCAAAGAACACTGTTTAAGAGTGTGCTGGGCTTCATAGCCAGACAGAGTTTAAGTTCCCACTGGTCATTCGTGTGGTGTTAGGCAAGCTCTCTGAGCACACGCTCTTCAAATGCACTATGAGAAGGATACAAGTACCCAACTCACAGGTCACTGTGAAGAATAGATATTATCTGTAAAGGGCTTAGTACAGGGCTGAGCATGTAATGAGTACATGGTAAATGTTAGCCAGTAGTAAGTATAATAAAATGTTTAAATTTAATTTAATATAAACTTTTATACATTAATTTATAATTATGTAATATTTTGAATTGAGGCAAAATTGGATGAGGCTGTTTCCTGTGATAGTTCTCACAATTACTTTTCCTTCACTTAGTCACTAAAATGCTGAACCCTTGAATATATGATCCCACAAATATATGATAGATGTTGGAATATTGGAATTATACATTTTATCTCAACCCAACATCTATTTATGTTTTTTTTCCACATGTTTATTGGAGTATAATTGCTTTACGATGTTGTGTTAATTTCTGCTGTACAATAAAGTGAATCAACTATATGCATACACACATGTCCTCATATCCCCTCCCTCTTGAGCCTCCCTCCCACCCTTCCTAGCCCACCCCTCTAGGTGGTCACAAAGCACTGAGCTGATCTCCCTGTGCTATGCAGCTGCTTCCCACTAGCTATCTAATTTTACATTTGGTAGTGTATATATGTCAATGCTACTCTCTCATTTTGTCCCAGCTTCCTCTTCCCCCACTGTGTCCTCAACTCCGTTTTCTATGTCTGCACCTTTATTCCTGCCCTGCCACTAGATTCATCAGTACTGTTTTTTAGATTCCATATATGTGCGTTAGCATACGGTATTTGTTTCTCTTCTTGACTTACTTTCTATTTATGTTTTATCTACAGCTAACAAATTGTAAAGAGATGTAAACAAAGACTTAGAAAAAAAGCCAACAAAGACCGTTTTTCCAATTTGCCAAAAAAAGTAGACAAGATAAAAATTCTTAGAAAATATCAGAAATGCTGCTGCCGCTTAAAACTGCTACCAAAATTTGAGACTTTGTCAAAGCCATTTAAAAGAAGCAAAAATACAAGCTTAAACGTTATATTAGATTGAAAAGGACTTATAGTAAAGAAGCAAGCTGATAGACATTAAATCATAACTGTAGATGGAAAAGGATAAACTGAAGCTACCAAATCATAACTGTAGATGGAAAAGGACAAACTGAAGCTACCACCAGAAAATGTTTGAGGTACCAAGAAAATGTAAATTTTTGTTGTGATTAGCTGAGATTTATAGAGCATATATCATGTGCTGAGCACTATGCTAGGTTCTTGCCATTCTTACCTAATTTTATTCTCCTAATGACCCTATGAGGTAAATGCTTATCATTATTATCCCTCTTTTACAGTTAGAAAAATGCAACTGAGAGCATGGGAGACTTATTCAAAACCATACATGTGGTGGGTACCTTGGCTAGCATTCATCCCTGTGTTTGTCTTACTCTGTTACTGGCTGAATTGTGTTTTTCCCCCAAATTCATATGTTGAAGGCTTAAACACCCCCTCCAGACCCCATATCACAGAATGGCCGTTTTTGGAGATAGGACCTTTATAGAGGTAATTAAATTAAAATGAGGCTGTTAGGGTGGACCCCAATCCAATGTGACTGGTATTCTTATAAGAAAGGAAATCTGCAGACACAAAGAGACACCAGGGATGCACTGCCGGGGGAATGACCACGTGAGGAGGCAGCAAGAGGGTGGCCAGCAGCAAGCCAAGGAGAGAGGCTGGCAGATCCCTTGTCCTCTCAGTGGAAACCAACCCTTCTGTCTCCTTGATCTTAGACTTCTAGATTCCAGAACTGTGAGAAAATTAATTTCTGTTGTTTAAGCCACCCAAGTTTGTGATATTTTGTTGCCAAAGTCCTGGAAAAGTAAGACACTTCCAAGCCCAGCTCTGCTCTACTGCCTCTCATATCCAATGTATGATTTGTGATACTGATAATAGCACGCACTTTCTACATTTGTTGTTTACCCTCGGCATCACGTGGCTGCCTGCGAGCTGGGGCTCACAGCTGCTGCCCAGCATCACGAGAGAGTATCCCACCACACATCGTGAGCCTGGGAAAATATCAAAATTCAAAATTAGAAGCAGGGTTTCTACTAAATGCATGTGGGTTTTGCATCATCAAAAAGTCAAAAAATCATTAGTTGAACTATTGCAAGTTGGGGACTGTCTGTATTTCATTGTTTTAAATAGCCTCTTCACCCATTTGTGCCTCACCTTGCTGTCTTTGGTTCAGTAGTATGAAGATTATTATTTATAGACACCTTACTTTGTATGCAGGGCTTCCCTGGTGGCGCAGTGGTTGAGAGTCCGCCTGCCGATGCAGGGGACACGGGTTCGTGCCCCGGTCCGGGAAGATCCCACATGCTGCGGAGTGGCTGGGCCCGTGAGCCATGGCCGCTGAGCCTGTGCGTCTCCACGATGGGAGAGGCTGCAGCAGTGAGAGGCCCGCATACCGCAAAAAAATAAAAATAAAAAATAAAAATAAAATTAGATAATACATGAGAATGTGTTTCTATAAATGGTAAAGTTCTATACAAATGAGGGGAAACAAGTGACTGAGCAGCCCATCACCACATACAGCCTTTGAAGAAGCAGAGCTAACTCAGAGCCTGGGAGTATGTAGTATCTATGTCAAGTCAGGAGTAATTTATTCCTTCCTGTCACAGACAGACCTATTCCTGAACATAAAGACTCAGTATGTACAGGATGGTAGAGGTCAGCCTGTGGCCTGATGTTAACATGAAATGCAAACTCTTGGCTACTCCAGCTGGGCAAACACCCAACTAAAACAGAGAATAACAGAGAATGAAAAAGTCTCCTTTCTACCCATAACAAGGAAGTGAGTGGGTCCAGGAGCAAGAAAGAGTGCATCTATATCACTATGAATGGATATTCTAAGGTTTGTTCTAGGTGTAGAAATTAGATGGCTACAATGGAACCGAATGTAAATCATCCTTCAAGAACAGAAAAGGAGTCAAAATTAAGACATCATTGTTGCATAATGATAGGAACTGAGAATAATTTAGACTCAGTTTACATACTCCTTTCCTGATTTGAACTCATACCCTGAGAGGATTAAAGCCTGTGAGTTTATGACTAATACATTCCAGATTTAATTTTCCTCAATGATTAACTGTTTTAGCATCCTCTAAGAATTCAAGTAGACTATACAACTTTATAATAAATCTCACAGTTCCTAGTCTCCTGAGAAGCCAAGGCAAAGCTCTGCAGTGAGCTCTTTGAAGCACAGGCCTTGCAGATGAATCATGGATTCCAGGAAGAGTTCATTTTCAGTCCCAGGAAATAACAGAGTTGAGACTGTTGTGGTAAAGACCACAGAGCAGGGATGATGGAAGGTGAAAAAAAATCCTAGAAGCACAAAACCAAGAAGAAGCTATCAGTCAGCCTGTTGTCTCTAGGCAGAAATGAAAATGAAACCATTAACTATAACCTTTTCAAGTTTTCCCCAAAAGACATTGATACTCTTTGTTAGTCACCTAGACCATGTGTTATAGTCCTTAAATGTATAATATAATCCCTTCTTCTGCAGATTCCAATTTTCCTAAAGCTTGAAATAAACAGAAAGAACTTTGGAGGTAACAAGTTCATTCTTCTATGTCCATAGCAATATACAATAAAGAATATAATAAGACAGAGCTAGACTGAGACTCTGGATTTTTTTTCCTTCTTCTTGGGATCATTCTGCAAAGTTTTGAACAAGGAGGTGATTGGCTTGGCTATGCTTCTGCCTAGGCTGGTTCACCAGACTTTGGAAGGCTCTTGTGGGCTATACACTTCCTATTGCAAACATCTACCCTTTCATGTTGATCTGTTATTTGTGAAGAATACAGCTTTTAATACCTCATGTGTGAAACTCTTAAGCCCACCTAAGGGTTAACAGAAAATCATGGATCAGCATTATTCTCTAGATATCCATTTATATTGTTCAAGAAAAAGAATGCCTGGAAACTATCAAGCTGTCAGTTGACATCTGTAAGAACTATCCTGACTCACCTTCACTGATCATTGTTTCTATGACTTCTGTTAGTGAAAGACAGAAGAATGCCACAATGCATAATATGGATTTCAAAGTCAATCAGAGTTTTGTAAGTGTTCATAGTCAAAGACCTTAGTATAAAGAGACCTCAATAAATACTCTGTTTCAGACCTTTATTAAACAGATTTTTTAAAAAAACAAAGCAGAAAAAAAAAAAAAAACGCTGTGCCTGAGTAAATATTCTTAATTATTTAAAATTTCCTCTCTGATAATTCCAATATTCCTACCATATCTGAGTTGGGTTCTCATGTTTCCTTGATGTCTTCGGAATGTTCTTTACCTTTCCATTTGACGTGTCTTGTGACATTTTTTAAACATCTTTATGGAGTATAATTGCTTTACAGTGTTGTGTTACTGTCTGCTGTATAACAAAGTGAACCAGCTATATGTATACACATATCCCCATGTCCCCCTTCCTTGTGTTTCCCTCCACCCTCCTTATCCCACGCCTCTAGGTGGTCACAAAGCACCGAGCTGATCTCCCTGTGCTATGCGGCTGCTTCCCACTAGCTATCTGTTTTACATTTGGTAGTGTGTATATGTCCATGCCACTCTCTCACTTCATCCCAGATTACCCTTCCCCCTCCCCTTGTCCTCAAGTCCATTCTCTACATCTGCATCTTTATTACTGTCCTGCCGCTAAGTTCTTCAGAACCACTTTTTTATTTTTAGATTCCATATATATGTGTTAGCATACGGTATTTGTTTTTCTCTTTCTGACTTATTCCACTCTGTATGACAGACTCTAGGTCCATCCATCTCACTACAAATAACTCAATTTCATTTATTTTTATGGCTGAGTAATATTCCATTGTATATATGTACCACATCTTCTTTATCCATTCATCTGTCAGGGACACTTAGGTTGCTTCCATGTCCTGGCTATTGTAAATAGTGCTGCAATGAACACTGTGGTACATGACTCCTTTTGAATTATGCTTTTCTCAGGGTATATGCCTAATAATGGAATTGCTGGGTCATATGGTAGTTCTATTTTTAGTTTTTTAAAGAACCTCCATACTGTTCTC
Source organism: Delphinapterus leucas (assembly GCF_059928025.1). Lineage (NCBI taxonomy): Eukaryota > Metazoa > Chordata > Mammalia > Artiodactyla > Monodontidae > Delphinapterus > Delphinapterus leucas. The sequence goes on from NC_143135.1 coordinate 99,844,412, forward strand.
CGTAGTGGCTGTATCAACTTACGTTCCCCCAACAGTGCAAGAGGGTTCCCTTTTCTCCATATCCTCTCCATTATTTATTGTTTGTAGATTTTTTGATGATCCATTCTGACTGGTGTGAGGTGATACCTCATTGTAGTTTTGACTTGAATTTCTCTAATGATTAGTGATGTTGAGCATCCTTTCATGTGTTTGTTGGCCATTAGTATATCTTCTTTGGAGAAATGTCTATTTAGGTCTTCTCATTTTTGGATTGGGTTGTTTGATTTTTTGATACAGAGCTGCAACGGCTGCTTGTAAATTTTAGAGATTAATCCTTTGTCAGTTGCTTCACTTGCAAATATTTTCTCCCATTCTGAGAGTTGTCATTTCCTCTTGTTTATAGTTTCCTTTGCTGTGCAAAAGTTTTGAGTTTCATTAGATCCCATTTGTTCATTTTTGTTTTTATTTCCATGTCTTTTTTTCTCAAAAAGGATCTTGCTGTGATTTATGTCATAGAGTGTTCTGCCTATGTTTTCCTCTAAGAGTTTGATAGTGTCTGTCCTCACATTTAGGTCTTTAATCCATTTTGAGTTTATATTTGTGTATGGTGTTAGGGAGTGTTCTAATTTCATTCTTTTACATGTAGCTGTCCCGTTTTCCCATCACCACTTATTGAACAGGCTGTCTTTTAACCATTGTATACTCTTGCCTCCTTTATCAAAGATAAGGTGACTATAGGTGTGTGGGTTTATCTCTGGGCTTTCTATCCTGTTCCATTAATCTGTCTTTCTGTTTTTGTGCCAGTACCATACTATCTTGATTACTGTAGCTTTGTAGTATAGTCTGAGGTCAGGGAGCCTGATTCCTCCAGCTCAGTTTTTCTTTCTCAAGATTGCCTATTCGGGGTCTTTTGTGTTTCCATATAAATTTTGAAATTTTTTGTTCTAGTTCTGTGAAAAATACCAGTGGTAGTTGGATACGGATTGCATTGAATCTGTAGATTGCTTTGGGTCGTATAGTCATTTTCACAATGTTGATTCTTCCAATCCCAGAACATGGTATATCTCTCCATCTATTTGTATCATCTTCAGTTTCTTTCATCAGTGTCTTATAGTTTTCTGCATACAGGTCTTTTGTCTCCTTAGGTAGGTTTATTCCTAGGTATTTTATTTTTTGTTGCAATGGTAAATGGGAGTGTTTTCTTAATTTCACTTTCAGATTTTTCATCATCAGTGTATAGAAATGCAAGAGATTTCTGTGCATTAATTTTGTATCCTGCTACTTTACCAAATTCATTGATTAGCTCTAGTAGTTTTCTGGTAGCATCTTTAGGATTCTCTATGTATAGTATCATGTCATCTGCAAACAGTGACAGCTTTACTTCTTCTTTTCCGATTTGGATTCCTTTTATTTCTTTTTCTTCTCTGATTGCTGTGGCTAAAACGTCCAAATCTATGCTGAATAAGAGTGGTGAGAGTGTGCAACCTTGTCTTGTTCCTGATCTTAGTGGAAATGCTTTCAGTTTTTCACCATTGAGGACAATGTTGGCTATGGGTTTGTCATATATGGCCCTTATTATGTTGAGGAAAGTTCCCTCTATGCCTACTTTCTGGAGGGATTTTATCATAAATGGGTGTTGAATTTTGTTGAAAGCTTTCTCTGCATCTATTGAGATGATCATATGGTTTTTCTCCTTCAATTTGTTAATATGGTGTATCATGTTGATTGATTTGCCTGTATTGAAGAATCCTTGCATCCCTGGGATAAACCCCACTTAGTCACGGTGTATGATCCTTTTAATGTGCTGTTGGATTCTGTATGCAAGTATTTTGTTGAGGATTTGTACTTCTATGTTCATCAGTGATATTGGCCTGTAGTTTTCTTTCTCTGTGACATCTTTATCTGGTTTGGGTGATGGTGGCCTCGTAGAATGAGTTTGGGAGTGTTCCTCCCTCTGCTATATTTTGGAAGAGTTTGAGAAGGATAAGTGTTAGCACATCTCTAAATATTTGATAGAATTCACCTGTGAAGCCATCTGGTCCTGGACTTTTGTTTGTTGGAAGATTTTTAATTACAGTTTCAATTTCATTGCTTGTGATTGGTCTGTTCATATTTTCTATTTCTTCCTGGTTCAGTTTTGGATGGTTATACCTTTCAAAGAATTTGTCCATTTCTTCCAGGTTGTCCATTTTATTGGCATAGAGTTGCTTGTAGTAGTCTCTTGAGATGCTTTGTATTTCTGCCATGTCTCTTGTAACATTTCCTTTTTCATTTCTAATTTTATTGATTTGAGTCCTCTCTCTCTTTTTCCTGATGAGTCTGGCTAATGGTTTACCAGTTTTGTTTATCTTCTCAAAGAACCAGCTTTTAGCTTTATTGATCTCTGCTATCATTTCCTTTATTTCTTTTATTTCTGATCTGATCTTTATGATTTCTTTCCTTCTGCTAACTTTGGGGTTTTTTTGTTCTTTCTCTAGTTGCTTTAGGAGTAAGGTTAGGTTGTTTATTTAAGATTTTTCTTGTTTCTTGAGGTAGGGTTGTAATGCTATAAACTTCCCTCTTAGAACTGCTTTTGCTGCATCCCATAGGTTTTGGGTCATCGTGTTTTCCTTGTAATTTATTTCTAGGTATTTTTTTATTTCCTCTTTGATTTATTCAGTGATCTCTTGGTTATTTATTAGTGCATTGTTTAGCCTCCATGTGTTTGTATTTTTTAGTTTTTTTCTGTAATTGATATCTAGTCTCATACCGTTGTGGTCAGAAAAGGTACTTGATATGATTTCAGTTTTCTTAAATTTCCCAAGGCTTTATTTGTGACCCATGATATGATCTATCCTGGAGAATGTTCCATAAGCACTTGAGAAGAAAGTGTATTCTGTTGTTTTTGGATGGAGTGTCCTATAATTATCAATTAAGTCCATCTTTCTTAATTTGTCATTTAAAGCTTGTGTTTCCTTATTTATTTTCATTTCAGATGATCTGTCCATTGGTGAAAGTGGGGTGTTAAAGTCCCCTAGTGTTATTGTGTTACTGTCAATTTCCCCTTTTATGGCTGTTCGCATTTGCCTTATGTATTGAGGTGCTCCTGTGTTGGGTGCATAAATATTTACAACTGTTATATCTTCTTCTTGGATTGATCCCTTGACCATTATGTAGTGTCCTTCCCTGTCTCTTGTAATAGATTTCATTTTAAAGTCTATATTGTCTGATATGAGAATTGCTACTCCAGCTTTCTTTCGATTTCCATTTGCATGGATTATCTTTTTCCGTCTCCTCACTTTCAGTCTGTATGTGTCCCTAGGTCTGAAGTGGGTCGCTGTAGACAGCATATATATGGGTCTTGTTTTTATATCCATTCAGCCAGTGTGTGTCTTTTGGTGGGAGCATTTAATCCATTTACATTTAAGGTAATTATCAGTATGTATGTTTCCATTACCATTTTCTTAATTGTTTTGGGTTTGTCATTGTAGGTCTTTTCCTTCTCGTGTATCCTCCCTAGAAGAGTTTCTTTAGCATTTGTTGTAAAGCTGGTTTGGTGCTGTGCAATTCTCTTAACTTTTACTTGTTTGTAAAGATTTTAATTTCTCTGTCAAAACAATTTATGTAGAGAATTTGTAGGAAATTCTGAAACTTGTTGAGGGCCTTTCACTCATTTCATGCACGAAGCCAGACATATTGAAGCTGGGTACAAAGGCAATGAACAATTGCATTTCTGGACAATAGAACTCAGAAATATATCCCAGCAAATCCCACAATGGGACAGTACATTTATTATTTAAAGAGAAATGCAGGAATCAGGACTTTACCTTATTTTGGTTATTAACTCTCCTATCAATTGCACTTAAGGAAAAATGTTCCCTCTCAGATTTGCTAGTTCATAAATCCTCTAAACAGTCTAGAACATAACTCTTGGTAAAGGAGAAAAGGAACACTGGGTCTTTAGGAGAAAACCTTCTTATAATTTTAACTGTCCTAAAGTAATAATTTTCTTTCATATCAGTACTGGAACAGTGTGAAAAATTAATCTGTATTAATTTTCCCTATGAATTAATTAGGCCACAGTGTTATGTGGTCTAAGTAGGTCTCTATCAGTGAAGGGAATTATTGTCTATTGGAAATTGCTTCAGTGAGAATCTTAGTAAACAGCTCCCTCTGATGGGGACTTTTGTATTAGACAATATTTGAATTAAAAGGAAAAACAATTGTTTGGAATATCCCAAGAAGGCTTTAAGAACATTTAAAAATATCAAATTAAGATCCTTGAGATATACATATATCTTATTTTTAAAACTGCAAAAGATATTATACATATAATGTGGAAGAAAAATTGGGTAATTATTTTTTACTCTCCTAAAATGTGAGAGAAAAGAAATGGTCCATAAAATTTAAAATAAACTGGATGTTATCAAAATTAAAGACTTTTCCTCTGAGAAAGATAATATTAAAAGAATGAAATGAGAGAGGTGGTCTGGCTCGAAGCAGGAAGGTGGGTTGTGATCTAGGACACTCCTGTCAGCCATGTGTCTGCAGGCTGTTGACCTGTGGGAACTTGTTCTAAAAGAAGTGAGTGATAGGAGGAGCTTCAAGATGGTGGAAGAGTAAGATGTGGAGATCACCTTCCTCCCCACAAATACATCAAAAATACATCTACATGTGGAACAACTCCTACAGAACACCTACTGAATGCTGGCAGAAGACCTCAGACCTCCCAGAAGGCAAGAAACTCCCCACGTACCTGGGTAGGGCAAAAGAAAAAAGAAAAAACAGAGACAAAAGAATAGGGACGGGACCTGCACCAGTGGGAGCGAGCTGTGAAGGAGGAAAGGTTTCCACACACTAGGAAGGCCCTTCACGGGCGGAGACGGGGTGGCAGAGGGGGGAAGCTTCAGAACCACGGAGGAGAGTGCAGCAACGGGGGTGCAGAGGTCAAAGCGGAGAGATTCCCGCATAGAGGATCAGTGCCGACCAGCACTCACCAGCCTGAGAGGCTTGTCTGCTTGCTTGCTGGGACAGGTGGGGGCTGGGAGCTGAGGCTCGGGCTTCGGAGGTCGGATCCGAGGGAGAGGACTGGGGTTGGCTGTGTGAACACAGCCTGAAGGGGCTAGTGCGCCACAGCTAGCTGGGAGCGAGTCCAGGAAAACGTCTGGAGGTGCCTAAGAGGCAAGAGACTTTTTCTTGCCTTTTTGTTTCCCGGTGCGTGAGGAGAGGGGATTAAGAGTGTGGCTTAAAGGAGCTCCAGAAATGGGTGCGAGCTGCAGCTATCAGCGCGGACCCCAGAGATGGGCATGAGACAATATGTATGCTTGCTACAGACACCAAGCCTGTGTGCAAGCACACGTCACTATTCACACCTCCCCTCCTGAGAGCCTGTTCAGCCCACCACTGCCAGGGTCCCATGATCCAGGGACAACTTCCTCGGGAGAACACATGGCACACCTCATGCTGGTGCAACGTCATGCTGGTCTCTGCTGCCGCAGGCTCGCCCCGCATTCCGTAGCCCTCCCTCCCCCCTGCCTGAGTGAGCCAGAGTCCCCAAATCAGCTGCTCCTTTAACCCTGTCCTGTCTGAGCGAAGAACAGATGCCTTCAGGCGACCTACACGCAGAGGCAGGGCCAAATCCAAAGCTAAACCCCAGGAGCTGTGTGAACAAAGAAGAGAAAAGGAAATTTCTCCCAGCAGCCTCAGGAGCAGCAGATTAAATCTCCACAGTCAACTTGATGTACACTGCAGCTGTGGAATACCTGAATAGAAAATGTATCTTCCCCAATTGAGGAGGTGGACTTTGGGAGCAATATATATATACATATATATATACACACACGCATATATATAATATACATATATATTTAATATATATATTATATATTTAATATATATATTAAATATATAATTTATATTTTGTGTATAAATATATATAAATATAGATAGATATTTTCCCCCTTTTTCTCTTTCAGTGTATGTGTATGATTCTGTGTGTGATTTTGTCTGTGTAGTTTTGCTTTTACCATAGGGTTCTCTCTGTCGGTTTTTTTTGTTTTTTTTTTTTTTTAAGTATCGTTTTTAGCACTTGTTATCATTGGTGGATTTGTTTTTTGCTTTGGTTGCTCTTTTTTTATTAAAATTTTTTATTTTAATTTTATTTTATTTTATCTTCTTTCTTTTTTTTCTCCCTTTCATTCTGAGCTGTGTGGATGACAGGCTGTTGGTGCTCCAGCCAGGCATCAGGGATGTGCCTCTGAGGTGGGAAAGCCAAGTTCAGGACACTGGTCCACAAGAGACCTCCCAGCTCCACGTAATATCAAATGGCAAGAATCTCCCAGAGATCTCCATCTCAATGCCAAGACCCAGCTGCACTCAACGACCAGCAAGCTACAGTGTTGGACACCCTATTCCAAAGAACTAGCAAGACAGGAACATAACCCCATCCATTAGCAGAGAGGCTGCCTAAAATCATAATAAGGTCACAGACACCCAAAAACACACCACCAGACGTGGACCTGCCCACCAGAAAGACAAGATCCAGCCTCATCCACCAGAATACAGGCACTAGTCGCCTCCACCAGGAAGCCTACACAACCCACTGAACCAACCTTAGCCACTGGGAGCAGACAGCAAAAACAACGGGAACTACGAACCTGCAGCCTGCGAAAAGGAGACCCCAAACACAGTAAGTTAAGCAAAACGAGAAGACAGAGAAACAACAGATGAATGACCAAGGCAAACACCCACCAGACCTAAGAAATGAAGAGGAAATAGGCAGTCTAACTGAAAAAGAATTCAGAATGATGATAGTAAAGATGATCCAGAACCTTGGAAATAGAATGGAGAATATACAAGAAACGTTTAACAAGGACCTAGAAGAACTAGAGCAAACTGGTGAACAAAACAATAAATGAAATTAAAGATTCTCTAGAAGGGATCAATAGCAGAATAACTGAGGAAGAAGAACGGATAAGTGACCTGGTAGATAAAATAGTGGAAATAACTACTGCAGAGCAGAATAAAGAAAAAAGAATGAAAAGAATTGAGGACAGTCTCAGAGATCTCTGGGATTACATTAACTGCACCAACATTCAAATATTAGGGGTCCCAGAAGAAGAAGAGAAAAAGAAAGGGACTGAGAAAATATTTGAAGAGATTATAGTCTAAAACTTCCCTAATATGGGAAAGGAAATAGTTAATCAAGTCCAGGAAGCACAGAGAGTCCCATACAGGATAAATCCAAGGAGAAACACACCATGACACATATTAATCAAACTCTCAAAAATTAAATACAAGGTAAAAATATTAAAAGCAGCAAGGGAAAAATGACAACATACAAGGGAACTCCCATAAGGTTAACAGCTTATTTTTCAGCAGAAGCTCTGCAAGCCAGAAGGGAGTGGCATGATATACTTAAAGTGATGAAAGGGAAGAACCTACAACCATGATTACTGTACCCAGCAAGGATCTCATTCAGATTCGATGGAGAAATCAAAAGCTTTACAGACAAACAACAGCTAAGAGAATTCAGCACCACCAAACCAACTCTACACCAAATGGTAAAGGAACTTCTCTAAGTGGGATCACAAGAGAAGAAAAGGACCGCCAAATAGAAATCCAAAACAATTAAGAAAATGGTAATAGGAACATACATATCGGTAATTACCCTAAACGTGAATGGATTAAATGCTCCACCAAAAGACAGAGGCGTGCTGAATGGATATAAAAACATACCCATATATAATGTTGTCTACAAGAGACCACTTCAGACCTAGGGACACATTCAGACTGAAAGTGAGGAGATTGAAAAAGATATTCTATGCAAATGGAAATCAAAAGAAACTGAGTGTAGCAATACTCATATCAGATAAAATAGACTTTAAAATAATGTTACAAGAGACAAGGAAGGACACTACATAATGATCAGGGGATCAATTCAAGAAGAAGATACGAATTATAAATATATATGCACCCAACGTAGGAGCACCTCAATACATAAGGCAACTGCTAACAGCTATAAAAGAGGAAATCGACAGTAACACAATAATAATGGGGGACTTTAACACCTCAGTTACACCAATGGACAGATCATCCAAAATGAAAACAAGGAAACAGAAGCCTTAAATGACACAATAGATGAGATAGATTTAATTGATATTTATAGGACATTGCATCCAAAAACAGCAGATTACACTTTCTTCTCAAGTGCACATGGAACATTCTCCAGGATAGATCACATCTTGGGTTAGAAATCAAGCCTCAGTAAATTTAAGAAAATTGAAATCATATCTAGCATCTTTTATGACCACAACACTATGAGATTGGAAATCAAGTACAGGGGAAAAAACGTAAAAAACACAAACACATGGAGGCTAAACAATACGTTACTAAATAACCAAGAGATCACTTAAGAAATCAAAGAGGAAATCAAAAAATACCTAGAGACAAATGACAATGAAAACACGACGATCCAAAACCTATGGGATGCAGCAAAAGTAGTTCTAAGCATGAAGTTTATAGCTATACAAGCCTACACCAAGAAACAAGAAAAATCTCAAACAATCTAACCTTACACCTAAAGGAACTAGAGAAGGAAGAACAAACAAAATCCAAAGTTAGCAGAAGGAAAGAAATCATAAAGATCAGAGCAGAAATAAATGAAATAGAAACAAAGAAAATAATAGCAAAGATGAATAAAACTAAAAGCTGGTTCTTTGAGAAGATAAACAAAATTGATAAACCATTAGCCAGACTTATCAGGAAAAAGAGGGAGAGAACTAAATCAATAAAATTAGAAATGAAAAAGAAGTTAGAAGAGACACTGCAGAAATAGAAAGCATCCTAAGAGACTACTACAAGCAACTGTATGCCAATAAAATGGACAACCTGGCAGAAATGGACAAACTCGTCAAAAGGTATAACCATCCAAGACTGAACCAGGAAGAAATAGAAAATATGGACAGACCAATCACAAGCAATGAAATTGAAACTGTGATTAAAAATCTTCTAACAAACAAAAGTCCAGGGCCAGATGGCTTTACAGGTGAATTCTATCAAACATGTAGAGAAGAGCTAACACCCATCCTTCTCAAACTCTTCCAAAAAATTGCAGAGGAAGGAACACTCCCAAACTCATTCTGTGAGGCCACCATCACCCTGATACCAAAACCAGACAAAGATACAACAAAAAGAAAAAAAAAAAGAAAAAATTACAGACCAATATCACTGATGATATAGACGCAAAAATCCTCAACAAAATACTACCAAACAGAATCCAACAACACATTAAAAGGATCATACACCATGACCAAGTGGGATTTATCCCAAGGATGCAAGGATTCTTCAATATACGTAAATCAATCAATGTGATACACCATATTAACAAATTGAAGAATGAAAACCAAATGATAATCTCAATAGATGCAGAAAAAACTTTTGACAAATTCTATACCCATTTATGATAAAAACTCTCCAGAAAGTGGGCATAGAGGGGACCTACCTCAACATAATAAAGGCTATATACGACAAACCCACAGCAAACATTATTCTCTATGGTGAAAAATTGAAAGCATTTCCTGTAAGGTCAGGAAAAAGACAAGGATGTCCACTCTCACCACTATTATTCAACATAGTTTTGGAAATCCTAGCCACGGCAATCAGAGAAGAAAAATAAGAGGAATCCAAATGGGAAAAGAAGAAGTAAAGCTCTCACTGTTTGCAAATGACATGATACTATACATAAAGAATGCTAAAGATGCCACCAGAAAGCTGCCAGAGCTAATCAATGAATTTGGTAAAGTTGCAGGATACAAAATTAATGCACAGAAATCTCTTGCATTCCTATACACTAATGATGAAAAATCTGAAAGAGAAAGAAACACTGCCATTTGCCATTGCAACAAAACGAATAAAATATCTAGGAATAAACCTATCTAGGGAGACAAAAGATCTGTATGCAGAAAACTATAAGACACTGTTGACAGAAATTAAAGATGATACCAACAGATGGAGAGATATACCATGTTCTTGGTTTGGAAGAATCAATATTGTGAAAATGACTATATGACCCAAAGCAATCTACAGATTCAATGCAATCCCTATCAAAGTACCACTGGCATTTTTCACAGAATAGAACAAAAAATTTCACAATTTGTATGGAAACACAAAAGGCCCTGAATAGCCAAAGGAATCTTGAGAAGGAAAAACGGAGCTGGAGGAATCAGGCTTCCTGACTTCAGACAAAACTCCAAAGCTACAGTAATCAGGACAGTATGGTATTGGCATAAAAGCAGGTACACTTTAGTTAGGTACCAGAGCCTTGTAGAACATCCCTCTGCCACAGCAATCATGGCTGAGGAAAACTCCCACTTTCAAGCTCATTCAGAAACAATGCTCTCGGAGCTCTCTCTGTCCCTTCACATTTCTTTCTTTCATTCCATTTCTTCGTGAGATGAACAGTGGGTTCAAAAACTGGGCTCTGCATCATTAGCTGTGGGATTTTGATTAAGTCACATAACTATTTCCTTATCTATAAAACGGGATGAGGATACTTATCTTTTAATAGGAATTAAAGTACAGATTATGGAGTAATCTGCTATGGAGTACAGATTTTCCTTCTGAGAGACAAAAGGGAGGAGTCAAATTACCATGTTGAAAGAGTAAATCCCAGTAGGACAAGGTTTTGCCATATATTATTGTTTGTGTTTTGAAAGCAGGAAATAAATCTTCCTTTGCAAAGGGGAACCCCTGTTTTGCAGTTAGACAAAGAATCCTGACATTACATGTGACAATCTATTCTGTAGCCAAAAATGCTATTGGTTAATTTTTAATCACAATCACAATCCACAGATATGTAGACAAGTTGATAACAATTTCAATTACATTTCTGACAAAATGTCAGTTGACCAATACCATAAACAGAGGCATTTGTTATTGGTGTGTATTGTGAAAGGTGAGCAGAATAGTGTAGCTGATACATTCTCAAGCATCCTCAAGAATAAAGAACCTTAGTTCAATAAAGTATTCAATTGCTATATATATGCATACTGAAAATCTAGAATAAGAGTGATTAATAAAAAATTCTGGAAATATTTACAAGTTTACCATACCCACAATTTTTGTCATTCTCTGTTTTATGAAATTGTAAGTAATAAATCATTGAAACAGGAAAGGGTGCTGTGTAATGAAACCAAGAAAGAAAAAAATTGGTTAGACAGCATACCCCTCCATGGCTTACCTTGGATGGGAAAGACACAAGAAAAGAAGTAGTGTTATCCTTAGATGGGAAAGGTTATTGGCCCATTGTCTCCAACTTGTATAGGGTTACTAAGGGCTGAGAATGATCCTGTAGTCCAAGAATAGGCCCATGGGGTTACATCATGTGGCAAGAAAAGAAAGAAATTAGAGAAGAAATCCTGCCAAGAAGAATTTAGAAATACGAAGAAAAAAAACGAATAGTAGGAAGAAGATAAAGTGGAGCAGGAAGAGAAGGAAAAGACAAAAATGGAGGTATAAATGGTTCAGCTCAGTTTGTAATTCTCTTCATGGTTTTCTTCAGAGCAATTTTGACATCCTTGTTCCTGAGGCTATAAATGAGAGGGTTCAACATGGGTACTACATTGGCGTAAAACACTGAGAAAAATTTCCCCTGACCCACAGACCCAGCAAATGATGGCTTGACATGAATGAGCAGCCCAAGTCTATAGAATAGACCAGCTGTTATTATGTGGAGCCATGGTGCTGAAGACTTTGGACCAACCTTTATCTGATGGTATGTGAAGGATATTGAAAAGAATCAAGGTATAAGAAACAGAGAGAATGAAGCTAGATACCATGACAACTGTACCCACAACAACAGAAACCACAAGTTCATTGGCATAGGTGCTGCTGCAGGAGAGCTGGAGGAGGTGGAAGATGTCACACAGGTAATGGTTGATGATGTTGGAATCACAAAAGATCAGCCTGATCATACACCCTGTGTGGACCACACCACCAGCAAACCCCATCACATATGAACCAGATATAAGCAGAGAACGGACCTGAGGGGACATGGTGACTGTGTACAGCAGTGGCTTACAGATGGACACATAGTGATCACAGGCCATGGCTGTCTACACATAGCACTCAGAGTTGACAAAAAATCAGAAGAAAAATAGCTAAGACATGCATCCTGCAAAGAAGATGATGTTCTTCTCTGAAATAAATCTCTTTAGCATTTTGGGGTAAAGACACATGAGTAACAGAGATCAATAAAAGACAGATTAAAGCCGAAAAAATACATGGGGGTGAGAAGGTGTGAATTTAGACAAATTAGATTCATCAAGCACAAACTGCCTACCACAGTGACCATGTAGTTCACCAGAAACAGGAAAAACAAGAGTAGTTGGAGTTCAGGTTGGTCTGTGAATCCCATAAGGATAAACTCAGTCACAGAGTAGGCATTTTCCATAGCCATTAATTGCACAATTGTGATCTGCAGGAACAGGGGTAGAAACTGACATTAACAATGGACTTTTCCTCTTTGTTTTCCAAGGGAGAGCTGGATCTGCTTGTTTATAATCTCACTTTTATAAAGACATACATTAAGACATCCAAAAAGCAAGACTTATGATTATTCCTGATGATTCCTCATTTTCTCCTTTCTACCCTTACTACCGTTGTTTGTCTCTGTTCAGAAATCATGCTGGTAGACTCCCAGTGTCTCTGCATGTCATTTTCTCCCTTCTCCCCTGTGTCGGTTAAGGATCAGGGCTGAAAAGAGCAATTAAACAGGTAGTGTTCCCCACAACCATTGATTTATGTAGTTTGGGGTCTGAAAAGAAAAGAGGGGGTTGATTCAACCCTCACCTTCTTTTTTCTGAATGCCTCACTGCCATTGAACCTTAAGGCCCCTTCTGCCTTACAGTCCTGAGAGGGTCAAAGTTTCTGACAATGAAGGAGGCAATATCCACCAGCACGGTCCTCAGTCTTTGACTTGCTAAAAGAGGTATGCTGGGGAACAAGCCATAATTTCTATTTGAGAATTTACCCAGAAGGTCCTCTTCACTTGCAAGGAGGAAAGCAACCTTATATGAGCTCCAAAACAATCAGTTGATTCAAATGAGATTCTATTCCATGCCCTATAGTTCTGGGAAAATTGATTGGAAGCACAGAAAATTATTCTCTCCCTCGTGATTTCAAGTTAAGTGAGCCCACTGAGGGTAGAAATTACTGAGTTTGTGTTTCCATCCTGTATCATAGATCCTTGGAGACACAATGTTCTACTCAGTTTATAATTTCACATTGAGAATTCTTAACCCCCAATGCAGAAAAATGGGTGCCCCTTTTGTACTTTCTTCATCATCTCCTGGTGTCTATGCACAGTTCTAAAAAAGGAACATCTGGGGCATAATCACTTGCCTTTACTAGCACTTTCCTAGAGCCTCTGGGATTGCATTAGTGAAATAGTATATCATAGCTTTAGCACTGTCCATGCTTATGGATTTCACCTCTGTAAAGACGTGTTGTAGCAAAATGGTTAAAAGAATGGGCCCCTTAAGTCAGACTTAGTTTAAATCTGGCTGTTAAACTTCTTAATTGTAAGACCATAGACAATCATATAACCTCTCTGATCCTTGCATATTTTTATATACTTATCCCTATGTATATCTATAAAATGAGGCTAGCAAAAGAGCTATCTCATAGGGCTGTTTTGTGGATTAAATTAGTTAAATCACCCAAAGTTTATTAGGAACATCCCTGACATATAATAGGAGCCTGAGAAGTGTTCCCATTGCTATTAATCCATATTCATTATAGCAGGATTTCTCAAATTAGCACTAATGGTATTTTGAAGTGGATAATTCTTTGTTGTGTTCTGTGTATTATAGGATAGATCACATGGTAGCGCACAAAACAAGTCTCAACAAATTTTAAAGGACAGAACTTATATCAAGCATTTTTCCAACCACATGGTATAAAACTAAAAATCAATTACATAAAGAAAAATGGGAAAACCACAAACACATGGAGACTAAACAACATGCTACTAAAAAAGCAATTGGTCAATGAAGAAATCAAAGAGTAAATCAGAAAATACTTTGAAACAAATGAAAATGGAAACAACACAATCCAAAATCTGTGGGATGCAGCAAAAGCAGTTCTAAGAACGAAGTTTATAGTGATACAAGTCTTCCTCAAGAAAGAAGAAAAATCTCAAGTAAACAACCTAATCTACCACCTAAAGGAATTAGAATAAGAAGTAAGAAAGCCCAAAGTCCAGGAGAAGGAAGGAAATAATAAAGTTCAGAGAGGAAATAAATAAAATAGAAATAGAAAAAACAACAGAAAAGGTCAAGGAAACAAAGAGCTATTTTTTTGAAAGATTAAAAAAGATAAACCACCAGCCAAGCTCACCAGGAAGAAAATATAGAAAACCCAAATAAACAAAATAAGAAAAGAAAGAAGAGAAAGAACAACTGATACCACAGAGATACAAAATATCATAAGAGAATGTTGCAAACAGTTATATGCCAACAAATTGGACAACCTAAAAGTAATGGACAAATTTCTAGAAACATACAACCTTCCAAGACAGAATCAAGAAGAAACAGGCAATTTGAACTGATCAATCACTAGTAGTGAAATTGAATTTGCAATTAAATGTCTCCCGGGGGGAAAAAAAAAAAAGCCCAAGACTGAACAGCTTTACAGGGGAATTCTACCAAAAATATGAAGAAGAAATAATACCTATGTTTCTCAAACTGTTTCAAAAAATGAAGAGGACAGAACATTATCAAACTCATTCTACAGGGCCACCATTACCCTGATACTAAAATCAAGCAAAGACACTACAAAAAAGGGAAGGTAGAGGCCAATATCTCTGACAAATATAGATGCAAAAATCCTCAACAAAATATTAGCAAACCAAATCCAACAATATATAAAAAGGATCATACACCATGATCAAGTTGGATTTATTCTACAGTCACAAGGATGGTTCAGCATTCACAAATCAATCAATGTGATAAACCACATTAAGAAAAGGAAGAATATGGGCTTCCCTGGTGGCGCAGTGGTTGGGGGGTCTGCCTGCCGATGCAGGGGATATGGGTTCGTGCCCCGGTCTGGGAGGATCCCACATGCCGCGGAGTGGCTGGGCCTGTGGGCCATGGCCACTGGGCCTGCGCGTCCGGAGCCTGTGCTTCGCGACGGGAGAGGCCACAGTGGTGAGAGGCCTGCATACCGCTAAAAAAAAAAAAAAAAAAGGAAGAATAAAAAGCACACGATCATTTCAATAGACAGAAAAAACATTTGACAAAATTCAACATCCAGTCATGATAAAAAACACTTAGCAAAGTGGGTATTGAGGGAACATATCTCAACATAATAAAGGCCATTTATGATGAATCCACATGTAACATCATACTCAATGGTGAAAAGCTGAAAGCCTTTCCTCTAAATTCAGGAACCATACAAGGATCCCAGTCTTGCAACTTCTATTTAACACAGAATTGGAAGTCCTAGCCACAGCAATCACACAAGAAAAAGAAATGAGGTATCCTAATTTGAAGGGAAGAAGTAAAATTGCCACTATTTGCAGATGACATGATACATTATATAGAAAATGCTAAAGTCTCCACCCCAAAGCTATTAGAATAAATGAATTCAGCAATGTTGCGGGATACAAGATTAACATACAGAAATCTGTTGAGTTTCCATACACAATAAACTATCAGAAAAAGAAAGTAAAAAATAAAGCCCATTTAAAATAGTTTGAAAAAGAATAAAATACATAGGAAGAAACTAAACCAAAGAGGTGAAAGATGTATAATCTGGAAAATATAAAACACTGATAAAGGAAACTGAATATGATACAAAGAAATGAAATGATATCCTGTGCTCTTGGATTCAAACAATTAATGTTGTTAAAATGGCCATACCACCCAAAGCAATCTAAAGATTTAATGCAATCCCTAACAAAATACCTATGATATTTTTCACAGAACTAGAAAAATTAATCCTAAAATTCACATACAACCAAAAAAGGCCCCAAACTGCCAAAGCAATCTTGAGAAAAGAAGAACAAAGCTGGATGTATTACCCTACCAGCCTTCAGACTATACTTCAAAGCTAGAGTAATCAAAACAGAGTGGTGCCTGCACAAAAACAGACACACAGATCAATGAAACAGAATAGAGATCCCAGAAAAAAACCCACACATTTATTGTCAATCTACAACAATGAAGTGAAGAATATACAGTGAAGAAATGACATTCTTTTCAACAAGTGATGCTGGGAAAACTGGACAGCTACTTGTAAAACAATGGGATGAACATTTCCTGACCATATACAAAAATAAACTGAAAATGGATTAAAGACCTAAATGTAACACATGAAACCATAAAAATCCTAGAAGAAAACATAAGCAGAACACTCTTTGACATAAACTGTAGAAATATTTTTTTACATCTGTCACCTAAGGTAAATGAAATAAAAGCAAACATAAACAAACGGGACCTAATTAAACTTAAAAGCTTTTGCGCAGCAAAGGAAACCATCAACAAAATGAAAAGACAACATACTGAATGGGAGAAAATATTTATAAATAATATGACTGATAACGGGTTAATATCCAACATATATAAACAGATCATACAACTCAATATCAAAAAAAAACCAACACAAGTTAAAAATGGGTAGAAGTCCTGAACAGATATTTTTCAAAAGGAGGCATATAGATGGCCAACAGACACATGAAAAGATGCTCAACATTGCTAACTGTCAGGAAAGTGCAAATCAAAACAACAAGATATCGCCTCACGCCTGTCAGAATGGCTATTATCAAAACTCTACAAATAACAAATGTTGGAGAAGATGTGGAGAAAAGAGAACACTTGTACCCTGTTTGTGGGAGTGTAAATTGGTGCAGCCACCATGGAAAACAGTATGGATGTTCCTCAAAAAAATTAAAAAATAGATCTACCATATGATCCAGTATTTCCACTGTTGGAGGTATATCTGGGAAAAAAACAAAAACACTATTTAAAAAGATACATATGCCCCAATGTTCATAGCAGTACTATTTACAATTGCCAAGATATGGAAGCAACCCAAAGGCCCATCAATAGACGAATGGATAAAGATGTCATAGATAGATAAAGATGGAATATTACTCAGCCATAAAAATATTGAAATTCTGCCATTTGCAGCAACATGAATGGATCTAGTGAAATAAGTCAGACAGAGAAAGACAAATACTGTATTATATCACTTACATATGGAATCTAAAAAAATAATACAAATGAATGTATATGCAAAACAAAAACATGCTCACAGATATAGAAAACAAACTACTAGTTACCAAAGGGCAGAGGGAAGGAGGGAGGGGCAGATTACGTGTATGGGACTAAGGCTTAAAAACTACTATGTATAAAATAAATAATCAGCAAGGATATATTGTACAGTGCAGTGAAATATAGCCATTATTTTGTAATAACTTTAAATGGAGTATAATCTATAAAAATATTGAATCACTATGTTGTGCAAGTGAAACTAATATAGTATAAATCAACTATACTTCGTTAAAAAGGAAACATAAATCTTAAGTGTATGGCTCAATGAATTTTACCTATATATATATATGCCCATATAAAATATAATTCAAGATACACATTTCCTAGAAAGGTTCCCTTGTTCCCCTTCTCAGTCAATACCCATCCCCTCCCCAGAGGTAACCACTATTCTTCTTGCCCTCCAAATACATCTGACATTCTAAATATACAAACGGAAAAGTGCTGGAGAAATAGGGAAATTAGAGAAAACAGCATCTACTTTAAATCTGTTTATTATCTTATTGGGTAGACAAGGTGTTATGGTCAAGTGTTGAAATCCTAAACCCCCCAAAGGTGATGATATTGGGAGATGGAGCCTTTAGGAGGTACTTAAGTCATGAAGATGGAACCCTCATAATTGGGATTAGTACCTTATAAAAGACATCTCACAGAAATCACTACCCCCTTCCACCTTGTGAGCATATAATGAGAAGGGAGCGACCCAGAAAAGTGCCCTCACCCATTTATGCTGATACCCTGATCTTGGACTTCCAACCTCCAGAACTGTGAGAAATAAATTTCTGTTGTTTATGTCATTGAGTCTGTGGTATTTTGTTGCAGCAGCTTGAATGGACTGAGGTACAGGTTTAAATAATCGCAAAAAATGTTGAAAAAATATAGTTTATTATCATTAATATACACCTTTTTTCATGATAAATCTCATTAGATAAGTAAAACAATGTCTAACATATTTCTCCTAACTTAATGTGCAGTACTTTCCTTTAAAGTGATAAATAACAAACTATGCAGTAAGAGCTATATGCTCTTTTTAAAAATATTTGCTGTCATTGTAGATAATAACAAATGCAAGTTTTATAATAAACCAGTCAGCCCCCTTGCTAGGATCCTAAGGTACACATGTATTATTCCTTTAATGGTACTTTATTAACACCATCTTTGGCAGTAAAAGGTGGAGCTACATGTATTCTCTTCAATATTAAATGAACTGGGCTGATAGAGGCTCTCAGAAACAGGTGGTAAATTGTATAGATTTTGCCATTCTCAAAGGGAACAAGAAAGGGCAAAATATAAAAAGAAGGTTGATAAGAAATATAGAACAAAAGGAAAAGATCAGAGAATCTGATGATACTTCAAGTTATATACTAGTTTGTATTAAGACATTTTATGGAATCCTGTTCCCTATACCAGCAAGAGTATCGACAAGAATGAGAATATTTCTACAGTATCTGGCACTTCTGTGTTTAGATGAGTAAGATATAATTTTAACTTTCTGTGATTTATGATTCACCATATTTGTCCAGATTAGGAATAGCTGAGAAGATGGAAGTATGAAAAAATTATTTTTTAAAAAGGTCAGCATATTTACTCCTTTTATAAGCATGTTGTTATTCAGTAAACTGATATGAGGTGCAGGAGATACAGAGGCCAAATATGAGACAAGATCAGCAATGAGGGAAGTGATAAGACAAGCCCATACCACATATAAAAAAATCTGTAGAAGCAACATGGTGATAAATACACTCTTCTTGAAAGACACCAGTAAAAATAAATAAAAAGTTGAATTTCTTTACAATATCGCTGATTCAAATTAGAACATGGTTCTCCTCTGGATTCTTAAACAGGGATTTCCTCAGTGTAACCTTGATATCCTTGTTTCTCAAAATGTAAATCAAAGGATTGACCATGGGCACCACATTAGTATAGAAAAAATAAATTTTTTTCAGGTCCATAGATCCAGGAGAAGAATATTTAAGGTACATGAATGCTGCTGAACCAAAAAAAGAGAGAGCAATGATGTGGGAGCTACACGTGCTGAAGGCTTTCGATCTTCCCTGAGCAGATTTGATATGAAGAATGCTAGTAAGGATGAAGATGTAAGAAACTAGGATGGTGAAACTGGGTACTGTGATATTAATACCCACAACAATGAGAACTACCACCTCACTGACATAAGTGCTGGTGCAAGAGACTTGGAGGAGTGGGAGGATGTCACACAAGTAATGGTTGATATTAACGTTGCAGAAGGTTCATCTAAGCATGCACCCTGTGTGGGCAGAGGCTCCAGTAAACCCCATCACATACACAGCCAAAGATAGCACCAAACAGACCTTATGGAACATGGTGACCTTATACAGCAATGGAGTACAGATGGCCACATAGCGGTCATAGGCCATTGAGGTCAACATATAGCATTCAGAGATGACAAAAAAGAGAAAGAAAAACAGCTGAGTCATGCGCCCAACATAGGAGATGATATTCTTCTTGAATACAAAGTTCATCAGCATCTGGGGGGTGAAAACAGAGGAGCAACAGAGATCAATGAAGGATAAGTTGAAGACTAAATAGTACACGGGGGTGTGGAGGTGAGAATTTAGACCAATAAGAATGATCAAGCCCAGGTTGTCCACCATGGTGACAATGTAGATCATTAGAAACAGGTAAAAGAGGGGCTGCTGGAGCTCTGGATGGTCTGTTAATCCAGCAAGTATAAATTCAGTCACTAAGGAGTCATTTCTAGACAGCATTCTCAACTTTGGAAATCTGTGAGAATAGAAGAAAACTACATTAATAGGGAACCCAGCTCTGTCCTTACAGACTCTCTTTTATATGAGCTTTACAAGAAAGAGACTCAGACTGGCAGAAATCACATCTTCCTTTGCTTCATAGGGTCTGTAAGTACTGCAACACATACCCCTCTACGTTTAAATCACTGTCTTTTGTTGCATGAACTGCATGGGACAAACAACTGCTCTATCTTACTAGAAGATAGAGGGATGGGGTAGCTGAGGAACAAGCCTACTTGCTGATGGGCTTTGGTGGTGGGGTTGTATCCCCATCTCTCCATCCTATTCATCTGACCAGTCACTTTTTAGTTCCTACTCATGTTTCCATCACTCTACAAGTTATCTCAGTTCCCCTGTGATGACCTTCAAGAAAGAGAGAATTCCCACAGGGCAGAGACCATAACCATATTCTGCTTCCTAGAAGGGAGTTGCTAAGAGTCTCTCGGATTTTCAGGTACTTTACTACAAGATTCCATGAAGTCAACAATTGATAACAGGTATGGAGGAGAGCCTTGGTGGCCTAAACTTTATACTTAACCATATACTGCATTGTTTCCACATATTCTCCTCCTCTATTCCATCCTAGCTGAACATAGAATGAATAAAGGAAGGTGGATGTGCTTTCCCAGGTTTTGTAGGATGGCATGAAAGCGAAATAAATTAATTTGGGTGCTGATTAAATTATCTGTTGTTAGTGAATATATATCAAGCTGTATACTTATTATGACATGTAAACTTGTACAGTACATATATTTTGACAAAAAAATTTTTTCCCCACACTGTATTTTATTTTTACAAGAGATAAATAAACTGACACCAAGTATTGTAAATGGATGCAAACAATGATTGCAATTACCAAACACGAAACACACTCATACTACGTCATAATATGGACATTCAGTCCAGTGATCCTCCACTGTAACAGCTCCTTTACTTTGCAGTGAAAATTGATTTGTATATTTTTTGCCTCTGAGTCCTTGTGGGATTTTCTTTTATTCAAACAGAAAGTCACAAAAATTGTAATCATCCTCAGCAGTTCACTCAGTCCCATGTAATTAATTTTTTTTATCTCGATCTTTTGTTAGCACTTTTATGAGTTCATCAGTTTTCCATTAGAGTTCTGAAAATGCTTATTCATTCAGTTCAGCAGTATAGTCAGTTACCAAAAACCTGTACTTGTCAGAGTCTTTTCCATGAGTTCCTTGAAGATGAAGCCCTTTTACAGGAACATTTTTGCAAAAGCATCAGAGTGCACCCAGAACTGTCTGTAAATGACAAAAGACTTAAGAATGACCACAGTTAAAGATTTGATGAAAGTTCATGATAATGCAATTGACAAGGAAATTTAGTTATTTCTGAGATATACATTTTAAAGTAATAACTAGAATTATGACTTATAACATTATACCAGAACATATAAGATTTTTAGAAATTTCATGTAAGGTCTGAAACATTTATATTAACATATTTCCATACAAATAACTCTGGCAACCATAGACACTACAGAATTAAACATAGCCAAAATCCTAGCCAGGATACCAAAAATTCTCACCCTAATAGCCATTAACTAAGTGGTTAGTACCTGAGACAGCACATTATCTTTCAACAAAATATTACAAGACAAAGAAACAGTCTTAAGAGGTAATGCAAGCCACAGAACCAGACTCAGATAAGAATGAGATGTAGAAGTTATTGAACAGGAAATTAAAATGTCTATAATGAACATGTTAAGGACTCTAAGGGAAAAGTAGACAACGTGTAAGAATCGATGGGTAAACAGAGGGATGGAAACTCTAACAAAAACTATCAAAAGAAAATGCTAGAAATAAAAGGCACAGTAACATAAATGAAGCATTCCTTCTATGTGTTCATCAAAACCCAGCACAGTTTAGAAAAAGAACCAGTGGCTTGAAGATCAGTCAATTGAAACTTCCCAAAATCAAATCCAAAGAGAAAAAGAGTGAAAAACAGAACATTCAAAAACTCTGAAACAACTTCAAAAGTCAAAAAATATGCATAATTGGAATATCAGAAGGTGAAAGTGAACGGCTGATCCTCCTCTTCCTTACATTTTCTTGAGAAGTGATTTATATAACTAAGTTAATTTACACTTTTAAATCATTTACATTTCTTTTTTGATTTCTTACTATTATCTCCATAGCTTTATATGTTGTTTGCCCTTATGAGGATTTGGCATCAATAACTAACACAGATTTCATTCAGGAGAACACCCTTTTATGCAAAGTCTTACTCAGTGCAACTTGGACATCTTTGTTCCTCATACTGTAAATGAAAAGATTCATCATTGGCCCCACAATGGTGTAAAAAACTGTGGATACTTTATCTCGATTCAGAGACACAGCAGGAAAAGGCTTCAATTACATGAATGCTGATGATCCAAAGAAAAGAGAATCCAGAATTATGTGAGAGCTGCAGGTACTGAAGGCTTTGGACCCACCCGCTGTAGAACAGATGCAGAGGATGTTGGAGAGGATCAAGGTATAATAAATGGAGTTGGTGAGACTGGGCA
Source organism: Delphinapterus leucas (assembly GCF_059928025.1). NCBI lineage: Eukaryota > Metazoa > Chordata > Mammalia > Artiodactyla > Monodontidae > Delphinapterus > Delphinapterus leucas. Next base: position 99,867,019 of record NC_143135.1, read on the forward strand.
CTATGACATTGACACCCACCACAACGAAAACTACCAGCTCATTGATGTAGGTGCTTGCGCAGGAGAGCTGGAGGAGAGGAGGAATGTCACACGTGTAATGATCGATGATGTTACCATCACAGAAGGAGAGTCTCAGCATGCACCCAGTGTGGGCCATGGTACCCACAAGCCCCATCGCGTATGCACCCACCATCTGTGTGAGGCAGACCTGATGGGACATGGAGACCTTGTAAAGCAGGGGCTTACAGAAAGCCACATATCGATCTTAGGCCATTAACGTCAAAATACAGCACTTTTCAATAACAAAGAAGGAGAAGAAACAAAGCTGAACCATGCACTCTGCTTAAGAGATGACGTTTTGGTTTACAAAACTCATCAGTATTTTAGGGGTGATGACAGAGGAGCAGCAGAGATCAATGAAGGAAAAGTTGAAGAGAAAGTAATACATGGGAGTGTGCAGGTGAGGGTTCAGACCAATCAGAATAATCAAGCCAATGTTCCCCACCACGGAGACCAGATATATTCCTAGGAAAATGAAAAAGAGAGGCAGCTGGAGTTCTGGCTGTTGTGTTAAACCCAGCAGGATAAACTCAGTCACTGAAGAGTCGTTCCCTGGGGCCATTCTTCCCTAGGACATATCTGTGGGAACAGGACAAAGGGTAACATTAAAATGAGTACCCAGCTCTCTCCACCCAATCCCACTATAATTAGGTTGAGACCCAGAATAGGAGAATGAACCCAAGCCAACCCTCTGTGTGCCTTTGTTTTCTCCTTTGTGTAAAGGCTGAGGGAATTTTTAAAGATAATATATATCAAAAACACTAACGAGCAAGTTCTACAGGGATAAGATTCAGTAACCCTGTGACCACTCATGACTACAGCATCTCTGCTCCACTTCTGCTTTGATACCTTACCAGGCCCACCTAATGATCCATGATTGTCTCAGCAGAGAGAAGGTATGTCATTTCAGGGAGTCCTTGGCTTTCTGAGATGAGGTTTGGAAGAATAACATGACAGATAAAATTCAACACTCACCCTTTTACATGGGGACCTCAATCCTGCTGGATTAACTGAGCTCAGAGAAATAAAGTAACTTCCATCCCCCCAGACTGTCAGACTTCCACAAGCTCTCAGAAAGGTCCCTGCTGAATGCAACACAGACTCAGATCAAAGTTGCTAAGCTCAGAGAAAAGAATATAATTTCCATCCTCCCTGAATGTCACAAAGAGGACTTCCACAGACTCTCAGAAAGGTCTCAATGTCTCTCCCTGACTGCCTAAGACTCAGATCAAAAGGCAGATTTGGGTCAATACAGGAAGTTTTCAAATGCCAAAATCAAGGTCAGCTCACTATGAGAGGCCATTAGGAACCATTCGACATTTTTACTTCTTTTCTGACACAGGATTGAAATAATCTAAGTGCAAGCTTAGAAAGAGTAATATGGCAATGGCTGGCAGAATGGACTGGCATAAGAGAGACCGGAGGCAAGGTGACTCGCAAGAGGCAATTACAATAGTCAATGAATGATAAAAATGCCCTGAATTAACAGTGCTACTGTGAGCAATTCCAAGAAACAAACACATGCAAGAGACACTGAAAGGAAAGAGTCATCAGAACTTCTCACAAAGGGGATAGAAGTAGACCAAAAAAATCCCAAAGATATTAGCCTAGGTGCTTGGTTAAATTATGGTGTTAACTACAGAGAGAATTCAGAAAGAATGGAAATATTCATAAACAATAGGCATTCAGCTTTGAACATGGTGATCTTGAGTTGCCAGCTGGACAAGCAAGTAGAAGTATACAACCTAAATAAGGCTAAATAATGCTCAAGAGGAAGACCAGAATCTGAGAAAAATATTTGGGGACCATTTCCACAGAGGTTAAAGCCATGGAATCAGGTGAACTCAATGAGAAAGAATAAAAAGAAAAAGAGCAGAGAGGCAAGAAATACATGTGGGAAATCCCTCATATGGGTTTTACACGTAGGATAGTTGAAAACCTAATCATTACAAAAATGAGTCCCAATTATTATCATCAGACCCTTAGAAATTACAAGGGGACTAAAAATTCCTTAGGGCAAACTTGAAATGTGTCTCACAAGACAGACATTCTTGGGCTTAGCCTTGATGAGGACCTTAGAGATTCAGTAAAACTATTTTATTTCCTGGAAATGTTAAGAACTCTTATTTAGGTGATGCAAGAACCAGAAACACTCCCTTTAAGTTTATATTACATCAAATCACATTACAAGAAAAGTTTATAGCAAGGTACTAAATTAGAATTAAAGGTCATTCTTTCACTTTTAACACAACCAGTGTAAATACAGGCAGAGAATGAGTGTAGAGATACTCTGAGCTTATTCTTACATTGCAAAACTACCTATTACCCTCCTTTCTTCTACCTACATGATGGTCACAGTAGCCTGATCCTTTTCACTGAGATATACCATGGTATCTTTTGTTAATTCCTGGCTCCTTTTTAAGTAACTCAAGCCCGATATGTTCTACTTTATCAATGTCAGTGGTAATTTAAGTTTTATACCATACTATATTATCATAAAGATGCAAAAAATGTAAACCTTTTTTAACTAAATAGAATTTTAATTTGCAGTATTATGTCACACTGAGCTAAGCTGCTGCAAGCATCTGGAATCACTGGCTAATAATATATTTTTAAATGTAAATATATAATGGAAAGAAAGTTAAATCTGCAAGTGTCAGGAAGAAAATGGGAAGGCAAAATCTAATTCAGCAGATCTTGGGTGGGGTCCTAGATTCTGGTCCTGATTCTGGTTTTTTTTGTTTGTTTGTTTTGTTTTTTAAACAAAAGTCAGTAGAAGTGAAGTGATCCATGCAAGATTTGACTGTTAGTGACAGAACCTGAGGTAAACCCAGGTCTTCTGACTGGAAGTTCAATGGATAAACAGCATGGTAGAGCTGAAGGAAGAAGCCTCTACTCTTTTTTTTTTTTAAATTAATTAATTAATTAATTTTTATTTTTGGCTGTGTTAGGTCTTCGTTTCTGTGTGAGGGCTTTCTCTAGTTGCAGCAAGCGGGGGCCACTCTTCATCGCGGTGCGCGGGCCTCTCACTATCGCGGCCTCTCATTGCGGGCCTCAGGCTCCAGAAGCGCAGGCTCAGTAGTTGTGGCTCACGGGCCTAGTTGCTCCGTGGCCTGTGGGATCGTCCCAGACCAGGGCTCGAATCCATGTCCCCTGTATTGGCAGGCAGATTCTCAACCACTGCGCCACCAGGGAAGCCCTGTTTGTTTTTGAAAGGTGTAAAGTCTGTGTCTAAACTCATGTTTTTGCAAATGGGCATCTGATTTTTCTAGCATCATTTGTGAAGAAGACTACCATTATTCCATTGATTGCCTTTGCTCTTTTGTCAAAGATCAGTTGACTATATTTTGTCGGTCAACGTCAGGTTCTCTCTTCTGATCCATTGTCTTTTCTTTCATCACTACCACACTGACTTGATTACTGTAGTTTTATAGTGAGTCCTGAAGTTGGACAGTATCTGTCCTACAACTTTGTTCTCCTTCAGTATTGTATTTGATATTTAGGGTCTTTTCCGATTCCATATAAACTTTAGAGTCAGTTTGTTGATATCCACAAAAACTTGCTGGGATTTTGATTGGGATCACATTGACGATACAGATGAAGTTAAGAAGAATTGACAACATAATTGAGTCTTCTAATCCACAAACACGGAGTATCTTTCCATTTATTTAGATTTTTTATTACTTTTATTAGAGTTTTGTAGTTTTCCACATATAGATCCTTTATATATTTTGTTAGACTTATAACTAAGCACTTCTTCTTTTTGGAGGGTAGGGGTGGGGTGACAATATGAATAGTATTGAGTTTTTCATTACAAATTCCAATCATCCAGTGCTTGGTATATAGGAAAGCTATTAACCTTTGTATGTTAACTTTGTATCCTGTGACTCTCCTCTAGCTACTTATTAGTTCCAAGAGGTTTTTTTGTTCATTTGTTTGTTTTGTAGTTGTTGCTGTCAATTTTGAGGGACTGTCTACAGAGACAATCATGTCATCTGAGAACACAGACAATTGTATTTCTTTTTTTCCAATATGTATTTAAAAACGGTTTAAAGTTATCATTCCAAGAAGCAATACAGGCTCAAATATTAATAAATTTGAAAAAATGTATCTCAACATCCTTTGTCCTAAGGAAAATGCAAATTAATATTATAATGAGATACCACTGCATACACACTAGAATGGCTAAAATTACTGTCTATACCAAGTGAACATGTGGATGTGGAACACCTGGAACTTTCATACACTGCTGTTAGAAGAGTAAAATTATATAGGTACTTTGGAAAACAAATTGGTATTTTCTAATAAAGTTGCACCATATGTAGCATCTGATCCAGACATTCCACGGCTATCACATATACAGAGAAGTTAGTGCATAAGTCAGAAAAAATACTTGTACAAGAATGTTCACTGAGGTTTTATTTCAATAGCCAAATTTCCATCAATAAGAGAATAGATAAGGAAATTGTAGAAAATACATTCAGTGAGATATTTCTCATAAAACAATGTTCTGATACATGCACCAATATGGTTGAAATACAAAAATCATTATGTTGAACGAAGATGGCAGACTCAAAAGAGTATAAACAGTATGACTTTATTTATAAGATTTTAAATAGCAGGCAAAATTAAAGTGATAGAAATGAGAGCAATGGTTACCTCAACTGGTGTATGGGATTTGTCTATTGACTAGAAAGTGACATAAGGGAAATTTCTGGGGTCATGGAAATGTTCTGTATCTTTTTCTGGGTGGTGATTAAATGAGTTTATACTTAGGTAAAAAGTCATCAAGCTGTAGACCTCATATTTGTATATTTTACTATATGTAAACTAGACCTCATAAAATATAATTTGAAATGTTTTTATAAAACTTTATAAGGAAAATTTATTTGTGTAAAAATTTATACAGCTCAATAGTTTAAACAATATATTGTTCAGTAGATCTCTCAGGACTTACTATGGAAAACTAGTCTGTGTTTTTGTAACACATCTCTAATATCTACTATCAGTATGGGTAGGCCAATCCACACCTTTCCGTACCAACCTTAGAGGCTTAATACTGGACCAGATGGGTCAGTAGTCTTACACAGGATTGGGCTTGGGTGTTTCCATAAAGAATATTCTGACTTATATTGAATCCATGTCTCCAACCTGGGGAAATTCAATGAAGTTGACATAAAGAAAGAAAACCGAGAAAAAAAATAATCAGATACAACTGGGACATTAATCACTTCCCATTTAAGCTTGTGCTCCATAAGCCCTGCCAATTATTACAGTGTGTTTGTGTTTCTATCACCAATAGTGACAGCCAAGCTTCAATCTCTTTTTATCTTTCTTATAAAAAATTTACAAATGAGTAATTTCAGTTTAAAAATATGGCAACATTTCATGTTTAAAATAACAGGAAATCCAACTAAAAACTAGCTTAAAACTTGGCATGCAAAAAGCAGGAAAATTCAATCCACAATGAGGAAAAACCTCAATCTGTAGAAACATACTGAAAATAACATATTTTAAAATCAGCAGACAAGAAAAAAAAGAGCTGTTATTAATATATTCTATATATTCAAGAAAAAAAATGTCAAGGCATGACAAGGCCCATATTGACTTCCTGGATCTGAAAAATACAACGTGTGAAATGAAAAATACACCAAATCCAAAAAAGTACAGAATCCAAAAATAATCATGAGAAAAACATTAGAAATCCCAATTGAGGGATATTCTACAAAATACCTGACTAATACTCTTCAAAACTGTCAAAGTTATCCAAAACATGGTAAGTCTGAGAAAATGTGACAGCCAAGAGGAACCCAATGAGACATGACTAATCAACGCAATGTGGTATCCCAAATGGGATCCTAGGATAGAAAAGGGACATTAGGTAAAAACTAAGAAAATCTGGATAAAGTATGGACTTTAACAATAATTATCAATATTGGTTCACTAACTGTGACATATGTATCACACTAATGTAAGATAGCAAGAGGAACAAGATATGAAGTATATAGTAACTCTCTGTGTTACATTAACAATTCTTCTATAAATCTAAAATAATTCTAAAAAATTTATGTAAAAATAAATGTGTTGAATGGAGTTAACACCACATCAGAAGAAACGATGAGTGAACTTAAAGAACAGCAATAGAAAGTAACCAAAATGATATCCAGAGACAACAAAAAAAGCCTAGAAAAGAATGAACAGAGCATCAGTGAGCCCTAAGATATCATATTATGTAATTGGAGTAACCTCATATGTAATTGGAGTCCCAGACAGCAGAGAGGAGGAGTGGTAGAAAAATATTTGAAGACATAACAGCTGAAGACATCCACCTAAAGTATCACTATACAGTGAATGCCCCCTTACCACCTAATCTAATTTGAGAACAAAGTTGATTAAATAAGCTATTTAACAACTGTCATTTCTGGTATTGTTGGGCTAGGCTATTGGGTCTACCACCCACTCAAAACAGCTAAAAATACTGAATAAAATATTCTACAATATTCTATTTTATGAACTGGTTTGTGATTATATAAATTTTGCATTATTTATTAAATTGAAAATGTATGTATTATGAAGTTTTCAGGATATATTTGATGGTAAAATCAGAAAAGTTGGTATATTCATTACCTACTATAATAATGTAAATTATTCAAACATCAAAAATATCTCTTAAATGAGATTTATCATTTTTTATTAAATAACATTCCCAAATAAAATATACTCATAATTCTAAATGAAAATTGGTACTTGCTTCTGGAATATAATTTCTTTGTTAACAGGCTTTGTGCTTGAAATAGTTATTTGCAATTCTTGAGCAAGAATTTTTAATGACTATATCTCCAATTTCTTTTATAATCATCATCAATGAGAAATTTTGTATGCATAAGTGGTAGAGTTTAGATCATTCTTACCACCATTTAAAACTTTGCCGTTGAAATCATATTTAAATAATGTGAGTTATTTTCTTTTTACTGACAAATTTAATGTTAAACAAATTTGGAACTAATTTTGCTTTTTCATTTCAAATATTTCAAAATAACAGAAACCCAATTTGCAGAAGGCGTGTGCATTCTTAGAGCAATCACACTTCAACTAGTTTAGATGCCACGAAAAGGATAAATTGGCTGGAGATGGACAGAAGTATGTGAAATGGGGAGTCAGAGACTAGGGCATCTGCCTGGAGCTGTGAACATCAGGACTTCTTGCCTGGCATCCACCACAGGCCAAGCACTGTGCTCCTGGGCACCTGAAACAGACTCCCCCAGCATCCCTGTGGGACTCTGGTCCACCACAGGCACTGACCCCTCTGCGTGTGGCTGCTGTAGCTGGTAAGCAGGTGGTGGAGTGCCTTTTTGGTCGGGCTGTTGAAATAGAGCAGTGAGTGCCTCACTTGGCTGACCATTCTTGACGCTGGCCAAAGTACGGTATATGCCATCACGTCAGACACATTCTATTCTTACCCTTCTGAGAGCATCTGTCTAGGATATACTCTAGGCTCGATGCCTTTAATGTGAATTCATCTGGGGATACCGCATGAAGAAAACAAACATTTTTCCCAATTAAAATTGTATTTATGCAGCATATACAGAAGGATAATAAAGCCATATCTACCCATATCTTCAAGAAATTCATCAAGTTATGGACATAATACTTCCAAATATCCTAAAGGTGTTTTAAAAACGCTTGATATATTGAAATAATTTTTACTTCAAATTCTATAATTATAGTTATTTTTAAAACACTACAATTGAATTTTTAATCATTTTAGTTTTATATGAGTTGTGATTTTAATAATTTTAAATGATCATTTTTGCCATGTTGATCAAAAGAATATAAAGTCAACCTGATTCACAGACCGAGCCAGGCATTTTACTGACTCATACTGCCAGCAGAGTGTGCTGGGAAATTGGATATCACATTCAGACTACAAGGCATGTGTCATGCCTGCAACTATATTTTGCCTACATAAACCAACATAATCCCAAAAAGTGTGTGAAACTGGTAAGTCATGAATATACATGGCCTTTTATTTGGCTGGACAGGGCCAACCATTCATGGAGGCGTGTCTCTCTCCACGCGTTTTGTCTGCTTGGTTCTACTGCATTTTAACCTCAGATGAACTCTCCCCATGTAGTGAAAACAGGACTACTAGAATCCCTAGATTTAATCTTACCAATTCAGTAACTACAAGAAGAAAAGTTTGTTTAAATAATTTTGGCAGAAAAGACTGTAGTCAAATGACTATTTCTGACTAATCACTGATCCAGTTTGGCATGTGCTAATTAGACAGGATATGTCTTGTGAGATGGGCAAGTCAGTCCAACAAAATCACATAAAAGGTGTTCCCTGTTTCAGGGCTTCCCTGGTGGCGCAGTGGTTGAGAGTCCGCCTGCCAATGCAGGGGACACGGGTTCGTGCCCTGGTCCGGGAGGATCCCACATGCCGTGGAGCGGCTGGGCCCGTGAGCCATGGCCGCTGAGCCTGGGCGTCCGGAGCCTGTGCTCCGCAACGGGAGAGGCCACAACAGTGAGAGGCCCACGTACCGCAAAAAAAAAAAAAAAAAAAAAAAGATAATTGGATATATAGACATTGCAAGGAGGAAAGAGCAAAAGATGAAGCAGAGAAAACATAAAGACTAGTAACCTATAAAAAATAGCTACCCAGAACTGATAGAACAAACAGAAAGAATAAGAAGCATAACCAGATTCTAGAATCTAAGAGGAGAAGCTCTATAGGATTGGTGCTTGGATTAATGGAGGGTTTGGAGATGCCCCACAGCTGGTGCTTGGACCTCTGCAATAGAGGCTCCAAGAGGGTGCAAGGCCCAACATGGAGGGAGACCAAGAAGAAGGCCTGACAAGTGCTTGAGCCACTCAAGGGGCAAAGTCTGGGCAATAAAGTGAGGGAGGATACTACAGCTGTTAAGGAACTGTTGTCCAGCTATTCACTATACATAAGGGGGTTTACCAAGTTAGGCCCATTTCCATGTGCTTATTGGCTATTTACATATGTTCATTTGGGATGTGTCTTTCAAATCATTTGCCAATATATGATGTGATCTTTTTATCACTGAGATACATTTTAATTAATTTGTTATATATTCTGGATACAATACCTTTATCAAATATATGTTTTGCAAATATTCTTCCAGTCTGTGTCTTGCCTATAAATATTTTTTTGATAAACAGATGTTCTAATTTAAATGAAACTCATTTTCTTTTTTTTCTTTTAGATTTAGTGCTTTCCAGAATATGTTTAAGAAATCTGTGCCTACACTAACATACTTTTCTATGTTTTCTTCTAGAAGGTTAATGTTAAAGTTTCATGTGTATAGTTTTGATCTATTTAAAATTAATTTTTGTGTATGATGTGAGGTAGAGATCAAAGTTCATTGTTTTCCTCATGAGTAGTTAGTATTTCCAGCATCAATTGCTTAGAATGATTTTTCTTTACTTACGGATTTACACAGTTGCTCAGTTAAAAATCAGTCAACTATATAAGTGAGGATCTGTTTCTGAATATTCTATTGTGTCCCATGGATTTATCTATATTTGTAACAAAACCAATCTGTCTTGATTACCATATCCTAAAACTAAGGTTTAAAATCAGTTAGTGTTAAGTCCTCTATGTCATTTTAGAGTTCTCCAAGAAACAGATGCTAAGAAATGATTAGACTTCCAAGACATTTATTGTGGTAAGTGCCTGTGAAGGATAAAATGGGAATGAGTGGGAGTCAGTGAGAAAGCCTTCAGACCAGGATGAAAGTGTGATACCTACGAAAGGAGAGAGAGAAGAAAGGATTGGGTAGGAAAACCTCAGACCACAGTGCAGTTCAAAAAAATCTCAAATAGGATGATAGGAAGTCCCTAAACAAAGACTGCCTATCAGAAGAGATTCACGTTACACAGAAATTGGCCAGGTCCGGTATGACCCACCATGGTAAGCCATTGGCTGAGGCCATCTTAGAGTAAGCATGGACTCTGCCTGAACACTATGGTGGATCCAAAGGAGTATCGGCTATAGACAGTCAATGATGCTCCCCACAGGTGGCTCTACTGAAAGGGAGTTAGCAGCACCTCTCTATGGTTGCCACACTTTACTCCTCAAAAGAAATTATACCCCAAAGTTCTTTCTGACTTATTTTTTGTTATTGTCATTTATTACTATATTTTATTAATTATTATTTATAACATTAAATGTATTAGTTATTATTCAAACAAGATAATCCAATTCAACAAGAATATTTTTGACCTACCACTATATTTGATACTCTAAATATATGAATGGGAAAAGCATTGGAGAAATAGGGAAATTATAGGGAGAAGCATCTAGGTAAATATATTTATTGCCTTACTGGTGAGACGAGGTTTAAGTATGTTCAAAAAATGTTGCTAGGAATATGGTTTACTATATTAATACACAACTTTTTTCATGATACTGCACTGGATAAGTGAAACATGGCTAAAATGGTTCTCCTAACACCATGTGTAGTATTTTCCTAAAGTGATAAAAAACAAAATTGACAGTAAAACCATGTGCTTTTTTCAAAATATCTGGTGTCATTTTAGAGAGTAATAAACACAAATTTTATAATAAACCACCCATTATGCTTACTGGGATCCTGAGATACATATGTATTATTCTTCTAATCATCCCCTCTTAATGCCATGTTTGGCAATAAATGGTGGTGTTATATGTATTCTCTTCAATATTAAAGGCATTTGCCTTATAGAGGTTCTCAGAAGCAGGTGGCATGTAAAACAGATTTGGCCATTTTCAAAGGGAACAAGAAAAGTAATAATAATAAAAGGAAAAGTGGTATGAAAAATAGAACAAAATGATAACATCAGAAGGATCTGATCCTACTTTAAGCTATATATGCAATTTGCAATGAAGACATTTCTTTGAATCCTTCTTCCTATACCAGGAACAATATTGTTTTAAAAGACAATTATTCTGCAGTGTTTGGGCACTTCTGTGTCTAGAACAGCAAGCTCTAATTTTAACTTTATGTATTTATGAAACTCACCATATTTGTCCAGATTAGGAATAGCCCAGGAGACAAAGATAGTATGAAAAAAATCAGTTCATATTTTCCTCTTATAAAGATGCTACTAGTTATTTAGGAAACTGGTACAAGGTGCAAGAGATAAGTAGGAAAAGTTAGACAAGCTATAAGGAAAGTGATGAGACAAGTCTATTATACCACATATAACACAATCTGTAGAAGAAACACAGTTATGAACAAATATCATCTTCGAAGACAATAAAAATTGAATATCTTTACATTATTGTTGTTTGTAATTAGAACATGTTTCTCCTCTGGATTTTAAACAGGGATTTTCTCAGTGCAACTCTGACATCTTTGTCCCTCAAACTAAATCAGAGGACTGAGCATGGGTCCCACATTAGTATAAAAAACAGAAGAAACTTTTCCCTGCTCCATAGATCCAGGAGAAGAATATTTAAGGTACATGAATGCTGCTGAACCAAAAAAAAAAGAGAAAGAGCAATGATGTGGGAGCTACACGTGCTGAAGGCTTTCGATCTTCCCTGAGCAGATTTGATATGAAGAATGCTAGTAAGGATGAAGATGTAAGAAACTAGGATGGTGAAACTGGGTACTGTGATATTAATACCCATAACAATGAGAACTACCACCTCACTGACATAAGTGCTGGTGCAAGAGACTTGGAGGAATGGGAGGATGTCACACAAGTAATGGTTGATATTAACACTGCAGAAGGTTCATCTAAGCATGCACCCTGTGTGGGCAGAGGCTCCAGTAAACCCCATCACATACACAGCCAAAGATAGCACCAAACAGACCTTATGGGATATGGTGACCTTATATAGCATTGTAGTACAGATGGCCACATAGCGATCACAGGCCATTGAGGTCAACATATAGCACTCAGAGATGACAAAAAAGAGAAAGAAAAACAGCTGAGTCATGCACCCAACATAGGAGATGATATTCTTCCTGAATACAAAGTTCATCAGCATCTGGGGGGTGAAAACAAAGGAGTAACAGAGATCAATGAAGGATAAGTTGAAGACTAAATAGTACACGGGGGTGTGGAGATGAGAATTTAGACCAATAAGAATGATCGAGCCCAGGTTGCCCACCATGGTGACAATGTAGATCATTAGAAACAGGTAAGAGAGGGGCTGCTGGAGCTCTGGACGGTCTGTTAATCCAGCAAGAATAAATTTAGGCACTAAGGAGTCATTTCTAGCCAGCATTCTCAACTTTGGAAATCTGTGAGAATAGAAGAAAACTCCATCAATAGGGAACCCAGCTCTGTTCTTACAAACTCTCTTTTATATGGGCTTTATGAGAAAGAGACTCAGACTGGCAGAAATCACATAAGTCCTCCTTTGCTTCATAAGGTCTGAAGGTACACACCCCTCAACATTTAAATCACTGTCTTTCATTGCATGAACTGCATGTGACAAACAACTGCTCTATCTTACTAGAAGATAGAGGGATGGGGTAGCTGAGGAACAAGCCTACTTGCTGATGGGCTTCAGTGGTGGGAATGTATCCCCATTTCTCCCCCCTATTCATCTGATTCATCACTTCCTAGTTCCTACTCATGTTTCCATTACCCTGCTAGGTACCTCAGGTCCCCTGTTTTGACCATCAAGAAAGGATCCCTACAGGGAAGAGACCATACAGATATTCTGCTACCAGGAAGTCTCTCATAGTCTCTAAGGTTTTCAGATACTTTACTATAAGAATCCAGGAAGTTAATAATTGATAACAGGTATTGAGGTGAACCTTAGTAACCTAAGTTTTATACTTAACCATATATTCCAGTGTTTCCACACATTCTCCTCCTCTGCTCTATCCTAGCTGGACAGCGAATGAATAAAGAAAGGTGGATGTGCTTTCCTAGGTTTTGTAGGATGGCATGAATGAGAAATATTAATTTGAGTGATTAAGTTAGTTATTAAGTTTGTGAAAACACTTCAAGCTGTATACTTATTATGATATATCAACTTTCCTCTGTTTATACATTTCAATAAAAAAATTTTAGAAAAAAAACACTAATTTCTTCTGATGTTGCTGTCTGGATTTGTCACGTGGAACTGCTCGTTCTCCTGCTCCCAGAATGAAGATGGAGTCAACACAGAGTGTATGCTGCGAACAATACAGGCAGTAGAGTCAGAGCTTCAGACTTTGGAGTTTCTTGTTATTCAATATAAATACTTCTCATTTTTCAGCAACAGAGGGAGTAAGCAAGTATAGAAACTTGGTTATCTCACTCTGCAACCATTGAGGGAATTCAGTGCTGACCCTTTATACGTGTTTTACCTCCGCTGTCCTGAAAGAAGAACTGGCCTTGGAGATATCAAAGCTGAGCAGATGTAGTCACAGAATCTTCTTCCTTCCCTGGAAAAGAGTCATAGCATAGATCTCACAGTATGAATGTTCCAAGAGTCAGTCTATGATTTAGATCAAACTTGTGGTTATAAATTTACTAAGAGATCATGAAGGGAAACCACAGGCTTCACATCTGAGCCACAATGTCATAGAGCACACAGCATTTGCTTAAGGCTTATAATTCTTTTGGACCTGATTAGAAATTCAGGTATAGGGGTCCCCCAGGACTTTCCCATCATGATACGCTCTGCAGGGGAGAAATGTGTCTGTGTTTACACCCTAATTGTTACAGTAAATGTTAATTTCCCATCAGGGATTATACATTCCCCAGAGCATAGGAGAAAGGCTCCTCTGCTGTCTCTTATAAAGATGCAAATAATTAATGTCATTGAAAATTCACTAATTATAATTCTAGGTAAAATTAGTTTCAAGAATTTAAGTTCATAAAGATATATGACCATTTCAGAAAAGTTTATTATGGCCCTTTATAATAGTTGAGTCTCTTTAAATAATCAGTGTTTACGCAAATTTTATAGACATAAACCAAAGAATCTTTTTAATTGATTTCAGAGATTATTGTTTAATAAAACACTATTTACTATAAAAATTATTCCATGGAAATTTAATTACCTTGAGTTGTTCTGATTCAATATGCTTTTAATAGATTAAAATCAAATGTATAAGAAAAATCACTGTAAATAAGCTTCTATTACAAGGAAATATGACTTTAAAATTCCTATGTATGTATTAGCTTATGATCATGCTTATGAGAAAAAAAATCTAAGTTTAAAAAAAATTTTTAATTATTATATATTCCCAGGAAATTTCAAAAATAATGGATAGAGTCCCCTGAAATCTACCCAGCTTCCTACCATGGTGACATCTTTGACAACTGTAGTATAATAGCAAAACTACAGACATTATTTAGCTTTGAGCAATTTTATATGCAGTATGTGTTTCTGTCGTGTGTGTGTGTGTGTGTAGATCTATGTAATGTGACCACTTGTGTAGATTCATGTAACTACCACCATCATGATACAGAACTCTTCCACTAACATAAAGGAACCCCTTACACTACCTCTTTATAGTGACACCTATCCCCTCCCACCTTCATCTGTCTTGCAGCAACCACTAACCTGTTCTTCATCTCTATAGTTGGGTCATTAGGAAGACAACGGATGAAACTATACAATATATAACTTCTGAAATTGGCTTTTTTTCACTAAGCATGATGCCCTTAAGTCCCTCCCAGTTGTTGCATGTATCAACAGTCTGCTCCTTTTATTGCTGAGTTGCATTCCATTTTATACAACCCACATTTATTCAAACTTCTGTAGTAATTTTAAAACTACTAGGTTCTTGTTTAATGCAAAACTAAATCTGTTTTATTTATGGAAAATGTTTAAGGGGCAGGGGATATAATATCACAGTTCAGATTGGCTCTTCTTATAATATTCTCTTTTTAATCAGTTTTATTGTGGCATAATCTGGATACAATAACGTGCTCTCATTTTAAGAGTACAGTTCAGTGACTTTCAAAAATAATACAGTCATGTAAAGACCACCATGGTCAAGATCTAGAGCATTTCCCTCACCCCCAAAAGTATATTCATCTCCCTTTGCAATCCACCCCCTTTTTTATCATGAAAGGATGTTGAAATTTGTCAAATGCTTTCTCTGCATCTAGTGAAATAATGATTTTTATCTTTCATTCTATTAATCTGGTATAGCACATTTATTGATTAGTGTATGTTGAACCATCCTTGCATCCCATGGTTAAATCTCGCTTGATCATGGTGTATGATCTTTTAATGTGCTGTTGAATTGGTTTGCTAGAATTCTATTGAGAATTTTTGCATCTATATTCATCAGACATTGGCCTGTAGTTTTCTTTTCTTATACTGTCTTTACCTGACATTAGTGTGAAGGTAATTCTGGTTGTAAAATGAGTTTGAAAGCTGTTCTTTCTTCCATTTTTGGAAGAGTTTAAGAAGTTTTGGCATTTATTCTTGTTTAAATGTTTAGTAGAATTCACCAGTGAAACCATCTAGTTTTTGGTCCTGGGCTTTTCTTTGTTGGG
Organism: Delphinapterus leucas; assembly: GCF_059928025.1. Lineage (NCBI taxonomy): Eukaryota > Metazoa > Chordata > Mammalia > Artiodactyla > Monodontidae > Delphinapterus > Delphinapterus leucas. The sequence goes on from NC_143135.1 coordinate 99,882,549, forward strand.
AGGTTTTTGATTATTGATTCAATCTCCTTACCCGTTATTGATGTTTTTTGTTTGTTTGTTTGTTTTTGCGGTACGCGGGCCTCTCACTGTTGTGGCCTCTCCAGTTGCGGAGCACAGGCTCCGGACGTGCAGGCTCAGCGGCCATGGCTCACGGGCCCAGCCGCTCCGCAGAATGTGGGATCTTCCCGGACTGGCGCATGAACCCGTGTCCCCTGCATCAGCAGGCGGACCCTCAACCACTGCGCCACCAGGGAAGCCCTATTGATCTGTTTCGATTTTTCTGTTTCTACATAATTCAGTCTTGGTATATTGTTTGTTTCTAAGAATTTATCCATGTGTTCTATAGTATTCAATTTATTTGTGTATAATTGGTCATAGTAGTCTCTTATGATCTTTTGTATTATTGTGATATCAGTTGTAATGTTTCCTCTTCATCATGATATCACTGCCGTCTTTGTCTCTCGTTACAGCTGTTAAAGTTTATCTTGTCTGATATAAGTATATTTATCACTGCTGTTTTTTGGTTTCCACTTGCATAGAACACCTTTTTTTATCTCCTCACTTTCAGTCTGTATGTGTCCTTAAAGCTGAAGTAAGTCTCTTATGGACAGCATATAATTGGGTCTTGTTTTTTGTTTCATTTTGTTTTAATCCATTCAGCCACTCTTTTCTTCTTGACTGGAGAATTTATATCATTTACACTTAAAATAATGATTGATGGGTAAGGACTTACTAATTCCATCCTAATTGTGCTCTGTTTTGTAATTCCCTTGTTCTTTTCTTCCTCTCTTGCTGTCTTCTTTTGTGATTTAATGATTTTCTATAATGGTATGTTTCTATTTCCCTTCTCTTTATCTTTTTATATTAATGTAGGCTTTTGCTTTGTGATTACCATGAGACTTACAAAAAATATCTTATAGATATAACTCTATTTTAAGGCGATAACAACTTAACTTTGGTAACACACAAAAACACTACCCTTTTACTCCCTTCCCACATTTTATGTTTTTGATGTCACAATTTACCTCTTTTAATATTGTGCATCCATCAGCAAGTTATTGAAGTTATAGTTATTTTTAATAGTTTTGTTCTTTAGTTTTGTCAACCTTTACTAGAGTTGACTGGTTAACACACCACCGTCTCATAGTATTATATTCTGAATGTGGCTATATACTTACCAGTGTACTGTATACTTTTTTACATTTCATGTTACAAATTAGTGTTCTTTTGTTTCAGCTTGAAGAACTCCGCTCGGCATCTCTTAGAGCAGGTCTAATGCTGATTAATTCTCTCAGCTTTTGTTTGTTTGGGAAAGTCTTTATCTCACCTTCATTTTTAAAGACAGCTTTGCTGGGTAAAGTATTCTTGATTGGCAGGGCAGTTTTTTCTTTCAACACTTTGAGTATATTATCTCACTCTCTCCTGGGCTGCAAGCTTTCTCTTGAGAAATCTGATAGTTTAATGGGGGTTCACTTGTATTTGAGTATTATTTTTCCTCTGGATGATCTTAAATTTTTGATTTTAGATAGCTTAATTATAATGTGTCTTGGAGAAGATCATTTTGAGTTGAAATATTGGGGTGACCTATTAACTTTATGAAGTTGGATGTCCAGATATCTCCCCAGATTTGGGAAGTTCTTAGCCATTATTCCTTTAAACATGCTTTCCGCCCCTTTCTCCATCTTTCTCCTTCTGGGACTCCAATAGTGTCTACAATGTTTCTCTTAATGGTATCCCACAGTTCATATAGGCTTTCTTCACTCCTTTTCATTTTTTTTTCTTTGTTCTCTACTGACTGCATAATTTCAAATGTCCTGTCTTCTATTTCATAGAATTGTCCTTTTGCTTGATCTAATCTGCTTCTGCTGTTCTTATCACATTTTAAAATTTCATTCATTGTAATTATTCAGCTCCAGGATTTCTATTTGGTTCTTTTTTATGATTCTATTAAGCTTCACATTTTGTTTGTCATGATTTCATTGAATTGTCCTTCTCTGTTTTCTTGTAGCTCACTGAGCTTCCTTAAAACTGTTATTTTGAATTCTTTATCAGGCAAACTGCAGATCTCCATTTTTCTTTGGCTCTGATTCTGGAAAATTATTGTGCTCCTTTGGTGATGTCATGCTACACTGATTTTTCAAATTCCTTGAAGACTTTGCTACTGTCTTCAAATCTGGAGAAGCAGTCACCTCCTCTGGTCTTTCTGACAGGCTTCAGGAGAGAATTACCTTCTGTCAGCCCTGCTAGTAATTCTGAGGCTTTCTCAGATCTTTTCTATGGTGCTCCACACTTGTTTCAACTTACAGCAGAGTTCTTATGCTTGTATGCCTTCTTTCAATGCTGCAAAACTAGTTCAGTTACTGATAGCCTCCTTTTTGCTTTCCCTAGGGTGGTGCTGCATGCTCAAGTTTGTGGTTTCTCCCAGGCCTGCGCAGTTGGGTCAGAATTTGAGTTGGTCTTATAATCAGTCAAAGACGGTATGTCCCACTACTAACTCTTTGTGAAAATTCACAACATCATCATTATGTGCCTGTGTTTGTGTATGTATTGTGTTTTACTGTTAACAACAAAATGTGCAGAATCTCACTTTAGGAGATGTCTTATGCAGCATGGTGTGGGAGGATACAGACAGGAGGCTCTTAAGAGTCTTGGCTGGGGTCCCAGTCTTTGGCCTCTCCATGGGCAGAATGCCTGTTAGGGTTTTCCCTTAGCAACAGGCCTGGAATGGTCTGCTCAGAACAGTGACACACCAGGCCACATGAAAACAAACTAAGGAGCAAGCATATTAAGGCCAAGAAATGCTCAAGTTCATCCAGCTCCCCAGTGACCTTTTCCACCTGAACAAAAGTCCCTGGTGTCACCACTCGCTGGGCAGTGGCTTTGGTGGACAGAGAGCTAAAAGGGAGTGAAAGTGACAGTGTCCCCCAAGCCCCACCATTCTCCCTTCTCCATGCTGGGAGTCAGAACTGCTGCCTTTGCTCAGTGGCCTTGTTTCTTAAACTCTTTCTCTCTTGGGATTTCTTAGACTTAAAAACAAAAACAAAACGACAACAACAAAAAAAACCTATTTGTAATGATATAGCAGAAACACTAATTTCACAGTGCTAACACCTACATGTTGAGGGGGGGATTGGCTTTTGGTACCAAAAGGTATCATTCCAAATCAAAGTTACTCTCTGGAGGTGAAAAAATACAAGAAAGTTAAGAGGACAGATTTTGCAGGTTGGTAACAAAGAGGAAAGGCTCCAAGAACAGGGTAGAGATGGGGTCTGCTGGGCACCTGTAGAGCAAGGACCATTCCCACCCCATGGGGTGCCAGGACCCCTCCAGAGCAGTGGGTTGGGGCTCAGCAGCCACCATACTCTGCCTTCACCTGTTCAAGAACAAGTGCTCCACATTCAGCCCCTTTCCAGGCATAGCTGGGGATGGTGCCTGTGAACACGTGTCTGTGGGGCATGCCAGGGACTCTTCGTGAGGCTGGGGCATCATCCATCCAGACCAGGTTTTATTGTGTACAAAGCCTAGTGCGCTCACTCCTCACCAGATGCTGGCCACAGCCTTGCTGGAGGAGGGGGCCAGGTCTGCTTCAAGGGCTTGTCCTATCGCACTTGCCAAGAAAGGCATTTTTTTGAAGCTGGCTCCACCCCTCCCTCCCAAACTGCCTGCAACCAGCTCGCTTCCTCACAGCAAAAGGATGGGCCGTCAAGAAAGGTGTCTGGAGGCAGGGAGGGAGGCAGTGAAGGAACCGGAATACAAGCAGGACAGGAAGTGAGCCCCCAGCTGCCTGAGATGCAGGTGGGAGAGAAAGGGTCTGAGGAGGACAGAGAGGACGGGGGCTACCAGAGACAGCAACGCAGCAGCAGAGTAAGGAAGCTGCAAGGTCGGGAAGTCGTGAGCAGAGGGGAACCCCAAGACCACGGAAGGCCCAAGACAGGAGGCCTGAAGAGAATGGGGAACTGAAGTACAAAAAGGTGACCCCTACAAATGGGGGACTGAGGCACAAAGCGATGGGACCCTGAAGTGAATGGGGGCCCAAAGGGGGCCGGAAGCCCAAACAGACAGTGGAGGCAGATGCGTAAGAAGGGGAGGCTGAGAGCCCAGACACTGAGGTGTGAGAAGAGATGGGAGTTGGGGGAGCAAGGCCTGGGGCAGTGGGGGCCCAGAGCCCCAAGACCGGAGAGGCCGATGGGCGAGAGGCAGGGCATCCACCGGTGGGCCCCAAGTGGAGCCGAGCTCCGCCGTGTTCAGCGGCTTCCAGGCTGCTTCGGCACGAGGGCCAGGTGCCCGTCTGACGGGCGGCAGTGACACGGGAACCCCGGCCTGAGCGGCTGGCTGGGAGACGCACTTCTTGTTTTAGAACATACTTAGGGTTATGGACGGGCACTTACTCAGCTTGCTGCCCCTGGTGTCCTTCTTGGCCAGGCCCTGGCCCGGCGGCCCCTTAGGGCTTTGCTTCTCCATTTTGCGGAAGACCCGAGGCGGCAGCGGGCGGGCTCTTCGTGCGCATGCTCCTCACACGGCGCCACAGCCGCCGGCTCCTCCGAGGCGGGTGTGCAGCTCGGCGGGCCTGGGGTCCCCATGTTGCAGAGCAGAAGACGGACGAAGCTTTGTCCTTGTGGGACCGTCAGGCGCCAGGCCACGGGCAGCTGGTGGGCGGCCTAACCGGGGGCTGCAGTGGGCCGGGGCGTGGGCTGCAGGGCACTTCTGGTGCTAGCCGCTGATTTGCCCCAGGGTGGCTTCCGTGCCGTCCATCTCGCAGTTGCTGCCGTAGGAGGCCTTGGCGGTGGCCCAGGCCACGCGTGCCCGCAGGCCCCACTCGTCTCCCGTGACAGCCTCCGAGCGGTCACCCAGGCCCAGCCGGCCGCCCGGGGCTCTCAGGCTGCCTGTTCTCTAGCGCCGCTTACTTCGGGGCCCAGCAGATGCCGGAGACCAGGGAGCCCTCGCGCAGGACCTCGCAGGGTCCGCTAGCCGCCTCCTGCGCCCGCCGGGTCTTCAGAGATTCTCCGGAGAAGGTAAGAGTGAGGCTGCGCCTGCGTTTGGGCACAGGGCACAGGGCCTCCGGGCTGCCCCTGGGCTCCGGGAGGCTGCGGTGGAGCGAACCTTGGCCCGCGCGTCGCGTCGATTGGCGGCGGTAAAGCTGCGGCGGCGGCGGCGGCTGTGGGAGGAGTCGAGCGGGTGGAGCCGGCCGCTCTCGCTGCTGCGGCGCTGGCTCCCCAGATCAATATTATTCTTCATAAGCAAATCAGCCGGGAAAAGGCATTTGAATATAACAAAATTTCTTTTATCTACAATTTATTATTATTCCGTCAACCCCAGTATACGTGGAGTAGGGTTTCAGAGTTGGAAACACATAGCTCTGTGAGAAACAAATTCAGCAACTAGAGTACAGTGTTTATACACAGCTCGAAGAGCCAGTCAGAATTTGGCCTTGGGAGGAGTCCTGTGTAAAATATCACAGACTCGCATTGTTCTTACATAAACTTCAACACTTTCTGAAGCATCAACATTTCTGATTGTTGTGTGCGTTGGTTGATTTCCAGAGTGTTGAAATCATTGTGTTTGTCAATTTTGGCCAAGTTTGTGGATGTTCTTGTGGAGAAGATTTGCTGACCTCACTCAACCATAAGTTCCACTGAAGAAGGTCCTTTTGATTTGACTTACCCATATTTTTCAGGAAATATAAACTATGTTTGTAACTTCTAATAATTTTTGGTGGAAAAATCCAAAGTTGTAGCAAATGAATTTTTGTTACATGAAACAGGACTTATTGGGAAAACCAATAGTGACATTGTTTGCCAAAGAAGAAGCTAGAATATTCTCTTTTGAGAAGTGAGGTACAAAGATTACACAAATTTCAATGATTAACTGAGAATTAAAACGCCCTGAAATCTTGTACTGCAAAGTTTATTCATATTTCTAACTTAGAATTTAACCCATTTGACAGATACGTGTTTTGCCAGTTAGATCATACTTTGGCTGATACATGTGGGGGAGAAATATTGTATCAGGGTTTATGTGCACAAACAATAGAAAGTGACTCTAATTCAGTGCTGTATGTCAATTATACCTCAATAAAACTAGAAAAAAATGACTAGCTCTTTTAAATAGAAAAGAGTTAATATAAAGAAGATTGGGAATTCAGACAATTGTTTTGAAGTTCTAAAACCAGGGTTGGAGAATAGGCAGATGTGGCAGGTATCCGCATCTATAAGGCATCTTATAGACAGCTTGGTAGACAGAGGTTCTGCAAAGGTGGGGCAGGCCAAAAGGACTGGCAGCTGTGCTGCCACTGACAAAGGATGCTCACCCAATTTTGAGCAGTTGGCAACACCCACATCATGTAGTGTAGTTGTGGATATGTTATTCTCTCAGTGTCAGGAGAGCAGAGCAGGTCAATGATTCTGCTAGTCTGAGGTTTTGACTTGCGGCAAAGCGTTTAAGGGAACGGGTCGTCAAGTCAGACTTTCTGAAATTTAAACCCAGATGGATCCTCCACTTTCTAATTGTGAAATTTTAGACAATTTATGTGACCTCCTTCACCGTTGGTATCCTCATCTGTGAGATGAGAATAATTGTCTTTTGGCATAAATGACTTACTACATGTAAAATGTTAGAACACTGCCTGGAACATAGAGTCTGATAAGTTTTTGTTCTTCTTCTCCTCATTCATATTCACCTGAATGTACAGCCTGAACCTGTTCCCTACCTGCCTCCTGGACGGTTCTGTTTTATGTCTGTTTATGTTCCTCAAGTTAAAGTGCCCCAAACTGCAGTCAGCATTTATTTGGCGATTCTCAGCACTGCTCCTCCTCTGGTCATCAATTTATAAGCTTTTTTTCACTACCACCTAGGCAACAAATAAATTGTAAACATCTTCTTCTCACTCAACTTCTTCATCCAGCCTCCAAGTCCCAGAGAACTTATCTCCTTGAAATCCTGGTCTGGCCTTTCTCTCTCAATTATACTGATTTGATAAGCTTCTCCTCATCTCATGTTTAGATTACTCTAATAGTTTCCAGTGTGAGTTCCTGTGGAATCTTACCTCCCTCTCACCACACACACACACACACACACACACACACACACGCGCGCGCGCCTCTTTCTTGCAATATGGTTATAACTGTAAATTGTTAGATAAATCTTGGCAGTTAGATTATTAAACAGTATTTATAGATAGTACATAAAATGCTATTTTTGCTTTCGTTTCCTATTTTGTTTTCCTTGAAGTTAATATTTTTAGGTGCTTTCATTTGCTTAATATTCTATGGATTTCTGTGATTCATCCCTAACCTCGTGCCCATTTGTACAGATCTCCTCTCAGTATGTACAGCTGTAGCTATATGATGTTAGCTGGTAGTCTGAAAGTGTTATCTTCTTTAAGATGTCTTTCCAATAAATTTATGATCCACTCCAGTGACGACACGATGCCCTCTTACTTTGTTGAAGATTTAACATCTTGAGATCTCCCTTCACCATCTTTCTGGGGATACTCTTCACCTCTTACCTATGTTAGGTCCCTGTACCTATGTTAGGTCCCCTATTCTCTGGATCCTATATCTTCCTGTTTCTTGGTTTCCTTCTTCATTTTTTTAAATGAATTTTATTTTTTAGAACAGTTTTAGATTTATAGAAAAATTGAGAACACAGTACAGAGAATTACCATATACCCCAAATTCTGTTTCCCCTATTATTAACATCTTACAGTACATTTGTTACAATTAATAAACCAATATTGTTGTGTTATCAATAACTAAAATCCATATTTGATACAGATTTCCTTAGTATTTACCTAATGTCCTTTTTTTTAAACATCTTTATTGGAGTATAATTGCTTTACAATGGTGTTAGTTTCTGCTTTATAACGAAGTGAATCAGTTATACATATACATATGTTCCCATATCTCTTCCCTCTTGCGTCTCCCTCCCTCTCACCCTCCCTATCCCACCCCTCTAGGTGGTCACAAAGCATCGAGCTGATCTCCCTGTGCTATGCGGCTGCTTCCCACTAGCTATCTATTTTACCTTTGGTAGTGTATATATGTCCATGCCACTCTCTCACTTTGTCACAGCTTACCTTTCTCCCTCCCCATATCCTCAAGTCCATTCTCTAGTAGGTCTGTGTCTTTATTCCTGTCTTACCCCTAGGTTCTTCATAACTTTTTTTTCTTAGATTCCATATATATGTGTTAGCATACGGTATTTGTTTTTCTCTTTCTGACTTACTTTACTCTGTATGACAGACTCTAGGTCCATCCACCTCACTACAAATAACTCAATTTCGTTTCTTTTTATGGCTGAGTAATATTCCATTATATATATATGCCACATCTTCTTTATCCATTCCTCTGTCAGTGGACATTTAGGTTGCGTCCATGTCTTGGCTGTTGTAAATAGTGAACATTGGGGTGCATGTATTTTTTTGAATTATGGTTTTCTCTGGATATATGCCCCAGGTGTTATTTTTGAGAAGACTTTCAGGAAGCCAGAAAAAATGACAGCTGCCTAGATCCGCACCTCCCAATATTTCTGGTAAAAGCAATACAGAAGAATAAGATGAACAAATAAAAATCTGTAAAAACAATATCTACAGCATAATCCAAAGACAAAAATATGCCCGAACTTCAAAATAACTATAAATTAAGAAAGAAAAACTCCAAATCCCAGGAAGCAATCTCTCTCACTCCTGCTCTAGAGACCTCAAGCTTTTGCAATGAGCAAGAGCAGGTGGAAAAAGCTTAGGTAAGAGAGAAGAGTTGTGATTGTGATGGATCTAGTTTGATCCAAAACCACGGTCAGAAAGAGTTAAGTTCACACTAAATGTGAAAAGGAAGAATCTGTCTCGAGAGATGAGAGTGAGATATACAGGAAGGGAAGGGAAAGGATATGCAATTTGAAGTGTCACCTCTTGGTACCTTGAGAGAAGAAAAAAAAATAAAATTATAAAAGTACCATGTGTGGAGTAAAGAAGTAATAGACACTAGTAACAGAGAGGTCAAGTACAGAATAAAATTTGTGTTGTAACGGTTTTAAAAATAAAATCTTAAAGATTAGAACACGGAAAAGAAGAAAAATAGGCAAAATCAAGCAAGCAATGAGATTCTTCACTGGGTTGGTCTCTCTCCAGTCCCTTCCTGAGAATGATATTCTCTTGAAATCTCACCCAGAGTTAAGCAGTTGAGGGTGAGATCATTTTCTTGGCATCAGTCATGTTTGAAAGATGCATCTCTTCTAACAGAAGACTGAAATTAAAAGTACAGGCATTGAGCAGCATATATTGAGTCTTTTCCTTTCTCTTTATTCCTTCTCCTCATTTTGGACTATAAAAGCTCAAAATACCTGTTGGGTAGTCTTGGGTGAAGGGTGATAATGTTGATGCCTGCCACATGTTGATACTGGAAGTTACAAAAGTAGGTACCTAGATAAGAGCTACTCAATTTCATGTGATCTGAGTATATGGAAAAGGGCGGTGGAGCCCCACAGAACAAGCTAGTCCTATATGGTCTCATGGTAAGCCATTTTCCCCTTGAGTTATACCCCAACTCTTAGTAAGGTCCATTTTGAAATTTCAGCTAAAATAAGATCAAGCAAAGGAGTGATCTTTTCATTGCATGAGTCAGAATAATAAAGGTGGAGATACATATTCATGAGGAACAGAGTAGAGTCTTCTGGTCTACACAAGGAGAAAGTCTGTCTGAGAAAAAAGCCAGGTAGAACCAAGCATATTCAAGTAATTGAAAGAAAGAGACACAACCCTCTGGATTCCTCGGATCCATTCAATTCTGAAGCATAATGCATCCCTGGACTTGCCAGTTAAGTGAACTTTTTTGTTTGTCTCAATATCATTTCACTTACAATGAAAAGTAATTATTTATTATAATGAAAAGGTTTTTAATTAATACATGTCACTACTGTACCTTGTACAAAGTTCTATGATAGTAATTACTCCCTTTTTTCTGTATAGCATTGTAAGAGAAATTAATTTTATATTAAGAAAGATCTGTGTTTAAATCCTGGCTCTGCCATTAGTTGTTATGACTTTGGCAAATTTCTTTTTAACATCAGCTTTGGTTTCTTCATATGTAAAACAGAAATACTTTTCTCAAATAATTCTGAAGATTATAAAGGATAAGTTAATGAAAGAGTTTAGTATTGTAGCTAGAGCCAGATATCTATAAATTGTGCAGTTCTCACTTTCTTTTGTTGCTTCTCTAATTAGAATGAGAGAACCAAGGGGCAGGATCTGCATCTTATTCCTTTTTGTATTCAGAGTACCTTGCAGCTTAAATCCACCAAGATCATTATTTACTCTAGAGAAAACAGGCTTGTGAAGGAAAAGTAATCAGCATATTTTACTCCTTAGTTGTGCAAAGCATTTACATCCTCATAATCATGTAAACACTGAATATTAATGGAACTTTAAAAATTAACTGTACTGGGAAGATGAAGACATTAGGAAGTATATTTGCAGTGGTAGAAGGTGAAAATTGGCTAGATTTAGTTTCCCAGACTTAAAGTCAATTGACAAGACATAATAGTGAAAAATCAAGAAACAACCACATGTTATTTAGAAATATAAAGACCAAAACAAAAAAAAAGAAAAAATAGAAAGAAAGACCTGTTAATAGCAGCATGAATAAAAATAAATAAGATTGACTTCTTGCCCTCTAGGAGTTTACAGTTTAAATGAAGGTACGCATGTAAACTCACTGTATGTAAATGGGAGAAGATAAATGCAGGAGATGCTTCAGCAGCACACAGAGAAGGCACTTTAGGTTCCGGGAGTAGAGACAGGAGAAGAGGTCAGAATAGATGTTCTATCAGAAATGATGACAGAACAAGTCTCGGAGAATGAGTAAGTGGTATCCAATGAGAACAAGGGAGAAGGCATTTCAGGAAGATGAAATGGCATGAAGCCAAGAAATCATCAAAATGCGTGAGAAGTACTACTAGAGAGTAAAATTCAAGAAGTAGACACACGGGAGAAAAGGCTGTGGACGCCAAATTTGGGGAGCAGACCCTAGAAGGCTCTTTCTGAGGAATTTGCATCTGTGTTGAGAGAGAAGCTAAACAAGGGAATACAGCATTTTCACAAGTAATTCCATATAAAATGTGTGAAGAATAGATTTCCAGAGAAGAGAGATGTGGCAGGCAAAATTCTGAAACATGACCCGCCCCCCAATGTCTTTTCCTCTTGTATAATCCCCTCTTATTTGAATGTGGAAGGAACCATATATATAACGATATATCACTTTAGGGATTATGCATGTTATATGGTACAGTTGACCTTAAATTAGGGAGATTATCAGGGCAGGCCTAATGTAATCACATGAGCATATGAAAACAAGAGAGTTTTTCTCAAGCTAGTGGCAGAAGGGGAAGTCTGAGAGATTCAAAGCACAGCAAGGATTCTCCATTTACCGCCAGGTTGAAGACAAGAGGGCCACATGATGAGGAATGCAGGCAACCTCTAGAAGCTGAGAGTGACCCCCAGCTGACAGCCAGCAAGGGAATGGAGCTCTCAGTTCTACAACTATAGGAACTGAGTTCTTCCAACAACCTGAATGAGTTTGGAAACAGATTCTTCCCCCAGAGCCTCCAGAAGGGAATGCAGCCCTGCCCACACCCTGATTTCGGCCTGGGCAGAGAATCCAGCCATGTGATTCCATACCAGACTTCTAATTTACAGAACTATGACTAATAAGTGGGTGTTCTTTTAAGCCACTAAGTTTATGATAATTTATTACACATCAATAAATTCTTAATGTGAACTGGTAGTTGGAGAAGAACATTGAGTCACAAATGTACCAATATCAACTTACTAACAAAAGATGTAAACACAGGCTCAGTAATTTCTTCCCTAAGGAGCCTGATCAAACTGTGATCCTAAATGAGGCTCATTTTCCAAGCTTCCAAACAAGTTGCTGAGATCCACAGAGAATAAGATGCGTTCACACTATTAGCCCGCTGATGGTTTGGAGACATAAAGCTGATGCATTTGCCTTGCCCTGAAGACATATGTGAATCTACAGACAGAAGGGATGTTGTCTCCTCCTTTGTCAAAACCTCTGTCTCCTTCCCGCCAATGAAGGGAAAAGAGCACATAAGGCCTGGTAGTAGTGAAGTCTCCAGGTTGAAGGAAGTTGGGTGGCGAGTCTTCTCTGTTCTGATGTTTTCATTCCCACTGCTACAGCAGTGGAGAGATGTGGGAGGTCACCTGCCCTTCTTAAACAATCCATTGTGATTTTGAGGTAAGATTGGATAAAGGGAATGGGTGGGAGGAATGCAGGATCGTAGGGGACACTCTCAGTACTTTTGCTAAGCCTGGTTCTGAGTTTCTGAAAGGTAGGAGGAAGAGAATAGGTTGAGCAGTGGGCACAGTGGGGATCACAGTGACCTCACTGTCCCAAGCTTCAGGAATTTCCATAGCAAGCAGTCCCGGGTACCACTCTGGACTCCTTTCCTCTCTTGCTGTACGGCCTTGGCCAGCCTACTCATCTCTTCAAGATATTTTTCCTTATCTCTCAGATGTGGACATCACTTTGGACCCCTGCTGAAAGACTTTATCCTGGATCGTGTCAGCCCAGGGGAGGTGAGGAGTTGCAGCTGAGATTTGAAAACATGGAAGGAAAGGACAGATGAGAGAAGAAAGTTGAAAGATACGGAGTTGTCACTCTGGCTCTTCTAGAGTGCTGTCCCAGCAGTCACCCTTGAGCCCCCATGGAACAAGTCCTCGGTCTAGAAAGAAAGGATTTCAGTCTCTTCTTGATGTGACATTGTTTTCTCATTTCCTCACAGATCACACCCCTGCCGATAATGTCTGTGGAAAATGGCTCAGTTCATCCTGGTAGGACTTACAGACCAAAGTCAACTCCAGATACCCCTCTTCTTCCTCTTCTTATTGAACTGTATGGTCACTGTGGTAGGGAATTTGAGCTTAATTAATCAGATATGCCTGAACTTTCATCTTTACACTCCCATGTATTTTTTGGTCTTCAACCTGTCCTTCATAGATCCCTACCACTCCTTGGTCATTACGCCTAAACTGCTGATGAGCTTTGTGTCAGAGAACATCATCTCCTTTGCAGGGTGCATGACTCTGTTGGGTTTTTCTTTTGTTTCTTTGTCCATTCTGAATGCTATGTGTTGACAGCCATGGCCTATGATCGCTGTGTGTCCATCTGTAAGCCCCTTTTGTACACAGTCACCATGTCCCCTCAGGTCTCTTCTTTGCTGATGTTTGGTTCATATGTAATGGTGTTTGCCAGTGCCGTGGCCCCCACAGGGCACATGGTCAGATTATCCTTTTGTGATTCCAGCATCAACAACCATTACATGTGTGACATCTTCCCCCTCCTCCAGCTGTCCTGCAGCAGCACTGATGCCAGTGAGCTGGTGGATTCCATTATTGTGAGCACAGTTGTAATAATATGTAGCTTCATTATTTTTGTTTCTTATGCTTTGATCCTCTCCAGTATCCTCCACATCTCATCAGCTCAGGGTTGGTCCAAAGCCCTCAGTAGTTGTGGCTCCCACGTAATAACTGTTTGCCCTCTTCTATGGTTCTGGGTTGTTTACACATCTCAAGACCTTTTCTGATGGTTCTGTGGGCCAGGGGAAGTTCTTCTCAGTATTTTATACCAATGTAGTCCCCATGTTGAACCTCCTCATCTATAGTCTAAGGAACAAGGATGTCAAACTTGCTCTGAAGAAAACCCTAAAGAGAGTTGCGAACTAAGCAGAACCAGTATTGCTGGGTTGTTGGGTGTGTGTGTGTGTGTGTGTGTGTGTGTGTGTGTGTGTGTGTGAATGTGTTTTCCCGTAATTTTCTTCAGCACAAGGTTTTTGCCTTAGATCCTTTTTTCTGTCTAATCATGCCATTTAAACATGCAAATATTATTGAGTCTCATGATTGTTCTCAGTTCCATGCTTACTCACTGAATGAGCTTTATTCTTAACAGTGGGCTCCAGAGACTCAGCTTGATTCCTGCTCCTTTTCACACCACCTCCCACTTTGCCTCTTCCCGTGTACTTTTCATACATCAGCATGAATGTGGTCTGATGCGGCCACCCCTCTTTGTTTTCCCTAAAGACAATGTTAATGTAGCCCTTTCTGTTTTTTAACCATTTGAGGAGTTCCTTCTGTGTAAGTTATAAATTTTCTAGAATTTCAGTGCTCTTTTAGTCATGGTTTCTATAGTACTGCATTTCCAAACTCAGCAAAGCTTCAATAGTATCTATGAGATATTTATGCTTAGTTAACAGGGATCACAAGTATTAGCTTATAAGTATGGAATGTGTTAATACCAATTAGGAACTGAGAGAAATGAACCTAGTTACTTTAAATCAATTTAGTCTGACTCGTTGTAATAGCATCAGGGGTATGATGTATATGTATATATACATGTATCAGATATGTACATAATATGTAATGTACATGTACATAATTTTGTTTACATCTCTGCCTAATCAAATAGAATTTGACCACCTAGTGTTTACTCCTTTCTCCTATATGGTTAGACTAGAATCTGGTAAAATAAATATTCATGAAATTAATAGTTTGAACTTGTTTGATACAGATGTTTTCTCTAAAGCAAACTAAAAGTTTTTGTTAGTAAAAACTTCCTTTTTTTTCAGAAAATGACTTTTCTTAAAATTCGTGGCCATAAATCTTCAAAACGGTGAAGAGTCTGGTTTGATACAATAGAAGGAAATGCCATTCTTTTTTCAGTTTGAAGTACAGCCTTCTGCATTTCTGATAAGGCAGGTCTAGTGGTGATGGAATCCCTCAGCTTTTGGGTTTTCCAGGGTCTATTATAACATAGGTATCTTTCAAATTGACTGTTTCAGGTAAACAGCACTCCTGTTTGCAAACTAACATGTTCCTCCTGAAGAATTTGGATCCCTTTTGGAAAAAAGAAGAACTCTTTGGTTTGGTTACAAATTAAATTAGGAAAAGCATGTAATTTTACCTTCAGAAACTAAGATAAAATAGGGATTTGTTGTACTACTTATTATATACATGAAATTTAAAACCTGTCTCCAGTGATTAATGATGTTGAGCATTCTTTCATGTGTTTGTTGGCAATCTGTATATCTTCTTTGGAGAAGTGACTATTTAGGTCTTCTGCCCATTTTTGGATTGGGTTGTTTGCTTTTTTGTTATTGAGCTGCATGAGCTGCTTGTAAATTTTGGAGATTAATCCTTTGTCAGTTGCTTCATTTGCAAATATATTCTCCCATTCTGAGGGTTGTCTTTTGGTCTTGTTTATGGTTTCCTTTGCTGTGCAAAAGCTTTGAAGTTTCATTAGGTCCCATTTGTTTATTTTTGTTTTTACTTCCATTTCTCTAGGAGGTGGGTCATCTCACACCAGTCAGAATGGCCATCATCAAAAAATCTAGAAACAATAAATGCTGGAGAGGGTGTGGAGAAAAGGGAACACTCTTGCACTGTTGGTGGGAATGTAATTTGATACAGCCACTATGGAGAACAGTATGGAGGTTCCTTAAAAAACTACAAATAGAACTACCATACGACCCAGCAATCCCACTACTGGGCATATACCCTGAGAAAACCATAATTTGAAAAGAGTCATGTACCACAATGTTCATTGCAGCACTATTTACAATAGCCAGGACATGGAAGCAACCTAAGTGTCCATCAACAGATGAATGGATAAAGAAGATGTGGCACATATATACAATGGAATATTACTCAGCCATAAAAAGAAATGAAGCTGAGTTATTTGTAGTGAGGTGGATGGACCTAGAGTCTGTCATACAGAGTAAAGTAAGTCAGAAAGAGAAAAACAAATACCGTATGCTAACACATATATATGGAATCTAAGAAAAAAATAAAGTCATGAAGAACCTAGGGGTAAGACAGGAATAAAGACACAGACCTACTAGAGAATGGACTTGAGGATATGGCGGGGGAGAAGGGTAAGCTGTGACAAAGCGAGAGAGTGGCATGGACATATATACACTACCAAAGGTAAAATAGATAGCTAGTGGGAAGTAGCCGCATAGCACAGGGAGATCAGCTCGGTGCTTTGTGACCACCTAGAGGGGTGGGATAGGGAGGGTGGGAGGGAGGGAGATGCAAGAGGGAAGAGATATGGGAACATATGTATAACTGATTCACTTTGTTTTAAAGCAGAAACTAACACACCATTGTAAAGCAATTATACCCCAATAAAGATGTTAAAAAAAAAAAAAGAGAAGCCACAGCAACGAGAAGCCCACGCACTGCAATGAAGAGTAGCCCCCTCTAGCTGCAACTAGAGAAAGCCTGCACGCAGCAACGAAGACCCAACGCAGTCAAAAATAAAATAAATAAAATAAACTTAAAAGGCACAGAAAAAAAAAACAAAAAAATAAAATAAAACCTGTCTCCAAAATGTAACCTCTGCATGTGTTAGTAGAAGATAATAAAACCAAGTAAATAAATTAGGTGTGCCTGCAAAGCGGCTGTGGCATTTTTAGAACCCCCAAATGCATCATGGTAGGTAAAATTTTGTTTCTAAGGGTGGCAGCAGAAATATAACAGACATATACCTGCTATTGTGCACAGTCCTCATGCTTGGCTTGAACCGTGGTTAAATTGGATTGCATTTCAGTTTCCTCAGTAGGATTGACACTTGCCTTGCCCTAAATTTTAGGCTACTAGAATGCTACGTATCAGATACCACACTGAGAAAACTACCCTTCATCATTGGTATGTTACCTTCAAGTCTTTTCTCTTTACATCTGCAGATATATTTAGGGGGAAATGGGAGTGATATTACACATAAATTTATGCATTCTTTTTCCCAGTTTTACTGAGATAAAACTGACAAATAAAAATTGTATGTATTTAAGGTATAAAACATGATTTTATATATATACACACACACACACACACACACACACACATTGTGAAATAATTACCACAATCAAGCTAGTTAACCCATCCATCATCTCACATAGTTACCACTTTTTGTGTGTGGTGAAAACACTTAAGATCTACTCCCTTAGTAAATTTAAAGTATAAATCCCCAGAACTTGTTCCTATCATAATTGAAAGCTTGTACCCTTTGGCCAACATCTTGCCATTCCCTACACCCCTTAGCCCCTGGCCACCACCATTCTACTCTCTGCTTCTATGAGTTTGACTTTTTTTAGATTCCACATATAAGTGAGATCATGCAGTATTTGTCTTTCTGTGCCTGGCTTATTTCACTTAGCACCGTGTTCTCAGGGTCCATCCATGTTGTTGCAATGGCAGGATTTCCTTCTTTCATGGATGAATAATATTCGAACGTGTGTGTGCGTGTGTGTGTGTGTGTGTGTGTGTGTATCACATATTCTTTATCCATTCATCCATTGATGGACATTTTGGTTGTTTCCATATCTTGGCTATTGTAAATAATGTTGCAATGAATATAGAATTACAGATATTTCTTCAAAATCTTGATTTCATTTCCTTTGGATATATACTCAGAAGTGGAATTGCTGGATCATATGGCAGTTCTACTTTTAATTTTTTGAGGAGCCGCCATACTGTTTTCCACAGTGGCTGAACCAATTTACATTCCCACTAGCAGTGTACAAGGATTCCCTTTTCTCTGCATCCTCACTAACACTTGCTATTGCTTGTCTTTTTGGTAAAAGCCATCTTAACAGGTGTGAGGTGATATCTCATTGTGGTTTTGATTTTCGTTTCCCTGATAATTAGTGATGTTGAGCACTTTTTTGTATACCTGTTGGCCATTTGTATGTCTTCTTTGGAAAAATATTCAGTTCTTTTGTCCATTTTTTAATCAGGTTTTTTTTTTTTTTTGCTATAGAGTTGTATTGAGTCCCTTGTATATTTAAACCCTTATCAGATCTATGGTTTGCAAATATTTTTCCCATTCTGTAGGATGCCTTTTCATTATATGGATTATGTCCTTTGCTCCTGCTGTTTTTTCATCCCTTTCTGTCATGAGCATTTTCCTGTGTCAGTAAAGATTTCCTTCTATGAAAGCACTGTTCCTGATGCCATGCTCTCTCATGCCTTTTAGACTTCTTACTGATATTTCTTCTTAGGATGGTATTTCCTCTGGAAAGTTTACTTTTACTGTGTTCTTTTACCACCACCACCATCTCTGTCAAGATTTTTCTCCTTTCCTATATGTATATATAGAATTAATAACTCATTATATAAGGGAAATATGGCTTCTTAGTATTGGGGTCCTTTTTAATTATTTAGTTTTTGAGTCCGTAATGCATTCACATGGTTCAAAATTCAAAAGCTACAGAAAGGGTATACAATGAAAAGTCTCCCTTACATTCCACATACCCCCAGTTACCTACTTGTTCTCCCAGAAGGCAGCCAGTCCTATCAGTTACTGTCAGTGCTGTCAGTGACATTTTATTCACATATAATAAAGTTCATATATATTAGCCCACTGATTTTACATAAATGGTAGCATTCTGTGTGCACACTGGTTTAACCTGCTTTTTATCTTATATATACCATTTCTTGAGACACAGCTAGAGAACGAGTAAGACTTAGGATCCAGGAAAGAGTAAATTCAGAAGACTAGTGAAGTCCCAGGATGACAGCTGTGTAGCTAGCCTAAAAGCAACCAGTCCAGACTGGAACAGTGGTTTAGGGGGGTTTTTTCCACTTAACAATACATTTTGGATATCATATCATATATATATATATATATATAAAGATAGTCATATATGATATATGTCTTATATATATAAAGATAGTCTTAGTTTTTAGTACACCTACATAAAATTTTTGTACAAATGTCCAAAAAAGTATTTGAACAGTCTCTTTCTGATGGATAACTAGGTTAATCCCAGTTTTTTGTTATTGTGAAAAAAGGTTAAAATTAGTAAACCAGTACATAAATCGTTAGGCATGTGTATAGGTTTTTAGAGTGCATTTATTAAGCCTAAGGATATGTATATATGTAAATTTGATGAATATTGTCCAGTTGCCCTAATAGACCTGTTTCTTTGATTCATGTAAGTTTAAATTACCTCTCAGTCCAAATCCACCCTTCTGTACTTTTTTTCATGATACTGGGGCTAAGCCTCTGGAGCTTATATTTCTGCTTTGCCAGCTGGCTTACTATTCGGTTCCACCAGTATTCAATGCCGATGCCAGAAATAAAAAGCATCTTAAAAATATGAAAACAAATTGAAACAGGTTACAGGAAGATGACCTGAATCGTCTTGGCATCGATTTAATCACATGCAAGGAAAAAACAGCAAGTGCTCCACTCCCAAATGTCATATTGGATATTATGTAAATAAACAACTAACCAGAGTTGAAAATATAGGTTCACTCTTTCAGTAGATATGAAAAAAACAAATGTGTGGGCATGTATCTTGGAGGATAATCTTCCATTCAGTGTCATGTTGATGAGATTGAGTGCCCAACTTCCCACTGGAGAATCCAGGTAGGAGAGAAACACCTCCCCCATGTCCCTAGGCTCACAGAAAAGAGGCACATTGACCTAGACGCAGCCAACTGCATGCTTCCACCGGAGAAATTAATCTGATGGGAATGATGTGAACACAGTGAGACAGTTGGGAACCATTTTGGTGGCTGCAGCATGTCCAGGGGCCGTGCCAGTTGTATGGAGCAGGGGTGTGGCGTTGTAGCAAGACTGTTCCTGCTGAATACGTCCTGCTCTTGGCCTCTGGGTTGCCTCGGTTCTGCCTTTTCTCCAAGTATAGCTTTACAGGCTCACACCAAGTGCCTGCATCCCCAGTATTCTTTCTGTAAATTACTAGAGTGACTTGCTTATCAACATAAATCCTGAGACAGGATTTTCCCCTGCGTCCATATATGCCACATCATGGACAAACTGGCCAAAGATATGTACATGAAAAGTTAAACATTGTGAAAACTGGTTTTAGGGTGTTTTGATTCATGATTAATGATTGAAAGTGGTAGTTTTTGTAACCTCCTCTGTACCTCACTTATCAAAAGAGAAAGTTCTAGCTTCCTCCTCTGGCAAGTAATGTCATTATTGGCTTTGCCAATAATGAATCCTCTTTCATGTAACATCAACCTCATCTGCTATGATTTTGGGGTTTTGCCTCTAGAAACTGTTAGAGATAAGTTACATGCAGATTTTCCTTCTATTAAAAAGTATGAGGAAGACAGGATCAAAAAGACTTAGTTCACCTGAATTGTCTAATTTAAGCTACTCTCAAGTCACATTCTCAAGATATTTGGTGATAATACCGTGGCACTTTGGTGCCCAGCTAAATTCAGCATAATGTTAATTTAACTCACTGTGGACTCTAGAACCCACAATATTTATTCAGGATTAAATGTGGAACAGAAGAGAATAAACAAGACAGCAAGTACCAGATAATGCTCATTGTCTCTCAGCTCCACACTCTTCTCTCCTATGTATTTCCAAGGTTAGAAACCTGTTGCCTACATATCAAAAACACCCCTGACATCTTGACACAATGGCAAATAATTTAAACATGTCCCTTGTCCTGGAAGAACTGAAAGTCTGTGGTGGAATCTGACAAATATTTATACTCACAGTGAGGATAATAGGTACATTTGTATCCAAGCATATAAGATTGATTTAAGAGGCTGGGAGACTTAATGGAGAAAGTAATGTTTCAACGGAGAACAGAAGAAGGATATGAGTTACCTGAACAAAAGTAGAAGTGTGTATTGTCAGGTGAGAAGTGTGGGAGCACATTAGGGAGAGTGAGGAAAATTCAACAAGGAAAAGCATGAAGAAAGGGCCAAAGATGGCAGAGCATGAAGCACTTCAGGGAGAGCATAATCATGCAGTGGAATTTATTTGGAAATTACAAATTAGGATTGTAAGGAATTACAACAAAATGTTAACAGCAGTACATTTTGGATGATGTCTAAGGTGTGGCATAGAATTTAGGGTGAGGATCTATCTACTCAGTCCCCGCAGGGGCTCGAATATAATCAGGTGTCCAAAACTAAGGTTGGGCACCAATAGAAGAAGCTAGGGGAGATTGCAGCAGGCCAAAGAGGATGAAGGCTCACAGAGATTTAGCATATGCCCACCAAATATTGAGTTTAGGAATAGGGCTGATATCTCTGCTTGATGGGCATAGATACCCATATTGCCCATTTTGGTTACTTTCAGCTCAGAAGGGAATATAGATGAACCAACAGAACACAGACTTCAGAACTTGTGACTGTGTATTACTGGGGAAGCATAGAAAGACGCCTCCCTCTCCAAGGTAACCAGTCTGAGAAACTCTTGCTGTTTTCTACATACCTCTGTTATTTAGAAGTAGAACACTAAATGAATTCACTGCTCTGATCTTTCTTTCAGTGATGACTCTCCTAAATTGCCTGAAGAAATAATTAGGGGTAATACTCATTGATTCATTAATTCAATCATTCTACAAAAAATTTTTGAACACCTATCATAGTAGGTACTATGTGTGGGATATAATACAGAACAAAACAGAGTTCCCTACATTCATGAACTCACACTATGGTAAGGAATTGTAGTTATGAAATATCCTATTCTCCTAATTTTTATGATTGAATATCAAACAGAAAATAGGTCAAAACGTGATAAAGAAAAATCAACCCATGAAGGGAGTAATTTGGTTTCACTCAGAGAAAAATGGCCCCTTTTCATTTGTGATTAATATTGTTCCTTTTTAAAGGAGAGAAGTTTTTTTGGTATCACCCCATCTTTCGCAAGTATCATCAGAATTACAATTGTAATTAACAAATGAAATGCACCAAATAATTTATTTCATTATGAAAGCTAATGATAATGGGTGTTTGCTAATGAAAATGTTCATGATGGGATTTACTCTGACTCACAGAGTCTCCTAGTAACAGTAGAAGAGGAAAAGTAAACTCTTAGCTAAGATCACTGAGAAAACCTGCCTGGAAGATTTTGATCTTCCAGCACCTGTTTCTAAAACTTTCTCTTCTATGTAGGATGGACAGAGTTGGAGGTTAAGACAGAAACCCAATAATGTTAAACTTGTTTAGTTGGCTAAAAGAACACAGATTTGGGGAAAACCTTTATGATCTAGGGCTAGGCCTAGATTTTTAAGACTTGACATCAAAAGCACAGTCTATAAAAGGAAAAATTTGTAAATTTAGACTCACCAAAATTAAATGTTTGGCTCTGTCAAATACCCTGTTAAAAGGATAAAAAGACACAGAGATAGGGAGAAAATATTTGCAAGCATATATCTCACAGACGTATCAAGATTATATAAAGAACTCTCAAAAACTTAAAAGTTAAAAAAAAGAAACAAGTAGAAAATGAGAAAAAGACATGAGTAGACATTTCACTAAAGAGGACATGCAGGTGGCAAATGAGCACATGAAAAGATGTTCAACGTTATCAGGGAAACATAATTAAAACCACAATGAAACAACATTACATATTTATCAGAATGGCTAAAATAAAAGTGACAGCACCAAATGCTGGCAATGATATAGAAAAACTGGATCAGTCATAAATTCCTGGTGAGAATATAAAGTATTATAATCACTCTGGAAGACAGTATGTTTCTTCTAAAACTGAACACGTGATTACCTCGCAGTTAGAACCTTGGGCATATATCCCAAAGCAAGAAAAACTTTCTTCACACAAAAACGTGCGTGAACTATTGATACAGGCAACAACCTAGATGAATTTCAAGGGAATTATGCTGAGTGAAAAGAGTCAATCCCAAAATGTTACGTATTGTATCGTTCCATTTTTATAATATTAAATGAAAGAGTAATGCTGGTAGAGAGCAGATTAGTGGCTTAAGGATTAGAGTTTAAGGCTGGGAATGAAGTTTAAGGAGGAAGGTGAACATCATAAGTTAAGAACATCACAAGGGATCTTTTTTTTTTTTTTGGCGGTACGCGGGCCTCTCACTGTTGTGGCCTCTCCCGTTGCGGAGCACAGGCTCCGCATGCGCAGGCTCAGCGGCCATGGCTCACGGGTCCAGCCGCTCCGCGGCATGTGGGATCTTCCCGGACCGGGACACGAACCCGTGTCCCCTGCATTGGCAGGCGGACTCTCAACCACTGCGCCACCAGGGAAGCCCCACAAGGGATCTTTGTGGTGATAAAACTGTTCTGCATATTGGCTGTGGTATCGAATACACAAGCCTACGTATGTGATAAAAATTGTACAGAATTAAACACACACACAGGGACTTCCCTGATGGTGCAGAAGTTAAGAATCCGCCTGTCAATGCAGGGGACATGGGTTCAATCCCTGGTCTGAGAAGATCCCACATGCTGTGGAGCAACTAAGCCCACGCACCACAAATACTGAGCCTGCGCTTTAGAGCCAGCAAGCCACAACTACTGAAGCCTGCATGCCCTAGATTCTGTGCTCCGCAACGAGAGAAGCCACCGCAATGATAAGCCCACGCATCGCAATGAAGAGTAGCCCCCACTCGCTGCAACTGGAGAAAGCGCGCGCACAGCAAGGAAGACGCAACGTAGCCAAACACACACACACACACACACACACACACACACACACACATACATGAATGAATAAAAGTAAAACTGGGAGAATCTGAATAAGATCAATGCACTGTATCAGTGTCAATATCCTGGTTGTGCTATTATACTATAGTCTTAGGATGTTACCATTGGGGGAAATTGAGTAGAGGATACATGGGATCCCTGCATTATTTTTATAACTGCATGTTAATCTACTATTTAAAAGGTTTAATTTTTTAAAAAAGATAAAAGATATAGGCTTTTATCTCAGAAACAGAGAAATTAAGGCATTTAAGGGAATTTGTAAATTTTATTCTCCTTGAAACTAAAATCTTAGGATATTGCCCATTTAGATTAATTTTATCGTTATCTTGAATTTAACTTGAGATGAACAATATCAATGTAATCAACGTTGTATGTACTAGAACAGCTTTCTTAAACTTTAGTGTGTCCTTAGCACATATTGTTATGGGGCATCCTATGTGCATGTTGCTCCTACCTGAATAAATTTCCCCACTAATAAAGCCACCCAACACACCAAGGGATTCCAAAGATTCAAAATGGGCCCACTAGAAGTGTGTGTTTTTCATCTCACATCAGTACAGGTTGATGAAAATAAAGTTACGTTCAAACAACTTAGGCTCAGTATTCAGAATCAAAGAGTTGATAATATATGCCCGATCCCTACATGCTTTTATGACTCATTCTCCTTGTGTGTACGAGGTTGCCCATGCCCAACACGGCCAAAATCCACCTTTCTTCCCTACCGCTTCCACTACTTCTGCATCCAAATAACTTTTTAGTTATTCTTCACCTGGACTATCCTTCCAGAAATTTCTCTTCAATTCTCTCCATTCCCAAAAGCATCCATACTCTTCCTTTCCAGGGAAGATTTCTACCAGCTTTATAGCAACGAAAGCTTCATACAATCCTGAACATAAAGGAGAAAGGAAGACCAAGGCTTCAAAATACTCAGTTTCTGGGCTGCTTAAAGATTTAGGAACTCCATCATCTCCATATCACATATCACACATCACATATCACAGTGATTGATGATATGACTCACTCAAGTGAATCACAGATGTTTTTAATCTGTGATTCACTTGGATTTTTATTATTTAGATTAAGCCTACAATTTCATCTAAAACGCAATAAAGATTGTGTTATTTACCAAAGCAAGTAAAATCAATACTTATTTAGCAGGAGTTCAGATGAACCCAGAGGAGATTCATAATGTCTGATGAAGTTGTGGATTTCATTAATTCATGGTGAGATGATCTGATTTGGCTCCATATTTATTTGTTGGGATGAATGCTTCATGAGAACTAGAACCATATCTGCATAGCTCAGTGCTTTATCCCCAGTGCCAAATGCAGGGCCCAGTACATTATAGATGCTCATTTAAATGCTTCTTACAGGGATATGTGGAAAAGGATAAAAGCAATGAAAGTGGCCACCATCCAAAGCAGCAGATGTGTGTGGGAGGTGGGAAACGAGGGACCAAGGAAGGGGAATTCTGTGTCAGGGCCTGGTAACAGCCTTGGAGAATGTGGCTGTACTCCTATGGGCTGGTCTCTGAGCTGTGGCAAGAGAGGGCAGCAGGCACATCTGACAGAAACTCAGGGGCGGGAGCAGCTGATCTTCTGCTCTGCAGAGCAGTGTATCCTCCAGTCTTGGGTACAGGGAAGGTTGCACAAGGGAGTAGTGTGCTGCCAGTGAGAGGACTGGTTCCTGAGCACAACAAGATCTTTCTGGAGATTCCCAGAAATTCTTGAGGAAATTTCACAGGAGTTGAATTCCTGCATTAGCTAGTGGAAGTACAAAAGCAGAAGTGGAAGCAGACAAAAATGATCTATTTTAATGAATCATTAGTAGTTTTAAAATCTTAGAATTAGAGGTCATCTAGTGCAACCACCCCCATCCATGGTGAAATACCTTTTAAGACATTTCTGGCAAATGATCGTTCAGCTTCTTCCCAGTTATTTCTAGTCATGATCACTTGGAAGAAGAGCCATCTCAGATTATAGATATCATGAATCTGACAAGACCCCAGACTCTATTAAATGGGTATAAATCACCTGCAAAACACACAAACCCTTTAAAATGTTGCAAAGCAGTAAAACAATAATTGCTTTTAATTTGCAGAATATTAAGTTCCTGTGGGGAGCAGGATTATAATTTAAAACTTCGTGAGGCTCTTCTTGCCCTCTAGAAATTAATTAACTTGGCGAGGAGACAAATCATCCAATCACATTGCTATTAGAGGACCAGTATGTATAGGGTTTTGAAATACCTATATTTGTTTTACAAAAAATTGTGACATTTTAATTATGATAGTTATAAGCTTCTTAATGTGATTTTTAAATACAAAAAAAGAAAAAGCCAGGTCAGTACAGGAATGGAGACACAACTCAGAAGAGAAACTTTTAAACACTGAACCAAGTAATTATTTAAGCAGCCACCAGGTTGTGCTGGTGACTCAGTGAAGTTGTTTTTAAAAAAAGTGAATTTAGTTTAAAATTTATATTTTGCATATTTTTAGGCCCGTAAATGTATAACCAGAGATTTTACATAACTCATTATATAAAATTTTCAATTCATTGTTAAAACACATAAACTTTAAAAAAAGATGTGTTTTAGAGCAAAATTTAAATTAAGCAGGTTGAATATATTCAATTTGCAAATCTTATTGGATGCTTACTACGTTATGTGGTGAAGAAAGAATGGATGAGACATGGTAATCACAATATAAATAACATACACAAATATAAACTAATTATTCCAATTTAACAAATAAGTTGAATCTAAACTCCGAGTATTTTTTGTTTTGTGTTGTTTACTGCTCTCTCCCCCAAACCTGGAATATCGTAGGAATACAATAAAAAGTTGAGTGAAAGAAAGATTTTATAAGTTAGTGATTATATAATGTATATTTATAAAAAGTGTCATGAACATAAAATCTAGTTTTAAATGCTCACCAATATAACTTATGATCTAAATTTATTCCTATAAAACAGTGTGTTTAACCATCTTAAAACCATTTGATAAAAATTTAAATTTTACAAATCCCAAGGCTCTGATATATACCTCCAAGGAGTAATTTTATTTGCCATTCTTTAGAATAAGTGGTGTTAAGAAGATAAATTCTTTTAGGTATTCTCACCAGAGTATTTTATATCACTAAATTGCATTATGACATTATTTGTACTTAATTTACTTTCAAATATACAAAATCATGTGACAATAATTTTTTTTTTAACTATACACAGTGTCCCTAAAGATTCTGACCTATTCCCAGAATGAGGTTGATCCATTCTCCAGTCTCGTTAGAGTTATTGTTGAGAACAAAGCAAGGTTAAGTGTTCCCTTGTAGCTGGCTTTCTTCATCCAGCCCTGGAGACAAACTTTTTAAGAATATGTGCAAGTGTCTATTTTGGACTCTTAAACCAAAGTAAACTATATCTCACTCACAGGGATTTGGGGCACCAACACTGTGTCCATCCTCTCTTTCATGCTGATTTGCAACCATTTCTCCAGATTGTCACGCTCTCTGTTCCTCTCATATTTCTCTATTTCATATTCCTATTTCTTTACATTCCTTTCTAGAAAGCGATGTGTATTTGTGCAAAAAAGCGTAGGAGTTGGAGTCCAATAAAGTGGAGTTTAAAAATAGGATCTACCACATTCTCGTGACCTTCAGCAGATTCTTAACTCTGGAATTCAGTTTACTCCTCTATAAAAGATGATAGCCAGGAGAATACACATTATTTCTACCTTCTAAGAAGCTAAAGGCAAGTGGGAGTTGCATGGAAAGGTACAATCCACTGCTAGGAAGTTTCTCTGCCACATTTCTTTCCTTTTTCAAAGAGGAATAAAAGATCTTCATTTGCACTAGGGAGCTGTTTTGCACAGTTAAGAAAACAAAGAAACTTCATGCTGCAGATAGCCCTTTGGCCCTTAGCTAAGGACAATATACTGTGGTTTTTGCTCTTAAAATTGTGAAACCCAGAATATTTGTCCAGAACTTGGAAACAGCTAGAAAATAAAAGGAGCTATAAATACAAACGAATAAGACAGTGAAATGTTACATTTTACCTAATATAGCATGAGTTACTCAGGGCCAGGAAAGAAATATGACAAATGAAATGTCTCTGTGAATTTAGTCCAAAGAGGGCAGGCAGTTTGATGAGCGTTATATATAGCTAGAAATAAAAGTAAATGGAATAAGTCCAATAGGGTTTTTAGTTCTAGCTGAGAGAGAGAGAGAGAGAGAGAGAGAGAGAGAGAGAGAGAGATCCAAACTTCAAACTGGCTCTATCAAGACCTATTTTATAAGGTGAATTTAGTCACAATTGTATGATGAATTGATGTCTTCTCAGCATCTATGGAGATGATCATATGATTTTCTCTTTAGCCCTATTAATAAATAAATTATATTAGTAGATTTCCTAATATTGAACCATCCATGCAGCCATGTAATAAACCCTACTTAGATATGATGAGCTACTGTTTTTTTCTGCTGCTGAAATATCTGCTAATATTTTATTTAGGATTTTTGTATTGATTTCATAAATGAGGTTGGTCCTTTTTTGTATGCAATCTTGTGGATTTTGGCATCAGTGTTATACTTATCTCATAAAAATAATTTTGGAGTTTTTCTTCTTTTTTTAGGCTTTAGATCAGTTTAAATAGTATTGGAATTATTTGTTCTTTGGTAGAATTCTTCTGTGGAACCATTTGGGACTGGTATATAACTCTTGACAACTTTATTTTATGGAATTGGACTCTTTAGGTTTTCTACATGTTACAGCATTAGTTTTACTGAATCACATTTTCCTAGAAAATGGACTATTTCATCCAGGCTTTTTAATTCATTTGAATAGAGCAAAACAAAGTAGTTTGAAGTTTTTTATTTCCTCCATTTCTAATTCTCCCATATTTCTTAAATTTAGTATTTGTTCCCCTTCCTTTTTTTTCTGAGTTTAGAATAGATAGTAGTTGATCTATTTATTTATTAATTCTACTATTTTCTGTTTTCTAATTCAGTATTTTTTATTTTAACTTTATTAATTCCTACCCTCTGTTTTCATTTTCTTGGTTTTATTATGTTTTTTCCTGATTTATTAAGTGCTTAATTTATTTTCATTGTTCTCCCTATTGATACAGTATTTAAGGTTATATGTTATATTTCTGCTTTAGCAGTACACAAATCCCATGAGTTGTGAAATGTTGCATTTTCATATCCATTTTCTAGATGTTTTGTAATTTTGCAGTTTTCTCTCACGTGTAAGTACCTTTAAAGTTAGTTTTTATTATTTAGATAATAGAGGACTTTTTTCTTAATTACTTATGTAATTAAGTTTTAGTTTTGTTACACAGATCAGATGACATTGTGCTATTTCTAATATATAACATTTATTGAGGTTTGCTTTTATGACCTAATAGCTATTCAATTTATGTGACTGTCTTGACCTCTTAATAAGAAGATGTGTTTCTAGTTTCTAGGAAACAGAGCTAGACACACACACACACACACACACACACATACAGATGATTTATATACAGTATATCATGTAAATGATATATATAAATTATATTTTTCTGATTCTTATATTTAGACAGGATTTTCTATGTCTTTTTCTGTGTTTTCAGTAACCTTGTTTTATCATGAACTCAGAAAGGTAATTTAAAGTTTCCTTCCGTTAGTGTGTTTTTGTCTTCTTATAGGTCCTGCTGTTTTACTATTTAGGGCATAGAGAGTCACAACGCTCACATATACATTGTAAAATTTACCCTGTAACATTATAGTTTTCTTGCTTAACAGTTTTGGCCTGACTTCCATTCTAGTTGATACCCATATTATTGATACTTGTTCATTTGTTTGCATTTACTTAGTATGTCTTTGGCCACTATTTTATTATCAATCTTTCTGAATCACTTGGTTTTAGATAGGTTTTTGTATGTAACATGGATTTGTATTTTGCTTTATGATCCAGCCTAATCCTTTTTTAACTAATAAAGAGGTTAGGGCTTTTACATTTATTTATATATGTTTGCTTTAGTTCTATCATAGTATTTTATGTTATGACTTCTCATTTTATATTTACATTATTTTATGTCACTAACTACGTGATTTGCCTTTCTTCCTCCTTATGTGTGTGAAATTTTGGGTTGTATTTTTGTAATGGTGCATGCTTTTATAATAACTTTATAAAATACGCTTACTGGGTCTATTATCACTATAATTTAATGATACAACTAATACATTTCCTCTTCTTATCCTCTCTGCTCCCTTTTCTCCACCATCAAGTTTTAGCCAAAAATAATTCTTCCTTAGTGTCTATTTTACACTATTAAATATACTTAGTCTTTTATTAATTGTCAGCTTGTAAATACTCTTGTCCCTCCTCCAAGGAGATGTCAAATTGTTCTAAGTAGGCAAATGTCCTAATTCGGATTCTCAGTTTTCAGAAAGTAGTATCAATCAAACCCTCCTCAGCTTATTTATTAATTAGGGCATGTGGTTGTACATATTAATGGAAAAAAGACAGTTTGAAGTCCTAATGATCCCATTAAGTGAAATCTTGAACTCTTCACCTGTGACTTAGTGAGAATTTAGTGAATATCTGTTGAACCCATAAATGGTTGGGTGAATCTTAAAAGATAAGCAAGTCTTCTTGCTGTTCTGTGAAATTATGGATTTCCTAGCCTAATTTTTCTTGTCATATTTCTCTGTTAGCTGTCAATGAGCCCCGCTGTCTGTGGCCCTATTTAAGTTGCATTTTTAAAATAAATTTATTTATGTAATTTTTTTTTTTTTTTTTGGCTGTGTTGGGTCTTCATTGCTGCATGCAGGCTTTCTCTAGTTGTGGTGAGTGGGAGCTACTCTTCGTTGTGGTACGCGGGCTTCTCATTGCGGTGGCTTCTCTTCTTGCAGAGCACGGGCGCTAGGTACACAGGCTTCAGTAGTTGTGGTTTGCGGGCTCTAGAGCGCAGGCTCAGTAGTTGTGGCGCACAGGCTCAGTTGCTCCGCAGCATGTGGGGTCTTCCCCGACCAGGGCTCAAACCCGTGTCCCCTGCATTGGCAGGCGGATTCTTAACCACTGTGCCACCAGGGAAGCCCTTGAATTGCATTTTTGTGTGCCCTCAGTAACTTTGTTCTTGGTATGGTTCCTAATGGCAGCAGAGTATATGCTACCCAAAATATACCATGCTGGTATAAGGATTTTGAACTGAAGTCTATTTAGAAAAAGTAGATATAAGAAAATCTCTCCCTATTTACCTAAAACCAGCACATAAATGTGTAGAGGTGTTCCTCTCTCTTCTCTACCAGAAGGGACAGAAGTTAGGGACAGAAGTTAATCACTGGAGACAACTCTAGACCATTCTAAACCCAGAGACCTCACCAGCAGAACCTACATTAAAAAACATTACTAATTAGACCTTATCCTCCATTCGTTTTCCCCATATATTTACTTTCCCACAATTTACCACCCCAGAAGCTCAAAACCCTTTCCCTCTATCTTGTAACTTCTCTACAAATTTATTCTTTGTTAAGATGCTATTTAAGCCCAAGTTCTAGCCACCCCTTGGAGTTACTCATCCCTGAGTACTCCTGTGTGTATGTACACCACGCATGTTAATACACTTCTGTTTGTTTTTCTCTTGTTAATCTCTCTTTCATCATTCTAATTTTAGGGCCCTAGTCAATGAACCTAAGATGGATAGAGGAAAGTTTATTTTTCTCTCCTACCATTTCTAATAAACACCTACAAATCAAGAGGGAGCGTCTCAAAGCATAAGAAAATAAGAGCTTCAATTACCAGAAGTCCCTTTATACTAAAAAGACAAAGATAACTGTAATGTGAGAGATATAGCAATATTAATAACTCTCTCTCTCTCCCTCCCTTACACTTGAAACCAAGTATAACTAAGTAAGGAAGCCATAATAGGGATGGAAGGTGCTCACTTCTGAACTGCTCCCTCCTGGCAAGTGGAACCAATTCTGTCCTTTGGTACACATTGCTGATTGCCTACCCAATAGCCATTTACTCTTTCTTAATTAATAACAAAATCCTAAAGTTTTTCCTGGATGGCAATTTTCTGAAGTTGAATGCCAAGTTTCCCAGTCTCCCTTGAAAGTAGGGGTGGCTAGTGAGATGTCAGTGAAAGTCACTCATTGAATAGGCAAAGCACCCTTTGCCCTCCTTTGCCCCTTTGTCTTCTTGCTGGTTGGACTGTGGACAAAACCATATGAGGTCTAGCAGCCATATGGAAGCCATGATGCATCCACGAGAATGAAGTCACTGCTGAGAAGAGAAGAAAGAGAGAGACACTGAGTTCTTGGTGACTCTGCCATGTCAGCCCTGGACTCTCTACTTCTAGATGCCTTTTATGTTGGAGAAAAATGGACCTTCATGTGTTTAAGCCACTGCAGTCACACTTACGTTAGCAGCAGCTGCAGCATTTAGTAAATGACGGATTTCGTTTATGGAAGTGTGAGGGGAGAGAGGGCGATGTTTGTCGATCTAACATGTGGGCTAAGGCTTAGCACTGAACAGGCATCACTGCCCCACAGCCTAGAGCAGTGCCTTTCACTCCCAAGCTCCACTGGAAAGTTCTTCGCGGACTTGGTGTCTGTCACTTACCTCTGTGTTCTCCTACCTGTTTAGAATGTAGGAGAATGTGTAGTTTATTGTAGTTTATCAAGAGTAGTTTATTCTTTTCTCCAAAACTACGTCACCACCAAATTATTACATAATTCTGTTTGGTATCTGACGATACTTTCATATTTCTAGTTATAACTAATTGTAGGTTATAAACGTAGATCCAAATTAGAGTCATGGATTTAGGAGTCAAACATGTGGTTGTTGGAGCCGTGGGAGCTGGAAAGGCGTCCCAGGAAGAGCCAAAAGGAGAAGTAGACCAAAGACTGAACCCAGAGGAATCCTGACTTTAATAATGCTTCCTAGAGAGAAAATTTCACTTGCTGAAAGTCAAAATGTCCTGATGTCATGAGGTGACAGAATGTTGCTGTTGTGGCAGAGGGACCCACTTTAGGACATCTGACACAGAGCGTCAAATCATGTTTTTCACTTACTGTAAAGCAGAAGCCCCCAAACCTGTCCCTATTTGTTGACCATTTATGAACCAGCAGCTTCTCAACACCAACCTAGAAGGGTATGGGTCAACTAAGGATGACCCATCCTTAGTTTGTGAGAGAGGTGAATGGCTTCATAATTTATGAAATGTTGTCTTTTATGTGGGAGAAATAAATGGCTCTTACTGGCTATTACAAGAACCAGGAAAAGAGCCTCTGAGTTTTTGTCATTTCAGATCTTCAGTGACAAAGGGTTCCAAGCCCGTGTCTCATTAAGTCATACTTATGCTTTCACCTCTAGTTACCCCAATGCCAATATGGGATGAATGTAAATAAAGTTATTCTTAGGCTTTAATGAACTTATTTCATAATTATTCCTTTCCACTCACATCCTTATGGTTTTGCTTTGTCCCTTATTTCCACTCATTTATACTAATGGTAATTTTTTCCTTTATGCATATCAAATTATATTTATCCTTATTGTTCCTTATTCTTGACTCTTACTAATATCCCCAGGTCTCCACATGCCTAGACCTAGATAGTCCTCTGGAGGGTAGAGTTCAGCTAAGTCCAGAGGACTGACTAGCAGTGGGTTCTGCATGGCATTAACACAATTGCAGTAAGTGAGTTAATATATGTCAGGCACCTTAAACAGTGCCCAGACATAGAGTGCTCAATAAAGGTTAAGTATCATTTTTATCATAATCCAGATAGAATCCAAGTATTGGATTTTTCTACCTTCACAAACGCCCCCCCTTTAGCATATTTGGAGAAAATAAGTTTTATTGCACGTTTCCTCCTTAGTCAGTTCCTTGCTGCCGGTGCTTCTCTGTGCTGTTCTCGGCTGTATCTCAGGATGCCTTGCTTCTGACCATGACCTGGAACACTTGAACTACCTTTCTTCTCAGTACGATGCTGCCACTTCTAACAAGTGTCAGCAGAGAGATAAATGTGAGAAAGGTCTTACACCTCTTGTTTCCTCGTTTCTCATACCAATATACACTGTGCAGCTCTCCAATTTTATGGGTGAGTTGGAAAAATATAAGCAAAGCAAAATATATAGACTGAGTACTTTATATGACTCTTCGGTATCCAAAAGTACCAAATGCTCTTTACAGATGATCTCATGGACACCCCAAGTTCTAGTCTTTACACAGAAAGGGTCCCATTCTTCTGACCCCACCATGAGTCTCCATTCTCCCGTCTTTCCATGTGGGTTGGTTTGGCCCTAAGTTCACTTTCCTGCCAACACACAGGGAAGTTTATGAGGGTGTACTCCTCAAAATCTGAGCTATCCATTATAGAATAGCAGAATCTTCAACAGAGTAGTACGGAGCAGTCTTTGGCACTCAAGATCAGGATTGCTTCCAAGGCTTCCTGCAAGTGGAAAGTGTAATGTGACTCCTCTTTCTTCCTGATTCTCTAATAGTTAACTATAATACACACACACATACATACACACAGTCTCAGAGACAGTAATATCTAAATCTATTGTAAATAATAAAAGAATTCTCCTAAATGCCTATAATATGCACAGTATCTCAGGCAGGATAGAGGTAGCAGTTAACATAACCTTGTAAATCCATGGAATTTCTCCCTTATTCTTTTGCTTTCAGCCTTAGAGCCCAGGGCCCAAGAATTTGGCTCAGTTATAAACTACCTACCCCATGGTTACCAATCCATGGCCTAAGAGTTTTGAAACTTTGAAAAGAAAGATTTTAGGTTTGACTTATCTTTACGTTTCAGGCCATGTAGAGAACTCTTAAGTGAGGCTTTCTCTTGTGTGTACATGGATGCATATGAAAGGGATGATTTACAATCTTCCTAGCCAAGCAACCTCTCTAAGAGTTGGGAGACTTACCTTACCTATGGCCCAAGGTATATCTACCTTTCATCTTTGGTAAGCCTGCTCCCATAACTGAAGAAAAAAATAAATTCACTCTCCTGGACCTTCATACCACCACCTGCCCCATCTCCCAGCCAGAAAAGTTGCTTGGACAAACCCATTTAGCCTACCAAGAAAAGGATGGAAGGCATAGAGCCTCATCTTGCTCATCTCTTGGACCTAGTATAGAGTCCAGTAAATAATAGGCACTTAATAGATGCTAAATTGCATACAGTGAACCAGTATAAACCTCAAAAAAAGTATAAGCAAGGGATGTGTGATTTTTTTAAGTAGAGAGAACACCCCCCTTAAGGAAAAAAGATTAAAATTCTTACACCTGTAGATAAAAAGATTCTTGAGTATGATGCTTACCGGTACATAACTGATGCAAACAGAACCATCAGAAGAGCACTCTCTCCAGGGTTTTTCTCAGAGCAATTTTAACATCCTTATTCCTCAAACTGTAGATCAGAGGGTAAGCATGGGAACCACACTGGTGTAGAAGACTGAGGCAAATTTACTGTGGTCCATAGATCCAGGAAGAGAGGTTTTCAAATAGGTGAATGCCCCTGACCCAAAGAACAGAGTCACAGCAACTTGGGAGCCACATGTGCTAAAGGCTTTGGACCTGCCCTCAGTGGAAGGAATACGGAGGATACTGGAGAGAGTCAAAGCGTGAGATGAATATACTGATAAGGGGTATTGTGATGACCACGCCAACAACAATCAAAAACACCAGCTCATTGATGTGGACGCTGGTGCGGGAGAGCTGCAAGAGGGGGAGGGCTTCACACAGGTAATGTCCAACGATGTTGGAATCATGGAAGGTCAGTCTCAGTATGCTTCTGGTGTGGGCCATGGCCCCAGAAAACCCTATCACATACGAACCGAACATCATCAGAGAACAGACATGAGGCGACGCGGTGACCATGTACAGCAGAGGATTGCAGATAGCTACATAGCAAACATAAGCCATCGATACCAACACACCGCACTCAGAATTGACAAAGAAACAGAAGAAAAATAGTTGAGTCATGCATCCCGCATAAGAAATGAAGTTTTCTGACACAAAATCATTCAGCATTTGGGGGGTAAACACACAGGAAAAACAGAGATCTATAAAAGACAAGTTGAAGAGGAAAAAGTACATAGGAATGTGAAGGCTAGAATTCAGCCCAGTTAAGGTGATCAAGCCCAAGTTGCCCACCACAGTAAACACATAGATCCCTAAGAATAGTAGGAAGCGGGGGAGCTGCAGCTCTAATTGTTCTGATAATCCCACAAGGATAGACTCAGTCACTGAGGAGCTGTTTCTCAGAGCCATTCTCTTCTGGGGAGCTGTCTGTGGAAACAAGGGGCAAAATACATAGACTGGTTATAGGCACAAGCATGGCTGATGGAAGAAAGGTCTAGAAGATGAGCCAGTGCATGGCTTTGTGCCTTTCTTCTCTCATCTATGCCCCCCCCCAAGCTATTGACAATGTGTCTGTGACTATATCTCAGCTCCCCTGGGTTGATCGTGAATCCAAGCTAGAGTCTGTTAGCATGGGCAGCAAGAGTTCTGTCCCCACCTGGGAGATGAGGGGATGGAGCCCCTGAATCGGCCGCCCAGCGGCTCTCAGAAAGACCTTCCAAGAGCCAGCAGGAGAACAACCCGAGCCCACTGCCTCAGGCTCAGAGACAGGAGCTCTCCTGTCGCCATTGTCTCCATTCATCCTGCCTCCCTCTCCCAACTAGATACGGGGTTCCCGCCATGGGGAGAAAGCCAAGAGTGTCCCCTCTGTTTGCACCTTCTACCTTCCTCCTCTCAGTCCCTTCACTGCATTTTACACCAGAGTCAGTGTTAAGAGTAGGGAAGGGCTCAATACATCCCAGACCCCTTATTTGTGAGTTTAAAAGAAAGCCATCAGGAAAAATGGGAGTCAGACATTCACCTTCCTCCTCCTTGCCCCCCAAAGTCCTGGGCCCTATGCAATCTCTTTTTCCATTATCTCAAAGGAGAAAATGGTGTTAGTGCATAAAGAAGACAGCCTCAAGTTTTAACTCTTCTGATTCCGTTGGTGCTGAGAATCAGAGCTTTTACAGACCCCAGTCTCCAAGGTGCTCTAGGAACAGACCAAGATTTCTGTTTGTGGATTTTCCCAGATGGTATATACATCAACTTTAGGAGAAAAAAAACAGCAACACTCATTTTCACCAGCACCCCAGCTGGCATATCATGAAGAACTTTATGCTACTTGATGATCTCAGGGATCTGATTAGGTACAGTTTCAACCCCCTGGGAATTTCTCAGAGATGTGTCCCTACAGGGAAGAAATTGTTTACAGCCTGGATGATGAAGTTTACCTAGCATCTTGGGACTCAGGTGTTCTACTCAAACTTCTCATCATTTCCAAGGACTTCATGTTGTTTAGTGTTGAATTGGAGGGGGGACCCTCAGTTTTCCTATCCTTCATTAAAGCTTGGCACTTACACTTGACATTAAGAGAGGATGATCCCAAACTAATTTCAGCCACTATTTCTAAATTTTCAAAGGGAGTTTTGAGAATAGGACAAAAAAAAAGTTAGGTCAGACTTGTAGGTGATATGGAAAGCACCTCAGACAAAATGTTTCTAGCACCATGAGCTGCTCAGAAGAGTGGAGACACCCCCCGCCCCAAACACCACCTACCCTCAGCTCTACTAAGGGCCATAGGCCAGCTTTTACTATATATGAGGAGATTAAAATATCACATCACATATGCATAGAAGCACACACACACACACACACACACACACGCCCCTTTACAAAGTTACTCGATGGATGTGTGCAGGCTAAGGTATTAACAGGAGATGTACCTAAAGGTTTTAATCCTGTCATCCTTCAGATGACAAAATTGTTCTCCATGTGATCTGCTACATGAATATTCTAAGAAATATTCAAAGATATGTGAGCAACTACATTTGTAAGTTTCCACTGAAGCTGCCTAAAATAATCCCAGATTGCTTGGAACAGTCCTGATTTACATCCATTATCCCTGTATAATTATTAATAGCAAACCTTCTCACTCTCAAAAGTGTCTGGATTTGGATAACAAATTACATGGTCACCCTACTAAAAAGAGCATAAGCAGCTATTCAGGTCCTCTGGCTCCTGCTGTCTCCTAGACCCACTGACTTCTATCCACTTTCTGACCAAGGGAGTCTCTCTGTCCTTCACCCTCCTTCCCTTGAGAGTTCTCCTTCCCTGAACCTACTCTTCCTGGCCAACCAGCACTATCTCATCAGTAGATTTTGGCTTAAAAGTGGGAAGGCATTAACTTCGGGCTGCTTCTGATTTATACCTAGCAAAAAACCCTAAAGCAAATGAAGTTAAAACCGTAGTTACCTGCCTGAAGTATGTGGAAGGGGAATGGGGGAGAAGAATTACATAGGAACAAGGAATAAAACATTGGTACAATTCTATATTGCAGTCATTGGTACCATGGTATAATATTGTTGTATATTGCTGTATATGGTACAATACATTGATTAGTAGTATTTAACAAACTTGGACATATACATACATTTTGACCCAGCAGTTATACTCCTAGATGTATACCAAATAAAAATAAGTATACACATGTATACCCTAAAAACGTGCCAAAAAGTTTCATGAAAGTTAAACAGATAAACGTCACAAACCTATTATGGAACAAAAGAAGCCACAGACAAAAGAAGGCATACTTTATGATTCTATTTATATGAAGTTCAAAGGCAAGGAAACTAATCTTTGATGTTAGAAGTCAGATAGCAGTTATTCATGGTTGGTCAGTTGGGGGCTAGTGACTGGAAAGGTCTATAAAGGGTGCTTCAGGATTGCTGACAATGTCCTGTTTCTGACAGGGGTGCTGGTTACATGGATGTGTTCAGTTTGTGAAAATTCATCAAACTATGTTCTTATGTTACCCTTCAATTAAAAGTTTACTTAAAACATAAATGGAGAACAAAAACAAATGAATATCTTAATAAATCATCCTGCGGAATTACTTTAACACTAAAATTACTAAACACCTTTGAGGCATAATTCCCTAATTTATAAAATGGAGATTTACTAACCTACCAACTTTCAGTATGATAACACATGCAAAAGTCCCTTTTTTATTTCTCATCTATCTTATTTCTCTTAAAACCCCCTTTTGTTTCTCATATAAAAGGGAGGAAATCAAGAGGAAAAGGAATTAATGCATATGGAGCAACTGCAGAGCACCTGGCATTATGCTGGATGTTTTCTATGATTATGTTTATAACAACTAGACAATGTGCATGTGTGGCAGATTATTCTTTCCAAAGATGTCCATTCCAGCACACACATACACATACATACATACATGCATCTTACATCCCACATGCTCTTGGTACAATGAAACTAACACTCCTCCCATAAAGAGATGGTGTCTGTGCTTTCTAACCTTGCATCTAGGCAGGGACTTGGGATTTCTTAAACCAAGAGTATGATAGAAGTGATGCTTTGTGACTCAGTCATGAAAGAATACAGCTTTCCCTTTCTCTCTCTCTCTCCCCCTTCCCCCCTCCTTCTCTCTTTCTCCCTCCCTTCCTTTCTCCCTCCCTCTCTCTCTCTCTCTGTACTCGTATTCCTCTTTTGTCATCCCCAGCATCTCAGTCATATTGGAACACTCTGGCTTTGTCTCCAAAAACACCACAAAGCAGAAAGTTTATGGCAGTTTATCCAATGTTGAGGGAGAGCAGAAGCCCTCTAGGGACCAGGACAGTTTCTAGTACAGGTCAGGATTACTTGGTCTGATTCCCCCTCACTACTCAGAGAAATCTTTTTCCAGTTCCATATTTAGATGATGTTTTTGAGGTTTATTTTTGTGAAGAAAATAGTTATTTCTTTCTAGTACATAATTTCTTACCCACTGCACTTCCCCCTCTTAAATAACAGGTTAGCAGATGTGTAGCAATGACCCAGCAATGGAAGAGTAAGAAAGAATTATCTCTGTTCATTAGAGTAGAAGTCAGTGTATTCATTTATTCATCATCCAATAAGTATTAAGGTTAGCTATTTCCAGCAATCTTGCAAACTTTATATTCAGAAAAATCTCTCCTGATATAACAAAACCAAGAATTTAGAATAAAATATAAAAATCATCTACTTGTTAATTTTTGAACTGGCAGAAACTAAGTGAATTCCTATGAGAGAAAAAGAGAAAAAATAAGGAAGTAATAATCCAGAGGGGTGCACAAACACTGAACCTGGGGTTTGCCCTTGGGGAACTAGTAGATGCCCTGTGGCCCAGAGTCAGAGTTTAATTGGGTTGCCTATGCAGGACAGAAGAGATAAAGCCTGGGAATCAAGCAGGTTGGGAGTTTGGAACCTATTGATGCATAATACTAGATCCCCAAAGGGAAACATCTTCCATGGCTTAACTAGAGGAAGAGAAAAGCTCACACAGGAATAGGGCACAGATATGTATCTGTCTTGGCCTTGGCTCTAGAAGGGCAGAAAAAGAGATAAAGTATCCCCTGAAAAGTTCTAACCACCTCTGTGTTTTAGGTGGAAAATTCATATTACATATATAACCAAAAAAAAAATCCTTCTTGGAAAAATACAGTTTAAATCAAGATATCAAAGACTTTCCCCAGATAAATATCCAAGGATCATAAGCTCTTAATGAAAACCACTAAACAAACACAAAATAAGCCACCAGGATGAGAATCACCATAAATGAAAAATCACAATCTATACAACCAGACCTGCAAAACTATTAGGCTTATCAGGGACAGAATACAAAAAAAATGTACTTGATGTATTCAAAGGAAAAAAAAAACAAATTGAAAGTATAATGAAGGAAAAAACAAAATTGACAAGGCATATTTTTTTAAAGACTCAAATAGAACTTTATTTATTTATTTGCCACACTGCGCAGCTTGTGGGATCTTAGTTCCTGAACCAGGGAATTCCCTTAAATAGTACTTTTAGAAATAAAAGCATGATTGTTAAAATTAGCAACTCTATGAATATGTTAAACAGCCTATTAGACACAGGTAAAGAGAAAATAAGTAACTTGGAGAGGAGAAATTATCCAGAAGTCAACATCAGCTAGGGGGATGGGGAAATAAATATCATTTAGAAATATAACCCAAGCAATGTAGAAGTAAAGAAGGTCCGACAGATATATAGAGAGCATTTATCACATTCTAGGCCCTGTGTTTTGCACTAAAAATAAAGCAACAGCGGAAACAGACGTACATAGTCCCTGTTCTTTCAAACATGTAATTTGTATGGAGAAACCTAGAATAAACAGATACTTCTAATAATCAATTAGAAATACAGTAAGTGTGCCAGGAAGAAGTTATGGGGTGCTATGAACCCATTTAATGGAGGGTCAGGGAAGGCCTCCCTGAGGAAGTGAAATTCAGGTTTAAAACCAAAAAGTAAGTAGGGATAAAAATAGTTGTTTGTTTGTGACTGTTCAGCATTGGCACTCCTTCTGCATTTGGGAATCCGCCCTTGTGTGAGCCTTGGATGGAGCCAGGACTTGGCCTCTTTCCGTGAAATCTCTCCAGAGAACATAAGACCTGAGCTCAGCTCAGATGTTCCCATGCAGGTCTCTGAGTCTGGGGCAAGTGACACAAGAAACAAGAACAACTTATATTTCAAGGAAAGAAAAAAAAAATCCATCAGTCAATAACAAACATCAGGTGTTGCTGGTGCCAGCAGGAGCAGCCAGCTCAGCCTAACCAGATGGTTCTGAGGTGTAACTTGGCTGTGATTCCACCACCTGGCTTCCCCTGGTTGCTGCCTGACTCCAGAAACTGGCTCCTCAGTCTGTTCTAAGATTCTGTGAACCACCCCATTTCTTGACAACTCCCTTTTTTGAAGAAGTTAACCAGAATCAATGTCTGCTGTCTGCAGTCAAGAACGCTGGCTGGTAGAATAGGGACTGGAGATTAAGGGGAATGTGGGTGGGGAGTGGATTCAGGGAAAGCATTCCAGGCTGTGGAGCAGCTTTCTCACATCCCTGTGATGAAGGCAGACACACCCGCCAAAATCACCTTCTTAAAAGGGTGTAACAAACTCTCAGAGATTTTCTTTATTTTGAATGATTTTTCCCTTCCAGGGAACTGTTGTGTGGTTGTGGTTTAGAGGATAAAGTGAACACACATTCCAGATTCTGGAGACCATTCTTCATACTCCTACACAAAGTTTTTTAAACCTTCAATTCTCCAATGACTCTTCTTTTCTTTAATAAGCTGCTTTTCTAGCTAAACAGAAATGCATTTGATTAATTGTCTGACCAGCTTTTTTAATGCTCTGTGGGCCATAACAACAACAACAAATAATAATAAGGATTATGTTTAACATCTAAGAAAGCTAATGACACAAAAATTATTTTTATTAATGATTAAATTGCTAGTGTGTGTTTATATTGGTCATTGTTATTATAAGGTTCTGTTTTTCATGGGCTCTGTATACACTTCTCTGTCTTTGCAATTCCTTATAAAATCAATACATGGAATAGCTTTCTGCGCACCTTGTAAAACTTGGAAAATAATTTACTCTTAAAAGTCATTTATATAGGGCTTCCCTGGTGGCACAGTGGTTGAGAGTCCGCCTGCCGATGCAGGGGACACAGGTTCGTGCCCCAGTCCGGGAAGATCCCACATGCCGCGGAGCGGCTGGGCCCATGAGCCATGGCCGCTGAGCCTGCGCGTCCGGAGCCTGTGCTCCACAATGGGAGAGGCCACAACAGTGAGAAGCCCGCGTACCGCAAAAAAAAAAAAAAAATCATTTATATAGTATTATGGAAAGTGTATCTTTGATTTTGCAACAGATCTTTATTTGGAAACAGTCTCCAATTATTACATTGTTACTATGGAAACACACAGTCTGCTTTATGATGTGGTTTTAAAAATGCATTGCTATTAGTCTTGAATGATAAGTAGAAGTTTACCAGCAGAGAATATCAGGAGGATGTTCTGGGCAAAGGGAATCACAAAAGGCAATATTAAAGGTCATATGCGGGGGGAGGGGAAGCGCTGCAAATTTGGGGAATGGAAAATGACACAGACTTGAATCGTATACATGGCAGAGAGGGGTGGGAGGTAGCTGGGGTAGATTAATGATGATAGTAAATTATATCCTTCTTCCCTCTATGAGTCCAGAATCAATTGAGAAATTAGATACAGAAGTCAGACAGGGGAAAAAAATGCCAGCTTTATTGCTGATTGGAAGACCCAGCTTGGTTGTACATCTACATCCAAGGACCCTATAGCTCCCTCATTGCACACCATAGACTAAATTTATGAATCCAGGTCTAAACTGAGCTGGACAACTGTTGGTGTTCTCGACAAAGAAACAGAGTTGCCGATGGAACAGATGAGTGGAGATCCTGAGAATGTGCCTGTCCTGACTAGAAATGAGACGGGCTCTAGGAAGGGCGCTGGGCCACACTAAGCCACATTATAAGTTAACTCTCCCAATTTCTGATCAGTCCT
This sequence comes from Delphinapterus leucas, assembly GCF_059928025.1. Taxonomy (NCBI): domain Eukaryota; kingdom Metazoa; phylum Chordata; class Mammalia; order Artiodactyla; family Monodontidae; genus Delphinapterus; species Delphinapterus leucas. The sequence continues at coordinate 99,925,491 of NC_143135.1, forward strand.
ATAAACCAGCGGTCCCCAACCTTTTTGGCACCAGGGACCAGTTTCATGGAAGACAGTTTTTCCACAGACGGGGCTGGGGTGGAGGGTTGGGGGGGGGTATGGGGATACGGTTCAGGCGGTAATGTGAGCGATGTGGGGGATAGTTCAGGCAGTAATGCCAGTGATGGAGGGGATGGTTCAGGAGGTAATGCGAGCGATGGAAGGGATGGTTCAGGCGGTAATGCGAGCGATGGAGGGGATGGTTCAGGCGGTAATGTCAGCGATGGAGGGGATGCTTCAGGCGGTAATGTCAGCGATGTAGGGGATGGTTCAGGCGGTAATGCCAGCGATGGAGGGGATGGTTCAGGCGGTAATGCCAGCGATGGAGGGGATGGTTCAGGTGATGGTTCAGGCAGTAATGCGAGCGATGGAGGGGATGGTTCAGGCGGTAATGCCAGCGATGGAGGGGATGGTTCAGGCGATGGTTCAGGCAGTAATGCGAGCGATGGAGGGGATGGTTCAGGCGGTAATGCCAGCGATGGGGAGCGTCAGGTGAAACTTTGCTCGTGCACCACTCACTTCCTGCTGTGCAGCCCGGTTCCTAAGAGGCCACTGACCGCTGGTGGTCCGTGGCCCGGGGGTTGGGGACCCCTGCTATAAACCATCCTCTCCTTTGGCGTGAAGTGGGGAGAATAAGGGGGAAGAGAAAGGGTTGCTTCTTCATTTACCTGCCTGGGACATAGAAGCTTCTCCCCCACTAGGGAAAGTAAAGCATAAATGAAGCTAGAATCGCATTTGGAGCCCAAAGTGGTTAGCACCAGGTTTGGACTTCACTTTGTTGATGGTGAGCAAAATGGGAGAGCCTTGACATCTCCAGACTTGTCTTTGAATTTTGGTAAAGGGCGAAGGAGAAGGATGGGGCTGGAGACCAGGAAACCTGAACTAAGGTGGTGGGAGGGATGTGCAGAATGTCACACATGAGAATAAATGAAAGAGAAAGCTACTCTTAGAAAAGGAATTTAGGATCCTCAGATGAACACATCACTGTTAAAAAGTTCTTTGAAAAGAAGGAAACAATGTTGTCCTTCTGTGCAGCCAACAGAAACGTTTCACATCATTCCACTGACCTTACAGCTTCAAATATAATGAGTACAGCTGTTAAAAATCATGATTTTCATATATATTTAATCACACAGAGGCTGCTTACAATGTGTTACAGGATGAAAAATAGTTATAAAATCATACATAATATGATCACATCTGTTTTTGTGTGTTTGTATATGTTTATGTGTGTATTGTCTTTGCAAACCAATTTAAGCCATCACGACTACACACACACAAATATTCTGAAAAAATATACACCCAAATCCTAAGAGTAGTTAGTTATCTCTAGGTGGCAAGATCATAGATTTTTTAATCTTTTGCTTACCTATAAATTTATATATTCTTACAACACTCAAGCATTGCTTTTGCAAATTTAAGAAGAATTATTAAAAAAATTAAAAACAAAACACTGTATAATTTAGTATTTTAAGATCTCACTAAGGGTTCATTCAACATTTATTTAGCACCTTCTGTATCTGTCAGGCATTAAGCTCTCAGCTTGTGTTAGATCACCTAGCTGAGGTTGGGAATATAACCTCAAATAAACATTTTCTGAATATATTACTTCATAATCCATAATCCATATTAGTCCAGGAGGTCTCACACGTTTATATTACTGACCCTAGTAGATCAGTGCAGTGAGTAAGGAGAAGAGTCTTTAGTGTGTCTCCCTTGACATTTGTTTTTGGCAAATTGTTTTCAAATGAGAGTGAATTATGGACTTGTTCAGCTCAAAGGCAGCAAGACCTTGGTCTTGGCACGAGATGCATATACGTGCATCACTATTTCTTACACATGCAGATTGAGCCTCTGGAAGGCAGTGAGTGGTAGGAGTGTGGACACCAGAGTCAGACAGTCTAAATTCAGTTCTTTACTCCACCGCTTACTATTTATTCAATCTTAGGCAAGTTCCTTAACGTCTTTAAGCCTCAGTTTACCCATCTATAAAGCAGAGAGAATTATCTCATACAGTTGTAGGGAAGACTAAATGAGAACTCATATAAAATATTATTATTACTGTTTGAAGAACATGAGTTCCTTGAATGTGAAAATATTGTCCACCTTCATTCTCAGATCACAGTCATTGCAAGATACATGAATGAAGGAGGCAAATGGGACAAGGAGTCATATCTTTAAGGAGGCCAGACTGAATGGCATCTACAGCCAAATGTGTGGACAAGCATCTCGGGGCTTTTTTCCTCCTGCTCAAGGCCTAATTCTTCCTTTCATGTAGTCTCACAAGTCACTGATGGGAACCTAGGAAACTGTCATGTGAGCAGGTAAAAAGTGGTGAGAAGTGACACTTCGGAATCATCGGGTTTGGAACACAGAGCATTGGCCTATTGACAGAAAGCAAGTCTCACTTATACATAGACAGGTATCCTCAAAGAGCAAACATATAAATGAGTACTTTACAAACACGAATATTCTCCCATTAAATACCTGCTTGCAGAATTACATTAAATACAGCTCATTTCACCTAATAGTCGTATCTCATATTTAAACACCATTTGTCTTTATGTAGAACCAGTGCTGGGGCAGGGAAAGTACAGGATGAGCCTGATTGTTTTGCCAGAAAGTAATAAAGTGCTCAAAATCTAATGGAGGTATATTAAAAAGACATAAGATCCAGTGTGAGGAGGGTCACACTGGACAAATCGTGGACAAATTGAGCATCAAAGTAAATAATGACACTAATGAATCATAACTCAGATAAAATTAGAATGTATGAGTCCACAATGATATAAATGAATGAATGAATAAATATAGAAGAAATAAAGGTTCTTCCTGAGAAAATGCAGGCTAACAAATAACAAAGGTTTGATGGAGTTAGACAGGCCCCATTTTACAACCATCAGAGTAATAGATTCAGGCAAGCACCATCAATGGATGCTAAAACTAGGGTGCGAAAGATTGAAAAGGAACATGACGTTTCATAGTTTCAAAATGTCTCCCCACAATTTACTTCTAATTACAAAGGAAAAAGTGGTAACCTTCCCCAATAAATTACTAAGGAACTTGCAAAGTTTCAAAAACTCTTGTTTTATCAAATGTCCCCAGAAGCAATTCTGAGAGGACATAGAATATATTCATTTGTGTGAGTAAAGAAAAAGGAAGCTTTGCTCTGAGGAAATGGTGCTTTGCAAGGTCAGCAAAGAAGAACCAGATTGTGGTCTTGGTGACTTTTTTCCAAGTGTATTTATCTTTTGAACACAATCACTCGACTTTATAGTCTCTGTTACTCTGGGGGAAATGGGAGTGTCATACCCCATTTGGGAGTGTCATGAACGATTGACTTCTTTATTGTACAAATTTTTCTTCAGTATGTTGTCTCTGGGATATTAGTTAAAATGGGGAGTACAAAATGAATGCCCAACTGTTGGTATTTTATAAAATTTCCCTCAAAGCCCTATGTTCAATTGGATAGTGATTTAGAGTTTACTATAATACAATACATTTTATATAACACAATACATTTATATAACACAGTACATTTTACTCTTAAGAGAAGTGTAAAGTTGTGGTTTACAAATCATGATAGGGTCTGGCTCCTGCTACAGACGCCAGGTGGCATGTGCCTAAAATTGGGGATCAGGACTAAACATAAGAATAGTACAATCAAGGCATCAGTGATGGGACGTTAGGGGCCAAGCATGTGTTTATCTGTGTGCTGGAAGAGAAGAATGTGTTGCCAGAAGACAAAACAGGGAGGCCCCTGTTCTGTCAGCTGCTAAAACTGCTAGATGCTCCAATCTTGCATCCAACATATATTTGTTAAATCCCCACTCTGCATGTGCCGGGCACTGTGCTTGGTGTGGGACTGTCTCAAAATGGACACCAGGGTCTCTGCTCACACAAAACCTACAGTCTTATTTGTGGTAGGGGTGGTTACAGAAAAGAAAGTGAGCAAGGACCCTACATTGTGACCAGCACTTGATAAATTGACTGCAGTGTTCTGCTGTGGGAGCACAGAGCAGATGTGCAGAAACGAACGGGGGTGGGGGGTAGGAGAAAGATATTCCAGAAAGACACCTCACAATAGATTATCACAGACATAAAGGCTCCAGAGTACGTTCCCTTCCTAGAATTAAAAGGATTACCAGCAATATGATTAAGCCAAGAAAGAGCCATTTAAGAAATAAAAGGAGTATATAAGGAAGGAAAAGAAGGATGGAGAACACATTTTCAGTTTTGCTCCTTCTTTTCTTACCCATCCTGATACCACAAGTAGTTTATGAAGTAGAGAAAAAAAAAAGATGTAAAAGGAAGAGACAATAATACAAACACCACCACCACCAAAATTAAAGGTGATCAATTTTCATGAGTGCCGCCCTTAACCAGTACAGAGTCTGGCCAGAGTAGACAGTCCAGATGTGTTTACGCTGGTAGTGAGACTGCAAGTTGAGGTAAACTTTCAAGAAGGGATTTTGCAATAAAATTCAAGAAATCTTGTATAATTCAGTAATTCCTTGTCTAGGAATATATTCTGATAGGGTGGGGGGAGACTCAAAGATTTATTGAATGTTGTTAATCAAGCATTATTAATAATTTGGAAATATTAAAATAGTATACAGCAGTAGAAAATGCCCATTGTATATAATACATCCATATGGTAGAATTTTACACAAGTATGAAAATCAAATTGGAGGCAAGAGATCAGAAAAAACATTCTTGCTGTGAGCTCTGTCTTGGGGCACACACTTTTGTAACCAGGGCTGGTGCTTCCTTGTTTTCACAGTGTTCCTTTCTCTCTCCCTCTTTTGGGCTACCCATGACCCTTCATATACATTTTATCTGCTTTTCTGTTAATTTATTTATCCAATAATAATTCCTTATTCCCTCCTCTTCTAATTAATTTTCATCAGTTTAAAGCAACTGCTCATAGACTTTGAAAACAAAGGCAACATTGTGTGTATGTATGTGCAGGTACCGTATACTATACGTGCAAAGACTGTCTATAAATATATAATAAGCAACAGTGATGGACCCGAGGGAGGGTACAAAAGGACCAGAAAATTGGAGTGAAGTGGACGTCCTTTCACTGATTATTTTTTGGTAATAATTTTAATTATCATGAACATGTACTGCCCATTTAATATACAAATAAACATATATAGTAAATAGATTGTAGAAATAATGATAGAGCATAATCATTTTTCATATAAGCAAGCATGAGCCCAGAAAGATGAAGCAGTTGTCCCAAGGTCACACAATAAATTAGTGGAAGTGCTGACACTAGGAGGAGAAGATCTAGCAGGAATGGAGATTAAATTTGCTGAGCACTTGCCATTTAATTTTCTTAATAATCCTGTGAAAACATTTGCTCAGAGACATCAGGAAACTTGGTGAAGGTCACATAGCTACTGAGTAAAAGCGAGGGTTCAAATTTGATTCTACCCTCCAATTCCCTAGTCTATACTTTTTCTAGGTCTTTATGCTACTCTCCTCCCCGTCCCAGTCATCCAGATTCCATACTGTCCATCCGTCTTTTCTATGCTGTCTAAAGCACAGTTCTCTCACTCCACTCTCATTCTTTTGAACTCACCCTTATTGATCTGTACAGTCCAAAGGGCAAAACTGTATATCCATCCACACTTCATTTTTCCAAATAGAAGAGACTTTTCCTAAAGAGACTCTCATAAGTCAAAGCTATTTTCACAGCATTTCACATATTGTTGCTTCACCAAAAAAATATTTACCACTTACAATTTTCTTTTAAAACAAAAGGCAACCCTGCCTCCCTTTACATAGTACCGTTAGGCTGTGGGTCTACAAACTTAAGCTGTACAACTCTTCCACCCTTTACTGGAAGTTGTGTCAGCTAGGGTCCCCGCAGAAAACAGATGATCCACTGAAACAAAATGATTGAAAAAGACAACAAGGGAACTATTTGTAGGGGTTTAAAGAGAAAGGTGATTGAGAGAAACCACAAAGGGATGATCGAGCTCCCAAGACTAGCAACAGCCAGGAGACATTGCCACCCCTTGGCATGAAGAGACAAAGGAGGGAGCATTTACTGTAACCAGGTAGGAAACAGGGCATTCAGTTCCTGACACTGTAGCCCAGCTGGAAGGAATTCCAGGAAATAAATATCACAAATATCATGCTCCTCTCACCTTCTGATTTCGTCTGCTGATGCCAACCCAACCAGAAACCAGGGGCCAGGGAGCCCATTGACAGGATCCTCCCGGGGCTTGGAGTAAAGTACAAAGGGCAGCAAGTTAATCTGGAGAGGCACACAGCAAACAGAAGCGGTACCGTCACAGTCAGTGGCCGTTCCCTCTGTGACGGGCTGCTGTGTGGTGCTGACCGGATTACTGACTTACAACACTAGGTTTTCTATGGTTCTGAAATAGTCTCCAGATCCTTAGCTGACCACCCTGAGTGGCAGCCTTCTCTACTCTTGCTTTAAAAGCACGACTTGAAAACAGGGAAATGACTGTGTTTGAAATAATTCCCAAAGCCTGTCCTTCGTAACTTTGACATGTTCTCTGAGGTCTTCCACCCAGCCTGGCCAAATCCCTTAAAGTCCAAGTCCCAGAAGCTCCACATCACTGTCTCAGGAGGTACCATGCTTGCTGCTCTCCAGGTCCTAGCACACTTCCCCCACACACTCTGCAAAATTCTTCAAGAATTTGTCTGGTCATTTAGCCAAGACCATCTCAACAAAATGTTATACCTCCTACCTTCATGCAAAAATGTGATATTTAAAATTAGCCCTTGAAAAGTTGCCTGAAATTTCTGTAGACAGAACCAGACTTTCATGTCCTAGACCAGCTCACATTTGAAATGAAACCTTCCAGGGCTGAGGGAGGAAGAAAGTGAACAGCAATGGAAGGAAATCGTATTAGAAATCAAGAGCCTGGATTCTAGTCACAGTTCCCCTGCTGAGTAATTGCATAACTAATGAACCTTGGTGAAGGTACATAAGCCTGTATCTATTCTCAGAAATATGATAGAACTTAACTAAATGATCCTAAACGTCCACTAAATGTGAGTATCCTCTAGTTTTAAGAGTCTTAATTTAAAGGGCTCTTAAAATGGGAAGGACAAACTTGTTTGAGAAAAAGTAAAAATTTCCTCCATGTAACCAGTGGAACTTGAATCATCTATGGAAGGAAAAATGTCCCTTTCCTAAGCATTGCCTCTTTCTCAGGAGAATGATTTTTTGCTCAAAGTTTTCTTCATGGCAATTTTGATGTCCTTATTCCTCAGGCTATAGATTAATGGGTTGAGTATGGGCACCACAATGGTATAGAACAAGGAGGACACTTTCCCCAGGTTCATGGGTAAAAGAGAAGATGGTTTGAGGTACATGAACGCCCCTGACCCAAAGAAAAGAGAAACCGCAATTATGTGGGAGCCACAGGTGCTGAAGGCTTTGGACCTGCCCTCGGTGGAGGATACTGGAGAGGATGAGGGCATAAGAAATGAAGATGGTAGCTGTGGACACACCAATATCAATACCCACAACAACAAAAACTACCGGCTCATTTACATATGTGCTGGTGCAAGAGCGCTCAAGATGGGGAAGGATGTCACACCTGAAGTGGTCAACAAGATTGTTGGCACAGAAGGTCAGTCTCCCCATGCATGCTGTGTGGGCCATGGCCCTAACAAACCCCATCACGTAGACACCCAGCAAAATCGGTAAGCAGACCTGGGGAGACATGGTGGCCGTGTACACCGGTGGGTTACAGATGGTGACATAGCAGTCATATGCCATCGCTGACAGGATGAAGGACTCAGAGACAGCAAAGAAGGTAAAGAAGAAGAGCTGAGTCATACACCCTGCATAGGAGATGATGTTCTTCGTTGAGACAAAACTCATCAGCATTTTGGGAGTGATAACAGTGGAATAGCAGAAATCTATGAAGGACAAATTATAAAGGAAAAAGTACATGGGGGTGTGCAGGTGAGAGTTGAGTCCAGTCAGGGTTATCAAGCTCAGGATCCCCACCACAGTGACCACGTAGAAACCTAGAAACAGGAAGAAGAGGGGGATCTGGAGCTCCTGATGGTTGGTTAAGCCTTCGAGGATAAACTCCGTCACAGAAGAGTTCTCAGCTACTGCTCTTATTTAAGGCACTCTGTGGGAACAAGGGAAAAGAGTCACTTAGAGGGAGAGGGGGAGAGAGCACTGCTGCCCTCCCTGTCACCTCCCAGTTCTTTAGAATTAGATCCACACTTGGATATTTTGGACTTCAGCAGAAAGGCCTTTCCAGAAGCTATGGGTCTGTTCCCATGACCCCCTAGTGATTCTGCCTCTGAAGCACCATCGGGGGACGGATCTGCCTCCAAGAGGAGGGCCACTGCTGCTGGGAAGAAGGGACCCAAGGATGCACTGAGGAGTCTCCCGGATCTTTACTTCAGTCCATTTATTGTGTCATTCCAACTCCAGTGTCTGCTCAAGTTTACAGTAACTGGGGTCAGTCTCTGGGAAGAGTCCTCTGAGAGGATGGAGCCAGCCCAGCTGTGCTAGAGTGTCCACCTCGTGGTCAACTTGGGCAGACCAGAAAAGGAAGGTGGTCCTTCCCAAAACCTTTACTACCTGAGGGTGGGGACTTAGGAAAAGTTCAGCCCAAATGCCGTCACTCACCTCTTTCAGTCTGCAGCTTTAGCCCTGTCCCTGTCGGTCCAACTCTTGCCCTCGATTGTTCAGACAGACAAATGGCTCTGGTGCTAACACAGGTGAAGGAACTAAGTGTGGCCCCTTTAGTCCCTGTTCTATTTGGGAGATCAGAACTTGGACTGCCTTCGAATTCTTTCTGAACTGAGGAACTTGATATCTGATTGAGGCTTTGCCCCAAGGCTTTTTTCCAGCTTGCAGAAGGGAGACAGCATCCTCACCTGTAATCAGTGTCAGGCGGTGACAGGAGACTGAGCAGTTTTATTCTGGTTTTAGAGATCTAGGGACCTGATTAGAAGTAGAAAGCCAGAGGTCCCCCGGGGCCACAGCCCTAAAAATTAACTCTAAAAAGAAGGAACTTTTGCTTATACCCTGGATAATATTTGAATGGGGTTTTAGAAACATTATTTGTTCAGTTAACAGCTACTCAGTGAAATGAAAAAAATAATAATTTACCATTTATTGAGCACTTATTATATACGTATACCCAGCAGTCTTCCTCTCCTAGCAGTTGTATGCTGAACCCAGCATGCAAGGATCCAAAGCATTTTACATATAATACTTTATTTTAATTCTCCCCCAAATCCTACGAACTAAGTTTTATCACTCCAATTTTAGAGATGAAGTATTTTACTAAATGTTACAAAGGTCATATGAAATCTAGGTCCATCTAACTCCAAATCTGGTATTTTTAACAATTGCATTTAATATCTCCCTGTGGGAGATAACTAAATGTATAAAGTCTTATCTTCAAGGCTCTGACATTCTCTTGGAAAAGATAAGATAGAATATATCTGACTAAATATGCAAAAAAAGTAATAAGATCCAGAAAAAATTATTTATTAAAAATAAAATGCATCTGTTCAATAAGTGGTGCTGGGAAAACTGGACAGCTACATGTAAACGAATGAAATTAGAACATTCCTTAACACCATACACAAAAATAAACTCAAAATGGATTAAAGACCTAAATGTAAGGCTGGACACTATAAAACTCTTAGAGGAAAACATAGGCAGAACACTCTTTGACATAATTTCGATCCACCTCCTAGAGTAATGAAAACAAAAACAAAAATAAACAAATGGGACCTAATTAAACTTAAAAGCTTTTGCACAGCAAAGAAACCATAAACAAAACCAAAAGATAGCCCTCATAATGGAAGAAAATATTTGCAAACAAAGTGACCAACAAGAGATTAATCTCCAAAATATACAAACAACTCATGCAGCTCAATATCAAAAAAGCAACCCAATCAAAAAAATGGGTGGAAGATCTAAATAGACATTTCTCCAAAGAAGACATACAAATGGCCAAAAAGCACATGAAATTGGTAGAGCCACTATGGAGAACAGTATGGAGATTCCTTAAAAAACTAAAAATAGAGCTACCGTATGATCCAGCAGTTCCACTCCTGGGCATATATACAGAGAAAACCATAAATTGAAAAGATACATGGGCCACAATGTTTGTTGCAGCACTATTTATAATAGCCAGGACATGGAAGCAACCTAAATTTCCATCAACAGATGGATGGTTAGAGAAGATGCGGTACGTATATACAATGGAATATTACCCAGCCATAAAAAAGAATGAAATAATGCCATTTGCAGCAACATGGATGGACCTAGAGATTGTCATACTGAGTGAAGTAAGTCAAAGACAAAGACAAGTACTAAAACAGTATTTGGAGCAGGTCTGACCAAAATGTTCCTCATTCCACCTGGGAGAAGCAGCCTCCCCCAAAGCTGTTTGATTCCAGGCAGAAAACTAAATGTGAATCATGAATTTATTGAGTACCTGAAATTCCATTTTGCAGAAAGTTTGGAGTATGTTCTATCAAAATGCCAAAAAAGCCAGAAGGAGTAGGATCTGAAATCATCACCAGGTCACAGCCTAATGGAGATTAGCCAAAAAATCCTGTAGTGCCTTGTCCTGAGATCTGCTGCAGCTCTCCTCCCAACATATCTTTGTCTTTGTGAACATCCACATCCCTCCAGGAAAATGAAGGATGGGCACTACGTTTATTCAATGTATCTTTAAATCGAACATAGAACCTGGCTTGCAGCAACTCACAACATGTTCATTAATCTCAGATTCTCAATCTCGTCATCTGCAGAATGGGGATAATGATAATAATTCACAGGGTTGTTGTGAGAGTTAAATCAAATAATGGAAGACTTTCGCAAGGAGGTGGGCACATAGAAAAGCCTTTATAAATGTTATAAGAAATATACATAAAACAAATATAAAATATGTATAATTTAGAGAGGAATAAGGAAGAGAAAAAGCTCATCAAGAGGTAGATGAACCTGAAAGGGGCAAGAGGAGCTCATACAGGGTAGAAGAGGAAGAGAGCTGACAGGAATGAGAGGAGCTCTGAAATAATTTTTTTTTCTTCAAAATTTTATGTAAGGCCCATCTTTCCGACACAACTTAATCCACAGACAGGCTCAAGGTCCTTGAATATTTCACCTTGTCCCTACTTCCTGTCCAAAACCAATGCTTTGTTTTCAAATAACCACACTCTACCACACCACAAAGGCCAAATCACCAAGTCAGGTGAGCTTTCCTTTACAGTCTCCAGTCTTCTCTTTCTGTACCCACTTCTAGTCTCGGTAAAAATCCCTCTTCCCCAAACTCACAGTCCTAAGCTTTCTTTACCTTCAATTCTGTGTCAGAACCAATTCTCTAGAAAGATCTCGCAGATTCATCAACAGTCGACTAAAGCTTATGGGAGATCACAGACATTCCACACCCTCTTCCAGGTATTATTTTTAATGAAGACCGAATCTTTAACCAAAAAAACACATCTCTAATTATGAACTTTCAGACAGTACTCAATTGATGAGAGGTACATTTTGGTCAGAATGAGGCATTTGGAGTCATCATGCACTGGGTCAGAATGAGGCATTTGGAGTCATCATGCACTGGGTTTATAATGAGAATCTCATTGGTAGCTGTCTGTCTTCCACTTGGCAAGCTAATTATAATCCCTATGTCAGTCCTTTGTATGTGTGTGTGTGTTTTGTGTGTGAGTGTTGTGTGACACTTGCACATACCCGGTGCTTGCCAGTCCTCCATACGGGGAATATATTTTGCTCACAGCTCAATAACAAGAGGCCTCAACCATGAATCTTAACACTTAGAAATTTGCCACTGCCTTGGTGATTACAAGAAATTCCAATCCTTACTCTCACCCCCACTGTAGTCGACTCACAGTTAAAGAAAATAAATCATTACTACAAACCTGAAATGACCCTCACAGGAAAGGGGCACCTTGGGGCACAGAAAGCAAGGAGGACCCAAGCTTCATTAAAAGTTGACTTCTCTAGGAGCTTAGAGGATTCTTGTTTGGATAATAGAACAACCAAGGAAAGTTTCTCTGGATTTATGTCACTTCAGAGCCCGTTGCCATGGGAACTACATTTCAAAATCTTCTCAACTGGGGCTTCACTAAAGTCATGTTCCCTGAAGAGCAGATGAAGCCCGAGCAGGAAACAGTGTAGGAAGAACTATTCTTAACTGTATTCCTTTTGTTGCAGAACTGCCCTCTTTCCTAAACTTGAATCTCTATCTAGTGCTTCTTTACTTTATTTATTTCCAGTTTTTCTGTCTTTTTAGAATTATGATCTATTTGTGTCCTTCCATGTGTGACACGTGTAAATTCAATACAATGGCTCTCATGCACATGTATTAACCCTCAGATTTCTGGTGGCACAAAGTTGGCCCCAAGTGTATTGACCATCACTACCCACCAGAGGCGGCCAAGTGCAAGTTACAGTTTCATAAGAAAAGGCACAGAACCTGACCAAAGGGAAAAGATGGCAGCTGACAGGTCTTCATTTGACATAGCCTCTGTTAGCTCCTGAGAAAACAAATATCAGGAATTATGTGGCTCTGCATTATATTCAATCTCAATATACTTTTATTAAACATTTTCAACTCCTTAACATGCAAATCTGTACATAAATGGTATATGTATTTAACATAGAGTCCTAGAATAAGAAGGGAACTTGGAGGTCTATATTGGGGGTAATTAACATGTATTGAACACCTGTGTACCAAGTACTCTGCTAGTAATTTTACATACATTATGTCATTTATAGAAAATGAATAATCTACCCAAAGTACAGATTTGGCATGCTTAAAAATATCATCCAATGGATTATAGAATACAAGAATACTAATACTAGTACTAATATTTTATATCTTTAAGTGCTTACTATGTGCCAAAAGCTATGCGAAGTGCTTTACACATAATAACTCACTTAATGTTTTTAAAAATCCTATGAAGTAGGTACTGTTATTATCCTGCTTGGCACAAGAACGTTTCCTTGACTCAGAGGAATCAGACTTGGTTATCTCTTTTTTTTTTTTTTTAGCAATGAATTCTTTTTCTGTTTTTCTTTTTAAATTATTTATTTATTTTTGGCTGTGTTGGGTCTTCGTTTACTGTGTGAGGGCTTTCTCTAGTTGTGGTGAGCGGGGACCACTCTTCATCGCGGTGCGCAGGCTTCTCACTGTCGCGGACTCTCTTGTTGTGGAGCACAAGCTCCAGACGCGCAGGCTCAGTAGTTCTGGCACACGGGCCTAGTTGCTCCATGGCATGTGGGGTCTTCCCAGACCAGGGCTCGAACCCGTGTCCCTGCATTGGCAGGCAGACTCTCAACCACTGCACCACCAGGGAAGCCCCTGACTTGGTTATCTCTTAGGACAGCCTGGTCTCCTTAAGCCTCCAGGTGTTTGTAGTGATGGAGGAATTAACAGATTAATTAGCTAGGATTAATGATCATAGGAGAAGAGTGGAGAGGAAAGACCAAATATCAAAGGTGACTGAGATTTCAATCCCAGGACAATGAAAAAAGGAAGTAAAGATGGCAAATAAAGACCTAGATTTAGACCTGTCAAGTGCTGAAAGTACATCTAAGAGGGATGGTCAGGAAAAGCTGTGTGAGATGGAGGCATGAGGAGGAGGTCATCAAGATGTGCACTGGGAAATCATGTAAACAGGGGTGATCACAGACACCACAAGTCAAGGATTAAGGATGAAACTTTTCAATACAAAGGGAGGAGGAAGTTATTAGTAAATGTGACAGAGAAGGCCAGTGTGTTGGCCCTGAGCAGGCTTTGTAGTCAGATGACTTGAGTCCTGATCACATCACTCACTGGCCAAGTAAGATTATAGTGTTTGCCCCTTAGGGACCCAGTCTGTAAGCAGAGAGATTAACATCTAACATACAGGATTGTTGTGGGGAGCAGTTATCATAATTTTAATAAGTAATTTTGAATTAATGAAATATCTTAAGATCCGAATTGTTGCATATCTCTTTTTATCCACTTGGTCAAATTCTGCCTTTTACTTTTCATCCACTGTTTCAGGATTGAATTTCCCCAGCTCCAGCTATATCATAAGTTACTGCAAGGCAAGATGGTATGTCGAAATACTGTTTAATTTGCACACCCAATATTGAACACAGTGACAAGTGCACACATTGTTCATTAATATTTACTAAGTTCAATAGAAAGAAGCGTAAATGTGGTTGAATAAAGTCCAGATTTGAAAATTGATAAGTTCAGGGATACATTTATTTTTTTCAAATATTAAGGAATTTGTTAAGAGTTTTCCTAAATAGCTATGTGGTAAACCCATTTCCAAAAGATAAATAATGTAGATTTCACACAAGTGGTTTTAGTATATTTTTGACATCTTAAATATGCTAATGTTGGCACTGAATGGACAGTCATGTTAGATGGTGTGTACCTATTGGGTGTGACCTCCGTAAACCAGGTATTTACAGAATAGAAAGAACCTCCTGATATTTTGACGACTGGCAAAGGAGAGTTACTCAGTGACAGAAAGAGCTGCAAAGTCTTCCCAAGTCAGGAGCTGCCCAGAGCTCAGTTTCATCATAGCCCACAGTTTGGGGCTCTTAAAATAGGAATCCATTTTTAAGTGACATTTATCTCAGGAATATGTATGCTACTATAAAAAGCAAATTACACTAACACTAGCAATGTAAAATATATGATTTCAAGGTGTGTTAAGGGTACACCATGTTCCAAGACTGTGCCAGAGGGAGAAAAATGCAAGGCCATAGCATGGCCTTATTTAAAGGCAGTTCGATGGAGGGGAGGTTATTCTAGGCGTTGGTGGGGATGTCTCAATGGATTTTTTAAAAATAAATCCTAAAAATTAAGATTCACTAATTTTGTAGAAAGCAACAGCCTTTCTTTGTTGGACAGAGATGTCTCAGAAATCCTAATTGCAGGATGGTGAAGACGCTGCTATTTTTTAACATCTTTACTGGTCAGGAAAGCCACAAAACCTATGTAAAATGTACTTTTCAAAGCTTTTTCTAGGGAACTTTTCTAAAGACTAGTTTTAATCAAGATGCAATGTGATGTAGTTGAAGGAACCAGGTTTAGGAGTCTAAAGATCTAGTTGTGTGGCCTTGGAAAAGTAAAAATAGTTTTCAGTCTGTGATTTCCTCTTCCGTAAACAGGAATATCAAACCTGCTTTATCTACCTCATGATGTTATCTACAGTACACCAGGTGTATTCCTTCCCTGCTCATCATTAAATGAAGTTTCTCAAATTTCCAACCTCCCCTTTCTTATCTGCCTGTCCCATACAGTTTCCCAGAATAATTCCGTCCACTCCTATGGTTTAAATGTCATTAACTGATGTGTTAATTATGAATTAATTGCTTTAAGTATTTAATTGTTGAAAGGACTCACAACATTCAAACGTTTTACACTCACAGAACAGCTTTATCACAAGTACAGCAACAGCACAAGAAGGGTATGCAATGAAAGAGGTCCAGATATTTTTGGCATGGGCTTCCTTGCCCTCCCACCACTGGATTACATAAAATGCACTTTGTCACTGGGTCCTGAATCACCACCATCATACGTGGGAAGTTTCTTGGTACCGAGAAGTCCCAAGTCTGCTCCTTTTATAATGAACTGGTCTTGTAGACATAGTCTACCTATGAGACCAGCCTGAACCGTTGAGACCCCTCAGCCTCTGCCAAAACCAAGTATTATTATTGCTATTATTATTTTATTAAATTATTATAATCCAATTATTATTACCAGACAGTGTTGGCAAGCTGGTACATCCTGCCCTAAAACGGTTCAGGAGCCCACAGTTATAAAACACTCTCATCTTTGGTAACTATATTCCATAGCCTTGGCCACTGGTCAGTACCATGCCTCAGGGAGCTCTGAAGATAAACATGCAATCAATCCATACTGGCTAAAATGAACCCATGCTATAAAATTGATAGCTGCCAAATGTATGTGTCTAGCTCAGACTTATACCCTCTACTATCAACAGCCTATCAGACATCCCCACTTGAATATCTCAAACACCTAAAACTCAGTCATGTGCAATAAATTTCTCTTCTCCCTAAAATGTTCTTTAATGAAGGCAAAATACAAAATTAACAAAGAAAATTAACACAGTCTTCTTATTTGCTGACCTCTCCATCCAGTCCCAAATCATAGATATTGATAATTGAGCTGAAACTTAACTTCTCAGTAAGGATTCAAAAAGCCTGTCACTAGCCAGGACGTGGAAGCAACCTCAGTATCCATCAACAGATGAATGGATAAAGAAGTTGTGGCACATATATACAATGGAATATTACTCAGCCATAAAAAGAAACGAAACTGAGTTATTTGTAGTGAGGTGGATGGACCTAGAGTCTGTCATACAGTGAAGTAAGTCAGAAAGAGAAAAACAAATACCGTATGCTAACACATATATATGGAATTTAAGAAAAAAAATATGGTTCTGAAGAACCTGGGGTAGAACAGGAATAAAGACACAGATGTAGAGAATGGACTTAAGGACATGGGGAGGGGGAAGGGTAAGCTGGGACGAAGTAAGAGAGTGGCATGGACATATATACACTACCAAATGTAAAATAGATAGCTAGTGGGAAGCAGCCACATGGCACAGGGAGATCAGCTCCGTGCTTTGTGACCACCTAGAGGGGTGAGATAGGGAAGGTGGGGGCGAGACGAAAGAGAGAGGAGATATGGCGATATATGTTTATGTATAGCTGATTCACTTTGTTATACAGCAGAAACTAACACACCATTGTAAAGCAATTATACTCCAATAAAGATGTTTAAAAAAAAAAAACACCTGTCACTTAGTAGTTAGTTACCATATGCAAAGCAAAACAAGTTATTTGGCATGGATAATCAGAGAGCTACGTCTTTTTATTTTTAATCTTTTTATTTCGTTGTTAATACACAAAGTTAGCTCTCTGTATCCTCAGGTTCTGCATTTGCGGGTTCAACCAGAGATTGAAAATATTCAAAAAAGAAAAAATTCCAGAAAGTTCCAAAAAGTTAACTTGAATTTGCCTCATACCACCAACTATTTACATAACATTTACATTGTATTTACAACTATTTACATAGTATTTACGTTGTATTAGGTATTATAAGCAATCTTGAGATGATTTAAAATATACAAGTATATGGGAGGATGTGTGTAGGTTATATGCAAGTACTACTCCATTTTATATAAGGGACTTGAGCATCCCCGAGTCTTGGCATCCACAGGGTGGGGGGCATCCTGGAACCAGTCCTGGAACCAGCAGATACTGAGGGATGACTGTATATACCCACATATATATGCATAACTTTGCATTAATGCATAAATGCAGACACATGATTTTTTGTGAATGTGTGCACTTGATATAAGGCCCAACATTATGTGTTGCCTTGACATCTGAGGGAAACCAGGAGGGCCTCGAATGGCCTAACCATGAGTTCCCCACCCAACTCCAGTCCCACTGATGAGGTCTCCCAACCAAGCAACCCCCCCTTATCATGGGGTCCAGGCACAGTCCCTGCTTCTCCCTGAGTATCCTAGAGTTTCAGTGCCCTGTTAGCCTGAGAAGGTATTCAGATAAGCCAATTACCTTCTCCCCTGGGAACCAGGGGCACCTCATCCTCTCAATACTAGGAAGCCTGCTTCCCACAGCCCCTGGATGTCCTCTCTGTTTCTAGTGCAACCCTCTCGTGAACCTGCATGACCTGCAGTGTTCCCCCCACCCCAGGTTGTGAGTATACGTGAGTAGTAAACTTCTGTTAACCCATCTGTCCAATGCTGGGTGTTGTGTGTCCAGCCATCCCCATAACCATGGGTAGGGATCCCTCATCAATGGGGTGAATAGGAAATGAATAAAATAGTGCAGCCCTTTTGAAAACTCTTTTTGAGGACAACCTGGCCACAGTACAGACATTATTGATGTGGTGTCTAAAAAAAGGAAGTTTTTCTGGGACTTCCCTGGTGGTGCAGTGGATAAGACTCTGTGCTCCCAATGCAGGGGGCCTGGGTTCAATCCCCAGTCAGGGAACTAGATCCCACATGCATGCCGCAACTAAGAATTCACATGCCGCAACTAAGAAGGCCACATGTTGCAACTAAGGGGGCCACATGCCACAACTAAGGAGCTGATGAGCTGCAACTAAGGAGCCTGCCTGCTGCAACTAAGACCCCACGCAAACAAATAAATAAATATTTTTAAAAAGTAAGATTTTCTGTTATCTTCTTGGTGTTTGACTGCTTTTACTCCATTAAAGCTAATACCTTCAGATTCTGCCTAGAATGAGGCTCAGTTATCAACAAACAATGCTTTCACCCCAATTTATGCCTCCTGTTTCAGCTTTTAATAACCTCTCTCCAGATTCGCAGAGGACCCAGCTGTATTGGACTAAAAAGTTTCAGGCCCAGGGAAAAACTAACGATAAATCCAAATGCCAAACCAATTAAATCAGAAGCTTGAGATGGGGCCCTGGCAGCAGTAGTTTTTTAAAGCTCCTCGGGTGATGCCAAAGGACAACCAAGGTTAGGGAGCATTGTTGCAGGTAGCAAAACCTCCAGGTCTTGCGCCTCATTTCGTCTCACCTTCATGATTTCAGAATCAAGAAGACCCTGGTTGGTTTGATAGAGAGGAGAAGTTCCTATAGTCAGTTGTCTCGTTTCTACTCAATAATTTCTAGGTTGTCCCTTCCAAAAATTCCTTTAATAATGGTAAAGAAAAATGTATCCCAAACATGGAAAAAATGTATGTAGATGATTGACTAATTCTTTGACATCGAGCTGGAGCATTTTCCAAAATACCTGCTTGACCCTAATCTGATACTCTTGGAGAATATCACAGTGTATTTGACTAACAATTCACAAATGATAAAGGGGCAGGCATTTTTATAAGCCTTATAAGGTGAGATTTTTGCATAAATTGATGTCATCATAATTTGTATAATTTATTAAAGGAGTTAACCCTAAAGGGAATATGGTTTTACTAACCTGTAGGACATTAATCAGTCATATATCTAGCATGGCAGTCTTACTCTAGCATCGTTTTCCTAGCTATTTACATATATGTGTTTGATTTTATATATTCCTATATAAAATTGTGTGTGTGTGTGTGTGTAAGCTGTTCTTAGAAACAGTTTCTTTGTCTTCTTACTAGTTGCCTCATTAATAAATAAAATTAAATTTTGACATGTGCTAATAACAAGTAAATATTTGAGTCAAGCTTTTTCAAATTAATAGCAATAATATGAATAGTTATTTCTTGGATGCTTAATAGAAGCCAGACATTGTACTCAGTCTTTATATACTTTATCTCATTTAATTTTTTTTTAATAAAATTATTTATTTATTTATGGCTGCATTGGGTCTTCGTTGCTGTGCGCGGGCTTTCTCTAGTTGCGGTGAGCTGGGGCTACTCTTCATTGCAGTGTGCCAGCTTCTCATTGAGGTGGCTTCGCTTGTTGCGGAGCATGGGCTCTAGGCACGCAGGCTTCAGTAGTTGTGGCACGCGGGCTCAGTAGTTGTGGCTCACGGGCTTTAGAGCACAGGCTCAGTAGTTGTGGCACACGGGCTTAGTTGCTCCGTGGCATGTGGGATCTTCCCAGACCAGGGCTCAAACCCGTGTGCCCTGCATTGGCAGACAGACTCTTAAGCACTGAGCCACCAGGGAAGCCCTCATTTAATTCTTAATGAAATAGTTTCTGTTATTATACTAATTTTACAAATGAAGGAACTGAAATTTATGGAAGTTGGTAATTTTCTAGAATTCACAAAAGTAAGAGGTCCAGGAAGCTAATTCAGATTGTCATACTCTAGCAATCAAATTCTTAGCCAAAGACAATCTGTTTTCTCTGAGTTTGTAATCTCTCTGTACCTGGCCTAATAGTTTTGCATAAACATACACTTCAAATTTCAATATCTCCCCCAAAATAGCTTCCTTAGATCCCCTTCTTCCAGTATCTGCCCCCAACTCCCTCTCTTTAGAGGGAACTTCTTTCATATGACCAAGGAAGGATATAGTCCTGACTAAATAGTCCACATTTTCCTGCCCCTAACTTCTGCATCTGCTATCACCCTGCCCCTGTAAGTTCAAAACCCACATTTAAAGCACGAGCTGGCAGTGGTACCCCACTGTATAGTTTAAAACCCACTTAATACCATATCTTAATCAATCCTTGCAATTCTGGGAGAACGTACTATTTTCCTATTTTACAGAAAAGAAGACTGGGGCATATATAGCCTCTGTAACCCCAGTGGAGGTCTTTTGCCTTCAAGTTTCAAAATTTATGACCTTTCTAATATTCTATCATGCAATTCATCCCCTGACTTCTTCAGAAGACCTTTGGGTCTAAAAGGAAATTCTAACAGTGAGATTGAAACATTTTGGAAAAAGATCAGGCTCAGGGAGACAAACCGTGTTGGGGGATGAATCAGAGCTCAGAGCCAACGTCCCTGGGACAAAGTGTACTATGAGGGGGAGCAATCCTAGATGAGTTTGGATCTCCAGTTGCATCCCAGACAACAAAATGAAGGCCTTCAATGTGTTTAAAAAAATCAAACCAAATCCCACAGCAATTAAATGGGTGGTCTGGCTCCACAGCACTCCCTCTCCTCCACTCACCTCATTAATGAGAGAGCAGCATAAAGCCACAGGGCTCCACCTACTCGGGAGAGCAGCCTGGCACCAGGCCCAGGTGAAGTCCCAGCCTCTGCATCTTCCACCAGCAAGGACCCAGTCCAGGTCAAACCTCCCTGTAATTACCACCGTCCTGGCCCATAGCATGCTGTGTTATTTAGAGAATCATCTCTTGCTCCTAGCACAGATACTCCCAATACTGCCACACTTAGTAACACCATGTCACATATACAGCTGCAAAGCACATGGATGCTTCCAGGCACCCCACTGCCTCCACAGGGGCCCCACCCTAAGGGATTGGGCCCAATGCACCCCTTGGATCTGATGGTCAAGTTCATAGCTATAGGCTTCCCACTGTTGCTGATGTTGGCATTTTCCCAAGTGTTCTCCTTACTGCCATGGTCCACTTTTGAATTGTAGCCCATATTTTGAAAAACCCTAGTCTGAAAAGCATGCATGTCCTTTGGAGACAAAAAGAGAAAAGACAAAAAATGTAAGAAAGTTATTATTATATTATCACCTCCATAATTATTATCAGCACCATAATTTTTCAATCAAAAACCTAGAAACAAGCTGTTTTATCTTCAGGTTAGTTTTTATTATCTTGGGAAATAAAATTTCTAATTATGTAGTTCTTACTTTTGGGGCACAATATGTTTTCAGGACTTAGAAGTCTCAAAAGTTCTTAGGCAAGACAGTTATCATCTCTGAACTGTCTTTCACTCCTTATCCCCGAAAGCTATTGATTACATATGGTTTGTGCCTAACGCTTCCTGGTACATAGTATGTGCTAAATAAATGTTGTTGCTTGTATTTCTTCTTTGCTTTTCTTCCCACCTCTTATAAACCCCATCTAAATCATTATTACTTGTACTGTTTGGGCTCTTGATTTATTCAGCCACTCCACAATCCCTGTTAAAGAGAACGTGGAAGAGCTGGGAGATCTGACCCTTTTTTTTTCTTATGATGCTATCTGTTTCTAAATTATTCATGGAGGGACCCTCAAACTCACATTGCCTGTTTCTTCACCATAAAATGGGGAAAAGCATCAGTGTCTCTAATTTCTCTTTCTTGGGGAACGATGATGGGAAAACCGAAGCCAAGGGCATTCCCACTGTATTCACTCCTTTCCTCCAAGATCATTCCCAACCTATACCGCTCCTCTGCGGCAATAAGTCCTCTAAAAGATGTCACCTATCCCAGGAAGTGGATATCAACATCATCCTGCAGGAGCACTGGTACCAAAATGCAGGTTAGCAGACACAGCCAGCCGCTGGCCTGTCTGGGTCCAGTAGCCGTTTGGAAAGAGAACTCCCAGACTAGAAGCCTGAGTCAGTGTATTTAGCTGGCCCAGGGCAAACAGAAGAGTGAATGCTGTCCCCTTTCCTACCATGGCACAGCAAGGCCCAACCAGAAGACTTGGGCACAGGAGATGGACAGCACCTGCCAAATGCAAAAATCTGGAAAGAGGCTAAGAAGTAGCCCCCAGAGAATTCCTTTGTCTCAGTTCTCATCCTTTATCGCAGCAGAGGGCTGCCTGAACAGTATTCCTGTTCCAGGGCTTCCTATGGGGGCTTCTTTCCCAGTAACTTCAGTAACCAGTAGGGTGCCTTTGTGGTCAGCCCATGTGGGAACTGGGCTCACCACAAACACTCACCACAGACACTCACCACAAACACGAGACTCGCCAAGACAAGATGGCAAGTCCCATTTTCCTGGGTTAGATTCACAGCCCACCTCTAGATACCTTCTGCTGCTTGAGACAACAGTGGCAGCATCACATTCTCTGTTTCATCTGAGTTTCTTTTATTCATGTTATAATCCTTCTTCAAATGCTGGGTGATCCTTGGCTGTTCTCTTGAAACTAAGAATATCCTAAGGACACTCAGTGGGTTTGGGCCACACTTGGAAACTAGAGGACTTCACTCTTCAGTGGGTCACGTGGGCTATTTTATTGGAGAAACCCTAACTTCAGTATCTATAGGTCTTTCCTCATAGGCTGGTCAGTTTCACCAGAAAGGAGAGCCCAGTCTCCTAATTTAAGAGTGGAGAGAGAGTGGCCTTAATAACAATGCTGCCCACATTCAGAGAGTTTGGTGATTAAGTCCAAAAATTTCAACCCTGTCTTTTCAGTTCAGTCCCCTGCCCATGGCTGTGCCTGGTGTCCAGGGTCCAGGGTACCCCTGGTTCAAACTCTCCAAAGAGTAAACCTTAAGATTTCTGCCAGGCCACGGAAGGACAGGAAAATTGCAAAACTGTACCTGTGAGAGGGGAGGGGAGTAAGAAAGAAAGAGCATGTATTATGTCAACAATTATTCTGACGTATTAATATAAGTAGTGTCAACTAAAAAAATGTTCACAGCCTAAAAGTTGAGAGTTATGTTTTATTCGGAGGACACACTGAGGACTTCAAGCCCAGGAGGCAGCATTTCAAGTAAGCCTGAGAAAACTGCTCTGAGGAGGCAAAGGGGGAGCAGGATATATAGGAGTTTGGCAACAAAGGGCAGGTAGTAGGAACAAAAGATTATTGTTAGTAAAAGAAAACTAGATATCTCAAGTTAAGGAATTTAGCCCTTTTCTATGTATGGGAAGATGCAGGAGTCTGGGCTCACTGGAATCATTCCTTTGATATGCACCTCAGCTATCTGGGACCAGTATCCTGTGTTTTCACGTCCTGAGTTTCCTCAGGGCTCACCGTGGGGAGTGGCTGCAGTCTGATGGCTGCTAGATGGCAGGTATTCTTTTCCTGCCTGAGTTCCCTCAGGGCTCACCAGCTCATCGGTGGTGGCTGCAATCACTGTTGACTGTGACATCCTTTGTTTACTGATATGGCAGGCAATATTTTATTTCTCAGTAGCAAGTTGCTTAAAGGCGCTAAACTCCAGTTACCTCATCTGTTAAATGGGTTAATAAAACCTATCTTCACCATTGTGCAGCTCAGGAAGTGGGCCTCTTTTTTATCCCTATGCAGTGTATAGATTTTCAAGAACAAATTTCACTAAATTGTATGTGGGATATGAAGCCTCACATTTCCTTTTGAAAGGAAGAAAATGGCGGTGGGGGGGAGGAGTTTCAAGCACTATGCAAAATGCTTTTCATAAATTATGTACATTAACATTAGTAGCAGCCTTGTGAGACTAGTATTATTTCTATTTTACAGGTAACTAAACAGGGTTTAAGGAAGGGAAATAATTGGCTCAAATACACTTGGTTAGTAAAAGATAGAGCAGAGCTGCAAACCCATGCCTGCCATATCTCAGGTTATGCTCTCACCAGTGCACCGTGCTACAGTATAACCAAACGTTTACGTTATAACTCTGATTAGAAATTTGTAGTTACAAATTAGGTGGGCTTCAGGGAAGAATCAATTCTTTAATTCTCAGAAAAATTGAAGCCATATACCAATATCATTCAGTGCAAAGTATATGGGATGTATGGCTAGTTGGAGCTGGTTCAATCTCTAGCTCCTTCATTTATTTCGAGAACAAAAATGAACTCTGCAAGGTAGTAGGATTCCTTTTGCAGGTTAAAGGCATTGGCAGTGCTGGTCTCCCAAGGGAGAAGTCGATAAACAAAAGCCGACTCTGAGAAAGATAGTCCTAAGTGCAGTGAGGAAGGAGAAGTCAGTGTCCCACTATGTCTGAACATTAAGACATAGACATTATGCACATGAGACTTTAAATACTGAGGGTGGAAGGTGGCTTCTTCCACAGGAGATGGAATGAGAGTAACCCCTGGGGGGCACACACTGAAGATGAGTAACATGTAAGACACATTCTCCACAAAAGTGTTTGTGTGTGTGTATACATATATATGTACATTTTTTCTTATGTATTAATACATATTATACAGACAAAAAAGAATCTTAAGTGTCACTGAATTTTTCCATATGATAGATCTATATACATACAATGCAGGTACTCCCTAGCCTTCAGGACAACCATTTTGGAAGCTTCATTTGAAAGTCAGTGGCCTAGGGACTTCCCTGGTGGTCCAGTGGGTAAGACTCCACACTCTCAATGCAAGGGACCCAGGTTCAATCCCTAGTCGGGGAACTAGGTTCTGCATGCATGCTGCAACAAAGAGTCCACATGCTGCAACTAAAAAAAAAAAGATCCCGCATGCCGCAACAAAGATCCTTCATGCTGCCAACTAAGACCCGGCAGCACCAAAAATGAAAATATAAATATTAAAAAAGTAAATTAAGTATTAAAAAAAATATTTGAAAGTCAATGGCCTGGCTTTTATGCAGCCCTTTTTCCAGGGACAGCCTGTGAGGCCTGCATGCTGGGCAGTGTTGTTGGCCTCAGGTAGAAGACCTAAGGGCAAGAGGAGAAGGAATCTCCAGTGAAGAGTCTGGGTCACTTGGTCCAATAACTTCTCTGTACTCAGAGAATCTCCTTCCCGTTTCAATTTTGAACGTTCTAAGGTTAACTTTTAGAAGAATAGCATTCTCTTTTAGCATGAAGACTCTTCTACTCAGCGTGTTTTTCATTCTCCCGTGAGTTTCAGCAAACGTAAAGCAATAACCAAGCAAAGACATGAGACAAAAGTAATTATCTTGGTTCCTTGGGGTATAAAATAAAACTCCTTTCTTTCATTTTATAATTTATTGTCTATCACTCTATTCATTTATAAGATCTAAAAATATGTATAGGCAACGATTTTTGGCTATATTACTGTTTGAAATTCAAAAACAGTCCTTCCAGTTCAGCATGCATTAAAATGCTGGATTTTTTTTTTTAAAAAGCACAATTTTGGTGCCTGACTTAGCTGTCAGGAAAGTAAAGAAGTTCCTGGGAGGGGCAGAAAAGATAAGAAGATGGGAATAAAATGAAGTAGGTGAGCTTGCTCTTACCCTGGGGAAACTGGCCTTCCCTACAGAAGGGGAGAAGCACATCATATGCTCAGCTTGGTCTCCCAGTCCTAGCAGTTAGGAGCATTCCTCCCCCTTGAGGAAGAATGAGGAAGGAAATTCCTCCCACTCTTTATCCTCCTGGGGCCTGGAAAGATAGGTACCCAATTAGACCAAAGAAAATCTGCCCATTCACAGGAATTATTTGCACAAAGCCATATTTCCTTTCACAGATAAGCATATAAATGCATGTACCACATATGCACATAATGACACGCTAAATACTTGCTTCCAAAGTTCCATAAATATAAATCAAATATCTTTAATACGAAACACTTTTAAAGTCAAAGAAGTATCTAAAAAAAGTTAAAAACACAAATTCTCATGCATTGTTTCCCCCTCATATTTTCTGTTTTCCTGTATTAATTAATACTGTGCCATGATCTGCGAGCCCAGGATATTCAGGTACATTTTTTTGATAAAGGAATAAAATTTTTCTGAACAATTATCATAACTGTGCAAGAGCAATTCAGAGAGACGTTAGCTCTATTTGGGGGCTGTTATTTAAGGAGCCTGCTCTCCCACAGCATAAATAACTTCAAGAAGAGAAAGGGTAGAGACCCTGCTCTGAAGATATTCACCAGCACTTCCTACTTAGGACGACATTCCTGAATTCAGAGCGTGCACAAGGCCCTCTGCCATTCTCTGTGTGGGTAGGCAGGGGAAAGAGATATGTAACTGCCGATTGTATCTCTGTTTCACCTTGTGCCTCTATCCTACAGCCTGGTGAGGTAGGTAAGTATACCAGCGCTGGCCAGATGAGGGCTTAGAAAACCTCTGATCATCTGGTTCTCCAGCTAGGTGCTTAAGGCCCATAAACCAGGGCAAAGCCATATAGTTTACAAGATCGTAGGTAGGAGGTAGGAAAACCACAGGGATAATGCAGGAGCTGGTACCACCCGTAGGCCTGAAGTGGAAAGGAGAGCAAGCTGTGTGGGGAGGGCAGCAACTCTACCTGAGTGTGACTCTTGGTGGATGGATGCAGCCCACAGCACTCCCACAGGGGAAGGCCGGAGGAATAAATACCCTGTCTTCACTCTCCCTTTCCCCGCATTGCTTGCTGCAGAGGATAAAAGAGTCTGCTAATGCAGTCCATATCAGTCAGACTCCCAGAGGACAGAGCAGGATGGACCAGTGTAAAGAATGGATTTGGATGGAGCAAAAGGAGGATAATCAGCATAGTCCTACACACAGCCCTAAAAATGAGACCCAAATGGATAGAAAGAACAAAATGATAAAATGTAGGCTACCCAGATATCTCGGGCGTATCAAAACAGGAAGCTGGGAGCAGCAAGAAGACATCCACGTTCTCCAGGGGAGTGAGGTATGTTGAAAACTGCCAGGTTTTGTAAGAATTGGAATACGGCCAGCATTAAGTGAGAAGGAATCAGTGGTTCCAGATCTAAATGCCTTGGGAAAAGCAAACTTAGCAGAAACCAAGATACTTACCACTAACAGCAAAACAGGCCTGTTGCGTTCCATTACAAAAGGGAGCAGTTGATTCCACAACCAAAACCTCACCCAACATAAGAACCTTAGAACATAGAGAAGTACATCAGAAAGAGGAAAAGCTCAAGAGACAAATGGACAATTCAGTTGTGATGTGTTTTTAGTTCTCTCTCTTTTTTTTTTTCACTAATACGACAGCAGTAACATAAAGACATGTCTGTCTGTTGGGGAGTATACTACATACTGTCAGTGCTTCACCCATCTCCCTCAGGTCCCTTTATCAAATATTTATGCATGCCAGCTTCAAATAAGCTTTCACAAAATTCCAACACCTGTCCCTGCTTCTTTTTGCCAGAAAGCTTGGCTTGGGATGCTGGAGACTGGTTTGCCTACTCAGGAGAGACAGAAGTTCCTGAGAATGTGCGTTCCTTTGAAGGCAGCCCAGAATGAATGATTGATTAGTGTGAAAGCATCAATACTCCAGCTCCCTAAGTGTTAATGAAGACAGCTCCAAGATGTAAGGTAAACCGAAAGATCATGGCAGTGAGCGCTGACAAAAACATTTACGTAGAATCTGTGCTTCTTACAAAACACCACCCTAAACGAGGCTAAATTTCTGACAGTGTGCATTGCATATCATACTTAGACCTGAGTCACTTGATCTAGGAAAAGACCCTTCTCATCCAGAGTTAGAGGAGGCTGACGGACAGCCTGTACCCAGACAAACCAGCAAGAACAGAGAGCAATTGCTGTGGGAAAAGTGCACCATTCACCTCTGTTTTAAAATGCTGTCTTTTCTTTTCAAGTGTGTATAGAATCATAGGTCTGGAAATCAGACATGGCCTTTTAAAAAATAATCTTCTTAATCTCCTGGAGTCTTCTTTTTTTGCCTCCACTAGTTATTAAGCATCTATTGTATGCCAGTTACTCTCGTCAGCAACGTTGAGATAACCAGACAGACACCACAGACACTGCCCTCACTGAACTTATATTCTGTGTGGGGATCAGCCATGCATAAATAGGCAACTGCTTTATGTGCAGTAAGTGTTCTAACAGGTTAAGTGAAGAGTGCTGTGGGAGCACATATAGAGGCACCTGGTCTTAATGGGAAAAGGAAGAAATGGGTATTTATGTTACACATCTCTAAAAAATTTATTATAACTGACAGAGTGTCTTACGTGCTTCACAAAGCCCTATATTCCTGTCCTCCAATTTGAAGCATGCCAAAACTGTGGTAAAATTAATGAGATGAAGTCTTAGTGGATAAGGTTTATGTATCCAGAGAGAAAAACAAGAAGAAAAGATAGATGTACAATGCCCTTTCACTGTCATCCTAGTAAGAGAGGCAAGTAAGGAGAAGAAAATAATGTGAACTGTGCTTAAATAATCAGGGTGATTACTTTTTATGAGCTACCATATAGGCTTACTAGTACAATGTGTCTGGAAAAGAGTAGACATTTCATAAAGGTATTAATCTATTGTTGGGAGTTTAAATTGGAATGAATTCACTGGGAAAGAAATAACAAATTCAACACATCATGCCGTTTGATGCTACAGTTTCCTGTGGAGAATCTATCCTGAGGAAATCGCCATAAATCTAGCCAGAGATTTTTTACACAAAGGTGATAGTCACAGTATTATTTATACTAATAAAACATTGGAGGATTTGAAACAGGACAAAAATGTTATAAAGTATGATACAGTCATATGATGAAATCATATGTAGCAAAACTATAATTTAAAGAATAATAACAACAAAAAACTCATGACAATAACACGTGGAAACATTTTGTAACATAAAATATAAAGTATAATCCTACTGAAAGAAAATGCTTCAAAGTGAGAACCTTTCCTGATCTTTGCTTAGTAGTCGTAAGGGTAAATTTCTTTCTTAACAATTTTCTTACTTTCCAAATTCCTAAAAAAGTTTGTATTACCTCAAGACTCAGAAAAGAAAATGATCATAACTGTTATTTTTTTCATTAATAGACTTTTTTTTAACAGTTTTAGGCTTACAGAAAATTGAACAGATAGTTCAGAGAGATTCCATGTACCCCTTCTTCCTCATTCACAGTTTTCTCTATTAATACCTTGCCACTAGTGAGGTATACACTTATTACAGTATATGAGCCAACATTAATACACTATTATTAAGTAAAGTCCATAGTTTCATTCTTTCTGTTGTACGGTTCTCTGGGCTTTGATAAATGCATAGTGTCATGTATCTACCATTACAGTATCATCAGAGTAGTTTCACTGCCCTAAGATTATTCTGTGCTCCACCCAGTCATCCCTCTCGCCTTCCCCCATGGCAACCACTGATCTTTTTGCTATTTCTATAGTTTTTCCTTTTCCAGAATGATTTCCCATTGGAGTAGCCTGTTCACATTGGCTTCTTTCACCAAGCAATATGCATTAAAGGTACCGCAATGTCATTTCATGACTTTATAGTTCATTTCTTTTTATAACCACATAATATCCATTGTATGGATGTACCATTGTTTACGCATTTGTATTTTGAAGGACATCTTGGTTGATTCCTTCAACCCAAGGGTTTGTTTTGAAATTATGAATATAGCTGCTATAAACATTTTTTTTTTTTTTTTTTTTGCGGTACGCGGGCCTCTCACCGTTGTGGCCTCTCCCGTTGCGGAGCACAGGCTCCGGACGCGCAGGCTCAGTGGCCATGGCTCACGGGCCCAGCCGCTCCGCGGCATGTGGGATCTTCCCGGACCGGGGCACGAACCCGTGTCCCCTGCATCGGCAGGCGGACTCTCAATCACTGCGCCACCAGGGAAGCTCTATAAACATTCTTATGCAGGATTTTATGTAGACATAAATTTCCAACTCATTTGGGTAAATAACTAAAGTGTGATTACTGAGTCAAATGGAAAGATTGCCAAAGTAGCTGTACCATTTTGCACTCCCACTAGCAATGAATGAAAGTTCTTCTAGGTCCCCATCCTCACTAGAATATGGTATTGTCAGGTTTTTTTGAATTTTAGCCATTCTAATAGGTGTGTAGTAGTATCTCGGTGTCATTTTAATTTGCTATTCCTTAATGATATATAATGTTGAACAACTTTTCAAACAGTTGTTTTCTGTGTGTATATCTTCTTGGGTGAGGCGTCTGTTCAGAATTTTGCCATTTTTAAAAATCGGGTTGTTTGTTTTCTTATTGTTGACTTTTAAGATTTCTTTGTATATTCTGTGTATAAGTACTTTATTAGATGTGTGGTTTGCAAAAATTTTTTCTTAGCCTGTGACTTGTCTGGTTTTTTTTTTTAAGTATCTTTTGAAAAGCAGTTTTTAATTTTAATGAAATCCAGTGTATCAATTTTTTCTTTCATAGATTGTGCTTTTGGTGTTTTATCTGAAAGCTCTTTGACTAAACCTAAGGCCACTTAGAATTTCTCTGTATTATCATCTATAATAAGATGTACAGTTTTGCATTTC
The DNA here is from genome assembly GCF_059928025.1 of Delphinapterus leucas. Classification (NCBI taxonomy): domain Eukaryota; kingdom Metazoa; phylum Chordata; class Mammalia; order Artiodactyla; family Monodontidae; genus Delphinapterus; species Delphinapterus leucas. The sequence continues at coordinate 99,956,003 of NC_143135.1, forward strand.
ACATTTAGGTCTATGGTCCATTTTTTTTTTTACATCTTTATTGGAGTATAATTGCTTTACAATGGTGTGTTAGTTTCTGCTTTAAAACAAAGTGAATCAGTTATACATATACATATGTTCCCATATCTCTTCCCTCTTGCGTCTCCCACCCTCCCACCCTCCCTATCCCACCCCTCTAGGCGGTCACAGAGCACTGAGCTGATCTCCCTGTGCCATGCGGCTGCTTCCCACTAGCTATCTGTTTTACCTTTGGTAGTGTATATATGTCCATGCCACTCTCTCGCTTTGTCACAGGTTACCCTTTCCCCTCCCCATATCTTCAAGTCCATTCTCTAGTAGGTCTGTGTCTTTATTCCTGTCTTACCCCTAGGTTCTTCATGACATTTTTTTTCTTATATTCCATATATATGTGTTAGCATACAGTATTTGTCTTTCTCTTTCTGACTTACTTCACTCTGTATGACAGACTCTAGGTCCATCCACCTCATTACAAGTAGCTCAATTTCGTTTCTTTTTATGGTTGAGTAATATTCCATTGTATATATGTGCCACATCGTCTTTATCCATTCATCCAATGATGGACACTTAGGTTGTTTCCATCTCCTGGCTATTGTAAATAGAGCTGCAATGAACATTTTGGTACATGACTCTTTTGAATTATGGTTTTCTCAGGGTATATGCCCAGTAGTGGGATTGCTGGGTCATATGGTAGTTCTATTTGTAGTTTTTTGAGGAATCTGCATACTGTTCTCCATAGTGGCTGTACCAATTCACATTCCCACCTGCAGTGCAAGAGTGTTCCCTTTTCTCCACACCGTCTCCAGCATTTATTGTTTCTAGATTTTTTGATGATGGCCATTCTGACCGGTGTGAGATGATATCTCATTGTAGTTTTGATTTGCATTTCTCTAATGATTAATGATGTTGAGCATTCTTTCATGTGTTTGTTGGCATTCTGTATATCTTCTTTGGAGAAATGTCTATTTAGGTCTTCTGCCCATTTTTGGATTGGGTTGTTTGTTTTTTTGTTATTGAGCTGCATGAGCTGCTTGTAAATTTTGGAGATTAATCCTTTGTCAGTTGCTTCATTTGCAAATATTTTCTCCCATTCTGAGGGTTGTCTTTTGGTCTTGTTTAGGGTTTCCTTTGCTGTGCAAAAGCTTTGAAGTTTCATTAGGTCCCATTTGTTTATTTTTGTTTTTATTTCCATTTCTCTAGGAGGTGGGTCAAAAAGGATCTTGCTGTGATTTATGTCATAGAGTGTCCTGCCTATGATTTCCTCTAAGAGTTTGATAGTTTCTGGCCTTACATTTAGGTCTTTAATCCATTTTGAGCTTATTTTTGTGTATGGTGTTAGGGAGTGATCTAATCTCATACTTTTACATGTACCTGTCCAGTTTTCCCAGTACCATTTATTGAAGAGGGTGTCCTTTCTCCACGGTACATTCCTGCCTCCTTTATCAAAGATAAGGTGACCATATGTGCGTGGATTTATCTCTGGGCTTTCTATCCTGTTCCATTGATCTATATTTCTGTTTTTGTGCCAGTACCATACTGTCTTGATTACTGTAGCTTTGTACTATAGTCTGAAGTCAGGGAACCTGATTCCTCCAGCTCCGTTTTTCGTTCTCAAGATTGCTTTGGCTATTCGGGGTCTTCTGTGTTTCCATACAAATTGTGAAATTTTTTGTTCTAGTTCTGTGAAAAATGTCAGTGGTAGTTTGATAGGGATTGCATTGAATCTGTAGATTGCTTTGGGTAGTAGAGTCATTTTCACAATGTTGATTCTTCCAATCCAAGAACATGGTATATCTCTCCATCTATTTGTATCATCTTTAATTTCTTTCATCAGTGTCTTATAATTTTCTGCATACAGGTATTTTGTTTCCTTAGGTAGGTTTATTCCTAGATATTTTATTCTTTTCATTGCAGTGGTAAATGGGAGTGTTTTCTTGATTTCACTTTCAGATTTTTCATCATTAGTGCATAGGAATGCCAGAGATTTCTGTGCATTAATTTTGTATCCTGCTACTTTACCAAATTCATTGATTAGCTCTAGTAGTTTTCTGGTAGCATCTTTAGGATTCTCTATGTATAGTATCATGTCATCTGCAAACAGTGACAGCTTTACTTCTTCTTTTCCGATTTGGATTCCTTTTTTTCTCTGATTTCTTGGCTAAAACTTCCAAAACTATGTTGAATAAGAGTGGTGAGAGTGTGCAACCTTGTCTTGTTCCTGATCTTAGTGGAAGTGCTTTCAGTTTTTCACCATTGAGGACGATGTTGGCTGTGGATTTGTCATATATGGCCTTTGTTATGTTGAGGAAAGTTCCCTCTATGCCTACTTTCTGCAGGGTTTTTATCATAAATGGGTGTTGAATTCTGTCGAAAGCTTTCTCTGCATCTATTGAGATGATCATATGGTTTTTCTCCTTAAATTTGTTAATATGGTGTATCACGTTGATTGATTTGAGTATATTGAAGAATCCTTGCATTTCTGGAATAACCCCCACTTAATCATGGTGTACGATCCGTTTAATGTGCTGTTGGATTCTGTTTACTAGTATTTTGTTGAGGATTTTTGAATCTATGTTCATCAGTGATATTGGCTTGTAGTTTTCTTTCTCTGTGACATCCTTGTCTGGTTTTGGTATCAGGGTGATGGTGGCCTCGTAGAATGAGTTTGGGAGTGTTCCTCCCTCTGCTATATTTTGGAAGTGTTTGAGAAGGATAGGTGTTAGCTCTTCTCTAAATGTTTGATAGAATTCGCCTGTGAAGCCATCTGGTCCTGGGCTTTTGTTTGTTGGAAGATTTTTAATCACAGTTTCAATTCCAGTGCTTGTGATTGGCCTGTTCATATTTTCTATTTCTTTCTGATTCAGTCTTGGCAGGTTGTGCATTTCTAAGAATTTGTGCATTTCTTCCAGGTTGTCCATTTTATTGGCATAGAGTTGCCTGTAGTAATCTCTCATGATCTTTTGTATTTCTGCAGTGTCAGTTGTTACTTCTCCTTTTTCATATCTAATTCTATTGATTTGAGTCTTCTCCCTTTTTTTCTTGATGAGTCTGGCTAATGGTTTATCAATTTTGTTTATCTTCTCAAGGAACCAGCTTTTAGTTTTATTGATCTTTGCTATCGTTTCCTTCATTTCTTTTTCATTTATTTCTGATCTGATCTTTATGATTTCTTTCCTTCTGCTAACTTTGGGGTTTTTTGTTCTTTTTTCTCTAATTGCTTTAAGTGCAAGGTTAGGTTGTTTATTCGAGATGTTTCCTGTTTCTTAAGGTAGGATTGTATTGCTATAAACTTCCCTCTTAGAACTGCTTTTGCTGCATCCCATAGGTTTTGGGTCGTCGTGTCTCCATTGTCATTTGTTTCTAGGTATTTTTTGATTTCCTCTTTGATTTCTTCAGTGATCACTTCGTTATTAAGTAGTGTATTGTTTAGCCTCCATGTGTTTGTATTTTTTACAGATCTTTTCCTGTAATTGATATCTAGTCTCATAGCGTTGTGGTCAGAAAAGATACTTGGTACAGTTTCAATTTTCTTAAATTTACCAAGGCTTGATTTGTGACCCAAGATATGATCTATCCTGGAGAATGTTCCATGAACACTTGAGAAAAATGTGTATTTTGTTGTTTTTGGATGCAATGTCCTATAAATATCATTTAAGTCCATGTTGTTTAATGTATCATTTAAAGCTTGTGTTTCCTTATTTATTTCCATTTTGGATGATCTTTCCATTGCTGAAGGTGGGGCATTAAAGTCCCCTACTATGAATGTGTTACTGTCGATTTCCCCTTTGACGGCTGTTAGTATTTGCCTTATGCATTGAGGTGCTCCTATGTTGGGTGCATAAATATTTACAATTGTTATATCTTCTTCTTGGATCGATCCCTTGATCATTATGTAGTGTCCTTCTTTGTCTCTTCTAAGAGTCTTTATTTTAAAGTCTATTTTGTCTGATATGAGAATTGCTACTCCAGCTTTCTTTTGGTTTCCATTTGCATGGAATATCTTTTTCCATTCCCTTACTTTCAGTCTGTATGTGTCTCTAGGTCTGAAGTGGGTCTCTTGTAGACAGCATATATATGGGTCTTGTTTTTATATCCATTCAACCAGTGTGTGTCTTTTGGTGGGAGCATTTAGTCCATTTACATTTAAGGTAATTATCGATATGTATGTTCCTATTCCCATTTTCTTAATTGTTTTGGGTTCGTTATTGTAGGTCTTTTCCTTCTCTTGTGTTTCTTGCCTAGAGATGTTCCTTTAGCATTTCTTGTAAAGCTGGTATGGTGGTGCTGAACTCTCTCAGCTTTTGCTTGTCTGTAAAGGTTTTAATTTCTCCATCAAATCTGAATGAGATCCTTGCTGGGTAGAGTAATCTTGCTTGTAGCTTTTTCTCCTTCATCACTTTAAATATGTCCTGCCAGTCCCTTCTGGCTTGCAGATTTTCTGCTGAAAGATCAGCTGTTAACCTTATGGGGATTCCCTTGTGTGTTATTTGTTTTTCCCTTGCTGCTTTTAATGTTTTCTTTGTATTTAATTTTTGACAGTTTGATTAATATGTGTCTTGGCGTATTTCTCCTCGGATTTATCCTGTATGGGACTCTCTGTGCTTCCTGGACTTGATTAACTATTTCCTTGCCCATATTAGGGAAGTTTTCAACTATAATCTCTTCAAACATTTTCTCAGTCCCTTTCTTTTTCTCTTCTTCTTCTGGAACCCCTATAATTCGAATGTTGGTGCGTTTAATGTTGTCCCAGAGGTCTCTGAGACTGTCCTCAGTTCTTTTCATTTTTTTTCTTTATTCTGCTCTGCAGTAGTTATTTCCACTATTTTATCTTCCAGGTCACTTATTCATTCTTCTGCCTCAGTTATTCTGCTATTGATCCCATCTAGAGTATTTTTAATTTCATTTATTTTGTTGTTCATCGTTGCTTGTTTCATCTTTAGTTCTTCTAGGTCCTTGTTAAATGTTTCTTGCATTTTGTCTATTCTATTTCCAAGATTTTGGATCATCTTTACTATCATTATTCTGAATTCTTTTTCAGGTAGACTCCCTATTTCCTCTTCATTTGTTAGGTCTGGTGGGTTTTTCTCTTGCTTCTTCATCTGCTGTGTGTTTTTCTGTCTTCTCGTTTTGCTTATCTTACTGTGTTTGGGGTCTCCTTTTTGCAGGCTGCGGGTTTGTAGTTCCCGTTGTTTTTGGTGTCTGTCCCCAGTGGCTAAGGTTGGTTCAGTGGTTTGTGTAGGCTTCCTGGTGGAGGGGACTAGTGCCTGTGTTCTGGTGGATGAGGCTGGATCTTGTCTTTCTGGTGGGCAGGTCCACGTCTGGTGGTGTGTTTTTGGGTGTCTGTGGACTTATTATGATTTTAGGCAGCCTCTCTGCTAATGGGTGGGGTTGTGTTCCTGTCTTGCTAGTTGTTTGGCATAGGATGTCCAGCACTGTAGCTTGCTGGTCGTTGAGTGAAGCTGGGTGCTGGTGTTGAGATGGAGATCTCTGGGAGATTTTCACCGTTTGATATTGTGTGGAGCTGGGAGGTCTCTTGTGGACCAGTGTCCTGAACTTGGCTCTCCCACCTCAGAGGCACAGCAGTGACTCCTGGCTGCAGCACCAAGAGCCTTTCATCCACATGGCTCAGAAGAAAAGGGAGAAAAAGTAGAAAGAATTAGTAGAAGTAGAAAGAAAGAAAGAAAGGAGGGAGGGAGGGAGGGAGGAACGAAGGAGGGAAGGAGGAAAAAAAGATAAAGTAAAATAAAATAAGATAAAATATAATAAAGTTATTAAAATAAAAAAATAATTATTAAGAGAAAAAATAAAAAGCAGACGGATAGAACCCTAGGACAAATGGTGGAAGCAAAGCTATACAGACAAAATCTCACACAGAAGCATAGGGAGGGAGGGAGGGAGGAACGAAGGAGGGAAGGAGGAAAAAAAGATAAAGTAAAATAAAATAAGATAAAATATAATAAAGTTATTAAAATAAAAAAATAATTATTAAGAGAAAAAATAAAAAGCAGACGGATAGAACCCTAGGACAAATGGTGGAAGCAAAGCTATACAGACAAAATCTCACACAGAAGCATACACATACACACTCACAAAAAGAGGAAAAGGGGAAAAAATCATAAATCTTGCTCTCGAAGTCCACCTCCTCAATTTGGGATGATTCGTTGTCTATTCATGTATTCCACAGATGCAGGTACATCAAGTTGATTGTGGAGCTTTAATCCGCTGCTTCTGAGGCTGCTGGGAGAGATTTCCCTTTCTCTTCTTTGTTCGCACAGCTCCCAGGGCTCAGCTTTGGATTTGGCCCCGCCTCTGCGTGTAGGTCGCCAGAGAGCGTCTGTTCTTCGCTCAGACAGGACGGGGTTAAAGGACCCGCTGATTCGGGGTCTCTGGCTCACTCAGGCCGGGTTGAGGAAGGGGTACGGAGTGCGGGGCGAGCCAGCGGCGGCAGAGGCCAGCGTGACGTTGCACCAGCCTGAGGTGTGCCGTGCGTTCTCCCAGGGGAGTTGTCCCTGGATCCCGGGACCCTGGCAGTGGCGGGCTGCACAGGCTCCCCGGAAGGGGGGTGTGGATAGTGACCTGTGCTCGCACACAGGCTTCTTGGTGGCGGCAGCAGCAGCCTTAGCGTCTCATGCGCCCGTCTCTGGGATCCGCGCTTTTAGCCGCGGCTCGTGCCCGTCTCTGGAGCTCCTTTAAGCAGTGTTCTTAATCCCCTCTCCTCTAGCACCAGGAAACAAAGAGGAAAGAAAAAGTATCTTGCCTCTTCGGCTGCTCCAGACTTTTCCCCGGACTCCCTCCCGGCCAGCTGTGGTGCACTAAACCCCTGCAGGCTGTGTTCAGGCCGCCAACCCTAGTCCTCTCCCTGCGCTCCGACCGAAGCCCGAGCCTCAGCTCCCAGCCCCGCCCGCCCCGGCGGGTGAGCAGACAAGCCTCTCTGGCTGGTGAGTGCCGGTCGGCACCGATCCTGTGCGGGAATCTCTCCTCTTTGCCCCCCGCACCCCTGTTGCTGCGCTCTCCTCCGTGGCTCCGAAGCTCCCCCCTCCGCCACCCGCAGTCTCCGCCCGCGAAGGGGCTTCCTAGTGTGTGGAAACCTCTCCTCCTTCACAGCTCCCTTCCACTGGTGCAGGTCCCGTCCCTATCCTTTTGTCTCTGTTTATTCTTTTTTCTTTTGCCCTACCCAGGTACGTGGGGGGGTTTCTTGCCTTTTGGGAGGTCTGAGGTCTTCTGCCAGTGTTCAGTAGGAGTTGTTCCACGTTGTAGATGTATTTCTGTTGTATCTGTGGGGAGGAAGGTGGTCTCCGCGTCTTACTCTTCCGCCATCTTCCCAGAAGCCTCCAAACTTCTTAGTCTTAATCACTGGGCTACAATACCTCCCTGTAAGTGACAATGAAATCTCTGAAGCAGCATTTTTACTTTCTAGGATCTCATGAGATTCTTTATATATAAAAACAAGTACTTACATAATTTTAATGGAATGTGGAGAGTATTAGAGCCAAGAAGGGTAAAATTAGGGGTATTGGACTTCAGAGGAGGATGTTAATTATTTCAGTCACCTCTAAAATATACCAAGAATTATTTGCACCTTCTCCAAGCTTAAACCTAAGGAAACTTTCTCTGATTTTTCTCCACTACTTGATCATGCAGTTTAATCTTGATTACTAAAAACAAATATTTGTCAGATAACTAATAACAACCTTTTTTTTCCCAAATTTTTAATAGCCACTTCAAGCTCCCATCTCATGAGTTGTTTGTTCACACACATTTCTTTTTTTTTTTTTTTAATGTCTTTGTTGGAGTATAATTGCTTTACATTGTTGTGTTAGTTGCTGCTGTATAACAAAGTGAATCAGCTATATGGATACATATATCCCCATATCCCCTCCCTCTTGTGTCTTCCTATCCCACCCCTCTAGGTGGTCACAAAGCACCAAGCTGATCTCCCTGTGCTATGTGGCTGCTTCCCACTAGCTATGTATTTTACATTTGGTAGTGTATATATGTCAATGCCACTCTATCACTTCATCTCAGCTTACCCTTCCCCCACCCCCATGTCCTCAAGTCCATTCTCTATATCTGCATCTTTCATCCTGTCCTGCCCCTAGGTTCTTCAGAACCATTTTTTTTTAGATTCCATATATATGTGTTAGCATATGGTATTTGTTTTTCTCTTTCTGACTTACTTCACTCTGTATGACAGACTCTAGGTCCATCCACCTCACTACATATAACTCAAATTCGTTTCTTTTTATGACTGAGTAATATTCCATTGTATATATGTGCCACATCTTCTTTATTCATTCATCTGTCAATGGACACTTAGGTTGCTTCCATGTCCTGGCTATTGTAAATAGTGCTGCAGTGAACATTGTGGTACATGACTCTTTTCAAATTATGGTTTTCTCAGGGTATACGCCCAGTAGTTAGAGGAAAACATAGGCAGAACACTCTGTGAGATAAATCACAGCAAGATCCTTTTTGACCCACCTCCTAGAGAAATGGAAATAAAAACAAAAATAAACAAATGGGACCTAATGAAACTTAAAAGCTTTTGCACAGCAAAGTAAACCATAAACAAAACGAAAAGACAACCCTCAGTATGGGAGAGAATGTTTGCAAACGGAGCAACTGACAAAGGATTAATCTCCAAAATATATAAGCAGCTCATGCAGCTCAATATCAAAAAAAAAACCAAACAACCCAATCCAAAAATGGACAGAAGAGCTAAAAAGACATTTCTACAAAGAAGTTATACAGATTGCCAACAAATACATGAAAGGATGCTCAACATCACTAATCATTAGAGAAATGCAAATCAAAACTACAATGAGGTATCACCTCACACAGGTCAGAATGGCCATCATCAAAAAATCTACAAACAATAAATGCTGGAGAGGGTGTTGAGAAAAGGGAACCCTCTTGCACTGTTGGTGAGAATGTAAATTGATACAGCCACTATGGAGAACAGTATGGAGTTTACTTAAAAAACTACAAATATTACTACCATATGACCCAGCAGTCCCACTACTGGGTTAATAACAACTTTTGTCGAGACCTAAAAGCAGAGAACAAACTCTGCAGCCAACCTGCCAGATAAAGTGGAGTTGATGAAAGATTTTGAACAAAAACGGCATTCCTTCAGCAAGTACCTAATGAGTATATACCCTGTCCCTGAAACCCTTCTAAGACCTGGTTATTCTTCAGTGAAAAAGCAAAACAAAACCAAAAAAGGATTCCTGCCCTCATGGAGCTTTCATTCAATTGGGAGAAGACAAAAGATACATGAAAGAAAGAGGTAAAACATGTGACATGAAAAATGTGATGAAGAAAAGGAAAACAAGGGAAAGGGATAGAAAACACAAGCGTTACAGATTTCAACTTTAAGCAGAGTAATCTGACATTTGAGCGATGACTTGAAAGATACCTGAAAATCTTATCCTGATAAGAACAGTTACTCTAACAAAACATGGCATGTTCATGGCTTAACAGAGCACCTTTCCAAGGCATCACGTCTTTTTCCTGCACTTTAAATGCAATACTGTATCCCAAATTGCTGGCTATGAGGGAGAAAATTCTGATCATAGTAACAGGATAGAGAGGCAAGAGACCTTGCTGAGGTTTCAGACAGTGACAATCACACAATGTAGGTTATTGACTGAAACTGATATAAAGCCTAATAAAATTCTGTGTAGCAATTTGCATTCTACACTCTTTACCAGGATCTTTTTAATATTAAGGATAGTAGATTTTCTATCCAAAAAATAAATTTCTATTTTGGGAAGTTAACAGATGTGTTATATATATTTTTGGTATGAGTTAAGGGCTGGAGTCCTCTTGGAGAAGTTGTGAAATCAAAACACAAAAGCAAGGGTCCACCTTTCTCCAAGCAAGTCCAACTAAAACCACTGTATGATTATGAGTATGTATACATACATCAATGATCACTTGCTAAGACTCAGCAATGATGGAGCCTCATCTGTCTCATTTACACTGAGAATTGTCCATGGTCCAGAGTGACTCAAATGAATCCCAATCCCTATTCTCAATCCCACTTCACATATTTAAGAAATAGAGAAAAACAATCCATTATCAAAAAATTAGAATAATCAGCGTAAATAAGCTCTTCTTAAGACCCAAGGGCAAAGAAGAGCTTAGGGGTTCATTAAATGTTCACTTTCCTCTAGGAATCTTGGAGGGTTCTTGCAGGCATGATGCAACACCAGGGAAAACTCTTCTGAGATTTTTGTTACTTCAGAGACAGTTTCCATGGAAATTGTGTTTTAAATGCATCAAGGTTTTATTTCAAGTGAACCAGGACTTCTCTAAAGTCATTTTCAGTGTTCACTTGCTCCAGTACAAGCAGAGAGAAACATAGAAATAAATATTCTTGATTAAGTTACTTTTGTCGTAGAACTCTTTCCCAAAACTCAAATCTCTGTATAATGGATTCCTTGTCTACTAACTGCTAACACTAAAATATCTGTGAGACATGGTTCATGACATACTCATGTGGAAAATGTCTGTATAATGCAGTGTCTATGTACATATGCCTCACACATATTCACTAACCCTCAAATGCCTGGTAGACCTTCAGTCAGCACCAGAGTGGTGTACCCTTCACTCCACACAAGAGAAATACAAGAATAAGCCATAATTCCAACCAAAATAAAGTCGAAGAGCCTGTACAGAGAGAAAATATGACAGCTGAAATGCCTTCATTTGATATGACTTCAGTTAGGGTCTAAGGACAGGCATAACATTAAATCAATCTATCAGAAGTCATACGGTCTGTATTATACTTAATGTTCAGTTGGTTTTTGATATATTTACTTGGCACATTAAAATGCTAGGTAAAGTGACTCAAAAGAAATGGTTCATGCCCCAAAGGGGTTTACAGTCTTATACAGGCGTCTCATGTTCTGTCTCTTTACCACTTTATTCCCTTCATGTTTCAAATTTTCCGGTGTTTAGTTCTCAACCATCTGAGCCTCTTCTTCCTTAAATGTTTGGTGAGCTCATTCATGATTTCAACAATATCATCTTTATTGTTAGTTCCTAAGTTTGTATCTCTAGTTCTCATCTTTCTGTTAATTCCCTGTCTTGTGTATACAACCTCTCTATTAAAATGTTCCAGTATGCTGTCCTGTTGTCACCCTGAACTCAACAAATACAAAAATTAACACATCTTCTTTGTCCCCAAAGCAGACTGCCCAACTTTCCTATGTCTTTATTGGAGAGGAAGTAGAAGATAGTATTAGTGGGGTACTATAAATTCTAGCTCATTTGGGTTGGCCCTAGTTAACATCTCTTGTCCCAAAAAAATTAGTAGTAGCAGCTTCTCTCACTCTGAAATATATCCCAGTTAAATGAGAAATTGTATGTGGAATCAAACCAACCTTTACAATTCCTGGCTCTGACACTTACTAGCTGTGTGGCCTTGGGAACTTTGAGCTTCAAATTACTCATCTTAAAATGGGGATAATAATCATAAATGATGTATCTTCCATTACATAGAACATAGAAGACACAAAAAATATTATATTGTTGTTACTGCTATTATTGTCATTACTATTCAGATCTGTATCTTTGAATGAGAAAAATATTTAAGACTATAGTGGCACACAGGATTAGTTAAAATAGGGACAGACTGAAAGCAGGAAAATCAGTTAAGGTTTCACAAGCAGTGGAAATAGTAAAGTGAAAATAGCATCAAGAGATAAGAACATGGAAATGCAGGATTTAGTATCTCTATGGTTTGGAATAGAAGGAAAGAGAAGAAAGAAGCACAAATTAAATCTGACTAAACTTTTGAACCCAGGGAACCAGGAGCAGGATGGCAGAAAGGAATAAATAAGGAGTGGAAAGGATAAGGAGCTAGATTTTAGACTAGATGATAAAATACTGACAAATATCTTCAAAAGGAAAAGTAAAAAAATGGCAGTGGAGGAACAGAGCTTGCGAGAAAGGGGTCAAAATACAAATTAGGATACTCTGACCACAGAAAATGACGAATTGTTCCAAGTAGAAATATTTAAAGACAGAGTAGTCAAAGGGTAAGTAAATATTTCTTGAATTCATGAAATTCACAGAAGCCAAAAAAAAAAAGAGAGAGAGAGAATTTCTAGTATGAGAATTAACTAACGTTTCTGTGCATCCAAGGGAAAGAAGAAGAAATGAAAATGAATTTAAATAAATTGAACTCTTGCATTCCAATTTACTTCTTCCATATCACTGTTAATCTATATTTTGTCCTTAAATGTTTAGAAGAATTCAGTATTAAAGCCTGGAATTTCCTTTTTGGGAAGGATTTTCTTTAATAGATTTAGGACTATTCAGATTTCTGTTTCTTCTTTTGTAAGTTTTACTAATTTGCATCTTTTAAAGAATATCCCAGTTTCTCTAAGTTATCAACTTTATCAGGGTAAAGTTGTTCATAATATTTATTTATTTTTTTAAAAATATCTTTGGGATCTGTAGTGATTGCCCCCTTTTCATTCTTGATATTATTAATTTTTGTTTTATATCTTTTTTTGGTGAGCCTAGCTAGTATTTTATCCATTTTCTTGACTTCTTAAAAGTTAAGTTTTAATTGTTTTTATCTATTAATTACTGATATTCTGTTTCATTAATTTATACTCTCATCTTTATCATTTCTTTCCTTCCTCTCACTTTGGATTCAGTTTGCTTTTCTATCTCTAGATTTTTAAGGTGAGAAACATTGGTTGTTAATTTTAAACTTTTTTCTCCTCTAATATAGGCATTTAAAATTATACATTTCCCTCCAGAAACTGCCTTAGCTACACCACAAAATGCTTCGGTTTTTTTTTTCATTTTTAATTCAGTTTAAAAATATTTTCTAATTTCCCTTGTGGTTTCTTTCTCAAAATTGGATTATTTAAGGATGTGTAGTTCAGGGCTTCCCTGGTGGCACAGTGGTTAAGAATCTGCCTGCCAATGCAGGGGACACAGGTTCGAGCCCTGGTCTGGGAAGATCCCACGTGCCGTGGAGCAACTAAGCCTGTGCACCACAACTACTGAGCCTGCACTCTAGAACCTGTGAGCCACAACTACTGAAGCCCACGTGCCTAGACCCGTGCTTCGCAACAAGAGAAGCCACCACAATGAGAAGCCTGAGCACAAGGAAGAGTAGCCCCTGCTTGCCGCAAATAGAGAAAGTCTGTGCACAGCAGCGAAGACCCAATGCAGCCAAAAATAAAAAATAAATAAATTAAAAAAAAAAAAAGAATGTGTAGTTCAATTTCCAAATAGCCTAAAACCTAGCTCCTTACCGTCTCCACTCCTTATTTCTTCATCTCTGCCATCCTACTCATGGTCCCCTGGGCTCAAAATTTTAGTCAGATTTAATTTGTGCTTCTTTCTTCTCTTTCCTTCTCTTCCAAACCATAGAGATACTAAATCCTATTCTTGCATGATCTTATCTCTTGACATTGTTTTTGCAGTGATCTCTTCTTAGTTTCTAAAACTTAATTCCACTGTAGTCAGAGAATATACTCTGTACACTTTAGGTTCTTCCAAATTTATTGAAACTTCTTTAATGTCCCAGCATCTGGTTTATCTTAGTGAATTGTCCATGTGCACTTTAAAAAAACATCCGTATTCTATTGTTGTGTGAGGTGTTGCATAAATGTCACTTTGTTCCTTTCAGTTGATAGAGTTATTCACGTCTTCTGTGTCTATAACGATTTTCTGTCTACTTGTTTTATCAACTACTGAAAGGGGAATGTTGAACCTACAACTTTAATTGTGAATTTTTCTGTATCTCCTTTCAGTTCTGTCAGCATTTGCTTTATGTATTTGAAGGTCTGTTGTTAGGTGGTGGTAAACGTGTTCTGTGTAATACATTTAGAATTATGTGTTTTTATTACTTTATAGTTGAATTATTATGAAACATGCCTCATTATGTTTGTTAATATTTCAAGTCCTGAAGTTTACTGTGTCAGAAATATGTAGCTATTTCAGATTTCTTATGATTAGTTCTTACACAGTGTATCTTTCGCCATTCTCTGTTTTAAGAAAACGTCTGTTTTTGCATTTGAAATGTGATTTATTTAAATTGCATACAAGTGGGTTTTTATTTTTTTCTTTATCCAGTGTAACTTTTTCTGTCTTTTAATTGGCATGTTTAGACTATTTATATTCAATATAATTTTTGAATTAAACCTACAGTCTTGCTCTTTGTTTTCTACTCGTCCCATCTGGTCTTTGTTCCTTTTTTCGCATCTTGTCCTGCCTTCTTTGAGATTAGTTGAGTACTTTCTAGTATTCTCTTTTATCTCCTCTGTTGGCTTATTAACTGTATCACATTTTATTAGTGGTTTCTAATAGTGATGACAATATATAACTTTATCTTATCAAAATCTATCCTGAAATAAAAGCTTAGCACTCTTTAAATATTAAAAACCTTTAAAAAGTATACTTTCATTTTCCCTTCCATTCTTTGTGATCATTGTCATATATTTTATTTCATCATATGTTATAAACACCACCATAACACACTGTTCTCATTTTTACTTTAAACATTGAATTATCTTTTAAAATAATTCTTAATGAAATAAACATTGTATTGTATATTTGAGTTCTTTGTGGTGATATGAACATGTAATTCTCAGAGCTACTACTTCAGGAAATGTGAACGGCTGATCATCCCTGTTGCTACACTCTGAAATCAATCATCACCACATTAGTACTGAGGCCATGCTTCCTACAGGCTACCCCCAGCTAAAATGACTGAAAAGAACAGGGGTTTTAAAGCAGGCATGTTCTTGCCAGATACGGGCCTCCTCCCATGGAATTTGGCTCAAGAATTTTCTGTCAGCCTTACCATCAGCCTCCCCAGTCTGATGGCTCTCCCAGCTTCCTCTAGCTCCTGCCTCATTTTCCCTGACAGGTGTTACACACCTAAGCCTGTCTTGACATCCCCTTCTCAGAGGACTGGACTAATTCAGGGAGTAATTAATTCAGTTTGGTCCAATCAAAAATACAGTGAGAGGGGCTTCCCTGGTGGCACAGTGGTTGAGAGTCCGCCTGCCGATGCAGGGGACGCGGGTTCGTGCCCCGGTCCAGGAGGATCCCACATGCCGCGGAGCGGCTGGACCTGTGAGTCATGGCCGCTGAGCCTGTGCATCCGGAGCCTGTGCTCCGCAACGGGAGAGGCCACAACAGTGAGAGGCCCGAGTACCGCAAAAAAAAAAAAATACAGTGATAGAGGGACTAGGGATTGACTTAACTCATTGTCAGGTGGGGGAAGAAATCATTATCTTGGTTCGGGGACTGTGCCCAGCATACAGTGACTGCTCAATTACTAAAGATTTCATTGGTGGCTAAGTAGGAATATGTCCCTGTGGAGGAGAATACTGTCGTAAGTGCAAATTTATAAAACAATGCAGGCTATCAGTGCATCTCCAAGTTCTTTTTCATGTGTATTAAAGCTGATGATGGGACTTCCCTGGTGGTGCAGTGGTTAAAAATCTGCCTGCCAGTGCAGGGGACATGGGTTCGGGCCCTGGTCCAGGAAGATTCCACGTGCCGTGGAACAACTAAGACCTTGCGCCACAACTACTGAGGCCGCGCTCTAGAGCCCGCGAGCCACAACTACTGAGCCCGTGTGCCACAACTACCGAAGCCTGCGCACCTAGAGCCCGTGCTCTGCAACAAGAGAAGCCACCACAATGAGAAGCCCGCACACCGCAACAAAGAGTAGCCCTGCTCGCTGCAACTAGAGAAAGCCTGCGCGCAGCAACGAAGACCCAAAGCAGCCAAAAATAAATAAATAAATAAAGTTAAAAAAAAAAAAAGCTGATGACGTTACTGTTAGTTAAATCTTTATTTAACATATAGCATACATAGATAGTACTTATGTTTTAAGTGGTCAATGTTTTGAACTCCATTTTATTTTTTTTCATGAGAAAGATTTTTCTACTTTATTATCCATTAATCTTTTTTAAAAATTTTATTGAAGTATAGTTGACTTACAGTGTTATGTTTAATTTCTGCTGTACAGCAAAGTGACTCAGTTATACATACACACACATACATATATATATATATATTCTTTTTCATATTCTTTACCATTATGGTTTATCACAAGATATTGAATATAGCTCCCTGTGCTATACAGTAGGACCTTGTTCTTTATCCATCCTATACATAATAGCTTGCCTCTTCCAACCCCAAACTCCCAGTCCTTCCCTCCCCGCCCCGCCCCGCCCCGCCCCACCCTTGGCAACCAGAAGTCTATGAACACCATTACTATCTAGTCATAGAGGTCTATTTCTCATGGGCCATCTAATTGCACTTTGTTGCCTATTGAGTTTCCTTAGGTAATCGATTCATTGCATAAAATTAAAGAATTGGTTTTTGACATAAAATAATTATATGTTTTAGTATATGGTGTATTTTTGCCTTTATAACAAGTTAACGGCCATATCTTTAACTTATTATACTTTAAATCGTCACTCTGAAACCATGTCTCATGATACGTTACTATTATATTGTTGCTAAGAAAATGTGTTACCAGGCTTATGACATACTAGAAATATATTGCTATGAGTCTTGAATAATAAGTGGGTTCACAGCAGAGGGTGGAGGAGAGCATCACAGGCAGACCAACTCAAAAAAACCCAAAAACTGGAAGCCCAGTAAATCCTTTCATATTTGGGCAAAGGCAAGTGATAGCATGGGCTGAATCACTGAGTGTATGAAAGGGCAGAAAGGAGATTGTTGGAGTTGTTAAGGATGATAATCACTCATCCTACTCTCTACACTTTCAGTAGAGAACTAACTGAGAAATGAGACACAGGAGCCTCATAAAAGGGAGATCAAAAGGTGAGCTTCAATACTAATAGAATTAACTGGAGGATATAGCTTAGCTCTGCAGCCACAGTGGGTTTCTCTAATTCCCTCATTGCCTTCCCCAGATAAGTCTGATGAACCCAGGCATAGGAAAAATGGACAACATCAGACCTTCCCTACCAAGGGGGATGGGACACATGAAGGAGGAGACAGATACTGGTCCAGAGGACAGGCTAGTCCTAAAAAGAGAGCCCAAAGGGGACTGGGCCATTCATTCCCAGTTCAGTTTCCCAGCTTCAGCAGTAATGTCACTCCTCTTCCTTAAGGAAGAGGAGAACAAGGATATGGATAAGGAGAAAAGTTTCTTCCCATTCTTTACTCTCCTAGGGCATGGAAGGACAGGTACCCATTTTAGAGGAATCATTTGCTTTTGGCCAGAGAGAATTGGCCCATTTACAGAGAAGAGGAATAATTGCTCAAACCAGTTGCCTTTTGTGGGTAAACATATAAGTACATAGTTCACATATGTGCATACTTGTATGTTAAATTCTTGCTTCCAACATTCTATAGATATAGCTCAGAAATGCTTCACTGTTGAAACATTTATTTTTCAAATCATCTTGAAAAAGTAACTAGAAATGTGAAGACTACAATTTCTCAAAGACTATTTCCCTTCCCTTTCCCTGTATCGGTAAGTTATCAGCCCTGCTTCTGGGAACCCAGGTCATTCTATGCAAAATTTAGGCAAGTACACAAAATCAGAGCTATTTGAGGAGTCTGCTTTCCCAAACCATATGTCACTTTAAGAAGAGAAAAGGTGGACACTGCTCTGGAACAATTCACCAGAACTTCCTCTTGCAATAACGTTCCTGAATTCAGAGAAGGGACAGGGCACTCAACTCTGTCATTATTTGTGTGAGGAAAGAGGGGCAGAGAGATGTGCAATTCTCTATCATAATCTTTGGCCTACATCTGTCACTCTTTCCTGTGGGTTGGTGGAGTAGGCAAGAACACCAGAGATGTCTGGATGAGGTTTTAAAAAACTGATCCTATAGCCCACCAGCTAGGCTCTCTGGGTGCACAAGATGTCCGGAGAAGAACAAACACATTTGGTTAGGCAGAGAGAATAGGAACTATTTCTAAAGTATGGGTAGGATATAGGAAACTCAGAGGAGACTGCAATATCCCAGGACTAGTGAAAGGAGAACCATTACCACTTCTAGGTCTGATTAATGGCAAGAAGAGCAAGCAGTGTGGGGAGGGTCACTTGACCTGAGTGTGACTCTTGGTGGATGGATGCAAGCCCTAGCACTCCCACAGAGAGGAGGCCAGGGGAATAAATACCTTGCCCTTACTCTCTTCTTTTCACACATTGCTTGCTAATGAGAGAGGGCAAGAGAGTCTGCTAATACAGTTCTTATCAGTCAGATTCCTGGGGAGAGAGCAGGATGGATAAGCATAGATAATGGACTTGCAGGGACAAATGAAAATATCCAGCATAGGCAGAAATGCAGCCCTATGAACGAAGTCTAGATGGTCAGGAAAAATAGAATGTTGGATCATCTACTTCCAGAGCATCTTGGGGACACCTGACAGGAGAGTTAGGAGGAGCAAGAAGTTGCCAATATCCTCCAGGAGTTTGAGGGCTATTGAAGAACCACTCGTTTTTGTCAGAATTGGAATAATACCAGATTAAGTGGGAAGGAATCAGCTCTAAATATCTGGGAAGAAAACAGGCAGAAGAAGCCAGGATACCACTAACAGCAAAACAGACCTCTTCTTTTCCATTATAAGAGGGAATCATGTATTTACAATGAGCAAAACCAACATAAGATAAAAATAGATGCACTGTGTTATGGATTTTGTTCATGATCACGTATGAAGAATAGCAAATATGTCCAGAAGGAGGCAAACGACAAATGATCAATTCAGATGCAACTTTTCTCTCCTTAATGTCACATCAGTAACATAGAAACACCTCTGACAGTTGGGAAGTGTACCAAATACTTGTTAGTATTCCACCTGCGTCCTCTCAGATCCTTTTCTCATTTTGATGCACACCATCTTCAAGCACGCTTTCACAAACTCCCAACAGCTAGCACCTATTTTATTTGCCAGAGAGCTTCACCAGGATGCCAGAGCTACTTTCCCCACACAGGAGGGCCCAGAGGGCCAGGTGGGTTACATCCCTGGAGTGCCCCTGAACCTGTGATTGACATGTGCCAGGGTATAAATACTCCAGATCCCTGGCCCTGCTCACGACAGTTCTGAGGCATGTCGCGCAACGTCTTCAAAGACTTCATGCAGGCTTTGAGCCAAGGTTGCCCATCATCAGAGTTTGCTTGATATTACACACTTTCTCAGTCTCCCTCAATCTCACTTCTTCATTCTGTACTGGGAATACTTCCTAACAAATCACTATCACATGAATATCTCAGGGGAAACCAATCCAAGAATGAGGGGAAGGAAACCAAATGAAGAGTGCAGGAGAAGATTGTACACAAAGGAAAGGTGAGAAAAAACCATGTGAGGACAAATTAGGACCATCACTTTTTAGAAGGAAAACATTTAGAATTCAGAATGTATCATGAAAAAATTCAAAAATAAAACATACTTGATGTACCAGTATTTCTCTACCTCAAAGGAAGCGTTTTCTTTCTCAGAGAGTTTTCATCTCAGGAAACTAGCTGTTGAGTGGATAGTTCAGCGTGGCTGCTACTTTGCTGTCGAAGATGATGGTATTGCCCAGTGGTTCTCAGTGGTTGGGTCACACTGAGTGGCAGCAGCAGCATCACCTGGGAACTTCCTAGGAATGAAAACTCTTAAGTCTATATCAGGCCTACTGAACCAGAAACCCTATGAATGGGGCCTGGAATCTATGTTTTAGCAACACTCCAAGTGATTCAGATTCTTGCGTAATTTGAGAACCACCATTATAGCTCCCAGTCCCAGGAGGTAAAGTGAGGTACAGGCATTTCCTTGATCCAAAGAAAAAGAAACAGCTTTTGACTCTGCCTCAGGAGTGAGGAAATGGAGGCTGGTGGAAAGCATGAGTATGTAAGAGAAGAAGATGATCAGTCTAAGGCGCATGACTACAAAACCCACCAGCTTGTGAAACAAGTGCTGATAAAAGAGACATTGATGAGAAGCTGTTTACAGCACATGCAGTGGTTGATGGTGTTGTCCCAGAAAGAGAGTCTGACCGTTGCCACTGGGTGGGGTGTGACACCACCAGTATCTATCCCAAAACAAGCCAGGCATCAGCAGAGAACATTCCTGAAGGACATAGATCCCATGGTGACCCCAGGACACAAGGAATAAGACAGCGATCACTAATGACAAAGAAGCAGAAGAGCAGAATCTTGCACTTCAAATTGGTGATGATGTTCCTCTCTGATACAGAGTTTGTTATCATTTTAAGTGAAATGACAAGGGACTAGGAGAGATCTAAGAAGACAAGCTATGAGAATGTTGAGAGAGTTCAGCCCAGTAAAAATGACGAAGCTCTAGGAATAAGGAGAAGATTGTGGGATGGAGTTCTTGTCCATTCGTGAAACAAATAAAAATAAAGTAGTCACTGTTGAGACATTTCCCACAGCCACTGTCTTCAGGGAAGTCATCTCATCAGGTAGGAGAAAAGAACCTCTTTATGGGCCAAAATTCCATGACTCAGAAATGAGAACTTCTATTGCTGTAACAGGAGAATGACTAGTCTTAACACAGGAGAAGGCCTTCCTGTCTCTTTCTACACTTATGAATATGCCCCCCTGTTTGAGAAATGTCCCAACACAGTGAGAAGCTCAGGGAGGCCAGTGATTCAGGGTGAGCTAAACTAGAGTGTACACTGGAAGCCCAGTCTGCCATCACAGGAAACAGCAAAGGCATAGATGCAACATCTCAGACAGGTTCGGTAATTTCCCAGGTTGCTTAGGAACCACATCTTGAATAAGGAATGAGAACTGGGAAGAGACCTAGAGACATCATGATCTCTGCCTCCATTACTTCAGTCACTCCCCACCCCAGAACAAAATTAGGGAAAGAGGTGGTTCCAAAACACTCGGTTTTCAGGCCTTCATATGAGGAAGAAAGACAAAAAGAGACATGGGATGCCACCATGCAGCCACTCGCCCTTGTTCAGCTTAGGGCCAGCAGTACAGAGTCTTACAGTCTCTGCTCTCCCTAAAAGGAAAAAGGCTTGGATGGCGTAGGAAGAGAGGTACCCTAAGCATGTATACTTCTTTTTCCTGTGATGGCAAAATTAATGCTGCATTATCCTGGAATCAATTCTGAGCCAAAGACCATGATCTCAAATGAAGGCCATGCCCAGATACTGCCGTCCAATTGAAGAAAGGACACAACATCTGTCCATGGCGTTGAGGCCATAGCATATTTAAAAGGGGGTTTCTTTTACATGTATATATATCAAGATCTGGCTGGAACCCAAAGAAGCTTCCCTCAGGTGTTCTCCTAGGACGACCATCTGTAAAAGAAACAAGAAAATGTAGTTTTCACAAATAGAGCTCATTTTGACTTCTGCACAGAATTTCAATCCCCCAAGGACTGCTTATCCAAGGAGTAGAAGCAGGACCCCCTCTTCCAGAGCCATAGATAGGGTGCAGGGTTGACTCTAGGTGGAAATCCCTAGGCTGGCTCTCGGGAACGATGACAAATTTCAGAAACACAATCTGTGGACCTGGCAGTTGGTTAGGGTCCTAACACAACATGGCAAAGCCCCTCATCAGATTACCTTTTTCAGTAAAATTATATAAAAACTTCAAAGCTACTAAAGACTTCACGTTATCAAATAACAATGAAAGCTGCCTTAAAGTGGCTTAAAATCTGTGAGAGAAGTAAATGCTTTATTACCATTGACTCCATGGAAGCAGTAATGTGCCATGTAGAGACAGCAGGGAAGAATCACACATAGCCATGGTGACATTTTTCTAAAGATACCTCACTTTTGGAGGCCAAGAATCCGAGTACATATTCTCTATTATTTTGGCTAAGGTAGAAGTTCAATACATGAATGATTCATACTTTTATTCAACAATTATTCCATAATCCCATCATTTCTGCATTTGAAAAAGAACTGAAAAATTATACCCAGTTGCTGTAAAAAGTTTCCTCTAAAACATGGTGTTAACTGAATGATGGTGCATTTTTTTTCTAGAATTTACTTTCTTAAATAATGCTATGTATGTTCTCATAAGAATGACATGGAATGTAGTGGGGGTTTTTTTATGTTATGTTTCTTGTTTCTGTGTCATAGTTGTTTTTATTGTGGTAAGATCACTTAACATGACATCTACCCTCTTAAATTTTTAAGTGTACGATACAGCATTGTTAACTGTAGGTACAATGTTGTACAGCAGATCTCTGGAATTTATTCATCTTGTATAACTGAAACTTCATATCTATTGAAAAATTGGAGTGGGCATAACACCTGCAAATTCAAGTCAGACAGAGCGATTCCTTCCACCTGGTGGCCTCATGCCTAAATTTCAGGACTATAGTCAAGGCACATGAGCAGGCGCTGAACCTAGGGTTTAAGAATGCCCTGAAAATCAGACATGAAGTCCTCACTGGCATGGAAAAATCAGATTTTAAAATACACTTGCATCTGAACAGGAGTGTTACATTCTGACACTGGGGTACAGAGGGAGACATGGGAAAGACTATATAACATTTTAAAAAATATCATTGAAACTGTGAATGTGGACAGAAAAGGCAGAAGGGAGAAGGAGTATCAAAGGGAATTTTTAAAGGTAAAGCAGGCTTGCATATGTTTAGCAGTAGAAGAATCTGTAGAGATGGAGATCTTAAAGATCTAAGAAAGATGAGGAAATTCTGAGAGACTAAAACCCCAAAGAAGATGAAAAGCAGTTGACAAAATTCAACATTCACTCATGTTTTAAAAATATTTTTTAATTAGACAATGATAGATACTTCTTTAAGATGATAAAATATACAAAACTCAGATCAAAAGTCAGCAACTTAATTTGAAAACCCTAGAGACATTTCTAATTAGAACTAGGAGTAAAACCAAGATGCCTACAGTCTCCACTGTTACTTAACATTGTATTAAAAGTATTAGAAATGCAATTATAAATAGGAAAGGAAGAGAGGCTAAGAATCAGAAGGAAAATGAGGCAAAATTATCTCTATTTATAGAATATTTTGTTAACATAATTGGAAAACCTGAGCAAATCCATGGAAAAACTTCTACAAAAAAATAACAATTGTATTACAAAGTATAAAATTAACATGTAATTCAATAGAATTCATATATACAAATACTAATCAGAATATAAAATGAAAGCTAGAACACTTTTTACAGTAACAAAATAAAATTCCCAAGGATAAATCTAATAAGAAATGTGCAAAACAGAAATGAGGAAAATTACAAAATACTCCTAAAAGTTACTGAAGTAGACCTGCAGAAAATGGAAAGACATACCACACTTCATGATGAGAAGTCTGAAGATCCAAAAATGTCAATTCTCCCTAAGTTTACTTATAAATTTAAGATGCAATAAATAAATATGCCATCAGGTTTTTTCTGGAACTAGAAAGATTAATTATAAAGGTTATGGTTAAAAATGAATAGCCAGGAAAACCCTAAAAAAATAAGAACAATATGTGGGAAGCTACCTTCAAGATATGAAAACATTATGTAGCTTCTATAATTAAAGCAGTGTGGTATTGGCTTATGAATAGACTTACAGACCAATAGAACAGAATGGAAAACACAGAAATAACTCAAGTGCCTATGAAACTTTGTATGTAATGAAGGCAACAGCTCAAGTCATCAGGGAAAAGAAGGACTTTTTTTATAAATGGTGATAGAACAACTGGATAGCCATATGGAAAAAGATAAAGTTGGATCCATTCCTCACACCATACACTGGTACAGTTTCTAAAAAGATCAGACATTCAAATGTAAAAAAATAAAATCATGCAAACATTATGAAAAAATTAGTGAATTTCTTTATAACCTAAGAGGAGAGAAAATATTTCTAACTATGATAAAAATACCAGAAGCAATAACAGATTAAAATCTTTAATTTAAAATTTTAGTATCATAAGGAAAGTCAAAAGACACGTCACAAATAGGAAGGAAAAATATATGCAACTTATACCTCAGACAAAAAGCTAATATAGTTAATATACAGTCCTCCTAAAAATTGGGAAGATAATAATGCAATAGAAAAGTGGGGGAAAGTTGTGAAAAGATAGTCCATATAAGAACTAATACCAACAGCCATTAAATACCTGAAAACATCTCTAATGTTTGTAATTATTAGAGAAATGCAAATTATAACAATACTTAAAAATTATTTCTCACTTATCAGTTTGGAAAAATTGAAAAAATTTGAGCATATACTATGTTGGAGGGAGTGTAGGAAAGTAGGACCTCCCATATATTTTAGGGGAAAGTAATTGTCAGTCCTCCCCCCGGAATCCGCAGATTTCATGCAATCCCAGTAAAAATCTCAGCAGATTTTTTGTAGGAATTTACAAGCCAATTCTGAAATTCATATGGAAACTAAAAGAACCTAAAATAGCCAAAACAC
Source organism: Delphinapterus leucas (assembly GCF_059928025.1). Classification (NCBI taxonomy): domain Eukaryota; kingdom Metazoa; phylum Chordata; class Mammalia; order Artiodactyla; family Monodontidae; genus Delphinapterus; species Delphinapterus leucas. The sequence continues at coordinate 99,980,401 of NC_143135.1, forward strand.
ATAGCCTCATCCACCAGAGGGCAGACAGCAGAAGCAAAAACTACAATCCTGCAGCCTGTGGAACAAAAACCACATTCACAGAAAGAGAGACAAGATGAAAAGGCAGAGGGCTATGTACCAGATGAAGGAACAAGATAAACCCAGAAAAACAACTAAATGAAACGGAGCTAGGCGACCTTCCAGAAAAAGAATTCAGAATAATGATAGTGAAGATGATCCAGGACCCTGGAAAAAGGATGGAGGCAAAGATCGAGAAGATGCAAGAAATGTTTAACAAAGATTTAGAAGAATTAAAGAACAAACAAACAGAAGTGAACAATACAATAACTGAAATGAAAACTACACTAGAAGGAATCAATAGCAGAATAACTGAGGCAGAAGAATGGATAAGTGACCTGGAAGACAGAGTGGGGAATTCACTGCTGTGGAACAGAATAAAGAAAAAAGAATGAAAAGAAATGAAGACAGCCTAAGAGACCTCTGGGACAACATTAAACACAACAACATTCACATTATAGGGGTCCCAGAGGAGAAGAGAGAGAGAGAAAGGACCAGGGAAAATATTTGAAGAGATTATAGTCGAAAACTTCCCTAACATGGGAAAGGAAATAGCCACCCAAGTCCAGGAAGTGCAGAGAGTCCCATACAGGATAAACCCAAGAGAAACACGCTGAGACACATAGTAATCAAATTGGCAAAAATTAAAGAAAAATTATTGAAAGCAAGGGAAAAATGACAACATACAAGGGAACTCCCATAAGGTTTAACAGCTGATTTCTCAGCAGAAACTCTACAAGCCAGAAGGGAGTGGCATGATATACTTAAAGTGATGAAAGGGAAGAACCTACAACCAAGATTCCTCTACCTGGCAAGGATCTCATTCAGATTCGATGGAGAAATCAAAAGCTTTACAGACAAGCAAAAGCTAAGAGAATTCAGCACCACCAAACCAGCTCTACAACAAATGCTAAAGGAACTTCTCTAAGTGGGAAACACAAGTGAAGGAAAGGACCTACAAAAACAAACCCAAAACAATTAAGAAAATGGTCATAGGAACATACATATCGATAATTACCTTAAACGTGAATGGATTAAATGCTCCAACCAAAACACACAGGCTTGGTGAATGGATACAAAAACAAAACCCATATATATGCTGTCTACAAGAGACCCACTTCAGACCTAGGGACACATTCAGACTGGAAGTGAGGGGATGGAAAAAGATATTCCATGCAAATGGAAATCAAAAGAAAGCTGAAGGGCTTCCCTGGTGGCGCAGTGGTTGGGAGTCCGCCTGCCGATGCGGGGGATACAGGTTTGTGCCCTGGTCCAGGAGGATCCCACATGCTGCGGAGCGGCTGGGCCCATGAGCCATGGCCACTGGGCCTGCGCGTCCAGAGCCTGTGCTCCGCAACGGGAGAGGCCACAGCAGTGAGAGGCACGCGTACCGCCAAAATAAAAAAATAAAGCTGGAGTAGTAATACTCATATCAGATAAAATAGACTTTAAAGAATGTTACAAGAGACAAGGAAGGACACTACATAATGATCAAGGGATCAATCCAAGAAGAAGATATAACAATTATAAATATATATGCTCCCAACATAGGAGCACCTCAATATATAAGGCAACTGCTAACAGCTCTAAAAGAAGAAATCAACAGTAACGCAATAATAGTGGGGGACTTTAACACCTCACTTACACCAATGGACAGATCATCCAAAATGAAAATAATAAGGAAACAGAAGCTTTAAATGACACAATAGACCAGATAGATTTAATTGATATTTATAGGACATTCCATCCAAAAACAGCAGATTACACTTTCTTCTCAAGTGCACAGGGAACATTCTCCAGGATAGATCACATCTTGGGTCACAAATCAAGCCTCAGTAAATTTAAGAAAAATGAAATCATATCAAGCCTCTTTTCTGACCACAACGCTATGAGATTAGAAATGAAGTACAGGGAAAAAAACATAAAAAACACAAACACATGGAGGCTAAACAATACGTTACTAAATAACCAAGAGATCACTGAAGAAATCAAAGAGAAAATCAAAAAATACCTAGAGACAAATGGCAATGAAAACATGATGATCCAAAACCTATGGGATGCAGCAAAAGCAGTTCTAAGAGGGAAGTTTATAGCTATACAAGCCTACCTCAAGAAACAAGAAAAATCTCCAATAAACAATCTAACCTTACACCTAAAGGAACTAGAGAAAGAAGAACAAGAAAAACCCAAAGTTAGTAGAAGGAAAGAAATCATAAAGATCAGAGCAGAAATAAATGAAATAGAAACAAAGAAAACAATAGCAAAGATCAATAAAACTAAAAGGTGGTTCTTTGAGAAGATAAACAAAATTGATAAGCCATTAGCCAGACTCATCAAGAAAAAGAGGGAGAGGACTCAAATCAATAAAATTAGAAATGAAAAAGGACAGGTTACAACAGACACCGCAGAAATACAAAGCATCCTAAGAGACTACTACAAGCAACTGTATGCCAATAAAATGGACAACCTGGAAGAAATGGACAAATTCTCAGAAAGGTATAACCTTCCAAGACTGAACCAGGAAGAAATAGAAAATGTGAACAGAATATCACAAGTAATGAAATTAAACTGTGATTAAAAATCTTCCAGCAAACAAAAGTCCAGGACTAGATGGCTTCACAGATGAATTCTGTCAAACATTTAGAGAAGAGCTAACAGCCATCCTTCTCAAACTCTCCCAAAAAATTTTGGAGGAGGAAACACTCCCAAACTCATTCTATGAGGCCACCATCACCCAGATACCAAAACCAGACAAAGATACTACAAAAAAAGAAAATTACAGACCAGTATCACGGATGAATATAGACGCAAAAATCCTCAACAATATACTAGCAAACAGAATCCAACAACACATTAAAAGGGTCATACACCATGATCAAGTGGGATTTATCCCAGGGATGCAAGGATTCTTCAATATACGCAAGTCAACCAATGTGATTCACCATATTAACAAATTGAAGAATAAAAACCATATGATCATCTCAATAGATGCAGAAAAAGCTCTTGACAAAATTCAACACGCATTTATGATAAAAACTCTCCAGAAAGTGGGCATAGAGGGAACCTACCTCAACATAATAAAGGCCATATATGAGAAACCCACAGCAAACATCATTCTCAATGGTGAAAAGCTGAAAGCATTTCCTCTAAGATCAGGAACAAGACAAGGATGTCCACTCTCGCCACTATTATTCAACATAGCTTTGGAAGTCCTAGCCATGGCAATCAGAGAAGAAAAAGAGATAAAAGGAATACAAATAGGAAAAGAAGAAGTAAAAGTGTCACTGTTTGCAGATGACATGATACTATACATAGAGAATCCTAAAGATGCCACCAGAGCTAACCAATGAATTTGGTAAAGTAGCAGGATCCAAAATTAATGCACAGAAATCTCTTGCATTCCTATACACTAACGGTGAAAAATCTGAAAGAGAAATTGAGGAAACACTCCCATTTACCATTGCAACAAAAGGAATAAAATACCTAGGAATAAACCTACCTAGGGAGACAAAAGAAAATGTCTATGATCCTGTCTTAAGCAAAACATTTTTGGATATAAGAACAAAGCTACAATTCATAAAAGAAAAAAGTGATAAATTGGGCTTCACTAAAATTAAGATCTTTTGTGAAGAGAATGAAAAGACAAGCCATGGACTATTTGAAAATCTCATATTTGGTAAAGGACTTGAATTTAAAATATATAAAGAACCTTGCAATCTCAATGATAAAAAATAAGCTACTTTTTAAAAAATGGACAAAAATGTTGGATAGACATTTCACCAAAGAAGATTTATGGATAACAAATGACCACATGGAAAGATGCTCATCATCATTAGTCATTAGGGAAATGCAAATTAAACCACACTGAGATACCATTACACACCTGTTAAAATGTGTTCAATTAAAAAGTGGACCATACCAAGTATTGGTGAAGATGTGGAGGAACTGAAAATCTCAAACACTATTTGTGGGAGTGTTAAGATGGCACAGTCACTTTGGAAAACAATTCGGCATTTTTTTAAAAAATTAAACATATACCTATCGTATGATTTCACCATTCCACACCTATGTGTCACTCAAGAGAAATGAAAGAATATGTTCATACAAAGACTTGTACATGAATGTTCATAATAGTTTTTTTTGTAATAGCCCAAAACTGGAAACAACCCAAGTGGCCATCAACAGGGTAAAGGATAAACAAATGGTATTAGTGTATCCATATATACTAGTAGTAGTAACAGTAGTAGTAGTAGTAGTAGTAGTAGTAGTAGTAGTAGTAGTATATCCATTCACTCAATAGATACACTACTGAGCAACAACAAATAATTATTAATAGATGTAACAACATGGAATAATCTCAAAATACTTGAACCAAGTGATAGAAACCAGACAAAAATGAATACATACTGTACAGTCTCGTTTATATAAAATCTTGAGAATGAAAATGAAAGAAAGCAGTGGTTACCTAGGAAGAGTGGGGCGAATGGAAGAGTTCTCAAGGGAACAAGATTGTTGTGATGGTTTCATGAGTGTATACATATGTCAAAATTTATCAAAATTACAGTTTAAACATTTTTAGTTAATTGTATATTAATTATATCTCCTTAAAACCCTTTTTAAAACATAAAAAATACATAAACAAATGCATGTTTACTAAATTGAAAATACTTGCAATCCTGGCACCTTCATGCCTCAAGTGTTCTGCCCCTGCAAAGCATCAACCAAATAGAGGTAGAGATAATATAAGCGTAGGGTGAAGCCAGAATAAGGGGACCAAAATTTTGACAGAGCCAAAGTCACCATGGATTTGCTATGTCTTCTTTCTCACTCATACCCCTTCACAGTCCTCTTCCTCTAGCTTCAGGAAGAATAGTAAAAGATCTCTTAAAACGCAGCACTAACCATAAAAGGCAAAGTTGATAAATCAAACTTAATGAAAGATAGTAATATCTGCTGTCAAAAGATACCATTAAGAATAAGTGAGACATGGTCTGGAAGAAAATAAAGAGAGATGGAGATAGAGGTAGAGGTAGAGAAAAAGATATGTGTGTATACATGTATATATTACCTGTATATACATATATGTTATACATACATGTACATATACATACACACATGCATGTATATGGACTTATGTGTAGAATTTTAAAAATTCCTCCAAAGGAATAAGAAAACAACTAACAATCCTGTTTTTCAAATGGGAAAAATACTTGAATAATTACAAAAGAAGATATCGAAATAGCCAATAAACATATTAAAAGGTGCTCAACATCATTACCCATCAGGAAAATGAAAATTAAAACAAAAAGGCATTCTGCTACAACACCAGAATGGATAAAATAAAAATATTAAGTGTTAATGAGGATGCAGAGAAACTGAAACTCTTGGACATTGTTGATAGCAGTGTAAACCGACCTAAATATTTTTGAAAACAGTTTGAGAGTATTTACAAAATCTAAATATATGCCTACTCTACTATCCAGAAAATCCACATCTAAGTACACATCCAAAAGAAATATTTACCTACTTTAATCAAGATACATGTTCAAAAATGTTTATAGAAACGTTATTAATAATAGGGAAAAACTTGAGACTATCTGTTCATTAACAGACTAAATAATTGTATATTCATATAATGGAATACTACACAGCCTTAAAAAATAATGATCTATCCAATGCAACAGTATAGATGAATATCACAGACTTCATGCTGAGGAAAAGAAGCCAGAAACAATAGAGCACATGTTTAGATGAAGTTCAAATATTAATCTATGATAATAAAGGAATAGTGGATAGCTCTTGGGGTGGGGGGAAGTTGTTGAGGGCAGGTCGTTTTTACTGGAAAAGAGAAAGAGGACACCTTCTAATGTGGATGGAAATGTTTTACATCTTTATCTAGGTTGTGGTTATATATAGATATGCAAAAGTTCAATAATCTATACACTAAGATTTGTGCACTTTACTACATGAAAGTTAGACTACAAATTTTTTTAAAGGTTTCTGTTTTCTTTCATTACCTACGTTGTACTGCCTACCCAATATACCAAACCACTCCTAAATTCTAGGTCCCCTGAATTCAAGGATCTATTCAGTCTCATCTAAAGTACAGTCCTTCTCTGTATGCTTATTCTTTTCATTGAAGCAACATTGAACACAATCAAAGGGCAAAACTAAACATTTATCCAAACTTCCCTTATTTCCTAATAGAAGAACTTTCCTAAGGAAAAATTGATAAGTAAAGATATTTCCCTAGCACTTCACTTGTCATTGTTCTCAAAGAAATTTTACCACTAATGGTGAGTTTAGACCAAAGATTTTCTCTTTTGATTTTTGATATAAAGCTATATTTTCCATTACATAATACTGTGTATTTATAAACTTATCCTGAGTTCAACATCCCTTTCCCATATGCCTCATTATTAGAATGTCCTGGAAATGGGCAACGCCTGGAAATTCAATAGCAATTTCCTCTCCTAATAAGCAGTAGCTTGGTGCTGCCCTGATAACTAAATGTGAACCCACAACCATCTATTTGCCCTGTTACATCCTCCAGACCAGTGTCATCCAATAGAAATAGAATCCAAGCCACCTATATGATTGGAAACTTTCCGGTAGATACGTTAAAAAACTAAACAGATAAATTCATTTTAATGATATATTTTATTTAATACAATAGATCGAAAGTGTGATTTCAGTATGTAATCATTATAAAAAGTTATCAAGGAGCTTATTTACATTAGTTTTCATCTTAATTCTTCAAAGATCCAGTGTGTATTTTACACTTACATTGCACACTTACACTATGTCTCAATTCGGATGATCACATTTCAAGTGCTTGATACCATGTATGGCTAGTGACTATTGGATAGTTCAGCTCCCAATTACCTGGGCCACAGCCAAGGTAACCCTTGAAATGAAACTCCAAATTCTGGCTCATTAGTCTTGAAATAATATATACCTCCACCCCATATCTTTATAGCCCATAAAATTATATTTCTCTCACCTGGAAGTTCTAATTCACTAAACTATGTCCCTAGGGCTCCATCCACCAAGCCAAAGGTCACCATACTTGCATCTGTCTGAAACCTAACATACTTCCCACTTACACACTACACAATCCATCAGAACTGATCTTGTCATTTTGCCAAGACCAGCTCAACAAAAATTTTCACCTACTCTCTTAAAAAATGTAAATTATCCTGTAAAAAGTAGCATGAAATTACTATGATTATATTCATAAATTCAATGTGCTAGGTCAACAAACATGTGAAATAGAATCTTCCAAGAAAGACATGAGGCAAGAAAACATGGCATAAGGGAAAACAAAGTGGATTGGGGTTCAAGCTGGGATTTCAGTCCCAGCTTTGGCACCAGGTAGTCTTATGTTCTTGGGCAACATACAAACATTTCTCAGTCTCCAAAGTGTGATGTATTATATAAAGGCACTGGATTAAATGATTCCTAAGTCCCATTCCATAGTACCAACTATTTTTGTAAAATAAAGAAGAAAGAGTTGGGAAATGAGGGTGAAGGAGGATAAATCACTTGGGAAAGAGTTAAAATCTCCTCTACATATAGCATAGAAAGGAAGCACTGGAGCTTGGAGTCCACACCAAATAATAACAACAACAATAGTAATAGTAATAATAATAATAAACACTCCAGTAAAAAATTCTTGGATCCTATTTCTCAATTTCTAATATTTCTTCAAGAGAAGGTTATTCTGCCCAAGGTTTTCTTCAGGGCAAATTTGACATCCTTATTCCTCAGGCTATAGATTAATGGGTTGAACATGGGCGCAACAATGGTATAGAATAGGGAGGACACTTTCCCCTGGTGAAGAGGTGAAATAGAAGGTGATTTGAGGTACGTAAAAGCTCCTGACCCAAAGAAAAGAGAAACTGCAATTATGTGGAAACTGCAAGTACTGAAGGCTTTGGACCTTCCCTCAGTGGAGCTAATGTGGAAAATGCTGAAAAGAATGAAAACCATAAGAGAGAAAAATGGCAACAAAAGGCACCCCAATGCCAATAGTCACAGCAATAAAGACAACTAGTATGTTTATGTAAGAGCTATTGCAGGAGAGCTCAAGGAAGGGAATAATGTCACACATACAGTGATTGACAAGGTTGCCAGCACAAAAGGTCAGAAATACCATATTTCCTATATGAGCCACAGCCCCAAAAACCCCCATCCCATAGACCCCCAACAAAAGGAATAAACACACCTGAGGAGACATGGTAACCCTGTACACCAGTGGTTTACAGATGGCGACATAGCGGTCATATGCCATTGCTGACAGGATGAAAGTTTCCGAAAAGACAAAAAAACAAAAGAAAAAGAGCTGAGTCATACACCCTGCATAGGAAATGATGTTCTTGTTTGGGACAAAACTTGTCAGCGTTTTGGGGACGATGGCAGTAGAGAAACTAAAATCTGTGAAGGACAAGTTGAAGAGGAAAAAATACATGGGAATATGAAGGTGAGAATTCAGTCCAATCAAAGTTATCAATCCCAGGTTCCCCACTATGGTGACCATGTAGAAACCTAGAAACAAGAAGAAGAGCGGATCTGGAGTCCTGGCTGGTTTGTTAAGCCTGCGAGGATAAACTCTGTCACAGAGAAGATGTTATCTGCAGCCATTCTCCTCTAGGAGAATCTGTGAGGGAAAACGAAGAGTTGTTCAGAAAAAAACCCTTCTTGAGGGCTTTCCTGGTGGCGTAGTGGTTGAGAGTCCACCTGCTGATGCAGGGGACCCGGGTTCATGCCCCGGTCCGGGAAGATCCCACACGCCGTGGAGCGGCTGGGCCCGTGAGCCATGGCGGCTGAGCCTGCGCGTCCGGAGCCTGTGCTCCGCAACGGGAGAGGCCACAGCAGTAAGAGGCCCGCGTACCGCAAAACAAACAAACAAAAAAAACCCAACCCTTCTTGAGAATGGCATTTGAACAGAGAGATTTTTGAACTTCAGGAAGATGGCATTTCATCATACCTGTGTCTCTCTTTTCAGGGTCCCCAAGTACCTTGAACCATCCTAGTAACCTGTGGGTGAAATTTACCTCCAGAGTAAGGGTCCCTTCTGGGCACTTCCTCCATGCTACAGCCCTTGGTCAAGTATGTAAGCCCTTCTCTAGGGTGACTCTTGAGACGTGGAAGCCACTCAACCGTGCCTAGACCTTCCACCTTGGGGCCAGAACTCAGTAGAGCAAGAAGATGAGGCTGTGTGCCCAGGGTCTTTGGCTGGAATGGCCATGGAATTATTATGTGACAATAATAATGGAGTCGTAATGTAAAGTTATTAATTAACTTTAAGAAAAAGAAAAAGAACACTTACTGAGCACTAACTATGGGATAGGCATTGATCTAAATGCTGTGTGTCATTGTGATTATCCCCACATGACAGATGAGGGCACTGGGTTTAAGTGACTTGCACAAGTCCCAGTGCTTCTAAGTTGCAGCAGAAGGTGAACTCAGGTGGTCTGGCTCAGAGTTTGAGCTTGTAACCACGCTGCCACAGCACAGACCAGGTCAGGCAGGCACTCACCCTCCTTCTGTTTGTAGTCACAGTGCTGTGCTCTACTGGCTCTCATCCATCTCCTTCATGGAGACTCAAATGCCCTGGTGAAAAGAAGGTGAAAACTTGGAGCTCAGAGTCCTCTGCTTCTGCTTCTGTACTTTAAGGATCAAAACCTCTAGTTTATCCTGATTCTCTTGCTGAACAGAAGAACAAGATCTCTGATTGTGGCTTTGCCCCAAGCCTCTGTCCAGCTTCCAGGGATGAAACAGCATCCTTTCCTAATGCACAGGAGACGATAAAGAGCTTTATTCCGGATTAGAGATCTCAGGTGACCTAGTTACAAAAGACTCCCTCAGGATCACCGCTTCAGAGACCACCTTCCCTAAGGAAGAAGAAATGTTTATTTACATCTTTGGTAATGCTTGACATGGCTTTTAATGGCCTATTCCTTTACAGAGTTTACATTTTTAAAGCACATGTAAGGGCAAAGCGATGTGGGAAAAATAATTCTTGCTACTTTGTTTTGAGCACTTACTGTGTACCAAACACTGTATCTGACCCAGGACCCTCATACGAAGGATCCAAAGCAATACACAAATAATTTCATCTCATTAATTCCTCACAACAACCTATTAATAGGCTAGACCTATTAATCGTCACTTTAAAAGGAGACACACACACAGCTTGTAGGTTCCAGAATCTTAAGTCAGACTCTGGTCTGTCCAACTCTAAACTTCATAGGGGCCAGGGACGTTGCTGGGCTTCTTTTTTTTTTTGCGGTATACGGACCTCTCACTGTTGTGGCCTCTCCCATTGTGGAGCACAGGCTCCGGACGCGCAGGCTCAGTGGCCATGGCTCACGGGCCCAGCTGCTCCGCAGCATGTGGGATCTTCCCAGACTGGGGCACGAACCCGTGTCCCCTGCATCGGCAGGCAGACTCTTAACCATTGTGCCACCAGGGAAGCCCTGGGCTTCTTAAAGATACTTAATGTGTGTTACTGATTGCACCCGGTTTCTCTCTAGACATCAGTCCTGGCTACTGTAAATTGCACACGTTCTCAAATAGTTCTCAGGAAGGAACTTCATTCAAATAGGGACTAAAGAGGCAACTTGTACTCTGCACCTCTTACCAGGGGCTTTTATGTATTAAGGATGACAGATTTCATAGCCAAGAAATAAATTTTGATGTGGGGAAATTTGAGGTTTGGTGTGCTGGTGGATTAGAGAGGGTTTTGGTCCTGGGTTAATGGCAGAAATCCTCCTACAAAGGTTATGAAATCAAAATATAAAGGCAGAAGTCTGTCTCCTTCAAGCAAGTCTAACTAAAATCACTGCACTCAGGCCTGTGTATGTTTATGAGTTTGTGTACATATATCAGTGATTACCTACTTACCCTCAGCTAAGACTCTGCGGTGATGGTGCCTCATCTTTTTGATATACATTTAGAATTTTCCATGTCCCAAAGTAACCCTAATGAATCTCAGTCCCACTGCACAAAAGTTAAAAATTAAGAAAGATAATTCATTAAAATGAAATTAAAATAGGCTGTCCTTGAGTTCCAAGTACAAAGAAGACTTTCGGGGGTTTTCAGAAAGCTCTTAGGGGATTTTGTTACTTTAGAGACAGTTGCTAGGGCAACCCCATTTCCAAATGCATCTTAAGCAGGGTTTCTCTAAAGCCGTGTTACCTGATGCCTTGCTCCAGTACAAGCAGAAAGCAAAAGCAAAAGCAAAAAAATTAAAAAAATAACCTGTTTCGTTTTTCTATTTGTATAGTACTGTCACCTTTCCAAAACTTGAATCTCTGAGAAATGACTTTCTTCTATTTATTTCTAACTTAAATTATATATTATACATAAAACATTACAGGGCATGTGAAGATTTGCATATGATAAAATGTCTTTGCGAATACGTCTCATGCATGTGTATTAGCTGTCAGACTTCTGGTAGTCCATCGGGGTTGTACAAGTATGGCCCCAAACCAATCCCTACCTATCATAGGATTCCCAGCTTCGATAAGAAGCACAAAACCTGACCAGAGAGAAAAGATGGCATCTGAGAGGGCTTCATGTGAAATAGTCTCCATTAGCTCCTGAGAAAGTAGATAGAATTAAATTCATCTTTCAGTAGTCATATGGGCCTGTATAATAGTTAATGTTAAATTGTTTTTAATAAATGTATTTGACAACGTAATATGTGAGGTTCAAGGATGCAAGAAAACATGATGCATGCCAGAAAGAAGCTTACAGTCTAATAGTGCCATCGCCCTTATAAGCTCTTCTTGCTATGTCTGTCCCTTGGTATTTTACATTTCCCAGGGTTCAGTTCTTAACCTTTCATACTGTTTTGTTTTCTTAAATTCTCTGTGAGCTCATTTGTTTCATGGCTTCAACAGTCCCTCCATGTAAATGGCTCTCAAATTTGTGTCTTTAGTTTTCAATTCTCTATTAAGTTCCTTTCCTGTGTATCCAAACTTTTTCTGGATATTTCCAAGAGGCCATCCTGTGGTCATATCTGAACTCACTGAGAACAAGGATGAACACATTTTCCTTTCTCCAAAAGTAGCTGTCTTTTCAACGGCTCCATTATTTATCTGGGTATCACCAATGGTTAGGAAGTAGAAAGTAGAATTCATAAGGCTAGATTCTAAGTCTTAGTTTTCTAGGACAGTCCCAATTTGTGCTTATTGTCCCAGAAAAATTAGTAGTTTTCTTCCACTCTGAAATATATCCTAGTTGAATGAGAAGTAATCAGAGCATGAATTTTGGAATCTGGTAGACCTCAGCACAAACCCTGGTTCTACTACCTAGTAGCTATGGGATCTTGAGAAATTTGTTTAGCCTTTCTATGAGTTTCCAAATTTTTATCCTAAAATTAGTAAAATAACCACAACTCAAAGTGTTGGGTTTTTTTGTTTTTTGTTTTTGCGGTACGCGGGCCTCTCACTGTTGTGGCCTCTCCCGTTGCGGAGCACAGGTTCCGGACGCGCAGGCTCAGCGGCCATGGCTCACGGGCCCAGCCGCTCCGCGGCATGTGGGATCTTCCCAGACCGGGGCACGAACCCGTGTCCCCTGCATCGGCAGGCGGACTCTCAACCACTGCATCACCAGGGAAGCCCCTCTTTTAGAAGTTTTAAAGTCTTTGCTTTTACTCGTAGATCTATTATCTATTTTAAGTTAAAACTTTTAATATAAAAAATTTTAAGCATATAAGAAGTAAAGAGACTAGTTTGCTAAACACCCATGTACCCAACACCCAACTCAACAGTCCTCAACATTTCTTACTTCATTTATCATCTCTATCTCCAGCAATCAAGTATAAAATGTTTTAGCCATTGTATCATCAAATGTTTTTGTTTCCTCCCTTCCTTCTGGGACTCTAATTACACCATTGTTAGACCACTGGATATTCTGCAGTTTATTGAGTTTGTTCATTTTCCTCTGTGAGGTTTATTTTAATAGTTTCTATTTCTCTATCATTGATCTTTTAGCTTCAATGTCTAGTCTGCTATTAAGTTCATTCAATAAATCTCTATTTCATATTTTTTATTTCTAAAAGTACTATTTCATTCTTTTTTGTATCTTCCATTTTTCTTTTCATTATATTCACATTTTCATTTAAATCCTTGAATAACTTAATAATAGCTGTTTTAAAATTTTTGTCTTAATTTCATCAGATGTGATATTTCTATTTATATGTATTTTCTCCTGCTTTTCTTACACACTTTCCTGCTTATCTGAATGTCTAGTAATTTTGATAGGATGCTGTACATTGTTGGCTCTCTTAATTGTTTTTTGTTTCTTTAAAATATTTTAAAGTTTGTTTTTGCAGCCAGTTAAACTACTCATAGATTGTCTTGGTGTTTTTGAGGTTTATTTAAGTTTTGTTAGTCCATATGAAGTATAGCTTTTATTCTAGAACTAATTTAGCCCTAATGTTAAGACATAAACCTTGGCTCTCTAGGGAATGCTACAGGTGTTCAAGGAGATCTCCTCACTGGCTGGATGGAACAAAAACATCACACAGTCCTGTATAAGCTCTGATAATTATTTAACTTAACTTTCCAAAGATTTAGACTTTGCCCAGCTTCATCGAGTTTTATGTTAGAAATTCATAGCTTATGCATTTGTCAAAGCTTAGACAAAGACACAAGGACCCATATACAAATTCCTGGAGTTCTTTCTCTGTGGCTTCAATATACTTTACTACCCATTCCACCTACTTCAGCCTCCCAAAACTCTAGTCTGCTTCTTCTCAACTCACAAAACAATGCTGTGCTCTGTTGGCATATATCTTCTTTGGGCTATGATATGGAAAGTCTCTCCTGACAAAGAGTCAGGGTGAATATAGGACTCACCTCATATGTTCCTCTTCTGTCTTAGATCATAATTCAGCATCACCTCTTGTCCAACGTCTAAAAACAATTATTTTATATACTTTGTCCAGTTTTTAAATGTTTACAGTGGATGGCTTATGGAAAGAACACAATTCAGTCCATAGCACATGCCCACAATGAATGAATCCTATTACATTCTATCAAAATGAGCTAAAACACATTTTTAAATGATACAAGGTATGAAAGAGTAACAAAACTCAGAATTAGAAAAAGTCAGTAATTACACAATGACTCAGGAAATTACTAGAAATAAAAGAAAAAATGATTTAGGAAATTAAACTGAATTAGAAATCATAGAAGAGCAACTGAACACAACACATAATACTTCAAGAAATTAGAAGGTGAGAAAAATAGATGAAAAGAAGAAGAAAAAATAAACTAAGAGAATGAATGGGAAGTAACAGATGCAGACACAAGGCAAAGAAGATCTTATCTATGGTGATTAGGAGCCACAATGGAGAAAACCAAAGCAAGGGAACAGAACAAATAATAAAAAATATAATTCAAGAAATTTTTCCCAGTTAAATATACATATTTATATATATATTTGATATATTGAAAAGGAACAGCACACCTAAGAAAATTGTTGAAGAATGAATATGGAAACATATCCTAGTAAAATTATTAAGAACCACGTAATACAAATTTTTGAGTACTTTTTCAAAAGACCTAGAAACAATAACCCAGAAGCAACGAACCCTTATAGTACCTAATCTTTGGCCTTCAAATGCCATTTCAGCACTAAAAGTAACCAAGTTTCTTGGAGAAATTGTTAATTCGTGGTCTGAAGAGAGAAATGTATGAGAGGAGCTTAGAACATCTTGTCCTATCAGATAGTAATTAATATTAGAGGCTAATAGCACTGTGTCCAAAAGACTAAAGAGACAAACTGAAGAGAATACCACAGGCCAAAGGTAAAAAAATTTGAGCAACAAAAGGATAATAATTGCAATGGACTGGAAAACATAAAACATGATTACGTTAGTGAGAGTATAAAGATACTAAAGAAAAATAACTAATCATCTTTGGAGGATAATAAGAAACCAAATTATTATTTTGAAAATTAGAAAATGAAGGTGATGTGTTTTTATCTGAACTGTGCTGGTGGACACACAAATCGATGCATGTGATAAAATTGTATTGAAGTAAATGGACACACACACAAATGAGTATAAATAACACTGGAGAAATCTGAGTAAGATCAGTGGATTATCTATGGCAACATGCAATATCCCGCATGTGATTGTACTATAATTTTGGAAAATGTCACCATTGGGGAAACTGCATAAAGGGTACACAGGATCTCTCTGTATTATTTCTTGTACCTCCATGTGAACCTACAATTAACTCAAAAGAAAAAGTTTAATTTAAAATCTGCATTAGCAACGTTTTCACAGATGATATATTACTGAATGCATTCTTGAGAAGTACATATTCTTATAAACATATTTCCCTTATTAATGAGAATATATGGGTGAAGGGTTCTCATAAGTCTACCATCTTGTGCCCCTCAACCTCCTGCCATTCTTTACTGTCAGTCTACAGGTAGAGGAGCAGGGTGACAAATTTATCTACTGTTATTACTATTATAGGAATCAAATGAGACAGTGTATTTGAAAGTACTTACATTAAAAGCAGGTAACAAAATGTTTTTTTTAAAAATACATATATGCTCACACACATGTAAATACATATATGCATTGAAAAAATCTAAAATGACACTCATGATGACTGTCTCCAAGGAGCAAGAAAATGGTATTTTATTTTTGCTTATTTGTATCTCTGATTTTCTATAGTGCGCTTATACTGCCTTGGTAAATTTTTTGCATGCAACCGAAATTGGCAATAAAATCTATCCTCTATGTCCAAAAATTCAATAAATTAAGTTTACTGAACAATAATAAATTGCTACACATAAAATAACCTACAGCAGAGCAGCATAGTTTTGTGAAAACAAAACAGACTGGTGGTCAGAAGTCCTAGGTTTTAGACCCAATTCTGTGTCTTGCTAGTTTTATGACTTTGGGTAATTTAACTTTTAGAGCTTCAGTTTTCTAGAGAAGAGGAAAATAATATAGCATTCCTCATTTTTTTTTTTCTTTGCGGTACGCGGGCCTCACTGTTGTGGCCTCTCCCGTTGCAGAGCACAGTCTCCAGACGCACAGGCTCAGCGGCCATGGCTCACAGGCCCAGCCACTCCGCAGCATGTGGGATCTTCCCGGACCAGGGCACGAACCCGCGTCCCCTGCATCGGCAGGCGGACTCCCAACCACTGTGCCAGCAGGGAAGCCCGCTTACAGTTTTTTGAATGACTAGAGAAGGTGTGAGGATGCCCCTGAAGTGACTTCACAATAGATATGACCTACTGCTCAAGAAGCTCCAGTTGCCACTGTGACCATTGCCACCACAAAGAATGCCCCTCATACTCACAAAGTTGGTAAACAATAACTGAACCCTGGGATTGAGCATCACCTGGAAACTTCTTAGAGATGCAAACTTAGGGCTCCTGCTCCACACCTACAGAATTACTAGGTGGGCCCAGCAATGTCTGTTGTAACTGGCCTCCTGGGGATTCTGATGTGCAGTAAGGAATGAGAGCCACCTCTCTCCCACCCTTCAAACCTCACACAGGAGCATTTAATTAGTGGGAACTAATTCACATCCATGGCTCTAGCTGCAAGGGAAACTGGGATATGTAATTTTTAGCTTTTTAACCTGACCAGAAGGAGGGTAGAATAGATATTGAGAGAATCATTCTCAACTGTCTACCTATTATTTCCTGACCTTTTTCCAGCAAGAGATAAGATCTCTACCACTACAGATCCCCTCTAATTAGACGAAAATGCAGGAAAATATGTTTGTTTTCCAAAGGTGAGAATCTATAAAGCCAAATAAACTGGTGAGTTTGATTCTATCAAAAATGAGCATTTTTGTTCAGCAGAGGACTCCACGGAAAGAGTAAATAGCAATATAACAAATTGGAAGAAGATATCTAACTAGCATATATTAGAAACTTCAACATCAACAGAAAGAATGGGCAAAGTATACAGAACAATTGACAGAAGAGAAAGCCTGAAGTGCCTCTGAGCAGATGAAGAGATGCTCAACCCAATGACTAATCAGAGAAGTGCAAATAAAACAACAAGGTGTCTCTTGACATCCACCACTGGGTAAGGGATAGGTAAATTGAAGTGGAGACTTTGCAACAGTTCGAAGCAAAAGATTAACTATAGGCCATATAGCCTAGAGCTATAGTGCTATATGAGCAAAGTAAGAAAGATAATGAGACATAAAACTTAATGCTACTTATGTATGTTTAACTTACATGCACACAAACCAGAAAAAAAAACACAGAGAGAAAACATAATTCATAAAATACACATTAAGCAGGTTAGAATGGTTACCCAGAGAGATAAGATGCATGGAAAGAGGGAGTGGGAAAAAGGAAAACAGAAATAAAAATTCCTTTTCCTGGGTCCACCCCCAGCTGCGTAGCAGTCAACTCTCCCAAGAGGCCCTGGATCAGAGCTCCCACTGAACTGCTGGGTAGGGGGACAGGCCAGCCCACCCTTAATATCGTGTGGCCTGAGGAAAGACTTTCTAAATATTTAGAAGTTAAAAATAGCATTCACGGGCTTCCCTGGTGGCGCAGTGGTTGAGAGTCCGCCTGCCGATGCAGGGGACAGGGGTTCGTGCCCCGGTCCGGGAAGATCCCACATGCCGCGGAGCGGCTGGGCCCGTGAGCCATGGCCGCTGAGCCTGCGCGTCCAGAGCCTGTGCTCCACGACAGGAGAGGCAACAACAGTGAGAGGCCCGCGTACTGAGGCCTTTTTTTAAAGGCATCTTCACACTCAATATCTATCAATGCTCACAATCTTGTGAGATCATCTATAGACCATTTACAGATAAAAGAAATGGGGCTAAGTCACTTGTCCAAAGTGTGGGATAAACAACACCAAATGAGAACAAGCAAAGTCTATCTATCCAGAGCTTGCTCTAGCGAGGCATCCAGCCACCATCACTGCCTTTGGCAGACATAAGCAGAAAGGGAGTGGGAAAGCTCACTAGTGAAGAAAGGGGAAGGCTTCACGTGTGCTCTGATTGGAGGTTGTCCGCACGGGGAAGATGGAGGGGAGCTAACTATAAGCAGGGCATCCTTTGTGATTGGTTTGGGAGCATATTTGGCTTTTCCTGATTGGCCCCAAGTTGGAAGCAGGGGTTAAAAAAAAAAAAAATAGGGAAGCTGGCAGGCAGTGAGCAAGTCCTGTTCATTCTGGGCTGATTATTGCAGACACTGTGGTTTGGCTTCCTGGGCTGGTTGCTGCTGGGGTTTTGAGTAGGAGTTCTATTTTTACATATGGTCTAGCCTTCGTGTGTTTGTATATTCAGTTTCTCAAAAGTCACACAGTGAAAAACTGGTACTATCATCACTGGTCTTTTGACTGCAGCTCTGAAGGTTCATGCCCTTTCCACTTCTGTTCCCTGCCCTGCATTCCAGAGCTTTTCAGAAATCCAGTGTAGTTTAAACCACTTGGAAAAAGTCCAGGGTGTGGGTGGGGAAGGATAGCCTTAGGCATCAGTAAATGCAGAGCAGTTTTGGCATGGGAACCACAGCCCTTCCTTGGGAAGAAGAATAAATGAAGGTGTAACAATCCCAGAGAGAGCCTTGGGGCTCCATTCTCATTCCAAACCACGAAATGAGGGCCTCCGTCTGATACAGTTAAGCAATTTCCACACCAATTACTTAGGGTCCCTAGCCCCATAGGACCCCTTTCCCCATCACCATACTGAAAACTTCTCATTTGCAAGACTTTGGCACACAGAAAGGGGGCTCCACCAGCTCAGGGACGGCTCAGTGTAGGCAGCCTGGCACCAGTCCCAGCTAAAGCTGGATCCTC
Source organism: Delphinapterus leucas (assembly GCF_059928025.1). NCBI lineage: Eukaryota > Metazoa > Chordata > Mammalia > Artiodactyla > Monodontidae > Delphinapterus > Delphinapterus leucas. Next base: position 99,999,266 of record NC_143135.1, read on the forward strand.
CTCCAGCAAAGACGGGCTCAAAGCCAACAAGGCCAAGCCTCCCTCTAATTACCAGGGGCCTGGTCAGGTATTTAGAGAAGCATCTCCTGCTTCTAGTATAGATAACTGCTCAGAGCCATCTGCCTAAAGTGATTGGGTCCTCACCCTGCCTATCCTGGGGTCTCCCCGTGCTCAGGAGTATCTTGTTGTACACACAGCTGCAGAGCACATGCTCTTGGAAGCCCTGGTGCCTGACACAGAGTCACATTCATAGCTGTGGGTTTCCCCCTGCCGTTAGTGCCCCTCGCCCAGGGTTCCCCTCCACTGTGTCACTTCCACTACAAGGTGCAGCAGAGGGTCTCCATCACCTCATTCTTCTCTGCACGGGATCTAAATAAGGCAGCTCCAAGTGTGAATCGTATGCTGACCAAGTTTCATTATTGGGACTGGCCTGAAAGAAATGAAACAAGCAGATGAAGGATGTGTGTCCTCAGTTTGGACTTTGAGAAGTAGACAAGTCCAAATATGGTAAGGATAATGAGAGGCCTGTGCCACAGGAGCTGGGGTACAGAAACGTCTGTGGGACCCCCAAAGCTGACAATGATTAAACAATATCTCATAAGACGTTTGCTGTAGATGTGTTCCATGCTTATTTCACTTTTGTCATCCCCTGGCCTTTAGGACAGTCATGCTGGAACCCCCTGGCCTTGTCTCCAGATGCATCACAGGGCAGCAAGGTCACAGTCATTTGTTCAGTGTTGAGGGGAAGCAGAAGCCTGTGAGGGCTGCAGGCTGGTGAGTGGACATCAAATTGGGACCCAAGGAAAGGAACAGGGAAGTCTCCAGGACAGAGTCTGGGTCACTGCGCCCAATCACCTCTCCCCACCCTGAGAATCAAGCTCAGTCCCAAATTTGTACATTCTGGGTTTATTTTTGGAAAAATGGCTTTTCTCCCTTTCTTCCTTCTCCTACAGAAGATTCACCAAGTCCACAGCAGTGACCAAGAAACACATGAAAGAGCAAATATTTCTGTTTATCAAGATAATTCTTGGGACTTCCCTGGTGGCGCAGTGGTTAAGAATCCACCTGCCAATGCGGGGGACAAGGGTTCGATCCCTGGCCCGGGAAGATCCCACATGCCGCGGAGCAACTAAGCCCATGCGCCACAACTACTGAAGCCCGCGCGCCTAGAGCCCATGCTCCACAACAAGAGAAGCCACCGCAATGAGAAGCCTGCGCACCACAACGAAGAGTAGCCCCTGCTCACCGCAACTAAAGAAAGCCCGCGCGCAGCAACGAAGACCCAATGCAGCCAAAATAAATGAATAAATGTTCCTTAAAAAAAAAAAGATAATTCTTAAAGTATCCATTCATTAAATTGAAAAATATTTATTGAAACAGTCCTTTCTGGTTATATAATCAGAAGAAGAAAACCTTCTGTCACTAGAGACATAAAAATAGTGGATAAACAATATTAAAACAACCTTTTACTACATGGTATGGTTTGTGGGAAAGTATCAGAAGTTGCTGTGAAGGCAAAAGAAGAATTAAGAAAACGTAAATGAAGCTGGAGCCAGTGTTGACCTGAGGGTGTGTGCCAGTCCTCAGAGGCTGAGAGCCTAGATTTTCACACGTGAGGGGCAGGAGATGAAGCCCGGGCCCAAGCAGAGGGAAAGTGGGGTTTGAGGCATGTCACCTCCCCACCACCCTTATAAATGCATGCTTAAAGAAAGTGAGGCCTGAGTGAATGAATAGAAAAAAAAATGCCCCACCCAGAGAGACGGTGAGAATGCAGGCTGGTCTCAACCTTGGCTCTGGACGGAGCAGGGGCAAAAAGGAAAACCCTCTCCCCTGAGAATCTTTAACCACACCTGCAATCACATGTGTATGGAACTGGATTTATTATAAAGAGGTCCTAGGTGTTATTATAATGAATTAGAAGTGTGATAAGTGCTCCAAGGGGAAGTACGGAGTTGGAGGAAAACACAAAATGGGGGAAATGAACTGAGTTCCCAAGGTCAGGGATAACCTCTCTGAGGAAGTGAAATTCAGAGACCTGAAGCATAGGAGGTGGAGGTGCTGTTTGGCTTCCAGGATCCCCCTTCCCCGTCTGGAAATCCACCCTTGTTTGAGTCTTAGTTGAAATCTCCCTACATGGTGGCTAGTAAGGCTAGACCCTTGTTCCCCAGGCCTCTAAAATGTACAGAGGGATGCTCAGCCTCAGCCAGTCAGATGCCCCCACTCAGGACTTTACTTCTTTACTACAAAGAAGCAAGGAGGATTTTGAGTCCATTATGGACAGACAAAGCCGACTCGCTCTTGCAACCAGCTGTGTTACATCGTGTATCAGGTGGCGCCAGTGGTAACGGCCAGTGGCCAGTGCTCCTTAGAGCAGTACGCTCCTTACCTGTGGCCTTAGCTGTGATTCTAGCCACGTGGCTTCCCCTGAATCCTAATTATTTCCCAAACCTGGTTCCCCAGGCTTCTCTGTGATTCTGCAGATTACCCCATATCTTTCCAACAAATTTATTTCCTGCTGAAGTTAATGAGGAAGGTTGTTCTTCTCAGCCAGGAACCATCACTGGCTATAACAGAAGCCAGCAAGATGGGGCACCGGTGGGGAGGGAGTGGGAGGAAGGCACCGCAGGCTGGGGAGCAGTGTTGTCATTCCCCACATGGGTCATGGGCCCCTGCACCATCTTCCCAGCAAAGTGGGAACAGCCCTTCCCTCTTCCTTCCATACAACACTCATGTATTTAAACTTGTTTTCCCCTTCCAGGATCTTTTTGTTGGTGTTATTAAGGGGTGGAAATGTACAAATGGACCAGATTCCAGATTATTCTTCTTCCAGAGAGTAACATCCTTGGAGAATAGGGAAGGGGAAATCTGTAGGCCATTTGTCTCACAAGAGCTACATTTTAAAAAGATAAACCAAACATTACTGCTCTAAAGTCAGCAAAGCAACTATAAACATGTTTGCTTGCATATATATATATACTATATATATAGTGTATATATATATGTATAGATATAGTATATATATATAGTATATATATATATAGTATATATATATATATATATATATATATATATGTCAGCTCAAATTTTACTGGGAAGCATCTTAAAATAATTTAATACATCCCCAAAATTCTTTCCAAAATCACATAAAGCTAATGACATCATTATTGTTTAAATGTTTAACATGTGGCATAGTTAGCATTTATATTTTAAACACTCACTGTTGTCGTAGAGGCCTGTGTTTCATGTGACACACACATGCACACACAGATACACTCACACACCCCCTTTGTTGTCTGTTGAGGTGCCTTATGTAATCAATACAAGGAGAAGCTCATGGCCCATTTTTATAAAATTTATTTTATGGTTTTGTTTTTAAATGATTATAGCTTATAATATATGGTATGACAGATAATTGGCCATACCTTTATTTTATACTAGTCTTCACTCAGAAACCGTGTCCTAGTCATTAACATCATTGCTATGGAAATACACAATCAGGTTTATGGTGTGCTGAGAACCCATTGCTCTGAGTCCTAAATGATAAGTAGGTGACCAGCAGAGGATGGGGGAGGGATCCAGACAGAGAAAACAAAATGAAAAAAGACATGGAGATACAGAAAACCCTAGTGTATTTAAGGAAAGGTAGGTGACATTGTGGCTACATCACCGAGTCTACTGAAGAGTGAAATAGGAGAGCTTTGGGGAAGAGTGGTGTGATTGCTGATTTTATGTGTCAGCTTGGCCGTATCATTCTGGGTGCCAGTATGGATTCGTTATTGTCTTTACGTGGATATCAGTATGGTTAAAGGAGATGTGTATGGATGCCTGGTTGACAAAGGGTAGACTGTGAAGGTTAATTTTATGTGTCAGCTTGGCTAGGCTAGGAGTCCAGTTGTTTGTTCAACCACTAGCCTAGATGTTGCTGTGAATGGATTTTGTAGGTGGGATTAACATCATGACCAGCTGACTTTAAGTAGAGCAGCTTATTCTCCATAACGTGAGTAGGCCTGATTGAAACAACTGAAGGCCTCAAAAGCAAAGAAATTTCCCAGAAAGGAAGGAATTTTGCCCCAAGACTGTGACATAGAATCCTGCCTGAGTTTTCAGCCTGCCTGCCTGCCTGATGCGTTTGAAATTCAAAACAAGCATCAAGTCTTACCTGAATTTCCAAGATGCCAGCTTGCCTGACAAATTTCGGACATGCCAGGCCCCCCACAACTACATGAGCCAGTTGCTTAAAACAAACCTCTCTACAGATATATATATGGGGTAGGGGGGGAGCAGAGAGGCGTCTCCCTGCCAATCTTAATCTTAGCTTCCCTGTGTCCTGGGACAGGCAAGTACACCTGACCTGACCAGATGAGGGTTTAGTGCACAGGCTCCTTGGAGAAGAGAAAGTCTGTGTGTCTGGTGAGGCAGGGAGAATAAGGAGTCCTAGTCATGGGTGAATGAGGCAGAGGAGCTAGAAGAGTAAAGGCAAGAAGAAATACTTGAACTTAGGAAGGAATCATTCTCCTGCTTCCTGGTGCTCCTTCCATACAAAATAGGGCCACTATCGGATTTAGTTCCCAGGGAGGGGGCTAGTAGGAGGTAAGGTTGGAGTCCAGGTCAAGGAAATTGAGCGCTTGCCCAGAAAATCAAGGCAATATCCCTCAGAGTCCTGTAGAAAACGGCAGCACTCAAACTGGATGGTTTACCTTAGACTACAGTGCGAAGAGATCTCTGAAGTACATGAATGCTGAAGGGCGGGGGGGTGGCAGATGAATAGGAGACAAGAAGGAAGAAGAGAAAGTGACCAGGATTGGGTAGAGTCTGCAGGTACTGAAACTTTGGACAAGTCCTCATCAAAGATGATGCCAAAAAAAAAAAAAAAAAATGATGACTAAGGTGATGAAGTGAATGAAAACATGAGATAATGATGCTGAGACTGGGAAGCACGAAGTTAATGCCCATGACAGGAAATCCACCAGCTGTGACATAGGTGCTAACTCAGGAAAGCTGGAGGAGGGAGCTGCACGGCACACCTCTGAAAGCTGTTGCTCTTGTGATCACAGACATGTTCAGTCCACATCTCCTGGTCAAGTCATGGCTCTAGAAAACACGGCAACATCGGAACCAAGCATGAGCAGGAAGGAATCATTCGAGAACATAGCCTCAATAGTGACCCCGGGCCACTAGTATCAAAGCCCAGTGACCACCAATGACAAAGAAATGGATAAAACACCTAAGCCCTATTATCATTTTGGGTAAACTGAAAGATGAGTAGAAGAGATCTATGAAGGAGAAGCTAAAGGATAAGAAAAAAGAAGAATGTGGGGAGTTGAGTGACTCGACAGAGTGGTGAAGCCCTGGCATCCCTAAGATCAGGAAGAAGTGAATGGCGGCAGCTCTGGTCTGTGTGTGAACTCAGCAGGGATCTGTAATCACGGCTGAGCCACCCTCTTCTGGGTAGTGATCTCTAGGTTTAGAAAAGAAGAACCTTATTAGTGGTAGTACCAGTTCCTTACCTCCAGAATGAGAAATTCTCCATATCAAGAGAACGGCTAATCTTCATGCAAAGGAAGAGGAGCGAGGTAGCAATGGCTGTCTCTTCTTGCCCCCTTCCACACTTAAGTGTGCCCTTCCCCTATAAATTCATCTGCAGGTGTGAAGTGCCTATAGGTCCTCATCCCCCGCCACCCCACCCAGGGCATATCACCAGTCCAGGCTGGGCTGCCCTAGACTGTGCCCCAGAATCCAGTCCACACAGCATCTCAGAGAGATTCAGTAGTTGTCTAGGCTACTCAGAGCTTGGTCTTGAACCAGGTCCAAAGACTGAGACCCAGGATGAGACCTAGAGACATCACAATCTCTCCTCTCACCCAGATCAAACAAGGGGAGGGGACAAAGCCAAACCAAAATCCAAATCCAAAACATTCCAGTGCACAGCCGTAGGTTAAGACAGACTTGAAGGGACAAGGGATGAGGCCACTCTCCCACTGGTGTCATCATAGAGGGTCCTGTAGTCCCTTCTCTCGGGCTCCTGGAAGGGAAAAGACTCAGATGAGGGAGAGGGGGAAAGTCCTGAACCTAGATCCTTCTTTTCTGTGTTATGCTAGGAAAAGAAAAGCCTAGTCCCTTTGTTTCTACATTATCCTGGCAGGAATTCTGAACTAAAGACCATGATTTCTGATTAAGTCTGTGCCCGAGGCTCCTTGCCAAATAAAGGAGGGAAGCATCATATGTCCATGTCACTGTGGCCATAGGAGGTTATTTTTTAGAGTTTTATTTCACATGTAAATGTATCAGAGGTCTAAGTAGTAATCAAGAGGTAGCTTTTTCCCAGAGAAAACAAGAAATTGTGGCCTTCGAGTTCACACATGAAGGACCCTTTAACCACTACCATGCACAACTTCACTTCAACCCTGGCACTGTTTACCCCAGAACAATGGAGGGAGGGGCCTACTCTGTCCCCCTCCCCCATTTGGCCCTGGGGCCCAGGGTTGCTGCTAGTGGGAATCTGTACACTAGATCTCTACAAAGATGACCAAAATTCAGTAACATAATTTGTGAAACGGGAAATTAGGCAGGGCTTTTGTAGTGTCTACATGACAAATTCTAGTGCTTGCTTTATTTTACTTTTGAAAATAAATATGCATATATATTATATATAAATATTTGAATGCTATGTATATGTATGAATGTATATATATTCCATTAAATAAATTATATGTGTATATACGTGTATATAAAATATAAATATGTATATATACATTATATATGTGTATATATACATATATATTAATATATATGCATATATGAGTGTATATATATGTGTGTACATTTCCATTTTGAAAACTAGAAGGCAGTGTTTAAAAGTCAGCAAAGGCCTAAACATCTTCAATGTCAGTTCAGAGGATGACTCCTACTGCCACCTGGTGGCAACATACCTAAAATTAAGAATCCAAAAAGGTGCTCAGGATCATCTTCTAGCTCAGGAAACACTTGGTCATTACACAGCAAGTTCTAAAACACAGAGAATGCCCAGATTTTGATTTATACGTACATCTGTATAGGAGTTGCGGTGGGTATGAGGAGAGAGATGGGCAAGGAATGGTATAACATTTAGAAATGAACACCAGCCCTTCAAGGTAGACAGGAAGGCATGCATCACTATTTTTAAATTTTTTACAATTAAAGCAAAAGAGAGAGAAAGGGTATTGGTAGGAATATTTTTAAGGTAGTAAAGGTATGCTTATGTCTGTACACTGAAGAAAAGAATTAGTAGAGAAAAGAATATTGAAGGTACAAGGAAGAAAATGGAACTTTGAGGATGTGCAATACCTGAGGGGATGGGGGAAGGAGTGGGACCAGGAGCATTTGACCAAATTCAATACTCACTCATTATTATAAATACTAAATGAAATCGAAATTGATAGTTTGTAAGATGAATTGAGAACATTTTTTAAAACTTATTTAATTTATTTATTTTTGGCTGCATTGGGTCTTTGTTGCTGCGTGCGGGCTTTCTCTAGTTGTGGTGAGCGGGGGCTACTCTTCGTTGCAGTGCGCAGGCTTCTCATTGCGGTGGCTTCTCTTGTTGTGGAGCACGGGCTCTAGACGTGCGGGCTTCAGTAGTTGTGGCACGCAGGCTCAGTAGCTATGGCTTGTGGGCTCTAGAGCGCAGGCTCAGTAGTTGTGGCACACGGGCTTAGTTGCTCCGTGGCATGTGGGATCTTCCCGGACCAGGGCTCGAACCCTCATCCCCTGCACTGGCAGGAGGATTCTTAACCACTGCACCACCAGGGAAGTCCCAAGAACATTCTTAATGTAAAAATATTCATTGTTCTTATGAGCTGAATTGTGTCCCCTTCAAAATTTATATATTGAAGGCCTAACCCTCAGTATCTCAGGATGTGACAGTATTTGGCCCTTAAAGAGGTAATTAAGTTACAATGAGGCCACTAGGGTGGCCTAATCCAAGCTGACTGTTGTCATTATAAAAGGAGGACATTTGGACACAATGAGAGACACCAGGGGTGTGTGCACAAGGAGGGAAATCCATATGAGGACACAGGGAGAAGGCGGCCATCTGCAAACCAGGCAGGGGGTCCTCAGGAGAAACCATCATATGGACACCTTGATCTCGGACTTCTAGCCTCCAACACTGTAATAAAATAAATCTCTGTTGTTTAAGCCACCCAGTCTGTAGCATTTTGTTATGGCAGCCCTAGCAAACTAATACAGATGCATTCCTATTAAAACCTGAACCAAGAACAGAATGCCCATCATCTCTTCTATTACTTAATATTGCATAGAAGGGAGAAGAAAATGCCATTAGACAAGAGAAAGGATTTAGAGGCAGAAGAATCAGAAAGGAAATGGTAAAACTACCTCTACGTGCAGACGATATTACTATATATCTGGAAATGCCAAAAGAATCAATGAAAATACACTAAAAATAATACCAGTAGAATTGCGGGAATAAAATTAGAAATCAATATACTTCATACAAACAGTAACCTGTTAGAACGTACAAAAATAGATCTCATTTCAGTAGAAAAGTAAAATAAATTCCTAAGCAAAAATCTAACAAGAATTTTACAAAACCTATATGACTAAAGGTATAAACACACCTAAAAAGCACAAAGAAAAATAGAAAGACATTTCATGTCCTTGGGTTGAAATATTCAACGAAAATATATCAATTCTAAGTTTGTTTATAATACAATTTCAATAAAAATAGCATCAGGTTTTTGTTTCAGGAGGAATGCACACTGATTATAGAGTTTATATGAAAGAATAAACAAGCAAAAGTAGCATGAAAAGTCCTGAACACACACATTGTTTAGAAGCTAACCCTAACAGGTATGCAAACAATATAAAGCTTCTATAACTAAAACAAGTTGGTGTTAGTTAGCACATGAATAGAATGGTATTGATAGAATGTTGAAATAGAACATAAAGTTCACATATAGACCTGAGAATAGAAATGTAATATATGATGATGGTAGCATCTCAAATCATCAGGGAAAAAATGGGTTCCCAATTTTTATAATAGCAATGATACAACTGGATAGCCATATGAAAAGTAATAAAATTAGATTCATTTTTCAACCATAAGCAGTATAAATTTCAAATGTATCCAAACATATATACTTGTATCTCAGACAAAAAGCTAATGTCTTTAATATAAAGAGCTTCTAAAAACTGAGACTCTAAACACCTACAACCCAAGAGAAATTGGGCAAAAGATATGAAGAGAGTTCAGAGAAAATAGAAATATTAATGGTTTTTAAACATATGAAAAGATGCTCAAACAAGAAATGCACATTAAGACTACAGAAAAGATACTTCAAGAAAAACTGGGGTTGAGACTACCTTTTCCAACCATGATGGAGCAACAAGTTCAGACTCTCCTTATGCCTTAAACAGCTAGACAAATAGAATATATGAAACAACTGTTTCCAGACATTGACAAAAGGCAACAGAAGAATTTAATTCAGGGGAAAAAAGAAAAACAAATGTGATCACTTTGATTTTCTTCCTAGAGGCAATTTTCAAACAGGGGTGTCAGGAAAGGGAAGCAAACCAAGCTCGGTAGTCTCACTGAACTGAGGAGACAGATGCTGGAGTTCAGCCAGCCCAAGCAGCTAGAATCCGTAGAGCTGAATACTGAAGCCGAGGGAGCTACGCAAACAAGAACTCCACAAACCTTCTAGATGAGACTTTGGCTCAATACCAAATCTGAGTAAAGTCCATGCGGACAGGTTTTAAAAAAGAAAAAGAGCTTCTTGGACAAAACCAATTACCAGAGAGCAATAAGCAGCTCACACAGCCTGTCACCATTCGAATTACTACCAGCCAGAGAGAAGAGATTTCCGTAAACGCATGGGGCATACCCTAGGCTATTCTAGATGTGCCCTAGAAAAGCTCAAAAACAAACTTCAAAGGGTGGAACTGATTCTAAAGATAAGTAAAACCTGCCAGAAGAAAGCCCAGCACACTTTAAAGGAATACAATAAAATCCAGCATTCAACAGCATAAAATCTATAATGTCCACATCCAGTCAAAACTTACTAGATATGGAAGAGGTAGAAAAATGTGGCCTGTAAACAGCAGGAAAATAAGTCAACAGAAAAAGCCCAGAAATGACAGAGATGATGGAATTGGCAGATAAGAACTTTACAATTAGCTATGATAAATATACTCAATATGCTCAATAATTTAAAGGAATAAATAGGCATGCTAAAAGAAATGGAAGAGCTTTTAAATTTTTATTTTATTTTTTATTGAGGTATAGTTGTTTCACAACATTATATGTTACAGGTGTACAACATAGCAACTCACAATTTATAAACATTATATTCTGTTTATGTTTATTATAAAATATAGGCTATATTCCCAGTGCTGTACAATATATCCTTATAGCTTATTTAATTTATTTTTTTAATGTTTTTTAAATTTAATTTAATTTTTTATACAGCAGGTTCTTATTAGTTATCTCTTTTTTTTAACATCTTTATTGGGGTATAATTGCTTTACAATGGTGTGTTAGTTTCTGCTTTATAACGAAGTGAATCAGTTATACATATACATATGTTCCCATATCTCTTCCCTCTTGCGTCTCCCTCCCTCCCACCCTCCCTATCCCACCCCTCCAGGCGGTCACAAAGCACCGAGCCGATATCCCTGTTAGTTATCTATTTTATACATATTAGTGTATATATGTCAATCCCAATCTTCAATTCATCCCACCATCACCACCACCCGGCCACTTTCCCCCCTTGGTGTCCATACGTTTGTTCTCTACATCTGTGTCTCTATTTCTGCCTTGCAAACTGGTTCGTCTGCACCATTTTTCTAGATTCCACATATATGTGTTAATATACGATGTTTGTTTTTCTCTTTCTGACTTACTTCACTCTGTATGACAGTCTCTAGGTCCATCCAAGTCTCTACAAATGACCCAATTTTGTTCCTTTTTATGGCTGAGCAATATTCCATTGTATATATGTACCACATCTTCTTTATCCATTCATCTGTCAGTGGGCATTTAGGTTGCTTCCATGACCTGGCAATTGTAAATAGTGCTGCAATGAACATTGGGGTGCATGTGTCTTTTTGAATTATGGTTTTCTCCGGGTATATGCTCAATAGTGGCATTGCTGGGTCATATGGTAATTCTATTTTTAGTTTTTTAAGGAACTTCCATACTGTTCTCCATAGTGGCTGTATCAATTTACATTCCCACCAACAGTGCAAGAGGTTCCCTTTTCTCCACACCCTCTCCAGCATTCGTTGTTTGTAGATTTTCTGACGATGGCCATTCTGACTGGTGTGAAGTGATAACCTCATTGTAGTTTTGATTTGCATTTCTCTAATAATTAGTGATGTTGGGCATCTTTTCATGTGCCTCTTGGCCATCTGTATGTCTTCTTTGGAGAAATGTCTATTTAGGTCTTCTGCCCAATAAATGGAAGATATTTTTAAATGGAACATCTAGATGCTTAAAAATATATAATATCTGAAGTGAAAAAAATCACTTGATTGTATTAACATCAGATTCAACACTGCAGGAGAAAATATCAATGCACTTGAAGACATTCAAGGCAGTAGAATCTATCTAAACTGAAACACAGGAAAAAGACTAGTATAAAAATGAATAGAGCCTCAGTAACCTATGGAACAATATCAAGCAGTCTAACGTAGGTGTAATTTGAGTCCTAGCAAGAGAAAGGAGGGAAAGAGAAAAATATTTAAACGTATAATGGCTAAAATTTTCCAAATTAGATGAAAACTATATACCCACACATCCAAGGAGCCCAATGCATCTACAAGCAGAATAAACAAAAATAAAACCACACAAAGCTACATCATAGTCAAATTGATGAATATCAGTCATAAAGAGAACATTTTTAAAGCAACCAGAGGAAAAATAGCACATTATATACAGAGGAACAAAATAAGAATGACTACAGACTTCTCATCAGAAATGCAAAAGATGCAAGCAAAAAGATAATGGAATGGCATCTTGAAAGTACAGAAAGAAAAAAAATTTGTCAGTCTTGAATTCTGTATTCAGTGGAAATATCTTTCAGAATTGAAGGTGAATATGGCGATATATGTATACATATAGCCGATTTACTTTGTTGTACAGCAGAAACTTACACAATATTGTAAAGCAGTTATACTCCAATAAAGATAAAAAAGAAAAAAAGAATTGCAGGTGAAATAAAGTTTTCATATAAACAAAACCTTAGAGAATCTGCTGCCAACTGACTGTACTACAAAAAACATTAAGAGAAGTTCTCTAGGCAGAAGGACAAAAGATACCAGATGGAAAACTGGGGAGCCCCTAAAAGTGTAAAAATTAACCTTGGAGTTACAATGTAGATATAAACTTGGAGAGCACCTAAAATTGTAAAATGTGTGGATAAATATAAAAGACATTTTTCTCAATTTTTAATATGCTCAGAAATAAAGCAAGGAAAGATGGTAGAAAGGGAGGGTCATAATATCATGGATTCTCAATATATTGCTGTCCACTAGAGAATGTAAGCTCCTTGAGGGCAAGGATTTTGTTTGTTTTGCTTAGCACTGTATTGCTAGTACCTAAAATAGCCCGTGGCATAGGGCAGGTGTTCAACAAAAACTTCCAGAATGAATAATTCAAGAAAAAAAGGGGGGAGGGGCATGGGCTGCAAATTTAGGTCGTGGTGAGGTTAGGCCTCATTGTGAAGGTAGTATTTGTACAAATACTTGGAAAAGATGCAGCCAGAGTTGTGCTTGGTAATGTCAGCTATTCCAATGTCTGTTTGGGTAAACATGGCTCAATGAAGCATCCCTCCTAGGCAATACACTTCTATTGTGCACTTCAGTAACCATACCTTAACCCAAAGCAAAGAAAAATAGAGATATATTGAGAGTTTAGAGGAGCAAAAATTCTTTCTGAACATTTTAAGAAATCATATGTCATTTCATGAAGGTATCTATGTACACCTAATTCTGTTCTCCAAACACCCAGCCCTGGCATCTCTAAATTCCATACATTATATAACTGACTTCAGGAAGGGATATGATAAATTTATTTCTTCAAGGACTAAGAAAGCTGGTATTTGACCACCTGTGATCCACTTTCCTTATTAAGGACACTTTTATTTTAATGAAGACAGACCTTTCAGCCAAAGCAGTAAATCTCAATTTGGGGAAATTAAAGCCTCAGCTATTGGGTGGGTTAGATATATTTCTGGTCAGAGTTAAGTGCTGGAGTCCCCTTGGAGAAGTTATGGAATCATAATATAAGGGCCAAAACCCATCTTCTTCAAGGCCTGTTTGTGTTTATGAGTACTTATCAATGATAGATTATATTTCTCTGTGGCCAATATTCGACAAAAAGTCAGAAGTAATGGTGACTTATTTGTAGATTTTCACTTAGAATTTTGCTACATCCTTCAATATCATTAATAAATCCCAATCCCTGTCCTCAATCCCACTGCACAAAATTTACATTAGAGAAAAACAGTGCTTGCTTCAGCAACACATATGCTACCAAGAGAGGAAAAACAATTTATTATCACAAACTTCCAATAAGCCCCAGAAGGCAGACTCTCCCTGGGACTCAGGAGCAAATAAGACTTCAGAGGCTCATTAAAAGTTGACTTTTCTCTACAAACCTTTGAGGGCTCTTGTCTGGATGACGCAGCATCAGGGAAAGTTCCTCTGAGCTGATGTCACTTCAGAAACTGTTGCCATAGAAGCATCGTTTCAAATGCATTTCAAAGCTATTAGAGCAACCACTTTTTATGTGTTTGTGCTTTTTTTTTTTACTTTATTTTTACTTTTTTTGAGGTAAAATTCATGTAACATAAAATACACCATTTTAAGGTATACATACCATGGTTTTTAGTGTATTCACAGTAATGTACAACCATCAGCACTGTCTAATCCCAGAACATCCTATTGGCTCAAAAAGAAACCCGGTCACTTCCTACTCCCTCTGCCCCCAGTCCCTGGCAGTCACTAGTCTGCTTTCTGTCTCTATTGATTTGCCTCTTCTGGTCATTTCACATAAATAGAATCATATAATATGCAGCCTTTCATGTCTGGCTTCTTTCACTCAGCTTAATGTTTTCAAGGTTTGTCCATGTTGTAAACATCATTTTTTAGGGCTGTATAATATTCCATTAAATGGATATACTACATTTTATTTATCCATACATCAGTTGGTGGACGTTTGGGTTGTTTCCACTTGGGGGCTATTATAAATAATGCTGCACGAAGGTCGGCCAGAGGTGAGAGCTTAGGGTCTTCTCAGGTCTTTTCTGAGCATGTGCCCAGCCCTAGCCATGTGTGTGGCCTTCCAGGTTCCCAGGAATACATGGGCTCTTTTCAAAGCCCTTATTTTCAAAAACATCTCATTCCCTAGTCTTTCCTCCCAAGATCTTTGGTTAATCTGTTGTTTTCCCCAACTATTATCCCTTGCCCCAGGTCGCACTGACTAATACATTTGCCTTTAAATGTTTTCCACACATGGCCTCCTCCCCCTGTAGCCCCATCAGCCGGTGGGAGGAGTCCAGGTTAGGCAAACTAGAGGCAAGCCCTTTCATGATCCTTCAGAGAGCCACCAGATAGGTCAAAACAAACAACCACGGTTCTTGGAGAATAAGGTCTGTTATGCTCCTTCCAGTACTGGCACTTATACCAGGAATGCGAGCTGCTGTCTTCAAGGCCAATGCTGAGCTGCAGCAAGGATGAGTTAAAATGCCACAAAACTGTCTTACCAAGATTAAGCTTTTTTTCTTGATTGTGTTCTCCTGGTTGCTACAAGCTTCTGGTTAGTATCCAGAGTCCCAAGAAAGTTTATTTTGAAAGTTTTTGCCAGTTTATTTATTGCTTTTGTCCATGAAAGGACTTCGGAAGTTCCCTGCTGTGCCATTTTGGCTGACAGCACTTTAGACTCAACCCCTTTCAAATCTGATGCATCCCACTTGAATTACAAATTATATGGCCCTGCTAAGTATTCAGAAAATAAACTTTGGAATCAGTCTGATCTCAGTACAAATCCTGGCTCTGCCACTTCCTAGCTGTATTAAATTTGTTTAACCTCTCACTGAACTTCAAATTCCTTGTCTTAAAATGTGGATAAGAAACACAACTCAGAACTGTAGTTTTGAATAAATGGTGCCATTTTGGGCACCACAATTTAAGGTATAAAGCTTATGGTGCAGTGCGGAGTTCCCTGTCTTTACCACGGTAGTTTGAAGCCTACAGGAGCATGGTTGGGACAGGTATTGCTAGCGGAGTGTGTGTGTGTGTGTGTGTGTGTGTGTGTGTGTGTGTGTGTGTGTGATGGAAGGGGAATCATATAAAACCACGTATTTTAAAAGGCAGCCCAATAAAGCAAGCTATGAACAGTATATGTAATATCTCAGTTCAGAAAAAGAAAGGTATATGTATGCATACAAAAATATCGGGAAGGATAGACATTAAGTAATTAAGAATGTAGAGGAAATACGGTGTTTTTAATTTCTCATTTTTTCTTATTTACTTATATTTTCTCATTTCTTCATGCACATATATTGCTTTTGAAATCTTAAAAAATGCTTATGAAATACAGCAATAAGATCCCATTTGTCCCCAGAAATTCAGTAAACCTGTTTTACTTTGAAAAAATAAAGTCCTACACAAAAGTATGTTATAGCAAAACAGCATGTGACCGAGAGGACAGGATGGGCTGGTGTCAGAAGTCCTGGGTTCTAGGGCATGCCCAGGTCTGCCTCTTGCTAGCTATGTGACCTTGGGTAACTTGAGTAACTTCTTGAGCTTCTGTTTCCTAGAAAATGAAAACAATAATGCAGCATTCCTCTTTCTCCCTATGCCATACTGATAATAAGACATCAAGAATAAAACAACATGCCTGAGAGACACAGGTGTACAGATTTAAAAGGCTACAAACTAGAGCAGTGGTTCTCAAATGTTAATGTACATCAGAGTCACCTAGAAAAGCTGTTACGACTGAGATTGTCAGGCCTCACCTCCAGAGTTTCCAGTGGGTTTTGGGGGGGGGGGGGCCAAGGCTTTGTAAGTTCCTGGGCAGTGCTGATTGATGCTGGTCTGGGGACCACACACTGAGAATCATTAACTAGAGGCAAAGAAAAAAAGCACAGACTCTTCAGGTTCGAGTTCCAAGTCACCTCTTTTAGTTCTGTGACTTTGAACAAATCTCTTCATCTATCTACACATGAGTTTCTTCACCAATTAAAAAATATATATATTATAGTTCTTGCTAATAAATAAATCTGCCTCCAAGATTTTTATGAGGATTAAAAGATTTAAACTTGTGAAAAGAATGCATAAACTCTACCGAATTATGCAAATGGCATTAATTATGTAAGTTAGGCAACTAAAGTAGCTAGAATTTAAATTATTTTTATTTTAGGAAGTACATCTCAGACACAGAGATGTCCGTCAGTTTAGATTCCCAGTGGTAAAGATCCACGCTTCTAGCAAAGCACGTCTGAAATTTGAGTCCGTTGCCACTGCAGATGGAGATCATAGTGCCTTGCTTAAGTACCATGATAGAAACATGAAATAATAATAATAACACAACAGTCTAAATTGACTGAAACTTGGTGTTTTTTCAGGCACTGTAGTAATTTAAAATTCACAGTCCTATGAAGTAGCTGTGTAATAATTCCCAACTTGTAGCTGAAAAAGTTTGGGCTTCACATAGTCAAAAAATTTGCTCAGGGTTACACAGCAAAGATTAGAATCAGGGTTTCTAAGTAATATGCTTATAATGCTATTTGTTGATTCATCTAATTTAAACATAATTCATTGATTTATGGCCTAGAATAATAGCTAACGCATAATAGTTATTTTACCATTATTTGCTTAGGGAATTACTGCCAATTCAATTTGATTGGGACTTAGGTCTCTTGTATTCCCCATCCTCACTTCTCCTCTCCTTTCCTCCCAACATGGGTACATCACAGTTTTCATTTCTCAACATTTAATGTTTACCGTACTACGATTATGTTTCCTTACTTGCTCCATTTTACTTTTTCCCAGAGTAGATATTGTCCCCATGGTTTTCTATGTGCCTCTTCTTAATATTTCCACATACCCCAATTTCAGGGATAGAATGTGACATGAGAAAAGGAATTCAAGGACAAACAGACTTCTTGGGACCCCAATGTAAAGGGCACAGAGCATAGGGGAGTCTGGTTCCCCACTTAAATCATTCTCTTTTGATCTGTGAATGTCATATTCTATTTCTAGTTCCACCTACTTCTAACCTGACTTAACGTGAATTTTCCTGAGCTCCTCTGAGCACAAAAGGAGCAATAGATCTCATCTTTTTTTCTTACTTCCCTTATTTTATTCAGAATAAACTACATTCCAAGCCTAATTTGCCCAATTTGTTAAACTACAAAATTTTTCTGATTCCCCAATTTTTCAAGCTACAAAACTCTCAGTTGCTATAATTTAATCTGTCTTTAGTAGAACAGTGCCTTCAGTCTAGAGTCAGAGATGCTGGCTTTTCAGCAATCATAGGACTTAAGCCCAATTACCAATTTGTTGGATTCAATTTCATATGCAAAGCAAACCTAGTTGTTGGCATAAATACATAAAGTGCTATATCCTACTTCATCTTTTATTTTCAATACATATGCCCACAAGCATATATACAATTTTTCACAAATACATAACTGTGATAACATGCATGTGTTTCGTGGGTGTGTATAATCCCTTGTTATTTATTCTTTTCCTTCTTCTTTGGCTACCTTGGGCCATGCCACACACAGGCCACGTACAGGCACCTAAAACACAGTTTCTTCATGGTCTTCTTTTACATCTGGTACATTAAAATTCAATTTGTCAAGCTCCATTAACACTGATATGCATGGCCTATCGGGGTGCAGATTATACTCCTTTTTGGAATGGTTTCTCAGGAACCACCACGTGATGCTCTCACCCCAACTACTGCCCTCCAATTTAGCTGGTAATTAACCTCCCCAAAGTAGGATACCTGTTGAGTTAAATCACAGAGCTTCAAGTCCAGGGGAAAACTAAGGTCAATTTCCAGATGCCTATTGACAATTCACATGTCTATAGCAACTGAGCATCTGAAAAAATATTTGCATATGCATTATCCCATTTTGTGCTTACAACGAACCTTCGGAGTTGATACTTTTATTTCTTATTTTATAGGTAAGGACATGACTTGTCATTCAGTAAGTAGTATAAGCATACCACACTATACTCCCTGGATTTGGGATAATGTCAGCTTTACATTATCATGTTCTGGTGACTATTTTGGAATTGACTATACGAAAAAAGAGATTAAAATTCTGAAGCGAAGTGCATGTCCAAGAAACGGAGATTTTTAACTCTAAATGTATGAAGTTGTAGGCAGTAAAAACTCCAGGCCTTGCCCATTTCCTCTAACCCTGCTGGTCTCTGAAACACTGCCCACCTGGTCTGACTCCTAACAAACATTAGTAGTAGTGAGATGAATAAAACACAAGAAACAGTTAGGTGCGGGGAGATGCTCATACCTGGCCTAACCACAGGACTCCCACTTGGAAGAGAATGGCTGCAGCAAAGCATTCTACAGGGACAGAGTTCATTCTTAGGGAATCAACAAGGCAGCCAGGGCTCCAGCTCCCTCTCTTTCAGGGAGCGCCATAGTGGGGTTCCCAGTCTTGATTGCTCTAACTTTTCTTAATTCTCAACTTCACACTCCCGTATACTACTTTCATCAGAAATTCATCATTTGTGGATCTCTGCAGCTGCTCTGTTATTACCCCTAAAATACTGATGAACTTTGTATCAAAGAAGAAGGTCATCTCCTTTGAGGTCGGCTTGTCACAGCTCCACTTCTTGCTCGTATTTGTCATGGCTGAGGGTTACATGCTGACCCATGACCTCTGTGTCATCATAGCTCATCAGCTCCTGCTGGTAGTTGCAGTATTTGTAATGGGGTTAGTTAGTTGGTTCAACCATAGACATTGTGCCTTGTATTAAAATTGTCCTTTGTGAGTTATTCATCAGTCATTACCTCTCTCATCCATTATCTTGTATAATATTGATATGACAATTTTCTCTTTGACTTGATTCAACGTTGGAGTCACTAGATTAACAGTCCTTGTTTCCTATGCATTTTCTCTTCCGCATCCTCCACATCAGCTTCATAGGGGGCAAGTCCACAGCCTTTAGCAGAAGCTCTGGGATTTTTCTCTGGGTTTGATGCATTCATGCTTCTTCCTGGTTCTCTCTCAGATTGCTTGCTCTGGGAGAAGCCAGCTGCCATGTAGTGAGAACATGGAGTTCTTCTTGAGGTTGACCTATGGAAAGGGTCACGTGATGAGGAAATGAGGCTGCCTGCCACACGGAGGGCTTCTGCCAGGAGCCGTGTGAGTGAGCCTCTGGGACATGAGTCCTCCAGCACCAACCAAGCCTTCAGATGACTGTAGCCCCAGCCAATCTCTTAACTTTAACCTGATGAGAGACCCTGAGCCAGAGCAACCCAGCTAAGCTGCTACCAAACTCCTGACCTACAGAAACTGGGGGATGATAATGTTTATTGTTTTAAGCTGATAAGCTTTGAAGTAATATGTTACACAGAAATAATTAATGCACATATGAAGAGATATTCAACTCATGAATTATCAAGAGCAATGCAAATTAAAATAACACGATATCACTTTATACCAACAGCTCTCAAACATTTAATCTCAGGACCCCTTTGCACTCTTAAAAAATATCAGGGCTTCCCTGGTGGTGCAGTGGTTGAGAATCTGCCTGCTAATGCAGGGGACACGGGTTCGAGCCCTGGTCTGGGAGGATCCCACATGCCGCGGAGCAACTAGGCCCATGAGCCACAACTACTGAGCCTGCGCGTCTGGAGCCTGTGCTCCACAACAAGAGAGGCCGCGACAGTGAGAGGCCCGTGCACCGCGATGAAGAGTGGCCCCCGCTTGCCACAACTAGAGAAAACCCTCGCACAGAAACGAAGACCCAACACAACAAAAATAAATTAATTAATTAATAAACTCCTACCCCCAACATCTTCTTTAAAAAAAAAAAAAAAAATCAAGGACCAAAGAGCTTTTATATATGTGAGATATATCAACTTATATTTACCATGTTAGAAATTAAAACTGAAAATCTTTAAAGATTCATTTTAAAATATGAATAACAAACCTATTACATAAATATTTTTGTGAAAAGTAACGATATTTTCCAAAATAAAACAAAAATTTAGTGAGAAGAGTGACACTGCTTTATAGTTTTGCAAATCTCTTTAATACCTGGCTTAATAAAAAACAGATGGAATCTCATATCTGCCTCTACATTCAACCCATTGAAAAATCACATATCATGTAGCCTCCAGAAAAGTTTACATTCATGCAAGAATGAGAGTTAAAGGCCAAATACTGCCAATATTCGTGTGAAAAGAGTTTTGACCTTGCAGGCCTCCTAAAAGGGCTTCAGGGACTCTCAGGGGTTCCTGGACCGCACCGTGAGAAGCCCTGCTTAACATCCAACAGAGTGACAAAAATTTTTAAGTTAGATGGTTCTAACTGTTGGTGAAGATGTGGAAATATAAGAAACTATGCATTACAGCTGTTCTAGGAGCAATATGATATCACCTAAGACAAGTTAAGTATATGTTGCCCTATGATCTAGAAATTCCAGTCTTTGATGTATATCCCAATTGAATTCTGTCATAGAACCACAGGGGAAATGTGCATTACTGTGGTATAAGGAGTACAGGCAAGATGAATACTCGTCAACAGGCAAGCAAGTAGATAAAATGCAGTGTTTTGCAGCAGTGGAAACAATATATTATCTGTGTACATAGCCACATTGATGGACTTTTAGGGGTACAGAGACAAGTTTTTTTTTAAAGTAAGAAACCATAAAATATAAAACATAAAATCACTTACGTGTATTAAAATTATAACGCACAGACTTTCAGGCAAAGTTCAGTGTGTTATAACAGGCAACTGTTCCTGTAGCCATAGCAGAAAAGGCTGTATTAATTACAAAAACTATGTTTTGTGGATATCAGGAAGTTGTGGAAGAAATGAAGACAAGATGAATTGAATTAAAATTCCACAGGAGATAGAACCATTTTGAGGTAACAAGACAATCTTCAGGGAGTTTTCCCCTGGAGGAAGTTCCTGCCTCTGGGTGCCAACCCCCCTTTGTTCTCGGTCCAGGCAGGGGGCTTTTGCCAGGGAAAAATGAACCATCAAAGCTCTTAGTGGTAGTTACAAGGTGGAGTGACAATAGGAAATTTGAGAGACTTCAAATGCATGCCCAGTCTTCCCCACAGGACATTTCCTGAGCACTGGGGCTGTGTGGACTAGACTAAAAGCCTCTAAAATGCAAAGTGAAATCTACACTCTGTGCTAATTATGAAACAAATACACTACAAAGGGAAGGGTCCTGCATGAAAGTCACTGATCAGACTCACTGAGGCAGTCTCTCCTTCAAAGCATTTGCCAGGTTGAGAAGCTAAATGCAGCAGGAGGCTAACGAGCTACACTGAAATCCTCTGAAGAGGAAAATAGACCTTCTCACAGTCTTTCAGAGCTTAAGAGACAAAGACCCAACAGGCTCACTCAAAATCTTGGAAAGATCAGGCTCTAGCAATAGGAAAAACTAAATGTACACTGACTCTTACTAAAACTCCAGCGCAGACCTACGTCAGCTCAGACCCTGATTGGATTCAGTGGTCAGTTCCTCACCCTACATGACTAATAGAAGAAAGGGGAACCGTCTTTGGTAAAAGACAGGATCATCCAGAGCATCTCTGATTCCTGTGGTCCTTTATCCACAGTGTTCAGCATACAATGCAAGTTCCAAACAGTAATTTTTGCAAAAAGTAGACAATAGGAGCAGATCTACAGATTGCCCCAATCCTGGAGTTAGCAATAAGGGTTTAAAAATAACCGTGATTAATATGATGGAAAAAATAGAAGACGGATAAATTAGATGAAAGTATGGAGATTTCATCAGAAAACTAGGATCTCTAAAAAGAATAAAATGGAATTTTCTGGAGTGAAGACATCCTAGTCCTGATGAGGTGTGTATTACACAGGTGTATGCATTTGTCAAAATCTGTGTATGCATACTTAAGCTTTGTGCATTTCATTGTACATAAATTTTACCTTAAAAAAAACAAACTGTAAACAAATATTGAAGTATAGTTAGTGATGTGCGTGCTGAAGTATTTAGGAAGTAGTATATCAATATTTACAATGTATTATGAAGTACATCCAAAAAAAATTGGATGGTTTATGTGTGGATAGAGGGGTGGATAGAAAAATAGATACATAACAAAGCAAGCCAAGTAAAATGTCATAGAATTAACTGTTATAGATGTTCACTGTAAAAGTCTTTCAACTTTGCTGTATTTTTAAGTTTTTTTCATAATAAGATAGTAATACAATATGATGAGAGAATATTATGAATAATGGTATGCAAATAAATTTGACAATTTGGATGAAAATGGACAATTTCCTCAAAAATTGTGGTTTAAAATATTCCACAAATTCTTTGACACTCCCTTTAAAATGTGGAGCCCAATTCCCATCCCCTTGAATATAGGCTGGATTTCGTGACTTCCTTCTATTGAATAGGAAAAAAATAGAAGTAGCAGTTGGAACTTCAGAGGTTAGGTCATTAAAGCACAGTGGCTCCCGCTTTGCTCGGATCACCCGGTGAGAGGTGGGGAGGTAGGGAGAGACCCACCTGCTGAGGAACTGAGGCCTCCTGCCAACACCCAACAAGGAACTGAGACTCCTAGAAGATATAAATAAAACATGTATCTGGTGATGGTCTCATATGCAGAATATAAAAATAAATTCTGCAAATCATTATTCAAAAGATATACAACCCAAGAGGAAAGCAGGCAAAAGACTTAAACATACACTTCACAAAAGAAGATTTCCAAATGGTCAAAGTGGCCAACTGCATTCATGATCAGAGAAAACCCCAATCCAATGTCGTTATACACCTTCCAAAATGGCCAGATTGGTTTTAATTGCAAAAACATACGGAAGTGGAGAAAATAGGACTCTCACAAACTGTTGATAAAAATGCAAATAAATATAACCACTTGGAAAACGAATAAAGATGAACATATGCAAAGCATTATGACCCAGAAATTCCAGTACACCAGTTTTCATGGGTATATAACCAACAGAAATGCATACATATTTTCACCATAAGACACAAGTTAGAATGTTCACAGTAGAATTGTCTTATAAGAGCCAGAAACTAGAACTCAAATGTCCATCAGTTGGTGAATGGACAAACAAGTTGTTGTATTTCTGTGCAATAAAAAGGAATGGAAGTCTGACACACACAGCAACATGGATGAATCTCAGAAATATGTTGAGCAGAGAATCCAGTCACAAAAGAATACATACATATGATTCCATTTATATAGAGCACAAAAACAGGAAATAAAACGGATTCTCAGAGATATCATGTAGAGCAATAGAAGGCAAACACAAAAGAGTATATACATACGATTCCATTTCTATAAAGCATAAGGAAGGCAAAATTAATCTATGCTGTTAGAAGTTAGGGTAATGATTATCCTTTGGGAAATGATGGTTATTAGAAAGGAGCACGAAGGTGGCTTCTGGGGTGTAAACTAAACTTCTGTTTCTTGATCAGATGAAAATTTATGGAACACGTGTATATTAATGTATGTATATTATACATCATTAAAATGTAAATTATTTTTAAAAGGCAAAAGAAAATACATGCATATGAACCAATAATATTTGGCAAAATACATTGGGCAAAAACACATATAATAAAAAGATACAGAAAGGGGAGTGTGGAGAGGCTGATGGGGAATAGAAATAAAGGATCCCTTCTCCCGCTGCCAGGCCTGGATCACTGCAATTAGTACACACAGGACAACTCTGATTCAGAGTTGGCCTCTAGCCCGGGGATGGGGAGAGAGGCAGTGCCAGACCACATACCATATATCTAAAAAATTAGAAGTTATAAATCAAGGAAGCAAACTGTTAAATAAAATATGCTCTATATCTGCCTACCTTGACACATATAGACACACACACACACACACACACACACACCCCTTCATAATGATCAGGAATGCCAGGTTCCAATTTAGAATATTCGAACTGCCCAGATCCCTTCTTCCCAACCCAGCTAAGTCCCACATTGCAAGAAGTCTCACAGTTTCATGTGTGGACACCCAGGACTTCTAAATTCCATCCAAACCCCAACAATGAGCCATTCCTAAGGCCCGAGGGTGCACACCAGCAGCATGATCTGCCAATGGGAGAATGTACCTGAGGAAAAGGCGTGCACACGCCCTGGAAGCAGGCTGGGACCATCTGGGCAGGGAATTACAGCATCCCTGGTGCTGGAAGAGTGGTCTAGGCGCATGGGCTCTGAATGAGCACATCCCCTTGGCCCCATGCACTCCTTGCCTTGTGGGAAGGCCACAGGCAAAGGGGCCCAGTGTGAAAGCCAAGGTCAGGGCCTCTCTTGCCAAGTCTAAGGGCAGTCCTAGAGAGATTACCATATGCCCCAGTGTTTGCTTTTCCACCGACCAAGCCCACCAAATTAAAGCAAGAGCTGACATTTACCCTACACTTTCCAGTTTACAGTACATCTTCCCATACAACGCTCTTCATCAATCTTCACAGTTTTGTACAATCAATATAATACCATTTGACAGATGAGAATACAGAGCCCAAAGTGACTCCCTGCAGTCACGCGATAAAACACAAGTACTGCCAGGTCTCCAGTGGGAGACTTTTCCCTCCAGATTTCAAAAGTCATGTTCTTTCTACTACTCAACACTGCCACCCATTCCTCAGCTTTCTAGAGAACTGACGGGAGCTTAAAAAAAAAAAGAAATTTAGTAAATATATGGAAATTGTAAATACACAGTTGAAACATTTTAGAAAAAGACCAGAGGCGGGGAAGGGAGTGTAACACCAAACACAGATCAGTTTCTGGGAAAGAGCCTGGGCCCAAAGCAAAAATCATCACTGGGACAAAGAAGACTATGTAGGAGCAGCAACCCTATCTGAGTCTTGGGGGCTCCGTTCCCACCCCAAACCACGAAATGAGGGCCTTCAACACATCTAAGCAATCTCCACCCAAATTCCACACCAATTACATGGGGGACCTGCTCCACAGCCCTCCTGCTCTCCACCACCCCACCAAAAATACTTTATTAATGAGAGGGCAGCATAAAGCCACGGGACTGCATCTGCTCGGGGAGAATCCAGAGGACAGCCTGGCACCAGCCCCAGCTGACACCCAACCCTCCTCCAGCGAGGACCCACTAGGCTATGCCTCCCTCTAATTACCAGGTGCCTGGTTCAGGGCCTGGCCGGTTATTTAGAGAACCAGCGCCCACGCCTCGCACAGATATCCGTGAGGCCAGGGCTGCAGGCACCGTCTGCTGAAAGCCTGCTGCCTGAAGCTGCTACCTCCTGACTCCACTCTCCTGGGACCCCTCCTGCCACCCCCGTGCCCAAGTTCGGGGCATCATGTCGCTTGCACACACAGCTGCAGAGTACATGCTCTCAGATGCCCTGCTGCCCGACCGCAGGGGCCCCCGCCTCAAAGGACTGCGCCTGGAACTGCCCCTGGACCGCATGGTCAAGTTCATAGCCGTGGGCTTCCCCTTGTTGCTGATGTCGCTGGCATTTGCCCAGGAGTTCTCCTCTGGTAAGTGGCTTCCAAGACCCAGCGCGCCCTGAAGTGAGTCAGCCCCCACTGTCTAGATCACATGACTCGGGCCGGGCATCACCCAAAAGGCAGACTATGCATCCGTTTGGGGCACCAGCAAAGCAGAGGTGTTAAAAAACTTTGAAAGTCATTTCTAAAATTTTCCAATAAAAAATATTTGTCTTAATTTCAGTATTCGCATGTTCTGTGTCATTGCAATGACTAAACTTTTATTTTGATTTTCATGTGGATGATAGAGATTAGGATCCTATAATCTCTCCAGGATTTATGACCTCTAAAGGTCTTAATTAGGCAAGCTTCAGATAAATCTCCTATCTTCTTGGAGTCTTCTTGCTACTCCCCACCTCCAGGATTATTGACTTGAGAACCTATTAAGTGCCTGACAGAGTCTGGCGCATCACAGGTGCTGAATAAATCCACTCCTTCCTCTCCAAGAGCCCCAGCCCCATGCACGAGCACTAACAAACACGTATATCCAGTGTTCTAGGTGCTAGATTAACACAGCGAATCTGCCACCTCTATTAAAGACAACATGGACTTTCCCGAGAACTGGGATTGCTGGCTTTCTTTTGTGGCTGTGTGCTGAGCTCACCGCCTTGCCCAGGGAGGTGTGTCAGCCTCCCACTGCCTCTTCATTCACCCACAGTGCAGACCCAGAAGCCTAGGGCCTGGGAAGAAGACAGTGCCTGCCAGATTCAGAAATGGCCAGAAAGCTCTTAGCTGATTGTCCCCTGGATCCCCATTCCTCCATCCCAACTCAGGGCCGCCTCAAAGCTGTGTTTCTGTTCCAGGGTCTCCCATGAGCTGCTTCTGTCCCAGTAACTTCAGCATCCGGCAGGCTGCCTACGTGGACAGTTCCTGTTGGGACTCACTGGTTCACCACAAACAGGATGAGCCTGGCCAGCACAGGACGAAATCCCTCTGGCCTCACAAGGTAAAGTGGCAGGGGCTCTGTCAAGCCTGCCTCGCGGCTGGGTGGCGGGGGGGGGGGGGAGAACTGCATCGATAGGTTCTCTCCTGCCCGCCTCTGCTTTTGTATTTTGCTCATTGACTTTCGCGTCTCAGGCATTCTTCAAATATCTGGCCATATTTGCTCACCCACTTTTATCTGATTGGAAGTTTTGTGCCTAGGGCTGAGGCTGTCAGTTCAAGGTAATCCCTCTGGGCCATTTCATTGGGGAAACCCCCAGATATCAGTACCTGCAATCTGATATTCTGGGCTGCTCAGTTTTCCCAAGAAAAATCATTCAATCCCTAATTTGGGTGGAGGGGGCAGCATGCAGTTGGTATCAAGCTCGTCTGCCAGCCCTCTGGGAACTCAGCCGTGGGTGTCAGCATTCACTACTCATTCAGCTCACCCCCGTTCTCAGTATGTTCCCCTGCCCTCAATGGACCCAAGTGCAGAATCCGTCTGGTTTAACGTTTCCAAAGAATAAACCACAAGGGCGGTCGGCTGAGTGCACCATGTTTCAGAAAGGATCTGCGGATCTGTTTTCTCAATATTCCTGTTTCCAGCCCCACCTGTGCCCCCATTTTCAGACACACCCGGTATCTCCCATCCCTGAGTCTTCCTGGTTCTGTGGTGAAAACAGCCTGGCTGTACCCACCTCAACTTCTCATCCTCTCCGCGGGCTGGTACCTTCTTTCACGCAGCTGCTTCCCAGGTTTCAACACTTTGTTATTCTTGTCTCCTCTTCTATTTTCTTTGTCCTTATAGGATTATGTCTTTTGGGTCCCTTTATTGTCATTCTAGTGGGGTTTCATGAGGGAGCAGAAGTAATATGTAGGTCCGAGGCACAGTCTTAATCAGAAGTCACTCATAATGTTTTCTAGTTCTGACAATTTACAGGGCCTCAAAATGCCACAGTTCTAGGACCCAGACAAAACCAGAGACTTAATGGAAAGAGTTTATGAGGTGTCTGTCCCTGGAAGTGTTCAAGCAGGATCTAGATGGTAACAAGTTCAAAGTACTGCAGAGGGGATTCATATGTCAGAAAAGAGTCAAATTGTCGATCATCAGATGGCCTGAGTGCTCGTTAAGCCCAGATTCTCTGGCTGCACTTTAAGCCTCCTGAAACAGAAGCTCTAGGGTGAAAAGTTCATTTTCAAGAAACGTCATTTCTTAGACAGGAGTGAAAAGGTTCTCATTTGCTCTTGTGGTCTAATATACCTTTCCTAGCCTGTCTCTCTTGTTTAGTTCAGAAACACACACACACGCACACACACACACACACACACACACACACAAATCAAATAGCCTCCCTCTCTCTTTTTCTTCAAACTCTCCTCTAAAATAAAAAGCATCTATGGTTCAGGAGAAGCTATAGTCCAGTATTTCTTAAGGGAATAAGCTCCAAAATCGGACTGCCTGGTTCCAAATCCTGCTCATTCACCTGCTAGACATGTAACCCTGTATCGGGCACTTAACATTTTCATGCTTCAGTTTCTTGGTCTATAAAATAGAGATACTGATAGTACCTGACGAAGAATGAATAATGCATGTTCAGTACCCAGCAAAAATGTCACTTAACTGAGCCTCTATGAGTAGGGTTTTTACTGTGGGCAAAACAGTGGGTCCAACCTGTTGGGTGTGGTGAGTATGATAAGAAACATAAGGAAAAGTCCTTTATCTAAGGTAGCAAATAGTGTAGTGGAGGACACCAGCTTTATGAATACCCAATGTCAGTTTACAAATAACAGACCCGAAACAGCCCCCAAGGACTCCAAGACAGTGCCTAATGGCGTAGTTTGGCCTTACCAAGAATCCAAGGATGAGAAAAGGCCATTGCCCATGAGAGAAGGCAGGGCAGGCTACGTGGAGGAAATGGGACCTGACCTCCTCTCTGGAGGGTCACAGTAAAGGTCAGCCATGCCGGGGCCCCTGGCAGGACTTGGAAAGCTATGGACTCTGGATGTCTGGAGCAGTCAGAGAAAGAAAAGTGGAAGATTGAGAATGAAGATGCTCTCCCCTAGGATGCCATGACCACCATTGGCCATGATCTCTGGTTAGCTACCCAGGCTAACATGCATGGAGAATGGGGACAGGAAGCTAGCGCTCCCTCTTGCTCTCTTTCTTTCCCTTCCTTCCTTCCTTCCTTCCTTCCTGTCTCTGTCTGTCTCTCTGTCTGTCTGTCTCTCTCTCTCTCTGCCCTCCCCTTCTGAGGCAGGAACTGGGGAAGGAGAGCCCCTCACTCAGCACCCTGTCTGCAAGGTTGCAAGGTTGCAAGGTCTGGGCGCCCTGGGCCTCCCTCCTCAGCTCGCTCTCACCCTGCAGGCCCTCCCCTACTCCCTGCTGGCCCTGGCCGTGGCCATGTGCCTGCCGGTTCTGCTGGGGCAGTATGCGGCCGTGCCGGCCCTCAGCTCAGACCTGCTGTTCATCATCAGTGGGCTGGACAGACCCTACGGTCGCGCCGTCCGCCTGGTGCAGCACATGCTGAAGATCCGGCGGGGGTCGGACCCGCACGCATTCTGGGTTGAGCTGGAGAAGTGAGTTGTCTCCTCCACTGCTTTCTGAAAGACGCGGTCGAGCCCTAAAATGGGATCTTGCAGAGTAATCTTTAAACTGTCCCCTGCACCGTGCTTCTCGAGAATTCAACGTTCTTGACACGTCACCGCGTTGACTTGCTATCATCTCTGTACAGGGAGAGGGAAAGGACTCTGCCTCCAGTTTATAGGTGACTCCACTGAGTCACAAAGGGGTTAGCCTCTGAAAGACCACTTTTTCAGAACCCTGAGTAGCTCCTCCCAGGCCTGCAGGAAAAACAGCCCAATTCTCCCAGATACTTTTCCTAGGCCATCCACACACTGTCATCAACTACTTCCTCAGACTTCTGTGGAACAACTAAATGACATAAACCTTCCACTCCACCTAGGCAGTCTCCTGCTTTCCTCCCGAACAAGCCATTCATCCATTCAAGCATTCATCTGTCATTTAGGAGCACCAGACACAGCTCTGGGTGCTGTGGATACGGGGGTGTGTGTGTGCTGGGGGCGGGAGCTTATATTGTATTGAGGGAAAACAAACAGTGAATGGGCATAACACATAAGAAAGTTATATGGTAGAGGATAAGTGATATAAAGAAAACTAAGACAGGGGAAGGGGCTCAGGAAAGCTGGGAGGTGGAGGGAGGTGCAGTTTTAAATAGGGTGGCCAGGGCAGACCCCCTCAGAGCACAGCTGAGCTAAGGTTAGAAACCATATTCTGCCTCGGGTTTGTGTACATCTCTATCCTCTGAAAAAAGCTCCTCTCCTGTCTATCTTTATGAACCCTATCTACCTTTGGAAGGCCAATCTAAGACAATATTCTCCGTAGAGGTTTCTGAACACTCCAGCTCACACTGTTTGTCTCTCTCCTAACTTTTACAACTACCATGGTTTGTATCCATCATTTCAGCAACAGAACGAGCATTATTTTTATTTCCTATTTGCATGTTTCATCTGCCCCTTCCCTACAAGCCAGACTGCAAGCTTCTTCAGGGCAGAGACTGGATTACATCTACCTGAACACCACAGCTCTCAACAAACACTTGTTAGCAGATTTACTTCTATAAAATGAATGAACTGGCCTAAAAAAAATCATACACAAAGGAAACAGACCAAGAACCAGAACGTGGTTATTTAGAATCCCAGTCCAGTGCTAAGTTAATAAGTCTTAATGCTTCTTAAGGATCCTACTTCAGCTTAGAGATTTAGTCTGCCTTGCCAGGCAGAAATCCAGAGTGATCATTCATTATTCACTGATCATTCACTGGGTTTACTGCATTGCACTCATGTCTTGGAGAATTAAGATACACTCACACACCTCTCTTTGGGGAAAGGAGGGGTTATGCTCAAAGAAGGCAGATATTCCTGTGAGCCAGTAATGCTGTGTTGCCTACACAGATGCTGTTACTTCCCCACATGGCTCTCTCAGGATACAGTTCTAAATGGTCCCTCCTAATCTTGCCTCCTTTCTTCCCCTGCCCAGGGCTCGGAAAGAACGATACTTTGAATTCCCCTTGCTCGAGCGGTACCTGGCCTGTAAGCAGCGCTCACACTCACTAGTGGCCGCCTACCTCCTGAGGAACTCCCTCTTGCTCTTCTTCACCTCAGCCACCTACCTATACCTTGGCCACTTCCACCTGGATGTCTTCTTCCAAGAGGAATTCAGCTGTCCCATCAAGACAGGGCTGCTACATGATGAGACCCACATCCCCGATCTGATCACGTGCAGGCTGACCTCTCTGTCTGTCTTCCAGATTGTTAGTCTCTCCAGTGTAGCAATATACACCCTGTTGGTTCCAGTGGTAATATACAACCACATGCGGCTGTGTCGGTGGGACAAACGGCTCCTATCCATCTATGAGATGCTCCCGGCTTTTGCCCTCCTCAGCAGAAAGATGCTGGGATGTCCCATCAATGATCTCAGTGTGATCCTTCTTTTCCTCTGAGCCAACGTCTCTGAGCTCATCTCTTTTAACTGGTTGAGTGTCCTTTGTGCACTGAAGGACACAACCACCCAGAAGCACAACACTGACACAGTGGTTGATTTCATGACGTTATTGGCTGGCTTAGAACCCTCAAAACCTAAACATCTCACCCACGGGATGTGTGATGAAAATCCGTAGTTAAGAAACCATGAAGCAAGAAATTTTATGGAAAGTAAAAATCTCTCCCCTTCTTCACAAGTCTCACGCACTAATATACAAAAACACCCACTTTAGGATTGCTAAACTTGCATTTAGCTGAATCGAACATCCTGTATTATGCTATCCCAAACGTGAGAAGATATAATCAATACATGGAAACAAATCTGAAAGCTGGAGCTAATGAGTCCAAAAGCTAAAAAAAAATAGATCTAGAGCTTAATATGAAGACAGAAGAAAAACTAAGACTAAAATTAAAATCTAGGGACTTCCCTGGTGGTCCAGTGGTTAAGACTCTGCGCTCCCAATGCAGGCGGCATGGGTTTGATCCCTGGTCGGGGAACTAAGATCCCTCATGCTGTACAGCATGACCAAAAAATAAAAAATTTAAAAATAAAAGTTACCATTATTTTAAAAAATTCAAAAACATATTAAAGTCTAGACATTGTACAAAGGGAGAGGTTTCTACAGGCTATTAAATGGAGGTAGTTTCTTCTCACTCTATTTACGCCTTTGTAGGATACACACTCAGTTTAGAGCAAGTGGGGTAATCTGGTAAGAGAATAAAGATATGAAATCCCTGGGAACCCTGTGGTGTGGCCTCAAACCCCAGCTTGTCTTGTGGAAGTCACCAACCTTGCCCAGGTATCCTGTGGCCTGCAAGATGGGCCAAGAGATGCTGATGACAGGAATTTGCCGTCTGCTCTTGGGGCTTAAGGACAGCATAGAACAAGGCCAGGGCCATGCATCAGCTGTGGGTGGAGCCTTGAGGTGTACAGATACGCTTTTTCATTGTGTAAACCAGGGACTCACTTCACCAAGGGCTGGGATTATGGGCTGCAGACTCCGTAATTCTTGATGGGCCCAGATATGCTTCTAATACCCCAGGGGATGCTCTACCTCCACTTACAGCCAATCACTGATAGCAACCATTTAGAACTAAACAGGATAAACAGGTCCCCAACTCTCTCTTACCCATCTTAGCTTCTAACTCCCATTGCTATGTTTGGAACCTTGATCTGACTCCAAAGGCCATGCTCGGACCACAATACCATGCTGTCTCTCATTTGCTGTTTGTAGAGCTGCACATTATGTATTTCTTCAGAGAATTTTTGCATAAGTCATTTCGACCCCTCTTCATATAGATAAGTAGAAAAGTTAGACAAATTCAGATAAGTTTACCTAAAACAAGCAAAGGGGTCGATATACCGACATTCATCAATGGCTTCCTGTTGTCGCTCGGTAAAAGCCTCACTCTTCAGTTGGTACACAAGACCTTCACAATCCAAATCCTGCCTGCTCCTTCAGTCTCTCCTCTTGCCTCTGTCCACATACATCTTCCACTCTTATCAACAACTTGCAGTTCCCACACTTCTCACGATGCTGAGCCTGTGAATATGCTGTCCCCACTGCCCAGGATGCCCTCCTCTGTTCTGCACTGGGCCGACTGCTAGCTCCCCTTCAAAATCTGCCCAGCCATATTTCCTTCAAGAAGCCTTCCCAATCTCCTCTTTCCTTCCCTAGCTAGGTGCTGCTGTATCATCCAATACCTGCCTCTGAGATAAAACTTACTACACTTAATAGTATTAATAATATTAATATGGCCCATGTATTTGTCTTTTCCTCTTAAATAAGTTTCCTAAAGGCTGTGTCATCACAGGCACTAATAAATAAATAGTCTTCTGAATACATAGTGAATAGTTGCTCAGGAACATTACATTGTCTGGAGAACACAGAACCAGCCACTAAAATACCCTGTATTGAAAAAGCTTTGTACAGAAACATGCCCTTCACAGCAACTGATGACCAGAAAGTCAAACATGGATGTAAATAATTATGTAAAATTATGAAGCCATAACTGGAATATTAAGCAGCCATCTAAAATAACATTTATAAAGAACTTATAATAGCACTACAAAATGACTATGATCATGGTAAGTGAACAAATGAGGAAACATTATGTTCGGTATGATCTAACCTATATAAAATGCATTAAAATATTAAACATACAAACTGCTACATATAAAATAAGCAACAAGGATATATTGTCTAGCACAGGGAATCACAGCCATTATCTTGTAATAACTTTCAATGGAGTATAATCTGCAAAAATACTGAATCACTATGCTGTACACCTGAAACTAGTATTGTGAATCAACCATACTTCAATAAAAAATTAAACATACATGTTAAAAGTGATTCACTTGGGCTTCCCTGGTGGCACGGTGGTTGGGAGTCCGCCTGCTGATGCAGGAGACACGGGTTCGTGCCCCGGTCCGGGAAGATCCCACATGTCGCGGAGCGGCTGGGCCCGTGAGCCATGGCCACTGAGTCTGCGCATCCAGAGCCTGTGCTCCACAGCGGGAGAGGCCACAGCAGTGAGAGGCCCACGTACCGCAAAAAAAAAAAAAAAAAAAAAAGTGATTCACTTCGTATGGCAGCATTATGAATTTTAAAAAAATCTTCTTTGCACTGTATTTTCTAAATTTTGCATGAAATGTTTTAGAAGTTTTAAGGAAATGTTTCTAATGAAATAAGGCCTGCAATGACAAAATACAGCTGAACAGCAAATAAATCAGGCAGTTAGCAAATAAGGGTTAAAAAAAGAAGAAGAAGAAAAAAAGAAAATCTGTCAATCAGAACTACCTATATTCAGGTTCCAAGGAAAAGTGCCAGTCTCTAGTATGAAAGGCATGATTATGGATATTTTGTAAACCGAAAGTATTCCTGGCAAATTTCCAAAAATGAATCTATATGGTTGCCTTGAGTATGTTTGTAAAAGCATACTGGAACCGTGAGTTCCAAAAGGACAGCTTTCAATACGAATGGACAAAAAGGACTCTCGTAATCTTTCTCTCTGTGTTAAAACCATTTTGTCAAGACTCTTGTCACTGTTCTTACAATTCCAGAAATGAAGTACCTGGGTTATCGATTCTAAACCTTTTTTGAGCTCATTGTAAGTTACTTATTTTAGCGTTAGTTTTTTCTCCAGTAACTTACTGAACTTAGGGTTTTAACTCTGTACATATTTTCCTTAATTTCCGTATACAATTCCAGAAGTCTAAATTTTGAGTGTATACAACGGTAATTATATATCAGTAGAGTACCTTTCAGTTTATAACTATCCACCTCATTATTCTAAAGACTATATTCAGTTTTGAGAGGAAAAACCTGTGACCCAGAGGCTCACTCAACTAGTTAGTGGCATTGCTGGGAGAAAAATGAATACCACAAGCCTTCTGCCTTCCAGCCCAGCTCATTTACCAATACTGCATTCTAAAGAACTGTCTATTTATTTGATGATTAGACAGAACTTGGTTATAAAGTTAGAGCTATATACATATAAGTTTAGGTACAGAAACATATTTTTGGTTTCATTAGGCAAATATTTACTCAGTGCCTACTTAGTGCAAGCATGTTATTAAAAGTGCCGGTTAAATCTTCCATCTTCCCTACTAAATCCTAATCTGAGAGCAGAGGACTTTTTTCTATTCACCACTGTAATCCCAGCTCCCAGCAAAAGGACAGCGTAACAGGCCCTCAAGAAACATCTATGCGAGCTGTATAAAGAAAGGAAGTAGGGAAAGCAGCAGTCCCAGCAATGCGTTGGAGTGCATCCTACAGTCCAGAAGGCCAGTCTGTATCAAGTGTGGAAAAGTGGTGCTGAAACGCAGTGGGTGGGGTTCGGAAGCGTGTATGAGATTGGCTTCGGGAAGATTTTTGTGCGACTTTAGCGCAACAATAACACGCCTCAGCTAAACACACACACGCGAGTCTCAGAGTCGTTTCCAGCCGCCCTCCTCCTCCCCAGGCTCTCCCCTTCCCCTCCCCTTCCTTTTCCCCTCCCCTTTCCCTCCCCTTCCCTCCCCTCCCCTCCCATTCCCTTTCCCTCCCCTTCCCCTCCCCTTCTCTTTCCCCCTTCCCCTCTCCTCCCCCTCCCTTCCTCCCCTTCCCTTCCCCTCCCTTCCTCCCCTCCCCTTCCCCCTTCCCCTCCTCCCCTCCCATTCCCCTTCCCCTCCCCTACCCTTCCCCTCCCTCCCCTTCCCGCCCCTCCCATTTCCCCTTCCCCTCCCCTCCCATTCCCTTCCCCTCCCCTCCCATTCCCTTTCCCTCCCCTTTCCCCTCCCCCTTTCCCCGCCTCTTCTCTTTCTCCTCCCCTTCCCTCCCCTCCCCTTCCCTCCCCTCCCCTTCCCTCCCTCCCCTTCCCGCCCCTTCCCCTTCCCCTCCCCTGCCCTTCCCCTCCCCTTCCCTTTCCCCTTCTCCTCCCCTCTTCCGGAACCGAGGATCGGCCGAACCGAGAGGACCCAACTCCCAGCCCCGGAAGTTACGCGCGGCCGGCGCCGTTATGTAAGTTCCGGTCACGGCTAACTTCCGAGGCAGACGCGGAAGTGCAGGGAGGCACCGGTAGCTGGGTTTGGTTGCAGGATTTGTGGCCGAGCCCTGCGCCTCGTGAATGTTCTAGAGAGGTCGATTCCTAGCGGCCGGCTTCCACCAGCCCAGACCAGACGTAGCCGGCGCTAGGGGCCACTCCTTGGCCGAGGAGCTGATGCCGGCCGCTCCCTGGAGCCCCCGTAGCGGGGCCGGACCATGAGCCTGCTGGGCGGCCTGGCCTCCTCGCCGCGGGCCCCGCTGCAGTCCGGCAAGGCCAGGATGAAAAAGCTCCCGAAGAAGAGCCAGAACGAGAAGTACCGGCTCAAGTACCTGCGGCTGCGCAAAGCGGCCAAAGCCACGGTGTTTGTGAGTGTGACCGGCGCTCAGCCCTTCTCAGCCTCGAGCCTCTCCTAACTCGCGAAATCTTTTCCCGAACTGTTTCCCTTCCCAGAGTGACAGTAGTAATATAGTGTTAGGTTTTACATTGTACGTTACTTCTTGTTAGCCTCATGCCTTGGACAAATTACGTAATTCCTGTAATCCTGGTTTCTCATCTGCAAATGAGAGCTAATAACTGCCTTGCAGGCTTAATGAAGATTAAATGAGGAAAGTAAAGCGCTCGGTACCTAGAAGCTGTGCTAATAAGTTTTAGTCATTATCGTTATTACCGCAGAACTCTTGGAAATGCCTTTGAGCCTCCAGAGAAACCTGAGAATGAGGTGCTATTTTTAAAGTAGCAGCACTTAAGCCCCGAGAGATGATTTGCTCGAGGGCACTATGTCAGAGCCCTGGCTCCAACTCAAACACCTGATTCTAGTTTCTTTAGTACTTCCATTACGCAGCCTGTTTCCCAAGCACCCCGCTTACCCATAACTGACCCCTTCCACGAACAGGCACATGAAGCTTTCAGTAATCCCCCCTTCTAACCTCTTTTGAGTCTTCCCGATCTTTTATTGTAGAGGCACTGGATTTACTGAATGAATGAAATGGTTTTCCAGCCACAGCCAAGTGTTATAATATTCTGGCTTGCTCAAGCTCACCTCAATGCTTGGAAATAGCAGGTGTCTCAGATATCTCCCCACATCTGAATCACCACTACCTTACCTCTTCTTCTACCAAAAGCTAGAACATCCCTCAGCTTTTTTGGAAGCATAAGGAAAGGTTTGGAAATCAGAGCATTCATTCCAAAAACATTTATTTGGCACTTGCCATGTACACTGGAGAGAAGTAAGAAAAGCAGAATTAAGAGGATTTAGTATCTAATTATGTTACCTTTCTTTTATTCCCTAAATGTCAAAGGTACCTAAAGCTTGGCACCTATGTTGTTAGGATACTGGTTCCACCAAGTCTATGCAGAAGGTTTTGTGAAGAAAAAGGATATTGTTTTGATCATTCAAAGTTTGAGGTCCCAACTATGGAGCATCCAGATTGGAGCAGTCCCCTCAGGACTCATGCTTGGGAACTAGATTGAATCGTCAGTAAAGAAAGCTGATGCTTGAATACACATAAATAGGTTATGAAATTTAAGAATTTTATAGACTGGACTAGATTTTGTTCCACCTATATTTTCTCTTTAAGGTTCATTCTACATGGGATGCTTTGGGTTAGGTTCGCTTTGTAAGCTCCTCAAGAGTCAGGGCACTTGGGAATGGACCTTCCCCATATTTACAGGGGTTGAGTTTAAGCATCTATGATTTGAGCAGTATGCCCTTTTCTTTGCTAAAGGCTACCCTAATTAAGGTGACCGTATGTCTTGGTTTGCCTAGGACAGCCCTACTACTTTGCCATATTGTTCTGGCAAAATCATTAATAGCTCCCCCTTTTCACGCAAAGGTGCACCAGTTTCTATAAATTATCTAATTACTCTGCCCACATTAGAACTTGACCCTACCTTTACTTATAGGTTTGCTTACAGTTTCTCTGCAAGGTAGACTAGCACTTCCTTCTCACCCAGCAACACAGACGACTTTGGTCTGGAATATAGCTCCTCTTCTCAGCGTAATACTTCGATCTGTTATTCATTTTGTGTGACTATATTCAAAATTTTCTTCAAGGAAAATGCTGCTATTTGTGATGAAATTGCTCGTCTTGAGGAAAAGTTTCTTAAAGCTAAAGAAGAAAGACGGTGAGCTGGTTCATTTTGTGTTCAGAATTACATTTTTTGGTGATTGATACGGTGT
Source organism: Delphinapterus leucas (assembly GCF_059928025.1). Classification (NCBI taxonomy): domain Eukaryota; kingdom Metazoa; phylum Chordata; class Mammalia; order Artiodactyla; family Monodontidae; genus Delphinapterus; species Delphinapterus leucas. The sequence goes on from NC_143135.1 coordinate 100,037,190, forward strand.
TTCTGCTCCTATGAATTTTCCTCCATCGGGATTTTTGTGCTTTGCACAGCCCACTGGCCACTAATCTGGTACAAAGTCACAACCTATGGTATTGGTTCCTGTTTACCCAGGTCGTGTTGGACCATGATGATGAAACAGCTCTATTCATCTCTCTTGCCACATCTTATAAGTAATTTTATTATAACTCTGCAGTTATAAAAGCCAAGGAATAAAAGAAACTGCATTTCATTCTACATATATTTATTCCATATGTAGTACTCCGTGAGTACATGTACATGTGCAGTTCATGGTATGTGCCCTTCAGAAGCCTAACACCTTCCAACATCCAGTTAGAAGAGCTCTCCAGATGCAAAAGAGATACGCTATAATCCTTTATCCTTAGCTTCTTGAAGTATTATTCTCTGGAGCTTCGTTTTTCCCGGGGTCCAATAAGAACCTTATTTTTGTGAATGCAATAATCTTTGTATATAGTTCTGGCTTTTCCCAGTACTTGAATAAAATATGGAATTGTGATAAAACAGAAGCTCATACCTCTGCTCCCTTTCCTTCCCGACCTCAGGTACTTGCTAAAGAAGCTCCTTCAGCTCCAGGCTCTAACTGAAGGGGAAGCACAGGTTGCAGCTCCTTCCCACAGCTCCAGTTTGCCCCTGACTTACGGTGTGGCCAGCACTGTGGGAACTATCCAGGGAGCTGGGCCGCTTTCTGGGCCTAGCACTGGAGCTGAGGAACCATTTGGAAAGAAATCCAAGAAGGAGAAAAAAGAAAAAGGCAAAGAGAACAACAAACTGGAAGGTACCTTGGGGAGAGGATATCAGTTGCCCCAGTGGCTCAACGACTAATGACGAAGACCTGGTACTAACTGGTAGACACTCGGCCACAGAGATGACTTAAACTCTCACCTGGTCCTTAAGCAGCCCTGGTAGCCCTTGAAAACCAAGTGTCTTAAAGCCACTCCAGGTGGAGGAATTGCAGTTAGACCTGGTTAACCGTGATGGGAGCAGGCCAAGGCCTCCCCCTTCTCCTACACACCCGACTCTCTGGGTGCCTTCAGTTCAGTCTTTCCTAGAGGCAGGGAAATGGGCTTGGTGGCCTTTTGAGCACACAGATGACTTGGGAAATCGCTGACCTTATAATGAAGTCAGAGGCCTTAAAAAGTATAAGGCTTTTAGATACTAAGCACTGATACCAAAATTGGTTACTGCCAGGTGGGTGGGTTAGAAGAATACTCAGGGCTTTGGGGAAAAGTCCCATGTGCCCATTCAGGGAGTGTGTAGAACCAGGATTGGCTTATTGCTCTTAGCATCGTGCAGAGGTTTCCCTTCCCCTCAACACTGGGAAGGGCCTAAAGTGGGTGACCCTAGATTTGCGTTTCAGTTCTGAAGAAAACATCCAAGAAAAAGAAAATGGAGACAGGTGCTCGCAAGCTGGTTCGGCCCGTTGCCCTGGACCCCTCAGGACGGCCTGTGTCCCCCGTCGGACTGGGGGGTCTGACAGTGTATAGCCTGGGGGAGGTGAGTGAGACCAGCCATACAGAGAGAGGAGGCTCAGAAATACGGGAGTGGGGCTGAGCCTTCCCTCCCTGTTCCCGTTAGCAGCAGCCCCTCGCTGATCCAGACCAGCCCCAGAAAATCTCCGGCCCCTAGGAAACCAGGTCAGTTTTGTCTGCTACACATCCTACGCTCTTCCTCTCTCTGGTTTGAGTCACTCTTTGCAGCCCCAAGGTGGTTCCAAAGGCTACCGCAGTACCCTGGACTTCTACATTCTCTGGTGACCTCAGTGGCGGGTTGGGGGAATCTTTTTTTATAGATCATCACCGACCGACCTGGCTTCCATGACGAGGGTGCCATCTACCCTGTGGGCTACTGCAGTACTCGGGTATACGCCAGCATGAAGAGCCCAGACCAGGAGTGTCTGTACACCTGTCAGATCAAGGACGGTGGCACACAGCCTCAGGTACCCACTCTAAGAATAACTGCTGGTTTTCTTTTCTTTTTTTTTTTTTTGAGAACCTTCTCTGTGACACGCACTTAATATATATTACCCATTCAGACACTTTACACAAGGTAGATAGTGTGTAAGATGCAGAAAGTGATCGGCCCTGAGTCCCACCTCTGCTAATAAGTGATTTGAGCTGGGATGTGAATCTGCATTTGTGTGATTGTCCTACTGACACCCATTCCCTTGAAGCGTGCTGGTGCTAATGTCAATATGGTGACCACGTGAGGCCTGATCAAGCTGCTTGTTTGTAAAGTGCAGGCCTACATTCAGGGAAGATTAGCTTGACACTCTGCCAACTCAGGCGGGACCAAGATGGAGGTAGCAGAGAACTTGCATATTAGTTTCTGACTGCACGTACTCTTGAGGACCTGGGAGACCTGAGTCCTGCTCATATTAAGTATCTTTGTTCATCCTTCTCAGTGCTGTGGTTCAAGACAATTCACTTTCCCAGTCTCCTCTGGGGGAAAGTAGACCATTTTCAGAGTTTCAGGCTTCACTGTCTGATGATGCTACAGATCGCTAGAAAATGGGGCGGAAGGAGATGGAAGCAAGGGAAGGAGCCTTTGAGCAGAAGCTGAGGGCCTGCCTGACGCGTGTGGACAGTATTGCATCACCCCTGTCCTGGTTAGAACGCTGTCGGATGCAGCTGAGAGTTTGCATGACCTTGGCCATGCAGCATTTCTCTTTAGAAAGTGCTCTAACAGACAGTCTCGACATTGTAGCAATAATTATAACAAATCTATATGTTCAAGGAAGATCTAATCAAAATCCTAATAGAATGTAAATGGTAATTGACAAGCTGGTCCTTAATTTCCTCTGAAAGACAAATTGCTAAAATATTAAAAAAAAAAAAAAAAAAAGTCTTTGGGGTTTTTATTGTTTCCTTTATTAAGCCACTAACCCATCCAGACATTATTTTCAGGTACATTGTGAGCTTTAATTTTTTTCCCCTAACATCAAGTGACACATTTAGTATATACTAAATACATATAATACTTGAGTATGTTTCCAGACGATTCTGTTTCATCTATTTGTCTATAAATGCCAGTATGACTTTTAATTGCTTTAGCTTTATAAAATGTTTTATACTATAAATATGTTTAAAAAATATTGAACAATATATTTATAATCCTAGGGTGAGGTGAAAAGGTTTTCCTTAGCAAGATGTGAAAAGTAGGAGCCATAATGGAAAGTAGTAACAGATCTGACTCTTAAAAATTTAAACACTTCTGAATTACCAAAACCACCATAATCAAAGTTAAAAGCGACAAACAAGAAGAAAATATGTCACAGTGGATTAATATCCAGATAAAGTGCTCTTGTGGTCTAAGATAAAAAAGCAGTCAGATAAAACAGGCATTTCACAGAAACAGTGCAGATGGTCGATGAGAGCAGACCTTACTAGTAGGGAGACGCAAATAAAACAGAAAGATCTTATTTTTTTTCATAGGCAAATATAAGATAGATAATAGCAGATGTTGGCCAGCATGTAGGAAAATAAGTACAAATGGCATTAGTAGGAGGGAAAATTTGTAAAGTTCCTTTTTTTGGAAGGCAGCTGGGCAGTATCAACAATTTTAATGTGTGACTCCTTTGATCCAGAATACTTCTAGATATTCTAGTATGTCTTAGAGAAATGTGCGAATGTGAACAAAAGAATTACATACAACAATGTAATTGTGGCATTGTTTGCAATAGCAAGAAGTTAAAAGTAGCCTAAATACCCACCAATAGGAAAATGGTTAAAAATTAAGATATATCCACCTTGTGTAATATTATACGGCAGTTAAAAGAATGAAGTAGGGAAAGATCCCCAAACCAAAATACTACATTTTGGCCTTTTAATTGCTCTTTGCTCAAATAGAATATGTAGTTTACACACAATATAAAAAATTGAATTGGCATGATCAATACCAAATAGAAGAGCAATCCTGAAATATTTAAAGATAATTGTTTACGGTTTTTTCATGAATTAGCTGAGAAATCAGTATAAACCATCACAATGTTAAACTTGCAACATGTCACTGAAGTAACAAAACCATTGACTAAAACTACTCTCAAGATAATTTATTACTGACAAAATTGAAAGAGCTCTAAAATTGACACAGGAAAATTGAATCAAATGAAATAACCACAGAAGAAAACTAACAGCAGTAGAAACTACTCAGTAAGGTTTGCTTTTGGATTCTAAAAAAATGATCAATAATGCACATCACTGGGGGGAAAAAGAAAAAATATATATATATATATATACAGAAAATAAATTAATTCTGTGTGGAATAATTTTATTAAACATTGAAAAACTGCTTAACTGAACTTTATAGAAAGCTGGTTAAGGAGTTTAAATGACTAAAGAGAAGCGGTTACAGAAATTTTTTTTTTTTTTTTTGCAAAAAGTCGTGAACTTTATAGAAAACTGGTCAAGGAATTAAGTTGGGTAGATAGCACTTGTTACAATAATGCTTTCTTGGCAGAAATTCCTCAGTATCAGTATAATTTTGATTTAACAGTTTCTTTTTATAAATAGGATATTTTACAACTCAAAAAGTAAAGTGAAATGGCGATTTGCAGTCAAAACGGCCTATACTCTTCCTAGGCGTTATAAAGTAAATCTAAGATTATGTGGAGAATGATTTCATTTGTTTTTAAAATACCATTTGTATTTATACTTATAAATGTAAGTAAGTGGATAAGAAAGCATCTGGAAAGGTATATAAGAAATTAAGTGTTGGCCTCTGGAGAGGAGTCAAGCAAAGAGTACAAAATTAAACAGTCAAAAGACTTGCTCTGTTTTCTTGGCTTGGAATTTCTAACAGCCCCCTAGGAATGGTACCCACCTCCTACCTGGTATACTCAGCTTCAGGTTCCAGAGTGAAGAAAGAGTAATAGCAGTAGTGTGACTCTCTCTACCCCCTTCTCCTTGAAGACTGACCTCGTTGCTCCTTTGTATTCTCAGTTTGAAATTGTTCCTGAAGATGACCCCCAGAATGCCATTGCCAGCTCTTCTGCAGACGCCTGTCATGCAGAACTGCTCGAGACCATAAGTGCTGCTATGTAAGTTGACCAACAGCTTGGAGACAGGCTAAAAAGATCACTTTGGGTACACTGAGGCCTTCTCTCTTGCTTTTAATGAGTAGAGATCCCTTATTTTATAGAAAGCTATCCTGTGTCCTTTGAATGTCTTAGCAGCTACAGTCTCCAGAGTATCCAAGTGAGGAAAGCTTATTCCATGTGTTCATACCCACATTCTCATCTCCCCCTCAGCTCTCAAGCTAAAATTCTCCCTCTCCTGTTTAGGGGGAAACTAATGCCCAACGTGCATCCATCTGGAGCCGACTTTTTTGGGTTTTCTCATCCAGCCATCCACAACCTGATCCAGAGTTGTCCAGGAGCTCGAAAATGCGTCAAGTAAGTGGGGTCAAATCCATTCCCTTGAAAGAAGCCCCAGGGACCAGGTGGGTCAGGGACCTAAACTGGCGGTCACTGCTCTGCTCATTCATCCATTTAATGAGCTGCTTCTGTGCACAAGGCACAGTATTGGTCCTCTGCGGCCCCTGGACGGCGAGCAGGAGCCAGTACCCCACTGTACTGAAGTTCTTATCGTCTGTGTGCACCATGACAGCAAATGGATTGGGAAGTCCTGCAGAGTAAGTGTCACTAAAGAAGCCTGTCTGTGTGCTTTTCATTTTTGGTTAGTTAATATGTTTTTCAGATATATATGGCAGAGACCTAAAGAAAAAAATACCTGATCCCTTTGGAGGGAAGAATGGGTTGTATGGCCAACAGACAACTCAGTAATGATCCCTTTGGTCCTGCAGTTACCAGTGGGTGAAGTTCGACGTGTGCAAACCTGGAGACAGTCTGCCGCCCCAAGGACAGCTAGAGAATGATGCAGCTACAAGCTTTGAAGCCTTTCAGAGACAGACCTTCCATAAAGATCATAATGATCCCATTCTACAAGGTATCTTTTATTTTTTCCCTTCTGCTTCGAAAATTGACCATTTTTAGGCAACCCTCCCCTCTTCATCCATCGCTGAGTATCCCATATCTGGGCAGTGAGTGATAGACGCTTTCCCTGCTCTGGCCATGGGCAACCCTCGCAGAAGTCACAGGGCGTGGCTGAGATCATGGTGAGGCAGGGCTCACTGAGAAGCTAGGGCATCTCATTTTCTAACCTAAATAAGACCTAAGCAGAATACAAGGGAAAGTTTACTGTGGGACTGAAATTTCAGATGTAGTAAAGGGGATCAGGTCATGGCCTTGGTCCTGCCTATGTCCCGTGGATTCCCTCCCACAAATGAGTGGAGTGACCAGGGGATCCGGCATAGGAGTCATATAGGGAGAGCTCTGGACTAGAAGTAAGAAGATAGTATTAACTTCTCTGTCTCTGCCTACTATGCTGTGTAACCCTAGGCAAGTCACTTGATCTATTTCAGCCAGTTTTGTTCTTTTTTAATATTTTATTGAAGTATAGCTGACTAACAATGTTGTGTTAATTTCTGCTGTACAGCAGCGGTTCAGTTATACACATATATATTTTTCCATGTTCTTTTCCATTATGTTTTATCACAGGATATTGAATATAGTTCCGTGCTGTACAGTAGGACCTTGTTGTTCATCCATCCTGTATATACTAGTTTGCATCTGCTAGTCCCAAACTCCCAATCCATCCCTCCCCCTTGGCAACCACAGGTCTCTTCTCTATGTCCGTGAAGTCTTTGTTTCATAGATAGGTTCATTTGTGTCATATTTTAGATTCCACATATAAGTGATGTCACATGGTATTCGTCTCTTTCTTACTTCGCTTAGTGTGATAATCTCTGTCCATCCACGTTGCTGCAAATGGCATCATTTCATTCTTTTTTATGGCTCATATTCCTCTGTGTGTGTGTGTGTATATGCCACACCTTCTTTATTAATTCATCTGTCAGTGGCTTGGCTGTTGCAAACAGTGCTGCTGTGAACACAGGGGTGCATGTATATTTTCGGGTTATAGTTTTGTCTGGGTAAATGCCCAGGAGTGGGATTGCTGGGTCATATGGTAGTTCTATTTTTAGTTTTTTAAGGAACCTCCATACTGTGCTCCATAGTGGCTATATCAGTTTACATCCCCCCAACAGTGCAAGAGGGTTCCCTTTTTTCCATATCCTCTCCATTATTTATTGTTTGTATATTTCTTGATGATCCATTCTGACTGGTGTGAGGTGATACCTCATTGTAGTTTCGATTCGAATTTCTCTAATGATTAGTGATGTTGAGCATCTTTTCATGTGCCTCTTGCCCATCTGTGTGTCTTCTTTGGAGAAATGTCTATTTAGGCCTTTGGCCCATTTATTGATTGGGTTGTTTTTTTGTTTTTGGGTTGTATGAGCTGTTTGTATATTTTGGAACCTAAGCCCTTGTCAGTCGCATCATTTGCAAATATTTTCTCCCAGTCCGTAGGTTGTCTTTTCATTTTGTTTATGGTTTCCTTTGCTGTGCAAAAACTTATGTTTGATTAGGTCCCATTTGTTTGTTTTTGCTTTCATTTCTATTGCCTTGGGAGACTGACCTAAGAAAACATTGGTACGATTTATGTCCAAGAATGTCTTGCCTATGTTCTCTTCTAGGAGTTTTATGGTGTCATGTCTTATAAAAGTCTTAAAGCCATTTTGAGTTTATTTTTGTATGTGGTGTGAGGGTGTGTTGTAACTTCACTGATTTACATATGGCTGTCCAGTTTTTCCAGTACCACTTGCTGTATTTCAGCCACAGTTTTCTTCATTGTAAAAGTAAGTATCTGTCCTGTCTTACCAAACAAGGGCAGAACTGGGCTGACAGATGCAAAAGAGTTGAAAGAATTAAAAGGACACGTATGTGTCTGGTCAAGCCAGTCTCCTGAGATTCCCAGGCAACAGTGGAACTTGAGGAATTTTTTTTCTCCAGGATCCTTGGACCTCCCAGAGCTTCAGCCTACAGCCTTTGTGTCTTCTTATCAACGCATGTTCCTGACACATGAACCCTTGGTAGATACTCACCTACAGCACTTGAAGTCTCCGTCGCAGTGTAGCCCAACTCAGTCTTCAGATTGAACAGGAAGGGATCGATGACCACATCATTTTCATCAGGATGGATTTTTTATCTTAAACTAAAACTTAAGACTATATGGAAGAAGGCAGCGACTCAAGTGAAGAAGATAGTAAATTAACACATTTTGTCGCGGAGGTTCCCATGGTGACAGCTTTCCTGGGAAAAACTTCAGCTGCTTTATTTTTAGTAATAAATTTTTCTTGACAGTTCTGCTTATTTTCATCTTGTTGTAATCAGGATATAATCTTTTGGCTTAGCTCTGCCTGAGGTAAACTTAAGTCCTTTGTAAACCAGAGGGAGAGATGGCTGCTGACTCAGGAGGAAGGTAGTAAGATTCTGACAACCTTGCACCCTTGATCCTGATCTAGGTCAGTGAATATTAAGTCGCAGCCCCTACAACCAGCTGCTGCTTTGTTTTCATGTCAGCGTCACCACAGTGAAATCCTGCTTATCCCCAAGCTGCAAGGTCCAGTCCCAGGCCCACTGTTCGTCTTTTTCACATTTCACAAGGGGATCAAAAAATCCTCTCTAACCCTTCCTACATTCCCTTTGTGGCTCCTTACTGGAGAATGTGCTTTTAGCTAAACCACGTGATAACACACATTTAGATAGAACGTGATTGGTTCCCATCCTCCGTAACAGACTCACCCCAACAGTTCGTTAGTCGTGTAATGATGTAATTCCGCATTCTGTATAACTGAATTTTTTGGACTCTGCTTACAGCATTAAGGTAGAGGCATACCACACCACCTAATCCCAGCCAGGACAACTCCACGGTGCCTTGTGGGATGCTTCGCTGCCCACCCGGTCCAGTACCAGGGCTGGCTGGAATGGGAAGGAACAAAAGGACCCCGGAAGTAGAAGAATGGGGAAGGCGGTGAGAACTGGATTGTCACTGTGCTACCGTCCGTAGGTGCTAACGGGGGAGGAAACAAATGGGCCTAGCATCTTACGGGACTATATCTGGATGGCAGAGGGAGGGATCAGATGCAGCATTTAGAGCACATCACACTGGCCACTGCAAAGTATCAGAAACTAAAGTAACTAACATTAATTTTATGATTCTTAATTATAGTCTTACAAGTTTGTATAGCTTTTACAGTGCAAAGACAATAGTAAAATTTGGATAATAGCAAATCAGGGATAGAAAGGAGATTACTCAAAACTGTTAATGTTTTTCTTTTTTCCTTTTTCTCTGCGTAAGGTGCCTGAAGCCATTTGCATTTACACAGAAATGGTATATGCTGCTTTCATCACATAACCAATATCTTTCCATTCCGTTACAGCCTGAGTTAATCACAGATTCAAAGTGAGCGTCATTCTAAGAAGGACATTAAAAAAAATTTATGTAAGTTAGTGCACGGTTTTCCTTTAATAAGTATTCATTTTGTAGCTTTCCTAGAACAGTGTTTTTCAAACTACAAATCTCAACACACTAGTTGTTCTTAAACTTAGGCAATCAAGACCCACATCTTTTAAAATTAAATTAGAAGACAGTTAGAACATATTGGAATGCATCGCATGTCAAAGGTTGAAACTGGTTTCAACTGTAGTGTGTATATAGGCGTTTATGTACCATTCACACAATACACATGGGGATACATGGAATGATGTAAAGTGTTTTTACTATGGATCATCATTTTAAGTAACTTGAAAAACACTGCCCTAGCTAGCATACTTAAAAAATCTTTTCATCTACTGGATTGTTGAAGATAGTTTGACAACGTCCAGTGTCAGTGAAAATGAGGGAGAAAATGGGACTATGCCTTGGTGGAAATGTAAACTGTTGAACCCTTTGGGAGGGTTAAGCTGTAGGTATCAAAATGTTAAACATATTTATCCTTAAACCCATTATTCCATATTCAGGACCCTAAGGAATTAAGTGTGGTACGGTGTTTGCACGTAACAGTTATCACAGTATTTGTTTAAAACCCTCTATGTCCACTGATGGCAAACTGGTTAAAGAAAATATGGAGCTCCCACAAACTGGAACAAACTAAATCCGTTTTCACTTTACATAGGAAAATTATTTCGCTAGATTAAGTCAAAAACGCAGATTACAAAATAATATACCGTGTAGTAAAATGTGACCTAAACAAATCAAGTGATGTTCACCAAAATATTAAGTGTCTCCAAATGATTAATTTTGTGGTGATTTTTACTTACGTATACTTTTCTTTAGCATCCAAGTCTTCTTAGTGATTATGAATTCGATTTTTTCAAATAGTAAAAAGTTATTTTCATTTGGGAAAGAAACTGAATTCCCACAGAATGTTTTAAATTATTCAGCCATTAAAAATAAACTTTCATATGACTTTTCATTAAGATATCCACCACCTAAACCTAACTTTTTACACTGTGTGCCCTAGCTTACTGGGGGTGAAGGGAACCTGGGCCTGGAGCGCTTAACTGTTTCTAGCTTCTTCCAAGTTAGAACGGCCTCCACGCGACGTGCGTGAGTGCTGCGGTGAGGAGGAGTGGACAGTGCATTCGCTTTTCCGCAGGAGTCTGTTACTGGGTCCGTGGTTCCTGTTAGGCCAGATGACTAAGAGGCCAAGGTTTGGGTGTTAGGAGCCAGCTGTACGCTGGGAAGTCCTCGAAGGAGCAGAGTTCCTTGCAAGCTGCGTAGCTGTTTCGCTTTTTACTAAGATCCTGGCACTGACGATGCATTCCTGCTCTTCAATTACACCAGGACCCCTTGGGGGACAGGTATGGAGAGAGTGATGCTTATGCTTTCGTTCTCATTTTTCACATTAAGGGAATGGCAACTACCCACAGATAAGTCTCAGTCCTTTCTCAGCTTCAGAGGACAATTTGCAAGCCCGTTCATAACCCAGTTTTGACTAGAGAGGAATGTGTACACGTGACTAATGATTATACTTTTATTTCCAGCTTCTTAGAGATTACAGACAATTGTCAAGTGCCTTTAACTGTTCTTAATCAACCAATAAACAGCATTATGATTCTTAATAGTATACACAAAAGCCCTCTTTCACATTTGCCCCATCTAGATTATTTTTCTAAATGCTTATCCTGTAGCTTTACTTTCAGCCTCACGTTGTTCCTCCATCTGGATTGTCCTTTTCATAGTTAAACCTCTTACCTTTAAAGAGCCTGATATCTCTGTTTGCTTCTCAGTGACTTCTGCGGTCACATGGCCTCCCCATGGGCTGCTCCAGCTCGCCTTTCTCTTCCCTCCTTGAGGCCGTCCCTTAGCGCCTCCCAAAATGCCTGCACGTGATTCTGGTTTCTTTCTGTTAAATACTCACATTATCATTATTTGGACTAAAGGAATAGAATTGTTTTCAGCTTGGAACAAAATAGGGCTGAAATCAGTTCTCTGAAAGATGGTTGTGTAGTGGAAGAAACATTTCAGTTCCACGTGAGGAAAAACTGTTGGGAGGTTTAGAAGGGAAACTTTATACAGAAACTTGATAACCACCTCTCATATTTTATAGAAAAAAACATAAATGCTAGCCGGCCTGTATGGCCTTAAAATCTCTTCCGACCCCGAGTTTCCACAGTCTGGAGGTAAGGGGACAAAGGTGTTAAAGACATTTCACTCCCAGTAATAAGGGGAGTGAATGACATTGAGATTCAAGTTGTTTGTTTGTAGTTTGGAATTATTCTAATACAGATACCTGGCCCAACTGGAGGACAAAAGACAAGCGTTTCATTTGCCTACCAGCTCTGGCATCTCAGAATATGGAAACAGCCATGTGCTAGCCGGGCGCTGTCAGTGAGGCAGTTCTATTCATTTCCATTAAAAAGCAATAGCTGTCATTTAAACCCCTGAATGCCCAAATCTAAAGGATCCACACTTACGCCTAAGATGTGATCATACTACAACGGAATCATTTAGCAACCTTGCTGCAATACCCAGGGATCTGGTTTGTAATGAAAGCAGTGAAGGGAGGAGCTGGCAGGGCACTGGTGGGGTGGTACAGGGGACACTGCTTATATTCACAAGGCCATGTGGCCCACGCATAGCGAACAGCAACCAGGCTGTCGTGACAAGACTTGACATTCAGGGCCAGCGTCTGGGCGGAGAAAGTGTCCATGGGAGCTGGAAGCCACTTGCACTGATGGTCACTGCAACAGGAGATCTGACAGGAGAGTCATAAACAGGAACAGGTCAGGAGGATATGACAAGAGGCGGGACTGCTCTTCAGACAGACTGAAGGAGGAGAAGCGGCCACTCGCAGCCACAGATACATTTCCTACAGTGACCAGAACAAACCTGAGTCCAGGCTGGGTCTGGTCAGCACAGCCACAGATCCATAGTAAAAGTTCACATGCTAAAATAAATAGCTTAAATCAATGAGTAAAACATTAAATGACTGAGGGAGACAAGGCAGCGTAGTCATGAAACATTCAGGGAAGGCTCCCCTGAACAACCTTCCTGTGATCCTCCGGCCAAACAGCAAAGCAGGCAGGAATTTGGGTGAAGCGAGCCACCGCTGTGCTGCTCTCTGGCTCCCAAAGGAGCTGGGGAATGAAGAAGGGGCACAAAGGAACTTTGGATGGTAAGCTGTTCTCAAGTCAGAAAACAATCTATCTGGTGAAGGGAGCATAAAATACCCAGTTCCCAAGGTTCAATTCTGTCCTGGTCCCAGCTAAGATTCCAGGTCCAGACGATGGGCAGGCTGCCAGCTGTTGACGAGAGAGGAGAACTCAGAACACAGAGACTCCTTGGAGCTAGGGTTCACCTAAAACCCAGCATGCAAAGAAGCTAGGTGGAGTAAGTGCTGAGGAAGCACCTGAGGCAGGTGGATGCTCTGGTTAGGATTCCAGAGGAGGAACAGTCCTAGATAAACTCCTGTGTACAGTTTGTCTTCTACATTCTTTCATCCCCCCTCCAATGCCCTCTTTTCACTCACCGCCCGCCACAGCCTAACGACTTCGGGGCTCCCAAAGACACTCGTATAAATGCTCCACTTGGGGATGCCTCCACCGCCAACCCCGACCTTAAAGGACTCCTAAAGAAGCTGTTTAATCAATAGCCCCACTTCCACAGTGGAAGGATCCTCACCAGGTATTAGAAGCAAGTACAGAGTTCTGTTACAGTAATTCGTACTAAGTTGCAAATCACCAAGCTTCAACCTCTTAAAGGAGAGACTCAAAAGAAAATCAGAATTTAGGGTAGTGGGACAAAGAAATGTCTACGGGTGAGGGAAACATTCTGGAGCGAGGGTCCTTTCAATAGGTGCCCACAGATAAAGCCACGGGCCCTCTCCCACGCAAAGATGGCCGCTCTGGGAGGGAAAACGCAAAAGGAGTATCATTTCAATGTGGGCACGTCTCCCCTTCCTTGGTGGTCCCATCAAAATTGCCTCTGAGTGAATGAATCAGTAGCTGCTTTTTTGTTGCTCTGAGATAAACTCAGCCCCTGACCAACCAAAGCCTGCCTTGCAGTCATGTTACAATTAGAGGTGGGCCTCAGCGTGGAGGATATCCCGCCCCCCCCGCCCCCCATAGGATGAACCCCTACTGTTTCTGCAGTTCTCACCTCAAATATCTTGTTGTGTCTCTGCACCTGGATTGGCTGGGAATATGTGAGGTTCAGCAGCCCCATGTCGCCCAGGAGTTCTATCTTCTGAGGCAGTGGTCCTTGAAAGGTCAGCTTCGCCCCATAAGCCACGGCACGGGCCCCCAAGTGCAGCCTGTAGGCCACCGTCTGCTTATCTCGAGGGTGTGCGCTACAGGATAAAGAAGAGGTAGAGAACTTTGGGTTTGGGCTCAACAATAATCACATTTTTAAAAAAAAAAGGAAATCTTATACAAAGCACCCTTTAAGAAGGTGAGAATAAAGTTGACTGAATCTAATAGCCAGTGATCTGTGGCGAGTCAGCCTAAGAGAAATGGTGAGTTGTAACCACAGATGGGGCTCTGGGCCTCCTACGGGTCGGAAACCTTGAAATAACCGAGGACTCGGAAGGAAGGAATAAAAGGAGAGAAGGAAGGAGGGAGGGAGGGAGGGCAGGTATTGGAACTAACCTAGGAGAGCTCTCGTAAGACGCTGCAACCACTGCAAGTCCTGTGTCTCATCTGAATCAGCTGTTCATTCCTTGGTCCCCTGTAGGTTTTATTTGTTCATTCAATAAACATTCATTCATTCAAAACTAAATAAATATCCCTCGTGGTCCAGTGGTTAAGACTGCACTCCCAATGCAGGGGGCCCGGGTTTGATCCCTGGTCAGGGAACTAAGATCCCACATACTGCAGCTAAGCCCGCATGCTGCAACTACCGAGCCCACGCATGCTCTAGGGCGCACGCACCACAACTAGAGAAGCCCGCGCGCCGCAACAAAGACCCAGCACAGCTGGAATAAATAAATAAATAAATAAAATTAAGAAAGAAAGAAATGTTCAGTCAGGCTCCTACTATAATCCAGACACGCTGTGTTGGGCTCCATTTCACACTGAAATCCCCTGGTATCCTGCAGCTAGCGGGTGGTAATCATAGGGGCTGTTAACATCAGGGTAGTCATCCAGATAGTCCCCCTCTGAGGCCACGGTAGAATTCCATTTCCTGCTCTCGCTGAAGACAGGCATGGCCATGTGATTTGCTTTGGCCAGTGCAATGTGAGCAGAAGTGACTTACGTTGCTTTGGGTGGAAGCATTTCATTGCCAACGTGAAAGCGTGGGTGCATGTGGAAGCACAGACCACCGCGGAGCCTCTGTCGCTCTGGATCTGTGAGCGGCGATGAGGGCAAAGCCTCTCTGTTGGCCTTATTTGGACATAGAGTGTGAACACGAAAGAAGGTTCCGTGGCATCAAGGCACTGGGATGGTCCGGGTTTTTGGTTACTGCAGCACATCCCACGCGAATGATTGATAAATCATGCTTCTAACGTCCAATCCTCAGGCCCCCTCACAAGTGAACATCAGAGTGAAGGCCACAGACAAAGAACATATATTATTGTTCAAACAAAGCCCAAGAAGCACCCACCTGCCAAAAGGCGAATTCCTATCACAGAGATCCATAGCTACAGCCATGAAAGTGCTGGGCATCCTTGGGTTAGGGACATAGCCAAAGTCTGCTGTTTGATGCCAACGGATCTCGGGAAGCCCATCATTTGGGGTTGCACCAGACAAGTATGAAGATAACTAGAAAGTAGACATTGTGCATCGGTATTTCATTTCATCAGAAACCTATACTGCAATAAAGCTGGAAAAACATTAAACATTTTTAAAAAGAAACCTACACTAGAGTCTTTCACAAGAAGACCCTGCTTCTACTTCACTGACTCCCGTGCTCATCCAACACGTACTTACGGAGCCTCTCACCCTTGTGGCTGAACCTCTCATCCCCCTCGCCGCAATGAAACTCTGCCACCCCTCTCAGCAAGAGGTGGAGTCTATTCCTCCTCTCGCTGAACCTGGGCTAAGCCTGTGATTTGCTCTGACAAACAGTGCAGCAGAGGTGATGGTGTGCAGCTTCTGAGGCTTTGCCTCAAGAGCCCTTGCCTTCAGATTTCATTTTCTTGGAACCCTGAGATGGCCATGTAACAAAAGTCCAGCTACCCTGCTGGAGAAATGTGGATAGAGCAGCCTTGGAAACTGGAAGGTCATGAGGAGAGAGGTGTTAATATCCCAGCCGTCCCAGCTGAGGGGCCAATCATGTGAATTCTAGATCCTTCAGTTCAAACTGCAGCCACATGAGCAAGCCTGGCTGAAGTTACAGAGCAGAGATGAGCCACCCCAGCTGAGCCCTGCCTGCCTGGCCAACCCACGGAATCAGGAGCAAACACAGTGGCTGATGTGGTAAGCCCCGAACTTCTGAGGTAGCTTGTTACAAAGCAGTAGGTCGGTCACTGACAACTCTGTGTACAACACAGGGCAAAGCACTGTAGGGAAGCAGGGAGGAATCTGCCCTTGAGTGCGTGGCAGATTGCATCAAGGACCCCAGTTCTTCACACCTTCCAAGAGCCACACCCTCCTGCCATACGGCTCTGTGGTTTCTCCCACTAGAGAAGTACATTTCCCCACCACTTGATTCTTATTAAAATCTCTTATGCAAATTGGCTTTAACATATGAAATGATACAAGGCGCTGAAGCTGCACAATGAAACGTCATGCAAACTAGAAAATGGCAATAAAAAGATCCAGTAAGTGACCCTACTTCTTCCCACACAACAGCCAGAAGAAGAGTGAAAGTGGAGCCATGTTCACCAACCAGCGCCATGATGAGGATCATGGCAACAAAGTCTAGGGTGAGTTACTAACCTGAAGCGCTGCGGGAGAAATGCTACCAACAGCCACTCAAGCCTAGGAAGTTGTCTCAAAATGGCAGTTTGCTGAGAATTGCTGCAGTAATTCTCCACTATTTCATCGGCTGCACTACTACACAGTGGCCTCATGGGGGCACCAGCAGACTCCACACTCGCATGAAATTCCTGTTTTTCCTGAGATAAAGCAGGGCACTCGCTCAGTCTCCTGCAGTGATTAGTAGAAATACTAATCACTGCTAAAGAAGGCATATAATAGCCAAAGAATATAAAACTGGGCACATTTGGAGGACTTTACAATAGCATCCGCAGTCTGCAGTGTGTTCCACTGTTCCTCCAAAACCCTTTTTAAAAAGCACACTCCTAGGGACTCCAGTCCCTCAACTCCGGCTCCTTTTTCTCTCTCCCCGGGCCTCCGCTCACCTCTCTACTCAGACACAGGTGTCTAGCCCTGCTCTCTCCACGGAGTTCGTGTCCTGCCTCTAACTGTGCTCTAGTCACTGCCACCACCGTTTCACGCTCGGCCCTTCCATTAAGTCAATTCATCTTCCTTTACACAGCAACTGTCCCTCCAGATTTTCTGACTTCTCTCATTAATAATAATAAACACTGACATTTTCTAGCTTGTGCCAGGCTTTACATGGACTAACTCATTTAATACTTAAAATAACACAAAGGTTCAATATCTTGTTCGAAATCACATAGGTAAAGAAGCCAGAGCTGGGATTCGAATCCCCAGACCATGCTCTGAGCCATTATGTTGCCGAATTTACCATTTCCTTTTGAAGTTAAACATTTATATTTATATTTATAGTCCCAGTTTTCCACAAACAACCAACCAACATACTGTTGTTGATGATGATAAAGTTGACACCCAAGGCTAAGGGACTTCCACTAAACCGCACACACAAGTGCAAGGACCAGGTCTCTCTGCTTCATGGTATATTTCTAGTACCTCACACAGTTCGTGGCATGTAATAAGCATTTAAACATATTTTTGGCTTGAATCGGTTGAAGTCACATTCAAATCACCACGCGCACAGGCTGAGAGACAAAAAAAATAGTTTCCACCAACAGTAATACAGAACTGGTGACAGGAGTTGCTATTTTGAAAATAATGAGCAGAATATTCTCATTCAAAGTCAAAACAAATGTTAGAAAGAAGAAAGAAAATGATTGTAAAGTAATTATAAGTGGAAAGAAGGTCTATAAAAATCTTTATCCAAAAAAAGGTACATGAAATGGGATGAGGTAGAGGAACAGGAGGATGGTGAGAGGAGAGCATCTGGGGGACACTCAGAGGCGGACGCCTGGAAGTAGGTGCGTCCAACTCAAACATTAAAGCCTATTTTGTGTTTATGCTGTGAGGTGGGCCTCGTTTTTTTTTTGTTTGTTTTTGTTGTTTGGTTTTTGTTTTGCAGCACGCGGGCCTCTCACTGTTGTGGCCTCTCCCGTTGCGGAGCACAGGCTCTGGACGCACAGGCTCAGCGGCCATGGCTCACGGGCCCAGCCGCTCCGCGGCATGTGGGATCATCCCAGACCGGGGCATGAACCTGGGCCTCATTTTTATAACACCTTACTTGTTTAATCCCTACGTCCTAGACAAGTCAGAACTACTGCCCTGCTAAGACGTCTAGGTCTCGGAGGGGTCACGTGAACAGGTGAGGCAAGGCAATTATGAACTTGGTTAAATATGTTTATTCCTTTTAGACAAGGCTGAGAGCAGAATCTTTCTGACGAGGTACCACTAACTGAAAGTATGGTTTCTCTTGATATACTTTTTCATTTGTGTGTTGGGACATATTTAATGAGTGCCGACCAATTAGGTCGTACTGGGGCTATAAATGTGATCCAGGAAAATGTGATCATGTGCACAAAGTACATACAAGTAAAAAGGGGAAGTGAAGGGTACTAAGCAGTCACCTGTATGGGGACAGACTCTGGGTAGTGGCAGAAGGCTTCCTGATATCCAGGCTAACGGATGATAAAAGTTAGGAAAGTGTGGGAAGAAAAGATTATTCCAGGCAGAGAGCATGCGCAGTGGGCTGGGAGTGAGTGGAAGAGCGCGGTTCATTCTCAGAGGTGGGAGGGATATCAGCAAGTTCGGGAAGGTGTGGGGAGGTGGACACTGTCACACATGGTTGCTAAGAGTATAAATATACAAATTGATACATTTCCACAGAAAAATTTAAGGACATGTTCAAAGCCTTAAAAAGTGTGCAATTTAACCTAGTAATTTCATTTCTGGGAATTTATCTTATGGAAATAATTAAGCATGTGTGCAAGGATTTAGCTACAAGGAAAATAAACATGCCACTGCTTATAAAGGCAAAACGTTTAAAGCAACCTAAGAGCCTATCTATGGAAGACCAGTTAAATTACAATACAACCATATTTCTGAACACCCTCCAATCGTTATAAATTGTGCTGAAGATTAAAATTTATTGGCATGAAAAATGTTCACAATATGACCTTAAGAGAAAAAGCGAGATATGATACAGTATTATGGTGTGGATCCTATTTCAAAAATATATGAGCAGAAAAGGTCTGCTTATTTCTGGATTGTGGAATTATAAGTGTTTTTAGCTTCTTTTTTTTTTGCCTTTCTCTTTAATATTTCTTTAATGAACATGTAATGCTTTTTAATAAGAAGAAATATTGGTTACTTATTAACTTTTTTTAAGATGTAATTGTCCCATCAGTAAACTGAGATGAATTAAGTTACATTCAGTTCTTGACCAGCAGGCAAGCTAGGAGGGCAAAAAAAGGAAGACGGATTCCAGGGAAGAGATCTCAACAGCACCTCCCCACACCAAAGCCCATGAACCCTCTTCCTCTCAGCACGTACCTGGACAAATCCAAATGGGAAGAAGCGCTCTGTCTGCCCCTGGGAGCCATCGTGGAAGGTTTGGCGCCAGTCTTCAATGAGTGCAGGGAACGTACAATTGTACAGGTCCCTGTTAAAGTTTACATTGGACTCCCCTAAAAACAGTTCAAATTTTGAGAAGAGTTTGGGGTAGATGCAAAGGCAGCCACACACTGCTCCCCAACCTCCATGCATGCCCTTAGGTAGCGGGCCTTCCTGCGGTCTCCCTGGACTGGCCTTGTGCTTGCTCTGGCCAATGGGGCATCAGCAAACACGATGCAAGCAGAGGCTTGAAAAGCAATTCAGCTCTGTGGTTTGTTCTCTCCTGATACACTTGGAACCCCGACACTGCCATGTAAATGATAAATTAAGTCTGAACTAGCTTTGCTGAAGGATGAGAGGCCACGTGAGAACCAGGAGGCCCCGGCAGGCAGACAGCCCCAGTCAACAGGCATGAGGGAGAGGCCAGGCTAGGTCATCCAGCCACCAGACAACCTGCCAGGTGGCCAAAGGCACGTAAGAGATCCCGGCAGAAATCAGCCATAGCAGCCCAGACAGAAAAACTACCCTGCTAACCCAGAGAATAGTGAGCTCGCTAACATTATTACTGTCGGAAGCCACTACGTTCTGGGGTGGTTTCTTGTGCGGCAACAGCTAACTGATACAATGGAAAACCAGCAAACTGAACACTCACCCTGGTACCATATCACCCCTTTCAGAGTCATATTACGGAACGGATGGATCATGGCATTCCAGAGAACAGAGTATTCACTGGGACCAGTTTCAAGATCAGATGGCATGAACCTGAAATCAGTAAGACACACAAGTGTCAAGAGAGAGCCAATGACTGATCACATGACGATCCCTGAGCTGGGCATCTATCCAGCTTCACTCGGGGCAAGCTCCTGATGAAAGCAACACAGAGTTCAATTCAACCACTCTGTTTCCATGAAAACATGAGGACAGTCTCCAAATTTCACTCCAGGTTCTTCCCAGAATCACTGTCATCAGTCAGCTTTCTGTGGGTTCAGACGGGGCCACCGGTTTCCATCTAGTGATTAAGACCAGGGAGGAGGAGCGTTTTAATGAGTCTATTGCACAGGCAATAAGTTTATTTAACTAGTACTCAGTGGGTGGACACTGAGATTGCGTTAAGCTCTTTGCTTTTATAAGCAATGCCATGATTATCTTCCTTAGAGCTAAATCACTGCATATAGTCTTAATTATTTCCTTAAGATAAATTCCCAGAAATGAGATTGCCAGGTCAAAAGGGCACATTTTCTTAAGACTTTGAACATGTCCCTAAATTGTCTCTGTGCAACACTTGTATGAATTTACACTTGCAACAGCTGCATATGAGAATGGCCACTTCCCCTTGCTATTGTCCCTGCCATGTCCCCAGAGACCTGGGAAGCCTGGCTTTAGATTCCTCCAACTCTACCGAAGGCAAGTCTTTCTGTTCCAAAACTGGATAACTTCACTCCCCAACAGGCAGGCCTTTACCCAAGATATACCAAGAGCTCAAGTCCATGCTCTTCCCAGAACTGATGGGACAAGGTCTGTGAAAGCAGTTCACATATTGTTCATCTCTGTTTTAACATTAGTGTCAAGATGTTATTAACCAGCCTTTTCTCTCCCTTCCCCCACCCCCAAATGTTCTTCCTGATCCAGCCCTTCCTGAGCGTGCTTTCACCATCAGTCTTCTAATACACTTCTCTGATGACATGGGTACTTGTTCTTCCAAACTGTTAGGCTGTGTTTATTCTCACAGGCAACACAGCGCAGTGGTTAAGAGCACAGACATTGACACCAGACTTTATCATTTACTAGCCGTGTCCACAAGCAAGTCACTAAAGCTCTCTCGGACTTAGTACCTTTTTCCATCATATGTTAATAGTATCCACTTGGAGAGTGTTGTGTTAAGTGAATTACTATATATAAAGTGCTTACAACAGTGTCCAGCATTTAGAAAGCTTCTCTTATCAGCTATCACCATTATTAAGGAAAAGGGTCGTAATTACTTCCTGACGTATTCTCAGATGATTGTGGGGCTGATGACAGTGAAAATAATACCCGAATACGTTACATACATTTAATACATATTCGTACATTCAACACATTCTTGACTCCCCAAAGGAGACCATGATCTTTCTCTCTTACAAAATTTCCTGGCTGGCTTTCTCCCAGACCAGAGGACGCTTTCTTACCCTTGCCTTGGGACCCCACAGGCTTTCAGTGACCTTTCAGATGACCAGGCTTCAATGGGCGTCCCGGCCCACGAGGAGGAGATCAGCCCCACGGGATACCGCAGAGTGTCATGCAGGTAACGCCCAAAGAGCCAGCATAGTGCTGACATGTACGTGAAATTGCCATGGCCCAAGTTTTCTGTTCGGAGAAACAGTTAAACAGTCACGGAAAAAGTAGATGGATAGGGACTGCAGCTCCTAGCTGGGTCTAGGTGAGAAGAATGGGTGTGGGTCAGGCCTTGCATTTCTTTCTGAGACTTTCCAAGAGTAGGATAAGATTGAGAGGCAGCTGTCTCGCTAGCAGAAAGCCAAAGGCTCTCTGGCCAGGCAAGCAGGCATCCCCCTGCTTCCCCACCATGTGCAGGGCCCTGAGAATCTAGGAAGATTAATACTCCTCTGCAATAGGTGAGGGGCAGAAAGGCCGCTGGCCCCCATTCCACCCTCACCTGCGTGTTCCTCTTTCCCAGCATCCATCCCCACTCAGCTCTGTGGAAGGGAACAAGCAAGCATGGGGCAATGTCGAGAAGAAAGGTATATTTTTTCTGGGTAGTTTTATACCCAGTTTTATAGCTATGGTAATGAAAACAAGAACAAACAAGTGATGGGGAGCTTGGCCAAAAGGGAAAGTAACAGAAACCAAAACCAGTATATGTTCAGCATCGGGACTTCCCCGGTGGTCCAGTGGTAAAGAATCCGTCTTCCAATGCAGGGGACGGAGGTTTGATCCCTGGTCAGGGAACTAAGATCCCACATGCAGCGGGGCAACTAAGCCCACGTGCCACAACTACTGAGCTTGTGTGCCTCAAATAGAGAGGCTGTGTGCCGCAAACTGCAGAGCCCACGTGCCCTGGAGCCCGCGCGCCACAACTAGAGAGAGAAAACCCACACGCCACAACTAGAGAGAAGCCCGCATGCCACAATGAAAGATCCCGCATGCCACAACTAAGACCCAACAAATAAATAAATCTTTTAAAAATAAATAAATGTTCAGCATCATCTAGCTCATTCGTCCATACAGCCCTGTAACCAACACAGACCAGAAGAGGCAATTTCCATGTTAGAAGAAGGCTGGTGAAGAGGGGAACGTGAACACACGCAGCTGACGGGATCAATCCAATCCAACAGCTGTTAAAGAACCACTATGTGTAAACCACTGGCCTGGCACGTGAAAGATCAAAACTCAGTACAGTTTGGCTCTCAAAATGCGGATAGCGTAACAGTAGGAATTGAAATCAGTTTCAAATCAGTTAAAATGGATTGAGCGCCCGCCAGGTGCCAGGCGCTTCTAGATGATAGGGGTACTGTAATTAAAGGGACATGGAGAGACATGGAACCTCTCCTCAGAGGTCTTATATTCTACAGAATAAGACAAATATTCAGCTGAGTAAAACAGATGGCAAAATATGGTTTAGTGCTTTAAGAGGTATAAACAAGTGTTAAGGGGTTTTAACAGCAAGAGAAAGAATATGAAATGAAAGGCAGATCATTAAATGCCAGGTGAGGGCGGACCTCCTTCCCTGTGCTCCGGGCATACTCTGTGCCCGGTGTTTCCCTCACCCCACTAAACCATTAGGACTTCCATATTCTCCATGTCTGGCACCCAGTGCAGAGTCAGTGAATGTTCGTTGGCTGGTGCTGGGTAGCTGTGGGCAGCTGGAATAAAGGTGACTCACTGATGGGCAGGTAGAGGGAAGAGGTAATTAAGTGGGAAGGGGAGGGAGGTCGGGCGGCCTTGAAAGACAGGAGTCCAGGAAGTAGAGCTAGCATTCTAGGCAGAAGAAACAGTATGTACAAAGGCACGTAAAACTGGACAGTTTTTAAAATATTTGCCTAGAGCATAGATTACAAAAGGAGAATGGTATAAGATAAAACTGGAGGGGAGGCTAGAGGCACATCTTGGAGTAAAGGAAATGGAAAGCCACTTGAAAATGCGCGAGAATGAGAACGTGTGGTGGGCAGCACAGCGCCCAGAGGTCTCCAGAGTCCAATGCCTGGAACCTGTGAATGAACCTTATGTGGCTAAAGGGACATCGCAGGTGTTTTCAAGAGTAAGGACTAGAGAGGGGGCGACTGTCCTGAATTATCCAGATAGGGCCAAGCTAATTACAGGAGTCTTTAAAATCAGAGACCCTTCCCAGCTGCAGTCAGAGATATGAAGGCAGTAGAAGAGGCTGCAGAGACTGGAAATGTGAGAGGGGCTTGACCTGCTAGGCTCTTCCCCACACACCTGCGTGGCCTCACCTCTGTCAGGTTATTACGGAAATGCTGCCTTTCTCAGCTGGGACCTCCGTGGCCACTCTAAGTGGGAAACCACTACCCCATCCCAGCCCCAGCAGTACTGCCCCCCTTCCCTGATGTATTTTATGTACTTATTTATGTCTCAGCAAGCACTACCATCTAACCTATCCCTTGATGCTCAAAAATTTGAGTCTCTGAGTTCAGAGAGTGAAATGGAGCCGACAGCAAGGTATAATACCTTATCCAAATCTAATTGATTCCTGAGTTTTGGATGACATGCATTAAGAGTTCACGGACCAAAGGATTCACTAAAAAATTTACCCAAATCTATTCAGTTTCTGAGTTCTTAAAGGGAAAGTTCTGACAGTGTGATACGGAATAGTATCAATACTTTGTATATAATTTACAAATTTTATTATTCATTTTCTGTATTCCCTCACTAGACTGTAAGCTCCATCCAGGAGACCAGGCGTGCCTGCCTGCTTTATTCTCTGCTATACCCCCAGCACTTAGAATAGCGCCTAGCTCATAGTGGGCATCCAAATATTGGCTGAATGAATTAATACTTGAAAATGTAGGAGCAATTGAGGTTACCAAGGTAAAGCACGTACAGGTGAAAGAGAAAACGGACCAGAAAGAGCACAAAGGACCACGTCTGGAGGAAGGGACTGAAGAAAGCAAAGAAACAGGCAGGGAGAGGACAGAGAGGGAGAACGAAGGAAAGGAAGTACCAAGCAAGCTCAGAGGAAGGCGCAGCTTCTAAAAACAGCAGTCAGCAGTGCCGATGCTACGGGGTGTCCAGAGTGCATTGTAGAAGAACAGCAGTAACCTTGGGGGAACCAGTTGTTGACCTGGACGCAGAAGCCAGATTATAAAGGGTTAAAGAGTGAACATGTTGGAAGGCAATGAAAAGAATGAAAAGGTGTTCTAAAAAGGTTTAACAGAGCAAAGGAGAGAGGTGAGGTACCAGGAGAAGGGTGTGCGTTATGCTTTGTTTTGCTTGGTTTTGTTAGAATAAAAGAAAAGCAGAGCTCTGAGGGCGGGGACTGTGTCTGCCCCAATCACAGCTGCACCCTCGGGGTCTAGATCAGAGCCTGACGCAGAGCAGCCTGAACTAAAGATTTCGTGCAGACTGGACAGTGGGGTAAAAGGACAGAGCCTGAGGGATGAGAGAAGGCCCTGGAGAAGGTCAGAGCCCGCATCAGAGGCAGGCCTGAAAGGAAAGAGTCAGCTGTGTTCAGACACAGAAACAAAGGAAGAAAGAGAAGAGGAGAAGAGAGCGTCAGGTGCTGAAGAGATGCTGGCGTAGCTCGTGCCGAGTGGCCTCAGTGGGACCGACGAAGTTGGAGGAAGAGCCATCTCCTCAGAGCAAGGGGGCAAGATTCACTGTGGAGCCTTGGGAAGAAATGTATGAAACAGGTACCGTCAGGAATGGGGGAGGGGTCGGTAAGAATGAATAAAAGGATGAAATAGATCAGAACCAAATTCAGGATCACAGATTGCAAGCAGGGCACCAGCCCCTCACAGAAGAGATGGCACACGTTCCAGCAATCACTTACCCAAGGTGGGCTTGGACCATTGCAAATCAACCTTGGCAAGGTCCTCCAGCTCCTGCTGAGCCTGGGTGAGAGACACGGAGAGGATGCGGACAGACTGATAGGCAGCTGTGTTCGACAGCTCGCTTGTGGCATTAAATATCTGGAAAAGAAGCAGGAACGTCATTTCTTACACCAACCTAGTGGATAGTCAATGATGCTACTGCCTCCTGGTAAACACTGCCAACCCTCCGAGCTCCTTCTGAGCCTTTAGGATACCAAAACCAAATGAATAATCAAAACCAATGATGGGCTGGTCCGGATCGCCTTGATCCACAGAGACCACGATAAATCATGTCCCCAAAGAAGGTGGGAACACAATGAAATCTGAGATCTCAAGGACAAGTCTGTGTTAGATGAGAGGAGCTGTGGATGGGTTTAGGCTAAAGAAGACCCATATCTTGAAACGAAAATACTTCTATTCAGAAAAAGTATCTGTTAACATAAAGCCATGGCATTTACTTTTTTTTTTTAATGGAGCCAGAAAGGCCGTGGGGAAGTAAGTTTATGTAATCCATAGCCCACGAGAGATGTATATTCAAAAGAAACACACCTGAGAAACGATTTTTGAACTCCTGAAACATCCTGAAATCAGCCTCAAGATGCTTATCTTCTCATCTCAGTCCTGGAAAATCACCCAAGAATAGCACGGGAGGCCTGGCAGTGTGAAAGGTGGTGTTCAGAGTGATTGCTGACAACAGTACCAAGAAACCAGACAAAGAAAAGGGTCCGTCCAAAGACACAGCACCTTTTCCCAAAGCACTTTATGAAACCTCACCAGTTGCCAAGAGTGTGACAGGACTGGCTTAGGGTTCCTCTGGACACGAATGTGTGCTACACCGACTGGTTTCATTGTTGGTCCTATGAAGCATCATTCCTCTCTGGCCTTACATGTAAGTGCTATCTCCTTCACTCCTGATTTTTCAGTAGTTATGTTTCTCTTTATTTTAAAAAGAATGTGTCATAAATATATTGTTTTGCTTTTTAATTAGTGTTTGTTTCTCCTGGTCTTCTCTCCATCCCCCTGGACAGTCTGGTCTTCCCAAAACAAAGGCCTAACAGGAGCCTCCAGAAGGCCAGTTATCACTGGCCTCGGGGAACAAGAGCTCCAGCTGAGCCAGGACTGCCACAGCCAGAGGCACAGGAGGCTGGGCCGCTTTCCATTGGCTGCTGGCCACAGAGTGTGCAGCTGGCTGGCTTTCCCTCCCACCCGCCACAGAGAATACAGCTGGCCTGGCCGCTGCAGTGTAGGAGCAGCCAGAGTGCCTCCACAGAGCACTTCATTGAAATGCGCGGCCCCTTGAATCGCCTTTTGACTTGCCGCTGAGCCTGCTGTGGCCAATAAGATGGCCAGATGCAAAAGAAATGGCTCTTTTGGTCCCAGCGGGAGCCGCAGCCTGAAACGCTCCCTGGGTAATGGCAGCTCTAGGCTGTCAGGGCTACTGGTCTTCCACACATGGTCTCAGGAAAATTCCATAGGAAATCCAGACCTGCTTGTTCAGGATCTTCCCTGGCAAGTTTCATGTAAAATAAACATTAAAGACTAAGAAGAGACTAATGCACTCACAGTATATTTTGGCAGGGAAGTTATTTTTCAGCAGCAAGTACCTGTAAAAAGTCACCTCCCTTGAAATTCAGTTCTGCACCAAGCAGTAAGGATCGTATGTTGCTTCCATGGAAACAGGGGATGAAACTGCTTCTCTCCACCCACACCAGCTTCTGCACCGACTGGGAACTCCAGTGCCTCCTCGCAATGAGACGCTAGTTTCGGGGGGCAGCGCAGGGAACATGCGTCTTTTCTTTTTGACCCGTTGCTAACACTGTAGAGTACTGCAAGGCCAACAGAATTGGGGGGAGCAGGGCGGGGGGGGGTCGGCATCCTCCTCTATTGTTACCAGCACACAGAACTGGATCCAAAGCATTGGCTGGAAAACTTCCATTTTCAAACTCACATTTGTGTATTATTTCAAGCCAAAGCTCGAAAGCCACAGAAAGTGTTAGCAAACATGGGGGTGGGGGGAAATTCTTGCTGCATCTGATGACAATTACTTCTGAAATTGGTACCCTGCCCCAATATCACCAAGCCTTCTGGATGGAAGGATTTCCTTGGGGATATTGGCAGCAAACTTAGGAATAAAGAGATTTCAGGAAGATTTTCATTTAAATGACACTTGGTTTCCCTGCTGATGAGAGGGGAAGCCTTACTCCATCTGCTGAGATCAATTTTCATCTCATCAAACACCTCAGTGTAATTATTTTTCTACCAAGTATTGAAATGAGGATGTAAATGAATACCAAGGTATTTGAAGTCATTAAGGCTGCAGCGACTGGGAGAGCCCTACCACCTCTCTGGGGACCCGCAGTTCACCATCAAAGCAGCTGCTCACTGGTGTTCATTTTGTAACCTTTATACTACATTCTTGAATTAATGAAGAAACGTCAAGAATCTATTTCCTCAGAGAATCTTGGCATGAGGTCTGCACAGGGGAGCAAGGCATGTGTGTGAATGTGTGTGTGTGTGTATGTGCACACAAGTGCACGAACTGAAGGACACAGGGAAATTTTACTTAAAAGAATTTGGATCCTGTATGTTACTTTACCTTCTACCACAGTACAATATAGCAGATTTAGTTGAGAAAATAACTACAAATAAGCCAGTCATCACAGCTCCTATGAATCTGGTATTGTAACGTGGCACCAGCCCTTCTCTTCTGGATTTTAATCCCCCTATTTGTAAAGCAGGAATGTGGGGATTGCTGAGATATTGAAAAATGGGCTTTCTATCTAATGTTGGCCATCTTCTTCTGAGCTAACTAGAAATATCCAAGTCTTAAGACATACCCTGACTTAGGAGGTGACAGATGAACATTTAGACTTTCCTCCATTTATAAACATCTCACTCAGTGTTATAAATAACACTTGATTTTAAAATTCCACTTTACCCTAACAACAAGATGGGCATACAATCTGCCATTTCCCTCATTTGACTCTGAAGAGTGGTTGGTTATAGTGGAAATCTTATCTCCTCAGAAAAGTCACACGGAGGGAGAGAAGGAGAAAGACAGAGATTCTATGTGTGTATACGCGCGTGTGTGTTGGGAGTCTTCAGGGGGAAAGGAGCAAGTGGAATCAAGGAGAAGTCATGTGAAGCATCCTTTTGATCAAATAACAAAGTTCTACCGAGTGTTTAGAGACTAGAAAACTTGGCTTTTGGTACTGTCAGCACCTAAAATTCAGTCTTGCAGACTAAGTGCGTGATTTAAAACAAACAAATAAAAAAAAATTAACACTTGTCTTTTTCAGATGGAATCTTTTTTCTATTTCCCTGTATCTCAGAGCTTGTAGCCCTAGTTTAATACAGAATATGCTTAAGAGTAAATTCCAGGCAGAAAGAATGTGTTCTGTTAACAATCAAAATCTGATTAAGCTTGACAGAAAATGGGATGAGATCCCCTGGCACAGACTGCGGCTGAAAACCTGACTGTACAGATACAAATAGATCTGGTCCGTGCCTTTCTGTGCAAACAGAGAACTGTAATTAAAGCATTAAGGAAAATACTGTTTTCCTTAATGAGTTAACAGCAATCCCACTTCTCTATAAAACCATGCTTTCTATCAAGAGATAAAACTTCAATTTTGCTTCTATTCACTTATGTTAAAAGGGAGCCCAGTTAAAGTCCAGTTTAATAAACATTTAAATTCAAAAGGTTTCCGTATACTTAAGTAGGGCAGGAAGCAAGACTAAGTAAAATATTGGTTAGGAAGACATAAATGCAAGAATTTAGATTTTTAAATTAGAAAACTAATAATGAAAGGAAGTAGCTATGTCCAGAGTGGAATCTTTTTAGGAGCATTATTTATTAATTGGTTAAAAAAAGGAAGAAACCATAAGGGGTAGAAGCTATAGAAGCAAAATAAGAAATCATAAGTATGTGCAAGGACTCAATTTTATAAATTTTTTAAAAAAGATTAATTGAGATCATGGTCCAGCTGTAGAGATTTTTAAATCTCAAATTTAAATACTTCTCAAAGATGGAGAAGTAGATAATGGAAAAAAGGCAAGGAAATAAAAATCAACTTGAGGAGGAACTGAGTTTTAGAGAAAGAGCTAGGGAAGATGATAATCTTTTCAAGATCTTAACCTATTAAAGGAAACAAATGAAAGTACACATCAAAGTATATAAACGTATTAGTTCTGATGAATAATGCAAATTAAATCATTTATTCCTAAGATTCTTATTTATATAATGTACCTCTTTACTGTAAACTGAGCCTTTGATAGATATTTAAGATATCAGTTAGGTGAATATCAATTTCTTGATTTTTTAACTTGCTCTTAAAAATTATAGTTATTTCATGCTCATTATAGAAAAATCAAAAAATACAGACAAGCAAAGAAAACTAATCCCAATTTCAAATGTGCCAAAGAATTTAACTCATACTAACTTCTCTGGATGTCTGATACTGAGTAAAAAATATTTACTCATCTTTCAGCAATATTTTAAGCTGATAATCTTTAAATATGTCTATGAACTTGCTACTGTCCAGCCCTGATCCTAATATAAATGAAACAGCAATGGTCTCACTTACTTTTATTTTTAAATCAGATAGCTTCCACTAAACAAACAAAGCAATGACAATTCTGAGGCCCAAAAGCAATAACCCCATCACACGGTACCTAGAAATCCACTCTCTTTATTCTAGACTGTGTTTGTATTCAATTAGAAAGTGGAGTTGTTTTTAAAAAGAAATCTCAGTGCTAAAGACATTTAGCACCAAGGCTTTTGTTCTACCACCGTTGTCTTGCTAGGATACCAATTAACAACTAAGAAACTTTCTCCCTTGATAACTCTTTCAATGTCCTTTTTATCCAGCTTTACTTAAGAGACCTCACTCATCATGTGTCAGAGGGGCCCTATCCTCTAATAGCAATGGGGACAGGAACACCTCAAGATGAGTTTCATCACTGACAATGTACTGGCAGGTTGGCATTCCCTTGTTCTGTCCCATTTGATTCTCTGGGTACTGTATATGCCCCATCCCCCATCTGGGAACTCATGTAGTGCTCTTCCTCCCGACATTCTATCAGGGTAAACAAGAGCCCAGTGAAGTCTCTCTATAGCTACAATAAGGGAGAAAATATGCTAGTTCTCAAAATTTAAGAAAAATTAATCTTCAAAGGCCATGACTGAAACAGAGAAAAAAACTGACACTAACAGAAGAAATCCTAGGCTATGAAAAAGATGAGCAAAAAGAGTCATCAGGGCTTCCCTGGTGGCGCAGTGGTTGAGAGTCCGCCTGCCGATGCAGGGGACGCGGGTTCGTGCCCTGGTCTGGGAAGATCCCACATGCCGCGGAGCGGCTGGGCCCGTGAGCCATGGCCGCTGAGCCTGCGCGTCCGGAGCCTGTGCTCCGCAAGGGGAGAGGCCACAGCAGTGAGAGGTCCGCGTACCGCAAAAAAAAAAAAAGAAAAAAAGAGTCATCAACAGCTCTTATTTCTGTGTAAAATATATATATATATATATATAAATTTGATATATGAATATATATATCAAGTTGACACATGACCCCTAACTGAAGTATCAAGGTGTCTGCGTGCAGCTTACCTTGGGATGGTTCAACAATGACAACAACAAACAGATAAATCAAATATGGCAAAATACTCACAACTGTCAATCTAGGTGATGGATATATAGGTCTTTATAAGTCTCTTAACTTTTGTGTGTGTTTTTACAATAAAAAGCTTTTTTAAATAATGACATCTTATATTTAGACATCACTTTTCAATTTATAAGGGCGTTTTAGAGACAAACAAAATAGTTTTATCTTCATAATGGCCCTGTTAGTTAGGTCAGATATAGTTGCAGTATAGTCATTAAAACTAAGCCTCAGACATTTAACAAAATACAACAAACTTTCATGAAAAAAGCTCTAAGACAAGTAGGAATAGAGGGAAATTTTCTCAATATGATAAAAGGCATTTATGAAAAACCCACAGGTCACATCATAGAAAGACTAAAAGCTTTCTCCCTAAGACCAAGAACAAGACAAGGATGTCTGTTTTCACCACTGCTATTCAACATTGTACTGGAAGTTCTAGCCAGAGCTGTTACATAAGATAAAAAAATAAAAGGCATCCAAATTGCAAAAAAAAAAAAAAGGTAAAACTATTTCTAACTGCAGATAATATGCTCCTATACATAGAAAATCCCAAAGAACCTACAAGAAAGCTACTAGAGCTAATAAACAAATTCAGCAAAGTTTCAGGGTACAACATCAAAATGCAAAAATCATTCGTTTCTATAAATGAGCAATGAACGATCCTCAAAGGAAATTAAGAAAGAAGTTCTATTTATAATAGTATGTAAAAGAAAAATACTTCAGAATAAATCTACCCAAGTAGGTAAAAGACTTGTACACTGAAAAACTATAAAATATTACTGAAAAAAAATAAGGAAGATATAAATTAATGGAAAAATATTCTATGTTCATGGATAGGAAGACTTAACATTGTTAAAATGTCAGTACTACCCAAAGCAATCTACAAATTCAACACAATACCTATCAAAATTCCAACAACCTTTTTTGCAGAACTGGAAAATCATATCCTCACATTTATATGGAATTACAAGGGATCTTGAATAGCCAAAACAATCTTGAAAAAGAAGAATAAAGTTGGAGCGCTCACATGTCTCAACTTTGAAACTTACTACAAAGCTACAGTAATTAAAACAGTATGGTACTGCCATAAGAAGAGACATATAGACCAATGGAATAGACTAGAAACCCGAGAAATAAACCCTCATATATATGGCCAATGGATTTTTGAAAAAAGTGCCAAGACCATTCAATAGAGGAAGGACAGTGTTTTCAACAATTGATGCTGGGAGAACTGGATATCCACTTGCAAAAGAAAGAAGTTAGACCCTCACCTTACACTATATACAAAAAAGTGATTAAAACAGATCAAAGACCTAAACTTAAGAGATAAAACCAAAAAAATCTTAGAAGAAACATTGGGAAAAATCTTCATGTCATTGGACTTGGCAACAATTTCAAGAAGATGATACTAAAAGCATAGACAACAAAAGAAAAAATAGATAAATTGAACTTCATAAAAATTAAAAACTTTTATGTATCAAGGGACACTCTCAAAAAAGTGAAATGACAAACTAAGAATGAGACAAAATATTTACAGATCGTGTATCTGACAAGTGATTAATACCTAGAAGATACAAATAAGTCCTACAATTTAACAACAAGCAACCCAATTCAAAAATGGGCAAATGGCCTAAGTAAACAATTTTCCAAATAAGACATACAAATGGCCAATAAATACATGAGATAATACTCAACATCACTAGTCATTAGAGAATGCAAATCAAACCACATTAAGATACCACTGCACACCTACTAGTGTGGCTATAATCAAGAAAACGGAAAGTAACATGTGTTAGAATGCAGTGAAATTAGAACCTTTGTATATTGCTGGTAGGAATGTAAAATGGTACAGTCACTGTGGAAATGGTTTGGTGGTTCCTCAAAAGTTAAATATAGAACTAACCCAGCAATTCCACTCATAGGCATATATCCAAAAGAATTGAAAGCAGGAACTGGAACAGATATCTGTACGTCAATGTTCATAGCAGCATTACTCACAATAGCCAAAAGGTGGAAACAACCCAGGTGTTCATCAATAAATGAATGGATAAGCGAAATGTGGCATATACAATGGAATACAATTCAACCATAAAAAGGGATAAAAGTTTGATATATGCTACATGGATGGACCTTGAAAGCATGATCCTTAGCAAGATAAGTCAGACACAGAAGAACAAGTATTGTATGGTTCCACTTATATGAAGTACCTAGAAGAGGCAAATTCATAGAGAGAAAGCAGAACAGAGGTTACCAGGAGGCAGGAGGAAGGGGAAGGGGGGATTTATTGCTTAATGGGTACAGAGTATACATTGGGGATGATGAAAAAGTTTTGAGGATAGATAGTGGTGATGGGTACACACAGCACTGTGAATATATTTAATGCCACTGAATTGTACACTTACCAACAACGATACATATTATGTTATATTCATTTTAACCACAATTTTTTAAAAGCATGTTTTACAAAGTTTCATAAACACCAAGTGATTTGCTCCAAGCCATACAACTAGTAAGAGGCAAAGCCAACATTCACTCTCAATTTTTAAATCTCCATGACAACAAAAGACAGAGTATGTTAGCTGCCCAGCATTCAAACAAAATCTAATTGTTTTGATTCCCTAGGCTCTCTCCAGAAGCTCACCTTCTAAGACCAATCAAAAAGAAGAGTAATCTACTTTGCCTTCAATTTGATATGAAATCTCCATTACCATCAGATAGTCTCTCGCTTCTGCCTTTAGCCCAGAAAGGTGAGAAAATAGTGTCCCACACACTGACACACTAGCCGTGACTAAGAAAGCAGGCTCTGGGGTCGCATTCATATCCCGGCTCCACAATTACACTCTGACCTTAGGCAGGGAACTTAACCTCAGATGGGCCAGTTTCCTCATCTGTGAGATAGGGATATCATATAAGTACTTATCGCATAAAGTTGTTAATCAAATTAATTAACACATGCAAAGAAAGCACTTAGAACAGATCTTGGCACACGGTAGAAAAAGAAGGCTTCTACCTCCTTCTCCTCCTTGCCCCTTTCCTCTTCCTCCTTTCTCTTCTTGTATCAACATTATTAACACTGAGACTCTGCAAATTACCTGTGAAACAGTCATTTGCATGTTACTTTGCCCACTGCAAAGCCAGACATCTCCAAATAAGACATCGTGAATTCTCAGGGTGAAGTTCTTCCTTCCAAGAATCTGCTGTGCCATCACTTCATAAGGTCCACCAGGCTTCACAGGATCCAGTACCACCATCCAGCTATTAGAGTGTGCTGAAATAATAATAAGGCTCCAAGAATTAATCAATCAATCAACTAAAGTGAAATTAAAACCCAATCCTATCATGCATCAGACTCATTTGTGGCGATTCCCAGCTTCTGTGATGAACTGGATTCAAAGCTATGAAGATTGGCCAAATTTCAGACAGGTCAACAGAAATAACAAAAGCAGCAGCGTAGCTATCTTTAATCTGTACCATTCCCTCCTTATTTTTAATCAAAGCATTTACAAGAAAAATAAATCACCCAGTTATAATCCTAAACGAGGACAGACAAAAATACAGAGATTAAAATTCAAGGGAGTTTAATACAAAAACGTAAAATAGAAATTCTTCCTATACCATCCAACTATCAATATTAACCTAATCCTAATCTAACAGATTTACCCAGTGCCCCAAACTAACTTGTAAGTATCCAATCAAATGTGAGCACAGGTTAGAGAAAATCACTTATCATCTGAAACTGACTTGATGGTATCATCCTTGTCATCAACCCCCCAACTCCTCCCCCTGTTGCTCTCAGGGATTAATACCACCAGTGGTTCTGGGCTCTCCTATCAACAGTTAAACAGGTGACACATAAAGTAGTAGGAGGCACATAAATTAATCTCTCTTTGAAGAAGATATTGAGACTTGCCCAATTAATTATTTTCACAGAGTTATCCACCAGACTTAAGGTTTTTGAATGCAGTTTGGGAGATGAAAAGCTATCCAAGACCCTATTTCAGAAATTCATAGCATATTCCTTAGGAACCACCCCCCTACCACCTTCCCACCTCTCACCCACGCACACCACCACCGCTGCCAACATCATACTCGGAAACTTAAGAAAAATATCTTCCAAGTGGCAAAATTATGCCTAAGAGAACCAAACAACAGGAACAAAGTTGAAGAAACGAGAGGGAGAAAATAGACAAAATAGAGAGATGATTGTTTTAAAATAAATATTCTTGGACTTCCCTGGTGGCGCAGTGGTTAAGAATCCGCCTGCCAATGCAGGAAACACGGGTTCGAGCCATGGTCTGGGAAGATACCACATGCCACGGAGCAACTAAGCCCGCGCGCCACAACTACTGAGCCTGCGCTCTAGAGCCTGTGAGCCACAACTGCTGAGCCCGTGAGCCACAACTACTGAAGCCCATGTGCCTAGAGCCCGTGCTCCACAACAAGAAGCCACCACAATGAGAAGCCCGCGCACCACAACGAAGAGTAGCCCCCACTCGCCACAACTAGAGAAAGCCCATGTGCAGCAACGAAGACCCAATGCAGCCAAAAATAAATAAATAAAATAAATAAACTTTTAAGAAAAGAAATTTATTAAAAATATAAATATTCTTGGCATAATGCTGAAGAATATGGACTGATTTATAATTTGTGTCCATCGGATCAACGTAAATTCAAAGGGAAAGAATCGCAAGAGCTGGAAACGAGGCATCCTAAGGTTATTACACCAACCAGAAAAAATTAATTATAAAAAAACTAGCCAAGTGCCTACTTGTGCCAGACACTGTGCTAAGTTCCTCTTAATCAGTAAGAGCTAAGAAGAGAAGTCCAGCCTCACGGCAGGAGATTGGTAAAGGCTCAAACCATAAAGGATTGCTCAGAGTCCTGTGGGAAACATCCAAAACCCTCAGGCATCAGTGAAAGGGCACAGGTCGCTCCTCTCAGAAGCACAGCTGACTGAGCCTGCTACTCCCACCCCTGCGAGGTCAATTAAGCCCAGGACTAAATGTTCGCTATTGCTTTTAACACCACCCATAGTCACAGACATCAACATATTAAATGCAGAATTCACCTAAAGCAGAAAAATCACTGTTTTGGAAACAGTGGGCAGCTAGTACAGATTGTGTCGCACAGGTGTGATGTGCTCCGTATGGCTCTCTCGTCTGAGCAGGCAGACTCTCCAATCTGTCCCAACCACAGCCTTGCCAATGTCTTTCCAGACTTCTTGCACTGACGTTGCTTACTGGAGCTCTGTCCTCCTGCCACCAACATTACTCATTTGTGATGATGAGGTCAATCCCTAGAAAACCCAGGACAGGACTATTTTTGAGCCTTCTACTACTGTGCAAGCTATTCCTAGTCACTGCTGTTAATTAGGTATTTACATTTAGTCTCCATCCAGGCAATATGGCTGGTGTGGAAAAGCGCCTTCACCAGAGCTTCCGAAAAGCTTTGCTGCCCAGCAAGAAAAAGACAAAGAAGGAAAGGGGGGGATGTTGGGGCAAAACAGGGCAACACCATCCTACACCTGGAGGATGAGCTCCCTCTAGAGCCTAAAGCGTCTGAAGAGAGCTAGGCATGGAGATCTGAGCCTTGTTCCCCAGGACTGCTCCCCCGCAGGAAACTGCTCCACTTCCACCAAGACTTCCTTCTGTTCTAGTCCTCGAGTTCCTTTAGTTTCTAGCTCTTTTCCTCTCCCACTTCATAAGAGAAAAACTCTGACACGAGAATGAGTGTTAAGTAAAGTTAACTGCCACGCAAGGCAGGGGAAACCAGCTCCACTACAGAGGGGTTATTAATGGTCAAAGTAACTCAGAAATAATTTGTTTAAAACAATGTGGATTTACTGCCATGTAAGTATCAATATATACAGAGGAGAGCGGCCCTTGTGAAGACTGTTTCTTAGACTCAAGGCAAGGGTGGGACGTTTCACAAGGAGAATTATTTAGGCCTTGGCCTGTCCGTTAAGGACCAGTTGGTGAAAGTGGAGCTGACCACAGGCCAGTGACGTCCAGTTATAGATTTCAGAAACTGTGTTGACCCACCAAGTCCATTAGGTTGAGTCCAAGCAATAAAATTGAGTGATGGGACTTCCCTGGTGGCACAGTGGTTAAGCATCCGCCTGCCCACGCAGGGTACACGGGTTCGAGCCCTGGTCCAGGAAGATCCCACATGCCGCGGAGCAACTAAGCCCGTGCGCCACAACTTCTGAGCCTGCGCTCTAGAGCCCGCGAGCCACAACTACTGAGCCTGTGTGCTACAACTACTGAAGCACGTGCGCCTACAGCCCATGCTCCACAACAAGAAAAGCCACCGTAATGAGAAGCCTGTGTACCGCAACAAAGAGTAGCCCCCGCTCACCACAACTAGAGAAAGCCTGTGAGCAGCAACAAAGACCCAATGCTGCCAAACATAGATAAATAAATAGATAAATATTTTTTTAAAATTGAGTGACAAACCACAAAGAGTTAAAGTTCACCATCCAGCTGGCTTTTGCTGAGCTGGATGGGCTTTCTGAGCAACACTTGCTCTGGTTCCTTCCTCTGGGCCCCAATCACTTGCTATCTTGTGACATCTCTTACCAATCCGGGCTCATGTTTCTGTAAATGCTCATTTTTGTTGCATTCAAACCTCTGCTTCCTCCCGTTCTTTCTTCTATCTAGGAAGATTCATGCCCTTCCTTCATTGTACAGCCACTGAGAGCGTTTACCAGGTGCCAGGCACTCCATCAAGTAAATGGCAGAGAGCAAACCCCAGTCCTCCTGGGTTATACTGACAAGAAAGCCACGCAAACTGACTGGGGCTTTGTGTTTTCCTGCCCAATGGTTAGTGTATCTGGTGGCCTATTTCTCACTGTCCTTCTTCTCTTCCTCTTCCAGCCATGAGCATAAGTAAAGAACTCTCTCCATGTTCTCTCCATCTCCCTGACCAACCCCACCTCAAAATGGAATAAACAATCAAAGACAAAAAATTAAAAGAATTTGTCTAGAGACATGATTAGTCATGAAGTAGTACATCTTGCTATATTTTCTCTGCTATTCACATCAGATGTTAATTGTTTTTCAGGTTATTGTGCCAAATCTCAGAAACCAAGAAGAGAAAAAGGAAAATTATCCCACAACCTTTTCCTTCCCAAGAGAGAAAACCTAGAGCTGGAAGCAGCCCTAATCACCTCTTCCCCCACAGAAGCCTGGCACTTCACCAGCTACAAACGAGTCCACTGGTTTGTGGAAGTGACCTGGAGCTAAAGAAGGCCTTACTGCCCAAACCGCCCCTGCCTGACCTGTATTATTCTGTATAAAGTTCATCTCCACCACCACCAAATATGAATGTAAAAAAAAAAAAGCTTAACTATTTTTCTATCAATAAAACTGTTGATGCAAGTTACTTAAACTATAGCTTGCTATGGCAGACACACCCTAAGGGGACCCCCAGTGAGTCACACTCTTGTATAGTCCCTCTGCTCAAGTGCAGGCAGAATATATGATTTGCTTCCAATCAACAGAAAATGGCAAATGGGATAAGATGCCATTCTCATGATTAAGTTACATTACATGGAAAAGATGAAGGGGTCTTGCAGATATAATTAAAATCCCTAATCAGTTGACTTTAAATTAATCCAAAGGGAGATTATCCTGGGTGGGCCTGACCTAAATAAGGTGAGCCCTTTAAATAGGGTCTAGCGGTCAGAGATTTGAAGAAGCAGAAATGCTGCCATGAATTCTACAGGCACAAGGAAATGAATCTGCCAGCAACCTAAGGGTGCTTGGAAGCCAATCATTCCCTAGTCGAGCCTCTGGATGAGAATATAGCCCAGCCGACACCTTGATTTCAGCTTTCTGAAACTCTGAGTAGAGAATCCAGATAAATGATGGTCAGGCTTCAGATCTACAGAAATTGTAAGATAGTAAAAGTGTGTTTGTTTTAAGCGCCTATGTTTGTGGTAACTTATTATGTGGCATAGAAAACTAGCACGCACGCTAACACTGCAACCAGGAGATCTTTAATTTTCTAAGAGGTTTAGGCCTTTTGTATTTTCTATTTACCTCAATCATGACAAATTCAGGCAGATACACCTTCAGTTTATCACCTACATATGCATCCCCCATGTGTGTCAAAGTGAGAGGATATAGACTATTTGCCCCAATTTTACTCCTTGTGTCTGAGAGAATCATCATGCATCACTTGACAACATGGCTTGAACAGGCCCAGAACCTGACCATATTCCAAGTCATCCCTCAGGTTTTAATTTTCCCAATGCTTAAGTGTCAGTCTGCTGGACAAAAACCTTTACGTTGTTAAATTCCACTTTGCTGTGGGCACCTAGGGGATTATAGGTAATAAATACTAACAGAGATAGAGAGTCTGGCTGAAAATCCCAGAGTCATCATCAAAATTTAAATAGAAGTCAACCCTTCAATATGCCCTATAGTATCTCCTTTGAGAAACATTTTCTTCGCTGCCCTGTGAAATTTCTTACATGTCTATCTCTTTTATTCCAAATAACATTTTATCCATTTTTCTTCATGGGCAGGACAGAGCACGCTGTCCACTGAAGTAGGTTTGTGGATCTGTATAAACCACAGTACCTTTCTTCTCTCCCAAGCCAGTGTGGAGAGCCTAACAAATAGATCTACCCGCCACCCCACCAATAACAATCTCTTTTCCTGTAAAATTACCTCAAGAGTCCACGAATCACTTGGCTCCCTTAAGTTGCTGCTGGATATTTTAACTCCAAATGAAGCATCACTTTGCAGTGAAGAAACTGAAGTATTACTTGAACCTACATTGCTAAATGTGAAAGGACAGCATGAGACAGTGAGTTCTTGGAGGGTGGGCACATTCTTCTTTGTATTTTCTAGGGTTGCTAGCTCAGTGTTTTATACATAATAAGCCTTCGGTTGATGTTTACAGAATTGAACTCAAAATAAGTGAGCAGGTTCACTATCACCGTAAAGGAGAAGAGGGGCTCATCCACTAATTATTACCTTTTATTCCTTCTCATCACCACCTACCCTCTTGTCTCGTCTCTGGACACTCCAAATATTGGCCCTGCAACAGCCATGAAGGGGAAAAAACTAAAAATAATGCATAAGAATATTTTTAAAAACTGAAATGCTATGTATTATGTGCTTTCTCTATTTCTACGACACTGTACAGTCTCTGTCTCCTAAATATTTACTGGTAATGCTATTTTTTAGCACTAAGGAAAAGAAATCCTATTTATTGTTTTTAAACAATTACATCAATTCTTTAGATCTCTAAATCAATGTCTTTTTACTGAGAGTACCACTATCTGTACTCCGTACTGCTCATTTCTGAGATGGACACAACACAAAAAGAAAAAAGAAAGCACTGCTAGTCTCCTGAATTCTTCATTTTCGGTGTATCCTACAAGTCACCAATAGCATTTAAATCTAACAGAGAACAACTTCTCAATCAGCTTAAGCTTCCCTTTCAGGTCTCTGAATTTCACCCAATAAGCTTCTTACCTTAAAAAGACTTAAAACCCAAGAACTAGAAGCACTTACCTTGCATCTATGCCTGGTACTTAGTATTTCTTAATGTTTGCTGAATGGAAATGAATTATTAAAAGTCTGCACCAGCATCTGGATCGCTCTGGATTGGATATCAGTCCCGTATATTGACAAAACAAATCAGGTAATCCTTGCTTTCAGGGGCCAATAAAATTTCCACAAGCTTCGCTGTCACATATATATTCAAGTCCCTATCAAACCACCAGCCTCCACCTTAACTCCACCCCCGCAGAGAAGCCTCCTCACCTGACTCTCACCTCAACATCCCATAGCTCCCTAGTTACCTCTAACTAAGATACAACCAGGTCTCCACTTGACCCAGCCCTGAACACACCTTCCTGCATCCAGTAACTCTGAGCTCCTCCCCACGTTATCTTATACATCTTTATCTCTCTCTCTCTCTTTTTTTTTTTTTTTACATCTTTATCTCTTCTAGACACAGACTCCTTTTAGGACGTCTCTGCTGTGAAGCCTGCTAACTGCTAATTCTCACCTATTTGAGAATTAGCCACTATTTGGGGTCAAGCCTTCAATGTCTATTGCCTAAATATCATAACAGCCTGCTAACAGGTCCCACCACCTGTAGTCTCATGCATCTCCAATCCTTCTTCCACAGTGGTGCCACAGTAATCTTTCTAAGATACAGATTGGACTGTGTTATTTTGCTGCTTAAAATCCATCTATCCAAAGTACAGTGTACGCTCCATAGCAACGACAAACTAGCCTCCCTACGTTTCCAACCTTATCTCCTGCCATCCACCACCGGTCACACACCCCAGTGGTCCAGAAAAGCCAACCTGCCTGTTATTCCTCCAGTGACCCAGGCTCACTCACGCCTCCATGCCTTTGCCCAGGCTATTCCCTCTACCTGGCTCGCCCTGCTCACCTTTCAAAATAAGCCTTAGACTAAGTTAATTTTCCCTCTTAAGCACTCCCATAGCACTCTATACTTCCCAATTGTGGCATTTACTACACTTAACTGTAACTGCTTCTTATTTTTCTGTCTCTCCTCAAATCCATAAGCTTCATTAGGGGAGAGACCACATCTGCTTTGCTCATCACTGCATAACCAGTACCTGGCACGGTATCTGGCACTCAGTAGGCACTCAGTAAATATTTGAGTGACTGACTAAACATTATAATAATAATAGTAACAAAAATAACAACAGCTAACACTTCTTCAGTACTTATTGTGTGCCAGGCACTGTTTTAAGTACGTTAGATATGTTAATTCATTTAACCCTCACAATAATCCTAAATATTATTATTATCACTGCTATACAAATAAAGAAATTATGACACAGAGATGTTAAATTACATGTTCAAGGTTATATAGCCATTAAGCGACAGAGTCAGGGTCTGAATGGGGACGGTGAATTCCAGAGCCTAGGTTCTTAACCCCTCCTCAATACTACCTCTCTTTTATATATGATTCAGTTCAAATGTCACCTTCAGTGGAAACCTTCCCTTACCATCCAATCTGAGTTAGATGTTTCTCTTCTGTATCCCATGATACCCCATATCCACCTCCACCAGAGCACCTATCACACTGCACTACATGGCTTGGTGTCTGTCTATTCCCATTATTCCATGAGCTCCTTGAGGACAGGGACTTTGACTTGGTCTTATTTTTCTTTGTATCCTCAGTGCACATGGTAAATACTCAAAGAACTTTTATGGATGGATCGATGGATGGATCGATGGATGGATGGATAACCTGAGCTGGACTATTAGGATTCATTTTCAGATCATCCAGCAGGTGGCAGAAGAAGACAAAAGCTGAGCGGAGGATGGCCTGTCTTACCTTTCACACTGGTCACTTTCTTCATGATGGTTTCCTGATCTTGGCACAGAGTCACTGTCACTGTGGCTCCGGATACTCCATAGCCCCAAATCACTGCCCCTGCAGGCTCCTTCTGCAGCACCATGTAATTATCGATGTAGGAAGCAAAGCGAAAACCAACATCTAAAAAATTTAGCAAACACTTAGGAGAGCATCGTTGGAGAGATTCATCACCAGATTGAATCTGGTTAAATGGCAAGGAACATACAGTCTTAATACATGAGAATTTGAAGATAACCAGTCCTTTTAATTTTCTAAAGTGAGAGCTTATTCCTCCTAATTAGCTAAGCAACATAACAAGAACAGTTTCCAGCAATATGCATCACAGTACAAGATGACCAATAAGGAAAACTCAAAAAGCCTAGGGCAACCCATTTACCACAAGCCTCCTCCCTTTCAAAGCTCTTCATCTTCCTTTGCTCTAAGGTTTGGCCCAAACGCTTGACTCTCTCCCCCCAAAATCACCAAAATGCTCTTTTTATGCACCTCACAGACGGTATTCATGAGAAAAATAAACCACTTCCTTTCCCTACTTCCCATTACCACTCCCACTCCTCATAGCTGGGAATAAAGAAGGCTGCCTCTCTTCAACACAGCCTTTTCTAAACTTTTCCCCCCTCTTTATCTCCCCCTTTCCATCCTCTCAGTGTCAATTTCCCTCAATAATTCTCCTTATCGTGTTTTTTGACAACCCACTGAAAATTCTAAATAAACATTTATGAATATCTGCAACAAGTCTGCTTCCTTCTAAGGTAAATTCAGATAAATTAAGATGCAAAAAATAAGGTCAGTGAAAGACAGAAGGTCAAAGTGTCTGAACAAAAGGTCTTTTGTTGCAATTCACCCATTTCACAAGCTAAATTATACAAAAAGAGAACGAGCACTTGAAACTGTGGATTCTATTCTAGACAGTCACTAACAAGACTGAATAAGAATTCACTTTAACTATATCATTCCTATTTTTAACATCCAGCCTATATCGAAGTATTTTATTAATAACAAGCATCTATCCAAATTATCTCAGTGGGTTCCTCATCAAAACTTCATCAGGGGGAAAAAAAACTTTTTAAAGTTATATCCCAATTTGTCTGAACAAAACAGACAAAACTCCCTAGAAGAAAATAATTAACAAAATTAAGATTTTTTTAAAGGGTTTTAAACAAAAATGATTGGCAGGAAAGAGAATCAGAACTAACAAAGTTGACATTTTCCCCCCTGGAAGCTACAATGATGACAGCCCCTTAGGCTATACTTAACAGGGCAGCACAGCTAATGGGGTCTCCTACACAGACTTGGTGGCCTATTTTTCCTGCACTTCGAATAACAACCCAGTCCCTAGACATCCTCAGCTCTCTCTTAGGAGTTTGTTCCATCATAAAACCTACATGACAATCAAAGATCATCCGGAAGACCCACTGGGCTGGAGATGCACAGCTACCAGGAGCAAAACGCTCTAAGAAGAGACTACAACAGCCCAGAATTGCATAAGCACGTTGGAGGGAAGGGAAGAGGCGCATGTGTGGGAAGGCCTTGTCTTGGGTAAGTGTTTTATATGGAACAAAACCTGATAAACCAAAGGCCTAAGAGCTGAGCAGAAAGAGGATGGGGTGGGGAAGGGATTGAAGAAAACTGGCTGCCACAGGCATGAACCCAGGCAAATAAGGGGCTCTGGAGGTGTGCAGCCACCTTCTCAAATGTTGGGGAAAATACTTTTCCCAGTCAGTCTGTTTTCGACAACACACATTCACCGAACCTCTTTGTGCATGGCTCTATTCTGAGTTAAAGAATTTTAGAGGTGGAAAAAATCTTTTACACCCTGGGGTATAATCACGTTATTTACTGATCAACAGACTGAGACCCAAGTAGATTAGGTAATTTTTTAAAATAGCTTGCGCATTAATTCATTCAACAAACACTTAAAGATGCCTACTGTGTGCCAGGCACGATTTTAAGCATTGAGGATGTAACAGTGAAAGAAAGAAAAAAAAAGCAGGCAAAAATCCTTGCCAGCAGGGAGCTTACATTCTACTGGGAAGAGTAACTGTGTCAGGCAGAAAGCTAAACACAGTACAGATGTTAAACTTCTTTGGCCTCAAATCACATAGGTAGTTTAAGACAGGACAAGAAATCAAGCCACCTGATTCCAAAGTCACTGCAATTTCCACTCTGCCACAGTTAGATCCTGGTGGTAAATCACAGACAAGTCATATTCCCTGTTCTTATAAAGCTCACATTCCAAGCTGATAAGAATAGACAGTGGAACATTACCAAGGAATTGAGCAATGGACAAAACAGGAGAACAAGAAAGGAGGTGGGACTGGTAATTGTTTTTGTCAAATAAAAGACACAACATTTGATTTTTTTTTAGGTCTTCAATGTTT
Source organism: Delphinapterus leucas (assembly GCF_059928025.1). NCBI lineage: Eukaryota > Metazoa > Chordata > Mammalia > Artiodactyla > Monodontidae > Delphinapterus > Delphinapterus leucas. The sequence continues at coordinate 100,081,851 of NC_143135.1, forward strand.
CCTTTGGGTGTTGGAGTAGAAAAACAGGAATTAGTGTTCTGGGAAGTTAAAAGTAGACTGACAAAATTAGGACAGTGGTTACCTCTGGTGAGGAACTGGTGGATGCACTAGGGAGGAATATCCATGGAGTCTCAATAAAACTGGCAACGTTCTAGTTCTTAAGCTGGGTGAAGCGCCTCTGGGTGTTCATTTTATCATTGCTACATACATGTTTGCACATTTCAACTATTACGTGATAAACATGAGCACAGGGGGAATGATTTGAAGGAAAGAAGTCAGGATATGCAACCAAATAAGGGAAGAAAATTTAGAGCATTAATAAATTAAAAAATAAAGTCATTGTTAATGAAGGTGATGTAACAATATGACCCAAAGGCAAAGATAAAATAGTGATGTTAAAGTTAACAGCCTTTAACAGAAAAATTAATAGAATAAGGGCCCTATTCTCTTCTTTCCCTTCTCCCCACCTCATATACTGGACTCAAAGGTCACTGAGTGGGGATGACTCAGGAAATGATATAAACTGCTGCTAGTTTTCACTTTTGTTAAACCCTGAAAAACCACTTAAGGCCTGCGGTTTGTCTGCATCTGGGTACTTTGCAGGTTCTTAGGTAGTGCAGTCATTTTTCTACACTCTGTTCTCCCACCTCAACTTTCATTTCTTTTCTGTGACCCAGCATCCAGTCTGGGGTATTCAAATGACACGATATGACCTGGACAATAGTCAAAGTGAGTCATCCTCCTCCCCAATGCCATGCATATTATCCCACCACCAGTGTCTGCGAGCTGCAGCAGGAATCAAAGCTGAGTCTTACATACTCTGAGCTAGTGAGGGGGTTGTATGCCTTAGCCCTAATCACCACTTAAACTAGGAAAATTTAATTCCCCCAAGCAACCCAGCCTGAAGCAAACCCTCCCCAGGGGCACCACTGAGGGGGCTGCACTGAAATGTTTTGGATGACTCAGTCACCAGTTTCCAAATATTATCTAACTAGTTTCGCCCCCTCCCCTTCGAGTTCCCCTGCAATTATTCAGACACTGAGGGCCTCGGTCTGGGCACATTTGGGCCTCCCCTCCTTAGATAAACCCAACTCTCCCGCTGCCCCACATGCTGCAACATAGGGGCGATGGAAGGGAGTGGAGAAAGCGGACAGGCCGGGGCTCCTGCCCAGCGGACACCCGCAACCGAGGCCCGGGTGGTGGAACCCGGCTCCTACCCGGAGTTCCTTCCCGGAGCTAGAGAGAAGGGCGCGGGGGGCGGTCCTGCGGAGGACGCGGTATCTCGGAGCCCGCGCAGGCTGACGGACGGGCAGGGGTCGGGCCGAGCCCGGCCGCCTCACCTGCACTTGCGTCGGCCCTTAGGAGTAACGGCAGCACGAGCCCAAACACAAATCCCGGCGCGACCATGTTTGTGAGGAGCCCTCACCACAGCGAAGGCCTCGGGGCGGGGACGCCATCGGGGGCGGGGCAGTGGGCGGGGCCTGCTCAGGGCGGAAAAGGCCTGACTCCGCCCTTCCCAGGCCGTTCAGTCCGCGAAGCTGTCCGCGGCCTCCGGGAGGGCCCGTGCCTCTCCTCGGCCGCCGTAGTTGAATGGAAAAAACAAAACAAAACACGGTTTCCCGGCAACGAGAAAACACAACCTGAACCATCAGCTCCAGCTCTGAGAGACCTAAGAGGTGAGGCGGTTTACCGCATTTCCTTTCGGAAATCGAGACCTCGCCGTTTCCCTTCGCCTCTCGTATTCTCTCAGGATCCCCGCCGCATTCCGGGAAGCCTAGGGCAGACTGGGAGCCAAGCAGCGAGTCCGAAATCCCAGATCCTCGCCGTGCCGCCCCCGACTAGACCTGTGTTCCCCCTCCGACCGCCCTCCACTCCCCACGTTTGTTCAGAGTCTTTTCCTTTTCACAACCCTAGAATGACTCAATGCCTCATTTCCTGTTCCCTCAAAATAAGAAGGAAAAACTCTATAGATTCGGCCTCATTAAACCGACTAGTCCCCCACCTAGACCCCTACCACGGCTTCCGGCCTTATTCGGCATTGATACTCTCACAAACGGGCCAGGTCCCTGAGTGTTGTTTGCAGACTCAGTAGCCCATCCCGCTGCTTAGCAGCTATCCTTATCTGACCCTTGTATTCCAAGACAGGAAGCGAAGACCGGGTCGAGACAAAACCAGAAAATGTAAGCATCCCCAAACTTTGCAGGCTGGAACTGCAAAATCATGACCTTGCCCCAGCCGCTCTGTCCCCACTGCCCCTTCCAGAGTATACAGATGCTTCAACGAGGCATTGTAGGTCATGCTTCAGAAGTGGAAGCTAAGGGAACGACTAAGTGTGAAACTTAATTCACTCGACAAATTAATTTCTATAACAAGGACTAGTTTTTTTTTCTCTCTTTTTTAAATTTTAGACCTTAAACAGGGTCTTTTCGGCAATTTAAGATGAATTTTTAACAATCATTCTCTCTAAATTCTTGTGGGATAGGAAAAATTACCATTTTAGAGACAAAGAGGGAGGAAATTATTTTTAAAAAATAATTTCACCTATTAAATATTTTTAATATTCTAATAATGGAAAAATTCAAAACTCTTTGGAAGAAATGGATGGACTTGAGCTGTGTTGGGGGAAAAAAGGACTGAAGTCCAGAAATTTGGAGTCTCAGAAGTAATTTGTTGTCATAGTTGTGATTATATAAGTAAAATTAGACAAATTTAAAGACAGTACTCTTTAATGAATCTCTAGGTACAATAGGCAGTTCCTCCCAAGGAGATGTCGATTCCATTCTCCAGCACCCACTACCGAATTCCACAAGGATTTGGGAATCTTCTTGAAGGGCTCACACGCGAGATTCTGAGGGAGCAACCGGACAATATACCAGCTTTTGCAGCAGCATATTTTGAAAATCTTCTAGAGAAAAGAGGGAGTAAGCTTTTTTAAAATCGGCATTTTTTTAAAAATAAGAGACTAAGCATTTGATTATGGTGAGACCTGCTTAAGACCATTCCTATTCCACAGAAAGCCTTTATGGGGCAGGTATCTTCAACTAACAGTTCTTGCTATTTGAAACAGCATGTGCCTTTTTGACAGGCTCTCTTAAATCACATTATTTCACATTATTGAAGATTACTGTTTATCACTCAGACCCTCTTCTTTGTATTTCTCATGGACACGTGGGGTGGAAGGGGGCTCAAGAGAGCACCCACTGTAGCTGTCTGTTTTCCAACATGCTGTTCCCATGCCTCCCAGGCAGTTGACTGTCTATTCTTCTTGGGAGGAGAGTTTATGGTTTTCTTTACATTTTGACTCTTTTTACTTGAAAGTATTATTAAGTGTTGTAAAAAAATAATTCTGTACTCCTTAGATTCAATAAGTTGGTATTCACAGGGGTATATGAAACTGTTCCTCAATAAAGGCACAGAGAAAAACTGCTTTGAAAAGTGAACTTCCAGCTTGGGAAGGTAATTTATATTCTTTTTCTATATTTCCAAGGTCCCATCCTGTCCAGAGACTAAGATTCCTGCCAACAGTGACTCTTTGGTTGAGAGCTAAAGCAGAGTTTCTTCACTTCCATAAATAAAATTTCCAAATTCCCAGCCTTGACAGTTCATGACAATCAAGACCTGACCCACTGGTCAAAATGAGAATTATTACAGCTATAAGTTTCTATTAAAAACCCTGACTAGAACAACCATTTTGTTTAAGCTGTCATCATTACTTTTGATTACAGTATTCCAACAGAGTAGTAAAGATGACTAGAGATAGTCACAAGCAAATAAACATTCCATTTTTAATCATTTTACAATTTATTGTTACTTGAGGAAGCAACCCAAATATTCATCATAGAGGATTTTTTGAATAAACTTGAGTACATCTACACTACTGATTAATGTATAGCTGTAAACAAACGAACGAAAATGGAACGAGGAAGATCTCTATGATGTTATGCAGCGACCCTCAGGATATATTAAGTGAAAAAAGTAAGGTGGAAAAAATGTATTTAGTATGCTACCAATTATCTAACAAAGAGGTGTTGATATGAATACATAACTGTTCATTTATATTTTTTAAATGGAAGAATAAATCTTTAAAAAATTAACATTTACCTCTAAAAAGAAAAAGCAAAAAAACATTTACCTCTAGCAGAAGAAGGAACAGAGAGCAGAGGGAACAGGATAGAAGCTAGACTTGTCTGAATACATCTTAAATTCAAAATCATATATGTTTCACATAGTTATAAAATAGAATTAAATTTTTTAATTGTTAAGCAATTTCTAAATTTAGAAGCAAAGTGAAACAAATGAACCTAACTAGTATTAAATGGGTAACATAACCGCACAAAAAAGAATTATTTCAAGAGACTTTATAACACAGTACTTTGTGCATTCCTGGTGGATATAGCCTAAAAATAAAATGAAGTTTTAAAAAGAAATCTTAAATTGTTTTCAGTCATCACTGAAAATAATGATATTTAATAATATTATAGTACAGTTATTCTGTAATTTTTATATATTGTAGAACATAGCAAATAAGTAACTATCCTACTGTTATTAGGAATAGGATTTTTAGTGTAAGAAAAATGACATACAAATATAAAAATGAAAGAAGTTGATAAAATCCCGTAATTCTAAATTTGAATTGAAAAATATCATCAGACCTCATGATATATTTTCTCTTTGAAAAGTGAAAGTATTACTTTCTAGCTCTCTATATTTTTTAAAGGCCTCAAAACAATGACCAACCCAGTACCAGTGAGCACCTAGTCCCTAGACTTTGGCCTCCAGCTACCATCTTCCAGGAACCAGAGCTTCTTGGAGAACTAACCAATCCCATAAACTGGGTAGGAAATATGCAAGATGAGCCTCAACACCTTGCCATACCAGAAAATAAGAAAACTATCAAAGATTATGAGTTGTTTCCAAAGGACTCAGGAACATCTGAGCACCTGAATAAGCCCCTACTGGCCAATTTTGGACAATTAGAGCATCAATAAGATTAATAAATGCAGTGGATTGAAATTCGTTCAATTTGTTAAATATTCATTAGTTCATAATTATTTACTAAAAAAAAAAGAACCAAGAAAACTCTTTGAGAGGATCCTAAGGAACCAACTGATTAATCTGAAAACCGGTAAATAAAGGAAAAGAATCAAACGTTTAACCTGCCTTTTATGTAAGAACTGTATTTCAGGGTAACCAAACAGAGAAAGTATTTTTTATTGAGTACTCCAGAAATAAAGAAGTAATGATCAAATTAGAACATTGCCATTTTGCAACCCTAAAGAAATGATCTGAGCAGTCATCATCAATGGGCCCATAAGAATTGTATAAAGAGAAACAACCAGATATTATATATCTCCTGGCAGAATTATACCGCACTACTTATGAAGTATCCTTGGGGAAAAAAACCTCAAACCTGAATCAGATAAGACATATAGATCTAACTAGCAATCTACAGGAAATTCAAAGGCAGAGGAACTTGGTAAAAAATCATAGTGGGAATGAAATCAGATATCTAAACTGTGGAAAACTCCAAAGGAAAAATGACTCAATTTCCTCAACAAATAAATTGCAAGGAAAAAAATGTGGGCTGGGAGGTAGTGTTTCAATTATAAGAGATTTAAAAGACATAACAAAAGGCTCTGTGTGCCCGTTGTTTGGGTCCTGATTTGAACTAATCAGCAGTAAAAAAATAAATAAACAAAAATATATTAGATAATGGGAGAAATTTGGATAGTTGATGATATTAAGGAATTATTGTTAGTAGTTTTAGGTGTGATAATGGTATTGTGGCTTTATATCTTAGAGACTATACTGAAGCAAGTATTTGTAGATAAGATAGTAGGATGCCTGGGATTGGCTTGAAAATCAGAAGGAAGGGCAGGAAAGTGAGTGAAGTTACAAATAAAATAAGATCAATCATGAGATTATAATTGTTGAATCTGAGTAATGTGCTCATGGAAATTTGTTATTATTCTCTCTACTTTCTAAGTCTGAAATTCTTCATAATGAAAAGTTAAAGAAAAATTCTGTTTAAATACTTCTATGTCAACTGACTACATAATATGCCTAATTTTTAAAAACTTCTCCCATCCTTCACTTTTCCAAACTTCCTTACTATTTAACATTTATTTTTGTTACATTTTCCCCCATGTTTGCTAATACATAATAAGTTTCCATAATTATATAACGATAAATTTCTATACTTATATTTAAGTATTAGCATTTGTTCTCTGTCTCTCCCATTTTACTGTAAACTCTGAAAGCAGCAATTAGGTTTTTTAACTGCCTTTCTAAATATCCTCAAGGGTTCATCTAATGTTTAATTCATCATCATATATTTAATAATCACTGGTTATATCTACAGCAGTAGGCTGTGTACAGCGTCAATAGAATTTTTGACTGGCAGTAAAGGACCTATAATTTGAAAAAGAAAACATTTTATGTTACTAGTCTACATTTACTTTAATGATCTCAAAGTAAGTCTGAAATTATTATATTTTTGTTATTTAGAAACCAACTTTGATCCAGCAGAATGGGGGACTAAGGTAGATGACCGCTTCTATAACAACCATGCATTCAAGGTATGGTCCCGTGAAGCTATTGGATTTGGTTAATTCTTCTCCCTGTCTCCGATACAGAGATTATTGGGATCTCCCAAAATCATGAATATTGTGAGAAGCATCACAAATATCTTATGAACCTTTTTGATTGTGCTGTTCTTTCTGGCAAGAAATTCTTTTCTAAGGTATCTGCATCGTGTACAGTACTTAGCTTAAATTTAAAGATGATCAACAGGAAGCACGTACTTGAAAGTGAAAGAATAATTACTTTCATTTGTTGTTCCAATGTTATTGAGTATCACAGTGCTTATCAATAGCAGATACCCAATAAATATTGGTTGAATTAATGGATGATATTTCATAAAATAAAGCGCTGTTTGTCCAATTATTTCATTATCATTGATGTCTTACAAAAGACTGATTAGAATTAAAGATGGTAATGGTATAGAGTCTTCACTATTAAGCCAATCTGTTCAGAGAAAGAATCTATCTTCTCTTTAGCAGCATTCTCAGAACCAGTCTTTCTCAACCAAGAAGCCTCAAAATAATTAAGCCCTAAGCCAAAGGCATCCGTTGCACATAAGGAATCAATGTCTCTTCTTTGTATCTAGAATGATTCTATTTATGTACCATCCTGTGGAAAATTGAGAAAAATAATCACTTCAAGAATTCTGTGTTCTATGATCCCAATGAGGAACACCGGTTGAGAAAGGCTGTGTGTGATCCAGCGTCATTGCCTCCAACTGGCAACTTGGTGGAAATTCAATCTCCGGCTCTACCCCAGGTAGAGGTTAAATTTTAACAAGATCCACACAGTAACTTGTAGGTACATTAAAGTCTGAGAAGCAGTACTCTAAGCAAGTATGATAATACATTAGCCATGAAGTAGCAGCAAATATTAGAATTAAAAGGAGTTAACAAAGGTCAAATTCTGATGGTGTTGCACAGTAGATTTTGGGGATTTCCTGAGGAAATCCCCCTGTCACTTATTCCATGAATTCAAAAGTGAAGTTCCATCCATCTGTGCCTGCTAGATATGGGGGTGTTCTGTTTATTTCCATTTAACTAGATTCTCTGTGTTCATGTTTTATTGAAATCAAAGGAATAATGTTGAAAAATTTAAAAACTTATTCATATAGCAATTTTAGAGTGGTTTTTCTTCTCTTTTGAATTCTAAAGGCTTTATTTGATTAGCTTATATGTGCTTAAATTTATGTTTTATGAATTAAAGAAGCTCTTCCCATAAGGTTTTGAATTAACCATGCTTCTATTCTGGAGTAATATTTCAGTAACCATGTCAAAATAGATGGAGCTGGTTTCCCTTTTTTTCTATTTAAATCCTTCCCTACAGCAAAACTTACTTCTTTGACTCAGTTTTTAATCTACAAACATCATTAAAAAGTCAACTTGACCTCATACTATGGAATATAATAGCATTTATTTCATTCCTGTTTGAGAAACTATTGGCACCTCTTTTTTATTCCTTGTTCAGGATTCATTACAGCATCATATCAACTTTTAGTATAAGACAATAGTTTGTTTTTAATATAAAACAATATTATACACATTCCAAAAACAAAAGATCAAACTTTTTTTAACCAATTCCTTGGTCTTTAATATTTGTTTATGCATATTCCCTTGAGAGTTTTCTTTTATCCCTTTTCCCAACCTACTTTCCTTGTTAAAAAATATGTTTAATTCCCACCACTTATCAATAACTTAAAGTAATATTAAATTACCTTTAAGCAGTTTGATCCAAGACTTTACTGTTTTGGAAATATTGTCTATTTGGCCCTCTCCCCTCTAGGAGCAAGAACCACTGGAGAAATGTGAGCCTGGAAAAGAAAAGTCTCAGACATCTATGAAAGAGGTGACAGCCTTAGTAAGTTGTATTTTCCATGTACTATTGGATTCCTACAAAGAATGACATCCCTCAATTTAAAATTATCCTCCAAATATGAATCCAGTCTGTTATCCATATTGCTAAAATCATGATTTTGCTTTTTAGATAACTAGCACCAGTGATATACTAACTGGTGGATCAGTTTTAGCCATGCCTCTTATAAAGGAAAACTCATTCTTCCCCTTAAAAATAAAATCTTATTTTCCAAGATTATGGAAGAAGACTATGGATGGGAAAATCTCCCCAAGGGGAAGAACAGACAAAAATCACAGCCTCAGTCTTTTTTTAAAATTTTTTTATTGAGGCATAGTTGCTTTACAATGTTGTGTTAGTTTCTGCTGTACAGTGAAGTGAATCAGCTATGCGTATACACATAGCCCCTCTTTTTTGGATTTCCATCCCATTTAGGTCACCACAGAGCATTGAGTAGAGTTCCCTGTGCTATACAGCAGGTTCTCATTAGTTATCTATTTTATACACAGCGGTATATATATGTCAATCCCAATCTCCCAATTCATCCCACCCCTTCCCCCCACTGGTGTCCATACATTTGTTCTCCACGTCTGTGTCTCTATTTCTGCTTTGCAAATAGGTTCATCTGTACCATTTTTCTTGATTCCACATGTATGTGTTAATATACAATATTGGTTTTTCTCTTTCTGTCTTACTTCACTCTGTATGACAGTCTCTAGGTACATCCACGTCTCTACAAATGACCCAATTTTGTTCCTTTTTATGGCTGAGCAATATTCCATTGTATATATGTACCACATCTTCTTTATCCATTCATCTGTCAATGGACATTTAGGTTGCTTTCATGTCCTGGCTATTGTAAATAGTGCTGCAGTGAATATTGGGGGTGCATGTGTCTTTTTGAATTATGGTTTTCTCAGGGTATACAGCCTCAGTCTTCATCCTTCAGATTCAACTTCCACTTCAGGAACTTTTCACTAATTGATGCTGTCATCACCACACAGTGGTAAAGGTTCAGACATAACAAAAGGAAGCTCATGGGGAATTGCATACAGCCAAATAAAATGGCTTTACACAATGAGTCCTACTCATCTTCCATGCATTTCGCTCTACAAAAATGACTTCCTGCCTGACAGCCTACATCCAAGCAACAGTGGGTTAGGCTCGGTCCACTCTCAAAGATGCCTGTATTCAGTGGTGTGCTAAAGCCAGCTCTTAAGAGACAGTCGTGCACATATGTACACAACCCCATGTTCAATAATATCACTTTGATAGCTTGAAATCAGCCACAGTGGGAGTATTAAGATCATGATAAATACTACAAATCAGGACCAATTTTTTTTTCTGGAGAGCCAGTTTTTAAACGTTTACCAACATGTCACTGCCTATATGCTTCATAGTCCAGATTCAAGAGGACCAAGCCTAGTGAGAAAGAAGAACTCACAGTCTACAGTGTTGAAGGCCAAACTTCTGAGTTTCTTTTCATGTATTAATGTCCCAGTTAGTTACCCAATAATTGACACCCAAAAAGGGCAATCCCCCTCCAGGAATACCTTACTTCCTACCCAGTGGGTCATAAGTTTACCTTATAACCTTTATAAGTCATCTCAGAATTATATCAGTGCAACTCAGCCTAACATTAGCATAAGATGCAGTGGGAGGTCAGGAAAGAAGGAAGGTAGTGTCATTTCCTTACATCTTTAATAGGTGCCCTTACACAGGTTTTTATGATTTTGAATTGAGAGCCCATTGATTTCCAACTTCAGCATAATTCATTTGCCCACATTAGGGCATCATCTCGGAGGATTTTATACCAATCTGTTTGCATATTAAAGTTTAAGAGCTAGGGGCTTCCCTGGTGGCACAGTGGTTGAGAGTCCGCCTGCCGATGCAGGGGACGCGGGTTCGTGCCCCGGTCCGGGAAGATCCCACATGCCGCGGAGCGGCTGGGCCCGTGAGCCATGGCCGCTGAGCCTGCGCGTCCGGAGCCTATGCTCTGCAACGGGAGAGGCCACAACAGTGAGAGGCCCGCGTACCGCAAAAAATAAATAAATAAATAAATAAAAATAAAGTTTAAGAGATAGATTTGCCTCTTTGTCATGGGGGGAGGGGGTGGTTGAACAACCCAAAGGTCCATTAGTAGGAGAATGAGCAAATAAATCAAAATATATCAGTACAATGGACTACAATGGTATCATAAAAAAAAAAAAAAGGAATAGGCAGAATTATATACTGAATAACATAAAAAAAAGGAAAAAGGGAACCAAGATACATTGTTACCTGGGAAAAGTAGCTGCAGGACATTGTGATCAGCATAATCTCATGTTTTTAATAAAAAGGCAAATATATACCCATATGAATACATTTGTATATAGAGAAGTTTTAGAAGGATATATATACTCAATCCATAATGATGGGTTACCTTTTAGGTATAGGATTTGGGAAGATGGAGAAAACTTCCACTACCAGTGGTATTTAAGTTTTTAAATGTATATGTATCACTTTTTTAATTTAAAAAATATATTAAAAGCTATATATCTATTGACCTGTACACTTAAGATCTGTGCATTTCACTATCTGTAAATTATACCTAAATGTTTTTTAAAAAGGAAGCTGTGTACAAAAATTCAACCGACCATCTTAAAACTGATTTTATTGGACTAAATGGATTCCTCTTTGGCATTTCACTTTAAATGTATGATTTTAATTAGCTAATCATTGAGAAATTAAAAATAATCCATTTTGTGTAATCATGATTATTTTGAAACAGCACATTTACTATTCTTCTTAGCATTTTTTTTTTTTTTTTTTTTTTTTTTGCGGTACGCAGGCCTCTCACTGTTGTGGCCTCTCCCATTGCGGAGCACAGGCTCCGGACGCGCAGGCTCAGCGGCCATGGCTCATGGGTCCAGCCGCTCCGCGGCATGTGGGATCTGCCCGGACTCGGGCACAAACCCGTGTCCCCTGCATCGGCAGGCGGACTCTCAACCACTGCGCCACCAGGGAAGCCCCTTCTTGGCATTTTTACCCTGCTTCAAGGATTCCCACTTATTTTCCCCAAAAAAATGTTAAATAGGAAGCTGTTGAATAGGAACTGTTTTGCGGGGAAGAAGTTGGCAATGATCTTTCATTGCAGAGACATATCAAAGAGTGACAAAACAAGATGTCTAATATTTTGGCATTCACCGTTTGGTACATATACAACGTGATGATATATAAAATTCCTTCAGGAAGCAACCCATCTCAATTGTTACATCCCTAAGTTGATTAAGTTTATACACTTATTTTTATAGCATCAAAATACGAGATGCTTAAGAAGTCTTTTACTTTTTCTCCTCTCTGAGAATGAATCTTCTGAAAAAGACAAGGACATGGAGGAAAATGCTGCTCTCAAAATCCAAGCAGCCTTCCGGGGACACTTAGCCAGAGAGAAGGTAAAGAAAATGAAATCGAGTGATCTTCAAGAAAAAACAGAGGAAAACGAGTGAGGAGACTGGCTTTACCCCCCAGAAAACACGAAAAAATCCAAATCCATCAACCTTGTTGTGACTGTCTTATTTTTTTTCTTAATAAGTGAGATTTGAGGTAGTGAAATAACATTTGTTGCTGTTGTGAAAATCTGTCGCGAGCATGTGTTTAATAAACATGCCATTGAACGCATGCCTCTTGAAGACTTCTCTGAGATCATGAGTCTTATTTATACTTCTCCCAAGTCTGTGTCTAGAGACCCTTGGATTTAGAGTTACAAAGCTGGAGTATCTGAGTTTTCAGAGATCTCAGAGGCTGTGTGATTTAACCATTATCTAATGAATAACTCCTCTCTATCACATCCCTGAAAAATAGTCCTTTGGCTCCTCTTTCACTCCCAGTAGTCGAGAATTCCACTGCTTTTCAAGGATAGTCCATTTAGTTTTTGAATAACTCAAATTATTAGAAGATAAGTTGAGTCAAAAATCTGTCTCCCTGTAAGTTTCACCCATTGGTTTTCATTTGTCACGTATGCAATCTTTTATTGAAAAAAATGCATTGCGCACAATTCACGTGCTGGGATTTAGTAGTAAATATCCGCTCTTACACTCGTGCAGCTCTTGACAGTTTTCTTTTTTTTTTTTTTATTGTCTTGCTCTCCAGAACCACACAGAATAAGACTAATGCATAACATTTGCAAAAAAACAAAAGTTATCATAACATCATAAATGCTCTCTTCTTTAGCTAAAACTTCCCAAGTTTCTTTAATGTGTAAATGATAATACCTATTTCACAAACTCAGGAGCCTATGTCTTTTTTTTTTTTTTTCAATGAACCATTCAAGCTGCTGGTGCCTTATTTTTAGAAAGTTCAGTTTTCCCTTTTTGAGGCTTCCCCTCCCTAGAATATCCAAGAAACTGCAGGGTTCATGTCTTAGACCAAAAGATGCAGTTCCCTTCCCAAAACAAAATGGAGAGAAAGTGGAGTCTTAACATTTAACTAATGTTGTTGCCGTCTATGAGCAGCAGACTGAGGTAATGTCCTGGCTGGTTAATATTCCTGTCTGCACCACAGTGGATGTCCCAGGCTTTGGTTCTAGGGTGAGACCTCTCTTAGTTCATAGTCACACAGCCATTATTCCCCAAAGCTCAATAACATGCTTGGGCGGCTCAGACTTGAAGAGCTTCTAAAACCAGCCGTATGTTATGCACATCAACTGCATACACTGAGATCCTTGTCTTAAGCTCAGACATTCTCTTTTTGCAAAGCAGAAAGGTACCCCATTTGAGTTACCCGATTGCCCTTTCCTATCAGAGCCTTTATTAGGCTCTACAACAGAAGTTCACCCAAGTGATCTTCTCCACCCAAATACAGACGACTTATGCCAATGATTTCCAGGTTGTGACATTCATCCTCTGATCTCCACTCACCTCCAGGCAGCCATCCCTCTTCCAAGGTCTTACTGCCAATAGAGAGCTATGTGCTAGCTAAACACAAGTCTCTAATACCCAATGGACCCTTTCCACCCATCCTTAACCCCCTTCTCCCAGGCTTAGAGAGAAAAAATTTAACTGTCTTCCAGGATTCTAGCTCTTCATTCCCTCATTCCATTCAAAGCACCTATTCCAATCCAACCACTTTCCACCCCAAACAAATTCATCCTGCTTGGAAGATTATCAAGGGGACTCCAAATTAGGCAAAGACTTGACTTCCCTGTCCTGGAGAGAAGACCAGAAGAGAAAAAGGTTTTTTCCCAGTGAATATATAGTGGGGCAAAAAAAGATACCAGTTAACTTTTTCAATAATTCTAACATACATGTGAAGTGATTAAAACTGTGCCTTCCATATAGTCAGTATACACACACACACACACACACACACACACACACATACACACACACACACAAATCTAGGGATGGTGATATTTTTGGTGGAGAAGGAAAAGAAAGAGGAGAATGTAGAAGAGGAATGGTTGTGGTGTCTTAGGACCATACATATGAATTAATACTTTATTTGCATGTGTCTGATTTTCCTCTTATCTCTCTGGCTGCTCCTTCTCAATCTCCTTTGCTGCTAATCCTTCAACTCCTCAACCACCAAATACTAAAATGCCCCGAGGCTCAGTCCTTGGACCCCTTTTCAAGTGATCATACTTACCTGTGGATCTCATCCAGTCTCGGCTTTAAAAGCCACCTGCATACTGATCACTCCCAGATGTGCACCTGCATATATTGGACCTTTCTCCACTCCAGCTCCAAACTTGTATAATCAACTGCGTACTGCACATCCCTATTTGGATGTTTATATGCAACTCAAACAACATGTCCAGTAGCATGTTTGTGCTCCTGATAATACCCCTCAAATCTTCAATTCTCTCAGTTTTTCCCATCTCTGAAAAATGGCCATTCCAGTCTTCTGCTTGCTCAAGCCAGAAACCTAGAATTCATCCCCAACTCATCTCCTTCTCTCACACCCCGTTTACAATCTATCAGCAAAACCTGTGGACTCAGTCGCTAAAATATACCCAGAATCTGACCACTTCTGTTGTTACCACCCTGGTCCTCGCTCCCATCAGCTCTCTCATGAATTACTGCAATTACCTCTATATTGGTCATTGCCACACTAATGCTGCACAACCCATTCCAAATTCAATGATCTAAAACAATTATTTTTTCTCATGGACCTGTAGATCCGTGTAGACTTTAGCTGAGCTGCGCTGGACTTCAAGCTTGAGAGTAGATTCAGGTCTGCTCTAAGCTAAGGGTTTGTGGGTTAGCTGGGGAAGGTCTGCTTCAAGCTGTGAGCCCAAGAGTCAATTGCAGTCCCTTTGCTTCATGTGTCCTATTCAGAGACCACGCTGAAAATGCTACCCGGGGCATGCTCTTTTCGTGGTGGTCACAGAAGCACAAGCAGGAAAAGCCAACATAGGAGAATATTTCAAGCTTTTGCTCCTAACACTTCCACTAACATCCCATTGACCAAACAAAGTCATGTGACCGAGCCCAAAGTCAAGAGGTGAGGAAATACACTGCTTACCATGCAACCGTGGCAAAGGCCTCGTGTATGCATAGTACTACTAGGAAGAGGTAGTGAAGAGTTGTGAGGAACCAATAACTCAATCTACCACAGTCTGCACTCTTGGTTATAAATATTCACGTCCTTTTGACATGCAAAATACATTCATTCCTATCCCACGGCCCCTAAAAGATCCATCAAATCCTTGAAGTCCAGGATCCACATCAGGTCCTGATATGGCTCTTCTTGATGTAGAGACCTATGAATTAAAAGAGCAAGTGTCTTGGGAATTCTCTGGCAGTCCAGTGGTTTCATTGCCGAGGGCATGGGTTCGATCCCTGGTCAGGAAACTAAGATCCTACAAGCTGTGTGGCATGGCCAGAAAAAGAAAAAAAAGCACGTGTCTTCTCATACGCCCAACATACCACAACTAATGGACAGGGATAACATAACCACTAAAAAGTACTCTCATTTATAAAGGAGAATAATGGAAGCAAATAGCAGTCACTGGTCCAAACCAATTATAAAATCCCACTGAGCAAAGGTCCTCAGGTTCCTCTATTTGGGGAGGGGAGATAATGTTTCATGATTAAGCGCTGGTTCTGCTCCCTAAGAATGACTAGTCTCCATAGCTCTTTTTTCTACAATCTAGGCAATCATTCTTTTTCCATCATCTTCCATACATATTTCCTTGGAAAGGGCATTGGAAAATTACCCTTTTGGGTGGATGTGTCTCAACCTGATTCCTGTCCGTAGAAAACCGAGAGTACAAAGATGTTTACATCTTGCACACCCTCAGCCTCTTTTAGTTGTTGGCAATGCTTTGCCAATAAACTTTTCCAAGAAACTTTGTGGGTTTTCTGTGTGTTTGACTCTAGTCAGCTCCATGTGTCAAAAGCTGCACTCACAATTTCTTTATAGATATGCTTCCCTCTCTCTCTAGATTTAATTCTATTGAGGAGTGAAGAATTGGAACCAATATTTCAATAAACTACAGCCTCGTAGCTGTCATAACTGATCTCCCCACCTCCATTCTTTTCCCCTTTCAACACAGAGGCCAGAATGTCCTGTTATAATTTATGTCATATCATGTGACTGCTCTTCCTAAAACCCCCAGTGGTTTCTCATCTCACTCCGAGTCAAAGCTAAAGTCTTGATAACGGTCTACAGAGTTCTATGCAGATCTTGCCTCCCATTACCTCTCTAACCACTTTTCCTTACCTTTTTAATTTTTCTCCTTGTTCCTGAACACCATTCCATCCAACCTGTTTACTGCCTGTTTCCTGCTGCTGGAACGTATGCTCTTGGAGGATAGGGATTTACTACTTCATTCACAGCCTTTTTAACATGCAGCCAGAAAGGGTGAATTATTTCTGGTGGCTTAAACAGAAGTGGGAGAAGTCCTAACAAATATCCCTTCTGTCAAACTATCTTTGATTGGGTTATACATCCATCCCTGAATGGATCATTGGGATCTGGGGAAAAGAATATGCTAATTGGAGTACACCGATCACCGTCAGATCCCGCCCCTGGGGTAAGGGGTCACCTGGGTGAAAGTCAAGGCAATTTGAAGTTCCTTGAAGGAAACAGAGTAATGTCAGGAGGAAGGGATAATGGATGCCGGGCAGCAAACAACAAATACCCATCACAGTACTTTAATCCACATGGCTTCTCACTACACTGCGCCATTTATTAAATTCTTTGTCAAAACCAAAGGCTAGGGAAGCACCGAGAAAAAAGGAAATAGTTAAAGCAGTGAAGGAGGGGTTAACAAACACAGGCACGTAGAGATTTAAGTCGCCTGCCATAGAAATTGCAATGTGAACGGTGTTCCTTGGAGCTGTGCAATGCAAACAGGGGAATCTCCCAAAAGAAAGAGCTTTGGAGTCTAGGAGAATATGAAAATCGTGTGAGAGAGAAAACACGGAAACCGTTTTCAAAATACATGCAAAATGTTGCTCTGTGAGCAGCCACGTGTGAGAGTTCGTGAACGTGAATTTTTCATAAAACGTTCGTATGAACACTGTACCTAGAGGATAGCAACCTTCTATCAAGATCATCAATCAGTCCTCTTTAATAAATATAAGTCCAGTATAATCTGGAGGGACGTGCTCTCTGTTGCACTGTGTACGGAGCTCGATCCGTGTCTCTGTGAGTGAGAGATGAGGCCCAGATAAGAATCTGATTGTTGCTGTCATTCCGCCTCTAAACATATATCATTCACTTCTTTTTTAAATCAGAGTAGATTTCCTTTAACAAAATATGTTTACCTTTTCATACATTTATTCTAGTCCAGAACTCTTTATTTTAATTTTTTAAAAAATTATTATTATTATTATTATTTTGGGGCCCTGCCACGCGGCAGGTCGGATCTTAGTTCCCTGACCAGGGATCGAACCCATGACCCCTGCGGTGGAAGCACGGAATCTTAACCACTGGACCATCAAGGGAGTCCCCATAACACTTTATTTTAAAATAATCTTCATCTTAAAGTACTGCATTTAAAAAAATATTTTAGAACATGGGTCAATGTCAAAATTTTCTAATTAAGCAAACATTTCTTTCAATGTTTAATAATTTTCCATACTTAATAATATCATTCACTTTTGTTGTTGTTCTAAAGCAAACGAAACACTGACTTCCCTAATTTCTCAATAAAATTAACCCAGTAGTTCCTCTCTGTACCTCAAACAACTTGAGTTTGAGTTTCCTAACATTTGAAAACATTTCAACAGGTACCATATTTTCTTCAACTGCAGCTTTTCTCCTATGAAATTCTTCCCATGATCTTATTTCATGGGAAGGAGGGGAGATTATACAGGAGCCAGGTACTAATTTCCCACATGCAGCTCTCTTGGTCTGAGGATATTTCTAAAGTGCAGGTTACAAACATAGGACTAGCACTTCGGCTCTTCATTTTTAGTCCTCTTTTCCCTCTCCCGTCTATCTCTAAGGAGCGTATAATGATGACCCATTTTGTATCAATTTATGATGTTAATAAACTCATTTCCAACCTGAAGTGCTTTAGACAAATAGAGCTACTGGGATCGACAGTTATTTATGCCTGTGAGGCTCTCAGAAGAGACTGAACATGCAAAATACAATATTTCACAACGTGAAACTATTTTCGTGAATGGAATGTGCTTGGGAGTAACCAGTCTCTGTTGTGTAGAGCAAAAAAGCAAACCCCTGCCAGGTGGTGATGTCACTGTGACTAAAATCTCAAGAGCCACCACACTCATTACCAAACACGGTGGCAGAGGATGGCCAACACTCCAAGACCAAGAAATCACCAGAGGAACTATATAAACACACTACCCCAAGGGGGTCAGATATAATGGAGAAGGTGTGAACATTGGCCATCATTCTCTCCCTGAAGACACCTGTCTCAGAGGCTTCTGACCAAGAACCAAGGCATTTTATTCCAGTGAAATTATATTACTACGAAGGAGGGCTCAGTTTGATAAACCAGGCATTAAACCGATTTTGGAAGCTATCAGAAAAACCTGTTTTTGAAACAGTAGAAAGCATGCTTGGATGGAGACCTAACATGCGATTGGTAGAGAAACATGATCACTACAGTGCAATCCGGACGATGAGTTTAGAGTCACTTGCTTTCAGATTGCTTGGCTAACGTAAGCCTATGGTGTGCTGGCCAGACCTGCCTCCACCCCACCCCACTTTTTCAGGACTGAAGGCTACTTCCTTTCTAGGGATTGCCTTCAGCGTTTGGGAGCCGCTTCAGCCTAGATTGCACCCTCGCTGGAGGCAGCTTGCATCTAATGACTAGTCACTGCAGTGGTACAAGGACTGGGCCCTTTGCCTCAAACTGAAGCAACCCTGAAGGGCCAGCCCAGCTCTCAGCCAGCCATAGGACTGGCTGAGGCTGTGTTGCAACTTTATCACATTTCAACTTCGTCCCCTATCCAGTCCTGCTTCCCTACCATCCCTACAGGTGTTGGTCCTGAATATACTCTCCTATCAATCACTTCTACTCAAACTCGCTAAACTGTTGGTCCAAAAAACCATTCCCAGGGGACCCAACCTATGATAGGTAAGGTGAAAATCTCTGACATATCTGCACATTTAAAAAGTCTTTTTTTTCTATTTCTTAAAAAAAAATTTTTAACACTAATTGTTTTTAAAGATTTTTTTTCTTTTTGATGTGGACCATTTATAAAATCTGCTGAATTTGCTACAATATTGCTTCTGTTTTATGTTTTGGTTTTTTGGCCGCAAGGCATGTGGGATCTTAGGTCTCCCACCAGGGATCGAACCTGTGCCCCCTGCATTGGAAGGCAAAGTCTTAACCACTGGACTGCCAGGGAAGTCCCTAAAAAGTCTTTTCTTCATCTAATGTCATCTGCATAAAAATTCAATGATGGGCATACCTGCCGATCAGGGGCTAATCTATAACAGAAGAATATACATTTCTATTTATTCTCTAAATGAATTCTAATTACCAAAATTCCAAATAGTAATACTATGTACTGAATTGCATCCCCTCCAAAATTCATATGTTGAGGCCCTAACCCCCAATGTGATTTATTTGGGGCCTTTGGGAGATAATTATGTTTAGATGAGGTAATGGGGGGGGGGTTTCCTTATGATGAAATTAGTGCTCTTGTGAAAAAAAACACCAGATCTCTCTCTCTCTCTGTCTCTGTCTCTCTCTCTCTGTCTCTCTCCCTCCCTCCCTCCTTCCCTCTCTTTCTATAATAATGGAAGAGCTAATGGTGAGAGCTTAGCTTTGATTGACTATCGAATATTAAAATGGGAAAGAGTAGCAAGGGTCACTTAGCTATCACTTTGGGCTTCATATCAGATTTTTCTGGGGGTGGCCATTTCTTGACTATCCAGTATCACTTCCACCGTCCCCCTTTCTACTAGTACCTAGATTTTCCCTTTAATTTCTGCCCTTCATCAACACAGACCAAAAGTTGAGCCAGCTCTAGAAATAAATCCAGATCGGCTTAAGCCAATTAGCACCTTCATCCCTCAGCCTGCTCTCATTATTCCAAGACCAGACATGCGATTTAAGCTTATCTAATTAGGATAGAAGCTCTCAACCAGGGGTGATTTCACCCCCAGGAGACATCTGACAATGCCTGGAGCCATTTGCTTGTCACACTCAGGGTGGGGAGGAGGAATGCTATTCGTATCTAATGGGAAGAGCCCAGGGATGCATCTTACCATCCTCAATGCTCAGGACAGACCCCACCTCCAAAATTAGACATAAAAATGTCATGTGGCTGTGAGGGAGAATAAGCTTTAGAATAAAGCTGACCCGGTAGGAAGTAGGGCAAAAAGAAAGACATCGTATCTGTTCCTTTAGTGATCATGTCAAGGACCTGCTGAATCAAAGCTGAAGTCCGAGGACTTTCCACTTGTATGAGCCAATTAATCCCCTTTATTTTTAATAGTTTTCAGCTGCAACTGATATTCTTCTAAACTTGTGAGTCCTGTGTAAAAGAATGAGAAGGAGAATGAGAAGATATGAAACAAAAAAGGAAAAGAAAGGAAAGGACCCAAGATAGTGACTAAAGAGGGCAGCAGCTACAGCCTGATCTGCAGAGAAAGACAACAAGCTACTGTCCACCAATCAGGTGTTTCTGACCTACCAGTTGGGAGTTACTGGAATTAACGTAGAAGATGAAAGAAGTACACAAATCATGAGTCTTTCTTTCCTCAAGGGACCATAGATATTCATCAAGGAGATAAAACATACATCCACAAAAAGAATACAGGAAAGATGGAGAAAGAATTTTTAAAACATAACACAAAAAGCACAAACCATAAAGGAAACATCTGATAAACATGATCACATTAAAATTTAAAACTTTCAAATATCAAAAAACACATAAGCAAAGTGAAGAACATAGCACAGAACGAGAGGAGATATTTGTAGTTCAAAATGCATAAAATTAACAAAGATTAGTATCCTGAATATAACTCCTACTTGGTATAAAAACTATGCATGAGAATATGGTAAACACTGAATTCATGATAGTGATTACTATGGGGAGAATGGAGGGGAGTAGGATTGGAGAAGGGAACCAAAAGGATCTCAGGTGTATACAGTTGTCTCTCGGGATCCTTGGGGCTTGGTTACAGGACTCCCCCATGGATACAGAGTGCCCATTGTGGACGTTTCTCTGTTTTTTTTAAATCTGAAGCAAATAAGGCAATGAATAAAAACAAATAAGACAATTTAATGAAGCTGGGTGATGGAAACATGAATTTTTAAATATTATCCTTTATTCTTATTTGTATGTTTCGAATATGTTTTACCAAAAAAGTTTTATGATTTCCTGCAAATCATTAAGAGGAAAAAATTAGACAAATAGACAAAAAATAAGAGCAGAAGAGGAAACCCAAGTCCAATAAGCAAACAGCAAAAACATGTTCAGCCTCCCCAGTAAGGAAAATGTAAATTAAACAATAATGAGATGCAATTTCTCATTCATAAATTGGCAAAATTTAAGTCTGACAATACTAGGTGGATGATGTGGAACAGCCTGAACTCACTTATACTGCTCTTGGGAATGAATGTAAATTGCCACAGTACCTGATAGACTTGTTGACAATAAGCATACCTGTTAGTGTTTTAGAAGGTCAGTATATAATACCTCTCTCTCCCCACCCCAAATTCTGAACCAACTGAGGGAAAGTAAGGAGGAAAGCTGGGATCAAAAGATAGTGTTTATTATTTTTTTTGCGGTACATGGGCCTCTCACTGTTGTGGCCTCTCCCTTTGCGGAGCACAGGTTCTGGACACACAGGCTCAGTGGCCATGGCTCAGAGGCCCAGCCGCTCCGCGGCATGTGGGATCTTCCCCGACCGGGGCACGAACCCGTGTCCCCTGCATTGGCAGGCGGACTCTCAACCACTGTGCCACCAGGGAAGCCCAGATAGTGTTTATTTTTTGATGATGGTTATTCTGACTGGTGTGAGGTGACACCTCATTGTAGTTTTGATTTGCATTTCTCTAATTAGTGATGTTGAGCATCTTTTCATGTGTTTGTTGGCCATCTGTATGTCTTCTTTGGAGAAATGTCTATTTAGATCTTCTGCCCAGTTTTTGATTGGGTTGTTTGTTTTTTTGGTATTGAGCTGCGTGAGCTGTTTGTATATTTTGGAGATTAATCCTTTTTCCGTTGCTTCATCTGCAAATATATTCTCCCGTTCTGTGGGTTGTCTTTTCGTCTTGTTTATACAGAGTGAGGTAAGTCAGAAAGAGAAAAACAAATATCGTACATTAATGCACATATGCGGAATCTGGAAAAAAATGGTATAGACGATCTTATTTACAAAGCAGAAATAGAGACACAGACATAGAGAACAAATGTATGGATATCAAGGGGGAAAGTGGTGGTGGTGGGATGTATTGGGAGATTGGGATTGACATACATACACTATTGATACTATGTATAAAATAGATAACTAATGAGAACCTACTGTACAGCACAGGGAACTCTGCTCAGTGCTCTGTGGTGACCTAACTGGGAAGGAAATCCGAAAGAAGAGGGGATATATGTATACATATAGCTGATTCACTTTGCAGTACAGTTGAAACTAACACAACATTGTAAAGCAACTATATGCCAATAAAAATTTTAAAAAACAGATAGTGTTTAGAAACAGAATATTTGGATGGGACTATGACTGAATTTGATCAGTAATTAATTCAGCTCAGGAATAGATAGTGAGGCCATCTCCCACATATGGATACAGTTGCTATTTGGACTTCGTGTCTCCTCATTTAGTGAGAGAGTGAGAATGCTTTTGTGAGAAGGTGGAAGCACAGAGTGGATTTTGTTGTTTTAGGCACGCTCAGGTAGGCTTAGTGGGATGCATACATACCCAAGTACCTGAAAGAGTAGATCATACTCGTTACTAAGCTAAGGTCCCTCAGCTTCAAGCCAGCCTTCCGGGTGGCTTCGTGATGCTGGGATTGGGCCCCGCACACCACACCTCTCCTTTGTGAGCTGGACCTCCTTTAGGCATTGACAATAGGCCATTAGGGAGACACTCCCATGCTGGAGGAGGAGGATGGCACGTGCGCATTTCTCTCCACTTCCTGTTGGCTTCCTCTGCCTGTCGGTGTCACATTGCGTCTTCCTCCCCCCAGAGCAGTGTCCAGTCCAGAAGCAGCTGAGTCCAGCCTTCCAGCAGCCACACCCGGCCTCAGCCACCGTTGGAGACCCCAGCCCCAGCCAAGCGATGCTGCTCCTCCGAGGTCTGAGTTACAGCTGTGTGAGGCCTTTTCACTATGTTTCCAAGTTCTAATAACTCCAATTTCTTCTCTCTGTTCCTCCAGGCCTAGGGGGAGTAGCTGCTTCCTGCAATTTCTATCTCCATAACAGCTGAGATTCCCCCGTTAGCTTTTTCAGTCACTGTGTTAACAATCTCTACACCTGATTAACAATTCTTTATGTTATACTCTATCTGTTAAGATAACTATAGAGGGTTCTGTTGTCTGATTACATGGTGTCTAATTCAGATGGGAATCAAAATATCAGATTTCTTTTTCACTTAGAGGGGTGGAGTGCAGACTGCTGGATGAAGAGGGAAGACTGAACACATGCATCTAATTCTGTATCCTCCAGAAACCCCATGAAAACAACAGCAAATGGATTTTTTTTTAACATACAAACATGAAATGAGGCAAAATCAACAAGTTTTGGAAGCTGGAAACTAGATTCAGCTGAACCGAGAAAGCCAAATCCCAAGCGCATGCGAGGAAGGCTGAGAATCAACAGAATTTGCACCGCAGCATTGGCAGGAATAGGCAGTACCAGTTAGTGAAAAGGGGGAGGCGACATAAAAGAAAATGGGGTAAAAGCTGCTTGAACAGCAGTTAGATCCTTAGATTCCTTTACCCAGTCCATGCCACTGGGAACCTGCGCCCCACATCCTAGCAGAAATCTGGAGGTTTACATTCCGGAGAGAATAGAATAGCCCCTAGACTGAGAGATACAGGCCCACTTGAGGACGGAACCACCATGCCCGAAGAAGAATGTGGCGTGACCATGTGCCACAGAATCGTGAGTCCAGAGACATCCAGCCCTCTTTCCCATTCATCCCCCAGAGCACAGGTAGAAGGATCCTAACCTTCCAGATGACAGACTGGAAGGCCCTTCTCTGAAGAATCTGACCTAAATAACTGACATTAGGGGTGCTCAACAAACAGCCCATCAACTCACTTTGAAACTCAAAGTCAACAAGACTACCCGCATGAGAGTGAGCATGATCCAATCCGTTCTCTGGTTCTTTATTCGTGAATGAAATCGCTCTTGATAGGCCAAGGATTTTGAGACATGAACATTTGGGCAAAGCCTCTAACATAGAAAACAGAGATTTATTTTTTTTTAGTTTAAAACAACAGAAATTTATTCTCTCACAGCTCTGGAGGCTAGAAGTCCAAAATCAAGGTGTTGGCAGTGTTGGTTCCTTCTGGAGGCTCTGAGGGAGAATCTGTTCCATACGGCTCTCCTTCTGGTGGTTGCTGGCAATCCCTGGCATCCTTTGGCTTGTAGACACATTGCTCCATCATCACATGGCCTTTTCCCTGTGTCTGTGTCCAAACCTCCCTCTTCTTATAAGGACACCAGTCATTAGATAAGGGTCCACCCTCATCCAGTATGACCTCATCTTTACTTGATTACATCTGCTAAGACCTTATTTCCAAATAAGGTCACATTCACAGAGAGGTTGCTGGGAGAATAAACACCCAGACTTTGTTCTATCTCTCATCTCTAGCCAAATGGTAGAACCCAAGTGGAAGGCAGAAGGCAAGGAAGCCTATGATGGAGACATACACATCATCCTCTGGGAGCACTGAGCCAGATGAGGAATGAAGTTGTAAGGGCAAAAGGAAGCTATCTAAAACACTGGATATTTATTTAGTGTCATGAATGTTTGCATGAAAATGAGATTTTTATCAGCTTTTTAAAAAAATAAATTTATTTTATTTATTTACTTTTGGCTGCTTTGTTTCTTTGTTGCTGTGCGCGGCTTTCTCTAGTTGCGGTGATTGGGGGCCACTCTTCGTTGTGGTGCACGGGCTTCTCATTGCAGTGGCTTCTCTTGTTGCAGAGCAGGGACTCTAAGCACACGGGCTTCAGTAGTTGTGGCATGCAGGCTCAGTAGCTGTGGCTCGCGGGCTCTAGAGCACAGGTTCAGCAGCTGTGGCTCACGAGCTTAGTTGCTCGAAGCATGAGGGATCTTCCTGGACCAGGGCTCAAACCCATGTCCCCTGCATTAGCAGGCGGATTCTTAACCACTGCACCACCAGGGAAGCCCAAAAGAGATTTTTAAAGAGTAAATTAAATTAGCTTCATGAGACAGACTATACAGAGAGAAGAAATCTTTTTAAAAAATTTCATTGATATCCTCAGAGAGGAGAGATATTACATTCAATTTTTTAAAAGGATAAACACTCAGGAAATGAAAAGAAGAGCTCTGAGAAATGTCAAAATTGGTAACAGAATTTTAAAACTCAATGGAGTTTGGCAGTTCCTCAAAAAGTTAAACATAGAATTGCCATATGACCCAGCGATTCCACTTCTAGGTGTACACCCAAGAGAATCGAAAACATATGTTCATACAAAATTGGTACATGAATGTTCATAGCAGCATTATTCATAATAGCCAAAATGTGGAAATAACCCAAATGTTCATCAACTGATGAATGGGTAAAAAAGATGTGGTATATCTATACAGTTGACCTTTGAACAACAGAGGACTGAATTGCAGGGGTTCACTTACACCTGGATTCTTTTTCAATAAATACACAGCCCTTCGTATTTGTGGGGTTTGCATCTTCAGATATGGAGGGTCGACTGTATTCGACACCATTTTATATAAGGGACTTGAACATTTGTGGATTTTGGTGTACACGGGGACTTCTGGAACCAATCCCCCACAGACGGCGAGGGACACGTGTACAACAGAATATTACTGCCGTAAAAAGGAATGAAATATTGTTAAATGCTAGAACATGGTGAACCTTTAAAACACTATGCCAGGACTTCCCTGCTGGTGCAGTGGTTAAGACTCCGCCTGCCAATGCAGCGTACACAGGTTCAATCCCTGGTCCGGGAAGATCCCACATGCCGCGGAGCAGCTAAGCCTGTGAGCCACAACTGCTCAGCCCGCGTGCCACAACTACTGAAGCCCGTGCTCCTAGAGCCCATGCTCCGCAACAAGAGAAGCCACGTCAATGAGAAGCCCGCGCACCGCAACGAAGAGTAGCCCCCGCTCGCCACAACTAGAGAAAGCCCACATGCAGCAACAAAGACCCAACGCAGCCAAAAATAAATAAATTAATTAATTAAAAAAAGAAAAACCACTATGGGGCTTCCCTGGTGGCGCGGTGGTTGAGAGTACGTCTGCCGATGCAGTGGAAACGGGTTCGTGCCCCGGTCCGGGAGGATCCCGCATGCCGCGGAGCGGCTGGGCCCATGAGCCATGGCCTCTGGGCCTGCGCGTCCGGAGCCTGTGCTGCGCAACGGGAGAGGCCGCAACAGCGAGAGACCCGCGTACCGCAAAAAACAAACAAACAAAAACAAACAAACAAAACAACAAAAAAACCCACTATGCCAAGTGAAAGAAGCCAGACACAAAAGTCCTCATATTGTATGATTCCATTTTTATGAAATGTCCAGAATACGTGAATCCATAGAGACAGAAAATAGATTAGTGTTTTCTAGGGATGGGAGTGGAGGGAATTGGGATTAAATGCTAATAGGTACAGAGCTTCTTCCGGGGACGTTAGAAATGTTTTGGAATTTAATAGTGATGATGGTCGCACAACATAGTGAATAGACAAAACCACTGAAGTGTACACTTTAAAGTCGTATGTTATATGAGGCATAGCTCAATTTTAACATGTTATTAAAATAAACCTCAATAGAATTGAAGGGAAAAGTTGAGGATATCTCCCAGAAAGGAGAGTAAAAAGAAAAAGATGGAAAATAGGAGAGAGAAAATTAGAAATGTAGAGAGAGCAAGAAAACAGAATAGGGGCTTCCCTGGTGGCGCAGTGGTTGAGAGTCCGCCTGCCGATGCAGGGGACGCGGGTTCGTGCCCCGGTCCAGGAAGATCCCACGTGCCGCGGAGCGGCTGGGCCCGTGAGCCATGGCCGCTGAGCCTGGGCGTCCGGAGCCTATGCTCTGCAACGGGAGAGGCCACAACAGTGAGAGGCCCGCGTACCGCCAAAAAGAAAAAAAAGAAAACAGAATAGGGCAAATTATCAATGAAATAATTCTAGAAACACTTCCAGAACTGACGGACATAGGTTTCCAGATTGAAAGGACCCTACGGGTGTCTAGAACAATGACTGAAAGTAAATCCACTGCAAGGCACATGGAGACAATTTGCAAATATTTGGGACAACAAGAAGATTCTGCTCATTTCAAGAGAGAGAGAAGCAACAGGTCACATTTATAGGATAAGAGATCAGAAGAATTTCAAACCTCTCAACAGCTACACTACATTGGAAATTTCTTCAAACTTCTAGAGGAAATCATTTCAAACCTAGAATCCTATACTCCACCCGCCAAACTATCATACGAGTATGAGGGTAAACAAAGCCATTTTCAGGCATACAAAGTATGTTGGATATTTTCCATTGTCCCTTCCAGGCCTTCATCCTGCTTTATGCACTAAGAAAAAATTTTTAATGGCCTGCACCAGTGGGTTCCCTTACCTTCTAGTTTTGGTAATAAGAGATACCAGCAGGAGGTCAGAAGACAGGAGGAAAGTGAAGGGATAAAATTTATTCGCCTTGCTTGGCTTCTGTGGATTGTCTACATCCCTCTATCAAAGGCCACAGCTCTCGTCAAACATTTTCTTCTTCAGCTACTCTCGTTAGGTTCTAGTGACTTCTTCCTCCCCTTGATCCTTTAAGCCTACCATCAGCATCTCTGGGCTTCTGCCCCATCTCTTACTGTTTTTATTTATTCTCATGTATCCGCCAGCTATTGCTACACCAGTGCTGCATTTCTACCACTCCAAAGTCCAATGTCTGAAAGCAACCATTCGTTCTGATAGATCTGCAGGTCAGCTAGAACTTGGGTGACGTAGGCTGGGCTCAGTTGGGCATCTTTACTTCATGCTTTGGTAGCTAGAGCAGCTATGCTTCTCACTGGAGGTCTATGGGGTAGAAGGAGAAACTCTGTTCCACATGCCTCTCACCCTCTTTGGACCAGTAGATATGTTTCTCTCATGGTCGTGGCAGAGCCTCAAAAGAGCAAACAAAAACATGTGATTACTCTTAAGGCCTAAGCTTGGAACTGGTGTGGTCTCACTTCTACCCGCATGCCATTGGCCAAAAAGTCATATGACTAAGCCCAAAGAAGTGAGACAAGGAAGTACACTCCACCCATAACAAGAACATGTAAGGATATGGATAAAGGCAGGGTTGAAGAAC
Organism: Delphinapterus leucas; assembly: GCF_059928025.1. NCBI lineage: Eukaryota > Metazoa > Chordata > Mammalia > Artiodactyla > Monodontidae > Delphinapterus > Delphinapterus leucas. The sequence goes on from NC_143135.1 coordinate 100,110,202, forward strand.
TGAAGTCAGTTATTCAATCTACCAGCACTATCTTCATTTTTATAAATAGCCCTTTTATTAAATCCACCTCAATTACATTATTTGAGTGTGCTATGTGTTGGCTTCCAGGCTCTAGACTAAAGTAAGAATAGCTATCAGAAAGGTCCCAAGAAAACAGTCCCCTAAAATGGGATTCTAATATTCTATTGCTTTCATATTTAAGAAGCACACAGCTAACCTCCTGCCCAAGAGAAAGTGTGATACTAGTAATGCATGGCATTCAGTGGCACCACAGTGACAATTTATCATTAGTGGTTGCAAGGAATGAAGTTCAGGTGGTGGGCAATAGAAACAAAGCGACTGTGGTACTTAGTCACCATGGTGGCAATAGTTATTGTAAAGACCGTAGAGTCAGCTGGCTGCTTCTGATGGCTCCAAAGAGAGTTAACAGGGAAAAGGACCTATTGAGGCCTTGAATATCCAACTCAGAGCCAGGTGGAAAATTGGGAATTGTCCTAAAGACTCCTCCTCCTGTAGTCTCTGGACCATATGGATGAGGATAAAGCCTAGAAAATGATTTTAATGTTGCAGAGTTGCAAACCCAATTAAATACTCAAACCCTTCAGTTTAAGTCTCTTACAGTAAGCTGAGGGTACTGATGGGAAAGAAGTGAGACCCTAAGATATGGGATGGAGACATTTGTGCAGACACAGATGAGACTGAGACCTTGAATGCTCAAATCCTCCTAAACCTCCCGGAGTATCCTGCTACCCCATTTCCCGAAGGTTGAATTAAAACCTTTCAAGGACCACGCCAAGAAAATTTGATTTTCTCCAGGATCCACATCCATTATGCTCACTGCTTCCAGATCCTCAAGGAGGGTTAAATGGCAGCATAGTTCTGATTGTAAAGTACAAGACCTGGGCCTGGAGGAAATAGACTGTTTGCCAAAACAATTGCAGGGCTTCATTAACTTACACCAACAGGAGTCTGGGGAACATGTATTTAACTAGATTCTAAGGTTGTTAGATAAAGGAGAACATAACCCAAGGCCTGATTAGCTAAAATCTTCTGAAATGGGTGCGCAAGTGGGAACTGGGATTTAATGTCACGGTTTGAGCACTTGGGAAGAGGCATTAAGGGTCAACTAGGCTGGCCAATCTCGACAGTAGGCTATAGCCAGTAAGATTGAAATGTCAGGACTTCCCTGGCATTCTATAGATATAGAGGAATCTGTCTAAATGCTAAAGAACATGAAGATGCTAAAAAGGATCTATTATATGCAGCCTGCTCAACCTCCCAGCAGCCATATTCCCTCAAGGGTTCCCAGAGGATATGCTCCATTCTTCAGGGCATTAAGAAATGAGTTGAACTGACCCTAATCCTAAAACCTGAAATCCCACCTTGGTTCACTAGTCAGAGTGTGCTTATGAAAGTCAAGTAAAAGGTGAAGCTTCCATCCAAACTCAGTGGGACCATGGATCTATTTCATGGTTCCCAGTCTCAGAAAAATATATTTGGAACAGATACAGTTAGTAACAGGAAAAATCTTTGTATTGATTCCCTGACCCACAGAGTGAGGTCTATTATGGACAGAAAGGAGGGCCAAGTAGAAGGCCCTAGAACTGCCCTACCCCAGCCCAGTCCCCCCTGCTGAGCTAGTAACCCAAAAGCAAGCTAGAAACCATCCCAGAAGAATCACAGTTAGTGTCACCATTAAAGACTTGAAAGAGGCAGAGGTGTGATTCCAAACACATCCCCATTTAACTTCCTTTTCTGGCTCTTTCAAAAAACAGATGGTCTTGGAGAATGGCTGTAGATTATCACACACTTAATCAGTGATGCCATTTGCAGCTGATTCTGGATGTGATAACTGTGCTGGAGCAAAACAACAGAGCCCTTGGAAGCTGGTATGTGGATATTAGCCTAACAAATTCTCCCCCCACTCCCCATTCCTATCACCAAAGATAATCAGAAGCAATTTGACTTCAGGTGGCAGGGACAACAGTATCCTTCACTGTTAAATCTCCTGCTCTTTGTCATAACATGGTCTGGAGAGACCTTGATTGTCTTGATACCCTAAGAACATCATACTAGTCCATTACATTGGTATCATGATAGAAAGCTCAAGGACTTGCCGCATCAGTGACATTCCTAAGGATCTAGTGGTCTAGTTCAGGTCAGGATATACTCTCTAAAGTAAATGACAGTTGGTTCCATCTATCAACAAAGAAGAGGCACAATGCTTGGCAAGACTCTTTGGATTTTAGAGGCAACATATACCACGTATGAGTGTGTTGCTCCTACCCGTGCATCAGGAAACTCATAATAAGGCTGTCAGATCAACGGTGAGTGGGTCAGGTAGTGCATTCTCCATAAGAATTATTTCACACAGGAAAATAACAGGGCAAGGAAAGCTTCTTGGAAGAAGAGGTATGGGATCATATGTTGGAAAGGAAAGATGAGTCCCTTCCAGTCAGGGAAAGCCGCTAAAAGACTCATGCGTTTCCATTCAGCTTTGTTTCAAAAACCCCAGGCTCAGGAAGAAGTATCAGTCTTATTAGAGAGATCACATGAAGCTCAGAGCTTCAGGTCCTATGGTGACACAACCGGGATTAGGGACCATGGGCTTGCTTCTACCCAGGTCCTTCAACTCCAAACCCCAATGTAATAGTCTTTGCCACCAATGCCATAGCTGGCTAAAATGACATTGGGAGGTGATCCAAGATGGGGTAAAAGAATGTGGTACCCCTGGGCAGATCTGCACGGTGTTGTGCTACGGCCACTCTTATCTGCTCTATCCAAGGATGATTTTTTTTTAAATTGTTTTCATTCTATAGCAAACACAGTCCCTTGAAGGACAGGCTCCTTCTTAGGAGCATGGCTGTCCTTGAGGTGGTGTCCCTCTGGGACTCTTGCCTAAGGGTCCCCAAATCCACACTCAGAGGCCAGAGGGAGGGGGAGAATGGGAAAGGGTACCCTGCCTCGTTTTGCCTTCCCTTTGACTTAGGCGAGGTTGGAAATTAGGGGCACCCTGCACCCATCTCCCCGACAGCTGGGCAAAGGCAGGAGCCAGAGGAGACCAGCGAACGGTCAGTGTGTCATGGGTCTCATTTGTGAGACCAGCAGAAAGGAATCCTGAGCTACAGGCTGGAGTACCTCCCGCGCGCACCGCGCCTGCCCTGGCCCCCATCTCTCCAGGAGAGAAATTGTATCAGAAGCCAGCGTCTGCCAGTCAGGGTCCAGCGGGGACTGAGGAGGCGGGGCCGAGAGCGTAGTGAGGATTTGGCAAAGTTAGCAACCTTGGGAAGGGGGGATGGAGGGAGTGACATGAAGGCCCAGGCGAGCTGAGCACGATTCTTGCTCTTCCTCCCGAGGAAAAGAAACAGGCTTTCAGCTACCTGCCTGCAGAGAGTCATCTCTCCCCGTTCCCTGACGGCGCTCCCAGCATCTCGCAGTGCGGCCGCCGCCCTGCAGGAGCAAAAGAGCCGGGCGTGGGGACGACCGGGGCGGGAGTGGCTGCAGCGTGTCAGCAGTCGGGCCGCGGGGGGCGGGTAGCGGCGCCCTCGGTGCGGGGAGCTGTTCTGGGGCTGAGAGGCTGCAGGGGGAATTTCAGGCGGCAAAATGATTTGCCTCTCCTCCACCACACTGTTTTAGCGGCGGTGTTTTTATTGTCGTGGTTTAGCCCTCGGCAGCGCCTCGCCTCCCTCCACCGTGCCCAGGGCTCTCCCGCCATCCCCTTCCACAGCCCACCCAGGACCCGGGCCTGCTGCTCGGTCTCCCCTCCGCATCCCCAGCCCGGGAAGTGTGCGGCTAGGGAGGGGACAGGCGCGATGCTAAGGTACTAGCTGTATAAATGAGAATGGCAAACACACGTCCTTTCCATCTGGCAGCACAAAAGAAGAGACTGTTGGGAATGCAATTACCCACTAAGGAGAGAGTAAAATATTTGTCAGGTTTAGCAATGAAATTAATATCCCCAGTTACCAGAACCTCGCTAATGAGATGAATGCAGATTGCCTTTCCTGGTTGCAAGAGGAAGAACCGGTCGCATAAAATCCAAAAGGTCCTTTTATCTCAGGAATCTCTGCCACTGACACAGGCATTTTCCTTGTTTGAGGATTCAGGGTAGCAGAGCTGATGTTCCGATCTTTGGTGACGCACACCCTGACATTACAAACTGAGGTTGTGTGTGTAGGACTGTCCATCTGGAGCTGGGCTCCCGGGACTCCAGGGGACTCTGGACAATCCACAACCCGCATGACAAGATGGCCAAGGACCCCACGAACCCCCAGCTGCCCAGTCACTGTTCCCAGGTCACCTATGCAGCCTTCCAGGTCTCTTGCAGCAAGTGGTTGTAGCCCACTCTGGGCCAGACATTTCTGCAATTTCCAACTTTTTTTTTTTTTCCTTCATGAAATTTGTATATAGCAGAAGCTGGGTTTGCTTTAGGCAGAGCATATGCTTCATATTTATTGGAATAAGTTTTCTAGTTCCTTAGCATTCTGTTCACTGATATTCCGTATGTTAAAAATATCTCTGCTTTTTCCCCTGATACTCAGTAGTAGGCAGCCACAGTTTTCGTCTATAGCTTTTCTGGGTAGAAACCAGAACCTGCTCTTAACAGCCTGGGGGAGTATTCTGTACCTTTGGAGAGGATGACCTGATTTCCTACTCATGAAGAGAAAGACGATTTTCTTACTTTCCACCAGTTTCATGGATAATGATATCAGGCGGCCTGGTTCTAGGGAGCAAAGACCCTTATTTTAGAAAGAAAAAAGCTGAGGCTAAAGACTTGTCTCTCACTTAGGGATTCTGTCCTCTTGCAGGTCTATAATGTGTTCAGTAGAAGAAGCAAAAAAGAAGAGAATCTGAACACTCCTATGAGTCTGCGATTCAAGGCGGTTGCAGATAAGCTCAGCGGGTCCACACTTCCCAGGAGGAGTGGGTGATAATCCCCTCAGGACCTCACATGCTGAGCCCACAGCTATAACAGCCTCTGTGATTTCCCAGAGGTCCAATGGGAGGGTCTTGGTTCCTGCTGATCCTCTAAGAGACACAGGGAGCTACTATCTCAGCAATGGGAAATTGATTTTTATGACAACTCCAGCAACAAGAGAATAATGAATAAGCTGGCACTATCCACATTTGAAAAACAGAAGTTGGAGTTAAAATGGTAGAATCAATATCCAAACTTTGTGTGTGTGTGTGTGTGTGTGTGTGTGTGTGTGAGAGAGAGAGAGAGAGCGAGAAAGAGAGAGAGAGAGAGAGAGAGAGAGGAAAAAAACAAAGAGAGAGAGACACAGAGGGACTGAGACAGTGGTGTGGGGTGTGAGAGATGTTTACAACTAAGAGGGAAGAGCAAACCCCTCCTTGGAGGAGACCTCAGCTGCATATGCCCCTCATGTGCTGGAAGAGTAGGATGGAGGATGGAATTGCCAAGGCCAAGGCTGACGATCCACTTTACTGACCCCAACTGCCCATCAGAGATCTCCTGGGAAGACCCGCCCCCTCATAAGCCATTTATATGAATCACTGCAGTTTGCTGTCTTGTCTGAGCCAGGAAACTGCCCGGAGCTGGGCTACAGGTCATGGCTTGGTAAACCCACTAGCAGATCAGGTCCCCCCGCCTGGACCCCAACCTGTCTTCTCTGGGCCTGGCCTCAAAGAGATTCTGTAAGCAGACCAAATCTATGAACTCCTTATGCTTCACATATTCTTTTGTAAGCTGTCTATCTTGAATTTAAAATGCCTTTTCTCACATAAACAACACATTGGTTCATTCAGTCAACAATTGTTTACTGAGTACCAGGTGCCGGGGAAACAGTGGGGAAAAACCGACATAGATGTTATGTTCCCAGATCTATTGGTAAAAACCCATTTCATCAATAATAAAGGCAAGTTAATTTGTGCGTGTGGGAGAATTCCGTTCTGAGCTCCATCTTGGGCCACCTGGAAAATAACATTCCCTGCGTTGGCAATAGCAGTCGAAACTCCCACCTGGTCCCTGAGCAACTGCAACCACAAGTAAGAGGTGCAGAAACCAGTATCTGTTGAGTGCCTACTGTTACGTCTGGCTGTGTTAGTGCTTCACATACCTCTATGAGATATGACCCTATGAGACAGACATTTGACAGATAAAGAATCCAATTCTCGGAAGCTAAGTAAGTTGCTTAAGGTCATACAGTTAGTGACTAAGCTAGAATTTGAGCTCAGGATGCGGACACCAAAGCCCATATTCTTTCTTCTGTTCATCAACTGACTGCCTCAGTTTGGGCTTTGGCCCAGAAGAGTGGGGCAGCTTGGAAAGGTGAGGACTGAGCTTTTGAAAGGGGTGCCCCGGGGTCACGGAGAAGTGAAGTATGCAGATGCATAGGTCATTCCTAGATGATGGTTCTGAATCCAAGTTCTGAGCACACCAACCATTTCCCCCACACGGCTTGTTGCTCTTGTCCACCCTGTTACCTATCCTGGAACCCTCATGATTGACCATGTACTCAAGTAGCCAAGGCTCGGCTAGAACAAAGAACGCTTTTCTTGCACTGCGTTTTCTGGGGGAGAGGCTACAGGAGACTTGCAGGAGGAAGCCGGGGCGTGAGTAATAAAGGAGTTGCTATGTAAAAGGAAGCTACACTGTCTAGGACACATGGGCCTCTCCAGGAGCCCGGGAGCCAGGAGTCCAGCGTTCTGTTCCAAGTTCTACCACTCTTGGATCTGACCCCTTGAGCAAGTCACCCCCAACTTCTCCAGTTTCCTCCCATGTCACCTTGAGGCGGTGCTCTTCCTCCCCTTTCCTACTGTGAGACCCCCACGGAATGCCTGTTCATGGTGGCCACCAGGCGCTGGGTGGCACCCAGCCGATGCCTCCCTCATCTTCAGGGGCTCACTTTTCCGTGGCACTCCATGGGGGTTGTGGTGCTCATTTGTCTCTCAAATGTCTCTAGAGTTATTTGATGTGCCTAAGAGGACTGGATTTCTTATCCAAGGGCCCAGCAAGGTTATCATGGCTTCTAATTGCCTAGCTGTGTGCAGAGGAGGACCAACAGCAGCTTCAACTTAAAGTAGAATGAGTCTCGGCCTGGTTACCTGTTTTCTAGTTCTACCTCTGCCACTAATTAGATCCATGTCCCAGGAAAGTCATTTACCTCTCTGGACCTCAGTCTCTGCATTTGTAACGGGAGGGGATTAAACCAGGTATCTCTAAGAGTCTTTGCAGTTTCCTGATTTTGGTCCCCTTACCTACATATCTGAGGCATCTTCTACTTCCTTTTATTTCATAACCTTAGGAATGGCAAGGCTTGTGGGTTGATTCAAATGGACACATGGAAACATGCCCACAGATCAAGACCTTTCCCAATCACGCACCTAGTTAGACCCCCTAAAGCCAGGTTCTGAGATGCCATTTCAGCCACTGCCGTCAGGCAATATCTTAAATAAACCACGGCTCCTGCTGTCTCCCTACCCTCGCACCATCTCCCCAGTACATGATCCTTTACCTCAGTCCAGTTCATGGAGGGTCTCTTTGCACAGCAGGTGGCTGCCCACCAGACAGCCCCTCTCTGCAGTTAGAGGGGCGAGGCTCTAAGAGGAGATTTGTTCCTCACCCCAGCCACACGCCTCTCAGCCTCGGGACAGTTTTCTCTGCTCCACACGCCCTGCGTGGGCTGGCTCCTGTTGCTAGGAGAACCTGACCATTTGCATTTCCTGCTGTTTTTATTTTAGATTAGCAGCCGCACTGCTGCAGAAACACAAGGTATTTTAAGAAAGACAGAAAAAGGAAGGGCGAGGGAAGGACCTAGCATGGGATCTCCTTCCCAAAGGCCTGCAAAACACTCAGACCAAGGTGGCACCCATCCCAGCCCCCAGCCCCACCCTGGCCCCTCGCCTCCTCTCCCTGAACAGCACCATCTCCCAGTCCCAACACCTTCACAAGCACTTTCAAGATATACAAGAACAAAACAGTTTCCTTCCAGAAAAAAATTCGAGCCTTGTACTCAACCTAACATACAGAGAGCATAGTTTCCCCATGTTAGAACAAACAAACAAATAGAAACACTTCTAGATTCTCAAAGGAATTCTCCAACCCTGCCAAGACACCCGATCTCCAAAGATTATGTTTTCTCCTCTTTCTTGCCCCTTCTCTCCCAGCCACTGCCCTAAAGATGGGGGCTTGATTTTTCCTTAAGGCTTCACACAAATCAGTGTTACCTTCCCAGATCCCTCTCCCTTCTACTAATCTCTCCCTCCCTGTTCTAAAAATACCTGCATAGTATCACCATTACCTTTGCTTTTGATCGGTAATCTGTTCTTCTGTCTCCCCCACTAGACTATGGACTCCTAGAAGCCAGTGTCCATGCAATTTTTATTTTTTAATCCCCTTATTACCTCTGGAATATTTTGCTCACCATAGAGTCCCATTAACACCTTTTAAAATTGATTTATCCCCATCAAACATACATTGAGCCCGACCAAGAGTTGTCTACCTTAGCTGATCATGAAACGGGTTCGTGCCCCGGTCCGGTTCGTGCCCTGGTCCTGGAAGATCCCACATGCTGCGGAGCGGCTGGGCCCGTGAGCCATGGGCGCTGAGCCTGTGCGTCCGGAGCCTGTGCTCCGCAACGGGAGAGGCCACAACAGTGAGAGGCCCGCGTACAGCAAAAAAAAAAGATCGCTCAAAATCGCAACCAGTTTCCTGAGGCAGCTGTGGTGGTGAAGTAGAGCCAGAGACACCAGGAACGGTGTCATGGAGCTGACTTTTGAAGAGGGATCGAAAGTCCTCCATGGGATGACCACACTGATCAGATGGAAGAGCCCGTGCAAAGGCACAAAGACCTGAGAGAAATGGAATCGAATCTACCACCCAGGTCCTTCACAAGTGGAATCTTACTCTGGTCCAGTTCACCTCTCTGACACCCACACCCCAAACCTGCCCCCATTTGTGTCTTTCTTAAGAAGTAAAAATGTCTTGTCTCTCCTTGGTCACCTATTCCAGGCTGTGCTGCTAGGAAGAAGATGACGCAGACACAGACCAAACAAAGCCGCTCCTCGACACACATCACAAAGTCCCCTCATTCCTCAATGGAACAAGCACCCATTTATTTAGCCTCCTTTCAAATAACGACCCTTGTCAGAGGCTACACCTGCCAACCTGACTTGGGAGGACCAGCCTCTGAAGACCTAGTGTGAACTCGGGAGTGGCTGATGGGTTCCCAAGACAAAGTAGGCACTTTGATGCTCGGCCTTTGCCTTCAGTGAGCTTTGCCTGGGCAGTGGGCATGGAAATCGCAGAGAGGTGTAACGTGTCCTCCCTCGAATCTGAGATTCTTGGCCTTCGGTGAGACAGAGACTGCAGCAGAAATTCTTGATTATCTGTCATTCTCTCTTTTTTCTTATTAATAGAAACACATTTTGTATGGAGTTGCAACACGCTCAGCCGAGAGACCGTATTTCCCTCAAGCCTGTCTTGAGGGTGCGTGTGGACAGGAAGATGGAAGTGGATTTCTGGGGACATTAATAGGGGGACAGAAAACTGGAGTGGAGCTTTTTTTGCCCTCCCCTCCCCATCGCACTGTTCGGCTTCCTTCCTAGAAGACAGATGTTCAGCTAAGGCTCTAGCAGCCATCTTGAACCATGAGGTGGGTACCACAAGCTGAGGATGACCCTGTGGTACACCACACCAGCTCTGAGGGAAATTCATGACTCTCCCCCAAAAGCTGTCTATGTGCACACACATCGTTTTGCAAACAACTTCCAGTTTCCTGAGCCCTGAAACCAATGCATGGACCCCAGGTTAAGAACCCTGCCTTAGAGATGTGGGGAGAGCCAGCTCTACCCCAGCTTCTTAAATCACCATGTTAAAGTGGGGAGAGTCTAGGATTGTCTTGTGACCACATCCTCTGTAACCTGACGGCCCTCTTCTCCCCCCTCCCTCGCCTATTCCTCTTAAAAGTTCTGAAGCTGGGCTGCCCATCTCTCCTCTCCTCACCTCCTCTCCTTCCCTCTCTCCAGCTATCCTCCCTGGGCTGCCAATCCCGCTCCAAAGTCACTTTATACCGGGAAGGAAATTAGCATTTGTGTTGGGACGGAAAGTGACACTGCTCAGCTCTCACTGTCATTCTGCTCTTAATTAATATTTAACCTCAGAGAGACTGTGCAGCAGACGGAAGTGGCTGATGGGAGAACAAAGTTGGAGCTGGCTCTCCTTTTCAACACTGCCTCTCCCACTTCCAGCTTCTCTCCCTGTACCTTCAGGCCCTGAAGGACGCAGAGGGCCCAACGGGAAGTGAGGAGGGGTGGCAGAGGAAGCCCCTGAGGGCCCTCGGTTGTACTTTTTGGTTTTGCTCGCTCAAATCTCTTGTCTAGAGAACACTTTTGCAACAAGATGAGAGCAGCTAGAGCTCAGAACCCAATCCCCAGGGCCCAGAGCTAGACCCAGGCCTGGTCTGCCCAGAAGGATAAAGAGACCGGAGGGGGAAAGAAAAGCAATGCAAATGTGCCCCTCCACAGATTATATTTAATGCACTATTTTTAGTTGCCTTCAATCCCTCGGGGCTGTCAGGGCGCATGCAGCCCCACTCCCCCGGGAGAGGAAATGACAGGCATTATTACCCAGCCCAGAACACTGGTGCAGTGCGTGATGGGTGGGGGAGGTGCTGCCTTGCCGGCTCCAAAACTGGGGAACTTACTTTCCAACGGGAAATTGAGGACACTGAGAAAGATCAGGCCACGGACAGAAGGTCCGCAGGACCCCCTCCTCCGTTCCCCGCCAGGCTGCCAGACCGTCCCCAAATCCAGTCCACTGGGCGGGGACCAGGAGTGTGGGAGTCTCCTCCGTCCCCCAAGTGTCTGTAAAGTAGGTTATACAACATCGCTCCTGCCAAATTCTTCCCTCTCTCTAATCTTAGCCCTGCCTTCGGTCTAAGCCCATTTCCCCTTGCTCCGCATGCAGAGGCAAAGGAGGACAGCTGGTCACCACCCCCCAGCAAGAGAGCCCTTCTTTGTCTTGAGGAAGATGATTCAGTTTCCTCTCGGCCTTCTCTTCTCCAACCTGAGTCATTCTGGTTCTTTTAACCTTTCCACACATGTCATGTTTTTTAGCTCATCTCCTTGTCACTCTTCTAACTCTGCTCTGAATATATCCCCAAGTTCCTCCTTGGAACCTCAGCAGATGCTGGGCCTTCGCCAGGGAGCACCTGAGCACCCACCTGAATGGCGGAACTTATCCTGCACCGCCTTGGAGAGGTTTTCTAGTTGTCTTAGTTGTCCTGCTTCTGCAGGACCAAACTCTCCTTACAGATCACATCCTCTCCCTGTGCATCCTCCCTCACCCTCCTCTACACAAGCAAAGTGCAAGGCTTCTAAGTAGTGGTACACGCATTTTCATTGTGTTTAGGTTTAAATGAGATGCAGATATAAAATTTTTCAGCAAAGTAGTTATCGTTTACTTTGTAAATTATACAGTGGCATCTAAGCGGTAGCTTTTATTATTGTGGTGCCTGCCAGACCTCTGGAGAATGTTTGTTTTCTTAACCATAGCATTGCAAACCATAGCATTCTCCTGTATTATAATCATTCATTTGATAAATATTTATTGAGTTCCTATATGTCAGGCACTATGCTAGATGCTGAGATGTCAAAATGAAAGACCGGATCCTGGCTCCACAGGCATATACAGCCTAGTGAGGAAGATAAGATGTAAACAATTACTAGGCAGGGTTGTAACTGCTAATAAAGCGCTAGCGGAATATTGAGAAGGAGGCAGCTGACCACAGCTCTTCACTCTATGATTCTGCCTTGGTAGGGGTTGATTGGATGCGTTTATGGCTGCCAGCATCCCGTCCTAGGCTTGGACCGGTCTGTGTCGTCCTGGAGTGTTTGTCAGCAATGTGGACAAATACCCATGGAGGGCAGAGCAGAATACTTTCAAAAATGTGGTATATGGATACATACAGAGAGATGGCCTCTCTCTTTCTTTTTTTCAGTTTGGGCCTAACTGCAGCCTTCTCACCAATGCGAGGGTAAATCTAATACAGAGAGACTCTGAGGGAAGCACTGCTGAAAATGGCAAGGGAGACAGAGACCTGACAACACCATTCTAAGCCCCTGGGTCCAGCCATGCCAACCCAGTTAAGTGGCCCAAGAAATTCTTGGTTTTGTTTAAACTAGGAATTCCAGAAGGAAGCAGAAGCCTGACAAGAGCCCTCAATACCAAGACCCTTTTCCTAGAGTGGAGCAGAAGGTGACTGCCTAACGTGCAAATTTAGTGTAATTTGTCTTTGACTCTAAGATACATGGATTGAGGAGAAATTCGTCTAGGCAGCAGAAGTGGCAGGGTAACGGAGGAGCTTTGGGGTTAAACAGACTTGAGTGGAATCCCAGCTCTGCTGCCTACCAGCTGTGTGACTTTGTGCAAGTTACCTAACCTCTCTTTTTCCCCACATGTCCCTTGCTGGTAAAACATGGATAATAGTGTTTGCGTCACTGGAGTACTGTGAGCATCATAGGACATAGTGTACTGAGAATGTACACGCGTCACTCAGTCAGCCCGGTCCGGAACAACCCCCTTTCTTTTGGGGAACTGCTCTTCCCACACTCGAACCAAATGGTTCTGGAGGGCACTGCCAATCATACAATCCAGCTGGCGACACAGTTGTGCCACAGGCTGGGTTACTTATAATACTTTAATCCTTCTAGCCACAGGGATTGGTGCAGGGATGGGTAGGCGACCCAAGTCAGGTTTATCAGAGACCACGCCTGGGAATTTTAAAATTATTATTAATGAAGCTGCTATTGAAGAAAGACATTTCCTCTTTGCTCCCAAGGCTATAATGGTTTAAGTTCAGTGATACCTGCAGCCACAATTCTAGTATTATGGGGATGGCAGCATTAAGCAGAAGGAAGCAGAGGCGAGAGATTAAAAAGGCAAGAAGAGAGTTTTGGTTAAGATTTTGTATTCCTGGGGCTTCCCTGGTGGGGCAGTGTTTCAGAGTCTGCCTGCCGACGCAGGGGACGTGGGTTCGTGCCCCGGTCCCGGAAGATCCCACATGCCGCGGAGCGGCTGGGCCTGTGAGCCATGGCCGCTGGGCCTGCGCTTCCGGAGCCTGTGCTCCGCAACGGGAGAGGCAACAACAGTGAGAGGCCCACGTACCGCAAAAAAAAAAAAAAAAAAGATTTTGTATTCCTGGATCTGGTTGTGAAGCTCCTCCTCTGCCCCTGCAGTGCATTGATGCTTACGTTGATGTAAGTCAGGTTTCTATCCCTTACAACCAAGAGACTCTTGATTAATACAATGTGTGATGCCCCTAATGTAAGGCAGATGGCACATAATAAATGCTCACAGTAAACATTTGGCATATTTGAAAGTGCTCCCAGGAAAACGGTTTGAGATCTTTCAGACTTATGAAATTTTTACTTTAGTTTAAGGTAAATTCAGAAGTCCTTGTATATACACATGTGTTTACAGCAATAATAATGTCTACTAATAAGTGCCGTCCCAGTGTCCCAGAGATTTCTGCTTATAGGTAAAAGCCATTCCCATGTAGTGCTTAAAAGTAATGCCTATTTTAAAGGAGACGAGTCTACTTTACCCAAAGAACTGGTAAGGAATATTTGTCCTAAGGACATCTGATTAACCCTTCAGAATATCAGCACAGATTGACATATATACACTAATACGTATAAAATAGATAACTAGTAAGAACCTGCTGTATAAAAAAATAAATTAAATAAAATACAATTCAAAACAAAAAAATATCAGCCCAACTAGACTGACCCATGTGGACGAACTGTCCTCAGGAGTGGTGGGGGAGAGGAGACGTGCCCTGAAGGAGCTCTTAAAGGCTCTACAAACAAGAGATTCGGGATGAATATCCGCTCTGCTTGAATCTGTCTCCTTCCAGTGTTAACCTTGGAGGGTTTTATTTTTAGTAAAAGAGGCGGGAAGTTTCTTCACTGGGTGGTCTGATATGGTTGATCCCGATTTGAAAAAGTTTGTATGTTAATGACTTCTCTCTACCAAGTCTGTCCGGGGCGGAGGGATAAAGACCAGCCTGTCACTGCCAATTGTAAGGAAGTACAGGTCTCCCACCTATCACTTTTTTAAAAACAATAAGGATCAGCCATCTGACTAGAGAAAAAAATGCCCAGATCCACCCAGTCCTCATCTATCTCTGGGCTCTCTTCTCTGTCTTAAAGGAATTTTCCTTCCTCCCCAGTAAGTCTAAGTATAGCAAGCCCACACACCAGACATGGGACAAGGGTGAGGGGTTGAGGTGATAGAAATGCTGAGAGAGGGACTTCCCTGGTGGTGCAGTGGTTAATCTGCCTGGCAATGCAGGGGACACGTGTTCGATCCCTGGTCCGGGAAGATCCCACATGCTGTGGAGCAACTAAGCCCGTGCACCACAACTACTGAGCCTGTGCTCTAGAGCCCGCAAGCCACAACTACTGAGCCCGTGTGCCACAACTACTGAAGCCCACACACCTAGAGTCCGCGCTCCACCACAAGAGAAGCCACCGCAATGAGAAGCCTGTGCACCGCAACGAAGAGTAGGCTCCGCTCGCCGCAACTAGAGAAAACCCCCACACAGCAACGAAGACCCAATGCAGCCAAAAATAAAAAAAAATAAAATAAATTTATTTTTAAAAAAAATAGAGGAAAGAAAGAAATGCTGAGAGAGACCAGGGGACCAAGGGTTTGAGTGTGACTACAGGAACTATGAATGGTCACCCAGAATCCTACAACGGTTCCTCAACTAAGCAGAGCCGATCTAGGACAACCAATTATGAGGCCAAGCTGCACGAGATCGCATAAACTCATGTCAGAAATGCTAGCTGTTCAAACTTAGAATTTTCAGGGTCTGTCATCAAAGAATCCCTGGAAATAACTTGCACATGCTGCCCCCGTCCTGTCACAATGCTGGGTACATTGATCTGAGGCACTCAAACATCTCTTGTATTATTATGGCATATCAGGGATTCCTTCGTGTAAATCTTACAGAAAGCCTGAATGATACTGGCTTAAATATATAGGAGGTTGTTTCTTCATGATCTTAGCATTTGAGTTGTTGCCTCTGGTCAAAAGACAGCTGATGCAGCTCTAAACTTCAGGTTTGTATTCAAGGCAGAAAGAAGAGGGACTGGTGGTGCCAGCTGCCTTTGCCTCCTCCTATCTGGAGAGCAAGAGCTTCCCAGAAGATTTCTCAGCAGAAATCTGCTTCTATCTTATTGGTCATATCTGGGCCGTGTGATCAGCCCTAGCTGTCATAAAAGCTGAGAAAGTGGAAACAAGCTTAGACTGATTATGACGCATTCTCAGGCCCGGACCCATGACAGGTTCCAACAAAACTGCAGTTCTGTTAGGAAGCAAGTGGGGGGGATGCATGGATGTTGGCTAGGTAACCAACAGTGTCTGCCATGATGGTTTTATTAAGATCTACACATCCTCACACAGTATCCCAAACACGGAACTTTCCCGTTGTTATTATCTGACATATGTTTAGCAAATTATAACATAGATCAGCTCCACCATCCTGTTCCCAGTAGAACAGAAAGTGCTCTCTCTTCTTTAAGAGCCAAGCTTTAAATTATTAGAGGAATGCAAATCAAAACTGCAGTGAGGTATCACCTCACACCAGTCAGAATGGCCATCATTAAAATGTCCACAAACAATAAATGCTGGAGAGGGTGTGGAGAAAAGGGAATCTTTGTACACTGTTGGTGGGAATGTAAATTGGCGCAGCCACGATGGAAAACAGTATGGAGTTTCCTCAAAAAACTGAAAATAGAGCTACCATATGATCTAGCAATCCAACTCCTGGGAATATATCTGGACAAAACTGTAATTCAAAAAAATACATGCACCCCTATGTTCATAGCAGCACTATTCACAATAGCCAAGACATGGAAACAACCTAAATGTCCATCGACAGATGACTGGATAAAGAAGATGTGGTACATATATACAATGGAATACTACTCAGCCATAAAAAGAATGAAATAATGCCATTCGCAGCAACATGGATGGACCTAGAGATTATCATACTAAGTGAAGTAAGTCAGAAAGAGAAAGACAAATACCATATGATATCACTTATATGTGGAATTTAAAATGGACACAAATGGACTTATCTATAAAACAGAAGCAGACTCACAAACAGAGAGAACAGACTTGTGGTTGCCAAGGGGGAGGGCGGGGTGGGGGGAGGGATGGGTTGGGAGTTTGGGATTAGCAGATGCAAACTAGTATATAGAGGATGGATAAACAACAAGGTCCTACTGTATAGCACAGGGAACTATATTCAATATCCTGTAATAAATCATAATGGAAAAGAATATGAAAAAGAATGTGTGTATACATATATATGTGTGTGTGTGTGTATATATGTGTGTATATATATATCTGAATCACTTTACTGTACACCAGAAACTAACAACATTGTAAATCAGCTGTACTTCAATAAAATAAATTTAAAAAAAAGAACCAAGCTTTATACTCTTTCACTTCTGAGGAACATTTGCTATAGGATTGTGCCTACTGTACAGAGACTCGGTCTCCCAGGTATGTGTGAACACTGAACACCCGTGGAAAGATTAAATACCTTAAGGCTTCAGGGTCAAAGGGACAGAGTGGTTTTACCTAACATACTTTCTGTCTAAGCAGCAGGAACGTTTCCACTAACAACACAATCCAAAAACAGCTCATGTTCCAGCACTCCCCACCCTCACCCCACTCCAACACACGATCCCACGGCAGGCAAAGCAAAAATAACAAAAGTATATCAACCCAAATAACTATGAGTTCTTACCTCGTTAAATGCAAACACTCCACCCAAGCTGCAGAATAACAAAAGCTTATAGATAATAATCCTTTACTTTCCAGTGCTTCAGTATGACCAAAAAGGAAAAAAAAAAAGTCAAACCGAACAAACATCACTTCCCAAGGTTAGAGCCAGGGTTAATCTGAGTAGAACTTCTCTCATTTTTACACTTTACATAGGACTGAATGACCAAATTCCTGTGTCATGATCCAATCCGAGGGGTGTGTGACATGACTTTCATGTTGGGTGGTGCCCTTGAGGAAGCTTTCTCTTGCAGAAGGCCTGCCACCCAGGCTCTACAACGGCTGAGTTCTAACATCTGTTCACCTGTGTCTTGGCCATATTGGATGACAGTCTGCGAGGACAATTCTGTCAATGTCTCCTTCCTTTTGAAGTCTAGGTAAGAGACCTTTCCATACCAATGGAAATCAGATACTTGAATATTTATGAATAAAATGATAATGGGGGAATCATAAAGAATATAGATAAAATAAGTTTGGTGATGAGCTGAGAATTATCGTACAGCTGGATACAGTGGAGTTCCTTATATACTACTCTATTTGCTTTTGCATGTGTTTAAATTTTTCTACAGTGAAACAAAAATTTTTTTAAAAGTATAAATACAAGGCAATAGTTGCTAGATGCCAAATGAATGACCGCCATGGCGCATGGACCCAGATCAAAACCACCACTCCATCCAAGCTCTCAGAATAGAGAGTGTCAGCGTGGAGAAGCGTGAACCTGGGTTACTGGCCATACACACACACTCCAAGAGGTGCTCAGCCTGGATTATTCTGAGAGTCTCTATCTCCTACATAAGAGTTTCTCCCTTCTTCCCTAAGGTAGACAATGGCAGGGGAGAATGGCCTGCCCCTCACATGACACACATTACTGGAAGAATCACGAATTTCTTTTATTTGACTGTCCAGCTGAACCACAAAAGGAGAAAAGGTCTTTAAACAGACTAAGGAATAAGGAAAAATCATACCTCATGTAAGCCTTTTTTATAAAAAAAAAAAAAACCAATTAAAATAGGCATTTTTCTGGACCAAAATTGAAGTGGTTCTCAGGTTTATGTGAGAGTTTAAAATATTAGCAAAATGGTTGTATCCTTGTTATAAAAATGATTGTGGGA
The DNA here is from genome assembly GCF_059928025.1 of Delphinapterus leucas. Taxonomy (NCBI): domain Eukaryota; kingdom Metazoa; phylum Chordata; class Mammalia; order Artiodactyla; family Monodontidae; genus Delphinapterus; species Delphinapterus leucas. Next base: position 100,128,133 of record NC_143135.1, read on the forward strand.
CCTCCCTGGTGGCGCAGTGGTTAATAACCTGCCTGACAGTGCAGGGGACATGGGTTCGAGCCCTGGTCCAGGAAGATCTCACGTGCCGCGGAGCAATGAAGCCCGAGTACCACAACTACTGAGCCTGCGCTCTAGAGCCTGTGAGCCACAACTACTGAAGCCTGTGCGCCTGGAGCCGCAAAAGAAAAGCAAGAAAAGCCACCGCAGTAAGACCACACGCCACAGGGAAGAGTAGCCCCCGCTTGCCACAACTAGAGAAGAGAGAGCCTGCGCGCAGCAATGAAGACCCAATGCAGCCAAAAATAAATGAATAAATTTATATTAAAAAAAGACTGTGTTGGTCCAATGTCTGCAGGTGGGATGTGAGGCCCAGCAGGTACACATGTTGCCTGGCCATCACTAGCTTTTTTAACATTTATTTATTTTATTTTGGCTGCATTGGGTCTTCGTTGCTGCACACGGGCTATCTCTAATTGCGGCTACTCTCCGTTGCAGTGTGTGGGCTTCTCATAGCGGTGGCTTCTCTTGTTGTGGAGCACAAGCTCTAGGTGTGTGGGCTTCAGTAGTTGTGGCATGTGGGCTCAGCAGTTGTGGCTCGCGGGCTCTACAGCGCAGCCTCAGTAGTTGTGGTGCACAGGCTTCATTGCTCTGCAGAATGTGGGATCTTCCCGGATCAGGGCTCGAACCCATGTGCCCTGCATTGGCAGGCGGATTCTTAACCACTGCGCCACCAGGGAAGTCCCCACCACTAGCTTTTATTCGTAAGGAAGCGTGGGGAAGCAAACTGAGGAAAGGGAAGTGGAGGGGTAGAGAACAGGTAAATGTTTGGGGTGATATGGGAACAAAGAGCAAACCACATCCAGGACTTTGAACTACACTGAGACCCAGAGGAGGTGGCGCGGAGGTGGAGGAAGCAGGCACCTGGCACATGGGCAGGAGCAAGAGGCAAGTGTGTGTTACAGTTCCGAGAAGCAGTGGGGCTGCCGAGCAGGCATGAGCACACAGCTGGTGTGACTTAGAGGGCCGGAACTGCTCCGGTGTATCTAGTCAGAGCACTGAGCTTTAGACAAAAAACCCTGCGTGAGAGGCAGGAGACGGGGTTTGCTGTTCTCAGGGCCTTTCCGGACTGGAACAGCGTAAGCTAACAGTGACACTAAATGCAGTGCATGGCTCACCACTTTTGCCCCTGCCTGAAATGTCCCCCTGCCTATTCCCAGGCCCCTTTACTTCTTTGAGTCCTATTCTTCCTCCAAACCATCCTCATCCAGGAAGCTTTCCTGGATCGTCCAAATTCTCAATTATTTCTCCCCCATCTCAATTCTCATAATACTTACCGTCCACATCATTCATCTGGCATCTATCATGTATTACTTTAGGAAATATAAATATATCCCATACGTGTACATGTAGATATGTATATATTTATATATATCCATATATACATAAGATATATATGCACATAGATATATACGCACATACATACATATATACTTTTTGTGTGTGTGTGTGTGGTACGCAGGCCTCTCACTGTTGTTGCCTCTCCCGTTGCGGAGCACAGGCTCCGGACACGCAGGCTCAGCCCCCATGGCTCACGGGCCCTGCCGCTCCGCGGCATGTGGTATCGTCCCGGACCGGGGCACGAACCCGTGTCCCCTGCATCGGCAGGCGGACTCTCAGCCACTGCGCCACCAGGAAAGCCCCATACATATATACTTTTATCTGCAAGAGACAAGAGACTGTGAGTGATTTGCTAACCACTGTAACCCATTCCTTCGAGCTCAATGCACGTGCTGGGAACCAAAGAGGTGAACACACACAGAATTCAAAGCTAGAACTCCTGCGTTTTAGCCCTAGTACCGCAGTTCACTAGAGGTCTAATTCCAACAAGGCACAGTCACTTAATTAACCTCTCTAGGCCTCACTTCCTCCTCAGAAAAAGTGGCTAAAAATACTAACACCTCCTCACACAGTTCTCAAAAGCAACAAATTAAATCATGGATGTGGAAGCACCTTGTAAATCACTCTTCGGATTTAGGATAATATTATTATGCTGTTCTGAGTTTTAATCTGGACTCTTCCATTTCATGACGGTGTAACCTTGGGTAAATTCTTCAGCCCCTAAAATCCTTCACTTCCTCACCTGTAAAACAGGAAAGATAATGCCCAACTTGCAGAGTTGTTGTAAGAATTAAATGAAATCACATATATAACGTGGCTAGTACGACACACAGCACCCAGCACTCACTCAGAAGTCTTGGTTCCTTCCCTCGTCTCACCAAGTGTGTCCTGCTAAGCCTTCTGTATCGTGTCCCTGACAGTACCTTGCACACAGCAGAAGTCCGAGGAATATTTACTCTTCTTCGAACGATGTCGATGATGACAGATAACAACTATCGACTATTGGTGAAGATGACTTAATGGTCGTCCAACGCCCAGCAAGCCTGACTTTTAAATTGGAACGCACCCCTAGAGCCGCGTGCTTTCTCCCCCTCTCCTTTATGACCTGTGGGGTGAGGGTGGGAGGAGGCTTCCCGTCTAGCAGAGGCCCCTTTAAAGCTGTACCCGGGCTCCCCCTCTGCCAGCCAAGTTGCTAAAAATACTACTACAGCAAAAGCTGGAATATTTGCCGAGAAAACTGAATTTCCTGCCACCCTCACCCCCTCCGCTCAAATGAGTAAAATCCTGACCTAAGAAGCCCCCAAATCAGCTCCACCAAAGGCACAGCCTCCTACTTCCCACCCTCGTCTTATCATGGAGTCCCTCTGTGGGCTTGAGCCAGGATGTTATGTTCAGAAAGTGCCCACTCCCGGGAGGGGAAGCCGCAAGAATTGGCAAATAGCTTGCCATGTGGTTTGGCTTTTCTCTCTGCTCACAAGGACCAACTCTCTCCAAATTCCCCTCCATCTGTCCCAAGAAGGATCTGTATCGGACCCCAGAAGCTTCCCACTAATCCATCTTTTATCCTCTCTTTTTTTGAACCATCTCCTCCTCTGCCAGCCTTGCCTTCTATTCTGTGCCCTCCTCCTCCACGCTCCATGCTGGGTCCAGACCCTGCACCCACACGTCCCAGCTCCCTCTCTAACCGAGCCCTCCCGGAGTTCTTCTCCTGTCCAGGCCTGCAGTCCTTCTCCTTCAATAGCTGGGGTGGGGGTGGGGGGGGGCAAAGATAGAGGAGAGTTTTTGAAATCTCGAGATTTCAAGAGTCAAGGAGGATAACTGTAGGGCCCAAGCCCAGCAGGTTACTAGGTAACACTCCAAAGGCTGACCTTGGCCCCAGGCGAGACGCAGGGTGAGGCAGCCTGCTCCGTAAACCAGCCAGACCCAGCATTCCACACTGCTCCTGTCCCCTTTCCTTCTCATTGGTTCAGAGTTCTACCCAGCCGGACTAGCTGACAAACTCTGGCCACTTAGTCCAGATGAGGAACCCCTTACCAGGGGAAGTGCATGCCCTTGATGTGTGCTGGTGAAGGGGTCCACTTCCGCGCGTGTCTTTGGATGTGAGTGTGTGGCAAGGTGCCCACAGTATGTGTCTCTGTGGATGTGTGGACCTTGTGTGTGTCTGCGTGTAGGTGTCATTAAATGGGGCCATCCATGTTGCTGCTTCTGCCTCTGGATATTTCAGTCTGTGGGTGTCTGTCTTCCTATCCCAGTCTCTGCCTTCCTGTCTGTCTACCTTTTCCTCACCTCGGGGCCTGCCCATCCCCCAGGACAAGCACTGTGGCCAGTTCTGCGTAGGCGCCTCAAGTGGGCTGTCGCTGAAATGGTTGTTTTGCCCATGGAACTGATAAGCGTGTGTACCTGTTCTCCCTTGGGCCCACTGGTGTTCAGAGACACCCTCACCCCACACAAAGGTGTCTTTTAGGAAGACGAAAGGGCTGTGCTGCGTGTGAGGGGGTTTGCTGGGGGGGGGGCACATTTTAAAGATAGCCCCTCTTCAGCTCTGACCAGCAGGAAGAAGGGCCTAGAGGCTTTGCAGCCTGCAGAGGGATGTTGCCTAGCAACTTGGGAGACTTTACTGCAAACTCACTAAATCCTGAATTCCTCAGCTCTAATTTGGGAAGAGAAAAGCACGGAGTCCAAGCCTGATATCCAGTCTGCCCCCAGTGTCCTCCTTCCCTCTCTCCTCTGGAATCTGGAGTTGAAATCCAACGGGAACTGGCACAAACCAAGGCTCTAGATGTGCGCATCATTTAGGCAAGGGCTCGAGTTCCCAGGACATCCTGTCATTTGGTGGAGGTGGGGGGATGGAGGATGTGCCAGAGACAGATTGGGGAACAGATTTTCAGTTACAAGGGTGGGTGGGTCCCAAACATGCTGGGAGAGACACCCCTACACCCCAAGCTCTGGAATCCCAGCCAGCAGCCAGCTCAGCTTGGGGCCCCAAGCTGGCTAAACCTGTCCCCAGCCAGAGTGGCCACTGGGATTTCCCTTCCGCTCACCTTCCCTTTGGCAAGCAAAGCCCGTGGCCCAAATATTCAGGTAAGAAGGAAGCGTGTGACAGCCATGCTAGGACTGGCCAGGGGCTGTTGGTTCACAGCAGTGCTGTTGCAGGATCCCCTGTCCCGACCAGAGCCACAGGGCATTTTCCCCCTCCTCCCTCTGCTTCAGTCAACAGGCCTGAAGGGCAGGCTTCCTTTCTTCCTTCCCTCCTCTGGGACCTCAGCTGAGAAAGACTTTCTAGTTTTCTCAGAGGTGGCCCACTCTCTTCACTAACATGCCACACTGCCAGCTCTTGTACCCTGACTGGTTTGGGGAGGCTGGCAACCACGAAAGTGGCAGGCTGCTCCTCCACGAGGCTCCTCCCCTATCTCCCCTTCCCAGACCTCTCACAAAGCCCACATCCTTCCTCCATCATGGGCCTAAAGAACTGATGACTTCTGATATTTCCCTATACTGGGTTGAGAGTATTTTTTTCCTCCCAGGGGCAAGGGTGAGAGTGGTCAGTTTTTGTCGTATTCAGAAACAGTAGATTAAGAGGTTAGGGAGAGTGTGGTTCAGTGAGTGGGAAGGAAGAGTGTCCATATCCATATATAAATACATACAATGGGTGTTGTGCATGTATGATTTTGTCTGTTCAGTGCAGGGCATTTAGATAGATGGATGGATAGATAGATATGTAATGCAGACATTTCAGGTAGTGTGATTGCCTGTGGATATGTGTGCGTGTGTGTGCACATAGCAGGGAGTCTGCATGTATCTGCTCAGTGTGTGTACAAGGTTTATGTAGTTATTTTTGCAGGCTGTGTCTGTAGTGTCTGAATGTTGAAGAAATGTACGTTTTAGTGAGCCTGGGGAGTATCATATATGGGCATGTGGGGCTCAGGCGTGAGCTTTTGTGTTTATGTGTGCCCACCTTCTCCATTCCACAGCAGAGTGATGACGATACCTTTAAACCGCACGTCTTAGGGGGCATTTCTTTGAGGACTGAGGGGGAGGGAAGGTAGAGGGAGCCATATTTGGGACTCTAGCTAGTTTGTGGAAGTGTGGGGAGGTGGGTGAGGGGTGCATGCTTTTCTCTATGTGGGTGGGAGGGGTGCTGTGCACAGATGCGAGTGTATTCGTGCCCGGGATGTCGGGGTCCTCCTTCTGCCTGCGCCAGCATACATCTGCCTGGCAGTCTGCCGCCTCGGCAGCAGGGGCGGTGAGTTTGGGAGGATGGGGTGTGTAGGAGGAATGGATGGAAGTGTGTAGGCAGAGGGGTTGGGGCAGGAGGGGGAGCGAGCCGGAGGGAGCCGAGAGGGGGCGTGGTCCCCCTCCAATCTCCCCGCCCACCCTGCCGAAGGCTTCTCCTGATTGGCTTCTCGACCGCAGGACTCAGGTTACTTTCTCCCGCAGGGCCGAGCGCGGGAGAGAGGACCCGAGAGCTGAGCGGCTGGTTTGGCCCCGGTCGGCTGCCTCCCCACTGCCCGAGTCCCCACCCGGCACCGCACCGACACCCTGCGCCAGCCTCCGTCCCAGACAAGGGCCCCCAACACCAGCATGGACTGCTGCACCGTAAGTTAGAGGGTCTGGGGGACGGGCACTCAGCTTGGCCTGGGGGAAGGGGCACCCGAGAAGCCCCTGGAGGGCGAGTGAGGGATGGAAGTGGGTGCAGAAGACCTAGCAGCAAGAAGGGTGCCTGCTGAGACGTGGGTGGTGGGTGGTGGAAGGCGCCCGCCTGACTTGAAAGCCCTAGGAAGAATGTCCCTCAACTCGTGGGGGCGTCTGAGCGCGCATCCGCCAGGCAGTCTAGGTTGGTCTGGGAGCTCGGCAAGGCTCTGCAACAGGGAAGCTGCAGGTTAGACGAGAAGAGGAACTTCCCCCAGAGTGACGCTGGAAACCGTCGCCTAGCGAAGCTACCGCGACTCCTTTCCCCTGGCTTTCGTACCCCACCCCATTCCCCATCCCACTGCCACCGCCGTCGGTGGGCTGACAGGTTGACTCTCGTGACCCTCGCGCCCTGTACAGCGCCGGTGAGATAGTCAATTATTATTGGTTAGCTTAGTAGCGATGATGGGTTGCAAAGAGCCTAGTCCGCGTGGTTCTAGGGAGGGACTGGCCAGACCTCCAATGCCTTCTAGCCCTGGAGGGGGCTGGGTGAAGTGACCGCGAGAGAGCCCTGCTGGCGAGGGAAGGAAGTGTCTGCAATTTGTCAGCGCCCACACGGAGACCTAATGCCAAAGCGGGTTGCTGTTAAAGTACTCTGGTATGAAAGCGCCTGGTACAGGACCAGGCTGCTGGCACAGTCGAGGAGTGCAGTGATCATGCATGTATACAATTTATTTGTTCATTTATTTGATATTTTAATTAATTTTTTTTTTTTAGCCCCTACATATGGAGAAAGTCCTACTCCAAAGTCTTGTCTTCTCAGCCATTTGGTCAACCCAGCTAATGATACAAGAGGTTATCACTTTGCCTGCTTAGAAAAGGGAAAAAAGTGAGGTTTGGAAGGAAAGAATAGACCAGTTTAGAAGAGGTGAGGCTTCCCTATGTCTGGGTACCAAGAGGCAGAAAGAACTTAGGGACAAGTGGTTGTTGTTATGATGTTTAACTCTTATTAATACAAATAATAGTTGTCAGTTTGTGAACGCTTACCACATACCTAACATTTTATGTTTAATCGTCACAACAGCCCTGTGGAGTAGATATTTTCCCCATTTCACAGATGTGCAAACTGATGTTTAGAAAGATTAAATGATTTGCCCAAGGAGGCACTGCTTCTAAGTGTGGAGGTGGGACACTAGCCTTGTCTGATTCCAATAGCTGTAATTTAACCTCTCCTGTAAACATTTACTATATTTCCTCATTATAAAGGTAATATGGTCATAACAAAAAAATTTAAAAACTAAAGAAAAGTATAAAAAAGAAACATATCAATCATCTACAATCCCACCCCCTGGAGAAAGCTCTAATAACATATTTTCTTCCAGGCTTTCTCCTCTGTTTGTTATTCCCCAGGAAGCAGTTTTTGGTTGTGAAAGGAGGAATGGGCTCTTAATGGAGGTTCCTGGGCTCCTCACCCCCAGCAGTATTTTACAAAACAGAGAAAATAAATGGATGGTGGGATCTGGATACACATGTAAGGGAGAGGAAATACTGCCAAGATGGTAAGAATGATGGGGAAGGGAAGGTAGGAAGAATGGTCAGTGGAAGGAGGTGAGAGAGCAAAGACTCCAAGAAGCCAGGGAAGGAATGTAAATTGTCTCCCCTGGTACCTGCAGGACTAATTAGAGTAGGATGTCGTGTCCCTGCCTGTAGGCTCTGGTCTGCCCTGGACCATGCTCCTGGGTGCCCACAAGGCCATACTGAGGGATTGGTAGACGTGGTTGGAATAAGTGTCCCCTAAAAAAAGGAGAAGCTGCCCACCCAAACAGCACAGAAGAGGCAAATGCACAATTATCCCAGTGGCCCAGCACCCTGGGTCACCTCCTCCAGCACATTCTCTACACAGGAGCCTTCCCCTTTCAGGCCCTGTCCTGGGTCTGCAGGGCTAAAGAACTGAGCAAGAGACAGCACCATTGTCAGGCTGTGGGGGGGGGGGGTGGCGTGGTGGCCAAGAAGAGGTAACGGGGCAGAGCATAGGGGCAGGGCTGGCACTGAGCATCTTCCTACCCAACCCCATTCTGTGGAGGGCTGGGCTCAGTGCTGGGAAGCAGCTGGGACATGCATAGAGAGCAGAGCACATCTCGGGGGTGGGGACCGGTCCCTCTTCACCTTCCATTCTGGGGCTGTCCTTGCTGGTGTCCTGCTTTATTTTCTTCTTTCTCCTTTGTAAGGAGGCTCAAACAGAAATGAGAAGAAGAAAACAGATCCGCTTTTTTTTTTATAAGAGCAAGAGCTGTTGATTCAGATGTATCAGTTGCCAATTTACATAGTCTGACTTTATATCTGACTTTCCTGAATTCACTTAATATAAAAAGGCAAAGAAACATTTTTTTGGACCCATTTTTTGCTTGGTCTAGTTGACTTGGTCCAGCTGAACTCATAGGAATAATTACCTGCCCTGAGGTAGTGGTTAACAGCACAGGTTTCTGAATCCCATCACTATTTATCAGCTCTGTGACCTTGGGTAAGTTACAAAATGTCTCCGAGGATGTGTCTTTACCTGTAAAATGGGAATTAAATGAGGTAATGTGTGCAAAGCGCTTAACACAGGGCCCAGCATATAAGAAGCAGTAGGCAGGGATCGTTCTTAAAGCTTTTAGGATTTGGGGGCTGAAGGAGACTTTATTCATCTAGGCCAAGTTCTAGTTGTGGCTGAAGATATTGAGACCCTCAGAGGTGAAGTGATAGGACCATTTGGGACCAGAAGCCATGGCTCGTGTTTTGCCCACCTTTGTCCCCCTCCCCCTCCCCCTCCTACAAACCCCCCAATTCGTGCAGAGCTCTCAGGCACATACCACCAGATCTTGGCTTTGGAAGGCACCAACCCAGGCACCATGACCCTTCCCGGATTCCTTTTACTGTCCCTCCATTTCTGTCCCTCCAGCTCTGCCCTGAGAATTCAGCTGGAGGGAGAGGGGGCTGATTCCGGGGAGGAGCAGCGTGCTGAGGGTGGCTCTGTCTGTTGTTCCATCCTGGATCCAGCTGGGGTGGGTGGTGACCGCAGGTGGGCCTTAGCATGTTTGGGGGAAGGTACCCCTTCCTCCGCTCAACCTCTACAGCTGCTGGCCCAGGAGAGGGGCTCAGGAATGTTTTCTTGATCATCGTCCTCTTTTGAGAAGAAGCATCCCTATTCCCTGAGACATCCCAAGAAAGGCTTGAGCTCTGAGAATCAAGGATCCAAAAAGGGTTGTTTCTGTTTCTAAGTGGGGGATAAGATGTCGGGGTGCGAGCACTAGACCCAGAAAAGACAAAAAGAGTGTGTCAGACCCTTCCACAACCACACCGGCCCTTGATAACTCCTTTTAACCGAAGCTGAATCAATTGTGGACATCTTGAGCACAAACGGAGGAACTCTGAAGCCCAGGAAATGAAGACAGCCTTGGGAACCATATGAGAGGAAGCCATTTGTAAACCTGGGCTTAGGGCATCTGGGATGTAAATCTGTGCCTCCTAGGACAGGACCGGGCTGGGGCAGTGATCACTGAGGCCCCACGCACACCCATCCCAATTCTGTGAACCGGACGGGCGATAGAGCGAGGGGAAAGGAATAGAACTGAATTACTACTACTTCGTGAGACCTCTGCGGAGAAGCAAAGTACAGGGAAAGCAGTGGAAGTCCTCAGGCAAAAAAAAAAAAAAGCAAATTCCTAGAAGCCAGAGGGTCAGTTCAAAGAAGAAATGCCCTTCTAACTCCACAGTACCCTTCTGCTTCCTACCCCACGTCATCACTGTGAGTAACGCTAAGCGAGAGGCAGGCTGGGGGCGGGGGTGCTGAGGCCCTCTCCGTTCCAGAGCCTCGACTCTGAAATCAGTCCCATCAATTCCCTAACCCTTTCTATTCTCAGCTAGGGCAGGCTGCTGGAGAAACAGAAACCTGGAGCCTGTGGGTGGGTCTCATTATTTTTAGGTTGATCCCTATGAAATTGTTTTTATACGACCACTTTAGCCTACAAAAAGAGCTCTTTCACATCAACTCACTATCATTTAAAGGAATCATAATAGCTACCATTCATCGACCAACTAGATCATGCCAGAAGCTTTCTGCATATCACATTGTTTATTCTTCCCCACAACCCAGAGGTAGATATTATTATCTGATTGCAGATGAAGGAACTGAGTTAGGAAAAGCTTAGAAAAATTGCCCAAGACCACTCAGTTAGCAAGTGGTGGAGCTTGGTTCCTTTTCTTGAATGCCTTTGCTTACCTGCAGCGTAGGGGTTAAAAATATACTCTGGACTCTGACATACAAAGGATTGACTCTTTGGTCCACTGATAACTACCGGTATGACCTCAGGTATGGTTTCCACACTCTAATCAGTTTTATCAGGGGTAAACTGGGATAACAATAAAAGGTACATCATAGAGTTGTTGCCAAGACTAAATAAAATAACATCTGTAAAACTCCGTGATGCTGTGCCGGGAACCAGGGCAGTGCTTAAATGGTAGCTATTGTCATAATTCTTTTCTTTCTCTTGAGCACATCATGGAAAGGGCTTCTTGCTCCTGCTCTTTTCCTTTTGTCCTTTTTTGGAGTGAAGCCTTTTCTCTGTAGCTTCTTCCAGACCATCTCCTCTCTTCTGTTTGAGTACATCCTGAGGAGCAGTGCAAAATGGAGAGGCAATGGGAAAACAGTCTCTGGCCTCTAGCCCTGGGTGGAGGGAGGCTGCGTCGCTGAGGGGTAAGCCCCATCTTCACCCTAACTCCAGCTTTGAGCTCTGGTGTGATTTTACTTAGCGAAGGGACTGGCCTGCTGATTTTTCTGAACCCTCTCCCAGGGAATCCTGGACTCAGAAGGGACCCTTCTGAGCTGGAGGCACCCTGTGAGGACGGGGGAAGGGCAGCCACGTCCAGGAGTCCCTGCTGTGGTTTGCTGTGCTCCTCCAAACCCACCCTCCGGTCAGCTGGGCAGCTCCCCTAACTCGGCTGCTGGCAAGGGGCCTTCGCTCACTCAGGGCTACCCGGCTGTCTTGTATCCCATCTACCGTGCACTTCTCTTTCCTGAGTCGGGAACACAACTGTGTCCACCTGACCCTGAACCTTCCTTTTTGCCTGCCGCTGCCCAGAAGACACACACACACACACACACAGGCCCTGCCTTAGCCCTTCTCTGCACTTCCCACTCCCGCGTCGCCCTCGTCTCAATCCCGCAACACTCTCCTCCTACCCCACCCTCGGGGGGCCTCGGCCCGGTCACCCCACAAGGACGCCCCCCCCACCCCCCAGGAGAGCGCCTGCTCCAAGCCGGACGACGACATTCTAGACATCCCGCTGGACGATCCGGGTGCCAACGCGGCCGCTGCCAAAATCCAGGCGAGTTTCCGGGGCCACATGGCGCGGAAGAAGATAAAGAGCGGAGAGCGCGGCCGGAAGGGCCCGGGCCCCGGGGGTCCTGGCGGAGCTGGGGGCGCCCGGGGAGGCGCGGGCGGCGGCCCCAGCGGAGACTAGGCCAGGTGAGGCGGGCCGCAGGCTCTCCTTCCCGACCCCGGACCCCCTCCTCCGAAGGAGCAAGGAAGACTAAGGGCGGCTGGGGGGTGGAGAGGGGTGTGGAAGGAGTCAAGAATGGGGACCTAGAAATCTGAGACGTGCGGGGGGTGGGAGGAGGCTGAGGACGCCGCGGGTTGGAGCGCTCACCTGTTTCTCTCTCTCCACCCGGCCTGCTGCCCCGCCCCGGACCAAAGAACTGAGCATTTTCGAAGGTAATGAATAGGACTCCGAAGCAGCGGGGTGGGACCCCTGAGTGGGAGGAAAGGCCCAAATCCCCAGCCCTTCCCTCCGCCCGCCCTCACCTCCTCCCAGCCAGGGAAAATGCACCTGCGCCTGCAGGCTTTCTGACATTTGGAGACGCCTGAGACTGCGACGGGGACGCACCTGGACCGAGACAGATACCCAGTCACCCGCGTTTGACCAGCCCGGCCGGGGGCCATAAACATCCAGCGTCTCACACGTACCGGCCGCGGGCTCATTTCAGCTCAGTGACTCCGGGTGGGCAGTTCCGGGTGACCGGGGCTCCCTGGTGCTCCCCGCCCTGGTTCCTGGTTCAGGAAGGAGAGGGGAGAGGAAGTACTGGGAGAGGGCAGGTTCTCAGACTTTCTCTCTCCTCAGTTTCCGAAGAGAGATGGATGCCACGTCCCCTTCGCAGTGACGAGACTTCCCTGCCGTGTTTGTGATCCTCTCCTTCCCACCAACCTGCCAGCTTCAGGAGCCCTCTCTGCGTCCTCAGAGACTCCCTCACCGAGGCAGACTCCGTCGAGGACTCACCAAGGCCGTGCCCTTTTAGTTAGTTCTCCAGTCTAGTATGGTCCCCATTTGCCCCCCCTTCGACCCTAACCCCAACCTCCGCGCTCCCAAATCTTCCTTCTTTAGCTTCTCGCCCACCTCTCCCCGCACCCAGCATGCTGCTCTGCCTCCGCAGCCTCGGTGCGCTTCCCTTCGCGCTCTGCGGAGGGCGCCCTAAGCGTTGCCCAAAAACACTCCAAAAAAAACGTCCTTTCGATCTCTGCGCAGCTAAAGGGGGCGCCGTGCCTCTCTGCGCTGTTCACGTCCCAGCTTAGTCCCAGAACTTTGGATAGGGGAGGAGGGTTTTTATGGTGTCGGATACCCCTTGCTGTGATCGGAAGTCCCCATTTCACACCCCAACCCCACACCTGCCTGTAATCTGCCCTCCCCTCTCCCCAGCGCACCCCGAGAGCCGCCTCTCCAGCTCTCTGCTTGTTTCTGCAAAGGCCGAGTGTGGGGGAGGCTCGGTAGGAGGAGTCTTCCGCGGCCCCGCCCCCACGGGCTCCTGGGGCTGTGGCCGGGAGGGTTTTTATCTCCGTGTGTGCATGTGACCGTGCTGGGTTGGAATGTGAACAATAAAGAGGAATGTCCAAGTGTTCAGAGGGTGCCGGGGGGAGGGAGTTTGGGTGCACAAGGCCACCGTTCGAAATTTTGAACAATCTCCTTTGACCGAACCAAAAAGTGGAGGTGGACAGGGGGAAGGGAGGAGAGGAACCTGGGTTAGAACGTACCTTCGGAACCAACCAGACTTCCCGCCTACAGCATCCCCTCTGGGACTTCAAGCCCGCTCCTTCCCTTACCGGTAACACCCTCTGGGCCGCCTAGAGGAATTGGCTATACCGGCAGAAAGAAGGAGACAATATGGTACCCAAAGGCTTTACTTCTTGATATTCCCCCTCAGGGATCCGGAGAGAAATCAGACAAGCATAGGGAGCTTAGACTTGGTGGTCGTCACAGTGCTGGCAGACGGGGGCCTCTCCAGGAGCCCATTGTTAGAATCGGCCCTCACAGAAGTTTGCTCAGAAATCCCAGGTGCGGTGGCATCCTCCCTGATAAACATAAGCAATTCTTAGTGAAGGCTGGAAGCATCCCTCAGAGCACCATCATCCTCTAACCCAGGGACTTCTAATTTTCACTCTGCATAGGAATCATGGTGGAACTTTGGTTGAAATGAAGATTTCAGGCCCCATCACCCCAACACACACACACACACACACACACACACACAGATTCTGCTTCAGGAGGAATAGGAAGTGGCTTGAATCTGCATGTTTAACAAGCTCTTGGTGACTTCTGTTCGAGTAATCTGAGGACCACACTTGGAGAAATATTGCTCTGATCCCTATTCTGGACCCCATGACTGACAGCTGAAGTTGAGGACAGGCGGCTTTTGCCCCTCCTTTCCTTACTGCCCCCCACACAAGAACGAAACTCAGCTGGGTGCTCAGGACAAACAACTGGCCTCCACATCCTGTCGATGTGTATAAAAGGCCTTAAATAGTGAAAAGTAAAAATTCTTCTAAGTGTGAGGAGGTGAGGGCAGCTCATGAACCAAGCCCTCTGCCCTGCACACTTCGCTCACACGCTCAACTACACGGGCTGTACTGCCACTCCTACCACAAAAGCCCAGGGCTGAGCAGCACCCCGTGCCCTGACCGCCCCCCAACAAAGGTGTCAGAGTTTGAGGGCTGAAATCACCAACTCTTTTTTTTTTTTTTTTGCGATACACGGGCCTCTCACTGTTGTGGCCTCTCCCGTTGCGGAGCACAGGCTCCGGACGCCCAGGCTCAGCGGCCATGGCTCACGGGCCCAGCCGCTCCGCAACATGTGGGATCTTCCCGGACTGGGGCACGAACCCGTGTCCCCTGCATCGGCAGGCGGACTCTCAACCACTACGCCACCAGGGAAGCCCTGAAGTCACCAACTCTTAACCCAAGCCCTTTCTTCCCACTCTGCACCAGCCCTCAGCCCTCCTGCTCACCGTAGGTCACTACCCCCATATGTCTCCTTGGGCTTCTTCCTCCTGTCTTTCTGGAACCGTATCAGGCAGAACACAGCAACTGACAGGAAGAGCACGCCCAGCAGCACCCCGATCACAGCCCCGGCCACTCGGCCTTTGGAAGGCTCTAGGAGACACAGGATCCTCAGAGCTGCAGACCTTCCTTGGTGCCTCAGATAGCGTCATGCAGACCCCCAACCCAGGCCTGCCAGCCCAGCCTTTGCCCAGCATCCCCTACCAGTCACAGAGAGGGTCAGCTCACAGGATGCGCTGCCCATCTGGTTGGTGGCCACACAGCGGTAGGTGCCCGAGGAAGCCAGGGAGAGATTGGTGAGAATGAGCCGGCCGGACACCTCATCTAGAGGGTAAAGAGGAAGTGTTCCATCATTCATTCAACTCACAGTGAGCTATACTATGACAAAAGCATATTTCATTTCATCTTACAATAATCCTGTCAGGAAGGGACTAACCTCATTCTATTAGTGGGAAAACTGGCTCAGAGAAGGAAAGTAATTGTCCAAGGCGACCCAGAGAGGAAGTGTCAAAACCACTGCAACTTCTGCACTCTTCCCACACTACACAGCTGCCTTTTCAGGGAAGGGGGAGACAGCACACACATGAAGGGTTCAGAAACCACAGTGGAATCGGGGTGGGGTGTCTACTGGCTGATGTCAGGTTCTTGGTTGGGGGAAAAGGGCTTGATTGCTGGAAACTGTGCCCTCTGGGTGGCTCTAAGCTGACCCAAATGCTCTTCTAAGCTGCTTCTTACCTTGCCTTTAGAAGGAAGAGCACACATTGGGAAGTGATCTGGGGGGCTCTCCGGATTGATAAAGGGGCTTGCTGGGGCTGGGAGGAGAACCAGGGCACTGGAGCCAGCATAAGGAGGCTGGGAAGCCAAGGCTCTTAGACAGTCACATGGTTTCTTGAAGAAACTGGCTAAATGATTCAAGCCAGTCCATGCTACTCTTCCTCGGCTTCCTCTCTAGGAAGTTTGGAAATGATTCATGACCCTCAAGAAATCTAAAAGGAATCCCGACCCCCAAAATAGGCAAGTGGGAATCATAGAATGCCCCTGCCTTCCACTCTCTTCCAGGATATCAGAAGTACATTTAGCTTGAGTAATGCTCCGGGGACCACGCAGCCACAGACTGTACAGGAAGACAGGAGGGAACAATAACAGAAGCCAGGGAAGAAGCAGGGGAAAGGTATAGCAGTGTGTCTCATACCTGCAAGCTTGGAACTCGTACTGTGGGCGTGTGGAGTTTAGAGGTCAGATTTGCCCAGGTTCTGAGTCCCTTCTTCCTTGAAGAAGGTGGTGTGGGCCCTTACCTTGTACCATGCTGCCGGGAGGTGGTGTAGGAGAAGATCCAAGGCGGATCCAGTTGTACACTGGCCTGGGGGCTCCCTCGGAAGAGCTGCATCTCAATGCAGCAGAGGCCCCCACGGAGGTTTGACCACTCTGACTGCACGAGGGGCTATTGGGAGGCACTGCAAAAATCACAGGAAGTACCTTAGCCATCTTCTAACCCCACCCCCATGAAGTGCTAGGTTTCCTGCTTCAATACCTCCTACCATGTAGCGGTCCACCTCTATTCACATACCACTGCATCCCAAGGAAATGATTTCCACTATTGGAAATTCTGACTGTTAGAAAATTCTTCTTCATGTTGAACCAAAATCTGTGTTAGTATAATATCCCGGTTGGTCCCAATACCTGCCCTCTGGGCCCACAAAGAGAAATGAAAAAAACTCTCCTCCCCGGGACAGCCCTTCAGATATTTGAATGCAGCTGTCACACACCACCTCCTAAGTCTTCTCTTTTCCATCTAAACATCTCCAGCCCCTTTAATAGTTTATTCTGTTTGCTCATCTCCAAGCAGGCTCTAGTTTGGGGTGAGATGGGTGCTCTGAACACAAAGTTAGTGCTTAGTGACAGGGGCCCTTTTTCCTTTAATGGGCACTCCCCCTCTCTGCTACTGACCTAGAGAGGGACAGAAACCTAGCTACAAATGGGAGGTTCCCCCAAAGATGGAGCTGTTGGGGGCATGACTCAGATCCCTATCTGTGGGAGCGACTGAGGGAGGAGGCGTTCTTTGTGGAGGGTGGAGCAGGGGTAGGATTGGAGGACTTTGGGAAGGAGGCATTTTCCTTTGGGGTCCCCAGTGCAGTTGTGCCCTTGGGCTGGAAATCAGGATAGGGGAGGATTTAGCAGGGCCAGTGCAATCTTTCAGGTTATGTGGGTGGCTGGTGGGTCCCCAGCCTGCCTCACCCAGCACAGTAAGGTTGATTAACCCCAACCCATTGGTGTAGAAATCTGGCGGGTTGTTAACATGGCAGAGGTAGGTTCCAGTGTCCGAGGGGTGGACATCAGTCAGTTTCAGGGTGGCCACTCCCCCTGTGGGGGGGTTCTGAAGCAGGCTGGCCCTCTCTGCCTTAGAACCAGTTGGATACAGCTGGCCGTTGGTGAAGTACAGGATCTGGGGAGAAGCAGAAGACACATATGTGCTTTTTGCCACCTGGTGTCAACTCTGTAGTCCTTCTTCAACGCGGGGATTAGAAGCCCCTCCCTTATGGCCGCCAGGGAAGCTGATACTCTGTAGCCAGAACCAGGGAGGTCTATCTGTCGCCAAATACCATCCCTTCCCAGGTGCTGAAAGAACTAGTCATTGCTTTCCGCTAAGCATGCTCTCAGTCTGGGGGGAGGGGAAGCAAATATTCCCGGAGGCGGCAGCATTTTTATCCTGCTTTTAATCACAACAGCTTAGCCTTGGTGGGTTTATGAACTGACACTGGAGCGGCACTAACGTACAGGGGTTGCATGGAGGAACTCGGGGAGGCGGCTGGATACACAGGGCTGTATGTGTGATATAGCCTCACGGAGACTGCGTTCCTAAGAAGATCTAGAAAGATCTTTTTCATCCAAGCATACTGATCCACAAATGCGCCCTCTCCGACCCCCTCGCCCTCATCGCTGGGTGGGTCCCCTGTTCCTGCCTCTCTTGGCCAAGCCCGCCAAAGGCAGGAGGGCCCCCCATTCCGCGCGGGTGCCCTCAGCTCACGGGTTGGGACGAGGAGACGGGCCTCCCAGGCTGCACGAAGCTCCACTCCAGGGCGAAGTTGTCTCCCACCGACGTGCTGTAGCTGCACGTCAGCTCGGCGGTCTTGCCCACCGGCACGCTCAGGGGCTCGGTGGGCACCTTCACCTCCACGGCCAGCCCGGGGGCTGCAGTGGCTGAAAGGCCGGCGGGAGAAGCGCTCAGGTGACGCGGCCGGGGTGCCCTTCTTCCCCTGGGGCTCAACTCCCTCCGCTCCATCCCTCCCTTCCTGAAGCCTGAGGTTTCCAGGAGGGAGGAGCCCACACACCACCGGCTCTTTGGGTGGAAGGAACTGAAAGGGCCAAGACTGGGCCCGGTCTGAGGGTGTGCTTGTCGGGGAAAGGAAAACAAAAGTCGGGTGGTGGTTACACCCTCCCGAGAGGCCCAACTTATCTGCTGGCCCAGCGGCCTCCTCTGTCCTCCACCCTCCCAGCGGCCTTCGACGTCTTCTACCGGGCTCTGGCCCCGCCCCCTCCCACCGCCGTCCGCTGGCCCCCTCCTTACCACTCAAGCAGACCCAGCCCAGCAGCGCTCCGCAGAGGAAGGACCCCTGGAGCCAGGCCATGGCCGCGTCCTGACGGCTCTTGGTCCGTCAGGGTGTCTGGCTCTGGGAGAAGGTAGCGAGTGCCCACAGGGCAGCCTCCTGGTGCCGGGCCCCAGCGAGACTGGCTATCTCAGAGCAAACAAGGGGAGAGGCCTGGCCCTCAGGTAAGGAAGTGCTCCTCCCTCCTCCAGGCCCCAGTACAGGAATCATTCTAGCCCTACTCCCTTCTTTTGTCCCCTTCCCCCCAATTTCTGAAGCAGTCAGGCCCTGGGGAAAGGGCTGGGCCTGGGGTGGGCACTTCAGGACAGGAGAGAGATCAGAACTGGTGCTCTGTAGGGAAAGAGTGACCCAGGAGGAAGAGGGAGGCATTCTGATAACCTGGGAGCTGGCAAATGACGTCACCACTTTGGGGTCTCACACTGTGAGCTCGAGCCCCAGGCCAAGGCCCTACCACCCCCTTCAGAGTCTTGCTCCTTCTGAGCCCCTCAGCCCCTCTTCCAGTTACTCCTCTGAGATCCCTTCTTTGGCACCTTTATCACCACTTGTTGAGGCAGGAGTCTCCGTGGAAACTACAAGCCCTCCCTCCTCCCAGAGCCACCCCATTTCACGGGCAGAGAAACTGAGGTCTGGAGGAGCCCCTACCCTTGGTAGGAAAAGGTGTGGCAGGACTGGGGTGGACACACCGCCACCACATCCTGTGCCTGGCTCCCCCCCAGTATGAGGGGGCTCACTGCTGGACGGGCAAAAAGACGGGTAAGGATTCAGTGGTCTGGGAGAGGAGCAGAAGCCAGGTTCTTCTCCTCTGCTCTTGAGGAGGAAACAGGAGATAAGCGCACACACACCTGAGCTGTGAGCGCTCAAGCTCCCGCAGAGAGTCACCAATTTTATCCCCTTGCTGCTCAAAGTGAGTGAGGGTCTCCCAGCCCCAAGCTCTTTGTGCCTCTCCACCACTGCCTGACAGCAAATGACCCTTTTAAGGACTCTAGGAGAGCTGTCCCGAGCCGGTAACCAAGCTGGAGGCTGTGCGGAGAAGCCCTTCTGGGCCCACCGCTTGGGCAGGGCCCTTTTTGCATCATCGTGAGACTCAGCTGCTCCTGGGGCTCCAAGCTTGCAAAGGCGATTTGACTCCCACCTTCCACACAAACACAACGCATCTTTATTGGAGTTTGCAAAGTCAAAACAAAACCATGCATTTCAAGTTAGTATAAAAAATATCTTCCTCATCCCCTGCCCCAACAAAACCCAACCAAACCAGCAGGACAGGTTATATTAACGCTGGGAGCTGGAGGGGGAGTGAAGGATGAGGTTAGGTGGGACGGGGTACAGACCAAGGGGGCCTGGAGGACTGGTTGACTGGCGGTCCCTACCAGGCCCTGGGGGATGAGGGTGAGAGGCGGAGGTAGCAATCTCAGCGGCATCCCACTGCAGTCTTAAAGGAGCCCGGGGCGGGGGCCTTCCTAATCCTAGGTCCACGTCCTCTTCTTCTACCTCCTCGAAGTTTGGGTCTTAACTGAGACTCAGTTTGCCCATAGTAAAGAAAGGTGGGGGCAGAGGACCAGAGGTCTGGAAGGCGGCCACCCTCCCAAGGCTCAGGCCTCTGTGCTAGGGGTGACCCCTGTAGGAAGGAGAAGCCGGACGCTCAGCCAGCGAGTGGCTGGGCCATCACACCAGAGACCCAGCCTGACTCCGGGCGGGAACCATCACAGGGACAGCACCCATGCGGCTCAGAGCAGAGGAAGAGACCCCCCCAGCGATGGGGGATATTGGCTGAGGGCGGGCCCCATCTGTTCTGGGCAGCCTTGGTGAGGGCAGGACCTGACTGGAGAGGCTGGGTGTGGGGCTCAATGCACCAGGCCTGGGAGGGCCTTGGGGTGGCCGAAGGGCTCGTGCCGAGGTAACAGAGGAGAGGGTCCCATTCTTGGAGATTGTGTCTGAGCCCTTGGGCCAGGGCAGGGTCCTGGGAGCGATGGCGTCCTCCCTAGTCATCAAAGAAGCGATAAGAGGTCAGAAGCCGGAAGGGGGAAGGGGGAGAGTTCCCACGTGCTTTGTCTTACTCTCACCTCCCCTCTTCTTCAACTCTCCTTAAAATCTGCCCACAGGAAGGATGGTTCAGCCACCGCCCAACCTTCCGTTAGATGAGAGCTGCCCGAATTCCCAAGGAGAGCCCTCATCTTGGCAGAGACCAGGGACACTTACTTGATATCGTTGGCCGGCTCCTCTAGGGCCTTGCCCCGGCGTTGGTACAACAAGACCAGCCCAACCAGGAGCCCCAATCCAACCACGGTGCCCACGACAGCTCCAGCAACCACCGTAGCCTCAGGCCCTGGAAAAACCTTGCCGTCAGAGGGGGACTCTCAGCTTATTCCCTGGCCCTTTCCAACCCCACTGCCCCACTGCCCTACCACCACCATACACATTTTCTCTCTTTGTTAAGAAGAAGGTGACTGTCAAGAAGAAAGTGGTCACTGACCAAGCACCTGCATGAACATTTGACCAAGACAAGCTCCTTGTCCTGTTATAATGAAAGGCCTCCTCCCCTCTCTTGCAAACCCACCCCACCCCCCCATTGACCAATCTTCTCCCTAACCACACTTACCCCTCACTGACCTGTGCTCACTTTCAGGGTCACATTGCACTGGGCACTGCCCACCTCATTGTGGGCCTTGCAGATATACACTCCAGACATGGAAGTGGAAAGGTTTTTGAGGTTTAAAGACCCATGGATGGCATCTGTGGACACAATTTAGCCGTCAGTCCAGGGATCCTCTTTCCCATAAAAAACATCCTGCCCCTCCTCTGGAATGTCCTCTTTGACTCCCTGGGACAGACTCCCTGGCTATCCATTCCCTGAGGGAAGGGAAAGGTGTGACAGCCAGTGTGCTGGGTTCTGCTCCCAGTTGCCTAACTGCTGGCTCAATACCTCTCTCCATTTCCACCACTCAGTGTCCCCAAGTGGTATCTGAAAGGAGGCTAAAGAGGAAGTGATGCCCAGAAAAACCAAAATCCAATTTTTACTTTTATTTCTGAATGGCGGACAGTGAGAGAGAAAGGACACTGAGTGAGGAATTAGAAAACCTAGGATCCAGAATTGGCCAGTCTTCTCCTTGGGAAGACTGGTCAATTGACTTTAAGAAAGTGACCTGCTATCTCTGGGTCCCAATTTCTTCATCTGTAAAATGGGGGTAATACGACCTACTTGATTATGTTGAAAGGAATATATGAAGTAATCTAATGATTTTAACAGTTAAAGTTTATTGGCTGCTTACTCTGCACCAAAGACTAAGTTCTTTACATGTACTAACTTAGAAAAGTTTCACAACAAACCTATGAGATAAGCTCTATGTAAAAATAATTTTAAAACTTTTATTATAAAAATGGTCAAATGAAAAGTAGAAAGAGGGACGAAATAAAAATCCATATACCCACAACCTAGATTCAACAGTTGCTAACATTTTGCTATACTTATTTCATTTCTCTTTCTTCTGAGACATTTTAAAGTAAATACTTCAGCATGAAACTCCAAAAATAAGGAAGGACAGTGTCCTACATAACCACAATACCATTACCACACATGATAAATTAAGACTAATTCTCCAAGAGCATCTAGTACTCCATTTTAAAATTGTTCCATCGATTATCTCAGTCAAATTGAAAAAAAAAAGTTCCAATTGCCCCCAAATGTTTTTTATAGCTGGTGTGTTCAAATCAGGGTTATTGATATCCCCATTTTACAGATGAGGAAACAGAGTCACAAAGTCACACACCTAGTGAATGCAGATCTTCTAGCCGCAGCGCCTCTTGAGTAACCTAAGTCTGCAGCACGTGCCGACACCTGGCAGGGCCTCTTTCTCCAGCCCCTCCCCCGCCCCCCCACCCCCGCCAGTGCTTTTCAGCATTGCCTCCCCTGGCACCCCGGCCCCTCTGGTACGTCATCTTTCCTCTACCCCAGCCACACTCTCAGTGTCTCCGGAAGTTCCCTCACCTAAAACAGGTGCAAAGAAGACCTGGGAGGATGGGGGCGACCGCACCCACTGGTATTGGGCAGCGGGCTTACTCCTTGGGGACTGGCAGCTCAGGGTCACGTTGGTCCCCACGTGGGGCACGCCCCGGAGGCGGCAGGATGGAGGAGCTGGAGGAACTGGGGGAGGGGAGACAGGTTAAAAGCTCACATCCGGGGGCCAGCGGCTCCCCTCCCCCGCTCCCACACACGGACCCCCATCACTCTGTTTGCCCCTCCCCCAACCTTCACACTCAGTCACTTGGGGGAGAGACCTGCCCGACCTCCCACGGGTGCCTCTCACTTACCCAGCACATTGAGTTCTAAAGTCTTGCTGCTGTGACCTCGAACAGTGCCTTGACTGTCTTGCAAGTTCACGGAACAGAGGTAGGGTCCGGAGTCTTTCTCCTGGAGGTCCTGCAGCCGCAGTGACACATTCCGGGAGGGCATGGGGTAGACCAGGGATGCTCCAGGTTTGCTTGATGTGACCCCACTGATGTGCGCCAACACCTGGTGGGCGGGCGTCACACCTCCCCATTATTACTTGTCTGCTCTGTGCCCAGGGCTCAGCTATTCCCCCTCCCCCAAACTGGGGGTCTTCAAATGCCCCTCACCTGCACCACCCCCTCTAACCTCTACCAGTTCTCCATTCACCCCTGTCTCTCTAGCTACCCTCTCACCAACCCGGGTGCTCTGCACCAGAACAGGTCCTGTTCCCCTGGGCGCTGTCTCTTCATCTCCCACTTGGGGTGTTTAGAAAGTGGTAAAATGGTTGAGGGATAATGTAAATAGGGGGTAATGTATGAAAGAAACTTAGACTGCAGGGGTAGAGCCAAGAGAAAAAATATCCTTTTAAATTTTCTTTTTCTTGAAGATCCCCACCCCACCCCCCCAGTGTATAAGCCCATGCCCTACCCCTGCAATCTAAGTTTCTTTCATACATACCCCCTACTTATCAAATGACCTCCTGAACACACTTTCTAGGACCTTGCAAGGAGTCCGGCAAATAAGCAGCTCTGAAAATGACGTCTCCTTGGCTTCTGGGTAAATTTGCCTCTGAGTCTTCGTCTGATGTCCGGAAGGAAGATAGGTGAGAGATTGTAGGAGGACATGTACCCTTGCCTCTCAAGGAGGTTATATGGGAGCCGCGGGACAGATAATCATTTGGAAAGAGAAGCGGCCTGTGACAATGTCCAAAGCACAGATAATGTGAAAACAGGAAGATGCTCAACTTTTAAAAGTTGTGTGATACATGCTCTAACCCTTCCTGTTTCCTATACCCTCAATCCTCACTTTCCCCCTTGCCCGGCAAAGTAAAACGCCTCTCCACTTGTCAGTGTTTGGTGTGCTCGAGTTCTAGGGAAACCTGGGAAAAGGAGAATTCTTTGGGGAAGCCTCCAAGATCAAAACAAAAATTGAACCGGTGAGGTGGACCTTGCTTTTCCCTGACACTCCTTCGAATCAGCCATCCCCGGGCCACCCCTCCCACCGTTGCCCGCTCTTCCCTGCTCCCCACCCCGCCCCCGGCCCCGCCCCACCTCCGGCGTAGCGAGCCTCCGGCCGAGACGATTTCCCTCACCTGGCTCATATTCATATTCTTCCCTTCCAGTAAGAACCATATCACGGTGGGCACCTCCCAAGGCTTGGGCTTGGTCGAAGCTTGGTCCCCTTGCAGGGTGTACCACGCCGGGAGCACCACTTCCGCTCCCTCTACCGCACGCAACTTGGTGAGGCCGGCGGGCACGTGCAGCTCCACTTGGGCCCGCGAGGGGGACGCTGGGGATGAGAGCGAGGAGGGTGAGCGCGGAGCCCAAGGACCCAGCTCAGCGCGGCGGCAGGAGAGGACGAACCTCGCGGGGTCCCGCCACCGTAGGCCTCGAAGACTGCCCAGGGCCCGCTGGCCTGGGATCCCATTGTCAATTTCATCAGCGCTTCTTCTCCCCAACCTCAGCCCGCTGGCTTGCAGCAGGGATAGGGACCCGTGTCTACGCATTTATTTGTACCCAGAGGCACAGATTTCCGCGCACCAAGAGGAGGAGGGGAGATTTCCAGCGAGAAGGGAAAGACATCCAAGAGGAAGGGAAGAGTTAATACTTTTTATCTACACTCTACGTAGGCCACTTGCTCCCCCAATTTTCCTGGGCGGAAAGGCGCCGGTCGGGATCAAGAGCGTTCCCATCTCCTGCGTTCTCAAACAGATGCGCGGAGGGGGGTGGGAGGGTTAATCGGTTACCGATTAACTCCGCGGCTCCTTCTGAACTACTCCGAGCCAGGGAAGCCGGAGTGGCCCAGCGGCTAACCCGGCCCAGTGACTGCCCGTGCTCCCCGGCCTCCCGCTAGGTTCCCACACGTGGGCTTCCCCAGGAAAGTTCCCAAGGGCCCTTTTGGGGCCCAGGGGATCTGGGCGGGTTGCAGGGAATCCTGGCAGAGCTAGAGGAGAATGAAGGTCCCCTGACAATCAAGTACAAAGCAATCAAGTACAGAGCTTGCCTCTGCCTGTGACTGACCTTCAGGAGGTGGCCTGGGGTGTTGGTTTCAAGGAGGGGGCTGTCGAATCAAAGCTTGCATCATGGCGCCCAGGAACACTCACTTATTGCCCTTTGGAGAGGCAACGGAGCAGCCAGTCAAAAGCCCTTTGGGGGAATAAGCTTGGGCTTGTCCGTGGCCAGGCCTGAGGATGTTGGCCGCCCTAGTTCCTAAGCCCTGCTCTCACTGAGGCCCTGAGTCCTTGGCCTCAACACTCCGCCCTGGAGTCTGAGATGCCACCTCCACGTGGTGAGCAAGGGGCCACCGCTTGGACAGCGGCCGCGCACGGGTCCGGCTTTCCACCCTGCTAGAGACCGGCTGAAGGCCTCTAAGGGCCCAGGAGTGGATCCGGCCAGGATGCACACCGCCCCCGTGGCTTCCTGGCTGCGTGTCTTTACAGAACCCCCAGCCCGATTCCTTGGCCTTCTTAGCCCCCCCCTCCCCATTTCCTGGCAGGTCCCTGTGGGCCAAGCAGGAAACTTGTGCCCGGTGATAAGCCAGAAGACAATGAGGAGGGCGCCGCTGGACCGGAGGCTCTGCAGGCAAAAACAACCTCTGCCTCAAGGAGCCTGACACCCGCTCGGGACCAGCCCGCCGGCTGGGACGCGGAGAGGCCTACGGGTGGTGCAGGCTCTGGCCCAGCCTTTCTGCCGCTCACCCCCAGCGGCCAGACACAGTTCCCGCCAGAAAGCGGCCGCGGTCCCGGGAGAGGGATGAGCCGCCTCCTCCCTGGGCCCCCCGCGACCTCCCTCAAGTCCTGCATTTACGAGGTCACTTTGCCAAAGGTAGAGGGGTGGTAAATCAATAGTAATGCGGACACATTGGGGTCTGGGCAAAGGCCAGCTAGGAGCTGGAGAGGGCCCCAGGCTTCGCTGCCCTGGTCCAGGGTGTCCGCTGGAGCAGAAGCCCCTCAACTCTTCGGCCCTTTTTGCTCCCAGGTGCCACAGGGAGAGGCAAAGGGGGTGGTTGGGTCTGAGTGAAGGAGACGGGAGCCGCCCAGGAAAGGGACCCTTCTGGTCTGGTCATGCCAGACCAGAGCGTGGGGCAGGCTAGAGCACAGGAGAAGGAAAATGGGCCTGCTCCCCAGGGCTACTATTTTTAGTCTCCCTCTTTCTCTGAGAAACTCCCCCCGCGGGCTTCTCACGCCCCAGGGGCAGCATCGCTGAGCCACCGAGGAGCAAGGGAGCAGAAGGGCCTCGGCGGAGAACCCTGTCGGGCAGAGCCCAATAGAGCCTGTGCCACCCAAAGTGCGGACCATCCCGAGGGCCATTTAACCCTCAGTGGCCCCCCAGGGGTGGCCGGGTAGGGATGCTGAAGCCTGGGTCTTCAGTGTGAAATCTGAGGCTCAGAGTTAGGGCAGAAAGAGGACGGGTTGCCGGAGAGCTGCCTAAGACACCCTAGCTGCTAACTTGAATTTTTCTCCCTTTCTTCAGAGATCCCCAGCAGGAAGGGGGATGGGGAAGTTGGGGGTAGAATACAGAAGGGAAAGAGGTGTTGATGTTGAAGCTGGGACAGAGGGCCTGAGAAGTCAAGGGATCCTGGAGCAGCCCCACCAAGGGGCTGGTGGTCTGGTCTTGAGCCCCACTTCGTCTGGGGACCCTAATACTTCATGCCCCAACGCCCTTGCAGCACAGACTGGGCTAAAGGAGACACGGGTAAAAGTTAGGTGGGCCCCATCACTGTGGTTGAATTTCACTCTACATCTTTCCAAGTCTTACTTGCCCTGGCAACTTCCAACCTGAGAGAAATGAGGAGTTAAAGCTGACCTGGACAAACCCACCCTTCACCCTCATTCGGGATCCTTGAAGAAAGATGGCAAGAAAGCCTGGGAGGCAGCATGTGAAACAGCTTATAATGAGCTTAGTTCCTGTGGGTCCTTTGCTCCCAGATATTGCACTGGGCCACCCCAGCTCCTGGGCGCTCCTGGAGCCCTTCAAACACTCCTCAAGCACTTGCTCCAAGGAGGGGCCCTTCCTCTCTGACTCAAAGGCCCTCTTCTCTATTTCCTTTGTCCCTTTGGCTCTGGGAGCCAATGGGGGTGGTGGACCTCTTGGGGGGGGGGTCACAATTCTGCTCCTCTAGGCATTCAAAGCCCTCCTCCATTTCCTGTGTCCCAAATGACCTCACGGTCGTGCTTTGGGGGCACCTCCCTTGATTCCCAGGGCAGGAAGCAGGAGGAGGGGGCAAGTGGGAGGATCTGGGCTGGGGAATTGAGGTGAAGTGCGTGTGTCAAGCCCGGGAACCAGGGAATTCCCCAGGGGCTCTTGCACATCAGTTTGTGGTGGGGTGGAGGTCGGGAGGGGGGCTGGAGTTAAGTCCTTAAGCTCTTTAGCCAGTGTCTCATCCAGCAGCTCAGCTCATCCGGCTCTGCTGGGTGGAGGTGGGGAGTGGGGATGAGGAATGGTTCCAACAACTCACCCCAGGCAGTGCCCTAACCCTCTCCCCGACCACAAACACACCGCACCCAAAGTGGGAGCTGTTCCCCAACGCAGCGGGGACACAAGTGATGCCCTGCGTGGGGGGAAGTATAAGGGCGGGGAGGGAAAGAGTCAGAGACGGGAGTCCTGTCCCACCCAGTGCCTCATCAGTGCCCAAAACCACCTCCCTCAGGGTCGGATTCACCCCATCTCTCCCATCTCATGTCCCCTCCAGGTCCAGGGTTTCACTCACCGAGAGTAGTCAGCCCCAGGAACAAAAACCGCAGCAAGCTGGTCGCAGGGGACCCGGGCAGGGAAACCATGGCCTTCCCTGGCCCCGACGGAGTCAGGGTCGCCGGCTCCGGGACACACCAAGCGACAGGTGCTGGGGCCGCACGGCAGCCGGAGCGGAGGCGGGAGCCGGGCCACTGACACCAAGGGCGTCTCTGGCCAGAGTCTGCGTGCGTGTGCCGGTGGTGGGGTGGGGACCGACGGGGACTGGGGGCGGGGCATTCGAGGGGGCGGAGAGGTCGCCGTCCTCGCGGGCGGGGCTCGAGGGTGACCCGCCGCAGGGGGACGCTCCTCGCGCTCCGACGGCCGGCTCCCGCGGCCTCCACCGGGTCAGGACGCAGGGTGGGGTCGGGTGAGTCGTGGCGCCCTCACAGCCGGCCGGGGGCAAGGGCAGAAGAGAAGAGCCCTAACTCTCAGACTACGCCATAGCCTTCCCCCTCCGCTAAGTGGGGTAGGAAGGAGGGCCAGGAAGGAAGGGAGGTTTGGGGATTATCCGACGTCCAGGGGCCACCCGTACCCGACACCCTAAGCGGCCGGGGCTCCCGCCCGACCAACCGGCTCCGAGCTTGGGGGTAACGCGTTCTCAGCCTAAGCGGGGAGGAGGGGAGCCGCGTTTTCCCGGGGCCACTGGGGCTCCGCAGTGTGGGGCTTGAGGCGGCAGGAAAGGTCCAGAGTGCCGGCCGCGCGGGCCCGGTTCTGCTGCCCGAAACGACCAATTTCCCAGGGCCAGGGGCGGGTTGGGCCGCGGGAGCGGGTAGAGAGAGAGGCTCAGGAAGGGAGGCGGCCACGCCCACCCCTGCACGTGCCGCGTGGCCCCGAGGCTGCGGTGGAGGATGCGCCGGCGGTGGACCCGAGGACCGTGTTCACCTGTGGCCGGACAAGACGGGGCCTCTCAGCAGGTTCTCGGAGACTCCCTAAAACCAAGGCCCGAGGGTCACCCGGAGCTTGCGCCGCAAACCCGAGCAGGGAAGTGACTGGCGCAAGGAAACCCCAGGAGCTGAGCAGGAAACTGAGGAAACAAGATCCCGGCTCCCCGCTTAACTCATAAGGCTTTGCCTTATGCAGACTGGGGAGGAGGGGGCAGCTGCGGGAAGGTAGACTGGACCAAGTCCCTCCATTTATTTATCCCCATGTCTTCGCTGCCTCCCATCCCTCCTCAGGCCCGCTGTGACCCTTTAATTCCCGGGACTAGATCATGTTCGGGGTGAAATTTAATTTAACCGTCCCTCCCCGCGCCAGCCGGTCACAGGCACCTCTGCGCCCTCTGGCGGCCGCAGCTTTCTTACAGAAGGGCACGCACCCGTTCTGGCTTCTCGGTCGGACAGCCAAAATAAAGATGCTTCAAACATCCCTGCACGGCTCAACCACAGAGCAAAGGTCACCGAGGACAGAAAGCATAACAACGAATCCCTGGCGCTGCCTGCTCTAGGTGACAGTTGACTGGGTAGAAAAGCAGCCAGGCCTCCTGGATTCCATTTACTCCACACGGCCCTGCTCTGTTTTAACACTGAATGTGGTCTTTGAGCCTGCGCTGCCCAAGGTCTTTTTCTACACAGCGCCCCGTAGACCCTCTCAGCTGCTTCTTCCTAGTGTGACCTGCCTGGCTGCTCTTTAAATACCTGCCATGCAGTGGCTTTGAGAAATGGCTATGCAAACACTAGACTGCTCATGCAACCCCTGGAATCTAGTATTTGGCGGCTCAGTGACAGCAAAGGCAACAGGAATAGGTAACTGCTAGTCTCATATCCTTATGCAGGGACCTACAAACTTGGAATTGTCAAGTAGATTGTGTGTGTGTGTGTGTGTGTATGTATGTATGGGGGGGAGGGTGCTGTTGGTTTGGTTTGTCTAGTCTATCACACACTTTTTCCTTTTTTTTTTTTTACTTTGGTCTTCACTGCAAAGCACCTCTTGTAAACATCCCTCCTTTATTTCCAGGTCAGGCCTAGGTTACCCCGAATAAGTAATTCCTTCCAAAAACAGCAGTACAGTGCTCTTGGTTGTATCCCAGGAGCACCAAAGCATCTTATTACAGAGGCTGTGCTCATCCCTATCAAGTGCTACGTAAGGCAGGGAGGGCCTCAACATTCACTCAGTAGCTAACGTTCCAGGATTTGCACCCCAGATAATTTACAACATCAGAAGTAAATATACAAATAAAGATTTGTAGGCAGTGCTTCTCTCCATGTGACACTGAAACAGTCCCTTCAGGACTCTTCCACTGCTCTCACCCAATCAAAGAATTTTCTATACTATCTCCTACTCCAGCCACTTCTTTTCTGCTGACCCTGAGGCAGTCAAGTGGTAGAAGTTAGCAGAGCTCTGGAAGTTTCTGCTGAGATGCAGTTTAGGGTGAACATTGCTCTCTACCCTTGTGTAAAATGGGAATGTTAGTGCGGATGATCTGTGAGTGACCTGAATAAACAGGTTGTGTGCAAGAGCTAAGTTCATAGTTTCATATGTTAAGAGACTTGCAGCTCACTAGTGTTTCTCCCCGTCATACCTCATCTTTTGTCTCTACAGTATTTTTTAATGCTGATTCTTACATTTGAATGTAGTGTCTCCATCCTCCTGGAATCAGTTATAAGGCTTCATTAAGGTCTAAATAGTCTTTTTGTTTTTAGAAATGCTCATATAGTTATCTGACACCCTGCTGTCCTCTTTTCTAGATTGTTCTGGCCAAAGAGAATGGATATTCAGTATCAGGAAGGTACTTTCTTTCCAAGTCGCCATTTCCCAGTGCCCAGCTTTGTCCTCTTGCCCCTACCCCTCACCCATCCCAAGCCACATGGTGAAAACACATATTGGATCAGGCTTTGCCATACACCCTGTGCCGCTCACAGTGGTCTAGCAATGCCCTATTCTCAGTAACGTTAGGTAGATCTCAGACATCCTCACTAAGTGTTCCCAAATGTTCTGCCCCTGCTAAGTAACTAACAGCAGTGAAAAGCGGGATAGGGGGAAGAAATGAATGAAGCATGATGTTAGTTTTAGGGCTGATCAGTGGCAAAGTTTGGGGGATGCCATGTACTACTCCTGGTGATAATGCTTTTTCTTGCAGCACTTGGCACTAATATTATGAGGTTATTGCTACAAAATGGTCAATGAAGCCTCGGTCTTTAGGACTATAATTCCAAGTTCCAAAGAAGAGCAAACTCATGAGAACTTCCTAAAGCCCACACCTACAGCCTGTGCCCAGGGAGAAGAGGTGCTGCACTCAAATATTCCAGGATATTTATTTATACTCTCCATGAACTAGCAGCCACTTTTAGCAGCTCACATCAGGAAACAGCCAACTCCATAAACCTAGACTCAAATGACATTAATAAAAGTCATCCCATTGGTTATAACTCTCTAGTCACTGGAAAAATAAATAAGCATCAACCAACCAAGAGGTATCAGAATGAGAAAAACCACTGATTTAAGACAACTCAGGTTGCAGGAAAGAACATTTTTTTAATCAATATGCAATTTTATCTTCAATAGTACAGAAAAACGGGGAGAATTATAGCTCTTACCTGGATTTGCAGTCCACTTAAAGCAGAGTACCCGAGAGATGCTGGGGGAATCATTAAAGATAAATAACCAATCTAACAAGTCCCTGTCATGAGACCAAAGTGACCCTTGACTACTCCACTAGTAAGGTAGTTCTTAGCCAAGAGTACTAACCTCCAACTGGAGTGGTAGTTGACCCACAGAAATCACTGAAAGATCTAAACGTGATAGTTACCCTCCTAATGGACTGATACCTTACAGTTTCCTATCCTATGGATCACTTAAAATTTTTGTTCGGATGTTTCTATTAGATCTTCTCTCCTTTTTTACAGGAAGTATGATGACATCAATTCTCCACCTGTGCTCCTGAGAGAGCTGCCCCTGATTACTGAGTGTAAAGATGAGGAATGAGAGTCTCTTACAAATTCATGTACGTAGGGCCAAAAGGAATATCCTTTTGTAGCTTTTTAAAAAGTAGCACAAAATGAAATGTCCAATGACCTTTGTTACTCTGACAAGAGATAATGACATTTGTCAGTGGGGTACAGAGAGTGAAAGGAAGGGAAGCTGCCCTACTCTGTTGTGTTCATCCCTAGCAGTAAAGTCAGAGCACAGTCCCACTGCCAGTGCGACCACACTCTGCTACAAAAAGCTCCACTAGTACGCCAAGAGGCCAGGAATTACTTTAATGATTTTTTTAAAAAAAGTTTAAATGGCAGCACAACCATAAAGTTGGTACATCACAGAAACAAAGGTCTTTGCAGGCAACACTGATTGGGAATAGCAAAACACTTGATTGGTGAAAAAAATGAAACTCTAAATTATATACAATAGTAGCTAAGGGTAATATTGAAAAACAGTCTTATTTACTGTGACTCAAGATTTAACTTGCCATTATCTATTGCTTATTTATTCAAGGTTGTAAATAATACTTATATAGAGACATAGAGATGTGTAAAAATGAAACATCGTGAAAAAAATACAATTTTTCAATTTCATATGAAACTCAAAGTATAAGTTTTGTCCAATATGGAATGTACCTACATTTGTTTACATCAGGGCTCTAAAATCCATTTAAAAATTGATTTTTGTTTTTAAAAAAGAAACAACTGACCCACCATGCAAGTCCGCTGTATAGCTTGCTGGCTCAAAATGAGCATTTTCAGGTGAGGTCTGTTTTTTCTGCCCAAAGTCTACTATGATTTCTTAGTTGTACTGGCTCGATCGTGGAAAGAGTTTCCATGAAGTCTGATGGCAGCATCCGGATGAGGGACAGTCTGGGTAACAGGATGTGAGTAGAGAAGAGAGAGGTAAGAGCCCAAATCCTTATGAAGGATGACATTCAGTTGTTAAATTTTAAGGGGTAGCCAATGGCTTTTTCCAGGCACTCAACTAAAGAGCCAGCGGAAAGAAAATCCCTCTCTACTTCTACAAATTTGATATAGATGGATTTGGGGGAAACTCCAGGATCCACAATACAGTTCTGAGACAAGAACCCATTAATACCGACCCAATCTTTGCTGAAGGTTTTGGTATTTGCTTGGAAATGTAAAAATAAGCATTGCTGCAGAGTCCTGACCTCAGCGATCCCGAGGTAGCAATAGATAATTCGGGTAGGTTCTACTTCCACCTGTAGTGAGGCTTGTGCTGAAAGGGTTTCCAAGTCAACCCGGCCCTCCTTTCCTGGGTCCAGGGAATGTCGCTCCATGTGGGGTGAGGGGGGCCTCTCAATACACTCTTCGTAGCCAATGGCATAAAGGCCTGGGCTTTTGGGAATGCCTCCCGGCAATAAATACTGAACAACGTTCCCACCGGTTGGTTTGGAGTGGGCAATGGGTATCCAGTCAACTTCCATGTGCAGCTCCAGGCACCGCGCCTCACTAATAGTGATCTCCAAAAACTTGTAGTAAACGTTTTTCCAGTTCATTTTCTGCACTCGGGTCATGATGATCCGTCCCTCAGGCTTCTCAGAATTGAAGTACTCCCGGAGTCGCTTGCCAAGGGGCACCTGGGAGCTGATCTCAGCATAATGGTAACGGATATCCTCTTTCCAACGGGTGTTATAACCAATTCCAAAAATGGCCAGTTTATTAGAGAGATGAAGCCTTGAAAAGTCTGTCCAGCTCTGAAACAGTTCCCATTTCAACTGTACTGATTCCAAAATCTGTATGATATTCTGCATGATGTCTCTTTTCCTGGAAAGAGAAATGAAAGTCAGATTCTTCAGGTGTCTAGATGAGCACTGTCCAGTAGAAGTTTCTGCAATGGTGGAAATGTCCTGTGTCTGTGTCTGTCCAATACGTTAGCCATTGCACTTAAGATGTGGCTAGTGTGAGTGACGTATTAAGTTTTTAATTAATTTTAAATTACATTTAAATAGCCATAGGTGACTAGTGGCTACCATATTGGACTGTGCAAGTCTAGATAATCATAGTATTAAAATCTGAGACATGCTCACCCTTGGGAAGTTCCTAGGAACTAGTGAAAAACTGCTTTCCATTACTTCTAAAGTCTGGCTGTATTCCACTTAGTAACTATTGATACATAAGACCCTAGGATTTCAGAAACCAAGGATCATGTACTTTTTAAAGTGGCTAGTATAGTGCATATGATGACCTTCAGACCTAACTACCAAAAGCAGGTGAAGGATGCTGTATTCAGAAAAGTAACCAGTAGGTATCACTTAAAAGAATGAACACATTAATTTCTAACTTGGAAATTCTGAAAGTTCAATAAGTTTGGCCCATACATGCTGGCCATAGGAAAATATACAACTGATTATGACTATTGATCTGATACAAAAACATGAAAAAAGGACATTTTCTTCTATTTGTCTGAAATACATTACTATTCCCAAATTTAAAAGAACTGTCAGTTTAGCACAGAATTAAGATCTGAGAATTCAGATGAAAAAGTTCCATTATTAAGCTTCAGTTTTAAGAGAAAAAAAATTCCAGATAATGAATTGAGATTTTTCTAAAATATATTTTATAAAGGGAAGCAACAGTATAGAAATTATTTCAATTTTGATTCGGACAGTTAACAGAAGAAGACAAAGTACAGGGAAATTCTTGTTTCACATGCTGCTTAATTCATGTAATTCCAACGGATACTTCATGATGATTCGTACATTTATATGAGGATATTTCTCAGGTAGGGTACAACTTTGATGTTGGAAGACTGAGGTTTGTTAAGTATCAACTTAGCAACAAACAATTACACTCGACATCAATCATAGGTTTAAGCTACAAAAATACTCAACTACCACACTCACATACAATCAAACACAGGCAAGAAAAGAGGGTGTAATGGTGGTTTGCTAACAGCTTCTTGGAAGGTGACAGATCCTGGAAACTTTATTCTTAAATGCTCATACCTTCTGGAAGAGCTTTTGGAACAAACTGGGGAACCTTCCACATAGTCATTCTCTCTTACTTTCCTTGATTTTCTTTTCAAGATGGCAAAGAGCTAATGTTTTGTTGTCAGTTGCTTCTTGAACCAAAGACTGCCCTGGACTTATCCTCCACACTTCAGTTTGTCTTGAAAGCTACTCAAGTATCTAAGTGGCCATCAGGATGAAATCACTGCATTTCTGGAGATTGTTTGTCTTCTCAGAGTACACAAAGGCACTCGATCACTTTTCTAATATTTAGATTGTGGTGCTTGTGAGGCTAAGACATAGGACCATGCTTCTGCATGGGTCATGCCTTAAAGAAAAATTATCTTTCATAGCTACCATTCTTCCTGTCCTCTTTTAAAATATTTTACTGATCTCAAGGAGGACTCGGCTAAGGAGGTGGGATGGAGAGCAGAGCTTTTTATCTGTTTTGCTCACTGCTGTACTGCTATACCTGACATACAGTAGGTATTGGATAAATAAGTGGTGACTCTTCTTCGTGGGTGAAGGATGGTGTATCTGACTACAGGCTATATCAGCTAGTTCAGGCTAATCCCACCTAAGCCTAGAGTGAAAAGATCCCGTGCCCAAATGAAGTTATTTTATTCAGCACTGTCATAGCCCTAAATCATCAATAAGGAACAGTTCGGAGGAAACTGTTGCATTGGGAAATGAATTGCCTCTTAGAACCCTCTCACCCTGTGAGCTGAAACCTGGAGTAGAGGCAGCCACACAGGACATTTCTGCAGAGCCTGTTAGTTTCCTGCCCCACTGATCTGATCTCGGCCTGAAGCTCCCTGGGCTCAAGCCTCAGATGAGCTATTCACAGCTATGGAGCACAATGAGAACTAGATCCAGTTATTGAAACAGTTCCTGAGAACTGTCTGTTCTATTTCTGAAGTTCCAACCGTGGGAAAAGTTCAGGGGGTCTGAGACTGGTGACACCAATTCTGTGAAGCTTGAGTTCATCCCTAGTTACGTCAATTGGGCCTCCCCTGTAGTTCCTAAGCACTTGCTTTTTGAGTCCCAAAATGGAATATTATAAGGAATTTAAGTGTCCCTCTGGCCCTCCTATCATTTCACTTAACCCCAGACAAACTCTGGGCCCTGTGACTTATCTCTGTATCATATTTAAACATCCAAATACCACATGCACACACAGGAAAATACCATAAACACGCTTATTTTCATATATTTATTTCTTCTTGTTGTATACAACATTCTCAACATTTTGGATTAACCACTGGAAAACTTAGGCTAAAAAGATGAGGAAGAACAACTAGACATGCTCTCTCAGTGGCATGGCTGTAACTCTCATAGCATGCTTCATTACAGCAAGACTTTTGTCATTAAACTTAGGTAAATACACTTTGTAGAAAGGTGGAACATCTACTTACTGTGCTTCTTCAGAAGACTCTTGTTTTATTTTTAATGTTCTCTTTGTGACAGGTATTTCATCTGAAAAACAGAGGTTTTGAAAAAAGTTATATTTTCCTAAGCGGTGGCATACATTTATGAAGCTAAGTAGCTATATGTCTACTGTTTGTTCCATACTTTCCAATGTGAGAACTTAATTCTAGTGTCAAACACTGTCCAATGCCAGATTTATAAATATAACTCTTACATAATGAGATGCATACATTTATATGCAAGATCAGAAACCAGCTCTACAAGTATAAAATTCTTCAAGGTCACCAGTGGATTTCTAGCTAGGAGCTTAAAGCTTAATTTCATGGCAAACATGATTTTTAAAGGAATGAGAATGAAAATAATTCTGTTCTATTTAGACTTTCTATGTAGGTTTTAGAGAGCAATTATTCCCCTAATATCAGGATCAATATATACTATGCATGTCATTTTTTTCCCCAAAGGTTTAGGTGACTTAACTCTCTCCAGCAAAACCAGAGTTAGAGGATGCCAAAGTAATTTAGATCTTAGTACCGTTTTGAAATTAAGAGGTAGTGATCACTTAGCATCTGCCCTTCTTATTCTTCTAGTCATCAATTCTCTCTCTTACGCTGTGTTAGTCTTACAGTTTTATAACCTCTTCGCTCCCTCTCTCTTCTGATATTTGAGAGATTCCTTTAGATACAGCATTCACAAGAAATATTAACATTTAATCCTTTTTTTTTTCGAATTAGGCATTTCTCTGTCATCAGGAGTTCTGTAAAATAGTGCCCATTGGCTTTTGTCTTAAGCTAGGGAGGCACATTTATAGTACCAACCCTACTTATCCTTCCTTGGGGGCTACCTGAGTATTTCACTGGAGAGCGAGAACATTTACTTATAAGTGAGCACTCATTACACAACTTGCTATGAATGTACAAAGGTTGCAGCAGAAACTTGATTAGTACTTGCAAATTATGAAAACTAAAATTGGAGCATTTATGGAAAAGAAAAAAGAAAAACAACTACATATACCCTCTTAATTAGTCCACACAAGTTTAGATTTGATGGCCAGTTTTGTTTTCCATTTTTGTGTGTGTGTGTGTGTTTTTTTGTTTTGTTTTTTTGTTTTGTTTTCCATTTTTAATGTGAAGACTGGGAATAAATCATTCCAGCTACTGTTGGGATGGGATCCTTTACAGAGTTTGAAGGAGTATGATCCCTGATAATGTTCAAATATCAGCTCCTTTCAAACCAAGGCTCCCTTCATTGATTGTTCAGACTGAAGCCTGGAAAGGGACCTTTTGCAAATCACAGTCAGGAAAAATAAAAGTATTGGGGATAAAGGAAGGAAAAGACAGTTATATCTATACCAGTCGAGCCAAGAGTCAACACTCTTAGCAGTCATCTTAGAACTAAGAGGTGCAGGATATTTTTAATTGCGTAGCCTGTCACTGAGCTTCCTTGTGCAGCTCAGAATTAGGAATTCTTCTGTGTCTTTAGAATTTTGTGGAACCCAAGTCACTAAGCACTAGGCTGGTAGTTTAAGGATGCCCAAATAGACTGGCTATATGCGTTGTGTTGTCGGTGGGAACGGTATAAGAAGATATTACAGATATGAAGTACCTGTGCACATATAAAGATATGTATATGCACGTGCACGCGCATGTGCGTGCACACACACAGAAGTAACATAGATACTGGCTCTCTTACCCAATTCCTGATCTGTTGGATAGCCGTGGAGATCCTGACTGTGGTTTCCCCAGTCCTCCTGTGAATACTCCTCCATAGTGCTGCCATCTGACTCCAGCTCCTGGTACAAGCCACTACTGTTAATAAGTACAGGCTGGCAGGGCTGAGCATCCCATCCTCCCTGACCAAACACCTGTTCCAACTGTTCAAATGTGTAACTGCTCTTTCTTTTCCCAACACCATGTTCTTTCACCCGACTGTAACACCTGCGAAGGGTCTAAGACACAAAGTCTTTTGTTATTCCTTTAAAGCTGTACTTCCTCTTCCAGGTACGGACCACAGATATTAATTACTATTAGACAGACACAGACAGACAAACACAGACACATTGTTACAGGAATGCTAGATTTTAAATTCATGATTATATTAGAAAAAAATACTAATTTAGCATTTACTCAAACATGTTATAATTCAAACAATTACTTTGCAATTAATTATCCATTAAACAACAAGAAACATTACAACATTATTGCATGTGTCCCATACACGTATTTGTACACCCCCACCCCCATTTTAAAAGAGTAAGAAAAAAAAAAAAAGGAAAACAAGAAATACCAGCCAGCCAATAGGATGCACACCTGCCACAGAAAAGAAAGAGCTGCTATTTGTGCCCAGAATTTGGAAAAAGTGAGGGGAGGGAGGACAGAAAGAAGAATTTCCCAAAGCAAAGAATATAACCTTCCTTACCCTTGATAAGAAGGAATACAGGGTAAAAACAATTGCCTAAACAAATCAGCTGGTAAAACTTGTTACTTACATAGTCCATAATCTATACTAACTCACTCTGTCTTTGGGGAAGTTGCTAAAATTTAAAAGAGATCAAATCAATAATGCTACAGATTCCCAGTCTCAGACATCAATTATCAAGAAATACACTAATACCTACATCTAAAAATTAGCCAGTGATAATACTAGTCTATACTACCAACTCAAACCGCCAGCCAAACACACCAACAAATGAAGCCCGTGATTTCCTTTTGCGGGGGAAGTGAGGTGGAAGGGTGTTATTTCACTTCTTTTTTGTGGCACACAGCAAATATCATTATGCAAATCCACAGATGAAACCTGGATAGTTTTATTATCTTGCACAACCCTTCAACTTGCTTCGTGGTCTTCTAACGCATATTTCTGATGATTTCCTTAGTTTCATGGTACATCTTATGCTATCTTACACGACATTTCAAAAGATAAATCAAGGACTTAGTCCCAGTCCTTGTGCCTTAGTTCCAAATTTAGTTTAGTTACATTCGTCCTCTGTCCCATCGCTGTCTCCTTTTGTTCCTTCTACTCTCCTCTCCACTCTGCTAGGTTTTACTCTGAGGATTTTCGTGACAGACTAGACCCTTTTTCTCTGGTGGCTCCAAATACTTTCTAACTCAGCTGTGCCAACAAGTTCACCTCAGGCTTACTTTACACACATCAGCCAGACTATAAATTTCTCCTGAATGTGAGATGACTCTCCATAAGCCAATATGTCCTCTATTCTCGCCAAACAAAAACAACTCTGAATAATCTTTATCGGGCCTCCTCGGAAGTTCAGTACCTTTAAATCGCAGTTGATAAGCTACAGGAAGACACTCTGTCAAATACTTTGCAGATCTGTCCCTCGAGGCCAGAAATCCAGATGGGCAAAAGGAATAATAAACCTAAGACACGGATGATGATCCCCCTCTGACAAAAGCAGAGGAGTGGCTAGAGGCACCCCGTCCTAAAACCAGCCAGCCTATCCCCTGCCTCATTCTCCCTTTCTGGAGATTTCTTCTGGTGCCTCAAATGATGCCTTAAAGAAGTTAGGTTTCTGCCACACTTTAATTAGTGTTCCTCCTCTCTCTTTGTAAAGGAGAGTCACAAGTACGTAACACACAACTTTCTGGAACAAACCAGAAATGAACCTGGGAAACGTGTGATGAGCAACCCTTCCAATGGAAGGAGACAAATGCCTGCAGCAGATCTCATCTGACTTCCTACACACTCCCCTTCCCGGTGCCCTCTACCCTCCCCCCAGGGACTGGAATTTGAATTGCAAACATCTCCTATTTATTTTTATCTCACAATGTCTACTTTCTGCCCTCCAAGAACACCCCAGCCACTCTTCTCAGCTCCTCCAAGGACCGTAAATGGAGAGTCCCAGCCATGTCCCTGTCACCCTTCCAAGGCCATAAATGGAGATGGA
Source organism: Delphinapterus leucas (assembly GCF_059928025.1). Taxonomy (NCBI): domain Eukaryota; kingdom Metazoa; phylum Chordata; class Mammalia; order Artiodactyla; family Monodontidae; genus Delphinapterus; species Delphinapterus leucas. Next base: position 100,167,565 of record NC_143135.1, read on the forward strand.
AACCATGCCACTGCTCACTACTTACTGGCCGCCTAGAGAAAGGCATTCAGCACACAAAAGAGCCCAGCTGGATCTGTCATGGAGGGTTATTTCAGAAGTCAGGGAATAAAACTAACATTCCTTTGAAGGAAGGGGCCACACTTAGGACGTGACCTAGGCGTAAGCAAAGCCACCAATCTTTGACACTATATATGGTGGGAAACCACAGAAAAGATTTACTTTCTCTGAAACCACCGAATCGAGCTTAAAATTTCACTTGGCTTGTGTAATTATGAATAAGGAAACTAGAAATATCTAAGCGTTCTGGATATGGAAGAATAGTCAGAAGATATATTTTATATTTCATCAAAAAAGCCTAACAGATCTTGCCACCTCTTATTTTGTAGTGTACTTTTGAAATACACTTTAATAGTGCAATATGCTGATATGTAGAATATCTATTAGGGGTCTGAATGCAAAATGTTTGGTAACTCCTAAATCCATATGATAGGCATCTGATGGGTTGAAAGACTTCCAAATTGACTTTAACTCTCTCAAGACACAAATATGCAAAAGACGTATCTTCTGGATTCAGTAAAGACCACAGATCCAAGGAGAGGCTGTTTAAATAGCACATATCAACTAAGAAGAAAAAGCAAGAACTTAAACATCAGCTTGACTGCTACTATAAGAAACACTGGTATTTAGATAAACGAGAGGGACTTTGGAAATGGATAAAAAGGACATATGGAGACCTTCCAATTCTTATCATCCATAATAAATCAGAAAAGGTTACACTTTCCACACTCTACATGATTAACCAAAGCATATAACTAAGTGATTGTGTGTCTCTGTCAACAGTCCTAAATAAACCAACTTAACACCTACTGTAAATCTTAGATTAAGAAAATGCTCTGGAATCTAGGAAAAACGAAGTCTTGCCTCCCATTTTGGACAGCTGTACCAAACCCAACAAGAACCTCAATTCAGCTTCCTTGGAGAACCATTTCCTGTTCAACACAAAAACCTTGTTTCTCTTCCTTCTTCCTTTACCTCACTCATCTTAGAAATTTATAGTCACTTAGCTGTAGCATTTTTTTAAAAATTAAGATCTCAGAAGGGAAAGAATTTGCTTGAAATTATTAAAGACTATTCTAGTCACAGTGAAGAAGAACACTTTCCTTATTGTTAGGAATGTCCATGGTAAATCAGTGTTACTGTCTCCTCCCTGGGACAAGAGCTATGAGATAATACTATATCCTGAGTGAAGTTATAAGGATAGAGGTCAGGAGAAGTCAAAAAAATCTGAACAGAAGAACTAAAGTATAGGAAACAACCTGACCACGTGGTCAGATCAGAGAAGTCCAAAGGTATTTGATGTAGAAGAAATGCCAAGTGAATGCTTGGTAAATCCACCGTGCCAAGTGTTCAATGACTAGGAAAGGAAAAGTACCACAGGAAAGACGTGAAGGACGTCCCATTACCAAAGCAGGGAGAAAAATCAGATGGCTGACAACTGACAATTTATAGACAGAGGGAAAGTTTTGCCAAAGTTTAAGATTACAGTGAAAGAAAATGAGAGAATAAAGATGACATTCATTGTGGATGAACGTAAGGGGAGTCTGGAGGTAGGGGATGGGGCAGGGAAACAAAGGCAGGAGTTTTAGATTGGCAGGATTGGGGGTTTAACGGCAGCAATGCAGAGAAAGACCCAGGGTTACAGTACACGTAACATTAAATACAGTGCACAATGCAGCTATCTTGCCAAAGTAAGTAAATCCAGTATTGGGTTGTATAAGCAGAGGAATCACATGTAAGCTATGAAGGTGGCTCTTCCTCTCTATTCAGCACCGGTGAGGCCACAGCTGGAGCACAGCATTCAGTTCTGGGCATCGAACCAGCTACAAGAGAGGGAAATTGTAGAGTTCAGAAAAGGGCAAATAAAATAATGAAAGGCTTGGAAAATAAGATCTTTAAGTAGGGCCAGTGGTTTCATCAAAGCCCTTCCTGATATTATATAAGCTACTTTGGGGATACAAATAAGGTTTCTTTTGTTTCAGTGTCCTCCAATCCCTCCTTTGACTTTCAAGAAGTGGGGAGAATAGAATTCCTCCCTGGTATGGCAAAGTAGGAAGCAAGCTAAATAAATCATATGAGCACATGCCAACCAATTCTGCTGCTGGCTCAATCATTTTCTCAAAATGTGCCCCATTTCATACAATCATAAAATCATCACCATGACAAAACCACTGTTCTAACAGAACTGTCTATCGATGGAACAGGGTATATAACAGGGAGGAACGGAAATAAGGCATAATTGCCATATAAACGTGTTGTTTAGAAAACACCGGCATGATCAGTCTAAGATGTCAGATGAAAATAGTCATACTGCAGGGAGGACAGCTTAGTTCTAACAGCAGGAAACAGTGTTATAAGAAAAAACAAGCAGTGAAACAGATTTTCAAATGTAGTTGTCAAACTGGCCATACGAGAAATGACTTACATATTATAGTTTATCTTAACCCTCTGCCAACTAAATATGATTAAATTTAAAATTCTTTAACCCAAATGATTAAATAAAGAATATACTTATTTGCAAACAAAATCTTAAAAATCACATACTATATTCCACAAGAGATAGGGGAAATTACACTGGGAGCAAATCTCCAGTGACTGTTTATAAGTGTTCAGCCTAAGCAGATGTGTACTGCAAAGCAAAAGAAGCTTTGTGAAACAGATCTATCCTCTTCCTGTAAAGTGAAGCTACTGCTTTACTGTGTTGCAATTAGTTGCTCTTAGTTAACTGAGGCAACAGAACAATACTGAGTTTATTTCAATATCTCTAAGAAAGACTCAAGATTTCTTAAGTTTTATTTTCTGTGAGCACAAATGCAGGGGGGAAAAAAACCCTGAAATGGCAGACAACTGTAAAAACATTTCTGCACAGTAAGAGGGATATTAAGGACATAGTATAAATTGCTATATATATTTTTGACACAGAGCTGTAACTAATGATGAGGAAGTCACTTAAGGTAAAATCCATCTGGGGCCAGTAGCAGCTTTACTACCTGCTTTCTTAGGTTTTCTGTACATTAAGATTTGGCAAACTGACTTGCCAATCACCTAATCCTTTAAAAACAACCAACCAAAAACCCCAAGAGGAAAACCAAAACCAAAAACACAGCACTTGTTTCACACTCCCCGGTTCTTAGTGCTACAGAAGTTTTGGCAAGTGAGAAACCTTTTTATTCTTAAGATTTCCTTTTCCTTTTCCACTCCAGAGCAGAGGTTCTTAACTTTTTTGAGTCCTGGATTCCCTCCCCAGAAGAACACACATACGAAACTGTTCCACACAATGTCATGGGGAACATGGACTCTCTGAAGAGCTCATACAAGAACCTTCCGTTAAGAAACTCAGCTCTACGCCATGTGGTTGTTTCTTCCGTAAAAAAATATAATAGGTATTAGTCAGAAACCCTAAAATGAGGTAGACTTAGTCTGTGTCATAGGTTTTACAAGAGAGTCTGGAGACTGGGGCCAGTTCAAGAATAACTTCTCCAGTTTCCTCAGTATCCTGCTCATTTAGATAAAGCAGCATTAATAGTTCCTTTAAGAGGTAAATTAGCAAAATTGCCATTTCTTGAAAGAAACAATTTCTATCAGTAAAAGCATACAAGGATATCAACTTACTCTTCACAAAAATATAGCGCTCTTTTTCTACCTGCTGGGGAAGAAATGTTTTTTGTGAAGTGGCAATTAAACAATAATAAATGATTCATAACATGTTGATCACCTGTTCCAGTTGTATCACATAGTACTTGATCATTCACTATCTGATTAACTTATCAATAGAGACGCTAGATAAATTACCTAAGGTAACAACTTAGGGAAATGCACACACCTAGAAACAAGTATAGGAAAGTAAGTCTTGACTACCTTCCTTAGTGGATAATGGCTAAGCCTTAACATTTCCCCATTTTAACACTGCCTGAAGACTAAAGGGACTCAAAAGGAATAGGCAATGTCTACACTAATTCAATCCTTAACTCAATGGGATCAAAATCTGATCCATTATTCCACTGAAACTGTCATGGTCAGCAATGCCTTCTTAATTACTAAGAACAACGGTCCTCAAACTTTGTCCTTAACTCATCTGACTTTCCTGCAGCACTTAATACTATTAATTACCTATCTGTGTCACCATCCTTGCCAAGTGCCTCTTTTCTAAAACTTTCTGTAATACACTGATTGACAGAGAGCGGGTGGAGCTGCCCAACACTCTGATAGCAAACCAGGTTCCAACCTCCAAAACATTAGAGAAGTTTTGAATGGAAAATAACTTTAGAGATCATCTAGGTCTAATTAACAAATGCGGAGTGGAGGCCCCAAGACAAGTGAGTATTCCTTCAAAAGGCATTTGCATAGAAAAATTACCAAATGCCACTCACAAAATGTTACTGTATCCTAAGAAAGCTATTCCACTAGATTGTAAATTCCATGAGGTAGGGGTTATGTCTACCTAGTTCGCTGTTTCCCGGAGCCCAGAATAGTGCCTATCACATAAGGATTGTTCAATATATATTTATTAAATGAATTGAGGTAATTTTAAAGTAGTAAATCACTACCAAGAAGATCAAAAATTTTTTAGCAAAGAAAATCAGGAAACTCATTGGTTAATCACAACGATGGATTATATTTATAAAAATCAATAAATCCAAGGTAGGTAGGACTCCTAAAACCTTTTGAAAAAAGTAGGAGCCCTAAAGGGTATAAAACAGTTACAGTTATAATTAGCAAAGCAAATTAATTTCTTTGTAACAAAGGAGGACTAACAACAGAGGGCAAGGCTATTTTTAAATATCTACCATGTTACACTTTCTTTGGGGGGGCGGGCGGGATTACTTGCCAAATGGAGCTCTGTAACCCTGTCCAAATTTTATTATTTCTTATGCCTTACAAATTAAATAAATAAAATATTCAAGAATGTATTATTCTTTGACAGTAGTTCTGTCAAAGATAGAAAAGGAAAAAGGATTCAATTGCTTCCTGGATTTTAACAGGGTCAGACAGAAGAATGACCACCAGAAACCAAGAGCTCCTGCCTCTCTGGAGCCTTAGTCTTTGTGGGGAACTGTCCAGGATTGAATTCTATCAGCTGCACTTCATCCCGAATCTGCCTATCAACGACTCACTTTTGTGTCTATAACTGGTCAGTATGTCTTCATGAGGGAGAAATACTTGCATAGAACAAATCATTCAGGAAGTTTTGTTCTCACTGAGTATCAACTCCTAAGCTTTCTAGCTTCCTCCATGCTAGGAGCTGAGGGTCTTAATCCATTCAGATTATGAAGAAAAAAGCCCTCAAGGAGGACAACACTAATTGTCAGAACCAAATACCTTTCGTTGCTCAAGGAACTATACTCATATGGCCATAAAGCTTTTAACTCTACTCTGTATGTAAATCATACAGATACTCATACAAAATCTCATATTGGCAGCAATACTAGATAATCTATACCTAGTATGTATGGTCATGTTTAAGGGCTTCTTTGGGATACAAGAACCCTTCTAGACATCTTCAAGGGCTTCTCCATTTAGAACAAGACAGGTAAAAATATTACGGTTTACTGAACTACTTAACTATTTCAGACAAAAGCAGCAGTCAGTCATCAAACATAGTCAGATAACACTATGTATCTAGAGCTTCCCACCTAAAAGGGAAAAGAAATCAGTTGTTTGGTAAAGCACTGACTTGAATTAGAGGTTATTTTCATCTGACCTCCTATATTACCTCTGACGTTGCTACATTAGCATCTCTGTTGAATCTTTTCTCAGTACTTCCCATCCCACGGCACCACCTAGAAGTAGTATTTGGATGATATTAAAATGGTAACTTTTATTAGTATGTGAGAACTAGAAAACACACTCAAGAGAATTACCTAAAATATATCTAGGATAGCAGTGACAGCCATTCATCTTTAAAGTCCTGCCATACAAACACCGTGCATCACGCAATGACTGTTCTGTTATCAGCGGTGTCTAAAGGTTAGGCATTACACGTGCACACATACACACACATTCCAAAAATCCTCACGGACCTTTATCGTTACAACATTGTATGGCTTCCCAAACAGCAAGGTACTTTCTTATACTCATGAGACCAATGTTTATGCAGAGCAGGCTCACCCCTGAAATAGGTCACTTGATTCCTTTCATATGGTGACCATGTGATTCTCTGTTTTGTAGTTATTTTGTTACTAAAAACTACCCATCTATGATGCAAAGATAACTTACAATACAGATTTTTTTCCCATTAGTAAGTTTTATGTATTTGGTTGTGAAAAAAAGTAATTTGGACATCTAAGATAAAATCATCTAAAAAGTAAGGTTATTAGAAATCCTCCATCAAGATATCTGGGTACAAGCATTAAGTCAAGATTCAGTCGACTGTTAAAACCTGGTAAATATTAACTTACTTTAAAAGGGTTTAAAAAAGATTTTTTTTTGCATTTACATGGTATAAACTATAGGTCATAAATGCATGAAAAGAATACATCTTCACATCCTGACATATAAACTTTCTATGAAAAATCTGAAAATAAGCCTGTTTTAAGTTTAGGCGCCTGTCCTTGGGCAACCTGAACTTATTTAGGAAGTTGTTAGAAAGAAATTCAGGTAATCATAACACTTTTTATAGCTCATTTGGTAGCATTTTTATATTTTACTCTTACCTTTATGAGGACTGCTAAAAGCAATCACCATATGAAAAAATGTCTGTACCCTCTACAAAAATCAAAACATTTCCACAGGTGGCTCAATGTCCCATGCAAAGAAAGTAAACCATAACTACCATTTTCTCAGTGCCTACCATGTGCTCAGATTTGGGGTAAGCAGTTTACACTTATTATTTCTAATTTTTACAATAAGGCTAAAAGAGAGGGTCCCAGGAAACAGACGCTGAGGAGACCGTGCAGGAGGCTTAGAGCAGAGGGCTCTTCAGAACAGCACTTGTGAGCAAACGAGGAGCAGGATGGGGTAGAGAGACGAGTTGAAGTAACTCACGGTTGCAGCAGAGGCCTCGGTTAATCCTAAAGTGAAGTATGGAACCTGGATGACCCTTCAGAGTTGCCCTGGATTGAGGCAAGGAGGCTGTACCTTTGTATTTCAGCACTGACCAATCACTGGGTCCTGGATGCCACTGGAGAGGGAGCCTAACCTTGGGCAACGGGAAATTCCTGGGAGAAATCCAACCAGAAGCCATCACCAATCAGTGCTCCAGGCAGCTGGTGGAGATGCACCAGTGTCTCATTCCTGGAGGAGGGGTCCGGGCAGTATATTACATATCACAGAAGATATGTGATGCATCGCTATGTAAAAGAAAAGAGAACTAAGAGAAAGGTAAGAGCTTATCCAAGGTCACTATCAGAGTGTCCTTAATGCAAATTCATCTTAGCTTTCAAAACTAGGACCTGGTATGCTTCTCTCCTGCAGACATTGAAAAGTACAGAAAGTCACTGTATTTACCTTTTTGCCATGGTTGCCGGGAAGTTCATAGCTCGTTTTACTATTTAGCTGAAGTAACCATATTTACCTGCTATACTCCCTGTACTCTGATTTCTCATTTTCTGATTCTATTTTTAGCTTTCTTCATATGCATATTCCCTTCTTTGTATATCTATATTATACAAGACAGTGTCTCATCATCTCTAAGAAGAGTATCCAAATCACTTACACATCAGGTGAACAATGGCAGGCATAATGGACACTCCGTGGCCTCCTTTGGTAAGCCACATCCTTACCCACTTTTACTGTCAAAAAGTAATTCTACTTTGTAAATGTTTCTCCTTCTATAATGTCAAACTTACTTCCTTTAAGAGCAGTTGGTAGTCCAATAAATACCATCATGTACATAAAGGCTTGAATGAATGACTGAATGAGGCTTCTACAATAAAAGTCTTATGTTTCAACATTTGTTTTAAATTCTTCCTTGGGACTTCCAAATCAATGTTTCTCACTGTGTTTACAATCTTAGGACACCATGAATTATCTGCAAGAATTTTTTAAATTTGTGTTTTCATTTCTATGACAAGAAGCATGTATGAGCACAATGATGTCCATCTGGGTGTTGCTATGTGATTTTGGTATTTTTGGCATTTATGACTTTATGATTTCATTGTTGCCAAAATATTAGTTCAACTGTCAAATTTTAATAAAGGTGGGCTGATAATTCACAAGGTGACAGTATAATCAAGTGGTTAAGAGCATGGAGTCACACTCCTTAGTCTGGCTTCACCACCTGCTAGCTTTGTGACATTAGACAAATTAATCTCTCTCTGCCTCAATTTCTCCATCTGTAAAGTGGAGCTAAAAACAGTACCTCCATCATAGATTTGTTGTGTTAAATGAAAAAATTCAAGCAGAGCATTTAAAACAGTGTTTGCTTAATAGCCTGTACTCAGTAAATGTTAACTATTTGTTATTATTACAAAAATGATAGTCCGACCATTTGGAGACCAGGGTGCCTTATGTAAAGGTCAGTTCAAGTAGAGAAAAAGTAGCAGCAAAGTTTTATCACTAAGCACATGGTAAGAATAACAAACTCAAAAGAACCTTACTGTAGCAGTCAGTATAAGAACCTTGTTTGGAAAAGCAAGTAAGTTTCAGCTGAACTACACCATCCAATATTAAAAGAATGCTCACTTAATTTTTCTGTTTTTTAGTTTTATTAGCACTTAAAAAATATTGTATAAAGTTGGTTTTGTTTAATAACATGTGAAATCTATAAGTAAAAGTTTAGATTTAGGTTTGTTACATGTTAAGTAACATTGTTATACAAACATGTTTTTGCCACACATTATTCAAGTTTCATAAACGCCTGGCTTTGTCATCACAGCTTCAACTTCATATTTATTCTTTTATAGTTAAAAGCCAACCATTTAACCATTTTCAAAGGTTTATAGTCTTAGCAAGAATATGGTGACTAACACATTGATACATAAACAAGGGAGAAAAAAGGAATCCTAACTACCCATCCAGAGTGAGGATTTGGTCTCACTCACTGGGCAACCTGTTTGCAAGAAGCAGGTGGCAGGCATGAATCAAATAAGAAGTATGAATGACCTTTATATTTTCTTGGAGTTCAATAAAACAAAAAGCATGTAGACCTCTCATTTTTGGTGCATGGAAATTTTACTGGAATTAAAATCAGATTCAGCACTTCTTGAAAAATAACATTTCACAGATATGTAGTTATGCTACAGTGGAGAAGGTAAAATTCTTCCCTTGCTTTTTACTCTTAATTTTGTAATATGGTTTACGTAATATATATTAAAAATATTTTATATTGTTCTAAAATTGGCACAACTCTAATTTCTCAAGCCCAACTATTAACCATGTTTCCTAGTTTGCACAAAAGAGAAGGAACATTACCTATTTCTGCTGAAAACTGCACCTTCAGGATCAGCACAGACGTGCTTATTATCTAATGACTGCATGAATACCAACAATATGGCACTTTGCTGCTTGGAGGGGTAAAAGTGACAACTGAACGTATCACAATAAGAAGGTGTAACATGAAATCATGTAAATCATTCTTAATAAAGCCAAGGCAAATGAATTTCTATTTCTTATGCATAGTGAAAGGTAGAGAGCTCAAACTTTCTAAGGTCAATGAGGCTGATATAAAGGAATATCATATTTGAGCGGTTTTCTAATTGTGTTGTTTTGAATTAACATATTTAAAATATACTGTTTTCTACCAGAATATAAGCTCTTTGAAGACAGGTGGGGTTTTTTTTCAGTTTTATTCATTGAAGTATTCCCAGTACCTGGCACCCAGAAGTGGCTCAATAGATTTTCACTAAATGAATGAATAAATGAAAACTCCTTAAGACTGTATGTGGCAGTTGAGAGGTCAAATATAAGGTCAAGGTACTTTTTGACCTATCACACTCTTCTTTCTAAATCATAAACCAGCTCTATCCATTTAGAGAAAAGTATTTGTAAATTTTAAATAATAATGATAAAAGCAGGTTTTGGTAGGTATGAACTTTATTCTGGTTTTATTAATATCAAGTACAAACATAATTGACTTTTTGGATAAATGAAGTAATCTGAAGGTAGATAGTAGAGAAACAACATTGTGAGTTTCAAAAATTCAGGCTATTACAACAAAGTCATCTTACACAGGCTGAGAAAATGCAACTAGAAAACATATCTAGGTAAATAACTTCCATTCTACTGTATCACTTTATATTGATGAAGTATTATTTGGTAGCTCAAAAAATGTAATTTATGAATACAGCCAAGAACACATATATAAAAAGATGATGGCTGTTATTCCTAAGATGTCTGAGAATAAACACAGGTCTGTATTTTACTAAGAAATAACACCACATCCCACCCACTAAGTGACAAGGTAACACTCACTTGATTGGTGCCAAGAAAAAAAACTATTTCCATTGGCTCTCAAGGACTCTCTCAACTACGAATAGGTAAGAATTATACAGATTTAAATACATGCCTTATTCCAATATGAAGACATTTTTCAATTATTCAGAACAATAGGGGGGAGACGCCACTTAGATTACAAACCCCAGATAATTTGTAACATATGCAGCACACGAGGTACAGAGTCATTAAGCATTCATTTTGAACACTGAAGGGAGTTTTTGCAATGGTAAACAGCAGGCAGAAGAACACATTGCATAATCCCCACAACAGAAATAAAATTAAAGACTACCTAATAATCAATGGGCAATCCTAACAACTGTCTAAAATCTAGAGCTTTTTATGGTACTGGTCTTTGTTTTTGAAACTCAAGAAGTTTTTTCTCCCATTTTTTTTTAACATTTTGTAAACATTACACAGATACAACCATCCAAAGGGTAGGGGACGGGGGACTGCTATTCCACCTCATCCTAGTGATATGAGCAGACTTCAGAGTGCCTGCATGACAATTAACATTTGAAATTTTAGATCTGAATCAAGAGAGTCTGTATATAGCCTGGATGTAACACAGACAGGACTGCCCTAAAACAGTGCTTTAGTTGGATCTCGTTGGGTTCTAGAACCAACTCTAGGGAATTCCCTGGCAGGTCAGTGGTTAGGACTCTGCACTTCCACTGCAGGGGGCACAGGTTTGATCCCTGGTCGGGGAACTAAGATCCCACATGCCATGTGGCAAGGCTAAAGAAAAAAAGAACCAATTCTTAAAACTTCGGCTATGAGGTACTGTGATGATCTCTGAGGACTACAACTAAGAATCCTCTGGGTGAGTTGGTAGAGAAGTACATAGTGAGTTGTATGCCAGGTTAAGATGTAATAAATCCGATAAATTAGAATTTTCTGATTCTCCGAAACAGCTCCACTAGTTTTGTTATGTCTGAAATCCGTTCTCTTCTCTTCATTTTCACTGCCACTGCTTTATTTCACCTCCTGTCTAGCTCACTGCAAGGAGCCTCTAAATGCTCTCTGTGCTTCCAGTCTCACCCTTTCCAATTCATTTTCCACCTTACAGCCAGTTCTGGAACCTAAGATGAACCATGCCACTCCCCAGCTGAAAATTCTTTGATAATTCAGGATAAAGTCCAAACTCCTTAGCCCATCATCTGACCTCGTGTTTATGTCTCCCGTCTCATTTCTTACTGCTTCCCACCTCCTTTCACCCTTTCCCTCAAACCCTAGGCTCCAGCTGTCTAGAACTACACAGTATAAAATGTTTCACCAGAATATCTGGGACATGACCTGTTCCAAATTAATGATGTTTCTGGAGTTTTGATACCTTAAGTCTAAAGTAGCACAATGATCTCTCAACTTGATCTCACCTCATTCTCTTCCATTCCTCTCTTATCTAACTGCAGGTTCTGGCCCATCAGTACGTTGGGCAATTTTAATGAGTTGCGGGCACCTTTCTAAACACCCCAAGTGGGAGATGAAGAGACAGCGCCCAGGGGAACAGGACCTGTTCTGGTGCAGAGCACCCGGGGCGGTGAGACGGTAGCTAGAGAGACAGGGGTGAATGGAGAGCTGGTAGAGGTTAGAAGGGGTGGTGCAGGTGAGGGGCACTTGAAGACCCCCAGTTTGGAGGAGGGGGAATAGCTGAGCCCTGGGCACAGAGCAGACAAGTAATAATGGGGAGGTGTGACGCCCGCCCACCAGGTGTTGGCGCACATCAGTGGGGTCACATCAAGCAAACCTGGAGCATCCCTGGTCTACCCCATGCCCTCCCGGAATGTGTCACTGCGGCTGCAGGGCCTCCAGGAGAAAGACTCCGGACCCTACCTCTGTTCCGTGAACTTGCAAGACAGTCAAGGCTGTTCGAGGTCACAGCAGCAAGACTTTAGAACTCAATGTGCTGGGTAAGTGAGAGGCACCCGTGGGAGGTCGGGCAGGTCTCTCCCCCAAGTGACTGAGTGTGAAGGTTGGGGGAGGGGCAAACAGAGTGACGGGGGTCCGTGTGTGGGAGCGGGGGAGGGGAGCCGCTGGCCCCCGGATGTGAGCTTTTAACCTGTCTCCCCTCCCCCAGTTCCTCCAGCTCCTCCATCCTGCCGCCTCCGGGGCGTGCCCCACGTGGGGACCAACGTGACCCTGAGCTGCCAGTCCCCAAGGAGTAAGCCCGCTGCCCAATACCAGTGGGTGCGGTCGCCCCCATCCTCCCAGGTCTTCTTTGCACCTGTTTTAGGTGAGGGAACTTCCGGAGACACTGAGAGTGTGGCTGGGGTAGAGGAAAGATGACGTACCAGAGGGGCCGGGGTGCCAGGGGAGGCAATGCTGAAAAGCACTGGCGGGGGGCGTGCAGTGCTGGAGAAAGAGGCCCTGCCAGGTGCCGGCACATGCTGCACTGCAGACTTATGTTACTCAAGAGGCGCTGGGGCTAGAAGATCTGCATTCAGATAGGGTGGAACATACCAGAGAGTACTGCACAGTTAAGTATAGTGTCATTATGTGGGTTAAATAAGTTAATATTTGTAAAGCACTAAGAACAGTGGATGACACATAGTAAATGCTATATAAGCATTATTATTTTGTGAAATTTGTTTCAGTTATACATATACATGTATATATTTATGCACATATATGTATGTTACGTGAGTACTAGGCCACAGGGTAAAATATATTTCTTCTTGTTGTATGTTCAAAAAGATGCATTGCTTTGTTTTTTCTTTCTAGTATATAAATTAAGGAATGAGCTAGATAATGGGTATTTGCATAACTGCAATTCAAATTATAAAAGTTATTTACCAAAACATATAAATTTCTAGAATGGGTATGTCCGCAGTTATCCCAAAACTATCGGCTCCACCCTTTGACAAGGTCCTTGATGACACCACCAAACAGTCACTCATGGTGTCTACAGCATACCTTCATGCGCTACGGCAAACTGTTCAACGGAAAGGCATGACTTTTTAAATAGCTGATCACTTAAAATGTTTGGAACTGCATTATTCGGATGCTTCCAACTTTGGATTCTTGGACAAAATAGATTTCACTGTATCTGCAGTTTGCACCACTCTAGGCCATGCTGCCTCTGGGCTTTTACCCCAACTAGTGATCCATCTCTATTCTCTTCTGCCCAGTGTAGTACCCCCTCACCTTCGCGGTCCACTTCCTGAAAGCCTAAATTGACATGCCCTCCCTGTGTGTGCCTGCAGCACCATGAGCCTAATGTCCACACAACACCCGGGCCGTGGTCACAGTACTGGCGCTTTAGCAGCCTGACTCCTGCCCTGGAAGGCGGACGCCTTGGCAGTAAATGGTACACTGCTGTATTTCCAGGGCCTCCCACAGGAGGCACTCGAGTATCTGTTGGTGAATAATAAAAAAAAATGAAGTCCTTATTTCAGACCTTAGTATTTAAAGAAACCCTGTGATGAAGTTGTCAGATGAGTCTGATGACAGGGAATGGGTAAGATTTCCAAATCCTCCCCCAAGTGCTTGGACTTCAGCCAACCGTTAAGCTCCACACCTCTCTCCTGTTTCCCATGGGCAGTGGAATTCGAGGGCCCAGGCCCTCTACATCTGCCAAGAAGGATATCGAAAAGACGCTCAAAGTTCTAAAGCAGTGGTCTTTAATTGTGGTACCTATATGCCTTTTTTAATGACAGATCAAGGCACCTTAAACCTTAGGGATTCCTGTCATTCTCAGTCTTGCATGTATTTTTTAGGCATGAAGCTTGGCTGCTGAATTTAGAATAGCCAGAGGAATATAGGTTAGTGATATTGTTTATTTTTAAATGTAAGTGTAATACTGTCTGATCATCAACATTTTCAACGTATATTTGATAAAACCTATAGATAAGAATTGGAGTGAATCTTTCAGATTCAGGGTACATTATTCAATAAATTTTACAGCCAATTCTCATCTTACTCATCTTATACTAGATTTAATATGTCCTATATCCTGTTAATTTCCCATAAACTTCCAAACATGTGATGAAAAAATTTTAATGTCAGCTTTAAAATGTTCAAGAGTGCACGGATTTCAAAACTCTTTGGGGAGTACATAAGCAAAAAAGTTTGATCACCATTATTCCAAAGGTGTTCTGGCCAATGTAACTGCCACTAGCTAGCCACATATGGCTATTTAAATTTAAATTGAGATTAAAAATTTGGTTTCACAGTCACATTTCAAGTGTTCAATCACTACCTGTGGCCAGTGGCTACTGCACAGTGGCTGCTGGAGAGTGTAGATACGGAACACTCAAATCACCACAGAAGGTTCTATTGGACAGCACTGTCCTAGAGAACCAAGAATATGACATGGTTTGCTCCAGCCAACTGAGGTTATAATACTTTATTCCTTACAGGAAAAGTTCCTCTTCCTGTGATGGTGGACCATATCTCTTGACTTCTACGAGGTTCCTCCTACTCAGGGGTAAAGAGACAGGGAGGGCAAGAAGAAGAAACTTTGAGCTCCTTTTGGAGGTTTGAGTGTGTAGCCAAGAGAATCCTTTCATAAAATAAAGACTTCTTTAATATTCTGAATAATAACTTTTTACCTACATTGTTCAATATGGTAGCCACTAGCAGCCACATGTAGTTATTTATAATTTAAAAATTAATTAATTAAAATGAAATATAATTAAAAATTCAGTTCCTCAAACACACTAGCCACATTCCAAAAGCTCAACAGCCACATGTGGCTGGTGACTATCACACGGAACTGCAGCAAACACAGAACGTTTCCATCATTACAGAAAGTTTTATTGAACTACACTGTTTTGTACTATGGATTTTCTAATTTTTTTTCCTTTTATATATCCTCTTAATGAAGGATCCAGAATATTTCACTCCACTCTTCAGTAGGCTTCCCAAAACGCCAGGAAATAAACTCAGATGCCTGCCTGTTCATGCAGTTTTAACATGTGCTTACCAGATCCCTTACCTCCAAAACTGAAAGCCTAAATATAAATGTATGGCTAGGAGTCTAGGATGGTCTATTCTTTTAGGATACATATCAAGCCTTTGTCAGATTCACAAGCAGACAAAAACACTGGAACACACAAGCTTTCAGGTGGCAATGACTTCAGAACAACAGAAATGGAAGGAGACAAATCTCACTAAATCTTACGAACTCTCTGAGTGGTATACCGTATTTCTGGAAAATCTTTCAACGATAATGCAGAAGGAAAGTCTTGTCTGCAAACACCAGAGAAGAGTCCTCAGAGATACAGTCTTAAAATGCTTCAACAGGGACAATGGTATCTTTGGGCTCCAAGTTATCTTTGCCCTATTGGTTCTCACAGACAAATAATGACAAGTCTTGATAGCTAAAATGAAGACCACATATACCATACTGTGATTTGTCTGCTAAAGTACAATATTTGTTCCAAAGATTATGATGAATTATGATGAACAGATCTAAGCAAAGTCCCTAAAAGATTAACCATCTTGTTTGCTAGGCAGAAGACTCCCTACCACTTTTAAATTTACCTGATGGGCAACCAGCATTGATCCAGCAAAAACAAGTTTTTCAGGTCATACAATCACCTTGCATTTCAACTTGAGGGAGAGCTAAAAGTACACATCTGTTTCAAAGACATAAAGCCAAACCTCAAGAGGCAAATTTTTGGAGAACACCCAAAAATATGGGACTTGAGAATGGGTTTTGCAGTGCATCAGATTAGCTGACTGAACTGTGAATACAGCATCTGGCTCAGAAGTGAATGCTTTCATGAATTCCAAGTCTAGATAGGTCTTTCAACTACTACAGTATGGACTGTGCTGAGATCTCTCCCTTCTTTGCAGTTATCACACTTATTGTCTGCTTCTGTCATTCGACACTCAATCAAGCATATTATCCCCTGCGTTGTCTTGTACAGCTGTTTAACTTTGGTTGTGTGTTTACAGACTTCAACTGCACTGTAGGCTCTCGGACTGTACATTACAGTTCTTTTCTTCGTCCTAACATCTAGCAGACAGTAAACACTCAAGTATTTGGCCAATGGAGATATGAAGACAAGGTCTACAGAAAAGAACAGAAAACCACCTATTTGTTAATCTGACTCCAAAATTAGGCTGAAATTGCTAGCAGAATAAATTTCTTCTGGCAAACGAACAAAAAGCAACAAAACTTTAGAACCAAACAATAACATGTGTAGCAAGGCAGTCTCAAACACATCCATTTTATCCAAATGGCTGAACAAATACCAATAACAGGACATGTCAGACTTCAAAATGAAAGTCTTTGCAGCAATAAAAAAAAAGTTTATATCTGACTTTAAGTTAAAATTCTGTGTGCTTAGAAATATACATATTCGCTTGGAGAGTATTTAAAAATAGTACTTTGGTAGCAAAATCCAAGAGTCATTAATTCAATTTCAATATTTAAAACTTTAATACTTTCACTGTATAGATAAGAGGACTGAGGCACAGTCCAGAGAAGGGAAGTGACGTGCTTTAAGGTTACTCAGGAAGGTGGTCCGCGAAGAGGCTGGGACAGGACTCAGCTTGCTGTTGCCTTCACATGATGAGGTGAAGGCTGCTACAACAATATATTGAAACTATGATTAAGGGAAAGTTTCAGGGAAAAACTGAAGTTACTATGTATCATGCTTCCTTTCAAATTTAGAAGAAATTATTTACTGGGTCTACATAATTGAATTTTGATAGATATTTAAATACATTTGACCAGAAATGTAATTGACGCACATGGTGTTCCTTCCCTGGGAGCCTCTGACATGAGTTGACACTTAAGTGAGCTACATTAGCCTAAACAAGATGTGTTTCCAGGTCCATATCTTACTGCACTACTTTGTTTCTATTTTTCAAATTCTAAAGCAAAAAGGATTACTTAATTTCTTTTTGCAGTTCTCATTAACACGATAAAGTGAAGGAGATTTCTGAATTACTTGTTCTAAATTGGCATTTCTGAAACTAGGATTGAAAGATTTGTTTCAGGGGTTTGGGATTCTCTGAGAATTTTCTAAGGTTGTGTTTTTATTTTCATAAATGTAATCTGGAGTACTTGGACATCCACCTCATAACTGTGTAAAGCTATGATTTCAGTGACTACGTGTCCTTCTATGCTTAAGATTACAATTCATATTAAGCCTCCTAGAGGGACAGAGCTTAGTTTTTAATGCAGTTTTTTCAAATGGGGTTTCAAAAGTCTATGTTTTGGGGTTAAAGTTTGAGTAACACTGCTCTAGATTTCTATACTTTCCAAAATTCTCCTTCTAGACTTAGTTTACTTGGTGAACTTAACAAATATGTATCCAGTGCCTACTATGTGCTAGGCACTGGAAATACTGTTGTGAATAAGAGAGACCAGAACTTGTCCTTACGGAGCTTATAATTCCGGCAGGAAAGACCTACATTGTTAATGAAGAAGTCTGGTTCCTTGGTTGAAATCAGACTTAAGGAGTAGAGCACTTAAAAAAGAAAACAAAAAACAGTTATCTACCCTCCTTGCCAACTGCTGCTGTGGATCAGAGAACCCATCACCATCATCTATATAGTCTCAAAATAGTCTAAGAGCTTGAGGTCAATTTGATCTTATCTGTTTGGAGACAGATAAGACAATCCTCTTTTAAAAATTCTTCAGAGACACTTTATCTCCTTTCCTTGCTTTAGGTTATGTTTCTCATAACCGGACAAAGATGCAACCCAACTAAAGATCTCCTGGTTATTTGAGAAACAATTTTATAATCAGTGAGATTTATAAGTAGTGAGTTTTGGATAAGACACTGTTTCCTTTTGATTGGGAAATTTCTATGGACAAAAATCAATAAAGCTAGAAAAATTACAAATACCTAAAGTGCACTTCTAAACTCAAGAAAAGTTCATGGATAGATGCTAAACAGTACAATGCAAAAACTCTCCCCCAAATTTAACCTTGAACAGAACAAGTGAGATTCAGAGAACAGTGGCTACTATTAGCTACTACTTTAATCCTACCTATTAACTATCACTTTAATAACATCCTTGTTCAAAAAAGGCGGGGAGGGGGGGACGGAACCCAGAGGTACATGTTATCAGGTAAACCAATTTAATTTTGTAATTGAGAAATGGGTGTCAAATTCCCTGAACAACAGTTAATAGGTTTGAAATATCTTGGTCTCTGGACCAAATTTTCTAAGCAACAATGTCCTCAGATGAACACTACTTGAGCCAAGATCTCTGGAACTTTGGAGCAATCTCCTTCTCTAGTGTGAGTATGATAATTCTTACTGGGTTTCTACCCGCCAAGGAGTTCCCCAAAAAGTGTCATCCCTGCCAGAAGCACACAGATACTATAACTCTGAACAAGAAGGAGTTCCGTGAAAACTGGGAGAAAGAATCCCACCAGAATCTTTTAGCAGACACTGTGAAGAGGGAACCAGCTTACCTAAAAAAACAACTCCGTATCTGCCAAGACTACAAATCTGAACTCCTAGATTAAAAGTCAGTAGCAAGAACAAAACGATAACCCGGCTGAAGGTGAAATTTCTAGCCTAAATTAAGCCTCTGTATTTAAACATTCAGGTACACAAGGATGGCCAGATGCACAGTGAGAACTTTACTTGTCACCGCAGCCGGCACAACAGCTAAAGCAGGGGAAAACGGGCTTTCAAGAAGGAGTTTAGTCAGAAACATAGCAGGGCCTCAAACCAACCTAACTCTGCAGGCATCACACTCCAAATTCCAGACCAACTACCAGCCAGGCTAACTGTGTGCTCCTAACTCCAAGAAAGCAATACACTATCTGGCTACAACCGAGTCTTTCCAATTCTCCAAAGCACCTCAAGACTTGGTCGCTCTTCGAGTTAGAAGCAAGCTCAAGTCGGAAGCAAGACGACTGACACAAAGGCCATCGTCCGAAGGCGCCTTTCGTACGGCTCTGCCCCTGCCACTCACTTGAAAATTCCTAAACTGGGGGCTCAGCGGCCCCGCTCTTCTACCCTTGCTCCATCCCGCCCCGGCCGGTAAGCCTCTGCCTAGGAGCCCCCGGCCTAGAACAAAGCGAGGGGCCCCAGCGGTGGGGGCGAGAGGCGCGGGCAGCACGGGGACCGCCGCCCGCCGCACAATGAGAAACTACCAACTTCAGAGCGCAAGAACATCCTCAATTGGCAAGAAAGAGGGGCGGCGGCAGGCACGCCCAACTTCAAACTCAGGAAACCTACGGGCTGGCGGCCATCTGGAAAAAAGCCCCCTTCCCAGGGAGAGAAGAAAAAGGCGGAGGAGATGCGAATCGCCCACCGGGCTCCGGAGGGGAGCCCTGCGCTCAGACCGGCCCCCGCCCCCGAGGCCCGCTTCCCCGCCTTCTCTCTGCCTCTGGTTCGCTGCCCCAGGCCGGGCGGCCGGTTACCTTGATGCGCTCCCGGCACTGGGACGGGGTCCGCTCGTAGCCCAGCTCGGCCAGGGCCCGGGACACGCGCTCGTACATGGCTGGCCCGGGGGCCTTGCTGCCGAACACCGTGCCGGCTCCCTCCAGCTGCTGGTACCGCGCCTCCACCAGCCGCTCGTTGCCCCACACTGCGATGAGCGCGTTCGTCTCGGCCGGCGTCCACGACATGCCCCGGCAGGCGGCGGCGGCGGCTGCCGCAGCCCCGCCACCGCCGCCACCAGGGGAGAAGGAGACCGAGGACGAGGCGGCGCTGCGGCCCCCCAGCCCCAGCCCGAGACCCCCGGACGCCGCTGCCCCCGAGCCCGCCGCACTGCCCGGCCCGAGCGGGGAGGCACCCCGAGGCGTGGAAGGGTCGGAGAGCGATGGATTTCCGTCGCTTAGGCCACCAGGAGAAGCCGGGGAGAGCACCTCCATCTTCGGGATTTTTAGCGGCGAGTTGGCGGGCAGCTCCGAGCCACAGGGCGCAGCCATCTTCCAAGCGGCCGCCGCTGCACCGCCCGGAAGTGACGCGCCCGCGTATCCGGCCGCCGCGGACTCCGGGGCTGCCCTCGGGCCTCGCTCTCCTGCGGGCGGACGGCTGCGGGCCCTAGCGGCCCCGCGGAGGCCGCTTGCCGCCCCAGGCCTCTCACCGCGAGCCCGGCCGCGCCGCCCGCTCCTCTCCCGGGGCGAGGGGCGGCGGTGAGGCGCGCCGAAGCCCCGAGCCGAAGAGTAGGGTGGGGGCATGAGGGCGCTGGTGTGAGGAACCGATTGAAGCCTTCCCACTTCCTCTCCAATCTCAGCCCCTGGGAGGAGGGGTGAGGCCCGCGAGGGGGCCCAGAGTTAAGGAGGACTTGACCATTTCGCTCGCTCGTTCGCCTCACTCCCTCCGCTCTGCCGCTCCCCACTCGGAACTGGCCTCGGGGTGCAGAGGCTGACGTCCAGGGCGGAGGCTGGGGAGCCCTGCGCAGGGCACAGCTAGGAAGGCGCCGAGGCTGCAGGGGGAGGGTTTCTGGGGAAGACTTTAAAAAGCATTTGGGGACCAGGGTTAGAGTTCCTGCGGCGTAGCTTTTCAAGAAATCCAAGCGCATTATTTGAAGAGCAACTCTGATTCCAGTTCCGATTTATTTTCTAGTTAATCTGGGTGGGTGTGACGATTTGTAGAATAGTTAGATGTCTTTATTGCGCTTGCACGGTTTGTCTACAACTTAAATGGGTAGGAACTCCCGAGCTCAGCAGAAAAGTTACTTTACAATACCATTATCCATCCGCCCTAATTTGGGAGTTGCATGTTTTTGCCACAGTGTTTCATGCTCTCAAGTGTAAGGAGGCGAAAAAGAAAACTGTCAATTATGACAGCTGTTGTGACCTCCGGTAATTAGTGGTAAGCGCACCTGGACCCTCCATAACATGCTGCAGTTTAATGAACATTAACACCCCAAGTCCAATACATCACTGTAAGGTATTTCAATATTCTTCAAAGCCAAAAATCTAATTGTTTATCTTGGAGCTTTAACTTGAAGGCCCCAGCTGATTTTTTTGTTCAAATATGAATAAGCTATGCAATGTTTTTTTAAATAGCAAATATATTTTAGGTTTTTTTTTTTTTTAAATAGAGCTACATTTTAAACTCAGAATCACTCCAGAGAATGACATGGTTGTCATTGGAAAGCCAAAGGAATAAGCAATAGGGTTGAAGTAGAGGAGATAATTGTCTCCGTATGTCATATTAAAATGTCACTGTAGTTTATGTTAGCAATATGAAGAAACAAAGAAATTCCAACATTTATTCTATCTCTTCCTCTTTTTCTAAGAAAAATATATAGTATATGTATAACTGATTCACTTTGCTGTACACCTAAAACTAACACAACAGTGTAAAGCAACTATACTCCAATAAAAATTTAAAAAATAAATATTTCACATCCTTCCAAAAATAAATAACTAAATAAAAGATATAGTCTAGCACCTCAGTTAAGTGTATGAATTCTAGAGTCAGAATACCTGGCTTCAAATTCCAATTCTGCAACCTCAGCCAACTTATGTGCCTAACCTCTCAGGGCCTTGGTTTCTTCATCTGTAAAATGAGGATGACCTCACAGTATTGTCATGAGAATAAATGTGTTAATACAGATAAAACCCTTAGAATGGTGCCTGGTTCACATAAACATGTATGAGCATTAGCTGTCATCTCACTTTGCCTGTACTCTCATTAATAGAATCTTCCCTTTGTCGCTTTCTCTCCACTTCTGGTTCAGTGTTCTCATTTCCAATTCTCTTAAGGGCTCTAGTGGAAGCTCAAACACCTATCAAAGCAAAATTCACTATCATTCAGCCCAACAGTAAGTTTTTTAATGTCATAAGGTGTATGAATGGGAGTGACATGCCTAGAATCATAATGAAATCAGAAACTGCAAGGAGTTTTAAAATCATTGCTTCTCCCGCTCTCATTTTACCACAAGCCTGAAAAAAAAAATCCTCCCTCCTTCTACTGTTAATTCTGGATGATTCTCAAATCAACTCTGACTCATTCAGGAAGCCTTCCTAGATGAAGTGGGTTGACTGAGAAGTCTCCCTTCCCACAAACTTCTGTTTCTAGACATTATTTCTATATACCCCCCCTTTATTCCCACACCAATCAGTCTATCCAATGAGAAAATCTTGTATCAAAAATAAAATTTCTGGGCTTCCCTGGTGGCGCAGTGGTTGAGAATCCACCTGCCAGTGCAGGGGACAAGGGTTCGAACCCTGGTCCGGGAAGATCCCACATGCCACCGAGCAACTAAGCCCGCGGGCCACAACTACTGAGCCTGCGTGCCACAACTACTGAAGCCCACGCGCCTAGAGCCTGTGCTCCGCGACAAGAGAAGCCACTGCAATGAGAAGCCCGCGCACCACAACGAAGAGTAGCCCCCGCTCGCCGCAACTAGAGAAAGCCCGTGTGCAGCAACGAAAACCCAACGCAGCCAAAACTAAATCTATTAAAAATATTAAAAAAATAAAATAATAAAATTTCCGTTAACACCCTGAAGTTCAAACGAAGCCAATAATGTAAAAGCTATTAATATGTGTTCCATAGTACAGAGGCACTGCTATATAGTCCACCAGGACCATGTGATCATCGTGTTGGCTTCCTGTGGCCGCTGCTGGGTTCCAGAAGTTGTGCGATATACTTGTTCAAGACTTCATGGTTTAATCAGGACTTATGGAATGGCTACTATGATTGAAGTAATATGCTACACCTTTTATTGTGGATCTAAATGGTAGTCATAAGTAGATAAAATCTTATTTGAGAGATAATATATGAAACGTCTCAAAAATAAAATAATGGGCCAAAGAGTGCACAACAATACAAATCTTCCACCTGTAAATATACGCTACTCCCTTTAACCGTATCACCCCTTATCCGTTTCCTCCACAATCTGAGTCAAGTGTTTGTTTTCCCAGCTTTTCTATGAAGCCTTCCCTAATCTGTTGGACAGAAGTCCTCCATCTAATACCCATTCACACGACTTAGCACTTCACATTCATGTTCTCTGTTTCAGAAGCTTAGTTAATTCTGTTGCATACTCTCTTGCTGTGTTTTATGACTGTCAGTGTGTTTGTTGCTTTATCTTTTTGCCCTTCAAATTCCATATCAAGTCCCGTTACCTGTACCTCTAAACTATTTCCTAAATCTGACTACTTCTCAACCCTGGTCCAAGCCTCCATCATGTCTTTACTGGACAACTGGACTTCCCACTTGCATACTTGCCTGCTTACACAGTAGCCAGAGTGAACTTGGTATTTTAAAACTTTTTTCTTGTGAAATATAACGTGCATATAGGGGAGTACATAAAACGTACGTGTACAACTACTATATGAATTATGAAACAAATACTATATAATCACCACCCAAGACAGGAAATAGAATATAGCCAGCACGTTAGAAGCCCTACCTTACAATCCCTTCCCAATGTTAACCCCTATCTCCCTCATAAAGTCACTATCCTGACTTGCCTTTCTTTATAGTTTTATCACTTGATTATACATTGCTAAAAGTTTTCCCTGGTTTTGAATTTTTTGGAAATGAAATCACATGTATTCTGTGTCTGGCTTCTTTCATTCAATATTATGTTTTTAACTAAGATTCATCTATTCTCTATGAGGCTGAAGTTTATTCATTTTTGTTGCTGTAAAATAATCTGTTTTATGAACATATCACATTTTATTTATCCATCCTACTGTTGAATCTTTGGGTTGTCTCTAAATTAGGATGTTATGAATAACGCTGCTACAAACATTCTTGTACATGTCTCCCAGTGCATATGTGCAAGTACTTCTGTAGAGTATATGTCTCCCCCTCCCTTCTTTCCTTCCTCCTTTCCATGTGGATACACAATTACTCCAACTCCATTTACTGAAAAGACCATCCTTTCCTTCCTTTTTTTGCAATGCCAAAAAAAGGCATTTATGTCTCTTTGACATAAATCAAGTGTCCATATGTGCATGGGTCTATTTCTGGGCTCTTCTGTTACATTGGTCCATGTATCCATTTTTCTATTTGTGTTCCTTGTGGCAATATCACACTGCCTTAATAGTGGGTCACACTGGCTTTATGATAAGTCTATATCAAGTACAGAAAGTCCCTCCTCCTCTTTCTTTCTTCCTCCTCCTTCTTCAAGAGTGGCTTGCTATTCTTAATCCTTCACATTTCCATATACATTTTAGAATTAGCTTGTCGAATTCTACAGAAAAAGCTGTGGGTATTTTGATTGCTATCGCATTGAAACTATGGACCAATTTGAGAAAAACTGACATCTTTATAGTAATTGGTCTTACAATCCTGGAAAATAGTATATCCATTTATTTAGTCTTTAGTTTCTCTCAAAAAATGTTTGTAGTTTTCTGCATAAAGGTCTTACACATTTTTTTGTTGGATTTATTCCTAGGTAGTTGGTATTTTTAAAACACTCTTGTAAATGGTATTATGTTTTCATATTTTATTTTCAAATTGTTTTTGCTGGTATATAATAATGCGATCGATGCTTGAATGCTGATTTTGCATCTAAATAATCCTGACAGATTGGTCTTTTAAAATTGTAAATCATTGCCTATCATTCCCTCGTTAAAAACCCACCAATGGCTTCCCACTGTAAAAATATAATCCAAACTCTTTGTCATAAGTGTGGTGATTTAAGAACATATCCACACATTATGTGATGCTCTTCCAATAAGAAGAATTTATGTTCCTTCCCCTTGGACCTGGGTGAATCTTTGTGACTACCTCGACGAACCAAATGTGGTGGGAGTGACATTGTGTGACTTCAAAGCTAGGTTTGGAAATACCCTGAAGCTTCTTCCAGTTTCTGTTGATATACTTGCTCTCAAAACCTTTAGCCACCACGTACAAAATTGGGCTACCCTAAGTCCATGTGGAGATACGACAGAGAGAGAGAGAGAGAGAGAGAGAGAGAGAGAGAGGGTGCCCAGGAGCCAGAAATGTTCCATCCTCCAGTTATTTGTCTAAACAGCCCAGGCTCTAGACAGGGGGATGAAGAAGCTTTGAGATGACCCCAGCCTGAGCCACCACCTGACTGCGACCACACAAGACCCTTAGCAAGGGCCACCTAGCTCACCCCAGCACCCCCAGCTTCATGAGCATGGTTCACGATTGTCATTGTCCTGTGCTATACAGCAGTTGGTAACTGGAGCACTGACCTACAAGACCCTTTTACTCTAAGCTCAGCCTACCTACCACACCAACTTCATCTCCCATCTCAGATGCATTCCAACTGCACTGGCCTTGTATCTGTCCTATCAAGTAAGTCAAGCTTATTTCTGTTTGGGGGCCCTTGGACTTGTCATATATCCTTATCTTGGAGCACTCTTATCTTAGCTCTTCAAGTGACAGCCTCTTTCTCATAAGTCATCTCCTCAAATGTCACCTCCCCAGAGATGCCTTTACTGCATCTCTATCACATTACCATCTTATTTTATTGACACACATTTTCTGAAATCATTTATTTATGCAAATTAAGTTTTTTCATATATTTATTGTCTGCCACCCCCCTCTAGAATGTAGGCTGTTTGAAGCCAAGGATTTTGTCCATTTTGTTCCCTCTACTAGATCCATCACTTAGAATAGTCCAGGCATGCTTTCATCATCAACCAAGATGCAGCAGTAGGGACTAGATATATCCTCCTCCCTTGAATAACTAGAAAACCAGACAAAATATATGAAACAGTGGTATTCAAGACAAAGGACATCAGAAAACAAAGGAGAATGAACCTAAGAGATAGGACACAAGGTGACTGTGGTGATGGTTTCACAGGTACATGCATATGTTAGAGATTATCAAATTGTACACTTAACTATGTACAGTTCATTGTATGTTAATTATATCTCAGTAAAGTTGTTATAAAAAAACATAGTTCCAGGCAAATAGTAGACACTCAATAAACATTTGTTGACTGTTGATTTTCTTGGACTGTGATTTCTTAGTGGTTAGCGATTGACTCTTCTATACATATTTAGGTAATACCCAGCAAAGTACTATGTGAATACCAAATATTCAAATGATGTTTTATGAATACTGTCATGGCACATTTATTACATATCCATTATATTAATGTTATTTAAACGGGACTAAAGTTATTTTTCTTGACAAAGTGTTTAACTTCATTAACAATCGAAGAAATACAAATTAAAAGAACGAAATATTGTTTTTAACCTTTCAATTTGCAAACAGCTTTAAATGATAGCATAAGCATGAGTTATTTTTGTATTCAGAAGAAAAAAGAAAGCTATTTCCATTTCTAAAGCATTTTATAATACCTACTTAAGAGATTGGGGAAATAGATGCTTTCTCTGTACTGCTAATCAGAATGTAAACTGGGAGACATTTTCTGTAGAACAATTTTAATAAATAACAAAATCTTCAAAAAACATAAGAACCCCTTGATCTAGCTATTCCACTTCTAGAAATGTATACTGAGAAAATAAGATTGCACACAAAGATTCAGTTACAAGATGGTTCGCCTCTACACTGTGTGCAATACCAACAATTAGAATGGATCTATAAACCCAGCAGTAAGATACCGGTTAAATGAACACTGCTATATTCATTCCATGAAATATTATTCTGACAAGAAAAATGATGTAGTAAATGAATTAACTTAGAGAGATGTTTACACTATTTTTTGTTAATCAAGAATAATAGACTGCTCTTTTTGTGGCACCTTGGAGGCAGTCGGCTGCTTCAGGATGAAGCTGAACATCTCTTTCCCGGCCACTGACTGCCGGAAGCTCATTGAAATGGACGATGAACGAAAACTTCATACCTTTTATGAGAAGCACATGGCCACGGAAGTTGCTGCTGACGCTCTGGGTGAAGAATGGAAGGGTTATGTGGTCCGAATCAGTGGGGGGAACGACAAACAAGCTTCCCCTATGAAGCAGGGTGTCTTGACCAATGGCCGAGTCTGCCTGCCACTGAATAAGGGGCATTCCTGTTGCAGACCGAGGAGGACTGGAGAAAGAAAGCACAAATCTGTACGGGGTTGCATTGTGGATGTCAATCTGAGTGTTCTCAATTTGGTCATCGTAAAAAAAGGGGAGAAGGATATTCTTGGACTCACTGATACTACTGTGCCTCGTCGCCTGGGGCCCAAAAGAACTTGGAGAATCTGCAAACTTTTCAATCTCTCTAAAGAGCATGATGTCCATCCGTACGTTTTGAGAAAGCCCCTAAACAAAGAAGGTAAGAAACCTAGGACCAAAGCACCTAAAATTCAGCGTCTTGTTACTCCACGTGTTCTGCAACATAAACATAGGTGTATTGCTCTGAAAAATCAGCGTACTAAGAAGAATAAGGAAGAGGCTACAGAATATGCTAAACTTTGGGCCTAAAGAATGAAGGAGGCCAAAGAAAAACGCCAGGAACAGATTGTCATGAGACAGAGGCTGTCCGCCCTGAGAGCTTCTACTTCTAAGTCTGAGTCCAGTCAAAAATGAGATGCTCTGGGCTTCCCTGGTGGCGCAGTGGTTGAGAGTCCGCCTGCCGATGCAGGGGACACGGGTTCATGCCCCGGTCCGAGAAGATCCCACATGCCGCGGAGCGGCTGGGCCCGTGAGCCATGGCCGCTGAGCCTGCGCGTCCGGAGCCTGTGCTCCGCAACGGGAGAGGCCACAACAGTGAGAGGCCCGCGTACCGAAAAAACAAACAAACAAAAAAAAGACAAATGATCTGAATGGACACTTCACTACAGAAGATATATGGATGGAAATATGTATATTAAAATATGCTTAATGTCATATGTTATTGAGGAATTGCAAATTGAAACAACAATGACATACCACCACACAACTATTAAAATGGCTAAAATCTAAAACACTGACAAGGTCAAATGCTGACAAGGCTGTGGGGCAACAGGAACTCTGACTCATTGCTGGTGGGAATGCAAACTGGTTCAACCACTTACAAAGCTAAACATAGTCTTACCACACAATCCAGCAATAGTGCTTATGTCCACACAAAAACCTGCAAATGAACGTTTATAATAGCTTTATTCATAATTGTCAAAAACAGGAAGCACCCAGAAAGTCCTTTGACGGGTTAATGGAAAAACAAACTGTGGTACATCCATGCAATGGAATACTATTCAACGAATAAAGGAAATGAATTATCAAGCCATGAAAAGGCATGGGGGAATGCATATTGCTAAGTGAGAGAAGCCAACCAGAAAGGCTACATCCTGTGTGATTCCAACTATATGATAGTTTGGAAAAGGAAAAACTATGGAAGCAGTAAAAAAAAAAATCAGTGGCAGCCAGAGGTTGGGCGGGAAGGGAAGGAGGAAGAATACGTGGAGCAGGGGGGATTTTTAGGGCAGTGAAACGATTTTGTATGATACTGACATACACACATGCATACATGACATTATACATTTGTCAATACCCATACAACTCTACAGCACAAAGAACCAATTCTAATGTAAACTACGGAGTTTAGTGAAATAATATATCAGTAGTATTAGTTCCAAGTCATCATTATCTCTTGCCTAGATTATTTAGAGAACTGCTTAAGTGGTCTTCCTGCTTCCATCCAGTTACCTCTCTGACCTCATCTCCTATTGCTGCTCCCAGCTCCGGTCACAACAGCCTTCTTCCTGTTTCTTGAATATACAAAGCATGTGGATGAACTTCTATTTTTGTTTGAATGTTTTTTTGAATTTTATTTTATTCATTTTTTTATACAGCAGGTTCTTATTAGTTATCTATTTTATACATATTAGTGTATATATGTCAATCCCAATCTCCCAGTTCATCCCCCCGCCTTTCCCCCCTTGGTGTCCATATGTTTGTTCTCTATGTCACTGTTTCTGCCTTGCAAACCAGTTCATCTGTACCATTTTTCTAGATTCCACATATATGCATTAATATACGATATTTGTTTTTCTCTTTCTGACTTACTTCACTCTGTATGACAGTCTCTAGATCCATCCACATCTCTAAAAATTACCCAATTTTGTTCCTCTTTATGGCTGAGTAATATTCCACTGTATATATGTACCACATCTTCTTTATCCATTTGTCTGTCGATGGGCATTTAGGTTGCTTCCATGGCCTGGCTATTTTAAACAGTGCTGCAATGAACATTGGGGTGCATGTGTCTTTTTGAATTATGGTTTTCTCTGGGTATAAGCCCACTAGTGGGATTGCTGGGTCATATGGTAATTCTCTTTTTAGGTCTTTAAGGAACTTCCATACTGTTCTCCATAGTGGCTGTATCAATTTACATTCTCACCAACAGTGCAAGAGGGTTCCCTTTTCTCCACACCCTCTCCAGCATTTGTTGTTTGTAGATTTTCTGATGATGCCCATTCTAACTGGTGTGAGGTGATATCTCATTGTAGTTTTGATTTGCATTTCTCTAATAATTAGTGATGTTGAGCAGCTTTTCATGTGCTTCTTGGCCATCTGTATGTTTTCTTTGGAGAAATGTCTATTTAGGTCTTCTGCCCATTTTTGGATTGTGTTGTTTGCTTTTTTAATATTGAGCTGCATAAGCTGTTTATATATTTTGGAGATCAATCCTTTGTCCATTGATTCATTTGCAAATATTTTTTCCCATTCTGAGGGTTGTCTTTTCATCTTGTTTGTAGTTTCTTTTGCTTTGCAAAAGGTTTTAAGTTTCATTAGGTCCCATTTGTTTATTTTTGTTTTTATTTCCATTACTCTAGGAGGTGGATCAAAAAAGATCTTGCTGTGATTTATGTCAAAGAGTGTTCTTCCTATGTTTTCCACCCAGAGTTTTACAGTGTCCAGTCTTATATTTAGGCCCCTAATCCATTTTGAGTTTATTTTTGTGTATGGTGTTAGGGAGTGTTCTAATTTCATTCTTTTACATGTAGCTGTCCAGTTTTCCCAGCACCACTTATTGAAGAGACTGTCTTTTCTCCATTGTATATCCTTGCCTCCTTTGTTGTAGATTAGTTGAGCATAGGTGTGTAGTTTTATCTCTGGGCTATCTATCCTGTTCCATTGATCTATATTTCTGTTTTTGTGCCAGTACCATATTGTCTTGATTACTGTACCTTTGTAATATAGTCTGAAGTCAGGGAGTCTGATTCCTCCAGCTCCATTTTTTTCCCTCAAGACTGCTTTGGCTATTCGGGGTCTTTTGTGTCTCCATACAATTTTTAAGATTTTTTGTTCTAGTTCTGTAAAAAATGTCATTGGTAACTTGATAGTGATTGCATTGAATCTGTAGATTGCTTTGGGTAGTACACTCATTTTCACAATATTGATTCTTCCCATCCAAGAACATGGTATATCTCCCCATCTGTTGGTATATCTCTCCATCTGTTGGTATCATCTTTAATTTCTTTCATAGTGTCTTATAATTTTCTGCATACAGGTCTTTTGTCTCCTTAGGTAGGTTTATTCCTAGGTATTTTATTCTTTTTGTTGCAATGGTAAATGGGAGTGCTTCCTTAATTTCTCTTTCAGATTTTTCATCATTAGTGTATAGGAATGCAAGAGATTTCTGTGCATTAATTTTGTATCCTGCAACTTTACCAAATTCATTGATTAGCTCTAGTAATTTTCTGGTGACATCTTTAGGATTCTCTATGTATAGTATCATGTCATTCTCCATGTATAGTAAAACAGTGATAGTTTTACTTCTTCTTTTCCAATTTGTATTCCTTTTATTTCTTTTTCTTCTCTGATTGCCGTGGCTAGGACTTCCAAAAGTATGTTGAATAATAGTGGCGAGAGTGGACATCCTTGTCTTGTTCCTGAACTTAAAGGAAATGCTTTCAGTTTTTCACCATTGAGAATGATGTTTGCGGTGGGTTTGTCATATATGGCCATTATTATGTAGAGGTAGGTTCCCTCTATGCCCATTTTCTGGAGAGTTTTTATCATAAATGGGTGTTGAATTTTGTCAAAAGCTTTTTCTGCATCTATTGGGATGATCATATGTTTCTGTTTTTGTTTTTGTTTTTTTGCAGTACGCGGGCCTCTCACTGCCACAGCCTCTCCCGATGCGGAGCACAGGCTCCGGACGCGCAGGCCCAGTGGCCATGGCTCACGGGCCCAGCCACTCTGTGGCACGCGGGATCCCCCCGGACTGGGGCACGAACCCGCATCCCCTGCATCGGCAGGCAGACTCCCAACCACTGCACCACCAGGGAAGCCCTGTATTTTTTTAAAAATAAATTTATTTATTTATTTTTGGCTGCATTGGGTATTTGCTGCTGCTCGCAGGCTTTTCTCTTGTTGCTGCAAGTGGGGGGCTACTCTTCGTTTGTGGTACACAGGCTTCTCATTGTGGTGGCTTCTCTTGTTGCGGAGCATGGGCTCTAGGCACACAGGCTTCAGTAGTTGTGGCACACGGGCTCAGTAGTTGTGGCTCGAGGGCTCTAGAGCACAGGCTCAATAGTTGTGGGGCACGGGCTTAGTTGCTCTGAGGCATGTGGGATCTTCCCGGACCAGGGTTCAAACCCTTGTCTCCTGCATTGGCAGGCGGATTCTTAACCACTGCACCACCAGGGAAGCCCGATCATACGGTTTTTATTCTTCAATTTGTTAATATGGTGTATCATATTAATTGAGTTGCGTAAATTGAAGAATCCTTGCATCCCTGGGATAAATCCCACTTGATCATGGTGTATCATCCTTTTAATGCGTTGCTGGATTCTGTTTGCTAGTATTTTGTTGAGGATTTTTGCATCTATATTCATCAGTGATATTGGTCTGTAATTTTCTTTTTTTGTTGTATCTTTGTTTGGATTGGTATCAGGGTGATGGTGGCCTCATAGATTTAGTTTGGGTGTGTTCGTTCCTCTGCAATTTTTTGGAAGAGTTTGAGAAAGATGGGTGTTAGCTCGTCTCTAAATGTTTGATAGAATTCACCTGTGAAGCCATCTGGTCCTGGACTTTTGTTTGTTGGAAGATTTTAAATTACAGTTTCAATTTCATTACTTGTGTTTGGTCTGTTCATATTTTCTGTTTCTTCCTGGTTCAGTCTTGGAAGTTTATATCAATTTGTCTATTTCTTTCAGGTTGTCCTTTTTTTTTTTTTTTCTTTTTTTGCAGTACGCTGGCCTCTCGCTGCTGTGGCCTCTCCCGTTGCGGAGCACAGGCTCCGGACGCGCAGGCTCAGCGGCCATAGCTCACGGTCCTAGCCACTCCACGGCATGTGGGGTCTTCCCGGACCGGGGCATGAACCCGTGTCCCCTGCATTGGCAGGTGGACTCTCAAGCACTGCGCCACCAGGGAAGCCCACGTTGTCCATTTTGTTGGCATACAGTTGCTTATGGTAGTCTCTTAGGATGCTTTGTATTTCTGTGGTGTCCATTGTAACTTCTCCTTTTTCATTTCTAATTTTATTGATTTGAGTCCTCTCCCTCTTTTTCTTGATGAGTCCGGCTAAAGTTTTATCAATTTTGTTTATTCTCAAAGAACCAGCTTTTAATTTTATTGATCTTTGCTATTGTTTTCTTTGTATCTATTTCATTTATTTCTGCTCTGATCTTTATGATTTCTTTCCTTCTACTAACTTTGGGTTTTGTTTGTTCTCTTTTCTCTAGTTCCTTTAGGTTTAAGGTTAGATTGTTTATTTGAGATTTTTCTTGTTTCTTGAGGTAGGCTTGTACTGCTATAAACTTCCCTCTTAGAACTGCTTTTGCTGCATCCCATAGGTTTGGATTGTCGTGTTTTCATTATAATTTGTCTCTAGGTATTTTTTGATTTCCTCTTTGATTTCTTCAGTGTTCTCTTGGTTATTTAGTAATGTATTGTTTAGCCTCCATGTGTTTGTGTTTTTTACGTTTTTTTCCCTGTAATTGATTTCTAATCTCATAGCATTGTGGTCAGAAAAGATGCTAGATATGATTTCAATTTTCTTAAATTTACTGAGGCTTGATTTGTGACACAAGAAGTGATCTATCCTGGAGAATGTTCCGTGTGCACTTGAGAAGAAAGTGTAATCTGCTGGTTTGGGATGGAATGTTCTATAAATATCAATTAAATCTATCTGGTCTATTGTGTCATTTAAAGCTTCTGTTTCCTTTTTTATTTTCATTTTGGATGATCTGTCCATTGGTGTAAGTGAGGTGTTAAAGTCCCCCACTATTATTATGTTACTGTTGATTTCCTCTTTTATAGCTGTTAGCAGTTGCCCTATGTATTGAGGTGCTCCTATGTTGGGTGCATATATATTTATAATTGTTATATCTTCTTCTTGGATTGATCCCTTGATCATTATGTAGTGTCTTTCCTTGTCTATTGTAACATTCTTTATGTTAAAGCCTATTTTATCTGATATGAATATTGCTACTCCAACTTTCTCTTGATTTCCATTTGCATGGAATATCTTTTTCCATCCCTTCACTTTCAGTCTGTATGTGTCGCTAGGTCTGAAGTTGGTCTCTTGTAGACAGCATATATATATGGGTCTTGTTTTTGTATCCATTCAGCGAGCCTGTGTCTTTTGGTTGGAGAATTTAATCCATTCATGTTAAAAGTAATTATCAATATGTATGTTCCTATTACCATTTTCTTAATTTTATGGGTTTATTTTGTAGGCCCTTTTCTTCTCTTGTGCTTCCCACTTAGAGAAGTTCCTTTAGCATTTGTTGTAGAGCTGGTTTGGTGGTGCTGAGTTCTCTTAGCTTTTGCTTGTCTGTAAAGCTTTTGATTTCTACATCAAATCTGAATGAAATCCTTGCCAGGTAGAGTAATCTTGGTTGTAGGTTCTTCCCTTTCATCACTTTAAATATATCATGCCACTCCCTTCTGGCTTGTAGAGTTTCTGCTGAGAAATCAGCTGTTAACCTTATGGGAGTTCCCTTGTATGTTATTTGTCGTTTTTCCCTTGTTGCTTGCAATAATTTTTCTTTGTCTTTAATTTTTGTCAATTTGATTACTATGTCTCTTGGCGTGTTTCTCCTTGGGTTTATCCTGCCTGGGTCTCTCTGTACTTCCTGGACTTGGGTGGCTATTTCCTTTCCCATGTTAGGGAAGTTTTCGACTATAATCTCTTCAAATATTTTCTCAGGTCCTTTCTCTCTCTCTCTCTCCGCCTTCTGGGACCCCTATAAATGCGAATGTTGCTGCATTTAATGTTGTCCCAGAGGTCTCTTAGGCTGTCTTCATTTCTTTTCATTCTTTTCTCTTTATTCTGTTCCACAGCAGTGAATTCCACCATTCTGTCTTCCAGGTCACTTATCCGTTCTTCTGCCTCAGTTACTCTGCTATTGATTCCTTCTAGTGTATTTTTCATTTCAGTTATTGTATTGTTCATGCCTATTTGTTTGTTCTTTAATTCTTCTAGGTCTTTGTTAAACAGTTCTTGCATCTTCTCAATCTTTGCCTCCATTCCTTTTCCGAGGTCCTGGATCATCTTCACTATCATTATTCTGAATTCTTTTTCTGGAAGGTTGCCTATCTCCACTTCATTTAGTTGTTTTTCTGGGGTTCTATCTTGTTCCTTCATCTGGTACAAAGTCCTCTGCCTTTTCATTTTGTCTGTCTTTCTGTGAATGTGGTTTCCCTTCCACAGGCTGCAGAATTGTAGTTCTTCTTGCTTCTGCTGTCTGCCCTCTGGTGGATGAGGCTATCTAAGAGGCTTGTGCAAGCTTCCTGATGGGAGGGACTGGTGTGGATGAGCTTCTTATGTTGGCAATATTCTGCATATTACCACACATTGAAGCCATGAGAGAAACTCATTCTTGAGGACACAAAAGTTTGCATTTGGAACCCTCTCAGTTCTACATTCTGCCATATGTATCTCTTCCTTTGACTGGTTCTAATTTGTATCCTTTTATTATAACGAAACTACTTCCTGAGTCCGTTGAGTCATTGTAGCAAAGGATGGAACCTGAAGGTGGTCATGGAAGCTTCCTAATTTGTAGCCAGCTGGTCTGAAGTAAGGGTGGCCCTAGGGATCCCTGAACTTGCAGTTGGTGCCTAGTCTCAGGCACACTTGGCAGTCTGGAGGTCTGTGCTCTTAACCTCGGTTGGCTCTGACAGTAGCATTAGAAGAATTTAGGCAACAATATCTAGTATCTCAGGTTGCGAGAAATAGTGGTGTCCCGCAGGCAATGATGGTTTAGAACTACTGAGTTTCCACAGCCTGCATTAGATCCTGGATGGTACCCAGTGGCTCTAGGTGAACATCATAACACCACATATTTGTACAACTTACCTTGGCAAATATCAAATCTGAGTTTCTAAACAGGTAATATCATCTTCCTTTTAGAAGCAAAGAAACTGAAGTGAAGGGGAGACACTTGTCCAAGGTCACTAGACTCAAACACAGGTGTTCTACTTCAACACAGAACTCTTTATAGTAGCACCCACAAACTACAGAAGTCAATTATAACACATAAGCAGGGGTATCTATATGATCAGTTCTGCCTAAGCCCTTGTTAGGAAATTAAAGGCAACTGGGTTCCTCCAGACTTAGGACTCAGGATCCTCTTCCACATATGTGACTTTCTTCTTTGGGGGCAGTGAAATTGGGGGGAAAATCTCTAGAAACCCAGGTCTTTGCCAGTTAGAGAACCACATATTCCCTTAGAGCTCATAATGGTCTCATACTATTGGCCTTTCCCAGGGGAGGAGAGAATTCGTTACCCTCAGAAAGACCAAAATTAGGTATGTAAGGAAACTTTCAGTTCAGAGACTTGAGAGAGCCTGTCCCAGAATTGTATCACACTACTAACATATGAAAGTTCTTGAGTGCATTGAAAGATGATAAGCCAAGCCTACAAACCAAATGGAAAATGGCAAACATACAAATAGTCCGTTTCAAGAAAAAAAATACAATTGCTCTTAAGCAAATAAAATATTCCCAATCTCACTCATAATATGCAAAATACAAATTAAAACTACAAGAAGATGTCATATTTACCTGTCAGATTGGCAGAGAAAAAAATTTGGATAACACATTGTGCTGTGAGATCTGGGGAAACCTCATCTGGCACCCTCTTGTGTTGCTGGGGAGATTCAAAATTGGTATAACCTCTGTGAAGGGGGCTTGGCAACATTTTACAAATGCATATTTGCATTTGACTCAGCAAGTTCACTTTGAGGAATTTATTCTAAAAAACGTATCCACTGGTTAGTGTAAAGATGTCTGCTGTATATTGAAAAACACTGTCACAATATTTTACAATGCTTTCCATTAAGAGATGAATCTGTTTTCCCCACTCTTTGAATCTGGAATGGCCCTGGGGCTTGCTTGCAATAAAATGTAGCAGAAGGGTTCCAGAGCCTAACCTCTCATGCTCTTGGAATTCTGCCCTTGGACCAGTTGGTGGTTAGAAGCTGGAAAAACACCAAAGACGCTGTTAGCAAAGCCTGGAGGAATGGTGAACAAACAGTTGCTGGAGGCTGAGAAAGCAGTAAGAAAATAGTTATTAGAGGCTGGAGAAAGGACAACACGTGTTATGTATGATGGAATAATTGCCAAAATGTTGCCTGTGGAAACTTGAAAGATAAGAAATGTACCTAATAAACTTTAAAATATCCGATAAAGAGATCTCCAGACAGAATGTTGAAAGTGCCATTTGGTTTCTTCTAACGGAGTATAATAACGCACAGGAAGAGAAGGGTGAGTGAAATAAGGCACCATGCAATTTACAAGCAGAATCTGGAGGAGATGCAGAAGCACAAGGATTTGCTGGTTTGGCTGATATAACTGTCTCTTATCCCCTGTTTTCCCAGCTCATTAATATTTCTCAGCATTGAAAGAGTCCAAGGCCAAAAATCAAATCAAGGGTGTGGCTGTGAGAACCTTTGTTAAGACTCCTGAATGATTTAAGGTAAATGCCTAAAGGACTCTCAGCAAGGGCTTCTGAGAATCTTAAGGATGCTTTCCCGCAGTAGCTCCAAATTATTGCCCCCAGAGACCTTGATTGTCTTGGTATATGTGACACGAAACACCACAAAGTTCCCCTATTTTGGGCTTCCCTGGTGGCGCAGTGGTTGAGAGTCCGTCTGCCGATGCAGGGACGCGGGTTCGTGCCCCGGTCCGGGAAGATCCCACATGCCGCGGAACGGCTGGGTCCGTGAGCCATGGCCGCTGAGCCTGCGCGTCCGGAGCCTTGCTCCGCAACGGGAGAGGCCACAACAGTGAGAGGTCCACGTATCGCAAAAAAAAAAAAAAAAGTTCCCCTATTTTGATAGCATTGAGTTAATTGGATCACTTGAATACCAGCAGGGAGGATATACACCCTAAAATGATTGGGGGGGGTGCCTGGTAGCTATTAGGGTCCGGTTGTCTGGGGCATGCCCAAGAGGTCCACTCCAAGCTTGAGGACAAGTTCCTGTACCTTGCTCCACCTACCACATGGAGGTGTAGATCTGGTAGGCTTCTTGGGATTTTGGAGACAGCATATACCACGTTAGGGAATACCACTCCAATCTATGTATTAGTGACTTTAAAGGTCACACATTATGAGGGGGGCCAGAGCAAGAGCAAGCTCTGTAGCAGGTTCTGGGTACCGTTTAAGTGGCCTTGCTGCCTGGCCCTATGGCCAGTAGATTCCTTGGTGCTAGTGGTGTTAGTTGTACATGTGTATGCCATGTAGAGTTTTTGCAAGCTCCACTGGGAAAACTAGTGTAGACCTCCAGGGTTCTGCTGCATGGCTGTGCCTGTAACAGTTAATGTTCCCAGAAGCAGATCTTAACTGATGATGGAGAGTTGGTAAATAAATATCCCAACATTCTTGCTCTTCCCTGTGGGGTAGCTCTGAGGTGTGTCCTACACCATCTCCCAGGGCTCCCTGACGGGATTATACCCCAGTTGCCCACGCTCACCCTTTATTGCCCTCCTTCCTTTTTTTTAAACACCTCTATTTCCCTACTGGTGGTCCTCTTCCCCAGGTAAACTCCTTGCACTCTAATCCTCGTCTCAGCGTCTATCTCTGGAAGTTCCAAACTAACCTACCAATAATTAGAAAAATAATTAGAAAAAAAGAAAAGAGTCTTGCTCATCTATGACTCCTAGCCCCAAACA
The DNA here is from genome assembly GCF_059928025.1 of Delphinapterus leucas. Taxonomy (NCBI): domain Eukaryota; kingdom Metazoa; phylum Chordata; class Mammalia; order Artiodactyla; family Monodontidae; genus Delphinapterus; species Delphinapterus leucas. Next base: position 100,205,863 of record NC_143135.1, read on the forward strand.
GAGCTTTTCCCCAAATCGAATGTTCCCATGATGCAGTACCCTGGCTTACTGACAGATCAGTGAGCTTTCTGCTGTACTGCAAGGGCATACATTCTCTCTCTCTCTCTCTCTCACTCTCTTTTTACATTTTATTATTATTTTTTAATTTGGCCACGCATCTTGCAGGATCTTAGTTCCCTGATCAGGGACTGAACCCGGGCCCCAGCAATGAAAGCGCCAAGTCCTAACCACTGGACCACCAGGGAATTCCCCGTACATACTCTCTTGATTACAGGTGAAGGTCGGCCAGAAGCCACCTGAAGCATCAGAGGTGAAGTAGTTGTCTACTCTGACAGAGCTTTGGTGGATACCAAGAACTTCCATTCACTGATGCATTCTGGTAGACACTATACTAACATTTTACATGCATTATCTTATTGTCACGTTATAAGTGAGATGTTTGGCCTTAGCTCAGAGCAGTTAAGTTACTTTTCCAAAACCTGATCACTGGTAAATGATGAATCTAAACTTTGATGCTGGGACTGTATGACCTCAGCTTATGCTTTAAACCTATATTACTTTCCTTGTGTCAGTCACCACAGTTCTACCATTTGATGGAAAGTGTGTTCTTCTCTTAAGAGTAAGGCCCTCTGCCCAAGTCTACTCTTTCTCTCTCCTTCTGTCCTAAAGTAGGTAGGGGATTCAGTAGGGGGTCTTGGGTTGGACACTGGTTGCAGAGAAGATTTGGAACTGGAAACATGGGACAGGAGTAGCAATGGTGGGGCTCCCACTACAACTGGGCACCATTAACAAGACGCCACAACTCCCTCAGACTGCATCTCTCTACTAGATAACTTGGGCTTTGCAAGATATGGGGGTAAGTTCTGTTTCAGTGCCTTAAGTAGGTCATGAAAATTCCTTGTTGAACAAATAATTGAAAGAAGACAGAACCAACTGTGTGTATGTACACATGCTAATAAAGGTTGTTACAGTTAGTAGTGGGGAAAAGCAATAAACAAACTTATGAAATCTCCTTATGTTTATCAATTAATTTCAGAGACCAAATTTTGGTTTGAATGAGTCTCACTATTTGCATTGATCAACAGTATCTCAATAAAAGTGGGGTTTTTTGAACCTAGCTTCTTCGTATGAGAGTCAAGACAATATGACATTCCGTAAGTGTGATAGATGTGAACACGATTTTATTTTTTGATGGTCGTTAATGGCCTATAACCAGGGCACAACCTCCCAGGTAAACATTTAACTTTGCAGCATTAGTAGAAGATGATTCACTAACTTTTAAAATTATTTTCCCCTTATATCACTATCCCATTAGGTTTGTAGCTTTTAAGTCCATATACTCAGACACAGGTAGGAATAAATACACATATATTATTTGTAGTATGTGACAGTTTACATAAGGGCTTCCTAGTACAAAGGGGGTTGTTAGTTTTGCATCTCAAATTAGTTCCTGCTAATCCAGCAACTAAAGCAAATTCCTTTGTGAAAAAAAGTTTCCTAGCATGGCCTGGTAATTGTTTTAATGGATTTTCAATGAGGGGTGAAGTACCATGCTATGTGCCCTGCAGGCATGCCATAAATATGTTTTGACTGACTCTGTTAACAATTCACATAGGAAAAAAAACCCAAAACAACCAAATATGTACTGTTTCAATTTTTTTTTTTCTCATAGTCTCTGTCTTTAGCACAGATATCTATAAACATTTTAGGCCACCAAGGGACCTGCTGCAGTGGTAGGGAACTGCCCAGTGAAGCGCTCTGGGCTGTGAGTTTTACTTAGTCTAAGATGGTCAGTATTACCTGAGATTTGCACATCCCCAAGGGAGGGAGGAAGCTGCAAGCCGAAGAGCTGAGGGTAATGGCTCACCTGTGTTAGAGACCCTTAACAATGGTATAGACAACTTCCTGTTTTCTATGTAAGGTATAGATCTGCTCTGACCCTGGCACTGTGGTGGATACCACTCTATTCTCAATATCTGTTGCACATACAACTGAGATAGAAAAAGGTGCATAAAACCGAATCTTCACCTGCTTGTCTCCCAAAACATTCATGGAGCCTTCCTGTAAGACATTATATATATACATATTTTTTTTCACACAAACACATATGTATGTATATTATTGCTGTGAGCCTGTAACTCTTGCCCAAGTTGTTGTATGATTTAGGTTTTGTAACATACTGAGGATCCTCTGAGGGAGGGGTAGATTAGAGACCATCCATGTGCCCATTAGACTGCAAACTGGAATTCAGTAAGAAGGCCCTGGAATGGACTCTAGAGTGAAAATAAAGCGTTCATTTTTAGTTTGAGGAAGATTCAGTATAAGCAAGAGAACAAAGAACCGTCGGGTGGTAGGAAATAGAGGTTGCCAGATGGGGGCTGGGAAAAAGAAGCCAAGCACTGGGGCTTAAAGCCGTTCAGGGCTGCCACGTGTGTATGCGGCGCCAGAAACCTCTGGTTTGAAGTTACATTTTTGGCATTTTTCTTAGTTAAGTAACCCATTTTCTTCCATCTACAAGAGGGTGAACCTCTTTTCAGGAAGGAAAAACTAGCATGTCTCAGCGAGCCCTTGAGGAAACTCAAGGGATCTACTCAAGTACCTTGAGTAGCAGCAGTTACAAAGGTATTTTCAAGTAACTGCTCTCCCTGCCTCAACTCCCAAGTCATTTAAGTAGAGAAACAGCCTTTTGTCCTCGCTCTGATTTGAAAAAAGTAGTTTAGGCCAGGCTTCAAGTCCAGGGTTAACTCTCATTAATGGGGCAAGGTCTGCCACCTGGTGGTAGGAAATAAAATTCCACCTGCTTTTTCTCATCTAATCTTTTGCTATACTTTTTTTTTTTTTGGTCACATTTTTACAAAACCCATCCTCAGCCTCTGACTTGGGCTTGCCTGCCCCCAGCCAAAGTCTTGTAACTGGTGACAATGATGCTGACATGTCGAGGAGAATTTTTCAGCAAATATCTGGATCTTAAATCACCTGTAGAGTATTTTAGAGCAGCTGGGAGAAGCAAAGGTGAGGATGAGGGGACTGGTAGGTGTTAGGGTTCTCCTAAAGAAGAAGGAAAGCATTCATTCATTCACGGAGTCACCACTGAGCACCCAAAACCATGCTAATCAGAATAAAATGTCTTTCCTTGAAAAAAAAACATGCTAATGAATTTGCAAACAGAAATGTGTAAGATAACATCCCTGCACCTTTAGTGACAAAGAGATGAATGGATGACCAAGATAGGTTGGGAAAATAAATTAGGGTAATTCTTGTTTCCATTAGGAGGCTGAGGAGAGCGCAGAATCGTTTGAGTCCATTAGGGGGAGTGCTAAGTCTCCAGACAAGAAACACACACACTAGGCTAATTCTGGAATATGCCCACAATTGCTTGGGGATATAGCCTATCTATCCCTCACAGAGAGTGAAGATACCCCAGGACCCTGGGGAGCTTGAACTTCCAATAACCTTCTCCAGCACTGCACACACATCAGTTCTTTCCTCTTTCACCAGCCCTTATTTCTCCTTCCATCTAGGTCAGCTCTCTCAAATTGTGGCCTCAGCACCGCCATCACTTGGGAAACTTTTAGAAATGCAAATTCTCAGGCCCTACGACTTCCCAGACTAAATAAATCAGAAACCCTGGGAGTGTTTTTAACAAGCCCTCCAGGCAATTTTGATGCATGCCAAAGTTTGAGAACCATTAGTCTACAAAACTATGTGGGTATGGACCAGGGAGACTGGTAGGAATGGAAGGGAAGGGAAGGGAAGAAGCAACGGTTCCTGCAGGCCAATCTGGTTAGCCCCATGGCGTGTTAGAAGCAGAGGAAGCGAGAACAGCTGTAAACGGAGATGACACTGCACACGGTGGATTTTGCCAACTCAGCTTGGCACCAGTGTTGTAGACACTAACCCCCCAGTTCGCCCTAGGTTAGAATGGTGACCGTACCACGACCTTCAGACTTGGGACACGGACTCAGCCTTCAATTCGTGCCACTCCAGAGAAGTAGCTGCACAGTGTCGAGTCCAGGTAAGGTCAATCAGGGCTGTGTTAACTGCTACCGACACTCAGTTTCAACTCTCTCCACTTCCTTCCAGATCCATGACAGGCCTGCCTCACCTCCTTGGCAGTGTAGTGTATTGGAAAGCCTCCTTAGCACACCCTCCCACCTCCTCCCACTTGGGGTTGGGATACCTGGATTGAATGGTTTGATGGTTTGAGTTACCATCAAACCCCTGGCAGCACTCGGCACCTTGCTCCCTCTTCTGTTGGACGGAGAGAATACTACAGTGCGCCCTCTGGGTCCGTTGGTTCTGCAATCACAGATTCCACCAGCTGTGGATCGAAAATACTGAGAAAAAAAAAATTCCAGAAAGCAGAACTTGAATTTGCTGAGGGAGAGCAACTATGTACTTACATAGTGTTTACACTGTATTAGGAGTTTTAAGTAATCTAGAGATGATTTAAAGTATATAAGAGGATGTGCATAGGTTATATGCAAATACTAGGACATTTTAGATAAGGGACTTGAGTATCCGATTTTTGGTATGGGGGTCCTGGAACCAATCCCCAGAGGATACCCAGGGAGGACTGTACTTACTAAAGGGAAATGCTATTTAAATGTACAGTATCGCAGCACCTATAGTACTTACAGCATGGCAGGCATTATTCCTTAGTATTTTTCTGCCACCCGTTCCCATCCTCCCCCCATCCCGTCTGCCTGTGTCTCCCTACCTTGCATTTTTAGCACAAAATGGGCATTTAAATGGTGTGGAATGAACAGCCGAAGCATGCTTCTACTATCTTTTTTTTTTCTCTAGCCGCTGCCCAGAAGTGTCAGGCCAGAGCCAGGGCTCAGACTTTGCCAGTCTCTTCCAAAGAAACCACTCTTTTTAAGGGGAAAGCAACTAAGCTTATTGCGGCGCCTCCCTGCGGCACCTCCCTGCCTTCCAGTCCTCCTCCCCACGCGTGGGTACACAAAGAGCCGAAGCGGAGGTGGCAGTGGTGGGGACGGGTTCCTGTACGTCCAAAGTCCCGGGTCACCTCGCCCGGAGTCCGTCTAACTCCGCTGCAGACGGGAAGATGGGGCCTGGGCCGGGAACGGAGCCTTCCCCCCCACCTCCCCGGGCTCGGGGCCTGTCAGGCCGCATCTGCTCCAAATTTATAGCTCCTCCTCGGGCCGCCGCCGGCCTCTCCACGGCCTCTTTACCAAGTGCAGCCCCAGCTGAGACCCCTCCCGCGGGGAGGGAGAGGACACACCCGCGCCCGCCCAGGGCTGGGGGCGGGGAGCAGGTGTGAAGCGGGGCTCGCAGCCGCGCGCGCGGTCACTCTCCATCGCACCGCGGAGACCCGGTTTCGTTCCCTACGTGCACACAATGGGGCCGGGGCCTGGCCGAGGGCGGCTCATTACCCCGGTGGGCCGGGGAGCGGGTGTTGAAGGATGGGGGAGAGGGGGAGGGCCGGCCGCCAGATCGCTGCGCGCAGACCCCGGGGCCGGAGTGCGCGAGGGCGGAGGGGCGAGGCCTGCACCGCGGACACAGGTCCAGTTGCGGCCGAGCTCCGAGCCTCGCCAAACCCCCAACGCCCGGGCCAATCTGGGCCCCCAAGGCCGGGCGGGAGGAGGAGCCAGGGAACAACAAGAGGCCCAAGGGGCCTGGGGAGGGACGGGCGGCGCCCGGGGAGAGCGCGCCCTGCTGGGCCGCTGATTGCCTATTGTCCGCGTCCCCTCCACGCCCCGAGCCCGGCCGCCGCCCCGCGCGCTCGCCTGGCGTTAACTCCTTCTCCCTGCTGGCCCCGTCCGTTCGAAAAGAGCAGCTAGCGCCGCCGGCGCGTGCCGGGGAAAGGGTCTTTCAAGGAGGGAGCCTGGGGGGAGGAGAGGAAGGGGAGGCAGGAAGCAGAGGCTGCACAGAAAAGCACTAGCCGGCCTCCAACACCGTCCCTCACTCGTGCCTGGGGATCACGGGACTTTCACTCGCTCCCCTCCCGCGCCCCAAATGCTACGTCTCCCCAGGTTGACGAACTGTTCTCTAGCCCGAACTGTTCCGGGAGAGATGCCCTCTTTTTATTTTATTTTCCTGGGCAGTGGAAGCCTTTGTCTGGGCTTTGGAATGCTGAGATAAAAGCTGGGACGTCTGGACAGGTGTGTGTACCTTTGACGTTGAGGTAGGATACTTGGATAGAGGAGGGAGGGAACTAAAGGAAGTGTGCTAGGTTGTGACGGCCCCTGACACCCAGCTCCCTGCTCCCTAATCCTGGGGTGTCTTCTGTCCCAGGGAACTCGCGCTGGTCTTTATGGCTTTGTTTCATGCTCCTCTTTGCCACACTCTTACGTTCCCTGGGAAATGGGCACCTCTGGGAAAGGACCTGAAAAGGGACAGCGAGGTCTAGAGATAAAGCGCCCACCACTGAGGGTTCGGACTCACGGGGGGGTGGGGGGGTAGCGTTGAGTGGAAGCTGAAGCTCACCAGAATCTGGCGGCTCGTGGACCAAATCTAGGCGACAGACACATTTTGGCCCGTTAAGTATTTTTAAGCATTCTATTATGGATAATAGCATATTCTGGATAATAAACATATACAAAATTAGAGAGAGTAATAGAATGAGCCCCATGGATCCATCACTCAGCTTCAGCACTTGTCCATTCAAAAACAATCTTCCTTCATCTGTCCCCACCTCTCTCCCCTCGTGATTTTGAAGCAAATGTCAGAAATCATATTTCTTCTGGAAATATTTCAAAGTAGTCCTAAAAGGTAAGGTCTCATTAAATAACATAATAAGAGTAATAACATTGTCACGCCTAAAATGTATCTCCCAATATATAATCAATATTCAAACCTCCCCAGTTGTTTCAATGATTTTTCTTCATTGTTGTTGTTCAGATTAGGATCCAGATGAATCTGTACAGAGCAATGTCTCTGTTAACTGGATGTTCCCCTCTAACCTTTCTCTTCTTTTTTCTTTGCAAATGACAAAACTGGGTCATTTGTTCTGTAGAATTTTCCACAGCCTGAATTTTGTTGAATGTATCCCCATGGTGTCATTTAACACGTTCTTCTGCCCCTATATTTCCTGTAAATTGATTGTTAGATATAAAGGCTTGATCAATGAATGCTTGATATTTTTTTTGCAAGAGTACATCATAGGCAATACTGTGTAATCGTATCAGGAGTAATGTCTGCTTGTCTGTTTTTTGTTGTTATATCAGCATCCAGTTTCCAGTAAAGATCATTGCCTGGATCCATTATTTCATTAGGGATTGCCAAATTGTGGCATTCTAATTCTGTGATTCCATCTTCATTTATTAGCTGGAATACTTTTCTAAAGAAAACCTGTCATCAACTATTTGTTTACACTTCGGTACATCCAAGTAGAAAAGGTAGGATTCTTTTCCCTATTATTTCTCAAAATAATGAACCAATTCCTTAGCATCCTCTAAAGGTAAGCAATGATTTTTTTAAAAAAATCATTATGGGGGCTTCCCTGGTGGTGCAGTGGTTGAGAGTCCGCCTGCCGATGCAGGGGACACGGGTTCGTGCCCCGGTCCGGGAAGATCCCACATGCCACGGAGCGGCTGGGCCCGTGAGCCACGGCCGCTGAGCCTGCGCGTCCGGAGCCTGTGCTCCGCAACGGGAGAGGCCACAACGGTGAGAGGCCCGCGTACCGCTAAAAAAAAAAAAAAAAAAAAAAAATCATTATGAACTCATGGATTCAAATACATTAGATACGTTTCACACCAAGCATGTTTGGATCACATGGATATTGTTAAATTAGGAGGCACCATATTAAAAATTCTGAGTTCTGGTTTCTCCTGCAGATGATCTGGCAATCCTGAGCCCTTTTCCAGCATGGCTAGAGCAGTCTGTTGTTGAAGGGCACTGCCCTTGTTAGTGGACATTTATTCTTCTCCTGGTCTGCTCAGATCTTTTCTGTTACCTCCCTGGACACTGCAGGTGTGAGTTCGTAAACCAGATTCAATCTGTATTTCATCTTACAGATGAGAGAACTGGTGAAGTAATTTACCTACCTGGGACTAGAAGACAAGTCTCCTGGTCGCCTCCTCAGAGGAGAGAACCAGCTGGACTCTGCCTTACCTTTAATTTGAGCTGAGTCAGAGACCTTGAAACACCTCAAGACAACCTTCCTCCCAGTTCCCAAAACACACTTTGCAGAGGAAACTTGAGGCTATCCCAAATTCCTCTCTCTCTCTTTCTTGCCTTCTACACCCAATCAGTCACCTACTTGCTAATTAGCCTCCCTGCCTCCATTCCTGTCCCATCCAATTCATCCTGCTCATCAAAAAGAGGTGTTCCAAACCATAAGTCTAATCATGTCACTCTCTGGCTTAAAAATCTGTCAGTAACTTCTCATTGCCTTTAGGTTAGATCTAAGTCAGCCTCCTTTGCACGTCAGACAAGGCTGCCCATGACCTGCGTCTTACCACATGCTGTCCCCTTGTCATGATCTTGTCCTCCAGCCAGACTGAATTACCCACAGGACTCTGCACACACAGTGCTGTCTATATTTTGTCCTCTGTACTTTCTATTTGCTTCTTTAAGCACCCACTCCTTCCCCAGCTAACTCTCACTTATAGTTTAAGTCCCCTTCAAGCTTTGATCTTCTTAGGAAAACTGCTTTGGGCAGGCCCTGGCTGCATTCCCTGCTCTGTTCTTCACTTCTGTGGCCTCCTGTGTGGGTTTTTGTTCTTGTATTCTCTTTTTCAAGTTAGGTTCGTTTTTCCCTTCCACTTGTCTCCCACCTGGACAATGTGGGAGCTTCCTGGGGCCTGACAGGTGCTATGTCTGTATCTCCAACACCAGAAGTGCAGCACACAGTAGGTGGGTCAGCGAGGATTTTGGTTAGTAAATGAAATTAGACCAGAGAGATGAAGCTTTGTGGACTCTTTTGGACAGAAGGAAGTCCTCCCTTCCGTTGTAGGGAGGGGGCTTGATGCAAATGGCACCACTACAGTAAACTCACTGACAGATGCCAAGTATTGGCTAGGGTTGCCTGGGGCTGACGCAGCATCTTGGGGACCAAGCCTGTGTCTGCTGCCCTGGCTGAGCCACGACCCGGGCCCGGCTTGGTCTTGTCCATCCGAGAACACGTGTGTGTGTGTGTGTGTGTGTGTGTGTGTGTGTACGCGCGCGCACGTCGCCCACCCCTCCTCCTCCCGCTGGGACGATAATTAAAGCGCCAAACGGCGGAGCGGGCGGGCAGTGCTCCCGGGGGCGCATTTCATCGCGGCTGATTAATGAGGCCGGGGAGTTAATGAGGAGAAAGCTAAACGGAGGGAGCCGAGCAGCGGAAGCACTCTCAGGCCCTGGGGGGGAGGGGCCTCCGAAGGCATCTCCCGCCCTCTCTTTTCAGCCGAGGCTCTGCGCGAGCCACGTGGTGCCCGGGCTTCCACTAAGCTGCCTCCGGCCGGGGAGAAGAGGGGTCGCCTCACACTCGCCGCCGTGGAGAACTTGCTTCTCCTTCCTCCGTGTGTGCCCGAACTCGCTAAACAGAGAAAGAACCTGCCCTTCCCGTCTAAAACGCAGCAAAGGACCTCAGGAGACCGCCTTCTTCATTGTCGGGCAGGAGTCCCAGACCCCCTGCAGATTTCATTGCCGACCCGAATTAATAACCAGCTCTGTCGTTACCAACCGACTAAACTTAGACAGGTTACTTAGTCCTTTAAGCCTCAGTTTCTGCATCTGTAAAATGGGATCATAGTCCTTACCCCACCTCAAAATGGCTAAGGTTGACTGATATGTACCAGACACTCCTGTAAGCAGTTCGCATGTATAATCTCCTTAATTGCTCCCCAAAACTCTAGGAGGCAGGCTCTATCCTTACCATCTTTATTCCATAGAGAAGGACATAGAAGCAGGGAACGTGAGGTAACCTACCCAAGGCCACCCAGCTACTAAGTGGCGCTGGGACGTCAACCTACGGTGTGATTCCAGAGCTCATGTCCTTAGCAGTAAGCAACAGTGCTAGTTTGCAAGGTGGTTGTGAGGATTTAATCATATAACACATGAAAAAGACTTTGTAAACTGTTAAATGCTAAGCAAATGTGAGAAGCCACTGTTGTTGTGGTCGTTATTATTATTATTATTTTCATACTCAGTTTTGGACCCAGGGTCGAGACATGGCTGGGAAGGATGTGGCCCCTGAACAGAGAGAGACAACAGGCAGTGTGGTGGCCTCGCCAACAGTCTGCAGCCTTGTGTCTTAACCATAGTGGGAGAACAGAGCAGAAAATGACCTGCTCTGCTCTGCATACCCACCTCTCAAGGCACACACCTCTGCGGTCATACTACAGACACACCAAATGGTCTCCATGTCCGCACGGTGGCATAGGAGTAGTAGCCTCAATTTTAAAGGGCAGAGCTTGGCACAAAGGGACGGGGCTGAGTTTGGACTCGGGAGAACCATGTTCCAATATGAATCTGCCATTGAGCAGCCATGTGGACCTGGTGAGTCACCTGACGAGCCTGAGCTTCATCCGCCGGTTGGGGTGATAACCACCATTGCTGTCTCGCAGGACCTGCCGCAGCAGGACAATCACGAAGCTTCGCATGTGAAGAGTCATCGTAACTTTACGTTGCGCTTTGTATCTAGAAATGGCTGGCCAGGGAGTCCAGGTCACTGCCCTGGGGCGCGCCAGGGGTTTCTAGCAATGGGCAAAGGGTGAGATGCCAGAGCTGCCCGATGAATACACCTCCCTTCTCCCAGGAATCTCACCTTGGGATCTACAGCTCCATGTTGCTCTCCAGTCTAAAGTGATTTGGTACCAGAAGCCAATCAGCTTGACTTCTTGCAGTCAAGAAGTTCTTGACTTCAAAATGAGCCAGTTTCCTCCAGATGAGTTTCTTCTGCTGAACCAGGGACATTGAGGCTGCCCGGGCCAACTAAAAACAAATGAGTCTGCCCCTGCTTGTCAGGCACCTTCACCTTCCTCACCAACCAGCCTCTGAAGCCCCCAGCCCTCACTAACACTTCATACCACCCACCCTCACTGTGGAGCCAGCCAGGGATGGCAGAAGAGGGAGCATCAATAATTTTCTCCAAAGGAGCTCGTGTCTAGAGAAACCAATATTTAACAGCCCCATTTACATTGAAAGCGTGATTCTGATTATGAGATGGTAATGAGGGGATTAGCCAGAGGAGAGAAGCCCCCTGCCTGCCGCCCCCTCCCATTCTTCCTCCATCACCCTGCACGGTGGGCTTATTCCTAGAGGAGGAGTTATGGGGGAGGGTGCAGGGCACTCCCACTGGGAGAGCATCAGAGATACCAGAGCAGGGCAGGGGTCCTCCAGGACCCCATCTGAAAGCCCCTTATTCACTTCTGGAATCAATTAACCTCAGAAAGGGTGATGGGTGACATGTGAGACACCCGATTCTGAGAGTCCTTCCATTCCTTTCCCCTAGACTCAGCTGAGACCCTCTGCTCTCTGACTCTGTCCGGTATTTCAGATGGGCACGTTTAAGTCATGTTTTGCCTCTGAGGTAGAGGGGACTGAAGTTAAAAAGTCTGTTGGGAGAACTTTTGCTTGGCTCCTGACTTCTCTGGCTTAACCTCAAACCCAGCCCCTGTTCCCTGAATTCCCCGCCTCTCTGGAATGGCATATCCTTGTTCTCTTCATCCCACACCCTGCCTTTTAACCAGGCGGTGGTTTATCTCTGGCTCTTCCTGTGGGGCGAGGGGTGGAGGATGGAGAGAGCCCAAGGGGGCCACCCATCCTGAGGCCCTGTTTGTTGGTGGACAATTGTGCTCAGACTGGATAATTCAGTGTGTGATTGTGGTCACGCCCCCCCCTTTTGTGCCCCTTTCGGAGCCAATCTCCCAGACCCAGATGGGTTAATCCATAATGCAGACGAGCAAGTAATTGGCTGTCAGCCCGGCCCCCTGCACCCCCTCCCCTATTAGTGCCACTGCCCTAATGAAGCCCAGCTTGGAGAGCCCCCTTCTCAATGAGGCGCCAGCCCCAACCCAGCCAGGCACACATGTGTCTCCGCTGCTCTGCCTGAAGCCTGGTTCCCTTTAGGGACCCTCAGCCCAGCCTCCCCGGGGTTACCCAGCTGCCAGGGCTTCGGAGGCCCAGGGGGAGGCTGTGATGGATGGGAGGGAGTTAGTTAATAGAGCCCAAAACACATGGGCCCTGTCCCCACACCAACCCTCCCCCTCACACACACACACACACACACACACACACACACTTTTACAGCCTCCTCTGACAGCAGCCCTGGCCTATTGAAATAGCCCCATGGAATATTCCCCACTTGCATCTCCCACCTAAACTGTGCTGAAATGGGAGCTGGAAAGCTGTTTCTTTGGATGCTGGCACAAGTCATTGCCGCCCACTCTACCCCCAACCTCTGCCAACCTAAGTCCCCGTGTGGGTTTTGGGCAGAGACGGCTCAAGACTGTGTTGAAAGATGAGCTTGGCCTTCAGTCTCCAATGACTCGACTAATGTTGGAATCTCACCAAGTGATTTTCTCTTCCTTAATTCTTGGACTCCATCTCTGTTTTTGATCCTACTTCTCTTCCTACCCACTTCCCAACCAATTCTTTAGAGGCAGAACTAGAACCAAGCCCCCAAAGGTGAGGCGGGTATCTACAGACCAGAGCCGTTCTCTCTGTTGGAGCTGCCCATCTTGTCCTAGGCATCCCACCAGGTTTTGAGTTTCCTGTCTCTGGAAGGATTCAAGCCAAGCCTGGATGAGAAGAAAGGTTTGGCGAGGATATTTGCAAAGGGACCTACCATTCTCTGATTCCCTGCACTTGTTTCCTGTCCGTACATCTCTCTTCCTTCCTTCCCTCCAATATAAAGAGCTGTGGGTTTGCTGACCCTTTTTCCAAACCAATGGAGGAAAGAAGAGATTGGCTGCTGCCTGGGCTTGGGTGCCCATCGAGGCAGGAACACTTTGTCCTGAGGAGAGTCCTCGACCTGTAATCTGCCTGCCCTCCTGCCTCTATTTAAACCTTTAAAATGATAATTTTATATTTTCCATTATTATCAAAATATTTTTAAATGGAGGAAAGGTGAAAAAATTGCATATAGTCCCTCATAACTAACCAACCATTGCTTAGATTTTGGTTTATTTTTCTTTCCTTTCTTTCTTTTATCGTATGCTTGGAAATCACTCAACACAACTAAAGTATTTACCGAATGTCTTCTGTGCATCAGGCAGAGTGCTTATAGTTTTTCTACCTGGATTATAACTCCAGACCTGTTCCTATCTTTCCTTCTCCTTTTTTTTTTGGCGCTACGCAGGCCTTTCACTGTTGTGGCCTCTCCCGTTGCGGAACACAGGCTCTGGATGCGCAGGCTCAGCGGCCATGGCTCACAGGCCCAGCCGCTCTGCGGCGTGTGGGATCTTCCCGGACCAGGGCACCAACATGTGTCCCCTGCATCGGCAGGCAGACTCTCAACCACTGCACCACCAGGGAAGCCCATCCTTCTCCTCTTTTAATGCCAGGGTTATTGCTCTGGAATAGGTAAACCCTCTCATGATGGAATATTTGGAAATTCTCACATTTGGGATGGGGGTCTCAGCACTTGTCAAGGTTGGAATCCATAAAGTGCTCCAAAGTCACAGTGGGCCATCCCTTTATGATTAAGATCTCGGAGAGGAAAATAAGGCCCCCATGCTGATAGTGCAGGGCTCAGGGGGTGGAGGCAAGTGACCCTGAGTAAAGTCTAGCTCCATTTCTGATTGGATGTGGTAACAACACTGAGTGGTGAAATAACATTCAGAGGTTGCTTCTAGGAAATGTTGAATATTTATGAGCCTTGCAATCAGGACCTAGGAGGTAAGGCTTTAAAATAAACAGGCAGCAGGATGGGGGTAGGGAAGATGGAAGGAGAGAGAGAGACATGGAAGAAAAGCCATGGGGAAAGGGGAGAGACACATGAATGGAAGGAAGAAGAAGAATAGGTTCTCGTGACTTGTCAGAATAACGACTTCTCTACATGTGTAGATGGGGAATGAGGTCACAATGATGCTGGCTTTTCCAGGTCAGACCATGGAAGCCCAGAGAGACCTTGGAGTCATCTTCACTCCCAGGAATTGAGCTCCAGGATATGTCGGTTAAACGGAGCCCCTTATGGTGTAGAAAACCAAAGCTCAATGTAGAGCAGTGGAAGGAAGGACTCCAGGGCAGAGGGGTCCCAAAAGACACTGGAGATAGGTCCAGTACTCAAGGTGAATACAAATAAATCTATGAACACAAGTAGCAACTCAAAGAACACAGAGACTAAAGACTCAGTGATGTAAGGTGGAGAATCTTTCACATATGTATTTAATGCAAAAACATTTCCCTCTGAATGTAAATCATTAGAGGCACGGGAATATTTCTCTTTAATTGAAAAATGAGACATCCTCTGTTGGATGCAGGGGATTTGAAGATCTTAATTGGTCTCTTCCTTTGTGAATTTTATGCTCACGTGGAGAGAGAGAGAGAGGGAGAGGGAAGGGGGAGAGGGGGAGAGAGAGAGAGAGAGGCTGAGGCTGGGAAATTGAGACAAAGAGTGATAAAAAACATAGTCCATTTCTGACTTCCCTGAAACTGCAAAAGTTCCAGGAATTATAGAAATGAGCAAATGGAAAGAGCAGCAGGTTTAATACTGATAGGTACCAGGTACTATGGGATTTCGGAACTAAAAACAGAATGGTAGAAAAAGATCTGGAGGTCTCAGTGGATTACACTCAGCAATGTGCTTGTAGAAGTCATTCTGTTACTAGAATTATGAATTATACATAAGAATGTTGGGGTGGGGGCAGGGGAATCTTCCTTCTGCTATCCTCAGATGCAGGTCTTTCACAGAGAGGTGGTATACCAAGCACACGGTGTATGATCAGCCTGAGTTTAAATCCTGGATCCTCCATTTAGTAGCCACTTAAGTAACTTTGGGCAAGTTACTTAACCACCCAGTGCCTACATCTCCCCATCTGTAAAATGAGGGTAGTAACAGTACCTATTTATTAAGTTATTAGGAGAATTAAATGAGAAAACACCTAGAACAGCCCTGCCAATAGTAAGTTCACAATAACTGCTATGCTACACATTATGTCGGGCACCCAGGGTTCAAAGATGAGTCAGATATAAGTTCCAGCTCCCTAAGGGGAACTTGGAGCTCATGGGGAAGCTAATCATGGAGCAAATAATTTAAACATCACATGTTAAACTGTACAGTAGGGGAGTAAATCAAGTGGTCTGGGAGAGTCAGGGGGGGCTTCACTAATCACTAATCTGCACGGAATCCTGGCAGGTGGAGAACGGGAGGGAGAGGGCACTTCAGGAAAAGGAAGTGGAGAATGGCAAGAGCTAAGGTACAGAAGTAGAGAGAGCACCACACGTGAAAGAAAAAAGGCAGCTTGGTGGTGGGATGTAGATGGCCAGAGGGATGGGGTGAGAGGTGGGGTAATGGAGAAGATCTGGGAGAGGCACACATGATCTATGGCGATACTTGTATGCACTTCCTCTAGGAATTGAGAAGCCATTATCATTTTTAAGTAGGCGAGTGACATGATCAGGTTTGAACATCGGAGACAAGCATGTAGCTCAGTGTCTGGCACTTGGTGGTTGCTTACTAAATGGGGTTTGAACAAATATACGACAGTTCCTTGAAGCAGCAGAGTAGGGGATGGATTCCCAATGGGAGGCTGAACGCAGGGAGTTAGTTTGCAATAGTCAGAGTGAAAGATGGTGAGAATCTAAACTAAGGCCGTGGCTGTGGAGATGGGCAGGAGGTACAGAGCTGATGAAATAGCTCTCAGAGACTCACTGGACTGCTTCCTCAGGTTCAGGGTTTAAGGGGGGGAGGTATAAAGAATTTAGGAAGAGTCCAAAAGAAAGGTCCAGTTTATAATTGTAACACAACAATAATGAACATAGGAATAAACAAATGAGAAGTATTCAAGATCTACATCATGGAAACTTTAGAATTGTTAAAGGACATAAAAATGAGGCAGATGTTTTCTGCCACAAACATGTATCACTGGTCCTAAAGGGGAACAATATACTCCTTGCTCCTCGTTGTTGAAAATGTCCCGTATTTGAGTCTAATGTCATAAGACTCTATTACCCACCATCTCAGTAGTACCTACTGCCGACTCCTGGGTCCTACCACCTCATTCCTTGCAGATTTTAGCTTCCGGCTCAATGTTTCTCACCAACTCTTCCCCTCCTCTAATTCTTGATGGTTCTAATAACCACTCAGATGATCCATCCGATATTCTTGCTGTTCGGAAATTCTCTGCTGGTCCAGTGGTTAGGACTACAAGCTTCTACTGCAGGGGGCACGGGTTTGATACCCGGTCAGGGAATTAAGATCCTACGTGCTGGCAGCTCAGCCAAAAATAACCTCAAAAATCAAAAAACAAAACAAAACAAAACACCGAACAATATCTTTGCTGCTCAGTTTCTTGACCTGTCCTCTCACCACCTTGTTGTCTGCTCTACCTTAGCCATTAATTCCTGTGGTCATACCCTAGTAGACCTTGTCATAACCAGTAACTGAACTACTCCATGATCTTAATTTCAAGCAACCTCATTTCCAATCGTCATCTCCTATGTTTTCCCATTGGCTTCTTCTGATGTTCCAATTCCAACAAACCTTAGAGCCCCACCAGGATAATCCATGAATCTTATTTTTTCCCCATTGATCTCAATTCCTTTTCACTGTCACTCCAGTTTTTCAACTCGTGGCCCTACTTCCCTCCTTACTCAGCTTACATTCCCACGGTCAATCATCAGAGTCAGTTTCTTGTAGACATGCTCAGCTTTCCTATCTGACCCTCACTTCTCTGAGTGTGTTTGACTAACCCACAAAGTTGAATAAATCCAACTCTCCACCTCTTCTGAACCTGCACCCAAGCCACTGAAGGTACCTGGAAAACATGCAAAACTATGCACAATGGTCTCACTTTAAATTCATGATCACTAACCCCAGGCAGGCCTCTAACACTGCCTGGTGATTATGTTGCATTTCCCTAGTTGTTAACTCTACTGCTCTCCTATATGAATATGTCATACACACACCTCCATCCTCAAGCCGTCAACACCTCTTCCCCTATCCCACTCTTAGCTGATAACTTTACTTCCTATTTCATGGGGAATAGAGAAGCAATCAGAAGATAACTCCCGGGACTTCCCTGGTGGTCCAGTGGGTAAGACTTCGCACTCGCAATTCAGGGGGCCTGGGTTCGATCCCTAGCTGAGGAACTAGATCCTGTATGTGTGCTGCAACTAAGAATTCGCATGCCGCAACTAAGACCCGGTGCAGCCAAAATAAATTAAATTAAATTAAATTAAATCAAAAAGAAGATAATTCCCACTGGCTCCCACCATCACATCTTTCCACCTACTCGTGTCTGGACGCCGTACCCTCTTCTTGCTTTTATTGTGGAAGAACGATCTGTGTCCTAAGTGAAACTGTTCACTTGTGCACGAGACCCCGTCGTCTCTCCAGTCAAGGACATTGCTCCAGCCACGCTCCCCTCTCTTCTCTGAATCGTGGATGTCCCTTCTCTATTAGGTAATTTCAGTCAGCACAGAAGCAGGAGGCTTTCCCTCCCATTTTATTAAAAGAGATTTCTGATCCCACTTCTTTTTCAACTTTCTCCCCACAAATCTTCCCATTTCAGCAAAACTCTAATTCCTTTGCTTCTATTTTCTCATGCCACCCCAATCAGAATTTGCTTCCACCCAACCACCAGAACTGCCTTTAACAAGGTCACAGTGGCATCCACATTACTGAATTTAATGACTCATCTTGGCCTTCATTCTAGCTCTTCTTATTCCATTTACTATAGATCCCTCCCTCCTCCTTCACTTGGTTGCCAGGATACCACACTCTCCCAGATTTCCTCTTATCTCTCTGGCTCCTTCTAAGCTTTCTTTATGCTTCCTCCTCAACTCCCTAAATTCTAAATATTAAAGTAACCAAAGCTCCAGTCCTTGGACCTGTTTACTTTTTTTTTCTATCTCCCTTGATGATCTCATCTAGTTTTGTGGCTTTCTATAGCATTCATTTGATGAAGGCTCTCAAATTTTTTTTATAAGCAATACAAGTTTATTTAATTACTTTGGAAACAATCCCCCCCCAAATGATGCCTGAACCTAAAAGGTACATAAAAATGACCAACAATATCTTAAAATAATAGAGCTGAAGGGCTCTCAAATTCATATCTCTAGCCTAGACTGCTCCTGTGAACTTCAAGACTAGTTCATCCCACTGCCCATTTGATAACACCACTGAGATTTCTAACAGGCATCTCAAACTTAACATGCCCCAAACTAATTTACTAATATTAACCATAAACTCTACAATATGTTTAGGTTTCCCCATACCAGTAAAATCTTGTCAGCTCTATTTATATATGCTGATGTGAAAGGATACCCTAAACATATTGATGTTAACAAAAGCAGGCTGCAAAGCAGTACAATTAATATGATCATATTTGTGTTTTAAGAAGGATAGAAAGATATATGCTCTTTCTTAAAATCTGAAAGGATACACAAGAAACCACCTGTAGCTACCCCAGGCTGAAGAAGGATAAGAATGGTGTGAGGACTTTGTTCATCTCATACTCTTTTATTCTGCTTGGATATTCTTGCATGAGCATTTATTATGCCTAGGATAATAAAACTTTTTTTTTTTTTTTTTTTTTGCGGTACGCAGGCCCCTCACTGTTGTGGCCTCTCCCTTTGCGGAGCACAGGCTCAGGACGCGCAGGCTCAGCGGCCATGGCTCACAGGCCCAGCCGCTCCGCGGCATGTGGAATCTTCCCGGACCGGGGCACGAACCCATGTCCCCTGCATCGGCAGGCGGACTCTCAACCACTGCACCACCAGGGAAGCCCTAAAACTATTTTTTAAACTAACAAAATAGGATCCCTAGCAGAGTATCAGAAATAATAGAGGGGGAAAGGGAAGGAAGAAAAACAGACAAAGAAGGTGTACTGGGTTAAATTTCAGAATGTAACCTTATTTGGAAGTAGGACCTTTTCGGTAGTTAAGAAGAGGTCACACTGGATTGGGTTGGGCCCTAACCCAATGACTCGTATCCTTGTAAGATGTACACACACAGGGAAGAATGTCATGTGCAGACAAAGGCAGGGATTGGAGAGATGCGTCTACAAGCCGAAGAATGCCGAGGACTACCGGCATCCACCAGACCTGGGAGAGACAAGAAAGAAGATGTGGCATGTATATACAAGGGAATATTACTCAGCCATAAAAAGAAACGAAATTGAGTTATTTGTAGTGAGGTGGATGGAACTAGAGTCTGTCATTCAGAGTAAAGTAAGTCAGGAAGAGAAAAACAAATACCGTATGCTAACACATATACATGGCATCTAAAAAAAAAAAGAAAAAAAAAAGGTCATGAAGAACCTAGGGGCAAGACAGGAATAAAGACGCAGACCTACTAGAGAATGGACTTGAGGATATGGGGAGGGGGAAGGGTAAGCTGGGACAAAGTGAGAGAGTGGCGTGGACATATATACACTCCCAAATGTAAAATAGATAGCTAGTGGGAAGCAGCCACATAGCACAGGGAGATCAGCTCGGTGCTTTGTGACCACCTAGAGGGGTGGGATAGGGAGGGTGGGAGGGAGACACAAGAGGGAGGAGATATGGGGATGTATGTATATGTATAACTGATTCACTTTGTTATAAAGCAGAAACTAACACACCATTGTAAGGCAATTATACTCCAATAAAGATGTTAAAAAAATAAATAAATATTAAAAAAAGAAAGAAATCTTCCTTAGAGCCTTCAGAAAGAGCATAGCCCTTGACTTCAGACTTGCAGCCTGCGAAAGGGAATAAATATGTGTTGTTTTTGTCCACCTGGTTTGTGTTTTTTTTGTTATAGCAGCCCTAGGAGAATAATATAGAAGGGGAGAGAGACAGAGACAGAGACAGAGAATAAGAATGAATGGGAGGCACAGAGGGAAGGCTAGTGGGCTCTGCGGGGGCAGTTGTTGTGAGGACTGACTAGTTAATTGGGTGTATTCACTAAACCAATACGTACGGAGTGCTTGCTCTGTACCAAGTTTAATAAAAGGAATCAGGAAAACTCTTGTTTTCCCTAGCCTTTGTTCCATCTGTACTGGGATGTGGACATTTCTGCCCAGTTGCCTCCAAATTTCCAGACTTGGCGGTGTGTGTTGCACACTAACTCCCCCCATGCTCCTCCACTGGAACCCCAGGGGTGGGGGGCCGAGGCGGGGGCGGGGGAAGTGCGCTCTGGGACAAGGGGCCCTGGCCTATTATCTCAGCAGCTACAGGGGTTGAGCCAACAGACCCTGGCTCCTGCCGGGGGCTGGCTCCTGCTGTCTGCTTTCCAGCCGGGGGCCTATTCTTTGCTCTCTGATCCCCCCTCCTGTTTGGCCCCTGCAGGCTGGGTCAGTGCCCCCTGGCATCATTGCTCTGAAGCCAGCAGCCCTGCTGGGCCAGTCACAGGCATAGCCTAGTAGGGGTGGGGGACAGATGTTAGTTCCTTGTCCCCCTCCCCAACAAACACACACACATATGCTTTGTCCCTGGGAAAGGACCAAGGCAGAGAGAGTGATGGGAGGCTACAGGCTCTGGGGGGATGTAAATGGACTCTGTGTGTGTGTGTGTGTGTGTGTGTGTGTGTACTAGGGAGAGGCAGGGGCAGTAATCAGTGTGAGATAGGGGGGTTGTCCTCAGACTGCTCTCCTGGGCAATTACATGCCAGCAGCTCATCCACTACCAGCTGGCATGCAGGCTTTGAACCACCAAGAAGCTTCCCATACAATCCCCAGCTTGGCCACTGAAAATTCCCAGCTATGTCCTCTGGCCTATGTGATGGCTCTAGGCCATGGAAGTTGACCTGGGGTAGCTATTCTCTCCATAAACACACACACCCACACCCCAGACACACATTTCTTCCCACCAGACTCCATAACCCTATCAGAAGAAACTTACCCACTCTCTCCATAGACTCAACTCTCCCCATCCTCTCTGCCTCTTGCTACTCTCTTTTTTTGCCAACTCCCCTCAAAACTTCCTTTTCTCTTTTTTACTCTTTCTGAAGTGCAGACTGTTACTGATAAAACCCTGGGAAAGAAGTAGTCTCCTGAGGCAGCAGAAGGGAGGGGCCTGGAACTCAAGTCCTTTCTCCAGCCTAAGGTGGAAGTTAGACGAGGACCCTCCAATTACAGTGCACACACTGAGTGCTTTAGGTCAGGGGTCCCCAACCCCCCCGGGCTTCGGACCGGTAGCAGTCCCTGGCCTGTTAGGAACCGGGTTGCACAGCAGGAGGTGAGTGGCAGGCGAGCGAGTGAAGCTTCATTTGCTACTCTGCATCGTTCGCCTTACCACCTGGACCATTCCCCTACCCACCCCTCATCGGTGGAAAAGATTGTCTTCCATAAAACCGGTCCCTGGTGCCAAAAAGTTGGGGACCGCTGCTTGAGGTGCTGTACCAGCGCCTGTGGTCTACAGGTTAGGAAAGGGAGACAGATGCAGCAAGTTACGTACTCTCTCTAAATAAGAGGTAGAAGCCAGAGTTGTGTTGGTCGTTTGTGTGGTGAGGTGGGGCAGGCAGTGGGGAGACGAGCAGGAGGCAAACTCCTTCCAGAACTGCCTGTGGGAACAGCATAGAGAGAAGCAGGACTGGAAAATGTGCAGGGCCAGTGTCCGGGCTGCCCATCGGACCTTAAGAAAGGGAGGCTGGGCTTTTTCTGCCCACTCTCTGCCCCACGCTCTACTAAATCCAGGGCTCCAGGGACCCTGAGCGGGCTGGGAATTGGGCTGTGGTTGGGAGGTGTTTATTCTCCAATACACCCCAGTTGAGTACTGCACCCTCTTTTGGCATTTAATATGAGTTGGTCTAAAGGGAGAGTATTCTAGAGATACAGAGAAGTACAAAAAAGGAAAGAGAAGAAACAAGAACAAAAAGTGGGGAGAGAGAAAAGAGTATTGAGAAGGAGTGAGGCGTAGAAGAGGGACAGGAGATTTGGGCCAGGAGAGTCTCGGAAAGGAAGAGAGTGGCCCTACTTTGTCCAGCCTCCAAACCCAGAATGCCAGGGATTAGGAAGCAGCCTTGCCCATGGGCTGAGTTGCAGCCTCCGCTCAGGGAACCCTGAGCAAATAGCCCTGATCCCCACATAAAGGGCCAATTAACTGCGCTGTCTCTGGGAACAAATCCGCTAACAGGGTGACAAGCCCCTAGACGCTGGCAGGCCCTGTGTTTGCTGAGAGGCCCACCGGGAGCCAATCAGGGGATTAGGAGGGGGCAGGAGCCACATGGTGGGATGTGGTTTCCTGTCTGCTGCAGCCCTCCCTGCCCCAGAGCAGGGCTGGTGCCAGGACGCCGGATTTCTGTCCTGGTTCATCCTCTGACGTGATGGAACCCAGGTCACCTGGGTGGGTCAGCAAGGAGGGGAGCAGAGGGCTCCTGAACCGGGAATCTGAAGCATCAGAGCAGAGCAAGTAGTCCAATTTCTCCTTAACGGATGGGCAAACAGGTCCAGAGTGTGAAATCTCACTGGCAAATATAGGATTGGGACGTCTGGGTTCGTCATTCCTGAAGGGATTGATTTCTGGTGGGAAAATCTAACCCTTATCACCTCTCTTATCTGAATGCAGCCTCGTCCTGGAACAAGGATCAGACGTCAGGTCCTATCTCTTAGTAACTGGTCCTTGAGAAAGAATGTCACCAGCTCCTCTCCCACCTACCCCAATTTAAGGTCCGCTGGGGTTTAAGTCGTTTGTGGGGCGCCAGATTCCTAGTCCAGCAAGGACAGACGGGGTGCTGAAAGAACAGCTCCTAGGGCGCAGCCTCCGGTGGGGCACGCCCTGCCCCACTGCCCCGCCCCGCCTCCGCCCTTCTTGCTTCTGGCCTGGCGAAGTCACGCGCAGAGCTGAGGCGGGGCGGGGGGCCGTAGAAGGCACCTAAACGTCCGTTCGTTTGAGGCCCCCGAGGGCTGCTCTGAGGATTGAGGGAGGAGTTTGGGGACAAGCCCCCACCCTTTGACTAAGTCTCTAGTTCACTTGAGCGCTGCCTGCCTGAAATACCCAACTCCTGACTTCGCTTACGATGGGGTCTACGTCTGTGTAACACCCACCCCTCAGGATGTTGACCTGTTCACCCGCCTCCTCCCACTTCGGAAGCAGCCACTCCTCAAAGGTGATCTCCTCACACGGAGCCCTCCGGTTGAACCAGAACCCCACCATCAGCAAGGCCTTAGCTCAGATAGGCCCGGGTCTCTCTTCCCCTGACACCCCAAGGCCACCCCTAGCCTAGGAAAGTGTGTGTGTGTGTGTGTGTGTGTGTGTGTGTGTGTGTGTGGAGGGGGGCGACTGGGAGATCTTCAGGTACAAAGAACGCCAGAAAAGCCAGAAGCAGGCGGGTGGGGGGGTGTCGTGTCCCCTCCCCCTAAGGAGGATCGTTATCAAGTTTGAACTGATTTGAGCGAGTCTTCCCTCAACCCCATGTCTTCTCTTGCACTTGCCTTTACAGGAACAATATTGCTCTCTTTGTCTTAGCCCCAGCCTCCCTGGCTCCCCTTCAGTCTCCTCCGAAAGGTGAGACAATTTAATAAAATATGTCAGAGCAAAGTAATGCAAAAGCATGCCGATAGATACGAGATGCCTGGGTTTCCCTGGGCTTTCCGCCTCCAGTTTTATCCCTGTTGAGTATCCTCAGGAACTACTAGATTAGTGGTGCGTCTGGGGCAAGGACTCCCCGGTCAAGACGCGCCACCTCATCCCCCGGTCTCTCGGCTGCAAACCAGGCGACTGCTGGGCAAAGGGGTGGACGCACCGCGGAATTATTCTCCGCCCACTCCCAACTCCCGCCCCAAACCACGCCAGCCGTCCGCACTCCCGCAGCAAAGCCCGGGGACTTGGGAGGAAGTGGAAGCCAGGACTCGGAGAGCTAGAGGAACGGTCTGGCCCTTTGCCTCAGTTTCCTAAAAGAGGAAAAGAGAGGAGGGATTCCTCCTTTGAAGTCAGGCAGAAGGGCAGAGTCCGAAAGAGCCTCATCCCTCATCTTGGGTGCTTTGAGAAAGGAGGGAAACTCTCCCGAGGTGTCCAGAACCGACGCGGGACTCGGGGCGCGGGGCGGGGACTCCGCATCTCGCGCGCGACGCGACTCTAGTCTCTGGCCCTGCTAGTGGCCGTCGGGGTGGGGGTGGGAGGGTGGAAGGCGGCGGATTAATCCCTTAATTACGCGGTGATCCGCGTGGCACCTGCTTTCTGCCCGCCCAGCTCCCGGGGGACCCGGGCACGGGGGGGTGGAGAGAGAAGGACGAGGGAAGGAGGAGGGCACGCGGAGGCACGCGCGGTACCCAGGCGCGCCGGCAGGAGAGCGGCACCGTGGCTGGGACAGCGCGCAGAAGCTGTAGAGGGGCTTACGGCTCCCGGCCCGCGGGTCTCAGACCCAGGGGCTGGGCCCCGAGCCCCCAGCCCCGGTCCCAGTCGGGTCGCGCCATGCTGCGCTACCTGCTTAAAACGCTGCTACAGATGAACTTGTTCGCGGACTCCTTGGGCGGGGACATCTCCAACTCCAGCGACCTGCTCTTTGGCTTCAACTCCTCGGTGGCGACGCTCAACCAAAGCCAGCTGACCCCCGGCGATCCTTATCTCAACGGTGAGACCCTGCCCCACGGGGACTTCGGATCCAGGGATGCGGTAAGGTGGGAGGGCGGCGTGGACGGGGAGTCCAAAGCGCTCCTGCCCCAAGGTGCGGGACCCAGCTACGCCCTCCCGCGCCTCCCGGGTGGTGGGGACCAATGGATAGTTTGGGGCTTAAAGCACCTGAGTGGGGATATCGGCAGGAGGTCGAGGGCTTGGGAGGAGTTGGCAGCTGATTCCACCACTCCTCTCCTCCCCAACCGATGCCCACGGCCACCCCAGGTGAGAAGAACCGGAGTAAGAGAGGCCGGGACCCACAGCACGGAGGGTAGAGGAGGGGGCGCGGTCGCTGGAGGGCCTGGGCCAAGCCGGGCCACTCGGTGACCCACCCAGGTAACAGGTTTCCGTTCGGGACCCTAAGTTTTCCAAGAACTCACTTAGGACGAGGGTGATGACGCCAAAATGTTAAATGTGTTTGCTACAGAAGGCGACAGAGGCGGCGACCATTTCAGGGAAACTTAGAAGTTTGCCCGTCAGAGGTAGAACTCACCGCCGGCTCACCCCGGCAGAGCTGCGGCGGGCGGGCAGCGCTGGCGGGGAGGTCATTACCGCTAATTACGGTGATTAATAAATGATTGAGACAGCGCGCTTTCCCCTTGCGCTGCGGGGAGGCGGCGAGAGTAGATCTGCCGGAGCCTGGGGAGAGGGCCAATTGCGCCCCCTGCCGGCAGCGTCGGGAACTCCCGCAGCCCTGAACGACTTTGCTGTTGATCCCCCTCTGGGCACAGCCTTCATCCCTCCGCCTCTACCCGCTCGAATCTACCAGCACCGTGCTGGGGACTCCAAGGTGGCAAGAAAGGAGACCCAGGCAATGGATGTGTGTTTGTGAGTGGGGTACTCCAGGTGCTGGGGGAGGAGCGCCAGAGCCTCATTAGCATGGTCATTAGCTATTCATTAGCTGCTGTCGAAGCATCTCCTGACACCGGGAATGACAGGGAAGAAATTCCAGGGAAAGGACGCCTGCAGCTGTGTCTACAGGAATTAGGGGGAAAGAGCCGATGAGAAGGGTGTGGTTTGTATGGAGGGAGCAAGGAGGAAGGAGATGGGGAATGAGATGGGATTCTCCAACCTCGTGACCCTCTTAGATTCCCAGGAGGTTAAGCACAGAGCCCTTCTCACGGACACCCCAGACGCGCCTCTGCTCCCCCAGCGCTCTTACAGTGTTTACACAACACATCGTCTCATTCAAACTCGAAAATTCAAGGAGGTGCGTTGATGGTCACATTTTGTGACTGAGAAAACAGACTCAGAGCGGATGGATAGTATCCTAATGGTCACGAAAGCAACGTAAAGCTTGGCAATAACAAACCAACTTCCATTACACCCAAAGGCCATGTGAAGGGGGGAAAGGGAATTTTGGGGCCTGGAAGAATCTGATTCAGGTAGAGACTGTAGAGGTCAAGATAAGGTAAGGTGAGCCAGGGAGGAAGAGCCCTTAACTAAAGGTAGAATAGCCATATTCATGGAGTCTTCTTCCAAGTGCTTTACATACACTCTGGTCTTGTGACAACCCTATCACCAGTGCCACATTACAGGTAAAGAAACTTCGACCCAGACAAGTTCAATAATTCGCCCTAGTTCTGACAGCTAGGAAGTGTCAGCGTCTGAGATTCCAGCCCCGGTCGGTTCCACGACACCCCTTGAGCTCTTATCCACTCTAGGGTCGCTCACGGGGGGTCTGGTCTGCCTAAACGGGGACTGGAATGGGATGGAGGAGAAGAAACGAGTGAGAAGCAGAGGTTTCCATCTGAAAGGGAGGAAATCGAGAAAAATTCCTTCCTTCCCTAAGTGGGAGGGAAACCGATCTTCTTGTCCCTAACCAGTTAGATACCCTCTCCCCAGGATAGCAGCAGCACGGGGCAACCCGTGCAGCTTTGTCTCCACTAGAACTTCTTAAGAGCCGGGGCTGAGAAATGAAACCCAATCCCGTACAGAGAGGCTGGAAGCAAGAGGTCCCCGCGGATTTTGGAACTGGGGGTGGGGTGGGGCGTTGGGGGAGGGGGCGGGGGCGGGAGGCAGAGAACAGAAGCACGGGGCTGTCCCTGGTTATTTTAGGACACCAGGTTACGCGAGGCGGCAGCGACGCCTACTGGCCATAGGTTACAAATCCACTTTTGAAGAATCTGGGGGTGGGCGTCTGAGCTCAACCCGTTCGAGGATCCTGGATCCCAAACTGCAGAAGAAGCGAGCAGAAATCTGTAGGCCAAGTGAGGGGCAGGAGTAGACATGCGGGTGAACGGATCTGAGTGACCAAGGAAAGTGAGGAATTCCTCTCTCAATGATTCTTAGCCTTTCTTAACTATATCAACCTGTAGAATAATCTGTAGAAAACTATGCCCTCTTAGAAAAGGAGCGTTACTCACTATTCCACCATCATTTGCGTTCAATTCCCGTGACTTCACAGGACCCAGAAACGTGATTATCTGTGGGGTGTCAGTAAGAGGGCACTGTGCCTATTCACGGGCTCCAGGATAAGGAGTCCTAGCCCTCAGCCCATCATTCACTTCTTCCCTTTCCTAAGCGGGGGGCCCCAGGCTGGGCCACAGTCTCCATATCGCTGGTCCGGGACCGCGCGGAGGCGAAGAACAAATTGTCGGCGCTGGTGCACCGCTTATGGTTGTTCACAGGTCTGTGAACCAGCGCGGGTGGGGGACTGAAAACCAGTCGGCTAGAGGCGCGGTCTACTTGCCAAGCCGTGGCCCAGTCACTCTGCACTTCAACTTGGCAGGAGGCTGGCGTCGTTAGCCGGCCTAGAAAGCCGGCCTAGGAGCAAGTGTCCAGATTCCTCTACTGATCTGCCTGTCCGCAGGCATCTTCTTTCCAGCCTAAGAACGTGCGGGGCACCTGTCCCGAAGGAGATACTCGACCCTACACACAGAGAGGGTGGGCAGGAGGGGATCTTTCTTCTCTCTGGAGATTCGATCTTTCTCCCGGTTTCCGGGTCTGAATGCTCTGCGCCCCCCACCCCCCTCAGGGTCAAAGGTCGGGCCGGAGGACGCGATGCCGCGCATCGTGGAGCAGCCGCCAGATCTGCTGGTCTCCCGAGGCGAGCCGGCCACGCTGCCCTGCCGCGCGGAGGGCCGGCCGCGGCCCAACATCGAGTGGTACAAGAATGGGGCGCGCGTGTCCACCGCGCGCGAGGACCCGCGCGCACACCGCCTGCTTCTGCCCAGCGGCGCTCTCTTCTTCCCGCGCATTGTGCATGGGCGCCGCGCGCGGCCGGACGAGGGTGTCTACACTTGCGTGGCGCGCAACTACCTGGGAGCGGCGGCTAGTAGAAACGCCTCTCTAGAAGTGGCAGGTAGGAGTCTCCTGGTTGCTTCCAGAGCCTCGGGAAGGCGGGAGGGCACCGGGTAATCCCATCCAGAGCTAGGCCCAATCTCAACCCATGCAGCAGCTTCCCTTTGGGACTAAGACCTTTGGTCTCTAAAGCCCTCGCTTTGGTCGGATGAGGAAGTGGGCCTGGTGTTGTCGCAACCCGGGAAGAGTTCCGGTCTGCGGTCTGTGGTGATCCACCTCTCCCCAAAACACTTTCCTGTGTCCTCACCCAGTTATGTCACCCCACACCCTATTTATTCCCCTGGTGGTCATTCATTCTCTCTCTCTCTCTCTCTCTCTCTCTCGCTCTCGCTCTCGCTCTCGCTCTCCCTCTCTCCAGTCCTCCGCGATGATTTCCGGCAGTCTCCTGGGAACGTGGTGGCGGCCGTGGGGGAGCCCGCGGTAATGGAATGCGTGCCCCCCCGCGGCCACCCAGAGCCTTCCGTGTCCTGGAAGAAGGATGGTGCTAGACTCAAGGAGGAGGAGGGAAGGATCACGGTGAGGGGTGGGGCCACGGCTGGGGATCCGACCGGGAGCCAGGGTCGGGGCCAGGGACATCCTGAGGGGCGAAGCCCTAGGCTAGGGGTCTGGGACATGTGTCAGAGGAGGAAGGCCTGAATCTAAAGGTCTTGGAGGGGCGGGGGGAAATGACCTGGAGGCGATAAAACAAGAGATTTGAAATTGGGGTATTAGCTAACCAGAGGCTGAGAGTCAGCTACTGAGTGGGGGATAAATCAGCAGAGGTAGGACGGAATCAGTGTAAGAAGGTCGGGATTATGATGCCCCAGGGACTGGTGGGAGGTGGTCTGGGCTGTGGGAGAAATGATCCACTTGAGCCCCCACCTTGCGCAAATCACTCAAGGATTCCTTATGTGATAAGTGGGTCAAATTCACTGGTCTTCTTCATTGGCTTGCTGTGAGGATCAGATAAACAAATATGCTTTGATGGCTATAAAGGATCAAGGTTTCCGTTATTGCTCTGCAGTTCCGTGGAGGGAAGCTGATGATGTCACATGCGCTCAAGAGTGATGCAGGGATGTATGTGTGCGTGGCCTCCAACATGGCAGGAGAACGGGAGAGTGGGGCGGCCAAACTTGTGGTCCTGGGTAGGCACGTGGGGTTTTGGAGTCATGGGAGTGTGTAGCCTGGGGAGGGAGGAACTGAGCAGACCTCCTGACCACTCAGTCACTCACCCTGCACAGAGCGTCCCTCATTCCTGCGTAGACCAGTGAATCAGGTGGTCCTGGCTGATGCCCCCGTGGACTTCCCATGTGAGGTGCAGGGGGATCCCCCGCCTCGTCTACGCTGGCGCAAGGAGGATGGGGAACTGCCCACAGGCAGGTGAGAAGCCCCCTCCTACTGCCTGTAAGGAGACCCAATCAGCTCAAGAACATACCCAGCCCTAGAAAACTGGGGCGGGGGGTGGGGGGAAAGGAAGGCAGATGCCTCTCACTTGCTGGCACAGAGAAGTCTGTTCCCCAGAGCCCGTGGCCCCTGCGCTAACCAGTCCCCACCTCCGTTCATGGGTCCATGGGTAGCAGCTTCTGTCCCTGTTGAGGTCTACCTTGTCCTTATGTACCCTGATCCCGGTGTCTGTCCTGGGGTGGGTGAGAAAGGGTCTGTAGCTGTGGCCAATCCAGCCTGGGGGGTGGGGGGTGGAGCAGGTATGCGATCCGGAGCGACCACAGCCTTTGGATCGGGCGTGTGAGCGCCGAAGATGAGGGGACTTACACCTGTGTGGCGGAAAACAGCGTGGGCCGCGCCGAAGCATCCGGCTCCCTCAGTGTTCACGGTGAGGGCCCCACCTGGGACTGCCTGCAGCAGGGATGAGACGAGGGAAGACGGAGGATGGGTGGAGGTGGAGAATGAGGAGAAAGGACAGAGCAGGAGATATGAGTGCATCCCCTGAGACTTCTGGAAGGAGAGGAAGGATGGGAAAGCTAAGCAGGCTTGAGCAAAAGACAGACATCTGCTCCTGCTTAAGCCAAGCTCAGGCGTCTCTCTCCTGTTCCCTCTGTCCCCCTTCTTAGTACCCCTGACTCCCTGTTCCTTTATCTCCCCTCCCCTTCCCAGTCCCACCCCAGCTGGTGACCCAGCCCCAGGACCAGATGGCGGCTCCTGGAGAGAGCATAGCTTTCCAGTGCGAGACCAAAGGAAACCCCCCGCCTGCCATCTTCTGGCAAAAGGAGGGAAGTCAAGTAGGTGGCCAGCTCCACAGGCCTTCCCACCAGCTTCTCCTCTGGGTCTCAGCCATCCTCCTTCTACATTCTGCAAACTTCTCTCTGGGGTTCAGTCTTAGCTTTCCTTCCAGAAACCTGTGCAAGTTATTTGGGAGGATTAAATAAGATAGTGAATATAAAAGGCCTGGAACATATGATAATATGTTTTGGTGGTAGGGAAGAGTCCTGTATGGTAATTTCTTGGAGAATCTTTCTGTTTTGGGCAAGGCTGTCCTGAGGATGTAGCATGATCCAGTTAGATCCTTCCTCCTCCCCACGCCTGGGGTCTGGGCTTTAACATTCTGCTCCGGAAAGCGAGTACTGTACCAAAGCTGCTCAGGGTAGAACATTACACGCTTTTCTAATTACAAAGGACTTCCACCAGGGGGAACTCACAGACACCCCTCAACCTCAGCAAACAGATCTCAGCATATAGAATTGGAATGAACATGAACTGAAGTTACAACACAAGTAACTCCCTCCAAGGGAAGGGTGGGAATTTTGCTACTGGGAAACAGGGTCAGTAGAATAAAATAAGTCTCATTAACCCCATCCCACTGGGAAACCAGGCCACCCACTGCCTCGTTGCAAATCCACAGCCACAATTTTCCAACATCTTCTCTAGCACTGGGGACTGCTGCATTTTAATTAGATTCTTAAATGAATCAAAATGCTGATGGTAGTAGAGGGTGGGAATAGGTGTCAGTCAGGGGCTCAGCATGGTGCCATTAAAACCTGCTTCCCTACCTTCTGTGTGTCTAACGTAAAACGTTAAAGCCAGAAAGAAGGGGAAAGTACTTAACATTTATCATCCAATGTATTGAAAGAGTTTCAGGTCATCACTTGACTGAATCCTCATAAGTATCCTCTAAGAGTCAAATTTGGGGAAATTGGGGCTCAGGAAGGCTTGCTCAGTTTCCTGACTGGTAGAGCCGGGATGTGCACCCCCCAAATCATCTAATAAAACTCCCTTATTCTTGTGAATAGGGTTAACTAGTTTGCCTAAGGTCACAAAACTGGCTTGGGACAGAGTATGAACTAGAAGCTTAGGAATTCTCTGGGTCCTGGGGTTGGTGAGAATGGGGAGCTCTCCCTGCCAGCTGCCAGGTGGCTTGGTTGCTTGCTCTGTCCCCAGGCCCTGCTATTCCCCAGTCAGTCACTTCAGCCCACGGGGCGCTTCTCAGTCTCTCCCAGAGGCCAGCTCAGCATCGCTGAAGTGCAGAGCGGGGATGCTGGCTACTACGTGTGCCAGGCTGTCAGTGTGGCCGGCAGCATCTTGGCCAAGGCTCTCTTGGAGGTGAAAGGAGGTATGAGACATGTCCTTGAAGTTTGGAAATCAGGTACAGAAGCCACTAATAGATGGCTGATCCCACACAGACAACAGATGGTTATGGAAGCCCCCCTGCAATATCCAGGGGAGGGGAAGTGAAGGAGCAGAGATGAGGACAAGGGGCTGGTTGCCTGAACCCAGGACCCTCGCCTGAGGTGCCCAAGTTCTTCCTCTCTCAGCCTCCCTGGATGGGCTGCCTCCCATCATCCTCCAGGGACCAGCCAATCAGACGTTGGCACTTGGCTCCTCTGTGTGGCTGCCATGCAGAGTGACTGGGAACCCTCAACCTAGTGTCCAGTGGAAGAAGGATGGGCAGTGGCTGCACGGGGATGACGTCCAGCTCAACCTAATGGCCAACGGTACCCTGCACATCGCCAGTGTGCAGGTGAGTCTCACTCCTGGGGCCCAAGTAACTGAGAATGGCCACGTGGTCCACATGCCCAACTCTAGTACCTGCTGCAACTTGAACTCCACCTCTGCCCCTCTGCTCTCAGACCACCTAGAGTGGACAGCATCCTCCCCATCCTTCTGTATACCCACCTCCACTCCTTCGCCCTACCTTGCTCCACTCCCAGTTTGCCAGTCCTCCACCCTCTCCTGCAGGAGATGCACATGGGATTCTATAGCTGTGTGGCCAAGAGTTCCACAGGGGAGGCCACCTGGAGTGGCTGGCTTAGGAGGCGGGGTGAGTTTTTCCTTTGTTCCCTTGTTTTGCCAGCATCCTTCTCCAAACCTGCTTCAAAGGTGGCCAGTACCTCCCCAAACCCCAGGACTGATTTTATCTTCCAAATGCCATGGCCATGGTGGTGGGGAAAAGGAGGACAGAAGTGGTGCCCTTGAGAGGCACAAGTGAGCAGGGGTTAGTTCACTATGTCCCCCCTCCACCATCACCACTGTCACAGCGCCACAGCTCCTCTGGGAAGGAGGAAGGTTACGCTGGGGCCATCTTTTCCCCATCCTTCTACTCAAAGATTATCTCCTCACTGCAGAAGACTGGGGAGTATCACCAGACCCCCCTACAGAACACAGTACCCCTCCGGGGCCTCCCTCGCAACCAGTGGTCACTGACATTACCAAGAACAGCATTACCCTGGCCTGGAAGCCTAACCCACAAGCTGGGGCCACAGTCACTTCTTATGTGATAGAGGCCTTCAGGTAAGGAGAAGGTTTTGAATGCAAACATGGAAAGTTACAAGGAGGGGCCCCTGTGTCCTTAAAGGCTTTGCTGTTGTGGCGAGAGGTTTGCCAGGGTGAGGAGGTAGTAGGGGGTGACAGAGAATGGATGAGATGAAATAGACAGGTTGGGCTCGGACAGCTCTGTCACCTCATTCTTGTTGTAGCCAAGCCTCTGGCAACATGTGGCGGACGGTGGCAGATGGTGTGCAGCTGGAGACACACACCGTCAGTGGCCTGCAGCCCAATACCATCTACCTGTTCCTGGTGCGAGCCGTGGGAACCTGGGGCCTCAGTGAGCCCAGCCCCGTCTCCAAGCCCGTCCGCACCCAGGGTAAGGTCAGGGTCTCTGGATCACGGGTATTACGTGCAACATGGCAGAGCACCCCTCCCCGCAAACCATAGCACCTGCCTGGTTCCAGGTCTGTCCTGGTGGCCCGGCCTGGAATAGGTGGTCATGCTTCCCTTTCACTGAGGGAACAAGAGAAGAGGAGAGAGAGAAAGAGAGGAAGATTGATTCAGTCATCTTGGTAGCTCCTCACTTCTGAGGCTTTACCCACAGAAAACACAGATTATAAGTAGAAGGAAACTTGGAGGGTCATCTTCATGTGAGAGATGAGGAACAGGGCCTTTAAAGGGTGCATATGTAGCCATGCAGAAAGAATACTCATGTTAGCTGGACACCCTGGCCCACCTCTGGAAGCTCTTCCCCTGACCAGCCTGTTCCTGACCCTGGAATGTGCTCCGAAGTACTAAGTAGTGGTCTGTGGGGCAGGGCAGAGGTGGAACACACTCACACTCTCAGTCCGACTCCCTGTCCCGGTGGCCCCTGCTGAGTGGGCTCTTTGGTCAATAGACAGCAACCCATCCGGGCCAGTGGAGGAGGACCCGTGGAGAGGCCAGCGGGGACTGGCTGAAGTGGCTGTGCGTCTGCAGGAGCCCGTAGTCCTTGGGCCCCGGACCCTGCAGGTGTCGTGGACTGTGAGTGTGGCCTAGGGATGAGGTTAAGGGCGGAGATGATGATGGGGGACAAAGGGGCCTCCAAGAATGGGTATGGGAGAGTGCGAGGTGAGTGGCTGGGGAAGATGGGTGAGTGGAGGAGGGGCTGGGACTGGAGGACTTGTGTGGCTCCAGCTCTCCCCCTGGTGTGCTTTGTCCTGTCTCCCACAGGTAGATGGCCCAGTCCAGCTGGTACAAGGTTTCCGGGTGTCTTGGAGGGTAGCAGGTCCTGATGGGGGAAGCTGGTCAGTGCTGGACCTACAGTCGCCAAGCCAGCAAAGTACTGTGCTAAGAGGACTCCCCCCAGGGACTCAAATTCAGATCAAGGTTCAAGCTCAAGGCCAGGAGGGGCTGGGGGCTGAAAGCCCCTTGGTGACCAGGAGCATTCCTGAGGAGGGTAAGGGGGTGGGGCCCAGAGCTGATGGGTGGACAAGAGGGAAGAAGGAGTGGGGGAGGATGAAGGTTTGCCTGGGGAGAGCAAGGAGCCGGTGGGAAGGGGGGATGCATCTCACTTCCCTAAGATGTTAGAACTGGGAGGATGAGGAAGGTTGGGGCAGGAGGGGCAGCTTGCAATGACGTCTGTGTTCTTCTCACCATGCTCCACCCTGGCCCAGCCCCCAGTGGTCCCCCCCAGGGAGTGGCAGTGGCCTTGGGGGGTGACGGCAACAGCAGTATCACTGTGTCTTGGGAACCTCCGCTCCCCTCCCAGCAAAATGGGGTCATCAAGGAATACCAGGTGCAGGGGTTGAGGAGGTGGGCGGGCTGGGGAGTGGAGGGAGTGGGAGGATGGAGGCGTTAGGATTCGGGAGGAGGGAACCTAGGACTGGCTCTGGGACTGGAGACGAGGCTGGGGGAAGAGGAGAGAGGTTTCAGAGTGCCCTCTCTGAATTGAATTACGCCCGGCTAAGCCCTTTCTACCATTCAGAGCTTCAAGTTTCCCCGTGAGGCCAGAAGCCACTTCTGAATCTCTAAACCCGGGTCTCGGCCTCCCCAGATCTGGTGCCTGGGCAATGAGAGCCGCTTCCACCTCAATCGGTCCGCGGCAGGCTGGGCGCGCTCGGCGGTGCTCCGGGGACTGCTGCCCGGTCTCCTCTACCGGACCCAGGTCGCGGCGGCCACCAGCGCGGGCGTGGGCGTGGCCAGTGCCCCAGTGTCGGTGCAGCTGCGTGAGTCCGGAGGGGGTGGGAGGGCGGGGCTGGGAGTTAAGGGGGGTCCTGGGGTAGCGGTGCCTCTACTCCCCTCACCTCTCTGACCCCCACAGCGTCTCCGCCGGAACTGGAGCCTGGGCTCGAGGCGGGCCCAGGGCTGGCGGAGCGGCTGGCGAGGGTGCTGCGGGAGCCCGCCTTCCTCGCGGGCAGCGGCGCCGCCTGCGGGGCGCTGCTCCTCGGGCTCTGCGCCGCCCTCTACCGGCGACAGAGGCAGCGCAAGGAGCTCAGTCACTACACGGGTGAGAGCCCGGCCCGGGGGCAGCGCGAGAGGCGGGGCACAAGGGCGTCGCGGAAATGGAAAGGCGGTCCTTGGAGTGGGCGGAGCCTGGAGATCCCGCCCCCCCAGGGAGGGAGGCGGGGAGGATGGAAAGAGAGGAGGAGGGGCTCAACAGCTCCCGGAGCGGCGTCGGGCGAGGGGTCGCACGGGAACTCAGCCCCTTGGACAGGGGCCGGGTGCCCAAGATGGAACCGACAGCTGTCGGGACCTGGGCTTGGGGGGTGGGGTGACGGGGAAGATCGGGGCCCAGAGGGGGCGGGGCGGGACCTGAGTTTGCTGAGAGGAGTGAGATTTGTCCTTAAAATGCCTCGGGAAGGAGCAGGCTTTGCGGTCAGCCTCAGTAGAGAAGGGGCAAGTCTGGGGGGCGGGGGGCGGAAACTCACTTCCTGGGGGTCGGGGGCTGGCAGAGGGAGTGTGGCCAGGATCCCAGGCGATAAATTGTCAGGCGGGGTCCGGATGGAAAGGGGTGACCCGCTGAAAGGAGGAGACTTGAGTTCTGCTTCTCCCTGGGAAGGGGCGTGTCCGGAGAGATGCGAGGTCTCTTAGTTCAGAGGTTTTCAATCTTCGCTACCAGGATTCACTTGGGGAGCTTTAGAAAATTACTGATGCCTGAGTCGCACCCCTAGGAATTCCGATGAAATTGGTCCAGGGTACAACCTGAGTGGTGGAATTAGGACCAGGCCCAAGGAGTGGACCAGAATATGGATATTTCTGACTTTTCTCCCCATTTCCCCTCTTCTTTCCCTCACGGGTTCCTTTTCGGAAGCCTCCTTTGCTTACACACCTGCAGGTAAGACATCTCTGCCCCCGGGGTGGGGGGGGGCGGGGTTCGGACCCCAGGTAGCCGCGCTTCTCACACTCTCCCCGTCGTCTTCCCCAGTGTCCTTCCCACACTCAGAGGGCCTGTCGGCAGCCAGTTCCAGGTAGTTCTCTTAGCTCCTCTCCCCAGGATGAGACCACGCCCTTCGTCCCAGGCCCAGCTGCCTCCCCGTGCTGACCTCCGCCCTCCTCTCACCGCCATACTCACCGTTACTGTCCTCCAGCTCCCATTACCCCTGCCTCCCTTACTTCGCTGGCCTCTTCAGGCTCTCTGAAGGTCCCCAGCGTTCACCTGCTGTCCCTCAGGCCACCAATGGGCCTCGGCCCTGCTCCTTACCCGTGGCTGGCAGACTCGTGGCCGCACTCATCTCGCAGCCCCTCGGCCCAGGAACCCAGAGGAAGCTGCTGCCCCAGCAATCCTGACCCAGACGACAGATATTACAATGGTGAGGAGTTCTGCTTCCCTCAGGGGTACACCAGGAGGCCCTGCACCCTCTCTCCTCCCGACCGGCTGGGGCAAACTGAAGGGGGCCAAGGGGTCCCAGTCTTGCTGAGGCTGTGTGATCCTTGGGAGGCTGTGAGTGGGGGGAGCCTCTCTCATGCCTTACCTTTACCCCGGATTGGGATAGGGGAAGAAGTGGCATCCCCTTGTGCCCTCCATTCTCCTGTTGTCCTCTATTTTTCTGGCCCGTCCCCTCCCCGGGCCTCCCTCTTTCTCCCCCTCAGAAGCAGGGATCTCCCTTTACCTGGCTCAGACGGCCCGGGGAGCTGCCGCCTCTGCTGAGGGTCCTGTCTACAGCACCATTGACCTGGCCGGCGAGGAGCTGCAGACCTTCCACGGGGGGTTCCCTCCACATCCCTCAGGGGAGCCAGGCGACTGGAGCCAGTATGCTCCTCCAGAATGGAGCCAGGGGGACAGTGGTAGGACTCCAGTTCCCAACACCCCCATTTTAGCCCTGAGCAGCATCTTCCCCAAAGAGTATCCTCCACCCTCCCTTCTGGGACCTAGCCCAGCACTCCTTTCTGACACGTCTCACCTCTGCCTCTTTCCTGCCTGTATCTTGCTGTGGCCCCATCCTGCTCTCCTCAGGAGCCAGGGGAGGCAAAGTAAAGCTTCTGGGAAAACCTGTACAGACGCCCTCTCTCAACTGGCCAGAAGTGCTGCCACCCCCGCCCCCTTCCTGTGAACTGAGCTGCCTAGAGGGGCCTGAGGAGGAGCTGGAGGGCCGGTAAGGATGCGCCTCGCCTGCAGATGCCCTGTACACATGGGACCAGCCCAGGGCCTCCTGTCGGCGGAGGGCAAAGATGCTGGGAGAAGAAGGGAAGGGGGCAGCGGAAGGCCAAAGGGAGGGTATGAAGCTACTCAGTCACCCCGCCCTCCTGCCTCTTTGCCCCCAGCTCAGAGCCGGAAGAGTGGGGCCCACCAGTGCCCGAGAGGAGCCACGTGGCAGAGCCCAGCACCAGCGGGGGGTGCTTGGTCCCTCCGTCCCGAGGGGAAACCCCCTCTCCCACACCTTCCTATGGACAGCAGTCCACAGCCACTCTTACCCCCTCACCTCCTGACCCTCCCCAGCCCCCCACTGACATTCCCCATCTCCACCAGATGCCCAGGTAGGGAGGTGTATAGTACCTTGCATGTTACAGGCCCTCCGTACATATCTATTCAGTGGGTGAATGGGTGGGTGACCAGATGGATGGATGAATCTGGGGCCCAGAGGTCTCATGGCTGTATCAGGGTGCAAGTGTGATTTGGGGAGAAATGTGGAGGCTGGCAAGGTCTCTCACTCCCGGCACTCATTGGAGGGACTCTGCAAGCTTCCTGGGGCAGTTCAAAGTTGGCTTTCCTCGTATTCCACGAGCATGGGAGCGTGTGGAGGACGGGCTGTGTCCTATTCATCTGAGTGTTAGGTTGATTGTTTAGCACGGTGCCTGGCACACAATAGGCACTTACTGTCCGTTGAGCAAACAAATGAAGCCTCATGTCATTGCAGGAGGGCGCCCCTTGGGCCAAGTTCCCCTCTCAGTGTATCCCAGCCCACGCTGAGCAGCCGTGAAGGGAGGCCTGCTGGCCTGGGTGCTGACCCCACGGCCCTCCATCACAGCCCCAGCGCTGCCGCTAATACAGCCAGCAGTGCCCCAGGTGAGTCTGTAGACCCCTCAACTGGCCTCCACCTCCCCACCCCCCGGAAGCTTGTTTCCCCTTCACCCTCAAGCCCCTTTCTTTTTTTTTTTTTTAAATAACTTTATTTATGTATTTATTTTTGGCTGCATTGGGTCTTTGTTGCTGCGCGTGGGCTTTCTATAGTTGCGGCGAGCGGGGGCTACTCTTCGTTGCGGTGTGCGGGGTTCTCATTGCAGTGGCTTCTCTTGTGGAGCATGGGCTCTAGGCGCGCGGACTTCAGTAGTTGTGGCGCACGGGCTCAATTGCTCCGTGGCCTGTGGGATCTTCCCGGACCAGGGCTCGAACCCGTGTCCCCTGCATTGGCAGGTGGATTCTCAACCACTGCGCCACCAGGGAAGCCCCTAAGCCCCTTTCTTGATCCACTCTCTTACCCGCTCCTACCCCCATCTCCCAATGCCACAGGGAGAACCCGGCAGGTGCCTGGGGAGATGACTCCTCCACTTCACGGGCCCCGTGCCCGAATCCGGAAGAAACCCAAGGCTCTTCCCTACCGGCGGGAGCACAGTCCAGGGGGTGAGGGGGCCGTGAGCCTGGGAGGTGGTGACAGTAGGGGAAGCAGGCAGATAACCAAGGGTGAGCTCTGCGGGTTGGAGGAGGGAGCGAGTGGACCCAAACCTTGGGCTGTTTGTTCAGCGCCCTCTGACGCCGGGGAGTGGGAGTCGGAGTGGGAGAAAGGCCCATATAGGGAGAAGCAGGAGAGCGCTGAAAACAGGTCTCTCCCCAGACTTGCCACCCCCTCCCTTGCCGCCACCGGAGGAAGAGGCAAGCTGGGCCCTGGGGCTGAGGGTGGCAGGCAGCATGTCCTCCTTGGAACGGGAGCGGGAACACAGTGGGGAGAGGAGAGTGGCGCAGGCCGGGCCCCTGGGGGCCTGGCGGGGCCCGCACCTGGATGGTAAGGAGGGCCCCTGCTGCACAAGAGGGTGGGCGCTGGGACTGGAGCCTAACAGGGTGGTACGGACCGTGCCACTGATGCACTCATTTTCAACCCAGCTCACCCCTGACCTCCAGCTGGGAGGAGGTCAACATTTGCTCAACATCAAAGACACTTGTCTCTTCAGCTCTCTTTGAGCAAAATCCCCTTATGTTCCCAAGTTGTATCCGTTCCCAGGACTGAAGCCCAGAGGAGAAAAGAGAGGGGGCCGGGCGCTCTGTCCCTCCTTTCCCAAGGCCCTCTCTGCGTGGGAGTTCCCCACGGGTTTCTGAGCACGTGTTATGTAAAGGCCATGGGCTGTGCGCTCTGCTTCTCCTCAGCCCCCCAGGATGGTCTGCCCTCAACTCTGCTTCCAGAGCTGGGATGGCGGTTAGGGGGGCACGGGGGCAAGCAGCGATGTTCTCCCCCTGCCTGGGCCCAAATGCCCCTCTGTCTCGTGCTGCAGAAGAGGCCTGGCTCCCCTACAGCCGACCAAGCTTCCTGTCCCGGGGCCAGGGCACCAGCACCTGTTCCACAGCCGGCAGCAACTCTTCGAGAGGCTCCGGCAGCTCTCGGGGCTCCCGGGGCCCTGGCCGGAGCCAGAGCCGGAGCCAGAGCCGGAGCTAGAGCCAAAGGCCAGGACAGAAGCGTGGAGAGGTAGGGGCTGGGGATGACAAAAAATGAGAGTGGAGGGCTAGGGAGCATGGGCCACGGGATGATTAAAACTAGGAAGGCAGAGAGGTCTTCTGGGGGAAGTGTCAAAAGGAAGGGACCCCGTGAGTAAGGAGGAAGAGAGGACTCCTGGAGCACAGGTGACAAAGGATGAAGACACATGACATAACAGAGGGGCCAGGCTCTGTAGGAGAGCTGGATCGGGAGAGAGGCTGACCAGAAATGAGGTGCATCCCCACTGGGTCCTGTTTGTCCTGACCAGCGCCTTGCAAACCAGCCTCTCTCTCTCTCTCTCTCTCTCTCTCTCTCTCTCTCTCTCTAGGAACCAAGATGACCTTTGATGAACTACCAGAAATTCCATGGGGAAGGGCGTGTCCCTGGGCTGGGAGCCTGAGCAAGAGCCCCTCCCCTTGGTGAATGAGGGCTGAGCAGAGAGGAGCAGGGAGGAGTCTCTTCCCTCTCAGCAATGATGCATGGGGCTCCCTGAGAAATTGGCCTAGAAGCCAGGAGCCAGCTCTTCCCTTGCCATCTGGGACCCATTCATAAAAAAGACAATAAAAAGAGTCTGATCAGAGCGGTTGTACCCCAATAAAGATGTTAAAAAAAAAAAAAAAGAGTCTGATCAGAGCCCTGGGCCCTGCTTGTCTGGTTTTGTGCAGGATGTGGGGGGGAAGGGGGCTGCGAGCGTGTGTGTATCATTTGAGCTTCATCGGCTGAAAGCACTAGGGGAGGGCAGGGCTAAGAGATGCCACCTGTTTTGCCTCCAGAAGATGCTGAAGCCACCGTCTTCCCAGTTACAACCAGAAGGACTTTCCGAATAACCAACGGCGAGAATCTTGTCCCGCCTTCCCAGAGCGGAGCCGGGCCCTCCCTTGGTGCCCTCCTCCCCTATCAGGAAATATACCCCTTACAATAACAGTAATTTTTAAAAACTCAAAGAAAGGAGGAGCTGATGGGGGAAATCCCAGCCAAGAAGGAAAAACAGGCTTTTTCAGACAACCACCACACCCCCTCACAAAGGGTGTGTGTAGACGGGCACCTCTTAGCCAGATTAGGCCCAGATGTAGTTGGTTAGACTGGCAGAGAATTTCTTTTTAATTTTGGCCACGAACGCCATCGTCCCCATCACTCCCGAACCCACAGCCCACGCCACTCACTGGGCACTGAGGTCTGTTTCCTTCTCACTTGCCCAGTGACTGCTCCGGGCTCTCAGGGGATGGCCGCTGACCCCCCAGTCCCAGGCTCTGACCTCTCCTGCCACTTTGACCTAAGTGTGTACAAATCCCTTTTTTCTCATTTCATCTGGCAAATGAGGTTGGCATGTTTTCAAAAGGAATTTTACCAGAAAGCTAAAAGAAAAATAAAATCCAAAAAAGGAAAAGCAAATAAAGAGGAACGGATGTGTATCCAGAGCACTGATGCCTCATCCTGAGGTCACGACCCTGGGCATGCTCAGTAGCAACCGCCCAGCGTGTGGCTTCTGCCCCTGACCTT
Source organism: Delphinapterus leucas (assembly GCF_059928025.1). Classification (NCBI taxonomy): domain Eukaryota; kingdom Metazoa; phylum Chordata; class Mammalia; order Artiodactyla; family Monodontidae; genus Delphinapterus; species Delphinapterus leucas. The sequence goes on from NC_143135.1 coordinate 100,247,115, forward strand.
TCCCGCCAAGCGAGAAGGATGCAGCCCTGCCTGCCCTCCAGTGGTTTTCTGTGGCTCAGGCTCTGGAAGTCCTGCCCCTCCATTCCTCTGTTCCGTTTTTTGTCTGAAGGGTGCCCACTAGCCAACCCTTACAGGTGGTTCTACCTTTTGTGAAACTTAGTTACTTTGTCTATTTTAAGAAACCATCTGGGACTGGTCTTTGGGGAGGGCAGCTGGGACCCCTGAGAGCAGGAGTTGTCTTCACAGGACAAGTTGCTAAGACCAGCAGACCCCGAAAATCCCCGACCCCTGGGACCCCTGAAAGCAGGAGTTGTCTTCACAGGACAAGTTGCTAAGACCAGCAGACCCCGAAAATCCCCCACCCCTGGGACCCCTGAAAGCAGGAGTTGTCTTCACAGGACAAGTTGCTAAGACCAGCAGACCCCGAAAATCCTCCACCCCTGGGACCCCTGAAAGCAGGAGTTGTCTTCACAGGACAAGTTGCTAAGACCAGCAGACCCCGAAAATCCCCCACCCCTGGGACCCCTGAAAGCAGGAGTTGTCTTCACAGGACAAGTTGCTAAGACCAGCAGACCCCGAAAATCCCCCACCCCTGGGACCCCTGAAAGCAGGAGTTGTCTTCACAGGACAAGTTGCTAAGACCAGCAGACCCCGAAAATCCCCCACCCCTCCCTTTCCTGCATTCTGCTTAAAGTCTGAAAGATGCAGGTAATTCCCCCCTTCATAACAGAACAGAAAGGAGTGACACACAGAGTGTCAGTGAACACTTGATCCCTTTCTAACCCAGGAGCCCTCCCGAGGGTGGTGCTCCGCCGAGAGGTCTCATGATGGTGGCCCGCAGAGCGACCTCATAGAACTCAAGTCATCATAGCTTTATGGTATCAAATTCCTTAAGCTTATAGTGACAAGAGTATGAGGAGGGTGTATTTGTCCCACGTTTGTCACTCCTCCTTCATCTTCCTCCCTAGACTCATCCTTTGTCTTGGTGCTGAGATAGGGCCTCACTGCCTCAGTGGAGTCTCTCTTTATGTCCCTTCGTGGTGTGTTTGGGGAGAGAGCTAGGAATCGTCCAGAAAAGGCAGAGAGGGGAGGTCCTGAGATGAGAAGCTCCTTCCTCCACAGCCCTCTCCCATGAGCCACTGTTGTCCTCCAGGCAGACATTTGGCCCCTCCACTTCCCGTGATCCAAGTGGGTGGGGAGATCAGGATTTAGGGCTGCTTCTTAGGCCCAAATGACCTGGCTGTGGACGTGGATGAAGCAGTGGGAAAAGCAAGGGCTGGGAGTCAGGTGGAGATGATTTTTCCCCCCCGCCGGGGGCTCCAGGTCCGCTTTGTTCATATTTTGTTTTGCTTTCGTTTGTTTTCACAATCCGGGACGGAGAACTCTGGAGGCTGGGAGAGGTGGACCCCGACTGCAGAGATGCAGAGATCAAGACCCACAGTCCACAGCCCAGGCTGGTGGCTGACAGGGGAGAGGGTTCTGATTCTCCTCTTGGCAGTCTCGGGATCAGTTCACGAGGAGTCTGTAGGAGAAGTTGAAGGAGGATGGATTTATCCCCCAGCTCCTTAGCTCTCCTGCCAGACCCCAGGTGCCCTCTTGGACCCCATCCCACTGCCAAGAACCCCTGCAGTCAAGATCGCCACATCAGCTAGCCAGCCAGACGCTTACCGCCGGCCTTGGGCGCAGGACAGCTGAGATGACTTCTCTGGGATGAGATCCGGGAGGTGGAAGGCCAGGGAGGCAGCCCCCTTCCCAGCCACTGGGTGTGGTTTTTCTCCATGTCCTCCAACCAGTCTGACCTCCACTCCCACGGGGGCAGGGAGAGGGCGGAGTTCAGGAAGAGGTCATCCCGGGGGGAGGGAGGCGACAAAGCATCTGTCAGGGAGGGTAGAGGTATCTGTGGAGGGTTGTCCTTCACCCTTATGGACCAGTTTAGGGCAGAAAGCTTGGGGCTGCTTAAGGCATACACCCAACCCTAGACATAACCCAGCCCCACTCGGTCTATCACCCCCAGTGGCCACATCCACAGGAGCCTCCGCCCCAGGGAAAGGAAGATGTCCACTGGTTTCTTCAGAGAACAGCTTGAGTTCTTTTGTCCTAGCCCAGCCCTGGCCTTCTGTCCTAGGTAATCCTTGCTCTCCTATCTACCACAAGTCTGACTGCTTTTTTGTGGGGGGCAAAATGTAGAGTTAGGGTTCGTAAGATGGGTCTAGGGGATCTAATAGAGTGTCTGAGGAAGGGCACTCCAAAGGGCCACGGGGAGCCCTGACTACCTTCTGTTGATTTGGGGATGATGGTCCCACCTGCTAGACACGTGAAACAGGCCGCCCAGTCACTTCCCGCCCTGCCACACACAGGACAGGAAGAAGGCCTTGAAAGCACAGGGGGACGCATGCGAGAAAACAGACCTTCCCACAGTGGGGACGAATCTGAGTCACTGGGCTGGGGAGCAAAGTTTCCTGGAGACCACATCTGGTAAGAGGGTCCTGGAGGTAGCAGAATGGACTGTACAATCGGCTGCCTCTGGGATTTTTTTTTTGCGGTACGCGGGCCTCTCACTGCTGTGGCCTCTCCCGTTGCAGAGCACAGGCTCCGGACGCGCAGGCCCAGCGGCCACAGCCCACGGGCCCAGCCGCTCCGCGGCATGTGGGATCCTCCCGGACCGGGGCACGAACCTGCGTCCTCTGCATCGGGAGGCAGACTCCCAACCACTGCGCCACCAGGGAAGCCCTGCCTCTGGGATTTTAACTTGAACAATTTATCCTGTTCTGGTAGGTGACCTTGAGCAAGCTGATAAAGCTGTCGGACTTGCAGTTTCTTCATTTGGAAAAGAACGACAAAGAATATTCTTCAGAGAGTTGCTGTTAATGTTGAGTGTATGTAAAGCACTTATCATAGTGCCTGGGACATAGTCATCCCTCAATAAAAACTAGCTGTTTGGGCTTCCCTGGTGGCGCAGTGGTTGAGAGTCCGCCTGCCGATGCAGGGGACGCGGGTTCGTGCCCCGGTCCGGGAAGATCCCATATGCCGCGGAGCGGCTGGGCCCGTGAGCCATGGCCGCTGAGCCTGCGCGTCCGGAGCCTGTGCTCCGCAACGGGAGAGGCCACAACAGTGAGAGGCCCGCGTACCGCAAAAAAAACCCACAAGTAGCTGTTTTAGGGATGACGACCACGAGGACGATGCTTGGGATGCTTTGCCTCTTGGTTGGGGAGAAGCTGTGTCCGCTCCAGGCGGTGGGGATGAGGAGGAAGACAGTGATCTCACGTACCTGTGAAGACGCAGTCTGCCTCCCTGGGCTCCAGCCCAAAGCCAAAGCTGTCCGCAGCCACGGCCAGGGCCCGGGCAAAGTGGGCGTCGGCGAGGAAGGAGCCGTCGGAGGAGCTGACCAGGCTGGCTCTGGCGCTGGGGGCGTTGTCCTCAGAGGCTGAGCCCCAGCCATTGGCCAAGGAGCCCTCGCTGGGGGTGGGTGTGGGGCAGGGCCGAGGTGGGCACAGCAAGCCCCTCACCCCGGACCCCACCCCCCCTCCAGGCCTGCCCATGTCCGCTAGCTCCGAGGCCGTCGGGACGCTGATGTAGCCATAGGTGATGGGGGGTGAAGGAGCCCTTGGCATTGGAGAGACACTGTTCCTAGGAAGAGGCAAAACGGGGGATGGGACGCGGTCGGGGTGGGGGGCGGGGCGCGGAGTGGCAGAAACAGCCCCGTTGAGGAGGGTGGAGGCAGCAGACCTAGGCATACTCCTGTCTCGCGCTCCTATCTGTATCCTTTGGTTCCCCCTCTGGCCACTCACCTGGGGGTCTCCTCACCCTCACTGAGCTCCAGGCACAGGGCCACCTCCTCAGGGGTCAGCACACTGTCTTGATCCTCCCCCAGGGACGACAGTGATGAGCTGGACAGGCGACTGGATGCTGGGCTGGGACCAGAGAGGGAAGAGGCCTGGGGACTGGAGGGGCTGGGGGGACCGGAGGGGATAAAGGCGGGGACGGGGGCTGCTGGCAGTGGGTGGCAGGAGGGGGCTTGGGGCTCCACCGATTGCCTGATTGGGGTAAGATGGCAGGATGGTTAGTGCCGTCCTTCTGGCCCCTGCCACCCCTCCCCCAGCCCTGTCCACGCTCAGCAGACACCCCACACCCCCAGTGCCCAGCCCTGCGTCCTGACCCCATGCCCTCTTACTGGGTCTGTTGACTCTGAGTGGGGGGTCCACGAGGAGGGAGGGGTGCTGCGGGGAGAGGGTGGGTCACCAGCTCACTGGGGGAGCCGAGGAGCTGTGGTCCCAGGGCCCGCCAGGCAACCAGGGCCCAGGGCACAGCTCCTGGGGAACGACAGGCTGGGCGTGAGATAGCAGAACCCCCGTCAGCCCCGGGCCCCAGTTTGCCTGTCTATCCAGCCCCTCAGAGTCCTGTCTGCACCCAGCCAGCCTCCGCAGAGACAGGAGAAGCCCCACACCCTGCCTCAGCCCCTCACCTGCCTCGTAGCGCCCTCCTCTCACCTGGGCTTTGGGAAAGGTTCTTGGAGCCTCTGTTGCCCAACTCACAGGCCCAGAGCTCCACAGGGTGGCTGGCCCGGAGCAGCGGGGAGCTGTTGGCCTGGTGCAGCTCTGCAAAGCAAAGAGTCGGTGGCTGGAGGCCAAGCCTGGGTGTGCCTTGCAGACCTCAACCACAGGCTCTATCTTCAGCTTCATCATCCAGTTAAGCTTTAGGGTTCTTGAACCCAGAGGGAAGAGGGAAGAACCTCTCTCCATCCAGGCAGCTGTGATATAATGGAAGGAGCACTAAGCTTGGAGTCAAAACACCTGCACTCGTAGCCTGGCTCAGCCACGTATTAGCTGTGTGACCTCAGGTAAATCCGTTAACCTTCCTGAGTCTGTTTTATTTGTAAACAACCACTGCAAAGCATGGTTTGGCCAGTTAACTAAAAACAGATTGGAAAGTTCCCGGCACCTAATAGATATATTAAAAAACAACTTTATTTCTCTTTACTGTACACATTCCAATTTCCTGATCTCTATACCCTCACATTGCTACCTACTCTCATGAATTTTGCCTCCGTGAAGGCAAATACTCCTTCTTTTCTTGGAGAGAATCTGTTAATTTCCACTTCTCACATTGCAAATATCTCACATGGCTCTGGATAGCCTTGCCCTGATAAACCCAAGTGTCTCTCACTTGGAGAGATGGGTTGGGCTGTCAAGTTGAGCTGAATGAGGAAGACAAAACCAGGGAGCTCCAGACCATGTCAGGTGTGAAGGGAGAGAGTCAGCTGATGGGAAGAGGAACTTTAAAATAGGAAGATGTGTTGGTCTCACCCAGGGAGGCAATGCCCTGCCCGTGGATATTCAGTACGTGTTGAATGAATGAGTGAATGGATGGATGATATCAGAGATGCAGGTTTAAACACAAGGTGAGAAGAATCATGTACAAGATGGCAGCTATCATCAGGCCCATGTGGCCACTTAGGAGACAGGGCTCTGCGTGAACTGTGACAATACAGAAGACCCGGCTGTGTGCAATGACTTGGTCAGGCCAAAACCAAAATGGATCTCAGTTTAAACCAGAGAGGAGCAGAATAATAAAGGGAAAAGGATTTTCCCAAGACCAGGAACAGGAGAACATCAAGCAAAGGAGAAAAGAAACAGCCTTCAGGTTAGTGTCACATGATCAGAAGCCCAGTTAGGAGAGGGGACCGGAGACCAGGCAGGACTCTCAAGACAGAGCTGTCTAGTCAGTCCGATTTCAAAGATCTGGGGCAGGTTCAAAGCAGGGACAAGGCATTCATCAAGAATCCATCTGGACCCTAGGAATCCATGTACAGTAGCCAGACCTTCTGAGCCACTGGGATGAAAAGCCACACAATGGCTAGACTTCCTCCATCAAAGTTTCCTTTTGTAGTTTGGCTGGTTTGGTTTTTACTCATTTCCTTTAATTGTCATATGACCCAGGGAGTCCTGGAGGCCACCTTTGGGTGCTCCAACCCTGCTCTCATCACCTTTGTCTTGTCCTGTGCCTGGCTTCTTGACTAAGCTCAGAAATGGGGGCACCTGTTATTTATGTTGGTTTGTGTGGAAAGGGAAGGAAAAAGGCCATACTCATCCCTGCTCCTATCATTTCCTCTAAAGGATTCTGGTAACAAAAAAACCCTCCTTCCACCTTGCTTGGAATTACTTGAATTTAGTTTCAATATTATTTGAATTAAACTATACAGTAAACATGTTATCAGGGTTAGGTGGAATCTTGTTGGGCACACCTGAATTGCGATAAATATTTGTTTGAATTAATTATTTAATGAGGCTATTCAATGTACTGATGATATGTATCAGCAAAGTGAACTGAGAATAAGATATAATGGATTAGACACGGGAGACAGCAGTTGTGAGATTATTAGTCACAGAGGAAAAAACCCAACTAAGGTCAGATAATAAGAAAAAGGGGACTTCCCTGGTGGCACAGTGGTTGAGAATCCACCTCAGGGCACACGGGTTCGATCCCTGGTTTAGGAAGATCCAACATGTCGCGGAGCAACTAAGCCTGTGCGTCACAACAACTTAGCCTGCGCTCTAGAGCTCGTGAGTCACAACTACTGAGCCCGCACTCTAGAGCCCGTGAGTCACAACTACTGAGCCCGCGTGTCACTACTGAAGCCCGCGCACCTAGAGCCCATGCTCTGCGACATGAGAAGCCACCGCAATGAGAAGCCCGCGCACCGCAACGAAGAGTAACCCCCGCTTGCTGCAACTAGAGAAAGCCCGGGCGCAGCAACGAAGACCCAATGCAGCCACAAATAAATAAATAGATTTAAAAAAAGAAAAGAAAAGAAAAGAAAAGAATAAGCAAGTCAAGGGGGTAGAGGACACTGAGAGAGCCTGCCAGTTTTAGAAGACAAGGAATCAGCAGTCTTTCAGACCAGCTGACAGCAGTAGAGGAGCTCCATGCCTCTGAGATCTTGCTGCCACTGCAAAGAGCCAGAGGTAGGCCAAGTGTCCACCAGCCCAGGGGAGTCACTCTTCTCAGCCCATCCTGGGCAGTGGTGGGGTGGGGCCAGGTGAGGAGAAAAGGGGTGCAGTGAGGACCTAGATCTCTGAGTGAGGTTAGGAAGCTTCATCTCAGAATTGGAACCTTAAGAATTGAGTGTAGAAAATTGCTCACCTTTTGTGGGGCAGTATTAATGTTCTCAGACAGGGTATACGTTCTATTCAAATTAGTGCGGTTATCCACGGAAAAGCTAGTTTTTAAACGAGACTTCTGCAACCTCTTTTTAGCTGGTATTTCATTATCACATATGATTATTTCTAATGCAATAGCTCTGAGGCAAAGATGGAAAGGATGCGAGCTTGGCTAATATTTCGAGTCATAAAATTCCGGATATTGGACAAGCTCTTAATTACTCTGAATCCATCTTTGTCTTAATAAAAGTTGGATTATATCCACTTAACAAAACTGGCTGTTGAACATTTGTAAATCTTACTAATCAGTGCAGGAGGCTCAGGAAGACAGCAGAGAGTGCAGACGATGAATGTTCAGAAACAGGAGAAAAGAGTCAGCGAGAGAGCAGAATTGCCCAGGGGCGCTCCCAGAGAGATTCCGAGTAGCCTTTGGAAGCAGACCATTCTGGCTTCAAATTTGAGAACTGCAGCTTATGGACATGGAGTTTTGAACAAGTTACCCAATTCTGACCCTCTTTCCCAATCTTGTAAAATTAGAGAAATAGCACCTAGCCGATATGTTGTGAGGATTAAATGAAATAACAAATGTAAGTAAAGCACCTCCCATAGAGTAGTTGCTAAAGAAACAGAGAGTATAATTACTTCTGTCTAGAAAGTCAAAGCAGGTAGCCGGAAGTCAGGAGAAAACTCTGGACAGAAAGGAAATACTCATTCTCTGGGAAGCCAGTTGGAGGTGGGTACCTGGGCAGACCCATATATCGTGCACGTGCATAGTACATATGGACACAGTGCGTAGTAGAGAGGTCATGAGTGCCTGAGGCTTTGGGCTAGCACTGGTTACACCCCTCCAGGTTCTAGAGTTATCTGTATGCTGGTCAGGCACTTTCATTAGACTTTGAGCTCGTAGAGAGCAAGGATTATATCTGGTGTTTCTGGGTCCCCCGTCTGGCACACAGTGGTGCTTATTAAATGTTTGCTGAGTTGAGCTGTGGCTGCAGCAACAAGGCTCACTACTGGTGTGGCAAAACCCAAGCAAGATCATGGTGTAAAGAAAAGCTAAGGCCAGCACACTCCGGGCTGGGTGCGTGGCGATAGGCGTCCATCAGGACAGGCTGCGAGTGGGGTGCGGCCCACACCCGGCGTTGAGGCCACCCCATGCTCTCTCCTGTCCCCCCTACCACCCGATTCAGGCTGTCCATCCCCCCATCCTTACCCTGCTTTTTTTTGGCCTTCCAAGCCTCTGCAGGGGCCAGAGACAAGCGCGGCGAAGAGAGGCCCCTGCGGCCGCAGAGGCTGTCTGAACTGGCCCAGGGACTGGAGAGCCTGGCCAGCTGGGGTGTGAGCCGCCTGGCAGCTGGGGCCTGGGGACTTGGCCTGGCTGGGGGGCTGGAAGGCAGCTCATTGATGAGGGAGCCATAAAAAGTGCTGGTGTCGGGAAGCAGGGGCACACCGGGGCTTCGGGGATCCCAGGAGATCACTGCAATAAAAACGACAGGAGGAATTATGGTGAACGCATCCCACCCATGCCCCCGCCCTTCTCCAGCCCTGGGACCCCTGCTCCACTGCCAGGCCCACCCCACCCCCTCGGGACATGCTCACAGGAGCGACGACTGTCTAGTGGGTCCCGGGGGTCCATTCCCAGTCGGCTGCTGAGACTGCTGCTGCTGCTGAGGTCCCGAGAGCCAGAGGTGGAGCGCCAAGTGTCTGCCAGCCACGGGGAGTCACTGTGATCCATCCTGGGCGATGGAGGGTGGGGTGGAGGGAGAACAAGATTGGCCCAAACCTCCAACTCAGCGGGTAGCAGAAGGGGGGGGGTGTTCTTCTCACTGCTTTTCAGCCCCTCACAGCCTCCTTAAGATCTCTGATCTGCTGTCCCAAACTCAGCGCTGCTTTCTTATCCTGGGATCAGGGGAAGTCCAAGTTGCCCAGAGCTAGGAGGTATCAAAGAGAGGTAGCTACGGGCTGAGACAGAAAGAACACAGACCTGGAGCCAGATCTGCTGCAGCCTTAGCTGTGCAACCCTGGGCCACTTGGTCTATTAGCCTCTCTAAGCCCCCGTTTCTCCATCTGTAAGATGGCAACAGTAAGGCCTTCCTTACAAGGCTGATGCTGTAAGTTGAGACGAAGAAATGTGAGATGACTCAGCCAGCAGAGCAGGAGTTTGCTACCTGAATGTTGGCTTCTCTACCTCTAGCCTGGTTCCCTTTGAATGGGACACCATGCGGCAGGGATCAGACCAAAGCACTTTTCTGCCTAAAACCTTCAGTGGCTCCCCATTTACCAAGATAGAGCCCAGCTGCCTAGCATGGCTAACAGGGCCCTCGTTGGTCTGGCTACCAGCTCCTCAGTCTGTGCTCTGACCCATCCCACACAGTACGCCCCAGCCAGACCAAAAGGCTTGTCTTTCCCTATGAACGCAACAGGCTATTTCTTGCTGTTCCCTTTGCCCTTCCCCCTCTAACTGTCAGGGTAAATGTGAAATCTTCTTCCTCCCATAGTTCCCCTCCAGCCCCTTCCTTGTACTTGTACATGTTTCTGCACCCCCAACTCTGGATTGCATTTGTGCTTGCGTGGCTGTCTCTGCTAGACGGAAGCTGTTCTAAAGGAATGAATCAAAAAAGTGATCAGAGTGGACTCTCCCTCAAGGAGAAGGGATGAAATCCCAGGGGAGCCAGAGAAAGTTCGGGGCAGAGCAGACTAAGCCCAGGAGGTAGCTGGAAGGGAAAGACCAATGAGCACAGAACAACGCAGGAACACAGCACCAGCCAGCACAGAACCTTGCTCTGGGCCGAGAAACTGACAGCAAAATGGTAGAGCTGGATGTGTCTCACATAGTAGGTGCTTGATAAATTCCTGTTGAAAGATGCAGACCTGGAATGTGAACTCTCCCAGAGGAGATCTAATGAGATAAAGAGCAGGAGAAGGTGGGCGGAGATGAAATGGTTGTTCAGTGTAAAATTCAGCCAGTAGGAGAAAAGAGGATGTTTTCTTTTTTAGTGTCGTGTCTCATAATGGGAGACTTGCTCTGGCGCTTGGAGCAGATGTACCTGCAGGCGGGCTCCGTTGCTGAGAACAGGGAGTAAGAATCCATCACGCAAGGGCAGAGCGCCCTCTGCTGGAACTGTGGGTGGATTATTGCGAAGGAAAGATGCCTCCGTGGGTAGGTGATTTCCTGTTGCCAAAGGGACTACTAGGGAGATGCTGAGTGTACAGAGCAAATTAGAAATCAGACTGGTCCTCCTGTGCTAGTTATTCTCCACCTAGCAGCACGAGTCAGCAGGAGAGTGCAGTCAGTATTAATGAGAGCTTGGTAACAAGAGCACTGGATTAGGAATTCAGAAGGCAGCTACTAGCTGTGCAGCCTTGGGCAGTCACTTGAGTCATGAGTCTTCAGTTTACTCACCTTGTCAAGTGGTGTGATAGGAACATTAATGAAAGAGAAATTAATTCTCACTTGAAGTTCAAGGGAAATTCAGGTACTAGGATGCCAAATTGCCTGGCGGTAAGGGGAGACTAGTACTCAGGCCAGTTCTCCATCCCAGCTCCACTGTCCCTCGGCCCCTCGGCCCCGCCCTCGCCTCAGGCCCTTTCGTCTCTCACCTGTGTTTTAGGATGGCGTCCTCACTGGTATGTCTGTACAGACCTGGGTGAGGGCAGGAGGAAGGGTCAGCCCAGAGTCTCCAGCACCTGGCTAGCGGTCTAAACCCCTGTAGCGTTCTGGCTGGACCCAGGGATTGCCTGATCACCTGGGAGTCAACTTCACCTTCTCACCTGGGCCCAGGTGCACCCCAGCTCGGCGCCGGCGGTGGATGCACACGGCGGTGCCCAGCAGCAGCAACCAGAGCACAACACCCCCGCTGGCAATGACCTCTGGCCGCCTCCAGGCCGCCCTCAGCTGCTCCAGGGTCCACGGGCCGTGCGCACTGGGCTCCTGGGCAGCTTGCTCCACGGCCTGCTCTGTATGGGAATTTGAGCTCAGGGGGAGGGGGCGGCCGAAGCAGGAGGGTGGGGCAGACGAGGGGGAGGAGCCGGAAGCGAGAGCGGGGAGAGAGGAAGGCGGAGATGGGGCCTGAATGGGTCGGGGTGGGGCCGGTGGGCACTGTCCTCACCTAAAAAGAGGCAGACAGGGCTGCTGGGCTGCCCAGCCCCAGCCCCAGTGACTGCGGCCACTTGTACGCAGTAGGAACCTGGCACGCGGGTGGCGATCTCCAGCCGGGTCTGCTCGCCCGCCACTGTCCAGTTGGCCGGGGGCAACGAGGTGTTGCCCAGGCTCCAGACCTGAGGCGCAAACAGAGGGGAGCTCGCCCCCTGGCACCACCCCAGCAGCTCAGCCCTTCCTCTTGCGGATCAGACTCCGGGCGTGTGGCCACCCTGTCCTGCTGTTCACCTGGGGACGCCCCCTCGCATGCACCCACACGTCCTATTTCCTCCTCCCCCCACAGAGTGGGAGACACTTCTCTCTAGACCGACAGACGAGGGACAAAAGTAATCTGCCGAAATAGGCGTTAGACCCGTGGTTCACAAACGTCAGCGTGCTTCAGGATCACCTGGAGGATTTGTTAAAATCCGGATTGCCGGGTCCATCCCCGACTTTCTGATTCACAAGGCCTGGCAAAGGACCTAAGGATTTGCGTTCTAACAAGTTCTCAGGTGATGCTGACGTTGCTGGTCCAGGAACCACCCTCTGACACCATTGCCTTAGAAGCTGAGAGTCAGACACGGCCTGGTTTGATTCCTGTTCTGTTTCCCGCACCTGTGACCTTAGCCTCACTTTCTATGTCCGTAAACTGGGGACAATAACCCAGGGCGGACTATGGGATGAAATGAGATTCTAAGTAAGTGCTCGGCAGTGTCTGGCAGACAGTAGGATCCTTGCCCAACAACAGTAAGTTTCCCTTGCTTCTCTGCCCAAGTACCATTTCTTAGTGCCCAGAGCAAGTGTCTACAGGACGCCAGGGAAGAGGGATCTCCTGGCACCACTAGGAAGGGGTGTGTCAGTTTGTGGAGGATACCTGGTAGCCACGGATGATGCCATTGTGGTTTTCAGCAGGTGGTGGGACCCAGCTCACGAGGACACTGCCGTTGCCAGGTTTTAGGGTCACCTCCTGGGGAGGGGCACTGGGCACTGGGGAGGGGGGAGGGAGAGAGGCTGTAAGGGATGCTGAGGGAGAAGGCTCTAGGGAAAGGAGCTGGAATGGGACACAGGGTCAGAGCCACACTGATGAGACTAAGAGCCTTTCTCAGCTCTGCTTGCTGGGCCGGGGCAGGAGGGAGCCCAGGGGTGGGACCCACCATCCGCCCGGCTAGAGTGGGACAAAAAGGGGCTGGGGGTATATTGTTGGGTCTGGGGGGGGCATCTGTCCCCGACCTTGCTCAGGCAGTCTCAGGAGCAGCACGTTGCTGTCGGGGCCTTGAGCCCGCCCGGAGGATGGTCTCACTTTGAACTCGTAGTCCTGGCCCCACTGAAGGCCCTCAAGCTCTGCGCTCTGCCAGCCAGCCAGCAGGGCCTCTGCCCACGGGGCTCCCTGGCCTCCGGGGGCAGCCGGGGTCCTGAACAGGGCCGTGTAGGACTGAGCAGGTGCAGCAGGGCCGCTCACCTGGGAAAGAGCCCAGAGGGAGAGGAGGGCTCAGGGCTCTCGTGAGCAGCCCTTTCTGGAGCTGTGACGGGCTCCAGCCCAGGTACTGGGCCTCACCTTCCAGCTGAGCCACACAGCAGGACCAAGCTTGGTGCCCTTCGCAGGGTCTGGGTTCAGCAGGGTCACGTTTTCCAGCTGAATGCGCACAGCCAGAAGCTCCAGGGGCTCCTTGTGGTCCTGGGGCTCTGTGGGGAGCACAGGGCTGGGGTGGGGCCCATAGGCCAGAACGGAGGAATTGGGTGGAACATCCCTCGGCCACAGAGGAGCCAGAACTCGCCCAGGTTGAGAGCACTCCGATTTCTATTCTAGGACGGGGGAACCACCCCTAAATGGGGTCCCCGCCGCTCTGACCCTGATCCCAGGTTCCGCTCCCACATCCCCTAACCTCAGCCAAAACCAGACCACACCACCCTAACTGGAGCCCCCGACCTTGGCCCTGACCGCCCTCCCCTTACCTTGGACAGACACCCTGGCTGCCCGGCTCTCCCGTCGTCCTGCGCTGTTGGTGGCCACGCACATATAGGTCCCTGCGTCACTCTTCTCTGCTCTTGCCATCAGCAGGGAACTTCTGGACACCTGTCAGGACCAGGTGCGTTGTGAAGTGTCCCCTGCGGGGAGGGCCTCTGAGTGCGGAAAGAAGTCTAAGGCCTCACCGCCTCCCCTTCCTCAAATTCTGCAGGGGACATTGGGCCAGGGGGCGGGTCAGTCCCTCGGGTGTGCACAGTTGTGGCCAGGACAGAGTGAGATGTGGGGAAGGGGGCTACACTCACCGAGTGCCGCCCTGGCTGCAGGGCCAGGGGTTTCCCGTCCTTCCACCATGAGACTGTGGGCTCTGGGTGGCCCCAGGGCGGCCCACACTGCAGAATCACCTGCTCGCCAACCGTGGCCACCGCATCCCGAGGCTGGACCTGGAAATCTTCCCGAAGGACTGTGGGGAGGAGGGAGGGTCGCAGAGGGCGGGACCCAGTCCCCACATCCAGGTCCCGCCTTGGCGTCTCCCAGCGTTCTGCATTACCTGCCTTTCCGAAGAGCCCCACCTCCCCGGTCTCCCATCTAGGACCACCCCCAACCCAGGTCTCCCCGCCCAGGGCTCACCAGCCACAGACAGCCGAGCGCCCCGGCTGACTGCCGTGCCCAGCCGGTTGCTGGCCTCACACGTGTAGACACCCAGGTCTGTGGACAGGACCTGGTCATCGTGGGCACGTCCCCGGGGAGGGGGCCGCAGCAGCAGGAGGGTTCCGTCAGGTAGGAGGTGGTGAATGTCTGGGGGCACCATGCTCAGGGGATGCCCATTCAGCAGCCAGCGGATGGTGGGAGGCGGCTGGCCTGAGGCCTGGCAGCTCATCTTGGCCGGGCCAGGGCCCTGGAGCAGCTGGTCCTCGGGGTGGACAAGGATCTGGGGTGGGGAGTCCTGAGCCATGCCTCCTGGGAGAGGAAAGGAGGTGCAGCCCAGTCTGACTGCAAATAGGGCCCCCAAATCCCTGCACGCCTCATCTTCCTCCTCTTGCCTGAAGATCAGTTCCCAAATAACACGCTAGCTGGGAGGGGAGAAGGCCAGCATGCGTGCGTGGCACCCAGGTGAGGGCCAGTGGAGCTCTGTCTGTCTGTCTCACACTCTCATCATCACCGTCGTCTCTGGTACCCCCCACTGCAGAAGGGAAGCAAAGGAGCAAGGGGGTCTCCTCGCTGCCTTGGCCAGGCCTCAGATCAACGGAGCGGAGCGTGGGCTAGGAGTAGGGAGGGCCACACTCACCTGTGACGAGCAGAAGCAGGAGAGGCAGGGGCTGACGGTCCCCAAGGAGACCTACTCCTCCAGAGCCCATGGCTGCCCTCAGGCCTCTGTCCTTGTCTGTAGCACTTTGTCCTACTGCTCTGAGCTCACAGCGGAGGGAAGGAGGGGCGGGCGCGGCGGCAGTGGTGGTTGTTTGTGACCGAGACTCTGCCCCAGGGGGGAAGCGGCTTTGAGGAAACCGATGCTTCCTGCCTGGCCCTCAGTGCCTTGGAGAATTGGGAGGAGACCAGAGGAGAGAAAGTCTCTGACCTTGATCCTGTAGTCATAACCTCTGACTCCAAGCCCCGCCCTAGGGTTTCTCTTGCGATCTAGTCTAGGATTTCTTAGAGGTAATCCTCAGCCTAACCATAACTTCAACCACTGTTTTGATCCTTTACCCCAAGCCTCTATTGAACCCTTGAATCTCAATCCCAATCCTTTGGCTTCCAAGCGACCCCCTGCTAGAGTGGCATGAAAACCCAGGGGTGGAATCTCAGGGCACAGCATTCTGAAGCTGAGGGTAGAGGAAAGCAGGCCCCGGAAGCCAAGTGCGGGGAGCAAGTGTGTCTTGTCATGCCCCGGCCCATTTCCCGGGGAGAGGTCAGGGTGGTAGGTCAGAAGACAGGGAAGATCACAGGCTCTTGTCTGGGAGATGTCCACTCTGTGCGCCTAGTCAGCCCAGAGACAGATGAGATAAGCTTCTGGGAGACCTCGGGCAAGTGACTTAACCCCTGAAAGTCAGTTTCCTTTTTTGTAAAGTGAGAATTATAATAATTAATAATAATAATAGTTCCTACCTTGAGAGCTGGAGTAAGAGCGAGAGGAGATAAAGCATAAAATCATCTAGTACAGTGCCTAATGCATTGTAAGTGATCAGTAAAGCTAGCCAATATTGTGATACATTTATTTTTATGCACATCCCATCATTGAAACTATTTGAGCATCCTTGGCAGGGATATTTTTCAGGCCCTGGAAAGGTGGTTGGAGTACATGACCTTTAAGAGTTTTTCCAGGGCTTCCCTGGTGGCGCAGTGGTTGAGAGTCCGCCTGCCGATGCAGGGGACACGGGTTCGTGCCCTGCTCAGGTAAGATCCCACATGCCGCGGAGCGGCTGGGCCCGTGAGCCGTGACCGCTGAGCCTGCGCGACCGGAGCCTGTGCTCCGCAACGGGAGAGGCCACAACAGTGAGAGGCCCGCGTACCGCGAAAAAAGAAAAAAGAGTTTTTCCAACCCTGAAACCTTGTGTCTATAGCAGACAGGACTGTAGCTTGTGAGCCTGCGATGTCAGTGCTCACCCCGCTGCTCCCCACCCCCTGCCTAGAGAGATGCTGCTGTCCCCTCTCAGAGCCCAGCTCCTGTTTACAGGTCTCTTCCTTCCAAATCTGGAATCTCAGACATTTCCTGGAACTGTTCCCGGAAGGCCAAGGCCAGGCTCTGGAGGCTCAGCGGAAGAATGTCCAGCCTTTGTTCCCCATTGTTCCTGGCCAGCTCCTTTGTGGGGCCCCTAACCCAGCCTACTCCCTCCCTTCCTCCCCCTTCTCAGCCTGGCCTCGGTCGGTGCCAGCTGCAGCCACGGCCCTCACAGCCTATCAAGAGGAAAGCCTCCTTCACTCCTTCTTCTCTTTCCCCTCAGATGCAGACCAAGACTGATTAAGACAATTAGAGCAAGAGAACACTGTGGTCTCTCCAAACTGGGCATTTCCAAGGGGTAAAAAATTGAGTTAAAGTAACAGAGTGACAGAGCTGGAAGAATAGGAATTGGGGTCAGAGAATAGAGCTTGGTGTTTCAGAAGCGGAGAAACTAAGAGCAGTGACAAACTCCATGGCGCGTGCCTGGGCGTATGTGTGCCAGGCATAGTGGAGTAGAATTTATGGGGTCAGGGATCTGTGGGGACAGAGTGATGAAGGAGGTATTCACATGGACCCTGAGGACAGCCAAGGGTGAACAAGAAAGGGCGTGGTGGGACAGATGGATTTACTGCACATCTAGCCAATTTGGGATTTCCCAGGTCCAGAGTCCCCCAGGCCTGCCTGACCCAGTGACTACCTGCTCCCCAGGAATGTTGCTGCTAGCAGTCCTCTTTAGTCTCTTCTGCTTATGCATTGGACTTGGGGAGACTAACCAAGTTCTCTGCTAATTATTTGATGGCAGCTTGATTTGACTCAAATCTCTATAATCCAGAAAGATGGTATAAATTTCCCTTGGGGGATAAGGGGGCAAGTCTCAAAGGAATTCAGATTCATGACTAGTGCTGTCCTCAGCTGAGTCCGAACGGGCAGGTGACTCAGCGAGGAGAGGCGCCAGTGCTGTACTGCAGGAATGGAGCCTGGAGGCTGCAGCAGCTGGGGAGGGGCCCTTGCCCCACAGTTACGTGACTCATCCCTGGACATGCCGTTGGCACAGGCTCTTTCCACTCCCAGACTCTGGACACCCAAGTGCTAAGAACTGATGGGGATTGGAAGGTCCCATCGTTCTGAGCTGTTCCTTAGGACGTTAGGACTCTTTCTCCTCAGTCCAAGCATCCAGGGCACTCAGGGATCCGTGGAGTGATGGCCGAGGGGACTTCCCAACAGTGAGGTATGTCTGGGTGGCTCTCAGAGACCACAGTGATCATTTCCAGCAACCTGTCCCATCGGCATCCTGACTGTCTCATTTCCACATGCTAAGGAAGAGCCGACTGCGTGAGTCATGGGGATGACGTTAGTCAATGGAACCCACCTCCAACTATTTCAAGGAAGCTCTGCTCTGGGACCCTGGGGATGTGCTGGCCAGTGACCAGTTTAAATACTATCTTCCTTCACCCCCTAGTTTTAGAGTTTTGGGTTTTTGTGAGTAACTCTTTCATTGCTTGTAAGAGGGAAGAGAGAGGAGAGAGATTAGGTGCTCTTCAAGGACCCTCCAGAGGACATTTTTTTTCTCCTGGTTTCTCTGGTGTCTTATTCTGTGTTTTCTGAAAATGCAGCCCAGGAACTCCTGCTGGTCAAGCTGGTGGGGTAAACAGCACTAATTCAGGTGGGATTTGATGTACCTTCGTATCTTCTAGAAAAGCATTAAAATCATTACCAGTGACATCTGCTCCTCGTGACTAGCAGCAAGGCTTTGCCAAAATGTGTGCTTGACCACAGGCACCCTCCTTCACTAAAATCATATACAACACTGAGCTTCCTCCTTGCTTCTGGAGCAGTCTCTCGGGGCCGTCTGAAATGCTTTCTCCTAGGCTGTAGTCCTCATTTTGCCCCAAATAAAACTTAACTCACAACTCTCAAGTTTTGCATTTTCTTTTCAGTCAACAAGATCTTCTCTTTGTCTTTGGTATACTCTAGCTTTACTACATTTTATGTAGGTGTGGAAATCTTTTGAGATATCTTGTGTGTCAACCTTCTTGAATCTGTATATTTATGTTTGTCATGAGTTCTACAAAAATTTCAGTCATTACTCTTAAAATATTGTCTCTTCTCCATCTCTCTATTCTCCCCTTTGAGCTCTTGAGGAAATGTGTGTCAGACCTTTTCATGCTACATGCCGTATCCCTCAATCTCTCTTCTCATATATTTCATCTCCTTGTCTGTCTGTGCCTAATTCTGAATAATTTCTTCAGGTACAACTTTCAGTTAACTAACTCTCTTCAGCTGTTTTTAATGTGCTATTAAACTCTTTCATTTTTATTTCAATAAATTATATTTTTATTTATGAGTTCTATTTGTTCCTTTTCAAATTTGATCACTTTTGATAGTCTCTTGTTGCTTGTTCATTTTTGTAATTTTGTCTTGTATTACTTCAAGCATTTCATAATTATTTTATGTTTTATATCTGATAATTTCAGTATCTGAAGACCTTGGGGGTCTAAATCTGTTGCTTCTTATATTTGCTGGCTTTCATTCATGATGATTTGTTTCCTTCTGTGTTAATGACCTTTCCTTGTGAACTCATCTTTGGTTGGTCTTAGTCTCTGAAAATTTAAGGAGATGTTTTTTTCCAGAGAGGATTTGTATTTTTTATTTTAGGAGCCTGGGATGCTACCAGCTGGGGCCCAATACCAATTTAATCCAGGAGTCTCAGGTTCAGCTCCCACACCTTGCCACTGGCACAAGTCTGGTCTTTCATCAGTGCTAATATAAACATTTGCCCTTGGGTAATCCACATTTTATGAGTGCTAAGAAGTCAGGACTCACCTTACATTTCTAAGCTTTTATATATGCTGCTCCTTCTGCCTGGAATATGTGTCCTTTTATCCTCTCCCCCCCCACGCCCCATCTGATTAATCAATCTTTCTAAGACTAAGTTCAGGCTTGTTCTCCTCCAAGATACCTTTGCTGATGATCCCTAGTCTGGGTTAGATGCTGCTCTTACATGCCTCTATGGCACCCTGTATCTACCTGTCGTTGCATTTTCCACACTGTATTGTAATAATCTGTTTACTTATCTGTCTTCCTCCATGAGACTCTCTTTGGTAGGGGTCATGGCATAGTTACGCTGTTTCCCCAGTGTCGGGCACAGGGTGGGTCATGGTAGATTAATACATGTTTGTTGAATAAATGAAAGACACCTGAATAAATGAGTGAATGAATGAATGAGTGATGATTTTGGAATGGACAATATGGGATTTCCAGAGAGGGTGAAGGGTGATGGAGGGATGTGAGAAGAAAAGAGAAAAGGGAAATGACTGGTATTTTTAGGCTGTTTGTTTGTTCTCCTTGATTAAGTGGAATAAAGTTGTCACTTTATTTCATCAAAAGTTTATTGAGCATCCAGTATGTGCTAGGCACTCTGCTAGATGCCAGTAATACAAAGATGAAGATCAAAATGAAACAAAAACAAAACCACTCCCCCCTCACCCCATTTAAGGCAGATTTGGCTTGAGCCTGGGAAGCCGGCCTCTCAGGGATGCAGAAGCGGGGTTTGGAATACAACTTGCCTGCATCTCACCTTAATCTTCACCCTTGCCTCTCAAGGCTGACCAGCATGTACCCATCTCCAAGTCCTGCATCTTCCACCTGCCTGAACAACTTTCCCCTGCATGCATTATCTCCTTCTAGATGAGGCACCTGGGGAAGTGAGGGGAGCAGTTCTGGCTAAGGAAGGGGAGCTGCAAAGGCACACCTGCTCAGAGGAGCCTGGAGAAGTGCATAGGGGCAGGGAGCTGGGAAGGGCACGACGTCCAGGTAAGAGCAGAGGGGACCAACTAGAAATGTTGTTGCCCTTGGGGCTGGGACAAAACTGGCCCCAGTGTGGAGTCGTGGGGAACAGGGACCTTGAGAGTCGCTCTGTGGGATGGTGCAGAGTCGGAGCAGAAGCTTAGGAAGTTAAGGAGGGACCAGGGATGCACTAGAGGCCTCAGGGGAGAGAGGTCAGAACACAGCGAGGGACTTCTCTTTCAGCTTTTTAATTGCGCTCTCTCTTCGCACGGTAGATTACTGTTCCTACAAACTGTTCAAGAGGCGGCGGCATGGGCGTGGCCTGGCTACACAGTGGACCAACCTCTCGGTATTCTGCTGTTTGTGTGACTGGGGAGTCTGCCCTTGTCCTGTTTCCTGGGACCTGAGCATCTGGGAGCAGGGCAGGTGAGAGGCCAGAGGCTAAGGGTTCCATCATGTCTCCAAGACATGCTGGGGAGCAATAAGCCTCCTCCTCCCCCTACCATTTTTGGGGAGAGTGGAACTTCATCCTCTTACAGCTGGAGGAAGCCCAACAACTTTCCGGGGGATAATGATTGTTTGAAAGGCTTGTTTTGTACAAAGCCAGGGAGAAGCCATAGGTATGTGGGGTCAAAAGACAGATCTTCACTTGATCTAGCCTTCTGGGCCTGAAGAATGAGTGAGAAGCCCCTTCTCTTTGGAACAGAGACGGAAAGAATGCCGGGCACGCCGCTGAGGGAGGCTTTGGGAGGAGGCCAAGCGTGGGAGGCTTGAATCCTTTGCTCTTGCTAGAACCCCGGTAGCGGTGCAACGGAATGTATTGTACTTGAGCTCCTCCTTCACCAACTGGTAGGTACCGAGGTACCATATGCCTGAGAAGGGTGCTCCAAGGTACTGCCTTCACAGTGATTCGGTGGATGCTCAGAACAGCCCTCTGTACACCCAGTAAAGGGCGTTGGACTTCCCCTTAGTTTAGGACAGTTGTACGTTTGAGGCAAGTGGCCTCTCTAATCTGGGCTTGCCAAAAAAGTTCCTCAGGAACCAGGAGTTCGTTCGGAGGGAAGGGGAATGGGTGGGAAGCGTGAGGGTGCCCTAGGAAGGGCATAGGATAGCCAAGGGGGTTAGGTTACTGATGTTAGTTTCCATAAGCCCCTCCGGGGATTGGGCCGTAAATTTAATAATCTATATGGTCCTAAGAGGGCACAACCCACACCCACTGAGAACACAACTAAAGAGCCGGGAGCAAACGTAACCCGGTTTCACCATCTGATCCACCCTCCGCCTTCCCGCCGCGTCCCCCCATCTGCGCACGCTCACAATCGTCCACGCGCCGGAACCCTAGCGCTGGGTGAGGACCTCCATCTCCCCTCGCCCCTCGCCCCTCGCCCCTCGCCCCTGGCGGGCTGCTGCCCCGCTGCCCTGCCCTCCCCCGGGCCGCGGGCAGCAGTGCGCGGGCGCCTCCCGGGGGGTCCCGAGGAGGCTCAGGCGCTGATCTCCACCGGGCCGGCCTCGTCTTGCTCGCGGATCAGGTGCACGCCGCCCGCAGTCCGCAGTGTGCGCGAGGCGCTGCGCGAGCGGCCGGGCGAGCTCGGGGCCCGGGGCGGCGACGTGTGCGTCCGGCCCGTGGCGGGGGAACGCGCTGGAGAGCGCGGGTAGCGGCGGGCAGAGCGGCTGGGCAGCCCCGGCGAGCGGCCCGGCACGGCAGGCGACACGGAGTAGCCGGGCGGGCCGGGCTCAGTCGCGCTCCGAGGCTCCGGGGCGGGGTTCTCCTCGGGCTCCGGGGAGTCCTGCAAGGACACGTGCCGCGAGGGGTCAGCGGACAGCCGGCCAGGGCTGGGAGCGCGCCTGCTGTTCCAGGGCGCTGGGAATACCGAGGTGGAGGGGACATAGTTCCCTCCACACTCCGACTGCCTGGAGGGCTGCAGGCGTAGGTCTGTTTTTGCTTGCAACACAGGACACTTGACGTGGTGCCTGGCACATAATAGGTGCTCATTAAATGTTGAAATGCATTAGTTTGAGTGTTTTGTCCACTTACTCTGCACCTTCCACCTGCCTTGGACAGCATGGGACAGAGTTGGTTTATGGAATAGTAGGGAAATCACCAGAGACAGTGTCCAAAGACCTGGGTTTGAAGCCTAGATTTGCCACTGATTTACTTGTTTGATCCTGGGCAAGTCATTTCACCCCTGTCAGCCGTATTTTTCTCATCTCTAAAGTGGGGATGACACAAATATTTCTAAGGGTTATTCTGAGTCCTAGAAAGGTATATCAATATGGTATGGCTACGTAATACCAGAACATGGTAGGGGCTGGTGGAGTGTTTGTGGGGCGCCCAGCCCGAAGCTGCTCACCTTGTCCTTCAGGATGTAGAGTGCCATGGGGTTCTTCCGCTCCTGCTCTCCACTCCGTGGGAGGGTGTCTGCTGCACGGAGCAAAGAATGGGGTGGCTGGCCCAGGTACAGAACCCTTTCCACCAGCCAGCACCTACACTCTTTGCTTCCCGATGGCCAGGTAAGGCCATCGGGAAGCCAGCCTCCACCAAATGGTCCGGAATACCTGAGGTCCTACCTTGGCCGCTCCTCTCCCTGCTCTGCAGTCTTCGTGCAGTTGGTGCAGGAAGGGGCCCTGCAGAGCTGGCTTCCTTGTCGCCCATTTCGGCCTTTTCCCAGCAGCTTACTGATCTGAGTGAAGATGGGACGGGTGAGTGTGTGGCTGGGAGCTCACCTTCTGCTTTCAGGCGGTCATCATTCTGATCCATATATTCCAGGGAGTTTTGCTTCTCCAGCTTCCTCTTCTTCCTGCAAATCAACCCAGCACCCTGTGAACAGAGCTGTCGAGTGTGAGCAGGAGAAGTTCTGGGGGCGAGGACACGGAGGGGGTCTGATGGCCATAAACGAGGCCTTGTAACAGGAAGACGGGCTGAGTGCGGTGGGAGGGGGAGTAGTCCGGAGCTTTGGGATGCGTCCCATCTAGGTTTGCCTCCTGAGTCTGTCCCTAGCATTGTGACTGTGGGCTAGTCATTTAACTAATCCGAGTCTCGGGTCGTTGTCTGTAAGCTGCAGATAATCACATTTAAAGGTAACACCCTAACCACAAACACAGTGCCTGGCTCACAAAAGGTGCCGTGTAAGTGAAACCAGTATTCATCTTGCTGGGGTTGTCACGGTTGTGAGCACAGAATGTGGTTCCATATACAACACATGCAGTGGTAAGATGGATCTCCTGGGAAGAGGTGCGGGGCCCTGGGAGGAAAGGCGTTTAAAGAGACGAAGGAAAGAACAGAGCTTGGGGCTGGGATGGGTTGAAGGATTCAGGTGCTCACGGAGAGGAACTTGGAGAGTTACCCAGACTTTTTGGACGGTTTCCAGCAGGCACAGACTGTCACCAAGGTCACAAGGAGGAAGATGCCTCCTGTGGACAAGATTATGTAGAGGGAGCTTCTTCCTAGGGAGAGAGAGGCAGAGAGTGGGGAGAGACTTCAGAGGGGGCAGGAGGTGTGGTGAAGAGAGCTTCCTGCGGCCGAAGAAATAGAAAAGGAACCCCAGGCAGCATGGCTGGCCAGTGGTGGACCTTGCCCAGAGCTCACTTCCTACCTGTGGCTGTCCTCCAGGGAGAGCTGGCCCATCTCTGCCTCTCTCCCCCTCCAGTGGCACTCTGTCTGGGATGTCCTTAGCCTCTCATGGGCACCTGCCTCTCAGGGCTTTGAGTCCCAAGGGAGGGCAGCGGGAAACTCACTGTACACGGTGATCTTGACGGGCAGGCTGCGGCCCTGGCTGATGGGGTTCTCCACCACACAGCTGTACAGGTCATCGTCTTCCATGAGCACGCGGGTGATGGTGAGCACCTTTTGGTCGGGGGACAGGAGCATCCGCGAGTCGTTGAGGAGGGGCTTGCCGTCCTTCAGCCATGTGTAGCTGGGCTTGGTGCCATTCTCGTGCGAGCAGTTCAGGGTAAAGGCCTCGCTGAGCTCCAGCACCGTGGTCGAAGCCACTAACACCTGGGGCCTCGAAATGGGCACTGAGCCCGGGGGTGGGGGGAGCCTGTGAGCCACAGGCCAAAAAGCATCTCCCTTCCCCTTCTTAACTGCCTACCTTCCAGCTCAGTCTGCAGTATTGAGAGATCATCACTCCAGCTCTTTACCACCATCCATCCACCCATCCATCCATACGTCCACTCACTCATTTATTTACCCACTATTTATTGAGCACATACTGAGCACAGGGAGTACAATGCCGAACAAGATAGCTATGGTCCCTGCCCTCGTGGACCTTCCCTTCCCTTCTTCCCACATACCTTTCCAAGATGTCGTAAACTGACCCAGCCTGGAACATATTTTTGTTGGGCTAAGCTTAGGTCGAAATAGGTTCAACTATTGGCTCTACCACTTACTAGCTGCCTGAACTTATGCCTCAGTTTCCTCATCTGCAAAATGGGGTCGATGATATTAACTATCCCTAGATTATTACGAGCATGACATGAGTCAATACAGGCAAAGCACTTTACAATCGTTTCTGGCACGTAGTAAGCGCTGTATACGTGTTAGCTATGGCCTATCTGCCAACCTCTAACATTCCAGTTGGCTCACTCCCAAGCGGCTTTTGTGTGGGTTTTCCTGGGGTCTAGCTAATGTACTGGGTGGACGTGGCCCCAGTCCCAGTCACCAGTCCCGCCTCCTTCCCTGCCAGAGACTTTACCATCTACAGTGAGGTTGATGGTCTTCTCCCCAGTGAAGGTGTCATCGGTGATAGAGATCTCAACCTCATAGGTGCCCTCGTCGGCCAGCTGCAGGTCGCTGAGAAGCAGGGAGCCGTTTTCAAAGAGGCGGATGCGGTCTCGGTAGTCGGGCCGCAGGGTACCGATGACCTCGGTGCCGATGGACTGAACCACGGTCACTGGCTTGTCCCGCTTCAGCTGCCACTTGACAACGGGTTTGTCACTGCTGGTGCTGCTGTACTGCACAGAAAGCAGGGCCGCCTTCCCCACTGTGCCATGGATCAGGCGCACCGGGCTGGTGATGTTCACCCCCTCCAGGGGCTCTGTGGACAGAGACCCACGAGGTGAGGGCAGCGTCAGGCCCTGGCTCCTAACCTCACTCCCATCTTCGAGTCCTCTGGTCTCTCCATGCCTCACCCTTCTGAACCCTTCACTCCCTGTCAGTCCTTCCTTCTTACCCTTCGACTGTAGCTCTGGCCCCTCCGCTCCCCTGTCATCCCTCACACCCATCCCTTTGCCCTCGATCCTTCTTCAATCTGGACCTCTGCCTCTGGCGGCTTTCCCTATGGGCTTCCTCTTGAGGAAGATTCCAGGTAACCCATACCTTATGTGGCCCATTTATGGAAATATGTATTGAGACCCCCCATGTGCCAGGCACTGTTCTATGTCCCCAGGATATATCAGTGAGCAAAACTGACAAACATCCCTACCCCCTGAAGCTTATAGGTCATTAGACCCTAGAGTGAATTTGTCAGATTTTCTCCTTAATTGGGCATTGGGAAAGTGAGGGATGGAGAAAGCATGGAAATGTAGATTCCCAAAGAAAGGAGGGTGTCGTGAGACAGTGCCAGTAGAGGGCAAGTTTAGGGGCCTGAGGACAACTGGACAACTCTCCGGTCATACCAAGAGCCTCCCCTATCCTTGTCCCAGCTGCACGTAGCATCATACTAGGCCTGCCCAGGGCAGAACAGTCGTGGAGATTCACCCAAACTCCAGCCCAATTTGCATCCCCTATGGAAGAGGGATTTGGGACAGGTCAAGCAAAGAGCTTGGAGTCAGAAGACCTTGTAAGATTGGGCTCCACTGCTTACTGGCTGTGAGAATTTGGGCAAGTCATCCTTCTAGGCCTCACTCTTCTCTTTTAGAAAATAAGGATGATAACGATAACAAGAGCAAGTGTCTTATCCAGTTCACAGTGCAAAAGCATGATATGTATGTCAGTTACTGTGGTGTAGGGGAGAGAACACAGGATTGAGCATCAGAGATCGGGGTCCTATTGTTGACTTAGGACCTGGGAGAAGTTGCTTATCTGTTCAGGGCTCAGATTTCCCACAGGTCAAATGAGTGGTAACGAGATGGTCTCATGGTTTGTTCCAGCCCTGTAGTTAGTTCTGGGATTTTACCATCTTGTCCAATGGCAGCCCCATCCAGAGACACATCTCACATTTCAGAGATCTTTTAGGAACTTTGGGGCCTGAACAGATGCTGCTCGTTGGCCTTGTACCTGGCCTTGCAGAGCAATACAGCCACCTGAGGGAGGGGTCTTCTGGAGAGGATGTCAGCTAGGAACAGGACTGAGTTTAGCTGAATAGACACATACATGTCAGGTTCTCCGTTCCTCTGCACCCCCAGCTGCTTCCTTTGACTGTCATTGCCTCTGAAGTTCCCTCCTTCTTTCTCACCCCTATTTCCCACTCTGCTACTGCTGCAGTGTAGATTTGGGGAAGGTGAGCTGTACCTTTCCAATCCCTATTCCTCTCCTTGTACCTCGAGGACCCAGACCAAACCAGGAGGCAATGGAACTAAAAGGTTAGTTGTGGAGATCGAAGCAAATTTTTTTTTTTTTTTTTTTTTCCGTACGCGGGCCTCTCACTGTTGTGGCCTCTCCCGTTGTGGAGCACAGGCTCTGGACGCACAGGCTCAGCAGCCGTGGCTCACGGGCCCAGCCGCTCCACGACATGTGGGATCTTCCCAGACCGGTGCATGAACCCGTGTCCCCTGCATCGGCAGGCGGACTCTCAACCACTGCGCCACCAGGGAAGCCCAAAGCAAATTTAATTTAAAAACATATCCAGTCCATTTTGGGAGCAAATGCATTGTTAAGTAATGAGCTTATCATCTATGGAATTGGTCAAGGAAACGCCAAATGACTCTTCTTTCACCTCCTTGTGCTTCCATTTCCTCCTCTGAATAGTGAGGTGGTGGGACCAGATGATCTCTAGGGGCCTTCTCCACCCTGACATTCTATGATCCATCACCTGTCAAGGATGTTACAATCATAAAACCTTAAGCATGGAAGAGACTACTTTAATGATGAAAGCCACCATATGTATGAATATTATATACTTGTTACTGAGAGGAGTCTCAATTGGCAGGAGTTAGAATGGACAAAATCAACTATTTTCAAAAATTTTTAATTAAAGGTATTTTTGTTCCCACAAAACTTTATAGAAATTGAAAAGAAATGAAATTTAGTTCTAGTTCACCTGATTTGGTCAAAGAGGTGGTGAGGACCAGAGCCCTGTCCTCCCCAGTACCTTGGGCTGCCGCTAGGAATCCTTATGGCTCTGTGTATCAGGCTGAAATCGTTTGGCTACATGATCCTTAAGATTTCTCCGGCTCTTAGCTTCTGTGATAATTTAGATGGGATTTCCTGCCTCGCATCTGCTAGCCCGGAGATGGAAACAACCTAAGTGTCCATCATCGAATGAATGGATAAAGAAGATGTGGCACATATATACAATGGAATATTATTCAGCCATAAAAAGAAATGAAATTGAGCTATTTGTAATGAGGTGGATCGACCTAGAGTCTGTCATACAGAGTGAAGTAAGTCAGAAAGAGAGAGACAAATACCGTATGCTAACACATATATATGGAATTTAAGAAAAAAAATGTCATGAAGAACCTAGGGGTAAGACAGGAATAAAGACACAGACCTACTAGAGAATGGACTTGAGGATATGGGGAGGGGTAAGGGTAAGCTGTGACAAAGCGAGAGAGAGGCATGGACATATATACACTACCAAATGTAAGGTAGATAGCTAGTGGGAAGCAGCCGCATAGCACAGGGAGATCAGCTCGGTGCTTTGTGACTGCCTGGAGGGGTGGGGTAGGGAGGGTGGGAGGGAGGGAGACGTAAGAGGGAAGAGGTATGGGAACATATGTATATATATAACTGATTCATTTTGTTGTAAAGCAGAAACTAACACACCATTGTAAAGCAATTATACTTCAATAAAGATGTTAAAAAAAAAAAAAAAAGACAGCACCTACAATGTGAAGGTGATCTTAGGACTAAAAGGGTAGAAACCAGGCAAGGGACTTCTTCCTATTGGGTCAGTAGAGGATGGGCTGACTCTAGGATCCCAGAGAATAACATCTTGCAAATCAGATTATCTAGATTTATGGCATGCTGTGTTTATGTCTGTGAATAGTATCCTAGCCTCTAGAAAAGCCTTGTTTGAATGTTCCAGGAATAGGGCTGTGATGAATTTAGGAAAGACTCTTTAGGCCATATTAGGTTCAGAGCACTAAGTGTTACTTGCCTGAGGCTAGGTTGGTGATTGCTGTCATAAGGGAGTATGGCAAGGGATTAAGGTAAATCTCTGGGAGCCAGGGCCACATGGTCCAGCCCCCCTTTTAGTGCCAATCTTAAAAATACATTTCCCAGCCTCCCTTGCAATTAATTATGATACTACTGAGTTCTAGCCAATACTACTAGTAAAAGTTGTGGACACCATTTACAGGCTGATTTAGAAAAACCTCCCTCCTTTTCTTTTTTAATCCTCTACCTAAAAGAAATGAAGATAAATCTCAGACTGACCATGGGAAACACATGTCAAAGTTGATAGCACTCCATCAGCTTGGTGCCTGAAAAACCTCATGGAACAGTCTTTCCTCATCCCAGGCCTAGCTCGAACCCGTGTACCCCTGCATTGGCAGACGGATTCTTAACCACTGTGCCACCAGGTAAGTCCCTAATGGTAACCTGTTAACTGGCACATCCAGTGGGCTCTTTCGGTCCTTATTATACGGGGCTCCTTGATACATTTGATTGCCTGGGGAACTCCCAACTCCCCTCACTTTCTGGATACCACAGTCTCCCAGGTCTCCCTCTGTGTCTCTGATTGTTCCTTCTGGGTCTCCTCAGTGGGCTTTATTCTCTGCCTTCCTCTGCAAATCCTGGGGTTCCTCAATGTTCCATATTTAGCTCATTTTCTCCTCCAAGGTAATATTTACTCATTATCCTTCTTTTAAATCTCACCTCTTGGCTGACAGTTTCCAAATACTTCTCTCCAACCCTCCAGCTTTAGATTATTCAACACTTTCCCACAAATGTCTCATAGGCGTTTCAACCTCAACGTGAGCGCAACACTAGCTATCATATCTCCCAACCTTGCCCCATTTTTTAAATTTATGGTTTCACACAGAAACCCTACCTCCTTCTCTAGATCGTTTCACTTCCTATAAATCACTAGGTCCTGACTTTCCCTCCAAAATATTATCTCAACATCCCTCACTCCCCCTCTCTATATTCTAATTCCAGCTCAGGTCATTTCTCTCCTGAACTATTGCAATAGCCTCGCTATGGTTTGACTTGTGTCCCCTAAAATTCATATCTTGAAGTCCTAACCCCAAATATCTCAGAATGTGACCTTATTTTGCCGTGTGGTCATTGCCAAGGTAATAAGCTAAGATGAGGTCATGCTGGAGTGGGGTGGGCCTCTAATCGAAGATGACTGGTGTCCTTTTAAAAAGGAGAAATTTGGATATACACACAAGCACAGGGAGAATGCCATGTGAAGATTAAAGTTAATCTGTCACAGCCAAGGAACTCCCAGAAGCCAGCAGAGAGCGCTGGAACAGAACCTTCCCGAGGGCCTTCAGAGGGAGCACAGCCTTGCCAGCACCTTGATCTGGAACTTTTAGCCTCCAGAACTGTGAGACAATACATTTCTGCTGTTGAAGCCTCCCAGTCTGTGGTTCCAGCAAATGGATACAGGCTTCCTTTCCTATCTGGCTTGCCTGTAGTTTCACCTCCAATGCCTCACTGGAGAGTGAGGGATCTGAGCTATACTCTGGCCCTGCTGGTTCCCAGATTAAAAACCATTCAATGTCCTCCCCCGCTCCCATTGTTTGCAAATTATATTACAGTTTCCTTAGCAGGGTTTACCAGACTCACCTAACTCCACCCACACTTTCTTCTCCAGCAGCGGTGACTGACTGGGCTGCTCCTAACATGTGATACCATTTCAAGCTGTTGACCTTGGCGCATTTTCCCAACTATAGTGTTCACTCCCACACCTATCTGTTTTTCTCATCTTTTAAAATTCAGTGCAGACATTCCCAGGAAACCTCCCCTGATATTCCCCCACTCCCATTCTGTACCACCAGCACCAGCTTCCTGATGGGGTAGGTGACCTCTCTCTGATTCTTGGAACCCTCTGCCTCTCTGACTCATAGTAGTTTCTGCATTTGATTAAAATGATCTCTGCATCTTATTTGCCCCACTAAATTGTGAATTCCTAGGCTCTCTGGAATAGTGTGTGTGTGTGTGCGCGCATGCGTGTGTGCACACAAGCACATGTATTTCAAATAAGATCATTTCTCCAAGAAGTTGGTAGGGGGAGGTAGGTGTCTATGGCGTGTGTGTTATGCATAGGTTGGTGTTACTCTCCCAAACCAGGAGGCTTATTATCTCCAAAGTTTCTTTCATCTCCCTTGTTATTTTACACTCAGAGAAGCCAGGGTGGCAGCTGGGGAGACACAAAACCAAGATTTCCCCACCCCTCCAAGGCCCACCATAGTCCCTCGGAAAGAATGCCGGACTGGCCCACGCCAACAAGACATCCCATCAGAAACAGCTCATTGCCCTCCATCTAATGTACTGAATGCCGTGGGAGCTGCAAAGTCATGCAGGCTTTGGGGGATGGGGGGCAGGGGGCGGGCAGGAGGCACACAGAATGAAGAAATACATTCAACACGAATGCCTGAATTCACTGAGACGCTTCCCACGGTGGCTGAGCATTCTCCCCTCCTCCCACCCCAAAGGCATTCTGGCCCTCAGCTCTCCCCTCCCTCTCCTTTGAAAGCCCCGGGTCCCTTCTCCAGACCCTGTCTTACCCTCTGGTCTCCTACCTGTCTGGATCAGAAGCAGGTAGAGAAAAGGAGTGAGGCGCAGGGCATTGAAGGCTCTGGACAGGGCTTCCCTTTCTCTCTTCATTTTGGGTGGCGTTCTCCAGCTCTGGTGCACACAATTAGCATGATTTCTCCACTCTGGGCACGTCCCTTTGTACCACTCGGAGTTTCTCTGCCCGAACACAACCCTGCCAAGTTCTCTCTGAATACACAGAGCTCTGTGTGTTGCTGGACTTGTTCTTTCCTCTCTTTCAGACCTGGCATTTTCTAGTTTCAAAGCCCTACATCCCGGGTTCGGAGGAGAGTATCTGCTTGGGAGATAATCTCCAGCACAGGGTTCAGTCTGATGGGTCCCAGCAGCCTAGCAGTTCTTTGCCGGCCTGTGCTGAGCCCCACTGCCAGGGGGAGATGAGGATTTGGGCTCAATGAATGGACTGGGCTGGGACACACACTAAATTGGACCTTGTGTGTCCCAACCTGTCCTGTCTCCACCTCACGCTCCCTGTTCCTGCGAAGGAGGGTGTGTGCCAGGGACACACCTCAATAAGCTCTGAAAATGGAGGGAGAGGAGCTTTTCAAAAGCTGGGGGATGAGAGATTCCAGAAACTGCTGAAGAAATGGGAAACTCCTGTTCCACCCCAAAGAAAGAAGATTGGAATATGGCATGAATTCTATTATTTTCATACCTGTCCTGGTGCTGCTTGGGCTTCTCTCTCTATCATAGAATCACGTAGATGCTGGGGACCTTTCTCCAGAAGCTACTCTGCTCATTCCCCAGCCTCCAGCCCATTTCCTAGAACATGTCAGAACAAAGATGAAGGTAATAGCCCAAGAGCCTGGGGTTCTGTCACCAGCTACAGCCCAGCCGTTTCCTCAAGTCTTGAGGCGTGATGAAGAGAGACACCCCAGCTCTACCCTGACCCTTCATTACCACGTCCACATCCTCTCCTGAGGGGCGTCAGTGGAATGTATGCTTGCTAACAGTGTGATCTGGGGATGGGTGTGCAACGTTGTTAATTCTCCAATTTCACATCTGTAAAAGGGGGAGAAACAGTAGCTTCCTTGTAGAAATTGTTGAGAGGATTGACGAAGATTTAGTACGGTAGGGTGCCTAGAAAATTCTTTGTTGGAGAGGTGATATATATATATATTTTTTTGCGATATGCGGGCCTCTCACTGTTGTGGCCTCTCCCGTTGTGGAGCAACAGGCTCCGGACACGCAGGCTCAGCGGCCATGGCTCACGGGCCCAGCCGCTCCGCGGCATGTGGGATCCTCCTGGACCGGGGCACGAACCCGTGTCCCCTGCATCGGCAGGCGGACTCTCAACCACTGTGCCACCAGGGAAGCCCCAGAGGTGATATTTTAAACTTTAAGAAAAAACTGCCTCTTCTTCTTTTCCATTACTTTAGGGATCTTTATATCTTGGTGAGACCAAAGTTTACAACTTCCCTTCTTGATTGTCTCTAACGCTGACCTTAGGTTTGTAAATTCAGTAGCTATCTCTCAAAGTATTCTTTTTACATACTGGTGACAGCTTGTGTAAGCCAGGTTTCTAGAACTGAAGATTGAGTGCATGGTCCATCTGAGCCAAAGGATGGGGAGGAGAGGTGGGAAGCACTGCTTTTGAACTTCACAGAGGAACTCCAAAAATATTCTGAAATACACAAGTCAGATTTTTTTCCTTTTGCATCTTTATGGTTGTGACTTTTTCCTACCCAGCTCAAGGCGCTTGTCTGCCTCTGGTAGAGTTAATGGTGTTTCAGCATGAAAAAGAGAAAGGCAATATTCAGCTTCTGACATCGAAAATAGTATTTTAGAGTCAGTGGCAAGACGAAAGGCTTGAAAGCCAGTGTTTGTAAGGTACAGAAGGATATTTGAATTTCTTTTATCTGCTCCTTTGATGTATCACAGAGCAGGCTGTGGACCAGATCATAGCGTTCTTCTATAGTTGTAGACAAATGGCCTCTTTTGCCTGTGATGGTTAGGTCCAGAGGCTTATTGTCTGAGGTAAAAGGATATGATGTTCAGGAAATAGAAAGCCTGAACTCTGCCTTTTTCATCCTGAAGGACTGGAAAGAGAGCTGTGACGGAGGGAGACCTGGGCAGGATCTAAGTTCTCCACATCCCCTCCAGGGATGAACCTTAGGCTCCTTACACCCACGCAGAATACGAAAGTGCCCCAAAGTGGCCACATGTTCCCTTGAGGGAACCCAGAGGTACTGGAGGGTAAAGCACCAACAGAGGGCAGAACAGGGAGCAAAGGGGCCGCACTGTGCAGGTGATAGCTGGGCCACCAACCGCCCCTCAGACGAGAGAGCAACCTAGACTCGTGCACAGACCAGTGGGAGCGCTGAGAAGGCCACACGGGTCCCGGGACACCATCTCCCGCCTTGCCACATTGACCCCTAAGCCACACCACCTATGCTCACACTAACCCTTCTCAGAGAAAAGCTGGGTTTGGGGAAGAAACTGGAAAGACTGATCCAATCAGAGACTGAGCTACCTCAAGAGAATGTTCAGGTGGTTGGGTTAGACTGAGTTTACCAGGATGGACTGACTTTTGGTTTTCCTCTGCTGCCCTGGGCAGGGGGTGGGTGGGTGGGAGGCTCACACGGGAGACCCCGGCAGCTGCAAAGGCGCAAAGGCACCACTGTGCCTTTGCACAACTGAGTGTACGAGGAGCAATTCTGCAATCCTGCTTCAGGTGTTTTAAGGTGAGTAGCCCTACAGAAGCGTATATCATTTGCTTCTGTGCTCTCCTCATCTCAAGAACAGAGAGTTCTTAGATTGAAGTACTGTGTCTTACTGGCCTCTGTAGCCCTACTGTGTAACACAGGGCGGGGCACATAGTAGGTGCTCAGCAGATAGCTGCTGACTATTGCATGGGCGAAAACTTGTGGTGGGTCGGGGGACCTCTCTAGCAGCTGGTGGAGTGGAGGGCGACTGTGAGGGGGACTGGGCGAGAGGAATGACAGCGGGGAGGGCACCAAACAGCACCTGCAGATGACAGAGCGATGCGTGAGCACACATGTGGCACCCCTCTTGGAATTCCCAGAAGTAACTGGGATTCACCTTGAGGTGGGCCACCGATCCAATAGGCAATGGGTGACAGAAACATAAGGTAACAGTCCAGCCAACTTAGTCTCACACACAGCACGTACCGGTGATCTCACCTGTCTGAGCTGACCTTGTTTTATCCTTCCATGCATTCCTTGGGTTTTTCCCTGTGGGTGTGTCTGTTCCAGCTAATTGTTGATGATTCATACTGGGGTTTTTGTTTTTTTGTCTTTCGTTCTTTTCTTTTGGTACGGATATCCTGATTATATATATATATATATATTACTTTTCTTTAGCTCTGAAGAGGGTTGTCCCCCTTGGGATCAGAAAACATGGTTACTGTGGCCATCTCCTCATTAGCCTGGGAGACTCTCCAGGGCAGGGGCTGTAATTCCTCATTCTTATGTGCCTCCTCCCAGGGAGGAGCTCTGAGCTCTGCATAACACAGCTATTAAACAATGTGTAGACACACGGCTTGACTGTCGGCATCCAAGGCCTGTGCCCTTACCTCCTCTGAGCACTTCAGCAGATGCATTTCCGCGGGCATCGTCCTCTCCTGAGCAGCTCGGCCCGGCCCTCTTGGCCCTCCGGCTGCACACAGGTGCTTCAGGCCACTCTCATTTGGCACCCGCTCTGGGGCTCCGGGATTCCGACCCTCCCCTCCCCCGCATGCATGGCAGCCCTGGCCTGCTGTACTCAGGACGCTATGCTGAGCACCCAGGCAGTGGCCCTGCAGCTCAGAATGGAAACCTCCCCCAACACACACACACACACACACACACACGAATGACGTATAGATAAGTAGGTTTTAATAACCCTACCATTAGATTTAAGAATGTCCCTGCCCACGTGGCCTCTCCTCTTGTCTCCAGGCTGCATGAAGAATGCTCTGGCACCGATACTACTGGAGAGGTTTGGTCCTTGCTAATACCATAACATCAGTGGGGATTTTTATATTTAGCATCCTCCCCCTCCTTCCCTTCATTCACTTCCTGTTATCGAGTCAAATCTGTCTCCTCCACTAAATCGTAATTAATCTTTGGTAGCAGAATGAAAAATAATCTAACAAATGGCACCCAAATTCCTCTTGTAGAGTAAATTGTTTTTAGCAAGAAAAATATCTAGATACGCCACATGGAGTGGAAGGTAAGGTCTGAAGCAAAAGGCGTCAAGACACAAAAAGATAAACCCCTGTGCAATAGAAATAAACAGGAATTGGGGATGGAGAAAGAGCAGAGAGGAGAGACGTGAGGGGTCGGGGCGAGGAAACAAGGGGCAGGGAGCTGAAAACAACTGAAGAACAACTTGCATTGTTACACTATAAAACCCTTTCTCCTCTGTCTTCTTCAAAACTCTAAGAAAATTTTACTGTACACAAATTGCAGTATGTGTGTGTGTGCTTCTAGCTGATAGGATATGGCAAAGGTGACAGGGTAGCCACTCCCTTGGTTAGATTATGTTATATAAGACTTAGCAGACCACAGAGAGAGAGAGAGAGAGAGAGATGGTCCTGCTGACTCTGAAGAAGTCAACTGCCCTGTTGTGAAACAGCCTCGTGGCAAGGAAATGCTGGTGGCTCTAGGAGCCGAGAGCTACCCTCAGCTAATAGCTGGCAAGAAAATAGGAACCTCAGTACTACAGGCACAAGGAACTGAATTCTTCCAATGACTACATGAGCTTGGAAGAGGACCTTGAGCTTCAGAAAGGAATGCAAACCAGCTGACACCTTAACTGAAGTCTGATGACACCTTGAGCAGAAAATCTAGCTAAGCTGTACCCAACCCACAGAAACTGTAAAAAAAAATAAATGTATGTTGTTTTAAGCTGCTAAATTTGTGGCAATTAGTTATGCAGCATAGAAAACTAATACGGGTGTGTGTGTGTGTGTGTGTGTGTGTGTGTGTTTACACACTGAGACAAAGGACGGAGTTCCAGGTCTGCATCAACAAGGTAGGCAAGAGTACAGCACATATAGAACAGTGAAATGCTCTCTAAAGGGACTAATTCAGGTGAAGCAGGAGTTTGGAGTCAGAGATAGTGCTGAGAACTTAGGCCTTCAGAAATTTGGAGAAATACTGGTATCTTAGTCCGGGTTGCCCCAGAGGCAGACTCCAAGGCAAGAAGCTAAATAGTTTATTTGAAAGGTGATCCCAGCAAAACCAGGTAGGATATTGGGGGAATGAGAGATGGAAGGGAAGGAAGCCAATGAAGGTTGCACATCAAGCAATTTACTACCGTGGACAGCTAGAGCTTAATCCTGTGGGAAATAATGAAGAATAAGCCTCAGAATTATCCCACCCAAGGGGCAAGGGAGCTGGGATATTTATCCACCAACTGCCATCAGATATGGGTTGAAGGCTGCTTCTCCGGGGTAAGGAGAAGTTAATTCCCCAGATTTCTGGGTGACCTTGCAGGAAGGTAACCTGTCCAAACCTTCTCCCCTTCTCTAACTGCTCTCAAAGTGTGTGTGTGTGTGTGTGTGTGTGTGTGTGTGTAAGCTACTCCTACTGTCAGGCACTTTGTATCTATTTGTTCGTTTAATTCTCCCAGTACCTCCTTTTCAGTAGGTATTATCACCTCATTTTACAAACAAGAGAGACTAAAACTTCAAGAAGTTAGCAATTTGCTGAGGTCATATAGTTACTAAGTGGCAGAACCTGGATTAGAAACCCAGGTTAGTTGCTAACAAAGCTGAGGCTCCCGACCACCTCTCTGGGTCATCAGTCGGAAGTCCAAATCCTGGTCTAACCCTTTACCCCCAGCACCCACCCTCTGACTAAGCCCCAGGATGTAAGGTGGACCTCTCTGCCCACTCCTGGTGCCCTCTCTTGTTGCTGAAGTTATTTTCGATTCTTTGTTCCATAAACCTATATGTGAACGGTGCCAGAGATGTCCCTACCATCGGTTCAATTTGCCAGAAAGGAGGGAGAGGGAGGACGGAGATTTGTGGAGCTGCTGTGCGTTGCCTGGGAACGAGGAATTTGTGTGAGGCTTTGAGTTGAGACAAGGCAGGGCCCTGCTGCTCCAGCAACCAGCGAACCAGGGACAGATTAGCCAGCTCTCTCTGGAACAAAACAAGCTTTCTGTGTGCCTGGAGAGTGAGGAATGGCCCTCCCCAAGGACATTTCTTCTTTTCTTTTTCTTTTTAAAGTTCCCCACCTCTGGCTCGCTTCTGAGAAACATCAAATATGAACAGAGATGGGAGTCAAAAGGCTCCCCGTGCCCTCCCTGGGGCCTTCATCCTGAACGTTGCTTTTGCTGCCTGTGAGTTCAGTGAATGTGAGGGGACGCCTGGAGGAAAAGCGTTCTACCGATAGGGTGTCTCAAAAAGGCGTGGGGTTTACTAGCAGAAACAATGTGATCCTGCAACAGCATGGGGTCCAGATTTCCATAAGCCAGGGAGGAGGTGCTCCCAGTTCCAAAGTGGAAAACTTGAAAACATCAAAGTGTTTTATGCTGAGAGTCAATATTTGATTTCTGAACAGAATTCCCACCCCCTCAGAAACTGAGAGGAACTCAGGCTTGTGTCCACGGTCGATGAACGTGCCCTATTCAGCAACTCTCCAGAGGAACAAAGAGGAGACATGAATTGGTATTAAAGCGTGGAGAGATACAGCTTTCGTTGACCTATTTGAGATGTGGCGAGGACATTCTAGAAAACATCTCTGGATTTCTGTTCATGTAAAGCTTCAGTGATCAAAGAAAAACAGGTTGAAAAATCATGGGGAAGCCACAAATTACCCCCAACTCATGAATGGCTTCATTTTTTCTTTTCTCCTAGATCCTCAGATGGTGTCCTCCCACCAACCTTGTCAGGAACGGGTTTGGTCCCATCCTCCCTCTCCTGCCCTCCTCCCAAAGAGGGAGGCACAGAAATGGAAATCAGCTGGCCAGCATCTAATAACTGCCTACTGTGTGAAGAGCACTGTGTTCCAGGCTTTAGTAAGAGGAGTGGGATGTGGGGAAGGGTGTCACATTCAAAAGTAACAGAAAACACAATCCTTGCCTAGGTGCTTAACTCTAGTTGCGAGAGATGCATCTATATCTATAATACTGTTGATAATATATTTGCATTGCCCCTTATAAATTGTCTTTATTTATTTATTTATTTTTAATATTTTATTTATTTGGCTGTGCCGGGTCTTAGTTGTGGCGTGCAGGGGCTTCAGTTGCGGCACGCAGGATCTAGTTCCCCGACCAGGGGTTGAAGCCAGGTGCCCTGCATTGGGAGCACGGAGTCTTTAACAACTGGACCACCAGGGAAGTCCCCCAATAAAGGGATTTATTATCTTATATAACCAGAGTCCTAAATAAGGGCATCTCTGTAACTTGTAAAAGTAAGTGGCTCAGCAATGTTATCAAGGATCCAGGTCCTTTCTGTCTTGTTATCTACCAGTCCCAGCTTCTTTTTTCATCGTATTTATCACCATTTGAGACAATATGACGTAGGGGTTAACACAGACTCTGAAGCCAAACTCCCTGAATTTGAAATCTGGCTACCACGTTACTAGGTGTTGAGTTAAACTACTCAATCTCTCAGTTTCCGTATCTGTAAAATGGGGATGATTATTATAGTATTACCTACCTCAGAGGGTTGACTTGAGGATTGAATGAGTTGCTGTGAGGATTAAATATGTAAAATGCTTAAGCAACCTAAATGCCCATAGACAGACAGCGGATAAAGAAGGTGTGGCACACACATACAATGGAACACCACTCAGCCGCAAAAAGGAACAAAATTGGGCCACCTGTAGAGACCCGGATGGACCCAGAGACTGCCACAGAGTGAAGCAAGTCAGAAAAACAAACATTGTATGTCAACGCATATATGTGGAATCTAGAAAAATGGCACAGATGAAATACAGGCTTGCAAGGCAGAAATAGAGACACAGATGCAAGGCTTGCAAGGCAGAAGTAGAGACACAGATGTAGAGAACAAACGCATGGACGCCAAGGGGGGAAAGTGGCGGGGAGGGGCGTTGAATTGGGAGATTGGGACCAACACATACACACCAATATGCATAAAATAGACAAGTAACAAGAACCTGCTGTATAAAAAACCAAAAAAAACCCCAAAAAACTATAGGCTTAGCAGGGCCTTCTAAAAATAAATAAATATGTAAAATGTTTGAAACACCTACCCTAGTTCTAGTTCATTCCTCAGGCTCAGCTGTATCCTGGAGACATTCCTGTATCCTTTTAATAAATTCTCCTTTCTCGTTTAAAACCTTCATTTCTGGGGTTCTCCACGGGGCTCCCTGCCATCAACAAATTGTCTTTTAGAATATGGTCTTATTTAATCGTCTAACAACTTTATGTGGTAAGAATTTTTTCCCGAGGGACATGAAGCTCAGAGAGGTTAAGTAACCTGCTCAAAGTCACACAGTTTATACGTCAGCATAGTGCAGATTCAGCTTGTGCTTCTTGGACTAGTGTTCACATACTACACTCCTGAAAGAGGTTGTCTCCACTCAGGCCCAGAAGTAAAAAGTGGGTGGAAAAAAGCAAGGCTCTGAGACAAGATATGAGACGAGGAAGGATAAAGGCGAGCAACAGGGACTTAAAAAAAAACAAACTAAAAACTTAGTCAACGAGAGAATGATTGGGTCCCCAGTGGTGAGTCTGGGGACACTAAGAAGATGAATTTATGATACATGGGATTCAACATAGGGAGAGACAAGGTTTTTTTTTTTTTTTTAATTTTATGAATTTTTGGGCTGCGTCGGGTCTTCGTTGTTGCACTTGGGCTTTCTCTAGTTGTGGTGAGTGGGGGCTACTCTTCGTTTTGGTGCAGGGACTTCTCATTGCAGTGGCTTCTCTTGCTGCGGAGCACCGGCTCTAGTTGCGCAGGCTTCAGTAGTTGTGGCACGTGGGCTCAGTAGTTGTGGCGCACGGGTTTAGCTGCTCCAGCATGTGGGATCTTCCTGGACCAGGGATCAAATCCGTGTCCCCTGCATTGGCAGGCAGATTCTTAACCACTGCACCACCAGGGAAGTCCTGAGACAAGGTTTCTTAAAAGAAGGCCCCAACTAAGTTAGTAGGAAGGTGGCCTTGAAGACAGGCCAAAATGTTCACCCCTTGTTATAGTACTTTTAGGGTCCAGGTCTGTCTCGTTTCCAGATCCTTACCAGAGTTGGCCCTCCAGGATTCTGCATCTGGTTTGCTGCCCGTCAAGCTAAAGAATGTGATTCATCAAGATTTTTTGGTTGTAAGTGACAGAAGTTCAACTTTAACTGTTTGAAGCCCAAAAGGAGGAATTTCTTGCACCATGTAACAAAATTTCGGAGGGAACCAGAATAATTGGGAATGAGATACTTAAAAGCCATGGCAGTTATCTCTCATCTCTCTTGCTTGTGTCTTGGTGTCAGCTTCATTCTCATAAACCTTCTTACGCTTTTTGAGGGGGGCCGTCGTTGCCAGTCACTCTAAGGTATCAGTGCTGCCCAATATAACTTCTGCATCTGTGCTGGTAAGCACAGTAGCTGTTAGCCACACGTGGCTATTGAGAACTCCAAATGTGGCTAGTAGGACTGAGGAACTGAATTATAAATTTTATCTAATTTTAATTAATTTGAAATTAAACAGCTTCATGTAGCTAGTGGTTAACACATTGGACTGTGCGGCTTGTTATCCAGGGAGGAGGAGAATTTTGACGAAGCTAGTTAAAAAAAACTTGGTGGAGGACTGTGGCTGGTGCGGAATAGGTCACAGACACAGCTCTGTATCAGTCACAATAGCCAGGAGGATAGAATACTATCCCAGGCTGGGCCATGTGCCCAACCACGTGCAGACAAATCAGTCTGCTAGGGGCGGAAGAGATGACTTCTGTGTTGCTTCTTAAAAAAAAAAAAATTAGCAAGCATTTATTGAAAACCTGTTATATATTACACATTTCACATATATTACCTTCATTTTCACAAAGAAGTCCTGAAAGGTCAATTGTTCCACCCATATGGTAGATGAAGAAACAAAGATGCAGACTATGTGACTTGACCATAAACAATAAATTGCAGAGTCAGAATATAAATCCAGGTTTGTTTCCAAAGTCTCTGTTCTCTGCACTATAATATGCTTTCTCTAGAGATGTGGGATATAGAAAATGAGACTATTAATAGTGGATAATTATAACAATCATAGAAGAACACACAAAATGACTGACTTGGTTTTCTCCAAACAGTTATCTTAAGTGCCTGCTACTTATTCTATAAAACATTTTTGAAATTCCTCTTTTGAAATTGCTTTTAGATCCTACAACATATTTTTTAAAGTATCTTTAGTGATTGCAATTTTTATATTTTAGAAGTACATTTTCTAAAACAGTAAAAATATGGTGAATAATATTGGTAACAATTTATTAATAGATAAAATCATTTTGGTCCTAACTAACTTGTGTTAAGGCAAAGTCTCTTATCTTCGTGAAGCTTCTTTGGCTTCAAAGAACAGATACCCCAGGGAAGGTACCACCAGAGAAGAGGCACATCACAAGGATCTCGAATTGGAGAGCTCAAACGCTGAAGCAGCTCCTGGAACCAGTTTTTGTGGGTAGCTCAGAATCTTCTGCTTTTCCTCTTCATCCTCCTACATTTACCAATTGCCTCCCTCTACTTTGCTCATCTCAGGGCTCTCTATGTTACAAACAATATAAAACCTAATGCAAATTGGCATTCACGATAAACAACTTTCTTGGCTCACATATTTTGAAAGTCTAGAGGTGGGGTAACCTTGAGGCTTAGCTTAATCCAGAGGCTCAAAAGTGTCAACAGGGAATAGCAAGGACTTTAAACTGTAGTTTGATGGAAAAAGAATAATGATAAGGATTGTCTATGTGTTTTTACACTGGGAATTACGTGGCCTCAGAGCTGTTAGTGCCTTGGTCCCTGAGGCCTAACAACAGTCAGAGGGGGTTGTAGGTGGGTTCTCCAGGAAGCAGACTCTAAGACTCAAGTTCAGGATGTTTATCAGGGAGTGCGCTGGAGACTGGCACCTGTGGAAGGGAGGAGGAGGAAGCAGGAAGAGGCACAGGAAGAGGCTGAGCTGTGATGTAGGTTGGACCACCTCAGCCAAGCCCACGGGGAGCTCTGAAGCTGAAATGATGGCTCATTGGCGTTGTTCCAAGTCAGGCAGAAACCGCCAGGCCTTTACATCCCCAGACCCACCGGTCTCAGGATGCGGCTGCTCCTCAGAGGGTGAGGCTGCTCTCTGAAGCTGAGGCTGTCCCTGAAGGAGTCGACAGCTCACGGGACTACAACATTCTCAGAAGCTGGGCCAACAAGCCCTTCCTTGAAGGGGGATCTGGGAAGCGCATCTCTGTGTCCATCCAAGATGAGTATTTGGTAATGAGGAGGACAATGAAATTCTTGTTAATTTTTTTTTTATCACCCACCAACAGAAAGGGGAAAGACTTCTGCATCCATGACAAATTAGAGAATTTTTTGCAAAGATCAGTACAGCAGGCGCTACTGAGACAACCGGAACGATCTGCTATTAGTGCCACATACAATGAAATGCGGCTGCAGAAACTTACTGCGCACAGGCAAGCAGAAGAACCCTCATCAATTATTCCAGTTAGAAGGGTTATTCTGTGAGGTGGGTAAGGAGGAGGAGGAACACAGAGAACTTTCAGGAAACATCCCAGAACATTGGCTGTTAGCCCTGGGGAATCCTGCTTACATTTGGGAAAGAGAGTGGAAGAGGGTACGACTCAGCTGCCTGAGGATCCCGATATCCAGATCCCATGAGAGTGGGAATAGGCAGCTTTCCCACTTCCAGAGAGGTTCTCCTTAGGATGGGCCCTTAGGACGAACAGGTTACCAAGTTTTCTAATTTGTTACAGGTGGGGGGTGTCAGTCAGCCACAAATAGGACAGTGACGACCAAGCAGCACATTCTGAGTTCTGTGTGGGGTGGACCACTGCCAGAGACCCAGTGACTCAGGGCTTTGTGCAGAGATGGCCAGGGATCCCCCAGCCACACACATCAGAGATTATTAGCCCGATGAAGAGTGCTCTGGAGTAGGGCCGCAAGACTGCTGCCAGCAATACCCATTCGAGTTTCTGAAGAAGATTGACAGTTCTAAGCAAACAGTTCCCTTGCTGAGAAACAAACCCTGGCCATACAGAAGATAAGCCTTGAGAAAACGTCAGAAAATGGGTGCAGGGCCCAAGACACACGAGAGTATAGATTCATATGAAGCCACTGGCACAGCAGCCAGTGGGAGGCACAGGCCTGTGGTAGAAGGTTAGAGACAGCAAGGAGCTACCTAATAACACTTCTTCTGAGTGTGTGT
Source organism: Delphinapterus leucas (assembly GCF_059928025.1). Lineage (NCBI taxonomy): Eukaryota > Metazoa > Chordata > Mammalia > Artiodactyla > Monodontidae > Delphinapterus > Delphinapterus leucas. Next base: position 100,290,012 of record NC_143135.1, read on the forward strand.
GTGTGTGTGTGTGTATGGAGGTGTACAAATCAATCTCCCTCTGGCCCTCTCCAGTGGTATGTTCTTCTCCTCACCCTTCTGTGTGGATGTGGGATGTGTTCCCTTCTTGTTACTTGATTACTCAGTGCTATTTACAAACCATTTATTTTTTATTTTATTATTTATAAAAAGGGAGCTCCTTTTTTTCTCAGCTTCACCTCTTGCTTTGAACCTGATGTGAGACTATGTCACTCGCTACTTTCCAGGCTACACTCATCTACCAGCCTCCAGGTCTTTTCCTGAAATTCCCTGAAGATTGTTGCTCCTGGCTCTCGCCAACACTCTTCTGGTCATGTATCTTGGTGATTTCAACAACCTCAGGAATAATCCATCCAGTGCTCTTGCCCTCATTTCCATGACCTCTTCTCCAGTAATCTTGTTCTCCTACTCCCTCCCTTGGTCATACCATAAACTTTGACGGTACCAGTATCTGCAGTTTCAAGCATCCCACTCTTGGATCACCACCTCTTACTTTTTCAGTGCATTCCTTCTAGTATCCTGCTCTAACAAACCTTAGATCCCCACTGGAGCCTACAATCTCTTGATCCTACAAACTTTACAAGGTCCCTTACCTACTTGTTATCCTTTCCCATATTATCTATCTTAAATTCCATGGTCAGTCATTTAATCACTCCCTTGTGCTCAACTTTAACTCTCTTGCCCCTTTCTTGTCTAAGAGTAACAGTTTGGTAAAACCTCAACCCTGGTTAAAAGTAACATTTCTACCTATGGCTATGCCTGTAACCATGAAACTGAAGGAAAACACTCAACCATGCTGACTAGTCTCACTTTAAATTCATAATCATGAACCTCACATGGGTCCTTAAGGCTGTCTGGCAATTGTACATGTTTCTAGTTCATACTTCTACTCTCCTGGACGACTATTTTATACCTTCTTCAAACCTCCAACGTCTCTTCCTCTATCTTATTAATTGATGAACTTGCTTTCTATTTGTATTAGTTATCTCTCTCTGTGTTACAAATTACCTCAGAATCTAGCATCTGAAAACAACAAGTATTAACTCATACAGTTTCTGGCTGGGTCGTCTGTCTCAGGGTCTCTTATGAGATTGCAGTCAAGTTGTTGGCCAAGACTATATAGTCTCTGAAGACCTGACTGGGGCTGAAGGATCCACTTCCAAGATCATTCACCTGGCTGTTAGCAGGAGCCTTGAGTTCTTTGCCACGTGGGCCTTTTCACGTGACTTCCCATGACATAAATGGCTTCCCCCAGAGGAAGTGATCTGAGTGAGAATGAGAGAGCAAGAGTAAGAGATGGAAAGAATGAGAGTGCACGCTGGGGAGGGAGAGAGCGAGAGAGTGAGCGAGCGCACACGACAGAGAAAGAGAGAGAGGACACAGCGTCTTCTATAACCTCATCTCTGAAGTGACATACCACCCCTTCTGCCGTATTCTATCTGTCACACAGACCAACTCTGGTACAGTGTGAAAGGGGACTACACAGGGTGTGAATACCAGGAGGTGGGGATCATCAGAGGCCACCTTGTAGGCTGGCGACAATTCTGTTTTACAGAGAAAACAGAGGAATCAGAAAAGAACTTCCCACTGCCATATTACCCAATTACCAGTATATATTCTATTTTCACTGCTAGTGTTATAATGAACTCTCTCTCTCCTGCTATCTAAGGCCAATCCTTCCAATTGTTCACTAGATCCTGTTCCCTCTTGCCCACTTAAGGACATAGATACAAAAATTCTCCTCCCTCTCTCCTGCGTCGTCAGTTTTCTTTTGTTTACTGGACAATTCCCATCAACAAAACATGTGCTGCAATATTAAAGAATCCTCCTATGATCCTATCTCTCCTTTCAGCTACGCATTTCTCTGTGTCCCTTTACAATAAAACTCATTGAAAGAATTGTCTAAAATGACTGTCTCCAGTTCTTCCTCACCCTCTCTTTTAAGTCTACCCCATCAGGCTTTTGCTCTCAAACTACTCTAAAAATACCGCTTATAAAAGTCATCTATGACCTCCATATTGTTAGATCCAATGGTAAATTCTCAGTCCTCATCCTATTTGACCTAACAGCAGAGTTTAACATAGGTGTTTGGTTCTCTTAAACAAAACACATTCTTCACTTGGCTTTCAAGGTATCACACCCTCCTGGTTTTCTTCCTTAGCTTACTGGCTGATCCTTCCCAATCTCTTTGCATTTCCCTTTTCTTTCCAGCCTCTTTAATGTTGGAAAACCCCAGGGTCAGTTTCTCAGCCAGGCAGGCACCCACCCTGGAGTGATTGTACTTGCTGTTCCTTTTGCCTGGAACACTCTTTTGGAAAACTCTCCGGTGAAAATTAAAGTAGCTTGTTCCATTACCTCATGGAATTTTGCATTGGAAGTCTTTGCTCAAAAGTACCTCAGTGAAGTGTTCTCTGGTCATCCTATCTAACATTGCATCTCCCCTACCCCCCAACAGACTTTTTTTTTTTTTTTTGGTACGCGGGCCTCTCACCACCGCGGCCCCTCCCGTTGCGGCGCACAGACTCCCGACACTCAGGCTCAGCGGCCACAGCCCACGGGCCCGGCCGCTCCGAGGCACGTGGGATCCTCCCGGACCAGGGCACGAACCCGTGTCCCCCGAATCGGCAGGCGGACCCCCAACCACTGCGCCACCAGGGAAGCCCCCAACACACTTTTAATCCTCTTCCTCGGCTTTTACTCTACAATGGTCATCAGCATCAGCCACATTTGTTTACTTATTCATTAGTCTATTTGGTTACTTCTCATTGTCAATTCCATGAACAAGGGATATATGTCTACTTTGTTCACTGCTATATATTTCCAGTGCCTAGAACAGTGGTGGTATATAAAAATCTCTCAATTATATATTACACAAACGAATGGGTATTCCACATGGATAATAGCGAAATGTCCGAGAATTAGAGCAAAGCTTGGAAGCAGACAGGGAGACCACTCACGAGGCTGCGATGTTTATATATAAGAACAGGTATGAAAGAGCTCCGTTAACGTGGCGAGGTGTACAAACATCAGTATGATTTACTGTTGGCTTAGTTCGTTCCTCAAGAAAGCCCTGCCAGGGCTGCCTTCTCCCATCCTTTCCCTGTGCTTCCCTCAATTGGTCCCCTGCCCTGCCCAATCAGCTCTTCGGCCCAACATACTTCTTTTCCTGAAGGATGTGGGATGGTCCCAGCGCCGGGACACTCGAGGCACGGCCAGTGTGCGACACTTCCGCCCGCCTGTTACCCAGCGCCCACGCGGAGTCAGCCGCGCCTCACCAGTTCCACACGCGTTTATAGGTCCCGCCCACACAGCGAGACAAAGCGGAAGTGACGAACCTCTGGAGCGCGAAACCCCGCCCCTCACGCCTTTCCCGTCTCCGGGAGGTGACACAAGCCCGGAAGAGGCAGATACAAGGCCGCTGAGGGGCGGGGCGGGGCGGGGCGGGGCAGCCCCCTCCAAAGCGGCGGTTTACCGAAGGCGGTTCCTTTGGTGTCAGTGGTAGCTTGAATCCGTGGCGAACCGCGATCGATACTAGGCCGGTGCAGTCTCAGCAGGAGTGGGACCCTGAGGCTTGAGAAACAGGCTTTTCTTTGGTCCGGGACTCCCCGGCGTTCAGCGCTTCCCCCCATAACCGGACACCGATTATTCGGACTCTTTGCCTCAGACCCAGGTTCCCACCCCGCACCCTCCCAGCCCCCTTGCCCTCCGGCTGCTACGCTCTTTCCTCCCTTTCCTGCATCGCTTTGCCGCCACTGGCACAATCTTCGTTCTCTCATTCAGATTCTTGTTTCTCCCCCTTCTTGTCCCTGTTCCTTTCCGAGAGCGATCTTTAAACATTTCCTTCCTTTATTTCTTACCCCTTCTTTAACCTTTGTTCCTTTTTCCTTCCTTCTTCTCCAGTATCCTTGTCAGGCGGCTACTGCCTCCTCCAAGGCTTCTCTCCTTTTCAGAAGCCTGTGGCATACGTGTGTTAGGGGGTTGAGCTTTTAAGGCGGTCGTTTGAAGATTTTAAGCTTTTCCTCTCTCCTAACCAGGAGTCATAGATGCCAGGAAGTATGGCCCCCATCAAGAAGCTTCGAAATACCACAGAGTTGCCCCTGGCTTTAAACCCCCTGAAGAGCAAGGACGTGTTGGCAGTGCTGGCTGAGAGGAACCAGGCTATAGTACCCGTTGGGGCATGGGTGGAGCCTGCCCCGCCAGATAGTTCAGCAGTCCCGGCATCTGTGAGTGTCAGTTTGATGCAAGTATGGTGGGGTTCTTCCTCCATCTTTCTTTTTATTAGCCTTCTCAAATCCCTGGTGCTCAGATAAGATGAACAGTCTGGGGATGCCGTTTTTATTCTGTCATAAATAGGTATGTTCTTGCATTAGGATTATAGAACAAATATGTATCTGCCGAAACTTGCTGCAGCTTTAGTCGGCATAATCAAATATTTATTACCTATATATATTTCAGTTTGCTTTGCAAACCCTTGATTGCTTTCTATGCACAAGACATAGGCACTGTCTTCCAAACACTCTACAATGTAGTAGGGATGACGACCACAGTTAATGTAACATTGATTGCTTAAAGTTTATGGTAAATTTTGTAATGGAGATTCAGTAAGGTTCAGATGCAGTGGGAGAATAAAGGAGAAAGAGATTAATTCTGATTGGGATTCCGAGAAAGTTTAACTGTAAATTCCATGAGGACAGGGATCTTGATGTTTTGTTCATTCCTGTACTGGCATATGGCAAGTCTTCAGGATATAATTGTTGAATGAGTAAATGAGGTAATATAGTTTGTGTTAATCCTTAAAGAATGGAAGTGCTGTAAGTACAGATGAAAGGGAAGAGCATTTCAGATGAAGGGAAACTTTTGCAAATTGACATACGTGCCTGTCAGACAACTCTCTTACGTAGCTATTAACACAGGAGGACAATTTTGTAAGATTATTTTTTTCCTTTTTGGTAAGAAGATTTTTGATTGTCTTTCACCAAACTGTGCTCCTTAGCTATTTGTTCATATATTATTGTGGTTCATTTATTATTATAAATACCACATTATATTTATAGTAAGTTGTTTACATATCTACTTTTCCTGATGGAGCATGTAGACATTTATGGAATGCACAAAATGTTTGAAGATCTTCAGAATGTATAGACAAGGTGCTGAACATGAGTTGAAAAGTATGAGGTAGGTTCTCTTAGTGGTCCTTCATCTCAGAGAAGAAATGAGACATGTTTCAAGTAAATGTTAAATAGCAGTGCAATGGCATGTATTCATTCATTTTATTTATGTCTGTAAGGATGTATATACATAAGCATTCATTTATTACTATGCTATTTCCAGAAAGGATTTTGAGTCTGAGTAGTATATGATTAAGTGCTAAGACTATTATAGCACTTAACAAAGAAAGATATGGTTTTGAATTGATGTGACCCAGGAAAGTTTAATGAAGAATTTGGATAATCAGAAAGAAAGAGGATGATTCTCCAATTAAGGAGAATGGAGAGAGTAGGAAGTAAGCAAGATATATTTAGGATTTAAGGGTAGGTTAGATTGATTGCAGTGGAAGGCCTAGTAGGGGCATGGTGGTTGATAGGATTGTGGATAGGAGTGGTAGGGAACCACAGGAAATTTTGGAGACGGGATTGACTTCATTCATTGTTTAATATTTACAGATTAATTTCATGATCAAATAGTGTTTTGATTAGATTAATTGCTTTAACATTTTTTTAAGTTCTATTTTTTATAACTATTTATTTATTTATTTTACTTATTATTTTTGGCTGCGTTGGGTCTTCATTGCCGCATGTGGCTTTCTCTAGTTGTGGCGAGCAGGCTTCTCATTGCGGTGGCTTTTCTTGTTGTGGAGCACAGGCTCTAGGTACACAGGCTTCAGTAGTTGTGGCACACGGGCTCAGTAGTTGTGGCTTGTGGGCTCTAGAGTGCAGGCTCAGTAGTTGTAGTGCACGGGCTTAATTGCCCCGTGGCATGTGGGATCTTCCCCGACCAGGGCTCGAACCCGTGTCCCCTGCATTTGCAGGCGGGTTCTTAAGCACTGAGCAACCAGGGAAGTCCTGCTTTAACATTTTTAAAGGTGAAGGAGCGATTGGCTCCTGAGGGACAAATTGGGTTGTAATGGTAACAATTTAGGCATGAAGTATAGCACCAAGATTTTAGTGGTAAGTAATGTAGAGGGAAAGCCTTGAAAAGGGGATTGAAATGGAAATGAAAAGGGATAAATGTAAGAAACATCCCAGAAGAATCAGTAAGATTTGGTACAAAGGTATTTAAATTATTGACACCTGTTTTTAATTGTCCATATTATGATATCTTTATAATATCAATAGCATAAAAATATCTAAAAATGACCAAGATTTTCTGTGTTAAAAAGAATCATCACATGTTCCCATATATCAACTCAAAATATTAAAGTCTTGGAGCATGTGTAAACATGTCTCCTTTCCTTCATTTAAAAAATTCTGATCATTACCAGTCAAAGGCAATTTGATCAAGCATCTAATAGAACTCTTTATCACTTTAGCATATACAGCCTGGGGAATTCACTCTTATTAACAGACGTAGGTCTTGTCAGCTCAGAACTTCTAAAGCTTGGTTACCCTAAGATCATGTCTATGCTAAAGGGAAATGCCTAATTATTTTTGTCCTTAAGTTTCAAGGAGCCATCAGAATAACTATAAACGCCATAGTTTGAGACTGCCCCTTAATTAAATTATCATCCAAGGGTACTGCTTTCCTATCAGCATATATAGCTATCGCATTGTTTTATAATTTATCTGATTATCTACTGTTGCGTAAGAAACCACTCTAAAACTTAATGGCATAAAGCAAACAATATTGTGTGCCAGAAATTTGCGCAGGACACAGTGGGGGTGGCTTGTCTGCTCCACAGTGTCTGAGCCCTCAGTTGGGGTGACCCCAGTAGCTGATGATGTCTGGGACACCTTGACTGGATTCTGGCTGGTGGCTGGATTTCTTGGTTCTTCTTTATCTGGCATCTGCTGGGCTGTAATATCCTACATGGCTTTCTTACTCATATATCTGGCACTTGGGCTAGGCTGAGTAGAATGGCTGAGGGCTGGCTGGACATCTTCCTCTTTCCACATGGTCTCTCTGCTTGGCTAGTATGGGCTTCCCTAGGTGGAGGTTGCTTTATGACCTTGCCTGGGAAGTCATGGAGCCAACACTTGTGCCTCAGTCTATTGAGTATACAGTCAGACTACATTCAGTATGGGAGATGACTACACAAGAGCATATATACTGGGAGGCTTGATTCATTGGGGGCAGAAGGGGAGATCATCTTTGGAGACTAAGGACTATGTAATCTAACTATTAGTTCCACCATATATAAATTCTCCGAATGTATTCTTTGACTGTCCTGAGAAACACTTCATTCTATATTGCCCCTTGGATAGTCTATAGGGTGCAAAAAGGCTATGAAGAATTGGTTGTACAATTGAAACAGTACAGTTGTCCCTCAGTATCTGGAGGGGATTGGTTCCAGGACCCCCCTCTTCCCCCACCTCACCCACCTGCAGACACCAAAATTCACAGATGCTCAAGCAGTTGTATAAAATAGCATAGTATTTGCATATAACCTGTGTACATCCTCCTGTATATTTTAAATCACCTCTAGATTACTTGCAATACCTAATACAATGTAGATGCTATGTAAATAGTTGCCTGTGCTTGGCATATTTAAGTTTTGCTTTTTTGGAACTTTCTGGAAAATTTTCTTTTCATCCATGGTTGGTTGAATCTGAGGATGAGGAACCTGTGGATACAGAGGGCCGACTATTTATTTTCGTTTAACCCAGTATTTCTCAAGTTTATATGATTCTGGGAACCTCTTAACGTCCCATGGAACAAGTGTTTTCAGGTTCTGGTTGTCTTACACAATAATGTTGCTAAGAAAAACATGTTTCTAAAATATGTTTCTATGGTACAATCTTATCTTTGGTTTACTCTTGAGATCCACAATTTGGAACCAGTCATGCACTTCAATAAGATGTTTGATAATCTCAAGGTGCGAGTAAAAGAGGGCAGACAGAGACAATGGGAGTAAAAGAAAGGCAGAATGGCTTAAATTTGTCTGGGTCTTGACTTAACTTGAGTCACTTGTTCAGGCTTTACTACATATATATTTACTTTGGAATTATTTTACTTAATTATTCATTGATATCTGTCTTGTACATTCTACTCCTATGGTACATACTCTTGTAGAATAGTTTATGGGATAGATTTCTTGGGAATTTTAATTGGAACTTCAATTCATTTGATTTTGAGAATTTAATGACTGTCTGTGAAATAATTTGGGGCACCCCTCAGAATTAGAATTTGGAATCACTGCATTAGGAGAAGGGATAGATAGGAGGTATGATGATTTTATTTAATATGAAGATTCCTTATGGAAGAGAGACATAGTCAAGAGAAAAGCAGTACAGTACAGGGCATAAGTGTTGGAGTCAGAGAAACTTCTAGCTCTGCTACTTGTCAGCTATAGGATCTTGGGCTACTACTACAGGTTAATCCTTCTGAGCCCCATTTCCTCATTTTTAACATAAGAGGTAAGAATACCTAGTACTGGAGGTAGTTTTGAGGATTCATTGATACAAGGTAGTTAAAGTGTTTATCTCATAATAGATCTTTAATAATGGTAACTGCTGTTATTATAATCAGTTTGTTATTCAAAGCACTTAGAGGAGGCAAACAATGATCAAGGACTCAAATGTGATAAAATGTTCCAGATTGTTTAGAATGTTTTAGAATTAATCAATTATATAAATATTGAGTACCTTTGTATTCAAGGCTCTGTGTTGTATACCATAGGGGAAACAAAGGAGAATTAAATACATTTCCTGCCCTCAAAGAATTTGTAATCTAACGGGGGAGTTAAGAAGTATTGTACTCAACGTTAATAAGAGTGAGAGGTACTAGATGAGTATTGGATGGTCTTGACTGAGTAGGCCTTTTCTAGACAGAGGTGGCAAGAAGGGCATGCTAGGTTAAAAATGAAGCCTAATTCTCATTTTATAATAAGACATAGTGGGTGAGTGGCGAGCAATCTGGTGTATCTGGACTATTTTACTCATTTTAGAAAATGTAACATAATGTAGGTTTGAATTGGTTCATTAAGAATTAATGAAGATACTTTTAGTTCTCGGTACAATGAAAAATTAAGATTTGATTTGAGTGCTCACAGATTCCAAGTTTTAGTTTGTGATTTGGTTTAAGTTCTTGGTACTCACTAGCTACGTCTAGATTATCAGCTCTGAACTCCTGTGATTTTTTTACTGTATGAGGAATTTTGGGTTGTAGAACTGAATTATTTTTTCAGGGCTGTATTCTGACTGCTTTGTGTTTACAACAGAGTCCTAATGGGCAAAACGAATGGGACATGTAAGTTTATTTTCTATCTTTCATCTTTAAAGACTTCAGCATATATGATTGAAGAAGAGCTAAGGGAACAGCTAAGAAAGAAACAAGAAGCTCTGAAGCGTTTTCAGAGACAAGTCAAACGCCGAGTAAATCAGCAAATTAGGCTGAGAAAAAAGCAACAACTTCAGAGGTCTTATGAAGCCGTAAGTTCAAAAGTGAGCCTGAGTAAAGATTGAATGGGAAGTGTGTTTGTAATGAGAAATGCTATTAGGCAATGACAGAATCACTTTCCTTTGATTCCAGGCTTCGCATAGTCTGATTTACTAGTGAGGGCAGTAGATTGTATATAGAGAAGCTGTTGTTTCTGTTTCCTGTGTTGTTCTGATTCCCTCTTTTGCTTTCACCAAATAGTTATAAACAATGTCAGAGTTTGGGGTTGGGGTTTGAATTCTGGCTTTGCTGCCTACTAACTTTGTGACCTTGGGCTAATTACTTAAATTCTACTATAGTTTCTTTATGTGTGAAATGGGGATATGATACTTGTTTCCCAGTGTTGTTTTGAGAATTAGATAATGTAAAATATTAGCACGTAGTAGGCGCCTGGTAAATGTTAGTTTCTTTGCCAGCTAAAGTTTTCCCCTCCTTCCCCCCAACCCCGGTTTTAAAGCTTTTGGGCTGCTGGTAGACATTATTTGATTGCACTTGACTGGGGGAAGCTCACTCTTTCTTCCTTTGTGTAGGCAGAAAAAGAAGGCTCTATAGCCATGCACTCTTCAGATCCAGCAAACTTAACTCTTAAAAGAACGAGTGTTTTTCCAAACCATTTGAATGCTGCTATTGGAAGTGCTAGGTTACCTCCTTCCAGGAAGCTTGAGGATGGAATAGAAGATAGAGAGAATCAGAATGAACTATTCCAACAACAAGCCCAGGCTGTAAGTACATATTCATTTTATTTTATGTCTCTGGTTTTTTTTAGGCTATGATGTAGAGATTAGGAGGTGTCACATTCAACTTTGCTTTTTATCACCTCCTCTTTTTTTTACCTTTGTAAAGTGGGGAATAGTGGGATGATGTTTATTTTTATATATATTTTAAATTTATATTTATTGGTCAGACACTTAAGAATCATCTAAAGAAAGGGGCCAAAGTGTTAGAGTTCAAAACTTATTAGAAAGAGCTTTAGGTCAAAGAATGTAGATTTTTCAATTATACTGAAATTGTGTTATGGGTAAGTTACTCTCAGTTTGTGGCATATGGACAAAAGATTATTTTTGTTTCTTTTTTCTGTCCCTCAATCTGATTATCACCATAAATTGATCTATAAGTCAAGTAATAATATAGTAAACTCTAAATTAACATATTCAGAATTTTTTAATGTAACTTTTTAGTGACTCACTTTATATAACGAATATTTAAAAATTAACCACCATGAGTAGATTTATCCACTCAAATCACTTGATGCCATCTAATCAGTACCCCCCTCCACCCTGCATAATGTACCCAGGCTTTTGTCCAGTTGATCATATTCTTCAACTCTTCTGTGGGAATCTTATCATCTTATCATCTTATCATTTTAAAATGTAATCCTAGGGTTAGTGAGAGGAGAACAAAAATGTGGAAAATTATGTGAAAATAAAAGTTGTGTGATTGCTGACATACTTCGTCATAAGTATGAAGCAAATCTGATTATGCTGTTAGTATAAATAGGGAAAGCTTTATAATCACATGTTATGTTGAAATACTTATTAGAAAGATTTTTCTCTCTGCCCAAACTATGACTTTTTCTTGTCATTATTTGGTTTGTAGTGATCATTTTTATAATCATTTTTGTTTTTAAGATTATGAACAGTTTACTGAGCAAATATTCATTGAGCCAGGCACCGCAGAAATTGCAAAGGATAGAACATTGACTGAGACAGAATAACAGTCCTTGCTTTCATGCTACTGGTAGCTATAAATTCCATTGTAGTGAGGACTTTACTTCATTTGTATGATACATGAATAGGACACATCAGTCCACAGATATTTGAATATACTGTGTTGGTTAACCATTGTAGGGATACTAATGTGTGAAATAGGACCTTTCATGGGTTTATATTTCCAAGTAGAGAAACAAAGTTGGTAGACCCCCAATCTATTAGATAATAATATGGAGATATTTGCTGCATTGTTGATAAATTTGTGCAGTGGAAATTCAAAATTTTTTTAATTCCAAGGAAATAGTTTGGGAAGAATTCCTGGAAGAGGTGGAATTGAGCTGTGTATTTTGAATTGGTAAACTGAATTTAATTGGTAAATTCAAAAGAACTTTGAGATAGGAGGAATAGTAAAAAGTCTAGAATATGTAATGAGCTTAGTATTGGGTTGGCCAGAAAGTTCGTTCAGGTTTTTCTGTAACAGCTTACAAAAACCCGAACAAACTTTCTGGCCAACCCACTATATTTGCTAATAAGTGATGGAACCTTTCTAATTGATAGTGTACAGGGTAAAGCAACAGACAATGAGGTTAGACGGGTAGGAAAAAATCATGTTATGAAAAGCCTTAAATGTTCCCCAAATCTAAAAAGTTTTTATACTGTTTTTTTCTTTTCTTTTTTTTTTTTGGCTGTACCTTGTGGCATGTGGGATCTTAGTTCCCCAACCAGGGATCGAACCCGTGCCCCCAGCCGTACAAGTGCGGAGTCCTAACCACTGGACAGCCAGGGAATTCCCAACCCTGTTTTTTTCTTAAAAGAAGATGCACTACTGAGGAATGTTCAGTGACTTAAACTACTTTAAGCCTGTAAACTTTTGCCCATTCAACACCATGACAATAGATGCTCAATATTTTTTAATCTTACTGTTTTTGTTGCAGTTTCTATCCACTAGATGTCGCCAAGAACTAGACAATGAGGCAGAGTTCAAGCACTAACTCCTTTGGGACAGTTTCAGGCAAACTGAGAGTTGGTCATCCTGTCTCTACATGTGTTCTCTCTTCTTTACTTATTTTTCTACTATTAACTGGTATTTTCATCATCACAGCTCCAAAACTTTGGCATACCTGAGGTTCCTTTAGCCTCTTCTCTCCAGCTTAGGATCTTTTAGGTCCAGCTCCTGTCTCTGACTTTTTCTCTGAACACTTCCTTGTTCGTTATGTAAGGTAAGGAATCTTTATTGGCCCATCCTGCCTTTTTGCATTAGGTCTAGGTTACTGGCCAGCCTCTAGCTTGGTACGCCTACTTAAAGGTATATTGATGCACTACATTGGGGTTCATAGGCTTTGCTAAGGGCCTCATGTGAGTTTTTATGTGTATGGTATTTTGGGGGCTGTAGAAAAGTCTAACACACTGTAAAATCAATATGTTATCTTTTGCAAATAAACTATATTGTACTTGGATAGAATTCAACTTTGGGTAGATTTTTATGGCATTAACATACATTTCAGTACATAGGTATTAGGCCTCCATGGCAGTACGAGAGGTGAAATTCTATAAATGTTAGATCTCATCTATAGTCTTTTCCCATGACCTACATGTTATTACCACATTGTTTCATTTATATAGTTCCATATAAATTCCTAATTGTCTGAATAAATTAAAAAGAACTGAAGAAAATATGAACAATGAGTGGGGAACAGTATCACAGTAGATATCTATATTTGTCAAATTTCATCCTACATATTTGTTTGAAGGTTTACATTTTAATGTATGATCAGTGTTTGCATTAGATTTTAAGATTTAAGTCTCAAAATTTGTTTATTTAAATCTCAAAATTTGTTTATATAGTACATTTTAATTTTATTGGTCAGAACTACCTTTGCTTATTGATAGCTGGGTTTTCTATGTAATTATATAATAATTTATTTCCATCAGGGAAGTTTCAAGTCTTGGTTAGCGATTCAGTGCCAGTCTTTGTTGATAACAACAGCTACAAAGGAATGAAAATTGTGTCCAAGCTTCTAGTACAGAAAAGACTTTTGGGGGAGTTCCCTGGCAGTCCAGTGGTTAGGACTCGGTACCGTGGCCCTGGGTTCAATCCCTGGTTGGGGGACTATCACGCAAGCCGCATGGCACGGCCCCCCAAAAAGAAAAAGAAAAGACAAGACTTTTGGTCAAATTTTATGTTTTGAGTAGTTACAAACACAACATGCATATGTGTTTAAACTTACATATGTAAATGTATATGTATATATATACACATACAAATGCATATATATACACACACATACTCACCAATATATGTAGTGATCACCATTATCTTACAATAAGAGGAACGTACTTCTCTGCCTGTTCATTTTACATAATTTGATTTTTACCATCCTCCTGTCTTCTGTGTTTTGTTTAGTGCTTATTAACATTAACTTTGGTCTTTGTATTAGTTTCCTGTGGCTGCTGTAACGAATTACCCCAAATTTAGTGGCTTAAAATGACAGAAACTTATTCTCTTACAGTTGTGGAGGCCAGAAGTCCAAAATCAGTTTCACTGAGTCAAAATCCAGGTGTCCGCAGATTCTAGGGAGAATTTGTTCCTTGACTCTTGAAGCTTTTGGTGTCTGCTGGCATTCCTTTGCTTGTGACCACATCAGACCCATCTCTGCCTCCATCTTCACATCACTTCTTCCATATGTCTGATCTTCCTCTACCTCTCTTATAAAAACACTTGTGATGGCATTTAGTGCCTGGATAATCCAGGATTATCTCCTCATCTCAAGATCCTTAACTTAATCACACGTGCAAAGGCCCTTTCTCCTTATAAAGTAACATTTCAGGGATTAAGACCTGATATCTTTGGGTGGCCATCATTCAGCCTACTACAGTCCTCATAGCAGGTCATTGAAAGGATCTTTGGGTTGATTTGATGAAGGGTTTTGGTAAAGACAGAAAAACTGAACGTAATGTCTAGTCCAACTGCTGGAGCAGTTGAAATATCCTGCTTAGGGGACTAAAATCAATCTGCGACTAATAGAGGTTTGGACTTGATGGAAAATGAAGATTATGTACTCTTATTTTAAATCTGTTACAGCAAGTATTTTGCATCCTTGGTCACTTTATGCAGGGCAATAATGTCTACCACACTTGGCAAGGAGTAAAAGTAAGCATGTTCATGGCTTTGTATTTTTTCATAACTTCAACTACAGATATACTATCTGTTTTTGCATTGTGATTAACTCTATCTTGACCCCTTTAGCCACTCTGCACTAACCAAATTTAGAAGTCCTCCTCTTAGTAGAATAAAGAGTAATGTTTCAAGCTGATTTCTCTGGCTAGAGGTATAGACCTTCTAGAAACAAGGACAAAACAGAGGTGATAATGCTGTAAGGAAACCGGGCTGTTAGCAAGAGAGTGTTTTTATCTCTAGGTCACTATTAGTAAATATCATAAAGTATTTGTAATTTATATCTGTAAATCACAGTCATTATTTCCCTTTAAGGGAGAAATGATGTCATTAAACTTTCATTGGATGGGTTAGAACTGGTCCTGGCTTTGCCATAATTTCACTGAGTAGTATAGGGATGTGCTTTTCTGTATTTTCCTTAAAGGAACATCCTATGCAGATATGTGAAATGTAAAATAGGCTGTGTGCTTCTCTGAAAAAGAAGTCAAAATAGATACTGACTGAAATTGCTAGGTAGAGATAAGGAATGAACACAAAATTAACATATTTAATATTAATATTTATTATCAATTGTTACCTAGAGTACCTGAAACAAATTGGTCTGTTGACAGATTTGAATTTGTACTCTAAATTAACTTAGGAAGGCTTCCTGGAAGAAGAGACATTTGAGAAAAGACTAAATAACTATAGTTTTCAAATGTTATGGGTGAAGAAGAGACTCATGTAAATAGGAAAAAAGGATTTTAGGGGGACTAGGAATAGAGAGTCTTCTTACGAGGAGTGATAAAAGTGATCAGGCATGCAAGGACCAGTTGAAGAAATAACTCTTTATTAAGAAGATGGATAGAAGGTAAGGAATGTGCCTGTTCAATAATTTCCAAATTCAGGCTTATAGGTTCTAATATTTTTGTGTATGTACTTAATATAAAGCCTACATTATTAAAAAATGATTTGAGTAACAGCACTTAAATCAAGTTATGAAATACAGTCTCTTAAGATAATGAAAATAATGTTGTAAATACACTTATCAGCAGATCAGAAAATCTCCTTTCCAAGTAATCCTCTTGTCTTAGGTCTGGCAATTTTTAATAATAGGGGCCTGTTTTCCTGTTGGAACACTTAGTGAATTTGGTATTAAGACTTTAGCCTGTTTTTCTTTTCTTTTTTCCCCCTTTCTTTGGCAGCTTAGTCAAACCATGAAAGAAGCACGTCACCGGCTGGCATCATTTAAAACTGTGAATAAAAAAAATGCATCGGTATTTCCAGATAATCAAAAGAAAAACTTTCCCACCCAAGAGGTAAATTAAATTCTAATGAGCTGTTTCTAAAGATACAGATAAAAAATAGGATAAAGATTAATTTACATCTCTACATTATTTAGACCTGAAAAATAATTGGAAATAACCTTAATTATCCAAAAGTAGGGAGCGGTTTAAAAGTTATGATATATTCGTTTATAGCTATTATCAAAAATATCATGCTTTCAAAGGGTATCTGAAGACTAGGGAAAGTGTCTGGGATATAAAGTTAAGTGGAAAAAGTAGGATATAAAATTAGATACAATGTAAGCTCAATTAAAAAATTCATTCCATAAATATTTATGGGATGTCTACGATTGCCAGGCATTGTTCTAGAAGCAGGACTTAACAGTGGTGAAAAGGTAGACAAGGAGCTCCTGTGTTAGTAGGGAAGCATATAATAAATAAGCAAATAAATACAAAATATAATTTCAAATGATAAATGCTATGAAAAAAATAAAGCAAAATATCGAGATGGGGAGAGAATGCTATGAGCACAGAGAAAGGCCTGGAAAGAAATGGACCAAGAGGTTAACACTGATTATTTCTGGATAGTGTTATTACAGGTGATTTTTATTTTTTTCTCTTGGTTTTCTTTACTGTAGAAATTTTCCATAATGTATATATTTTATTTTTTAATCAGGAAGAAGTCAATACCATTATTTTTCAAAAAGAAAGAAATTCTTTTGATTCAAAATAAAGAATAAGTTTAGGGTGAATAATTGGAACCTAAATATGGAGTTAGACTTAAAAGAATATTTAAAGCTATGCTTGTAAAATTACATTGTTTTGGTGCCTCCTTATTTCCATGTTCACAAATTTGGATGTTAAACTCATGTATTTTCCTGTGTTTACTTAATTTTAGCATTAATTTCAAGTTTTGATGGGCAGCATCAGTAAAATGGCTCATTAATTAGTCTTTTTTTACTCTTTTTTTTTGGTACCATTAAGAACTCTGTCTCTTGCTTAGTTCTTTCTCAGTTTTGCTTCCTAATTGGTATTTTTTTACATTTTCCTAGATTACATATATGTTTATATTTTATTTTTGTATTTTTTCCTAAAGTATCTCTGTGCAACCATCAAAGACATTTGTCTCTTATATGTTTGCAGTTGGTAGAATACTAAGCTATAATACCTTCCTCTTCAGCGATAATTAAGAAATTTATAGTTAAATATAAAAAGCAAGTGGGCATGGGTGTGCCTACATATGGCATTCCATCTTAGATGCATTAAGTATGGTTACCTTTTTCTAGGATTGCCTTGTTGTGACTTAAGAGTCTTTTGAAACTAAATTCTTGACTTAGTTTCTTGACAATTTTCATACCTCTACCACGGATTTGGCAGTACTATAGTTTGGTCCATAAGACTGACTTCCCGGTACTGCTCAAAGGAGATGATTGGACACATTTTATTTAAACCAGAAAAAAAAAAAAGGGTTATCAGAGCCTAGAGACTGATACTTCACATTGTGTGGAGCATGTTCAAATCTTTCAACTGATGTTTTTCCCAGAAAGAGTACTGTTCCTAGGCCTGACTGAAATAATTCTCCAGTAGAAGGGAGGAGGATTAAGTCTGAGATGACATCCTTGTGTAAACCAGTTTGATACGTCAAAGGTGCCATTTAAGTGTAATTCATTATGATGTTGATGGTGAATTCAGGCTAGCTGCTTGCTTCCAAAGAATGCATGTGTGTTTTTCAGGTAAAACATCACAAACAAATCTACTCCATATAATTGAGAATGATCTAAGAAATTAGTGAAATTTTTCTTATCAAGTACGTAGTCTTTCCCTCAAATCTGAACAGTTTTCTATCCATTCAGTTGTGTGAAGGAGGAAGCTGCCAGTCAGAAAGGAGAACAATCTATAACCCAGTTGAACTCTGGTTTCGTATTCTTGTTAGACTTATTTTGACTGACATCTGGTTGTTCCAGATTTAGAGATAAATGTAGAAGAGATATATTTGCCTTGCCCACTGTTAGATCACCAAGACAAAATTGTAAGCCTTCTGAAATTGTTACTGGCTAGGATAGGGGCAAATTATCATTTATAAAGTTAAAATATTCTCCTACCAGGATCGGCTCCGTGCTTTGTGGCCACCTAGAGGGGTGGGATAGGGAGGGCGGGAGGGAGACGCAAGAGGGAGTGGATACGGGGATATATGTATATGTATAGCTGATTCACTTTGTTATACAGCAGAAACTAACGCAACAATGTAAAGCAATTATACTCCAATAAAGATGTTAAAAAAAAATTCTCCTACCAGGAATTTCACTTCCATGTGTTTGATATGTAAGCGACTTGTTTGTATACTTGAAATAGAACTCAATATTCTGTATTAGACTACCATAACCTGCTAGGATTGCTCCAGATCTTTCACAAAAACTCAGCTTAGTGTCATGAGCATATTGCTTTCTCTAGACCATTTATATTTGTATTAATTTTTCTTTTTTTTCAGAAAGCACTTTGTAGGAAACCATCATTCACCAGGATAAATATAGGGATAAGAGGAGAAATGCCCTTTGAGGTCCATCAAGGTCTTTTAACTCTTGTAGATTACCAGAAATTTATGGAAGATCAGGTAGGGAAATGTAAAGAGTAGAGGAAAAAAGATGCCTTGTTAGAACTATCCACAGCTAATTAAGGATGGGTTTAAGTATTAAGATTATAATGCCCAATAGTTGTTTTTTTCTAACAGTTCTATTAAGCTATAATTCACATACCACACAATTCACCCACTTAAAGTGTACGGTTCAGAGGTTTTTGGTATATTCACAGGGTTGTGCGACTGTCACCACAATCTAATTTAGAAGATTTTCTTCACCCCTGAAAGAAACCCCGTACCTGTTAACTGTCACTCCCCAGTCCCTCCCTGTCCCTACCCCCAGTACTAAGCAACCACTAAACTACTTTCTGTGTCTGTAGATTTGCTTATTCTGGACATTTCATATAAATGGAATAATATAATATGGCGTCTTTTGTGACTGGCTTCTTTCACTTTGCATAATGTATTCAAAGTTCGTCCACATTGTAGCATGTATCAGTACATCAGTATGTCACACTTAGTATATCTGTTCATCAGTTGATAGACATTTGTGTTGTTTCCATTTCTTAGCTTTTATGAATAATTGTGCTATAAGCAGTTTTTACATGTTTTTGTATGGACATTCATTTCTCTGGTTGTGGAATTTCTGGGTCATGTTAACTCTATGTTTAATATTTTGAGGAACTGCCAAGGTGTTTTTTTTTTAATTTTTTAAAAATTAATTAATTTTAAAATTAATTTTGGCTGTGTTGGATCTTCATCACCGTGCGTGGGCTTTTCTCTAGTTGCGGTGAGCGGGGGCTACTCTTTGTTGTGGTGTGCAGGCTTCTCATTGCGGTGGCTTCTCTTGTTGCGGAGCACAGGCTCTAGGCACGCGGGCTTCAGTAGTTGTGGCTCGCGGGCTCTAGAGCACAGGCTCAATAGTTGTGGTGCACGGGCTTAGTTGCTCCACGGCATGTGGGATCTTCACAGATCAGGGATCGAACCTCTGTCCCCTGCATTGGCAGGCAGATTCTTATCCACTGTGCCACCAGGGAAGCCCCTGCCAAGGTGTTTTTCATCAACAATGTATGAGGGTTCCATTTTCTCCACATCGTCTTCAAAACTTGTTATTGCCCATCTTTTTTATAGCCACCTTAGTGGGTGTGAAGTGGGATCTCTCCATACTTTTGATTTGTATTTTCCCAGTGACTAATCATCTTGAATATCTTTTCATGTGCTTATTGCCCATTTATATATCTCTCGTGGAGAAAATCTGTATTCAAATGTAGTGCCGTTTTTAAATTGAGTTGTCTTTTTATTATCAAGTTATAAGAATTCTTTATATGAATACAAGTCTCTTATCAGATACTTGATTGCAAGTATTTTCTCCCATTCTCTGGGTTGTCATTTAACTTTCTTAATGCTATCATTTGCAGCACAAAATTTTTAGTTTTGGTATAGTCTAACTTATCTGTTTTTCTTTTGCTGCTGTGCTTTTGGTGCAGTATCTATTAAGCCATTGCTTAATCCTATGTCTTCTAAGAATTTTGTAATTTTATCCCTCATATTTAGGTCTTTAATCCATTTTGAGTTAATTTTTATATATGGTGTGAGGAAGAGTTCTAACTTAATGCTTTTGCATGCATTCTTGTTTCTACCTGTAACAGATACATTTGGTTGGTTTTTTTTCTTTTCTTTTCCATTTTTGTTTGTGTGTTCTTTAGGAACCTGACACTGAGGAATCTTCATCTATTATGATAGATAAGAAAGGGAAAAAGAATTTGTCTTGGGGAGACCAGCAGGATCTCCTTTTTGAAGACAAGGATATACCTTTCAGCACAGTTCAGGTAAAGCAGAGTGAAAGGAGATAGTATAATAGAAATTAAAGTAATTATGATTTGGACTAGAGATGCCAGTATTCTTGTACTGGTTTGAGACTGTAGATTTAGGTTCTATTGAGTTGAGCAAAGACTGTAATTTTGCATTTTATTTTAGTAATTTGTTTGACTACTGTATCCTTTTAAGATTATTTTAGGAATCTCGCAGAAAACCCAGTGTTGCTGCTGCTTGGCATTCTATATTTGATGTTTATGTTCACTTTTAGAAAGTACAATTCAAAAATCCATTATTTGCTGTGATGGAAGAGGAAGAGGTAAAGCAGTTACATCAGGATGTTCTGCCAGAAGCCCAGGATTATCTTCCAGAAGCCCCAGGTGACCTGCTGCAAACCCAGGGTGATTTGACAGGCGTCTGCAGTGTTGAGCTGGAAGCCCAGGGTGTCGAGCTGAGGCTCGGTACCCAGGATATCAAGCTGGAAGGCCAAGCTGTTGAGCCTAAAGCCCAGGCTGTTAAGACCAAAACTCAGAGTGTTATGCTGAAAGATCAGAGTGTTGAACTAGAAGATGGGAATATTGTTTTGGAAGTCCAAGATTTTCTACTTCAAAACCAGGCTTTTCTACCCACAGACCAGCATATTCTTCCCAAAGACCAGAATGTTCTACCCAAATGCCAGGACCAGGATTTTCTACCCACAGACCAGGTAAAATAGAGTGGAAAGGAGATATAACCAAAAGGAATAAGCTCTTTAAGGCTTGTAGTGGGATTTGCAAGGACTATATTACAGCTGATTTGGAGAGCCATAGTTGGAACAAAATAGTTCACTGATTGATTTATCAAATAAAATGTCCAGGGTTCTTACTATGTGTTAAAATATTGTCAGCAGCATATTACCCCTGTCTGGACAATTTGCTTTTTAAAAAATTTTCTTCATTAGGGAAAGTATTTCTTGCAGCCGTCATCTGTTTTGAGAGCTGAAAGATGGGAAAAAAGAGTGGCCCACAAGTGTCCAACAGTATTTTTTACCCAGCTTCCAAGGTCAGCCCTCCACCAGAGATCAGGTAGACCAAGAGGAAGAAGAAAGGGATCAACAGGAAGTAAATTACTTAGGGTTGTGGCTGGGTTTATGGGAAATAGAGTATAGTGTGTTAATTTATTCTATAAGATGTTCAATTAAACTCTGACCTCAGTTAACTCCTGAATTCTCAGTGCAACCTAAAGTATTATTGATTAACCTGTCTTTCTTAACTGAACAATTGCTATTTTATATTTGTTCTTTTTTAGAAAGCAAATTTGAAGCCGCCAGCATCAGTTTTGATAGGTAGGAGTCGGGGAGAGGTGTCTCCTCTGGATGTCCATCAAGATCTTCTACACAGGCATCAAGATCAGGCCTTCATCAACGGCAAGGTAGAGCAGAAAAAGGAGAGGGACCATCAGGAACTGCATTGTTTGGGTTTAGTTTGGAACTTTCCAAGATTGTTCTTAGCTAGATTTCAAAAAGTATGGTTTTCTGTTTTATTCCATAATGTTTCACATTATCTGGAGTTGAAAAAAATTACTGTAAGGCTCCCAATAGAGCCTAGAATATTATTGCTATCATGTTACTGCCACTGAACAATTTACACTTTATGTTTTTTTCTCTCTTAGAAGGTACGCTTCAAGGAGTCATATTGTGATATGACAAATGAGAAAGGGAAAGAAGACTTTTCTCTGGCAGGTTATCAGTATCTCCCTCCTAAACGTCAGGACCAGGCCTTCATCAGAGATCAGGTAGAGCACAATCAGCAAGAGAGAGAGGAAATAAAGCAACTGGATTTCATACATTTTCAACAACTGGTAATGTAAAATATAGAATCAGATCCTTATTCGGTGAACTGTGTCAGTCAAATCAGTTCTGTCATTCAGAAGGATGATAAATCACATTCATATTCTTATTGTGGAATCAGACTATTTTAATTTACTAAGATTATGCTATAACGTTTGCTGAAGCCCACATTATTACCACAAGCATACTGCCCTTACGTGAATATTATAGGAAGAATTAGCAGATCCTAAATTACTTAAAATTTGGGGGGGGTTTGTCAGACTATTCTGTACATGTTTGGGGATTAAAAATTAAGATTTATAGAGTTGGGGTAAAAGTATAACATCCTCGTTCAAACCAAAATGTATCAGAATAGCCTCATCTGGTGCCATTTCCCTGGAGTTCTCACTGAAGCCTAGAGTATTAAGGTTAGCACGTTGCCCTGGTTAGACGACTTGTTTTCTGTTTTTGTTGTTTCTTTTGAACATGTTTCTGAAGCAACTGTCATCTTTTATGAGAGAAGAGAGAGAGAGAGAGATGAATTGACTCTGGGGTGTCATCAGAATGTTAAACCTAAAATGCAAGATCAAGCCTCCCCTAGAGAACAGGTGGAGCAGAATGCAGTGAGAGCGCTGTCTACTTCCTGAAAGAGTGACAGATGAAATCTCTTAAGATTTGGGCTGGAGCTTGCCGAGCTAGCTAGTATGTAGACTACATAGAATTAAAGCTTCTAGAGTTAGGCTGAGAGTATGATGTCTTCGTTTATTTCAGAATGTGCCAGATCTAAAGAGTCCAGGTGAGAAAGCATACCTCTGTCATTTGGGTTAAGTAAGAGACAGGTTTTATATAAAGTTGATTGGTTAGCCGTAAATTGTTCTTCTTAAACTCAAGTCCTTCAGCAAATTTGCCTTTTGACATTTAGTCTTATACATACTGAAGGAATTCTACTCTTGGCCATCTGAAGCAGTACACCAAAGCCAGACATCAAATTTGCAAACCAGTTATGATGAAGGAAAAAACAAGCTGTTTGCCACTCAAAACTTCCTAGACTTCACCACTTCTAGTGTTTCTGCATGGAGTTATTGGGGACATCGAGTAGGAGTACTTTGGGAAATGACACAGCTTTTTTCCTGGCTTTACCTGAGAAAATGCTGGCAACATCATAAAAATATTGCCTTGTTGCCTTATCTTCTTCCAAATGTGTTGTTGAATAAAGAGTTGCCCCATGCAAAAAATGCAAAAGAAAAAAAGTGCCGGAATAATCTAGGATTTGCTTCAAAATACTCCAGGAAAGAAAGTGGGAGAAGAGATGGATGAAAAAACATGATGTTGCTGGGAGGGACAAATTGGGAGATTGGGATTGACATATCACACTACTATATATAAAATAGATAACTAATAAGGACCTACTGTATAGCACAGGGAACTCTACTCAATATTCTGTAATGGCCTATATGGGAAAAGAATCTAAACAAGAGTGGATGTATGTATAACTGACTCACTTTGCTGTACACCTGAAACTAATACAACCTTGTAAAATCAACCATACTCCGATAAAAATTAAAAGAAAAAACAAAAACAAAAAACATGATGTTGCTAATTGTCGGTGCTGGGTGATAGGTATCTTGGGATTTATTATACTAATTTTTTCCCCACTTTTATGTATGTTTGGAAATTTTATATTAAACACACACATGCACACCTCTAATTGTTATATTACCCTCCCCTAGTATCATTATTTCAGAGTTGTCACTGAAGTGTACAGTATTGTCACTAACCTATAATTTTTGCTTAGACAATTAGTTCTGTGTTTTGTTATTCCTTTAGAACAAGCGTATCAAGCAGCCCTCATCTTTTGAGAAATGGGAGATTGAAAGACGAGTTGCTTCTGAAGTGCCATCGGTATGTTTCACCTGGTATTCAAGACCTAGCCTCTCCCAGAGAATAAGTAAAGCAGAATATAGGGAGAAGTAAGTAACAGAGAGTAAATTCCTTAGGTTTTGGTTCAAGATTGACAGGGCAAAGTAGTAACTGTTTCAGGGGTTTAGTGTTAAGGTCAATAACAATGGGCAAAGATATAATGTCCTCCTGTTCTGTGACCATTCTGCCCTGTTAAAACTACTTCTGGCCTCTTCACCAAAGCTTTTACTATTGCCCTGGCATGATGCTACCGCTTGGACAGTTGATGTTCAGTGTTTGTTTTCTTTTAGCACAGGAACTGTGGGCAGGCCTCACATAATATGACAGATGAGAGATGGAGAAAGGAGTTATTTCTGGAGCACCATGAATATGTTTTACATGAAATCCAGGATCCAGGCTCCACCAGAGAGCAGGTAGAGCAGAGTATAGTAAAATGTAAGCAGCAGAAAGTCAGTTAGTTAGAGTTTGGTATAGACTTGCCAGAGCTATGCTACCAACAACAACAGTGATGATAGTGTTATCTCTTATTAATATTATCAATAATGTTATTAATATTATTCAGACTAACAGCTTAAATTCATTAAGCATTTACCATAGCCAAAATGGTTCTAAAACTTTGTATCCATTGTCTCATTTAACTCTCACAATTACCCTGGGAGATGGATACTATTATTATCCTTGTTTTATGGATAGAGAAGCTTAGGATTGCTTCGCAGATACAGTTAAACCCATAGTAGTGGCAAGAAGTGTAATGTCTACTTTTATGCCGTAATATATTAGACTATTCTGACCTATTTAGATTACATCAGGGGTCTCGCTGCAGCCTAAAGTATTTTTACTACCATTACGTCACTGCTCACGCCATTTGGTGAATGCATTTGTATCTTTTAGAGCTTACGCTCCATACGGCAACCATCTGCTGGAACAGCTGAAAGATGGCAAGCAGGTTTGCTTCCGGCAGGCCGTCAGCATCTTCCACCCAAGCACCAGAGAGAGGCTCCCAGCAGCAGACAGGTAAACCAAACTGTAGAGTATGAGCCCTGGAGTTTAGATAGGGTTGTGGGTCCTACTGAGCTGGGAGCAGTAAGGCTGAGCAAAACGCCGATTCTGGGTTTATTTCATAGTGTGTAAAACCTAAGATTACTCACCGAAGCCTAGGGTATTGTCAGGAGCGCTTGTTGCCTATTGGAAAAATTGTAGTTTTTACATGTATGTTCTTTTATTAAAGGTGTATTTCTGGTGGCCCTAGTCTTCTATGGTGTGAGAGGGAAAGAAATAAGTGGTTTCTGGGGGGAGGGGGAGGGAGGCTCTTTCACCAACAGCCAGGGCTAGATCTCCATCAGTAACCTGGTAGAGCATAAGGTAGGATCACCAAGAAAGAAACTATTCAGAATTTGGGCTGGAGCTTGTTAGAGTTATATTGCCTAAGTTTTGGTGTATTGATTTAAGATCTATAGTTTTTCAAGGAAATGTCACAGTACGCTGGCCTACTAAGATTTTTCTATGACTTAACTGAAGTCTAGTTTATTCCCACTAGAATTTTACCATTGTCTGGATAATTTCTGACTTGTGGTTTCATGTTATTTTAAAGACAGAGCCTTCAGGCAACCAGTGTTGTTAGAATATATGAAAGAGATAAAGAGAAATTTCCTCTTGGCCCTTTTAAGAGAGCAGAAAGAAAAGGAGGCATAAAGGCAGAATTATGGATTTGGGCTGAGGTTTTTAGGACTAAACTGCAGGTCTTTTGTTATTTTTGGTTTGGGTCTCTTAAGATTGGTCTAAGGGAAGGCTGTCATGTTTTCTTCTGCATCGCCGTTTACATATCCTGAACTATGCCAGCCCCTTTTCTACTTCAGCTCTTCTGCTTTTTTTACCCCTCTGCTTGGATAGTCTTCTCCTTTTTCTTCACAAAGCTGGTCCCTTCTCATCCTTCACGTTTCAGCTTAAATGTCACCTTTTTAGAAAAGACTGCTCTGACCACCTTATCAAGATTAACGTTATTAATATTATTAAGACTAACAGCTTAAATTCATTAAGCATTTACCGTAGCCAAAATGGTTCTAAAACTTTGTATCCATTCTCTCATTTAACTCTCACAATTACCCTGGGAGATGGATACTATTATTATCCTTGTTTTATGGATAGAGAAGCTTAGGATTGCTTCGCAGATGCAGTTAAGATCCATAGTAGTGGCAAGAAGTGTAATGTCTACTTTTATGCCGTAATATATTAGACTATTCTGACCTATTTAGATTACATCAGGGGTATCGCTGCAGCCTAAAGTATTTCTACTACCATTACGTCACTGCTCACGCCATTTGGTGAATGCATTTGTATCTTTTAGAGCTTATGCTCCATACGGCAACCCTCTTCTGTTTTTCCTCTGTCCCTGCATTCTGTTTGTTTCCTTCTCCATAAACAAGACAGTTTGTAATTATTTACTTATTTACATGACTTCCACTAGCCTATAAGCTTTATGAGGAGAGGCACCACACTTGTTTTGTTTACCGGAGTGTGGACAGCATTTAACATGGTGCCTGGTACCTGCTGGTTTCTTGCTAAATTTGTTTAGAAAGAATTAGTCAATCAAACACTTATTGAGCACCTGTTTGGTGTTAGCCATTGTTTAGGTTCTAAATATCAAAGATATAACTATGAACAAGACAGAGCACTCAAATTTCAGACAGTCTAAAGAAGAGAGACTGACAAGCGATAATTCTGAAGCAACATAATTAGTGGTAGAGGATGCATAGGGCATTAGCTGAGCACAGAAGAGGGGTACCTAATCCTGACTGTTTAATTGAGGGTGCAGCTTTGGTAGTCAGAACCTCTTCTTCTTGTCCTTCTGCCATACCAGCCCTGAAAATCCTCAGCCCTGGATCAGTCCTTTCACCTTTTAGGCTCCCAAAGAATCCAGCCTTATTGGAAAAAAGCTCTTTAATGGTGTAGGTTTATACACATTCATCCTTACGGTTTATAGTCACAGCTGGGTCCCCAGTGCTGCCTAGCTTTTTCTTTACTTGCCACTTGTCCGCTCCCTCACCTATGGCCCACACTGATCATTCTAACCCTTAAATACTCCTTAAAGTTCCTGCTGCACCCCCATACTCTCAGACTTTCAATAAAAGAAAAAATAGAAGCCATCATGCAATAACTTCCTTGACCATTTACTTTTTTGCCATTCTTACCTGTTCCTACTAATCTCAGAGGAAGAGATGTCTTTCTTTGGATCCATATTCTGGATTCTCTTGCCATCTTTTCTTCTGGGTCCAATTTTGAAAATTATATTGTGAGACAGGTTTCTATTAAAATCCTCTGAATAATGTTGCATATTTTTGTTTGTTTTGGCAAGCAGTCAACCTGGTTAAATTCAGATTATACGTTCTTTCTCATCTTCTGTGAACAGTGGCTCCAATGTTAGTTCAGGTCTCAAAGCCTTCATTATACTTCTTTAAGTCCATCCCATGCATGCACAGCTCAGGGGTAATTCTGGGATGTGTGCCAGTTCATACACAGAATTAAGGAATCCACTTTTCTAACTCATGCATCTTTTTTTTTTTTGCGGTATGCGGGCTTCTCACTGTTGTGGCCTCTCCCGTTGCGGAGCACAGGCTCCGGACACGCAGGCTCATCGGCCACGGCTCACGGGCCCAGCCGCTCCGCGGCATGTGGGATCTTCCTGGACCGGGGCACGAACCCTTGTCTCCCTCATCGGCAGGCGGACTCCCAACCACTGCGCCACCAGGGAAGCCCTCATGCATTTTTTTTTAATTAATTTTTATTGGAGTATAGTTGATTTATAATGTATTTTATAATGTATTAGTTTCTGCTGTACAGCAAAGTGAATCAGTTATACGTATACACATATCTACTCTTTTTTTAGATTCTGTTCCCATACAGGTCATTACAGAGTATTGAGTAGAGTTCTGAACTCACTCCTCTTGAGGATACCCACCC
Source organism: Delphinapterus leucas (assembly GCF_059928025.1). NCBI lineage: Eukaryota > Metazoa > Chordata > Mammalia > Artiodactyla > Monodontidae > Delphinapterus > Delphinapterus leucas. The sequence goes on from NC_143135.1 coordinate 100,317,847, forward strand.
CATATACTCTCCAGATACCAGGGGCCACATTTCCTGGAATTTTTAGTTACAATCAGTGAGAGAGAGAGGCTCAGAGTGGGCTTACTCCTTGGCCAGTGCTGGAAGTCCAGTTTTTCTTACTTTTTTGAAAGCAGAAAATTTCATTTTTATTATAGCAAAAGTAAATACAAATAAACAAAAAGAAAAAACCCCCCAAATTCCAGAGATAACCACCATTAGCCTATTGCTGTGTATTGTTTTCAGATTTTCTCTATAACAAATAACTTTAAAAATAACAGCCTTATTGAAATATACAATCAGTTCTCTTTATTCATAGTAGTTATGTCCTATAAAGTTGCCATGAACACTGAATTTTAGTGAATACTGAACCATTCATTGCTCAACTGTTTTGTGTGAATTTCTGTTTAAAGACACCTTATTTAATGTGTGTTGTTGATTCATTAACATTGTAGTCAGGGCCAGTGTTACTATAGCTTGTGCCTGAACGAAGCTTGTCTAATATATGTAAATATTTTCTCCATAAGGCACATCACAGCCTTCTTATGCTTAAGAACACTAGGTAGTGCTTCAGCACTGTGCTTGAGGGATGTTTTAAACAGCAAAATAAACAAAAAAAGCACAAAAATGCAAAAACCTTTGCACCAAATGTACCTTGAAAAGGATAAGGATACTTGTTTACAGTATGAAGGCCCAAAGGCAGAGCATCACCGTGTTCGACCTCAGCTTGCAATGTGTAAAACTGATGATTCAGATTTTTCACAGCTCTGTGCATGTCTGCAAGTGACCACAAAAGCACTGCGAGTATTCATTTTGTGATAACAAATACATTTTAACGAATAGGCAAGTTCACAAATAATATAGGAGTATTCAAATAATGAGGATTGACTACTTTATATACCATACAAGTAACCCATTTAAAGTGTACAATTCAGTGTTTTTACTATATTCCAAGGGTTGTGCAGACTTTGCCACAATCGGTTTTAGAATATTTTCATCACTCCCCAAAAGTCATACATACGTCCATTAGCAGCCACTCGCTCCCTTTTTCCCCTCACCCCCATCCCCAGCCCTAGGCAACCACTAATCTACTTTCTGTCGCTATAGATTTGCCTGTTCTGGACATTTTATATAAATGGGATCGTGGAATGGCCTTTTGTCACTGACTTCTTTCACTTAGCATAATGTTTTCAAAGTTCATTGACCTTGTAGCACGTAGTAGTACTTCATTCCTATTCACTGGATAATGTTCCATTATATTCATATAGCACATTTTATTTATCCATTCATCAGCTGATGGACATTTGGATTGTTTCCACTTCTTGACTGTCATGAATAATGCTGCTATGAACATTTGTTTATAAGTTTTTCTGTGATATGTGTTTCCATTTCCCTTGGGTATATACCTAGGAGGGGAATTGCTGAGACTTACGGTAATCATATGCTTAACCTTGAGGAACTGCCAAACTGGTTTCCAAAGTGGGTGCGCTATTTTTCATTCTCATTGGCAGTATTATGAGGGTTCCAATTTCTCCTCATCCTCACCCACACTTGTCATTGTCTGCCTTTTTAATTATAGTTCTCTTAATGGGTGTGAAGTCGTATCTCACTGTGGTTTTGGTTTACATTTACTTGATGATTAATGATGAGCATCTCTTCACATGCTTATTGGCCATATGTATATCTTCTTTGGAAAATTATTAAATCCTCTGTGCAACTTGTAATTGGATTATTTATCTTCTAATTATTGAGTTATGTGAGTTCTTAATATATTCTACATACAGAACCCTTATTTGTTTTGTGATTTGCAGATGTTTTCTCCTATCCTGTGGGTTGTCTTTTCACTTTCTTGGTGGTTTCCTTTCCTTTGCAGCACAGAAATTTTTAATTTTGAAGTCCAGGTTACTTATTTTTTCGTGGCTTGTGCTTTTGGTGTCATATCTAAGAAACCGTTGCCTGATCCAAGGTCATGAAGATTTACTGCTGTGTGTTCCTCTAAGAATTTTATATCTCTTGCATTCTGCAAGGTCTTCAATCCACTTTGCATTAATTTTCTTATATGGTGTTCAGTAGAGGTCCAACTTCATTCTTTTTTGCACTTGGATATCCAGTTGACCCAACATCATTTGTTGAAAAGACTCTTTTTACCCGTTGAATCCACTCGTCACTCTTGTCAAAAGTTAGTTGATTACGGGCTTCCCTGGTGGCACAGTGGTTGAGAGTCCGCCTGCCGATGCAGGGGACACGGGTTCGTGCCCCGGTCCGGGAAGATCCCACATGCCACGGAGCGGCTGGGCCCATGAGCCATGGCCGCTGAGCCTGCGCGTCCAGAGCCTGTGCTCCGCAACGGGAGAGGCCACAACAGTGGCCCGCGTACCGCAAAAAAAAAAAAAAAAAAAAAGTTGATTGTAAATTTAAGAGTTTATTTGTGAACTATCAGTTCTATTCCATTGATCTATAAGTCTATCCTTATGTTAGTACCACACTGTGTTGATCAGTGTAGCTTCGCAGTAAGTTTTGAAATTGGGGAGAGTGAGTTCTCCAACTTGGTTCTTCTGTTTCAAGGTCATCTCAGCTATTCCAGGTCCCTTGCATTTTCGTATGAATTTAAGGATAACCTTGTCAACTTCTACAAAGAAGTCAGCTGAAATTTTGATGTAGATTGCATTAAATCTGTTGATCAATTTGCCATCTTAACAATATTAAGTCTTCTGATTCATTTAGATCTTCTATTTCTTTCAACAATGTTTTGTAGATTTCAGTGTATACAATTTACACTTCCTTTATTAAATTTATTCCTAAGAATTTTTTGATGATATTTTATATGGATTTTCCCCTTAATTTCATTTTCAGATTGTTCATTGCAAGTACCTAAAAATACAATAGAGTTTTGCATGCTGATCTTATATCTTGCAACTTTGCTGAAAAATAAATAACGTTTAAGCTAAAAAGATAAAAGTAATTTTAAACTTTTATTTCTAAAAGTTAGAGATCATAATTTGAGCCATATAATGTCCAAGTAAGTGTACTAAGTTATGTCAACAGGCTTTTCTAATAATTAGGGGGGAAATAAGCCCCAGTTTCTTCCCTGCCATGTCAGTTGATGGCTATAGTATTTTCAAGCTTTTATTCTCTAAACTCACACCTTTCAAGAATATGTATAAATTGAAAATGATTACAGATTTGAGATGTTAAGGGATCTAGTTTTATATCCTGGATTCAGTCCCAAGCACACACTTATGATAGAGTGATTTCAAGTGATCAATTTAGAAGGACTTTCATTCTGAACATTTTGATCTGTCATTAGTTCATTCTCTTTTTTTTTTGGCTGTGTTGGGTCTTTGTTGCTGTGTGCTGGCTTTCACTAGTTGCGGCGAGCGGGAGCTACTCTTCATTGCAGTGTGCAGGCTTCTCATTGAGGAAACTTCTCTTGTTGCGGAGCATGGGCTGTAGGCGCAGGCTTCAGTAGTTGTGGTGTGTGGGTTCAGTAGTTGTGGCTTGCGGGCTCTAGATCACAGGCTCAGTAGTTGTGGCACATGGGCTTAGTTGCTCCATGGCATGTGAGATCTTCCCGGACCAGGTCTCGAACCCATGTATGTCCCCTGCATTGGCAGGCGGATTCTTAACCACTGCACCACCAGGGAGGTCCCCATCCATGTTTTTGACCTGGATATTTTCTTTTCTTTATTGTTTTTGTTTGATTAATTTCTTTCTTTTATTCTTTCTTAAAGCTTTATTCTTTTATATTTGTTTAAAAAATTGTTTTTACCCAGTTGAGCTCAAGATTGCAGGAGAAAGGAATCAATAGATGAAATTATCAAAAACATACATAGGGCTAACTTTTGGCAATTTTGTCTCTTTGTGTGACTGGACTTTCTAACAGGTTGGTGGTGAATATCAATCAGGATTGAACACTGAATTCCAAACTCCACTGGCACTTCAGTCAGGAGTAAGTCAAGAGGAAGACAAGAAAGAGGTATGTAGTGATAATGGCTTTTGGACATCAGTGTTTCCACTCTAATAGTATATGTGAGATTGGAAACAATTTGTTGTGTCCTAACACATTAAGAGCTAGTACTACAAATTCCATAGATAAAGGCACAAAAGTTGCTTGACTCATTTTCATATGTTGAACTTCTCTTCTAAGCTTCTAGGATTTAGGGTACCTTGATGTGAAATCAGAGAGGTGATCCTAGTGAGTTTCTTCAGTTAGTGTATATTTGCCATAATAGCTAATTTAAGGAAGAGTTTTAATTTGTGACTTCCTTTTTTTCCTTTTCAATCTAAAGTTAGTTTAAATGAACAGTTTTTAACACTGGCCATGCACCAGAATCAGACATGGAGCTTTTTTCCAAATACAAATGCCTGGACCCAAAGCAGATATACTGAATCAGTATCTTAGGTAGGTTTGGGGCATCTGTGTTTTAAAAAAACACCACAGATGATTGTGATGTATCTTCAATATTGAGAACTGTTATTATAGTTTTAATAATTTTTACCAAAAAGACACAAGCTACTCTAAGGACAAAAACATGTCTGTGTGTATACTAGTGCTCTTTGAGTAGCTTGTGCCCTTAAAAAGAGAATATATAAATTTGGAAGTATGAACAGATCACGCACAGGGTAGTAGCATTTGCTTTTTTTTTTTTTTTTTTTTAAAATTAATTATTTATTTATTTTTGGCTTCGTTGGGTTTTTGTTGCTGCACGTGGGCTTCCTCTAGCTGTAGCGAGCAGGGGCTACTCTTCCTTGTGGTGCGCGGGTTTCTCATTGTGGTGACTTCTCTTGTTGCGGAGCACGGGCTCTAGGCACGTGGGCTTCAGTAGTTGTGGCACGTGGGCTCAGTAGTTGTGGCTCACAGGCTCTAGAGCGCAGGCTCAGTAGTTGTGGTGCACAGGCTTCATTGCTCCGCGGCATGTGGGATCTTCCCGGACCAAGGCTCGAACCCATGTACCCTGCATTGGCAGGCAGATTCTTAACCACTGTGCCACCAGGGAAGCCCCAGCATTTGCTTTTATTATACTTGTTCCCTTTAAAAGTATGATGCTCTGATATTCCTCAGTCTTCCCTCCCTCCTCCCCACCATATTAGGCTAGGCTTAGAGTGTGCTTTTGTAGTGTGGTTTTAATTTTGGAAAGTTAAAGTGACGTTCTGTTATAAAATACCTCTTACATTCTTTCTTTCGTTCTGCTTCTGTGGTACTTACTACTTGGGAGCACAGAGTAAATATAGTATGTATCTTATCATATTAAATATAATCATTTCCTCAAGGGCTATTGACAACTGACCATGCTAAGTGCAAACTAAATTAGTACTTCTTTCTCTGATTTGTCTGTTACATCTAATAGCTATGTGCTTGAAAATATAAATCTCTTGCTATATGTGATATTATCCTGAGTCACCATAAATAGAAGGAAATTAAGGACTTAATTCCCTGTGACTTTTGTGTCATATAGTTTTCTTGTCTATGGCACAAGGATTTTCCTTTCTTGGAAAGTCCTCTGAGAGCGGAATCTTAACAATTTTAACTTCTTTTCTTTAGCGTCAAAAGCAGTACCTGAGATATAGACGACTTTTCATGGATATTGAAAGAGAACAAGTGAAAGAACAACAGAGGCAAAAAGAACAAAGGAAGAAAATTGAAAAGTAAGTTCTTTGATCCTCATTGTGAGCCTTAAATTACCAGTTAAGATGATTTTGGAAGCTAGGTTTTAGAAATAATCAAGCAGTGGTTTTACCTTCTTATCCAAAGTGGAAACAACTGTTTTTGATCTGGGTCGTAGTATTAAAAGGTGGTTAAGAGCTATGTTTTTTTAATAGACTTTTTTTGGGAGTAGTTTTAGGTTCATAGCAAAATTAAGCAGAAAGTACAGAAAGTTCCCATTTACTCCCTGCCCCTACACATGGACTGCTTCCTCCACTGTCAATATCCTGTACCACAGTGATACATTTGTTACAACTCATAAACCTACATTGACATATCATAATCTATATTTTACATTAGGCTTCAGTCTCAGTGTTGTACATTATTATAGGTTTTGACAAATGTATAATGACATGTATCTACAAATGTAGTATCATACAGAATAGTTTTATTGCCCTAAAAATGTTCTGTGCTCTGTGTATTCATCTCTCCCTTCCCCCAGCCTGTGGCAACCACTGATCTTGTTACTGGCTCCATTGTTTTGCTATTGGGTTGGCCAAAAGGTTCGTTTGGTTTTTGTGTAAGATGGCTCTAGTAGCACTTAGTTGTCTTTAACTTCATTCAAAATAAGTTTGATTGTATGTGACAGCTGTCATATCAGCGTGCATTTAAAAAAAGACTTATCAAAATTGGTGAATTTTTGTGTAGCCATTTTAATATTGAAGATGGAAGGAAAAAACCAACATTTTTGGCATATTATGCTTTATTATTTCAAGAAAGGTTAAATACACAACCGAAATGCAAAAAAAAATTTGTGCAGTATATAGAGAAGGTGCTGTGACTGATCGAACATGTCAAAAGTGGTCTGCAAAGTTTTGTGCTGGAGATTTCTTGCTGGATGATGCTCCACGGTCAGGTAGACCAGTTGAAGTTGATAGCAATCAAATCGAAACATTAATTGAGAACAATCAACATTATACCACATGGGAGATAGCCGACATACTCAAAATATCCAAATCAAGCGCTGAAAATCATTTGCACCAGCTTGGTTATGTGAATCGCTTTGACGTTTGGGTTCCACATAAGTTAAGCGAAGAAAATCTTCTTGACCGTATTTCCGCATGCGATTCTCTACTTAAACGTAATGAAAACGTTCCATTTTGAAAACAAATTGTGAGGGGTGATGAAAAGTGGATACTGTACGCTAATGTGGAATGGAAGAGATCGTGGGGCAAGCGAAATGAACCACCACCAACCACACCAAAGGCCAGTCTTCACCCAAAGAAGGTGATGTTGTATATGTGGTGGGATTGGAAAGGAGTCCTCTATTATGAGCTCCTTCTGGAAAACCAAACGATTAATTCCAACAAGTTCTGCTCCCAGTTAGACCAACTGAAAGCAGCACTCGATGAAAAGCATCCAGAATTAGTCAGCAGAAAACGCATAATCTTCCATCAGGATAACACAAGACCTCAGGTTTCTTTGATGACCAGGCAAAAACTATTACAGCTTGACTGGGAACTTCTGATTCACCCGCCACATTCACCAGACACTGCACCTTCGGATTTCCATTTATTTTGGTCTTTATAAAATTCTCTTAATGGAAAAAATTTCAATGCCCTGGAAGCTGTAAAAGGCACCTGGAAGAGTTCTTTGCTCAACAAGGTAAAAAGTTTTGGGAAGATGGAATTATGAAGTTGCCTGAAAAATGGCAGAAGGTAGTGGAACGAAAGGGTGAATACATTGTTCAATAAACTTCTTGGTGAAAATGAAAAAATGTATCTTTTATTTTTACTTAAAAACCAAAGGCACTTTTTGGCCAACCCAGTATTTTCAGAATATCATATAGCTGGAATCATACGGTATGTAGCCTGTTCAGACTGACTTTTTCCCCTTAGTATTATGCACTTAAGATTGCTCAAATTCCTTTTCATGGCTTGATAATTCATTTCTTTTTAGTGCTGAATAATATTCTAAAATCTGGATGTACTACAGTTTATTTATCCATGCACCTACTGAAGGATATCTTGGTTTCTTCCAAGATTTGCCAGTTACAAATAAAGCTACTATAAGTATCCATGTGCAGGTTTTGTGTGGGCATAAATTTTCAACTCCTTTGGGTAAATATTGAGGAGTACATTTGCTGGATTGTATGGTAAGAGGATGTTCACTTTTCTAAGAAACTATCAAACCTTCTTCCAAAATGTACCACTTTGCAATCCATCAGCAATGAATGAGAGTTCCCGTTGCTCCACATCCTTGTCAGCATTTGATGCTGTCGGCATTTTGAATTTTGGCCATTGTAATAGGAGTGTGTGTTATCTCGTTATTTTAAATTGCATTTCCCTGATGACATGATGAGGAGCATCTTTTCATATGCTCACTAGCCATCTGTATATCATCTTTGGTGAAGTGTCTGTTCAGGTCTTGGGCCCATTTTTTAATTGGGCTATTTGTTTTCTTATTCTTGAGTTTTACGGGTTCTTTGTATATTTTGGATAATAGTACGTTATCAGATGTGTCTTTTGCAAATAATTCCTCCTAGTCTGTGGCTTGAATTCTCATTCTCATGACATTGTCTTTTGGAGAGGAGATGTTTTTAATTTTAATGAAATTCAGCTTATAATTATTTTTTTCATAGATCATGCCTTTGATATTATATCTAAAAAGTCATTGCTGTACCCAAAGTCACCTATATTTTCTTTTGTTATCTTCTAGGAATTTTGTACTTTTGTGTTTTACATTTAGCTTTATGATACATTTTGAGTTAACTTTTGTAAGGGGTATAAGGTCTGTGTCCGTATTTCTTTTTTTTTTCACACAGATATTCAGTTGTTCCTATACCATTTGTTGAAAAGACTATCTTTGCCTCATTATATTGCCTTTGCTCCTTTGTCAAAGATCGGTTAAGTGTATTTGTGAGGGTCTATTTCTGGGCTCTCTGTTCTCTGCCATTGACCTATTTGTCTATTCTTTTGCCAATACCACACTGTCTTAAAAGGGAAATGATGCCTGTAAGAGACTCACTTTAACTTTAAGGACACACATAGGCTGGAAGTGGAGGGATGGAAAAAGATATTCCATGCAAATGCTTACAAAAAGAGAGCAGGGATACCTATCCTTGTATCAGAAAAAATAAACTAAGTTAAAAAAGAAGGGTCACAATAGACAAAGAAGTCACTATATATGATAAAAGGATCAATTCATGAAGATGACATAACGATTGTAAATATCCAACACCGGAGCATCTAAATATAAAGCAGATATTAATAGAACTGAAGGGAGAAATAAACAATACAGTAAAAGTAGGAGACTTTAATACCCCCCTCTCAACAATGGATAGATCATACAGAAAGAAAATCAATAAGGAAACAGCACTTTTGAGCAATACTATAGACCAAATGGATCTATACACACATATACAGAACATTCTATCCAACAGCAGCAGAAAACAACATTCTCTTCAAGAACAAACAGAACATTCTCCAGGATAGATCATATGTTAGGCCACAAAACAAATCTTAACAAATCAAGAAGATTGAAATTATATCAAGCATCTTTTCCAAACACAATAGTGTGAAACTAGAAATCAATAACAGGAAGAAAATTGGAAAATTCACAAATACATGGAATTTAAACAACACACTCCTGAACAACCAGTGGACCAAAGAAGAAATCAAAAGGGAAATTTTAAAAAATCTTGTGATATTATGGGATATGGCAAAAGCATTTCTAAGAGGAAAGTTTATATCTATAAAGAGAAAAGATCTCAAATAAACAACCGAACCTTCCACCTGAAGGAACTGGAAAAAGAAGAGCAAACTAAGCTCAAAATTAATAGAAGGAAGGAAATAACGATTAGAGCAGAAATAAAGAATAGGGAAAAAATAGAAATGATCAGCAAAACTAAGACTTGGTTTTTGAAAAGATAAAACAAAATTGAAAATCCTTCGCTAGATTAACCAAGAAAAAAACTCAAATAAATAAAATTATAAGTGAAAGAGGACTCATTGCAACTGACACCACAGAAACACAAAGGTTTATAAGAGACTACCATTTACAATTATATGCCAACAAATTGGACAACCTAAGAAAAATGGATAAATTTCTAGAAACATACAACCTATCAAGACTGGATTATGGAGAAATAGAAAATCTGAACAGACCAATTGCAAGTAGGGAGATTGAATTAGTAATCAAAAACCTCCCAACAACAGTTGAGGAGCAGACAGCTTCACTGGGAATTCTACCAAACGTTTAAAGAGGAATTAACACTGATCCTTCTCAAACTTCCAAAAAATACAAGAGGAGGGAACACTTCCAAACTTATTACGAGGCCAGCATTATCCTGATATCAAAACCAGACAAGGACACTACAAGAAAAGAAAATTACAGGCTACTATCCTTGATGAATGTAGATGCAGAAAGTTTCAACAAAGTATTAGCAAATTGAATCCAACAATACATTAAAAGGACCACACACCAGGATCAAGTGGAATTTATTCTAGGGATGCAAGGATGGTTCAAATCCACAAATCAATCAGTGTGATACACCATATTAACATAATGAAAGATAAAAATCATGTGATTGTCTCAGTAGACGCAGAAAAAGCACTTGACAAAATTCAACATCCATTCATGATAAAAACTCTCAACAAAGTGGATATAGAGGGAACATACCTTGACATAATAAAGACCATATATGACAAGTCTATAGCTAACATCATACTCCATGGTGAAAAGCTGAAAGCTTTTCCTTTTAGGATCAGGAACAAGACAAAAACGCCTATTCTTGCCACTTTTATTCAACATAGTACAGGAAGTCCTAGCCTGAGCAGTTAGTCAAGAAAAATAAATAAAAACATTAAATTGGAAAGGAAGAATTAAAAGTGTGACTATTTACAGATGACATGATATTATATACAGAAAACCCTTAGACTCCGCCAAAAATCTGTTAGAACTAAATGAATTCAGTAAAGTTGCAGGATACAAAATCAATTTACAAAAATCAGTTGTATTTCCATATATTAACAATGAACTATTGAAAACAGAAATTGAGAAAACAATCCTATTTACCTTAACATCAAAAAGAATAAAATACTTATGAGTAAATTTAACCAAGGAGGTGAAAGATCTTTACACTGAAAACTATAAGACATTGTTGAAAGAAATTGAAGAAGACACAATTAAATGGAAAGATATTTCATGCCCATGGGTTGGAAGAGTTAGTATTGTTAAAAATATCCATACTACCCAAAGCAGTCCACAGATGCAGTCCCTATCAAAATTCCAATGGCAGAAATAGACAAACAACCCTAAAATCCATATAAAACCACAAAAGACCCTGAATAGCCAAAGCAATGTTGAGAAAGGAGCACAAAGCTGGAGACATCACACGTCCTGATTTTAGACTATATTAAAAAGCTATAGTAATCAAAACAGTGTGGTATTGACATAAAAACAGATACATATATGATGGGACAGAATAAAGAGTTCAGAAATAAATCAATTAATTTGTGATGAGAGAGCCAAGAATATGCAATGGAGAAAGGATAGTCTTGTCAATAAATGGTGTTGGGAAAACTGGACAGCAGCACGCAAAAGAATTAAATTGGACCCTATCTTACACTATCAAAAATCAACTCAAAATGGATTAAAAACTTGAACTTAAGACCTGAAACTGTAAAACTCCTAGAAGAAAGCACAGAGGTAACCTCCTTGACATTAGTCTTAATAATGATTTTTTGAATATGATACCATAAGCACAAGCAACAAAAGCAAAAAAAATCTAGTGAGACTACATCAGACTAAAAAGCTTCTGCACAACAAAGTGAAAGGGAATTGTATGAAATGAGAGAAAATATTTGCAAACCGTGTAACCGATAAGTGTTCATATCCAAAATATATAATGAACTCACTCAACCCAATAGAAAAAAAAATTTAAAAATGCACAAATGACCTGAATAGACATTTTTTCCAAGAAAACATAAAAATGGCCAACAGGTACGTGAAAAAGTGCTCAACATTACTAATCATCATGGAAATGCAAATCAAAGCCATAATGAGATACCACACCTATTTGAATGGCTGTTATCAAAAAGACAAGACATAAGGGCTGGCAAGGATGTGGAGAAAAGGGAACACATGTGCATTCTTGGTAGGAATATAAATTGGTATAGACATTATGGAAAACAGTATAGAGGTTCCTCAAAAAATTAAAAGTAGAACTACCATATAGTCCAGCAATTCTACTTTTGGATATATATCCGAAGGAAATTCAATCACTATTTCAAAGAAATATGTGCACTCCTATGTTCATTGCAGTTTTATTCACAATAGCCAAGACATGGAAGCTGCCTAAGTGTCCATTAACAAGTGAATGGATAAAAATAATGTGGTGTAAATATAACAGAATATTATTTGGCCATGAAAAAGAAGGAAATCCTGCCATTTGTGACAGCATGAATGAAACTTGAGGGCATTATACTAAGTGAAATAAGTCAGATAAAGAAAGACAACTACTTTATGACCTCACATGTTAAATCTTAAAAAGTTGAACTTATAGAAACAGAGAATAGATTGGTGGTTGCCAGGACTTGGTGGGTGGGGGAAATGAGATGTTGGTCAAAAGGTACAAACTTTTAGTTATAAGATTAATAAGTTCTGGGATCTAATAATGTACAGCATGGTAACTATAGTTAACAATACTGTATTATATACTTGACATTTGCTAAGAGACTAGATCTTGTATGTTCTCATCTGTCTTTCTGTCTGTCTATCTAGCTATCTAAAAGTATTGGTATACATTGTATACCTTAAAGTTACACAGTGTTTTTTGTCAATTATATCTCAGTAAAGCTGGGAAAAAAATATGAGTTCCAAGGCAAGGACCTACCGTCTTATCTGGGTCTGAGAGTGATTCTGCATTTATTCAGCAGATATGAATTTGGCATCTTTCATATCCTGACACTGTCCTAGGCACAAGCAATAGAAAGATAAATAAAATCTGGTTTCTTTTCTTGAAGAATTCATAATCTAGGGTGGATGGGGAAAGAATTGTATGCAAATGGGTTATATAATTATTATAATAGAAGTAAGTACAGAGTCCCTGAGAGCACAGAAGAGGGATTACTGATTTCATATGGAGTGTTAAAGAAATTATTACATTTCACTTGGACCTAGATGGATAAATGTGTGTTTACTGGGGAAGTGGATAAGGATGGTGAGGTAGAAAAATCAACAAAAACTGAGTCAGGGTGGAAGGAAATAATAGTATTCGTGCAGAGTTTTATAATTTACAAGGGCTTTCATATATTATCTTGTTCATATATTATCTTGTTTTATTGTTTCAACAATAAAACAAATGTTTGTTGAATGTTAAAGCCTACCACGTGGCAGGCACTGTACTGAATGCTGAGGATATGCAATTTGCATATGTGGCAGGATAGTGGTTCATAGCACAAATTAAGAATCAAATAGTCTTAGGTTTGAATTTTCTACCTATTGGCTATGTAACCTTGAGCACAGTTCTTCATGTGGATGAACTTCTTCATGTGGATGAACTTCTTTTTTTTTCGAAAATTTTTTGGAATTTTTAAATTTAATTTAAATTATTTTTTTATACAGCAGGTTATTATTAGTTATCTATTTTATACACATCAGTGTATACATGTCAATCCCAATCTCCCAGTTCATCCCCCCACTCCTCACTGTCCCCCCCTGGTTCCATACGTTTGTTCTCTATGTCTGTGTCTCTGTTTCTGCTTTGCAAACTGGTTCATCTGTACCATTTTTCTAGATTCCACATATATGCGTTAATATACGATATTTGTTTTTCTCTTTCTGACTTACTTCACTCTGTATGACAGTCTCTAGGTCCATCCACGTCTCTACAAATAACCCAATTTTGCTCCTTTTTATGGCTGAGTAATATTCCATTGTATATATGTACCACATCTTCTTTATCCATTCATCTGTCGATGGGCATTTAGGTTGCTTCCGTGACCTGGCTATTGTAAATAGCGCTGCAGTGAACACTGGGGTGCATGTGTCTCTTTGAATTATGGTTTTCTCTGGGTATAAGCCCAGTAGTGGGATTGCTGGGTCATATGGTAATTCTATTTTTAGTTATTTAAGGAACCTCCATACTGTTCTCCATAGTGGCTGTATCAATTTACATTCCCACCAACAGTGCTAGAGGGTTCCCTTTTCTCCACACCCTCTCCAGCATTTGTCGTTTGTAGATTTTCTGATGATGCCCATTCTGACTGGTGTGAGGTGATACCTCACTGTAGTTTTGATTTGCATTTCTCTGATAATTAGTGATGTTGAGCAGCTTTTCTTGTGCTTCTTGGCCATCTGTATGTCTTCTTTGGAGAAATGTCTATTTAGGTCTTCTGCCCATTTTTGGATTGCGTTGTTTGTTTTTTTAATATTGAGCTGCATGAGCTGTTTATATATTTTGGAGATTAATCCTTTGTCTGTTGATTCAGTTGTAAATATTTTCTCCCATTCTGAGGGTTGTCTTTTTGTCTTGTTTATGGTTTCCTTTGCTTTGCAAAAGGTTTTAAGTTTCATTAGGTCCCATTTGTTTATGTTTGTTTTTATTTCCATTACTCTAGGAGGTGGGTTAAAAAAGATCTTGCTGTGATTTATGTCAGAGAGTGATCTTCCTATGTTTTCCTCTAAGAGTTTTATAGTGTCCAGTCTTACATTTAGGTCTTTAATCCATTTTGAGTTTATTTTTGTGTATGGTGTTAGGGAGTGTTCTAATTTCATTCTTTTACATGTAGCTGTCCAGTTTTCCCAGCACCACTTATTGAAGAGACTGTCTTTTCTCCATTGTATATCCTTGCCTCCTTTGTCATAGATTAGTTGACCATAGGTGCGTGGGTTTACCTCTGGGCATTCTATCCTGTTCCATTGATCTATATTTCTGTTTTTGTGCCAGTACCATATTGTCTTGATTACTGTAGCTTTGTAATATAGTCTGAAGTCAGGGAGTCTGATTCCTCCAGCTCCATTTTTTCCCCTCAAGATTGCTTTGGCTATTTGGCATCTTTTGTGTCTCCATACAAATTTTACGATTTTTTTGTTCTAGTTCTGTAAAAACTGCCATTGGTAATTTGATAGGGCTTGCATAGAATCTGTAGATTGCTTTGGGTACTATGGTCATTTTCACAATGTTGATTCTTCCAATCCAAGAACATGGTATATCTCTCCATCTGTGTCATCTTTGATTTCTTTCGTCAGTGTCTTATAGTTTTCTGAGTACAGGTCTTTTACCTCCTTAGGTAGGTTTATTCCAAGGTATTTTATTCTTTTTTTGCAGTGGTGAATGGGATTGTTTCCTTAATTTCTCTTTCTGATCTTTCATTGTTAGTGTACAGGAATGCATGAGATTTCTGTGCATTAATTTTGTATCATGCAACCTTACCAAATTCATTGATTAGCCCTGGTAGTTTTCTGGTGGCATTTTTAGGATTATGTATATTGTCATGTCATCTGCAAACAATGACAGTTTTACTTCTTCTTTTCCAATTTGTATTCCTTTTATTTCTTTTTCTTGTCTGATTGCAGTGGTTAGTACTTCTAAAACTATGTTGAATAAGAGTGGCGAGAGTGGTCATACTTGTCTTGTTCCTGATCTTAGAGAAAATGCTTTCAGTTTTTCACCATTGAGAATGATGTTTGCTGTGGGTTTGTCATATATGGCCTTTATTATGTTGAGGTAGGTTCCCTCTATGCCCACTTTCTGGAGAGTTTTTATCATAAATGGGTGTTGAATTTTGTCAAGAGCTTTTTCTGCATCTATTGAGATGATCATATGGTTTTTATTATTCAATTTGTTAATATGGTGTATCACATTGATTGATTTGCATATATTGAAGAATCCTTGCATCCCTGGGATAAATCCCACTTGATCACGGTGTGTGATCCTTTGAATGTGTTGTTGGATTCTGTTTGCTAGTATTTTGTTGAGGACTTTTGCATCTATATTCTTCAGTGATATTGGTCTGTAATTTTTTTTTTAGTAGTATCTTTGTCTGGTTTGGGTATCAGGGTGATGGTGGCCTTGTAGAATGAGTTTGGGAGTGTTCCTTCCTCTGCAATATTTTGGAAGAGTTTGAGAAGGGTGGGCGTTAGTTCTTCTCTAAATGTTTGATAGAATTCACCTGTGAAGCCATCTGGTCCTGGACTTCTGTTTGTTGGAAGATTTTTAATCACAGCTTCCATTTCATTACTTGTGATTGGTCTGTTCATATTTTCTATTTCTTCCTGGTTCAGTCTTGGAAATTTATACCTTTCTAAGAATTTGTCCATTTCTTCCAGGTTGTCCATTTTATTGACATAGAGTTGCTTGTAGTAGTCTCTTATGATGCTCTGTATTTCTGCAGTGTCCATTGTAACTTCCCCTTTTTCATGTCTAATTTTATTGATTTGATTCCTTTCCCTGTTTTTCTTGAGGAGTCTGGCTAAAGGTTTATCAATTTTGTTTATCTTCTCAAAGAACCAGCTTTTAGTTTTATTGATCTTTGCTATTGTTTTCTTTGTTTCTATTTCATTTATTTCTGCTCTGATCTTGATGTTCTTTCCTTCTACTAACTTTGGGTTTTGTTTGTTCTTCTTTCTCTAGTTCCTTTAGGTGTAAGGTTAGATTGTTTATTTGAGACTTTTCTTGTTTCTTGAGGTAGGCTTGAATTGCTATAAACTTCCCTCTTAGAACTGCTTTTGCTGCATCCCATAGGTTTTGGATCGTCATGTTTTCACTGTCATTTGTCTCTAGGTTTTTTTTTATTTCCTCTTTGATTTCTTCAGTGATCTCTTGGTTATTTAGTAATGTGTTGTTTATTCTCCATGTGTTTGTGTTTTTAAAGTTTTTTTTCCCTGTAATTGATTTCTAACCTCATAGCTTCATGGTTCAGAAAAGATGCTTGATATAATTTCAATTTTCTTAAATTTACTGAGGCTTGATTCGTGACCCAAGATGTGGTCTATCCTGGAGAATGTTCTGTGGGCACTTTAATTCTTCTAGGTATTTGTTCTTTAATTTTTCTAGGTCTTTGTTAAACATTTCTTGCATCTTCTCGATCTTTGTTTGCCTCCATTCTTTTTCCGAGGTCTTGGATCATCTTCACTATCATTATTCTGAGTTCTTTTTCTGGAAGGTTGCCTATCTCCACTTCATTTAATTGTTTTTCTGGGGTTTTATCTTCTTCCTTCATCTATTACATAGCCCTCTGCCTTTCCATTTTGTCTTTCTGTGAATGTGGTTTTTGTTCCACAGGCTGCAGGATTGTAGTTCTTGTTTCTGCTCAAGTGTTTTGATTGGATAAAAGTGATGAATGCTGCACTCTCTGCCTAGCAGAGAGAAGGGTAAACTTTCTGGTCATAGATAACATAATTTGGAGCCTGTAAAAAATTTTAAAACAATATTATTCAGTCAAAATTTTCTAGGCATGTCAAGAGATAGGACCAGATAACCAAAAGCTAACAGAAGCAGGCTTACAGATGCCACAGATACTGGTGTTATCATACAAGGACTTTAAAACACTTGATTAATATCTTTAAGTAAATAGAGGAAAAGATGGAGAAAAAAAATGAAAATATGGAGAATTTCACCAGAGAACTGAAATCTTTAAAATAGAATAAAATAGAAAGTCTTAAATTGAAAAAATATGATCTTAAAATATGCACTCCAGGGCTTCCCTGGTGGCACAGTGGTTGAGAATCCACCTGCCAATGCAGGGGACATGGGTCCAAGCCCTGGTTCAGGAAGATCCCACATGCCACGGAGCAACTAAGCCCGTGCACCACAACTACTAAGCCTGTGCTCTAGAGCACGCAAGCCACAACTACTGAGCCCGTGTCCCACCCCACGACTACTGAAGCCCATGCGCCTAGAGCCCGAGCTCCGCAACAAGAGAAGCCACCGCAATGAGAAGCCCGTGCGCCAGAACAAAGAGTAGCCCCCGCTTGCCACAACTAGAGAGAAGCCTGCACGCAGCAATGAAGACCCAACGCACCCAAAGATAAATAAATACATAAATTTAAAAAAAAAGAATTATCTTTCACTGGTGGAAGTAAATCATTTTTTTCTATTCTTTCTGATTTTCAATTTTTTATCATTAGCATATTTGATTTTGGGAGCCTAAGCAATATCTATATTGTAAGGGACCCCTTGCTGAATATCTTGTTTATTTTGCTATAGAGATTACAAAGACTTCTGAAATTTTTATGTGGCAGTCCACTGGTGAGAATAGTTTTCCTGTGAGGTGTTTAATAGTTCCTTTGGTATGTTTTTATTCTCACATTTCTTTCCCCTTTGAGATATGTTATAATACTCTTGTCCTAAAAGCAACTTGACAAAAACTGCTGCAGTAAAAAAGTGTGTGTGTGTGTGTGTGTATTTTGGATTGGGGTTAGAAGAGAGACGCTTGGAAGAATCCTCATGAGGTTGTCTAGGGTATCCTTTAGGCAGAATTCTATTTAAATATTTCAAGGATCTTTTCTATTCTTAATATCCTTTAGGATTGTAGTTATATTGATATAATCTCCCAAATAACAATTTCAGAACATAAGGACATTGGCTCTCGGACGTTTGTTCCTATATCTAGGCCAGATTTGTCTTACTATAACCTAGTTATTTTGCCATAATTATGATCTGATCTACATCAAAAAAAAATCTCTTTTCTGTGGTGCCCATATATAAGCGTTTTTACAGACTCATCAGGCAAAAGACAGAATGGAAATTTCAGTTCATTTAACTGAAGCCAAGACATCCCTGCTGTGGGTATTTTATGTCTACCTTAAATGGTTTTATGACATGCCTACCACATGGCATAGTTGGTGGGGAATTCTTCTTTAGCTACACTGCTGACCTTCTATGAAAGCTTTTCTACTTAAGGCTTTTGTTTTATTGCCATTTTCTCACCAGATAATCTTTTTCTTGTTGTATTTATACCCTTGACCCCAGAAAAAATATGAAGGTCTCTGTCTTACAGATGGTATCAGAACATTAAATCTGTTGTCATTGACAGTTTGCAAGTAATTAAAATTTATTTTTTGCTTTTTCCTTGTTGAAGAAACTAAATCATGTATGCCTTCTTTGCATGGGGGTTATATGTTTTAACTTAAAGACAAAAGCCATTTTAGCAACATTCTAAAGTAAACATATACCTGCTTTCTGAATCAGGATTGTTAATAACCACTTTACCTCACCCAGTTGTTATAAGAATCAAATGATATGTTTTCATTCATTCACTTAGCAGCTGCTTATTGAGCATCTATTAATTGGTAGACATGATGCTAGATTTAAGAGTTGCAAAAAATGGAAGACATGATCCCACCCTTCAAGGATCTTACTAGATAGATTTCACTGACTAATGGAGAGACAGATAAATGAATAGGTAACCATAATACCATATATTAAGTATTACAAGACAGTATAGCAAGTGATTAAGAACATGGGGATACATGTGTTGAAGTCCCAGTTCTGCTGCCTACCAGCTCTGTGACTTTGGGCAAGTTACCTTCTATAAGCCCCAGTTTCTTCTCTATAAAACAGGGATAATAATGATATATACCTTAGAAAGTTGCTGTGAGGATTAAATGAGGTAACATAGTAAATGAGCTTAGTATAGAGTCTGGCATGTAGTATATGCTCAATAAATGTTAGTTGCCAAATATTTAAGGGAAAAAATAATGCCAAGTTTTATATAAAATATTCCAGAGAATGGAAAACAGGGAATACTTCCCAGATAATTATAGAAGACAGTATAACCTTAATACCAACCTGTCATGGGTATTACAAGAAAGCAATGTTACAGACTAATTTCTTTCATCAACATAAATGTAAAAAATCAAGTAAAATATCGGTAAAATAAAGTCTTTCTTCTTATGTCATTAGAAGGAAAAAATTTCAAGACTGTCTGAGAGCACGGAGACTGTGTTTCGAAATCAAGTGTGAAAAAGGCCCCCCGTGGGGCAGAGCTGTTCAATCACACAAAAAAGAGAGAAGTCAGTCCGGCAGGAAGCCTGGCTGGGATATAAATTGCCCAGGGCCAGGGCATGCGCCAAGGCTGCTGCCGCTGGTGCCCGGTCCATTTTCTCCAGGACAGGGAAGGCTTCCTGGGCTGAGTTGTGAAGGGTTAGAAGAAGTCGTATGAGACAAAATTGGAATTGGACTGGGGAAAAGAGTAGATGGGGATTCTAGGCAAAAAGAATAGCATTGTAAAAGCAGTAACTCCTGAAAGAATAGGACACTTCTGAGTTGGATGTGATTGGAGCTAAAGGAATGGCAAGAAGTAAACCTTCAAAATGAGGAAAGATCATAAAGAACTTTGTACGTCATGAGAAGGAATTTGGATTTTATCCTGAAAACAGGAGCCGTTTAGAGGCATTGTGAGGAATAGATAAAATGGCTAAGACTAGATGTTAGGGTATTACTGAAGTAATATACTAATAGAGAAGATGAGAAGTGAAATTAATTTTTTAAAGGTTATTAAATATTAAGCCCTTACTGCATGTTAAATGCTTTACATAGATTATTGTATCATTTAATTGATATACAGTCCTGCAGGGTAGTGGTGGCCACCATTCATTGAGTGTTTACAATATGCCAGACATACTGTTGGGTGTTTTAGAGGCATTAGCTCATTTGCCTACTTCAATAACTGTATGAGGTAAATTTTATTATTCTTTTTATTTTACAGATGAGAAAATGAGCCCCAGAGAGGTTAAGTAATTTGCCTAAGATTAAGATCACACTTAGCAATGGCAGAACTGGGATTCAATCCCAGATTTATTTGACTCCATCACCTAAGCACTTTTTTTTTTTTTTTTGATTGTACGTGGGCCTCTCACTGTTGTGGCCTCTCCTGCTGCGGAGCACAGGCTCCGGACGCGCAGGCTCAGCGGCCATGGCTCACGGGCCCAGCCACTCCGTGGCATGTGGGATCTTCTTGGACCGGGGCACGAACCCGTGTCCCCTGCATCAGCAGGCGGACTCTCAACCACTGCGCCACCAGGGAAGCCCCACCTAAGCACTTTGAAGGCTGTAACTTCAGTAAGTTATAAGCCAAGGCCAGGAAGGCAGTGAGGAGGAGGCAGTTTTAAGAGCGAAAGAGATAGAATTAATAAAATATTGTCAGAGGAGAATTCAAGGATAAATCCCAGGTTTATGGCTTAGGCCACCAGGTAAATGGGATACTATGAAACATTTTCCAGGAAGGAGGTGGAGGTGGAGAGGATAAGTTTAGTTTGGGGCATATTGGATTTGAAGTTCTTAAAGGAGATCCAAGTAGAGTGTCCAGTAGGAAATATTATTTTTAGTAATGATTTCAGAAATCACTAAGGAAGAATACTATCAGAATCAAGAAACAGAGAGACAGAGAAAAAAAGTTGAACAGAAAAACATGATCAGCAGGCAAAGATTTAGACTGTGCTAGATTAGACCTTAATCATGTTGTACCAAAGAGGAAGATTTCTTTCATCTCCTTGAGAAGTTATTTTTCTAACAGAGCACCTCTTTTTTTTTTTAATATTATTTTATTGTATTTTTTTATACAGTAGGTTCTTATTAGTTATCTATTTTATACTTATTAGTGTATATATGTCAATCCCAATCTCCCAATTCATCCCATCACCGCCACCTAACAGAGCACCTCTTTTAACTCCTGAAATAAATCTATTTCTTGTTCTTGTATGCAGAATTCCTTTTATTTGATAGTGTTAGTGTTGGCAGATTTCTGTGATTGCTCAAGTATGAATCCATAGAGCCAAAAAGATAGCCCTCGATTTTAGTTCTAGGTCTCTATCTTGTTTTAACTTTGTAAAGGATTAGTGGTGTGGCTTTATATGGAACATAGCTAACAAGAGTTTTTGAGTTGTTGTTGTAATTATAAGAATATATTTTTAGGGCTTCCCTGGTGGCGCAGTGGTTGAGAGTCCGCCTGCCGAGGTAGGGGGCGCGGGTTTGTGCCCCGGTCCGGGAGGATCCCGCGTGCCACGGAGCGGCTGGGCCCGTGAGCCGTGGCCGCTGGGCCTGCACGTCCGGAGCCTGTGCTCCACGATGGGAGAGGCCGCGGCAGTGAGAGGCCCACGTACAAAAAAAAAAAAAAAAAGAATATATTTTTAATGCAGTTTGCCTGTGATAATCACTTTCTTTTCAGGATTCTCTTCAAAATGTAAATATTGACATCTACTTGTTGCTTAGTTCTGCAAACACCCAGTGTAGCAAGTTTACAAATCAATTTGCAGTGTTTTGTATTCTTACTCTCTTTTACTGAAAGTCTGACACTGGTTTTAGAATACCTTTTAGCATAACCAGAGAACCAGTATAATTGTATTCACGTCAGTGCCCTGGGAAAAACCGATATGTTGACATGTTGATTTCCAACCTAGTTTAGTTTCTATTGGGTGTCAGCTAAAAGATATATTTATGCAAGAAGCTTTAAAGACATCCGAGAAGAATAAACTTGTTTATAGAATAATTGTTTATATCAACTTTTTTAGTTGGTTTTTGCCATTTTTTATTTTTATGATCCTTTCTGAAACTACTGTATGGCAGTAGTTCTTAACCTGAGAATCTGACCAAAGCTGCGGATTCTTTTCCCAGATAAATACCTTTGAGACACTCAAGTGGAATGTCAAACTGGCAGGTAGTTAAGTAGGTTTGAATCTCAGAGGAATGGTCTATGCTGGAACTGTAGCTTAATGAGTTACAGGTGGTAGTGGGTGGTAACTGAAGCATATGGTATGCGTAAAGTCACCTGGGAAGAAGGCATAGTGTAAGATATGGAGAATGCCTAGATGTAGTGTGTTTCTGCTTATGTACTATGACTTTTTGGAGAGCCCCAAACTATTTTAATATCTAAGATATTTTGCTCCCTTGAATCAATTTTTGCTGCCTTGGGTACAATGTTGCCCCTGTTGAGAATGTAAATGCTAGATGGATTAACCTGTAGGCCACCACTGTCCTTAGAGAGACTTGTTTTGGTGGAGTGATTGATGGGTCTTAATAAGCCATAATGGAGTGGGAGAGGAGATCAGGAAATAGAGAGAGAAAGCTAGACAACTCTTAAGATGTTTGACTGTGAGGAGAGGAGTAGCTATGGGGGAGAAGGGGGAAAGGGCTGATTCCATCATTTCTAGTAATTGTCCTGTTACCAACATTTGAGAAACAATGCTGGTGTGTTTCCTTAGCTCTCAGTTTACTGGTATGGAGAATAAATGGTATAGAGAATTATACCAGTAACTAAGCTGTTCTGTTGTCATTCACTTGGCTCCATTTGTTTCACTATTGAAAACCTCACTTTAATTTCTTATCTACAGAAAAATCTTTTCACATTCGCCTTTTTCACAAGCTAAGGAGTTATTGAACTAATCAAATATGAATGCCCTAAAAACATTTACTTTTTTTACTGGCTCTCTTTGGAATAAGATCTTTACATAAGAAGATCTTTAGCCAAGGGCACCTATGATCTTAGGCTTATCTTTAAACTTTTGTACTCTTTTAATCTCTTCCTTTTATTCTCTTATTTCATGCATTATATTTTAAGAGAGCACAGCGATGTGTATTTTAAAGCCAATTTTGGGGAATTCCCTGGTGGTCCAGTGGTTAGGACTCCAAGCTTCCACTGCAGGGGGCACGGGTTCAATCCCTGTTGGGGGAACTAAGATCTCTCATACTTGGCGGCACAGCCAAAAAAAAAAAAAAAAAGTCAGTTGTGAAGAGGTATGTGTCTTGTGGCTCTTCTCCACATTACCTTTCTCACATTCCTAGTCCACAACCTTATATGCCTTTAAATCTTGATCCTTGCTAGTTACAAAAACATTATCTCTCTGCCCAAGTGGCAATAGTGAGATTTCTTACCTCTACCCTATTACAACTTTATATCGCATTTGAGTTTGAATCATACCATAAAAGCTATATTTATGTTCTATACTCTTTGAGGAATACTCAACTTAGACTTACAGTTGTAACTCAAGAAAGAACCGCAAGTGTGGCAGAACAGTTATAAGAAAATCCTTGTTCAAAGTGGCCTTGTCACTCTGCTAGAGGTGGCCAGAGATTAGCTGTCATAATCTGGATGGACTTAGTTGCACATACAAGTTCCTTGTGCTTTTCCAGTGCCTGATCTTTCAGCCTTTATAGGACAGTTTCCTGGGTTTTAGTATATACCTGTGTTAATCTAAGTAAAAGGAAGCCCATAATTCCCCTGGAGCAAATAGCCTGCTACAAATGGATAGAAGCCCAGAATTTTCAGCAGTTCATGCTTTATTGAAGAGGTGTGAGTATGAATTTACCTCACACTACTGTTCAGAAAACAATAGCTCATTTGTTTCAAAGTAATTTTTAGCAACTGACATTATCAGAATATATTTATTAGTTCTAGTCTTGAATTAATTATATTTCTTAACCAAAGCTCTTAAATTAGGTTTTCTGACAATTTTCTCACTGAGCAACTCATTTCCTCTCTGCAAGTAGGTGTTTTTTTTAAATAAACATAATTGGTATTCAATAAACTACACATATAAAAGTGTAAACTTTGATGTTTTCTCTCTCACACACACA
Organism: Delphinapterus leucas; assembly: GCF_059928025.1. Classification (NCBI taxonomy): domain Eukaryota; kingdom Metazoa; phylum Chordata; class Mammalia; order Artiodactyla; family Monodontidae; genus Delphinapterus; species Delphinapterus leucas. Next base: position 100,342,065 of record NC_143135.1, read on the forward strand.
CACACAACGACCATCATAGTCGAGACAGTGAACATATATTATCATCCTCAAAAGTTTCCTCATGCCCTAGGTAGCACCTCTTTCCTGCCCTCCCTGCCTCTTTTTCCCCAGGCAACCACTGGTTTGCTTTGTGTCACTATAGATTAGTTTGCATTTTCTGGAGTTATACAGCATGTACTCTTGGGCCCAGCTCCTTTTATTCAGAGTAATTATTTTGTCCTTGTTGTTATGATACCAAGAGTTTATTCCTTTTTGTTACTGGATAGTATTCCATTGTATGGATATACCGCAATTTGTTTATCCATTCATAGTTTGATGGACATTTGAGTCGTTTCCAGTTTTTGGCTATTACAAATAAAGCTGCAGTGAACATTCGTGTGCAAGTCTTTGGAAAATGTTACCTTTTCTCTTGGGTGAATACCTGAGAGTGGACTGGATCATCATGGTAGGCATATATTTCATTTTTTAAAGAAACTGTCAAAAGGCTTTCCAAAGTAGTTGTACCACTTTATATTACTGCCAGGAAGAGTAATATAACTTGTAAGAGTTCAAGTTCCCTTACATCATCACCAACACTTGGTATGGTCAGTCTTTTTCATTTTAGCCATTTGAATAGGTATGTAGTGGCATCTCATTGTGGTTTTAGTTTACATTCCTTGAATGACTAAATATGTTGTACTTTTGGCATCATATTTAAGATATCATTGCCTAACCCAAGGTCACAAAAATTTTCTTTTTTGTTTTCTTCTAGAAAGATTATCATTGTAGGTTTTACATTTAGGTCTGCAATCCAGTTTGAGTTAATTTTCACATATAGTTTGAAGTTTATTTTTTGTATGTGGATATCCATTTGCTGAAAAGTTATTCTTTCTCCACTACATTGCTTTTGTGCATTTGTTAAAAGTCAGTTGTCCAGCAAACAGTAAAAGAGAAGATTGATGTTGGACTTCATCAAAATTGAAAACCATCAAGAAAGTGAAAAAACAACTACAGAATGGGAGAAATTATTTGCAAATTATATATCTGATGAGAGACTTGTAGTCAGAATATATAAAAGAACTCTTACAACTCAATAATAAAAAGATAACCCAATTAAAAGGTAGACAAAAGATTTAACTAGACATTTCTCCTAGGAAAATATATAAATGGCTAATAAGCACTTGAAAAGATATGCAACATCATTCGTTATTGGGAAGTGCAAATCAAAACCAAAATGAGATACCACTTCACACACATGGGAATTGCTCTAATAAAAAAGACAAATTATAACAAGTGCTGATGAGGATGTCTAAAAAGTAGAAGTCCCATACACTGTTGGTGGGGAATGTAAAATGGTACAATCACTTTGGAAAACAGTTTAGCAATTTCTCAAAAGGTTAAACATAGAGTTACCATATGACTCAGAAATTCCATTCTTGGGTGTATACCCAAGAGAACTCAAAATGTACGTCCACACACAAACTTACACAAATGTTCATAGCAGCATTATTCAAAATAGCCAGGAAGTGGAAGCATCCCAAATGTCCATAAACTGATGAATAGATAAATAAAATATATAGATATAGATAATATTTACACAGTAGAATATCAGCAACCAAAAGGAATGAAGTTCCAGTACATGCTACAACATGGACTTATGCCAAGTGAGAGAAGCCAGTCATGAAGGGCTGCATATTGTATGATCCCATTTATATGAAATGTCAAGAACAGGCAAATCTATAGAGACAGAAAAATTAGTATTTGCCTAGGGCTAGGTGGGAGTGGGTGGAAGGTGACTGTTAATGAGTACAAGGTTTCTTTTGGGGATGATGAAAATGTTCTCAAATTACATTATGGTCGTGTGAACTTTATGGTATGCAAATAATATCTCAGTAAAGATGTTAAAAAAAATGAGCTGTCCTTATATGTGTGGGTTTATTTCTGGACTTTCTCTTCTGTTTTACTGATCTATTTGTCTATCTTTATGCTAATACCATGCTGTTCTGATTGGTATAGTTTTATAATAATGCTTGAAATCAGGTAGTGTTAGCCCTCCAGTTTATTTTTCCCCAGAGTCACCATGGCTATTTTAGGCCATTTGCATTTCCATATGAATTTTTAAATGTGTGTCAATTTCTACCAAAGAACCTTCCTGGATTTTGAGTGGGATTGTGTTGAATCTGTAGATAATTTGGGGAGAATTGACATGTTAATGATATTGAGTCTTCCAACCCAGGAACATTTATTTAGCTCTCCTTTAATTTTTCTCAGTTATAGTTTTCAGTGTATAGGTCTTTCACATTTTTTGTCAGGTCTATCCTGAAGTATTTCATATTTTTGAAGCTATTGTAAATGGTATTTTATTTATTTATTTATTTTTAATTTTGTGGTACGCGGGCCTCGCACTGTCGTGGCCTCTCCCGTTGCGGAGCACAGGCTCCGGACGCGCAGGCTCAGCAGCCATGGCTCACGGGCCCAGCCGCTCCGCGGCATGTGGGATCCTACCGGACCGGGGCACGAACCCGTGTGCCCTGCATCGGCAGGCGGACTCAACCACTGCGCCACCAGGGAAGCCCTGTAAATGGTATTTTAAAAAATTGTCAATTGCTGATTTTGTTGTTGTCATTGTTAGTATATGGAAATATACAGTTGATTTTTGGATATGGATCTTTGTACTCACTTATTAATTCATTGGATGTTTTTACATGGTAATCATGTCATCTTTAAACAAAAACTGTTTTGCTTCTTCCTTTAAATCTGGATGTCTTTTATTTCTCTGTCTTGCCTGATTTCACTGGCTAGAACCTCCAGAATGTTGAATAGAAGTGATGAGAGTGGACAATCCTGATTTTAGAGAGAAAGCATTTAGTCTTTCACCATCAAGTATGATGTTAGCTATAGTTTTTTCTTAGGTTCCCTTCTCTTCCTAGTTGGTTGAGAATCTTTATCTGGAATGGACGTTGGATTTTGTCAATTTTTTTTTCCTCTCTAGCGAGATGATCATAGGTTTTCTTTTCTAGTTTGCTAATATGGTGAATAACATTGTTTGATTTTCGAATGTTAAATCAGTCCTGCATTCCTGGAGTTACACCCCACTTGGTAATAATGTATTATCCTTTTAATGTATTGTTTGAGGGACTTCCCTCATGGTGCAGTGGTTAAGAATCTGCCTGCCAAGGCAGGGGACATGGGTTCCATCCCTGGACTGGGAAGATCCCACATGCCACGGAACAACTAAGCCCGTGCGGCACAACTACTGAGCCTGTGCTCTAGAACCCGCGAACCACAAATACTGAGCCCACGCACCACGACTACTGAAGCCCGCCTAGAGCCCGTGCTCCTAGATCCCGTGCTCCGCAACAAGAGAAGCCACCACAATGAGAAGCCCGAGCACTGCAACGAAGTGTAGCCTCCGCTTGTGGCGACTAGAGAAAGCCCGTGCGCAGCAACAAAGACCCAATGCAGCCAAAAATAAATAAATAAATAAAATTATAATGTATTGTTTGGTAAAATTTGTTAAAAATTTTGTTTAGAATTTACATATATGTTCTAGGAGATATTGGCTTTTACTTTTCTTGTAATATCTTTGACAGGTTTTGTTTTCAGAGAAATGCTAGCCTCATAGAATGAACTGGGAAGTATTTGGGAGGAAAAGTTTATGTAGAATTGGCATTATTTCTTCCCTAACTGTTTGGTAGAATTTGCCAGTGACTCTCCCTGTTTCTGGACTTTTCACTGTGGAAATGTTCTTAACAACAGTTTCAACATTGATGATAGAAATAGGGCTATTCAGGTTATTTATTTTTTTCTTGATGAGGCTTTAGTAGTTTGTGTGTTTCAACAAATTTGTCATTTCATCTAGGTTGCCTAATTTATTGGCATAAAATTATTCTTAGTATTCTATTATCCTTTTAATATCTGTAGAATCTGTAGTAGTTTCATTTCTCTTATTTTTTCTTTTAAAAATTGTATCTTCTCTCTCTCTCTTTTTTTTCATGATTAGATAAGCTCAAGATTATCAGTTTTATTGATCTTCTCAAAGTCCTAGTGTTTGGTTTCATTAATTTTTTTATTCTGTTTTCTAATCCATTGATTTCTGCTTCAATCTTTATCATTTCTTTTCTTCTGCTTACTTTAGGTTTAATTTCCTCCTCTTTTAAGTTTCTTAAGGTAGAAGATTAGGACATTTACTTGATACCTTCCTTCTTTTCTCATATAGGCATTTAGTGCTATAAATATCATACTAAATACTCTTTAGCCACATTTAATACATTCATTTTCATTTGGTTCAAAATACCTTCTAATTTCCCCTTTTTTCTTCTTTGGTCATAGGTTATTTAGCAGTGTGTTATTTAATTTCCAAGTATTTGGAGATCTTTCAAGGATCTTTCTGTTATTGATTTCTAATTTAATTCTATTGTACTATGTATGTCTTGAAATCTTTTGAATTTACTGACACTTGTTTTATGGCCCAGAATATGATTTATCTTTGTAAATGTTCTAAGTTCAATAAGCTTATAATAGAAGAATGTGTATTCTTTTGTTCTATAAATGTGTATTCTGCTATTCTATAAATGTTGTGGAGTGTTCTGTAAATGTCCATTAGGTCAAGTTGGTTGATGATGTTGATCAAGTCCATATCTTTCCCATTTTTATGCCTAGTTATTCTATCAATAATTGAGAGAGGGTATTAAAAATCTCTGCCTGTAACTATGGATTTATTGTATCTCCTTGAAGTTCCATCAGTCTTTGTTTCATGTATTTTGAAGTTCTTTTATTAGATACATAACTGTTTGGGATTGTTATGTTTTCTTAATTAATTGACTCCGTAATTATGAAGTGATCTTTATCTTTGATATTTTGTTTGCTCTGAAATCTACATTGTCTGATACTAATATACCTACTCCAACCTTCTTTTAACTAGTGCTAGCATATCTTTTGTATTTCTTGTATTTTTAATCTATTTGTTTCTTTGTATTTAAAATGTGTTTCTTGTTAGCAGCATGTAGTTGGGTTGTGACATTTTGTCAAATCTGACAATCTCTTCCTTTTAATTGGGGTGTTTAGATCATTTACTTTTAATGTGATTTTTGGTAGGGTTTGATATAAGTATATTATCTTGCTATTTGTCCCATCTGTTCTTTGTCCTCTTTTTCTCTTTTTATGCCTTCTTTTGAATTACTTTTATATTTTTACATCTATTACATCTCCTTTGATGGCATGTTAGCTATGACATTTTTGTTATTTTATTGGTTGTTCTAGGATTTATATCATACATCTCTAACTTTTCACAGTCTACCTTCAAATGATATTATACTACTTCACATATAGTATAAAAATCTTAATATAAGAATCTTAAAGTAATATTCTTCCATTTCTCTCATCCCAACCTTTATGCTATTGTCATACATCTTACTTTTTTTTTGTGTGTGTGTGTGTGGCATGCAGGCCTCTCACTGTTGTGGCCTCTCCTGTTGTGGAGCACAGGCTCCAGACGCGCAGGCTCAGCGGCCATGGCTCACGGGCCCAGCCGCTCCGCGGCATGTGGGATCTTCCCGAATCGGGGCACGAACCCGTGTCACCTGCATTGGCAGGCGGACTCTCAACCACTGCGCCACCAGGGAAGCCCCATCTTACTTTTATATATAAAATACATTGTTATTTTTGTTAAAGCAGTCTATTATTATTTAAAGAGATTTAACTAATAAGAAAAACCTTATATATATTACCTAAAGTATCACTTTGCTCAGGTCTGAAAGACAGCCTTTAACATTTCTTTTAGCTGTGGATACACAGGCATGTCTCATTGTATTGCACTATGTCTTACTACACATTGCAGATATTGCAGTTTTTACCAATTGAAGGTATGTGGCAACCCTGTGTTGAGCAGGTCTACTGGTGCCATTTTTCCGATAGCATTAGTTTTTAATTAAGGCATGTACATTGTGTTATTGCACACTTAAAAGACTACAATGTAGTGTAAACAGAACTTTTATATGCACTGGGAAACCAAAAGATTCATGTGACTTGCTTTATTGCAATATTCCCTTTATTACAGTGGTCTGGAACCAAACCCGCAGTACCTCTGGGTTATGCCTGTACTAGGGATGAATTCTATCAGGTTTTGTATATCTAAAAACAACTTTGTTTCATTTTTCCCCCTCCATTTGTTCATTTATATATTTATGTGACATGCCTTTTTTTTTTGGTGGTATAAAACACATAATGTAAAATTTACCATTGTAACCATTTTCAAGTGTACAGTTCAGTAGTGTTAATAAATAAACATATTCACATTGCTGTGAATGTGGTATGAGGTGATAGATACCTCATTGAGATTTTGGTTTTCATTTTCCTAAAGATTAGTGATATTGAACATCTTTTCAAGTTTGTTGGTCATTTATAGATCATCTTTGGAGAAATGTCTATTCAAGTCCTTTACCCATTTTTAATTGGATTAACTGCTTTTTTGTGTTCCTCTTAATTTTTTGGATTTTTCCCCTGTGGTTTATTTTGGATAATTTCTATCATTATGCTTTCAGATTTCGTTCTGCAGCATTTAGTCTCCTGGTAATCCCATCCAGTGTATATTTTTAAATAATTTATTTTAATAGAGCAGTTTAGATTCACAGCAAATTAGAGAGGAAGGTAGAGCAATTTCCCATATGTACTCCCTGTCCCCTGACGTTCAGAGCCTCCCCCATTATCAACATCCCCCCCCCCCAGCCGCCCCACCGATGTGGTACATTTGTTAACAAGTGATAAGCCTACATTGACACATCATTATCACCCAAAGTTTATAGTTTACATTAGGGATCACTCTTGGTGTTGTACATTTATGGGTTTGGGCAAATGTGTAATGACATGTATCCATCATTATAGTATCACACAGAATAGTTTTACTACTCTAGAAGTCCTTTATGCTCTGCCTTTTCACCCTTTTTCCTTCCCTCCCTCCAACCCCAGCTTCTGGCAACCACTGATCTTTCACTTTCTCCATTGTTTTACTATTTCCAGAATGTCATATGGTTGGAATCATACAGTATGTAGCCTTTTGAGATTGGCTTCTTTCACTTAGTAATATGCATTTATGTGCAATGTCTCTTCATGGCTTGATAGCTCATTTCTTTTCAGTACTGAATAATATTTCATTGTCTGGATGTACAACAGTTTATATATCCATTCACTTACTGAAGGACATCTTGGTTTCTTCCAAGATTTGGCAATTATAAGTAAAGCTACTTTAGGGCTTCCCTGGTGGCGCAGTGGTTAAGAATCTTCCTGCCAATGCAAGGGACACAGGTTCGAGCCCTGGCCGGGGAATATCCCACATGCCGCGGAGCCACTAAGCCTGTGCGCCACAACTACTGAGACTGAGCTCTAGAGCCCTCAAGCCACAACTACTGAGCCCACGTGCCACAACTACTGAAGCCTGCGCACCTAGAGCCCGTGCTCTGCAACAGGAGAAGCCACGGCAATGAGAAGCCCGCACACCGCAACGAAGAGTAGCTCCTGCTCACTGCAAGTAGAGACAGCCCGCACACAGCAGCAAAGACCCAACACAGGGCTTCCCTGGTGGCGCAGTGGTTGAGAGTCCGCCTGCCGATGCAGGGGACACGGGCTCGTGCCCCGGTCCGGGAAGATCCCACATGCCGCGGAGCGGCTGGGCCTGTGAGCCATGGCCGCTGAGCCTGCGCGTCCGGAGCCTGTGCTCCGCAATGGGAGAGGCCACAACAGTGAGAGGCCCGCGTACCGCAAAAAAAAAAAAAAAACAGACCCAACACAGCCATAAATAAATAAATAAATAAATAAATAACCATGTGCAGGTTTTGTGTGGGTGTAAGTTTTCAACTCCTTTGAGTAAATGCCAAGGAGTATGATTGCTGGATTATATGGTATTGGATTTTGTCAAATGCTTTTTCTGTATCTATTTATAGGATCTTGTGATTTTTCTTATTTAGCTTATTGACGTGATCTATTACATTAATTGATTTTTTTCATGTTGAACCAGGCTTGCTTTCTTGGCATAAATTCCACTTGGCTGTGGAATGTAATATATGTACATCATTGGATTTGACTTACTAATATTTTTGAGGAATTCTGCCTCTTGTTCATGAGAGATATTTGTTGTAGTTTTCTTGTAATATCTTTGTCAGGTTTTGGCGTTAGAGTAATGCTGACCTCATAGAATGAGTTAAGAAATATTCTTTCTGTTTCTGCCCACTGAAAGAGATTGAAGAGATTTGGTATAATTTCTTCCTTAATTGTTTGGTGAACCCATCTGGGCCTAGTGCTTTCTGTTTGGGAAGGTTACCTATTATTAATTCCATTTCTTTAATATATAAGCTTATTCTCCAATGTATTTTTCATCTCAGAAATTGTAGTTTTCATCTCAAGAAGTTGATTTCAGCCTTTTTTACGTCTAAACTTTTTGAACATATAGGATATAGTTGTACTATCTGTTTTAATGTCCTTCTGTGCTAATTCTAATAACTGTCCATTCTAGGTTGATTTTGATTCATTGATTATTCTCTTCATTATGAGTTGTATTTTCCTGCCTCTTTGCATCTTATCTTTTTTTTTTTGCGGTACGTGGCCCTCTCACTGTTGTGGTCTCTCCCATTGCGGAGCCCAGGCTCTGGACGCGCGGGCTCAGGGGCCATGGCTCACGGGCCCAGCTGCTCCGCGGCATGTGGGATCTTCCCGGACCGGGGCACGAACCCGTGTCCCCTGCATCGGCGGGCGGACTCTCAACCACTGCGCCACCAGGGAAGCCCTGCATCTTATCTTTGATTAGATGTCCAACATTGTGAATTTACCTTGTTGGTTACTGGATATCTTTGTATTCTCATAAATTTTCCTGAGCTTTGTTTTGGGATGCAGTTAAGTTACTTTGGGGCTTTGCTTTTACAATGTTGGGTGTGTCTGGAGCAGTGCTCAGTCTAGGACTAATCATTATTTCCCACTACTGAGGTAAAATCTTTCTGAGAACTTTACCCAATGTCCTGTGCATTATGAGTTTTTCAAGTCTTGACTGGTGGGAACAGGCTCTCTATTCTGTGCTCTGTGTGAGCACAGGACACTGTTCCCTGTTATTCTTTCAGATGGTCCTGTCCCTGGCCCCAAATCATTTCCTCGCATACATGCACAGTGCTCTGCTGTGTATTAGAAGGAGACCCTCTGCAGATCTCTAGGGTTCTCTCTCTGAGCAGCTCTCTCTCCCTGGTTTTCTGTCTTAGGAACTCTAGTTGCTTTTGTGTCCCTGGACTCAGGGAGTCTACCAGGCTCCACCTCAACTCCCTGTGCTGCTGCCTCGAAACTTTCAAGGCAGTAAGCTTGGGCACCTGTAGGGCTCACTTCATTTGTTTTCCATCTGTCAAGGATCACTGTCTTTTGTTGTCTAATATCTAGTGTCTTAAAAACCATTGTTGTTTTGTATTTGGTCTGGTTGATTTGTTTATTTATCTATTTGGTTGTTCAAGGTGGGAGGGCAAGCCCAGTCCCTACTACTCTATTTTAGCCAAAAGCAGAAGTCCTGTCTACTTGTAGTTTTAACCTGAGAAAGTTCTTGTATTAGAATTCTTAAAGGAAAACTCTTTTAGTAGTAACCATTGGTCATTTCCATCCAGGAGGCCATGTGTATACGTGAACTATGGGATAAACTCAAATCAACCAGCAGGAGTTTTTGAGGCTTTTCTAGGGGTGTTAAACTGCTTTCCTGACTCCCCTGTTTCTGGGAATTTCTTGAGTTATTTGGATCTAGAAGCTAATTCTAAATAATGATTTTATGAAATTCCTAACCACATTATGATTTTATCCTCAGAATTAAGAAAAAGAAAGAGCAGCAACGTTATGCTGAAGAGCAGAGGATATTAAGAATGAACTTTCATGAAGAGCCATATTCAGGGGAGAAGATGAGTGAGATACTAGCCCAGCTACAACTTGAGGAAGGAGCCAGAGAAAAACAGCAGAAAGAAAAGGAACACCAAAGGTACTTTGAAAAGTTCTGTGTGAAATTTTGGCTCTAGAGGAAACTTGTTAGGAAGTCAGTGTTCTCATTTTCCTTACAAAAGAGTTGACTGTGTCTTCTCATACTTTGGGGAGTACAGAACTTCATCACATTTCTTGATTGCCTAATACCTCTCTGGCATCGCACTACGTCTTTCCTAGTGCTGCTTCCCAGGACCAAGAGCAAGAGTTGAGGCACAGAGATATGAAATAGTTTAACAGTTAAAGCTGGTAGTAAAATAAGGACTCATACTCATTCTCTTCCTAGTGGTTCACTTTGCCTGGTCATACTGTATTTTTATAGATATGTAGAAGCTTTAAGAGCCCAGATCCAGGAGAAAATGCAGCTGTATAATATTACTTTACCTCCACTATGCTGCTGTGGTCCTGATTTTTGGGATGCTCATCCTGATACCTGTGCCAACAATTGTATTTTCTATAAAAACCACAAAGGTAAGTCTCTTAAAGGAATGGTTGGGGCCTGGTGGCAGTTAAGAAAACAACAACAGTAAAAGTAGTGATTGTAGTAATTTAGCATTTATTGACTAAGGGCTTACTATATATCAGAGACTATTCTACCCCCTTTGCAAAACAACTCTGAGGCAATAAAAATAATTATAGTGAGTTATATTTCTCTTTGAGATCTGTTATCTTCTTGTCTCCATTTATGCTGGGGAAATATTTCTAGCTCACTCCACAGTAGTGAGACTAGGGTTTCAGGTCCTCCTGTAAATGAAGAATATTAGAGCTTGCCTCTTACGGCCATCTAAGTTAGGCCTTATCTAACATAGACCTATTATTTATCTTCACATATATATATATTATTATAATGTGTAGATATCCACATTAGACTTTCAGTTCTGCTAAGGATCACTGAGGGAAATGAGGACCAATATAAACTCTACCTTTATCAGGGATCCCAGCTAGAGAAGATGAGTCATTCCTGCTGTGACTAGTATTTCTGTTTCCTGTCCATTCTTAAATATATTGATTTACATATTGTAGAGATTATATAGGCTTCATACACACACTGAAAGTACTGCAAGTATTTGTATTCCTGTTGCCCTGTGATAAGAGTTCCTTATCAGTCCTGTGAGTTATATTTTAAAAACACAAATCTGATCATGCCATTCCCCTATCATCAAACCCGTAGGACTTACCATTACAGTACAAAATACATGTCGTATTTGGCATATTTTCTCTCTGGCTCCAGGCAACACTCCAGCCTTCATCGAACTTGCTACTGCCAGGACATGCCACATTTTTTTATACCTTCGCACCCCACACACTCATTTCTTTGCCTAGAATGCCTTCTTTCCTTTATTTTTATTAATCTTTCAAGACCATCTTAAATGTTACCACTTCTGGAAATCTTTTCCATCTTCTCCTAGTTTTTCTTTCATTCCAAACTTCATTCTGTGATGACATTTTGTATATGCCTCTGGTCTGGAAATATTACACTGCAATTTAATTTTTGTGTCCATCCTCTCCCTTACCTTTTCTGTAATCACAGAGTACTTGGCATGTGGTAAGTACTCAGTAAATATTTATTCAGTGAATGGGTTAAAGTTAATTCCTATGAGACTGGGCAGAGAAACAGTACTAATAGAAAAAGGTTGGGAGAATTGTTTAGAATCTGACTTCATTCACCACTGTTCAAATCTTTATTTGCAGCATATACCCGGGCACTACATTCAGTCATCAATTCCTGTGATATCCCTGAAGGGAACTCAACTCTTCGAGTCGCCATTCATAATTTTGCTTCTGCACACAGACGGACTTTGAAAAATCTGTAATAAGAATCTGAAATCAACTGTTAGTATTTCAACCTTCACTTAAAGTCAACCCTGAGAGATTATTTACGAAAAGCTGTTAAAGTTTATAAGATGTGTAATCTGAAAAGAAAGACTGTCCCACATAATAACAGCTATCACTATAATTAGATCATGACCATTGTTTCACTCTGTGCTTGGCACCAAGATTGAAAGTTGGCTTCCAAACTTGTCTCTTTGCTGTAAACCACATGGACCACGTTGCTTTAAAAATGATCAGTCACACTGGTAAGGTTTCTCTCACTTTGCTCCGCTCTGATCAGAAGAGATTATTAGAAATCTTTGAGATTATCTCATTTATTGTCCTTCTATATCTGTACTTTGAGTCTTGACAAAATTGAAAATGTCTGGATGAAGCAAAAGAGAAGATGATGAAATGAGTTTCTGAGCCTCAGTGGCCATCTGTTTTGCTGTTAACTTTTCTAGTTGTGTATAACAATTAGAGATGAGAACAATCTGAATTTGATGTATGTTTTCTTTTCTCAAAAATTTTTCTCTCCTGTTTTTTAATTTATTCCCTCTTTCCCCATTCGGTGACAATGGACATAGGACTTCTTAATTTTATAATTTTTATTGCAAAAAAGAGAAAGGCAAATAAACTCTGTCTTTGGGGCATCTTTTATGTGAAATAATTGTGAGTGACATTTCAAAAAGTGAATCTGAAGTCAAAGTGAATAAAGTTCTACCTTATTTCCCTATCTTTAAAAAAATCTGGTGAATGCCATACCTACAGAGCAGATGAAATAAAAATTGCTATAGTTAGTATGAATTTGTTATTTCTTCACAGTGTTTCTTGACACAAAATATGAAAAGGTTTAATATTGTGAATTAAAAATAGGTACTGACATTTTCTTTTTCCTATGTCTTCTAATGGTCAGTGTTAAAAAAGCACTTAGGTTATGTCTCAAAAAACACCTAAATCTCTAGCCAGGTCATTGCAAATAAGAGTCAGAATTACCCATGTGACAAGATTGACTGGTTATTTAACCAGATTAATTATTCAGTTCAGTCAAAATCCTTATGTAACTATATCCTTGATTTAGCCTTTCTGAGTTGTATTTTTTAACAGCTTCACTGAGATATAATTCACAGACCATTTGATTCACCCACTTGAAATGTACAATTCAGTGGTTTTTAGTATATTCTAGGGTTGTACAACCGTCACCACTAACAAATTTTAGAACACTTTTGTCACTCTAAAGAGATGCCCCTGTGATCCAGCAAACCAAAATAATTGAAAGCAGGACCTTCAACAGATATCTGCACACCCATGTTCATAATGGCATTATTCACAATAGCCAAGAGGTGGAAGCAACCTGAGTTTCCAACAGCAGATGAATGAATAACCAAAATGTGGTATATATGTACAGTGGAATACTATTCAGCCCTAAAAAGGAAAGAAATCCTGTCACGTACTATAGCATGGATTAGCCTTAAGGCATGATGGTAAGTGAAGTAAGCCAGAAACAAAAAGACAAATACTGTGTGATTCCACTCATATGAGGAACCTAGAGTAGTCAAATTCATGGAGACAAAGTGGAGTGATGGTTACCAGGGTCTGGGAGGAGGGGGAAATGGGAAGTTGATTAATGAATAGAGTTTCAGTTTTGCAAGATGAAAAAGTCCTAGAGGTCTGTTTCACAACAATGTGCATATACTTAACACTACTAAACAGTATACTTAAAAATGGTTACAATGGTGAATTTTAGATTATGTGTGGTTTTATTTTTTTACCACAATTAAACTTTTTTTTTTTTTTTTTTTTTTTTTGCAGTACGCAGGCCTCTCACTGCTGTGGCCTCTCCCGTTGCAGAGCACAGGCTCCGGACGCACAGGCTCAGCAGCCATGGCTCACGGGCCCAGCCGCTCCACGGCATGTGGGATCCTCCCGGACCGGGGCACGAACCCATGTGCCCTGCATCGGCAGGCGGACTCTCAACCACTGCACCACCAGGGAAGTCCTAAACTTTTTTTTAAATATAGAAAAGAAAAATCCCATACCCATTAGCAGTTGTTTCCCACTCCCCTGGCAATCACCAGCCCACTTTCTATCTCTACAGATTTGTCTATTTTGGACTTTTCATATGAATGGAATCATATAATATATAGTCTTTTGTGACTGGAGTCTTTAACTTAGTGTAATGTTTTTCAAATTTGTGCATGTTGTCGTGTGTATCAGTACTTCATTGCTTTTATTGCTGAATAATATTCTCCTCTATGGATGTACTGCATTTTATTTACCCAGTTATCAGTTGATGAACATTTGGGCTGTTTCTACTAATTAGCTATTATGAATAAGGCTGCTATGAACATTTGTTTACAAGTTTTTCTGTGGACATACGTTTGCATTTCTCTTGGATATATACCTAGGAGGGGATTTGCTGGGTCATATGGTAGCTCTACGTTGAACATTTTGAGGAACTGAAAACTGTTTTACAGAGTGGCTGCACCATTTTACATTCCCACCAACTGTGTATAAGGGTTCAGATGTCTTCACATCCTCCAACCCTTGTCCTTATCTGTCTCTTTAATTATGGTCATCCTACTGGGTATGAAGTGGTATCTCGTGGATTTGATTTGCATTTTCCTGATGGTTAATGATGTTGAGCATCTTTTCATGTGCTTATTAGCCCCTTGTATATCCTTTTTGGAGAGCTGTCTTTTAAGATCCTTTGCCATTTTGTAATTGTGTTATTTATCTTTTGATTATTGAGTTATGAAAGTTGTTAATATATTCTCCATAAGGTCCATTATTAGACTTATGATTTGCAAATATTTCCTGTTGTTCTGGAGATTGTCTTTTCACTTTCTTGATGGTTTACTTTGCAGGAAAAAAGTTTTTAATTTTGAGGAAGTCCAATTCATCTACTTTTTCTTTTGTTGGTTTAGCCATTACCTAATCCAAGGTCATAAAGATTTACTCCTGTGTGTTGTTCTAAGAGTTTTATAGTTTTAGCTCTTACACCAAGGTCTATGATCTATTTTGAGTTAATATTTGTATATAGTGTTAGATAGGGGTCTAACCTCATTCTTTTGCATGAGGATATCTAGTTGTCCCAGCGTCATTTGTTCTAAAAACTATTATTTGCTCCACTGAATTGATGTGACACTGTTGTTAAAAATCAATGGACCATTGGGACTTCCCTGGTGGTCCAGTGGTAAAGAATCCGGCTTCCAATGCAGGGGACGCAGGTTTGATCCCTTGTCGGGGAACTAAGATCCCACATGCCTCAGGGCAGCTAAGCCTGCAAACCACAACTACTGAGCTCACACCCCTCAACTAGAGAGCCCGCGTGCCACAAACTACAGAGCCCACGTGCTCTGGAGCCCGCACACCACAACTAGAGAGAAGCCCTCACGCCGCAACAAAAGATCCCACATGCCACAACAAAGATCCTGTGTGCCGCAACTAAGACCCGATGCAGCCAAAAAAAAAAAAAAAAAAAAAATCGTTGGACCATTAATGTTAGGGTTTATTTCTGAACTCTCAGTTCTATTCCATTAATCTATATGTTTATCCTTAAACCAATACATTCTGTCTTGATTATTGTGGCTTTGTAGTAAGTTATGAAATCGAGAGGCATGAGTTCTCCAACTTTGTTCTTCTTTTTCAAGATTGTTTTGCTATACTGAGTCCCTTGCATTTTTTATACAAATTTTAAGATCACCTTCCTGCAAAAAAGCTAGCTGAGATTTTGATAAGGATTGTGTTGAATCTATAGGTCAATTTGGGAGCTATTGCCATCTGATCCATGAACATGGGATGTCTTTCCACTCATTTAAGTCTTTAATTTCTTTCAACAATGTTTTGTAATTTTCAGAGCATAAAATGTGTACTTTTTTGTTACATTTATTCCAAAGTATTTTATTCTTTTTGATGCTATTTTAAATGGATTATCTCCTTAATTTTATTTTCAGATTGCTCATCACAAGTGTGTAGAAATACAATTGATTTTTGTGTATCAATCTTGTATCTTGTAACCTTCCTGAATTAATTTTTTATGCCTAATAGTTTTTTAGGGCATTCCTTAGGATTTTTCATCTATAAAATTTTCTCATTTGGAAATAGAGACGGTTTTACTTCTTTTCCAATCTAGATGCCTTTGATTTCTTTTTCTTGCCTAATTGCCCTGGATAGAACATCCAGTACAATGTTGAATAGGAATGATGACATCTGTGTCCTGTTCCTAATCTTAGGGGGAAAGCATTTAGTCTTTCACTATTATGTGGGATGTTAGCTGTGCATTTTTCTTGGATAGGCTTTATTAGTTTAAGGAAGTTCCCTTCTATTACTAGTTTGTTGAGTGTTTTTATCATGAAAAGTTGTTGGGTTTTGTCAAATGCTTTTTTTGCATCTATTCAGATTATCATGTATTTTTGTCATTTTTTCTATTAATAAGATGTATTATATTAATTGATTTTCAGATGTTAAAGTTTTTCACTCCTAGGATAAGTTGTATTGGTTTTTATTTGTTTCTTTGGTCTCGTCTAATGTGTTTTGATTGTTTGTTTGTTTTTTTCTGCTTGTTTTGTTCTACTTTTTTTAGTTTGGTTACCTGATATAGGTGAATCGACTTGTCTGACATCAAGTTAATGGTAGAATGGTGATGGGATTAGGTCTTACACAGGACCAGGGAAATTTCAAGTCTTCTTCCTCTAGGTTAAGTCTATGAATATAAATCTCACCTGATAATGAGTATGCTTTTGTATTGTAGTTTGGTTATGTGTAGACAGTATCTAAAGGTTTATTTTTGTGGGGTTAGAGAATGTTGGGATAACTAGCAGCTACCAAGGAGGAAGCCTGAGTCTCATGACCCTTAGTGATGATAGGGCAATGAATCCTGTTTGAATTGGATGAATGTGCTTTGGAAAGGAGCCTGGACTCTAAGACTTTGCCTGAATTTACACGTTTCTGAAGTCATGGTTGGGAGGACAAATTCTACAAGTTTTCTAAATTAGCAGGGACTAATAAGGAAGAAGAGGCCTGAAGATAAGATTGAGCCTAAATGAGATAGATTTTGATTTCAGGGCGGGGCGGTGAGGGACAGGATTAAAATTGGGCCCACTATTTCAAATAAGGTAGGTGACAGACATTTCAAGTGAAAAATGATTGATTAAAAATGAACACTTTCCGGGCTTCCCTGGTGGCGCAGTGGTTGAGAGTCCGCCTGCCGACGCAGGGGACACGGGTTCGTGCCCCGGTCCGGGAAGATCCCACACGCCGTGGAGCGGCTGGGCCTGTGAGCCATGGCCGCTGAGCCTGCACGTCCGGAGCCTGTGCTCCGCAATGGGAGAGGCCACAACAGTGAGAGGCCCGCGTACCGCAAAAAAAAAAAAAAAAAAAAAAAAGAATGAACACTTTCCTAGATAACTGTTTCTTTTTTTTACTCTCTTCAAAGTTCCTGTAGGTTTTCCCTCACACTTACTCGCCGTTGGTGACGATGCTTTCTGTATCACTGAAAAAACAAGCAGTCAAAGGGAACTTCCCTGAGCTCCCACTGTCATATCTACCTACCTACCTTTATGTGTTAATTCCTGTTAATATGGATGAGCTGTTTGCTCTCCTGTCTTAGGCCTACTCTGACTACTGGCTGGATCCAGTTCCCTTCTACCTACTAAAGGACATTGCCTCTGCATTTCTTCCCCTTCTCTTCTGCATCATAATTTTTCCTTGACTATTAGAGTGTTCCTATCAGTATATAAACTTCCTGTGATTTCTCCCATCTTGAAAACTAACCAAGAAAAAAAGAAAGGAGAGAGAGAGAAAGAAAAAGAAAGCCACCTGCTGCCTTTCTTTACCCCACATTCTCCTTCATGTACCACCAACCTTCTCTGCTTCTCTTTATAAAACTCCTTGCGTGTCTATACTTCCTGTTCCTGTTCTTATCACATTCACTCTTGAATACATTCTAGTAAGACTATTTGCCTTTACCTCTCCAATGAAAGTGCCCTTTTCAAAGTCATCAATGACATCCACGTTGCTAAATCCAATGGTCATTCTCAGACTTTATCTGGACCTGTCATCAGAATTAAACACAACTGATCACTCTGTTTTTTTGAGGTACCTTACACATGGCTCCCACAACCCCAAAGCTTTTGAGAGTGTCCCAGGGCTCAGTCCCTGGACTTCTTTTGTATCTACACTTGCTCTTTTGGTGATCTGTTTTAGTCTTGTGGCTCGAAATATTACCTATATACTGATAACTCCCACATTTATGTATCTGGTGCAGACCTCTCCCTGAAAATGCAAACTTTTAACCCTAACTGCCTACTTGACATTTCCACATCATTGGTTTCCCTCAATTTGCTCTTCCTATAGTCTCCCCCATATCAGTTAATAGTAATTCCATTTGTCTAGTTACTGAGGCCAAGAACCTTGAAGAAATCATTGACTTTCCTCTTTCTCTCTCTTTCATCTTTCATCACTTCATCAGCAAATCATGGCAACTCTACCTGCAAAATATATTTTCAATTCACATTACTTCTACTGCGAGATGCCTGGTCCAAACCACCATCATCTCTCTCATAGATTATTTTAAGAGTTCCTAAGTAATCTCTTCTTGCACCTGTGTACTTTCTCAATACAGCAGCCAAATTTAACACATCTAAAACCAAACCTTCTGATTTCCACCCTCTGCACACACACACATTCTCTCTCTCACACACACATACACACATCCCAAACTATAAAAACATCTGTTTCTTCCTGCAGTCTTCTCCATTCTCAGCAAATGACAACACCATCCTTCTAGTTGTTCTGGCCAAAAAAGCATGGAGGCAACCTTCACTCTTGTCTTTCTTATACAGCCCACATCCAATCGTTGTTGGCTCTACCTCGAAGATATATTTAAAATACAGCTCTTTTTTCCATGTCTGCCCTACTACAACCCTGTTCTAAGTCATCATCATGTTTCACCCGAGTTATTGCAGTAGCCTCCTGGTTGGTTCTGTTTCTCTATTTGCCCACTATAGACTGTTCTTAGCACCACCTAAGTTCTTAGCACTTAGGACCACTTAGCAGTCCTTTCAAAAAAGTGAGATCATGTCACTCCTCTGCTCAAAGTCTCCTTTGGCTATTCATTTCATTCAGAAAAAGCCGGAGTCCTTACAGTGTCATACAAGGCCCTGTAAAATCTGGTCCCAGTTACTTCTGAGACTTTATCTCCCACTACTTTCCTCCTTGCTTGTTCTGCTGGACCTCGTTGACCTTGTATTTCGATGGATGTTCCAGGGACTCTTCTTTTTCATTAGCTCTCTGCCTGGAGACACTTGTCCCTCAGATAATGTTTGGCTCACTTTATTACCTCCGTCAAGCCTTCATTCAAGTGTATCAGAATTAAGAGGACCTTCCCTGACCACGCTGTTTTAAAATATGACCCTCCTACCCACCCCCATGCTTAGGTGCTCTGTCTCCCCTTCCCCTGCATTATTTTTCTTCATGATACTTACAGCTGTATGGCATACTATATATTTTACTTAATGTTTATTTTCTTTCCCCACTAGATTGTATACTCCATGAGCACAGGGATTTTTGTCTGTTTTTGTTCAGTGCTCTATCTGGCATGTAACAAGCTCTCAGAAAATACTTGTTAAATAGATAGGCAGATTTGAATTTTTAAAATTCCAAATGCTTCTGCATGATTAGTAGTTTTACCTGATGTTTTTGATCTTTAAAGGTCCTTAGACATCACTTTACTTTGTTTTTCATTCTTTAACTGTGACTGTGATTTGAGACAAATAATTTCTCTGGGCTACAGTTTTCTCTTTCTGTAAAGTAAGAGAGTTATACTAAGGGATCTTCAATCTTCCCTGTGGCTCTAACGTTCTATGAATGTATTAATTATGTTTTACACCTTTGACCTCACCAGTTTTCCATTTCATTCGCTCTTCATGCTGAGTTGTGGACTCGTGGTACATTTTACTTGTAGATGTTGCGGTAGTGTCAGACAAGTTCATCCTCTTCAACTCTGATTCCAACCCTGATCTTGTCAGAGTAGATGCGAGTTCAGTAGGTCACAACGGAATAGGAGAGCAGGGCAGGAGGATATAGGAAAGTATGGGCGTGTGTCCAGCAAGAGGGCCACGAACCCAGAAGAGCTCAGCTGTTCTATTCCCCAGAGGCAACTTTATCAACTTATAGAATTCATGCCGAAAGACAGAATATACACGTGATAGAGGCAATTCCCGGATTACGGTAGTGGCAGAGAATATTCATGTACTAGTTTTTGTGCAGTAACAATCACAAAGCCAGCACGTGATGTATTTTCCTAGGCAGTTCTACCTAAAACGGCTTGCTCTAATTGCTTTAATGAACTCTGTGGCTTCTCCCTGGCATTGTTCCAGTGTGTTACTGGTAACTGTCCAATATTACTTACCCTTATTTTTTAGCCCTTTTATGATGGGCAGGAATGAGATTGTCAATAACTTTATTGACTACCCACTGGGTGCAGAGGCTAGAAACTGCTGCTTTCACATCTTCCAACAATTTAAGGTATGATAGGTAGCAGGTATTACTTTTCTGTGTTTGCTTACTTAGATTCTGGTTTTGGAAGCAAACTATTCCTTTAGTTTCACTTTAAGTGTAGTGAGCATAGTTTGCTTTGTATCCCATCTTGGGCATTTTTCCATGCTTCTCCGAAAAGAAGACTTGGCAGATTGGATATATTATAGAGAAAGATAAAAGCAAATGTTCTCCTGGCATGCTAGGCCCCTTCCACTGAGCGAAAGACTTTGAATATGCTGACTTTGGTTTTTAAAGGTCTCTTAAGGTAGAAATGAATGGTCCGTGTCTGGTCTTGCTCTCAGTATTACTGACCACTATTAGAGGGGTGTGCCAAAGAGAAGTCAAATCAATTCCTTTTGATTAAGACAGTTTGGCGTTGTACTTACTGCACGAGTCATCATCCCTTCCAGGCCCCAAGATGAGATCACCCTTGGTAAACGTTTTACTCAATTCTTGTCTTAGGTTCCTCCCCCTGCCTCAAAACACCTACGGAAATCATTATACGGAATCCACTGTGTATAATAAATTAACTTCTCTCCGGTTCACTTGAAACCAAGTCCCCCTAAAACCGAGTTCCCCTGCCGAGTTTGTGATTAACCTCTTTATCTAAAACTTGACTTCCTTTCTGGTCCTGCCCCTGGTCCCCTCACAATTGAGGAGTATCAAAGCAAAGAGGGGATTGAAAGTGAGCAGCACCCCGTGGGGTCCTGCCGGGTACAAAAGTCCCTCTGTGTCCCCCATTTCTTGTTTGCAGAAAAAGGCTTTAGTCTCCTAAGGCTTCGCTGAGTTCCAATGAGCAGACTCAAGAAGTTGCTAATTAGGGAAGTGAGGGAAGGCAGGAACAAAGGAAAAGCAGTCAAGAAACAATAGTTCAGCAACAAAACAGAGTCCGAGTTCCTCCTCGTGGATACACGTTACAACCTGACACATGTTTTTGAGGTGTTCTGCAGGAGCTAAGACTGCCCTCCCACCCATGGGGACTAAATGCTGAACACGAGCGCGTAGACCCCAGACTGGTTGGAACCAGAAGGTTGATGATAAAGATTCCTGAAACATCACCCTTTTACCTTACACACCAATCAGAAGAAAGCCCATGAGCTGATCACGCACCCTGCAACCTCCACCCCGATGTTGCCTTGAAAACCCTTCCCTGAAAGCCATCAGGGAATTCAGGTCTTTTGAGCACGAGCCACGCCATACTCCTTGCTTTGCACCTTACAAAAAACGCTGTAATTTCCTTCATCACAACCCAGTGTTAGTAACTTGGCTCTGCTGCACGGCGGGCAAGTAAGACCCAAGTTCAATTCAGTTACACACTTAGAACGGCACTAGCTATGTACCATCCTTGGGAGAATTGAGAAAATAGCCTCTCAAATCATTTTCTGTGTTTTCTAGTTTAGATGAAAACAATACGTAAATAGAAAAGCCATGAGGATTCCATTTATAGGAAATAGGGAGAGAGAGGGAAACAAATTATACCATGAGAAAGCAGAAATCCAGAGGATAGGTCATTCTGTAGGAAAACAAAACTTCCTTCAACAAGTTAATGGCTTGAATTTTAAAAATAGGGAGGTGGCTCTAGATTTAGACAGATTTAAAGAGATTACAAACCTCAAATATAATGTATGGACCTTGTTTGGATCCTGATATGAAAAATTTAAAAAACAGTCTGAAAACTGTGTGTTTGAAGCAATTTTGAACAGAGTCTGAGCTGTTCATTGTGTTAGGTATAACAATGGCATTATAGTTATATAAGAAAATATCTATACAGAGATGGATACTGAAGTACACAGGGATGAAATAAAATTATGTTTGAGATTTACTTTAAAATAATTCAACAAAATGAGACAAGAGAGGTGGATGAAGTAAGTGTAGCGAAAGTTTGATAATAGTGAATCTAAGTGACAGGTATATTGGGGTTTCATTATGCTATTCACTCTGCTTTTGTGTATGTTTGAATTTTTTTTTTTAAAGCAATTTACTTTAAAAAAAAAAAACACCTTGGGCCTGAAATAAACTTGTTAGCATTATAAATGTCCTTCCCTTCCTTTCTCCTTCCCTTCCCCCTTTCCCAATAATAGAAGGTTTAGGAAGGAAAGTAATATCCCTTAGCTGTGAGACTTCTGACATGATAGTTATTATCAGGTGGTGATTAGAACCTAGAGGCTGCAGCATTCTGTGGTCTTTCTATAAGAAAGACTGGGCACCTAGTCTCCTGGTGTTATTATCTGGTGAATTCCCAGGCATATAAAATTTGAGAAGTTCAGGGATGAAAGACCATAGAAAACAGGGTAGAAATTACAAAAAACCAAAATGGTGATTTAGTAAAAGGAGCTTTGAAATCTTGGGGTGAATATTTATGTGGTTTAAGTTAGGGATGGGAAAAGTCATTTAGATTTCTATCTTCCCTCTGAATAGGATCTTCTAGAGATTGAAACATTGCTTTTTGCTGTCAAAGCTCTTTCTTGCTCTGTCTTCAAAGGCCCTACTGCTGTGGGATAGTTTGTGCAGTGGTTAAGGTCACAGTCACAGGTTAAATTCTGATTGTACCACATATCAGCTGTGTGAGCTTAAGCAAGTTACTTGAGTTCTCTGTGTCTCAGTTTCTTTTTCTTTTTTTTTTTTTTTTAACATCTTTACTGGAGTATAACTGCTTTACAATGCTGTGTTAGTTTGTGCCTCAGTTTCATCAACTGCAAAATGGGAATAATAATAGTACCTACTTCATAGAGTTGTGAGAATTCGATGAGATAGTTCAGACGTTTCATTTGACCTTTCGTATTAATGCCTAAGAGAAAAGGTTTTCTAAGTCCCTAGGTCATGATGACATTTACATTTGATTTGCATTTGGGTATTTGATTTTATTCATTGTTCCATCCTACTCTGAGCCTTCTTACCACTAAAGCCAGATTTTTTTTTTTTAAGGTGGAAAATCAAG
The DNA here is from genome assembly GCF_059928025.1 of Delphinapterus leucas. NCBI lineage: Eukaryota > Metazoa > Chordata > Mammalia > Artiodactyla > Monodontidae > Delphinapterus > Delphinapterus leucas. The sequence continues at coordinate 100,365,325 of NC_143135.1, forward strand.
GAAAGAGACTTTGCCTAGTTGCCAAATGGATGGGTGTGTTGTTTAAATTGTAGACTAGCACGCCTCCTTTATTGCTCATCCAGAGGGTGAAATGATGCCTATCTTCAAGTCCTTCCTGGCTTAAAACTGTAGGTACCCTCACCTGACAGGTTCAGCTACAGGAGGAACATGTCTTACCCTGTTTTCCCAGGGGGACTCTGTGTTTTCTCTAAGGAGTTCAAAGCAATTGCTACAGAGCTGAGCAACACATCTTTTCCTGTCACTACTGGGACTTTATATCCTACGCATGAAACCTGACTGACTGTCATACAGCTCGGTCTTTTAGGGTTCAGCCTCAAGAGCCTTTTTCCACATAAGGTAACTCCTTGTTCTTCCCTTACAAGTGACTTGGCTCAGGGATAGTAGATAAGGGCCTTTCTCCCTGTGACCCCTGCTCTGTAAAAAGCAAACAACAAAAACAAACAACAAAAAACAAAAACCCGGAAACAGAGTTGGGAGTGGAAGGGGGAACCACATAGACATAAGGCAAGAAACAGGCTGGGGGCTTCCCTGGTGGCGCAGTGGTTGAGAGTCCGCCTGCCGATGCAGGGCACACGGATTCGTGCCCCGGTCCGGGAAGATCCCATGTGCCGCGGAGCGGCTGGGCCCGTGAGCCATGGTCGCTGAGCCTGTGCGTCCAGAGGCTGTGCTCCGCAACGGGAGGGGCCACAACAGTGAGAGGCCCGCGTACCGCAAAAAAAAAAAAAAAGAAACAGGCTGAGACTGAAATTAACAATGGAAGATCAAGGAAAAAGAGAGTTTGAAGTAGAACGGGATTGGAGCTTGAGCCAACACAATCGGAAGTTTAGCTAGGCATGGGTTTCTGAAAACTGTGGAGGTGTTTGTTATTAGTCTAGGAGACTAACATAGTGTAAGTGGCTTATACTGCAGTGTCTGTAGTAAGTCAGTCTACAGTAAGTATAGACTTACATACAGTGGCTTACGCTGGAAAATCCATTCATGAAGGAATGTCATCAGGCACAGATAAACAGTGATAGCTGGAGACTTAGTTAATGCTCTACTAAATATGTATTTTCTTTGTATTACATTTTCTGAACTCCATACCTACCTCTTCCTCTTCACCACTGGCAAAATGGAAATGTTTGGATTAATAGCCATTAATGAAACTTAATTTGACTCCAGGAGTAAGATGCAATTAGACCCATACAACCCTACACCTGGCCTGCCAGGTGGCACAGGGTAGGGAATTCGTCTAGGCTGTGGTATAGTTCTATCTGACATAGAGGAAATAGGCTGTGATGCTCATTTCAAGACACCCTGCTTTGAATTGATGAGCCAGTTATCCCAGTTTCATCATACCTCGTGCTTCTGTGCTTGCCAGGAGTCCTTCATCAGCTAGCGTTGGGACTGTAAACCTTGCCAGGTCAGATATACAGGGAGATTCCCTGGGACTGGTTCCAAACTGGGTATTGCTCCTGTGTGAATCTCACAGGACTGAGTCTGGCCTCTTCTTGGGACTGTAGGATGCTGGGTGCAGGCTAATAACATTTGGGTCAGGAGAGCCCCTTAGAATTAATAGGCCTTTTGTTTGCCTGAAATTGTCCTTCCAGTTCTGTCTTAAAATTTTACTCACCCTTAAGGCAAAGGATTACTGCCACCCGCTCTATGAAAACCTATCTGATTTCTCTCAATCAGAAGCAATTCTTCCTCCTGCCCAGCCATAGTATCCTACTTGTATGCAGTACATAGTTTTTCTGCCTTACATGATAATTGTTTATATACATTAAAAGACAATTTTCAGAAAAAAGTAAACTCATGACTTTCATACAGATATTAAAATGAACATGTTGATATTAAAGTGAGCATATGTTAGACTTAAACCCCTAAGGAAAATAAGCAGCTGTTATAACTGGTTCCAAGAAAAGGCAAAAGAAAAAAAATACTCATATTTATATGAATAAAGGAACGTTGTGAAAGTTCAAATGGAGACAAAACTGATTTTCTTCTATAGTTATTTAAAATTTGCAGAATTGTAAATTAGATCAACTATTGGCTAAAATCAGATAACCTGGAGGGGAGTCCTCTAGCCAATGTGTAATTTTCCACCGAAGCATAAAATGTTTTCTACAGCTTCCTTTGTTTTGATCCAAAATAGTCTCCAAGAAAGGCTATTCTTGATGACAACCTAAGGCTGGTCTCATTAGATTGGGTCTAACTATTCATATAGGTGCAGCAAGAGTGTTAATTTAGGAGCCAGGTCTTCTTAAGTTTGCTTTACTGGAAGCTTTTATAAGGAATTTCAGATTTGATTTTTTAAATATTTGTTAATTAACCAGACCGAATGTTTATTCATAGTTCATCTGTTTTCAACCTGATTGTATTTGTTAATTTTGAGGCTTGTGTGTGTATGTCTTAAACCTCCTACCGTGCAATAAATAGACGAGGACTTTATAAGACTTGAAGGACTTGACAAAGTCACACAAGGAGTTTGAAAGAAACTGATGAATTTTCTGTTTTGCTTTTTTTTCCCCCTAGAGATGCCTGGGCATATGCCCCTTTCTCTGGCTGAACCTCTGTCATTATAAACTGGAAAGAACCTGTACAAATTCATGAGTAGGGGTGGGGGGGAAAGGTTTAGAAATAGGGCTCAGTCAATAGAAATTACTAGAAGCATACGGTGAACATTTAGATGATCTTGAATTCAGAAGAAGGGAAGACTTGGATCTAAGATAGGGTTAGGACTAGGTTTAGGTCTCACTCCCAGGAATTTCAGTCTCGAGCTCAGTTCCTGCATCTTGCAGCCTGCCTGTCCTTCACATATTTTACAAGGAATGCCAACAGCACACTAAGAGCCAGGGATCTGAGACCAGTGCAAAAGAGTTTTGTGGAGAAATTATAGGGTGAAGGTATTGTTGGGCCAAAGGAGATATAAGAGAGTTTTTCCAGATCTGGGGCCTGCCTTTGCTGCCATGGACACCGAAGGGTAGCAAGAACATCTCCAGTTTATATAGTGCGGCACTAGTTTGTTTATCTAGAACTTCTTTAATCTGACTAGTAAACTTCTCCCTATAAAAGATCTTCCCATTCTTGTCTGTGAAAAGCATCACAGTTCTTTGAAGTCACATGCTTCTCATTTCTAAATCCACTTTCCAATTTTCCTTTGTCCAACCTGCTCTCCCTGTTTCATTCCTCTTGCTTTACAATGGTGCAGTAACACTGTGCTCCCAACTGTAGATATAAGAGAGCAGCGGTGAAAGGCAGGGAGGCATGTCCACAGTCACCCCAGGGGCTGAGAAGGAATTTGATCTTATGGAGTGGCCCTGGGGAGAGCTGGTATCTTATCTTTCCACTACCACCATTATGTGATTCAGAACATGCCTGTTTTCTTCTATAAGCTTAAATTTTCTTGTCTTTGGAATGGGGAGGAGTATTATCTCCTAGCCATAAAGTGGTGCAGAAGAAGGTGTTAGATAAAAGCAGAGTTGGAATAATTTGGAATCAAGGGAATAATGCTGAAACCCGTACTCATGAAGGCAAGTTAGATGTTAACTTGAATTAGCATGGACAGCTGACCTTGCCACTCCACAGCATATTCTGAAAAGGAAAGATTTACATTAAAAGGTAAAATTGTACCATCCCCTGTTTCTAGAATTAGCAAACTGAGAACTACTAGGAAGAACTAAAAAGTTGACAAAGAGCTCCTTTTTTTCCCACTTTTTACAAAACTTTTTTAAAAACCATGATATATATACAGGAAGTTGCAAAAATAATTCAGGGAGGAAACTTTACCCAGTTTCTCCTATAGCTATAGCACAATATCAAAAGCAGACAGTTGGCATTGGTTCTATGTGTGCCATTTCCACACGTGTTGATTCATATAAACACCACCATGATCAAGATACAAAACTATTCCATCACCGCAAAGACCTCCCTCATGTTACTCCTCGAAAGTGACACTCGCACCCCTCCCTGTCCCCACATCCCTAACCCCTGGCCACCATTAAGTTCCTTGCCATCTCTACAATTTTGTCATTTCAAGGAAATGGAATCATATAGTACGTGGCCTTTTGAGACAGATTTTTTTTCACTCAGCACAATGCCATTGAGATCCATCCAAATTGTGTGTAGTAATAATTCTTTTATTTACTGAGTAGTATTGGGTGTACCATAACTATTCACCTGTTGAGGGACATTTTCGTTGTTTCTAGGTTTTTGCTATTATAGATGAGGCCACTACAGACATTTGTATACAGGTTTGTATGGACAGAAATTATCATTTATGGAAGGCAACTAGTGGGCTGTATGGTGAATGTATGTTTAGTTTTTTAAGAAAGTGACAGCATGTTGGATCATGTTTTTAATCCTCTCTTCCAGGTGGGTGGTAGAAATTCAGGTTTCCTACTTGGCCTCAGCTGATACCCGTGGGGTGGTGGAGAAGGGCATCTCGCTACAGCTTGGAGAGTGGGAGATCGGGGTCCCTACTGTGCCTCCACTGACACCACCCTGCATGAGAGGGGGAGGGGCCCTCCTTACTGCTCCCCATATGATCTCTGCTGACACCATGGGGGTGGGGTGGGGGCGTGCTCATCACCACTGGAAGGTGGCGAAAGTCCTGGCTTCCCAGAACTCAGAGTTCCCTGACACTGCCCTGATGCCCTGATGGCGGGGCTGGGAGGACGCCTCATTCCAGCCAGGTGCAAACGGAAGTTGAGGCCTCCACTTCGCCTCTGCTGATAGAAGTGGGGCGGGCTGCTGTGCTCTCTGTAGTGTTTGGGTGGAGGGGCTGCCCCTTTCTTGATCCTTTACTTAGCTGGCTAGCTTTTCTTGGTGTTTTTTCCTTTCCTTTTTTGTCTGTGCTGTTGATGTTTCTGGACTGGGTGCTGGCTTCTCCAGAGCCCAGCCCAGGATAAATGAGATAAAAAGCAACCCAGACAAACCACTACTGTGTCTTTCCTCAGATCTTGAGTTTCCTAGCTAATCTTCCTTCTTCTCTCCACTTTTTCAGAATTTTCTTATGTTGCTGTACATATAATGCCCAGGGTTTTAGCACTTAGCAAGAAGAATAGGGAGAAGTGAGTCTATTCCATCTTGATCCAGAATCAGAGGTCGGCAAGGGCTTTTAAATGGCCATTTCTCCTCTAAGAACATAAATCTGATTGTGTCTCAACCCTTCTTGAAAACCTCCTTTTCATAACTCCCAACTGTCCGAAGGACAAAATCCCAGCCCCTTAACATTGACTTTGAAGGCTCTTCGCTATTTCACCACAAGTAAAAACAGTCATATCTTCAGCAACTCCTCACTGTGCATGTGTGCTCTCCAGCTACACAGAATTTTTTATGCACCATCTCTTAAATAGACCACGCTTTTTCATGCTCTGCTGTTTTGCACATGCCTGTGTCCATGCGCTCTGTTGGTCCTACCTTTCTCTTCTTCTCTACTTCGCACGCGCCCAGCTGTGCTTCACATCTGCTTCTCATATTACCTACTGTGGAGCATCTCAAGCCTCTTCCAGGGTCATCTGATCCTTTCTCAGGGCCTCCTTAGGAGGATGAACATACCTCTTTAACCTGTTTCTTGTTTGAGTCAACCTGTTCCTCTAGGGCTCTTTGAGGTGGAATTACATCCCTATACATGTCTGTCCCATTCAACTGTGACTCCTTTGAGATTAGGGGCTGTGCCTCTCTCATCCTGCCTGGCACATAGTTGGCACTCCAAAAGTGTTGATTAAATGAATATATTAATGAATTGTTACTTTCAGATACTAGAGCAACCAAAACTTGTCCTCAGCTTGTGTGAACAGACTACCTGAGTCTGCCTTTTATCGTTACCTTATATTCCTTTTTATTTTTCCCCCTGAACAAAGCAACTTTGGGAGACCATAATAGTTTAACCACTTGCCCAATCTGCTCCTCCCTTCCCAAGGACTGCCTCCTTTCAGGTTGTCCGTATATATACCTGCTGCCACCCCGGTTGACTATTTGAGAGCAGGACTGTCCCCTTGTTTGGCTGATAGTGGTCCCCAAAGCCCATTCTTCAGGCCATTATGAGCCATCAGTCCAGTCTTGAATAGACTGAAGCCCCTCCTTTTGACCAGTCGTATCAATGCTGGGGCTTTCTTTGCCAAGCCCTTCCGAAAAATTGTCTTTTATTGAGAAACAAAATCTTTTTGGATACATGGGCACCTTGCTTATTTATCTTTTGATTGTGTTGGCTGGAAGAAGTTTAAAAGCAATTCTTCTTAGCAAGAGTTCAGCATCTGATATATTTGGGATAATAATAGCTTCCATCATTTTTATGACACTTTACTTAACCCATACATCCATCCTTGTCAAGCCCAAATTATTCCACATGTATTATCATAATGTTTACAATAACTCAGTGAGTGAAGTTATATACACACACACAGATACCCACATACATATACATTCACACACACACACACACACACACACACACAGGATATTAAAGACTTTGCAGGTCAAATCTATTCTGTTACACCCATTGATACTTTTTAAGGACTCTGATCCTTTGGCGCCTATATTTTGTTCTAATTTTTAATGGCCATCTGTTTCCATCAGTTGTAGTCAATATCTAATCCTCAAGCTGTATGTTTGCTCATGCAATATAATAATTGCTCCACTTATCAAACCTATTTAATATGGCCAGACACGTTTTATATGCATAATTTTAAATTCTTACAGCCACCTTGCAAGATAAATGTTATTATCCACATTTTACAGATGAGAGAACTGAGGTTCGGAGAAGTAGGAGAGCCAGAGCTGGCTCTGCCTCAAAACCCATGTTCTTTTCACTACACTTGGCGTCTCAATCAACAGGCCTAATATGAAATTGAACCTTTAAAAGGTTGAGTAATCCCAATTTCTCCTAATATCTCAACTCCTACCCCACTAATCAAGGGTCTGGGTTTTGACTCTATCACAGAAAAAATCGTGCTATTCTCTGTTCAGTGAGACGGAAGTGGGAGAACGGAGATGTGTTCAAAGAATGATGATCGTGTGTGTGCAGGGAAACACGAGGGTTCTGCTGCCTAATGGCTTGTCCTCGTGGCACTTGTTCTCACAGACTTTCTCAAGAATTCAGGTCCCTGGGTCCCTTTGAAAAAACCAGGGAGGACACTCGTTGCTATATCTAGAAGGACCTAAACGGATAACTGACTACCCAAAAAAGTCCCATGGATGGTCAATGAAACTTGCTAGCAATAGGAACTGGTATTTGATGGGTAAAAAGGTCATTATCTGCCGGCTCCTGTTTTCAGGTGTCTGATACTAAGGCATAGTAAGCATTTTTGACCAATTATAGGGCTACCCACAATAAGAACTAAGGCTCTCTTTCTTTAGTGTGTGGTTCAATCGCTCATCCCTTCCCTCCTTATTGCCTTCAGATACTACTGTCCACACCCTGCCAGGTACGAGGAGGTAGCGTGTGAAGGGGGCCAGATAACAGGAAGGTGAGTCGAGGGCAGAGAGCTTGTGTAGCTGAGTGAAAGAAGTATCCTTCTTTGTCACTCCCCCAAGCAGCAGGAAGCGAGGATACTGTCAGGTCACACACAGGAGCAAGTGAGGAACATTGGTAGGACTGTCCCTGCTGCCATCCTGGCCCCTGAATTCACAGGAAGCCACTAGGACAAGGCAAAGACTGTCTCAGGACTGGCCCTGCTCCCAGCCACTCACTGGCACAGCATGAATAAGAGCCATACCACCACGAGGGCGTATTCTTTATGCCTCTCTGAGGGTTCCAGCCACAGACAAGCATGGTCCCCTGAGGGGCACAAACACATCTTCTCCAGAGGGGCATGTAAAATGAGCGCTAATGCGTCTTATGCGTTGGCTTCTCTCTGTCTGGAATGGAAAGATAGACATTCCCCACTACTGAAGTCTGGATAGCACCCCTGGAGCCCTTGCTGATATCCACGTACTCCTCCCATGTAGCTTCAAGTGACCTCAGCCGCTTCCCTGGCTCCTCTGTATTCAACTTTCTCCTTCCCTCTAGTCCTTTGGACACAGGCAGCTCTCTTCCTGGTGATGTCAGCTCATTATCCCATTTTATTTTCCACCCTTAATCTGCCTTCTTTCAGGCCTAATGTCTTTTGGGTGTTACTGACCCCAGAGCTGTCCATCATACGTTCTGGGACAGCGGGTGTCTGCTGGAATTGTCCCAGGCAAACCAGCATGGGTAGTCAGTCTTCTCAGATGGATAATGCCCACCTCCCTGACCTGTAAGAACGAAATGAATGTACATCTGGGCACCCTGTGTGGTATAATTAAGGGCTGAGTTAGCAGCTGGTAGCTGTGCTCTTCCTCAGTGTTTCAGCTCCATACCTTAAACAACCCAGCACAGCTTCTTCCTTCTATCCCCTGTCCCCTTTCCTTTGTAGTCGTCTACCTCCTGCCCTCTTCTGTTTGTTGCTGTCTTCATTTCTGCCACGAGACCCCTGCCCCTGACTGCCTGGCGTTACCGGAGGGTTTTACAACTCTGTTTACCTCTTTTTGCCTGATTCCGGGGCTGGTAGCGGCCAAGCCCACTCTCCTGGGTCTGAACCTGTTTGGTGTAGCCGTTACTGCCCTTCTCTGACCTTGCACTTTGGGTCTGGGCACTCCTAGGAGTGAGGGGCAGGGTGGGCTTAGGGCTGAAATCTATTTGCCCAGACAAGTTACTAGTTCACGTTCTATTAACCATTTTATTCTCCAGGCCAATGCTTCCCTCTATAGTTAGTTCACCCTTGGGCTCGTAGACAAAGATCTCACAATCACTGCTTTTTACAGGTGGAAACATACCCTGGAAATCTTCAGGCTAGAGGTCTGCAGAGCACTTTTAACAGCACGGAACTCTGCCTCAGAGGGGCCCTTCACTGTTGCATGGCTGCGGGCCTTCAGAAGGGAGAGCAGGAGTGGCCGCTGCACAATCACCGTGGGGAGTAGAGGCGGGGCGGGGGGTATCAGTCTCTCCGTGGACGAGGTGCGGTAGGGTCTTGTCTGGCTCACTGCGTGATCTGGAATCTGAGTGGGAAAGTCCCTGTTGGGACACCTACGCTCCCAGGGGGCGCTGGCACTCAAATCAGCGTCCTGTGGGACGCTGGCCCTCCAGCCTGCCTCAGTTTCCCGATCTGTGTCTGCGCCACAGCTAATCAGGATAGGAAGGCACTGCAGGAGCAGCCGAGGGCAGACGGAAGGTCACGCAGAGCTGACTGAATCTAGGATCGCAGCTTTCGGTTCCCCGGAGGGAAGTGAGCCGACAAGCGCAGGCCAAAGGAGAGGCCCCAGAGGCTCGGAGGGCCGCGGGTCCCTAGCCCGGAGGCAGAGAACGAGAAAAGTCCGTGCTCGAGGCCGGCCGGAGGATGGGCAGTGGGCGTGCACTTTGCGCTCGGCCGGGCCCGAGGGCGGTCAGGCGCAAGGGGGCGGGGGCTGAAGGCCACGGTTTGCGGCGTCGGGGCGGGCCGGCCGGCGGGGCATTTAAACTCTGGGGACTGCCAGCTCGGGGCGCGTGCCCAGCTCTGCATCCTCCTCTGCTTCGGCTTCGCTTCGGGTATCGCCGGGCAAGATGCGGTCTTCCTTGGCGCCGGGCGTCTGGTTCCTCCGCGCCTTCTCCAGGGACAGCTGGTGAGAGGGCCTGCGGGGTGGGGGGCGCCGGGCCAGGACGGCCTCCCTCTCCCTCGGGTTTGGCGGATCCAACTCGGGCGGCCGGGAGTCCCAGCGAGCTGGGGGCGGGGGGCGGGGGGCGGTGCGGCGGCGGGTTCTGACAGGATCTGGCCGGTCGGCGGGGAGGTGGGTGGCACGCACGCCCTAGCTCGCTCCGCCTCCGCAGGACCCCTCCCTGGGAGGCTGCCCAGGAGAGTCTCCGCCGATGCCCGTTTGCGTCCGCACCTTCAGACACGCACACACCCCCACCCGCCCCCGGGGAGACCTTCAGAGCGCCTCCTTTATCGCTGAGCACCCGGGGGAGCCGGGCTTGCAGGCTAGGGAACCGAGGTCAGGGCGTGGCGGAGTTGCTGAAAAAGTGGCCATTGGAGTTGTCGAGTGGTCCTTTTGGTCTCTTTTGGCCCTTGGATAACACGAAGGCCAGAACCCAGTGGTCCTGGGAGCTTGCCTTGAGGGGTTCTGGGCCCTGAGAGACACCCTCCCGGGAGGGCATGCGTCTCAGATCAGAGCAGCAGCTGCACCTCGGCAGGGTAGTCACCCCAGCGGCGGGCCAGCGGCTTCCACAGGAGTTTTCCTCCTGACCAAGGAGTCCTGAGGAGGCCGCGGATCGGGGCGGGGGGTGGGGGGGGTGGTGGCGGTGGTGGAGGGCTTTCAGCCCATTCTTCATCAGAGGCCACACTGGAGCAGTTTGCTTGGTCTGCACAGAGTTTTGGTTTTGTTTAATATTGTGTTAGTTGCCGTCGTTTACAAATTATAAAACAATGTAGATAACCAGATTCCTCGCTTCTCTGATGTAACAGTCTCAGGCTTAAATTCCCCAATTATATCATTAGGGGTAGGAGCCCCTTTTAGATGGGGTGCAAGCTCTTAATATGGCCAGCTTGTTCCCGTTTTAAAACAGAAAATCCTGCATCCCGAGCCCCCTCAGTCCTGGGCAAATCAGGATGGTCAGTTGGGGACAGTCTCACACTCCCAGCCTTCCTCACTCACTGGGGACAGTCCTCACACTCCCAGCCTTCCTCACTCATTTAGATTATTTATTTGGTCCTTTTTGAGTTTAGGACTCTTAAAAGATATTTTTCAGAAAAAAAGATAAGATCATGACTCTCGTAAGGATATAAAAATGAACATGTGTTAAAAAGATTTTATTTCACTCATAATGAGGGTGCCAGAAGATGTTATAATTGACACAAAAGAAAAACCCAGGGAGGGGAGAATGGGGGGTTATTGTTTAATGGGTACAGAGGTGCAGCTTGAGAAGATGAAAAGGTTCTGGAGGTGGATGGTAATGATGGCGGCACACCAATACGACAGTACTTGATGCCACTGAACTGCATACTTTAAAATGGTTAAACGTTAAATTTTATGTTACATATATTTTACCACAGTTTTGAAAAGAGAGAATACAAAGAACGTCCCCATTTGTAAGTTAGGCATATTGAGGCAAAACTGATTGGGAGGGAAGACTATTGAAACTCTTGTCAGTTCATGGACATATTTTATATGACTTACCAGTTACTTACCACTTTATGGAATTCAAGCTCAGTGAAAGACAAGAGTCAGATAACTTGGAGGGGTGTCCTCTGGGCAATGCACAGTTCTCCAGAGAAACACACATTTTTTTCCCTACAGTCTGCCCTGCTGGGATCAAAAATAGTCTCAAAGAAAGATTATTCTTGATCACAAAATAGGGTTGGTCTCATTAGATTTGATCTGATAATCTATATACATAATTTACTGTATAGGCCTTGTTAAGTTCACTTTGCTGGAAGTTTTCATAAGGGATCTTGGATTGGACTTTTAAAATCCTTCTATTATTTACTGTTCTGAGATTAGGAAGCCAAGCCAAGAAACTGTCTCCACTAGGTTTTACCTGCTGTACCTATAAATTTAGGCAAATTCCTCTCTTCTTGAGGTCCCCAAAATATCCTAAGTTTCCTGGGCCTGCCAGGGAGTGACCTTCCTGATTTGTGTGTAAGGGAACACAGTAAGCCAGTTTTCTTAGGCGGGTTTTGTATTGGCTGTCAACCTTAATTCCTTTAAAGTGGCAGCAATATCTGATTAAATGAGCATCATTGTCAAGTACGACATTCCAGGCAAGGCCTTGGTAGTAAAACCAAGTTTTCTAATATGTTCTGGTAAAAAAAAAAAAAAAATTCCTATTGAACTTTTGCAAATAACCATATTTTATAAAAAGCAAGAAGACTCAAAAAAAGTTTCTGAATTCCGAGGGGTCAGGCAGGGAGAATAAGGTATTTACAAATGTTTCAGTTTACAAAAACAGGGTCTCCTAAATTGTTATGGGTTACAGACAGCTTAAGAAGAAAGAGAAAGGGCTTTCTTATATACTCAGAAGATTGAACACTATAACAACATCAGTAATATTCCAAACGTGACAGTCATTCCTTATCAGTTCTTTCAGTCCTAAGTGATTAATTCTTGTTCTGCTGAATCTTGGGTTCGCAACCACATAAACCAGTCAGCTTCTTTGCTGAAGAGTTTTGGAAATCCTGACTCAGTCCACTGGTATGTTCTTAAAGATATCTGAGTGATGTCATCAGGAGTCCGTACCCACGAGTGTGTACCTGGTCCTGTGCTTTTCTGAGACAGTTCTTGTTTGCTGAAGGTAAAACCTTTGGCCTATAGCTGACTGCACAGCCTTTAGGGAGCATCAGAGTAGAACAAAAACTATCTGTAAGGGACAGAGACCTAAAGAGGTATGGATTAACTTATTAATGATAATTTTCAAAAGTGAATGATATGATGAGAATTCATGACAAGAAAAATGCAGCTAACAAGGAAGTCTGACTATTCCTGAGGTATGTAAAACAAAATAAAGCCAATCCAAAAAAAAAAAATTAGACAATGTCTAAAAACACACTAAGGCTAATTTCAAAGAAGGCAGTGAACATTATATCTGATTCATAAAAATAATGAGCATAATTTTTATAGCGGAAAAAATCTTGAGATATATAAAAACCCCAATACATAATTTACATAATATACAAGGAGATACCAAGAATGTTGACTGAAGAGATTTAGTAAGTCTGGAGTAAGTCCTAAACATCTATGATTTAATAAAACTTCATAGGAAAGTCTGATGTACATCCCCAGTTGAAAACCACTGACCTAGAAGATGCTAGATTCAAATTAAAGAAGGAAGGTTGCAGCCCAGGTAACATTTAAAATCATAGCTGAAATCATGACTGGTAACATTCTACTGTTATCACCAGGCAAAGCACCACCAGGGTGCTGATGTATAGAAACAGATCATAGACCAAGAGGGCATTGAGAAACCTTTAGAAATTTCTCGCACAGCAAACAATTTCTGAGATACTTATATAAGTGAAATATTCTACGACTCTTTTTTTCCCATAATAAACAAAAATATATCTCATTACCATATATGTTCAAAGTTGTATCTCTCTGCCACTATTGTTCCTAGTAGAGTCTTATTCGTATACATTAATTATACCCTTTAACCAAAGTAACTTATATTTCAGAGAAAATGAGGGGCAGGGAGAGTGGATCACTGTGAACAGCCTGTCCCACTCCAGCATTTTAGAAGAGCTCAGGAAGGCACAACTCCACAGGCACACACGTCACTTACACACTTGTTAAAGTGTGACTCCAACCACTGTGTTCTCCCACATCTCCCGGGTTTAAGACAGATCCGGATTGAAATCCTCTCACCACTGTGTGCCTTGTGTAGTTAACTTCTCTGGGACTCAGTTCCCTCGTGGGTGAAAGTCAGGTGGGTTCTTGAAGGCAAAAGTGATCCGTGAACATCCTTGACCTCCTGTGGCTGATGGAGGGCGCACGATAGGTGTTCCTTTACTTCTTTCCTGATGCATGGAGGTTTGGACTCCTAACAGACACCGAACGTCGATGTAGCTCCTACTGTAGGCACACTATCGTGTTACACTGTGAGGCCTACAAAGATGATCAAGACACGGTCCTACTTTCTCGGAATTAAGGATCAAGCTGGAGAGAGGGCGTGTACTCTCATTATCACATTTGCTGCTTCCACCTGTACCCGAGGAGGGCTTTTAAGCAGAAGTGAAGAAAGCAGACGGTCGTGGAGCAGGACACCAGAGGGTGGGCTGGCCCTGAGCTTTGGATTCCTTGTTTGTACCGTGAGGATACTTGTAACACCTACCTCGTCAGGTCGCTGTGAGGATTAAAGATTGTCTCGAGATGCAGCAGGTAAAATACTTAGATCAGTGCCAGGCTCATATTAAGCACTGACTAAACATTAATTATTGACTATTTTTCTACTCGCATTTCCTACTGCTCTGTACCAGGCATTGTGTTTGTGGCTCACTGCAAGGTCTTTGTTTGTTTCCCCACCTAATTCCCCATTATATGGGTATAATGAGGCACAGAGCAGTTATGTACCTGGTCAAGCGCCGCATAGCTAGAAAGTAACTGAGGTGAATTTGAATCCAGGTTAGTTAGACTCCCAAGCCCACGGTCTTTCCTCCCGATTCGAGTGTGGGAGGGGAAAAGAAAACATAGCCTTTGGACTTGAGACAAATCACTAAACCTCTAAGGCTCCAGGTCCTTGTCTTTCAAATGGAAATAGCAATATACCTCTATCCCAGGGTTTTAGTGAATTAAGTGAGAAGATATTTAAAGCACTTAGCCCAGTGCCTGGTGTGCACTTAGTACTTGGTAATTGCGCGGTGCTTGTGAGTTTCTGTGGCGGGAGGGTTTCATCTTCATTAGGAGGAACAGGTAGCATTTGCCTTGGTGGACCTGGAGGTATTCTGAGTGGAGCCGTGGAGCTGGCGAAGGCACGGCAGTGAGGACGTAGCCTGTGTTGTCAGCACTGGTCACGTGCAGCCGCAGCTGGTGGGAGCCTGGGGCTTGAAGGCGCGGTCCCCGGACAGGAGGCTGAGAGGCAGGCGGCACGAGGTGTGCAAGCAGAAGGCAGAGACTGAGGAGTTTCTGCCCAGGAGGATGGCACTGCCCCTCCTTCTCCCGTCAGGGCCCCCGGGGTCAGGCAGTGTCCTCGCAGGAGCCACAGCCCCTCTGAGTCCTCCCAGGCCCTGGGCCTGGCCGGTGCCCCGCCTTCTGTGCCAGCGTCTGCGTGGGCACGTCTGGGGACAGATGGCAACGTGGGCATCTTGCCAGAGAGATGAGTATGGCTGCTGATTCTGGGGCTGGGCCCGCTTCCTGGGGCCTGTGGGGAGGGAGCAGTTCAGGGCTCGAGGAGAGGAGCCTGTGGGAGGAGGACCAGGTGGCATTCCTGCTGGATGAGCAGGAATGGGTGGGGCACTGGGCAGGCAGGAAAGCAGGGGCCGCGAGCTCCCAGCTCGCTGCCCTCCCCCAAGCCCGCCAAGGCTCTGCCCCCCGGAGTTTGCTGAGGTCCTGCTGCCAGATGCATCGCATCTCATTTCATCAACCCTTATGGACCTCTCACGTGACAGGACTTTACTACCTTAGTCAAAGGAAGATCAAAGTGAGGCTGAGAGGCGAAATGTTATCTCAGTTAGTCCTTAGGGCAGCCTCATGTGACAGGAGTTTACCATCCCATTTACAAGAAGCTCAAGCTGAGGCTGAGAGGTGAGACAGCTTGAGACAGCTCGCCCAGGGTCACAGCAACAGAACCAGAAGCTAAGACGCAGCCTTTTTTGGTTTAACGTCCTTTTCCCTATTCTGCCATGGCCTCAGACCAGGGACCCAGATGCTGCAAAGTAGCTTTCTCTTGTCTTCCTTCTCTTCCTGGTAACTGCCCAGGGATGCCCGGTAAGAGCATCAGAAAGGGCTCCTTAAAAAGAGTGGTGTGGGCTTCCCTGGTGGTGCAGTGGTTGAGAGTCCGCCTGCCGATGCAGGTGACGCGGGTTCGTGCCCCGGTCCAGGAAGATCGCACATACCGCGGAGCGGCTGGGCCCGTGAGCCATGGCCGCTGAGCCTGCGCGTCTGGAGCCTGTGCTCCGTCCGCAATGGGAGAGGCCACAACAGTAAGAGGCCTGCGTACCGCAAAAAAAAAAAAAAAAAAGAAGTGGTGATGGCGAGAGGCAGCTCCGAGAAGGAAGGAGAGAGCCTGGTGGAGGATCTGGAGGGCTGAGACCACCGTCCCCGTCCCCACCCGCTTCCCTTCCTCGGGCTCTTCAGGCTGACCCCCAAAGAGCATGTGGCCTGCGTGGCTCCCTCCCCCACCTGCACATGACTGCTGTCTTCTCCCCCAGCCGCCTTCTGCTTCCTCTTCGTCTCCGCTGTTTCCTCTTTCCCTCCTTACACAGCAGACTGATGCGCACCTCCCTGGCTTTGGGTGGGGCGGTCGGCCTCAGGGGCCACGCACTGGCCTAGACGGCAGCCAGGCTTTGGGGGTGGTCTGTATGGATGGCCAAGACCTTACTTCTTCCCGTCAAGCTGTGCCACCTGAGTGCTGAGGTCAGAGCTGAGCGGTCCCGAAGCAACGCCAGAACTGGAGTCAGACACCAGGGTTGGAGTCACTGCAGCCCACAACGCCCCCATCTGATTGTCCCCAAACTGGTGTGCGGGGTGGGCGGTATCACTGCTCTCGTTTTGCCCACTGGCTCGTGCCTCCTCCCCTGGGTCCTTCATGCTGGGGAGAAGGAGTAGGTGAGGGTGGGCCATGGGCTAAGCCTCCAGGGAATCCCGAGAGCAGAGTCCTCATCTTAGCTCCCTGGGGAGGAGGGCCCCGCCACCATCAACGCATTCCCACCTGTGCTCTTTGCGTAGCCGCTCTTCAGAAGAGAGACCACCAACTGCCCGCTGACCACTTCTTCCAAACCCTACCAGCTCTCACACTCCTCCAGAGTTTTTCCAGGTACCTAAACGAAACCACATGCTGTAGCTAAAAGCCACGTCTTTTCATTCTGTCTGAGCACTCAGGCTTCCCCTGCCTAGATTCCTTCTCAAGGCAAAGCAATCTAGCCTATATTTTCCACTCTCCTAAAAAAGACCATTATCTTATCTACTCATTCCTTCTAGAAAGTCCCGGGCTCCTTGTGCTACTGGCCAATGGCTCCCTTCTCTGGGAAGGATCTTGGGACCGAGCCCTGTGTCAACCTGATGTCTCTGAGCAAATGCCCAGGTTCCATCTGGAGGAGGGGCAGCAGGTGGAGGAGTCCTTGGGCTGGCTCTCAGCCCCAAGAGGGCTTTGTTCCTCTGTTCTCAGAGGCCCTCCCAGACCTGGCCTGTCCCGTCCCATCTTGTCAGTGGAAGGCCTGGCTCAGGGCTCTGCCCTGTGCTGTCTGTTCCAGGCTGGCCTTTCCCTACCAGGGTGTGTCCCAGTGGCAGTGGAGGGCTTGGCAGGGGGCGGGGTGATGGCATTGTCACCATCGGCCTGGTTCTTACTGTCCCCAGCCCTCTCT
Source organism: Delphinapterus leucas (assembly GCF_059928025.1). Taxonomy (NCBI): domain Eukaryota; kingdom Metazoa; phylum Chordata; class Mammalia; order Artiodactyla; family Monodontidae; genus Delphinapterus; species Delphinapterus leucas. Next base: position 100,382,328 of record NC_143135.1, read on the forward strand.
CCTTTTCAGATCTGCTGAGTCCCAGGACAGGCATGTCCAAGGACAGGCCACCAAGTGGCACTTTCCTCCGGGCAAGTGTCAAGGTCACCTGCAGCTACAGCCAGTCCAGTCTGTCCCAACCTGAGTAGCCCGACATCTACTAGCTGCCCCAGACTTGGCTTAAGGGCTGGGCTGAGGCAGGAAGTGGTAGGGATTGGTCAGTGAGGGAGTTTAATTCCCTGTTGGCCTGCCACGGGGATAGGAGCCATCACCACTGTCAGCAATGTTGTTGCAAAGCAGGGAGGGGGATGCAGGGACCGGGGATGACTGGGCAGACGCTGGAGAGAAGACACCTCTTTCCACTGTCTCCTGAGGTCAGCATCCTTCTGCTGGGCTCTTTCTTGTTTTCTGTTGTTGTGATGGTGGTGGTAGTAGGTCCTTTGGGGGTTTTGTTTGTTATCTGTTGCTGCTTTGGCAGACTTGTTCTTTGCCCCTACCTCAGAAGCGTTTCTAGTGCAGAGTCTTAATGAGGTCCATAAAGCTATTAGCGTGCTCATTTGAAAGAATAAGTTGGACTGTCAGCTAATAGTTAAGAGATAGCTAGTCCACCTCTCTATCTGACTTAGTTACTCAGTAACCAGTGCCATGTAGGGGGAGGTGAGACTCTAAAAGTGCCATCTCTTGCTAACACAGACTTAGAGGGTCATGGGGTGGGCACCCTGCCTGGAGCAGTCTGTGGGCCTCGCCACGCACGTTCCTGGGTCTCTGGCCTGCTTGCCCAGCCTGGCCAACACCTGGGCTGCCATCCCTCCCCCTCGCAGCCTCCCTGGGGCAAGCTAGGTGAAGCCCGACTGTGTATTTTTCCCCCTGCTCCCTTTCTGGGGCCTCTTGTTTCTGCAAGAAGGGCTTGTGAAAGCAGAAGTGAAACTTGCGGGTTCTACAGGCATCAGGAGCACGTCAGCTATCTTCCCTTTGAGCTACTGTGAGTTCGACAGCCTTTGTGTCAGCCCAGCCCTTTACCAGACCCATGTCCCCAGTCCCCTTTGAACTATGGCACCTTGGCCTTTTTCTCAGAAGAGCTGCCAGAGTGGAATGGAAAGAGGACTTGACTAAGGGGAGGCCCCAAGTATGCTCTGCCCAGCTAGCTGTGCCCCTCTGGGCTCATGCCGCCATTGTGCTGTGGTCCAGGCAGGGAGTCCCAGAGGAGGCCAGTGCCCATCCTAGCATCGCACAGCAGTTTGAGGTCCTTCTGCCCCACCGCCTCCCTCCCTGTGACTCTCCTGCTATCTTGGGTGTCAGGTTTTCTACTGAGGGATGGGGTTAGAGCTGAGAGAAAGGTCAGGCCGAGCTTCTGGACAGGGCTGGAATCTGGCAGATCAGCTTGACTGTGGATCTCTGCTAGGTCTCCCTGTCTACTTCCAAGGGAGAACATGGGTGGGCCCAGTGGACCAGCCTCTGCTGTCTCCCCGTTGCAGGCTCCCGCATGTGCACTGGTAGCTTCGGGGCATCTTCGTGTTCCTCTAGCCCACCTCTGTATACTAGGCATGTGGGAGGCGTGGCCATGCTGGCCTCCAAATCCCTACCTTACAGGCAAATCCAGGGCCTGGAACCACCACCGCTCAGAGGAGTTTGGTGCTAACCCACACCCTGCTCACCTCCCGTAACAGAGCAGCACGGGCTGCCTCCGCCCCCTCCAGCTTTCCTTCCTCAAAATCTGAAATCGTAGTAGCTGTCATTTTTAAGTGTCCACCGGGTGTGAGGAACATGTAAGAGCTGTCCTATGCATCATCTCATCAGCCTGTCAATAGCCCTACGAGAAAGGTGATAAACACTACTTTGCAGACCACTAACAGGTGTAAGGAATGAAATCAGGTTTCGCCTGATTCCTAAGTCCTTGCTCTTTTCTCTTACAGAGACCAGCTCCCTGAAATGCACCACCGAGGGTCTCCCCAGAGGGTGGCTGGCGGTGTGGATGAGGCAGAGGGAACCAGCCCTACCTTCTGCGAGGAAGCTTGTCTGGAGCTTCCCAAACTAATCAGCAGGGCAGAGCCCTGGGTCTTCATCTGGCTTAGCCTGGGAGGTGCCCGGAACCCTCTGACATAGAAAATCCCACCCCTCTTCAGTGACTCCCCATCACCCCAAGAGACAGTCGAAACTCACCCTAGGCCCTCCATGATCTGTCCCCTCCCTCCTTCCCCACTCCTTCACCTTCCATGCTTGGCCCAGTCCCACCTTCCAGACCTCTGGCTACATAGCGTTCCCCAGACAGGTATTATTGCTGTTCACGCCTCCGCACTTTTGCACACGTACTTCCCTCTCCCTGGCGCCGCTTCCCGCCCCAGCCATGGTGGACCTGGCCACCTCCTGCTTGTTTGTGAAGATTCGGCTGAAGCCTCACCTCCTGAATCCTTTCCTGACACTGCTCCCATCCCAGCTGGTCTCGGTGTCCCTGCTTCCGTGTCATGCAGGGCTGCCCTCTTTTATGGCACTGTCGCACCAATTCTGTTTGTCTCCCTGCTGACCTGCGAGCCCCTGGAGGGCAGAGGTCTCTCTTACAGCTTCTCTGGGTCCCTAGCACAGTGCCTGGCATATGGCAGGATGTGGATGGGAAGGCAGTCCTGTTTCTGCCAGAGAGAATCGAGATGTCAGAAATGGGCCTGGGTGTGCCTGCTGTCCTGTCTTAGCTTCTGCCACGCAAGGTTGGGAGGGACAGGACTCCAGAAGGCAGATAAGGAAGAACACCGGGGACCACAGGCTGGAGAAAGCCAGGGCAGGTGACCTGAGGTGGGCAGGTGTTGGCACTTGGGGCTGAAGCAGTGTCGTGGTGGGAGGAGCGAGGGAGGAGAAAGGTGGCTGCCAGCAGGGCTGTGCCATTTGATCCCTCATCGTGTCTGAGCATCTCCTGCGTGGGCTCGGCATGGCTGAGTTGCAGCCTGGGCCTCCCTGCCTGGCCTGTCAAGGAAGGACAGTCAGTGCTGGGGGGGTGCTCAGTGGGGCCTGGGGATCCTTCAGGCCCAGAGGAGATCTGATCTGTCACCAGGGTCAATGGCTGTATCCAGGTGGCAGCCGAGATAGACTCAGCTGATCCCGGGGGGTCGTAAAGGTGGCCCAACAGACACGTAGGGACTAGGGTGAGAGTTACATTGTGTTCCCTGGTCTTTGAGCTAGATATGGTTGGCACTGTCCTCCGTGGGCATCTGATGAGGAAACCGGAGGCAAAAAAGGCTTAGGAACTTTCATTTGGTTACACAGTAAATTAGAGTCATCCCTCAAAGCTTTCAGCTTTTTTCCAGACTCAGCAGCTCCCCGGGCAGGACACTGGTGAGTGTTATCGGTAGGGCTGTGATTTTCTTCCATCTTGTGCACTTTGAAGAAGCCTCACTGGGCAGCCTCTCCAGTTCTCTCAGAGACACCCCCAACCCTGCCACCAGATTCTGGAAGTTCCTGAGGTAGGAGTCATGAGCCATTTGCCAAGTGGAAAACATTGCTGCCACCAAGCTTGTGTATGTCACGGGGTCACTGTGACAGTCCCTTGGAGTAACCCCAGATTCCCTGGAGAACCCCTGGTGACTCCCCCCCAGCCATGCACCCTCGGCAGTGGGGAGCCAGAGAGGCTGGGCAGTAGAGAAAGCATAAGATTCAAGCTCGAGAGAGCTTCGTTCTTAGTGGAATGGAGAGCCACCGAGAAATGTTAAGCCAGGTGACAGCGGGGGCACATGTACCTTCAATCTCTTCAGAAGATAAACTGTGAGGCAGTGGAGGGAATGAGACAGAGAACGAGTCCAGGGGTGAAGGGCCCTGGTAGCCCAGCCTGAATTCAGCCTCTGCTGAAACACCCCTTCATCTCACAAGCAGGAGCCTTCACGACATGCTTGGGAGGAAGTGATTTGGGGTTTGGAGGCAGATCCCTGGAGAGGGCAGACTGAGCCTCCAGTGTCCTGGTCCTTTGGTTCGTGGATCCCAGGGGTAGAAAGTGTTTCAGGCCCCCTTCCCCTTCTTCCCCACCTTCTCCACGGGCTCTTTAAGAAACCAAGGCTCTGGTCTTTCTCCTGGGCTAGAGTCCATGCTGAGGTCTATTTTCCATGTACTTCCTGGCTCCTGGCTGCTGACTCGTCTCAGCTGATGCTGTGACTCAGGAGGACATGGAAGCCCTTCCTCAGAGCCTCGGCAGAAGGGGAAGGGGGAGCACGCAGTGGAAACTTCGGTGGTGCCTGGCTGAACTGTTCTTTCCGCCCCAGACCAGCGCATGGGATGAGAAGCACTGTGTGAGAGGGCCCATGTGATGTGTGAGCCACAGATGGAAAGGATGACCCCTCTGTCCAGTGGAACGGACTAGGGCAGAGGACCTGGGCTCTGTCACCAGCTTTCCTTCTGTTGCCACATTTCCAACTAGGTTTTGGGCTCTGCCCCTACTGGGCTGCAGCAGGTGCTGTTTCTGCCATGTTCTAGGCTTAAGAGCAGCGTCGACTTCACTTTATTTTATTTATTTATTTTTAAAATTAATTTATTTATTTTTGGCTGCATTGGGTCTTCTTTGCTGCGCGCGGGCTTTCTCTAGTTGCGGCGAGCGGGGGCTGCTCTTTGTTGTAGCGTGCGAGCTTCTTATTGCGGTGGCTTCTCTTGTTGCGGAGCACGGGCTCTAGGCACGCGGGCTTCAGTAGTTGTGACTCACGGGCTCCAGAGCGCAGGCTCAGTAGTTGTGGCGCACGGGCTTAGTTGCTCTGCGGCATGTGAGATCTTCCCGGACCAGAGCTCGAACCCGTGTCCCCTGCGTTGGCTGGCGGATTCTTAACCACTGCGCCACCAGGAAAGTCCCGACCTCACTTTAAAGACAGACCCTTCTCCCACATCAGCCTCCTGCCGGCTTCCAGCATGTCCAGTATTTTAAATACAGTTATATCTCCCTGCCCCCATCTCTCACACACACAGAGGCACCCCGATCTTAGTGAGGCCAGAGAGAAGCGGAGGTGATGGGCAGTGGTAAGAGCAGGAGGGGGTACTTTGGTGTCGTCTAGGGTGCTGATGCTGGGCTAGCTCTGTCGGGAGGCCTCGGTAGCAGGAGCAGGGACATGGGGCCCCCCGAGCACTCTGGCCTCTGGCGTCTGTTCCTACCCTCCCCTTGGCCTCTGCCCCAAGGAACTTGTGTCTGGAGGGGAGCCTGATGTAGAAGAGTTGGTGGTGCTGGGGCTCTGAGGCTGCTAGAATGGGCACAGGTGCATGCTTCCTGGACACAGTAGAGGCGGAGGTCCGAGCGCCCTGCCAGCCCAGCTGCCCACCTCTCCCTGCAGGTACCGAGGCTTCATCCTGCTGATCACTTTCCTCATCTACACCTGTTATCACATGTCCAGGAAGCCCATCAGTGTCGTCAAGGTGAGGCTGGCCTGGGCGTAAGGAAGAAAGCAGGAGATGCTGGGCCCCAGCAGAAATACACTTCCGTAGAATGGTCTGGAACTTGGCATATAACCATCCTTGTTCCCTTACCTTGGTCACTGAGCCCGCTCCTTCCCCCTGGCAGAGTTCCACTTTCAGCAGTTCTCTTTTCCCAGGAGAGTTTCCTGGGTTTATTCACCAAGACGGTGGTGTCGGGGGCTGCGGGTGGAGCCAGAGAGCAGACACCCTGGGCCCCGTGTCTACCCTGCGCGTAGACCCCCGTTGCCCTTCACCGAGGCTCTGCTGTGGCCACTTGCCCCTGGAGCCAGTTCTTGCCGGAGGAGGGAGCATGGGGTCCGGTCGAGGGGGGCAGCGGGGCTGGTGTGTTGGAGGCTGCTTGCTCCTTTCGGGGCCACAGGATGCCCCCTGACCTGTGCACCCGTGGCTCCTCCAGAGCCGTCTGCACCACAACTGCTCAGAGATGATCCAGCCCATCAGCGACACCCACAGGCTCAACGACACCACGTGGTGCAACTGGGCCCCATTTGGTAAGAGCGGGGCAAGCTGTTCTTTCCCACAGCCCACTCCCCCTACCCAGGATAGGGTCAGCCGGGGCCGGAAAGGGCTTCCTGCAGGGGCGTCCAAGCAGCCAGCCAGCTTTCTGCCTCTCCCATGGTCTTTCAGACCAGAGCAACTACAAGGAACTCCTGGGGGCAGTGGACAACGCCTTCCTCGTGGCCTATGCCATTGGCATGTTTATCAGGTAAGAGAGAGGCGGAGCCTGTGACTGCCCGCAGCAGAACCGTTCAGAGCTGCTGTCTCCCCTTGGCCGACCTGGGGGCAGCAGGGTCAAAGGGAAAAAGCTCGGGGCCCCCGCACATGGAAATGAGACGACAAGACTTGCACACGTCATGTCAGCCCGTAGTCAGCGTGCTCCCACGGTTACCGAGCCTGCTCCTTCACCTGGCCAGCTCCCACTTTTAGTAGCTCTTTTCCCTGGAAAGGCTTTCCTGGATGTCCTTTTGAGTTTATGCACTCAGATGGCAGTGTCAGTGGTGTGGCTGGGAAATGGTTTGTCCTAGACCGGGGTCCTTCAAGGATAGCCCTGGATGCTAGGAAGACCCCAGCACGGCTTTTACGTAGCAAGCGTGATGTTTGTTCCCAGGAATCAAAGATGACTGAGGCAGGGTACCACCTCCAGAGAGCTCACAGTCTAGTGGAGTGACCGATAACAGCAGCTAGGTATAAAGCAGTGTGGTGGCTCCCAGACAGGTGGCTTCATACGGGGCGCTCTGGGGGCTCCGAGGGGTCACTTAGTGTGAGCTGGGATTAGAGAAGAGGGGTTGGGGAAGGCTTCTTGGAGGAGATGACACTTGAACTAATGAAGAAGAATTGGGCTTGGCAATGCAGAAATGGCTAGGTGGAGGGAATGGCATGGGCAGAGTAAGGCGAGTGTGAAACAGCATGATCTGGGGGGACAAGTAACAGGTTTACCAGAGTGTAAAATGCAGGAGATGGGGCTGAAGAATGAGGTCATTGTGTACCAGGCCGTGGGCACAGGAGAACCTCTGAAGGGTGGCATGTTCAGATTAACATGTCAGATCTCTGTGAGGGTGACAGAAGGTAGATTTGAGGGCGAGTAGGACTGAGTACCAGGTCACACTAAGGAACAGATCTGATAATAGCTCAGCTGAGCTTTGAGCAACGCCTGAGTGAGAACAATAGTAATAGAGATGATAAAGTAACGACGCACTGGAGAGATGTAAGTAAAAGGTACAGGTCTTGGAGGTTGCTTGTGAAGGGTGGGGCGGAGAGGCAGGAAACTGAGGTAGCCCCGTGGTTTCTGGCTTGAGTGGCCAAACGTGGTGGCGACATCCACTCAGATGAGGGGCACAGGACACGGGGCGGGGTGGGGGGCAGAGGCAGAGGCGTTCTGATTTTGGAGTTGTTGAGTGGCAGTTGTTTTGGGGAGCATCCCAGTCAAAATGTCTGGAAGGCATCTGGATATGATCGTGAAGCTCTGGGGGAGAGTTCAGGGCTGTAGATATGCAGCTGGGCTGTGTAACGTATACGTAGCTGGTAGTTAAAACCATAAAAGTGATGCAAGAGAAAATGCATGAGAAGCGCTGGTCAGCCAAGGGGGGAGGCAGGTGGGCCACGGTGACCTCACAGAGGCCACGGAGAGCGCACTTCAAGGTGCTCGGTCAGCAGCGTCAAATAAAGCAAAGGAGCCCAGTGAGTGGGGGACCGAGGGTGTCCCCGGCGTGTGGCAACCCAGAGGTCACTGGTGGTCACCTTAGCGGAGGCGTTTCAGTGGCTTTGGGCTGGGGGCGGAGAGATAGGAGGTAGAGAGCCGAAGGGCGCAGGTAGCAGAGACTACCATGGATCCAACTCTCTCTTCTGCAGTGGCATTTTTGGGGAGCGGCTCCCCCTCCGTTACTACCTTACAGCCGGAATGCTGCTCAGCGGCCTTTTCACCTCGCTCTTTGGCCTGGGGTATTTCTGGAACATCCACGCGCTCTGGTACTTTGTTCTTATCCAGGTACGAGCCTTGGCCTTGCACTCAGGCCTCTGTTCCCGGCACAGAAAGATAGTAGAGGCTGCAGGTCCTTCCCAGCCGCCCCAGGTCCCGGCGCATCCAGCCCTGTGCTCCTTTATCACGATGCGGGGTCCCATTGCCCATTGCCTGTGGTCACCCTCGTGGGCTCTGTGAGTTTGCGCTGAGCGTTACCCTGAGGTCCGTGGAGGTGCCTGCGAGGCCTGGTCTCTGCCGTGGGGATCTGGGGCCACAGGAGAAATCAGCTGGTGGGTTAGGGGGTGCGTGCACGCAGGTGAAGGAAGGGGGTGCGTAGTGTGTGCTGCGGAGGGGCCCCCATCCCAGAGGCTGCACCGCTCAGCCCGGGCCTGTCCCGCCTCTCTCCTCCCTCCCTGCAGATCTGCAACGGACTCGTCCAGACCACGGGCTGGCCCTCCGTGGTGACCTGTGTGGGCAACTGGTTCGGGAAGGGGAAGTGAGTGTGATGGGACAGGAAGGTGGGCAGCGCCTGGGGGGCTGGGCTGGTGGGTCCCTCGTGGCCCCTGATGTGATTTCAGGGTCAAAGATTAGAAACTTGCCTCCTTCTTGCTGACTTTCACAGGCCGAGATACACATGTTTTAGTGACTAAAAGCAGTACTGATTTTCTCATTGCTAAGGTTTTGATCCTTAAAACCTGCAACCTCAGTTATGCTTTTTTCCTCTTAATAGATGAATTTCCATTTTGCGTGAAGACAAAAACGAAGCCTATAAAACTGTGTTTGTATACACACACACACATATATATGTGTTTGTATATATTTATATATATATATATATATATTTTTTTTTTTTTTTTCCTTGAACTGGCTTTTGTGCGAAAGTTTCTTTAGGGCAGGGTTTCTCAACCCTGGCACTATTGACATATGGGGCTGGATAATTCTTTGTTGTGGGACCATCCTACACAGTGTAGGGTGTTCAGCAGCCTCTACCCCTAGATGCCACTAGCGCACCCACAGCTGGGACGGTCGGAACTCTCCAGACGGTGCCCGTGTCCCCTGGGGGCAGAGTCACCCCTGGTTGAGGACTTCAGAGTCACGGCCTTAGGGCAAGAGAAGAAAGGGCTGGGGCTCTGGGCCCTGGGGCAGCAAGGAGCCAGAGAGTGCTTGCTCAGGGAGTGGCTGGGGAGCGGGACCCCCGGCCTTGCTGTCACTCCCTTGACACCAGCAAACCCTCCCGCTCCTCCCTGAGGGGGTCTTCAGCTCAGAGGCTGCAGGCAGCCAGCTTTTTGCACTTGGTCGGGCGGTCGCCAGGAGCCCTGTGCTTCTCTTCTCACTTTTCCCGTTCTTCTCTCCCTCCCTCCCTCCCTCCCCTCCAGGCGGGGGCTCATCATGGGCATCTGGAATTCCCACACATCCGTGGGCAACATCCTGGGCTCCCTGATCGCCGGCATCTGGGTGGATGAGCAGTGGGGCCTGTCCTTTGTGGTGCCCGGCATCATCACCGCCGTCATGGGCCTCGTCACCTTCTTCTTCTTAATTGAATGTGAGTGGAGCCCTCCCTCCTCACAGGGCCGGAGCTGAGCCTCCCGGTCAGGCCCTGGGAGAAGGCGTGGGTAGCGTGGGATCGTGGGGTCAGAGCCACAGATGTGTGACTTGGGACAGACAGCCTCTCTGAGCCTCAGTTTTCTCATGTGTGACAGAAGTATAACAACGCCTGCTTCCCTGGGCTGTTGAGCGTTTCCATGAGACGTGAGACTGAGGAGGGAAAGGTTGGGGGGACCTCTCCACCTTTGCTGCCTCTTCCCAGCTCCCTGACAGATGGGTCAGGGAGTCAGGGCCATGGTCACCTGTAGCAAGAGAACGAAAGTCCACGAGGCAGTAGTGACACAACTTACTGTTAGGAGACCCAGACCTCGAAGGTGGCCTCCGGAGCCCCGGTGCCATGCTCCCTTGTGCTGGAAAGTCAACTCACCCGCTTTGAGGAGGGGTGGGGACCACACGCCATGCAAGGTGAGGGCCTGGCCTGCTGGGAAGCTTCTTAGAAGATTTTTCTTTCAGACCCAGAGGACGTGGACTGCTCACCGCCTCAGCACCACGTGAGTCCTATCCCTGCCCTCCACTCCACCCGGGGGCTGGTCCCAGGGAGGCCTGGGGAGTTGGAGGAGGGGCCTGTGTGCCCACAGTTACTTCACAGGCCCTTGGGTGAGGGCCAAAGTCACGCCCTCGGGGGGCTCCCCGACAGCCTGACGGGCCCGGCAGGATGTTAGTCCAGTCCAGGAAGGGGACACATACCTCTTCCAGCGTGGGAGCCCCTACCTCTCACACGGGCTGTGCCTCCAGCTGGTGGGAGGTGGTACGTGGACGTGCCCACAGCAAGGGCTCTTCTCTGCTCAGGGTGAGCTGGAAGAGAACGTGGACAACGCTGAGGACCCTGGCAATGGACCCCACTCTAACAGAGAGAACGGCCTGGAGTCTGCCGTCACCTTGTCCAAGGAGCCAAGTGCTCAGCCCGCTGCCATCAGCTTTTTTGGGGCGCTCTGGATCCCGGTGAGTCTTTTGTGGACTGGAAGGAGGAGAGAGGCTCTCTAGATTTTTTTGCTGGGTCTCAGGAGATGGGGATGCTCAGGGTGACCTGTGGTTTCCAGAATTTCTTTACATGCAGTGCCTAGGGAGGGCGGCCCACTTGGGGAGGGGCACACGGGAGACTCGTCCAGACACAGCATATCCGGGCCACAGGCACACTGCTGTTACTGAGGCTGGAGAGGTCCTCGAGGCTGCTTTGTGCAGTGGGCGGTGGAAAGTGCTGGGTTGGGGCTCCGCTGACGGACCAAGGGCGTCTTGCCCCTGTTTCCATCGCGCCCTCTGTTACGCTCCCCAGGGTGTGGTCGAGTTCTCCTTGTGTCTGCTGTTTGCCAAGCTGGTCAGTTACACCTTCCTCTACTGGCTGCCCCTCTACATCTTCAATGTGGGTGAGTACCCGGGGAAGAAGAGGTGAGGAACGGAGGGGTCTCTGAGGAGGAAACCTGTCACGTGACACGTACGACTCCAGCAATAGGCAGGATTTCTGCTGAACCTCTCCTAGGGCAGGAGGGAAAGTTTTTTTCTTTAATGGGAAGCTAAACCTTGCAGATGCACCCTCGCCCCCCACCCAGTCCCTGATTCCAGCCACTTTTCCTCCCTTGGCGCTGAGTCGGGGTTAGGAACTCAAAGCTCTGTTCTGCAATCCTCCCTAACTTCTCCAGCCTCAGGTATAGGAGAAGCCCCCCTCCAGGCTGCTTGGCTCATAGGTGGGCGGGACTGGAGGGTGCTGGAAACGGTCTGCCTTTTGAGCGCCTCCAGGAGCCCCTTAAGCCTTCCCCCCAGCCCAAGGAAGAGGGCCTGATGAGCTACCCCCACTGCCTGTAGCCTGGCAGTAAACGCTGTTCTCTTCCAAGGAGGGCTGCCGGGAGCCTCAGGGGATTGATGCCCTGTGCCTGGGTCTGCTGGGCTGCCCACCTTGTGGCCCTCCTCTCCCCTGCCTCTGACCCTGCCCGAGGATGGACAGATGAGGAGAGGTCACTCTTGCGGTTGAAAAGGATGTTTATGTTCCCCTGTCCTGGATCTCTGGTTTTCCACACGTGGAGCTACTCTATCAGGGAGCAGTTCTGCCCCCAGAGCCTCAGAGCCTCAGAGCCCCACCAGGGCCAAGGACCACTCAGCCAGGGCTGCCGGGCTCCCTCCAGGCCCCGTGGGAGGGACGAGGCTGCTCTCCACACAGCATCCTTGCACCGAACAGGATGCGGTGGGGATGAGTCAGGGCCAGGTCTCAAGCTGTAACTCACCCCCCCCAGCCCCGCCCCCGGCTCCATCTGAGGGGCCTCTCTCGACGACGGGGGTAGAGCACCGGGGCAACCCTGCGGTCACCGACTCTTTGTTCTGTGGCCTTGATGCTGGCTACAGAGTGTGAGTCAACCTTGAGGGCTGGGCTACAAGTCAAGCTTCTGGGCGTCCCTTTTTCTAATTCTAGGGCGAGGTCTGGGACCTGAGGTCCCCATTTTCCCACAAGCCTCCTTCCTGGCTCTGTTTATAAGTAGGGACCTCAAATGGAGGTGACAAGCTTCTATGGGGACCAGCTGCTCGGTCAGGGGGAGGGCAGGAATGGGGCTGGACAGGCTGAGGCTCAGTGAGAGCAGTTGTACCCCCAGTGGGACAGGGCCCTCAGGGGCCAGATCCCAGTGCTTTCATAGAAGGGCTTTTCCGGGAGGTCAAGGCCATCCGACAGGACTGGGGGCCAGAAAGGGCATCCGGTCCCAAACTGCTGCAGACTCGCTTGTGACCTTGGCCAGTCATTTCTCCATGGGCCCCACTCCTTCCTCTGAAGGTGATACTGGACCAGGTGTCTGCAGGGACGTTCCCAGCGGTGGCCCTCCAGGATGTCTGCCCGGAGCCCCCAGGTCTGAACACATGCTTTTGTTTTCCACAGTTCACTTTACTGCCAAGGAGTCCGGGGACCTGTCCACGCTCTTCGATGTTGGTGGCATCGCAGGTGAGGCCATGCCCTGCTCTGCCTCTAGGCTGCATCCCCCTCTTCTCTTGTCAGGGTGCAGAAAAATGGGACAGGTCCAGTGGGATGTGACCTAGGCAGGTGGCATCCTGCCCAGGTGGTCTTCCCGTGAGCAGTGGGTGCGGGGAAGGCTGCAGAGGGAGACACTCAGCTGGCTCTGGGTACCCGGCCCCGGTTCGTGCTGGGCTGAGTGATGGGGCAGTGCTCGGGGTCCCACGTGCCTGGGGCGGCAGTGTGCACGTTGTGTTCCAGGCGGCATCCTGGCGGGGCTCATCTCTGACTACACCAATGGCAGGGCCACCACCTGCTGCGTCATGCTGATCTTGGCTGCCCCCATGGTGCGTAGAACCTCAAGGGCAAAGTGCGTGTGTGTCGTGGGCCGCTGAACCCTGCGCACGCCTGGGCATCACGCACACACCCGTCTCTTTGCGTGTGTACATCCCTGTGCACGGCCAGGGGAGGAGAAGCCAGGGTCAGCACAGGAAAGAGATCCAGACTGAGGATTTTGGAAAGGGATTCGTGGTTATTTGGCCTTGGTGAGAAGGGGGAGGCCAGCTGCTGAGCTTCTTGACCAAGGAAAGAATAAGTGATTGAGGTTCGATATGAGAGGAGACTTTGGGGGCAAAGGGAAATGATAGATTACCACGTATTAGACCCTGCATCCCTGGGACATGAAGACCGAGAGGCCTGGGTATGAGAAGGCAAAGGAGAAAGGGGACCCCTGGGGTTCCCAGACTTCCGGTCTCCAGTCTAACAGAGGCAGCCCGTGGGGAAGCCAGGCTGTGATCCTGTCTTCCCCTTTCTCCTCTCTCAGATGTTCCTGTACAACTACGTTGGCCAGAGTGGGATCAGCATCTCCATAGGTGAGGAGCTGGCGCTGCCTTGGGGACACCGCGAGGCTGGCTTGGGGACGTGGGTGGGAGGCTCGGGGAAGTGGAGGTTCTCAGCCTGACGCCTGGGGGACTCACCCGCTTTGGGGTTGGGGGTGGCGGTGCCCTCTCCTCTCTAACTGGGCCGTCTCCATCACCACGTCAGTAATGCTGCTCACCTGTGGAGCCCTGGTCAACGGTCCTTATGCCCTCATCACCACTGCTGTCTCGGCTGACCTGGTAAGCGGAGCCACCTCGGGGATTGGCCAGGGCCTCTGTCTCCAGGCACATCTTCACGTCTCTCCCCCTGCCCCCGCCCGCAGAGACGAGATCCTCAAAGTCCTTCAGAATCCGCCATCGGCCCCCCTTTCTTCCCAGCTCCAAGCCCCCCTCGCTGCCTTTCCCTGAGCCAGTCCCTCTCCTGGTCCCGGTCCCGGTCCTGCTCGGTGCCGCCTCTTGGTTCAGGCCTCCCCACTCTGCTCTCTCCCCAGGGGACTCACAAGAGCCTGAAGGGCAACGCAAAGGCGCTCTCCACTGTCACGGCCATCATCGATGGCACTGGATCCATAGGTCTGACTCTTGCTCTTGGCTCTCGGCAGCTGAGCCCCAAGCCTGGTCTCGGGCGCACTCTTGGGATGCTGCCCTCTTGCGGGCAGGGAGGGCCAGGGTCCCTGGTGCAGGGCCCTTCTCTCATGCTGTGCTCCACACAGGTGCGGCTCTGGGGCCTCTGCTGGCCGGGCTCATTTCCCCCACAGGCTGGAACAACGTCTTCTACATGCTCATCACTGCCGACATCCTGGCTTGCTTGGTAAGAGCTTTGGGGTGCACAGATGGGTATGGGGAGGGGCCCTGTCCTGCGGGGCTGGGACCCTGGAAAGTCCCGAAGTGTCCAAAGTGGTCCAAAGTGTCGGCCATCCAGGGCTTTGCTCGGAACCACTCTGCGTCCCGTGGGTGAACCCCTGCGGAGTGACACTGTGAGCCAGCCGAGCAGTCACCTAGAGCTGGGGACCAGCCACGTGCTGCACGCTGAGGTCGCCCTCCCTCCCCTCAGCTCCTCTGCCGGTTGGTGTACAAAGAGATCCTGGGCTGGAGGTCATCCCTGAGTAGAGACAGAGGGTAAGTCCTGCGGAGGGAGGGCCGGAGCCCCGCCTGCCCGGCCTCACTTCTCGCGGGAGTCAAATCCGGCGCTCAGCTGCTCTGCACCAGTCTGAGCCTCGCTCCAGCCCAGACCTCAGGAACTTGGAGCCGGAAGCTGAACGTGCTCCGGGAACCCCTGCCTGGCCCCCAGCCCCACTAACCTGTCCTCTGTTATCCCCATGTGTCTCCATAGCTCTAGTGTGGCCCTAACCCACGCGCGGTAGTATTTTCCTCAAGTCCCGTGACTTTTGTGAGTATTTTCTTCAAGTCTGTAACTACTGTGCCCTTAGAGTGCATGCAAAGCCTCTCTCCTCCAGTGCGATTTTTCTGACTTTCGCTTTTTCCTTGGGGGCCAGTTCCAAAGACTCTGAGTCTGGACGCGGTGTGGTGCTTGGGAAGTGTTTCCTAAGGGGCCGGAGCTGCTGTGAAGGTTGGCAGCCTCTCCTCCTTAGGGAGAGCGATAGGGCTTTGGACGTAGACCCCAGGACAGAGGGGGCAGCATCCAGGGAAATCGTTTTCCCTCTGAACTTGGACTCTGAGCCGTCTGTGCCTCCCGAAGTTCAGAAGCCAAGGGCATCTGGCCCCTCTGCCTGGGGTGTGCGGACAAAAGCAGCTACCAAGCAAAGCCTCTGGAGCAAAACCCAAAGCTGGCCTGCTGTGCTCTCTGCCTGTTGCCCAGCAGTGGCGGGTGTGGGGGCCGCGCAGATAGGCCCATGGCTGAGGCAGGGCGCTAGAGGCTGGGCTGCGCGGCTGGTGCTGGGGTTGGCAATGTTCTCTCGTGGCCTTTCTGGCTCTCCTTAGGAAGCTCTTGCTAATGAGAAGCTGCCGGAGCGATGGACCTGGTCTGGATGGTAAATGTGAGGAAGAGCCCACTGGGGTCATGGTAACCAGCACTGTATCTGGGGAAGAGCTTCCCTTTGAGGAAGGCATCGTCCGGGTTCAGGGGGAGAAGAATGCAGGGCAGGAGGCATTAACAGAGTCTGTGCCCTGCCCTGCCCTCTGGAGGGGGAGCAGTGGATGGCACCTCACGTGACCAGTGCCCCCTCCACCTGCTGTCCCCCGGCCAGGCCTGGGGGGACATTGGGAGGAGAGGAAGTGATGCAGAAAGGGAAAAGAATGGGTGCGTAGTAAGCGTCTGCTCTGGGGGTGAGCTGTACTGGCTTCCCTCTCAGCAGCCTTGAGAGGTAGATGTTCTCACTTAGAGGTGAGAGAACAGACGCTCGGAGCTCATGGAACATACCTCAGGCCTTTAGCTAGTCCCAGCAGAGCCTGAGTTTGACCCCAGGTGTGCGGGCTTGGCTTCTCTCTGCATCCTCAGCGGGTCCTTCTCTGAGGAAGGCCTGTGTGGGAGAAGCAGAGTCACTTGCTTGGGCAGAGGGAGCCTGGGGCTTGAAACCAGAAATGCTGGACAATCCTGACTTCTCTGCTCACCTGCTTCTGTAGAGCCTTGGGCACCTTCTCTGAATGTCTGCGTCCTTGTGTGTCAAATGGGGCTGCTCGTTTCTAAATACCTGGTAGGGCTGATCTCAGGCTGCGACAAGCTGGGTATGTGGTACTGCTTTGCAGAGTGGTCAAACGCGGTACAGGCATTGTAAGGTTTTTCACGTTATTCTGGCTTGGTGTTCCCTGCTTGCTGAAGAGGTGACAGGGAGCCCTAATGATAGCGAACGGGATGAAAGGCAATTATTAAGGGACCCTCGGGACCTGCCTTCCCCGTCCCCACCGTTGGGGACGTCCTCACTTTCTCTCCCATTGCCTCTCTGCTCCTCACGCAGGTATAGAGAAATGTGAGGACCCGATCGCAGCAGAAACTTGGAGGGCCCTCGCCGGGTCCCACAGTGCACCCCCCCAGGAGGCCGAGGCAAAGCCTCTGGGCCCAACACCAGCCAGCGCAGCCCACGAGGCTTCCATGGGCTAGGAGACTCTCCACTGGAAGGGGACCACCAAGCTTGAGGCCACGGAAGACTCAAGGGCCTTGTTGGAGGACGGAGGGGACGCAAAGTGCCCACTGAACTAAGGCACCTTGAGACCAAAAAATGAGGGGGCAGCTCCATGTGATCAAGACCAGTTTAGTATAGGGTCACTTACAGGGTGGGTTGGGGCTCGGGCTCAGGTGGACAGCGGTCTGGGAGCACTCCACACCACCAGGGGTCCATCAGGACAGTTTTATAGTTAACCTGGGGCAGGGGGGCGGGTACTTGGAAACAGGACATGCATTCTTAAAATTTATGAATGGGTAACTAGTCTCGTGGCTGCCGGGAATACGTCAGGGGAGGTTTTCATCATTGTTTGGGGACTAACAGAGCATAGAGGCTGCCTGGTCCTAAAGATTATTAAACAATATCTATTAACTACAAAGCCCTTGATGACAGAGAAGTGATTTACCGCACAGTATACGGTCCTGGCTAGGGGGGCGGAAGGAGAGGAGGAGCTGTAAAGGCCCCGAAGGCGTCAGTTGCAGCGACAGCGATAAAGGCCTGAGCTCTGGAGGCCGCCAGTGGAAGGGATCAGGGCTGAGTGGTGTCTGCATTTTGGTACAAGAAGGGATATGCTCAGACTCCTGCTTGTTCAGATTCCAAGTCAGAAGGCAGAGGTTCAGCAGGGCCGAGGCCTGGGAAAAGCGTGTCTCTCCTTCTCACGCTAAACGTGAACCTCTGTAATCAGCCCGTACCTAGAAGTGGCTATTTCAGAGCCACCCGGCCTCTCTTTGTCCCTTTGTCCACAAGCCAGCTTTCTCTGTGTGTTTCCCCACGTTGGCACTCCTCCATCTACCCTCCATTTGATCCTGTTTCTAACTCCTGACCCATTCTGATTAAAGCGTGATTGCTGTATCCTCCAGGGCAGGACTAGGGAGAGAGGGGAGGTGTCACTCCCGACTGTGAGGGCCCCTTGCCTGCTCTTGTCCCAGCCCTCTGTGTCCCCAGGGAAGATGGCTTGTCAGGGCAGTGCTGCTGTAGGGGAAGGGTGGGGCGGAGGGCATGACCAAAGTACCAGTCATGTTATTAAATATTTTGATAATGAAATGCCAGTGGTTACCGAGTGCTCACTGTTTGCCAGCTGTGCTCTAGGAATGGAGTAGGTAGTGGACACAGAAAAAGGACTGACACCCTAAGCACAGGCACTGGGGTGACGTGACTAGCAAGGTGGGAGGGTGCTGCTGGCTTCGTTCAGGCAGCTGTTACGTGTGCAGCTCGCAGCCCCCTGCAGCTGGCCTCTCCCGCGTGTTCTGGCTGCCCCAAACCCTTGGGTCTGCCAGCGCTTGGCATTTCTGTCTGCCCTCTGAAGCTGCCCATTAAGCCCCGATATAGATGTCGCCAGCTGTGCCTGTGCTCGTCCTGTCAGGGCTCATGTGGGCCGCTGAGGCAGCATCCCAGGGCCACAGGGTGGTGTGCTGGGGAGCTGACAACTGGCGTGCCCAGAGGACGCAGTCGTGAGGACACCGGGACCCGCGGGCGAGCCTGTGGGCAGTTCATGGGCGGGATACAAATCCCTCCACGCTGAGACAGGTTATACACACGCCAATGGTGACAAATAGCAAGTCTCAAAGTGCCCGAGACCCACTCTGGCTTTAAAAGCAGGAGTCAGTTGGGATGTCAAAGTCCTCAGGCCCCCAGGGCGGAGCTGCAGCTCAGGTTCAAGAATGCGTCTCTCAAGATCAGGTTTACCTGGGGCTTCCCTGGTGGCGCAGTGGTTAAGAATCCGCCTGCCATTTACCTGGGGCTTCCCTGGTGGCGCAGTGGTTAAGAATCCGCCTGCCATTGCAGGGGATGTGGGTTCGAGCCCTGGTCTGGGAAGATCCCACATGCCACGGAGCAAGCCTGTGCGCCACGACTGAGCCCGCGTGCCTAGAGCCCGTGCTCCACAACAAGAGAGCTCACGCACTGCAATGAAGAGTAGCCCCCCGCTCACCGCAACTAGAGAAAGCCTGCGCGCAGCAACAAAGACCCAACGCAGCCAAAAATAAACAAAACAAAACAAAAAGATCGGGTTTAGCTGCCAGCAGCACTCAGGGAAGCCACTAGATGGCGCCATCATCCCACGGTAGAGCCCGTGCCTGGGCTCCCTTTCTGCTTCCTGCAGGGAGACAGGTTCCCTCGCCCACCGCTTCTGGGGCAGTGTTGGCAGGGTGTTGTCCCTCCCTGGGCGCTCACTCTGGAGGTCTCCTTCTCAGCCTCACCACTGATGGCTTCGAGCCTTTTCCTCATTAGAAAACAGTAATGACGTTACCTCCCTCAGAGGATCGCTATGAATCAGGGAGACAAGTCAGTGTCAATGCACGCCCCGCCCTCAGGGGCTTGTTTAGTTAGGGGATAAGACAGGAACAGGGAAACGTTTAAACGATGCGAGAAAAAACACCAGGGTAGGTGACTCAAGTTGAGAGACTTCACCGTCCACTCGTCCAGCCTTGAAGGGCCAGGGCTGGCAGGAGGGCAATCCTAGTGGCAATGGAGGAACAAATGTGACCATCCAGAAAGAAGAATGAACAGGAAGGAAGTGAAAACGGACGCGTATCAAGCCCCTAAATGTGTTAGGCCCAGGGACTGGAAAATGAACAGACATTCTCTGGTGCCAGCGGCTCAGTGTGGCGCTAGGGAGATGCACAGGGCGTGTGGGAGCTCGGGGCCGGCCTCAGAAATGAAGGCTGGGTGTAGGTAGGAGTCCGGGGCCCCGGGCCCTGACATCGGTCCTTGCACACCTGGGTCCCAGGCCCAGGATCCCTGCCCCGCAACCCCTCTCTGCAGCTCTGGGCACTGACTGTCCCTGGAGGCCCAGGACCTGCCCCCTCTCTGGGCCTCGGCACTCACTTGGGGCTAATGCATGAGCGTTACGTTAATTAGTTATTCATTTAATTTAACTTCACATTTGGTCTCAATTAAGCTTAAAGTGTTCTTCCTTATAGATGTTACAATAGCACTTGTAATTAAAAAGCAATATCTCTTTGCATGTCTCCTTTAGAGATCCATTGGGAGGCTGGGCTAGTGAGGGGGTGGGGAGAAGCCAAGAAAAGGAAAGCGGCTCTTGGTGGATCTCAGCACTGGGAGGCGGCCACTATGAGTGAAGTCGGGGGAAGCTATCAACACATCATGGGTGTCGGGTGGGCACCCTGAGAACTGGATAGTGGCACTGGAGCTAATGGGGCAGGTCTCATGCATGAAGGCGTGGGGTACGGAGAGGATGGAAGAGGGAAGGTAGAAGGAGGCAGTCCTTAGAGGCGGAAGAGGGGCCGATATGCTGGGGTAGGCAGAATAATGCCCCTCCTCCAGAGGGGTCCACAGCCTAGCTGCCAGGACCGGTGAATGCTATCTTACATGGCAAATGAGACCTGGCAGATGTGGTTAAGGACCGCTCCTTACAAATCAGAGGGGGAGGCAAGAGTGTCAGGTATCAGATTAGAAGATGCTGGCTTAGAAATTTTTTTTTTTAATTTTTAAATTTAAAATTTTTGACTGCCACGGAGTGACGTGCCGGGATCTTAGTTCCCCGACCAGAGACTGAACCTGTGTCCTCAGGTTCAGTGAAAGCGGCGAGTCCTAACCACTGGACTGTCAGAAGATGCTGGCTTTGAAGATGGATGCAGGGCCAAGGAATACGGGCAGCCTCCAGAGGCTGGAAAAGACAAGGAAACAGGATTCTCCCCTAGAGCCTCCCAAACCTTGATTTTAACCTCGTGAAACCCATTTTAGATTTCTGGCCTCCAGAACTATAATACATTGGTATTCTTCTAAACTGCTAAGTTTGTGGTAATTTGTTATAGCAGCAATAGAAAACTATTACATGTTCCCAGTGTAAAATGGGGCCAACATCAATATGAAGACAGCAAGACCAAAGAAATCTGCAAAGATTTAAAAAAAAAAAAAAAGTGGAGAGGATGGCCGTGGAGCATTTGGATACCATATAGATGCCACATGTGTAACTACCCCAAGTTCCCTGAAGGCAGGACCTGGGCTAAATGTACACCCTTTACAATATCCAACGTGTGTGAGGAAAACCAGAAAAATGAACTTTCTCATTCCGTCTGTGGTGCCGGGCCCCAGCTTTGATCCTTGCTGTCATTTCTTAGGTCCCAGGAAACTGAGGCAGGAGGGTGTGTGTTGAGTAGGCTGGGAGTGGGGGGACTGGGAAATTTTTTGTTTTTCCTTGAGTAAACAGCAACCAATGTGGTCTGCTAGAGACAGAGATCGAGAAACAAACACACATTCTTGGCTTGTGGCTCTGATTCTTCCACTGGCACCTCTGAAAACCAACCCAAGTACCAAACTTTCTGGGCAGACAGAGCTGAAGAGAGAGCTTGCCACGTATATCCTTGATACTCAGTCCACAAGCCGCTCCCCTGGTATCTCTAAGCAAAGTCTCACAGCACAGAAACCACCCCCCCCCACCCCGAAACCAGACGTGATCAGTGAGGCTGTCCCTGAGGTCCACGTGGCTCCTAACTGTATTGCCCTGGATTCCTGGCCAATTCCTAAGATTCTGGATTTTCCTCTAGATTCAACTGCTTCTCCTTGGTATTCCTTGGTCCCTCCTTTTCCTTTGTTTTCATCTTATGGAGCAACATGATGTAAGGAAGTGAAGAACTGGGGCTGCCTGAGTTCAGGTCCTGAGTCCTGTTTAACCCCTAGCTGAGTGACCTCAAGCAAACCCCTTCACCCCTCTGTGCCTGTTCCCCATCTGTGAAATGGGGGTATTAAGAGCACTTGTTTCACAGGGTTGCTATAAGGATTACATAAGCTAATACTTAAGAAGGCACTTAGAAAAGTGCCTCGTACGTGTTTGTTCAATACAATAAAAATTGTGATCTCAGCAAGCAAAGAATAGAATATTCCGAAGTATTGCGTTGGAAATAGAGATGAAAGATTGAACTCCATGGACTACAGCATCCCTTCCAATCCTGAGCTTTTATGCTCCCGCGAGGATAATCAGCACTTCTCCAGACTCATTTCCATGCGGTTCCCATTCCCGTGTCTGGAAACTTGCTCCTATGTAATAAGAGCCAAATACTTGAAGCTTTATGCCAAGAAGTCATGATAAAATGCTTTTTATTTGTACCATAAATGTTAATTAGGAATTCTTTAATGAAACGTTTACATTTTTTGGATACGGGTCAGGGCAATGGTGGGTACACATAGCTAAGAAATAGTGTTAGCCAATGTAAAAATAAGAAGTTGTTCGAAAGCCAAAACGGATCCTTAAAACCATCGGAGAAATGAAATGTCAGGATCCCGATGCAAAGTGTGAGCCTCACTACTAACAAGCTGGGCAACTTTTAAATTTTTATTTATTTACTTATTTTTGGCTGCGTTGGGTCTTTGTTGCTGCGCGCGGGCTTTCTCTAGTTGCGGCGAGCGGGGGCTACTCTTGGTTGCGGTGTGCGGGCTTCTCATTGCAGTGGCATGAGAAGTGGGCTCTAGGCATGCAGGCTTCAGTACTTGTGGCACGTGGGCTCAGTAGTTGTGGCTCACGGGCTCTAGACCGCAGGCTCAGTAGTTGTGGCGCACGGGCTTAGTTGCTCCGCGGCACGTGGGATCTTCCCGGACCAGGGCTCGAAGCCGTGTCCCCTGAATTGGCAGGCGGATTCTTCTTAACCACTGCGCCACCAGGGAAGCCCCTGGGCAACTTTTTAAACCCCTGTATCTCTCTGCCTGTCTCTCATCTGTGAAATAATTGCAGCAGGTTTCTTTACACATGAATAAAAATCAAAGCAAAACAAAACCCTTCAACTGCAGCAGCAACAGGATAGAGCTGACAGAAAAGTTGATGTCTTAGAGAACAGATCAAGAAATGGATTACTTTATGTTAGAATAAAAACATTTAAAAGTGATTTGGATCCCTTCATCCCAGGATGGAGTGAGGAAGACAGCCTGGATGCCTCAGAGCCTCATTCTGGGATGGATTTACTCCACCAGGACCGTGCTTCACACTCAGTGGGAGCACAGTCAATGCTGAGTGAGTGCCGACACCTGCTGTGTGCAGCATGCATGAATGGCAGTGCATTCCCTAGCAACTGAACAGCGTACAATAATTCTGATGAATTCTTAGATTAAATATCCGATACCATGCATCAGGAAAGAATGTTAGCTTTACTTCTGTTTTACCAGTGAGAAATAAAAGGAACTTGTCAAAAAAATTACGAAGTGTGTTCTGCCGGCTCGCGACAGCGCCACCTAGTGGATCAGAGAAACGACTCCGCTGTGAACGTTGTGGCGTCCTGCTCATGTGGTTTTCGTCAGGATGCAATTTTAAGAGGCTGTGAAATAACCTGTCTTCTTATATGGAAGCCCTGATTCACTCTCCCTCCCCCACTTCCAGACAGTGGGATCACCACAGTCTCTTTGCCACGGGATCCCCTCTGGGTGGCACCACCTGTGCTAAGGCCATTGATCAAAGAAGGATGAATGGGGCCCTGAGATGATTTGTTTGTATTTAAAGGATGCCCTCTAAGCCCTGTCCCCAGGAAGGCCGTGAGCACAAGGGGTGCCATATTAGCCACTGATTATCGGGGTCCCCCATGTAGAACTCAGTGAAATTCATTTTGTCCTCCCAGACTTCTACTTCTTATCCCAACCCTGTGAGGGTTGTTTTCAGGGTTGGACATGACTTCGTGGCGTATGAAGGTAGAAGGTGACCCATCATTCATGTCACCACTGCTGGTAGTTACAGGATCTACAGAAGGCAGGCTAAACTAAAATACGCTTTGTACGAAGCATATTTTTGCCCTTAACACACAAGCCTGTCATTTACATCTGTGTTAAAAAAAAAAAAAAAAAAAGATTAGTGTGCTACTGGCATTATAGCAGGCACTCAATCAAGTTCTTATTCCAGCTCGTTTTCTGGTTCTTAATTTTAAGCCAGAAAGTCCTTCTTCAAATAGCTCTAGGGAGCCAGGATAAGACTTCCAAAATGGAACCAGCCTAGAGCCCCTCTAGTTACTAACAAATTTCACTTGGTCTGGGGGCTTAGGTATAAAGTTATACCTAAGCCTGGGCATATACATTCCTCACCAGCTTTGGAGAAAGAGCTACGAAGATGAAAGAGATGACAGTAACCCCAAGTGGACTCTTATGGTAACCAAATAAGGCGACAAAGGCCACCAAACCCTGGAAGCAAAAGAATCCAGAGAGACAGAGCAGCAGGACACACAACTGGCATTTCCATACCCCGCCTCTAATCCCCGAGTAAACCTGAAATATAGCAATGCGAGGTTTAGAAGGCTGTGGCCAGGAGTTCGAGGTGAAAGCCAGTCCTTTAGCTGCTGTTGCTTGCTTTCTTGGAGCAGCGGGAAGCGACACCGTGGCCTCTGTGGAGCCCGGTGATAACCGGGGCCTGGATACGTCTCCAGGTCATTACACTGAAATAACCTTTTGAACTTTGATTGTCTTTCTTTCCCAAATGATCTTGACCTCGTAACTAACAATTTTTCATAGTATCAAAAAGGACCAAGTTCTTCCGTCGATTTGACAGCAGAAGCCAAAGTGCCCCTTTTCCCAAAATTCATTTACTGAAGTCTTCATTGAAAACCTACTCTAAGCAGATCCCTGTTGCTATTTCCTTTTCAAAAGAGATGGAAAATCTGAGGTACAGGTGCTAAGAAGATGGCAATATCCCTCTTAAGCTGGTGAGAATCTCTCCCCAGGGGCAATTTTGCAACCCTGTTTCTGGAAGCCAGGACTCAAGGGATTTGTCTTAGTGATGAAGAGATGATCCTCCGATCTTTAGGCAGGAAGGCTGTCAAAACAAGACTCCAAACAATACCTTTCTGCTCATCAATGACATCAAAGCGAGGGAAGGAACAGGGTCTTGGTTTTCCTGAAGATGGCTCAGTGGGACCGCAGTGGTTTGGCATAGATTGGCTCCACGATGTGATGGATTAGAACCAAGAAAAGGCTCCCAAGGAAGACAAGAGTGATGAAAGCCAGCAGGACATAGCGGCCAATGAAAAAGGCATCTACAATCTGGAGAAAGAAACATCAAAAACGAAATTACTGTCACTTCCGCACTCTGGCTGTGCTCATCTGTAATCTCTGATGAATGGGCCCAGAGTCTGTCCATATTTGTAACTTACAGTAACATCCTGCCCTGAGTCTACCCTGCACATGGATAAGAAAGAACCTTTTTTCAACGTGCTGAGCCAGAAATACAAGATAAAGAGAGTCTTAATGAAGTCCAGGGAACAAATGGCTCCATGTAGGAGGTTCACAAACACTCTGAAGACCCTGGACAAGTCCTTTTCTGTTCTGAAATCAGTTCTCGGAAAGAGTTAATGAGAAGTTTGCTTGCTTGGTCTCTGAAAGGCTCATTAGGTGGCTGTCAACTTTTCATCATGGAGAATTTTAAACATACATAAAGATACGATAGTATAATAAACCCCACACACCCAGGACCCAAGCCCTCACATCATCAACCCATTGCCAACTCAGGAGATGTCATTTTCAAAATGAAAAGGCGACTCTAACACTTTCATCAGAAGAGTTCTGAACCCTAAAATTCGTAACCCAGCATTCCAAGGGTTGGGGGAAATAGTCATTTTCCTGAGATACTGAAACACGAAGAGGAGAGATAACTTGCCCCAATTCGTACAGTTGGCTGCTTGGCAACCAGTTGTACTTGAGGTCCCGAAACTGTTGGTCTTTGCTGACATAAACCTATGATTGGTATTGGCCCTACCTGCTTGTCTACTGTTCACAGCCAGAGCTCTGTTTTCCTCAGATCCAAACGGTGCTGCTTAAGTCCGGGCAGGAAAAAGCAGTTTAATCTACAGACTTAAGGGAGAAGCAGCACAAACCAAGTGACTGGGGACTTCACAACTTCCGGAAGCTTTCAGAACCCAGCACCTGAAGAGAACCCAAAATACCTGAAGGGCGACTGTGGTTGACAGAATAATGGCCCTAAAATGTCCACATCCTCATCTCCAGAAAGTCCAAATATGTTAAATTACACGACAAAGGAGAACTAAGGCTGTAGATGGAATTAAGGTTGCTAACGAGCTGACCTTAAAATAGGGAGATTGGCCTGAACTGTCCACTACAGGTGGCCCAATGTAATCACAAGGGTCCTTAGAAGTGGTGGAGGGATGCAGGAGACAGGGTCAGAGAGAAGGATGTGAGGACGGAGGCAGAGTCAGAGAGACGTTACTTTGCTGGCTCTGAAGATGGAGCAACCCCTTGATTTTAGCCCAGTGAGGCTAATTTGGGGCTTCTAATCTACGGAACTATATAAGATAGTAAATTTGTGTTGTAAGCCACTAATTTCGTGGTAATTTGTTACAGCAGCAGTAGGTAACTAATACAGTGGCGATACACAAAGCACCTGTCAAGTCCGAGCTCTGCTGTGATCCCTGAGTTCCAAAGACACCAAGAAGGAAAGGGCTGCTCCAGAGATTACCCTGACAGCCAACTTACAACAAAGGTCAGCTTGATGAAACAGCTTTAACATAACCTTGACCCTGGCTCCAGGACTGAACAAGTCTCTCGCGAGCTGCATGTTTGCTGGTTCGACAGGGTTCACTTTTTAATTAGCCAATTAGCAGGCCTTGGGTGAGCAGGGCCCAGGCCATGTATTATTGATACAGTATTGAGCCAAGCTGCTGAAGGGGCTGGTGCTCGAAACCTGGAAATGAGATCCTGCTGGCCATGCTGACGAACTTATTTTGCTCAAAGCCCATTCTGCTCTCCTGGGTCTGAAACTCATATGACAGAGGAAAGAGGGATTGATTTCGAAACAGTGTTTACTCTGTGCCCTTCTTCCAACGTTCACATCCGCAGCGATCCAGAAGTGCGCAGCCTTCCCCGCTCTCCGCATTTTAGACAGGAAAACCAGGGTGGGAGTCTGCGCCCCAGCTCACACACAGTCCTGACACAGCCAGAGTGGTTTCCAAATGGTGACCGGAAAAAACCTGGCATGTATGAAAATAATTCCTCAGTTTTGTGTGGTAAGTATTATTTCCCTTGGAATTTTCAGAACGAATTTCCTCCCTTTTGCCATGGTCAGTCCTAGATAGAACTGGAAATGTGTGCCGATTTTAGTTCAGGAGTTATATCATTTTGTGTAGTCTAGTGTCTAGTGTCAAAATAGTCACCTCTGCACTTGCTGCGAAGGCCCCCAATATTCTGTGGAGTCCCCAACAATGAAGGTTTTGAAGACGGACCTCAGCTTGAATCCTTGCTCTGCCTCTTCCTATACATGTATGATCTTGGGCAAGTTACCCTAACCCCTTCCAGCCTCGGCATCCTTACCTATGAACTGGGGACACTAACAGCACCTGTGTCATACCACTTAGGGCTGTCCTGAGGTTTAAATGAGAGCTTGTAAATAACAGGCTTAGCACAGGACCTGGCACACAGCGATGCCTTAAAAAACGTTAGCTGTTATCACCGTGACAGCTTAAAAACTAAAACAGAGGAAAGAAGCTGCTCGAAAAAGTAATGGGACACAGGAAGTCAATACTGTGATCAAGATCGTGGGGACCTGAGACCAGCTCTGTACGGCAAAGCCAGAGCCCCAGTCAGGAATGAACCAGAATGGGTGGGGTCTGGGAGAGATGATAAAAATCCACGTAGACAGGTAGGTGCTGGGAGATGTGGTTCTAGAAACGAGGACCAAAGGGGCCTCCCCAAAGGCTGTTAGTATTAAACGCACCAACCTCTACAACTTCCGCTTTCCAGAGAAGCACCCCTCCTTCCTCACTGCTCTTCTCTACGGACAGTGCTCGCTCCACGCCACAAGTGGAAAAACGCAAACACACGGAGGTGAAAAAGCATGTCATTCAGCACCGGAGAGCACTGCCTAAGTGCTGCCCGGGATGCGAGTTTCTGAGCCAAGGCCAGCAGGAGTGGGAGCCTCTTACTCAGGACAGGCTCTTCACGAGGTGGCTTCTGGGCTTACGGCTCGTTCCACTTGATGCAAACTGGAGACGAGAACAGATTAGGCAAATAGCTGCCCGGGGGTGTCGCAAGGGGGCATCGGAAGAACTGTCTCTTCCTGGGGGAGGGGGGAGGGGGTTAAAACTCCCTCTGAGCTCCCCGCATCCTGGTTTCAACTTTACAATTTTTCTAACACACTTCGGCCCTCCTGGCATCAGGGACCATGTGGGGCAGGATGGAGGTCCAGAGCAAAAGAAGAGACACAACTCAGGATGCAAAACAAAACCCATGGTTTTACCTTCATCTCAGCCTCAGGGGCTGGGAATTCACTGGCTCGGGGGAAGAGCAACAGAACCGCAGTGATAGTCAGAGCACCGAGGAACACGAAAATGACGGAGAACCTGGGAGTGAAAGACAGAGGGTTAAAAGCACTGTTCAGTCTCCTCTCTATTCAGCTAGGCCGGGACTGGCTCTTCCCTGGGCGGATATCCTGTTTCAGTCCATTAACAGGGCCCAGCGTGCTGCCCACACCGCCCAGGGAATTTAGAAATGTTTTCCCCTTCATCCCCAAACCCTTCTTCCCAGACAGGTACCAGCGGGATGCGTTCCTGTTTATTCCTGGGAACTCCAAATTCCTAAGAATGGGAATTGGTAGTTTTTATCTTTGCCTCTGTGCAGTCATGATCAGGAAAAAGCGAAGCAGCTCATCCCCCAAGTGCTGTGTTTTAAACCAGAAAACTTTAGTAAATGATGTAACTTGCTGATTTGTACCTACACTGTCTGGCCAGGGAGTGTGACTCCATGGTGACCTTAGAGTCAGTTTATGGCCTGATTCTTTCTTAAGTCAATGCCAGCCCAAGTCACCTAGGACTCTTCAGCGTCCCAGGGCCCAGGTCTGGAGCCTTAGGGGCTGGACCCAGTGCCTGCTGTAAATCTCAACAATTAAGAAACACGCACACATACAACCCCAAGAAACTCAACAGGCACCGAAAGCGGATTCTCTTTCCATCCCCTGTGTCCCCACCTCCTCAACACTGAGAGCTGACAGATACCACTCCCCTTCTCCTCCCACCTCTGCTTCCGAGCATAAATAACAGTTAGTCCTTATGATGACGTGAAAATGCAACTCATTCAAACTGCCAGTAATTACAACAATGAGCTTCTGAATTCTAAACGTTTCATGAGCATCAGCGATTGCACTTCTAATTGCTTTTACCTGGGACTCCTGGCTGGAGAGAAGGCCTTACCTAGCTATACCTGAGGCTCTGGATAGCAGCAGACACAGCAGCAGCACTGACACCCAGAGCAGGGCGAGGATGAACACGCCAGCCCCCACGCCCAGCACGGTGCCAGCCATGCAGGGGGGGGGCAGCTGAGAGCTGCAGGCCTGGACCCCCCGGCCCGATGAGCTGTCTGTCCCTGGTGTGTGGGTACCGCCAGGCTTCCGTGCGCTCCTGGGTTTCCTGGTGGGCGGTCAAACACAGAAAGTCCCAATTCATTCTGGGGAATTTTTTTTTTTTTTTTTTTTTTTTTTGGCGGTATGCGGGCCTCTCACTGCTGTAGCCTCTCCCGTTGCGGAGCACAGGCTCCGGACGCGCAGGTTCAGCGGCCATGGCTCACGGGCCCAGCCGCTCCGCGGCATGTGGGATCTTCCCGAACCGGGGCACGAACCCGCATCCCCTGCAACGGCAGGCGGACTCTCAACCACTGCGCCACCAGGGGAGCCCCCATTCTGGGGAATTTTTGATGATTGCTGTGGTAGGAAGATTCGTCAATACAGGTCTTTGGGAATGTCGAGTCCCTTAATAGGAACTAAAAATTTAGAACCCAAACCTTTCTTTTTGGTGAGGACTGAGAAGCTGCTTTCTGCTCCATGTGGGTCATTTCAAATTCGGAATCTGAGTTTGTCTTCCCACAACCCACAAGCTGGATTCTCCCTTAATACAAAACCCTAACCGAGAGCTGTAAAAGGTACCAGGACCTGAGGGCTCCAGGGCCCACGAGAAGTCGTAGCTCTCGGGTTATGTCTGTGGTGCGAGCTGTGAATCACAAGACAGAACTCCTAATCCTTGGAGAAGAAGAGCCATCACTGTTTCTGAACATTCACTTGTGCTAAGTACCTTACAAATATAGCTCATTCAATCCTGGCAATAAGCTTCTGAGGTCAGTATTATATGCTCGTTACAGAAGACGTAACTGAGGTATAACGTGATGGGACAGTACTAGCAAACCCGGTGGCTTAGAACAGACAGTTATACTCTCACAGTTCTGGAGGCCAGAATTCTGAAATTAATGTGTCAGCCAGGTCACGCTTCTTTCCAAAGGCTCTAAGAGAGAATTCTTCCTGCCTCTTCCAGCTCCTGGCGGCCCCAGGTGTTCCTTGGCTTGTGGCTGCATCACTGCAATCTCTGCCTCTGTCTTCACATGGCCTCCCCTGTGTCTCTGTCTTCTTCCTGTCCCATCTCTTATGGGGACACTTGTCATTGGATTTAGTTCCACCCAAATGATCCATCATGATCTCATCTCAACATCCTTAACTTAATTGCATCTGCAAAGACCCATTTTCCAAATAAACCTGTCCCATTCACAGGTTCCAGGGGTTAAGATGTGGACATATCTTTCTTGGGGCCACCATTCAACCCACTCCAGGGTAACACCATATAGTACCTCCCCTGATTTTCCCTTTCAGTATCAGAGGCAAAGCCTTAAGCAAACAATTTCCTCCTCAGGCTGATGGTTTTCTTTACCCTAATGGCTTAAATACCACAAAAATGATTACCTATGAGAATTTCTGTTATAAAGATTTTGGAAAGTAAGTCCTAAGCATGAACTGCTAACCAACAAAACCCCACATATATTCACTCAACATTTATTTATTTATTTATTTATTTAATTTATTTTTTTGGCCACGCGGAGAGGCATGTGGGATCTTAGTTCCCCAACCAGGGATCGAACCCGCGCCCCCTGCATTGGAAGCGTGGGGTGTTAACCACTGGACTGCCAGGGAAGTCCCAGTCAACATTTATTTTGCACCTACCTTGTAGAGCATTGCTACAAGCTGGGGATCACAAGGTAAACGAGACATTTCTTCTGACAGAAGCTTAAGGCCTAAACACTGTTATGCAGACAGCTTGCCATTCTGATCAGTAGGGAAACAAGGTGCAATGGGGATCGAGATGCGAGAAGGGCTTTACAAAGGAGGTGACTCTGCCTGGGCCCATTTGGGAGAGAACCATGGCCAGAGGACAGAGTAAGGGAGAGGTGGGCAGAGAGGCCTGGCAGCAGATGGGCGTGGCCCCCTTGCCCATTCTCCCCTCATTAGACACAGGGGTGTCGGGTGTCCTCAGTAACTCAATATGCCAAGGGTTTTCCCATCTCTGGGTCCTTGTGCCTGCTGTTTCCACTACCTGGAATGAACCCCTGGCCCCAAAGAAGCCGTCTACCATTTGCAGGGCTGGCTCCTCCTCATCCTTCTGACCCAGCTTTAAACACAGCGTCCTCAGAGCGGTCTTCCCTGACCATCCTAGCTAAAGAAACCCACATTCACTCTAGTTCCTTCAGAGGGCACTTCACAAACTGTAGTTCACATTCTGATTTATTGTTCACAGGTTTACTTTCTGTCTCTCCAGCTAGAATAGTAAACTCCAGGAGGGCAGAGACTTTGTATCTTGCTCACTACAGTCTCGCCGGTTCTTTTCTACAGAGGTTGTAAGTAATAGGTATTTGTTGGATGAATACATGAAGCAGTGCTAACAAGCCCACAAAAGTCCAATGAAGGAGTGATGGGATCGTATCTAATTTTAGAGAAAGATGACTGTGGCTTCTGGTCAATATGCTGGACAGAGCTGACACGGGAATTACCCCACATAACAGCAAACACATAGAAAGGCTTAATAAAATAGATGAAAAGAATTTAATACACAGCGCAGCTTGAAAGCAATAAAGGGAAATCCTTAAGTACTATAAACAAAAATGTAACTCAAAGCCTGGATAGTAAGCAGGAGCTGAGCCCAAAGACCTGCAGGGGTCCTGGAACCAGGTGCAAACCTTAGGAGTGGTCCTTTCCTCGACAGGTGAGGCCTCAGACCCATGATACAGAGAACTAGAACTGAGAACAAGGTATAAAAATGGGCTCTGTAAGGGCTCAGCTGTCTTTGAAACAGGGACTAAAAAATTTGATGCTGACGTGGCTGGAAGAAAGCGGGCCAAGTACCTGAGCCCATGGGTGAAAAAAGAACAACCCAAGAGAAATCTGCATCCCAATCCGTCATCACATGCGGGAGAGGGGTTCGGATCACACTAGCACTGAGGTGTGGGAATCCCAAGTAGTAAGAGAAACATGAAAACTACATGAACAGTGAGAAGCCCATAGGATCCCAGCATAGACAAATGGAAACCTCTCTGGAGGGAGGTCAGCATGCAAGGTTCCCACTGGAGTGAGTGTAAAATAGAGGTTTTCAGACATACAGAGACTGGAATGGAGTTCACCTCTCATAGATATACTTCACCAAGAAGGAAAATGAACTAAGAAAGAAGGTGTGAGATGTAAGGAGGAAAGGTGAGAAAAATATTAGTAAATACTGACAGTAAAGACTTCTTTAATGATAAGGACTAATTTCTTGATGAGTTAAAAACAAGGAAGAATTAAAATATTTGTCGACAAGTGGAAGGTGAGAAAGGACAGCTCAAAGTTAAATCATTCCATAGTTATTATTTTGCTCTGAGGAGGTGAGAGTTAATGATTTTACCTATAGGCTTTGTTAAGCTAAATATGCATGTTAAACACCAGATAGCATAAACAGGATGAATAACTTCCATACTAGTAGAGTGAGAAAAATAAAGGAAGAAAGCAGAAGGCAGGAGTGGAAAGAAACAAAGGAAAATACAGAATAAGACTGTAAAAATAAGCCCAAATATAACCGTAATCATAGTAAATGTAAGCAGATTACACTTGACTGTTAAAAGAGATTCTTATATTAGACTCTTTTTCGAACAGCTCTTTATAAAAGCTGTGCAGAAAGCATAATGAGAGAGAGGCTGAAAATAAAGAGAGTGAAAAAGACATACAAAGTAAATACTACCAAAACAAAAAGAGGGGAAAAGGGGAATTGTTCAATGGATACAGAGTTTCAGTTGTGCAAGATGAAAAAGTTCTAGAGATCTGTTGCACAACGATGTGAATATACTTAACACTGCTGAACACTCAAAAATTGTTAAGGTAGTAAATTTTATATATGTGTTTTTTACCACAATTACCAAAAAAAGAGAAAAAAACAAACAAAATAAAACAAAATACAGTCTGGTAAAGCAATATCAGTATCAAGCAAAACAGAATGTAAAGCTTTGAAAAATATTAATAACAACAGTCACAAAGGGAATAATTTAACAAAAAAATACAACTCAAAACACATGAACCTAAAACAAAGCCTCAAAACATATAAAGCCAAAACTGAATCACCGCAATAAATGGAAAAGCCCACAAATTTCGTGCAAGATTTTAAAATACCTCTCTCAGAAACTGATAGATCAAGCAGCTAAGAATAAACACTTGACAAGGAGGATATACAAATGGCCAACAAATATGTGAAAAGGTGCCCAACTTCATTAGTCATCAGGAAATTGCAAATGAAAACCAAAATGCAGTACCTCTAGACACCTACCAGAATGGCTAAAATGAAAATGACAGATAACACCAAGTGTTGACAAAGATGTGGAGTAACTGGAACCCTCATACCCTGCTGGTGAGAGTCTACCAGTAGACTACCAGTAGTTGTTACCACCGCTTTTGAGACTCTTTGGTAATATCTAATAAAGCTGAATAATCGTGAACCCTAGACCCAGCTCTTCTCTTCCTGGGTGTGTCCCCAACAGACACATACACATAAGTTCACTAAAAGACATGTACAAAAGTTCAACGCAGCCATATCTGAAATAGTTAAAAACTGAAACAACCTGGGCTTCCCTGGTGGCGCAGTGGTTGGGAGTCCGCCTGCCAATTCAGGGGACACGGGTTCGTGCCCCAGTCCAGGAAGATCCCGCATGCCACAGAGCGTCTGGGCCCGTGAGCCACGGCCGCTGAGGCTGTGCGTCCGGAGCCTGTGCTCCGCAACGGGAAAGGCCACAGCAGTGAGAGGCCCGCGTACCGCAAAAAAAAAAAACAAAACTGAAATGACCTAAATATCCATCAGTCGAATAGATAAAGTGTGGTATTATACATACAAGCTCTTCATTCATACAATGAAATAGTAGAAAGCAGCAAAAATGAACAAACTACAACTATACCCAGCAATGTGGGTGAGTTTTTCAAATATTGAGTGTAAAAAGCTAAAGGCAAAGGAGTTCATACTGTATAATTCCACATATATAACGTTTAAAAACAGGTCAAACTAATTTTGGGGTTAGGAGTCAGGAGTGTGGTTACCTTGTAGAAAGTAGTGACTGGAGGGGGTCTGAAGAGGTTCTGGGGTGCTTATGAAATTTTGTTTCTTCATCTGGGTGTTGGTTACATGGCTTTGTTAATTCTGTTAAATTTTATCTAGCTGTACACTTCTGATTTGCATATTTTTCGGTATGTGTGTTATACCTTTTTTTTTTTTTCCAAAAAAGTTTACCTCAAAGAAAGTCTGAAGAGATATACCAGACAAATGCAATATATGGGCCTTGTTTGGGTCCTGATTCAAATAAACCAACTATACAAAATCTTTTATGAGATGACTGGGGAAATCTGAACAGTATCTGGATACTTGATGATATTAAGGAATTGCTGTTTATTTTTTAAATGAAAAATATACTTTTTAAAAAAATGTGGGGACTTCCCTGGTGGCACAGTGGTTGGGAATCCGCCTGCCAATGCAGGGGACACGGGTTTGAGCCCTGGTCCGGGAAAATCCCACGTGCCATGGAGCAACTAAGCCCATGCACCATAACTACTGAGCTTGCGCTCTAGAGCCTGTGAGCCACAACTACTGAGCCCGCGTACTGCAACTGCTGAGGCCCACCTGCTGCAACTACTGAAGCCAGTTCGCCTAGAGCTCGTGCTCCGCAACAAGAGAGGCCACTGCAATGAGAAGTCCATGCACCGCAACAAAGAGCAGCCTCCGCTCGCTGCAACTGGAGAAAGCCCACGCGCAGCAACGAAGACCCAGCGCAGCCAAAAATTAATAAGTAAATTAATTAATTAAAAAATGCGATGGTGTTGTGGTTATATTGCTAAAAGATTATTTCTGATATACAGGTACACACACACACGCACACCAGAGATAAGAGAAAACGATGTCTGGGAACTTTATAATTATTCAGGGGAGAGGAGAAGACGGGGGCTAATATGAAACAAGGCTGGTCATGAGTTAACTGTTGAAGCTGGGTGGCGAATACATGAATGTTTGCTATACTATTTTCTGTACTTCTGAATATATTTGAAACTTTTGTAATAAAAAGATGTGTGTATGAATAAGTATACATGTATAAGTAGGAATAAATCCAACAAAAGATGTGGCCTCTCACGTTGCGGAGCACAGGCTCCGGACGCGCAGTCTCAGCGGCCGTGGCTCACGGGCCTAGCCGCTCCACAGCATGTGGGATCTTCCCAGACCAGGGCACAAACCCGTGTCCCGTTCATCGGCAGGCGGACTCTCAACCACTGCGCCACCAGGGAAGCCCATGAAGATTTTTATAGCAAAAATTATAAAACTTTATTTGAAGATACATATTTTTAAAAGGTCTGAATAGAGAAATAACCCATGTTCCTGAATGGATGGGTTGGTTTAATATTGAAATATCTCAATTTTCCTTAATCTATCAGTTCAATGCAATTCTAACCAAAATCTCAAAGTAATTTTTTGTGGAACTTGAAAACTGATCCTAAATTCATATGGAAAAGCAAAAGCCCAAGAATAGCGAAAACAATTTTGAGAACAGGATGGAAACTTGCCTTTCGTGTTACCAACTGCTGCAAGACACGTTATAAAACCAAGGTAATTAAAACAGTGTGATAGTGGCATAAAGACACGTGAGCCAGTGGAATAAAACGGAGAACCCAGAAGCAGATCCATGCATTTATGAGAACTTTGCACAAGACAGAGTTGGCTTTATACTCAGTGGGTAGAGGATTTCATAGATAGTGTTGGGACAAGTGATTATCCAATCAGAAAAGAATAAAACCAGATCTCTACTTTATATCATATGCAGAAGCCAATTTTAAATGGAAAGTAATTCATAATAAAACAGCATATGTTTAAATATACAAATGTTCAGGCTGACTACACTAGAATACATAAGGAAGTAACGCACTCAGATGCTCGCACCTAAACTTAGAATCACCATGAACGCAAAAGCTACAAATGCTGGCTGATGCAGGTGTGTTATACGGCAACTCAAATACCACGAGCTGGGCTGCCTTCAGGTACGGGGTTTTCTAGAGTGATGAACAACTCTTGTTAAAAAGTTCCAAAAAAAATAAAAAATAAAAAAAAAAAAATAAAATAAAATAAAAAAAGTTCCAAACCACAAATAAGTATACTTTCCCCTTGATTTACATTAGAGTTGCATTCCTGGAAATTTTACTATATTAAACTGTGCCAAAAAATACATTATGTTTATACAAAAAATGGAGTTAGGTTCTAGGCTTATATTATAAATGAGTATCCTGTGAGACCCTCAAAAGTTGTGCAGGAGGAAGGACAGTTCTTTACTATGAGGGGCTGTCCAGTGTACTGCAGGACTTCTAACGTCCCCAGACCTTCTTTGTAAACCCTGGTAGTGTCCCCAAAATCACAATAATAACCAGAGGTGCCCTCACGAATTCCAAAATGACCAAAGGGGCATTACCATCCCCTTAAAGAACCATGGTCCTAGATAAACTCTGGCATAAAGAGACATGTAGAAGGGTGTTCATAATAGCAAAACATCTGAAAAAATCTAAATGTCCATCAGTAAGGGAATGGGTATTATATACTCAGAATGAACACTTAAAATGATGAACTTGAGCTAGCCTTATTGATATGAATGTATCTCAAAACAATATTGAGTCTAAAAGCAAGTTGCAAAATGAAGCCCACAGTACTATGCTACTTGTATCTTTAAAATTTTAAAAATACCTAAATAGCAACATACATATAGTTTATGAGCTACACATATACAGTAAACATAAACATGGGCATAAATGATGGAAAGCAATTTCAGAAGAGCGTTTGTCTCTGGGGAGGGAGGAAGGAAAGAGAATGAGCCCTGCTTAGAATCTGCAGGAATTAGGAGGTACTGACCCCAGTGCAGAAGCTGGCACTGGAGGGCTGCCTGCTGGGGGCCCGAGTGGTGTGTTTAAAGGACAACAGTCGCTATGCGCTTTCAAATCACAGAAGCACGCAGGAAAAAGGGTGGAAGGGTGTAATCCGGATACACTGCTCCCCATTTTCTGTCAGCGCGTTAACAGATGACGACACATCGATGGCATTTTGGTAGCGTGACAACTGATTTTTCCCAGACTTGCATTTTATTTCATTACAAAGGTAGAGGCATTATCCTAATATTTTAAAATTCAAACCTTATTGAAGTGTTTAAAGTAGAAAAAAAGTGTGCAAGTTACCCCCCGCCCAATTATCTTTGAAGGTTTGGAACAGCTATAAAGGAAAATGAAGAAGAATCTTCCAGAAGGGCAGTTCACTCCTGTAACCCAATGTTTTCTTTTTTCTTTCTTAAAGATTTATTTTTTATTGAGGTAACACTGGTTTATAACATTATATGTTTCATGTGTACAACATTATATTTCCTCTTCTATATGCCCTACTGTGTGTTCACCATCAAAAATTTAGTCTCCATCTGTCACCCTACATTTGATCCCCTTTACCCATTTTGCACCCTCCCCACCTCCCCCTCTGATAATCACTACTCTGTTCTCTGGATCTATGTCTTCTTCTTGTTTGGTTTGTTCATTTTTGTTTGTATATTCCACGTATGAGTGAAATCATATGATATTTGTCTTTCGCCATCTGATTTAAGCACTGGTAGGGACTTTGAGGATACAAAAGAAATGTGATGTCACTCTTGCCTTAATAGCCTGTGGTCTGTTAACATCAACAGCACATGAAACAATTAGGAAACACTAAAGAAAGATATGACAATGTGCCAAACTTAATTTATAGTTAATTTCCCAAAAGAATACGACTACTACTACATATCTGCAGGAGCACTGTCGTCTTCAGAGCGCTTCTTCACTTGTATTATTTGGGGGAAATATTGCTTTGGCTGGAGTTACTGTGGGTCTTCATGGTACAGCTAGAACTAATGCTGGGCCCTGGCATATGGGTAGGAATGGGAAAAGTGAATCAGAAATGGAAGGGGATCCACGGAGAGAAAATAGTTTGAACAAAGAGGGTGAGACAAGATTGGCCACTGAGTATCTGGGGAATAATGTGGAGACTGGCCTCAGCCAGAGCAGAGGCAAATAATGGACAATAACACTGTGTAGACCAACTGTTCAGGACCAGTTCTGGGCCTTTAATATTTGGGGGGAAAGTGTTTAAAAGCTTGAGATTTGGAGTTAACCTTCTTATACTCCTAGTGATCAAACTGACTTTAGTTAAATTATAAACTAAGAATAGGGCATGACTGAGGAAGCATGGCAAACTTCTTACATCTTCCTGAATGGAGATAACGTTTTAGGTTTTCTCTCTCATAAGAAGGAGCCCTCCCCCAAAACCCAACTCTGTCCTCCCTTAACTGGGAGAAAGTATTAGTCTAATTTCCCCCGCCCTGTCGCAGATTCAAACTGGCTACAGGAAAACAGTGCCCACAGATCTCATCTTCACAATTTTCGCCCGCTATCTACCAGTAGTTGGGAGAGAGTTTAAGGTTTCGGTCACAAGGTATTTCGAATCGGGCACTGACATTTCACTTTCTTAAGAGCATGAGAAATAAAGCATTCCTGCCTTTTCCACCCCCAATTCAGCAATTATTGGCCGCCAGGCCTTGGGTCCAGATCGGCGGTGAGGGTAGCCTGAGAGGTCCCTGCACCGCCATCCGCCCACGCCTTCCTCTAGCCGTCTCAGCCCCATCCCCTGCCATTCTCTCCTCTCCGCGGCCACCTCCACTCATCTCACTTCCACCCCCCCCCCCTCACCTGGCTCCCCATTTCCCGGGTTCCCTACTCACACCTCTCAGTCCGGCCTGTTTCAGCCCACAGGGGATTTGGTCTACTCAGGGCGAATCACAAGTGGGCTTTCATCCAGGCAATTCCGGATTCGCTAATCAGCGCCGCTCTTTCAACTCCCAAATTCCCCCTCATTTGCTTACAACCGCCGCGGCTCCAGGCAACGCGGAGCGTGGTGGGTGGGCACGTCGCCCTCCGTTACGCACTCCGATTGGTCGGTGCCTGTTGGTCCTGGGACCGGCCTCATGTTCTATTGGATAGAGACAGTCCTGGCTCCCCACGCTCGCCCCACCCCGTTGTCAATCACACCGTCCCTTAGGTAACCCACGGGACCATTGGTCAGTCTAGCCTGAGGGCGGGTTGTTGGGCGGAAGAGTTGCTTTCCCGGCTTGCCTCGCTGTTACCGTGGAGACAGGACCGCAGCGCTGTGAGGCGGAGATTCCCGGCCACCCCTTCCTCCTTTCTAGACCTTAGTGCCTGTTCCGGAGTATAATGGTCATCACAGTTCCCGACCTACTGGCTCCGGCGGACCGCGGGATTTGGGGGCAAGTAAAATTAGGCCTCAGAGAGGGGGTCAGGCCCAGTCATCAAGGGTCCCTAACAAGCCTCCTGGAGAGAACCGAGTCCGAACCACCTTGTAATAACATCACGTTTTCATTCGTCCTTACCTCGCTTTTTTGTATTTGCCATTATTCTTCCGTTAGCCTTACGACGTACACTGCAGCAAGGATCATTCTACTCACGGGACAGACTGGGGAAGAGGAGCCAGGGTCAAATCAAGTAAATCTTCTGTAGCTACGCCTCCAGGCATCTGGAAATGGTCCATGCTTTTAGCAAACTGCTCTTGCCTAACTGCAAACAAAAACTTGCCATGATTTTGTTCCTTACCATCTTAGAGGTCTCTAATGAATCAGTTTTCATGGAATGTTGGAACTGAAATAGACTTTCGAACTCATGTAGTGTTAATTAAAAAAAAAAAAAACCTTGAAAGAGATAAGTTGCTTCTTCTTTAAAATCATAGGGGCTTCCCTGGTGGCGCAGTGGTTAAGAATCCGCCTGCCAATGCAGGAGTCACGGGTTCGAGCCCTGGTCCAGGAAGAGCCCACATGCCACGGAGCAACTAAGCCCGTGCGCCACAGCTACTGAGCCTGCGCTCTAGAGCCCACAATCCACAACTACTGAGCCCACGTGCCACAACTACTGAAGTCCGTGTGCCTAGAGCCCATGCTCTGCAGCAAGAGAAGCCACCACAATGAGAAGCCCTCACACTGCAATGAAGAGTAGCCCCCGCTCGCCGCGACTAGAGAAAGCCCCGCACAGCAACAAAGTCCCAACACAGCCAAAAATAAATAAGTAATTTATTTTTTAAAAAAAATCACATGGTGGACAAAACTGGTACTAGAACCGTGGTTGCATTGGTCTAAGTTTTTTTTTCATCGAAGTGTCTTTTCTCACATGGAGCTTATCTTACTTATGATGGGAACGATGTTATATAATCTGGAGGCAAGGAGAGTTAATCAAAAACTTTCCTGATTTTGATCTCATGTCTCATCCAAATATACTGCACCATAATCAATTTATGGATACTTGGACTTTCATTATTTCAGCCAATATGCGTTGTCTTCTGTCTTCCACTTTTCTCATTTCTCAAAAGGTGTATGGCCATCCTGAAAAACTTTCTCACTTTTATACTCTTTCTTTAAAAATAATCTTTCTCTTTCAACAAAGGAATTCAGAGGCGGCTGACTTTCTATTCCAGTCTAAGGTTCTTAAGGGAGGTGAAGACAATTAGAAAAGCATAAGACAGTTTTTACTCTGGAGCCCATGGATGGGCCATACGTGTGGAGAGGGGAGGTGGGTGTCCACAAACCCACCAAAAGGTAAGGTTTAGTGTATATGTGCATATGTGGGCTTTTCTGGGGGGATCGGTGGTATCCATGGTTTTCATAAGATTTTGAGTCCATAACCCCAAGATGTGTTCTGGGGAGAAAGCTGCTCAGATGTGTGTGGGGAGACTGGTCTAGGTTCTCAGGTCTGTAAGACTTCAGCAGATAAAGAGACGAGCTCTTTGCTCACTTACATCGGCCCGCCCAAGTTGTGTGTGTGTGTGTGTGTGTGTGTGTGTGTGTGTTTTACCTCTTCTGCGACTCATAGAGGTGATAAAAATTCATCAGATTCACATAACCGTTGAACTCAGAGGGTGATGAAATCCCAGTATAATTCTCTCCAAAGAACGTTCTGATTAATAGAAACTGCAGAGGAACTAATTTTATGAAAATAGCAAATGGGATTGTTTTAGCTGAAGCAAGCCGGGAGAGTGAGCGCTGATGCCCAGCGGAAGATGCAAACATCCACGTTGTGCAGAGCTGACAGCTCCAATCTGGCCGTTTATTTATTAAAT
The DNA here is from genome assembly GCF_059928025.1 of Delphinapterus leucas. Taxonomy (NCBI): domain Eukaryota; kingdom Metazoa; phylum Chordata; class Mammalia; order Artiodactyla; family Monodontidae; genus Delphinapterus; species Delphinapterus leucas. The sequence goes on from NC_143135.1 coordinate 100,423,142, forward strand.
GTCTTTCCGCTGTAAATTATTAAGCCTGGATTCTGGGAGATGAGGGAGCTGACAGCATAAGACAATAGAACGGAAAGCAAACCTGGACAGCTTCCTTCAGAATTAACTGCAGCACTGTGTCTTGTGAAAACCCCTGCCATCCCGGGTTTGGAGAAGGGGGAGAGTCCCTCTTTGGCGGGACTCAGAAATGGATGAGACAAGTAACATGCTTTTGATTTCTGATTTTTATTTGCCAGTTCTTACACATCAGAATGTTCTTCAGAGAAAATTCAACCTGTTGGCTCAACAGCTGGGAGCCAGGCATTTTGTCTGTTCTCTGCAAGGGCTGTTTTGCCCAAATAAGGAAGAACTTGGTCAGCTTTACCATTCAGACGTATCAAATGAAATGTTTTAGGGTCCTCAGCCGTGAGAAGACTGGGTTCATTTGGCTTATTTGATAGCTGGAAAGCCCTTTCCTGCCGACGGGGCGTTCTAGGGTCTAATTCTTAAACTGAAAAAGAGGAAAAGGCTGGTGAACAGAGAGGGAGTGGAACTTTGATTATGCTCATCATCGAGTGAGAAGCTGGAGTTCTGGTAAATGGGGAGTGGCTGATTTATGTGAATCTCAGGCTTCACTTTTAGACCTCTGTTTTCTAAAGAGTGTAATAGAGGGCAGGAGGCTTCATTTCCTGGCCAGGCCTTGTAGGGCTTGAGTTTCCTCCTGGGTGACATGGGAAGCATTGGAGGGTCTTTGCAGAGAGGAGTGACATGATCTGACTTGTCAAAAATACTGACTGGGTGCCAGTTAGTGTAGTCTGTGGTCAGAATGGGGCCTGATTCCCATAACACTAAGCCACTCACTGGCTTTGGGTGATTCCTACCCAGGATGTCGAGTGAAAGGGCTCATTTTATTTCTCCTCACCTGTAGGATGGGTGGGATTTCTTTGTTCTTTGTGAAGTCCTCTCATGGAGAGTGCCAAGGCTGGTGATAAGGTGGAGTTTCAGGTCCCTCTGTCCTCCTACAGACACGGAGGAGGATACAAAGGATCAAACAGCAAGAGAATCTGCTACCACTGGCCCCGCCCTGGGCTGGGTTTGTGATCCAGTAATCCTGTCCGGGGAGCTGATAGACAGCCGGCTGGCAGGAGAAGGATTCCGTGAGTTCTGATTTCCTCAACTCTGGGGAAGGAGGAGAGGACTGCAGCCCAAGAGGCAGGACACCAGGCAAGCTGCTTGGAGGCCAGCTATGGCAACACGCAGCTGCTGCCTATACGGGACCTGTGGTGGGTGGGAGAAGGAAACACATGAGGCTTTGTGGGAAAGCGCGAGAGTCTTAGAAGAACCGTGGGGTTTCTGGACTAGCAGAAGTCTTGAGGCATTTTTACAGCCCATGGCAGGCCTGAGCCCCACACTGCCTTACAGGATGGAGAGTTCACTGTGCCTGAGGAGCAGCTGAAAAGTGCTGCTGTTCAGCGGGGTCACACCAATGAGTGTTCTCATCCCTTCTTTCGGGGTATTTTAGTACAGGGTCAAGCTGAGGCTGCGGGCAGTGTAGCCATGGTTCTTGAGCTCTGAGCAAAAGGAGATGGTCAGACCCGGAATTGAGGGATTTTAAAATATGGCTACAAATCTTATTTGAGTTCTCAGCTGTTCAAATTGAAAGGGCTTTTTATAGATCGGTGCTGTGTTCTGGGATTGAAAGGCCAAATACTTAGGAAGAAGCTCTGAGAGCTAAATCAGGATTAGGGATCTAATTCTCTCAGAGGCACACAAGTACCTAGGTGTGGCCCAGCATGACAGTGCAGGCTCACAAATATCCCATGTTTTTTAATTGGTGAAGGTCCCTGTCCATAAGAAGGAAACAAACCTTGAAAATTTCATTTCTGGAATGTTCTGCCCCAGAACCTTGTTTTACTAACCTTTGGGTACCATACCAAGCTATCCCCAATAGAAAATATTAACATAGGAGTTTGATGCACAAACTCAGAGGCCCTGAGGGCAGTGTATGTGACTTAAGTTTATCTAATAAATACATAATTATGAACAGAATTGCTTCTTTGATTGCTTTGCCAACATATTCTTCAGGTTGAGACAGGGGAGTCAGCACATGAGCAGGGGACAAGGAGAGAAGGAAGGAGGGGAGTGACAAAGAGCAGGAAGCTTGAGGAATGAAGAGAGTGAAGCCAGATTCCTTAAAGAAAAAGAAAGCACAGTGTGTGATCTCATCTGCGGTGAGAAGCATGGCCATTCCTGAATGGTCGTTTCCCCAAACCTTCTGTTTCCGGAGCTGAGCTGATTGCCCACTTATTAAACTCCAGATTCTGCCTGACACCTTGGTTGTGTTTTGACCTAAGGAATAAGGGCCTGGTACTATTCACTTTAAGAACTGAGCATCCCCCATCCATCAGGTGGTGTTCTAGAAATGGGGGTGTGGAGATAGATACAGTGCCTTTCTTCAGCTTGTTCACATTCTACTTTCAAGACAAACAAGAAAACACCCTGTGTGATAAAGGCTACATCACAGGCAAATCTGAGGTACTTCCTACCTACAGGGGAGGAATTAGAGGGGCCAAGGAAAGTTTCCAAGGTGATGCTGAATTGGGCCTTTATGGATGACTGGAAATTAGTCACAGGGATAAGAGGGAAGAGGTTCCAGGCACAAGGAACAGCATATGCAAATATCTAGCAGTATAAGAGAGACTAGCAGAACAGGTGCGGGGACAGGAGTTCAGTGTCTGTGGTAGGCAGTGTGGAAGGCAGGAAAGGGTAGAAGATGAAGTGAGGGGTCATGGGGGCCTGTGTCATGAAGGGCTTGCGTGGCCTGATAAGGAATCTAAGCATTGACCTGCCAATTCTGATGAGCCACTGAAAGATATAACAAGAGAAGGTCTTTATACTTTTTGTATAAAGTACACACACATACACAGAGACAGCTCTTCCATAAATCTCTCATAGATATTTATCTGCTTCTCTGGCCTCTGCTTGAATATATTCAGGGTTGGGGAGCTCTCAACCTCCCAAAGCTGCCCACTTCATTGTTGGATAGCTATAAACCTGAGAAAGGTCTTACATTGAGCCAAACTCTGCATCCTCATAATTCCTGCTCATTCTGTCTAAGCTTTGCCATTTGTAGCAACACATGAAAGGCCACTTGAAAAATATTTGAGGATACAATGAAACCTTCCCTTGGTTTTCAGTTTTCCAAGTTAAGCACACACAGAGTTCCCTCATTCTTTGTTTAGTTCATCGATTCTAGACTCCTTTACCATCCCCGTCACAGCTATCTGGATGAACTGTGGTTTATTAAAGCATCTTTTAGAATCTGGCACTAGAATTGCTCATAATACTTCACATAAGCTCTAAAAGTATGGAGTATAGCGATGCGATAACTTCTTCTTTTGAGCTGGACACACTGTGACCATCAGGGACTCTCAAGACCTTAGTTTGTTACTGGTCACATCTCACTGTTTGCTTTTAAAGGTTTTGATTAACTGAAGCTCCTAATTCTTCTGCACACTAATTACTGCCAAGTAAATTCTCCACTGTGCTCAGTACGTGCAATTTATTTCTGAAATCTAAATATAGGACTTTACATTTATTTAAATGTTACTTTTTAGTTTTCTAGACCACTAGATTCCAGCCTATTAGATTCATTTTTCAAGGCTTGATTCTCTTTCTTATGATATTAGTCGGCCTCCCTGCGCATTTGATAAACATTTTTTGTATGTTTTAATCCAGGTCATTAATAAAAATATTGTCTAGGATAGACCTTGGTATCAGTGGAGACCTCCTTCCAGTCTGAATATGTGTTCAGACAGCTTCAGTTTTGCCTAATGACCCATTTTACAACATTATTCATGTGATTACTTTAAAGATACATTGTATTTGGCATTTTTTCCCATTCAAATCAGTAAATGTTTATTGTTGACCTCCCATCTAGGTTCTGTGTTAGGTGCTTAGGACTCAAGAAATGATCAAGATATCATTCTTAAAGAACTCATAGAGGTGACATTCATATATACACCAACTCCAAATCAAGATGTGTATAATTAAATATGCATTACCTCAAATTTGTAGTTGAGGTATATATATTTTTTCAATATAAAATATAATAGATAATATGCCATGTATATAACTTCATATTAATATTAGCAGTATAAATAAAGTATATAGAGAACCCAGAGAAAGGGGAGGTTACTTCATCATAGGGGGAAGAGGAGAAAGAAGGACTTCATACAAGAGGTGACATTTCAGACTTCCCTGGTGGCGCAGTGGTTAAGAATCTGCCTGCCAATGCAGGGGACACGGCTTCGAGCCCTGGTCCGGGATGATCCCACATGCCGCGGAGCAACTAAGTCCGTGTGCCACGAGGCCGCACTCTAGAGCCCACGAGCCACAACTACTGAGCCTGTGTGCCACACCTACTGAAGCCCACGCACCTAGAGCCCGTGCTCTGCAACGAGAAGCCACCGCAATGAGAAACCCGCGCACTGCAATGAAGAGTAGCCCCCGCTCGCCGCAACTAGAGAGAAAGCCCGCGTGCAGCAACAAAGACCCAACACAGCCAGAAGTAAATAAATAAATAAATCAAAAAGAAAAAGAGGTGACATTTTAGCAGAGCCTTGAAAGATATGTAGAATTTTTGTGAGATAAGTGGAGAATGGATATGGAAAGATATTCCAGACTGAAGAAACAGAATAAGCCAACCATGGAAGAGTGAATGTCTTTGGTTCAGGAACAGCAAATATTCTAATGTAGATGGAGTGCCAGTGTCAGGGAAATGAGCGGCAGAAAACGAGACAGCGTGCAAAGGGTCATGAATGCCATGTTAAGGAATTCAGGCTTTAGCCTGTAGGTGAAGAGTTTAGCTAAATCAGAAGTCTTTGAGCAACGGTGATCCGATGTATCAAGGTCATAACTCTACCGTACAGGAAATGAGTTCAGTTTGGTAAACTTATCCTTAGTGAACCCATGTTGACTCTGGTATTAACCAATTATTAAGCAGTTGTTTAATGAACACCTCAACCTTTGTGTGTGTGTGTGTATTTTTTTAAATTGAAGTATAGTTGATTTACAATGTTGTGACTATCTCTGCTGTACAGCAAAGTGACTCGGTTATCCACATATAGACATTCTTTGTTAATATTCTTTTCCATGTGGTTTATCACAGGATATTGAATATAGTTCCCTGTGCTGTACAGTAGGACCTTGTTGTGTATCCATTCTAAACGTAAGAGTTTGCATCTGCCAACCCCAAACTCCCAGTCCACCCCTCTCCCTTCCCCCCTTTCTGTGTGTGTTTTGCTCCTACTTCTTCAGCTTCTCCGCGTTTTTGACTGTTGCTTTGACCTTTGGGCCTCTTGCCCTTTTTTTCCCCTTAGGTATTTGTGTTCTGTATTCTGTTGCTTTATTTGTTCACTCACAGCTTGCTCTGACCTTCACTATTTAATGTGTCCTCTGGCTCTGACCTCTGAGCCACTGCAATTCCCTGACCCTCAGAGCTGGCCTTGCCTCCACTGCAGTTGCTCATGTACTTTCACTTCCCCGGGGCAGCTGCGACCTCTGCATTTTCTCTTCCTCCTTGGTCTCACCTGGTCTCACCCTCTGTGCTACCGTCTTTGCATCAGTTCTGTTTTCCACCTCCCTGACCTGCAAGTTGGGCCCATTTGCTCACTTTGGTTCCAATTCTGGCTGGAGAATGTGATCTTTCCTTTTTAGGAGCTGTATGGTACAGTTGAAGCGATAGGACTAACACACAAGAAACCCTCTAAGTTACAACTGAGTGACAGTTGGATGTACTAACTAAAAGCGTTCTGTGAGTTTAGAGAAAAGATTGAGCTGGAAATGCAAGAAGGAACGGTCCATTGGACCAATCCATTAGAGGAATGGTCCTTTCTAGTCAACTCCCTTGTAGAAAGGTTTGGATATTTGAGACACAAACATTTCTTGGGAAGAAGGAAGAACTCCTTGCGGACTTCCCTGCGATTGGCTCCAAAGCTGCCTGTCTTAGAGCAGCGGCCTGGTCTGTGCCATTTAGCGGTGGTTGCCACCAGAAGCCTTACCCGCCTCAAGGAGAGAGCAATTTAACGCCATTTCCAACTTAAGCACCATATCTACAGGGCGTGAAATTAGTTCCAGCAAGCAGCAAATTTGCTGCTAATAAAAATATTTAGCGATTCACTTGTCTTTAAATCAGCAGCAGAATATTCTTCTACTTGCATCAGTGCTTGTTTCTCCCAATTCTAATATTTGATAATCAAGCTGGCGTTGTTTAGCTAGAGCTGTGAAACAGCAATTCTTCAGCTCTGCAAAAATTTGGGTTTCCTGAGAGGGAATTTTTTTTATCTCTTTCCTTTGGTCAAGAAGAGACCTAGATGTTTGGATCATGGAGATGGAACACTTTCACTGGTTTGGGGGTCTTGGAAATGAGTTTTCATTCTCTTCTGCCTGCCAATACTACCTCCTGAGTCGTTGCACGTGGAGAATCTGGGACGCTAAGAACGAACACGATCTCTATCTCATGTTTAGACACAACTTTACCCTGTCTCGGTGCCAAACTCATTTTACTTTCTTTTCTGTTTCTTTTAGACTCTGGTCCAGAGTGAGGTTGATCTAAAAGCTGAAGAGATACTGTAGGACGTTCAAACTTCTTTTTCATTCATTCAACAAACATTTATTGGGCACCTCCCATATGCGTTCTTTGTTTTAGGTCCTTCTTTGGATCAGTGTGTTCCAAGAAGGCTAGCATGATAGTTGTGTGAGAGGCTGACCTGACAGATGACACCTCTTCTCCAGGTCACTGGAATAGTGGGTCACAGAGACGCCTACTTCTTTTTCTTTTCCTTATGGAGTTCATTGAAGAAACAAAGAACAGTAAACATTCTCTCTCTTATCCCTTAATTGGTCCAAGGGTCTAAACAGATCACTTGTTTCAAAGTCCATATAATTGAAAGAAAGAGTGTAGTGGCACTCCGGGGGCTTTTTCTTCTACCCCAGAGGAGCATCTGGGGTAGAAGATGGCTGGATCATCTTTCTTAGGCTCCTGGTAGAAATCAGTTTTGATCATCCCGACAGGAAATCAAGATGTAAGCTGCTTCTGACACATACCACTATATCCTTCTCAGAAATCAGCCAACTTGAGATGCTGATGAAAACAGGCCTCTTGCTTAAGAGAGGGACCCTGGCAGGGCTGATAATTAGAACCAAAGACAAACGGAACGGCCAACTAACACTAACCTCACTGCTGGAGATACTGGAGGGGGTAGATTAAAAACACGCCATCGGGGAATGACACTTGGCAGCGGCCTGGAGGTCAGCATGGAGGCTCAGGAAGGGGAGAACTCCTCTGTGCCTAGCAGCAGGAGGTACAGAGGACTGGAGATTAGGGTTCTAGGTTCTGTGCTTGGTCCTTTCCCTCAGGTAGACGACTCTGACGAAGCCCCATCTCCCCCTCGACATCAGTTTCCTTGTCTGTCAGAACAGATGGATTTTACCCACCCTCCCAGATCGTCCTACTATAGCATGAGAGGATCGGAGGGTGACCTTTTTGAAGGGCTGTGAGAGATTCCCCAGAGGAGTAGGTACTGTGATGAAGGTCTGCATTTCTCCTGGGATGGAGAACATGACATCGTGATACATTTAAGTTTGACAAAGCAAGGCTGTTCTAATCGTAAGGGACGTAAGACCGGATTAAGTGGAACAACTTCACGGAATGAAATCTGCAACCCACCCTCGCTTCACGCTCTAATCTCCAGATCCCAAATATCTGTTACTGAGTGAGAGTCAGCAGAAGTTCCTCACGTCTAAAACCTTGACGACTGTACCCTAGCCCTAGAGTGACGGGACTCATCGGTGTGAATTGCTGGGAAAGTATAAAAAGTGATTTGAAGAACAAGTGCTGTCAGTTAGTACTTAAGCAAGAGCCAGAATCAGGATCAGGAAAATAAAAACCTAAATAATTTAGTAACTAAATAGAAATAAAGACATTCTCCCATCCTCCTGGTCCTGTCTTTCTTCTATGTCAGTATGTAATCAAGAAAGACTTTCTGGGAACGAGTGTACAAGGAAAATGTGTAACTTGGAGGTTGCAGATTGAATGTTGTTGAGGGCAGCTGGTATGTAGCACAGCATAAGGCCACTAGGAGAGCAGGGAACGTAAGGAATCAGAGAAAGAAGCCGGGAGGAGAACTGGAGAGAAAGAAGGGAGCTGGACAACGGGAGCCCTGAAGTCTCCCGTGAGCCCCTTGACCCTCGAGGCAGAGCTGGCAGAGGCTGGGGAGAGGAATGATGGGGTTGCAGCAAGGAGGCTGTTTTTCTCTGCCAGGTATCCTGGTCCCTTGGCCCCCTTCTAGCTGCTTCTCATCTCAGTGTCCTTTAGGGAAGCTGTTTGCTTCTCCATTTCCCATGGCAGCCACCTTGCCTCTGCCAGCTACAACTCAGGCAGGGGGGCTCATGCCTACAGCCCTCTTGCAGTCAGGTGCCAGAGCTGGGTCAAAAGTCAAACAGGTTGAGGATGGATTGATGATGCTTTAAAGTGTCTAATCTCTTCAAATGCCCACATGTTTCTTGGGCATTTCTCATAACAGCATTCATCATAAGCCTGTCTTTAGGTTTCCCTGAGTTCTCCTTGAGTTAATGCACAGGTAAGGTAGAACCTTAGCAGTGCTTCCGCAAGGTCCTCAGGAGGTTAATTGCTCCAAACCTAGGCTGGGCAGAGCATATGATCAAGGACCAATAGTCAAAAAGGGCTTTACAGGTAGACTGAATAATGCTCAGAGGCAGTAAATCACTCTGTAGTCTCAGAAAGAGGAGCATGGCTAACACATCGGTTTATAAAACAGACTGGCCTTCTGCAGAATTTCTAAGGGGTTAGGTTGCTGACCTTATTTCAAGTAGTTTATTCTCGGAGGTCATGTATAAAATACTTGATTTCTCTCTTAGGAAAACTTAACCACCTTCCTAGCCCTTAGCATCAAGGATTTGGATCGTTGAAATAACTGGATCCTGTGTAATAAGGAAAGGAGATATGTGTGGTGCAGAGCTGTCAAAAGAGATGCCTTGCTAGGACACCCACATTCCAGAATTGGGAGGTCATTCGAAGAGTGTCGAAATGAGAAGTGGAAGCAACGTTAGAGGTCACCTAGAGGCAACATGGCATCCTGAGAAGAATACCAGCACTCATGTCAAACTACTTGGGTCTAAATCTTTTCCCTACCCTGCACTGGCTGTGTGACTCTGGGCAAGTTACTTAACCTCCCTGTGTTTTTGTCTCTTCATCTGGAAACCAGAAGAAAGTTGCCTACCTCAAAGATTTGTTTAAGGTAATAAATGTTAGATATTTATACCATTAGTAATTGATTTACGACACATTTGTAAAGCCCTTCATAATGAGACATTCTTTTTATATGAGCTCTCTCTGCTTAATGTAACTAGAAAGCAAAGAAAACGCCAACCAATTGGATTCACCATAAATTTATGCTGTTGAAGCTGGGTTGGCCCTGAGCAATCTTCCTCCCCATTTCTTGTTGACTTCTTAGTGCAATTCCCTCAATAGTTGTTCTAAAGCATGGTTTTTCAACCTTGACACGAGTCACATTTGGGGCAGCATAATTCTTTACTGTGGGGAACCATCCTGTGTATTGCAGGATGTTCAACAGCAGCCCTGGCCTCCACAAGATGCCGCTAGATGCCTGTAGCCCCTTCTCCCTGTGGTGACAACAGATGATGTCTCCAGACCTTGCTAACCCAAAGGGCCTCTGTGGTGGGGGGCAAAATCCCCCCCCCCCGGTGGAGAACCACTGTGCCAAAGCTTTTCCGTCTTCCTCAAGCTCACACCTTCAAACACCCACTTTCAGTTGATAATTAACGCCTCCTGTTTTCCTGAGAAAGAGATCATCTGATCTAGGTTTTGAATATCCCTTTCTTCCCACTCGAAATTCACCTGGATATTCCCCATCCTTTTCTCTTCCCCTTTAGTCTGGTGTTGCCCTCTTTTTCAAAACTAATCGTTGCGCTTAGGTCTTTCATTAAGGTCCACCCAGGTTCTCTGGCCCTCACTTCCGCAGTCATTGCTTTTCTCTGTTCCTTTGGTCACTTGTCTTTGCTGGGCTTTCACTTCAGTCTAGATGCACATTTTTTTTTTTTCCAAACACCTTTAAGTATTGATACTTAACTATCCTCCCTCAGCTACTAGCTTTTTTTTTTTTTAATCATGTTTTTCTGAAAAAGAGATAAAAACTAATATTTGGGGAGCACTGAGTGTGTGCTAGGCACGCAGGTAGGTTCCACTGCCTCAGCTCCCACATAATTTTTAACCCCCTGCATTCTGACCGTTCCCACTCCGCCCCAGGGTGCTTATTTCTTCAGTGATCACATAATTGCCAAATGTAACGGCCTTCTCTTGGTCTTCAATTCCTTACGTTCTCTAGAGTTCTTACCATGACTGACCACTGCTTGGTTGAAACTCGATTTCAATTTCCCTTGGATCTTAATTTCTCTGGGCTTTGATTTGATTAGCTAAAAGTCAAAGGAATTAATTTCAGGGACTTCTTAAGACCCCCTTTGGTGCCAGAATCTTATACATTTAAGATCCTCTCAGCTTCTGTTTGCCAGACAGCTGCAATCAGAATACTGTACCTTTAGAAGCCACAGAGGTGCACCAGAGGGTGCAGACAAAGGGACCCCACCTCACAGAACACCGCTGAGGCCACTTCTACCTTCCTTACAAGCAGCTAACTTTCTCAAGCTTTGCTTTGTTCCCCAGCACCACCATTACCCTAGCCAGGCTTAAAACCAGAGTGATTTTGTTTGTTTTTTCTTAGTTTTATGCTTCCCTCTCCTTTGCTCTCCATTTAATCAGCCCACAAATCCAGCTTCCACATCTCTCTAATCCATCTCCTTATTCACGCCCACCAGCCACTACTCTAACTCAGGACTTCATTACCTTTTTAAAATTAAATTTCCCTTACAGTATTGGGTCCGTATTTCCTAAAAAACATTAAACTTCTAATGCTGCCTTCCACCTCCCCAGCTTTGCCGTCATTGTTGCCTCCCTCATCTGGAAGATGACCATTTAACCCTTTAACACTTTCCACACACATAAATACATACTTCTCCTCCCTCAAGCCTCCTAATTTAGTTATGATATAACTTTTGGTTAAATTGATGTTCAGAATTTATAGTATTTTAACTATGGAAATGTTGTTTGTAGCTAAGCCATGTCATGTACTATGATTGCACTTCCTTTCTTGTACGTTTTATTTTTAAAGTTAATATTGGTATTTTAAAAATTTGCTTAGTTTTATATGTACTCACCGACAGCTCTGCCCCAAACATTCTAGGAGAACTATAAATTTCCTCCAGTTTGGCCATGGATGTCAGATAATTCATCAGCTCCCTGTCAGTTCAGTTTCGTTTTACCTTTCCTGCGCAGATGCCAGCTACAGCATCTTTTTCCTGCTCCAGTCCAGACAGGTCGAGCTTTAGGCCTGTGGCACGTCTTTGTGTCAGCATTTCGGGAATTCCTTTCATTCCGCTCCTGCTTGAGCCCCTTATTTCCTGGATCCCGGGTCTTTCTCTTTCTGAGTTTACTGCCTATTTTGAAGAAGTTCAAATCTTCTGTAAACCTTCGTAGAAAGGATTTAAGGAAATAAATATTTCTTAGTATTTGCATTTTTGGCAATGTCTTTGTTTAACTTTATAGTTGATTCCTAATTTGTCAAGGTGTAGAAATATTAGTTAAAAGTCATCTTCCCTCAGGATTAACATACACACACTACTATATATAAAATAGATAATCAACAAGGACCTACTGTATAGCACAGGGAACTATGTTAAATATCTTACAATAACCTATAATGGAAAAGAATCTGAAAAAGAATATACATGTTCTGAAATAATCTGGAAAAGAATGTATATAATATATACTTCAAAAATATATATACATCTTCCCTCAAAATGTTGAAGATCTTATTTCACCAGTTATTTTGTGTGTGTCTAAGCCTGTTTTTAGAAAGTCCAATGCTATTCTGATTTCAATTCCTTTTCACGCAATTTTTTCCTCTCTTCTTTCTTTTTTCTTTCCCTCTTTCATCCTCTCTCTCTTTAATATATCAGCCTTATTGAGATATAATTCATATATCATACAATTCACTCGTTTAAAATGTACAACTCAGTGGCTTTTAGTATATTCACAGGAATGGGCAGCCATCTCAGCAATCAATTTTAGAACATTTGATCACCTCCAAAAAATACCAGTCTTGTACCTGTTAGCAGTCAGTCTCCAATTCCCCACTGCCAGCCCCTGCTCCTCAGCCCTCGGCAACTGCCAACCTACATTCTGATCTATAGGTTTGCCTATTCCGAACATTTCATATAAATGGAATCATACAATATGTGGCCTTTTGTGACTGGCTTACTTAGCAAAATGTTTTCAAGGTTCCTCCATGTGGTAGCATGACTCAGTGTTTCATCTCTTCTCATTGCCAAATAATATTCCATTGTATGGATATACCGCATTTTGTTTATCCATTAATAAATTGATGGGTATTTGGGTTGTTTACACTTTTTTGGCTATTATGAATAATGCTTCCACAAATAGGATTTCCTTTTTATTCCTGACCTTCTGAAGTTTCACAGTGACATTCCTTGGTGTCACTTTTTCATTCATTGTCCTGGGTGCCCAAGAGATCCTTTCAGTCTAGGGGACTGTGGCCTCTAGTTCTGGGAATTGTTCTTGTGATATTTCGTTGATAATTTCATCCTATCATTTCTCTCTTCTCTCTTTCTGGAATTCCTATTAGCTGGATTTGGGGTCTCAAATTGAGTCTCAAATGTACTTACCCCTTTTCTTCTATTTTGCTCTATTTTCTATGAGCACTTCTCAAATTTTTTCCAGTTTTTCTATTTAATATTTTATTTTAGATATTTTATTCTAATATTAAAAGGCTCTTGTTTTCTCTTCTTTTTCATAGCATCATATTCTTTTTTTATGAATACAGTGTCACCTCTTGATTCTCGTAAGTTTTAATTATTCTATTTTTGAAGTTTCCTCTTCTTTCTGCATTGTCTATTTCCTCAAAGTTCCTGTATTTTGATCATTAGGTCTTTCACGGTAGAGATTTCTCTCAAATGTTCAGTACTCATGGCCTGGAATTAGTATTTTAAAATGACGCCCTAAAGATCAGATAGAGATTCTGTGTGTGGGGGTGGGGGGGCGGTGGAGGGGTGGTCTTGTGACTAGTGGACCTTGTGGCAGAGTGATTGGGCAGGGGTCTGGCCATTTAATTGGAGGCTCTCAAATAGCGGTGTTGGTTAGTCTTTTCTCTTGAGCTGGTAAGTTTCCCAAGAAAGGAATTCTCTAGTCTTCTGCCCAAGGAGGAGGTGAGTATAAGCCTGGCTGCTGACATTTTGGGAGCCTAGCCAGGGAAGGGGACCATGGGATCTCACCTCTCAGTATGCAATCTTTCCCTTCCCCTCCCACCCCCCGACCCCCATTTCAGAATGGCCCGTCACCTGACCTTTAGCTGTGACTAATGTGGACCTCTTCCAGTTCAGTCTCTCCAGGGAGGTCCTCTCATCTGCTGAGGATCGGGGTGGGGTTGGGATGTTGCGCAGTTACTTGGCTGCCCATTTCCAGCCTCACCCAGGTCTGTGGCCCTCAGAGGTTCCCAGCGCTTCCCACTCCAAGTCCGATTTTGTTGACCTCTCTCATCTGCTGTTGGCCCCTCTTCCATAGTCTTTGTCTTTGTGGCTTCGTGTCCTTTTTATTTACTGTCATTTTAGTTGGATTTTACAAGGGAGAATAGATAAACAAGGATGTCTAATTCACCACGTTTAACCAGAGTCCGCCTTGCATTTTATTGAGCTATTCCATCGGCCTCATGCTCATCCGTTTTAAGGTTGTTTCTACTTTGACCCAATCTATACATTTCTGCCAGATGAGTTTTTCTAAGGCACAGCTCTAATTATTTAACCCCTCACTTAAACATCCGTCACTGCTTGCCCATTTTACTGTAGAATCTTAACACTAGAAAAGACTTTACAGGTTTTTCAGACCGGCTCTCTGCTTGATGCATGAGTCCTCTGTCTGCAGTGACGGCTCATCGGGCCTCTGCCTGAGTGAGCGTCTCCATGGAGAGGGCAGAATCCTCACTGGCCGTCCATTCCCTTACTGCACAGGTCTGTTTCTTAGAAAGTCCTTTCCTACATAGAACTGAAATCTTGCTCTTGAAACTTCCAGTTTTTGACCCAAATTCTGACCTATGGATCCTCACATTCAAAGCCTAATCTCTCTTCCACATGATAGCACTTTATATAATTGAATTATTGCTACCATGAGCCTCCTAGGTCTTCTGTTCGTCTAGTTAAAAATCCCTAATTCTTTTTACCATTTCTTATCTGAGGTTGCCTATTGAATAATGTCCAAAATTCCAAACTCTTGTGTTTAGGACCCTCTGCAGCAAGACTCCAACTCCTCTTACCCTGTCCTCTCTCATCTTCTTCTTTTGCCGTACACTCCAGGCACATGACTTGCCTTTTCTCTTCTGACTCCTGTTCTTTACCTGTGATACTGTTCTTCTTCTCTTTCTGTGAAAATCTAAGGATTATGGCTGATAAACTTTAAAAAAAGAAGTAAGATTGTTGATCATCTTTTTGAAATGTTCAATGTATTTTTCAAATGCATTAAAATTAATTTGAAAATTATTGTTAATAACAAATTCTCTCCATCAATTGCAATCCATCTCAAGAGTTATTTTTTTTTAAACTTTTATTTATTTATTTTTGGCTGTGCTGGGTTTTCGTTGCTGTGGACGCGTGGGCTTTCTCTAGTTGCAGCGAGTGGGAGGTCACTTTTCGTTGCTGTGCACGTGCTTCTCATTATGGTGGCTTCTCTTGTTGCAGAGCATGAGCTCTAGGCCCACGGGCTTCAGTAGTTGCAGCACGCAGGCTTCAGTAGTTGCAGCGTGTGGGCTCAATAGTTGTGGCGCATGGGCTTAGTTGCTCTACAGCACGTGGGATCTTCCCGGACCAGGGATCGAACCCTTGTCCTCTGCACTGGCAGGCGGATTCTTAACCACTGCACCACCAGGGAAGTCCCCTGTCTCAAAAGTTATATGACCCAGGAAACCTTTGATTCTTCCTTCTAATGTGAGCATTCCCACTCTGAACACCCGGAGCATTGGGGGGTAACTTTCTCAGTGACCTTACCATGTTGCACTTTACATCATAGATATTTGTGTGTGAGCCTTACCTTTTTACCAGACTGTAAACTCCTGGACACCAAGGATTGTGTCTTACTCATTTTGGAAGCCCCTGCCTTCCAAACATACTTAGATGCTACATAGCAGGAGTGCAATACATTTTACTAAAAGGGTGGGCTGGTGAGTTCACATTATAATTTACTTATACTCCTTCTAATATAGTCCTCTGGTTTTTGTTTGTTTGTTTTAACAAGGAGACAGAGAACTCTGGGTACATCAGCCTCTGGTCAGCCACTGAGTGGCCTTCCTGAATATCACACAGCCTCTTCCCAGGGCACTGACGAGTGCTGTGGCAGGAGTTTTTCTCTTTCCTGCCATGTTTGGGCGTGTGAAGTTTACCCGGAGACCCATGTAGACCCTGAGGAAGGCAAAGGACTCTGGAGATGTGGGGTGGGGTGATGGGTAGAGAGGAGATGGGCTGGGTCAGGGCCCAAGGAAGGGAACAAGTTTCTGGCACAGCAAAATATGAAGCGGGAGAGTCAGAGGAGGGGAGAGGCCAGCAGGATGGGGGATAGAAGGCAGAGCAGGAGCCCAAGTCAGTGTGGCATGTGGCGCAGAGGCAGACAGAGCTGCTCCCCCAGATGTAAGTAGCCCCCTCCCCATGAGTGCCATAAGGATCTCTTGCTCCATCTGGTGTTGGAGTGAATGGAAAAAATAGAACTTTTATCTCTGTTGAATCTTGGGCTGTGCAAGCCATTTAGATTTCCCTTTCTATGAACAACCTATTTGTAGACCTATACGTTGCTCATTTTTCTATTCTCTCCTCTTTTTTTCTTACTAATTTGTTGGGATTCCCTGAACACTTCTTAGTGCATACGTGTTCTTCCAGGCAGTGCTCATCTGCTGACTCTATGGATCGTGTACTTCGCTGAACAACAATCTTTAATTGTGATGTAAAATCCACCCATTTTTCTCCTCATGGTTTCTTTTCCCACCTCAAGGTCACAATATATTAACATATATTTTCTGCTATTAGTTTATGATTTTACCTTTGACACTGAAGTATTGACTCTGTAGAGAGTTTATTTTCTCATTCAGTAATGAAATAGATTCAAATTTATTTTACCGCGTACGAAGTAACTCATCTTTTTACCACGATTTATGATGCCAGATTTATCACACGCCAAGTTTTCATGCACATATAAGCCTGCTTCTGGACTCGCTCTTCCATCCCACTGGCCCATTTCTCTCTTCGGTTGAGGCGCCTCACTGTTTTGATCACTCCGGCTTTGTCCTATCTCTCAGTGTCTGGAATGGTATGTTCCTTCTTCCTGCTCTTTTTTTTTTAAACCAGCATTAGCAGACCTTTATTCTTCTTCACAGGTTTAGAATGTTTGTCAGGTGTTCTTTTGCCCCGACTCTCAGACAAATCTACTGGGATCTTGATTGGAATGAATTAAATTTACAGGTTAATTTGGGGAGAATTGACATTGTGCAGAGTTAAGTCATCCCTCCCATGTGTATGATAGACTCCTCCATTCATTCAGGTCTTCTTTTACATTCTTTAATGGGTTTAAGGGACTTCCCTGGTGGCGCAGTGGTTAAGAATCTGCCTGCCAATGCAGGGGACACGGCTTCGAGCCCTGGTCCGGGAAGATCCCACATGCCGCAGAGCAACTAAGCCCGTGCGCCACAACTACTGAGCCCACGTGCCACAACTACTGAAGCCCGCGCGCCTAGAGCCTGTGCTCCGCAACAAGAGAAGCCACCGCAATGAGAAGCCCGCGTACCACAATGAAGAGGAGACCCCACTCGCCTCAACTAGAGGAAGCCTGTGCACGGCAACAAAGACCCAATGCAGCCAAAAACAAAATTAAAAAAAAAAAATAGCGTTTAAAAATATTCTCCAAGTCTTATATATTATTTTTTAGACTATTTAAAAATAATTTTGTTGCTCTTGTAAATGGTATTTTATTGTATATTGAACTTACTTTTACTTATAAAAAGGAATTGTGTTTTATTCTCTGTTGTTAAGACAATGGATAATTCATGCTCTAGGGGGTAAAATACCAAAAAAAAAAAAAAAAGAAAGAAAGAAAGAAAAAGCAATATTTGAGCAGCCTCTTACCATTTGGTGTCAAATAATGACCAAAAATGCTGCTGTAGTCTGGGAACTACTAGTGTCTAGATTCTCTACTAAGATGCCACTAATTTTTATTTGCGTCCATTTTCCAAAAAATGTAAACATTTAGTTGGCGCCAACATGCCCCCCATTCCTCTCTACTTCTGCTTCCTCTCCTTCAGAGAACTCAATGCCTGGAATTTCCGACTGAACTGACCTGCCTGGGCTTCACTTAGGTGGGTCCAACCTCGAGTACTGCTGACTGGAAAGTTGGGCAAGGGCCAGAGCAGGAAATATTGACAACTCTTCCCAGACACCATTAAGTAATACCTTTTCTGTCTCATTTCCCAGACTGACTCAGAAGGGGGTTCTGGAAGGCAAGAGAACAAAGAAAGCAGAGCTGGGCATGAATAGGGCAGCAGGGCCCACCAACACCATCAGGGAACAAGGCTGGAGGGGCAGCCCTGCTGTGTCTCTGAGCTACGCAAGGTACCAGCAGGCTCAGTGCATGCTCGTCTTCTGTCTCCTTCCTTCTCTTCCATGCAGTCTTCTTAGGTTAATCACAATGGATTAATGCCGCATGTGGCATGTGGGGTCTTAGTTCCCCAACCAGGGACTGAACCCCCACCCTCTGCAGTGGAAGCGCAGGTTCTAAACCACTGGGCTGCCGGGGAGGTCTCTGGAAGCAACACTCTTATTAATCTCACTGAGTTCAAGTAGGCAAATCCAAGGACTATCCATCTCAAATTAGATTTTATTATGATGCTATGGAAAATGCTTTTCACATGCTTTGAGCAACACTTTTTAAAATGGTTACTACACATCCATTATCTCATTTGATCCTCATAACAACCCTGAGAAAGTGAAAAGGCACAGACTTGCCCCAGACGCCCAGTGAATTATGTTAGAATCAGGTCCCAGAGTGTTCTGACTTTCCAGGCCAAAGCCTTTCCACTCTACCACTGTTACTCATATCTGATTAACGTTCAGGCCATTTCTCAAAGAGGAAAAATGTTCTCTCAGACATCTAGTATGGACCTAAATTTTTTGTATCATAATGTAGCCTAAAAGATACAGACAAAAAAGTAGGTATGACTTCCCGCTGTTTGTAGCTTTTCACAACTAAGAATTCATTAAATGCTAACAAAATTCTAAAATTAAAAAAAGTTTAAGTTAACAACATTAGCCCAGTTTGAACCATCCTGTGGTTTTCCTAAAGCTAAATCACTGCTGTGGAGGAGCATGTAGCCCTGACTGCTCCGTGGCAGGTTCTTTTTTATATAGTTCTCCTAGTGCTTGGGCCCCACTGTTCTTCTGGACTCGAATTTCTGAGACTTTCATTTGTTGAAAGCACCATGGTACCATTTGGCTTTTCCTGGTCACAGATGCATTGTTTAGGTCCTGGGTCTGCCTCTGTCTTTTGCCTTTTCAAAGTTGATTCCTTCATAAGGAAAGGCAATTAGTAATCTTATTAAACCCGCTTCCCGGCATGAACCATGGTGCAATTAACTCTTTGCATGTTGCAATCAAGTAATCCTCCGGGACAGAGAGAATCATTTCTAGATTTTGGGTCCTTTTAAAAGATGATCAAAAAAAAAAAAAAAAAAAGATCAGATTTTCCTCTTTGGGGAGGAAGTACGAAGAGGAAAACAAATACTGAAGAATTCAATTTTGCTGTGTGACGGCCTCATCTCTGACAAGTAGTTTATCTCTTTGTTGAGACTGGGAGAGGCGAACCTCCAGCAGGTAGAAAATTAAAAAACGCTCAGCACCAGTTGCTGCCCTGATGAATCCCATCCAATTACTTAACAGGGCACTGCTGTTGTGTTTCTTTATTATTGTTGTTTTAATTGTATTATATTCCCTATTGTTTGTCATACCATTGTAAAACTTTTTGGAATTAAAAATATTTGCTTTCTTTGAGTCCATCCTTTTTCATTTGGCAACCATTGATTCCTTTTGCTTCTGTTTTCATAACTGAGTTCAAAATAAATATAGGATTATTATTAATTTATGTATTTCTTTATTTACTTTCTTCCTGAAATGTAGCATCAGAGAGGTTAAATTCAGAAAAGAACTTTAAAGAGCATCAGTTGTAGCAGGAGAGTTTTAGGGTAAAAATAGTGTAGAATTGTGTAAACTTTTGCAAGAAGTTAATTACACTCCTCTTTTGCTGACAGAGTCCCCCTTTTCAACATGAAGCACTGAGGCAACATGCTCTCAGTTGGGGAAATTCTTTCTTATCAGTTTGGATCTAGTTAACCTCTGGGATTCCAGTAGGTGCAGAACAAGATGTTGTTTTCCTTGGGGGACTCAGTTGTCTACTACTTGGATTTTGGTTCCATCTCAAAGTCACTGACAGAGATAAGAGGATTTGGCCATACTCTCTACATAGTGAGGGGCCTTTGAAAATGATCGGGTCTTTCACAACCCATCATAGCTGGAAGAATCTGACCCTGTACAGTTAAGGCTCTCTGGCATGTTTTAGCTTTAGGAAGATTTTGACCTCTTAGATCTATGAAGATCCCCTTGTACTCATACAACTCGTGACATAGCCTCCTGGCCACCACTCCAGCCCCTCCGGCCTCAAGGAGAGGGTGCCAGATAAAATATAGGACAAGCTATCAAATCTGAATAGCAGATAAACAATGAATGATTTTTGGTCTGAGCACGTACCGAATCTTACAGGAGATGTCCTTATGGCTCTCTTTTCCTCCACTGTCCTCTACCACACATGCCCAGAATTTGATTGCTCCTCCTCTGGCTCCCTTTTCTCTTGAAGCTTCGAACCTTCAGCAATCTTGGATTCCTTACTTTTTTCAGTCTCCTCACCTCCAGCTCTGAAGCCAGGCTCCCTGCTGCTCAGGGCAGCCGCTGACATTCGAGGGCCAAGGAAAGAGTGCACGGGGATGCCCGGCCCGAGCACGCCTCCCTGTTCCCATCACCAGCATTGTGCTGCTCTTCCAGGAGCCTCGTGCCACTTGGCCCCCGTCCCAAGGTGTGTCTTCATCGTAACCCCCCACTCCCCCTCCAACGCTCACCCCTTGGTTGGCCTGGGTACCTGGAATATGACCTAGAAGGAGGAGCAAGGCTCCTGCCTCCTGTCCCTGGGGAGGGGTGCCCTGGAGGAGAGGCAGCACGGGCTCTTCTAAAGAGCAGGGTCAGACAGAGATGGGGTGGGGGGTCTAAGGGTGGTACTGCCCCACCACAATCTGGAGAGGAGTGTGGCCAGCCCCTGGGCCTTGTGGTCTGTAGTTGCAGGACATCATCCTCCCTCAGGAGGTTCTATGAAGATCGAGGTATCTGGTTATCCTAGTTTCTGTGTCCGTCATCCACACCCGCCCCTTCCTGGCCTCAGCCTTGTCTCCCTTCCTCTATCGCTGCCGCAGGACTTAGGGCTTCCTTTCCTTGCCATACACATCACTGGGGTGTGTGTGTGTGTGTGTGTGTGTGTGTGTGTGTGTGGAGGGTCAGAAAGTTTAACAAAATCTTGACAACTAACAGTTTTGATTTAGTGTGTTCTTGAGGCCAGAGGAACAGTTAGGATGGCGAAGTGACAGTGGGAGAGGATTGCTGTTTTGGAGAGAATTCAACCATTCAACTGGTGGTCTTCACCCCCTGCTTGGGACTGAATTAGCTGGTTATTTTCCAACCCCGCTGTGTGTATAGACACACCCACAGCGGCTTTGATCCTCCCACGCTTTCCTCCTAATAGACTTACTGCTACCAAAGCGTCCAGCTTCTTTCCCCATGGTGACCAAGCCCCTCATTTCCATTTAATCTCAGCCTCCACCTCCCGGTAGCTGCTCTCCCCCTGGCAAAGCCTGGCCGTTTTCTTCTCTTGTCCCCTTTGCGTGCCTCTCACTTTGCCCGTCTTCTGGAGATTCTCCCAACGGGTGAGGAACACATGTCCACACGTCCTGGGCTCCACCCTTCCTCCTTTATCTGCCCTCTTCTTTCTCTTTGTCCCTTTGCTTCAGTGACTCTCATAGCTTCCTTTCAGGCCCCTCGGGCTCCCTTCCCGGCCCCAGCCTCTGGATAAAGGACACAGAGAAGGGAGGCAGAGCAAGGGCGCTTCCTTCTCCCCTGTGGCTGGCTCTGCTGGGACCCTGGGGTTTCCCGGGGAAGATGAGTCTGTGGCCCAACCTCCCTGCCCAGCTCGGGCCGGTGGTCCAGGCCCTCAGAGTTCCCCGGAACAATGCCTGGAGCCTCCTGCTGCTGGCACCGCCTCAGGTGGCCCAGCCAGGCCTCTGCTCATGGGCAGGCTTTGCATGCAGGTGAGTGGAAGGACCAGGTCGGAGAGTTGGCCTCTGTACCTGTCTGGGCTGTGGCGCCCA
The DNA here is from genome assembly GCF_059928025.1 of Delphinapterus leucas. Classification (NCBI taxonomy): domain Eukaryota; kingdom Metazoa; phylum Chordata; class Mammalia; order Artiodactyla; family Monodontidae; genus Delphinapterus; species Delphinapterus leucas. The sequence goes on from NC_143135.1 coordinate 100,444,780, forward strand.
ACTCCAGGTCTCGAGACAAGTTTGCAGAATTCCCTTCAGGCCTTCCCATTCTAATCAGTGATCCTTTCCTAACGGAGAAAATGGCCCGGTCTCTAACCGACTGTTTATGTTCCAGTCCTTTCCAGCATACACACATTCTTTTTTTTTTTTTAAGAGAGTGCAGCCTTGAATGCATGGCTAAGGAGGCTAGCATTTATTCTTTTAATTTATTTATTTAGGCTGCGTTGCAGCTAAGCCCGTGTGCCGCAACTACTGAGCCTGCACTCTGGAGCCTGCGAGCCACAACTACTGAGTCCGTGCGCTGCAACTACTGGAGACCATGTGCCTAGAGCTCGTGCTCCGCAGCAAGAGAAACCACCGCAATGAGAAGCCCGCGCACCACAACAAAGAGTAGCCCCCGCTCGCCGCAACTAGAGAAAGCCCGCGCACAGCAACGAAGACCCAACACAGCATACACACATTCTTACCCAAGCTATCTCCCTTGGTCCTTGCAACAATCATGTGATTCTGATTTTGCAGATAGAGAAACTGAGGCGTGGTGAAATGAAACGTATTACCCAATATTTGAACAAAGAAGTAGCTGCAGAAGCTGGGGCAAGAACCCGGCTTGCACTCCTCTTCATTGTGCCTTCTTTCTTTTAGTGGTCTGAGAGGGAGCAGGGAGGGGAGAGGGCTGCCCTTTGCCCTATTGGGTCCAGGTGCCAGTAAGAGGGATGAGCTGCAATTTCCCCCCTTCTGCCAGATCCCCTCATGCCCAGTTTACATTGTTATACAACGCTAACGTGTGCCACTCTTGTTAATGTCTCTTCATAGATGTTTTAGTTCTGTCTGCCCCATATGTGCGTCTGATTCTTTCCTGGACTCTGAGCTTCTTGTGGGCACTTTCCACAGCACGACCCCTCCTCCCCCCAGCACATGGTCCCTGGGGTGTCTGACTTAAGGCCCTGCAAGGGGCATGAGAAAACAGTACTGACACTGTCTACAGTGGGGCAACCCAACTTACTGTCTTGTTTTCCCTTCTTCCTGTTACACAGCAGCCAGGCTTCTCAGCCTCCTTGAAATTAGCCTCTGTGAGAAATTAAAGTCCCCATAATCAGATCAACCCTTGTAAATTCCCTAGAAGCAGCTCCAGAGCACCAAGGAGCCAGCACACCCCAGACCCAAATCCATGTCAAATTTCATAAATATAATTCAAACAGGGATCAAAACCCACACGAGCCTAGTAACTGAGGCTGCTCAAAATGCAGAGTTTATAGTCCTTCTGCCTCTCTGCTTCGGGGAATCTGTATTAAATTTATTGCGAAGTAAAACAAATAAACCCAGGCAAAGGCAGGATGGAAATCTGCATACTCGTCAGAGAATTAGCAGCCCTCTCGGGCTAGGGAGGCTGCCTCTCAATTTGCATCTCTAAGGAGTTGTGACTGGGCGGGCTGGGGGCTGGGAGGCTCGGGGCAGGATGGAGACTCGCTGCAGGACTGCCCCCTGCTGGCTGATTGCTGAACGGCAACCCTTTGACCTTCGTGGAAGCATGCGAGGCTGGGGGTGAACAGTGGGAACCGGGCTCGCTGCGGGCAGCTGAAAAGAGAATCTGCAGCTGAAATACGTGTTGGGAAGGTGTGGAACTGGAAGAGCAGGTAGCAGAGAGAGGCGGAACTGAGGAAGAGAGCCTAACTTCGAAAGCCAGGACTGGGGGGCCTTGGGGGAGGCGGAGGTGGGGGTTTAGAGCTGTCTCCAGTTGTACAGACCAGGGATGCGGAGACTTTCCTGACCCCTCTCCCTCTCCCTTTCCCTCTCCCTTGCTCTCCACACCCCTGGGTCACAAAACCCAGAACACTGGCGCTGTCTTGTTGGCTGTTGACGGCTACAGATCGGTTGCGTGGACCCTGGGGGGCTGGGACTAGGGCTGGGCCACACTCGTGGGGCTGTGCCTGCAGGGCTGGCCCTGCTCAGTTTGCTCATTTGTGGACACAGGGTTGAAATGAGATGCCCTCTAAGGCTCCCCTCAACGGCTCACATTCTCAGTTCTTTGCCTCCGTGTCCAAGGATTCAGAGATCTATGACATACTCTCCAGGGACCCTCCGAGGAGCCCATCTACCCTCCTAGGGTAATCCCATCACCCTTCACAACAGGCTCAAATGGCACCTTCCTCAAAGTGATGCCTCCCCTGACACGTTTAGGCAGAGACGGGCTATCCTCCTTTTAATGCTCTATGGATAGAAAGACATATATAATCACACTGTGATAATTTGTTGTATTTATTCATATATCAGCTCCCTCCCCCAGAATGTAAAGCCCTTGAGTTCCTCGGATGAGGGCAATAGGAAGGGGCAGGTGAGTGTCATGGTCATTCTCAGTATTTACCTGCTCCTCTTTTCCCAGCCCAGTGCCTGAATCATAGTAGGTTCTGGCTAAGTATTTGTTAAATGAATGAAAGAATGAATGAATAAATGCAGAAGGTAGCACTAGATGATGAAGGTTTTGTTGTGCGATTTACCAGAGACCTGGGTGTCACCCCAACCTCCTATTTGTCTCCGTCTCCCTCTCCCTTATTCTTCAACTGCTCCGTGGTAGTCTACCTAGTTTCCTTCCGGAGTAACTCTCAAGTCTTTCTACCTCTTCTCCATTCCCTCAAGAGGTTAAGAGCATAACGTCTGGAGTCAGAGGACCTCTGGCACTTAAACTAGCCATGAGAAACTACCTGAGTCCTAGTTTTTCTGTCCTTTTTTCCCTCTCCAAAGACAGTATAGCTTTGTGGTTAGGAGTATGGACACCCAAGCTAGACTATCCTGGTTTTAATCCTGACCTCTCCATTTAGCTGAGTGGCCCAGGGCAAGTGTCTTAATCTCTCTGTGCTCAGTTTTCTCATCCATAAGCTAGAGTTAATAGAATCTACTGTATATGGTGGTTTTGAGGATTAAGAGCTAATAGACATAAAGCCCTTAAAACAGTGCCTGGTACACAGTTAGCCTTAGCTAACTCAACAAGTACTAGCAATTATTAACAAAAAGCAAAGGAATTTTGCAGAATTGAAGGCAAGCACCTGAAGAGGGAACTGTCCCAGCAGATGCTCTGAAAAGCTAGGAGGAAGCTTATGGATAAAACAGCAAAGTATTTCCACGAGGAACATATACAGACATGCCGAAGAGAGTTCACTGGCTAGGGTGGCAAGAAAAGCCAACTACTTCTTCGTGCCTGTAGAACCCAAGCTGTCTTTTTTTTTTTCCCAGCAGAATCAGAAGCATCAATGAGGTGGGTCCTAAGTTTCCAAACATAGAGCAGCTTCTCGGCCTTCCAGATCTTCAGGGGCACGTTTGCTCATGAAACCTCCCCCAGTTGGCTCCCCTCACCTCCTCAGCCTTGTTCTTGCTACTCCTTCTCTGACGCGACAGGCTCCATCCACGCAGCTGTCCCACCCGGAGAGCTCTTCCCTTGCCAGTCCTTCTGGGAAGCTTCCCTCATCTCTAGAATTGGGTGAGGTCCCTCTGCCCCCGACCCCGGCCCCCAGTATGTGCTAGTCTGCTTGGGCTGCTATAACAAAACGCCACAGAGTAGGTGACCTAAACAACAGAGCTTTCTTTTGTCACAGGTCTAGAGGCTGCAAGTCCCAGACAATGTGGCAGCAGGGTTGGTTTCTGGTGAGGATTCCCTTTCTGGCTGGCAGATGGCCCTTTCTCCCAGTGTTCTCACGTGACCGCTTCTCTGTGTGTGCATGGAGAGAGAGAAAACTCTGATATCTCTTACTCTTTTCATAAGGACACCAGTCCTATTGGATGAGGGCCCCACTCTCATGACTTCATTTAACCTTAATTACTTCCCTAAAGGCTCTGTCTCCAAGTACAGTAACACTGGGGGTTAGGGCTTCAACATGTGAATTTAGGGAGGGACACAGTTCAGTTCATAACGCTCCATCAGACCATAAGTTCCATGACAGCAGGGCCTCGTCTATTGCTTATCCGCACATCCCTCAGCTTGGTCCTCACCCCACCTCCTTGTGAGTCTCTGTAATTTCTATAATACCTGCTCGTAGCAAGGGTTCAATAAGTATTTTTTGAATAAATGAATAAATTTGTCAGTTACCTGTGATGATAGTAGGAGTTTGAGACGCATAAACATTCAGGTATGATCTAGTTGAGGTTCCCGATGGGAGGCTCCTTGCTAGCTCGTGACAGATGAGGACTGGAAGTCGGGTCTTCATACTCCCTTCTACTCTAAGTCCAGTGCTCCTTTCAGAAACCCGGAAAAAGAGTTGTCAAAGATCTGTATAGGGACTTCCCTGGTGGTCCAGTGATAAAGAATCCACCTTCCAATGCGGGGGACGCACGTTCGATCCCTGGTCAGGGAACTAAGATCCCACATGCCACTGGGCAGCTAAGCCCGAGCACCACAACTACTGAGCTCGTGCACCTCAACTAGAGAGCCTGTGTGCTGCAAACTACACAGCCCACGTGCTCTGGAGTCTGCACGCCACAACTAGAGAGAAAACCCACACACCCACAACTAGAGAGAAAACCCACACACCCACAACTAGAGAGAAAACCCGCACACCCACAACTAGAGAGAAAACCTGCACGCCCACAGCTAGAGAGAAGCCCGCAAGCCGCAACTAAGATCTGATGCAGCCAAAGAAATAAATAAATAAAATAAATAATAAATAAATCTTTTTTTAAAAAAAAAGATCTGTGTAAAGTTGGAGATTCTTTAAAAATCCTTGCCTGAGTTTCCTTGCAAAGAAAAGGTCTTTGGGCAAGTAAAAATTCTTCCTCATTTGGGCTGGTTTCCTCTCGTGCTGATAATCAGTAACGCACTTTAAATGCTTTTTCTGCTTCCCTTCTGTCTGCTTAGGGGCAGCAGAATTGGTCTGGGTTGGGGCAGGGACTTCCTCTCCACAGGTTTGATTCCAAGCCCAGGTACGTGGCTCTTTGACAGCCTCTTTCTCTGCTAATGGATTTTGTTAACTGTTTGTCATTTGCTTATGCAAATCTACCTCTTTCTGCATTAAAATGAAGCCAATTATAAAGTGAAGTTTCACAATTAAACCACTTAGTGAAGGACATTAAGCGACCAGAAGGAATCTGGTAAAAATTTCAGTGATAATTACAAAGTGTTTCTGAAATGTGACTAAGTTCTAGGTTTTTCTTTAAACAAACATGCATACGTGCACATTTTCATATACGTACTGCACAGACACATGCACATATTTTCACACACCTGGTTTCCATCTTCTCACCAGGGGACTTGTTCTTGCTCCTTCTCTGGGTCTAAATTTTCCCCAAATAGAGGAAATTCCACCAGCCATCAGATCATGTCTGCAAAGTTCTTGGAAACCTTCCAAAAGAAATGGCCACTGGGCTAAGGAAGCTGCGGTGGGCAGGACGGTAGAAGAAGGTGTAATGGTTTTAATAAAGCCTCTTTTCCATCTTGGTGATTGATATATTTTGGCATTTGCTTCCCAGCTCTGCTGTAATAGACTGAGGAGCAGGAAATGGTGGGGATGTGGGATGGAGCAGTATTGATTGGTCTTTACAGGAAAGAGCCTTGCCTGATGACTGCAGTGCTGTGGCCACCAGAAATGAGACCTAGCTGTCCCAGGGAGAGGCTACCTTTCCTTATATTCATCCAGGCAAGGGGCATGGAGTCCAGGAACTTGGAGATGGATGAGGATAGATAAGCATCCACCTAAAACATGACTCTTTCTGGCATTTGAGGGAGCCACTCACACTGACTTTCCTCATAGCACCCACAATTTGAGGGTGGAAACCACAGTCTCCCTGGCTGGTGCAGGAGTAGGATGGGGAGGGTCTTTAAGAGGGAGAGGGTGATGGCATGCTGATGGCTTCAGGCTACACCTGTATCCAGGAATGGATCCAACTTACTTGGCAGCATGCTGCACCCTCAGACAGAATAAAGTAGAAGTGACTTTAGCCCAGACTCTGGAGCCTGATTGCTTAGGTTCAAAACCCAGCCCTGCTTCTTAATGCATGACCTTAGATGGGTTAATTAACCTTTCTGTACCTTGATTCCCCCATCAGTAACATGGAGATAACAGTACCTATTTCCTGGGATTGCTCTGGTAGTTATGCGAGTTGATATATGTAAAGAACTTGGAACGGTCCTGGCATATAGTAAATGCTATGTACATGTTGTTATTATTATCTGATGGTGGTGGATACCTGTGCTGGCATCCATGATTTATGGGTGGAAACTTAAGGGTACACATTGCTCTAATCAAACAGGGTCATCACAGCATTCGCCTTCTGCTGATGTGGAACACAGGGCTCAGGACTCAGCCTGTTAAATAATTCTTAGTACATCAGCCATCAGCTATGGGATTTCTCAACACTTTCTAGATTAATTTTTTTCTAAAAGCTTTTTTTTAAAAAAAAAGACCAAGTGCAAACATACAGAAATAAAGATAAATTAGACTGGAAATGATAGCTTCAGAGCCCAAAAAGTCCAACCAAGACAGGTATGTATTTGTTCAACAAACATAGAATTCCTACTATCTGTGAGATAGTTTCAACTGATGTGACAATTTCCATGTGTGAACCTGAACTCAATGTTGATGCATTGAGATGTGTAATCCCCCCTCTGCAGTGCCTTGATAGCTTTCCCATAACTGGAGATCCCGCTGCCTAGAACAATGTGTTCAAAACAGAAAATGGTTTATTAAAAAAAACACATTTGGGCTTCCCTGGTGGCGCAGGGGTTGAGAGTCCGCCTGCCGATGCAGGGGACACGGGTTTGTGTCCCGGTCGGGGAAGATCCCACATGCTGCGGAGCGGCTGGGCCCGTGAGCCATGGCCGCTGAGCCTGCGCGTCTGGAGCCTGTGCTCCGCAACGGGAGAGGCCACAACAGCGAGAGGCCCGTGTACCGCAAAAAAAACCCCAACACATTTGCCATGATATTTTTGTTGAAAACATTTATTTTTGAAATATAGTTTTATTTTCTTTCACAGACATGGGTGAATTTTCAGTTTTGACACATGAAGTGATCTGGGGGCCTATTTTTTTCCAATTGTAGGCCTTGACACCACGACTAATAGAAGTTGGCAGATTGGCAAGCAGGTACTAAGAAACCCACTACAAACTCCTAAAAGTTTAGAACTGGAAGGGACCCTAGAGATCCTCTAGGTCATCTCCTTCATTTTAAAGATGAGCCCCGAAAGGTGTCACGGCTTTTGGAACCTGGTCTTTTGATTCCAAGTCCAGTGCTATTCTGCATACCATGAGCTTGTACGTCAGCCCTTTCCCTTTTCCAAATCTCCTTCTATTCTCAGGTTTGTATATTTGATAATTCCGCTCAAGTCAATGAAAATGCACTGAATATCTACTTGGTGCCAAGCATAGTGTTAGGTCCAGGATACAAAAATAAGATGTGGACCCCACCAAGGAGACCATAGTAGATGGTATTATCGTACCCAATTTGCTGCCTCTCCCTGTGCGAGGATTACACTTGTCTGTGCCATTGACATCAGACATAGTCATGTGACTTGCTTTGGCCAACGAAATTTCAGCAGAAGTGATATAAGTCACTTCTGAGCAGAGGCTTTTGGGGACATTTTATGGTCCCACACACATTTTCTCTTTCCTATCTGCCAGAAGAGTGGCATGTCCAGAATAGGGGTGCACCTCTAGCTGGGTCCCACCTGGAGAGAAGACATGGAGTGGAACCAGAGCCACAGCTGCCACATAACCTGACGGGAGATAAACCTTCATGCAGTGAGTGCCTGAGATTCTGTGGTTGCTTATCCTGCAGTGTAACTAACATAAGCTGATGAATGTAGAGAAGATCGCAGGTTTGTTGGAGAGTTGGCTTATTTCCAACTGAAACACAGGGTGAGGGATGCTTTGCTAGATGTACACACAGAAGAGTCAGAAGTAGGCCAAAAGAGGGGAAAAAGAGCTCTGGGGAAGAGGCATCAAGAAAGGCCTTCTAGAAGAGGCAGTAGCTTAGAAGAGTTTTAAAGGTTGAAGCGAAGTTCATCATTTAGGGGCTTGGGATGTTTGTTTATTGAGGCATTCTAACCGGAAAGACCTGCATGCACAGACATGAAATATCTCGGAATGTCTGAGAATTGCCTGTAATGTCCACAATGGGGGGCCAGGATGAGATTTCTTAACCTTTGAAGCCTATTGGGTATATGCAGACACTCAGGTAAAAATGCATCATTTATTTTCATCAGAGCTTTGGTGCCAAATTTTCATCTGATCTCACACCCTGAGGATCTAAGATGGACTGCGTGTGAGCCATAGAGACCCTATTTCAAATGTTTAATTTTAATCAAAGAATACATGTACATAGTTTGGAAATCAACAGTTGCCTTGCTTCACTCCTTCACACTCCCATTCTCCAGGGCAATCACCCTCAGCTCTTATAGCTTATTTCTCTTTTGAATATATTGCCATGTTTTAAAATAATATCCTGTATTGCTATTTCTTGATTTACTAATTTTAGAAATTGTATATTGACTTTCTACCATGGTAGATGAGAACTTAGCTCTCCCACACCGTTCTCCCCCAGTTTCATCCCTACACTTCCCCTCCTTCTATCTCTCCAACATAAATTTTCTTTTTTGGTAAATTGATATTTGTGTTTATATACTAATGACTATGCAAATATTATTTATTCCTGAGTCAAGTAGTGTGCTGTGATCATGTGTCCTCTTTTGTAGAGCTCTTTGGGTTTTTTTCCTGTAGTTAATAATTTCCTCCTTTTTTATTGATGTGATGTTCAAATGTACTTATAATCAATTTCTTTCAAATGTTTTAACAATTCTGCTACGTACCTGTCAACACTGTGCTCCATACGTTCAAACCCATCTGTTCCATTTTTTTCCCTATAGATACCCCTCTAAGGACTTTCTGTTTTTCTGCTCCAATCTGGATTGACTGCTCTTGGAATTGAAATAGTGGATAGCTGTCATCTTGAGATTTCCCTTTATCATCTTTTTGAATATTTTCTTTACTGCCTTCTCATGTTAGATCCCCTATTTACTGAATCCTCCATCTTTTTATCATCTAACTTTACTAAGCCCCATCTTCCAATAACTTCTTAAGAATGAGTGCTTGGGAGGTAATTGTCTTGAGTCATTGGCTATCTGAAAATATCTCTATACTACTCTGGTATGTGACTGATAATTTATTTGAATATAGAATTCTGACTTAAAAAATATTTTCTGGGCTTCCCTGGTGGCGCAGTGGTTGGGAGTCCGCCTGCCGATGCAGGGGACACGGGTTCGTGCCCCAGTCCGGGAAGATCCCACATGCCACGGAGAGGCTGGGCCTGTGAGCCACGGCCGCTGAGCCTGCGCATCTGGAGCCTGTGCTCCGCAACGGGAGAGGCCACAGCATTGAGAGGCCCATGTACCGCAAAAAAAAAAAAAAAAAAAATTTCTTTCAGATTTTAGAAGGTATTTTAAAATTCTGATGTTGTTTTTGAAGAAGGTTGATGTTTTCTTATTCATGTTTCTTTTACCTGTTTTTTTTTCTTTTTAGAAACTTTTATTTATTCCTCATGATTTAAAATGTCATAATGATGATGGTGGTGGGCATTGATTGGTATATATCTTTTTCTCATTCTTTTGTGCAGGGCTAATCAGGACACTAATTCTTTGTTTTTCTCCTGGTCATCTCTTTTTCCTTTTGCTTCCTCCCTCTTTGCAAGATTTCTTCAGTTTTGTCTTCTAAACTTATGAGTTTTGGACAAATATTTAATTATATTTTTAATTTAAAAGAGGCTTTAAAATTTTTTTTCCATTTTCATTGTAATCTCTTCTTGTTTTATGAATACAGCCTTTCCCTTTATCTTTCAGCATTGGTGTTATTGCTCCTTTTGAACTTTTCTTTTGTTCCTTGCAAACTATCAACTTAGATCTCCTTTTTCTCCTGTTTGCTTGCTTCTTTTTTCACATTTGAGGCTTTCTTTAAATAACTGATGGATCTCAACTGTTTATTCATATTTAAGAAAGAGGCACTAAAAGTTGATTTTGGAAGATTGTTTTGTAAGTGCCAGAGTTTGTTGACTGATGGGCTTCAAGTAGGGTAATGGGGTGGAAAATGAATCTTTTTATTGAGGGAGCTTGGGATATCACTAACTGGAGTTCTCTCTGGGGCTGTTCAGTTCTTCAAAGTAGAATCTTCCAATCTACTGGTTGGTGGTATGGGAGAGTTGCTAGCAAGGCCAGGGAAAGGACTAAAGGTCACCTCTCCTTAATCCTCTTCACCTTCCACCATACTTGGTGTTCCCAAGTCCAATATTGTTCTTATTTAGTTTCTCCAAAGGGAAAAACCTCTTATTTCCTGGAGGATAAAGGGCATGGCTGACTGGCCGGGTGGGGAGAGTGAGGACCCCTTCTATAGACAGACTTTCCACTGATGCCTTCTGTCCAGCCAGGCATTCGACCCCAGCCCTGAGGTGCTTGGTGCCTCCAAGGGCTGAACCTTTCAGGGCTCTGCAGGGTGGATTCGCCCTCCTCACACACCCTTGGCTTGCGATTCCTCTCTCTGTTGAGCCAGTTATCACTCTTCCCTCTTCATTCTCTTAAAAAAATAATTCTGAAACTCTCTAATCCTCCTTCTAGGAAAATCCTCTAGTTTTCCTTCTTGCATTCTTGTGCTTGGTTAGAACCTTCGTAGTTTCTAGAGGGTAGGTTGGTTAGGCTTCCCTGGGGTGATGCCTCTACAATGGCGAAGAAGGTGTTGGGTGGCCTGCTATCTGTCTGTGTCTCACAGATCCTCAGTTCCCCTTGTTGGCTCCTCTTCTTTGTGCTGTCCCTTGAATGTTGGTGTTCCTCAGGCTTCTGCCTCGCAAGGACTTTTGCTGTCCCTGTAGCATAAGCCAAGGACTAGGGGCAGGTTCACGGTCTGCTCTGCAGCCCCTTCCTCTCAGCTCACAGCCTGGTTTTGGCTCCTGAATTGGAGAAGGAAGCAGAGAAGATGGAGGAGCCAGGGCTGGCCTTTGCCAGCCACTCAAGGCCCCTGGGCCTCACCTCCTTTGGTCCTACCTTGGTGCTTGTCTGGTCTTAAAATGTGTTTTCGTGACCCCAAACAGGAGGGGGCTCCCAGACTCACGCAATTATACCAGCCTCAAGGGAGGGCAGGGATGTAGGGAACACCCCCCTTTTTCCTGGTCCAGCTCTGTCACTCGTTCCAAAATGAGTCAGGCACCACGCTGGGGTTAGAATTATACTTGTGAGCAAAGCAGACTGGATCCTACCTGGATCTTATCATCTGGTGGCAGGAAATATACCAATAATAATAACAAAACAAAAACACTCCACTCCGTAGTACGGAAGCCCCGTGTGTCACTGCTGAGCTCCCATTTCTCAGGCCTGGAATGGGAGGGTGAGGGGAGCTCATGGGAAGCAGGGGGCTTTTGAGTATGTGGCCATTACACACAACACTGTTTCATGTCTACATGTCATTTGTGTGTTGGCTTTTCTTCCCTTGTCGTTTTGGCTAATTCCATTTGTTCTTTAAAACTGTTCAGGAAGCTCTTCCTCTGCAAAGTCCTCCCCGACCCTTCCCCCCGCCTCCCCCCGCCCCCAGCATTAACACACTCCTCCTAACGCCTCCCTCCTTGGTATAGTCAATGGCATCCTGGGTTAAGCGCTGCTTCAGGGGCTGAGGGCACAGTATGGGGAGACCCTGAGCAGGGTGTGGGGACATGGCAGCTTGGGTGGAGTCCCAGCTCTCCCACACACTGCTTTGGCTTCGGGCAAGTGAATTAACCTCCCTGAACCTCAATCTTCTCATCTGTAAAATGAGGATAATAAAATCCACCACGAAGCGTGATGGTGGAGATGAAGTGACTACAGTGCATAACAGGAGATATAATTGGCCCTCAGATATTGGTTCCCCCTCCTTTCTCCTTTTAAGGAGCTTCCAGTCTAATGAGGGGAGAACAGCAAGCAAATCAATAAATGCGATTTGTCACAGGTGCTGTTATAAAGGATAATGACGTGCGTGCCATTGATTTATGAGTCCCTCCCTCTCCCTCCACTCGACTGTGAGCTCCCTGAGAGCAGGCTTTGCCCCAGCACGGAGCACAGTGCCTGGCACTCAGGGTTGCTCAGTAAACATTTGAGTGAACGAACTCAGAATGACTCCTGATCACAGTGATGGTTAGAGCCATGCCCAGCGGTGCTTTCCACCCCACGCCCCCAAGACCTGTTCCTACCTCAGAGGAAGGACAGTTATGGTTTGCCAGCCATCTGGGTGAGAAGCTTCCATCCTCACTAGCGGCTAAGTTTTCCAAACATTATCAACGTTTGGGACATGAGTATCCGCCACTCCTCTTGGATGGTGAGAATGAGTGGGCACAGGGATGAGGGATGACCCATCCTGGGTCCTCCTGTGGGACACACCTCTCTCAGCCTCCCTCTCTCTGGGCATCCAGACACACAGACCTCCCTCCACCAGCTTATCCATCCTCTCCAAATGAGTCTGTCTCCCAAGAACCAAACATTTTCTCTCCCTGGCCCTGACTTGAAATGAAAGGACTTAGCCCGTAGACAGTTTTACGGTCCTGCGCCTTCCATTCCTCTTGTTGAGTCATTGCGCTGGTGAGAGCCCAACCCAGGCTCTGATTTATACAGCTCTCCCAGGCCCTGGTGGATTCGGAGTCTGGAACAGTAAGACAGAGCTATCCATCACCCCTCTGCTCAGATCTCCCTGGACTCATTGGGAAGGAAAGAGGGGTGGGTGGCAGAGAAGACAGCCGCAGGGGTTCTGCCCAGAGAGCATTTGTCACATTGATCGAAGGCGCAGGGCAAGAGTGGGGCGGGGGGAGTGGAGGCTTTTTATCTCACCCCAAGCCTACCCTGTGACAGCAGGGATAGAGTAGAGTGGGAGAGGGGTGAGAACACACATGGGGGAGGGACGGGAAGGGAATTAGAGATCAGAAGGCTGCCGGTGACCACCAGTGTGCTACTCCCACCTGCTCCAACTCAGAATGCGGCAGCCCCTGGTCCAGCTATGATGGACCACCACCAGCTTATCCATACTATTTGTACCATCCTATAGCACGGTGCCTGCCGCATGGTAGTCATGTAGCAAAGATACATATTTGCTGACTGACTAAGCCTCCCTTTCCTCCTTACTCCCTTACCTGATCTCAGGGTCAGGGACCATTCTTAGAAGTCCTCGCACACGTGTGTGTGCTACCTCTGTGCTTCTGTGGATGTGTGGATGTGTGTCCTACACATTCAGCTGTGATGAGTATGTGTGTGTGTGCCGCACACATGAGTAAGAACTTTCTGAGAGTCAAGATTCTTAAATTCTAGAGTGGATGACCCAAGGGAAACCATGGCTTTGGCTTCTATGAGGAATTTAATTATCTAAGCCCGGGGCTGGAAGGGGTGCCTCTCTGCCAGGAGGGAAGGGAGTGGGTGGGTCTCATGGCCTTCTCTACTTTCTGACCCCTGGTCAGCCAAGGCAGGAGGGGGCTGCTATGTGGTTATCACTTGTAAACAACTTGAAATCTTCATTGCTCCCAAGATCCCCACCTTCTGGTCTTGGGGATCACTTCCTAGGAAACATTGTGATTGGAGAAGTGACTGCCTCTACCACTACCCAAGCAGAGGGAAGGCTGCAGCGCACCGTGTGTGCCACTTCTGGCCGCAGGCAGACTCTGGGGAGAGCATTTGTTTGTCAGGAAATTAGAGGCTTTGTTCAATGCCAGGAAAAGAAAATCGACGCCCAAATTTAGGAGCTGAAGAAAAGAGAATTCAAGAGCTGCGGGGTGGTTGTGGCTTTGTTGTGTCTTTTTTTTTTTTTTTTAAATTTATTTTTAGCTGCGTTGGGTCTTCGTTGCTGCGTGCGGGCTTTCTCTAGTTGCCGCGAGTGGGGGCTACTCTTCGTGATGTTGCGCGGGCTTCTCATTACGGTGGCTTCTTTTGTTGCAGAGCACGGGCTCTAGGCGCGCAGGCTTCAGTAGTTGTGGCACGCGGGCTTAGTTGCTCTGCAGCATGTGGGATCTTCCCAGACCAGGGATCGAACCCGTGTCTCCTGCGTTTGCAGGTAGATTCCTAACCACTGTGCCACCAGGGAAGGCCCTTTGTCGTGTCTTTTTGTTTTAGTGCTGCTGAAGCAATAGCATGTAATGGCCTGAGGGCCGCTGCCTCCCCGTGCCTGGGAAGTTGGCTGACCTTAGGAGAAGCCAAGGGTGGCTAATGAGTCATTAAGAGTCTTTATCAAATCAGGATTATAATCCATCTCAACATGCAGGGGAAAATGTTTCAAATTATCTACTTTCTTAATTGCAACTCAAAGATTTGGCAGGGAATTGTCATGAGAGATAACGTCTGGAAATTGATGGATTGTGTGTCTAAGCTTCCATAGCTTAATAGCTGGAGAATTCATACACACACGTGTGCATATGCTCACACTAATCCTCGGATGCACAAACACCCCTGCTACGCGTACAGATTCAGGATCCTACCGAGACAGACAGACACACACACACACGGTTACGTCTGCACGCAGTACATCAAGCCATCAGCATTTATTAGGCCATTCAAATAGGCTGAGGTTGCTACCAAATGCTGCGAGATTGGGAAGAACAAGATACAATATAAAAGAAACACTCCTTGCTTCTAAAAAGTTCGAAATCTGCTTGGGGAGCTAATGCATACATATTTGAAATTTAAGAACACGTACAAAGTGCCATTCCATTGCATACTACTATAGTGGACATGTGAGCATACGAATTCAGAAGGTTCCAGGACATGGGTGTCCGAATTACGTAGAGTTTCTGGAGAGGATGAGTTTTGACTTCAGTGTGGCCTTTCCCACTGCACGCTGTGATAGCTGCCAGTGGGGTGTAAAGAAGAAGAAGCCAAGCTGAGTCTGTCTAGAGGACCTGCAGCCAAGCAGTGACACAGTATGTCTGCAGAATCTCCAGGGAAGGGTGGGGCTGGATGACAAACTGATTTGGTTGGAGAATCCAAGCTGACTCATACTGGCCCCATTTCGTCAGGAGGAGAGATTTGAATCTCACCCCTTCCTTGCCCCTCCTACCCGGCCTCACTTTCTCTGCCTGCAGAATGGGAGAGGGATCTGAAGACAGAGTTAAGCTTTCCACCTCTCTCTTGGCCCCCGAACAAGATCGCTGTGCATTCAGGGAGGGTGATTCGTTCATCTTTATAGTCCAAGGGCTTAGGATGTGCCTGGCCAGCCTGGATGCTGAATGGGAACCAATGGCACGTTTCTTAGTGGCTCTCAGTACACACATGCTGAAGAAGAATGAATGAGTGAGTGAATGAGGGAGTGAACATGTATGCTTCTGAAGAAGCAATGCAGGACCGTGGTTTGGAGTGTGGGTTCCAGAGGCAGCCCGCCTGAGTCCACCCCTGGTGACAAGTTACTCTCCTTACCTAAGTAAGCTTCACGGGAGTGCTGTGGGGATCTCATGAGACATTGCATGTTGAGCACTTTGCATGGAGTATGGCACTGAGCAAATAATCAATACATATTGGCTATTATTATTATTGGCGTCGCCTGCTTTTGTTCTCTGCTGAGCAAACCATGCTCCCCGTGCTGGGTAAGTTGGGTATCTTGCTCTCTCACTAGACCACTCTTCTTCACCCTCCCCCTACAACGCGATGAGACATGACCAGCTTCTGCCAGGGCTGTGGCCTTCCCCCTTTCCCAGAGCTGTTGCTTGGTTCTCTGAGCCCTGCAGTCAGGCTGCTGTAGGTCCCAGTCACCAGAACGAAGATGGGTGTCCAACCATGCACAGTCCTCAGCTCAGGAGGGCTTAGAGATTGGCTGCAGCATCAAAGGCAACAAATATGGATAGGGTCATCCCTGGAGACAGGGTAGGGATGGTCCATTGGATGGGTGGAAGAATGCAGGACAGATCTGTGAGGGGTGGTGATGATGAGGGTGGTGAGGGTGTGGATGGAGTCAAGGGAGAGGACGGTGAAAGCAGAGGTGACAGTTGTGATGGTGATGAGGTGGTTGAAAAGGATATGGGGGATGAGAGGTTCAGGGCTGGGTCCTCCAGTACAGGTAGGAGAAGAGATCTTTGCTTTGGAGAGAGTAGATGTTTCAAAACTCCATGTAACCCTGGGGGCAGAGGAGGGGAGATCTTAGCAACTTCTGCAGTCTGAGGGAGGAGGCATTGAATGTCCTGCTGGCCTCCGCCCACCCCATCACCCTTCGGCTGGTCCTGGGTGGTGTTGGCAGGAAGCAAAGTAGATTGAAGAGCTGGTGAGCCTGAGTGATACATGATCAATGATAAAGGTTTCAGCATCTAGACACAGCTTATACCAGGGCAAAACCGAAGCCCAGAAAAGAGGCTTTAATAAAAATTGAATGCAAGTCACATAATAATTTAAAATTTTCTAATAGCCACATTAAAAAGGTAAAAGAAACAGGTGAAATATTTTAATAACCTATTTTGTTTAATTTAGTGTATCCAGAATACTACCATTGCAATATCTCATACATATAAAATAATTATCAATAAATATTTTACACCCTTTTGTATACTGTCTTCTGAATCCATTATGGGTGTTACACTTACAGCACATCTTAATTGCACAGTTGCATTTCAAGTGCTCAGTAGCTTCTGGTGGCTAGTGGCTGCCATGTGGGACAGCACGGCTTTGTATCATCCTTTCTCAACTTTTTGAGACCAAATTCTTGGGATGCCGTTTTTGGAAATCATCATAGCATTTTACAGTCCAGGTATCCTCTCTCTCAACAGTCCTCTTGCTCAGTTCTTTCAGACTGGCCGTGATACTGCCCACTCCTTGCTGGAACCTGGAAAGAAATGAAGAATTACTCCGAACTCTTCTCTTTCCTTTCCTGCTTCCCACAGACTCTCTCATCTGGAGCTACGGCCGCAGCTCCCTTGAGAGTGTATATATTCTATATTCGTGTGTGTGTGTGTGTGTGTGTGTGTGTGTGTGTGTGTGTGTTAGGGGCAGGGATTGGCAGAATAAGGCAAGGGCGGGAGACAGTGCTTGAAGAATCTTTCCAAATGTACATCGGCACCATAAGAAAGATGGGTTTTTTTTTTGCAAGGCTTTGGGGACTATATTGCTCCTATATTAGAGAAGCTGGTTAGAGACATGACCCAATTAGCTGCCTATCTGTGCCCAGAGGACAGGTTGCAGCCCCCATGCTTCAGAGGGTGGGAGTTGAATGGAATGGAATACCCAGAGAGGCTTTCACAGGGTAAAAAAAAATGAATCAGAGACGTACAAGGGGCCTCGACATCCCCACTTCCAACTCGGAGCTCAATCCTGGAGCCCTACGTTTCAGAGGATTTATAGCATCTGAATTTTCACTGCTCTGGTCCGCAAACCCAGTCTCCGAGGGACATTGCTTCATGCATTTAATCAGGAATGGGATCTTCCTCACTTGGCTCTGGCTGCCCAGAGCACCGCAGTCCCACCTGGTTCCAGGGTCAAGACGGGGCCTTAGGTAAAGAGTAAGCACCCCTTTCCTCCTTTCCTTGTTCCCATTATCTGTGTTTACAGCCTCAGAACCTGTCACAGCATTCTCAGTAAACGCTATCTTCCATCCTCAGGCCAATTAAATAAGCTTTATAATAAAGGCTCAGGCAGGTGCTGTGGAAACCCTGGGAAAGGGCCATTAAATCTAATGGCTCTGTTTATTAGAGAGCCTCCCATGTGCCAGGGACTGTGCTGAGTGCTTTGCCTTCATGATTTCACCTAATCCCCATAGGCTCAAGAATTGGATACTATTATCATCCTCATTTCACGAGAGCAGAAACAGAGACTTGGAGAGCGTCAGGAACTTCCCAGACACTGGGCTACTTAGTGACAGGGTGGAGATTTGAGCCAGGTCCTTGCGATTCCAAAGCTAGTGCTTTCTGCCGGGGAATCCAAGGAAATTTTGAAAAGAGGTGATATTTCAGTTAAGTCTTAAGAGCAGATAGAACTTTGGAAGGTAGGGGAAGAGGGAAGGAAAAGTCAAGGCTGAAGAGACAGCATGAGCAAGTGCGGGAAGGGTTGGGAGCGTGTGGTGTGTTCTGTTATCCACGAGCGCCAGGGGTGGCTAGGATGCAAGTGTCCAAGCCTCTCCATCACAGTGGCTTTTTAAAAAAATTAATAAACTTTATTTTTCAGAGCAGTTTTGTGTTCACAGCAAAATTGAACAGAAAGTACGGAGATTTCCCCTATACTTCCTGCTCCCCCCCCACACGAACAGCCGCCCGCATTATCAACATCTCCCATCAGAGTGGAACATTTGCTCTAACTGAGGAACCTCCACTGCCACGTCATCATCCAGAGTCCGCAGTTGGCAATAGCGCTCACTCTTGGTGTTGTACATTCTGTGGGTTTGGATAAATGTATAATGAGCATGTATTCATCATTAGAGTATCATACAAAGTATTTCACTGCTTTACAAATCCTCTGTGCTTTACCTATTCATATCCCTCCCCACCCTGTAAGCACTAGCAACCACTCATCCTTTTACTGTCTCCACAGTTTTGCTTTTCCAGGAAGTCATATAGTTGGAATCATTCAGTATGTAGCCTTTTCAGGTTGGCTTCTTTCATTTAGCAATACGCATTTAAGGTTCCTCCGTGTCTTCTCATGGCTTGATTGCTTATTTCTTTTTAGTGCTGAATAATATTGCACTGTCTGGATGTACCGCAGTTTATCTGCTCACCTACTGAAGGACATCTTGGTTGCCTCCAAGACTTGGGAACTATGAGTAAAGCTGCTGTAGACATCTGTGTGCAGGTTTCTGTGTGGACGTAAGTTTTCAGTTAATTTGGGTAAACACCAAGGAGTGTAATTGCTGGATCATACAGTAGGAGTATGTGTACTTTTGTAGAAACCATCAAACTGTCTTCCAAAGTTGCTGCACCATTTTGCGTTCCCACCAGCAATGAGAGAGAGTTCCTGTTGCTGCACAGCCTCATTCCCATTTGCTGTTTTCAGTGTTCCAGATTTTGGCCATTCTAGTAAGTATTCAGTGGTATCTTGCTTTAATTTGCATTTCCCTGATGACATATGATGTGGAACACCTTTTCATATGCTTACTTGCTATCTGTATATCTTCTTTAGTGAGGTGTCTTTCATATCTTTTGCCATTTTCTAATCAGGTTGTTCATTTTCTTAATGTTGAATTTTAAGAGTTTTTTTTAATACATTTTGGATAACAGTCCTTTACCCAATGTCTTTGCAAATATTTTCTCTCCGTCTGTGGCTTGTCTTCTCATTCTCTTCATGCAGCAGTTTTAACAATACAGATTCCCAGGCCCTTCTCTAGACCAGTTTTCTCCGAGGATGGAACCAGGAACCCTGAACTATAGAGAGGTTCCCCAGGGGATTGTCATGCAGGAAGTCCATGGGCAGCACTTGGAACCACTGAAGGTGGAGTTGTGAGGTGTAGGTAGGAATACAGGAGATGAGCCTGGAAGGTGGACAGGGCCAGACGAGGAGGAGAGGATTGTGAATGCCATGCTGAGGAATGCGGCACTGAAGGCCATCCTTTTTATTATAAGGCCCACTAAACATTTTAGACTGAATCTTATAAGCAATGGAAAGTGACTGAGGATTTTGAGGGGAAGCCAAGGTGTGAGACAATCTTTGATTTAGGAAGAACATTCTGGTGATAGTGTATAGGAAGTACTGGGCATATTGGAGGCATTAGACCAGTTAGAAAATCATCAAAATACTCCAGGTGATGGGTGATAAGTCCCTCAACTGGACTGGGGCAATGATAGAGAGATAAATTCCATTCCATTCAATTCAACAAGTATTTCTTTAACATGTTTTCTGGACTGAGCACTGTACCAGGTTCTAAGGATTTTAAGATGAAATAAGATACTGTCCCCAGGGCTTCCCTGGTGGCGCAGTGGTTGAGAGTCCACCTGCTGATGCAGGGGACACAGGTTTGTGCCCCGGTCTGGGAAGATCCCACATGCTGCGGAGCGGCTAGGCCCATGAGCCATGGTCGCTGGGCCTGCGCGTCTGGAGCCTGTGCTCCGCAACGGGAGAGGCCACAACAGTGAGAGGCCCACGTACCGCAAAAAATAAATAAATAAATAAATAAATAAAATAATAAAAAAGATACTGTCCCCATCCTCAAAGAACGCACAATCTATCAAGATTCATCAAAAATAATTAAGTTGAGAATAAAGGAAACAAGCATGTGGACAGTGTTATGGACTGAATTGTGTCTCTCCTAGACCCACGTGTTGAAGTTGCACTGTGACCACATTTGAAGATAAGCTTTAAGGTAATTAAAGTTAAATGAGGTCATAAGCGTGGACCCCTAATCCAATAGGATTGGTGCCCTTATATGAAGAGGAAGAGACACCAGAGATCATTGTCTCTCTCTGGTGCACACAAAGGAAAAGGCCATGTAAGGACACAGCAAGAAGGTGCCATCTGCAAGCCAGGAAAAGAGGTCTCACCAGGAACTAATCCCACTTGGCACCTTGATCTTGGACTTCCAGCCTCCAGAACTGTGAGAAAATAAATGTCTGTTGTTTAGGCCACCTAGTTTGTGGTATTTTGTTATGGCAGGCCAAGCAGACTAATACAGACAAGTCTTAAATTTGTATTCATAGGGTGATACAGACAGGATTCAGTTAGGCCATTGATTATATATGTCTAGGGCTCAGAGGGGACAACCTGGGCCGCTGTTAACTGCTTACACTAAAGACAAATCAAGTGCAGATCCAGTGAGAACATGGCCCAGAACCACGCCTTAAGAACGCCAACATATAAGAGGATGGCTAGGATCGGTAGGAACTCCTGTTTGGTTCTAATGTTGACGGGTTGGTGACTTACATGACATGTGTGCCCCTCTCCATCCTCTTCTTCATTCTCAGAAGGATGATGGGGGAGAGATGGGAGAATATCTGAAGTGAATTCTACAGACTTAATTTCCACTCTATCCCTTCTCTACTCACCGACAAAGCCAACATTTAGATATGGAACTCATGGAATTTGACATATTGTCGATTCACTTTTTCATTAATTATTTACTAGCCATGTCTTCTGTTGGATTCTTGTATTATTATTTAATGTTTTATGTATTGGTGCTTTGCCTTCTTCAACAAGAATGGAAGCTCCTAGAGGACAGGAGCTGGTACTTGAACTTCTTTGCTTCTGCCCTTTATCCTTAGCTCTAGCACACAGCTGAGCTTCCAGGGGGTGCAGGAGAAATATTTGCTTTGAATGATTATAAGAAGAATGGTTACATTTAGATAATCATTTCTTAAAAAAATTTATTTATTTTATTTATTTATTTTTGGCTGCATTGGGTCTGCATTGCAGTGCACGGGCTTCTCATTGTGGTGGCTTCTCTTGTGGCGGAGCACGGGCTCTAGGCATGGGATTCAGTAGTTGTGGCACGCGGGCTCAGTAGTTGTGGCTTGCGGGATCTAGAGCGCAGGCTCAGTTGTTATGGCGCACGGGCTTAGTTGCTCCACGGCATGTGAGATCTTCCCTGACCAGGGCTCGAACTCGTGTCCCCTGCACTGGCAGGCGGATTCTTAACCACAGTGCCACCAGGGAAGCCTGAGGTAATCATTTTTTTAAGCTTTTGCAAATTACAAAGACAGTCAAAGCAAGATATATTTATTTAAAATTACAATGTGCATTTTAAAGCCTCAATAGGGTATTAGTAGAAATCACAGTATATAAGAACACTCTAAAAATGAATAGCTCATGGCAATGGATCTCCTGTACCAAGAAAGAGATGGGCACCGAACTAGATTTCAGAAAATGAGGGGTGTGACAAGTGTGAATCAGTGATGCACGGCTGTTGCCTGCAGTACTATTTACGGCTCACTGACACCTCTCTGATGGGGTTAAGTATTTACATTCAGCCTGATTCTCCCCTCTGACTCTGCAAGCTACAGCAACTCACTAGGAGTCCTGGGAAAGAGAGAAAACCCTCTCTCCAGGCGTCCTGGGCCAGGGCAACTGGATCTCCCCTCCCCCTCCTGTATCTGAAGAGGGCTTCCCTCTGAGAGTTTATGGCAGCCTGACCTCCAGCCTCTGGGTTGGAGAATCTGGCTGCTTCTGTACTACATAAAAAGGGCAAGTGCATTCATTATTATTATATTATTATACAATGTATAATATATAATAGCGATTATGCTGTCAGCAGCCAGAGTTTCTGACCACAGATCAGAGGCTGGGGTGACATGAATACATATAGTGAAGTCTTCGGAGGTTCTGTGTGAAGGTGAGAGCATTGAACTCCGTCTACGATGGGGGCTCCAGTGAAGTTTCTTCCACAGGCAACTTTGGAAGTTGAATCTGGGGGCGACTGGGAGGATCTGGAAAAACAGTATTTGCTGTATCTGGGATGTGATTCAAAAAAGGTCTCAACTGTCTCCTCTGAGCCACAGCTAATGGTTCTCATCCGTGCCCGTGAGAAGGCAGACAAGGAATGACCCAGAGGCCTGGAAAGAGCAAAGGGGCAGCCTTCAACTTCTTGGGTCAGATTCTTTACCCAAAACCTGGCCTGCTTGGATTTCACTTTCTGCTTTCCTTGCTTACATCAGTGTCTTTGTCTAGGCCCCCTGCCTGGTCTGGGGTCAGCGGATCGATCGCTGCCTGACTGTGGCTGAAATGGCTCCCCTACAGGGAGCAAGAAGCAAATTTCATGGGGGAAGAAGGGGTTCTCTTGTCCATTTACGCAGAGGGCCAAGTGCTAAGTTGTGGAAGCAAGCAAGCCTGCATCTGTAGGTGGCTGGGTGTCTCCACCTGGCACTCACTTAGTAGGACCGTAACCTTTGTGGAATGAAAGAAGGCACATGTCTGACCACACATGCTTGCGTTGGTCTTCCTCCTAGAAGGCACTTAGGTGAATACCCCCCCTCCCCCCCGGAAATCACCCTGGCAGGGCCAGGCTGAAACCGCCCAGCCGGCCTCCCTCTTTATATTACACCACCCGACCCCCAGACCTCTGCGACTTTTTAGAATAAAAATAGCAGTGGCTTAAAACAGGCCTGCCCGGCATTTGCAAAGAGGTGATTTACTGACAAAGCCTCTGCACCTTTTTATCTGTCCCTCTGCCCCACCGTCGCAGTCACCCCTCGGTGAACCAAACGCCCCAGGAAGCCCAGAGCACAAAGCTCTTGAGACTAGGAATAACTAACCAGAGTGTCACCTGAGCAACTTTTCTGGGGCCAGGGTAATGAGAATTATTCAAATGCAATCATAAAAATGAGGCCAGCCAGGCAGGAATGGGGTAGGGGTGGGGGAGGAGTGGTGGTGGAGAGAAAGATTTCTTGCCAGTTTTAAGTTTCATAATTTCTGGGGAGTTCTCTTGGGGTCCACAGAAAATTTCACCTCATCTCCAGCCCCTGAGCCCAGGATGTCTTGAAACTCAGCCTCGGGTGTTTGCCGAGGAGGACTTGGCCTGGGGGGCGAGGGCAGAGTTCCCGAGCTCCTTGGGGGTCCGCCGCGTTCCTGTGTCCGAGGCACCCTCGCAGCCTGTCTCTCCAGCGCTCTGCTGCCTCCCAGGCCGCTGGAGCAGGCCCGCGCCCGGCGTCTTAGGAAAGCCTCCAGCAGAGGGAGACACTCCAGCGGCTGCTCCGACTTGGAAGCGGCCGGGGCCGGGAGTGGGGGTGGGGGTGGGGGGTGGGGGGGGGAGAAAGGGGGAGTGAGGAGAGGGGAGGTGTGTGAAGGGGGGGGCTCCGGGGGGCGGGTCCCTGTGCCGCTGACGTCCCGAGCAGTGCTGGGAAGTATAGGCTGTGTTGTCACGCCGGTGTCAGTCTGATGAAGATTGGCATCAGGTAAGCTGTCATTCATTTCCATGTCAGAGACGCTTTTGCAGGCGGCGGCGGCGCGGCGCGGCGGCGGCGGCGGCGGCGGCGGCGGCGGCTGCTGCTGCTGCGGGCGGGTGCCTCAGAGCGCGTGTGTTTTATTCCAGTCCCCAAGCCAGAGTATTATTCATTGCGACAGGGCAAGGAGGAGAGAGGGAGAGAGGGAGGCAGCAGGGAGGAGAGAGAGGGAGGCAGCAGGGAGGAGGGAGGCAGAGAGCAGCGAGGGACGGCGGGAGCGTGCAGAGAAGCTGGGGAAGCGCCGGGAGAGCGCGGAGCGAAGCAGCGCGAGTGGCGGCGAGGCCGGGGACTGAGGCGGCCGGAGCCGCGCGGCCCGCCCGCGCCCGGGCCCGGCCAGCGCGCAGCCCCGCCGCCGCCGCCTCTACCCGCTCGGGCCGGTGGCCGGGCGTGCATTGTCCGCGGGTGCGAGGAGCGGGGCTGCCGACTCGGACCGCCGCGGGCCCAAGACACCGTAGCGGGCGGGCGGGGAGCTGCGAGCTGGGAGCGCCGGGGACCCGAGTAGGGACATGCGCGCGGGCCGGAGCCCCGGTGCGGGCAGCTCGGGGCTGGGCGCTCCGCGGGCGAGGCTGGGAGCGGCGGGCCGGTTCCAGGTTCGCTTTCTTTCTCCCGGCTTCGGGCGCCCTTTGGGCCGGCGCTTACTCTGCGCCAGCAGCTTGGGGCTGCCTTCGAGGGGCTGGAAGCGGGAGCAGCCCCAGACTCGGGCCGGGTGCCTGGAGTCCGGGAGCCGCGGCCGCGTCCCGCCAGGCCTGGGGAGCCAGGGTGGGGGTTCGCAGGCGGATCCGTGGGGAGAGCGGAGCACAAGCTGTGGGCCAGGCAAGCTGGGATCGCAGGGGCCGGGCTCAGGGACCCTACCCGCGAGAGGAGCTATAATTTGTAGGGTTGCTGGCGGATTGTTGGGAGTCTTTGGCGAGGTGTGGGGAGGCGCAGGGGCCCAAGGCGAGGTTCGGGAATAGGGAGCCCTCCTGGCTGTAGAACGGGGGCATGAGTTCGTAAGAGGGGGGGAAAGGAAAGCGCCCCAAAGCAGAGAGCCGAGGGGGATGGGGCAGGGTCCCGAGTCTGCAGCGCAAAGTTTGCGTTTCTTTCGGGTTAGGCGTGCGGGGTTCTCCCGACTCCAGATCCTGAGGAAGAAACGAGCAAAGCGTGCCGCCTTTTCCGGGGGCTCTCAGCGGGAGAGCCCGAGGTTCCGGCGCGGTGGGGAGAGCCGGGCTAGGACTGGGAGTGGGGCGGGGGGTGGGGGGCGGTTGTGCATTAGGGCTGGGCTTCAGGGCCAGGCTAAAGTTTGGGATTTTAGGAGCCGAGCTGTTTTCAGAAGCGGGATCGAAGGGCCGCTCAGTAGCTTAGGGATCGAATCTGTGCCCCGGCCAGAGCGGGGTGGGGTGGGGGCGTCTGGAGTTAGGGGCCCGGGGTTACATCTGAGGCTGGAATCGGAGGAACTGGTGGCGTTTTTAGGATTTAGCCAGGGGTTCACGGCTTTGGTGGGGGTGGGGGGGTTGAAGCAATTGGAATTTGGGGAGGGTCGCGCGCGCGACTCCCCACGCTAAGTGGGTTGAAAAGCGTTTAGGTAGGCGATGAAAGTAGTTGATAGGAGCCATGGCAGGCGAGTCCCGAATTCCTGCTGCTTCTCCCCAAAAGCGGATCTGGAGGAAAGGACTTGAGGCGCGCTGGACCCGGCCCTAGGAGGATTCCGGGAAGCGGACATATCGAAGGGATGTTCTGGGCGAAGCGACGGGGTAGCCTCGCAGGGCTCGGGGTGGATCCGAGGACCCGACCCTGGCGGCTCGGCGGGCTCCGGAAGCCACTTCGGGTCTGCGGGCGCAGCGCGGCCGGGCGGGTGCGGTGGCCCGCAGGGGCCGCGGCCTGCGCGGGGGGCGCTAGCAGCGAAGGCGTCAGGCCGGGCCCTGGGAGTCCGGGCTGCGGCAGAGGGCAGGGCGGGCTCTGGAGCCCTGACCGGAGCCGCCAGCTGTTGACCCGCAGGCGCTGTCTGCACTTCTCCCAGGCCCGGCCCGGAAGCCCACAAGCCGGGCCGCCGGTGCGACGTTCCGCCTGGGAAAGGGGCGAACTCGGGGTCCCTTGCCTTTACCACATTTGTCCCGGGACTCCTCCAGCGTGTTGAAATATTTTC
The DNA here is from genome assembly GCF_059928025.1 of Delphinapterus leucas. NCBI lineage: Eukaryota > Metazoa > Chordata > Mammalia > Artiodactyla > Monodontidae > Delphinapterus > Delphinapterus leucas. The sequence continues at coordinate 100,470,697 of NC_143135.1, forward strand.
CAACTAGTGGAAACCTAAAGCTTAGCATTTTAGGCAAATTTAGACTATATCCTCCTCCCCAAATCTGAGAAAATGATGGTGTCCAAACACAAGCTATATTGCGCAAAGCCTTAGTCCCTAGCCTTCCTGCCTGCCCTGCCATTCTGGCCTTCCCGAGCCTTCAGGAACTTGCGGGGAAGGTAGGGAGGGTCTCCAGTCTTTGGGCTCGTGATCTTCCACTCGAGCTGCACCCCGCTTGGCTCCGGCCTAGCTCGGCGGTGGGAGAGAAGTCCCTACTCGGGAGGGAGGTTATCCCTCGGGCCGCTAGGGAAGCAGAGTGTGTTGGCGGGGGAGGGTGGGTGAACGGGAGGAAGATCTGCAATTTCTCCTTTGCAGTCGCGAACCCACCCTCCCAGCCCTCCGCAGCCCTCGCACCCTTCTCTGGGGCAGCCAGACGGCGCTTCCGGGACGCAGAAGGCTGTCGACCCATGAGTGGCCGCGGCGCCCCGGGGCGCGGCGACCGCCCAGCGGCGGAGCTTCGAGGCTGTTGTTTTGCAGGCTTGGAATTTGTGCGCTCTCTCTCCCGCCGAGAGCCTGAGGGCGGGAGCGAGCCGTGACCCCAAGGAGACTCCGCGGTCACCGCTTCCCCTTTGTGAGCGCTAAAGGCATGCAAGCCCAGAGAAAGAGAAGCTGCTCAGAATAAGGGGCAGGGGGTTACCGGAGGGAGATGGGCCCGGCCACCGCACACAGTAAAATGCCTTGTGCAAATTGCACTGAAGTGTACCCAACTTGAGACTGGCTGTTTTATGAGCCTTTCTGGGAGTTTACTGCTCTCTGCTTTTAAGTCTATAGATTGCTTTAAGTTAATGAAAGTGCTGCTTTCGAAAAGGGCTTTTATTGTGCAGCACTGGCAATCCAGTACCTCCCCTTTACTCTTCCAAAATGGGCCTGTTTAAAAAGAGGGAGCGTCCTGGAGTCCCCACATGGACAGAGCTTGGGGGAGGAGGCTGTATGACAACGAGGATTAATAAAAATCAATGTCCAAGTCATTCGGAAAGACGAGTTTACTTCTTTTCCAGTCCAGTACCATCTGTACATTCCTGTATTGCCTTTTGGACTTTCACTGAGTCTGATTTTAAAGGTTGCTTGGTGCCTCCCCCTGACACCCCCTCTCCACATTGCTTGATGTAGGCCTGACCCTGTTCAATTAAACTCAAACTGGATTTTAGGCTTTCAACTGGCTGCCCATTCAAACTGCAACTAAAATATTTACTCAGGACTGGGGGAGGGGCTTTGCCTTGCATTCAGTGAGATAGATGTGTTAAAATGTCAGGGAGAAAGGCTGGGAACCTTGAGAAGAAACATGGAAGGCTTTTTCCTTTTTTCAATTGATTTGGCACCAAAGGTGAGATGACAAGGTTTTTAACTAGGTCCTAACACAGAAACTGCAGTGGGGCTGGGCTGTGGCTTTGACCGCATGTCATAACCATTTAAACTGTGGTTAGTTGTTCAAAGCTCAAAGCTTCTCCAAGCTGGGTTTCATTAACTCTACACCAGTTGCCTGGAAGTTCAGTAGCAATAAATTGTATAAACACATTTGAAGTAAGTTAGTGATGAAATAAGGAGAATTACTGTCTTGTGAGTGGAGAATCCTGAATTCGCGGAGTTCTAGCCTAACTGGAAACATACCTCCTCTCCCTTGGCCTTGAGTTTTATGGGTGCACCAGGGTGTGTGTTAAATTTCTTTCTGCTATGTCCATCTCCAACCTGGGGCTGTAACTCATTAGGGACCAAGGCTTGCCTAGAAAGCAAAAAAGGCTGGGTTTTAAAGGGCTCTCTATTAGCCTGGTTTAGAAACCAAACGAAACCCCTCAACCTGACTTCCTTACCCTGGGTGAATGCAATGTGCAAGAGAAACAGCAGCAGAGCAGGCCAAATTAGATTTTTAAATGTTAGCGGCTTCATAATACTGTGTTATTAGCAACTGAATTTGTTTTTATTAAAGAAACAACCTATAAAATTTATAGGCCTCCATCATGTTGCAAGATTTCCTTGCTATTGATTTAGCGTCCCCCACCCCCGAAATTCTATCTCCAATTTCAAACTTTTGTTCCCGATTTATTTAACTTGGAGCACATTTTCTAAATTAGCTCGCGGAAGGTGAGAAGTGCTGTTATAAGTTTTCCTTTTTCCTGTGGCACCAGGACAGCGATGCCGTAAGATATATATAAATGTGTGATGCAAGTGCCTGAGGTGCTGGCACGTGAAGCCAAGTGTGTGGATCAAACAAAATGCAGATCAGAGTGTGGAGAGGGTGAAAATGATGCCACAGAGGAAGTTACATGGGAAGTGAAATCATCATGAGCCACCGTCAGCCTTGATTCTAGCCAACACAACATGCTTTGTATAAAACACTTCACGCGAGATCCGTGACTTATTGAAGATTGGATTATGTCGAGAAGCAGAATTTAGAAGGAGGAGCTGCACTGGCTGGGTTCCGTCCAGGCTGCGTGGCCAGGCTTGTTGTGATGGGGATCTGCTAATTTAATTAAATCTAATACCTGGTGGGAAAGGGAGGAAGGAGATAATCAAGGCGGGCAGGTCAGCATGCTGCGTGGTGTTTAGGCTGGAGTTTGGGGACCTGGCGGTTTTATACCCTGTTACTCTCTGGCTTCATGACTACAGTGGGTCAGTTAGCTTCCTGATCTAGGTTTCTTCATCTGTAAAGTGGAATGTATCACATGAATTCCTCATTAGGCTCTGAGGAGTGACTGTTGCCTGAATCCTTCACTCTAAATAATAAAGGAAATGGGAGAGAGGAGGCTTCTGAGCAGCAAAGTCATTTTCTTCACTGTGTTTTCTTGCCCTGCCTGGCCCCAGAGCCTTTCCCCACAACTCTCAGGAGTCCTTAGACTTGGATGAAGGGGCTAAACTCCTGCCTTTCTTATATCCTAGAATTTGAAGTCCCTGCTGTGATTCCAAAATGCACCTGCACTTTTCCAGGAGAGGCAATTAAGCTGGAGCTGGGGGAACCAGCATGCTCATTCCCAGCGGTGCTACCTGGACTAGCTTTCATGCATCAGATGAACACGGAATCTGACTGGTCAGAAATGTGGCCTCTTCTCTTTATGTCATTGGGAAGAAGAGGCCACAGCCCGGACTGGTGTGTGACATCTGGTCGGGCTAGGGCTGGGGGGGGATGGGCGTTGGTCTGGCGCTAGCCGCCGCTTGAACCTCACTTAGCAGTCTCCGTGCTGGCAGATCAAAGCAGATTCTGGGCCAGAAAGCCCGAGAAGTTACACCCGGCAGTTATACAAAAGTGTATACGCACTTGGAGCCTCCTTCCGTTCTGGCGCCTGAGTTTTTAAAGCTATCCCTGATACTGGAGACAGGCTCCAGTGGAATGCTTGCCTTTAATTCTCCCTCATCGTTGAGGGGGACTTCTTGGGGTAATTTTTTCCTCCGCATATACTTCTCCAGCAGTCTTGGGCAGCATCTTAATTTCCAGTCTGATCAGGGGTGAGAGCTGGGACACACAGGATGAGGGTGGAGGGAGTTGGAAGGCACAGTCCTTCAACTAGAGCTCGGCTTTTCCTCGGTACTGATCCCCCAGGAGTGAGGAAGAACCAAGCCCTCGGGCAGCTCGGGAAGAGCTTGCTGCCAACGTGTTGTCTTGAGGGGGATCTGCTGTTTGGCTTGGATGGCTCACTGCAGGCCCTGCCTGCCTGGGTTTCTAATTACAAGAAGGACGGTTCTGCTAAGACCTATCTCACTAAAAACACATCCCTGTGTGTAATAAGAAACCCTAAACCAGGCAGGATATTTTAAAACTGAAGCAATGAAGATTAGATTAAGTCTCCGCCAAACAGCTTCGTTCTTATATTATTTTTGGCTGGCACGTGGAGAAAAGCGGCTAGCCCTAGGGCCCAGAGCAGACTCTGGGGGGTTCAGATGGGGCCGGAGTGGGCGGTGTAACTGTTAGTTTCTCTGCTCAACAGGAATGTGGCCAATTTCTGTACAGCTCAGTCAAGGCAGTGGGGTGCCTGGTGGGGGAGGAGGGTCAGGCCCAAAGGGGCCAGAGAGTGGCCCCGAATCAGCAGGTCACAGGGCACTGAGAACCTTTTAAATCCCTCACATCGTCCAGCCTTTTGTGTTCAGCTTATGCTTCTACCTCCCCCCCCAATCCCCTGCCAGCCCCATCGCATGCCTAGTTAACCCAGCCATCCGCCACGTGGCCTTTGGAGGATCCTTAGTTTATTGGATTATTTTTCTGGGTGGAGAGAGGAACAAACAGTTGTCCAAGATTCCTGGAAATAGAGGAACCAGTAACCTGGCATCAGAATCCCTTGCTCTGTCCTGCTAGGGAGATGCAGCATGGTATCCATCCATTCCTTTGTTCCTTCGTTCAGCAACTATGTAGAGAGTGTCTCCTCTGTGCCTGGCACAGTCCTAGGCGTTGAGGATACAGCAGCAAAAGCAAATGGAACAAACACGTGTAACCACCAAGTCCCTGTCCTCAAGGAGCCTGCGCGCTGAGACAAGTGCAGAGTGTGGGCTTAGCATCAGATAAAACCCGCACTGAAAGTCTCCTACTAGTTACCTAATCGTGTGGATTTAGACAAGTTGCTTAACATCTTTGATCCAGTTTCCCCAACTGTAAAGTGGGAAATAAAAGCATGTAGCTCATAGGATTGTGGAGAGAGTGTCTGGAAAGTGCGAGCACAGTGTCTGGCACCCAGGGCAGGCTCAGAGGGTTTCCTCTCCAGTTGGTGCATCATCTAGCCTCCCTTCCCCTGGCTTTCTCCTCCCCCAGGACATGGCCTAGGCCTTCCACAGGTTACTGGCACATCAGCAAGTGTTGAACAAACAACCGTGCTGTGTGCTGCACACAGACTTCGGACAGGGACACAGACCCTGTCCTCAGGGACTGTGCAATTTGGGCAAGGACAAACTTACAAACAAATGCATGAGAGATGCTGTGCACATGCACTGAGGTGAAAAGCAAAGAAGGCAGAAATCAATCGTTAACCAAAGGAGGCAAAAGTTGGATGGGAGGCTGCCGAGTGATGGGGACAGAGTGGAGGTGAGCTCTCAGCGGGGCTGGAGGGGGAGGGGCGAACATGAGACTGTCCAGGTCAAGGTGCTCTGGTGCTGCCATGGCGATGGCTGGGGGGCAGCGTGAAGAGTTCAGCCTCCTCTGACCACGGCCAGGGGGCCAGAAGGGGCCACCACTGCCTCAGGAGAACCTCCCAGGCCTCCCTGTTGGAGGTGCGCTGCTTTCACACAGTGACTTTTCAATGCGTAGAACTTAGGCTTATGATTTAGTGCAGGAGGCCGACCAACTCATTTCATTGCTGACTGTGATGCTCCTCTCTCACCTGCTATCCCTGCTCTTCCTAAGCTGAGAGAGCAGAGACTGTAGGCCCCACACCCGGCCCTCTCGGGGGCTGCGAAGCTGACTGACGTCAGAGCGGTTGGGATGTGGAGAACAGGGATTCCGACTGGGAATCAAGGACAGTGGATTCCGTTCCAGACTTGGCCATTGACTTGCTGTGTGACCTACAACACGTGACTGACCTGTGGATGTCAGTTTCTTCAGCCGTCCAAGGAGGAGCTGGAACTTGCTCTCAGAGGCCCCCTTCAGCCCAAAGTTCCGTGATTTTGTGTTTCCTCAAATTGGATTGGTTCACGAACAGACAGTCGTTGGAACCACCATCCGACCACAAAACCAACAAGTATCATGATGGCATTCAGCCGCCAAGGCAGGGGCTGTGAGGGCTTGGCCCTCGGGTGCCCTTGTGTTGTAGGGTCTCTCCAGACAGTGGGGAGTTGGTCTTGACTTGACCGGTGGCCTTCCCAGGGCAAATGGGCAAGTCTAGCAGTAGGGGTGGCTCCACGAGGGCAGCCTTTTGTCTGAAGACTCAGTGGCTTTTCCATAAAAAGCACTGTTTGCTTCTCTTGTTGAGACGGTGTGGTGTTGGAAGAAGGAACACTGGCTTTGGAATCACATTCTGGGTTCTGAGCCTGATTCTACTATGACTAAGCTGTGTGTCCTTGGGCACATCGCTGAACCTCTCTGAGCCTCAATTGTCTTACCTAGTTAGGATAGTAATAATATGGAGCACACAGGACCGCTGTGAACACTCTAGAAGAAAGTATCTGTAAGTGCTCATGGTGAATATTAGTTTTCTTTCCTAATAAAGAACATTCTCATGCGCTCTCCCTTTTGAGCCTCTCAACTTTGTGAAGTAGGTGAAGTGTGAAGCAGTTGTTGTATCACTTTACGAGTGGGAGGAACCTGGGCTCAGAGAGTGGCTGAAGTGGCAGGTCCAGGTTGGCAAACTCTGCAGAGACCTATGGGCTGTTACGGAAACCCAAACCTAGAAGATCTATTTTTTTTCACTTCCACAGAGCTTTTGGTTACGGGAGGGCTGGGCTGGTCAGCACAGGGAGGAGGAGGTGGATTTCGGGCAGGGAGGTGGGGTAGTGGCAGTGGGGCAGTGGCAGAGCTGCAGGGCCAACTCCCTGCCTCCTTCTGCTACCCAGGCTGGAAGCCGGCCCACAGCTGGGGTGAAGACAGCGTCCTGGGGCTATACCCGTGGTCCTCCGGCTCTCCATCATGACGGACACCAGGGAACACTGAGCCCATTTTTGGCAGGGCCTGCTGACTCCGAGTAGGCCGAGTCCAGGGTGGCGCAGGGGGTCTGTGATGGAGCAGGGGGAGCGAGCCCCACCCCAGAGGTCCCTGTCACAGCCCTCACTCCGTGGTCCCTTGTCACTGAGCACTGCTCTATTCTCAGGCCTGTGCTAAGCCGGGAGTCCAGGGCTGTCCCTGCCCTTTCTCAGGTGAGGCCCTGCTCTGTGTGGGTTGTGAGTTCAATTCCAGGTCAGAGGCAGAGAGAAGCAGCCCAGAGAGACTTCGGCTGTGCTCCCAGGGCCTCGTGGTGACAGGTGCTTGTTCTCACTCCCGAGCCCTCCCTGGCGGTCCTTCCATCCATCAACGAGCGGGGCCTGAGCCCACTATTCAGTGAATGCCCAGCTGTGTGCTGTATGGGACTCGGGGCCTCTCCCGTGTGACCTCTGACACATCTCTCTTTTTTTTTTTTTTTTTTTGACACATCTCTTAACTTCTCTTAATCTTAGCATCCTCATTTTATACAAGGAAGAGGTTAGATGAGATTATCTTCAAGGCCCCTTCCGGATCTACTATTCTGTGACTCTATGGGCTCTACGTGATAAAGTGTGTGCTCCAGACCACCAGGCACCTGGATCAGGAAAAGGTGGTGAGGCACCAGGGGACATCTGGCCCATAGTGGTAGGACCTGCCTAACTCTGAGTGAGCGAGGGGGTGGGGAGAGTAGATTTAATGGCAACTGGGTGTCCCTTGTTTGGGTGCAGGGGCTGGGGGAGCGCCTGCTGGGGGGGGGCCTTTCTGAGTCCTGCAGTCTCCAGGAGGACCAGGCGGACAGAAGTCAAGCAGGAGAGCCCAGTGGTTTGGGAGCTCAAGTCTGCTGCTCTCCCGTGGCCCCGGTAGAAGTGGCGGTCTTGTTCTGCTGCCACGATGGGAGCTCGTCTCGTGGCCCCTCTCCTACTAGGCCTCTCCCAGCTCTGGGAGGAGAGAGCTAGACACACAGTGGGGCGGCAGACCCCTGGGGACCCTCATGTGTGAGTATGATCTGGAGGAAAGCCAAAGAGCTCGACAGGATTCCCCAGCCTTCTCTGGAGGCCATTCCCGGGGAAAGTGACTGTCCCTTGCACTGGCACAGCTCTCCTTGGGAAGGCATCCCGTTCATGAGAGCCTCTTAGTGGCAACAAGATGGGGGCGGGGTGCTACCTCCTGCTGACTCCCAGATTGCTGGGAAAACCCCTTTCCAGGCTGGACATCTGGTCTCCTGGAATACTTTTCAAAGTCATTTCCATTGGCTTTGGAAGGGAGAGATGGAGAGAGAACTGCATTCGCAGGCTGTACTCTGGGCAGTGCCATTAGCTGCTGGCAGGGCTTTCTTTCTGCAGAGTCCCGGTGCTGGCGGTGCTGCCTGACCACAGTGGGACTGGACCCTTCCAGGGAGGGAGGAGATGGGCTGCCAGCTAGCACGTAGATCAAGGGAAGAAAAGGATTATTCTTGAGCCCTGTGATTTCTGAGGAGCTGCACAAGGCCACAGAGGAATGGACACTCCTTCACCGGGTGCCGGCAGCTCTCACTCTTTATTTTATCCGGTCATGGAATGTGAGAAAGCAAGGGGGGTTCAGAGTGGGTAAGAGAATTTACCCAGGTCACGCAGCTGGGTCGGTGTCCACCTGGATCCGTGGTCTTTCTAGCCCAGTTCGCTGCCTGCTCTAGGGAGATGCGTGTTTGGGGGAAAGTTGCAGGATTGCTTGCTGCTTTCTTGCTCCATCTCCCTCCCACCCCAGACCCCGTGCTGCAGGTCATAGCAAGCTCAGTGTAAGATACAGGGCTGTGGCCTGGGCAGGTCATGGGTGATGAGATTGCGGTGTGACAAGGAGCACGACTGAGGCAGGCCGGTGCCAAACAAGCCAGAGCCTTGGGTTTGAGCCGTGACTCAGCCGTATGCTCACCGCTGACCCCCCTGTCCTCCTCAGGAAATGGTGGTGACAGCGCCTACTGCCAGGGCTGTGGACCAAGTAAGTTAGTGGACAAGGATGTGTTACGCACGTTATATAAACATACATGAAAGCGCCTACACTGTGCCTCGCGTGTAACGTGTTGGGGGGAAAATCGGTTGGCACAGACTCTATTTCTTATTAGTGTGGAGTCGAGCACACACACAAACACACACCGCCTCTCGTGCTCACTCACAGACTGATGACAACCTTGTTTAAGTGACTGAAAGCTGGCAGGATGGCCCGTCACGCCTGCCCCACGGCTGGGGTGCGAATGGCGCCCTCAGGTGGTTTTCCAGATTCTGGCATAGAGACAGACCTGAATTGTGTGCCTACTATGTGCCAGTGGCTGTCCCATCTAGTCCAGTGCAGGGGCCTTCTGGGGCCTGGTGTCGGGGATTGGCCTCTGCCAGGTCCCGTCAGCCCGCACCAGGCCATGGGTTCCTCCCCGTGGGTAACATTCAGTCGATAGATTTTTACTGAGCACCTTGTACATGTCAGACCTGGCGGAGGTGCTGGGGATGGGGATACGACCGTGAACTAGGCAGATGAGCTCCCTGCTGGCAGAGTTCACAGTCTGCTGGGGGGAGATGGGCATTCAAGTTCTGTGGGTAATTAGTGAAACCATGATAAGGGGAGAAGTCCAGGAAGCCACGAGGGTATAGCCAGGGGGTGTACATCCTCTGGGGGTCTGGAGGGCATCCTGGGGACACGAGGTTCAGGCTGAAGTTCGCGGGGAGCTGGCGAGGATTCTAGTCACCATCGGCTGGCTTCACCTGACCTCATGCTCAGAGGAGACCCTTCCCAGAGAAAGAGCTGGCCAACCCCTCCTTCCCTAGGGGCTCCTTTTCCATCCCAGGCAAGGGCAGAAAAAGGCGAGAGAAAGACGTTGGGCACCAGAAACAGCCAGCCAGGGATTTTGCTCTCACCTGAGTTTCCTGTCCAGGCTGCTTCAAAGAGCACAGCTGACGCTGTTCCCACAAAGCCCCTTCCTCCCAACGCGTACTACTGCACTCCTCCAGGGCAAAGCTTTCAGGAGGAGCCTTTAGAAAATGCAGGCATCCCTTACCTATTCTTCCAAAGCTAGGGCCCTGATCATATCCGGGGGTGCCCAGTGATGTTGACGTTCAAGACGTCTTACCTGAGTCTGATTTCTGGAAAGCCCTCATGGGCAGCAGCTGTGAGTTGGGGAGGAAGGCTCACCCTTCTTTCTTGGTACCGTCGGGAGGACTATGTTTATTGGAAGACCCGGCCCCTTCCACTAGAGGGGATGGAGTAAACCTCTTGACTTATTTCCTTGATGCGGTGGCTGAGGCCATGCCATCCTTTTGGAAACACTGGGGACAGTTTATGAATATTTTGTAGTCTGTACTTTGGAGGGGACAATGAGGAGAGGCAGGAGGGGGTGGCTAGACAGAGATTGATGGGCTTAAGTCACTAGGGCTGTAAATTCAAAGTTACACAGATGTGAACAAAAAGGTTCTTGCAAGGGAATAGCTGGTGGTACAGGATGGACCTTTGCCCCAAGGCTTCGGCATCCCCTGGGCTGGCAAAGTGTATCTGCCTCGGGGTTAGACAGGTAGGGATTAAGCCCTGTTTCTGCCACAGGCTGGATGTGTGATCTTGGGCAATTTCCTAACCTCTTTGAGCCTGAGTTTCTTCCCTTTTGTGAAATGGAGAGGACAAAGGCTCTTTGCAGGCGTTCAATGAGCCTGGTCTAGTCTCTGGTACTAGGTGCTCAGGATGCGTGGGTTCCTTTCCCGCCATTTCCTTCTCTACAGTGCAGGACACAGACCAGAGTTCCCCTTCAGGAGGCAGGAGGGAGTGGGTGCAAGGAGGCGTGGCCTCTCTGGGGAGCACAGCTGGAGGCATGGATGTCAGAGCTGGCGAGGCTTTCCTGAAGGTGGGGCTAGGAGAGTGGGGGGGGGGAGGTGCAGTGCTCTGGGGCTCCTGGGATAACCAGGGCAGCATAGGTGGCCTCGGGAGGGCTGCAAAGCAGGGACTCTTTGCAACAGGGAATTGAGAGGATGGGAGGGAGGAATGAACACTTATGAAGTATCTGCTATGTGCTTGACCTTGAGCTAGGTACTTTAGCACCCATTATGTGAGTTTATAAATTTAGAAGCATAGAATCTTAACGTCTCAGAAATCTCAGAACTGGAAAGGAGATAAGACATCTATTCCAACCTCTGTATTTTGTATATGGAGAAATTGAGGCTCAGAGAGGGCAGTAACTTGCCTAAGGTCACACAGGAAATCAGTGGTAAAGCTGGGTTAGAAACTGCCCAGGCCAGTGCCACTGGGGCAGAGCAGAAAGAGCATAGACTTTGGAATTAGAAAGACTAGGTCTGACTATAGACATGCTTACAATATGACCTAGAGAAACTTACTTCCTGAGCTCAGTTCTCTCAGCTGTAAGATGGGATAGTAATTCTCAACTCAAGTGGCGGCCATGACAATGAAATGAGATAACCCAGGTAAGTGCCCAGTGTGGCACAGGGGCTCTGTGGGCTCAGGTCCTTTCCCCTCCCAGCCTGCCCCCTCCCCACTGAGTTCAGGGCTCTGACCACGCCCACAGGTCCTCCAAAGAGGCCTGAGCTGGTCTGGCCTTGTGCCTCCAGGGTGCCAATAACCCGGGGGCCTAGGGCACTCATTCATTCTCTCATTCAGTTATTCTTCCAGTATTTATTGGGCACCTTGAGTGTATGCCAGGCATTGTCTTGGTGCCTGGGCTAGAAAGGATCAAAAACAGTCATAGCCTCTATCCTGATAGAGTTTACAGGGGGATGGAGAAGAGAGGCATTAATTAAAAAAAAAAGTCATACAAATAAATTTGAGAAAACACGTGTAACAAGAGCTTTGAAGGGAAGAACATGAAACTATGAGAGCATTTAAATAGGAGATTTTATTTAGAGAGAGCAGGGAAGGGTCTCTGTGGAAGAGAAGTTTGAGCTGAGACCTGAAGGGAGAGGAGGACATAAGTGAATAAAGAAGGAAGCAAAGAGTATTCCAGGGTGTGTGTGTCGGGGGGGGGACAGTCGGTGTGAAGACCCTGGGGAGAGAGGAAGGGGTTGATGGATGGCAAGGGGGACAGGGCAGACTGACAGGTCGGAGGGACACCTTGGAAGAGCTTGGGAAAGAGCACAGGAGTCTGACCTGGACCAGGCAGCACCTTCAGGAGAGGTGGGACGACCCAGGCTGAGATTCTGAAGTGGAGACCAGGCTAAAGCTTGGCTATAGGCCTGGAAAGAGAAACAGAAACGAAAGTAATAATAATAAAATTCATAAATAGATTGCAGGTCCGTGGTGGAGAGGCGAGAAATGAACAAGTTCATCATATAACTGAACAGTGTCAAATTCATTTATGTCAAAGCCTTAATGATACGGATGCATCATTGAGTAAAAGCCAAAGTCCTCACTGTGGCTGAATGCCTACCTCCCCAGTCCAGCTCCTCTCGCTGTCTTCCTCCCTCGCTGCTCCAGCCGTCCTTACCCGCCCCCCCCACCACCTTGTGGTACCTGGAGGGGTCAGGCATGCTCCTCCCTCAGGGCTTTTGCACTGGCTCTTCCCTCTGCCTGGAGCTCTCTTTCCCAGGTATCTGCCTGACTCACTCCCTTGGTTTTTCCAGGTACCTGCTCTGATGTCATCCTCTCTCTGAGGCCTTCCCTGAAGGTCCTATCTAAAATGAAGTTCCTTTTCTCCCGTCCCTGGCTCTCCCTACCCCCTTTAGTTTTCTCCTGTAATTATCAGATTTTGTCTCTTCTTTCTCACAGCTGTAATCCAGAATAGTGCTTTTGCATATAGTGAAAAAAGCCCAGTCAGTGTTTGTGGAATGAATGAATGAGTGAGGGGAACTGATTGCAGAGAAATGATTTGTTAGGTTAGGTTCATTCAAAGATGCTTTTTCCGGGCTTCCCTGGTGGCGCAGTGGTTGAGAGTCCGCCTGCCGATGCAGGGGACACGGGTTCGTGCCCCAGTCTGGGAAGATCCCACATGCCGCGGAGCGGCCGGGCCCCTGAGCCATGGCCACTGAGCCTGCGCGTCCAGAGCCTGTGCTCTGCAACGGGAGAGGCCGCAACAGTGAGAGGCCGCAACAGTGAGAGGCCCCAGTACCGCAAAAAAAAAAAAAAAAAAAAGATGCTTTTTCCTTTCTCTGAAATGTCAGGATTGGGAGGAGCTAAGTCTCTGAGCAACTCTCTGATTTAACAGCTGACCAAATAGAGGCCCAGAGAGGTTAAGGGGCTTGTGAAAGATCACACAGAACAGAGCCAGGATGAGAACTGAGGCCTCTGGGATTCCCTCCAGGACTCTTTCTACAAAGTTTTGGCTTTTCTGCGTGACACAGCTCCTGGGGGATGAGAGGTTTGCTCTGTGGGCCTCCACTTCTGGGGGGTGGGTGGGGGATGGCCAGAGGGCCTTGACTTCCATGAATTCTGCTCCTCGGGTCACATGGCCTCAGGGGCCATAAGTTCCTTCCCAAATCTCTGTTGCTTCTGCTCATCTCGCTGTGAGACATTTTGGGGTCGTTCTTGAGGGTTGTTGGTAAAGGTGGCCGTTGGCCACTGACAGGCAGACATACTTCTCTCCCTAGAACTAGGAAGTAAAATGAATGGGCTGTCAGTCTTCTGCAAAGGCCAGTGCACAGGACATTGTTATATAGCTCTTACCTGGTGCAAGTCTGCCTAACATGGGGAATAATGCAAAGAAGCATGTTTCTGGCCCTGCACTCCAGAGACTTCCAGTCTAGCTAACTAGACTAGACTACTAGCTAGCTAGGGAGACAATACTTTGTAGCATCGATATTAATATTTGAAGAATAATAATAGCAAACATTCATTGAGTGCTTGCTACATACCACTCTTCTAAACACTTTACACCTTATAGTTGATTGACTTCTCATAACCGCTCTTTGAGGTGGATGCCCTGCCGCCTTCACTTTTGGGTGACCTGAGGCACACAGAGGTTAAGCCACCTGTCCAAAGTCACACAGCTAGTATGTGGGAGAGCCAGGATTTGAACCCAGGCAGTCTCCCACCAGTGTCCGTCCTCTTTATTTATAAAGTTAAATAATAGCACAGGACAGGAATGTGTGACAGACACATCACGAGGAGGTTGTATGAAGCCAGAAGGAGGTCTCGCTGTGGCTGCAGGAGTCAGGGACGCCTTGCTGGAGGAGGTGCTGCCTGAATCAGAAGAGGAGTGTGTGGATAGTCAGAGAGATGCTTTGCCCTCTTGGTTTTCGGTCCTCATATGGACGAGAACAGTGGTTAGGGGGGCCTGGTGAGGGCCCTGCAGTGGGGATGGGTCTCCTCCTCTCTTGATGCATATACTTGGGGACAGCAGACACGAGTGAGGTCCTTTACCAGCTGCCCAGCGAGGGCTGGGAAGAGGGCCTGATGTGACCTGACCTCCTTCCCCATAGAAACAGTTCCCCATGGGCTTGTGTCTTGAGGATTCTGCCTAGATTCTTAGATCTAGGCAGATCTGAGGGCAAGATGCTCAGGATTCAGGATTCTTAAATGTTGGGCGAACTTCTGAGAAGATCCTCTAAATGATCTATAAGATTGTGGCTGTTCTGTCTGTAAAATGGGCTAGAAATCCCCCAACTATGGGGTTGTAGTGAGCATTTGATGGGAGGGATGTGTCCAAAGAATCTGGTCCAGAGGGCTTCAGGTACTGAGAACCTCTGCTCTTCTGTCCACCCCCCTCAAGCCCCAGCTCCACCCAGACTGGCCACTCTTGGTCTTAGGCTGGAGCTGGGACACAGACAGGTTTCTTTGCCCTGGTGACCTGGCCCTTTGGGGCTGTGCTTGGGGGCAGGCCTAAAGCTATCCCCCTACTCAGAGTGGGAGCCATCAATATTTTCCTTCAGCTATGTTTGCATTCTGAAAAGACATTTGCTTTCTTTTGGAGCCACAGAGCACAGGAAAGCCTCAGTCATAGGGGTCCAACCATCTCAGTTTGCCGGGGACTATACTGTGTTTAGGCTTTAGTGCTGAAAGTCCCAATTCCAGGGGGACCCCTCGGTCCCGGACTCTGGGGCAGCTTATCGCCCTAAGAGTCAGTCACGACAGAGAGGATGTCGTGGCCTCATGCACCCACTAAAGGCTGTCCCCTTGCTCCCTCCCTCTGGCTTCTGAATCTCCCAGCAATAGCAGAAGTCACTGGAAGGCCTAGTTGAAAGACAAAAGCCTTTGGCTTCAGCCAGACCAGAGTTCAAATCCCTGTCAGCCTGACTTTGGCCAGTCATCTTAACCTGAGTCTCAGTGTCCTCGTTTGTAAAACTGAGGACTCATAATTCCATGATGGTGTTGTGTTGGGACTCCAATGGCCTGTGTGTAGAACTCCTGGCACATGCTAGGTTTACGTATAATGGGCTAAGCCATCCAAGCCATTGCTTTTATTCCCAGTGTTGGTTATGGGATGGGGAGAAGCAGCCACTTCCTTTCTCTCAGAGAGGCTGGCCTGGACACTCCCAGCTCCGTGCACAGAGGGCTTCCTGGCCCAATGGGCTGGGAGTCCCTTAAGTTCCAAGGGACGTGGTACTTGCTGGCTGCAGCATGTGACACGTATGTTTTCCGGGAGTGAGTCCTCTGCTTTGTGGATCACTGGAGACACATCTTAAACTCCTGGCCAGCTAACCCCAGCCACTGCAGCCTCCTCCTGGCCCACCTCTCCCTAATGCAGGGTGAGCCGTGCTCATGGGACATGGACTCTCTCTCTCTCTCTTTTTTTTTTAATGAGTTATTTTTTACACTGACTCTTTAATGGTCAGACGAAACAAAGAAGATAAACACTACTTACAAGACATTCTAAAATTCACAAAAAGAGGTGATTTTCTTCAGATCAACTACTTGCCTGGATTTCCACTCTGGCATTGACCTTGATGAGCCCAGGGTTCATTCTACTCATTCGAGGAATGGAGTGTTCTTGAAGGGCCAGTATGGGCAGGGGACGGTTTCACGCAGAGCAGAGAACGCCAATGGGCTATTACTCTGAGCTGAACATGCTCTATTTCCTGTGAGGTTTTCCTCTGTTGCCTGTGGCCCCTCCATTTGCCTCAGATCTATTTTCAATTTATTTAGCACCCACCGTGTGCCAGCCACCAGGGAGGGAAACAAAGCTGATAGGATTTGGCCTCTACGTGAAGGAGATTACAGTTTGAGTGGAGAGAGAAGCATGAAAACATGGAAAGTTAAATAATTTTGGAGGAGTTACATAGCAATACTTGAGATTGGATCATCACAAGACATGTCCCAGGACAGAGGATTCATTACCAAATGAGAGACACAGGGAAGAGTGTCTCAGAGGAAGGAGAGATAAGAGGGCTGATGGGTCGGGAGAGACTTGATGGAAGAGGTGGGTGAAGTACCAAACCCTTGACACTTACTACGTTATAGCAGGCTTGGGATGTGGGTATGACTGCCTCTATTTTTACATATGGCAAAGGCCACGCCGCCCAGTTGATCAGTTTGGATCAGAACCCAGGCCCATCTGCATGTAAACTTTTTCCGTTAGCAATCCTGTCTCCCATGAGCCAGGCCTTGAAGGTTGGGGAGGATTGAATAGACAGAGAAAGGGGAGCCATAAACAAGGGCGTGCGTGGAGGAATATAATGATCGAAGAAAGACCCTACTGCGTGGTAGGGCATTGAGCCAGCCAGCCTGGAGGGGGAAAAGCCAGCCTTCTCCAGGGCAGTAGAGCCTATGGTCTGGGCTCCTCGTGGGGTAGCGACCTGAGCCTCTGGAACTTTGCACATGCTGACCGCTGTTGCCTGCTCTCTCCTTGGAACCTCTCCTCCCCACACTCAGGAGCATCCGATCGCTTTCCCTGGCCTTGAGTCGGAGGCTGGCTAGGCTGGCATCCTCCAAGAAGACCCAGTAAATCCCTAGTGCTAACAGTGATGATAACGACACCATCTCACACCCGTATAATGCGTTTCTATCCATACAGTCCTTTCATTTGAAACCTGAAACAAACCGTGAAGAAAGACATCCTGGCGGCTGAGCACAGGCCAGGGCTCCAAGCAGGTTACTCACTGTTTACCACTGTGTGTGCGGCACCTGGCACATAAGAGGTGCTCAACAAACATTTGTCAAGTTTCACTCCATTTGTGGGTACTGGATTCCAGCACCTCTGCAGAAAGCAAGCAGTACCCCTCGTCCTTCTCTCCTGGAGTTTGTTCACTGTTCTCTGTGCCCAGTGGCCCCATGTCTCAGCCCGAGTAGAGGCTGTTACAAAGCCCGTGTGCATTTATAACTATTGAGTTCAAGGTTGAAAGCAATCTGGGTTTTTCTCTTTGTTTAGGTTCCCTGGGTTCAATTTAGTTTCACATGAGAAATCAAATAATTACACCCTATCTTTTCTACTGTCCTTTTTTTTTTTTCTTCGGTACGCGGGCCTCTCACTGTTGCAGCCTCTCCCGTTGCGGAGCACAGGCTCCGGACGCGCAGGCTCAGCGGCCATGGCTCACGGGCCCAGCCGCTCCGTGGCATGTGGGACCTTCCCGGACCGGGGCACGAACCCGTGTCCCCTCCATCGGCAGGCGGACTCTCAACCACTGCGCCACCAGGGAAGCCCTCTACTGTCCTTTTTTGAGTAAAATCTATATAACATAAAATTTGCCATTTTAAGTGTATAATTCAGTGACATTAATTACATTCACAATGTTGTGCAAACATCTCCGTATCTATTTCCAAAACTTTTCATCCCAAACAGACACTCTGTACGCAGTAAGCAGTAACTCCCCATTCCGCTGTCTATTCTGCCCTTGGTAAACGCTAATCTATTTTCTATCTCTATGAATTTACCTATTCTAGATATTTTATACAAGTGGATTATAGTATATTTGTCCTCTTGTGACTAGCTCTTTCAATGTTCATCTGTGTTATAGCGTATAGAAGAATTTCATACCTTTTCATGACTGAATAATATTCCACTGTATGTATGTACCATATTTTGTTATTCATTCATCTGCTGAGGGACGTGGGTTGTTTCTGCTTTTTGGCTATTGTGAATAATACTGCAAGTATCTGAGTCCCTATTTTCAGTTCTTTGGGGTATGTACCTAGGAGTGGAATTTCTGGGCCATATAGTAATTCTACATTTAGCCTTTTGAGGAAACACCAAACTATTTTCCACAGTGGCTGCACCATTTAAGTTCCCACCAGCAAAACTCAAAGGTCCCAATTTCTTTAAATCTTCACTAACACTTGTTATTTTCTGGTGTTTTTTTTGTTTTTGTTATTTACAGTCATTCTATCAGGAATGAAGTGGTATCTCATCGTGGTTTTGATTTGCATTTCCCTAATGACTAATGGTGAGGCATTTTTCATGTGTTTATTGGCCATTTATATATCTCCTTTGGAGAAATTTCTGTTCAAGTGCTTTGCTCAGTTTAAAAATGAGTTGTCCTTTTGTTGTTGAGTTGTAGGAGTTCTTTATGTGTTCTGGATATCAAACTCTTACCAGATATATGATTTACAAATATTTTCTATTATTCTGTAGGTTGTCTTTTCACTTTCTTGGTAATGTCCTTTGATGGACAAGTTTTTATTTTATTTTATTATTAGTTTTTGCCTTGCAATGGTTTATTGGGGCATCTGAGGAAATACTGGCTTGAAGTTTTTATTTTAATGAAGTCCAATTTATATACTTTTATTTTGTTGCTTATACTTTGGTTGACAAATCTAAGAATCATTGCCAAATCTATGGTCGTGTAGACTTATCTCCATGGTTTTTTTCAAAAGAGTTTTATGGTTTTAGCTCTAACTTTAGATTTTTCATCCATCCAGTTAATGGTATGAGGTGGGGTCTAACTTCATTCTTTTTCATGTGGAAATCTAGTTGTCCCAGCACCATTTGTTGAAGAGACTCTTTTTCCCCCAGTTGAATGGACTTGGCACCCTAGTCAGAATCAATTAATCATTGATGTATAGGGTTATTTCTGAACTCTTGATTTGATTCCATTGGTCTATATGTTAATCCTTATCCCAGTAGCATACTGTTTTGATTACCGTAGCTTTGTGGTAAATTTTGAAGTTGGGAATGTGAGCTTTCCAACTTCGTTCTTTTTTTCTTTTCAGGATTGGTTTGGATATTCAGGGCTTCTTGAAATTCCGTATAAATTTGAGAATCAGCATTTCTCTTTCCGTAGAAAAGCCTGTTGGAGCTCTGATAGAGATTGTGTTGAATCTGTAGATTGCTTTGAGTGATATTGACATCTCAGCAATTGTAAGTCTTCCTATCCGTGAACATGGAATGTCTGTCCATTTATTTAGGTCTTCTTTAGTTTCTTCCAGCAATGTTTTTTAGGTTTCAGTGTAAAAGTCTTTCACTTTCTTTGTTACATATGTTCCTGGGTATTTTATTCTTTTAGATGCTATTATAAATAGAACTGCTTTCTTAATTTCCTTTTCAGATTGTTCATTGCTGGTGCATAGAAACACAACTGATTTTTTGCATGTGATCTTGTATCTCACAACTTTGCTGAATTTATTCGTTCTAGTAGCTTCCTTGTGGATTCTTTGTGATTTTCTATATATAGGGTCATGTCATCTACACATAGATTATTTCTTCCTTTCCAATTTGGATGCCTTTTAGTTCTTTTTCTTACCTAATTTCTCTGGCTAGAACTTCTAATAAATTTTGAATAGCAGTGGTAAAAGTGGGCATCTTGTCTTATTCCTGATCTCAGGGGGAAAGTCTTTCATCATTGAGTATGATGTTAGGCGTCCACTGCCCTTTTGCTGATGGACCTCTCCTAGGGCCCTGGGTCAGGTGGGGATGGGGGGAAACTGTCTGCTTTATTACTGAATAAATGGATTTCTCCTGAAGGAGAATGTGTTAGTCTTTTGGGGCTTCTATAACAAATTACTGTAGACTTGATAGCTTATAAACAATATAAATTTATTTCTCACAGTTATGGAGGCTGGGAGAACCAAGATCAAGGCACTGCAGATTTGGTGTCTGTGGAGGGCCCACTTCCTGGTTCATAGACGCCTGTCTTCTTGCTGTACCCTCACATGGAAGAAGGGGCAAGAGAGCTCTCTGGGGTGTCTTTTATAAGGGCACTGTTTGCATTCATGAGGGCTTCACTTTCATAACCTAATCACTTCCCAAAGGCCCCACCTCCTAATACCGTCATATTAAGGACTGGGATTTCATCATATGAATTTTGGGAGCACACAAACGTTCAGTGTATAGCAGAGAATCATACCTGGAGCCTTGTTCAGAGCAAATACCCAATAATTAGAAAATATCAGTTCATGGCAACACTAATCACACTATTAAAATGTCAGTTGAACTAAAACCCCCCAAATTGTTAAGTTCCTACAATGTTGCAGGCACTTTCATTATGTCATTTGATCCTACTGTAGCCCATGGAAACAGGCTTTTTATTATTACCTCTCCCATTTCAGAGGTGAGGAAATGAAGGCTAAGGGAGTGAGGTCATTCATACAAGCTGTAGGTATTCAAAGGAAGTTGGGTATATATGCTGACTTTCTTGATTTGTAAATTGACTTGTTTTCTGTCCAGTAATTCTCAAGGAAAGAGAGTGAGGACTGCTCTTCTTTGTGGGTGTATCAGAACCTCCCCGGGGGTGGAGGGGTGGAAGGCTTTCTCAAAGACACTGCCACCCCTCAGCCCATTCTGACTGATCACTCATTCAGAGGTCATCCGCTCCCAGTAGGGAGTCATTGCTGCAGCGATTCACCGTGACTACAGAGCTTGCTACCAACTGCAGGGGTGTGCAGCGGAAAAAAGTTGAGGGCCACTGCAAGCCACAACGTCATCTTTCTGTCATGATGTTGGTGTTGCCAGATCAGCTAGAGAGACTTGTGGAATTGATTCCATCAGGAGATTCCAAGAGGGAACCCCTTCTGAGGATTAGGACCAAAGTTCGTGTAGCTCGAGGAGAGGTGCTGGGTCAGGCACCTTCGTCCTACCCCAAACCCTGTATTGTTAACTCAGTCGTAATCAACACTCTTAGGGAGATTAGCTTGATCACCTAACTGCAGCCACCCGTTCCTGGATAATTCATAGCCGATGTTTCTGCCTCAGATTTCTGGGTCACTGGATGTCTGTAAGATCCTCTTCTGGACAGTGTTATAAGACCCAACTTGTGGACTTGTGTGTCTGCCACGGAAGAAGAGCGGCCGTGATCCTGGAATAGAGAATCCCTGTGTGGGGGGCAGTGCGACAGCCTGTAGAAAAGTCCTAGGTTTTCTGAGTCTTCACACAAAAGTCCACATTAGCCAAGGGCAGGGGAAGGCTGCATATTTGCTCTCTTGACTTTTTAGGTTGAATTTTCTTTTTCTTTTTTTTGGCCTCATTTTCTGCATTTTAGTTGGGAAGAGGGACATGGTGAATTTACTTCCCTGCTTCTTCTATCCTGCTTGGAGCAGGATTTGCTGAGAGTCCTCTGCCACTGCTGGCCATTTCGATGCCCCATTTATGTTTTCAGAGCACATTAGAATCATCAGTTCATGATGAGACTTCCCTGGGCTGCAGATGGCTACGGGGACAAACCCACCAAGAGGCACATCTATTGAAATTCTAAAGACATACATAACAACAAACAAAACCAAGGGGAGAAGGGTAGCCCTGCCTCCTATTCCTCCAACCATCAGTCCTCTTTAGATTAAATTCAAAAGGTCTTTATTGTCTCGATTCGATTTAGCAAAATACCTGTGTGATAATTCAGATAAGATGCAGTTCTTGTCTTTAAAGGATTCAAAATCTGCTTGGCCGCGCAATTTCAACAAACCCCTCTCATCCCTTATTTCTCTGTTGCTCTATGCCACCATCCTCCCACCTATCCCTGTCAACTCCCAAGCTTTTCCTGTCCTGTAGGCTTGAAACCTTGGAGTCCATCCACAGCCCCACCACCCCCCTTCATTCTCTGGTTTGCCCAGGACAGTCCTGGCTTAAGTCTGTTGTCCCAGTGTAACTGTAATGGCTCCCCTTTCACGTCAAAAGTGTCCAATTTCGGGTGATAAATAACTGATCAGCCAGTCTATAACTTTCGGAGGCCAAGGCTGTCCTCTCATCCTTCTCCGTACCTGGCTTGTCACTGCATCTTTGCTGCCACCACCCTGGTTCAGCTGCTGTCAACTTCTGCCTGGACTGCTAGAGTTGCCTTCTCTCTGCTCTCCTTACTGCCTGTCCTCTCACTTCCAGTCCACTCTGCAAACCATTGCCTGATTCATCCCCCCAAAATACCGTGCTCCGTGCTCACTTCATTGGCCCCTTGCTTGGGTACAGCACACAGTTCAGGCCCCTGAGCCTGCCACTTAAAACCTTTTGCAGCCCAGCCTCTGCTTTTGTCTACAGTGCTCCCCTTTCGGTGTCTCTGCATGAAATCTCATTTCCACTCTCATTGGTTGATGCGCTGTCCCCTGACCCTGCCCTTTAGAGACCACTGTTGCTAATGAAGGGCTCAAGCTCAGCCGTTCCCACAGATGCACGTCCCCGTGCATGTGTCCTTCAGGCCCAGCGTCATTGCTCACCTCGCCAGTACAATGTTCTGTGACCAGCTGTCCCTTAGTGCTCTCTCCTCCTCTGAACTCCTTGGCCTAGAGCAATTATTGCTGCACAACTCATTTGGCATCTAATCATGTACTGCCTCGTGACTTTTCATATATTGCTCTCTAGCATGGGGGCTTAAAGTATTTGCTGTAATTTCACCTTTTGTTCTCACAGGCCTTTCTCCGCAATGAAATTGCAGGTTCCTCGAGGACAGGAGCCGTGTCTTATTCATGTTTTTATTCCTTATGGCACCAAGTGCCTGGTAAGTAGAAAAGAAATACTTCCCAGAAACCCTTAGCAGGTATTCATTTAGGAATCCTGGGACCGAAAGGACCCTTATGATCACGTAGTTCAGACTCTTATTTTGTAGATGAACTGAAAAATGAAGACAAGAGAAGTCAAGAGACTCGCTCAAGGTGACCCAGCTATGCAAACGGCACATACAGGATTCAAATGCAGGCCCTCTGTATCTGTGGGTTCCACATCCGTGGATTCAACCAACTGCGGATCAAAAAATATTTTTTAAAAAATTCAGAAAGTTCCAAAAAGCCAAACTTGAATTTGTCACATGCCAGCAACTATTTACATAGCATTTACATTGTATTAGGTATTATAAGCAATTTAGAGATGACTTAAAGTACAGTATATGGGAGGATGTGCATAGGTTATATGCAAATATGACACCATTTTACCTAAGGGACTTGAGTATCCACGGGTTTTGGTATCTGTGGGATCCTGGCCCCAATCCCCTGTGGATCCTGAAGGACGGCTGTACTGTCCGCAGCACCAGCCTACCTCCTGTGTGTTGATTTTATTTTGTGAATGGACTACAACCCTTTCCGGGGATGAGTAGGCCTTTAGAAAGCAGAGGCAAAGAAGGTGAGCAAACCAGGAGGATGACATGGTCTTAGCAAATTCCCAGAGACTTGCTTGGCATAATCTGAGGGGACAGCCATTAGGCCAAGATTGTTCCTAGGTAAGAGTCTTGGGGGAGGGGTGGGTCAAGGAAGGCCTTCAGTCTCCTGATTTGGGGTTGTGAGATGTCTGTCACAGCAAAGCCACCTGCCAGAGCCTTAGAGGAATGTCTCAGCTCCAAGACCCGCCTTTCAGAAGTTGTGGTGCGGGGCGTAGGGGGTGGGGGGAAGCTCAGGAGGGCTAGGAGAGGTCACGGGAGCTACCTGCTTGGAGGCGGCTGGGTCACATTTGCTTTGGGCCGTAAGGAAACCTGACCTCAGCGGTGTTGAGAAGGGCCACCGGTAATGCCGTTACATGTAGCTTTCAACTTTAATAAGGTGTCGCAACAACTATGAACATACATATAACTAAAAACACATTTCACTGGAAGCTTAATCTTGAATCCGTTTCTACGGCTCCTGTGTGGTGCTTCATGCCGTCAGTAGAGCTGTTAAAACACAATGGAACGCGGGTAGTTGTGCGCTATATGGCTTTTGTTTTACGTTAGGAAATATTCACACCTGAAAAGAGAGTGGGATTATCATGGCGGAGGGCGCTGTGGAAGAGCCGTGAGAGAGAGGCCGACGGGTGAGGACAGAGGGCCAGGGAGCAGGAGATCTGGCTGCTTCTATTCCAGGAGGTCTCGGCTTTTCTAGCCTTAAACCTACGGGCATTCGTACATCTCGGGGCGTGAAGAGGCTCTGAGCTGATGATCAGGGTTAGCAGAGGACTCTGGGGTCCTGGCATCACGTGCAAGGTGAGGGCAGGGGCTGCAGAGAAAGAATGTGTCTGAAGGCATCTGGGGGAGATAAGGGCGAATTAAGTCAGGAAACAGGCGCTGGAACGGTTTCCCGGGGAGCCGGGTGGCGTCCATGCCCGTGTGCTGCTGGCCGGGCTCTTCAGTGATGTCCTTCCACCTGAGCCGGGAGCCTGGGGGAGCTGGGCCTGGAGAAGGTGGTACCTCTGCTCAGGGCACACTTGCTCCTCCCCTAAGTCACCGCAACCATAAAGTAATAATAGCTACTCTTTACGGAGTGCTATGGGGCAGGTGCTTTACGTACATTTCCTAACTTAATTCTCACAAAGCCCCTCTCTCTGGGTGGAACCAAGGCCGTGTCTCTGGACCCTCCAGCCCCTCCCTGTTTCCGAGGGGCCACAGGAGGTAGGACACCTGGGCAGCACGTAGGAAGCCAGGGCCAGCTGGTCCTGTTTGTTGGGGGGAAAGGAAATAACACTGGCTGGCAGAGAAAGTAGCCGAGTGTGGTTTCGGATGGGAAGGCTGTTCTCAGGTAGCCTGATGGCAGCCCTGCCCGGGGAGGTGCCTTCGAGGCACCCGGGCCATCTGGGACAGTCCCCTGTCTGCATACAGGTGACCCACTTGCTGCGGCAGGGCCTTCAGGGTAACTTCTCTGGGCCGTACAGCAGCACCGCGGGGTCTGCCATCGGGGTTGAGGGGTGACCCGTCTCCCTAGATAGATTACATTTGGTTTGCTCGGAAGGCATTTATGGCTTTATAAAGCTCTTAAATTGGCTCTTTTCCCCCCTCAAAACATTTCTTCAAGCTTACAAGGCCAGTTTTAGAATAGCAATTACCAGCTCCAATCTCCCCCAGCAAACTCACGCTGTGCTGTTGTATATAAACTGCTTGGGACATTTGTAATGCTGCCACACAGCGTATCTGCGCGGCGGAAAGCCCCGTCTGTCCCGAGGAATGCTGCAGAGGCCCTTTCTCAGCTCTAATTTATGGGCCACATAAAACTCTGTGAAGTTGCCCTGCATCTTTCTGAGGCAAAGTTGAGGTTTTTTACTGTTTCAAGCTGCTAATTTTTACCATTTAAAGCCAGCCTTCTGCCCGTGCCAGTGTGCATGTGTGCATACAAGTTGGCCACTTTAATTTATGTGCCTCTTTCTCTCTCTGTGATACTCAGAACTCACAAATGTGTGCATAATGTACAGCCAGATCTTCCTTATCATGAGAGGCTTGGCTGCTTTGTCCTGTGCCCGCGCTAACCCGGACCCCCTCCCACCCAGGGAGGAAGCCCTGTGATGGAGACAGAGATGGACACTGGCCTGGGAACAGGAGCCGGCGAATGGCAGGAGTTCGCCGTGCAAACCTGGTCCAGGGTCCCTGCCGGTGAGAAGAGAGGTTTAGCAAGAGGCAGCTCTGTGAGGGTACAGAGAGCCGGAAGTTCAGAGCCGCTGGGGACCAGGATTTCAGGCTGGAACAAGGCACGTTCCAGATGGAACCTTCTAAGCCTCAGTTTCCTCATTTGCAGGATGGGGGTAGGATTATAGATTTCTCACCGGAGGGTTGTGAGTATCAAGTATGCTGATGGCTGCGATGGCCCTTCCCAAGCTAAGGCAATATCCCAGGGCTGGTTGGTAGCTGTTCCAAGCCTGAAACTGCTGGCAGGGCCCTGGAGGAGGGGGAACAGCCAAAGGCAATGTGATGACTCAGGGTTTTCCGAAGTCGAATGGCAGTGCCGCTGGTGGGCCTCACCAGGCTCTGCTGTGCCTCGTGGGGCAGGCCGTGGGAGCTCCGTGCACTGAGCTCCTCCCTTCCCACCGGCGTCCTCTGATCCCTGGGTAAGAGCTCCTTGGCACCGCCTTCCCACCTCCAGCCCGGCTCCCACCCCTAACCTTTCTTGGGAGCAGTAATCCTCTCCTGGTCTTTGCTGACGCAGGCAGCTTTTCTAGCAGTCTCCTGGGAAGGCTGCTGTCCAGTAGGTCTTGGGGGTCCAGAGGCAGGAAGGTTTGTACCCCCAGCCCCCTGTGTCCCCACAGGAGGGCCCTCACTGCACAGCAGGGGAGCTTGGCCCTCTTGCCTCCCACCCTGAGTTTGGATCACACTATTACACTGGCTGACAGAGGGGGACGTTCAGCCCTTCCTTGGGGTTTGGGTGAGTCCATGAATCAGAGGACCCCCAATCCCCCTCTTCCTTCAATGTCCCTCTAGGCTAATTCAGCACAGTTTTAGTGAAGGGAAAGATGCTGTCACCTATTGAGCATCGACTATTTGGCAGGCAGTGGGCAAAGTGCTTTGTATGCTCCAGAGAATTTAAGTATCACCACAAATCCTACCGGTAATAATAACGAAAATGGGGCTTCCCTGGTGGCGCAGTGGTTGAGAGTCTGCCTGTCGATGCAGGGGTCGCGGGTTCGTGCCCCGCTCCGGGAAGATCCCACATGCCGCGGAGCGGCTGGGCCCATGAGCCATGGCCGCTGAGCCAGCGCGTCCAGAGCCTGTGCTCCGCAACGGGAGAGGCCACAGCAGGGAGAGGCCCGCGTACTGCAAAAAAAATAACAATAAAAATAAATAATAATAATAATAACGAAAATGTATTTGGCACTTACTACGTGCCAGGCACTGTTCTGAGCTCTTCATGCTAACTCAATCCTCACAACACTTCTACAAAGTAGGTACTATTATTATCTTCTGATATTATAGATAAACTGAGGCACAGAGAGGTTAAGGAACTTGCCCAAGGTCCCACAGCTAGTAATTTGGGAAGATGGGATTAGCACCCAGGGAGTCTAATTCTGAGCCAGAGCTCTTGACCACTACACAAGAAACAGTGCTTCTTTAAGGAAGGTGTTTATTATTCCTCCATTTTATAGGCGTAAAAACTGCTATTCAGAGAGTTCAAATAACTTGCTCAGTAACACATAACTTGGAAGAGGCAGAGCCAGAATTTGAACCCAGGTTGGTCTGGCTCCCAAGCTTGTGGTCTTTCTGTTTTACTTTCTATTCTCTTGCTTACTGGCTTATTACACAGGTTCAAGACACATGGTTTTCCCACCCTCAATTCTTGATATTGTAAGCAGAGGAGTCATAACATAAAACTGAAGTTTTGTAAGAAGATAAGGCTGGTTTGGAGCTGAGAGGCCGGAGCAAGGGGAAGGACTTGGCAGCAGCTGGGCAGCGACGGGGGGCGGTGAGGTTCAGGTCAGGGTGGGAGGAATGGAAAAGAGGATGGACTTAAGAGCTGTGCCGAAGAATCAATAGAACCTGGTGATTGACCAGGTATTGGGAGTCCGCCTTAGGGTGGAATCTCCAGCCTGAAGACTCAGTGAATTGACATACTATTCATGAAAAGAGCGAAATTCTTGTGGGACAAGGGTCTCATCTTACAAGTGTTGACTTTGAGATGCCATGGAACATCCTGTGGAGGAGTTCTGTAAGCAATGGCTGATCATTTCTCTAACCTCCAAAATTGATTTTGGGTGTCATAGCCTCTTTGAGAATATGATAGAATGAGATGGATTCTCTCCCAAGAAAAAGGTACAAACACACACGCACACGCAAAATTTGTTAACAGTGTCCCAGACGGGGATCCCTAGGATGCAGGGACTCCAGGTTACCAACACCTGGTTTAGAGCCTCTGTCCTGGCCGTGGGCACCCAGGCTCTGCCACCACAAGGTCTGCTTGGGAAGCTGGAGACGGGAATCCTGAGAGGCTCTATCTCTGAGTATTGGGAGTGTAGATGGTGCCAAAATTCCTCGAAGGGGAGACTTTTCCATTTCAAAGCTTGTACCTGGAAACAGTGTGGGCGGGATTTCCTCTAGGACTCTGAGCCAGGGTTGCAGGTCATTTTCCCTGGGCTTGTGCATCCCTGGGTGTGCCCCAAACTTGGCCCTGAGTTTGTTCATTTTTCCTCTCATTCACTCGTTCTGCTGAGTGCTGACTGTGCCTCAGGGGCTGGCCTAGGCATCCCCTGAGGATGGCGGCTCAGGAGAGGGCCTGAAGCAGGGTCTGAGTCCAGGACACTCATCTGTCCAGCCCGCCTTCTGTGCCCATCGCCAGACCCGTGGGGTCTCCCCAGCACCCTCATCGAGGGCTGTGTATTTCCTCACTGAGAAGCTCCAGTCGGTATGAGGGCAGAGTGTGGCTGTCAGGGAGAGTACACTGGTGTTCAGAGGCAGTCCAGGGAGGGAGGGAGGTCGTAGGGCAGTGACGTCAAACCTGGCTTCTGATGGCCCTGCTACAATTTCCTCTGTGACCTTGGCGAGATGCCTCACCTCTCTGGGCCTGAATTCCCACATCAGTAGAGCAAAGGATTTGGATCTGACCATGTCCAAGGTCCCATCCAAGTTAATTTTCCATGATTCTAAGTATAGAGCCGCCGCGTGCCTATAAAGGCTCCCGGAAGGAAGTAGCCCTGATACTCTGAGGATAAAACATGCCCCCCTCCCCCGGGCAGGGCCACTGTGCTGCATCACTTAGAGAAGAGGCCTCGTGTCAGTGCTGGGAAGGCATGGAGAAGGTTCTTCCCTGAGGTCATTGGCTTTTACCTTATTGGGTAAGAATATGGTAGCCGCCACTATGTGGCTATTTAAATTTAAACTAATTAAAATGAGATCACATTAAAAACTCAGTCCCTCACTGTCACTGGCCACGTTTCAAGAGGTCAGTAGCCTCCTATCCCTCACTGCAGGAAGTTCTACTGGGCAGAGCTATTGTAGAAGCCAACCCCAGCTAGGCCCCTGTTTCTCTGAGGGGTTAGAGGCCTCGCTTGGTTGGAGAAGGCGGGTATTTAGAATAGTTGACTAACGACACTTGGGGAGACCTTGGTCCTTGTGTAATTCATTATGTCTGAGATGGGAGGAAGATGAAATTTCTCAATTACAGCCACTCTGGCCTTCAGACTCATTTAATTACTGCCCAGGCTGTGGGATGGGCAGTGAGCACAGGCCGGAGGTTGCTCCCGGTGCCCTGACTCCCCACATGTATCCTCTGTGCCTCCGGACCAGGTCCCTGAGTAGGGATCTCTCTTTCTGAACCCCTATTTGACTGAGGCCCCAGAGAAACGTCTTCTTCTGCTCCATACCTACCTGAGAAAGAGGCCCTACCCCCGCCTTGCCTGGGAGTCCTGGCTTCCCTCAGGGTTCCGCTGAGGCCTCAGGCTGGGAGGGTTCTCGTTCTGGGGACTTGTTAGTGATAAATAACTCTGCCTCAGAGCCCTTGCCCGCCCTCAGCAGGGAAGAAAGGGACCCAGGCCGAGGTTCCGCTGCGGCAGCAGCAAGGGTGAGCTGAGAGTCATCTGGGGAGCGTGCACATCCCTGGAGGTCCCGGGTTGCTGTAAAGTTGGGGTCAGTAGGGGATTGGGGCTGTGCGGGCAGTAGCTGCCTGTGCACAGAGCTGGTGGGGCTCCTGGAAAAGGATCACAGTGACCTCAGGCTGGGTCATCTCCACTCCTGCTCACCCTGCCCTGCAGCAGGCTCTGGGGGCCACACCACAGCTGTGGGCTGCAGCTTGGAGGCTCCTGGGAAACCTGGCTGTTACCTCCCTACATTGCATGTTAGCAGCATAATCTTGGCCTTTCAGGCCAGTGGAGGGCCCTCCGGGAAGCAGCTGTTTCTTCCATCTAGACCTCAAGGCAGGCCCTTGTAGTGGAGAGAAGCTTGGGAGGGATTGGGCATCCCTGACTGTTTCTGCCAGCCCATGCTCAGGTTGAGGCCCGGATGGCCATCTTCCTGGGACTTGCTGGGGGCTCTCAAGTCTACTTAGCAGAAGAGAGATGAGTCGGGTCAGGGGCCAGAGTGGAGTCCTCATACGGAGGAGGTCAGATGTTCCACCATCGTTTCTATAGCCGGCTTCTCTTTGAAGAGAATAAAGAATTCTGTGTCTGGAATCCTACTTGCTCCCATCAGCCTTTTGGATGAAAAGGCCAGAAAGGCAAAGGTGGGATGGGAAGCAGGTAACACACCCCGTCGACCAACCTTTCAACCTCTGGTGCCCTCCTTGGCGCCTTACCAGAGGGGTAAGAAGGATGGGGGGAGCAGGGGAAGGGCCATTGACCTCTGGTCTAAACCTGCTTTTGGGTTCTCCTTCAGTACACTCATTCCTGTCCATTGTCATCTGGTGATATGAGCGCCGAGGTCAATTTTACTGGAGCGCAGATGAACTCGGGAAAATTCATCCGTGTAGGTTTGTTCCTATCTCCACTTCCTTTGAGTCCCTTTGACCTGTGACAGCCTGCTCAGCCGGGCTTTCATCCTAAACCTGTAGATCTGACCTCTGGGCTTCAGACCCAGATGCTCCCCCCACCCCATGCATCCTCCCCTCCCCTCTCTGCTCTCCTTTTTGCTTCTTTGCAGATCCTTCTTCTCTTCCCTCTTCTTTCCTCTCTTTCTCCTTCTCGCTGGTGGTTGTCAAAGTCCCCAGCCCACCCCCAGGTGGCACCTGCCTGCTCCCCTGGCCCAGGCCACCCGCCCAGGCTCCTGTCCGCACGGCCGAGGAGCTTTGCTGGAGTGGAATGCAGGCTGCTACCACCTTTGTCTGGATACCCTCTCTCCTCACTGCAAAACACTCTTTTGTTCTGACTTTCACTCGGGTCCAGGCAGCCCTGCCACTCTCACACATTCATTCAGTACAAATTAAATTTATTATCTATCCGAGAAAAACCAAACCAGGAGGTTAAGTCACTTAGTGCAAAAGAAAACAATGTGATACACTTCACTGTCCCAGATCAAGTGATTTGGGGCTCCTGGGTCTCTCCTTGCTGCTCTGTGGACCAGCTAAGACAGAAGCAGCACCCACTCACTGAGGGAACCCTGGGCTCCCGGCACCCATGGCAGGTGGCTCAGTCTTCCCGTCTACACAGCAGTGAAACTAATGCCCTCTGAGGGCTGTACACGAGGAGTGCACCTGGTGTTGCATTCAAGGCACAGCACCAGGTCCTGGCTACCGGCCTCCCTGTCTCCCTGATGTAACTGAGGTGGGGCCAGAGGGTCCCACTGTCAAGGCATTTTGTTCTCCAGG
This sequence comes from Delphinapterus leucas, assembly GCF_059928025.1. Taxonomy (NCBI): domain Eukaryota; kingdom Metazoa; phylum Chordata; class Mammalia; order Artiodactyla; family Monodontidae; genus Delphinapterus; species Delphinapterus leucas. Next base: position 100,501,547 of record NC_143135.1, read on the forward strand.
TCACAGTCGTTAGCCTCAGGAGGAAATAAGGCAAAGGGATGAGCAGAGATTCTCTTTCCAGGGACTGGAAGCAGGGTGGGTGGGGGGGAACAGAAAGGGCCACCCCAACTTGTTCTCCTCCCCTTCAACTTATTCTGTGCCTTCCCAACCTGTCCCACCCCAATGAACAGCAGGAGGATTCACCAGGTTGCTTGAGCCGAAAACCAGGGATCATCCTTGACTTTGACCTTTCCCCCATATCCTCATAGCCAATCGCATTCCACCTAGTATCTAAGGTAAGTCTTGGCCTGATCACTTCCCTCCGCTCCCCGCGCCACGCGCTTGGCCCAGACCTCTGCCGTCTCTTGCCTGGCCTCATGCAATGCCTCCGGGTGGCCTCTCCCTCACGCCCGTGCCCTGATCTCTCTGCTACACGGAAGCTGGCGCCATTGTTCCTACCCTGCATAGCTTCTTCATGGTGGCCATCACAGTTTGCAGTGGCATACTTATTTGTGTGGTTTGAGGTTTAGGATCTGACTTGCCCATTAGACAAGCTCCAGGATGTCAAGGACCGTGTCTGGGTTGATCATCACTGCGTCTCAGTCTCAGTGCCCTTAATAAGCAACTGTTGAGCAGATGGATGAATAGAGGGCCAGGCGGGGCACTTGCTTTCTTGCTGTCTTTCAAAGGGATGTGCGCTCCACGCGGGCGGGGGTCTGTCTCTTGTTCACTCTGACGTCCCCCGAGAGCCTAGAACACTGGCACACCCAGGAACTCAATAAAGGTCGTCGAGTCGAGTGAATTGACAGGCTCTGAAGTAGAGGGCTTGACCGGGCTCATGCACTCAGACCACCGGCCGAGATTTGGCCTGGTCACCTTGTCTGCGACGTCATCCCTCACTGTCTCCCCTTCTCCCTGGCCTCCCAGGGTCTTGGTTCCACGAACGCTTTATGAGCTGAGAGCCTAGGTTGGGGCAGAACCCAGATTGCTGTTGATTCTGTCCTGCTACCCCAAAGGAGGAAGTGGGGTCTTCTTTGTCACTTCCGGGTTAGATCTGAGAGACAGGGTGGTGTGCTGGGGCCACGCACGTCCTTTGGTCCCATGAACGTTGGGGAACAAAACTCTGGAGCCCTTTGGAATGACAGCAGTGCAGCTTAAATTCTTCCCCAATATTGCTTTCTTCCTCTGCAGAAAAAATAGCAGCCTCCCTCCTCCCCATTCAAAGTTCTGGTGATTCCCAGAAAATATGGAAAGCGTCCACAAGGCCTGGCCACAGGAGAGATGGCAAAGGCTTGGGGAGAAGGAGACAGTGCAGGGCACGGTCAGGGCGGCTTCAGAAGGCGTGCGGTGCTGCGACTGCCCATCTTGGTCCCTCTCTGAGCTGTGGCTCCCACCTGTGGGAGGGAGACGGGGACAGCCGTGTGCTGCCCAGCTGGAGACTGTCTGAGAGATTCTGGAATAGGAAGTATGACAGCTAGAGAATGTTTGTTTTTCACCTCACCCATCAGGAAAGCCCCAGCCCAGCCCCCTTCCAGCTCTCCCATTGTTAACGGCCCAGTGGATCAAATTCCTCGACTTCACTCCCTTGAAGGTTTTCTTCCAGAGCCTTCTCTTAGGCACTCCCAGCTCCCTTTTAGTTTCTCTCCCGTGTGTAGACATTTCCCCCAAGAGCCGGGCTAGCTTGGCATTAGCTCGGGTTTGGGGAAGAGTGGTGATTGGGGGGCGGTGGGCTCGGTTGGGGGGCTGGGGGTCGCGAGCTGCCTTGTGGCTGCTCCACGGGGTCTGGCTGAGCCCCAGCCTCTGACTGTGACATACAGCCCCCTTCATGAAACCAGACAGAATTAAGCCTTTTGTTTCCTGTTTGCTAGGCCGGCTTAAAGAAAACACAGAGGGTCCATGCGGCTGGAGCTCCCAACAAGACGGCCTTTGTATTCATTTAATTAATCAGTTGGCTGAGGGGAAGGAGAGGAGGGAAGTTCATGTTATAAATACATGTTTTTCTTTGGCTTTTTTCCCCCAAAAGACAGGGCTTGAATGGCATCCCCGAGAGAGCCCCCCATCTCACCCCAGACGTGCGGGGGGCCGGGGGCCTGCCAGGCTGCAGCTGTGACTCCCCCCACCTCTGTCCCCCCAGGAACATTAGCCCTGATCTCTCTGGGTCCTGGGGAAATGTCAAATGCTGACAGGGGTGGGGTTTGGGGGACAGTGGGCGGGGTGTGCCCGCTAGGCTCTGGGCTCCACTTCCCCCCTCCTCACCTCCCCCCTCAAACCCTGCATCCTCCTACAGCCTCCATGGAGGCGGTACCCACACTGCCACATGGAGAAGTGGCTGCCCCCAAGAGGCCTGGGCACGCGGCAGGTGCACCTCGGGGGAGACATCCTCACTTAGGAAGGGAGTGATCTTCGTGTTCCCTGCTTTTCTCCGCATCCCCGACTCAGCAGGAGGGGCTGGGGCTGGTACCCAACAAACTGCCCAGACAGGCAGACAAAGGTATCCCAGGGGCGACCCGAACCCCATCCAGCGCCCTCTGCCCCACCCTTCAGTTAGGGCTCTTGGGGCTCTGGGGAGGGGCTGTGGTTGGGGGGTGTGAGTCCTCTTGGTCAGATACCCTCAACCCACTTCCACCTCCCCAGAGGGGTTGTTTTTTTTAAAGCTTCCTTTGATGATACTATTTAAACTACTTTTTCATTTCAGAGATGGGCAAATTCACTCCCTGTTCTCTCACTGCCTCCCCCCGGCTTCCAAGTGTTTTTAGCATCCAAAAAACCCTTTCCTGATGACGTAAAACATTTGCAGTCTCTAAATATATGGCCCTCGTGATGGACTTTCACTGTGGTAAAATTTCCCTTCTGTGCTCTCCATCTCAAGTCTTAGCTGAAAGGCTCTGGTGTCTGGTAGCCGTAACTCTAGGCCTCGTGGACACCCTGTGCACAACATCTCCAACACAGGGGGTCCAAGGCGGGGACCCCACGTCTGACCTCTAAGTATTTATCTTAGTATTCATCATTCTGGCCTGATACCCAGCCGGAGTGTTGCCACTGCATGGGGTGCCAGGCCCCTGCTTCCTCCCCACGCCTCCCCACTTCCTTGGCCCTTCAGGGAGATGAGGAGACAGCAGAAGCCGGGAGGGAAGAGCTTGTAAAATGTTTGCGGAGACAGGACTACAAGGCCTTGGTTTTCTCCCTCCCCCAACCTCCTGCATTCATCCCCCCCCACACCCCCCCCCCCGACCTCTCAGTGAGGCCTACAGTTTCAAGCCGCAAACCCAAATACCCTCCCTCTAGGCCTTTCTGGGAGCACAGTCAGGCTAGCCCGAACCCTGGGTGGGATGGTCTTTCCTTTGCAAGCCAGCAAGATGCCTGGAGCCCGTGCGTGACTTCCATCAGCAAACGGATCCACTTAACGTACTGTGTGGCTGGCTGGAGCGTGTGGCTGGCTGGAGCGTGTGCCCGCGCCCCTGTCTCCTGAAGCAGGGACTAAAACTCAGGACTCCAGAATTTCTGTGTCATTAACAGACACCGAACGTCGATGTAGCTCCTACTGTAGGCACACTATCGTGTTACACTGTGAGGCCTACAAAGATGGTCAAGACACGGTCCTACTTTCTCGGAATTAAGGATCAAGCTGGAGAGAGGGCGTGTACTCTCATTATCACATTTGCTGCTTCCACCTGTACCCGAGGAGGGCTTTTAAGCAGAAGTGAAGAAAGCAGACGGTCGTGGAGCAGGACACCAGAGGGTGGGCTGGCCCTGAGCTTTGGATTCCTTGTTTGTACCGTGAGGATACTTGTAACACCTACCTCGTCAGGTCGCTGTGAGGATTAAAGATTGTCTCGAGATGCAGCAGGTAAAATACTTAGATCAGTGCCAGGCTCATGTCCTCTGTCTGGAGGGCGGGCCGTAGGTTCAGGGAAAAAAAAAAAATCAGTGCTGCCCTTTGCTTGGGGCACCTGGAACTGCTTTGTACCAGAGATCTATAAATTGGGGGTTGGCAGGGAGAGAGGTCAGACCCTGGAGAGTAAGTCTCATTTTCAAAGTTGTTTGAATCGTAGAGACTTGGAAGTGGAAGAGGATCCCAGTGACGAGCTGCACAGGGAAGAAGCAAAGGCCTCCTCCTTTCTGAGGAGAGGAGGTGTAGTTCATGGCAGGATGGTGGGGTGGGGGAAGGTTGGCAGGGCCCTGGTTTGGTCCCCAAGATGCAGCCAAAGTGCCTGGGAGTTGGATGGCCAGGGGAGAAGGGGCCACTAAAACCACATTTTTCAAGCGTTAATGAACAAATGAGTCACCTGGGCGCCTTGTTAAAATGCAGATTTTGAATCAGGAGGTCTGGGTGGGGCTGAGAGCCTGCATTTTGAACAGGCTGCCAGGTGAGACTGCTGCTCTGTCTGTGGGCCACGCTGTGAATAGTGAGGGGCTGATGGATATAGTGTGCTTGTTTGCTAAGTGAAAGTTCCCTCGACGACGGGGGACCGCCCTACCTAGTTCCAAACCGCCCCTCCAAGTGTCTGTGTCTTTAAGGCACTTGGCTGTCCCTGGGCCTCACCCTGTCACATGGCTCCCATTTAGAATGTGAATTGGCCCCAGTCCAGGCCCCTTACTCTGTATGCCTGAGAGGTTTGCCTTCCAGTAAACCTCCTTGCCGCCTCGGCCTCACATTGTCCTTCTCCCAGCTCTGCCAACGCCTTTTCTCCACTGTGACACTCTCCCCGACACCCCAGGCCTGGCCGAGGCTGCCTCTTCTCCAGGCCATCCGCCCATGCTCTGAGCTCCGGGGTCCACTGTGCTTGGCACACAGGCGCTCTGGTGGGACTGGCTGTCGTGTAGACTAATGGCAGCTGTGAGGATACTGCATACCTGTACACAAAGGACCCAACTCCAGAACTGGACTGCACACTCCTGGAGGATGGGGACCGTGTCTGATCTTTCTTTGTGTCCTTGCGGTGCCTTGTGCACAGCGGTTGGTTATTATTAGAAGGTCGGGGCTTGTCCTGTATGCTCCTCTATTCCCAAGGCTCAGCTGCAGGGCCTGGCACGGAGTTCATGCTCATTACATGTTCATTACATGTTGCTCCTAGAAGAAGATGCTCAGTACATGTTTTAATCATGGATGATTTTTGAGGCCTGGGTTCTTGGCATTTATCTTTGTATCCATTCTGCCTGGCACGTAGTGGACTAGATAATTTTTATTTTTAATGAAAGCCTGTTTCTCGGCATGGAGTTGCTTCCAGAGAGGAAGGGGAGGGGTGAGTGAGCCCTTGTCAAAGGCTGAACGGAGCCCCAGGTTCTCGGTGGGCTCTCTCCTCTACCACTTGGCCTGAAGGATCTCCCCACGGTCCTTAGATCAGCTGAGGGGGAATTGATGGAATGTGGGCTTTGGTGCCCAGCAGGCCAGGATGGCAGCTTCTTGACGGAGAGCAGAGAGCGATATTTTTGGCTTTTATGCATATGTTGCGACTCCTGATTCTAAATCCAAAAATTTAATTCAGTGTTTTATTACATCCAAGTAAACATCTATTTCAAAGCCAGCAGGTGAGGCTTTTGCTTGGGGGGGAGAATGAGTAGAGACTGGGTTATGCCCCTTTGAGCCTCAAATATTTTGCCCCTCTGAGCAGCCCCTGCTTTAAAGTCAGGGTCTCTTCCCCCTTCTCTCATTGCCTTACAGCCCAACCTTGGCTTCCCCAGATGGCGTTTAGTTAAATCACCAAGCATTTATTGGACACTTAATATATACAAGGCATTTAGGAAGATAAAAATGCAAGTGATACCCATCCCCTAACTTCCATCTCCAAGTTTACCCTTTAACTGGGGAAGCGGTTCACGAGAAGAAAAGTAACAATATGAGTTAAATAATGAAGATTACAATGCAGGAGGTGTCACGAGATGGGACAGGATTGATTAATCACTAAATGAGTGGCACAGAATCCGTGTGCTGAGGGAATTCCGAGCAGAAGGAAATGGCTGTGCGCCGGGGCGGTCTGAAATGATCACAGGGCCTGGGCCTTGATTGGGGTGGGACGGGGTAAGCCAAGGAAGGCAGAGTTCAGTTCAGCTCAGCAGACACTTACAGGGCACCTACTGCGTTCCAGGCACCGTGCTGCACTCTGCAGAGACGAGGTGAATAAGACAGAGTCCTCACCCTTGAGGAGTCTACAGTCTGGAGAGAACCGTGGAGGAAAGTTCAAGGGCGAGGGGCTGTGGAGCATCATGGAAAGACAGCCAGCTCAGGCCGATGGCCATCAGGGAGGCTGGGAGGATCTGTCCCTTGTGACATCTAAACTGACCTGAGTGGAAAGTCATCCAAGTGTGGCCAAATATGGGGGAGGAGAGAGTCAAGCAAAGAGCTCATCTGCACAAAGGCGCGGCTACACGAACCAGTCTGTTGAGGATGTGCAAAGTGGACAGCTCAGGGTTTCTGGAGCAGGAGGCAGGTCTGGAGAGGAGGCAAATGGAGAAGCAGGGCTGGCCGGGTCCCGGAGAGCCTCGAATGCCAGCTAAGGAGCTTGGCGTTTTCATGTAGCCCATGGGGAGCCCTTGAAGAAGCAGCGTGACACAGCATTGGAGAAACAGGCTTTGGAGCCAGAGGCCCTGCTCTGCCTTGTTATCTGCATGACCTTGGGTGAATGATCATCTCTCCGCCCCCTGCGCCTCAATTTCCTAATCTGTAAAAAGGGTATAAAAATAGTACTTACCTCATTGACCTGTTGTGAAGAGTGAGTCAATCAGCACAGAGTGCTAAGAGAGCTGTCTTGGAGCAGAGAGAATGCTCAGTAAATTTTAGCCATTGTTAGTATTGAGGGATTTTAGGCAGGCGAGTGCCTTGGACAGACTTGTGTCTTAGAAAGATCATATTGGCAGTCCTGAGAAGGCTGGATCCACGCGGGCAAGACCAGATGCAGGGAAGCCAGTTCGAAACCTAGTGCGGTACTCCAGGCAAGCAGTGATGAGGGTTGGACCGAGGCAGGGGCGCTGTGGCTAGAGGAGCGGGGCCAGATCCCAGAGCTTTGAGAGGGTAAGGGAAAGGAAGGACTCCAAGGAGACTTCTGAGTTTTCATCTTATGTACTGGGTGCGTGGTGGCTCCAGCAACTGTGCCAGGAAACTCAGGAGGAGCAAAGGGCCTTTGGGCTGTGGGTCCTCCCTCTCTTCCTATCTTTCTTCCTCCCTTCCCCCCTTCTTCCCTCCCTCCCTCTTCTCTCCCTTCCCTCCCTCCTTCCTTCTTCTCTCCTTTCTTTCTTTCTTTTTTTTTTAAGTGTATTGAGTTCCAGTATCTGTGGGACACTTATTTGGAGATGTTTTCTGTCAGGAAATTGAATACACGCTAGAGGATGGAACTGGAGGTAGAGGTGTGAGAGCCATTAGCCATGGATGGTTGTCAAAGCCATGAACGGGAATGAGATCACCAGGGGGAGGCTGCAGAGGGAGAAGAGCAGTGGGCAAAGACAGAGGAACACACATTGAAGAGAGGTGATAGAGAAAGAGACGCAGAGGGTAACAGAGAGTTGGGAGAAGAATCTGGACAGGGTAATGGAAGTGTTGCATCATTGAACCAAAGGAGTCGAAAGCTTTGTGGTGGAGCACGAGACCATAGAGTCAGATGCAACAGCAGCAGCGGCAAACCTAAGTAGAGAAGGACTAAAAAAAGCATTCACGGACTTCGTTGGTGTGAAAGCCGTTGGCATCCTGGGGAGTGTGGTTTTAGTGGCGGGTCAGGGTGGAAGAGACTGGAAAGGAGTGAGGAGTGAATGGGAGTGAGGAGGTGGGGGAAGCCAGTGTGGGGGGGGCGTGGCTGGCTGTCAGCCTGGCTTTGCCAGAGGACCCTTGGATGGGGGAGGAGATAAGCCGGTTGCCAACAATCAGCAGGCAGATCTTTCATGCGGCACTTGGATTGAAAACCGCTGGAGAGACTTAATTGTGTCATTCAGTTTTTTATTCCACAAATATTTATTGCATAATTACTGTGGGTTTAAGAGTGTGCTAAATGTAATTCAGTGATGAACGAGTCTAAAGGAGGAGACTGAACAAGGATTTAAGTAGCCATAACACAAAGATGATAAGTATCATAGTTGACATACTGTGAGTTGGATAAGGAAACATTACTTCTCCCTGGGGTTGCTAGGGACTACTTCATGGAAAAGATGGTTTTGAGCTGGGCTTGAAGGAAGAGTAGGGTTCTAACAGACAGTAGTGGAAAAGAGGCATTCCAACAGATAGATGGACACGTGCAAAGGCCCTGAGGCAGGTAAGCATGACACATAGGCCAGGAACAAGAAATACTCTAATTTATTTAGAGTGTAGGGTTGGCACCGAGGGAGACTGTAAGTTAAGACTGGGACACTAGGTTGGAGTCATGTCGTGAAGGCTTTCTATGCCAAGTTTAGGGATTTGCATTTTATTCTATAGTCCATGAGGTTTCACAAGAGATTTTACCTTATAGAAAAGTCTTGCTGACACTAATGTAGGGCAGATCAGAGCAGAGAGGAGCAAGTTAGGAGATGACTGTAATTGTCTGGGAAAGAAAAGTACTGAAGGAATTAACAAGCATGTTGATGACGGAAAAGGAAGGAGGAAGAAGGGAGATGTATGTGGGAGCTGGGCCAGTAGGATCTACCGTGTGCCCCCTGGGATTATGTTGGGCCTGAGTTATCTGGGGGGTGAGGTGACAGTTCGAGGAGGGTATGGGTGGTCGAGAGGGAGGAATCAACAAACGTTGCATGATTTCTGCAGCTCGTATGATAGGAATAGAAGTGGTACCGGAAAGAGAATTAGTAAAGATAAGGAGATGCGCAGGTTTGAGGAAGGGAGAGGGGCCAAGTGCAACAAGTGTGGCACTTGTTGCCTTGAAGGGGGGCTGTGACTGAGAAACGGCCCCTGCACGTGTGAACAGGAGTACTGGGCCACCTCAAGGGCAGTGTCACTAGTGTGGTGGGGTCAGCAACCAGGGTGCAGGGGATCAAGAGAGAGAATAGATGTGAGGAAGTGGCCGTTGTGAATACCAATTGCTCTTTCAAAAGTTTGGTGGTGAAAGGAAAGAGAGAGCTGGGAGGGATATCATTCCAGAGGGTTAAGCAAATAATTTACAAATTAAATAATTCTTTGAAAATTTTTTTTATTGACGTATAGTTGATTTACACTGTTGTGTTAGTTTCAGGTGTACAGCAAAGTGATTCAGTTACATATATACATACATATATATATTCTTTTTCAGATTCTTTTCCCTTATAGGTTATTACAAATTATTGAGTATAGTTCCCTGTGCTCTATGGTAGGTCCTTGTTGTTTATCCCAAAAATTAAATAATTCTTTACATTCAAATTACAATATACAAAATACTTCAAGTCTATTATCTTACTTGATCTTTATGATATTTAAGGGAGTCAGGCAGGGGCCATTGTACCCACGTTACAGATGAAGAAATTGAGTTTCTTGGGACACGGGGCCAATAAGTGTCCTGGGTGGTTCTGGGCCAGTGCTCTTCCCACTGCACTATCACACCTGTGATGGTGATGGGCCTGGGGGTGCTGTCATGCCTAGAACGGTGATAGTTGGGCCTGGGAGACTGTATGTTGGTAGGTCTGGGGGGGTAGCCTGAGCAGAGGGAGACACTGAAGATACATGAATACACATGCACTCACAGGTGATGGGCGCTGTGGGATGGAGGGTCAGAGCCCAGGTGGGCTTGGCCTTGGGAAGGAGGAAGGGGGCTTTGTTTTTGAGTGGAGAGGAAGGGAGAGGGAGGTTAAAGATATATGTTGAGGAAGAGAGGGAGGCCATGAGGCAAACTCAAAGACCCAGAGCAGGTGGACACTGAAAATGCCCAGGTGAAAAAGTTGAAGGCATTTGTGAAGCAATGTGCCTGGGAGCACAGGGCTGAGTGGGCTGGCTGGAGGGTGGGTGAGGGGATAAGTGGGCTGCAGGCCCCGTAGCTCTGGGCTAGAAGATGCAGGTCAGAGCCACCATTGTTGTGAAAGAACAAATGAACAAAGGGGCCCTCTCCCACAGTCCTGAACACAGAAGTCTTGAAGGTGGGAAGGAGCGTGTCCTATGCAACCCCCGCTCCCACCCTAGCGTCTTTCTTCACTCCCACCCACACCTGCACTTGGCCTCCGCTGACCTTCTGGGCTCTAGGGCTCTTACTGTAGTCCTGGCCCCAGGGGAAGAAGCGATCCGCCCCTACTCTGAGTCAGGTGGTTCAGATGAAGGTGAAGCCAGTGCAGGAAGGGGGCTGGGGGATGGACCCTGTGGATGCAGGAGAATGAAAGTATGCAGTAAAGGTTCCGTCAAAGCCTGGCCAGGGAATAGAGGGATGGCTTCTTGTACAGAAAGAGAACCCCACGGAGGTGACCTTTCCCTCGAGTTTGTGCCTGTGATCTGGGAGAGTAGCACTGACGTATATACACTACCATGTGTAAAACAGATAGCTAGTAGGAAGCTGCGGTATAGCGCGGGGAGCTCAGCTAGGTGCTCTGTGATAGAGGGGTGGGATGGGATGGGGCTGGGAGGCTCAGGAGGCAGGGGATATACGTATAGGTATAGCTGATTCACTTTGTTATACAGCAGAAACTAACACACCATAGTAAAGCAATTATACTCCAATAAAAAAAAAAGAAAAGGAAAATATGCAGTAGAGGTTCTGCCAAAGCCTGGCCAGGGAATAGAGGGATGGCTTCTTGTACAGAAAGAGAACCCCACGGAGGTGACCTTTCCCTCGAGTTCGTGCCTGTGATCTGGGAATCCAGGACAGTCCACCCTGTGGGCCCTGTGGTGTTTCTTGGTAACTTCTTGGCCGTCCTGAATTCTCTTCTTACTCAGCTCCTTGGCTGGAATTCCAGGAATCTGCCCTCCTTGCTTTCAGAAGGTCATCTTGTCCTGGAGGTTGCAGTCCTTTAGGGAAGGAGCCCACACTGTTCTTGTTCTGAGGCCAAAGTCTGCATTCGGGGCAACGGGGGCCAGGACGCCATACAGGTTCCTGCTCTTCCGCTGTGCCACCGTGGGCTGAGACCTCTGTGTTGCAAATCAGCCCCAGACGCGCGGTGTTGGAGGACACACAGCCGGGTGGACCGGACGCAGCTGGGCCCTCCCATCGCTGCTGGTGGAAGCACGTGGAGGCCGTTCTCCTTCCCAGGAAGCCCCGAGCTCTTGGGCTCAGAGTTTTCAGGGTCTCTAGCTGTGTTTGCCTCCCACCGGGGGAGACCAGCTGTTCCCGTTTGCCTGGGACTGAGGGCTTTCCTGGGACACAGGACCTTCATGAGGAAACCTGGGAAGTCTCAGGGAAATTGGGACAAGTTGGCTGCCTAAGTGTCCCACATCAACTTCTGGAAAAGGGCAAAGTTAAGGATCTCCAAATTCTGGTGGGCACAGCCTGGATTTTCCTCTGGGACGTTGCACCTTTCACATGGGTCAAAGGATAAACTCTGCAATGTGTTGCCACTGTGTGATGTACAGTAGAAGTGGCTTTGGGATTTGCAGGCCTGGGTTGAAATCCCCTTTCTGTCACTTCCTAGGTGTGCAAGTCTGGGTGAATTACTTTATATTTCTGACAGTCAGGGTCCTTCTCTGGGACCAGGTGATAATAATATCAATCTCAAGGTGGTTGTGAGGATTAAACGGGGTGGCGTTTGTCAATCAGGCGCCTAGCACAGGGCACTGGCAGGAGATGGTCGATAAGCATTAGTTCTCCCTGATTGCTCCGTCTTCTTCCTCTCATCGGCGTGATACCCATTCTGCAGGTGGAGAAGCTGAGGCTGATGAGCGGGAATAGTGTATTCTGGGTTAAAGTGACAGTCAGAATCGGAAATCAGCAACAGCTTCTATCTTTTGACTACCATTTTCCTGCTTTGGAGTAGACAAGGGTTTCTCTATCTGGAATGTTCCCTGGATGAGGGGAAAGGAGCCATTTTTTAAAATCTATCTATCCATTCAACAAATATTTATTGAATACTTATACTATATGTCAGGTACTGTTCTAGATGCTGGGGTTTCAATTGTCAACAAAACACACATTTTCTGCCTTCATGAAACTCGCATCCTGCTGGGGGAGATGCACAGTAAACATCTATCTAATATAGTGTAAAGCAAGTAATAATTGCTCAGCAGGGCAAACAGGGCAGGTTGAGATGGTGGAGTGGCTGGGCCACAGGCATCGCTCCACATGGGGTGGAAGGAAGGCCCCTCTGAGGAGGTGACATTTGAGCTGAGGCCTGAAGAATGCTGCCTGGGTCCCGTGAGCCTGGCTCCCCTCCCCCTGGAGCTCCCAGCTCAGGCCCAGCTGCCCCAGGGTGGAGTCAGTTGCTGAGGAGAGACCGTCAGTCCCTGATTTGGGCTGCAGAGGAGGTAGGGGTGCAGCTGCTTTATCAGCTGTCTTTCCACGGTGCTGACCCCTTTGCTGGTCTGAGCCTTCGGGATGGGGGAGGGACCCAAGCTGGAAAAATCAGTATTAAGGGTCAGATCGCAGATGAAAATGATATAAACTCCACTTGGGGACAGCCTGCATTTGGGGAGAAGTTACAGCGGCTTGGGTTTCCGGTACGGCTCCATTTCTTTGGCCTTGCCTTTTCCTTTAAGAAAAAACAAAGCCCTGTTTGGAGTGCATGCTAAATGATTTATGAACATTACTCTTCTCCTGTTAGTTCTACCTGTAGGAGCTCCAGCCCTCACAATCCTTTTCATGTTGATTAAGTACATTTGAAAGCCAAAGGAGACTGTCTGAAATTGCTTCACAATACAGACTGGTGGCTTCCCTGGACCCAGGAGGGATTCCTCATCTTCCCTTTGAAAGAGTCCCTTTGCATCTGGTTAAGAGGGAGATGAGTCTAGAAGCATGCAGCCGGTCTTGTGTGTGTCGGAGGGGGCAGAGGGATGGTGCTCTTTCCGGAGCCGGTAATTATGGATTTGAGACTCCAGACTCCCTGGATGGACCGTCCTCCAGGAGTCATCCTTCTAGTCCAAGTGGGACTGCACCTGGCCTGGCCCTGTGGGCAGGTCAACACTGGTCAGGAGATTAGGAGAGCGCTTTTAAAGGGCCGGTCAGAGCTCAGTGCTGTCAGGGGACCCACTGAACAGGATGGGAAGAGAGGGGAGAGAGAAGGAACGTCACAGCCCATCTTTCTATATCCCTGGCCTAACGGAAGATGTGTGCGGAGAGGAAACGTGAGCCACGGAGCCCGCCACCCCGACAGCAGGTCCTCTTGGCGGGTCCTAAAGTTAGGCCAGGACCAGCCGCCTACTCTAGTTCCTCCCCCCCTCGATGTTTATCACCGTGTAGTGGAGATCTTGGACACATGTTCTGTAAGCAGATGGGTAATTAAGGGCCCAGCCTTAGAACTCACTTTGCCTTGAGAAACAGACTTTAATAGATTCCGATTCTACTACATATTCAGTCTCCTGCACCCCAGTCTGGCCCAGGGCTCCCTCCCCTGGGTCTTCATGTCAAAGATGTAGTGGGCAGCTTTCCTTGGACTCCTGCTCTGGCCACAGAAATTATGTGAAGCTGTTTTCTCCTCTCTGTCTCCTTGTCCAACAGATGTCCCTCTGAGTTGCCTGCAGACTCTGGTCTTTCAAATCCAGGCTTTAAAAGTTTGTTTAGAATCCCCCATCTTCATAAAATTGTCATCCTTTGTGGCTTCCCTTAGTGCAGAAGCCCCAAACCTCTTCCCCTCTGTTCCCCCTCCCTGCCCTGTGCAGGGTGGCATTTCTTAGCCGAGTTTGTGTTATTAGACACTGACTGGGCTTGGCCTCGTCTTACCTGTGCTGCTTACCTACTGGATGGCTTTGGAAAAGTCACTTCCTATCTCTGACTCTTGATTCCTTCATTTATTAAATGGGAATAAGACCATCTGAAGAACATATAGGACACTAGTTTTGAAAAATGCTTTGGAAATTCTCTTTGTCTCCTCATGACAAAAGTTAAAATAGACACTTAAAGACGTAAACATTTAAAATTCTGCTGTCTGACCACATGCAATCTGGGATATAAGGGTGAGATGGTGAGCAGTGGAAACCTGAAGAGAAGTACGGATTGTCCAACTCGACCCCAGTCCTCACAGCAGGAGGGGGTGTGTGTGCCAGGGTCCCTGCTTGGCTTTTGGGGTCTGTTTTCTGTCCTCACACCACCTTGAGATGCCGTTATCCCCAGTTGAGAAGATGATGGAGATGAGACCCAAAGAGATTAAATAAATGGTCCACGATCACAAAGGGAGCAAGTTGTAGGCCGAGAATCAAACTCAGCTCTGCCTGACCGTCTGGTCTGTGCCCGTGACGTCACGTGTCAGGACCCCCCTCCTGGAGGGCGCCCTTAAGGACCGCTGGGCCTCCATCAGTGGCCGCAGCTCACTGCCACCTCTAAATCCCACCCACCTCTTGAACCTGTAATTCTACCTTTAGCAATTTATTCCCCAGAGCTAAGCATTTATCCTCCTGATTCTCTTACTTTAGCTCTCGCTCCCTTCTCTCCCTCTCTCTTTAATGCACACACCCGGAGGGGTTGCTCGTGAAGCCTGCATTCATACTGTTAGCCCCTTTCTTCCCTGGCTCAGAGAGACGGCCAGAGCAAAAGCTCTAAATTGTGTACCCGGGAGGGCAGCTGATTCCCAAAAATGGCAAAAAGGAAAGGTCTGTCCAACTAGGACAAATGTTATCCCCTTCCGAGTTTTGCTGGGGCTGTCCCTGCCTTGGTGCAAGTTGAGCCAAGGCCTGTGGACAGCCTGGGAGACCGGCATCCTTCTTTCTGAGCCCCTAGCTAGAGCCCCATCATCGTGGAGCACAGCTGCCGCCTGACCGATACAGGGATGCGGTTAGTTGCTGACACTCAGAGACACGCAGCGCCCCTGCCTCCATCTACCCACCCCTCACTTTCTCAAGCTCTCTCTCTGCCTCTCCCTCTCTCCCCACGCCCCCCTCCATCTCTCTCTCTCTCTTACTGTCCTCACTCCCCCAACCTTGACGTGGAGGGCTCAGTCCCACTGAAGCTCTGTCCATTTGAAGAGCCCCTCTCTCTCCAGAGTGGCTCAAAGGGCCTTTTGAGTGGGGAGCAGGCAGCCTGTGGGCCTGGGAGGAGAGATAAAGGCGTGAGATCCCCCGAGGGCTCGAAGGGTCAGGGGCTGTGTATCTGGTGACTTCTGAATGCAACCGCCAACAAAGAGAAATCTGTGGAGGGAGAGCCTCAGCGAAGGAAATAAAATCTCCGTGAAAACAAACTTTTGTTGGAAGCTTTCTTGCCTTCTTTTGGCGGCGATGCTAAGTCCGAGAAGGGGAAGGCTGGGTCTTCCGGAGCAGTTGGGAGGCTCTCAGAACCTCCAAATATCAGCTTGCTACTAGGGTACTATTTTCCTCCTTCCAGGAAGAGCGGCCATGGGAGCTAGTGCGGTGATAATTGGTTTTCTGATCAAGGCTACAATGAGTGAAAGAAAAGCAGCCTGGGGTGGGGAGGGGGCAGTGCAAAGAGCTCTGGACTGGGAGTTAGGATCTTGGTGGACACAGCTTGGGCCGACCCTGCATCCTCCAGGCCTTACTTTTCCTGCCTGTAAAATGGATAGAATTTGCCCAAGGGCTTTCAGCTAGAAAAGCAGGGTCTGAGCCAGGAAGCAAGCTTCTATTGTCCATTACCCTGTACTTCACAAAGCCCAGAGGGTGGAGGTGAAAGGATCCTTGAGGGCATGGCAAGGCCAAGGAAGGTTGGCTGATGGTTAGCCTTTCTCCCCAGGCCTAAGTGGCCACAGTCTGTGCTTAGCTGTTTGGTTTGCACCTCGTTTTGCAAAGAAGCTGGGGAATGGTTAAAGAAGGGCCTTTTCACCGAAATTGTCAACTGTGTGGGCCCCTGTCTAGATTGATTTGGGGACACTGGGTCCTCACAGGGTTTGGAGAATGCAGACGACGAGTTCTCTCCAGCCGATGGGATGTTGCTTGTGTGTTTGTTTTTTTCTCCCTGGAGTCCAGGGAAAGGGTTAGAATTTGTGTAGGGTCCAGGCCGCATAAGATTGTCTTCTTTTGCTCTTCTCAGGGAGAAAATCATTGATTGTGACTATTGTCAGGCAGAGCTCAGAGGACTTTGGAGGAGCAGTGGCCAGGGGATTAGGCAGCGATGGGGCAGACCTGTGTTTCCAGATCTGTCTGCTCTTGACAGGCCGTGTGACCTTGGGCCCCATTCCTCTCACCACGGACAGCGTCAGATGGAATGAGAGGCAGAAGGAGAGAGAAACTCAGCGGCAGTCCTGGTGGGGGACAAATCCTGGTGGGTGCCGAGGGGACCTGAGAGAGTTGGCTGGGAACCAAGGCTGCCTGTTCTCCTGTGGCCCCTGCCCCCTCCCACTCGTTTCCCAGCCGGAGGCCAGGGCTGCTGCTTCTGTTTGCTGGCTTGGGAAGATGTGTGTGTCTCCCCCTGCGCTCTGAACGTCTTTGAAAACTGAGAGACACGTGGGCAGAAGGGCCTCTTCAGAGTCCTCTCTGACCGAGGAGCCATGATGCATCTGGGTGCGGGGAGGTCCGTCCAGGGAAGCCTGGCTGGATCAGAAAGGCGTCTCCTCCCTCCCCTCTTCCCTCTGCTGTCCCCTCGGCAGCCTGGCAGGGTCACTCATGGGCTAATAACAGAGCCGGGCCCGCTGATGTCACATAGCTAGTTGCAACTGCCTGCAACAGGGGGCATTTTTAAGAGGCGAGTTAATAGGTGAAGTCTCCCACTGCTGCCGCCACGCAGAGTTCACGGGAGGCATGTTTAGGCTCGATGTGGCCTGCCTGTGAGTGAGCATGGAGGGAGGCCAGTCCGTGCGGGCTCCCCTTCTCCCCTCCTCAACACATACACCCAGGCAGAGTCGCACTCCCGTGTAACACACAGTCGCACACACACGTACATGTGCGTACACACAGAATCATACGCATGGCTCACACACACACAGTCACACACAGGGTCTTACACACACACACACTCACAGGCATGCTGGTGACAAGAGAGAAATCTTTTCTAAGAGCTTCTCCTTCACTCTCCCATCTCCCCATCTCTCACCCCTGGATCCCCGTCTCCTCTCCCCTCCCTGGTCTCCGCCTCCACGTCCTGGGTCTGTCAGGCCAGCCTCATTCCATGGGGCGTGGGGCAGCACGAGGCAGTGAAGAGCTGTGCTGAGACCCCGAGCCCCGCTGCATGGGGTTCCTGCCAGGGACACTCTGGCAAGTAGCTGGGCTCCTGTGAGCCTCGCTTCTCTCTAAATCGGACGGAAAGCGGCGCCTCGCAGTGTGGCGGTGATGCGCGCGGGGGGGACAGGTAGGCACCACGCGGCATGGGCTGCACACGGAAGTGCCCAGTGACTGCCCGCGTTCTCCTCTCCCCGTTGTTCCCATAAATATAGTTCTGCTCTGTGGTCACCACGTTGGTGTTTGAACTAGAAAAGGGCCTGCCTAGTGAGGGGTCTGTGTCTGCCTGATTCTCCAGGGGCTGCTTGCAACTCTAAGCGGGGTGCGGCGTGGCTCTTATTACCAGTTTCTGTGAGACAATTGATTGCACTCAGTACATCTTCATCTCATCCCTCTTTCCCGAATAAGGAAGCTGAAGCACAGAGGGCTTAGGTATTTTCTCTGTGCTCACACAGCTGGTTAAGCGGTTGGAGCCCAGCTCTTCACCCTGACTTCCTGGTGCAGTAGGTGATGTGCTGAGGCCTTGAGGCCACTAGTGCGGCTTAATTCGGTGATTTAATAGGTCATCTGCTTCCCTCCCTAGAGCAGGCCTGTTCCGATGGGACCTTTCTTCTAGCTTCTCTATAGAGTGACGTGGACTTGGGTAGGAAGGAGGTCTGAGGGGGCATCTGGGGGAACACATGAGATGAAACTGGGGAGCTCCGTTCAGGTCTGCAGACACTACCTGAACGCCTGCCACGTGCTGGGTCCCGAGCTAGGGATGCAGAATAAACACGATATTGTCCCCACTTTCAAGGAGCTCACAGGGAATGAGCAGGGTAGGGGCTTAGGCATGTAAAAAGATGTATAGACAATGAGGTGGGTGCAGCCCTAGGGGAAAGCACTGGATGCTCTTGGCGGTGATGGGGTGGGGAACAGGGACTTGGTCTGCAATTTGCTTGGAGGAGGTGATGACAGAACAGACTGTCCTGGGAATTAGGAGGAAGAGGGAAAGGCCCCTCTATGGAGCGGGGAGGTGTGAGACAGCAGGAGCAGGAAGGGAGGAGGGGGCAGGGTTGGACTGAGTGCTATGACAATTGGATCGTATCTTGCAGGTGATGGGAGCTATGGAATGTATTAAAATAGGGGAGTGGCATTTTGAGGTTTATATTCCAGAACACAGGCCTCAGTAGCAGTGGGGATGGGTTGGAAGGGACCAGACTTTTGCTAGAACATTCAAGGTGTGTATTGGTTAGAATGCCTTTGGCTGCTAGTAGCAGCAAATCCAACCCAAAGTGGCTTAAACAGTAAGGGATTCATTTTCTTACATATTATGAAGTTCAGAGCCAGGACTGCTCTAGGGTTGGGTAAACTCAGTGACCCAAGGACATCAGCAAGCCCCCAGGTTCTTTCTCTGTCACCCTCTGTATATCAGCTGTTTTCAGACCAGCTTTCCTCTGAGTCACACAACGGTGGCAGCAGTTCCAGGCATCACACAGTCAGCACTCCTGGCTGACAATTAAAAACAGTAAAGCAAGTCAACTGTAAAACTGGGGAGTTAGGGGGCTGTGACAGATGGGAGAGTGAATGCTCCTGGCCTGTTGGAATTGAAATTAAAAATTTTAGGAAGCACCAGCAAAATATTTTAAGCAAAGTCAAAGACATATGGCAAACTGGGGAAAAAAGTTTTGCAACTCAAATCACAGGGCTGTTTTCCCTCACATACAAAAAGTTCCTAAAAATCAACAACAAAATACAACCCAATAGAAAAAATGGGCAAATAATTCTGACAGACTGTTCACAGAAAAGAAAATACAAATGGCTCGTAGCATATAAAAGATGTTCAATCTTACACATAATAAGAGAAATGCAAATTGAAACTGTCTCAAGTTAGCATTATTCATTCATCTTTTAAATGGGCAAAAATCCCAAAAGTTTGTTATCACACTGTATTGGCAAGGCTCTGGGGAAACAGGCTGACTTATAGTATAAATCAGTACAACCTCATTTGGAGGGCAATTTGGCAATAGCTATCAGAATTATAAATCATATGCCTGTTGACCAGCAATTTCATATTGGGGAATTGATCCTAAAAGTATACTTGCACTTATGAAATGACATGTGCATAACTTTATTCTTTTTTTTAAAGTTAATTAATTAATTTTTGGCTGCACTGGGTCTGCTGCACGCAGATTTTCTCTAGTTGCGGCGAAGGGGGCTACTCTTTGTTGCGGTGCATGGGCTTCTCATTGCGGGGGCTTCTCTTGTTGCAGAGCACGGGCTCTAGGCGCGCGGGCTTCAGTAGTTGTGGCACTCAGGCTCAGTAGTTGTGGTTCGCAGGCTCTAGAGCGCAGGCTCAGTAGTTGCGGTGCACAGGCTTAGTTGCTCCGCGGCATGTGGAATCTTCCCAGACCAGGGCTCGAACCTGTGTCCCCTGCATTGGCAGGTGGATTCTTAACCACTGCGCCACCAGGGAAGTCCCCATAAGTTTATTCTTTGCAACATTATTTGTAATAGCAAAAGATTGGACAGGACCCAAATGTCCATTAATTGGGGACAAATTAGCTAAATTATGGACTATCCTGACAACAGAATACTGTGCATTTAAAAAGAGGAATGGAGAAAGCCCGCGTGCAGCAACGAAGACCCAACTCATACAAATAAATAAATTAAAAAAATTTTTTGTAAAAAAAAGAGAGGAATGATCCCTGTACGGGCCACCAAAAACAACAACAAAAAAAGAGGAACGAGGAAGCTCTCTTTGTACTGATATGGAAAGACCTCCAAAAATATATTAAGTGTAAAAAGAAAAAAGTCCACCAACGTGCAGAAAAGTGTGTATAAAAGGGGAAAACAGGAATCTATATTTGTGTTTCCTTCAGCAAGTGGGAGACAGGGATGGGAGGGAGACATTTCAGTGTAAACTTTTTGATTTTTGAACCAGATTACATAGTACCTTTAAAAAAAATAGAACAGAACCAGGAACTCTGTGCAAATCCCACAAAACTTGGGTAAGAGCTGCTGATTTTCACCCCTGAGCTCTGAATTATGCAGTGGTAGTGGAGATGGGAAGGGATAGATTTGAGAAATGTGTTTTGGGAGTGAAACCCCCTAGATTGGGTGTGGGAGTGAAAAGCAGGGCAGAGGCAGAATGAAAGATTCTTCCCAGACTCAGGTACCTGGTAGAAGATGGCATGATTCTGAGTTGGTTGTACAGGAGAGAAGCATGTTGGGAGAAGCAAAGAGGCCTGGAGAATCGTTTCACCCCTTGAACTCAGTCTCTGCAATTCTCCAGTCACTCAGTTCCTGGGACCCTACCTTGTCCTAGTTGTCCATGCACCCGCAGGCGGCATATCTGGCTACAGACTTCTAGTTTGCTGGTGATGTTCCCTCCTGCCAGACACACGGTCACCGCAGCTGCGTGGGTATGACAGTCCCAAGAGAGGGTTGGGACTACAGGTGGCTCTGGGCATTGGTCTGAATACAGAGTCTCCCAGGGAGCAGAGGCTAATGTCTGGAGCACTAGGGTTGGGGAGGAGGCCTAATAAGTGGATATGACAGCGGAAATCCACATTCCCCACTGGGTCAGCCTGTCCTCGAGAATGGGCAGGTCTTGGTGTTCCATTTCCCATCTCTGTTCTGATTCTCTTTGGCTCACCATCCACTGCTGGAGAGGACTTGGGGCTATGAGCCTGGTGCTGGGCATCCCAGGAGACAATGGCCTGTGGTCTCCCAGGATTAATATCTACCTAGGAGCAGCATGTACTGACGGCAGTGGGAGAGGTGGACAGGAAGGGGACCCCGGGGAGGAGAACTCTAGGCAAAATGAACATCCATGGGAGAAGTCAGTGGGCTGGGATGTGTTTGGGGTGCATCTACCCCTTTGCTGACAACAGCAGTCCCCTCAGCTTCAGGCCCTGCTCCAGGCCCATCTGCAGAGTCCGGTACCAGAATGAAAAATGGATGCGATAGCTAGCGGCAGCCGTGCTGTTTGGCATTAGAGGCATTATGAACTGGTATGTGAAATATGGCCACAGTCTTGGTTTTCGTCGTAGCTGGAAAGGATTAGGAGACAATTAATAAATGATTTAGTGCCTGAGTTTAAGTAACTTATTATTATGGGCTGCATATATTTATTATGCTTCACTGAGCAACACTGGAAAATTTCCTTCAAATGTCACACATTTTGTATGCAATTTGTTTCAGAAGTTTAAAAATTTTTTTTAAAGAAATGCCTCTATAAATTATATTTATTTTGAATTTTATTTTATTTTATTTTTATACAGCAGGTTCTTATTAGTCATCCATTTTATACACATCAGTGTATACATGTCAATCCCAATCTCCCAGTTCATCACACCACCACCACCACCCCGTCCCCTGCCGCTTTCCCCCCTTGGTGTCCATATGTTTGTTCTCTACATCTGTGTCTCAATTTCCGCCGTGCAAACTGGTTCATCTGGACCATTTTTCTAGGTTCCACATATATGCGTTAATATGCGATATTTGTTTTTCTCTTTCTGACTTACTTCACTCTGTGTGACAGTCTTTAGATTCATCCACATCTCTACAAATGACCCAATTTCATTCCTTTTTATGGCTGAGTAATATTCCATTGTATATATGCACCACATCTTCTTTATCCACTCATCTGTCGATGGGCATTTAGGTTGCTTCCATGACCTGGCAATTGTAAATAGTGCTGCAATGAACATTGGGGTGCAGGTGTCTTTTTGAATTATGGTTTTCTCTGGGTATATGCCCAGTACTGGGATTGCTGGGTCATATGGTAATTCTATTTTTAGTTTTTTAAGGAACCTTCATACTGTTCTCCATAGTGGCTGTATCAATTTACATTCCCACCAACAGTGCAAGAGGGTTCCCTTTTCTCCACACCCTCTCCAGCATTTGTTGTTTGTAGATTTTCTGATGATGCCCATTCTAGCTGGTGTGAGGTGATACCTCATAGTAGTTTTGATTTGCATCTCTCTAATAAATAGTGACGTTGAGCAGCTTTTCATGTGCTTCTTGGCCATCTGTATGTCTTCTTTGGAGAAATGTCTGTTTAGGTATTCTGCCCATTTTTGGATTGGGTTTTTTTTTTTTTTAATATGGACCTGTATGAGCTGTTTATATATTTTGGAGATTAATCCTTTGTCCGTCGATTCATTTGCAAATAGTTTTTCCCATTCCGAGGGTTGTCTTTTCGTCTTGTTTGTAGTTTCCTTTGCTTTGCAAAAGCTTTGAAGTTTCATTAGGTCCCATTTGTTTATGTTTGTTTTTATCTCTATTACTCTAGGAGGTGGATCAAAAAAGATCTTGCTGTGATTTATATCGAAGAGTGTTCTTCCTAGGTTTTCCTCTAAGAGTTTTATAGTGTCCGGTGTTACATTTAGGTCTCTAATCCATTTTGAGTTTATTTTTGTGTATGGTGTTAGGGAGTGTTCTAATTTCATTCTTTTACATGTAGCTGTCCAGTTTTCCCAGCACCACTTATTGAAGAGACTGTCCTTTCTCCATTGTATATCCTTGCCTCCTTTGTCATATATTAGTTGACCATAGGTGCGTGAGTTTATCTCTGGGCTTTCTATCCTGTTCCATTGATCTATATTTCTGTTTTTGTGCCAGTACCATATTGTCTTGATTACTGTAGCTTTGTAGTATAGTCTGAAGTCAGGGAGTGTGATTCCTCCAGCTCTGTTTTTTTCCCTCAAGACCGCTTTGGCTATTCGGGGTCTTTTGTGTCTCCATACAAATTTTAAGATTTTTTGTTCTAGTTCTGTAAAAAATGCCATTGGTAATTTGATAGGGATTACATTGAATCTGTAGATTGCTTTGGGTACTATAGTCATTTTCACAATATTGATTCTTCCAATCTGAGAACATGGTACATCTCTCCATCTGTTGGTATCACCTTTAATATCTTTCAACAATGTCTTATAGTTTTCTGCATACAGGTCTTTTTTCTCCCTAGGTAGTTTTATTCCTAGATATTTTATTCTTTTTGTTGCAGTGGTAAATGAGAGTGTTTCCTTAATTTCTCTTTCAAATTTTTCATCATTAGTGTATAGGAATGCAAGAGATTTCTGTGCATTAATTTTGTATCCTGCAACTTTACCAAATTCACTGATTAGCTGTAGTAGTTTTCTGGTGGCATCTTTAGGATTCTCTATGTATAGTGTCATGTCATCTGCAAACAGTGACAGTTTTACTTCTTCTTTTCCAATTTGTATTCTTTTTATTTCTTTTTCTTCTCTGATTGCCATGGCTAAGACTTCCAAAACTATGTTGAATAATAGTGGCAACTGTGGACATCCTTGTCTTGTTCCTGATCTTAGAGGAAATGCTTTCAGGTTTTCACCATTGAGAATGATGTTTGCTGTGGGTTTGTCCTATATGGCCTTTATTATGTTGAGGTAGGTTCCCTCTATGCCCATTTTCTGGAGAGTTTGTTATCATAAATGGGTGTTGAATTTTGTCAAAAGCTTTTCCTGCAACTATTGAGATGATCATATGGTTTTTATTTTTCAATTTGTTAATATGGTGTATCACGTTGATTGATTTGCGTATATTGAAGAATCCTTGCATCTCTGAGATAAATCCCACTTGATCATGGTGTATGATCCTTTTAATGTGCTGTTCGATTCTGTTTGCTAGTATTTTGTTGAGGATTTTTTTTTTTTTTTTTTTTTTTTGGCGGTACGCGGGCCTCTCACTGTTGTGGCCTCTCCCATTGTGGAGCACAGGCTCCGGATGCACAGGCTCAGCAGTCATGGCTCACAGGCCTAGCCGGCCCACGGCATGTGGGATCTTCCCAGACCGGGGCATGAACCCGTGTCCCCTGCATCGGCAGGCGGACTCTCAACCACTGCACCACCAGGGAAGCCCTTGTTGAGGATTTTTGCATCTATATTCATCAGTGATATTGGTCTGTAATTTTCTTTTTTAGTAGTATTTTTGTCTGGTTTTGGTATCAGGGTGATGGTGGCCTCATAGAATGAGTTTGGGAGTGTTCCTTCCTCTGCAATTTTTTGGAAGAGTTTGAGAAGGTTGGGTGTTAGCTCTTCTCTAAATATTTGATAGAATTCACCAGTGAAGCCATCTGGTCCTGGACTTTTGTTTGTTGGAAGATTTTTAGTTACAGTTTCCATTTCATTACTTGTGATGGGTGTGTTCATATTTTCTATTTCTTCCTGGTTCAGTCTTGGAAAGTTATACCTTTCTGAGAATTTGTCCATTTCTTCCAGTTTGTCCATTTTATTGGCATAGAGTTGCTTGTAGTAGTCTCTTAGGATGCTTTGTATTTCTGCAGTGTCTGTTGTAACTTCTCCTTTTTCATTTCTAATTTTATTGATTTGAGTCCTCTCCCTCTTTTTCTTGATGAGTCTGGCTAATGGTTTATCAATTTTGTTTATCTTCTCAAAGAACCAGCTTTTAGTTTTATTGATCTTTGCTATTGTTTTCTTTGTTTCTATTTCATTTATTTCTGCTCTGATCTTTATGATTTCTTTCCTTCTGCTAACTTTGGGTTTTGTTTGTTCTTCTTTCTCTAGTTCCTTTAGGTGTAAGGTTAGATTGTTTATTTGAGATTTTTCTTGTTTCTTGATGTAGGCTTGTATAGCTATAAACTTCCCTCTTAGAACTGCTTTTGCTGCATCCCATACGTTTTGGATCGTCGTGTTTTCATTGTCATTTGTCTCTAGGTATTTTTTGATTTCCTCTTTGAGTTCTTCAGTGATCTCTTGGTAATTTAGTAACGTATTGTTTAGCCTCCATGTATTTGTGTTTTTTACGTTTTTTTCCCTGTAATTGATTTCTAATCTCATAGCATTGTGGTCAGAAAAGATACTTGATATGATTTCAATTTTCTTAAATTTACTGAGAATGCCTCTATAAATTATTAACCTGAATTCTTCAGGACAAATTGCTGGCATTCCAGCCCCTTGCCCACCGTCCCTTATGAGTGTCATAAAGACTTCCTGTCCCCAGAACAATGATAGTGCCATGTCCCACGTCTGAGCCGTCTGTGCCATCTGAGGGGCTGGGGAGAGGATGAAGAGTCACTTGCTGTCTCCTCCGGTCGGGCACCTGGGGCAGAGATCTACAGGGGGTCTGAAGAAAACACACATGTTTTTGGATGATTGCCTGGAGGCCGGAACTGTTGATCAAAATCCTTCCTCCAAAGCTTTGGTGAAAATAAAAGAAATCAAGCTGGTGGGGGTGGAGAGGGTCAGTCCTTAAATAAAACTAGGATCCTGTTGACTAGGGAGCTGGAAGCATTTCAGACACTGATGGCTCCAAACTGTTTTATTGATGGGGAAGCCAGACTCACAGAGGGGTGACAAGTTTCTCTAAGATCAACTGGAGAATCTTTTCCACATTTTTTCAGGCCCGATGCCATGTTGTCTTTTTGTTTTTCTTGGTAGAGCAGTTTAAAGTTTTGATAAGATGACATTTTTAGTTGACTACTGAAATTTTATAGCCCCTTCCCACAAAGATTCTCATGTGACTAGCTAGGGACTGGGTCAAAAGACAGCCTGGTAGGACTTCCCTGATGGAGCATGATTAAGAATCCGCCTGCCAGTGAAGGGGACACGGGTTCGATCTCTGGTCCGGGAAGATCCCACATGCCGTGGAGCAACTAAGCCTGTGCGCCATGACTACTGAGCCCGAGTGCCACAACTTCTGAAGCCCCCACGCCTAGAGCCAGTGCTCTGCAACAAGAGACCCCGCACACAGCAAGGAAGTGTAGCCCCCGCTCACCGCAACTAGAGAAAGGCTGTGCGCAGCAACAAAGACCAAACGCAGCCAAAAAAAAAAAAGAAAAAAGACAGTCTGGGGACTTGCCTGGTGGTCCAGTGGCTAAGACTCCGTGCTCCCAGTGCAGGGGGCCCGGGTTCGATCTCTGGTCAGGGAGCTAGATCCCACATGCCGCAGCTAAGAGTTCTCATGCCGCAACGAAAAGTCCCACATGCGGCAACAAAGATCCCACGTGCTGCAGCTAAGACCTGACGCAGCCAAATAAAATATAAATAAATATTTTTTGAAAAAGACAGTCTGACTGGCCTGTCCCTCCATTTCCAGATGTGTTTTCTAACATCTGTACGACATGTGTCTGTTGGGCACCTAATGTGTAATAGGTGCCCCTGGAGTGCGTGCGCGTGCGTGCGTGTGTGTGATGCATCAAAACAACCCCTGCCTTCATCTAGCTTTGTACATCGTTGGGCTGCTCCAGCATCCAAAGAGTCAACTCCTGTGAGTGAATGAATGAGCCCACCAGGAACGAACACAAGCAGCTTCTGAACAAGATCAAGACAACCTACAGGAAGAAACCAGCAGCCTGGAAGCATCAAGAAGGAGACTTCTTTGGGATTTTCTGCACAGCTGAAGGTTTACTTCTTCAAGTCCTCCAGAGGTGTTTTATACATCAGCAGTGGACATCCTCCCTAACCTCCTGACCGTGGCCGAAACCTACGTGATGATTCACAATGTTTCCCTTAGTTATCTCCTTGGTCAACCCTCCATCCCCTCAGCATGCCTTCTGGCGGAGCCCAAGCCCCCTCCTCTTTTATTGCTTCGAGTCAGCTGAGGCCCAAGGGACCAGATAACTGAGCCTGTTAGAAATGCGTATAAAATCAGTAAAAATCTCTAAGTAAAGCCAGGGAGTGTCCTTATGAGTAAGGTTCACAAACTTCAGTGGAAAGATTTTGTGACATGTACTTTGACTGCTCAGAGATTTTTAAAAATTTGTTTACTTTCCAGTGTTTCATACTATACTATATACCCATATGTTGAATTTATGAGGTTACTGAATAGCTAAATCACATGCCGGTTTCTTTGTCATAGAAACTCTGGCCTGTCTGCTGGGAGGCTGAGAGTAAAGTGGTAGGGTTGCTAGTTTGTTTTCAAGACCGTCACCGGGAAGGTTCTCCAATTCGGTTATTTTAAGCCACAAGAAGGCAGTTTCACTATGAGAAGGGCCTCTTGTTTCCGGGAGATTTTACCCATCAGTCTTGAGAAAGCACCTGCTGCAGGGGCCTTGCTCGCCAGCTCTTCCTTCTCCTTTGCCCCTGGAGGGTGCTCGCTCTTCACTCTGCCAGAAACAGAGCGGCTTCTGTGTCATTCCAGAGGGGCGTCCCAGGCCGACCTTACTGCAGCCCGACAGAGGGCCCTCTGATCAAGTCCTGCCCGAAGAGGGCCTCCGCGGTCCCCTCTGTGCACAGGGAGGATGGCCTGTGCCGGCCTATGACGCCCGCCAGTTCTTTGGCTGGCAGGTGCCAGGTGGAGACTGTCAGCAGCTCAAGAGGGAGATTGTTCTGGGTAGTTACTGCTAGCAAGGGATCCCATTTTACCTACCTGCCATCAGAGTAATCTGTCCGCTGCTGGAGGTATCGCGGAGGAGCACTGAGCAGGTGAGGCTCGGCAGATGGCAGGGCAGCCGGGCGACGCCTGCTCGGGAGGCCGAGGGCGCGTGCGGTGAACTCGGAAAATCTGCCCCCGCCCGCTCCTCCCCTGTTTATGGTGAAATTGGGTCTCCTTTAGGAAAGGTACAGTTTTCCTACTCCGTTTATTCTCAGATTGGTGTCATACCCCGAGCCAAATTAGTGGCTCAGAACAATGGGAAACAAATGCTCTTTCAGCATCCCGCTGTGATCTGGGGATCCAG
The DNA here is from genome assembly GCF_059928025.1 of Delphinapterus leucas. Classification (NCBI taxonomy): domain Eukaryota; kingdom Metazoa; phylum Chordata; class Mammalia; order Artiodactyla; family Monodontidae; genus Delphinapterus; species Delphinapterus leucas. Next base: position 100,529,287 of record NC_143135.1, read on the forward strand.
GTGGGGACACCAGCTGAGTGGTTGCCTGCTCCACAGAACCACCCCTCTGCAGAGAATCAGCATTCCAGAACCATCCAGCTCAGCCAAATTCCCTCGTAATCAGCTGTGCTGTGCGCATCTGCCTCACCCCAGCTAAACAAGCTGGAGCCCTCTTCTGTTATTTATGAAGCAATATTCAGGACCAGGCCCCGGGGGCGAGTTAGGAAGTGATGAGCGAGCGGGAAGCGCTGTTTGGAGGGGCCTGGCCTGCCACACAGGGCCTCTCCCCGCGGGGCCGGACCCTCCAGGCTCCTTTCCAGGGCTGCCGTGCCGGGCACCCTTCTCTCAGATGCTGGCGGCTCTTGGCTTGGCTTGCCCACCCAGGGAATACTCCCACTACCTCCGGCGCTGCCTGGTCTGAGAGGGAGTGGCTGGGTCCCCATCTCACCCCCATCTGCCTGAAGTCGGGGAGCCCTCCTCTGTGGTGGCTACATACCTGCTGGATGACATTTCGCCCCTTAGTCACCTGGCATCTGTCTCTCCCATTTCGACGGGGCTCTTTGGAGGCAGGGAGCTGATTTGTCCTTTATTATTGATCTCCGACCTAGTAAAGCATCTGGAGTGCAAAACACATTTTATACATGAAGGAAGGGAGCTACTGGCCAGGCTGCCAACCCTGGACTTCCCTGGTAAGCCTCCATCCCTCTGTCAATCCGTTTCTGCAAATATGAAAAGAGGAGGCGGGATAGATGGTCTCTGAAGTCCCATCCAGGTCCAACAGTGCGTGGTTCTGACACTGCCTCAGGGCTGCTCCTCTTGGCTGGTGCTGCCATTGTGCTGAGGGCCCCTCTGCCCTGGTGACCCCGCCTTCGTCAGGACGCGGGTTTTCAGTGCTTGCTCTCTGGTGGTAGATGCTGTCCTCTGCCCGCGCTCTTCTCCCTGGCACATCCTCAGCCTGCCACTTTCCCAGCCACACAGCTGACAGTTTCCTCCCAAGTTATGCCAGATGCAAGATGACGACTTGTTGGCACAAGAGGATGCATTTGTTCTGCCTGGGCTGCACCTCCTGGGGAGGCTGTGTTTACTCTCCCTTCTGGCCTAGACCCCTCTCCACAAGGGGAATCAAGGGCCTTCTCATCTTCCCTCAAAGGAGGGTTGACCCGTAGCACATCCCATCCCTTTGCCGTGCGGCCTTTGTCCGGGATGCAGGACCCGGACAAGCTGGCCTCCCTCCTCTGCCTGTAAGCCTGGTGCGGAAATGTTCCTGCTTTCCATGAAACAACAAAAATAACCATCTTTACTTGCACGAGAGAAATAATTTTAACTTTTCAAAACATATCATTATTTTGCTTCGTTTGTATAATATCTCTTGTTGCAGGCAAGGCAGGAATAAACATCTTGATTTCTTTGAGGCCCAAAGATTTGTTAGTATTTAGTTTAAGATTTCTCAGAATCTTAGAAATTTCTAGTTGAATGTGAGCCTAGTGAATATCTCCTCCCGTGATTCTTAATCTCTCTGGGGACATGGACAGCCTTAAAAACTTCATAAAATTTGGAAATCTCTCTAAAGAAAAATGTACACACAAATACCATTCTGGATAAAGTCTCAAGGGGTTTGTGGACCCCTAAAACCTTAAGATTCCTTTTGCTCTGATCCAGCCACTTGGTTCAGTAGACAAAGGAGTTGAGACCCAGAGAGTGAGGGTGACACACAGAGGGTCAAAGGGACGGGGAAACGAGCACCATCCCCTAGGTTCTGTCTAAAACCCTTTCCAGCACACCATACTGCTCACTGCCGAATCAGACTGGAAGACCAGATCCTCCCCTCTTGTTCTTGGCCTCTGATTCCTTCTCCTTTTAGATTTCCTGCTCACCGTTTTATTGCTGTAGATACATTCCTTGACTGTCTTTCGTTTCAGACTAGAAAGGGGCCCAGGGCTCTCCGTCGCTGCCCACCTCCCACCAGTTCCTTTTCTTTTTCACCCTAAATCGTGTCTCATTTGTCCAGCCTCAGCCCTCTGGAATCACCTTGGCTCAGATGTTTCCATAGGAAAGTTGCCTCCCCTGTTGGCCAACTGGCCTGGGAGCCCCAGTCTCTTGTGTTCCCCCCGCTGTGGCTGCAGAGACTTGGGGTTCCCTGCTCTCTCTGTCTGCCCTGGGTTCCCTTATCCTCTTCTTCAAAATTGTGGTAAAATACACATAACAAACTTTACCATCTTAACCATTTTTAAATGTACAGTTCAGTGGCATTAAGCACATTCATATTGTTGTACAACCATCACCACCATCCGTTTACAAAACCCTTTTATCTTGCAAAACTGATATTCTGTATCAATTCACTAAAACTCCCCATCTCTTCTCCCCCAACCCCAGGCAACCGCCATTCTCCTTTCTGCCTCTGTAAATTTGACTATTCTCGGTACTTCATGTGAGTGGACTCATACAGTATCTGTCCTTCTGTGACTGGATTACTTCACGTAGCATAATGTTCTCCAGCACGTTGCAGCACGTGTCAGAATTTCCTTCCTCTTTTAAGGCTGAACGATATCCCATTTTACATAGAGACCACATTTTGTTTATCCATCACCTGTCCACGGACGCTTAGGTTGCTTCCACCTTTCAGCTCCTGTGAATGATGCTGCTGTGAACGTGGGGTACAAATTGTCTTTTTGAGTCCCTGCTTTCAATCCTTTGGGGTGTCTACCCAGAAGTGAAGGGATGTTTTCTAAGGTGCCTTAATTATTCTCTGCTCTCCATCAAATCTATTTTTATTTTGTTCTTAAACTAACATCGTTTGCGTAACTACTAACCTCACTGGGTCTGCGGCATATGCCACGAAGAGTACTTTCTCAGTGAGCTCTGAGGCTCTTTCCTGTCTCCTCTCTCTAAGATGCCCCTCCCTTCTCAGTCGCTTCTGCTCCCAAGCCTGTTGAATTTTTTTCTTATTGCTTATCATCTCTTGACATTGTATAATTGTATTTATAGTTTGTTTCCCCCATTAGAACGCGAGCCCCACGAAAGCAGGGACTTTTCTGTTTCGTTCACTGTTACATCTCTAATGTCAGACACAGTGCTTGGTGCATATGCCTAAGACATAATTATTCAGTTATTATTAACTTAATAATAAATGGAATAAACGGATGATCGAATGAATGAATAAAGAAGCAGGGTACTGTCCCTGCCCACAAAGAACTTACGGTCTGGGAGGGAGATAGACATAATAGAACTGTAATATAAGGCAGAATATGGGGGCCTTGAGAAGCATCTGGTTAAGTCCTACGACAGCGGCCAGCAGGGTCGATCCAGAACGTACCTCTGTGTACTGGGCAGACTAGTCCCTCAACATTGATAAAAAGGCCCAGGCTGTTGAGTAGCTTTAAATTCATTTTCTCATCCATCTCTCCTCAACCTCCCTTTATGATATTATTATCATCAGTTTCCAGGTGAGGAAACCAAGATGGACACAGGTTAAGGAAATTGCCCGATGCAATGCAGCCAGTAAGTAAGCAGGTCTGCAGTCTGGTCTGGCTGCCTCCGAAGTCCAACCTCTTTTTCTTTCTTATATCAATTATTTTTCTTTTCCTTATTGAGTTTCTTTTCAAAAATTACAGAAGGGGCAGCGCTCTCTGCAACCCGAAACAAGGCAAAGGTGTGCTAACAACGGTGGGCCCTCGCGCCCATGTGAACATCCGGGCTGTTCCTTCCACACCACCTCTGTGCTCACACAGACTTATGCACGTGGATGCACTCCATCTGGAGTTTGTCCGCTTTTACAAAGATGGAATCACACCGCACACATCAGTCTGCTACTTACTTTGCTTACTTGGAACATTACGGCCATCTCTCACGGCAAAAGATGTAGCTCTAACTCGTTCTTTAGAATAGTTGCATTTATTGATAGTATAGCTGTACCACAGGTTACCCGAACATTCCCTACTGGTGGACATCTAGCTTGTTTTTCACTTTGTCCCACTGCAGGAGCTGCTGCATTGTCCTCATGCCTGGGTGCTTTTCTTTTTATAGGGTACATTCTCAAACTAGGGCGGCTGAGGAAAAGTGTATGTGTATTTTTAATTGCGATAGATCCTGCTATACTATTTTCCCCAAAGATAGTAGCAATGCAGTATCATGCTTTGAAGCGCTGCAGTTTCTAGGCTGGTGCCTGCCCCTCGTTCTTCCCTTGCCTCTTCTCCTCGGAGCCAAGTACCCCTAGGCGCATCCCAGCCTCTTCTGACCTGACCCAGGACCCTCCAGGACGGCTGGAGGGACACCGCCTCCTTCTCTCACCTTCTCTCAGGGCATGGCTCTGTCCTCTCCCTCGGCCAGTGAGGACCGGCCGTCAGGAAACCTGGACTGTAGTCCTAACTGCTCTTAATCAGCTGTGTGACCTTGGACAAGCCACTGAATTTTCTGTGCATTGGTTTCTTCCCCCGTAAATTGAAGGAGGTTGGGCTGGGTGATGTATGAAGACCTCCCTCTCCAGATGACCTTCCCGGGTTTGAGACCCCACAGTGGTCTCACTGTGGGGAGACCCCAGTGGAGCACTGGGGTCTGTCTGCTCTCTGGGGGTCGTGGGGCCTTCAGCGGACGGAAGGGCCTTTCTACAGCCCACTTCCCTCCAAAGGCCTCCCAGCTGCCTGGACTGCTGGTTGTATCAAGAAATAGTGCGGAGGGTCGGGATTCCGGAGGCAGGCTGACTTAGACCTGGGCTAGAACCCAGATCAGCCACGACCTTGGGCAGCTTGCCTCACCTCTCTGTGCCTTGATTTCGGAATCTGTTAAATGGGCGAGCTAAAACGGTCTCGAAGTTCTGGAGCAGCGCTGTTCAGTACAGCCGCCTGTGCCAATGGAAAGACCGTCTAGCCGGAGCTCCCGGTACAACAGCCACTAGCCACACAGGGCTGTCGCGCACCTGAAACGCGGCCACTGAGGCTGAAGACTGGATTTTAGATTTTATTTAACTTTCATTAATTAGAATTTGTATTTAGAAAGGCAGATGTGGCTAGTGGCTATCTTGATGGACTCTGCAGCCCCAGAAGATGAAGATGTTATAATACAGTACATAGAAAGTGCTCAGCCAGCCCAGTGTCTGGCACATAGTAAGAACTCAACAAACGTCTGCTATTATTAGGTATCATGTGTCTCACTTTCCGGCCTACCACACCTGATGGCTTGCAATGACACCTCACACTGGCTGTCCTGGAGTCACCTGGGGAGGCAGAGATGGGGGAAGGTGTTGCCGCTGGTGATGCATGTCAGTAATGAGCCTGGCACTAAATGTTTCTGGTCTGCTACTTTCCCTGGAGGGTCATGTGAGCCGAGTGGTATGTGGCCTGCTTTGCAAGTGACTAACATGGTGTAAGCAATCTGCATGGAGAGAAAAACCCCTCTGCTGGTATTCCATTATTCTATTAGAGTTTCAGAGCCGGGATTAAGTGGACATGATTTCTTCCTATGGGCCATTAATTTTGTTTTATTGCTGGTCTGATGGCCATTACCCTTTTTGCCAATGCATTCCCCCATTAGGTTTGTACAATTAACAAAATATGTGCTGTTAGGGCTTTGATGGGAACAGTTGGATGGAAATAAAGGGAGGGGACGCAGCCTCCACTGAGTTGGGGGTGAGGAGAGGCTGGACCCTGGGGTGGGGCCTCTTCAGCACCTGCCTGGTAGTCACTGGCATTCCTGGAAAAATCCCTAAGACCTTTGCCGGCTGTCTCCTGACTTGGAATGGAGGAGCTGCCCAGGGGCGTGAGAGAGGGAGGGACCCTTGGGGGGCCTGGCTGGGAACAGCGCAGCTGAGAGTATAATGAGCCACCTCCGTGCTGTCACCTTGAACCCTCAGCAAGCAGCGTGCGTCAGCCTCCAGGTGCCCCACCCTGCGACTGAAGCGGCTTCCAGGCACACCTGTCCTCTCTCTGGGGGGCAAACAGGAGGACCCGTGCCTGATGAAAATGGGGGCCTCTGATACTCAGCCTCATCTGGTGATTGCCACGTGGAAATGCAAGATCAGCGTTGTTAGGTCATCCAAATTTTAGAGAAAACTTAGGAGCCTGGATTTTCAAATGTGAAATGTCTCACTTTTCAGATGTTGGCAGAATTTACAAAAACATCAGACGGGCAAGAGGCCAGCTAGGGGCTGCCAGTGGGTGACCTCTGCCAGCACTGAGCTGTTCTTGGAGGGTTTTGAGGAGGAACAAACATGACGCAATTTGTGTTTCAGGAAGATCCCAGGCCATGGGAGGTAGTGGGTGGGCAAAAGCGGGGCCAGGCTGGAGGCCAGGAGACGGATTGGGGGCCCTGGGGAGAGAAGGAGGCCTGAGGCAGGTCAGCGACGATGGGCCAGGAAGAAGAGCAGGGGTGCTCCCGATGGAGAATAAGCACGTCTCAGGTCTTGGTGTTTTCTCACCTCCAAGGGTGCCCACTTACAGGAACGGGGTCCAGCTTAGAGTCTCGGGCCTGGACGGGGCCTGGAGAGCATGGCTGAGGGACAATTTCCAGGTCCTCTGCAGCTGGGTGCCCAGCCCTGCCTGCAGCCCAGGGGTCTGAGGACAGTGGGGAATCAGCCTTGTTCTTACCAGGCTTTGAGGAAGCCTGCACAGCACCCTCAGTGCTGGGTGGGTACGTTTCTCAGAGCCACACATTTAGTGCCAGGTGATCCTCTCAGTATTCAGTTACCCAGTTGTTGTGTCTTTGAGAGCCTGGTGGCCAGGGTCTGTGATGCTGTCGCTGACAGCCTCACTGGACTAACGTAAACCACGGCGAGCTGTCGTCAGGGGGCGAGGGGAGCAGATGTGGAGCAGAGAGGGGACTCGGGTGATGAGGTGGGAGACGCAGGACACACTGTGGGGGGACGAGTGGCCCTGCAGGCGTTTCCTCCTGGGAGGGTCTATTCAAGTTTTCTTTCTCTTTTGGGAGTTTTGCTCATGTGCCTACAGAGGCTTCTCAGAGATGGGGACCATCCAGAGAGATTCTCGGGGCCTGAGAACAGGTTGTCACGATCTGTCCTCATCCTAAAGGTCTGGCTGGGGTAGTAACAGAGGAGCCTGTCACAGGCAGTGGGATGAATGCAGAAGCCCTCAGGCTTCTTGATTTGTCTCCCTTTTCCCATCCAGACTCTGCTAGCCCTCCTGGGCTGTTAGCCCTCCTAACACTGAAAGACAGCAACAGCAGCCTTATTCGTCGTTATGAATATGTTCCAGGCATTGCACAAAATGCTCTCGGCGCATCATCTCACTTAAAGGCGCTACCCTTATCCCCCTTCTAAAGGTGCGAACCTTGAGGTTTGTAGAGGTTAAAGCTAGGAAAGTGATGGACCCAGGCTTAACCTCAGAACTGTCTGACTCCCGTGTCTTTACTCTTACCCACAATCATATACTGAGCTGTGATCTGGGGGTGAGTCTGGGCAGCTTCAGAGATGTATAGATGTCAGATGGAATTTTGGTTCAAGGACCATCGAGTCAAGCCCTATCATTTTGCGGATGAGGGAACTGAGGCAGGGAGTGGTCAAAGTTCCGTGTCCAAGATCACACGGTAAGTGAACGATGGACTCAGGGTGTGAACCCATGACGCCCTTGGTCTAGCGCCTTCTGTGGTCCTTGCTAAGCCCCAGGCTCATCTCTGTTCATCCTTTCAACTTACCTAGGATGCTTCGTGGGAGCTCGCTCAGCTGTCCTTGGGCATGGAGGGTCAAGTTCTAGTGTGCTCCCTCCCGTGGGAAGCTTTCTTCTATACTTCTCCCCACCTCTTAACAATGAACTTTCATCAGCTCTCTCATTTACCATTTCATAAATGTCCTCATATTTATAAATGTGAATGCTCAATTCCATTTATGATTCAAGTTTATCTTCATGGTGAGTAAGGTAGGCCTGAGTTTCAATTCTGGTTGCGTTATTGCAGGGCTGCTGTCTGAAGGCCTTTGACATGATCACTTGCCTTCCAGGACTACAGGCTTCTGGCTTTGGAAGGCCCCAAAGTGTCACACACGTGGTTCCCCAGCACGTGTCTGCTGGTGCATGGTGAGGAGTGAAAAACAAGGACACCGTGGAGAGGTTGCAGGTGCACATATGTGTGTATATGTGTGTGTGTGAGAGAGAGATGGAGAGTTAGAGACAGAGAGAGAGAGAGACAGAAAGAGAGAAGAGACAGAGATGGTGGGGGGGATGCTTTTCATGATGCTCCATTCACTTCAAAGAGTTCAAAAGGTGGTCCTTTTTTTTTTTTTTTTAAGGTGGTCCTTTTTGCTCTCCTTACTTTTGGGGGTTGAATTACTTTATGAAACGGTGGTGAAAGAAGACACTATTAATGTTTTATCAATATACATATTTGTCAACCCTCCCAGCCTCACAATGTTTTTTAACATTTTACGGATGGGGGAAGCCAAGTCTGGGAGACCATGCTCTCTGGGACATCTTCTCACCCAATACAGGATTCCGTTTGCCGTGTTGGGAGCTCACTACCTTTCAAGGAAGCCTAACTCATTGCTGGATGGTGCACAGGACTAGAGAAGTCTTTCTTGTATTGAAATGAGGATTGGCTTCCTCTGATATCTATCAGTTAGCCCTAATGCTACCGTGTATAGCAACGCAGCCTCTCTGTCACATAGTTTCTTCAAATATTTGGAGGACCACCTGGTGGGAGAGAGATTGTTGCTTTAGTCAATAGAATTAGGTAGGACCGATGGGTCATATTAGAGAGGGACAAATGAAGGTCCATCTCTAATTTCTTCTCCCATATCTTCTGTCTCATGGCCTCCTAATAAGGAAAATAACAACAATGACAGCTAACATGCAATGAGTGCTTATTTTGTGTGAGGTACTGTTCTAAGCGCTTTACGGTATATGAACTCATCAAACCCTCACAGCCGACCTCAGAGGCAGAACCCTCATTAGCCCTATTTTACAGATGAAAAACCAAGGCGCAGGGAAGTTAAGTAACTTGCCGGTGGGCCCACTGCCAGGAAGTGATGGGACTGGGATGGACACCTGTACAGTCTGCTTACAGAGCTTGCGCTTTTAACTACTAAACTTTTAACTTTAGTTAAAAGAGCCAGATGTCTTTGCTCACCTCTCTCTTCTACTCGTCACTGTCAAATTTATTAAACATGATGCCACAGCTGCATCTAAAAGTAATGTGGGTTGATAAGTCTAAAGCGAGGGGACGATTCTCCCCTTGGTTGGCCACCGTACAGCTACTTAGGGAACTAGGATCAATGTAATGGGTTTGGCAGCAACACCATACCCTGGGCTCTACCTCTGCTTGGATTTAACTCAAATAACCCTTGTCTTTTTTTTCTAAAAGAAACAGGTCACCCCAATCTGTGATTTTTGCAATTGATTTTTGAATGTAAGAGTAGGGTTTGGTATATTTATTCGTGTCAAATCTTTTTCTACAACTCTGTAAAAAAAATTAAACTGGATTTGCATGTGGGCATAGACTGTAATAATATGATGGTTTAGAGTGATGGGATTGTGGGAAATTTTTTTAAATTTTCAAATTTATTTAATTTATGGTTGTCATGATGTTATTGTGCAAGAAATAAAAACTGGTAGAGGAAAAAATTAACTTTTTAGTTTTGGGCCATCCTTTTAGCTTGTTCAAAGTTTTATAACACTGCCCATCAGAATCCATCTCCCCAGCAGAGTGGCTGTCCTTCACAGCGTAGCAGCATGTGCAAATGGCAAGTCTGCCATATCTTCTTCCAAGTCGCTGGTGTCTCGACAGTCCCAAGAGGGCAGGGATAAATCCCCACTCCATGCAATTCAGCCTAGAAACTTCCTGTACTGAGTTCACGTATGCTCATTAGTCATGTGTCAGTAGTTTAGAAGATTACGAGTTGGAGCCCATTGCCAGCCAGGGGCTGGTTGTGGAAACTGACTAGAATGAACAGAGTCCGTCACTGAACATTTCAACAGACACTTGCTGAGAACCTGACACATGCTGGGCTATAAAGATGCATAAGGTGCAGTCATCCTCACGCACTTGCCTGCAGTGGTCTGGCCTCGTCTCTGAGGTCCTTCCGTGAGTCACCAGTCTTGGTCCTGGAGATATTAGTAGACAGCCCCAGAGGAAGTGCCTCCTCCTGGGCGACATCATCATGAACAAGAGGGACATCTTTCCATGAGCGCGTTGTATTACACCCCATGCCTGAATCTTCTATCTGAAATTCTATCTCTTCCAGGGAGCCTCTCTGTCTTAATTAAAAGGAAAATACTAAAGAGTGATGGGGTGGGGAGTGTCCTCTTCTTCATGACCTTCCTTTGTTGGAAAACCTTCAGTGGCTCCAGGAGCTCACAGCGCAAGCCTGGCCTCTCTGCCTGACACTCAGAGCCCGGATGCTCTGGCCTCTCCCTGCTTACTCAGAGTTACTCCCTCCTCTAGTCTCTCAGGCGGCCCAGCCCTTGCCTTGTCCCTGGTCACTCCATGCTTTCCCCCATCACCCTTGCTCAGAGTGCTCCCTTTCTTGGAATGCCCTCTCTCTTCTTCCACCGGCCGAATCTTTCCTGACCAGTCCTCCAAGACCCCAGTCAAGGTCTGCCTCCCCCTGAAAACTTCCTTGAAGGCCCCAGCTGTCGCCAACTTCGTTTCTCTGTGGAGAGAGAGTTATGGTCTCTACCACATAGTTCAGCACTACTTTAGGTATGTTCTCGTCTTATTGGATGATGTTTCATATGATATTCTTATTTCACCACTGACGTGGCGGCACTTTTATTACAGGAGCTGTGGATTTCATTCCTGCTGCACCTGGAAAGTGTAGCTCGCGGAGCAGACACCTGATAAATATGTGCTGGGTTTTTCTTCTTCTTGTTGTTATTGCTTTATCCCAAGAAGAGAATTAAAAGCAGTCATGTTTTCTGATCTTTCCAGTCACGCCCCCATCATTTTTCTCCATGCACATCTCCCTTCTAACCCAATGGGACTCTTCACTTTTACTTGAAAGTACCCTCCTACATCTGGACTTTCCATAATCCTGCCATAAACCACAGCATCGGTGGTGGCGTTTGCTTGTTCGGGCAGCTCCCCCATACAGATTGCCAGCTTCCCCAGGGGCTGCTCAGCTCTGTCCCCCTGCACGGGGTCTTCCGTCAGACAGGTGGCATCAGTAAATGATCATTGCCTTGGTCAGCTCAGCGCTCTCCACAGCCATGAGCCTCTCTTTCTCTGCGGAAGGGGATGAAACTCGCAAGAAATCCTGTCTCTCCGTCCTGGTTCGTCCTCTAAACAACCGTCGTTTTGCACCAGGAGCTCCTTGCTCAGGAAACTCCCCCCACTCAGCAATGGGGACACAGGGCTGCCAGCCCTGGCTGTGCTCCGGAGCAGGACCCACTTCTGGGTTTACCCCCATCCGATCTTGGTGCTCGCTCCCAGCAGAATCATACACGGTCTATAAAGATGTTTTCTTTCGCTGACAGGTTGACTCTGGAGCAGGACTCTGAGGCTTGCCGTCCTCCATGCCGCTCACCAGAAAAGGGACTGTGAACTGTGAGTAACTCTGATTGGCGTTTTCCATGCTGACTCAATAAGGTTATGGGTTAAAGACCAGCCCTGAACCTGATCTTTCACAGCCACGCATTGTGTGAGAGATGCGCTCTGTCTCAATGAGCTGGTCAGAATGTGAAATACAGTGGACCTCTAATTAGATGAGGTCCGAATGTGACGAAGAGGCCCTGTAACATGACATCCTATTTAATTAGACTGTATTGATTGTGCGTTAAGGTGGACATGATGTGTTATGCGTGTCATGAGTGTTGGAGAGGGAAGCTCTAGAGGTTGCAAGGGCAGGCTAAGCTTTGGAGGCCGTGAGAGGAGGACCTGGGCCAAGTTCATAGCTCGCGCTTGCTTTTATGTCTGGTTGTTTCTGGAGAGACACGAGGGAGGAAAAAGGAGGTACTGCTGGTCGCCTCCCTTCCATCAGCACAGGAGCTGCTCCCCGCCTTATCCGTCTGTGTATTTCCTCATATTGGTTCTCCCACTTGGCATAAGGCTTCGCACCTGTAGGCCCTGGCCTAAGTCCAGTCTGCTCGTTGCGACCTCCTCCGGTAATCCAGCTAGAAGTGATTTCTCCCTCTTCTGAGATGCTGTGCCTCATCCTTCTGCTGGGCATCCCCCTGCCCGCAGTTCGCCGTGTGCCCTCAGCGAGGCTGTGAGCTCCTGGAGGCTAGCCTGGGATCCCCTGCTCCTTGTTTCCCCTCTGCACCCTCCACCTAGGCGCCGCTCAGGCAATGTCAGCTGAAAGGGCTGGCCTGGGGCTGCACAGCTTCCCTACCCTGCTTCGGGGGCTCCCGGGGGCTGAGTGGCTGCGACTTTGATAGTACATTGGCTCCCAACCAGTCGACGGAATTTTAAATGATTAAACGTTATCAGCGCACATCCTCACCTCTGCGTAAAAATAGATGGACTGTAATGAGCATTTGAATAAATCATAAGAATGGCCACCCTGCGATCGTCTAACATCCTGCCGATGGCTGCCCCGTGAGTGAGCAGGGCGCCGGCCCTCCGCCTAATGGCCTGCGCGGCAGTGCTGGTGCCTCTGTGATTGACAGGGCGCGGCTCCCAGGGCATCCCCTTTCCGCCCGGCTTGGAGTGGTCGATCCCCAGACACCGGGCCGGGGAAGGGTGCCTCCCTCCATCCTGTTCCAGGAAAGCCTACCTAGGAGATGGGGCCGGGGTGGGGTGAGCCAGAGTAGGAAGATAATGACCTTTGCGAGAATCGATGTCTCCTCGCACCGGAGGTTAGCGGGACCTCATCAGTCAAGTCAGTATGAGAGGAGCAAGCCGAGCGTGAAGCTTCCTGAGACCGGGGTGCGTGTAGGGGAAGTAAGTCTGCACGTTCCGTTCCTGTCCCCGAGAACAGCCGGGCGCCTGGCCCGGGCCCACCCACACCAGGGGGACCTCCCTCGTAGGGACACTCTGGGACCCGCACAGAGGAACGAGGAAGAGTGGGGATCTTCAGGTCCTGGGACTCTGAAAGGGGAAGATTCAAAGGATCTTCCTGGGAGTGTTTTTTGCTAAGGAGGAGCCTGCCTTTTGGAGGGGGAGGAAGAAAAGGTGGGACGGGACATGCGGAGGAGGGAACAGTCTGCAATTCTGAAGTGAGGGCTGGATTTGAGAGGGAAACAGCAAACATTCTAATTTAATTCAAGTGATGTTCCAGTTATTATGGCTGTGTAACAAACCACCCCAAGACATAGTAACTTAACACCGTTCATTATGCTCATTTATTCTGTGAGTCAGGAGTTCAAATGGGGCACAGTGGGGAGATTGCCTCTGATCCACAGGTCTGGGGTCTCTGCTGGGGCAGAAGCTGGGTGCTGGAATCATCTGGAGGCTCGTTCGCTCATCCCTCTGGGGGTGGATACCAGCTGTTGGCTGAGGCGCTAGCTGGGGCTGTCCACCAGGTCCACGTGCCCTTTCCACGTGGCCTGGACATCTTCATAACGTGGATCGACGGGGCTGCACTGCCCAAGCCCAGCAGTATCACGTTCACACGTTGCCCTGGTTGGGGGCAGGCACAAAGGCCCACCTGGGTTTAGAGAAGGGGACATGGACACTGCCCCTGCAGCCACGTCTCAAAGCAGGAGTATCCACAGCACATCAGATGAAGAGTGTGTTTGGGGGTACTATGTTGTAGCAGCCGTCTTTGGGGAGCACTACTCAGGCCTGGCCCAGCACAGCCTCATCTACTCCCGAGGCAGCTAAGGAAACCTGCCTCCAAGAACCAGACTGTCTAAACCCACCCAATGTCTGGCTTTAAAGGCACCGCCCCCCACAGCCAGGCTAGGCTCTGCCCCCAGGGGGCATTCCCCGAGGACACGCTGGTGTTAGGAGGCCCTGCAGTTGGTACCACAGCGCTCCCCAGCCTTTCTGGCACCAGGGACTGGTTTCGTGGAAGACAGTTTCCCGGGATCGGGAGGGTGGGGGTGGGGTGGGGGAGGGGAGGGATGCTTGAGGCGGTAATGCGAGCCATGCTGAGCGCAGATGAAGCTTGCTAGCTCGCCGCTCACCTCCTGCTGTGCAGCCCGGTTCCTAACAGGCTGCGGAGCCCTGCGCTACGTTATAGTCCTTCTCTGCAAGAATGGGTCCAGTTTGCAACCCACAGCTTGAAGTGCCAGGTCTGGAGAGGGCCTTAGACCTGTGACAAGGACTCCACAAGCCTTGAGCCCTTCATTCCCAGGCATAGCTCCCACAACCCTCCACTCCCTGGCCTTCCGGGCTGGGGGAGGCTTCAGCCAAAGATCAGACCGAAGGGGCTGTTGGGTCTGTCAGGGTGTGCAGGGGGCGTGGGCTATGCGGGCAGCCCGTCCTCCGTGATCCTCGTGTCCTTTCCTCTCCATGCTTCCTCTCTGCCACACACACTGTAACCTGTGGAGGCGGGGCCTTTGAGGACCAGGCTCCAGTTCCTTTGCCATTTTCCCGACCCGGATGCAGCTAAGTTTTGGAAGAGAATCTGAGTACCCTGGATGCCTTGTTGTGACTTAAGGGGATAGAAACAAAACTCAAGCAACCACAGGGTGGGAGCAGAACCAGTTGGTTTTTCCAAAGGGCCAAGATATGAGAATGGCTAACGGTGAAAGGGAGGGGGCAGGGAAGAGAGGGGCAAAGGGGCTTGGTTTTGATGAAAAGTTTTGGCAGGAGAGTCTTGGAGTCTTCCACAAGTCGACTTAATATTAATAGTAATAACTCGTTTGTTGAGCACTTACTACATGCTAGACACTGCTCAGCACGTGATGTGCATGTTCTTATTGAAACCCTCGCACTGTTTTATGAGACACTGTTACCATCTTGGTATTACATACAGAGAGGGAGCAGAGGTTCAGAGACAAGTGAGGTGCCGTAGTCAGTGACACAGTAAGTGAGTCCCAGAGTTGAAATCAAGCTTATGACTCTATGCTAGAGACTTCGTCACTTCATTATGCGGCTCCAAGAAACTCAAGTCTACTCTCCTGTAACAGGGGATGTCTGATGACATCACCTCCAATGTTACCCTCAGTTCTAAGATTCTAAATGTGCAGAAAAGATTCTGGGAACTGACTTAGACACCTCTAACGTGGAGGCCGGCTTTGTGGAAATGGGCCTGTGTGAAAGCACGGAATGATTTCCTGTTCTCTCCTTTCCCCTTTTGTGAAACTTAGGTCAGGAAACCAATGTTTAATTTGGGCAGGTGAAGGAAACAGATAAAAAACTAAAAGATCATTTGTATTTTCAAGGCTTCAACTTGGGGGGAAAAACATTGGGTTTGAAGTCCAAAGCTGGGGTTTGAGTCTCAGCCCCATGACTTAGAACCTCTGTGGTTCTGCATACATCTCTTTGGTCTTCGGATTCCTTGTCTCTAGAATGGAAATGGGATTGTACACCCTTCCCAGGACGGCTGTGAGGACTAAATGAAATCCAGCACGTGCGAGCTTTAGAGCCATTCCTGGCACACAATATGTATACAGTAATGGTTCAGCCATCCACTCACCCAGTAAGTTAGGAAAAAGTAGAGATGGAAAGACTGTTCCTCTCCGTTGCTGCTGACAGAGATGGTCTAGCATCTTTCCTTTAACTGTATTCTCCATAAAAGTTCACTCATGAACTATTGATATTTTAATAATACACATTAGCATCTTGCCCTTTGACAGATGAATATTGAATGAGCAATAAAGAGGCAAAAAAGTAACCAGGTACATGGCTGCGGGGAAACTGGAATCATGAGTGGTTGTCGGAGGGAAGGCCCCTTTCTAGGGACCTTGTGACTCACCTCTCTCTCCAGTGGCCCCTAGGAAACAGCTCTCAGAATCCGGTCCAGCCCAGCCCAGTCAGGGCAGGATTTGTCCCCGGTTTTCCTTCACTTGGCTGGAGGGGACTTGGGAGAAGACAGAAAAAGGTCATTAAAGAGCTGCTGAAGGCCTGGACTTTTCACCCTTGCATGAAATACCTGGCATCTCCCCTTCCCTTTGCGGAAGATGCAGGCTTCTTCCCCGCATGCTCTCCTCTGCTCCGTAAATTAAAAGTCTGCAGACCAAGTGCCCTCAAGAAATCAGGCAACAAGCTTAGAAATAACTCAAACCACTTCCGCCCCCTCTCCGTCCTCCGCCCGCCAGGTCTTGGTGGGGCCTGTGCTTGGGGGGTGTGTGTGTGAAGGTTTATGAGACAGAATTTCCTGCCTCTGCAGCTCCTGCTGCAGCCCCGCTGCCACAGCCTCCATTTCTTCGTGGCCTCCATCTGGCCTGGGAGTCCTTGAGTGTGCAGACAACGGTGACAGGGGCTCTTCGTTGGTCTGGCTTAATTGGTGTGATTTAATGACATTTGTGGCAGATTCAGATTTATACGGCTTTCTGAGCTGCAAATCTGCTTTCTAAATGTAGAATTTTTGTGGAGTGGTAAAAAAATAATGGCTGTTCTGTGATCCCTGCCTCCCAAGCTAGGAGATTGCAATTTACATTATGCAAATAGACATTATGCAATCAAGGCGCTTGAGCAGGAATCTGGCGGCAGAGAGGCCGCTGATGAGATAGAGGTCTGCAGCCCCAACTGGAGGGGCCCTGGAAGAGCCGAGATGACGTGGGGAGGGGGTGGGGCGGGCGGAGGGGCCCGGGTCTGTTCCGCTGGCCCAGGGATGAGTGCTTCCGGGGGCTGCCAAAGCAACTCTCTCAATTAATGGCTTTGTTTAATCATACCCCCTGTCCAGAGGACTATTGTCTTACGGATAATTTCGTTTGCCTAACGAGATTTTGCTAATTAAATCTCCTTTCAGTTGGTGTGACCATGACTGCAGGAGAGGGGCTATTTGGAGTCTTCTCCATAAACCTTTCTGGAGAGGAACAGGGAAGGGGGGCCGGGAGGGAGGGGAGGAGAGGAAGGAGGGGAGGGACAACCTTCCCTGCTGTAAGCAGGCCTCCGGAAGCTTCCAGCAGGGCTTGGAGCTACAAGGTGGCTGCCACCACCCACCTGGCCTTTCTCTCCTGTTCTCTGGAAATGCAGGTACCCATCAATCTTTATCCAGCCTGAGGGGTTCCCCCCACTTTACGCTTCCTCTGTGGCTCCTGTGGCCTCCACCATTACCCTTCTCAAGTCCTTCCCAGATCCCCAGAGCTTCTTCGGGATTTCCAGGCACTGCTCCCAGCAGCTCTGGCTGTGGGTGGTGGCAGTGGTGATGCAGGAACGCTCCCCTGGCCTTCACTGTTAGCCAGCCAGCCTGGCTCTTCAGAGAAGAAAAATTGCTCCCAAATTGGCCATTTCTCCAGCGATAATTGCATGAGTCAAAGAGGAGAAGACCTTGTCGAATTCATGTATCATCAGAGTCAGCCAGGGCTAGCCTCCTGTATGTGGAGGAGCCTAGCGCCATGCCAGCAATAGCTGGAGCCTAATTAATGCTCTTGTGAGCGTGTGCCCATGTCACGCCTGTGCTCCTCCATCCCCAGGGGTTCTTTACTGTCTGCGGCTTCCTTGGCCTGGCTGGCCAGGGGCCTCACAGCTCAGCCCTGTCTACTTTTCCTGCTTCATCTCCTGCCCGCCTCATAGCTCCCTCCTCCCTGTTACTTACAGACACTCCTATTCCTGGTACCCAAATATACCAGGTTGCTCAGTTCCCCCCAAATACTCTGTATCACTTCACACCTCAGTGCCTTTGCACTTGCTGTTCCCTCTGCCTGGAATCTCCTCGTCCTGAATAGCCCCTGTGCCTCCTGCAATACCCAGCTCACATATCTCCTCTCTGACTACTGCTCACAGCGCTTCCTGCCTTTCCTGAAACACTGCTGTCCTCCTTCATCCTGTGCGTTGTCACAGCACCTCAAACATATGTATCTATCTATCCAAGTTAAGAACTGAATCTTATTCTTCTCCTAATCCCAGTACCTAGAATCATCCCTGGCCACAAGAGGCCCCCTACAAGTTTGGTTTGGTTGAATGAAAAAATGAAGGAATGAACCAAGGGGTAGGGGGTGGAGTGATGAAGAGGTTTTCTCTAGTAAGTCCTCCAAACCCCAGGATGGGCAATGGGGGGTGGGGGGGTGGCAGGAGCCTGATTTCTGTGGGGGCTCTGCAGAGTTACTTGCCCATCCATTACCTTTACTTCCTGGGTGGGAAAGCCTTAATTCCCCCTGTGTGCCAGGCCCTGCACTAGGTGTGTCAGCATCTCCTGTTGTGCATTCTCACGTGGATCCTGTGAAGTGGGTATTGTTTTTGCAGAGGGCACTGAGGATAGTCTATCCTCATCAGAGAGCAAGGCAGTGTTTACTTGTAACTGGGTCCAGTGGTGGGGACCCAGCAGGCTCTACCTCTAGGTAGGTGAAAGCTCTTATGCTTCCCAGTCTTCCCTCCCCGTCTATCCATCTATTCAACCATCCATCCATCCATCCATCCTTCCATCCATCCCATCCATCCATCCATCCATCCATCCCATCTATCCATCTATCCCATCCATCTATCCCATCCGTCCATCCATCCATCTCATCCCATCCACGCATCCATCCATCCATCCATCCATCCCATCTATCCATCTATCCCATCCATCTATCCCATCCATCCATCCCATCCATCCATCCATCCATCTCATCCATCCATTCATCTCATCCATCCATCCATCCATCCATCCTTCCATCTATCCCATCCATCCATCCCATCCATCCATCCATCTCATCCATCTCATCCATCTCATCCATCCATCCATCTCATCCATCTCATCCATCCATCCATCCATCCATCCATCCATCCATCCTTCCATCCATCCATCCCATCCATCCATCCATCCATCCCATCTATCCATCTATCCATCTATCCCATCCATCCATCCATCCATCTCATCCATGCATCCATCCATCCATCCATCCCATCTATCCATCTATCCCATCCATCTATCCCATCCATCCATCCATCCATCTCATCCATCCATCCATCCATCCATCCATCCATCCATCCATCCCATCTATCCATCTATCCCATCCATCTATCCCATCCATCCATCCATCTCATCCATCCATCCATCCATCCATCCATCCATCCATCCATCCATCCATCCCATTTATTCATCCATCCATCTATCCATCCTGACTAGAACCTAAGCTGTTGCACCCTGGGCTGTCCCCGTGCTGGAATGCCTGGGTTTCTGCACTGGGAGGGCCTGTGCATCTGTGTGTGTGCTGGGGGATGGGCAAAACCCAGGCCCCACAGATGGCTCCCGGCTGCTGGCTCTGGTCTGTTGCCCAGCTAGCGGTGGGGATGTGAGGATAAAGGAGTCTGCCTTCCATGCTGTAGAGCATGGGGGAAGTCCAGGAGAAACGGCTCGCATCCTCCTATGTGATAAGGGCATATGCCTGTTGCCTGTGTCTGTGCAGGCTGCAGGGTGTGTTTGTGTGAGGCAGTGTTTGAAGACAGTGCTTTATGTTTTTCTTGGTTCCTGAGTTTCAGTGCTTTGCTTTTTGCCCTGAAGTTTTTCCCTTGGTGCCCATGTTCTGTCTCTTCACCGAGGCTTGTAATCATCTTAACATCCCCACCATGCTATCTATGCTCTGAGTCTGAAGGGTTTCTTGGTACATAAATAGGTGCTCAACAAACACTCCGTGATGCACTGAATGAGTGAATGAGCTTGAGCTTGAGCCCTGTTATTTAGGCAGCTGGGACCTTTGGATTTAATTTTCTCATTCAGAAAGTAGGAATTCTAACACTACCTATTCTATCTTTCTTGAAGGGTTGTTGGTGGAAGATTACAAGAGATATGTGAAAGTGTTTTATAAACTATAAAGCAAGTGTAAGGGGTTATTATTATAATGGTTATTACACTTGAAGTGATCACTGTGTCTGAAAATTAGGGATTCTGTTTTCAGGAATATAAAATCATCCAGGCCGTGTTGGAACTCTGAGGCTTACAGAGCAATTATTATGGGAACTGATTCCCCATTGGCCCAACTATGGGGACTTCCAGGGGCCGGGGTGGGAGGAGGGGTCTGGCGAAGAGGGCCCATCTTCATTTGTGCCACCTATCCCCCAAGTGGACCCACACAAATGGTCTCTCTTGAGTCTCAGCCATTGCCCCGTCTTCTGTGCCTCATTATCTTTGCATGTGCTGTTCCCTCTGCTAGGTAAGCTTTTCCCCTTTTCTCCACTGGTCTTTTGACCCTCTTGTGCCTAGTTGCTGCACTGTCCCGAGCTCCCTGCTTGCACAGTATGCCTCCCTGAGGGCCTTTATCACATGGCATCTGGGACCGTGAACACCAGGGCAGGTGCCGGCCGTCACTCATCTCTGTAGCTCCAGAGCTGAGGGAATGGATGGATGGGTGGGTGAAAGGTGAAGCAGAGGGTTGGGGCTTGGTAGATGCACAGGATTTGAGCTTTTGAAGCACCCTAAGCTGTAGGGGCAGGCAAGGAAGAAGCAGCTTCAGAGAAATTAGCACTGCTGTGCAAATAACCCCCAAATTTCTGAGAGAGGTTTCCCACCCACTCTCAGGTCCAAAAGGTTAAGTAGGCTGATCCTCCCTGGAGTCTCTGGGCCTGGAGGCCCCAGTTCCGTGCAGCTGGGTGACTGGATGTCAGCCAGGTGGGCAGTGAGGCCTCCAGGTTGGAGCTGAGTCCTAAGGACAGGGAGGCACCTGCCCGTTGTGGGTCCTCACAGGCGAGCCGTCACCCACGTGGGGAGGCAGGCGCTGCCTACCACCATCCCCAACCCTCCCAGATCCTGCCTCTTGGTGGAGTCAGCCCCAGCCGGTGGAGAATCTGCTGGAAGCCCACCCGGGAACCTGGCTGTGTTTGGAGGCATCCTGTCTCCACCCTGCTCTGGTCTCTCCCCCATGCCCGCCCACCCCGGGCAACGCTCCTGGAGCCCCAGGCAGCCGCAGCCAAGTGCCAGGGGTCTGGGAGGCTTTTCATGCACTGAACCTATTTGTGAGTGTTTTGCAAAGTGTTTAATCCAAGGTGTTCCCTCCATTAAATTAGTGCAAACATCTGGGTCCCACATCCAGCTCCATTTGCATTCTGTGCCATTTATTACAGCGGGAAATGGGAAGGCACCTTAGGAATACTTAGGACTGAATTGGGGTGGGTTTTGGGGGTGGGCGTCTGAGGGTGCCTGTGAGGTCTGTCCACGAGGCAGACCAATCTCCGGCCTGGGACCGGTGTGGAGCCGCTTTCTGGTGCAGGGGACCACACGGCGGGTGTGTCTGGGCTCGGGACCGCCCGGCCTTATGGGGGAGGCTGGGTGAGTGTAATTCATGCCCCCAGTCCCCACGTGGGCCCAAGTACCTGCAGGAGCAGGAGGAGTTCACTGCTGTTGTTTTATAACTTTAAACCCAATTAAAAAAAAGAAAGTGTATCACATTCAGGTGACCCATCTGGGTCTCTCCTGAGGGAGTCTTGCCTGCTGCAAGGTGGGTTTTTTCATCATGAAACTGCTCAGCCTTGGTGGCTGGCTGAGCGTGGGTGGCAGCTCTGTTCCCCGTACCATGTGATTCCAGTACTGTCGAGTACATTGGGAGTCCTACTATTATCCTTATCCAGGAGGCTGAAGAAGAATAGCTTCTGTTCAGTGCATTATCTGTTGTAACCCTCCCACCAACGCTGTGAGGCAGGTCCTCTAATAATAGAACAGATCAGAGAGCCAGGCTTAATCAGACAGGTTAAGCAACACGCTCATTGTTCCACAACTAGAAAGAGGAGTAGATGGGATGTGAACTCAAGTCTGCACGACCCCAAAGCCTACTTCCCACTGCACTAGGACATCTCTCGTGAATGAAGCAGTTGGGATTGGCTTTGTGTTGGGGACCTTGCCCCCTCCCCAAGTCTCCTGGCCAGCACACCCTGGCCGGGCTGTGCGGAGGCCCTGGTCCTAGCCTGCCTGCCCCCATTGGGATGGCATCACCTGGGATTCCCAGGGGCCTGCGATGGTGACTCACCCAAGGGAAGGAATTCCTGGCTTTTGTGGGATGGGGCAGGGAGGAAAAGGAGTAGTCTGGAGAGTGAAGAAGAGGCTCATGGGATGCTCAAGGACTTAGGGGTCACTGAATTCCTTGGTACCGAGCGGGGAATCTGAGGCTCAAAGGAGGCAACACCTTGCCTAAGGCCACCGAGGGTTTGGTGGTAGAGGCTAGACTGGAATCCAGGGCTCCTACCTCCTGGGAGGGGAGTGATGTCAGGGCCTGGGGAGGCCCCAGGGGTTCTATAGGGTGTGCTGGCATTCTAGATGCAAAGTGTGAATCAAGGCTGGAGCAAACAACCAGGATGAGAAGGGGATGAAAGGCTCCTCTGCTAAGGAGGCTTCCGCACCACATTTAACAAAGAACCTTCCAGGTCCTAGAGGGCTGCTGGCCATCTCTGGCCTGGGCCCTGGGGCAGGTCCGCACCAGCTCCTAGGATTTCACCTAGTGATATCGGGGGGCGGCAGAACCTGGGAAGGCTGGAGGGGACCCGGCACCTGGGGCAGCACACCCTTGAGGGTGTCCAGCTCGCCTTCACCTTCCCCATCTGCCCTGCAGTCTGGGCAGCATCTGGAGGAATAGGGTGCAATGGATTCAAACCTCAGTCCCCTCTCCCACTTCCTCCCTTGATGAGATGGGACCAGGTCTTAGCCTTAGTTTCCCCATCTGTTAAAGAGTAATAAAATCTCATCTTACAGGATCGTTGGGAAAATTAAAGGAAATGGTAGGTATGCTTGACCCTGCTTCTGGGTGCAGAGAGCATTGTCACTGGTTTTCCTTTCTTCTCCATAGCCCGGGTCTACTCTCCCCTTTGGACCCTGTGCCTGCTCTGGGATATGGAGGGATGAGGGGCTCTGTCGACGAGGGTGGGCAGCCCCTGTCTCAGCTCCTCCGCTTCCCTCTTCTCTCCCCTCCCTCCCTCTCTCATGAGAAGACTTTAATAAATGCATCTCAGCATGTGGCCCTGCCTGGGGCTTTATAAGAATGAATTGCTTATCCCAGCCCTTCCTAGAAATGACAATCTGCAATCAATACACATTTCTTAAGCACCACTGTGCGTGATACCCAGCTCTAGGCTCAGCAGGGTCAGCCTGAGAGCGATCCCCAGGCTTCTAGTCTCCTCCCAGGACCCCAAAGTTTCCTGCTTTCCTTGGCTTTGCTGGATCCCAGGACCATCTGCTGTTACCAGCAGGATTTGGGGTTTCTGTACCCTTTTGTGCCTCTCTGCTTCTACATGAGGTCCTCTTTGCCTTGAGTACCCTCCATCACCCCTCATTTATTTGGTTAGAACTCAGTTTCTTGGTGATGAGTATGTCTGTAACCACATCTCAGCTAGGGTTTATCTTCC